>NC_060067.1:28475000-30975000 GCF_922984935.1 Meles meles
TGCAATGACATGGATGAACTAGAACTAGATGGATGAACAGAACTAGAGGGTATTATGCTGAGCGAAATAAGTCAACCAGTGAAAGACAATTATCATATGATCTCCCTGATATGAGGAATTTGACAGGCAAGGGGGAGGGGTCATGGGCGGTAGGGAGGGAAAAGGTGAAACAAGATGGGATCAGGAGGGAGACAAAAACCATAAGAGACTCTTAATCTCACAAAACAAACTGAGGGTTGCTGTGGGGAGAGGGAGTATGGAGAGAGTGGTGGGGTTATGAACATGGGGAGGGTATGTGCTATGGTGAGTGCTATGAAGTGTATAAGCCTGATGATTCACAGACCTGTACCCCTGGGGCAAATAATACATTATATGTTAAAAAAAAAAAACAGTAAAAAAAGAAAAGAAAAGAAAAAAGAAATTGGAGCCATGATTTGACTGCAAGTTGGTCTGACACCAAAACCCACTCACCCCCATGCGCTGTCCTCGAAAAATCCTCGGAAAAAATCCTCGAACACCAGAGAGGGTTTCACTATTTCATCAAGCATCTCAGGGATTGGTGGTTGATTTTGGATAAGTTATTTCTTTATTTAATGTCTCTGGGACAGCGGGTTAGGCTTATGACCTATAAGTACTCGCCAAAGCTCCGGAAGCCATTCTTGTCAACTTCGATGTTCTACTTAGTCAAAAGGTTGTGGTCAGCCCTGCTTGTTCTGTGGCCAGCTTCGTGCTGTGCGATGTCCTGTGGTAGAATGAGCTACAGAAGAGTAGAGCCCAGGTGGGTCGTGTTGGTGTGAGGGTATGAGTGAGGCTGACTTACTGAGTTCTCTCTGTGTGCCAGGCAGCCATGCTGGAGGCTCTGGGAAGCCCCGACATGGAGGAGATTACAGTGTGGTTCAGTGGTTCTCAAAATCAAAGGATTTTTGCGTGCTGCTCCCCCTCCCCCACCTCAACCCCAGGACATTTGACAATACCTGGGAGTTTTTCGGTTTTCACGACTGGGAAGAGGAGGTAGCTGTGAAAGGAGGGAGGGGTTGCTGCTGATTCTTGGTCATAAAGATGCTGCTGAAGAACCTGCAGGGCACAGGACAGCGTCCCCCAATCCCCCAAGAATCATCCAATCTAAAATGTCAACTGTGGTGTGACCGAGAAACCCTATGAGAGATGGAGCCTATGCAAAGATGGTCCTTGAGATGGCCATCTAACACGGTATCCAATTATGAGCCACAGCACAGGACAGATCACTTGTGCTCTGGGAGCCCGGAGGACCATTAGAGGGAGTGGACTGCAGTGGAAGTCCTTTTCAGGCTAGAGGCCCGAGTGCTGGGGATGACTGGGACAGCAGAGCAAGGGGAGGAAGCTGGTGCGCGAGCAGCGGTGAACGTGGAGAGTTGGGAGTGGAGCTGGCCAGGTGATGGAAGGTGATGAACGTAAGGGAGGGCATCCTCTTGATGCCGTATGTATTTGAGAGTCTTTTCAGGAGCTGAGGAAGGAGAGCAGTTGGCTGAAACAGACTTTCAGGAAATGAACTTAGAGCATGGATTGCAGGAGAGGGTGCTCAGGTGCAGGGCTCAGAGGCTGGGACTTTGGCCAATTCATTCAGTCATGGGCAACACTGTGCCTAGAGGTTGAGAGCAGAGACTCCAGAGTCCGGCTGCCTGGGTCCGATCCTGGCTGTCCACTTAAAAGCTTTTTGACTCTCAGCAAGGAGACTCCCCTCTGTGGCCAGATTGTTCATCTGTAAAGTGGGACCTATTTAGCCCAGGGTTAAGCGAGGATTCAATGAGTTACCGCAGAAAGGCAGATGTGGGCTGATGAGGGCTTGGATGAGATTGGTAGCAGGGGAGAGAAGAAGGAAAGAGCCCAACAATTTCAACAGACTCATGGCAGATGGGATACAAGGGACGGAGCTCGGGCAGAATCCTTTCTGTGCTGGAATCATACTCAGACACGGGAAGATTAGAAAGGGGATCCAATATAGGCTGTTTTTTTGTTTTGTTTTCTTTGAGTATGGTATTTATTTGTCCTCCCTCTGTCAAACCCTGAGCCAACGGGAGTATGGGAAAAGGAACACGAGGGCAGATGAGGCACAGGAGAAAGACCTATGGGGAGGTGGAGAAGGTTCCATCACATGGTGAAGGGAGTGAGAAAGGCCACCATCAGGCAAAGGAGCCCCATGGCCACGGAGTGGGCAAAGCCCAGAACGGCATAGGAGAAGAGCTGTTGCTTCAGAGAGGGGTTCCTGACATAATCAAAAGAGGCTCCCAAACACAGCCCCAATTCTAGCCCCACAGCCCCAGAGCCAGCCACTCCTACCATGACGGCCCCAGCCCCGATGCACCTGACTGCTGTGTCCATGTCCCTTGTAATGGCGCTGGCTCAGAAGCCGGGTCTGGAAATAAGGGAGGTCGGGAGGTGGGGGGCTGCCAAGCGGCTAAGGCTCTCATCTGTCAGCGTCTCTGGTGGTTTTAGCACCGCTGCAGACAGTGATCGGCTCAACAGCTAAGAGGTGCTCCTGACCAAGAAGGGGGTGGAGAGGAAATTTGTGCAGGTGCACAGGTGCACGTTTTCAGGGGATGAAGGGCTGTGGCAGGAAAGCTGCCCCCAGTGCAGAGAGGACAGAGAGGGGCGCGGGGAGGGCTAGGATAATTTTCTTTTCTTTTTTTTTTTTTTTTAAGATTTTATGTATTTATTGGACAGAGAGAGAACACAAGTAGGCAGAGAGGCAGGCAGAGAGAGAGGAGTAAGCAGGCTCGCTGCTGAGCAGAGAGCCTGAAGCGGGGCTCGATCCCCGGACTCTGGGACCATGACCTGAGCCGAAGGCAGAGGCTTTAACTCACTGAGCCACCCAGGCGCCCCTAGGATAATTTTCTTATTGGGGCTCATGAGGAAGATGAAAATTCCAGTTGAGCAAAAGGTCAGTCAGTGGCTGAATTAGAGAAATAAAAAGCCTTTTGCAACTATCCCTAAAAGTCACGTACATGTAAAAAAGTTAACTAACCTTAACTGTCTACCTGATTTTCCAAGGGTTTTCCTCTTTTTTTTTTAAGTTTTTTTTTTTTAATTTATTTATTTGACAGAGAGAGAGAAAGATCACAAGTAGGCAGAGAGGCAGGCAGAGAGAGAGGAGGAAGCAGGCTCCCTGCGGAGCAGAGAGCCCGATGCAGGGCTCGATCCCAGGACCCTGAGATCACGACCTGAGCCGAAGGCAGCGGCTTAATTCACTGAGCCACCCAGGGGCCCCGGGTTTTCCTCTTTTTAATCTATAAATTTCAGTTTTGAAATATTTCAAGCATTGGGAAAAATATAGAGAATAACATAACCCGTTTGTGATTATTCAAGGAGTAAAGTGGGTGCTCTGAAAAGGTTATCATTTGATGCTTCTTCAAACTAATTTCTTCATGTGTCCCTTGCCTCAACAAATATTTGAAGGATGCATATTGTATGCTAATAACTGTTAGAGCCTCTTGAGATATAACTGAACAAAATAGACAAAGATCCTTGTTTGCATTCCAGCAGAGGAGACAGACGGTAAAAATATAAAATAAAATAAAATCAATTGCATAGTATGTTAGAAGGTAAAAAATGCCATCAAGAGAGAAAGAAAGAAAGAGAAAGAAAGGAGGGAAGGAAGAAAAGAAGAAAGGAAGGAAGGGAAAGAAAGACAAGAAAAAGAAAGAAAGAAAGAGAAAGAAAGGAGGGAAGGAAGAAAAGAAAGGAGGGAAGGGAAAGAAAGAAAAGAAAAAGAAAGAAAGAAAGAGAAAGGAAGGAAGGAAGGAAGAAAAGAAGGAAGGAAGGGAAAGAAAGAAAAGAAAGAAGAAGAAAGAAAGAAGATAAAATGAGCAAAGCAAGGAATATCCAAGTCAGGGAGTCAGGGCGCATGGGGTGGCAGCAGTAATCAGCCAAGAAACTCTTCATTTAGAAGTAAGATTGGAGCAAAGACTTGAAGGAGCGGCGGGAGTTAAGAAAATTGGATGGTAATTCTATTTTTAATTTTTTTGAGGAGCCCCCAGGCTGTTTTCCACAGTAGCTGCACCAACTCACATTCCCACCAATAGCACACGAGGGTTCTCTTTTCTCCACATCCTCGATAATACTTATTATTTCTTATCTTTTTGATAATAGCTATCCTGACAGGTGTGATGCGGTATCTGTAGTTTTGATCACTTGCTTGGTGGTCAGTGATGTTGAGAGCCTCTTTCCCTGTGTCTCTGGAAAAATGCCCATTAGATCCACTGCCTATTTTAAAATCAGATTATGTGGGGGGGGGTTGTGTTGAGTGATACAAGTTCTTTATGCATTTTGGATATGAACCCCTTATCCAATATATGATTTACAAATGTCTTCTCCCATTCAGTACGTTGCCTTTTTATTTTGTTGGTGGTTTCCTTTGCTACGAAAAGCTTTTTAGTTTGATGTAGTTTTCTTTTACCTTTTTTGGGTCCTTTCTTGATGACCCAGTAATTTCACTTCTGAGTATTTACCTGAAGAAAACAAAACCACTGATTTGAGGAGATCTATGCACTCCTATATTTACTGCAGCTTTATTTATAACAACCAAGATAAGGAAACAGCCCAAGTGTCTACTCTGGTGACTGGATACCCAGACTGGATATCCACTGTGTATCCAGATGACTGGATAAAGAAGCTGTGAGATTATATATATATATATAACTCAGCCATGAGAAAGAATGAAATCTTGCTGTTCACCCACATGGGTGTACCTAGAGGGTATTAGGTTAAGTGAAATAAGTCAGACAGAAAAGACAAATATCATATGATTTCACTTACGTGTAGACTCTAAAACACGAAGCAAATGAACAAACCAAAACAGAAACAGACTCAGAAATACAGAGAACAAACTAGTAGTTGCCAGAAGAAAGAGCGGTAGGGGCATAGGCAAAATGGGCGAAGGGGATTACGCGGTACAAAGTTTCAGTTATAAAATAAGTAACTCACAGGGATGAAAGGTTCAGCATAGGGAGTACAGTCAGTAATACTGTCATAACACTGCATGGTGACGGGCGGTAACTACGCTTACGTGGTGAACATTACATAATGTATGTAATTGTTGAATCACTATGTTGACTACCTGAAATGAATATAATATTTTATGTCAACTACACTTCAATTTTTAAAATATTAAAAAAAGAGAAGATTGGCACCTGGAGAGGAGAGTGGTCTAGCCAAGACAACAGCAAAGAAACTGCAGGGAGGGCAGGCCCGGCGTGCCTCAGAAGCAGCGAGGAGGGCAGTGTGGGTGTGTGACGTGAGCAAGGACATGTTGGACAGAAATGAAGGGCAACAGGAGGCCAGATCACAGAGAGTTTTATAGGCTAGTGTGAGACATTCAGCTCTGTCAATGAAATGGGGAGTCTTTGTGGGATTTGGAAACAAGGAGCAATATGATCCAACTTGGGTTTTCCATTAATTACTCTGGCTGCTGTGCCAAGAAGAGACCATAGGGAGTTTAGGGTAGAAGCAGGAAGAAGTCAGCAGGCTGTCGGTATAATCCAGATGAATGATGGTGGCTTAGGCCGTGGTATTAACAGAAGGGTAGGAAAAGTAGTAAGATTGTGTGTGTGTGTGTGTGTGTGTGTGTGTGTGTGTGTGTGTGTGTGAAAGAGAGAGGGAGAGGAAGAGTTTTAAACCATGGTGAAATATATATAACATAAAATTTGCCATTTTAGGGGCACCTGGGTGGCTCAGTGGGTTAAGCCTCTGCCTTCCGCTCAGGTCATGATCTCAGGGTCCTGGGATCGAGTCCCGCATTGGGCTCTCTCCTCCGCGGGGAGCCTGCTTCCCCCTCTCTCTCTACCTGCCTCTCTGCCTGCTTGTGATCTCTCTCTGTCAAATAAATAAATAAAATATTTTTTAAAAAATTACCATTTTAACTATTTGTAAGTGTATAGTCTAGTGGCATTAAGTACATCTGAATTATCATACAACCATCCCCACTATCCATCTCCAGATCATTTTCATTCCAAACTGAAACTCTTGAATACATTTTTTAAGGCAGCATCAACATGCTTTCTGATAGGTTGGACTGGGGTGTGAGAGAAAGAGAAGAGTCCAAGACAACTCCAAGATCATTGACCTGAGCCACTGGAAAAATGATATTGCTACTGATGAAATGGAGAGGATGGGTAGAGCAAGTGTGGGGAGGAAGGAAGAGAAGGAGTTCAGATTTCTTCATGCGAACTGGAGGTGTTCACTAGACATCCAAGTGGAGAATTTGAGACTACATTTGGGTATGCAAGTCTGGAATGCACTGGAACTGGATAGAGGAATATATTTGGATGTCATCGTGTCATTGGCAGATAGATTGTTTTTAAGAAAAAGGAATGAGATAACCAAAGGAGTGAATGAGACAGAGAAGAGATCAAAATCTTTGGAGCAGGCTGTTTAACCCCAGGCTGAGAGGGTAGGGAGGAAGAGAAGTAGCAAAGGAGACCAAGAAGAAAGAAAACCAAGAGGAGAGTGTTGACTGCTGCTGAGAGGTCAAGTAAGATTAGGACATCGAGTTAACCATGGGATAGGGGGTGCATAGGTCACTGGAGACCCTAGCAAGAGCAATTTGGGGGAAGTAGTAAGGACAAAAGCTTGACTGGAATGGGTTAAGAGAAAACGAGAGATGAACTGGAAGCAACAAGAAAAGATGAATCATTTCTAGATTTTACTCTAAATGGGGAGCAAAACTGATCAAGGAAATTTTATCAAGAGTAGTTTCTTTTGTTTTTAATGGGGAAAGTAGCAGCATATTTGTATGATAATGGCAATGGTCCAGTGGAGAGGGGAATGGTGAGACAAGAGAGGGAAGAAGTATTTTTAAAATTTTGAATTTGAATACCTCTATGTGAGGCCACTGCATTTTTGTCACATTCTAAACCATAGTCTGACCCACTTCATTCATTTGTGTAACCTACATTTGACTTTGTGTCTCTTGGCCTGGATAGATACAGATCTATATGGGGCTCTAACAACACTGGAGTCAATTGGCAAGATTGTAAACTTGACCCAGTCCTGCTAAAGTAGACAGAGCCCCTTAGTGCTAATACGCCCTCTTTCTCAGAGTGTTTTGGCCATTTTTTCATGCAGATACTACCAGAAAATTGACAGAAGCTGTTGAAACCCCAAAGCGTAATAATACATAATATAATGCAGATTTGGGGGTGGGCTCAGTAATTTTATTTTAGTGTCTAGAAATCAACCTTGGCATGGTCCTTGGAAAATGGGTGATTTCTGGTTTCAGACAAAAGATGAGAGAAAATTATTAAGTCAAGGGTGAGTGATAAAACAGCAATGGGAGGAAAGATGAGTCTTTGCTGGGCTTGGACTGGAATTATGTCTCCACAGTGGAATGAGACATTTACCACTGGACCACCAATGTTTCTATAGCCCAAAGACTGAGTATGATAATGTCCAAGTCAGAGATAGGCAAGTAACTAATGCATGAACCTAGGTTTGGAAGGTCAAATTCTGTGAAAGGAAAGGGAGCTGATATAGGCTTATTACTGTTTGAGTATCTTTATTCTTGTCTACCCTATATCCCTAGAAGGATGATCCATAGGGATCAAATATGGTGGCCAGCCTCCATGATGGCTTAGTGAGCCCAGCCTCTTGTATTCATTCTTCTCCACCTTGCACTCTATCCTGGAAACATAATCTGAAAGGGTTGGATCAACACGTTTCCAAGTCCTGGCTTCTGGTTTGACTACACTAATGGGAAGTCCTGGGAGGAAGTTATGGCGAGGTTGCCTTGAGTTGGCTGTGTCTCTCAACAGCAGATCCTTGCTCCTATCAGAGAGATTTTGGCTCTACTTATCTCTCTCTCACTTTCCTGGTCCTTTTGGGCCTAGGGATGGTGTCGCTTCTAGTACTGCTGGACCCAGTTTCCCTTACCTCCATCCACACCTTTGTAATTAGTCCCTTCATGTATGAACCCTTTTAAAAATGGTTCTAATTTAAATATGTCATGTTTCATATTGGAAACATGACTAATATAGTAATTGGTATCAGAAGTGGCTCCAGGAAACAGTCAAAACTGGATCTGAGATTTATCTGGTCTTATGTTTAGAGATCCAAGGAAGCCTTATTGTTGGGGGAAATAACTCAATTATAATTACTCAGGTTATCATTCTTCGCAGCCTGGAATGAAGGGCAAAATGCTAGCTATATGGAACTCCTATAAATTCTCAGATGAAAATCATAGCACAATCTCCCAGGAATTAGAAGTGATACCTTGACACTATGCTGATAATTATTTTTAACTTGAAAAGTAGTTGCTGGCTTGCTACTGGTGACGACGGAATGGTCAACCATGGATCATGAAATAGTTATATGATTCAAACCGCCTGTCTTAAATTGAGTGTTATCTGATTCAATGAACCATAAAATTAGGCATGAATAGCAGTACTCCATCATAATACGGAAGCCGTGTATTTGAAAGTAGGCCCCAGGAGATCCAGAAGGCTCAAGATAGCTTCAGGACAGGTGACTTATATTCACATAGTACTTGATCCTTCTGCTTCTCCTTCAACTCACACAAGAGGCCTCAAGGGAAGTTCCTCAACAAGCCTGATGTATAGATAGCTCTGAATCCTGAGCACAGATGAATGGGAAATAAACAGCCTTCGTGCTATAGCCGCATTCAGAGGTCTCCTGAAAGACGGTGGTGCTGAAATGAAATCCTCCCAGAACTTCAAAAAGTTTGTTTATACTTCATTAGGAAAGATAGCCTGAGATATTGATCTACGATAACTAATGGACGATGGCAAAAAAAAAAAAAAAAAAAAAAAGAAAAGAAAGAAAGAAAAAAGAAAAAAAAAGTTGGTTTTACTAGCTGGGTTGGGAACATGGAAGGTACAAGGCCAGGAGATTTGTAACAAGACCTGGGGAGAGAATTATGGCTGAAACTCTTGGAATGGGGACAGAATGGAAAGATACAATCAGAGGTCTCCAAGATGATACATTCTGTTAACCTGTTTTCAGTTCTGTTTGTGCTTCTTCAGTGGTTCTCTGAATACTCTTAACCATGGTGTTCCATGATTCAGAAGCAGCTGGCTTACTAGGACAGAGGAATGGCCAGATAAAAGCTCAGTTAATACTATGACGTCTGGGAGATAACATCTTGCAATGTTGGGGTGGGGTCCTATAGGATGCAGTGAATGTCTTAAACCAGCAACAGATGTAAAGCCAGGATGCATGAGTCAGGGAACTAAGGAGAGGTGTTTGGAGTGGCCCCTCTCACCAACTCACCTAATAACCCACTGCAATATTGTTGTTCATTTTACCTGTGACCTTGGGGTTGGTGGGTTTGGAGAAGCATCCCTTTCTTAGACAATACCGGAAGTTGAGACCCCCCTCTGGCCATTTTGAGATTCCTTGTATCACTGAATTGATTGACACAAAAAGGGGTCAGTGTAGCTGGGATGAGTATCCTGATTATCAGGATGAAACAGGATTGGTTCTTCATAGAGTGGACAAAGAGGGCTTTGAAACCAAAGAATTTACCAGCTTTCTTTCCTAATATTCAAAATAGTCCTGGTCAATGGAAAACTATAACAACTCCATAAAAACAAGACCAACTGAGGACCCAAATCCCACAGGAATGAACATTTGGATTATTCCATCATATAAAGCACCTTCTTCAGCCAAAGTGTTGGCAGAGGCAAAGGGGAACATGGACCAGATGGTGACAGAAGGCATCTGTGATCATTAGCTTAGGACTAAGGACAGCTGCAGATAGGGGGATTGTAGCAGCTCTGTTACATGTTACTCTTCTTTTCTCATCATTTCCTTCCCTGCCGTACTTACAGTATCTTGATGTTTAACGTACTATGTTTCAGGTGGAAGTATAACTGCACTGACATCACCTGGTGATAACACGATGGCCGGTGAAACTCTACTGCCTGCCCTGTTTGGGGGGCACAGAGCGGAGGCTGAGGGTAGACTCCACTGGGGGTCTTCTGTTTATACATTGCTTCCATTTTCCTGGGACTTGAGAGATGATGTCTAATTTAATCTTCTCAGCAACCCTATACCAATAGTAGGTCTTCTCGATTACCCTCTTTCCATATACCTGGGACTGTTCTAGGTTCTTCCCAGGAACTGGTTCAATTAGTCCTCCCAGTAGTCTTACATGCTAAGTATCTAATTATTCCCATTTTACAGATGAGGAAAATTGAGTGCCGAGCAGTTCAGTAAATTCCCCAGATTAACTTCTGCCTCGTAAGGCTTCTCAAAGGGGTTAGGTATGATTATCTTGTTTTGGCAGATAAGAAAACGAAGACTTAGGGAAGTAAAGGGACTCATCGCACATATAGTCACCCGCACAGCCAGGATTCAAACCCAAGTCTGTCTAACCTCAGAACTCATGTCCAATATACTCTTTGCTTCCTTAATGCTTCATTGTCAGGTGTCACGATGAGAAAGAGTTGCCTGGGAAATCCACGTTCTATGAACATAAAATATTAGGTAAAATATTTAAACATATTTTTAGAAGAAATGTGAGGGACCTAATTCAAACTCCGTGCTAACAGATTTCCTGGGAGAACATTGCTTTTGGAATCCTCTTCTTTTGTACATTTATTAGCTGACGTTAGCCCCAATGAAGGTAACGTAGAATACAGTGGTCATTGTCATTCACAGACTGAGGAAATGCATAAACCAGACCTGGGGAGAAGAGCCTGAGAAGGGAAACCACACTGGCCAGGGTGCCAGTAACTTCTTTTTGCTTTTGAGATAGTTTCTCACCTGCCACCAGTAAAGGAGGGCAGAGTCAAGAACTAGTATGTTTCATCACTCCCGTCGCTCCTTGGGAATTTCCCTTGGGAAATTTCCTCCTTTGGACTAGGACCACTGACCTCATCTAGCCAATATCATGGACTTACAGCTCTCCCACAATGATCTGCTTTTCAGATAATACCATCCAGTCGATTTTCTGTTGCTGTTGCTGCTGTTCCTTGCAGAAGCGGTGAGTCTACTTCTGAGGGCAACTCCTTGGAATTCCTTCATTTGGCTTCTTTATCATCTATTGCGTTTTGCGTTTCTGTGTCTCTTTGTATCTGCTGTTCCCTTTGTCCCGGAAACCCTTCTCCCACTTCCTCCCTGCTGAGTGGCCGGCGATCTAAAGGCATAAGTCAAATTTCAGGTCTTCTACCATCTGTCCTGGGTGGATCCCTTGGACATTAATTGCTCCTTCCGCGGCATTCCCATAGCATGTGGCTTGGTTCTGTATTTGATATTTATTTTGTGTATGCTCTTTGCTTTCTGTGTTCCGCTCAATAATTTTTACCCTTTAAGTGCAAGAATCCTGTCTTATTTATTTGAATACCTCCCGCCCCCAATCATCAGAGTCTCTTGCACTTTGATGCCCAGCACACGGTTGTACAGAATAAATGCGAGGTACCGTGAAAATAGGAACGGCTAGCATTTAGTGGGAGTATCCTCTATGTCAGACTGTGCTAAAAGATTTGCATTTAGGGGCGCCTGGGTGGCTCAGTGGATTAAGCCACTGCCTTCGGCTCAGGTCATGATCTCAGAGTCCTGGGATCGAGCCCCGCATCGGGCTCTCTGCTCTGCAGGGAGCCTGCTTCCTCCTCTCTCTCTGCCTGCTTCTCTGCCTACTTGTGATCTCTCTCTCTGTCAAATAAATAAATAAAATCTTAAAAAAAAAAAGATTTGCATTTATTAGCTCAAGTAACTCTCAAAAACACCTACGGCCTTTCTAATCTCTATCTGACAGATTTGGGAATTGAGGCTTTACCAGCTCTGGTTTGGGAGTGGGACATATGTTTCTTCAATTTTATTCCATAAAAACTCCCTATGTTCTTAGCACCTCTAGCTCTTCGGTAAGGAAAATGCAGTTCTGGGAGGTGGTAACTTGCCTGTGGGAAGTCTTCTGAGTAAGAAGGGAGTTGGAAAGAGACCTGGAGCTTCCTCCTCGTTTCATGAGTATCTGGTGAATGCGTGGATAACCCGAACTCAGGTCATTGTTGGTAACATGGTTGTTTTTCAATCTCAGACAAGTCAGAACACAAATAAGCATGAGCAAAGATGAAGAATTTCCAGAAAAATACACACAGCGTCGCAGGCCATGGTTCAGGGAATTGCCAAGCAAGAAGCAAGTGAGTATCCTCCTGAAGAAGGGGGAATGAACAGAGCAAGCATGTGTTTTTAGGGATTAAGCTCCTCAAGGTACTGTTTGTTGCCACACGCAGAATCTCATGCCACGCTCGGTACCTGACGAGGGCTTCATAAACACCCAGTGAATGAATTCCTTAGAAGAGAGCAAAAGAAAAAAAAAAAAGGCCAGTTAAATGAGCCTACTCTGCTATGTTTCGGCAGAACTTGAAACCAGACAGGGAATGGGGAAAAATGTATTCTGCCATTTTTGAAAGCAGGAGTAATTTTCAGTTCACTGTTGGAGGAAACAGTGTTCTTAAGAAGTGTGATAAGCCCAAACACGGCTCATAGCGTGTGAAAGGGAAGGGCTGTTTGTCATTTTTTCAAGAGAGAAAAACCATAAAACAAAGTGAAACTATTGGGGTGGAAATCAAATTTGAAGAATGTGGCTTAAAAAAACATGCAGGGGCACATGGTTGGCTCAGTCCGTGGAGCATGCCACTCTTGATCTCACGGTCATGAGTTCAAGCCCCGTGTTGAGCATAGAACTATTTTAAAAAAGAAAGGAGAAACATCTACTGCGATGCTGGCAAGAGAATCTGTGATCTTGACAGCTTACAAAATGATGAGTGCGTTGCTGGATTCAAAGATTGTTTTATGGTCATTTCCTATATTTATCCCACTCTGGTTTTTGCTTTGGTGAAGCCAGAGGGGAGAATTGGGGCAGCAGGGAAATATATTCTATCTTTATTCTTTTTTAGTGCAGATGACTAAAACAATAATACAACAAATCACTCCTTGGTTTTTACAGTCCAACAGAGGCCACGGGCAACCATCGAAACGTAAGCCGCTGCCTCCCCTCCCACCGTCTGAGGTTACCGAAGAGAAGATCCAAGTAAAGGCACTGTACGATTTCCTGCCCAGAGAGCCGTGTGATTTAGCATTGAAGAGATCAGAGGAATACCTCATACTGGAGAAGTATAACCCTCACTGGTGGAAGGCTAGAGACCGTTTAGGGTAAGAACCGTGCCACGGTCCTCGTCGAATTCCTCCTCGTTTATCATCTGAAGACTTCTGAAGCAGAAAATCTGCGTTGTGGCTCTTTCTCTTCTGGTTTAGAATTCTTCCTTCTGCATGAGCAGAACCTGTCCCCACACGTTCTATCTGTATGAGAGAGCATGACAACCCTGCGATTTCAGGCAGAGTCACAGAACTGCAAACACCTGGCTTCATGTCCCCATGCCTGTCCCCATGCCGTCACTTACTACTGTATGTCCTTTGGCCAGTCACTTACCCTGAGTTTCCTTCCCTCCCTCCCTCCTTCCCACCCCTCTTCCCTCCCTCCCTTCCTTCCTTTATTGAGATATAATTGACATATGACATTATATTGGTTGCAGGTGTACAATGTAATAATTTGATATATATATACACACACATATATACATATATGTGTGTGCCCATATATATATATATAAATGATCACCACAATATGTGTCGTTAATATCCATCACTCCAAATAGTCACCAAAATTTTTTTTCTTGCGATGAAAACTTTTACGATTGACTCCCTTAGCAATTCTCAAATATGCAATATAGTATGATTGACTAGAATCGCTATGTGGTACATTACATCCCAGGACGTCTTTATTTTATAATTGAAGCTTTGTACCTATTGACCCCCTTTACCTATTTCATCCACTCTCTACTCCCTGCCTCTGGCAACCACCAAACTGTGTTCTGTATCTCTGAGCTTGTTTTTTTTTTTAATTAAAAAATTTTTTAGATTCCATATATAATTGAGATCGTACCGTATTTGCCTTTCTCGTCTGATTTATTCCACTTAGCATAATGCCCTTGAGATCGACCATGTTGTTGCAAAAAGCAAGACTTTCTCCTGTCTTATGACTAATTTTCTGTTGTTTATATATATATATATATATGTCTTTGTGTCATCCATCCATCCATCAATGGACACTTGCGTTGTTTCCATATCTTGACGATTACAAACAATGTTGCTTTACAAACAATGTTGCAATGAGCACGAGAGGTACACACATCTTTTTGAATTACTGTTTTCATTTTTTTGAGATAAATAGCAGAAGTGGAATCACTGTATTGTATGGTCATTCTATTGTTAATGCGTTTTTGTTTCTTTATTTGTAAAATACGGGAATAATGATTTCTACCATATAGGCTTTTTTCCTGATTTACACTTTCTTTGAGTATTTGACTTCTTTTTTTCTGTTAAGCTCTAAGAGAGGAACAGAAACAGTATCTCGCTCATTTTCCCATTTCTGCAATGACGAGTTTTGGAAGTAAAATTGCAATACTTGCCGAAATAAATTGGTATGAAGAAAAGACCTTGGGATGCAAACAGACATCACTGTGTCGAGGGCAACAGGTTGTTAATACCAGGCTAGAGTCTGAGGTAGATGCTCTGAGGGGGATCTGGGCTGCCTGGGAGAGAATGCTGGCATTCGATTTCTATTCTTCGTGATGATTTGGAGATGATAAGTATCTAAGTATTAGAAGTAGCTAGATTACATACCTCTTTCTTTAATTATATTTTCCTGATGGTTTAGCCCTCTTGCCAGTTTTTAGTTTTGACTTAAACATGTGATGGACACTTTCCAGTGGGAAAGAGGTATGAGTAGGCTCAGGACCATGTAATTAGTCCTCTTGTGGGTTGGCATCGGCATGACTCAGACTTTAAAAAAAGACAAATTAATTTTTCATTTCAAAGTTAATAAGTGAATATCACTTTTTTAAATATGCCACCATGATAAACAATGCCTCCAGACCCAAGCACCATTATTCACTTAGTGAGAACCTTCCAGAAAAATTTCACTGCACTTCCATGTACATACTAAAATATACATTCTTGTTTGCAGATTTAGTTCACCTAATTCTTATCAGGTTTAATGCACTGTTCTGCAACTTGCTTGGATTTCCCAATAATGTCATGGAGATCTTTTTGTGATTTTTAATTTCATATTTCATTGGTGAAGGTACAGAAAAAGAAAAACCCCTACCCTGCTGATACCTGTAAATTGGTATATTTTCCTTCAATAGCAAGTTGCTGTATCTAAGGGGAGATGCATATATTTGGTGACCCAGGGACTTCCCTGTTTGATACGTCTTAGAGAAGTAATTTTTCCGGTGCACAAGGACACAGGTTCATGTGTTTCTGAGCGACAATGTTATAATAAGGACATGGCTAACCTAGCATGTCTATTCTACCTATTTTGCAGCAATTAAAAAAATTAAGTTGATATCTTTGCTGTTGCTGTGTTTGTCATCTAATCACTGTGATATCCCAATGATCTCGTCAATGCCGCAACGAGAAATCTCGTCTTTGGAAAATCTGAGTGTTCCAAAACATCTTAAATTACTTCCATTGTAAGTCAGAATCTTAGTATTTATCATACAAGGATTTTGGCTGAATATGGAAGTGAAAAGTCCTTTTTTTTTTCTTTCAGCAATTTAACCAGTAAGACGAGTTTGATTTCCCCCATGTCCTTGAGATTTTAACCCATTTTTTAAAGACTTTATTTATTTATTTGACACAGAGGGAAATCACAAGTAGGCAGAGAGGTAGCCAGAGAGAGAGGGGGAAGCAGGCTCTCTGCATAGCAGAGAGCCTGATGTAGGGCTTAGATCCCAGGACCCTGAGATCATGACCTGGGCGAAAGGCAGAGGTTTAACCCACTGAGCCACCCAGGTGCCCCTGCCCTTGAGATTTTAAAAGGATTGCTGTCACGATGATGCCACAGATATGCCAAGCATTTTGATTTTTGCTTTGTCTTTTGTTGTAGGAACGAAGGCTTAATCCCAAGCAACTATGTGACTGAAAACAAACGAAGCAATCTGGAAATATATGAGTAAGTCTCCTCCAAAATATGCCCTTGGGTCGATCTATGAAAATCAGGTACATTTGGGAGGCTTACGAGTATACAAGCTGGTTTTGATCTACAAAAGGAAAAGAAAGTAACACATTTGGCTGCTTTAGTTTGAGAGATCTTTGATCCTTATAATGGTTGATTCAGAAACTTCGTTTTCTTAAACTTCTTTTTGTTTTGTTTTGTATGACTGCTTTTTGGAGGTTTAACAGTGACTGCATGGAAACCAAACACGCATCTTGGTCTTGTTTTAGTCTACGTCCTAAATGGAAAAATAACTATTCCAAAAATAACCTTAGTTTTTTAATGAGTGGTAAATTGAACCTAACGCAGAGACACGCGACTCTATTTTGGCTCATGTTTTGATACATTTTAGAAATAGCTGAAGATGAGAAGTAGGCTAATGCCGTACGTTGGGGGGAATTTTTGGTGTGTTCACTAGGGTTCTATTTAGAAACCTATTTTGGGGGCATTTGGGTGGCTCAGTTGGTTAAGTGACTGCCTTTGGCTCAGGTCATGATCCCCGAGTCCCAGGATCGAGTCCTGCATGGGGATCCCAGCTCCACGGGGAGTCTGCTTCTCCCTCTGACCTTCTCCCCTTTCACACTCTCTCTTACTGTCTCTCCTTCAAATAAATAAATAAAGTCTTAAAAAAAAAAGAACCCCATATTTTATACAATATATAGATTTGGAAGGTAGAGATCTTAGCAATCTTTTCTAGTCCCCCATTCTGCAGATAGGAAACTCAGGTTGTGAGAGTAGTAATTTACAAGCACAGAGTGACAGAGCTGGGAGTAGTCCTGGTCTTTTACAAATTCAGGTTTGCTTAAGTTTTAGCCCTTGACTGCTCTCCCCTAGTTTAGATACTTGCTTTGCAATTAGCATATGCTTCCAGCCCTGTGGCCCTTGTGGAGGGAGGTGATGTGGGTTGAAGCGTGAAGACAGGTGCTTCTCAGAGAACCAGGCAGCAAATATAAATTGAGTGAGAACCAACCCCTCCTTCCCAGTCCCTAGTTGTCTGTCTTGCTACTAATTTAGCCCACCTGGAGGCCAGACTCAGCATCTCTCTCCCTAAAACAAATCCGATTCTAAAAGTATTGGCGGGGGTGGAGAGGTGGGGTGTGCCTGGGTGGCTCAGTGGGTTAAGCCTCTGCCTTTGGCTCAGGTCATGATCCCAGCATACTGGGATGGAGCCCTACTACATAGGGCTCTCTGCTCAGCCCGGAGCCTGCTTCCCCCCCCCTCCAACCCCCACCGCCGCCTGCCTCTCTGCCTACTTGTGATCTCTCTCTGTCAAATAAATTAATGGGGGGGGGGCACCTGGATGGCTCACCCACTTGAGTGTCTGACTTTTGGTTTTGGCTCAAGTCCTGATCTAATGGGCTGTGGGGTGGAGCCCCACCTGGGAGTCCGCCTGGGGATTCTCTCCCTCTGCCCCTCCTCCCACTCGCATGCACACACACACCCCCTTGCTCTTTCTCGCTCTACAACAAATCAATTTTTAAAAGCACTGGTGAATAATGTAGACTCTATTGGAGGGGACGAAGGGATGACTATAGGACACATGACACATCCGCATGACTTTACCAGGCTTCTCTATGAGCTACTTCTGTTCTCTCTCCACTTAGTACCATCACAGGTCACTTCTGTCTTCTCCGTCCTTCACTCAGCTTGTCATGCCCCCTCTCTTGACCTGAGTCACTTAGTCCTGTCCTGAAAGTCTGGCCTCTACTCAGTAAGACAAAGACCCCATGTGACTGACTACATCGTCCTAACACAACAGTTTCACAACTATGTTCCCTCACTGCCATGTACATACCCCCTGGAGGGTTCGCCATTGCCTCCAGCTGGAGCTGCCCAATAGGTCTCTTTGAAGGTCAGGTCAGGGGAAATTCTGTGTGAAAAATCTCCTTCTGAGAAAAATAAGACTTTTTTTCCATAACGTAAACCCAGGTCAGACTTTCCAGGAGATTAAAGGAGATAGGTGTGAAAGTACGTAACACAGTGCCCTGTAGTGAGTGAATGGATGTTCACCAACCAACAGTGTGACTTTTCTTCCTTTCATTATTAATTAAATTGTTGGCTGCTTCCTTAGTCTAGACGAGGGTTGGAGTTGACCCTTAACAGCTTGTTCATATTGTAAATATTGGGTAATTTGAATTAAACTACCCTGAACTTAGAATAATCTTCTCATTTTCTTGGCTTTGAGGTATGTGTCTTTAAAGATAATCTTCTTTAATTATCTAATTGTGAGAAGATTAACTTTTATTTCTGTTTCTTTTTAAAGGGGTTTATTAAAATATAGATATAATAATTATCAGTATAAGTCACTAAAATATATAAATATATCCACCACTTACTATGTGCCCCGT
Source organism: Meles meles (assembly GCF_922984935.1). Lineage (NCBI taxonomy): Eukaryota > Metazoa > Chordata > Mammalia > Carnivora > Mustelidae > Meles > Meles meles. The sequence continues at coordinate 28,493,397 of NC_060067.1, forward strand.
TCTAATGACTGTATAGAAATTATGGCCCCAGGTTGAAAACTGTAGGATGGGCTTAGAAATGAGAGAAATCTGGGTTCAAATCCCGACATCACACTGGCTAGAGCTTGGGCTCTGGGCAAGATTCCCGAATATCTATAAACCTCTCAACGATATGAAAACTGGGAACTGTGATACCCATCTTGTGTAAGACATAATAAATATCTGATATGTTCTAGAACTGTGAAGTTAACAGAAGGGCATTTCCAGTTTGCCTGCTATTACAGAGGTGCCACATTTCCTAGTTACCTCAGCCCCTGACTCACTCCATCTTTTCAATCTTCATTTATTGTCCACTTACGACGTGCCGGGTGTTAGCTGTTCTGGCCCCTGGAGATACAACATGTAACACACAGAAGCACTCCCTGTGTTTGTGGAACTTACAGCTTCATGGGGAAATAGACATTAAATATTAACCTCAAATTCACAAACAAAATTTGAAATTTGAAATTGTGGTGTCATGGAGGAACAGTAGGGGACAGTGGGAGAAATCAATGGGGAAAGCTAAAAGCTGAGGACGTTGGGATGGGGCAAACCCTCTGAGGAAGTGACTTGAGGTCTAAAGGAAGTAGGAGGCAGTCGGGAGGGGTTGGGGGAAGGAGTGCTGTTAGTGGGATTTTGACATCTCAGGGGATCCTTTATACTTTGAAATATTTATGGATACTTTGGTTAAATTAATAACCAAATGATCAAGATAACAATTGAAAACCTGGTTTTTGGTAAGCCTTCAAATCTTGATATACTGTTTATAAATCTAAAAAATTAGGAACAGTCACCTTAATTCAAACTCAGCAATCCGTGTCCTTAAACAATCAGTCCTACTTATAAGCTCAGTTAATTAAATTTCCTGAAACATTTCACTTGCCTTAATAAACTTGAATGAATTCAATTTTCTGTTTAAGTGTTTTACATGCCTGACAGGGACAAATTTACAATTTCAATAGCCCTTTCTAAGTCTATATATGATCCTGGAAATCTAATAAATCAAACATGTATGTGGTAAGCCAAATTCTTGTAACCATACAAATATTTAAAAAGTCAAATTCCTTTAAATTCAAATTGTAAGTTTGAAATTATTTATGCATTTAAAAATCAGAGGCAAAAAAATTATGTCAGATTCTCTTAAAGTAATACTTTATTTTATTTTTTAAAAGATTTTATTTATTTATTTGAGAGACGAGTGAGGAGAGAGATAGAGAGGGAGCACAAGTGGGGGGAGGGGCGGGAGGAGGGGGAGTAGCATACTCCCTATGAACAGGGAGTCCTCTGTGCGTCTCCAACCCAGGAGCCCGAGATCATGACCTGAGCTGAAGGCAGATGCTTAAGCGACTGAGCCACCCAGGTGCCCCAATAATAGATAGTTTAAATATCAAGCATATTGCTTATGCTGAAATTTACGGAAATATGAGTCTCATTTATTGCATTATCTCTATACTGAAAGCTTCATCTTCTCAGGGGTAGAAATGACTAGGAGAAGCAGATTTACCTTCTTAGTTCTAAGAGGTTTTCTAGGCTGAAAACTCAAGACCACAATGCTGTTACCTGTTGACTCGAAGACTGAGACAGGAAGACCCCAGGCTTACACGTATACAAGATGTTTGTACTTGGCAACAGTTGGACATGCTGGATGGTTTTCATACGCCTGTAGATCCCCACTCCAAACCCCCTGTCCACATCATTCAGTATGAGTTTTATAATCAGTGTTGTCTAGGTACAAGAGTTGCAACCTTACGTATTGAAAAAAGCACAACAACCCACAAAAGTCTTCTTTCACTATCTGATTTAACCAGACGAAATTCTGAAACACCATGACCCCACCTCTCCTATATCCTATCCATCTACTCTTTCTTCTGCCTGTTGAAATTCTGCATGATTTTAAAGGATATTAAATTCATCATATACTTGACTCTGGTTCTTCTCTTACTACTTTGAAGTCATTCTATGACATTCACATATGGATGGATTTTTAACTTATATTTAAGCAAAATTAATATATTTGCTTATATTATTTATCACTATAATAAGTAATACAAAGCAACAAATTTAACATTAATGCGATTGCAGGTGAAAAACATAAACAATTTATGTGAAGTTTTTTAAAAAAGATTTTATTTATTTGAGAGAGCAGGAGCATGGGCACACGCACGCTTGCCTGAGTGAGGGGAGGAGCTGAGGGAGAGGGAGAAGCAGACTCCCACTGAGGAAAGAGTCCCATGTAGGACTCGATCCCAGGACCCTGAGATCATGACCTGAGCCAAAGCCCAACACTTAACCAGCTGAGCCACCCAGGCGCCCTGTCTCACTTATTTTGAAATAATTTTTTCTTTCTACAACTGGAACTCTCAGACTCATTCTGAAAGTCCCTCCCTCAATATGAATATTCATTAAAAGGACTGAACGATATTCACAGTCCAACATCACAATTAACTCCCATTCCCACTAGTGATAAGTAGTCCAATTATTTCATCTAGAATCACCTGTAATCATCCTCTCTTTTCTATGCTTTATCTTTTTAAAAGTTTATTTTCAATTGAGGCCATTAGTATTTTTAATACCTCACCATTCTAATTTAGTGGCAGCTTTTTACGATTGTAGGTTAGTCCACAAGATATAATAGATTCCGTCCTCAAAGTCAGGTAGAGGAGTTTCATGTAGCCACCGTTTTGCCTACCCACTGTGACAATGTATGGTTATATATGCATCCTTCCTTCCACTGTCCACAGAAATAACATTTATTACATTAACTCCTTTTTTAAAATCTTATTTTGAAATGAAAGCTTTTCCATTTGTTTTCTCTCTCCTTTGTTCTACCCATTTCCTCTCTCTTTCCTGTACAACATTTGCTTACTGACAAAGTCTTGTCCTGCCAGACTATGGGTTTCAATTATACTCATTTAATTATGTTTACTCTGCATGGTTCTGATATTCTAAAGTCATTTCATGATACGTTTCATACAGAGGAAACAGCAAGATAGGAGGCAGAAAGGGGCTTGGTGAATTTGAGGAAGGAAAGGATTCCAAGATGGCTGAAGCTTAGCATGAAGAAAGAATGAGCAGAAGGATAAGAGGGTGTTTGGAGCAAGCAGGTATTAGTTGTTCCACTTATGTTATTGAACCCCTAATTTTAACTATAAGTTAATATACTTGGGGGAGCCAAATGGGTCCAAATAAGTTTTAATTTTGGAAAGGTAACATGGAACATCTAAAATCATGCAGATAGGAAGTTCCTAAGAGCAAAGAAATGGGGATTTGTTAGTTTGTCTACTAAAGTTCGGTAAATGTCTATTGAAGCTGATGACTTCTTAACCACATACCCTTCATGAAAATTTTCAGGAGATTAAATCACTCCAAATCATATGCTAAATATCTGTCAGAAAGTTGAATTGAGATATGATAGAATAAGCTAGATATTGACTTACAATTAATAAAATTATTATACTAAATGAATGGCATATAATAGTAATATTGTCATTTATCAGAAATAAAAAACGCTCAGCCTTCTAAAATCAATTCTGTAGTAAAGTTCTTAAAAATAAAGGAAATGAAGCAGAGTTTTTTCCTGGAAAAAATGAAATATAAAATTTTAAAATTGTTTTTATTGCTTTTACAGGTGGTACCATAAAAACATTACCAGAAATCAAGCAGAACGTATTTTGAGACAAGAGGTAATTCAGTGTTTTCATGAATAACTTGTGGATATTTTCAAAATTTCTGAGAGAGCTACATTGTAAAGATCTGACCAAACTAAAAAGTTGTATTACTTCCTGTTCTTTACAGTTCTAAAATATTTATTACAACGTTATCTCTACTGCGCATTTTCCGAGACGTGTAAACCAGATGTATTTGTATCAGCTCGTGTTTTTCCTTGACTTTCATTGTAACGTGAGCAATGTATTTTTCCTGAAATGATTTCAACTCCACGTACTAAAACTCCTCATTCACTCCAAAGCGCATTCTGCAGGACAGTCTGTATGGGAACTGCCCATAGACTTCTGCATCACAGACAATAAAATATATATTCTGTCTTCATGAGCATAGCTAAGGCTTCTTAAAAATACAGGTACAGAAAAATACCGATGGCGGCTCTTTCTTTGTTCTTCGGGAACAAAAAGGAAGAGCGGGGTAGCCAAAACATCAAACTCAGATCAAAACTGCTCTTTTAGGTCAAAGCAAAACAAAACTGCATACAGTTTCCAACGGACGGTAAATACGAACTGTGGGTAAATGTCGAGTCAAACCTAGAAACTAGGTAAGAGGTATGTGTGTCACTTTGCCCTGCTGTCGGATGTTGAGGAAATCTAGAAATATGAGTGAGAAAGAATCAGTTCTGTAACGAAAAGTCAATGCCAGTAATGGTTCAAGACCCAGGGGAGGTCCAGTGAGTAGCGGGGGGTTAGACAGAGTTTGAGGGACACAGACTCGGTCTCAGCTGGCAGGCAGGGGGTGGGAATGGAGGTTGAAGGCCAAGTGTGGCTTCACTGGCTAGGAGGAAATGGGACACGCCAGCAAATGTGGTACCCACCTGGCATGGTGACAGCAGGTGGCCTTCTGTAAAGTGATATTAGTAGAACTAGAACGGACAACGATGTTATGACAAGTAGGCAAGAGAGACTCTTCAGGAAGCAAGAACAGAGCCAGGAGCTGACCTCCTTAGGAAACAGGGAATTATGTAACACCCCCCCCCCATACCCATAACCCAGACAGCACAAATAGCAACATTTGGCCAGAACATTCATAAACAAAATAAAACCTAGCAGATGGAATTGAAACCTATCCCTTAGCTCCTCTGTTCTGTCCCCGCCCATTCTCCAGAAGCGATCACAATAGAAGGGTCTGCGCCCATTTGTGTCCAATTGCTTACATTCTTATCATGTATGGGTGCATTAATAACCTACAGTGTTGTGTGTTTTAACGCTTGACATAAGGGAGATCATGTGTATGTTGATTTTTAATGAAACGTTGTATTTCAATTTTACTCCCATGGATACATGAAGAGCAAACCCATTCCTTTAACGGCGGCATTTCATTATATGAGTATACCAAAATGTATTGCTAATCATTCACCTTGCGTCTAACTTCTTAGTATTATGAACAAGGCTGCCAAGAACTTCTGTGTACGTATTACCTTGTACAAAAGGGCAAGGGTTTCTTTTGGTTATACCCAGAAATGATCTGGCCAGAAACTATGTGCAGACTTAGCATTACTAGATATTTTGAAGTTATGACTCAAAGTACTTGTACTAATTTATGTTCTTACAAGGAATCCGAAAACTGGTCCCCTACGTTCTTGACAACAGTTGGTAGCCTCATACTTTGATTTATTGGAAAATGATATATATATTTTAAAATGTGCATTTCCTTGATAAGCAGTTCAGTTCAGTGACTTTTCATGTGTGTGCTAGCTAGTTGGGCTTCCTCACATGACTGCTAATATCCTTTGCTCATTTTTCGATAGTTTGCTTTTGTAACTGATCAATATGTATTTTATTTTTATTTATTTATTTTTTTAAAGATGCATTTATTTATTTATTTGACAGAGATCACAAGTAAGCAGAGAGGCAGACAGAGAAAGAGAGGAAGGGAAGCAGGTTCCCTGCTGAGCAGAGAGCCCGATGTGGGGCTCGATACCAGGACCCTGGGATCATGACCCAAGCTGAAGGCAGAGGCTTTAACCCACTGAGCCACCCAGGCGCCCCGATCAATATGTATTTTAAAAGTATATTCTGAATCTTTCGTCAGTTTTATGTTACCACTATGTTCTTTTGATTCTTGGCCCTAAAATTTTTTTTAAAGCTCTTTTCTTTTTTTTTATTTGTTTATTTACAGCATAACAGTGTTCATTGTTTTGGCATCATGCCCAGTGCTCCATGCAGTACATGCCCTCCCTATTACCCACCACCTGGTTCCTCAACCTCCCACCCCCCCACCTCCCGCCCCTTCAAAACCCTCTGGTTGTTTTTCAGAGTCCATAGTCTCTCATGGTTCATCTCCCCTTCCAGTTTCCCTCAACTCCCTCTCCTCTCCATCTCCCCATGTCCTCCATGTTCTTTGTTATGCTCCACAAATAAGTGAGACCATATGATACTTGACTCTCTCTGCTTGACTTATTTCGCTCAGCATAATCTCTTCCAGTCCCGTCCATGTTGCTACAAAAGTTGGGTATTCATCCTTTCTGATGGAGGCATAATACTCCATCGTGTATATGTACCACATCTTCCTTATCCATTCATCCGTTGAAGGGCATCTTGGTTCTTTCCACAGTTTGGCGACCGTAGCCATTGCTGCAATAAACATTGGGGTACAGATGGCCCTTCTTTTCACTACATCTGTATCTTTGGGGTAAATACCCAGCAGTGCAATTGCAGGGTCATAGGGAAGCTCTATTCTTAATTTCTTCAGGAATCTCCACACTGTTCTCCAAAGTGGCTGCACTAACTTGCATTCCCACCAACAGTGTAAGAGGGTTCCCCTTTCTCCACATCCTCTCCAACACACGTTGTTTCCTGTCTTGCTAATTTTGGCCATTCTAACTGGTGTCAGGTGGTATCTCAATGTGGTTTTAATTTGAATCTCCCTGATGGCTAGTGATGATGGACATTTTTTCATGTGTCTGATAGCCATTTGTATGTCTTCGTTGGAGAAGTGTCTGTTCATATCTTCTGCCCATTTTTGATATGATTATCTGTCTTGTGTGTGTTGAGTTTGAGAAGTTCTTTATAGATCCTGGATATCAACCTTTTGTCTGTACTGTCATTTGCAAATATCTTCTCCCATTCCGTGGGTTGCCTTTTTGTTTTGTTGACTGTTTCCTTAGCTGTGCAGAAGCTTTTGATCTTGATGAAGTCCCAAAAGTTCATTTTTGTAAATCTCTTTTCTTATTTTAAATTTTAAAATAAGTTAGTGTCAAATTTCTCAATTTCTACGATCTCTCTCTTTTTTAGCATAATAAATTCTTCTCTCTCCTGATGTCTCAAAGGGAATTTATATTTTCTCTTAAATGGTTTAAAGATTTACTTTTCATATTTAGGTCCTAATATGCTCAAAGTGTGTATGTGTGTGTGTGTATATGTGTGTGTTATGTGTGTGAATATTTTTAAAAATATACATATTTTCCCTATATATCTTAAAATATTTGTGTAATTTGTATATTTTCTATTTTTTTGAAAGTACCTGAATTAAATCCTACTTGGTCACGAGGCATTTAAAACATATATATTGCTAGTTTGAGTTTCTTAATACTTACTTTAGCATTGTCCTCACATTAGCAGTCATGTGAGGAAGCCCAACTAGCTAGCACACACATGAAAAGTCACTCAACTGAACTGCTTATCAAGGAAATGCACATTTTAAAATATATATAGCATTTGTCCTATAATTTGTCCAGGACAAATTATAGGTATTATATAATAATATATATATATATATCAAGGAAATGCACATTTTAAAATATATATAGCATTTGTCCTATAATTTGTCCAGGACAAATTATAGGCATTATATAACAATATATATATAATATATAATAATATATATATAATATTATATATATATATGGTTTTTTTTTTAACTTATGAAAGCTCTGAGTTCTGTGAATTAATTTTGTAACAGAAGACTTTGGTGAATTAAACATTTTTTGGTAGTAGTTTTTTATTTGATTCTCCTGAGTTTCAAGTAGAACCTTATCAATAGCAAACAGTGATGATTTCTACCTTTTACAATTTAATACAGTATTTCTTGGTGGGGTTTTGTTTTTGTTTTTACCTCTCATTTAATTGCATTAGCTGGCATCTCAGAATGTTAAATCCCAGTGCTGACAGTGGACATTTCTTTTTCCTGATTTCAGTTGGAGTGATTCCCACAGAAAGCATAATTCTGGACTTGGAACGAATGCAAATATGGGCTATTGTGTTAAGGAAGTACATATATATTATGATTTTACTGAGAACTTAAAGAAAACCGATTCTAGAAGTTGAAATTTATCAAATGCCCTTCCAATATCTATGACGATGTTCATGAGATTTTTCTCCTCAGATCTATTAATTATATTAATAAAATCCCTAATATTGATTACTTTTTCACTCCTACATGTAATCCCTCTTGGTCATAGTATGCTATTCTACTGTGCTACTGGATTCAGTTTGTTAATATTTAATTAGGATTTTTGAGTGGACGTGAGTGAGACTTGTTAGTAGTTTTCCCTTTTGTACACAATCTTGACTGTGTTGTTGGTATTGATATTCAACCCATTTTGTATACAAATTTAGTTTTTCTTCTTTTCACATGCTCTGGAATCATGCAACATCAAAATATGTCTCCATAGTGTTTTTTTTTTAAGATTTTTATTTATTTATTTGACAGAGAGAGAGCCCACAAGTAGGCGGAGAGACGGGCAGAGAGCGGGGAAAGCGGGCCCCCCACTGAGCAAAGAGCCCCATGTGGGACTCGATCCCAGGACCCCGAGACCATAACCTGAGCCGAAAGTGGAGGCCCAACCCACTGAGCCACCCAGGCATCCCTCCATAGTGTTTTTAATGTTGTAGCTCTTTTAAAATCTTATCCATTTTCCCATTCAGTAGGTCCATTAATATTTCCAGATCTTCTGGAATCAATTTTGATAAATTTTATGTTTTGCTAGTTAATCACTCATTTCATTCAAGCTTTCAAATGTATTGTGTAGAGTCAAGATGATTCTTTCATTTTTCCTGGATCTTGGTGGCTTATTTTTTTAAAATATATTTTCCCTATTATTTACTAGTTAGATTAGTTAGCAACTTACCTATTTCATTGTTTTTCCATCTATAACCAGATTTTGAATTTAATGACTATTTCTGTTATATTTTTGTTTTTATAATTGATTATTTTCTGCTTTTGTCTTCATTAATCTCATTCTTCTACTTGACTTGGTTCTTGTCCCAACATCTTGAGGTAGATACATTTATTTTGTGCTTCCTTTGTTTACTGTTATAAGTCATAAGACTGCACTGTTTGAACTATTTAGCAGTTTCTGATATGTGACAGGTCTTTATTATTTTCTAGATGTTTTCATTTTTACTTGTGTCTCCTTGAGTTATATAAAAGAGAACTTAAAAATGTAATGCAGTAGTAGCTTTCTCCTTTGGGGCTTGTTATTAACTTCTATTTTTATTGTTTTGTGGTCATGCCTGTTGTTTGCACTCTCTCCACCTTGAAGAGGAGGAGGTCACTACCTAGACAACTTGATTGAATGCATGGTGTCTATGTGTTTGTGTATATATACTCCCTGCGTATCTACTGCACCTACAACTCGGTTTTTTACATCTTCATCTTTTATATCTTCTGTCCTCTGTGGTGTGTAACACAATCCTTGGACATGGCAGGAATTCAATAAAAGCTAGATTTTTATTGTTTTAAAAGGTTATGAGAGATTTTTTTAGTTTTAAAGTTTGACCAGAAAGTGAGGCTTGTTCCTTGGTAAGCATCTAGAAGGAAGGAAAGACTGTGCTCAATGTGTCGCACCCACTTTGAGGGTCACACCGCAGTGTTGGCCTTGGGCAGTTCTCAGGCAAGTTGTTGGCACTTCGAAAGTGTAGACTTTCACACATTTGGCAAACTTCTGAGATATTTCCTTCTCCACAAGGGTAAACATGTTCAGTAAAGATGGAAATTTTTTTTTTTTTTACACTGTCAAACAAACAACACAAACCAAACAGTCCAACATTCAATGTCATTTGAAAACCATTTACAGCTTTACTGGGGTTTCCCAGAGGATGTCGTGGGACTCCAGTTCATAATTGAGCATCAAGCTTGTAATATTATTCTCTCCTGCTGATTTTCTTCTTGTTTCTCCCATCTTCTGGAGGCAAGTAAAATCCCTCCTCTGCTCTTCTCTCCTGATGCCCCCAAAGCTTATTCTCTCTCCATCCCTGTCATGGTCATTTTTCCTCCTCCCTGCTTTTCCAGATGTATTTCTCACTCCTTCCCTCACCCCATCTGCTGTGTTGTTTCTTTTCTTCCACAATACAAGCTGCAGGTCTGTCTTACTGTGCTTCCTGTCCATCAACAATGTGTGTTTATTACCTTGATCAATATAACGGAAATAATGAAATGGGATACAAGGTTATCAAATGCAGAATTTTTCTTAAAAAAACCTGGAAAAAGGTTTTAAAAATACTCATACCTTATAAATTCCTGTCCCAATTAAATATTTTTGTAGGTAGGACTTCTTAACATATAAGGGAGATAAGATTGCATATATTTGTGAAAACATTCTCTTCCGTTTGTAGGAAGTCAGTAGGGTTTGGTTTTTATTCCTGAGATGGAGGTTTGTCTTTCTTCCTAAGAAGGACTAAATTTGTACAATGAATTGTTTTGCAGTCAAAAGAAGGTGCATTTATCGTCAGAGATTCAAGACATTTGGGATCCTACACAATTTCTGTGTTTATAAAAGCTAGAAGGTAAGCAACTGTGATTTTGGTCACTTTAGAGGTAGCAATCCTTGGGACAGTCTTATGGAGACATTTGTCATATGGAGAAGGAGGTATCACAGCACAGAAGATTGTTGGCCTGGAAGTTAGTACAACTGATTGATACGCGTTCCTTTCCTAACAAGCTCTGTGTGTGACATTGATAAGTTAACGGGACTTGTCCCACCTCCTTTCCTCAACCATGAGGAAGTTGGCTTAGTGGTAGCAGGTAGTGGCGGGGCTCTCCTCCAATCCCTTGGTTTACCTTGGGGTTTACCCATAGAGTGTTCTCCTGCATGGAGAAAGCTTCTCCTACCTTCCTACTGGAGGGTGTTCTCTGGCTGTGGGAACTCGTGGTCCCCAAGGGTAGACTGGTGGTGCCTGGAATTAGCATCCTAGGAACAACCCTCCATCAAGGAGGAATGGAAGATTAGCCTTTCAGCTCCTTTGGATTTTTGTGGGACAACTCTCAGACATGTTCCACAGTCTCTCAGGGCTGCCTAGAGTCCCTGTAGCTCATAGCAAACCCGCTCATCCACATACTCTCGGTTTGTTTGTTTTGTTTTTTTTTAACTTTTTTTTTTAAAGATTTTTTAAAAATTTATTTGTCAGAGAGAGTGAGCACAGGCAGAGTGGCAGGCAGAGACGGAGGGAGAAGCAGGCTCCCCACCGAGCAAGGAGCCCGATGTGGGACTCGATCCCAGGACGCTGGGATCATGACCTGAGCTGAAGGCAGCTGCTTAACCAACTGAGCACCCAGGCGTCCCCCATACTCTCAGTTTTCCTCCTTTCTTTGTTTCATTTCTCCTTACATCTCTCACAGTGAAATTATTCATTCACTGAGCTGACACGGATATTCAACAAATACTTATAAGTGTCCCTAATGGGCTTTTCTGTTTTGGACACTGGAGTTGTGCATTCAACAACTTTGGCTGGAGTTATGTTCAAATCTAAGGACCCAGTAAGATGGCTCAGGAATTTAGCCAGTGGTGACGAGGTAGTAGCTGAATCTAACCCACTCTGCAGCGTGTAGTGTCCCTGGGATAAATGTTTCAGAGGTGGAGTCCTGTTGCTTCACGAACTGACTTAGTTCCAAAGTGGTCTTTTGTTTGTTTACTAATTCACGTTCTATTGACTGTAGGAATATGGAGGCTACCATCAAACATTACCAGATTAAAAAGAATGACTCAGGACAGTGGTACGTGGCTGAAAGACACCTGTTTCAATCAATCCCTGACTTGATCTGGTATCACCAGCACAATGCGGCAGGTAAGTCAGGAGCTTCAGGCGGGGAGAGTCAGGGAGCCTGGCCCCCCAGGCAGGCAATGCGTCTTTGGTCTGGGACACTTTAACAGGAGCAAATACCCCTGCAGAGATCTGTAAGTGCTTGAAACACAACCTATGTTCTGAGCAATTCTCCTCATTGATGCTTCTTTGTTTTTCTAGTCAGGGGCCAAGAGGTAGGTTGATTTTTTTTTCTTTCTCATGTCTGCCAGGTTAGAAAAATGATAGTTGGCAGAAAAGCAAAAGGCAATGTAATCCCGATGCATTTGTTCTGGAAATTTCCATAGGGCTAAGTGTAATGGAATTTCAAGTGCCCTCGATAATCATGCTTCCTTCTCTCTTTGGCCCCATAAATTTACTCTTTACTTCAATCGTATAGAAAATAACCCTTACGTATCTCATTCTCTGTTCCTTCCTGTTTTGGAGAATGAAAAAAGTTGTATAGGACACAGCTTTTCACAGTTAAAATTTGACTTAAATAAAGCAGAGACAGCATTTAACCCCCTTCACCAGGTGTTGTTTGCAGCAGTTGTTAATTTTGCAAATTTATCTGTGGAAAGATAACAGATTCCAGAAAGTTCCACCATAATTATAATCACAGCTCTGGCCTTCAGCCCTCCCCAACCTGTCCCGGATCACTTTGAACAACACATAGGGGGAATCGTCTTATCTCAATATTATAGAATTTGGAACCCACTGTAACTTTTCATATTATTTTGACTTGTTGCCATACAGTACTTTTTAAGATTTCTCTCAAGAGAAGTTGTGTTGACAAAAAAAAAAAAAAAATCCTTTTGAAAAAGGGCCATTTTTCCATTACACTAGTTCTAAATATCAAGAGTAAATCCAGGGAAGTTTTTACCCATTTTGGGATGAGTCCACATGGATATGCCAGACAGTCTCTGGGAATTTGCTTAGAGCGGAAGTAGCCGTGCGTCTGAGTGGGACCAGGGAGGACATATTTGTGTGTAGCGATAGAAACCCTTAGAATCAGGAGATCAGTTCTGAGTTTTTTCTTCACAGTCCTCTTTTCCTTCCCTTCAAAGAAAAAGTTTAAGAAACAGAGTGCTTATGCTGGTGTGGTTAAAAAAGTACTAAGATCAGGATGTGCTGACATGAAGAGATGATAGTGATAAGTTGTTTAGTAAAGAGAAAAAAGTGCAAAGCAGTATATAAGAATAGAGTCCCACTTTTGTAAACAAAAATACACACAAATGTGTGCATAGAAAAATTCTGTTAAAGTTTAGTTAATAATTTTTAAACTAAAAAGACTATAACGGACTACAAATTTATCTTTACCTCTGGGAAATGACGTGGGGGGCGGTAAGGGAAGCTTCAATTTTCTGCCTTATGAGATTGCTTTAGGGTTTGATATTTTTGTTACCATGTACACGAATTATTCTTATAATGCATAAAGGATCACTTTTTAAAAAAAAAGATCTATTTATTTATTTATTTGACAGAGAGAGCGATCACAAATAGGCAGAGAGGCAGGCAGAGAGAGAGAGAGAGAGAGAGAGGGAGGGAGAAGCAGGCTTCCTGCCAAGCAGAGAGCCCGATGTTGGGCTCGATCCCAGGACCCTGAGATCATGATCTGAGCCAAAGGCTGAGCCTTTAACCCACTGAGTCACCCAGGTGCCCCAAAGATCACTTTTAAAAAGAACAAAACTGGATCAGGGGCGCTTGGGTGGCTCGGTTCTTTAAGGGTCTGCCTTTGGCTCAAGTCATGATCCTAGGATCCTGGGATCCAGTCTGATGTGGGACTCCCTGCTCCCTTTCCCTCTGCCGCTCCCCCTGCTTGTGCTCTCTCTCTGTCAAATAAATAAATAAAATCTTAAAAGAAAAAGAAAAAATGATTTAAACAAAACAACAAAAAAAAAAAAGAGAAAAACTTCCAACTATAGCCACTGTTTATTAGGAAGAAAAGAAAGTACAGAAGATAGAAGAAAATAAGAAAGAAGGATGATAAGGGGAAGGGAATGGCATCCAGAAATAGCGATGTTTATTGAAGACTTACTTTGCGCCTGACCCTATTCTGAGCACTTTTATGTGTATTTATTTATTTCATCTTCAGAATGATTCTGTGAAGTAGGTGCTGTTGGTAGCTCCATCTTACAGATGAAGAAACTGAGGCATGAGTGGTACTCACGATTACATAGTTAGTAAGCGTTTGTGTTGAGATTTGAACTCAAAGAATCCTTGAGACCATTAGAACCCTTGAACCCACTGGCTCCAGAGTCTGCTCTCAATGACTGCGGTAGCTTCCAGAAAGACACAGATGATATCGCTGGAGGTGCTTTGGAGGGTCCAGTTTCAGAGGAGACTGTGAATTGGAGCCCATGACTATCTTGTTGACTTTCTGTCTTCTGGTCAATTTAGTCATGACAATCCATCTCTTTCCCAGAATTAAGGACAGTGCCAAGAGAGTGACTTCTTTCTGTCAGAGAGAGAGACTATCATTAAACCACTGGTAGTAAATCACAGAGTAAAATGTTTAGCAAATAAGAAATTTGAAAATTAGAAGGAAGTGTTAGGGTCTTAAAGAAATTCCTTGTTATGTTCTTTATTGGGATCACGTGTTGTAGAGTCCCAACTCAACAAGGGCTCTAACCTCAACTAGGTCTTCACTGATAAGTATCCTCTCCTGTTCTCTCTTCAAACTTTTACCATTCTTCTCAAGACCCCTTTTCCAGTATTAACCATTGCCCTATCAACAAACCTCTAGCAGTCCACTTCATTAAGAAAACTGAAGCCACCTGTCATGAATTTCCTCAATTTTGTCTTCTGGCTGCCAAGATGTCATCCTCATCTCACTCCTTCCAGTGGTAGCAAGACTGAACCTATGCTCCTGTTCCCTTCTCTCCTCTTCTTCTGGCACCACCAACCATCCACTCTTCCTTTCTCTCCTGTATCTCATCCATTTCTTCTTACTTTCTCCCTTAACCCTGTAAACATCCTTAAGAAAAGCCAAAAAACAAAGCCCTCCCTTGGTCCTTTCTTCTTTTAGATATTGGTTTTCCAAGTCACACTTTTAGAAGACTGTGTCCACATCCATTGAGTCCGTTTGGTCATTTTCCACTTGCTTTTCAAATGTCTGTAGTCTGGCTTCTGCCTCCTTGCCTCCATTGCCCAACATTTTACCAGTGACCCCATATTGACCTATAGGGTGATGCTTTCTGTTCTTATATTTTTCAAGTCCTCTGTCACCCCTTGAAACTTCCTGCTTTCCAGACGTTTTGACACTGCCTTTTCTCGTTCTCGAACTCAGATCATTCCTTAAAGTTCTTCCCAATGGTTCTTACCTCTACTCTTCCCTTAAACATTGGTATTCTGCAGGGATCTGTCCCTGATCATTTGTCTTCTCACCCTAGACTTTTCTCTTTGCAGAATTCTTCTGCCTGATAGTCCCAGGCACTTGCAATCCTACAGGCCCTGAATCAGTGATGGTATGGAATGCTTCATCTTAACCACTGCTTTCGCTCCAAACCTACTCTTCCTGTTGTCTATTTCAGATAATAGTGTCATCATCCTGCCAGTTACAGGGGCTGGAAACAGGAGTCACAAGACATGATCTCATTATCCTTAATGGATAACTTCTTTCCTCCTCCCCTTCCCCTGTCTCCTCTCCCTCCCCTCCCTTCCCCCATCCTTCCTCTCCCTCTCTTTTTTCCTCTTTCCCTTCCCCTGCCTTCTCCTCCTCCTTCTCTTCAGTTATTAGAAAACTTTCTTTTATTGGAGTGTATTTACCACGCAATAGTATATTCAGGTATATAACATAGTGATTCAACATTTATATACATTACAAAGTGATCACCACAATAAATCTAGCCACCATCTGTCACAATACAAAGTTATCACATATTATTAACTATATTCCCTATGCTATACATTATATCCCCTACAAAAAATTTATCTTTTAATCTTTCCTTATTTTGCCCATCCTACCACCCCCAACCTCTCACTTTAGCAACCACCAGATTGTTCTGTTTCTATGAGTATGTTTCTTTTTTGTTTTGTTTTCTTGCTTTGTTTTTTTTTTTTAGATTTCACATAGAAGTGAATTCATACAGTATTTGTCTTTTTCTCTCTGATTTTTTCACTTAGTCTAATACCTTCTAGGTCCATCCATGTTGTTGTAAATGGTAAGATTTTATTCTTTCTTATGGCTGAGGGCTATTTCATTATTCCAGCCATATATTCTTTATCTGTTCATCTATCAGCAGACACTAAGGTTGCTGCTGTATTTTTTTCTGTTTAAATAATGCTGCAGTGAACATAAGGGTGCGTATGTCTCTTCAAATTAATGTTTTTTTTTATTTCTTTGGAGAAATACCCAGAAGTGGAATTGCTGGATGGTATGGTAGTTTTATTTTTAGTTTTGTGAGGCCCCTCCACACTGTTTTCCATGGTGGCCACACTGTTTTGCATTCCCCCCAACAGTGCGTGAGGATTCTCTTTGCTTTGCATCTCTTTACTTAGCCAACACTTGTTATTTCTGTCTGTTTGGTACTAGCCATTCCAACAGGTGTGAGGTGATACCTCATTGTGTATTTGATTTGGCATTTCCCTGATGATGAGTGATGCTGAGTAGCTTTTCATGTATCTGATGACCATCTCTATGTCTTTTGGGGGAAATATCTACTTGGGTCCTCTGTCCATTTTTTACATTGGATTGTTTGGTCTTTTTTTTTTTTTTTTTGATATTGAGTTGTTTGAATTCTTTATGTATTTTGGATATTACTTCTTTTCAGTCATAATATTTGCAAATACCTTCTGCCATTCAAGTAGGTTGCCATTTTGTTTTGTTGATGGTTTCCTTCACTGTGCAAAAGCTTTTTAGTTTGATGTAGTCCTATTTGTCTATTTTTGCTTTTGTTGACTTTGCCTACAGAGACAGATGAAAAAAATATTGCTTAGACTGATGTCCAAGAGCTTATTACCTATGGTTTTCTGAATGTTTGGTATTTTCTGGTCTTACACTTAAGTCTTTAATCCATTTTGAGTGTGTGTGTTTGTGTGTATGTGTGTGTATAGTATAAAAAAGTGGTCTACTTTCATTCTTTTGCATATAATTGTCCAGTTTTCCCAGCACTACTTATTAAAGAGACCTTCAATGGGGATCTTTTAACCATTGTATGTATTTGTCTTCTTTGTCAAAGATTAACTGACCATATAAGCTTGGGTTTATTTCTGGGCTTTCTTTCTGTTCCATTGTTCCATGTGTCTGTTTTTGTGCCAGTATCATACTGTTTCAATTATTATAGCTTTGTAGTATAGTTTGGAATCAGGGAGTGTGATACTTCTAGCTTTGTTTTTCTCTCTCAAGACTGCTTTGGTTACTCAGAGTCTTTTGTGATTCCATACAAATTTTAGTACTATTTGTTCTAGAACTTTCATTTAATTATCAAGTGCAATGAATTTCATATCCGAAGTATGTCTCATACAGGTTCCTGCTTCTCTTTGTCTCCCAGCGCTGCTCTAATCGTTGCTCACTTGGACAACCATATGGCCTCTTAACCGGTCTTGCCTTCAATGTTGACTTCATCTCAATCCATCCTCTAAGCTGACATTAGAACGAGCTACCAAAAATGTCAATCTGACCATGCCACTCCCTTATTTGGGAACTCTCCATGTCTTCTTCTCACTTGCAGGATGATGTAATGTTCCCTAATATGGCTTACAAGGCCCATCATAACCAGAATATTAGCCACCTCTCAAGTGTAATTTCTTGCCTCTTCTATCCCTCACCTTTTGCTCAAGTAGCACATCCTGCTTCATCTCTATGTATCATCTCATGCTGTTACCTCTGTCTGGAGTGTTCCTCACAGGTTCTCTTCATGGGTTAACTCCATTTGTTGTATTCATCTCAGGGATCATTTCCTTCCAGAAGACTTCTTTGATCCAAAAATGTGTGAGGTGCTGTGTCCTGGAGCATCTTGTGTTTCCCCAGCCCAGGACCTACTCCTTTTATATTAGAATTGCCTTTCTCTACCTGTCTCCCCTCACTGAGATGGAGCCCCTGAGTACCCTAACCTTATTCATCTTCGGTCTTCCAGAATCTTGGAGATCTTGGAGATCTACCTAGAAGACTGTCTTGCACACAGTAGACACTTAATGAGCCTTCTTTTCTTTCTCTTCTTATACTGGCCATGTTTGTTTCTGTCTTCCAGCCTTTGCACATGCTGTTCCATCTGCCTGGAAAGCTCTTCTTCCTGATCTTTGTAAGATGACTCCTTGTCAATGAACGTCAGCGTAGCTGTCATCTCGTCAGAAAGGCCTTGCCTGAGCACCCACTCGATAGAAGCTGTATTGTATCTACTCTGCTTACCCCTCATCATCGTCTGCTTTTTCTGTGTGTGTGTGTGTGTACTTGTTTATATTTTCTTCTCCAACTAAAATGTCAGCTCTATAGGAACAGGGACCATCACTGGCTTATGCACTGCCTCACTGCTCTGTCCCACTCTTTAGATGGTGCTTGGCACAAAGCGGGCCCCAAATAAACATTAGGCGAAGAAGTAAATAACAAATTCTTGTTGAACTAAATTGAAATTGATGGAACAGAATACTACAGGTTGACCCAATCAAAAGGGGTCTCATTTACTCTACCATGCTCTTTAAAAAAAATGAAAAAACAAAACAAAAAACAACCCAACTACTCTCAAAAAGTGGGGTCAGGAAATAGGCACACTTAAACCTGTTGGTGGTTGAATGAATCAGTACAAGTTTTCTATACGTGCTTTGATCAAGAAATCACATTTTAAGGAATTTATTCTAAGGCGATAATTTGAGAGGTACCTAAAAACTTATGTTCAAAAACATACAGCATTGGGCGCCTGGTGGCCCAGTGGGTTGAGCCTCTGCCTTCGGCTCAGGTCATGATCTCATGATCCCAGGTCTGGGATCAAGTCCCACATCGGGCTCTCTGCTCAGCAGGGAGCCTGCTTCCCCCCCACCCCCCACCCCAGGCCTGCCTCTCTGCCTACTTGTGATCTCTGTCAAATAAATAAATAAAATCTTAAAAAAAAACCAAAACCATACAGCGTATTTTATAATAGTGGCATCTTAGAAATAACTGAACTCTAATTTATAGTCACTAACATATATCAAAGGCATTATGAGTGTAAAAATGTTTCTAGGAAAACATGTACTTTTCTGTGAAACATATCAGGTGTATATATGTTTTCAAACACATATATGAGATCTTTGCCAAGGTGTTCACATGAATGATAACAATGCATCTCTGGCTGCTAAGATTTTGTGAGATCTTTACTTCGTTTTTAAATTTTCTTGGATTTTAAAATGTGTGTCCAATGAGCAAATGTTATTTTATGAAAAATGGGGAAAATAAGTAAATAAACTAATGGAGAACGCTTTTCTACCTAACTTATTTGGAGACCAACATCATCATCTAGTACACTGGTTTTTTTCTTTTATGTTAGTAAGTGGCTTGAAATGCCGATTTCTGTCTCTCCCCAGGTCTAATGACCCGTCTCCGCTACCCAGTCGGACTGATGGGAAGCTGTTTGCCAACCACAGCTGGTTTTAGCTATGGTAACGTATGCACGTGTACCCAAGGGCAACATCAAGTCCAGCAAAGAATTGACCCCAAGTTCCGTCTACATTCTTTAAATTCTTAGCTTTTCTGAGATGTCTAGATAGGTTTCCTCTCAAAGTTTAAATCCCCCTTCTGAGATACTTAAAATATATGCATCTTACCAGAGCAATTTAAACTTTGGGAGGAAATGTTTCGGTTTTGCTTCAAATTTTATTATACAGTAGCAGGAACACTTTCGACAGATTACAATCCTTTTTATTTGGTGGTTTGAGCTGTTGCTGACTGGATATAAGGATGACCGGGAAATGACTGCTGTCCAAGAGAGAACAGTTACAAACAGCCACCCAGTGTCCCCTTCACCTTTTAAAAATACAACCTGTAGAGGGCGCCTGGTGGCTCAGTGGGTTAAGCCTCTGCCTTCGGCTCAGGTCATGGTCTCCGAGTTCTGGGATCGAGTCCCACATCGGGCTCTCTGCTAGGCAGGGAGCCCGCTTCCCCCTCTCTCTCTGCCTGCCTCTCAGCCTACTTGTGATCTCTCTCTGTGTGTCAAATGAAGAAATAAAATCTTAAAAAAAAAATACAACCTTAGAAAGTTTAATTTGAACTATTTTTAGCAGATGTGTATTTGCAAATCTGTAAGAATAAAGAAGAGCCAAAGAATTCTGTTCTGTAATTTGGTGACACTTTATTCCCTTAAGTTTCTCTCAGTGAGAAACAGAAAATACCTAGATAAATGATGACATCATTATGTAGTGTAACAGATAAGTAGGACTCAGGTTCTCTATCTTAATTGGGGAGGGAGAATGATTCAGGATATTATGGGTCTTGGGTTATTTCTCTGCCCTTAATGCTATATGTATAATAAAAGTTCTATCATTAACCGTTTATTTAGGTAGAGCATGGTCCTGTTTAATTTTTTAAAAATAAACTTCTCAATTTTTTAACATTTAGAACAGTGCACAACTCATAACTCTATAACTCAATTAGTTTTGCCTGGTTTTGACTATTTAATATGAATGGAATGAGACACTGTGCCTTTGTATCTGGCTTCTTTCCCTTCGCCGGTGGTGTCGGGTGTGGCTGGCTCATCTCGTTCACGACTATACCACAGCTGACTTACCAGTCCTTCCGTAGATGGCCATTTGGGTTGGAACCAATTTTTATCTCATAAATAACATCATTATGGACATTCTTGCATGTCTTTGGATGAGGTTCAGTACACGTTTAAGCTTGAACAATGTTGGCTGTACACTTAGGGGTAGAATTCTTGGGTCATAGAATATGTGCACACTCAGATTTGGTTCGTTTTCCAAAACACTTAATGTACCAACTTACACTTCAACCAATAGCATATGGGCTTTCCAGCTGTTCCACACTTTTACCCTTGCCAACATTTAGTATCCTTGTGGATTCTTGTCTTTAGGTTTCACGTTAGCCAATCTGCTGTATGTATTAGTGTTATCTCGTTACAGTTTAAATTTGCATTTCCCTGATTTCTAATTATTTTGATCAACTTTTAATAGGCTTAGTGGCCATTTGGGTATCCTCTTTTGTGAAAGATACTCCATTCGAGTTTTCTAACCTTTAAAAATATAGTTGTCTGCCTTTTTCTAATGGATTTTTTTCATATTCTGAATAAGAATTCTTTACACGTGACATGCTTTAGAAATATCTTCTCCCAATCTGTGGCTTATCTTTTCCCTCTCTTAATGAGATATATTTGATGAACAGGATTTTTATGAAGTGTAATTTGTCAGTATTTTCCTTCATGGTTATATTCTGTTGAATAAATTTATGTCAGTATAAAGTCATAAATATATCCTCCCAAGTTACTTTTTTTTTTTTCTAAGATTTATTTATTTGACAGATAGAGATTACAAGTAGGCAGAGAGGCAGGCAGAGAGAGAGAGAGGAGGAAGCAGGCTCCCCGCTGAGCAGAGAGCCCAATGCGGGGCTCGATCCCATGACTCTGGGATCATGACCTGAGCTGAAGGCAGAGGCTTTAACCCGCTGAGCCACCCAGGCGCCCCTTTCCCATGTTATTTTTTTTTTTTAAGATTTTTTTATTTATTTGACAGAGAGAGATCACAAGTAGGCAGAGAGGCAGGCAGAGAGAGTGAGAGGGGAGCTGAGCAGAGAGCCCGAATGTGGGACTCGATCCCAGGACCCTGAGATCATGACCTGAGCTAAAGGCAGCGGCTTAAACCACTGAGCCACCCAGGCGCCCCTCCCATGTTACTTTTAAAACATATCCTACTATTGGGAGGCAGGCCTTTACAATTCTTTTAAAGGCATTATTCAAAAGTTCCACCAGATGGCGGTGTTGCTATGTAAAAGGAGACGAAACGGAAAGATTTTCTCTTTGAAGTGTTTTCAAGGGGGTTATTTTAAAAAGTTCTTTTTGCCTTATTTGGCTTCTATGGAAGTGAAATATATCATAACACAAATTTCACTTCAAACATATACTCAGATACATGTGAGTTAGAATCGTGGCGTTGGATGTATTTATTAGGTGACTTGGTTAGGCTTTTCCCTAGGAGAGGACGTGAATACAGGAAAGCCCTTTAGGGATGGGAGTGGACCAAGGAGCAACAGAAGAAGCGGTATGGGGGGAAGGTGGGGAAAACAAAGGTCCTGTGCCTCATAAGTTTACTCAGCAGGACAAAAACAAATGGGGACATACATATTCTCGGCCTGATCTACTTTTGGTAGGTTTGGTTCAGAAAGGCAAAGCTTTGCCTTTCATCCTGTCCAAGCAAGTCAAGTTCGTATCTTTAAACTTGAATTCTGGAATTACACATGGAAATGACCATGAGAGTATTAAAAATGGTTGCCCTTCTGCTCCCCTCATTCATAAAACTTTTAACTTCTTTGTAAAGGAATAGAGTAGGTCTAGATAATTCCTGGATCTCTTCTAGCTCTACAATTTTTCCCTACTTGTAACATGGATGTTTTCTTTTTCTAGAAAAATGGGAGATAGATCCTGCTGAGCTGGCTTTTGTAAAGGAGATTGGAAGCGGTCAGTTTGGAGTGGTCCATTTAGGTGAATGGCGAGCGCACATCCGGGTAGCTATCAAGGCCATCAGTGAAGGCTCCATGTCGGAAGAGGACTTCATCGAGGAGGCCAAAGTGATGATGTGAGTATGAGCCATACCAGATAAGCAGCATGCGGCATTCTGATGTCATGGAAAGAACATGGGTTTTGGAGCAATCACACTTCGATTTATGTCACAACTCTACCCAAGCTAGTGTGTGACCTGGGCAAATTATGTGACCCCTGTGTGATCTGGGTGAGTTTTTTCACCTTTCTAAGCCTCAATTTCTTCCCTCCTAAAATGGAGATAACAATACCTTTGTCACTGCCTCACTGTGTGAATTACATGAAGTAATCCATGAAAGTGACAAGAATGTATGTTCTCTACAGGATTCCTCTGTTCCTTCCTTCCTTCCTTTCTTTCCCTCCCTCTCTCCTTTCTTTCTTTCTTCCTTCTTTCTTTTTCTTCCTTTCCCTTTATTTCCCTTCCTCTCTCCCTCTTCTTTCTTTCTTGCTTTCTCTCTCTCCTTCCTTCCTTTATTCTCTCCTTCTGTTTTTTTTTTTTTTTTCTTTTCCTGGAAGCAAAAATGTTGATTTTGTTTAAATAGCCATATAAAGATAAAGTATTTGCTTTCAGAGAATTTAAGAATTCAGAGCCCTAAAAGAAGTGAATCTTGTGGTCTGTTGGCTCCTGTTCCTATGGGATCGATCATGTCTGTGATTTCCCAGATCAGCATTTTTGACTCCATTGAATATGTGGCCGTGGCTTATATCTGTAATCTGGGCTCGATCAGGACAAGCCAAATCAAATCCATCGACTTTCCTTAAGTCTTTATCCAACACTTACAGGAGAAGCAATGTGGTGAAAAATGAAAACCCCAGATGGCTTTATGTAGATTTTGTTATCCAAAGCAATTTAGTTCTGTTCTAAATGTACAGATGTCAGCTGATCAAACAAACAGACAAACCAACCAAAAAACCAAGAAGTGATTAACTGGACCCGTTCTCCTTTAACAGCAGAGCAGTGCTATTTCTTAGGGCTCTTAACCCTACCCCAGGTGTCCAATCAAAATATTCTTCTCATCTAGTTACAATAAAATGAATTTCAAGGGAAGTTATGATAAACAAAATTTTCCCATGATATCAGCTTCCCGAAGATGATTTTGTGCCCCTAGGTGACCCCAGGCACATATCTGTCTGGCCTCTATTCCCCAATGCCACCTGCATTGGACATGTAAGATGTTTTCCTATATATAGAGGAGGGACAAAACATTATATTGCTTTGTTGATTTGTGAGTATCATAAGAACAACTGTGACACATTTTAGTTCAGGGAAAGTTGAAGCCGTAGGAATGCCTATGAAACAAAAAAGAATTAGAGATGTCCAATGTCATGACAAGAGGATTCTTGAAAGTTTCAAGCCTTATTGGGCATTTGGGGTCAAGGTTTCTGGGGATGATATTTTGAGGATGGCAGAAGGTGTGTGGAGTGTGAGCAATATCAATGACTCCTAGAAGTTTACAGAGGCAGGAATGAAGCTAATGGCTCATTTTTAAATCAGTTCAGATGGGCATAATGTGTTCTTGGGTTTGAATACAGCATTTTCCCCCCTGAATTTTCTGAAAGTGAGAAAAAACAATTTCCTTCTGACATCCTGTTGCAAATCCATTCATCCTTTTTTTTTTTTAAAAGATTTTATTTATTTGACAGAACAAAATCAGAAGTAGGCAGAGAGGCAGGCAGAGAGAGAGGAGGAAGCAGGCTCCCTGTTGAGCAGAGAGCCGATGCAGGGCTGATCCCAGGGATCACGACCTGACCTGAAGGCAGAAGCTTAACCCACTGAGCCACCCAGGGGCCCCAGATCCACTCATCTGTACAAGCGTGCATAGCTGGCACACACTGAGCTCTATCTGCCAAGCATACACAGCGTGGTGTTACTGTATTACCTACTTTCTTGTGTGTCGTTTAAATGTCACCTCTTCCAGGAAGTCTTCCCTACTGTGTTTAACTGGCAGACCAACTCCCAAATGATTTCTGTTGTATCACTTGTGTTAATTCATCAACGTACTTATCCCTCTTTTGGTGATCTTGCTAAGCAAACTCAGTGCCATGTTTCCGTTTTCGGGTGTTTATCTGTGGGTATCAATGTGATGGTTTTCTTGTGGCAGATCAATATTCCATTTCAAGAGTGACTTTCCTGCCATTATTCTGTATACGTATAAATGGCATCCCTTAACTGAAAAATACACTTTATAAAGGAGAAAGATAAATCAGACAAAATATACATATACAAGATATCTATCTACAGGTTAAAATCATGTAGAGGTTCTCTGAATGCCTCTTTTCCACTACTTGGTAGTGGTCTTGTGTGCTAATCCTATGGTAATATGTCAACTAATCACTCCTCTACATTATTTTAGGGTAAATAATTTCCCTGAGTCGTTGACTTCATTTTGCCTCTATAAATGAAAAGAGGTAACGTTTCAAGTTACTTTTGACTAACAGAGAAGTTGGCTTATTATGCATCTTCTAAAAATTACAAACATTAACTTGAATATTGTTTTCCATGATGCCTACTTGGCTTAACAAGCCTTAAGGGACTGAATGCTATACTCCAGGAGAAACAATAAACTTTTGAAGTTTAGATCACTAAAAAGTTCTGTCTGTATTTTAATTAACAACATTCAAGGACATGTGTGTACGTGTGTGCGTTTGTGTGTGCATGTATGTGTCTGCTAAATACAGAGCAGGGTTTCAAGTTGGCAAGTGTTTTTAGTCTCCAACTTTATCTAAAATTTCATTTTCAATGTCTTTACTTTTTAGAAAAAAATTTTAAGGATTTTATTTATTTATACATGAGAGACAGAGAGAGGGGGAAGCAGAGGCAGAGGGAGAAGCAGGCTCCTTGATGCAGGGCTCAATCCCAGACCCCAGGATCATGACCTGAGCTCAGCCAGACACTTAACCGGCTGAGCCATCCAGGTGCCCTATTTTTTTTTTAGAATTTAATTTTCTTTCTTTCTTTTTTTAATACATCAATCACAGTTTCCTCCCTTCAATCTGTCTCAAATTTTCGTCTGAGCAGCTGTGGACAGGAAAGTTGAAACTCAAGGAACAGGAGCTCTGTTAAGACCCAAGCAAGGAGTGAGGAAGCCAAAGTCTTGCTCGCAGGAAGAGAAGCAGAAAAAAACAGAATACGGAACATGTGATATTCTGTACCTGCAGGGACTTGGGGAGTGCTGCTTGAACCCTTGACCCCACTTAGGCAGCACGTACAGTGGAAAGGAAACTGTTCTACTTTCTCTGTGGTTGGGTTCATTTTTCTCGAATCTTGATGTTGAAGATTACATACGTAGGGCTGGTAAATATCACCAGTTGAGTCTCCGCGCTTTAAAGGGCAAAAATGAGTCTGCTGACTGGGGTGTGCTTTTTCTTCAACAGGAAATTATCTCACCCCAGGCTGGTCCAGCTCTATGGAGTGTGCATACAGCAGAAGCCGCTGTACATCGTGACCGAGTTTATGGAGAACGGCTGCCTGCTGAAGTACGTCAGGGACAGAAGGGGAGCGCTTACCAAGGAGGGGCTGCTGAGCATGTGCCAGGATGTCTGCGAAGGGATGGAGTATCTGGAGAGGAACTGCTTCATCCACAGGGACTTAGTAAGTCGGACCTAAATCGGCCCGTTATTCTCTGCGTGACATTGAGAAGAATATGACTATTGAGGACGTTCACTATTTGGTTTAAAGATTTTATTTCTACTTATCAGAGAGAGAGAGAGAGCACGCACAAGCAAAGGGGGAGAGGCAGAGGGAGAGGGAGAGGCAGACTCCCTGCTGAGCAGGGAGCCCAATGTGGGGCTCGATCCTAGGACCCTGGGATCATGACCTGTACCAAAGGCAAATGATTAACCGACTGAGCCACCCAGGCGTCCCAATGACTTTCACTCTTTTAAATAAAACACTTTTTAAAAAAAAATATTTTATTTATTTGACAGAGAGAAATCACAACTAGGCAGAGAGGCAGGCAGAGAGAGGGGAGGAAGCAGGCTCCCTGCTGAGCAGAGAGCTGATTCGGGGCTCGATCCCAGGACCCTGGGATCATGACCTGAGCCACCCAGGCACCCCTTAAATAAAACACTTTTGGCTTAGTTTCTAAATGCTTTCCTATTCATGTAATTCTCTGGGAAATGGAGCTTTATTTTTATGGCCCCTTGATGCTGTGGCCGAGGGAGGCGCTGTTCTAAATATGCTTTCAACTGATTAACTATCGTGCTTATCAACTAGCCAAAACTAATTTACTTTTCTTTCCTTTCACCTTCCCTCTCTTCTTCCATTACTTCCACTTTTCTTCCTTTCAACCAATAATCAAATACGTGTTGAGGGTCCATATTGGCCAAGTGCTCTGCGGGGCATATGGCAGTGCAGATCAGGCTCTAGGGGTTGCCCCCTGCCCCCCAGGTGGGGGTGGTTTGCTTGTAACAGTATCACAGCTGCATTGCTGACATCACGGAGGAGGTCTAGAAATGTAAATCCTTCTGTGCTGGAATGCTCTGAACATTACAACCTAATTAAAAAAAAAAAAATTAAAGCTTGTCTTGCCCCCAGTGCCCCGTTGAGTTCAAGGGGCAGCCAAGGTTCAGAACCACTGCTCTGAAGGTCGATGGCCAGGGTTGAAATTTGGCCTTTGTTTCTTACTAGCGGTGTGATGTTGGGCAAGCTAGTCAGCTAGGACCTGGTGTGAATTGCGCCTTCCTCCTGTGGGCTTGTTGGGAGGATTACATGAACTACTACATGTGAGCACTTATAGTCGCTCCTGGCTTTATAGAGGAATTCAACAATGCTATTCCATAGCTATAGCCTTTCCATACCCATT
This sequence comes from Meles meles, assembly GCF_922984935.1. Lineage (NCBI taxonomy): Eukaryota > Metazoa > Chordata > Mammalia > Carnivora > Mustelidae > Meles > Meles meles. Next base: position 28,520,619 of record NC_060067.1, read on the forward strand.
GGGACCACCACTCTGTATCCCTCAAGGCATGTTTCCCAGGCTCCAGCACGTAGTAGTTATTACACAAATTTTTGAAGGGATGAATACGGCATCAATTGCCCTGAGCCTACTTTTCTAGTCTCTGCGGCTCAGTCTTTCCCAGCCTGATTAGATTAGAATGTAGAGATTAGAATTCAAAACTTCGTTGGGTGATGGTCCTGGTCATTCTCTTTGCTCCAAGTGGCTTTTCTCAGATTCCCCCCATCCTTGGTTTCTTCCTCGGTTGCCTTCTTCGTGTTCTGTTTTATCCATCTTTATAGCCTTTAAAGTCTGCCAGCTAAGCCTGAGTCTTTTCCCCGTCAAGGGCTTAGCTTGCGGCTTGGCTTGGAGATTGTTGCTAGTATTTGTCAAAATCTTCCAAACTGGCTCCTTCTGGCTTACCATTTTAAGTTCCTTGTTTTTGTTTTTAGACTAACTGAAGCACATATCAACTTAGAGGAGAAAAAAATCTATCAGACTATTGAATTACAAGATGCTCAATAACCAAATCAATGACTTTCTTTGATGAAACTCTCTGAAAATGAATTATTTTGGCCTCAAATCCGTGGTCTCTGCATTATTTAAAAACACATACTCCTTTTAATGCTGGGGTTCATCATTTAACGTCTCTTGATATAGTCTTCCTATTTATCAAAGATACTTGTTGAGAGGGATTAAAGGCTTTTAAAAGAAAAATATTAAAATTGCTTTTTACTTTTTGTTATTTCTTTGAAGAATCCTTAAAATCCATCATGAGGGCAGATATACTGAGTCATACGTAGTATCACGGGTATTACCCAGAAAACATGGCTGCTCATAGAGAAGTCATATGGGGCCCCAAATACAGTAAGGAAAAGACGAGTAGAAACTCTTTAAAGAAAGATGATATTCAAATGTGGGTTCTTTTCTTGTTTCCATAGGCAGCAAGGAATTGTCTGGTCAGTGCTGCAAGTATAGTAAAAATATCGGACTTCGGAATGACGAGGTACAATATAGAAACATATTTTTTGTTTACTCATAAGAGGGAATCTTACATCTTGTCTACTAACAAACTGAAGATGTCAATAGCATTTCTTTATTTTTTTTTCCCCTGGGGAAAATCTTGATGTGGTTGCTTGGCCTGTTGCCCTGCTTTGAATTTTAGGACATAACCCAATGTTAGCTGTAAGGTAAATGGGTGCTTTGAACTATTCTTCGGATCTTCTTTTCAGTTATGCAGGCACAACTTAAAATTTTTCAAAATGTCTCAAACTACTCGTCAGATGCATGAAGTTGAGGAAAATAGCTTTTGTGATATATGTGTATTTCTGAAAGATAAAAGAATACATTTGTTTAGCTCTGACTTTTCCATGCCATTGTTGTGCACGTCTATGATCAAGTGTAGTAGTTGACTTTAAGACTACGACTCAAGTGCGGAAAATCTTACCTCATTTTCTGAATCACAATGCCATCGATATTTTGAGCGCCCCTTCCTTCAGGTTGCCAAAAGTTCAATGCCTGTCAATTCAGGATATCTCTCTGACTCACTTTCGGGTCAAATTCAAATTCTGTATGTCTTCTTCTCTGAACGACTTCTTCTCTGTATGACTTCATGGGGCTATGTAGTGGAGAGGGCATGTCTGGTCCTTGTTGTTAGCCACTGACAACTGGTATCCTTGCAGCAAACATCCTCCTCTTTTGTCCTTGGCTGGACGTCTGCGTAGGCGGCTGCTGACTCATGCACAATTTCTACTGCAAGATGTTGTCATTCTGGCATTCTCCATGATTAGAACCCCCCTGGAGCTTTCCAAGGTCCTATTTGCTTAGATGCATCCACAGCTATTGGTTTTTGGGAATCTTTTTGCTTTTCTTGGGGCTTGACCTGGGGAAGAGGCACAGGTTCTGTTTTGCTCCTGGATCCTAGCAACCTTCTTTCCCTGCCATGTAAGTGGGGCAGTGTTTTTAGAGTGCAGGGGACAGGACCCTGCCTCAGTCACCCACTACCGTCTAATTCTCCTCTCCTTTCCCCTTGTTCTCTCCCACCTCCCAGCTCCAGAGGTTCATTTGCTAGAGGGGATGGATGGTGGTGGGTGGGGGGGGGAAGATATCACTCTTATTTATGAGTCTTTCTCCCCAACATTTTATTAACAGTTCAGTCCTCCTCCTTCTGTGGAAAGCTTAGACTTTTGAAACTCAAAAGCTATGAAAAATGGCTCTTTCTCTTTTGTTTTCTATTAGTCACACTTTTCCATAGTAGGATGACTTTTGGCTCAATGAAGCAGTTAAAGGTGGGGTGTGGTAGGGGACTGGGGAAAAAAAAGAGAGTGTGAGGAAGCGCTGACTAACTCAAAGCTACCATACTGCACACGCAGGGACTACAAGTTAGTCATCATTCTTCTCTCCAGATTCTTCTCCCCAAATTCCCTTACTTGGATGTTTCTACCTACAAGTCTCAAAAGAGAGAGAGTTCAATATTTTTGTAGTTTTTTAGAAGGAGGTGATAGTTATTACTGATTTCATATAGGGCCATTTTAATGCATTGGACATTTTTCACATCAAATGTATTACATTCAGTGTGCTTATTTCCCCTTTTCTCTGCCTCACAAAACACATATGCATGAAGAAAAAAGTTAGACATCCAACTTTGAACTTATTTTTTGCCATATATATATATTTTTAAAATTTCCTTTGTATAGCCCTGCTTGTTAGAGCACTCAGCATGTTCTTTTGCAGAATTAAGAATTTGTCATAACTAAAATAATCAGTGGGTTCCTGATTTCAATCGGTTTTGGATTGAAGAATTGTACTAGTTTTCTGAGACCCAAATAAACCCAGCTGAGGCTTGGTTTGGGGAGGAATCACTATCTAGGATACGTTCCCATTTTGGTAACAAGAAGAGAAACTTTTAGAGGTAAAAATATTTCTCTTTTAAAGATTATTTATTTGAGAGAGAGAGAGAGATTGAGTGGGTAGGGGGAAGGGGAGGGGAAGAGAGAATCCTCAAGCAGACTCCCTGCTGAGCAGGGAGCCCGACAGGGGACTCAATCCCAGGACCCTGAGATCATGACCTGAACCAAAATCAAGAATGGACTGCTTAACCTGTTAAACCACCCCTGGTTTCTTTTTTAGAACTTTTTAAAGTAGACTAATGGGGTTTGAATTAAGTAGCACAGAGGTAATTAGCACAATGTGCTTTGAATCTAATGACCATAGGTACGTTTTGGATGATGAATATATCAGTTCTTCTGGAGCCAAGTTCCCCATCAAGTGGTCCCCTCCTGAAGTTTTCCATTTCAACAAGTACAGCAGCAAATCTGATGTCTGGTCATTTGGTGAGTAAATCTGATATTTATTTGATGGAGATTGATTTAATAAAATGCCAATCTTTTTTAAGCTTCGATTTCTTCACAGGATGTGGCATTCTAGAAAGGTCTTCTTGTAACTATGCTTCTGTCTTAAGTGTTCTAAGTACATCCAGGCTGTCTTTGCAACCAATATCATTCACCTTCTTATATAAGTCCACCTTGCGGATCTTATCCTTTCCCAATGAGCATTTGCAGGAAAACCGTAACAGAGAGTCTGCTGATCTAGAAGACAAATGCAGCCGTCTTTTTTAACACCACAGAGAATTGCCAGGAAAATAGATCTAAGGTGTCACTGAATTTCGAGTGTAATTAATAAACTTCATTTCTAACTGCTAAGCAACACCACCGCATTTATTTCATTACCTTCTGAGTTTGTGGAATTTAGATGTTGGCCTCCTTGGGAACTGTCAGTTAGAATTTATATTGTGTAACGTTCTTCATTGAAAGAGAGATGTTGTAGACCCATGTCAAGTGGAGTCTGCTCTTTGAGTTGATTTTCAAAAAGTGGCAGTTTGCAATAAGCTATCTATTCTATTTTGCCCAGACCTCACTGGATAGCTTCTTGGCTTCAGAGAGACCTCTGCACCTTCAGAAGGCTGTGAATTTTATTGTCCACATAAAGTTAAACTTGTATCATTGATCTCATTAGTTCTCCACTGACTTTTGGTAGTTTTGGCAGGTGACATTTTACATTCTACGGGAGAGCAGTCAAGTTGTGAGATGAACGGACAACAACACAGGGTTGGTTCAAGTGGTTACAGAGCAATTAGAATTTCTGAGTTTTACATGACCACTTGTCTCTGTCACCCACGGGACAGTGAGCTGCTTGAGCCCATGGACAGGTTTCTGGAGTCTTCTGGCTCTAGCATCTGCCTGATCTTTAATCAATACATAATACATTTTCTTAGAATAAGTGACTAATTAAATGAAGTTCAAATGGGAGCCTTGAGGGAGTTTCACTAATCAACCAATCAACGATTATAGAACACAAGCCCCTGCTAGATATTCTGTTCTACCCAGCAGTCTCATCTCTCAGTGGGAAGAGGGAAACACGTGCCTTCTACTGGCTGGTAAACTCTTGGCCACACAATTCTGTCATTTTCTATGGAATGGCAGAGAGGCCTGTTGATTTCAGGATGTGAAGACAGGAACATACTTACGAATGAAAATGCTGGCAGCATTTTCTTTCACTTGGGAGGCAGTCAAGACCAATGGGAAAGAAAGGCATTGTTTCCACTTGGAATATTTTCAGGTTGTAGGCCTGTTTGAAAATGAAGGCACACATGGTTCAATTCCTAGATAGAACTGCTCTCATTCTGGGTGATTATAATTCAAAGGCTGAAAGAGGAAAATAAGGCCTTGTAGTTTGAAACAGTTGTTTCAGTTTCAAGTAACCTCTTGTTTACATGCATTTCGTGTGTAGGAGTTTTGATGTGGGAAGTGTTCACAGAAGGAAAAATGCCATTTGAGAATAAGTCAAATTTGCAAGTCGTGGAAGCCATTTCTCAAGGCTTCCGGCTGTACCGTCCTCAACTGGCCCCAATGTCCATCTATGAAGTCATGTACAGCTGTTGGCACGAGGTGAGTGCTCCCTACTCTCCAGAGACGGTTGGCAGCCCAAGCATCTGAGAACAGACCTGAGTGGGACAAACATGACCCCAGGACTCCACCAAGGGCAGGAAAAGGAGTCTGTTTCTTGATTAGAATCCCTAAGAGCCAGAAGGGCTATTTCTATCTGAAACTCCCACTATGGAATCATCAACCCATTTTGTTTTTAACCATGGTCATTCATCTGAGGAATTCAGAGCCTTTTTCAAATCTGCTTTGTCTGAAATTGGTTCTCCCTGAAACTCTTGATGTGACTAGAGCCTCAGCAGTGAGGTGTTTCACTCCCTTTGAGAACCGGTGGGTGGAAACTAAGGGCACAGTCACATTTGGCAAATGTCTACATGGAAAGAGAAGGATGTTTGTATTTACTTCATTCTGCTGTAAGTTGTCTTGCTTTTCCAAGGCTAACTCTAATGGGTTTCATCTCTTTTTCTGGCACTTCAGACTCCTGATAGATTAGGAAAAAAGCCAGAAAGTGTGCCCTGAACTAGTCATTGGGAAATTCTCTTGGGGTGGGGGATGGGGGGTGTCAGTCCAGATTTTCTTTCTCTCGAAATGCCAACACTTAAAAATGAAGCCAGGCATGTCCCGTCTTCTCTGGGCACAGACCCAACTCACATCTCCCCTTCATATCAGACTCCCCTGTGACTTCTGACAGCTTTCTCCTTCCAGCTGACAGTGTCCATGGAGAAAAAACCCACAGCGGGATGAGGAGTTTCCTCCCGGCTGAAAAGGAAATCACTTGATCCGCCATCCGCAAACACTGAAACACTCAGTATTTCACGAGCCATGTAGTTGTTCACATTTTAGAGAAGTATTAATTTTATAAAGATCCTCGATGTCTGGAAATATTTTACATCTAATGAACGGCTCTGCAAGGAAATCTTAAAAGACGGGCAAATGTTAAGTGAGCTCTTTTTTTTTTTAAAGATTTTATTTATTTATTTGTCTGAGAGAGAGAGACAGAGAGAGAAAGATCACAAGTAGGCAGAGAGGCAGGCAGAGGCAGAGGGAGAAGCAGGCTCCCTGCCGAGCACGGAGCCCGATGTGGGACTCGATCCCAGGATGCTGGGATCATGACCTGAGCCGAAGGCAGCCGCTTAACCAACTGAGCCACCCAGGCGTCCCAAGTGAGCTCTTAATAGCAAATGGCTGTCTTAAGAGCTTCTTAGCAATAACAGCGTGGATAGCTTAGAAAGATATATTGCCTACGGAACAATAGATATGTACAGGTGCATAAAATATAATGGTTATTAAGATTTCATTTATCTCTGGAGAGGAAACAGAAAAGGGAGTAAATCGGAGGCTGGCAGGAGGCTGGAGTAAATGATGTCAGTCTCAAATCATAGTCAGAGCATTGATTAAAACAATGGTTTTGGTTATGCTGATTTATTTGTTTGCAAAAGGTAATTTGCCTACAACTTTTTAAGGTAATCTAAATGCCCTAAGTGCTTAGGCACCTTTAAATTTTTTTATTTTTTCATTTATTTGATGGAGAGAGACACAGCGAGAGAGGGAACACAAGCAGGGGGGAGTGGGAGAGGGAGAAGCAGGCTTCCATTGAGCAGGGAAGCGAGGCTCGGATCCCTGGACCCTGGGATCATGAGCTGAGCCAAAGGCAGACACTTAATGACTGAGCCACCCAGATGCCCCAGGCAACTTTACATTTAAATGTGATTATATTATCCTTCACACACACACACACACACACACACACACACACACACACACACACTGTTTCATAGGCTCTACTACCTGCAGAATGTCAGCCTTCTCTAAAAACTCCAGAATTTTTTCCTGGAACCTCACGGAGAACCCGAATGTGTGCTTCCACAGCCTTCAGCTCTGTCCTTTCCACGGGGCCCCTCTGTTTAGGAAGCAGTAAGGGTGGTGTCTCCCCACACACTCTGCTGCCAGTGGTCTTCGAGAGAATGTGGCTACCGCAGGTGGTTCTATTTCCCACGGATTTTATTTTTTATTTATTTATTTATTTATTTATTTATTTTTTAAAGATTTTATTTATTTGACAGACAGAGACCACAAGTAGGCAGAGAGGCAGTCAGAAAGAGGAGGAAGCAGGCTCCCTGCTGAGCAGAGAGCCCGATGCGGGACTCGATCCCAGGACCCTGGGATCATGACCTGAGCCGAAGACAGAGGCCCCAACCCACTGAGCCACCCAGGCGTCCCTTTCCCATGGATTTTAAAGATGCCAACAGTGTCGTCGTTTCCTCCGCATGGAGCCAAAGCCAAACCACATCCCACGGTGAAATAGGAAAAATGTTCTAATCCTTGTGTCTGTGACCGGGGCTTCTGCTGACTGAGCCTTCAGATAGCACAGAGGGACCTGCAAAGTCCCTTATAAAAACATGCCTTTTGCTTTCTGACTGAAATCCTTCTTTCTCCAGGGGAGCAAGTCTAGAGAATGACTGGGCAGAGCCCGAGAGCCTGGAAGTCTGGGTGCCCATTCTCTCCCAGCTCTTCTGTGCCCCATGCCTAGCAAGTCATCCAAATAGATCTCTAGGGCAGTACCGTCCAATGGAACTTTCTGTGGCGATGGAACTGTGTTATGTCTGTGCTATCCAATATGGTGCTCATGCCTGGCTGTTGAAGAACTGAAAAGTGGCCAGTGTGACAGAGAACAGAACTTAAAGATGTATTTAATTTTAATGATTTAAACTGAAATGGCCTCAGGTGGCTCGTGTTTTTTTTTTTTTAAGATTTTTTTTATTTATTTACTTGACAGAGAGAGATCACAAGTAGACAGAGAGGCAGGCAGAGAGAGAGAGAGAGAAGCAGGCTCCCCGCTGAGCAGAGAGCCCGATGCGGGACTCGATCCCAGAACCCTGGGATCATGACCTGAGCCGAAGACAGAGGCCCCAACCCACTGAGCCACCCAGGCGCCCCAGGTGGCTCGTGTTTGCAGCTAAAGTTGTTTTGGCAGCGCTCTGTACTCTTAAAATTTCACTCATGCGTCACTCAACTACCAGGCATGCCCGGTGTGTCCGTCCAGATATCTTCCTCTTCCATCTGTGGAGAACTGGCCTGGATCCAGGTCCCTGCCAGCCTCTTTCAGAGGTGGTATCTGAGCGACTTTCAGGCTGAGCTGACCGTCTCTGTTTCTCTTTTCCAGAAACCTAAAGGCCGCCCTACATTTGCTGAGTTGCTGCAGGTTCTCACAGAGATTGCAGAAACCTGGTGACCTGAACGGAATGGCAATCCAGAGGATCATCTTGCAAAATTACCACAAAAGGAAATCCTGTGTGGGGTCACTGATGACGAACACCTTCCTTTAGAGTTGCTGACTCTTGAAAACAGTGCAGAGATCACCGGCTTTTCAAACTTTAAAATTTAAGAATATTCTGGCAGTCATTTTCCACATGGATGTTGGAGAGGGACTTCCAAACTCTCTTTTTTCGGTCCTATTTGTGTCCCAAATGTGAAGAAAGGAAAAATGCTCCATAACATTCTTCTTAGTGGCTGCTTCTTCTCATGAAAGTAGCCCTGAGAACCGCTAAGAGTATATGAAAACCTGACCCGTTACACGGCTGAGGAAATTTCTTTTCGGAAGAGGAGTGACATTCTTTAATTCAGTGACTTGCTAAAGTGAAGACATTCTGCTAACTCATGGAATAAAGAAGCCTTCTCTGCAGAATTTAATGCTTCTGAGCTATACAGATCTTTGTGGAAAATGCACCTTTACAGGCCACATGAATGTGAACATTCTTAAACTGTCTTTTATAATCTTCCTTATGTTATTTAACAAATTGGGTTTGCACATATATGATTATTTTAGAGACAGTTTCTTGTATTCCAGTTTTTGTTGTTTTTTTTTTTTTAATATAGGCATGGAATCCAACGTGGGGCTTGAACTCACGACCCCAAGATCAAGTTTTGACCTGAGTTGAAATCAAAAGTATGACACTTAATCAACTGAGCCCCCCAGGTGCCCCACGGTGTTCCAGTTTTAAACACTGTGAAGACAAAATTCTTTGAACAGGACCTGGTGACATTCCCATTTCCAGCAATACCCATTGTCAGGGTCAGTTCAGAACCTGAATTTCAGTGCTAAAATTTCATACTTTGTGTGAAATTGAACAGTTCTAAAGACTTTTTTTTAAATGTGCAATGTATCTGTTTTATTTTATTTTCCTCATAGTGTGAAAGAATGCTTATTGCACAGTTAGGTAAAGAAAAGTTATACGTTTTGAAGATTTCATATCTTTTTTAAGTTAAAGTCTTAAAAAAATTTTTTGAGTTTAGTTGACATACAGCGTGATATTAATTTCAGGCATGCAACATAGTAATCCAACATCTCTCTGTGTTCTGCTGTGCTCACAAGGGTAGCTACCATCTGTCACCATATAATGCTATTACAATATCATTGACTATATTCTCTACGCTGTGCTTTTTAGTCCCGTGATTTATTTATTCCGTAACCGGAAGTCTGTATCCCCCACTCCCCTTCATCCATTTGCCCATTCCCCTGTCCCCTTCCCTATGACAACCATCAATTCACTCTCTGTATTTATGGGTCTGATTTTGCAAGAAGCCTCGTTTTGTTGGAGAAATTACCTCCAGTATCTTTTTAGAAGATGACTTGTTTTTTTCCATAAGAACAAGAGGAGGCAAAACCAAGATATCCAATTGTTACCTCAAGCTCTGTTGTTTCCAAAGTCCAGGGCTTTGAGTTCAAGACAAAGTAAGCATAGTCATAATTAAATTTTAATTTCTCATGCATTGTTTGTAGAAGTGATTGGAAATTTATCTTTATCATTGTGAGTGCTTCAGAATTCCCCTTGGAAGAAGGGGGTGGCCAAAAAAAAGCACAAGTGTTCTCACCATAGGGGTTCACAATGGGAGCCTAGCCTTTGTACACCGCCCCTCCCTGTGCCGTGGTTCTGCATTATATTCTCATTAGAATCTAAGTGGCTGGCTGGTCGTAGTTGTGACTTTTAAGTCATATTTTTCCCATGGCAAAAATGATGCATCTGAATATGTGTGGTACTCAGTCAATGAGCCCTGAAATAATGAGCATCAGGCACGAGAACGTTCAACTCTGACAATTCAAGCGGTGCTCTTAGAAATATTGTATGAGACCCTGTGCTGTTTCTGAGATTATCATCCCACTCTTCCTCATGACTATGGGAGGTGAGACAGGGCTCCTACGACTGAGACCCGAGTTCAACTGAGATAGGCCAACGTTTCGTGCAAGAGGGCGTGAGACTATCCAACAGCAAAAGCCAAGGCCAGGTGGAAGGTTAACGTTATGACAAACAGAAAACCCGAACGTTGAAAAGTTAGGGTCGACTGCAGAGTAGCTGCCATCAGTGCCAGGCAGGGAGACAGAGTACAGATCAAGTACGAGTCCAGAGATAAGTCATTGCCGGAGGTCAGATGGCAGCCGCTGGCCCATCTGAGAGCTTATGTTGGGAGTGGTAGGCAAGCTCTCATCCTTGGTGATTTGACGCTTCTGGAAAGTTCGAGATGCCAAGAAACAGGAGTAACTGGAGCTATCGTGTCTGTAACTGAGGATCCAGATAATGTGTGGATTTGGAATGTCTTTTTTTTTTTTTAAAGATTTTTTTTTTACTTGAGAGAGAGCGAGCATGAGCAGGGGAGAGGGAGAGAGAAAGGGAGAAGCAGACTCTGCTGAACAGGGAGCCTAATGTGAGTCTTGATCCCAAGACTCTTGAAAAATTTCTTAAAAAAAGGAAAAGAAAAGAAAAAATTTCCTTAAAGGAGTAGTGACACAACGTCTCCTTGGAAGGGAACTTTGTGTTGCAACCAATCTTAGTGTTCGTTATTGATAGGAGTTTTCTGTGGATAGCCTACACAGTTTGGGGTGAGACAATGCAATAAACAGCCCTGGATAAGAAACGAAGAGGGGATTTAGGGGTTGGTTATGAGGGAGAGCCATTAAAAAGAGAAGACGGGGGTCAAAGGAGAGAGGGGAAGTCCAGGAAAACAGAAGGAATTTGGAGGTCAGGAATAGAATATGTTCGGTGTAAATACCCACTTGGCAAGAATAACCAAAGGATTTTTTTTTCTTAGTAAACTTCTTATTGAAGTACAGTGCATGGTCCCGCGGTTGTCTTGGCAAAACATTTGATCAGCAATCAAGCGCATGTGATACGGTAGCATTTGATCCAGCACGATGTTTGCTCAGCTCTTTAGAGAGACTCAGGACAGAGAAGGGCATGCACAGCCCTTCCGTTTCAATGAAGCCTCCCAATCATTCACGTGCATAGAGGCTTGGGTCCCTCCTCACCCACCTGGAGAGTGTGTCTGATTGCCGGTAATGGGACCATGGTGTGTGGAGTTCGTCTTTAAACAAAGAAGCTCCTCTCTTGGTTTCCCACTGGTCCTGTAGGCCTACAACTCACAGGTCTCTCAGCTCAGGTGCTGTCTCAGAGATCAGAGATTTTCACAGTGCACCAAACACATGTCCGGCCCAGAGACCCAGCATTCCCAACTGGTCTTGGGACATACTCAAGAGACTGTGCTCTTCAAGCTTTGGGAAAAGGGAAGCCTGAAATCCTCCCAGGCAGATCTATGTCTGGAAGAAAAAGGTACACAAATCACATGTATAAAGCTTAGTTTTCATAAAGTGAGTAGATCTGTGTAAGTAACACTGAGATCCAGAAATGATGCATTCCAGAAATCCAGAATCCATTCTTGTTTCCTATTCAAGTCATTAATCCAATAGTGATCAATATCCCGATTCCAACACCATGGATTACTGGGCGTTCTGAACTTTATATAAGTGAAATCCAATGGTATATACACTTTCATGCTGAGCATAGTGTAATTTTCACATCTGGTTCTACGTGGTACAGGGCAGCACCCAGGAATAAGAAGAAGAAACTGGGGGGCAGAAGAAACTGTAAGCATATAAACCCTCAGGGAACTTGTCCCAATCTGGGGAAAAGCTTTGGTTATGTACAGGTGCAACTGCTACACTGAGGACTGAACTTGATTTTCAGGACGGAAAGAACCTCCCCTCACACCTGGTTACAGACACTTAACTTCAAGAGCAACCTGGATAACTGGGAGAATCAAGGAATTCTTATCTGGGTGCTGGCCCCATTGGTGGGAAAATCCCACATACATGGTGTGGGATGCGGGAGAGAATGTGTAACAGAAGAGTATCAGCCAGTGACACAAGGAGATGAGAAAAGTGCAGACCATGACCTTGAGCCACACCCAGAGGAGAACTGCCCCAGTTCCATTGTGGAGAAGACTTGGGTGTTAAACAGGGAACCGCCTATATGCAGACACACATCCACACCTAGCCAGGATAAATACCCTGCCTGGTACTCCATGTAAAAAGTATAATATTTATTTTTCTGAATCAAATTAAACCAAGTTTGGGGTCTCTCCTTTACTGTGGTTGGTGAGAGATGCCTTTTGGGAGAGACGACATGCCTGACTCCCCAAGTCGGTGCAGGGATCCTGGAGGCCTATGTACTACACAGAGAATGGTGATGAGGGTTGAGTGGGAAGCGAGGGCTGTCCTGCCCCCATGTGTTTGGTGGCTCCTTCTCTTTCAGGTTGCAGCTGTACCTGGTCTTCCGCTTCCGTCAGACATACCAATTCCCCTTGTAGGAGTCCTCCCTGTCAACGTGGGCTCAGCCACAGAGAACGTCACCTCTGCTCCCTATAGGGCCACTGCCATTAGAGCTCAGCCTCCTTACAGATCCCCTGGCCCCTTCCCCATCCTCAGAGCTGCAGAGCTTGGGCCTTGACTGGTAGAGAATTAATGTTTTCACATTTGTTAAAACACTAAGGAAGACTTTATTCAAGACTATTGCAATAAGGGAGAGAGATGCATTTCAACTCCAAGTACAGCAAAGACAGGTGGGATGTATAGCCGCAGTGATGGGCCCAAGGATGTGCCCTAGTCAAGAAGAGGGCTCAGAGGAGCTTGACTAACGTTTGGTCAAGGAGCGACTCTTAGTCACCACCCATCACATCAGCTGCCAGTCTCAAGGAAGCCAACCTCTCTGCCCCAGATCAACCCATTTCTTTACTTTGTTTCTAAGCTCTGGCCTCTATCTCCTCTCTTTTTGTTACATCCTGCATAATTGCCCTCATTGGGTCTAAACCTCTAAACCCAGGAAGTCTGGGTGTCCTAAGAAGCACATGTCTTTAGAATCATGATCCTGCCTCTTAGCTTCTTCTAAAGACAACAGCGCTGAGGGTAAAGTGGGGATGACAGGCTTTTCATGCTTCCTAAAGATCGGTCATGTGGTTTGGGCAAGGAGCAGACTTCCCAGGGTTTGGGCAAGGGGCAGACTTCCCAGCTGCCTCTAGTAAGTCTTTATCCTTACTCTAGTTTTTCTAGACCAAGTGTTCTTCCTCTAGTTCTGGGTTTCTCAGTCTTAGTGCTACCAACATTTCGGGATGGTTAATTCTTTACTATAGAAAGAGATGCTGTACCCTGTTGGGTGTTCAGCATCATCCTCGCTACTCACTGACCTGGCAGCATATCCCTACTCCACTAGTGAGGATGACAAAAAATGAATCAGGAACACTGCCAGATGTTCCCTGGGGGACAGAATGGCCCTTGGTCGAGAACCACTGATCTAGTTACAAAAGCTTCTTGACCTGGAATTAAAGAGAGCCATAAACTTGAACTTTAACAAAAAAATCACATCTTTATTTTTCCAGACCTATAACTAAAATGTAACACTTCTTCGAATTCCAAATGTAGGCAAAACAAAACAAGAAAATCCAGTTCTTTATATTAGCAGTTTTTGTGACTTTCGGCAGGCAGAGAGAGAGGGCGAAGCAGGCTCCCTGCTGAGCAGAGAGTCAGATGCAGGGCTTGATCCCAGGACCCTGGGATCATGACCTGAGCAGAAGGCAGAGGCTTAACCCACTGAGCCATCCAGGCACCCCAGCTTCATATATTTTTATTTTATGCACTTAAAGACCTTATTCTGAGAAGGAGTAGTAAAGGTTTCACCAGACTTCCAAAGTGATTTGTAGCACAAAAAAATTAAGAACCTCTGTTTTGAACAGAGTTTCTGAACCTGGACCACAAGCCACTGGCCAGCTGTTTATCGTTGCTTTAACAGAAGCCCTGTGAGGATTTAGTCTGGCCAGTGCTGTGGGCCGACTCCTCAATGTGCAAATCCATCCAGGCACTTTCTGTCCTCAGAGCCATCTCTGTCCCCCCTCCCCAGATATTGCCAGGGCTGGTCCTCAGTACTGGTTGGCTTGACCTCTTTTTTGCTGGCCTTCTACTCCTCTGATGAGTCGAAGGGGGCGTGATGAGTGGAGTCTCAACTGCTCCCATGTTTGGCAGCAAGGAGGGGGGCGCTGGAGAGCAACCGGCCCCTCCAACCTGCATGGGGTCCATCTCCAGATGAGCATTCCAGGCCCTCTTCTCCTCCAGAGCTCCCACACCTTGCTAGCTTGAGGGAGACAAGTGAATGAATCAAATCTCTCTGGAGGTCAAGATGGCCCCATTCTACTTCCAAAATAAGGGGCAGGGGGAAGCCCAATCCCCAAAAGACAGGGATTTTTGACCATCACTACTAGTAGGGAGGTGCTTTGGGCATCTGGCATCTAGAGACCAGTGATGTTGCTAAACATTGTACAGTGCACAGAACTTTCCCTCACAAAGAATTATCCAGCCCCAAGTCAATAGTGCTGAGGTTGAATCAGGTGTTATTGGACCATATGACTGGTCCAGGGGTGCAGAAATTCACCATGTTGTCATAGTTCTAGCTCCCTTTCTTGGTCCTGCCAAGGTTTCTGCCTCCCCTCCCCCAGATGGCAAGTGGCTGCTATAGCCACACACCTCACCTTGACACCTCATATCATCCAAAGGGAGAAAACATCTTTGTCCCTGCATTTGTACCAGAGTCCCAACATTCTCTGTCACTGGATCAAAGACACATGCCTCCTTGAACACGTCTCTGCAGCTCGAGGCATGTAATGCTCTTATTGGCTTAGCCTTGGTCACATTTTCCCACGAGAGCCAGGGATGGACTCCACTGACCTGCCACCACTTGGAAATAGAAATTGTGAGCTCTGGAGGGAGCCAGGCAGGGAAGGGGAAGTCACAGATCCTAGAATGATAATCAACAAATATCTACTGCTCTGCTCTTCCTCATCACTCCCTTGC
Source organism: Meles meles (assembly GCF_922984935.1). NCBI lineage: Eukaryota > Metazoa > Chordata > Mammalia > Carnivora > Mustelidae > Meles > Meles meles. The sequence goes on from NC_060067.1 coordinate 28,535,724, forward strand.
TTTCTGGCCATTTAACACGTGGTCTACTATCTTTTCTAGGAACCACTTGGAGCTGTTCAGCTATGATCCATGTTTCTTTAATGCAGATAAGCTCAAACATGATTAGTAAATGGGGGAATTTGTCTGTACTAAGTGCCAGTTGGCTGGGTTCAGTTTTCTCCAGCACTTGAACATTTTGAAATGACCTGGAGTAAGCTTCCTCACAATTAAAGAGAGCTTTAGCAATACATGAGGATCTTAAGAAGAAGCTGGAAAGCCCAGGAAGATGCTTTCCTTTAGGGTAAGTGGGGGTGGGTTTGGTGACTTCTGTCTTAAGCCGTCTGGGAGGGCTGAAAGTGTAGGTGAAGAAGGTGCTTGGACTGGAGCAGTATGCTGCTTCCTTCTCACTGACCTCACCTCCTGCTACTCTTCCCTTCTCCTGTGTGGCCCCTTGCACAGCCCAGGCCTTGCTCATCTCAGGGCCTTTGCACCTGCTGTTCCTGTTCCTGTTTCTGCTTCTCCTGGATATCTACCTGGCTTGCCTCCCCATGTCCTCCAGGTTCTCCTCGAATGCTACTCTCTCTTTAAGGCTTTCTCTAACCATCTTATTTAAAATGGTTACCCCACCATGGACATTCCCTGTCTCCCTTTTCTGAATAATTGTTCTCTATTGCTCTTAACACTATGTAGTAAATCATATATTTCTACTTATTTAATTGGTCTATTGTCTGTCCCCCTCCCCCTGCAACTGTAACGGTTGTGAAGTCAGGTATTTTTGTCTGTTTTGTTCTCTGCTGGATCCCTGGGTCCTAGAACAGTGTCCAGCACAGAGTTAAGCTAAATAAATATTCATGGAATGACTCAGTGAAAAAAGACTCAGAAAAAAAAAAAAAGGTTGATTATCCAGAAGCTTCATCTCCCAGCAATGGAGATCAGTCTGATAAGCAGCTCCCCTCTTGGGATTCTGGACTAATCCATTGCTTTTCTATAACAGCCCCATAGCTGGTCTTAAGGGTTCACTTGCTTCAAGTTAGCATACTCCTTGCCTGATGACTTAAGGTCCAAGATCTGTAACAGAACAAATTTTCTTTCTTTGCAATTTGTAGATAACTGGCCTTGGGGAATAAAGGACCAGAACATTCCCAGGCCACAGAGGCCAGCAAGTCTGTTTAAGCCACCTCAACTTTCTGATGAGCACAGCAGTCCTCCAGCAAAATGTTTTTCATTTTTCAGGACACACAGATGACTTTACTGACCTCCTTTTGCCTATCGGTAGACCTCACCCTCCTTTGCAGACAGAACAAAACACTCTTGCAGAACCCCTGGTTACCAAGGACCCAGACCTTCAACCTCCAAGCACCAGGATAATTCTGGAGCGGGCACGATCGAGCCAGTGTGGGATCAAGAAATACTGCCGGTGAAGAGGAGAAGGGAGTTGTGGGAAATTGGAAGGGGAGATGAACCATGAGACTATGGACTCTGAAAAACAACCTGAGGATTTTGAAGGGGCGGGGGGTGGGAGGTTGGGGAACCAGGTGGAGGGTAATAGGGAGGGCACGTATTGCATGGAGCACTGGGTGTGGTACAAAAACAATGAATACTGTTACGCTGAAAAGAAATTTTAAAAAAGTGAAAAAAAAAAAAAAAGAAATACCGCCGGGCCACTGTACTCCCTTACCTGATTGAATCCCTCTAAAATTCTCTGGGCCAGGCAGAAACATCTGAGTTGGCTTTTGGACAAGAGTTGGCCTCCTCCCCAGATGGCCAGCCTCCTGAATAAAGCTCAAATTCCTTTCTAATCAAAACTTGTCTTTTGAGTACTGCCCTTTCCTGCCACCAGAAGCCAAACTTGGGTTTCTGGTAACATTTCCACACAACTGGTGGATTGTTTTCCCTTCTGGTTGTAGCGTATCACCTCAGGTCAGGTCTTCTTTTGTTCTTTCCAGAAGGACTTGACTTACCCATCATTTCCATATTTCCCTCTCCCTCCTTACGTGGAGAAAAATGCATCATGTTAGGGATTGGCATCGGATTATTAGAAATAAAAAACACCTGAATACAGCTACAGAAAAATATAAATCCATATAGATAGCTAAATATTTAATAGAGAAAGTCGATTATCCATATGTCCACAGCAGGGATGGAAATTTCCTCACCCTTCTGCCAGATGCAGACAACCCATAGCTACTTTATTTAGTCTGTACCTCTCCTACTTTCCTCCTGTTCCCCCCACGTGCTGGGGAACGCTGGGAAAATTAAATTTCGCCTAATCTTGTAGGTACACCCATGAAAATATTCTTCGCAAGTGAATGGGGTAGACACTCAGATTTTGCCTTTCCTTCCTTCTGGTTCTGCCAAGGTAGTATCTGTGTAGAGAAGGGGGAGGGGTGGCTTTCTCCAGGGGTGATATTAAGAATATCTCACAACTGATTTGGCACAGGCACAGACCAGTCAGAATGGGCACTGAATTCCGGTCATCAGCCCAGCCCTTCTGATGCAGACTGGCCCTCGGCCTCCGGAAGGTGACCTTGGGGTGGGGAGGTGAGCTGGAGGATTGTTTGAATTGGAGCAGGGTTCCCTGGCACCTCTGGTCTCAACAATAGTTCTTACCAGCCTGCTAGCTGCTTGCCCTAATGGCATTTGCAGACTCGGTTGGTGGCTGGGTGGGTTGGTCTCTCTCAACTTGGTCACCGCCCTGGAGCCCTCCCTGACTGACCTGACCTTGGGTCCTTGCTGCCTCTGAGGGTCTCTCTCAGTCTCCATCACTTGCCCGTTGGCGTCAGAGGCTACCAGTCATCTTGCCTCTTGGATGGCGAGTGCCGCCATAGTGTTTCTGGCTTGTTTGTTTTTTTTAAAAGATTTTATTTGTTTATTTGAGACAGAGAGAGCAGAAGTAGGGAGAGGAGCAGAAGAAGTGGGCCAAGCAGGAGCCCAATGTGGGACTCGATCCAAGGACCCCTGGATCATGACCTGAGCTGGAGGCAGGTGCCCAAGCCACCCAGGTGCCCAGCATTTCTGATTCTCTATTCAGTTGCTTCCTGAGTACCATCTTGAGAACACAGTGAAGCTTCTGGGTCCCATCCATAGCTCATGGGGACTGAGAATAGCTCAGTAAATGTTCTTCACTTTTTCAGTGTTCTCTGTTCTTTGAAACTTTGATCTATATACAATGGCTTGGAGACTTTCTTAAAATGTCGGTTCAGGAGGTCCCAAGTGGGACCTCAGGTTCTGCATTTTTATAAGTTTCTAGCTGATGTCAAAGCCACAAGTCCTGAGATCAGACCCTTCTCCCCAGGTGACATTTGCATGCCCATACCCTACAGGTTAGCCGGATTCAGAGAGAGGGAAATTGACTTGCGGATAAGTAAAGATATAAACCTATTACATACAGCAACAGGCAACTTCCTAGTAGTGCTGTGGGTTTATCTTCCAAAAGTCGGTTACGACCCCTTTATTCTTCCTGTTATACACGTGAAAGCACTCAGCTTTCAAGGCTGTCTTGCAGTGAGTACACTGACACCATCACTTCTCACAAAATGAAATGCAGCCAGAAGCACCTGAGAACGTCCCTTCCCAAATAAAAAGCCAAGACGTACCAGAAAGAAAACTTTTTTGCTTCGAAGGTAGAGAGCCCATCTGCAACTCTGTGGAAACAAGCACGAAGATGAGGGCCCCTAGCTAGGATGGCCCGGTAAAATAGAGGATGTCCTGTTAAATTTAAATTTCAGATAAGTAAACAGATTTTTTTAGTCCAAGTGTTGCAATTACCTGTCCTGTTATGGTCAGTCCCAGAAATGGGTGGACCCCCCCCCCCCCATCCCGTACTGGGTTCAGACATAGAGACCTTTGACACCATACACGTACAAAGAAGGTATAAAAGGTTTCTGACTCACATAATGAGGTTGCTGGGGACATCTGCTGGGGCATCCCCAGCAGATCCAAAACTAGCTTGAGAGAGCAGGATGGGGCAACTCCCTTGGAGTTTCGGGGCGATGGGGAATGGGGCTGAGCTGAAGGGCTTGGCGGTACGCAGTTTGAACTTGAAGCTGGCGCCAAGGGAGGGAGCAGCAGGCATGGTTTATCAGCTTGCTCAGGTGGGGGGGGGTGTTAAAAACAAAGGAGGAAGAGGGCTTGAAAGCTGTCAACAAACATCAAAAATGAAGTCAGACTATCCCAGTAAGTACTTCCCAATACTTCATGTGTTATACTTACATTTATTTTTGTTTGTCCGAAATTCAAATTTAAATGCTCACCTTGCATTTTTGTTGTTGAGAAATCTGGCAATCCTATCTAGGGAGCAGAAAGAAAAGCCTGCGTCCCTTCTAGGGTCAAAAAGTCACCTGCTCCAGCTCTGAATTGCCCACTTCCAGACTTCTTGTTGCATGAAACAAATGAGCCCCTATTTCTTTAAGCCTCTATCGGTCTGATGTTCAATTACCTGAAGCCAAGCCGTTCCTAAATGATACATTTCTGCTGATTCTTCTCTTGGCAGTTGTTGTACTGTGTACTTCGGTACAGATTATGTACCCTTATGGGAGATTGTTGAAATCTGCCTGAGACATTGAAAATAACCATAGAATATGTGTATATTTCAGCAGTTTAAAAAAAAAAAAACAATGCAGAAATTGGGATGTGACTTAGACGAGGTGGGGTCTTGGACTTAGATCTAAGTGGTTCTCAGCCCTGGCTGCTTATTAAAACCATCTGGGGAGCTTTTAACACATAGGAAACGCTGCCTGTGTCTACCCTCTGAAGTTTGATTTAATTGGCCTGGGGTTGGGCCCAGGCATGGTAATTTTTAAAAGCCTCCTCAGTGTAAGTAATTATGCAGGCCAGGGCCGAAAATCATGGTACTAGATAAAATACTTTATGTATGTGTAGGTATGTTTACTGTGAGTCAAGCCTTCTTATGAAGTTCTTTTAGAGGTGAACAGTGAGAGAAACATGTCCCATCAATGCCTGATGACGAATGGCTATTCCATAGGCTGTCCCCTGCTCACTGGGCATAGGGTTGAGCCAACCCGCCCACCCTTTGACTGGGTCAGTCGCAAGGGCGGCTGTGTGCCATCAAGGCTAGGGAGAATGAAGGAAACACTGAGAGCCCCAAACCCAGAGGTGGGTGACTCACAGCATTCCTCACTCAATGTCAAGCCTGTCGGGTTTCCGGAGGAGAGTTTAAAGATGCAGAGAAAGAGGTGAGTTTAAAGATGCAGAGAAAGAGGTGGGATTCTCCTCTGTATCTCTCCTCAGGGGAGCTGCACAACAGGGGGGATGTCCATGAAGCCTGAGGAAAGAGCCAGAAGTTCAAGTAGTTTAAGAAGGAGTTGGCTGGTTGTTGTGGAGTCTGCTTGTTGATTGGGGTGGGGGGAATGAAAGTCCGCTGAGTTGACTTCTGACTTGGACGTCTGCCTCCCTTGACTCGTCTCCTTGGGAATAAAATTGAACGTGTTTCTGCATAGCTACAGATATTAGAGCTCATCCTTGATGTCCGATTCTGGAGTTACAGGCTTTCAGAAACACCGGATCCACAGATATGTTTGGTGGAAGAGGCTGACCTTTATTCTGCTGGCCTGGAAATTCTTCCCATGCCGTGGAAGTAGGTCAGGTGCCAGCTGGGGCTAGTCCACACCGCGCCGCACCGCAAATAATGAACACTTGATCTTGTTTGACCAGTTCCTCCAAGCTTTTTATTTTTCTTCTGGCTGTGGGCTAATCTTCAATCAGCAGGCCCCTCCCTGTAAGTGGACCTGCTCTGTGTAACTCAAACTGTACTGAGTTCCTTAAGTCTGTCTGATTCTAAACCAGTTTGGTTCTCACAGTAAGACAACTTCATGACGCTGTGGACGGTGGTTCTCTTTTCTGCCCGTGTAAACTTGATCTGGCAGCTGCGTGTCTATCTCAGTGCTGCTGAAAAGACTGAATCATTGCATTACAAAATTCATACCAGGTGATCCTGAAATCAGGCTCCAAACTGGTACAAAGTCTGGTCCTCTTTTTCTGTGCATGCAGGACTACTCAGAAGGAATTAAGTTCAAGTAAGGTAACGGGTAAATAAAACCTAGTCCTATGGATAGGAATTCTTCTGTTTCCTAAGGCTTGCCCATTATAACCCAGCGTTAGTATTATAGTTCCATGAGTTAAGGAGAAGACAGATCTCTTTTTCACAAATATATTTTATTTCAAACACTTCTAGCAATATGGTGAGATGCTGATGATGAAAACAAAGACCGAAGCTAACTGAGAGAGGGAGACCTCCTGAGTCAGAGGGTGATTTTGCACCTCCTGGTCTATGAAGCAACCTGTTTTATTGGCCATGGACTATGGATGTCCTTGAGTGTACCATCTGGACATTTGTTAGGTAAAATGATCTCACGGTGTCACCCCATATCATTACCCAGGATCCATCCTCGGGGAGATCCAAAGGCTTTCTCCATAGAGCCTGGGGCCCTGGGTTGGCTTTCTATGGACTGTGAATCCCTGGAGAAGGCATTCGCAAAGCAGTCCATCACCCTTCCAGCCAGAGCAACTGGACTTTGTTTAACGGGCAGTCAGGAGTTACTGGCTGGGTCACAGAGGCAGAAAATGGGAGCAAATCCTGGGGACATGCACTCAGAGCATGGCTTCTTTATGTCTACCACCAACCCTGTCCATCTGCTTCCCCCAGTCAAGTTGTTGCTGGGGCCTACACATGGCTGGGTTGGAGCGAGGTCCACATGGTCTTATTACTGTCCCAGGACAGAAAACTGGTGTGAGGGCTTGTCTTCTGATGGCTGGTAGAGCTTGGCCTCCGGAAGTTCTAATCTCCCCTCAGTCATGGGGTTAATTCTACATATAAAAACTAAAATGTCTTCTAACACGAAGGTTTTCTCCTCTACTAATGGCATTTATAGATATTCATTTTTCCCTCCAGAAGAAAGGTTTTTCATGATTTGTGACTGAAGAGGTAAAGGGTGGTTCAGGCAGCCATCTTTCTCAAAAGGCTTTTTGTGGCTTTTTGCAACCAATCAGAGCTTTCCATTGGGAAGACTATGTCTATGTTCAGTGTTAGAAATAAAATTTAAGACTCTTGGTAACTTATGCTTACCTCTCTGATGTTTCCTTTACACTGAAGCCAGGGTGCTATAATGTTTGATGAACATTTAACGAACACGCCGCTGAGATACACTATTTCTGCACACCGCCAACTCCACCAAGCCCTCCTTAGAGATGCTGACATCTCTAAGTGGATTGAGTGGTTCTGGGTGTTGGCAGACTTGTGTCTTGGTCCTCACTCTAGCCCTAAGTAACTACCTGATTTAAGGAATTATATATTACTTCTTTATCTATACAATGGTGGGAAAGAGAGGCCATGGGATACCATAAGAAAGAGGCCTTTTAGACCCTAGACAATTCATTTCGATAGAAACAACTGAGAGGGTTGTACGCAAACATGAGCTCAAATCAAAATAGGGAAAATTGATAACGTCATAGTGATGTGGTCAATACATGAAGCAAAATGGTTTTTGTTTTTGTTTTTGTTTTTTTAAATGAACACTACCCCCAAGCTGGGGCTCAAACTCATGACTCAAAGATCAAGAGTCATGGGCTGTATGGACTGAGCCAGCCAGGCACCCAATGAAATGATGTAGTTCCAGAGGGGCTAGAAGGAAATTCGCTGAGGGTTTGTAAATATAAAGTTTAATGTAATGCAATGCTACCAAATATTTTTATGTTTTCTCCCTCTTCCTTTGCTTCTTCAATTTGCTGAGTCTGTAAATGTGAATTTAATATAATGCAATGCTACCAGGTATTTTTATAATGTTTTCTCATTTTAAATTCCTGGACTGAGAGAGTTCATTATACTGACTGCTTTAAACACCTGTTTTGTTCAATACAATCATTTAAAGATAAGACGCTTTTCTCCTACCTTTGGTTCGGGTGTCAAATCAGTTACACAGGGAAATGGTTTTGTGGAGAAACTTCTTCTAAAAAACAGATTTCAATTTCAAGGAAAATGATAGAGCAAAATTAACCCAAGTGCAGTTTCTTTTTTTAACCTTAAAACTTAAAAAAAAGGGGCGCCTGGGTGGCTCAGTGGTTTAAGCCGCTGCCTTCGGCTCAGGTCATGATCTCGGGGTCCTGGGATCGAGCCCCGCATCGGGCTCTCTGCTCGGCAGGGAGCCTGCTTCCCTCTCACTCTCTCTGCCTGCCTCTCTGCCTACTTGTGATCTCTCTCTGTCAAATAAGTAAATAAAATCTTTAAAAAAAAAAAAACTTAAAAAAAAAGTCTCAAATCTACATGAGGATATTTTTGCCATTACATATACTTAATTTCAATAAACTAAAAAGTGAACTCCAACAAACATGATTAAACCACATTTTATTGCAAATGAAAAATATACAGAAACATTAAAATTCATAAACTTTCTAAAACGACCAGTACATATAAACATTTGAAAAATAGAAAATGTCATGACTATAGAGTTTATTCAAAATACTTAGAACATTTCATAGATACTCATACAAATTACTTTTCCATAAAGTTTTGTTAGAATGTGAAGATTGCACTTAGTTCAGATTTATGGGCTTTAAGAAAAAATATTTTTGTTGGATTCATTTTGGTGTTGAGATCATTGTAATTCATTTCCACTTGGATTATTTAAAACAAGCTAATGTCACACAACTCAAGAAAAGACAAAGAATGTATGAAAATGGGCAACTAATGGTCCTTAACCGTCTAGTAACAAGACTGTAAGAAAATGTCAATTTAAAGAGAACTAAATTCTGTTAAATGCCTCCTATATCAGGCCTGATGTGGGGTGTTTTCCGTGTATTTCATTTCCTAGTCTTAAAACAAAGGCGTTAATTTCATCTCCTGAATCTAAAGAGTTTTATGAACATTGTATGCAATCTGAACTAAAAACAAAGTTCTTAACCATTGACCTAAGAATAAAACTATGTCAAAAGTAAGATGAAACTATTATATTCACAGAATTTGGGAAAACCTTCAATCTGGCTGTGTGAAGACAGCCTTGTCATCCCTAATGACCCATGATATTCACCTAATAAATCTTAAGAAACCTTGTGAAATAAAATATATGTTATAATATATACATGAAACTACCAGGTAAGACTAACATAGTCTGTCTGAATACAGGGATCCAGCATTTTATTCCTTCTTAGACTACATCTTCCTGCTTGGGAAGAATTATTGTTGGTTTTAGATTTACAATGACATTTTGGCTTTTCCATGCATATACCCACCAGGGATTTTTAGAGTTTGAAAAATATTTCATTGTTTCTGCAACATGTTTCAACTTGTTAAATCTTTCTCAGCCTTTCTCCTGGGCATGTATGTCAACACCAGTTCATTTTCCAATCCAGGATACATATGAGTTCTTGTGTTCCATGAGCCTTTAGCCTGGGTGCAATATACCAAGGGCGAAGTTTTGTAACAGGTGACGTTGATTTTCACTAGAGTGGAGAACCAGCACAACCTCCTGTTGGATGCCCTTAATTTCCTCACTAAGAACATGTCCTGGAGAAACCAGTAGAGTTTTTCAATAGGAAAAAAAAAATCTTTAAAAGAATTTCTACCATTTTTAACGCTACCTTTTTAGAAAATACTTCTCCTACAAACTTGTGCTCATAGCTTATGTATCTGATATACAATGAAAAGTGAAACAGCAATCAACAGAGTAAACACATACTTGACCTGAGGTATCAACCCATGTATCTCCCATGGATTATTAATTTTCAAAAATAAGAACCCACTGAGGTGCACTCAACATTGACCTGTGCTGAAGAAACATTGACAGTCCTTTCCAACTTCAAGGTCACCTCAGGACATCCCTGGGAACATCAATAAGAGCTCAACTGAACTGGGAAATGCTAAAATCAGTGGAATAAAATTCTCAATAAGAGAGTTTACTATTATTACCCAGGACAGACTTGAGCTGGATTACAAACAAACAAATAAAATAACATCTAATGTTGGAACAGAAAAACTGAATCAACCTGAAGGTTTTTTTGTTTTTTGTTTTGTCTTTGTGCTAATCTTGTAACCTTTTGGTTAGGATTTTTGCTTTGACAGAAATAAGTTTAGTCTGGAAGTAGGTAATTTTCTCATGAAATCAGTGAATGATATTTGTTCATAGACATGAAAGCCCACCAAAAATGTTATTCCTATTGTATACTTGGAGATAGGAAAATTGTATAGAAGTCTTAATAACCAAAATCTTCCTGTACTAGTCCCCAAGGTCTCAGTATTTTGTTTTCTGGGAAGTTCACTCCCCTTCCTATTCTCCCAAAACACTTCTCAATAAAATGTATGGAAAATATGGTCAGGATGAAATTCAACAGAAAAAGAAAAATCTACCACTTACTGTGGTAGGATATGTATATATTTAAAAAGATTAGTGACTATAATTTCCTTAATAAGGGTGAAAGTGTCAAATTTCAGAGAACAATTATGATAACTCATTCAAGTTTTCAAAAAGATTTTTCTAATTGTTTCCAAACAAACAGTCTGTGGAAAACTTACCCTTTGCGGATTAGATATTTGAGAAAAATTGAGGTGTACCATATAATCCTAAAGTAATATACCAGTTACTTTTATAAAAGTTTCTCTGTCAACAAGAAAAATGACCTTTGGGATAACAGAGAAAGGGACAAAGTGAATAGAAGGAACTCCAAAGCTGAAATCACTTGGAATTCTCCAGAAACTCAATTTTGTCTTACATTGTTCAGTTTTGAGTTAAAAGAAGCCTTGACTGTAATCATTTGCACTTGCTTTTGTGAAAAAGAAAAAGCACCATGTTTCATTTAGGTATTTCGCTCCCTTCTCCATTCTCCCCTGTTGAATTGGTAATCAATTTTTCTGATATGGCAATAAGTTACAATTGATAGGCCCTTCATGGGCTGTGTGTCTTGTGCATTCTAGCCCATCAAGGAGCAAATTTCGAAGGCAGGCCTATTGTTTCTTTAACACTCCACTCTTTAGCATCTAGTTTAGAAAGAAGGAAGTTATAGAAGTGCGAGGGGGGGGGACAGTAATCTCACTTCTCAGGTTTAATAATTTGAAACTATGACTCATCAGAGAATGATGATTGATATTCTGCTAATCAGCACATAGTTAAGTTTATCTATGAATTACCAAGAATAGCAGCCAAAGAAATGAAGAGCCACTTGGCAGAGACAAATATATTGTGACCAGAAGAGATTACTTGGAGACTCATGTAACCCTAACTTCTTTTGTGCTTAGAGAGTATTTCAAGTTTGCAGAAATGAAAAACAGTAGAAGTCTTCTGGGGGAGGATCCAGTCTTGATTTTCAAATTTGGTGGCCAAAAAGGAAGTCCTCCTTTTTTTGTTTTTTTTTTTTTTGTTTTTTTTTTTTTGGTCTCACATCTAGATTATTAGTTAGAACTTTAAAAATGCCAGCTTTCCTAATAGTTCTTCAAAAAAATCAGGCATTTCCTATCCTCTTAGGTGTCTTATATTGGTTAAAGTTTAGGGTTGCTAGAGACTTTGATCATCAGTCCTGCTAAACAAGGTAATGTCATCATTGAATCCTGGGGTTGAACATTCTGTGTTCTCTAGTAGGACATACTTGTCTTCACTACCATTCAGAGAGAGGACTTCTTTTTGAGTAGTGGATGTCAGGTCACTCCAGGTAATGTCAGTGTGCTTAAAAGCATTTAGAAGGAAGATGCCATTGATAATGGTAAAGAACCCACTCAACGTCCCAATGATATCTCTAGCTTTCATGCCGTACCATTCTTGGAATAAGATGGCGGAGCAAGTTACTACCATGGACGTGAAGAACACATAATAAATGGGAGTCACAAGAGATGTATTAAAGGTGTCCAGGGCCTTGTTGAGATAGTTAATCTGTGTCGTCACCGACAGCACAAGTACAGCCAGCAAAACGAAGACCAGGGGATGCTTGTAAACTGGCTTCCATTCCAATAGTTCCTTAATGGCGATTCCCAGGCCCTTGACAGAAGACACTGAAAACGCTCCAATCAATGAACAGATTGAAATGTAGATCAATATATTGGTCTGTCCCTTCTTGGGAGCCACGATCAAAATCAGCACCAATGAGATCACAGTTATGATCACAGCAAAGGAAATGAATCCTGTTTGGAAGAGAAAAGAATTAGACTTTAGAAAATGCTAGTAGGATTCTATCTTTTGCAAAATCATGTTAGCCGTGAGTTTAGGAGGGTAGGTGTTTCCGGAAGAGAAGTGAGATTAACTTAAAATAACAGAAACAAAACAACATTTTACTGCATGGCTCTGGACATTTTACAATGGACCTTCACAAACATATCATTTGAATTGTACAGATAACACTAGGAGGTATGGCAGGTATTGTCTGATAGATTTTTTATTTTCAGAGAAGGAAAGTGGCCAAAGTTGGGGTTGGAGTATATGCCTTTTGCCCCTCCTATTCCCATCTCCTTTCACTGTGTAGAGAGCCAGCCTGGACCAGTACACTGTGTCACCTTTACTGAAGACTTGTAATACAGTCAAATCTCGCTGTATCACCCAACCCACAAGGAAGCTTGAAGGGAGCCTTTTACAGTATTATTACAAATTCATTTGATGAGGAGAGAAAGTGGAACAGAATCTGAGTGTTTCTTTTGGTTGAATCACAGACCTGGGTCTCTCAATTTCATTTCCATTTCATGCAAAGAAGTGACTTCCTCTTCTTGTGGGGCATGGATAACCATCACAGTTGACCCCAATATACTTAATATGCAGCCTATTTTCCCATGGATGTTCAAGTGCTCATTTAAAAAGTAGGAAGACAAGATTGCACTGTTGGGAGAAGAAAGAAAGTCACTCTCATTCAGTTAACATTGGATTCCATAGAAGCTCACAAGTCCCACTGTGGTACCCGCCCCTCTATCCCAGTTGCCAATCAACTGAGCTGAATACACTCCAGGACACTGAAACACCTGATTAGTTTTAAGACTCAGAAGTGGTCAATCAGGTCTGCTTGCTTTTTTTATATCAAAAGGGTTTTAACAGATTTTCTGAACCATGTCATCTTCCCAAGAGAGGTTAAGTCCCAACCAATTAATTTTATTTTCCCATCTTCTCCCACAAAGCCAAACAAAATGGAAGATCTTTTACATCTTACTGGCATGATTCATTGAGATTATGTATGCTTGTGGAAGCTTCAAGAAAGATCCATGTCTAAAGAAGAATCACCTGCTCAAGGCTGATAGGTAGCTAGGACACACAAGTACAACCATATGGGTTGTCAAAATACTGAAGTATTTCCTCACCAGCCGCTACCGCCCTGATACTTTTACTTACTCAATAGTCCCCACTACTTTGGTTGCCATGGCCTCAGGAAGTTCTGTCGGTACCACCACGGACAGACTATGCCATCCTGCTGCTCCACGAAATATGTCTGCTGGGGCTTCTGCACTCCGGCCTCCTTCCCTTGCTGCCCTGGCACTCTCACGAGGGAGTACCAGTATGATCTGTACCAAGATGCACCTGAGACTGTGGTCCAGCACCTGGCACCTTCTTAGAGTCGGTGAGGACGGCAGCCTCAGCCAAAACACTGCTACTACTAAGAGTTACGGTCCCATGCATAGACAGTGTTCTAGAGTTCTATGGGTACTGACTCATTTACTTCTCACAACAGTCCTACAAAGAACGTGAAAAGAAGTGGGTTGGCCTAGTCATAGGTTTTCCAGCAGAGGTGGAAACCGAATGGAGATAAAAGGGACAGAAAAATACAATAAATAATATAGTTGCTTATCTATAAAATTCCTTCATCCATTGAACACGACAATTTGGGATCATAGTAATGACCGCTCAGAAAAATGAGATCTGCATTCTAGGAACACGAAGATTATTCCCGTTTCCATTACCAAAAGAAATTAAAGGTCTCCAAACATAACTGTCTGGCGAACAAGAGAAGACTTTAAATGAGAGTTGGCCTTTAACCCAAACACTATGCTTTTAAAAGTCCTCCGATCACCATGGTCATTAACCACTATGACAACACAAAGGACTGAACCGGCTGCGGCAATGTGTTTAGGTGAGAGAAAAAAAGAATCTGCAAGTCTTCTTTGAATAAACACAAACATAACACAGGATTACTTTACGTTAGCAGGAAACCAGGCCCACCCTCGTAGGTTTTCTAAATAACAACACAATTTATTCCCACGCCCATGCTCTTTCTTGTGTCTTCTCACATGAGTTGTATGATAATGTAAGATATGTTTAACGATGTATTTCTTGTGGTTTATATTCATCACAGTACTGATATCTCTACAGAAGCCAAGCTCAGGGACACCTGGGTGGCTCAGTTGGTTAAGCGTCTGCCTTTGGCTTGGGTCATGATCCTGGGGTTCTGGGATCGAGTCTCACATCGGGCTCCCTGTTCAGCAGGGAGCCTGCTTCTCCTTCTCCCTCTGCCTGCCGCTCCCCCTGCTTGTGCTCCCTCTCTCTGACAAATAAATCAATAAAATCTTAAAAAAAAAAAGCAAAAGCCAAGTTCATTTCTCACGTACCTTATGAGAACACTCAGAGCACCCAGCGGGGTGACCAAGGTGGCAGGCGCAAAAGCGTAGGCTGCAAAATTCGCTGCTTCGCCGGCTCCCACTGGAAAGAAAGCCGCAGGGGTGACGTGAGAGACGGACTTACTCGCCAGAAGAGAAAAAGCAATAATGCATGCAAAGTGGTAGGCAGACTTCCATCCCAGAGATACTGACATGACAGATCTAGCTAGAAGGAACAATTTGACGTTTTCCTGTGGAGGGTGGGGAAAGATTTGTCTTAGGGATGCAGGTACACTGTAATTACCTGGGGATGTGAACTCAATCAATGCAAGCACTGGGGTCAGATGAATACACACTTTAAATGACTTCCAATAGAGATTTTAGTTATGTCACTAACAAAAACATAGTGGGTCACTTGGATAAAATCTAATTAGAGGTAGTTTTGGCCTAAGCAAAGAATTATTCTAGGTGCTCAAGAATATTTACTGTTAAGCACATTAACAAAAAAAACCCTGTGGCAAATTAGAACGTTCTGCGGAGGTCTACTGAGCTGGCAGGAGATAGCCAGAAATGCCTACCACAGGCCCAAGGAGCTAGGCATCTCTGAATTGTAGATGGCCCAAAAGCACCTTGACAGTATCTTAGAAGCTCGAGGAGATCCGAAGGGCTTTAAAATCATAAGGATGGGCTCCTGCCATCTTCCTCTTGTCTGAGGAATTCTACACTTCTGTGAGATGACTTCTAGAGTCAGGGAAACTCCCTCTAACAGGAGGACTCTTGTCTGGGGACCAAATTATTCTTATGGGTTACAACTGAACAGTTGCCCACAGAATGTAGTATTTCATGAGGGCAAACTACACCAAGAAAACACTTACGTTGTAGAGAGAGCTTCTGGAACAGATAAAAGACACCAGAATACTTTTGCTTTTCCCCTCTGGTTGCTATGCTCCCAGGCTTCCCTTCTCCCCCAGCCAAATCTTCAGGAGTACTCAGGTTTAGGGAAATATTGTAACACAGATAGAAACTTCCAGAATAGAGCAACTGGGAGACTGCTCTTCTAAGAAGAGCCATGGCAGTTTTCTTCAAATATGAAGCTTTCTTGAATACTTGATAATATTTATATTTTTATCTCTATAGACAGCTTTCCAGGAAAATATTAATTTTGTGATTGAAGTGCTGTATGTTTGTCACTAGATAAAAATCTCTAATGTTGTAGACTTCTGCTTGTCTCTCTTCAATACTAGCATGAACTTTGTACCTGATGAGAATAAAACTGTAAATGTAGTCACATAACCTTCTCCTTCTATCTTCATCCTATTGTGCAGGTAGAGCGTGGGAGACACAAAAAGGAGAGAGAGAAAAGGAGAAAAAAATCATCTAAAATATCTCTCTGGAATCTTCTCAGTTCATTCCCTGTCAATTTTTATTCCAATGAAGTAAGGAATCAGAAAACACCTTAACAACTGAAAGGGCTATCTATACACGTTTAAATTTAAATAATTCTTATTTATCATCTTTGGAGATTCTAATATTAGAGAAGGTTCGAATATTAGAGAAAGTTCTTTCCCACTTTTTTGGCATCAGAGGATCGCACAAGTCTGACATGTGTCACGTGGTATGGGACAATAAATGGAAGCCTGCAGGCTTCTTGCTGAAGAGGGAGTTGGTTGGCAGGCGGTGGGAAATGACAGCTTATGAGGTCCCACCTTTGGTAGTTTTAGGTTTGGGATTTAAGAATCTTCGGAGGAGTTAGGGGAGGAGATAGAAATCTGCAGAAGTGCCCGTGAGAGCTAACACTGCCTTCTCTGCACATCATAGGAGCCTCTATAAAGTGCTTTCCATCCAACAGTCTCTGTGTCCTCAGGGCAAGTCTGGGAGAAGGGGAGTGCCTACAAGCTTCATCTTCTCTCCATTCGTTCAGTGCTAAGCAGCCAGAGGGGACTTAAATCTACCCATGTTTTGGTCCTGACCAGTAAAATAAACCCATTCCTCAGAAAACATGCAGCTAGGACAGTCACAGGTTCCAATTAGGAGCAGGGAAATATGGGAAGAAGGCATTTTCCTCAGTTGCTCCAGGGAATAAAATATAACCTAAGGAGAAGTTTGTGATAAAATATAATATTTCAAACATTAACTTCCCCACCCTTGCATTCCAGGACAGTATTGAGAACACGGAGGTACACAGAGAGAAGAGGAATAATTAATTCTAGAAACATAGGACTTATTTTATATAAAAGACAATATATGATACCCACATGAAAATTTCTAGACTTGAATGCCATCCTTACGAGGAAGATAAAGTAATCAATGTTGAACAATTCCATGTAATTTATTGATCATTTTACAAGCAAACACTCTTCTGAGCAGTAAAGGACTTACTTGACAGTAATCCTGCCCACCAGAGCCATTCCTTGAGGTAAGAATGTCCACCTTGCCCTAAGAGCATAATAAAAATTAAGATTAAGTTAACTGGAGGAAGAAGGTTTGAAAGGCTGACTACAAGGAGAGGTCATGGGATATGGTTGGAAAAGGCAAGACTCAAGGGTCAAGCCCAGGCAAACAGCCTTGAGCAATGGAGTGCACAAAAGGCCCATTGGGAGGCCCACCTCAAGTTACCCACGGGCCCTACCTGACTACTGGGTTGCTTACGACTAAGCACAGTTAACCAAAAAAGGGAGAATTCCATACATTCCCATATCTCCTTATCTTCCCCCTATAAAAACAGCCTCCACCCACTTCTTCGTCTCAGACAGCCTCTCCTCTGCGGTTCTGCCCACCACTCCCTTCCTTAAGGTGTATTCAACCAATTTCTGTCTCCTTTGTTCTGCCTTGGGTGAATTTTTTCATCTCCCACACCAGTGGCTTCCACCCCATCGTTGCCCCATGTTTGGGGGCCCCCATGCATCGAGAGGCACACCATTGAGTCTCCACCTTAAGGCCAACTCAGGATAGCTAGTCTTCATCTTATTTACTTGATCATTATTTAAAGATCCTGGACCGCTTTCGATTACGTCACTTTTGACTTCTGTAGTTTTTTCATTTGCAAGAAAATTTTGCTTAATCATTAGGTTTATTGTATGGATGCCCGCCAGGGATGTGGACACAGAATATTCTAAACCCTAAATTCTTTGTTTCAGCTACAGTTAAAATTGAGGACAAAAGACCATAAGCTGTAAATTCTCTCAGTACCTAATGAGGACCTTAAAGGGAAGAAGGTGGTTGACAGAATTTTGAGATTTTAGATAGTCAGAGGGTAACAAACATTAGCCAGCTGGACTCTCCTTACTCTCTACCTTGGCATCATGAAATTGAGTTTCTAGTCTACTGGAAAGGGTAAAAAGCTTTCCTGAGGTATTCTAAGGGTATTCTTTTATTTACTGTAGTCTGTGACCTAAAGTCATTGTTAGGTTTGCTATAGAAAGTGGAATTTTCTCACCAATTTTAATATACTTAATCCTATGTATTTGACCTCTCTGATTTTGTTATAATTAAACTAAACAGGGTGTATTAGCTGTGAAGATTATCTTGTCAAGTAGTTGATTTAGGATTTTCTTCTTACAATGCACATGACTAAATTGGAACATTACAAAATAATTTCATAATGACTTTTAAAATTTAATATATCATAAATACTTTCTCATGTCCTTAATTAGTGGCTGAATATTATTTCAAAATCTGGCATATCATTATTTACTTAACTTGCGTGCAGCTATACACACACACATACTGAGTTTCTACTTTTATTCTCATTATAAAAAACCCTTAAATAAATATCCTGGTATGTAACTACAGGTGGCATCCTTGTTTACTTCAGATAAATTTCCAGAAGTGGAATTATTAGGTTTTAAGCCATTGACATTTTTAAGCTTTACCAAATTGCTCTTAGGAAAGTTTGTACCCATTGATACTGCCACCAGCAATGTTTGGGAGGGCTATTGATTTTCCCAAGTCCCTTACCAATGTAGGGCCTTTTAAGGAATACACAAAACCTTGTGAAGATGGTAGGCAACAGGGGCACCCGTGTGGCTCGGCTGATTAAGCATCCAAGCATCTGATTCTTGATTTCAGCCGGGGTCATGATCTTGGAGTCATGATCAGCTCTGTGCTGGGCGTGACACCTGCTTCAGATCTCTCTCTCTCTACCCTTCTGTTCTGACCCTCCCCTCCGCCACCCACAAAAAAAAAAAAAAAAAAAAGACAGAGAGAAAGATAAGATAGATAGTAGACAACAACCCCAACAACCCAGGCGCTCCTTGTTATATGACGGTATCTCTTTTGGTACCAGTGATATAACATTTACTTATATGTTTATTGGACACTTGCATTTCTTATTTTGTGTTTCTTGTTTATGTATCTGCCTATTTTATCTTAAGCTACTAATCTTTTTCTTATCAACTATGGTCATTCTTTATATATTGTGGATCTTAATATCCTTTGTCTGTCATATAATTTGGAAACACTCCTTCCTCCCCTGGCCCCCTATGTCATTTGGTTTTTAGTTTTAGTTAAGGTGTTGCTGTGTAGGATTCTTTCTTTTCCTTTTTTTCTTTCTTTCTTTCATTCTTTTTCTTTTTTTTTTTAATCAATCCAGATAGTCTCTTCCTTTATACAGAATAGATTCTTCCTTTATCTACATTCTTAGAAAGACCTTTTAGGTTTCTTGAGAAAAATCATTTCATTTTAAATTCCTGAATGGTATGAGATAGAACTCTTACATTTTTTCCTAATTTTTGCCAATTATCTTAACACTTTTGATTGAATAATCCACCTTTCCCCAGAGGATTGAAATGCCACTTTATTTTATTTTATTACTTTTTTAAAGATTTTATTTTTTTGACAGAGAAAGAAAGAGAAAGAGAGCACAAGCAGGGGGAGAGGCAGAGGGAGAAGCAGACTTCCCGATGAGCAGGGCGCCCCAATGAGGGGCTCCATCCCAGGACTCCGAGATCAGGACCTGAGCAGAAAGCTTAATCAGCTGAGCCCCTGGGTGCCCCCATGTCCATACTTCTTAAGCTACATTTTAAGAAATTATCTCTTAATTGGGGTGCCTGGGTGGCTCAGTGGGTTAAAGCCTCTGCCTTTGGCTCAGGTCATGATCCCAGGGTCCTGGGATCAAGCCCCACATCAGGCTCTCTGCTCAGCGGGGAGCCTGTTTCCCCTCCTCTCTCTCTGCCTGCCTCTCTGCCTACTTGTGATCTCTGTTTGTCAAATAAATAAATAAATAATCTTAAAAAAAAAGAAATCATCTTTTAATTAATCTTGGATGTTTTCTGTCTCAATGCACACGAAGCTTTTTAAAAATGAACCCTGTAAGGACTTGTTTGCACAGATGCTTAATGTTCCAATATCTAACATGGCCATAGTAGTCTTGATGACCAAAGTCATTTTCCCCCCCATCTTTAGGAACTTGCACTGAACAACCATATCCAACAGATGTCAAGTTGCAGTGTGTGAATGAACATTCTGTTTTGTTTCACATCTGAATGCTATGCATCTATTTTGGATGGTATATTGTGTTCGTATATTTATGCTTTGACTCATAGTAACTTCTCATTTTATAGAATTGATTTGCCTTGAACACAAGCTGTAAATAAAAAAAAAAATGTCTGAAAGAGCAAAAAAAAAAAAAAAAAAAAAAACCAAGCAAAAAAACCCAGAAGGGTAGACCTTGTGTTACATATTCTGCTGGCCAAAAAAAAAAAAGAACAAAAGAAGGAAAAGGGACGTAAAGAAACTTTGGGAGGTAATATATATATGCTTATTGTCTTGGTTATGGTGGTGGTATCACTGGTATATTCATATGTCCAAACTCATCAAATTGTATATACTAAATATGTGAAGTGTTTGTGTATCTGCTACGTATCAATAAAACGGCAAAAAAAAAGAGAAAAAAAATGAATGGAAATTTATGGTTAATGAAGGGTAGTTTAGCTGTTACTCAGCATGTGAAGCATCACTGTAAATAGCATCTTAATTCTATGTCTATCCATTTATGGATTTAACAAATATTTACTGGGTCCCCAAACAGTATCCTAGAGAAGGTTTCTACTCTTGTGGGTCTGCTACCAATAAATGAGTAAATAAGCAATAAACCTACAATGACAGATTGTTTCAGGCACAATGAAGGAAACCCTTCGTGGCATGACAGAGAGTAACGGAGGTGGCGGTGGGGGACACCTCCCCAGAGAGGAAGACCAGCCAAGGCGATGATCCTTAAGCTGAAGTCTGAAGGATGAGTCAGCCAGAAGGCAGGCCAGGGAGAAGAGCGTTCCAGGTGAAGGGAAAAGGCGTTGAGGGGACAAAGAACTTGGTCTGTTCCAGGAAGCAGACCAAAGTCGGTGACAGGGAGAGTGGCAGAAGATACAGCTGGCGAGGTAGCAAGGACCATTTTACGCAGGGAGTCAGAGACTGGGGAAGGGTATTGGGTTTTATTCTGAGTGCAAAGAAAAGCCAGTGACGGGGCGCCTGAGTGGCTCAGTGGGTTAAGCCTCTGCCTTTGGCTCAGGTCATGATCCCAGTATCCTGGGATCGAGCCCCGTATCGGGCTCTCTGCTGGGCAGGAAGCCTGCTTCCCCCTCTCTCTACCTGCTTCTCTGCCTACTTGTGATCGCTGTCTGTTAAATAAATAAATAAATAATCTTAGAAAAGCCAGTGACATGTCTTAAGCAGGGAAGCTACATCTACGTCTGACCTTGAACACTGAAATTGCACACAAAAGCTCTGCTAGAAGGACTCAACCTCTGGGAACAAGACCGTCAGTTTCACCCTCAAGGGGACACACCTGGTTCGACCCTGGAAACTGCAGGGGGAGATTTGCTAAGAACAGAGGCAGGGGCTAAGACAGAGACAGTAAAATATCACTACTGCAGCACTACGGTCTTAGAACAGGATTATTTCTGCAGCTGCTGCAGAAACTTGAATGGGCTAATTGCCTCCGATTCTCACCAGCTCTGGTAACGCCCTTCTTGGCCAGCTGCAAGAGGCCCTTCTTTTTCAGTATGAAGCTGGAGCCGATAAAAATACTGGAACTGACCGCCAGCACCAGGCCCACATACAGACTGTATTTGTTTTCGACTTTTGCAGAACTGCTCAAGGTGCTTATGCTGGCATTCAGATCCCTGTAGAGGACAGGAAAAGCCAGCGGCTGCGACACGTTTGTGATCTCACACCAGGCCTGGGAGGAGTTTGGGCAGAGCAGACACAGCACATAGCCTGGAAGAAAGGACAGAAGGAAATGTCAACAAACACAAAAGGGAGATACATTAATATTTACTGCTTTTCTCCAAGGAAGAGAAACCCAAGCAGACGGTCCTGAGAGTGGTTTTTTTTTTAACTGTGTGGAAGAACGTTCCCAGTGGGACGGCCACACACCTGTTCATTCACAAATGAGAGCTGTTACCTAAAGTCTGACTTCCTCTTATAAACTGGAGAATCCAGCATACTTGCTGGACCTTTGTTGTAGCCAAACAGCACCTGGGAGAGTAGCAAGAGAAGCGAGTAGCTGTTGGCACGTGGTGGGCGCTCACCATTCATCATGGCCCCCTAGACCACCTCCCTCCTCCACCTGACTAACATGGCTCCTGGAAAGCAGTGTTGGTGATGCCTGAGTGTGGGGACAGGCACAGTCATCCATCTGTCCTCATCGTATAGGCAATTCGCTAGCCCGCTTGGTGGGGTGATGAGGCATTTCCGAAAATTGTTTAAAAGTGGGTTTAGTTTTGTGTACCACTTTTCCTGCAAAGAATGATTTTTCAGGTCTACTCATCTACCTTCTCCTAAATAAAATCTAGTTTAAAAAAAATGAATTAAATGCCAGTATGCTTTTCTTAGAAAAGGACTCAAACAAACATGTACATCTACTGAACCAGACCCATTATTTTAAAGGTCTTAGAATTCTGAAGCTAAACACTACAACAAAAAATGAACCCACTGTAGACAATACAAGGAACTTTTAAATCTGTTCTCCACTTGAAAAGCTAGCTGCCGGCAAGGTGATACCGTGACAAGATTTTCTGACCCTTTTCTCAACTTTTCTTTTCTAAACATTTTATTTTATTGAAATTCAGTTAACTAACATATAATGTATTATTAGTTTCAGAGGTAGAGTACAGTGATTCATCAGTTGCATGTAACACCCAGTGCTCATTACATCAAGCACCCTCCTTAATGTCCATCACCCAGTTACCCCATCCCCCCACCCACCTCCCCTCCAGTAACCCTCAGTTTGTTCCCTAGAGTTAAGAGTCTCTTTATGGTTTGTCTCCCTCTCTGATTTTGTCTGACTTTATTTTTCCCTCCCTGCCCCTATGATCCTTTGTTTTGTTTCTTAACTGCCAGTATGAGTCAAATCATGTAATTGTCTTTCTCCATTTGACTTATTTCACTTAGCATAATACCCTCTAGTTCTAACCATGCTGTTGCAAATGGTGAGATTTCCATTTTTTTTTTTTGATGGCTCAGTGAAATTCCATTGTGAATTTTTTTATCCATTTCTTTATCCTTTCATCTGTTTATGGACATTTGGGGTCTTCCGATAGTTTAGCTATTGTGGACATTGCTGCTATAAACATTTGGGTTTATATTTATATCCTTTGGATAAATACCCAGTGTGCAATTGCTAGGTCATAGGGTAGCTTTATTTTCAACTTTTTGAGGAACCTCCATGCTGTTTTCCAGAGTGGCTGCACCAGCTTGCATTCCCACCGACAGTGTAGGAGGGTTCCCCTTTCTCAGCATCCTTGCCAACATCTGTTGTTTCCTGACTTGTTAATTTTAGCCATTCTGATGGGTGTGTGGTGGTATCACGTTGTGGTTTTGATTTGTATTTCCCTGCTGCCAAATGATGTGGGGCATTTTTTCATGCGTCTGTTGGCCATTTGTATGTCTCCTCTGGAGAAATTTCTGTTCATGTCTTCCGCCCATTTCTTGATTGGATTATTTGGTTTTCGAGTGTTGCCTTTGATAAAGTCTTTATAGACCTTGGGTACTCTTCTAGTATATCATCTGATAAGACATTTGCAAATACCTTTTCCCATTCTTGTAGGTTATCTTTTGGTTTTATCAACTGTTTCCTTTGCCTTGCAAAAGCTTTTTTATCTTGATGAAGTCCCAGTAGACCGTTTCCTTTTATTTTATTTATTGTATGTTTTTAAAGATTTATTTATTTATTTTACAGAGAGAAAGAGAGAACAGGAGGGGCAAAGGAAGAGAGAGAAAGAATCTCAAGCAGACTCTGCTAAGGGTGGAAACCAATGTAGGGCTCAGTCTCACCACCCTGAGATCATGACCTGAGCCAAAACCAGTTGTTGGCTGCTCAAATGATTGTACCACCCAGGTGCTCCATTATTTCATTTTAATTCAAGTACAGTTAACATACAATGTTACATTAGTTTCATTTTTTTTCTTTTTTTTTAATTTCATTTTTTTCTTTAAAAAAGCATATTTTCCCATTCTGATTTATTCTAAACAAAAAAGGGCAAAGAAAAATGAATCAACTACAATTTTAGAATTCCATGAAAAAATTAGTTTTACATCTCAAAAATCTTAAGAATTCATATGAACAACAAAGGACAGTTTGACCAAATGATGTCTTCAAGAACAAAACTTTGGTAACTGGATCTATGCCTCACTGGCATAACATAATGTGGTTATCTGAATTTCCCACTTACAAAGTTAAGAAACAAGCAAACAAACAACAATAACAACAACAACAAAAAACCAAAATAAAACCAAAAAACCACCAAAAACAAAACAAAAAAACAAAGTTAAGAAACAATGATAAAGTTCAGGTCCCTGAAAAGGTAAAATAATTGCATTGAAACTTTTCATGATTATTATTTCACCTATTTCCATAAGTTGAAAGTGAATCAACTTTGTTTTAAAGAAACAGAATAAATTCTAAGTCAAAACTTCTAAATATCCCAAGGAGAATTATGCGACTTCAGGGATATTCTGTAACATTGAGGAATTTTCAGGCAGGTTGTTTTAAGAATTGTTCATTTTCTTTCTTTCTTTCTTTCCTTTTTTTTTTTTTTAAAGATTTTCTTTTTAAAAATCATTTTAAAAGAGTTTATTTATTTGACAGAGAGATCACAAGTAGGCAGAGAGGCAGGCAGAGGGGGGGGGAAGCAGGCTCCCCACCAAGCAGAGAACCCAATACGGGGCTCGATCCCACTGAGCTACCCAGGCGCCCAGAACTGCTCATTTTCAAACAAGCCAACCCTTAGCAATCTTGTTCCAGTTACTGTTCATCTCATTTGAAACTCCAAGAATGGAAAGTGATATTCATAGTAAGAATTTCCATTACACTAATTCCTGAGAAAATATCTGACTGGACTTTCCAGTGAATTCCAAGGCTGCATTAGTGTTACTTACTATGTAATTAACATAACCATTCCAAAACTTCATCTCTGAAAACAGAGTAGGCAGGTCTCATTCCAGTGGAACAATATTCCTTCTAAGCTGTTGACATAGCAAAATGTTTCCAGCATGTTAGGGGGTGTGGGAGCAGAGGGTTATAAGCAAAAGCAAATAATCTTTGTTGCATTTTGTAAGTTCTCATTGTGAGCAGTAGCTTTTAATGCTGTAAATTTTATGGCAGGAAAAATAATAAAACTCCTGTCTAGCTTCTGACCTTAGACCTTAAATTGTTTGATGTTGGGTGCCTGTTGAGGAGAGGGCCTACAGCAGATGTGACTGAAAGAGGAGTTGGGGAGTGAAGGGTGGGTTGAGCGGGGGTGGGGGGGTGGGGAGTGGAGGACGTGGAGGGGGTTGGGGAGGGTGGAGTGGTGAGGCAGGAGACAGAGGTGAAGTGGACTGTGTGGGTAGGGAGTCTGGAGTATTTCAGAGGAACCTAGAGCTATCTCAGTTGGCTTCTTGAGATTCTCGTAAGCAAAGTAATTATCCAGGGAGTTTACACTTTACTCAACATACAGAAAATCTATTACATTCATTATGTTTTATTTTAATAGACAGTATAATAGCCCTCCAAAGTGATGGTCCCAATTTATACTCCCGCCAGCAGGGAGCATGTATTATTTCTTTGGTATTATTATTTTTTCTAAACACTGTGCAATTAATATTTAGAAAATATGTATCAGTTATAAAGAAAAATTAAATACACACCAATGTGTCAACTACCTAATTTAAGGAATAAACATTGCCTTTCCGAAGAGACAACTATCCTGACTTCCTGTGTAAGATCACTTTTTTGGAGAAAAAAAAAAAAAAGATTTCCCTTATATGACTGTATCTTTAAATAATAAATTGTTTAGTTTTGCTTCTGCATCTTATAAAATATAAATCATACAGGATGTATTCTTTGGGAACTTGCTTGTTTTTGAGATTTATTAGTGTTGACACCTGCCTGTGTCTGTAGGGCTTGTTTTTGCCCACTGTTCTACAGAATTCCACCATATGTTTACCTCGCAATTAATTTTCGCAATTAATTTTTCTGTTTTATAGTTGGTGGACATTTGAGTCATGTACGATGTTTTTACTCTCGCAACTAGTACTGCTAAAGTTCTTAATTATGTTGAAATATATCTAATTAATGATATTTGACAATTTTGACCCCATGAAAATAGCAGTTCTATACGGTTGAACTTAATATGTTTCTTTCATGTACAAGTGTGAAAGTTCACTTACACACACACAAACTAAAGATTTCAAAGTAAATTTTAATTTTCTATGGATTGTGTGCCTTTCCTCACCTTGTGCTCTGTTTCTATCTCTAGTCATGGACAAGTTCAATATTTACTCTTGGTTTCAGTTTCCTCATCTCTAAAAGAAGGGAATTTTACTCAATGATTCTGGAGATGTCTTTTGTAATTTTGTGATTTGATCATACATGATCTTTGTTCCCAGAGTAATTTACTTACAATCCCAGTGGCTCATAAATGTTGCTGCTATACCAGCTTTAAGCTCCTGGGCACTTGTAATAGAAAGAGGTTTTACAGAAACTGATGCCAAGATATTAAGTGACTGGCCAAACCCATGTAATTGTCCGAATTACAGCCAAGGAGCAACCCAATTCCCAGGCCAGTATTCTTTTTATTTCAGAAAAGTAAAAACGTAAAGTACAAGTAAATCCAGCTAAAAGTTATTATTAATGTTTAATCAAAGCTGAAATGCTTTGAATAATTTTTCAAGTACAATTTGCCTATAGAGAATAATACTTTAAATTATTCAGTTAATTACATACAGTAGAAAAGCTGTTTTCTAAGGAGTCAATGATTATATGAGTTTTAAATCACTACCAGATATTTCCAGTTTGAGGAAATCATTATCTCACCATCTATGTTACATGTTAGTTTGGCTTATTATTCAGCAAATAGTTAGTCCCTTACCCCTCCAGATGTGGGCAGAATATTTTTCTCCTAATGTCAGGCTGCAGGTGAGCTGGTGGCCAGTGGGAGAGCAGCAGAGGGAATATGAGGACAGGCTTCAAATGCACCTATGTACTTGGGTTTACTCTCTTGCACCTCTGTATTGGTCAGGAATAGTTTCCCTAAGCAGCTGTGGCCTCTTCAGCCTGAGCCCCAGAATGAAAACACACACAGGGAGCAGATCCAAGCTCTTCCTACATGAAGGAGACAAACCCAGGTGACCAGGGAACCAGAGGCAGAGACACCCAGGTGAACCCGGACTAGATCAATCAACCATCAGCTGACCTTCAGACGCAGAGGCAAGAATATATTATTGTTTTCAGCCACTGAGTTTTGGGCTGTGTATTATGTAGCAATAGCTGACTGATACACCTGCCTATTCCTGTTATCATAGAAAAAATATGAATGAATTTCTTTATTCCCTGCAATGTACTCTCTAAATATCAGCCAGTGTGAATTAGATTCTGTCGCTCCCCTGCTTAACCTCCCTCTCCTCTCCCCATGACAGTTAACTGCAATGACAATAAAACCTCAACTCCTAATCCTGAAGTCTTTAAGTTTTATATGTTCTGAAGCTTGTTCACCTCTGACATCATATTGTGTCTCTCTCTCTCTCTCACTCATTCCCTGAAATAAAACTAGTGAGTTGCTTCACTCACTGATTCCACAAAAGTATCTACTGTCTGGCTGGCATTTTCTAGAAGCTGGGGATACAATGGTAAAGAAAGTAGAATTCCTGCCCTTATGTCTATTCTAGTGAGGGGCAACAAAAGAAACAAGTAAATTAATAACTACAGAATATGTTGAGTGCCTTGGAAAGCAGGAAAAGTATCAAAAAGGAATTTTTTTTCTTTAATTAAGTGGACAAACCTCTCTGCTATGTGTAAATGCAAAAGCCCTCTGGCAGGAATGTGCTTGAAGCTGACTGGGGTGGTGGAAGGGAGATAGCCTGAGATGAGGTCCAGATATAGCAGGGGGTAAGATCAGGGGAAATGAGTCTTTAGATTAGTAGGTCCAATCTTGCCATTTCTCCCTCTAAAATTCTACAATGGCTTCCTTTCTCATTTAGGGAAAACATAAACTCTCCACCACAGTCTTCAAGAGCCTCCAGAATCCTGCCTCCAGTTATCTCTCTAACCATATTCTCTACAATTGTTTTGTTTTCATCTTTCTTTCTTTCTTTCTCTCTCTTTCTTTCTTTCTTCCTCTCTTTCTTTTTCTCTTTCATCCTCTTTCATAGGCTAAATTCCTGGTCACCTCAAAGCTTTGTTACTTGCTAATTAGCCTTGGTAGTTGCAGGCAGAGCTAACTCCTCTTCATTGAGTCTCACTTTAAAATGTCACTTCCTGGGGAGCTTGGGTGGCTCAGTTGGTTAAGCATCTGACTGCTGATTTGGGCTCAGGTCATGATCTCGGGGTCATGAGACTGAGCCCCTCATCTGTTCCGTGCTGAGCGTGGAGTCTGCTTGAGATTCTCTCTCTCTCTGTCTCTCTCTGCCCCTCCCCTATTTCATGCACACGCCTCCCCCCCAAATAAATAAGTAAATCTTTAAAATGTCTCTTCCTTAGAAAGGTCTTCTCTGCCCTTGCACTCTAAAGGGTCTTCTCAGAAGCTTCCGGGTGGCTCAGATGGTTAAGAGTCTACCTTCAGCTCAGGTCATGATCCCAGGGTCCTGGGAACGAGCCCCCGGGACACGACTGAGCAGGGAGCTTGCTTCTCCCTCTCCCTCTGCCACTCCCCTTGCTCATGGTCTCTTGCCATTGCTCTCTCACTCTCTCTTTCTCTCTCTCTCAAATAAAGGAATAAATGAAATCTTTAAAGAAGAACAAAGGAACTTCTCAGTCTCTTTCCATCATATCACCATATCATCATTATTTAATGTTGCTGATGAAACCAACCTCTTCTCACAGCTTCGTTATGACTATATAACAACATTGTACATCCATATATCTTTTTCTTCTGTTCACTCAACAAACTAGTTGTTGAAAACCTATCATGCAAGGCACTGCATTGGTATTCATTTATTCAAGACTTTGCAAATTCTTCCTGGGCATTTCCTGAGTACCAGGCCCTGTTCTAAGTATGGGTAAGACAGTGACCAACAGGACAGGTGAACAGGTCTTTGTTCTCATCGAGCTGACAATTTTAGTGAGAGAACTATCAAACAGAAACAAGGGGAGCAGAATAGGGATGAGAAATAATTTAGAGAAAATTTGGCACAGAATAAGAATGAGAAATGATTGTGAGCAAATATAGAAATCAAGTCATAGTAATAGATTTACATATAAACTCCATTAAGGCTGGGTAAGAAGATCATTATTTCAATTAACCAAAGTAAAATTGAGAAGACATCACCAATTTTAAAAAAAATTAAGGGGTGCCTGTGTGGCTCAGTCAGTTAAGCAACCAACTCTTGATTTTGACTCGGGCCAGGAACTCGGGTCCTGGTATCATCAAGCCTTGCATCAGGTTTCATACTCACAGGGGAATATGCTTGAGGATTCTCTCTCTCCCTCTCCCTTTGCCCCTTCCCCCCTTTGTGCACCCTCTCTCTCTCTCTCAAACAAATAAATAAATCTTTAAAAAAAATTAAGCAAGATCTAACCACCATCGCCATGTTTAGAAGCCAAGGACTCTAGGACTACTGACCACTGGATTTCCTACATAAACTGCTGCTCTTTTCACACTTTACAACCTGTACATCACTAAAGTTACAAAACTGTTAAAGATAAAATAGGTAAGAACTTATCAGACTCAGTACCCCCCAAACAAATAATCCAATTAAAAACCAGGAAGAAGACATGAACAGACATTTCTTCAAAGAAGACATACAGATCACCAACCCACACATGAAAAGATGTTCATTATCACTTACCGTCACGGAAACGCAAATCAAGACTACAAGGCGATGACACACCTGTCAGGATGGCTAAAATCAACGACAGTTGCTGGCAAGGATGTGGAGAAAGGGGAACCTTCTTGCATTGCTAGTGGGAATGCAAACTGGTGCAGCCACTGTGGAATACAGTATGCAGGCTCCTCAAAATATTAAAAATGGAACGACCTTATAAACCAGAATATGAAATCACCCCTACGTTTATAGCAGCATTATTTACAATAGCCTAATTATGGAAGCAACCCAAGTACCCATCAACTGATGAATGGATAAGGAAGATGCGGCATATGCATACACAATGGGCTATTATTCAGCGGTAAGAAAGAATGAAATCTTGCCATTTGCAATGACATGGATGGATCTAGAAGCGTATAATGCTGAGCGAAGTAAGTCAGTTACAGAAAGACAAATACCATATGATTTTACTCATATGTAGAATTTAGGAAACCAAACAAACAAGCAAGAGAGGAAAAAAAGAGAAAGAGTGATAAATCAAGAAACAGACTCTTGGGGCACCTGGGTGGCTCAATAGGTTAAGCATGTGCCTTCAGCTCAGGTCATGATCTCAGGGTCCTGGGATGGAGACCACTGTGTGGGGCTTCTCGCTCGGCGGGGAGTCTGTTTCGCCCTCCCCTCCCTCTCCCTGCTCATGCTCTCTCACTCTCTCAAATAAATTTTAAAAATCTTAAAAAAGAAAGAAAGAAAGAAAGAGAGTCTTAGCTATAGAGAACAAACTGATGGTTACCAGAGGGGGGCGTGGCATGGGTGACATGGGGGATGGGGATTAAGGAGCACTGGGTGATATATGGAAGTGTTGAATCACTATATTGTATACCTGAAACTGCTATTACAATGTATGTTAACTAACTGGAATTAAAATAATAACTTAAAGAATAAAAGCAATTATGTATTAAATATTAGACTCAACAATTTTTTACATATTTTTTTTAAAGATTTTTTATTTATTTATTTGACAGAGAGAGACACAAAGAAAGGGAACACAAGCAGGGGGAGTGGGAGGGAGAGAAGCAGGCTTCCTGCTGCGCAGGGAGCCCAAAGCGGGACTTGATCCCAGGACCCCGGACCTTGACCTGAGCCAAAGTCAGACACTTAACCGACTAAGCCACCCAGGCACTCCAGCGTATTGTTTTCTGAATAACCTTTAGTGGAGAATTTTAACTAGCTTTGAATACTTTTGAATTTCAGTATTTAGGACATCTATAAACAGATGGAAAAACAACCTGCAAAAATCTGGAGGACATTTTTTTTAGTGCAGTAGAAAAGCAGCTATACATTACACAAAAAATGAAGTTTTTCCTGATAATGAAAGTTGTGTTCACTTGGTGGAATTCTGAGAAATGTTTCAGACATAGGTGTTTTTAAGAGTAAAATTCTCATTAAAATGAGTAGTACTGCATCCAAGAAAGCCAGCAAATGGGTATGGGCACCTACAGAAAAACAAAGGCCCAAATAATTTTGTGCCTGGTTTGATCACTAATTAGGAAACATTATTCAATGTTTAATCATACCATTCTTTGGGCCTTGGTTTCTATATCTGCAAAAAGGAGATAATGACTACCCAATAAAACACAGAAATTAATTATGTATGAAGATAAACTGATACATTTTTATGGGAACCCGTTTTGAAAACTTAAGATTATATACACGAATACAGGACATACCCTAATCAGTACAAGAGAGATACAGTCAGTTCTCAAAGAATGCCTTTCCTTAATTTCTTTCTTTCAATATCATGCCAGGATGAATCAGCCCCAAAACCCATCTATGTCATTTCCTGCTCTGCTAGCTGGCTGCTCCCTGGAAAAGTGGTTCACACGGTCAAAGAAAGCTTTGAAAACCACTGGCTCCCTCTCCATCTCCAACTTATTCTCTCTGCTGCCAAATCAGGTCAGAACTCTCAAGTAGATCCACTGGGATATGGTTTGTCCTCCTCACAGCCTAGTCTTTCTGTCCTTTGTTCCCCTCACAACACCATACAGTCCTAGGGACAGAGTCTTCATGCAGTTGGGTGTATCTCTTACACTGTATTTTCATAGTGTCATATTTGCAAATTAATAAGCCTCTATTGGCTGCTGGACTCAGATTGAGATCTGTGGAATATGTGACATAGTATCAAACACCTAAATGAAAAACACCCTCCATGTGTGTTAATTTTTTTTTTTTTTTAGAAAATTTTGAATGAGGGGCGCCTGGGTGGCTCAGTTGGTTAGGCGTCTGCCTTTGGCTCAGGTCATGATCACAGGTCCTGGGATAGTGCCCTGCATCAGCCTTCCAGCTCAGTGGGGAGTCTGCTTCTCCCTCTCTCTTTGCCCCTCCCCCTGCCCACATGCACTGCGCATGTGCGCTTTCTCTCTCTCAAAGAAATAAAATCTTAGAAAAAAGAAACAAGAAAATTTAGAATTAGAAATCTTTTGAAGCATCTACGGTTTTAAGAGTAAAAAACGAAGTATGAGGTTAAATTTTCCTTTATGGAAGTCCAACTGGAATGCTCCATCCTTAGATCTCATGATGAACTTCTTGTCATCTGGATCTCAGCTCAAACAGAACTTTCTCTAAGGGACCTTCCCCGAGTGCCCAATCCAAACATCCTCAACTTTCTCAATACATTATCCATGACACTTACCACTCTTGTAATGTCCTTTTTTATTCATTTGTTTGTTGCATATTATCTGCCTACTCCACAGTAAGCTACCTGGGAGGCTTACTAGAGTCTGGGACCAGACTGTCCTGCAAATTCATCTACAGCAGCACCCATGTCAGTGCCTGGCACATGGACTCTTGTTATTTGAATGAATATGTGAATGAAAATTGAGCTGTTACTCCATGTCAGGCTTTGAGCCATGTGCTTCGTATGTAATCTGGCAACTGTAAACTGTACAAATTATTCCTGGTTTATGACGAAGACTCAAGGAGGTTCAGTTACAATTGAGAAGACAGATGCCAAAGCCTAATCTCTTTCCACTATTGATAAGGATTCTGATTTCTCTCAAGTCTTTCCCACACAAATAATTATAATTAATCACAGGAATTAAGCACTGAGCTTGAATATATCGTGTTGGAACTAAATGCATGAGTAAAGCAGGAAAAACATCTAAGTTCAAACAAGCAAGTGTAATTCACAAACCCTCCTTACTTACAGATCCTTGGGTAAATAAGGGTGGATATACTATTAACAGTCTGACTTATTGGCTTAGAAATTATTTAGACAGAGATCATGCAATCTATCTAGGAAATAATTTCAGATCCAGCTACTCTAGTAACAACTTCCAAAACTTCATTTTTGGAGTAGTTTGTGATTTTTTCAGGCATTTTCTCTTTGTGTCCCTTCTCTCTCTTGCTGGCATAGTTTCGACTAGTTCACTGACACTCCCTCCAACTCCCCCAGGCCTCCCTTTTTAAAATGTAAACTCTCTGCATCAAAGAATAATTTGGAGGAGACAAGAGGAGAGGAAACCCCAAGTTATTAACGAATTTGGAAAAGTATTCTTGCCACGCCCCTCACTCCTCCCTCTTCTTGTCCTTACCAGGTAAATAAGAAATCAGCCTTCGCCTTCACACGTCGAACACTGTCATTTCAGTTGGGACACACCCTTCCCGTCAGGGGCACGCTCCCAGTATTCCCGTCCCTACTTCTATTCTGGCTCACAGGCGCCTTCTGCACCATGACTTTAGAAGGCCAACCGGCGATCAAACACCTGGCAAAGGGCAAGGGGCCTGGCCCAGCGATTCTTCAGGATTCGCTTGGGGACCGAAACCACAGCCTGGCAGTCAGCGACAAATCTACCAGTGACTGCGCCCAGTTCCCCGCCTCCTCTTCTGTTGGGCTCTCGCCTGAAGTAGCCAAGAAGTGACTGCAAGGCGAGTCAGACGCGAGGCCAGCAGGGTTGGCAAAGTTTTCATCTCGAAGACAGAGGAGAGACGTGGACGGCCCGGGCAGGTCCAGCGCCCTCCCCGAGACCCCAGGGCGCCTGACTTCCCGCAGTGTCTGACTCCGGGAGCGAGTCTGAGTCAGAGGAAGCGCCTTTCTCAGACGAGACTCCGGAATCTTCCCCCCAGCACCCCGATTTTCCCAGTCGCGACGCCCAGCACACTGCAATTTACCTGGGGCTGCCTCCTGCACCAGAGTGGGAGCCCCGTCCGTCTATCTCGTCCGGCTCCGGCTTCCCCAGATCCTGGCATACTGCACGCACCAACAAATATCAACCGACTGGCCCGAAAGCCTGAATGAGTAAACCAAGTACCCGGGACCGCCCACCCGGCCTCATCACCACCCCGGTGCCAGGTCCCTCGGCTGGGGACACACACTCACCTTTTTGGCAGGGCTCTTCAAGCGGCAGCCTCACCTGTCCCCCCATGGCCCCCAGCCGGGGCTTCTCCCAGCAGGCTCTCCCTCCTCCTCGACCCAGGCTACTCCTCCTCCCCAAGGACCAGCGATGGGGGCGAGCTGTACGGCCCGGGACTGGCGCGCGTTCACTCCGCCCCCCCGGGGCAGCCTTAGCCAATGGGAGGGGTGGACCTCCTCACAAGCCACGCCCCCCCCCGGTCGGAGGCTGGGACCCAGAGCTTGGGGTTTGGATCTCGGCGGCAGAGCCTGGTCCTTCGTGGGACCCGCGGCGGCGCCCGCTGCCTCTCGGCTCTGCGGCTCGAACCGCGCAGTGGACACTTCTCAGGGTAAAGACGGCCCCCGGAGCGTGGAGGCCGCGGAGCCTACTCTGCGGCAGTTTAGCGGAGTAAAGGCTGTGCTGACCACCCCTTCTGGCTTCTTCCGAGGTCCAGAAATTTTCCGAGGGCCCTGCTGCAGGTGTTAGCGGCTCTGGAAGGAAGTTGGGCTTCAGCTCTGATTACCAGGCTTAAGTTGATTCTAACAGATTTTGCCTTCCGGTGCTATCAGATTCTCCCCGAAAGCCCTTTTTTCCCTAAGTCCTGCAATTATTTGCCATAAATCCTAAAGCAGAGACAAGGCTCAAACGGAAACGACTGATTCCCACAAAATAGTAGTAGCTAACGTTTATGACATTCTTTGCCATGCGTATGTGGGCACCCATTGTATCTCACAACCTAGTCTATTAATGGCCACTTTTTACAGATGAGGGATCAGAGGCAAAGAGCAAGGTTAAGTAACTTAACCAATTAGTTGGTGAAAGGCCTGGTAATAGGTCATTCTCCGGTATGAATTGGGTATAATTCCTGCCAAAACCTTTGCCGCAGAAGTGGGATGTCTCTGTGTTCTGGGACTTCAACAATGAAAAGTCTCTCCTCTGCTCACCTTGCCTTTGCTCTAGGTAGTATAAACAGTGCTATTAACTTTATTACCTAAGAGTTTCATGACAGCGGCCTCAATCTTGCTTTTCTTGTTCTTAGGCTGATAAACGAAGAGATAAGAACAGTCAGTTCAACAATACGCGGCACACGCTTGTATGTGTGGATGGCTTGGTGGAGAAGGAATATCATGGGGACACTGGGTGTAAATTGGAAGGGAGGGTGATTTCTGCCAAATTTGGACAATAAGTCTTAGAACTTAGATTTTTATTTAAATGTTTTGTTTGAACATCAGACATAAAAAATTTGCCTTTATTAAAGATTGGTGATGATTGTAAATGTCATCTAAAGTATTATTTATTAATTATCTGGCACCTATGTGAGCAAGTGTTATTTTAAGCACGTATAAATATTTGACTTTTAAATTATCATAATGGATCAGCAATAATATTATTAACCCCTACTTACCGGTGAGGAAATAGAGGCACACAGAAATTAAGTAACTTGTTTATGGACACATAGCTGGCAAGTGGTGGAGTTGGGATGCTAACTAATGAAGTCTGGCTTGAGAGTCTACACTCTTATCCTATTTGCTAATTGGATTTTTTTTTTTAAACAAACCCACTAAAAATGTACCACCCAGATGATTTCTTATAAAAATTGGATTCCCATTTCTTATTAAGGTCCATTTTAGGTAGGAGGCACTCTGCTGTAATTCTTGTTTTTCAGTTCTGATATTAAAGAGAAAAACACTCAGAAAAAAAATATGTAAACTTATTTAGCATCCTTGTTTTCTCAGTTTAACTGTTGCTTAAGCAGAACTTTATATTTTCCTTCACTGCCTATTTCTGGACGATTTGGGATATTACGCTGTTACAGCACCATAGACTGTCTTGAGTGACATTAATTTCGGGGATTTTTATCCCCCCCCCCAAACATGGTGTTTATGTAACCAAAAGAAGAGCATCAAAAAATCTCCAACTGGCCCACCAGTGAACTGTGCCAAGTCTACAGTTGAGAATTTGTGATCCCTTACTTTTTTCTCAATTAGTCTTCTAGGAGCTTTTGATTCATTTTTTATTTTCTTGAAAGATTTTATTTTTAGGTATTCTCTGTACCCTACATGAGGCTCAAACTTATAACCCTGAGATCAAGAGCCTCATGCTTGGGGTACCTGGGTGGCTCAGTGGGTTAAAGCCTCTGCCGTCGGCTCCGGAGCTCAGGTCATGGTCTCAGGGTCCTGGGATGGAGCCCCACTTCGGGCTCTCTGCTCAGCGGGGAGCCTGCTTCCTCCCTTCTCTCTTTCTGCCTGCCTCTCTGCCTACTGTGATCTGTCAAATAAATAAATAAAATCTTAAAAAAAAAAAAGAATCTCATGCTCTACCTACTGAGCCAGCCAGGTGCACTTTATTAATTATTCCAAGAACCAGCTCTTACCTTTATTGATTTTCTTTACTGACTTTTAAAATTTCATTAGTTTCTGCTATTATTATTATTATCATCATTATTATGTATTTGATATATTTATTTGTTATTTTATTTTTGCTTCTTTCCTTCTACACTAATTTTAATTTGCTTCTAGTTTCTAAGGTGGAAACATAGATCATTGATTTATATTTAAAAAATTTTTTTTTATTAACATATATGTATTATTAGCTCCAGGGGTACAGGTCTGTGAATCGCCAGGTTTGCACACTTCACAGCATTCACCATAGCACGTACCTTCCCCAAAGTCCATAACCCCCTCCCCCTCTCCCAACCCCCTCGCCCACAACTCTCAGTTTGTTTTGTGAGATTAAGAGTCTCTTATGGTTTGTCTCCCTCCTGATCCCATCTTGTTTCATTTATTCCTTTCCTATCCCCCAAACTCTCCACGTTGCCTCTCTATTTCCTCATATCAGGGAAGATCATTGATTTTTTAAAACTTTACTCCTTCTAATTCAAACATTTAAAACTAATTTGCCTTCAAATACTGTTTTAGCTGCATACAACAAATTTTGATTTTTTTTAAATCATTTAGTTCAGAGTATTTTAAAACTTTCCTAGTGGTTTCTTCTTTGACCATGGGCTATTTTGGAGTATGTTGCTTGACTTCCATATATGGAGATTTTCCAGATACCCTTCTACTATTGATTTCTGATTTGATTCTGTTTTGAACACAGGATATATTCTTTATACTTACAGCCCTCTCAAATTTACTGAAATTGGCTTCTGGCCCAACATATGGCCTGCTTGGTGAATGTTCCAAGTAAAATTTAAAATAATATAAATTCTGCAATCGTTGGGTATAGTGTTATATAAATGTCAATTAGGATAAATTCCTTGCTCAAAATCTAGTTTATTACTGATTTTTACATTTGTCTTATCAATTACTGAGAATAAAGTGTTAAAATCACATGCAAATGTGAGTTTGTCTACAAATTTAGTGATGCCAGCTTTTTTTTGAAAGATTTTATTCATTGATTTGACAGAGAGAGAGAGAGAGATCACAAGTAGGCAGAGAGGCAGGCGCAGAGAGAGAGGGAAGCAGGCTCTCTACTCAGCGGAGAGCCCGATGCGGGGCTTGATCCCAGGACACTGAGATCATGACCTGAGCTGAAGGCGGAGGCTTAACCCACTGAGCCACCCAGGTGCCCTGTGATCCCAGGTTTTGTTTCATGAATTTTTGAAGATTTGTCATTAGGGGCACATACAGGTCAGATTATTATGGCTTCTTAATCAATTGACACTTCAATCATTATTCAATGTTCTTGTGTATTTCTAATAATAACTTTTTGATTTGAATTACTTTGATACTAATATAAATCAGCTGTTTTATTACTGGAGTTTACACGTTCTACCTTCTTCTATCCCTTTACCTCTCTATTTAAAACATTTCTTGTACATGGGCTCCTGGGTGGGTTGAGCAGCAGACTGGGTTTTGGCTCAAGTCATGATCTTGTGGTGGTGAGATTGAGCCCGGGTTGGGCTCTGCACTCAGCTTGGGGTCTGCTTCAGATTCTCTCTCCCTCTTCCTCCAGTTCACGCACTGTCTCTCTCTCTCTCTCTCTAATAAATAAATAAAAATCTTTTAAAAAATCCATTTCTTATAAATGACATGAAGATGCATTTTATTTTATTTTATTCCACCAAAGACTTGAGAAGACCTCTTTGCAGATTTCTGGAGCTCTTTGTCTGCACAGTTTCCTCCTCTCTGGAACTCTGTTCTGAAATTCTAATCACTTTGGTCTCCAAGATCATATTTCAGGCTCCTCAACTAAGCTGGACCATTGGGCTCTGCCTTATTTCCTTTTTCTTATGTCATAGTTCAGAAATTACCGTAGGGCAGGGTTCAACTCATTTTCTCCCCTTCTCTCAAATATCACACTCCTGTGCTATTGTGCAGTATTTTGAAGACAGTTGTTTCATATCTTTTTTCCAGTTTCGAATCAAGCTACATTGTCACAAGCAAAGCCAAGTCCATAATATAGGTGACTTATAAGAGCCAAGTGCAATGTTGAAACATGATATTTAAAATTTATGATTTATTTCTAAATCTAAGTATCATTTTATGAGTTGTATTGGCAAACAGTACAAATATTGCCTATATAGAAATTAACAAAATGATGTAAACTCCGTGACGACTCAAGAAGTATGATCTAACTTGAGTTCATTACTTAACCTCTACTCTTAGCTTATCGGGGATGGTAACTGG
Organism: Meles meles; assembly: GCF_922984935.1. Classification (NCBI taxonomy): domain Eukaryota; kingdom Metazoa; phylum Chordata; class Mammalia; order Carnivora; family Mustelidae; genus Meles; species Meles meles. The sequence continues at coordinate 28,574,465 of NC_060067.1, forward strand.
GACTAACATGCGCTCCTGTCACCTGCCCTTGCTATCCTGTAGCTACCATACATGAGGGTATCTTCATCCATGTTGGCCAGGCTGGTTACCAGATTGGCGATGCCTATTGGGAACTCTATTGCCTGGAACACTTCCAACCTAATGGCCAGATGCCAAGTGACCAGACAACTGGAGGAGGAGATGACTCCTTCAACACCTTGTTCAGTGAGATGGGATCTGGCAAGCACACCTTCAACACCTTCTTAGTGTTTGAACACCTGGAACCCACAGTCACTGGTGAAGTTTACATTGGCACCGACTTTCAGCTTTTCCACCCTGAGCAGCCCATCATAGGCAAGGTAGATGCTGCTAATAACTATGTCTGAGGGCACTACACCACTGGCAAGGAGATCATTGACCTTGTTTTGAACCAAATTCAGAAACTGGCTGACCAGTGCATGCAAGGCTTCTTGGTTTTACACAGTTTTGGAGGGAAACTTGTTCAAGGTTCACCTCCCTGCTGATAGAATGTCTCTCTGTTGATTATGGCAAGAAGTCCAAGCTGGAGTTCTCCGTTTAGCCCCCCAGATTTGCACAGCTGTAGTTGAGCCCTACAACTCCATCATTACTACCCATACCACCCTGCAACACTCTGATTGTGCCTTCATGGTAGACCATGAGGCCATCTATGACTTCTGTCATAGAAACCTTGATATTGAATGCCCAACGTACAATAACCTTAACCACCTTATTAGTGAGGGTTTTCTTCCATCACCACTTCCCCCAGATTTGATGGAGCCTTGCATGTTGATCTGACAGCATTCTAGATCAACCTGGAGTCCTATCCCCCCATGTACTTCCCTAGGCCACGTATGGTCCTGTCATCTCATCTGCAAAGCCTACCACGAACAGCTTTCTATAGCAGAGATCACCAATGCGTGCAGGCTTTGAGCCAGCCAGCCAGATGGTGAAATGTGATCCCTCCATAGTAAATACCTGGGTTGCTGCCTTTGTACTGTGGTGATGTGGTTCCCGAAGATGTCAGTGCAGCCATTGCCGCCAAGACCAAGCGTACCATCCAGTTTGTGGACTGGTGCCCCATGGGCTTCAGAGTGGACATTAATTACCAGCCTCCCGCTGTGGTACCTGGTGGAGACCTGGCCAAAGTACAGCGAGCTGTGAGCATGCTGAGCAACACCAGAGCCATCGCTGAGGCCTGGTCTCACTTGGACCACAAGTTTGACCTGCTGTATGCCAAGCGTGCCTTTGTTCATTGGTATGTGGGGGAGGGTATGGAGGAAGGAGAGTTTTCAGAGGCCCATGCAGATATGGCTGCCATTGAGAAGGATTATAAGGAGGTTGGTGTAGAGTCTGTTGAAGGAGTGGGTGAATAAGAAGGAGAGGAATACTAATTACCATTCCTTTCAGCCCTACAACATGTCACACTCAGAACTTCAGCTTCTACATTAGCGGACAGGCATTAAAGCTGTCTAGTTAGATTGCTTCACTTTTAACTGTGATCACATCTTATTTTTCCATGTGTACCTATAAGGTTTTTCCATTTTCCATCATGTCTCAAAGTAAAGGCTTTAAGAAAAAAAGATTATCAAACTTGGCCCTACTATCAATAGAACACGAATAATGTAAACTCTTGATTATTATAAGGCATTTAGTAATTTTTCTGAAAAGGCAGAAAAATAAATTGTTTGTAATATATGGTAAACTATCATTTATGTATATCTTTATTTTATTACTTAATGAATATCCCTGGCCCACCAATAGGCCCAAGCAGATACATAAAATAACTAAATCCAAGGGTGCCTGGGTGGCTCAGTGGTTAAAGCCTCTGCCTTAGGCTCAGGTCATGATCCCAGGTTCCTGGGATGGAGCCCTGCATCGGGCTCTCTGCTCAGTGGGGAGCCTGCTTCCTCCTCTCTCTTTGCCTGCCTCTCTGCCTACTTTGATCTCTGTCTGTCAAATAAATAAATAAAATCTTCAAAAAAATTAAATCTAGTTATCTTTGACATTGAGCCAACTTTCAATCATGTTAAAACAATCTATTTTACAGATTTGATATATATATGTATATATTTTTGGTTACAAAGGTGTTTTTCAAGGTGAAAATGAAACACATTTTATTTAGTACTTCATTAACTTGATTTTAAATATTTAGGCATGTCCTATGTAGACCTCTATATGTTCTCTTGCCTCACTCAGTCCTGCTCATGTTAGGGGTGGGCCTGTGCGAGAAGGGGCACAGCGACCAAATTTAAAAAGTTAGGTATCATATAGAAGATTTGGCTTATCTGAGGAAGCTGAATCCAAAGGAATCCAAAGCTAGTTTTAGGAAGGTCAGTAAGCAACCATATTTCCACTGTAGATTCTGCAGAATCCTAGCATACTGAAGGCACAAAGTTACAAAATTTGAAATGTTTTCCTATTTACCTAAAAGACTTAAGCATTGGGTGTGGTGCATAAACAATGAATCTTGGAATACTGAAAAAATAAAATTAAATTAAAAAAATAAAAGACTTAAAATCCTCTGGTACAGCTACACGCTTCTGCATGACAGAGTCATTCCTACTCTGAATCCTTCTGAGACTTTCTCTATCGAATTCTATTATTTACCTGATATCTAACAGAAAATTACTAATAGTGTGGGCTTCAGGAACTGTTTCTCAGTAAAATAATAATAATTATGTTATTATTATTTTATTTTATTAATTATTTTATTATTATTATTTTATTTATTATTTTATTATAATAATAATGAGGGCCTGATTTGTGCCAGAAACTGTGGGAAGAGTTTTAATGTAGATTATCTCTAATTACTATAACTGGAAACAAAGAAGTCGTCCCATTATACTGATGAAAAAAACAGAGCCTCAGAGGAGTTAAATAATTTGCCCAAGACCAAGGATGCAAGTCTACATTAGTTTGACTCCAAAGTTTATTATTCCCAATATTCTAAGAACATCAGGTGCTAAAATTCCATGACTCAGCTTCTCCTTATATATAAGAGAATTAATCAAAATTCTATAAGTTTCTGAGGCCAGTTAAATTCAGACATAATAATAAACTTTTTATTTATTTTAATTTGCATAGTAATTTATGAGGGGATCTTGTAATATCAGTTATTATAGAATGATGGTAGACAGTAGAGATACAGTGATGAACAGCACAGACACAGGGCCTGGCTCCTTGGTGTTTACTTGTCTTACAGGGAAGACAAACATTAAACAGTTAATTACATGACATTTAATTATTATGGTTATAAATGCTGTGAAGACATCACTGACCACTCTGGCTAAAAGTCTTGGTGGGTTGAAAGACAGACTATCAAATACTTAATAATCTAGGGTCAAGAGCCAGAATCCCCAGAATCACATGATTTTTGAAATGAAAATACAGGAGTCAATGTCATGCAAATGAGAATTTATAGTTAGAGGCAGTTTAAATAGGATTATAAAGATTAAAGGGAGCTGACCAAGCAAGACCCGGAACCAGACTAAAAGTAGCCTACTAAACAGGTAATCCAATGTTGCTCTGTTCTTTCCATCAGTCAAGGTTACTCCAGGTCCCAAGAAAAGAAATCCACTGATAGATGGGCTAAGTCAAGCTCATCACACTTTGGAGGGGAAAACAAAACAAAACAAAATAAAACACACTCTCACCCTTTGAATATCCTAGTATGTACGTTTAATGTGTGAAAACAACATTCCTACATACCTTCAATTTCAGCGGAGATAATTTTCCCCTGGCAGTCTTCCGGTCTAGTTTCTCTCCTCCCCAAATCTTAGAGCTCCTTGTAAGTGCTTCCTCGGCTCTTAACCATCTTGTATTGTAAACATCTCTTCTTTGGTTACTGTCTCTAAGGAAAAGGCTTGTGTGTTCTCCCAGACCTTCAAACAGTGCCCAGCACAGTGTGGTGCTTAGGAATTATATGTTGAATGAACAAAGGAACACTTGAACAAATTCTATGCCTTTAGAAAGGTTTAGTATTTCACATTGTTAAGTGCTCTGCACACAAAAAACAGATTTTCATTTAAAAAATGAATTATTTCACTTGATCATACTTTACTAGAATTATATAAAAAATTATTTAGAAACCAGATATAAATAATGGTTCTACAGCTTTACATAAGTTAGCTATTAATAGCTGCATGTACCTGGCTTCCAGAAGTCCCGTGACAGCATATCGAGGACTGGTGAGACCTCAGCCATGGGCAGCAAAGCTTTAGATGCAGTCTAAGAGCTCAGAGAAAAGGGAAGGAGAAGGAGAGAACATTTACTGTGTATACCAAAAGTGTGTGATACGCTATAACCTTGCTCCATTTATCTTCACAAAAACCTAATGAGGCAGGCATTACAATTTTCATTTCACAGAGGAAATGGAAATTCAGGAAGATTAAGTCATTTTGTCTCTAGACTACACAGCTAAAGAGCATTATCCGAGAATTGGGATAATAAAAAGTTCAATCTTAATTATGGTTTTGGAGGGGGAAAGGTAGAAGAAAGAAGTGTGAGAGATGGTAAAGAAAGGTGCATTTTTGATAAAACAGATGAGTCATTCCAAAGAGGTAAAGAATTTCGTGTGAGTGTATGTGTGTGTATGAGAGAGAGAGAGAAAGAGAGAGAGAGAGAGAGATGGAGGGAGAGAGAGAGACTGGTTGAGGGATTTGATTTTGAAGCAGGAAAATGTTTACCCTTAGCCCAGAAGGCTGACCTAAAGCCTGCACAGTTTGGATGAGGATCAAATATTTGCTGTTTGCTACATTCCTTAAGGGTCTCACCACTGCCTGTATATTTCACCAAGAGTTAATATTGAACTGAATGATAAGCAGCACAGGCAACTTGGAAAATTAGTTTTAGGCATGGAAATTCAAAGAAATGCAAAGTAATCTGATAGTCCCTGCATGCCCCCTTCCCTTTGATTACTAAGACAATAACCACCAGCCTCACCGGGCAAAATGTGCAGCTCTTTCTGCCCAAGGGTCCTGCCCCTGTACTACTTAAATGAACTTAGTAAGTTGCACTGTAAATGTCTCAAGAATTCTTTCTGGACCATTGCGCTCAAAGACCTCGCATTAAGATTCACTGGGGCAAGAACTGTTTTATAATCGCAAGTTCTGTGAAGTTTCATGATGTCAACTGGAAGTTAAATGGGCAGGAGGAAGAAATTTTGATTAAAATTATTGCTCCAACTATTTAATTCATTAAATCACTCAAGAAAGTTTCAAATAAGAAACAATCCATGAGAAAATGAATATTCCATGAACAAATTCCCAATCTTGTCATCTTGTTTTATTTTCAGGTGTATTTGTTTTAGTTTTATCTTTCACATAAGAGATAGGACTAGAGAATGCAAATTGGTGCAGTCACTTTTGAAAACAGTGTGGGTTCCTCAGCAGGTTAAAAATAGGACTACCCTATGACCCAACCACTGCACTACTGAGTATTTACCCCAAAGATACAGATGTTGTGAAAAACAAGGGGCACAGGCACCCCCATGTTCAAAGCAGCAATGGCCACAACAGCCAAACTGTAGAAGGAGCTGAGATGCCCTTCAACAGATGAATGGATGAAGAAAATGTGGTCCATAAATACAATGGAATATTACTCAGCCATCAGAAAGGAGGAATACCCACCATTTGCAACCACATGGAACTGGAAGAGATTATGTTAAGTGAAGTAAGTCAAGTAGAGAAAGACAGTTAGTATATGGTTTCACTCATATGGAGAACATAAGCAATAGCACAGAGGACCATAGGAGAAGGGAGGGAAATCCAAAGGGGGAGAAATCAGAGAGGGAACTGAACCATGAGAGACTCTGGACTCCCGGAAACAAACTGAGGGTTTCATTGGGGAGGGGAGTGGGGAGTTCTCTTTGTGTGTCTCTTCATTACTTACTATCCTTTCTATGGGTGATTTCAATATTTATTACCATTTCATGCTTTTTGAAATGTTTTCAATTAATTTCATAGAGATGGGTTTAAGATACCTCTGTGTTATGCAAAACAAGGGGCTTATTTTCCTAAGCAGATTATCTAATGCTGCTTAAAGAGACTGACACACCCCGATTGAAATTAAAATAAAAAGCATGCATTGTAAAAAAAAAAAAAAAAAAAAGAGAGAGAGAGAGAGAGAGACTGACACAATAACATTTTAGCATAAAACTAAATTGTGACCTAAGTGACTACATTGGTTAGTTTGGAGGAAGTGTGTAATGGAGTGGATTTATCAAAAACACACATTCTAGGGGCGCCTGGGTGGCTCAGTGGGTTAAAGCCTCTGCCTTCGGCTCAGGTCATGATCTCAGGGTCCTGGGATCGAACCCCGCATCAGGCTCTCTGCTCCGCAGGGAGCCTGCTTCCTCCTCTCTCTCTGCCTGCCTCTCTGCCTAGTTGTGATTTCTCTCTGTCAAATAAATAAAAAAACAAAAAAAATTAAAAAACAAAACAAAACAAAACACATTCTATGGCCAAAATTAGCAAGACAGAAAACAACGTGTGTTGGAGAGGTTGTGGAGAAAGGGGAACCCTCTTACACTGTTGGTGGGAATGTAAGTTGATGTAAGTTGGTGCAACAACTTTGGAGAACAGTGTGGAGATTCCTGAAGAAATTAAAAATAGAGCTTCCCTATGACCCTGCCATTGCACTGCTGGGTATTTACCCCAAAGATACAGATGTAGTGAAAAGAAGGGCCATCTGTACCCCAATGTTTATTGCAGCAATGGCCACGGTCGCCAAACTGTGGAAAGAACCAAGACGCCCTTCAACGGACAAATGGATAAGGAAGGTGTGGTCCATATACACGATGGAGTATAATGCCTCCATCAGAAAGGATGAATACCCAACTTTTGTAGCAACATGGACGGGACTGGAAGAGATTATGCTGAGCGAAATAAGTCAAGCAGAGAGAGTCAAGTATCATATGGTCTCACTTATTTGTGGAGCATAACAAAGAACGTGGAGGACTTGGGGAGATGGAGAGGAGAAGAGAGTTGTGGGAAATTGGAGGGGAGGTGAACCATGAGAGACTATGGACTCTGAAAAACAATCTGAGGGTTTTGAAGGGGTGGGGGTGGGAGGTTGGGGGAGCCAGGTGGTGGGTATTAAGGAGGGCACGTATTGCATGGAGCACTGGGTATGGTGCAAAAACAATGAATTCTGTTATGCTGAAAAGAAAAAAAAAATTTAAAAAAAAGTTAGAGGGATTCCAACAATATAAAAAAAAACACCACACATTCTAGCCATTTAAAGGCTATGTGTTATAACTAAGTTACAAAACAGTAGGTTAAAATAGTATATTGGTAACATACTGATTGAAAAATTGAAAGAAGTCAACAAATTACAAATGACAGTCGTTTACATAATGTTATACAGTCAAACAGGTAACCAGATTTTCTGGAAATTATATTGGCAATACAAATTTGAAGTAATAAAAATGGTAATACACTTTAATCTAGTAATCTCATTCCTAAGAAAATAATAAGTGATCACAGTTGTGCATAATGATTTAAAAATAAGAACATTCCTTTTGAAAAATTTAGACCAGAAGAAAAATGTCCAATGAAATTGAAATCTATCCATAAATTATGTAATAATGGAATGTGATGGAATGTGATGCAGTCTTTGAAAGGACACTTTGGGTATATATTTAGTAATAAAAAAGATACTATAATATTAAATAAAACCAGAATAATTTAAATAAAAACTGCATATGAGGGTATGAACCAAAATGTTAATATTGATTATGATAAGAATATGAGTAAGGTAAACACATTTCAGTTTTGTTTTCTTCCTTTCTGTAATAGCCATGTTTTATGAAACATATTTTCTTTTATAATTAGAAATTAAATATTACTTTTAAAATTCTAGAACCCAAAAGCCAACTTTCCAAAAGAAAAGGGTACTCAGTACTCTGCTAATTTTCTGTCAGGTAACTCTAAAGAGGGAATCCTCTTTAGAGAACCTTGGAGCCCACTGGGTGCTGAGGTCATTCAACTGGAACAGTAAACATTACTGGGTTGTTCAATGGCTAATTACTCAGCGGGACATATAGTGCAAATACTAGAAGGAAGAAAGATGTATTTTGGGAGCTGATAGACTGAAATGAAAGCAGTTTTGCTAAATGCAGACAATATTTCAGATTGTTCATGAATTTCAATCATAAGCCAAAGTTTTGAGACTATGTAAACTGTCAAATGTTGCACAAAAAATTCTTAGGGAATTTTTTGGGGGGTCATTAGAATAACACCTAGGTGCTAACTGGCATAACTTAATGTTTTTTGTACAGCTGACGTAAGAACTATCCTTTCAGGCAAGCTCAGACTCATGTTATTTTCTCTCTCGATCAGGTAGGTTTCACACATGCAATTCTTTCACAAAATAATAAATAATTCACTCTATATTTTAATAGTTTTTAATAGTTTTAATAATTTTTTAGGATCGCACTGTATTTAGAAATTTAATCATATATTGCAAAAATCTAAACAATTCCTTTTTTTTTAAAAAGATTTTATTCATTTTATTTGTCAGAGAGAGAGAAAGCACAAACAGGGGGAGCAGCAGGAGAAGCAGGATCCCTTCCAAGCAGGGAGCCTCCTGTGGGACTCAATCGCAGGACCTTAGGATCATGACCTGAGTTGAAGGTAGACGGTTAACTGACTGAACCACCCAGGCATCCCTAAACCCAAACAATTCTTTCAGGATTATAACCCTGGGTGAATTGATAGTGTAACTTTAATAAAATCCATTAAGCAATATTACCCTTGGCTAACTTCACTTTCAGATTTGTCAAGAGGTGTAGTTCTGAGCAGCCCCCTTTATCTCTAACTCATACATATTAATAAGCTCCGGGTCAAGCTAAGGATAATGGTGATTTGGTCGCTGTTATTTTCATCCGTACATAAATCCGCAAATCCAATAATGACCCATGAAAATCCTCCTTTGCCAATGCCACAGAACCGTTTCTTTCCTTGGGAATGATTAGTTAGGAAAACTAGCCATTTGCACATGTTTACAGAAAAGAAAAATATCAGCAGATTTATTATTTAAAAAAATTAGGACCTGGATTTTGACAATGTCAAGACTTATACTCTATCCCTGTTTATTTTGGATATGCCACTGACTTCCATTCCTAGAAGACACAGATATATTGCTTAAGCAACCAAAGGTAAGAACCCAGTAGTAATTACTGTTGTATTTTCACATAATACTTCTACCTCTGTTTTGATTTATTAAAGTATCAGCATTTGCTTTGTTTTCTATCTTACATGCTTTCTATTTACAGCTGGCGATTGCTTGTATTTTTCACCGACAAATGAATATTCTATTAAAATACTTTAATTAAGTATAAATTATTATAATTTAACTTTTAGTTAAACATAATAATAAATAAATAAAGACCTGGTAATAGGATTCGACTAATCTGAATAGCACAACACAGTAAATATCACTTCCTTTTTGCAAATTTCAAGTTCATTTTTAGAAGTCAGAAACAATAACTTGGGCAGATTTGTCTTTCTGCACAGGAACTATCATATACTGGGTTTTCTTTCTCTTTCAAATGTTTGGAGGCAAACAAATGTTTGGAGGCAAAGAAGTGTACAGACTGCATTCTCTGCCCACAGTCAAAGTTAGAAATAATAAGTGAAGTTCAAATTAAATGCCTTACCCCTTAGAAATAACAAAGAAAAGACAAGAAAGCCGGGATAGGGTTGGCGGGGAAGAATAGTCCAATACTGTCTTTAAGTGAAGCTAACAAAACAGTGATTACGATCTTTGTCTTTTTCAGGGAGGTAATTTTTAGGCTGTGAAGTCAGTGTGTGTAAAAAGTCTGGATAAAATAGATTATTTTCTACAGAAACAAATGTCTAAATTTTATTTTAATTAATTAACTAGTTAATTAATTTAAAAGATTTTATTTATTTATTTGACAGAAAGAGAGCACAAATAGGCAGAGCGGCAGGCAGAGGCAGAAGGAGAAGCAGCCTCTCCACTAAGCAGGGAGCTGGATGCAGGACTTGATCCCAGGATCCCAGGATCATGACCTGAGCTGAAGGCAGACACTTAACCAACTGAGCCACCCAGGTGCCCTAAATTTAATTTTAGAAGTAAAAATTAAATTGATGAAAAATTACAGGCAAAATTGAAAGAACGGTCCAAGAACTACTTTCAAAATGCCACTTATAACTTAAATATTTTTTACTTATTAATTATTCAACAACTATTTATTTAGTACCTATTGTGTGCCAGTCACTGTCTTATTGTGTGCCCATCAATAGGTCAAAGGAATAAATCCATATAATGCCAGAACCTTTCCCCTTGGGAAAGAGTACATGGGAACTGGACTGCCATATTTTAAGTTTTGACTGTGGCACTAACCAAACCTTCCACAGCTGGTAACTACATCCCTTAAAGGAGAAACGTACCTTCCCCTCAGCAGACAACCACTGTGTGAAGATTTTGAGCTATGCTATGAACTAGGCTAATATAGTCAAAAAAGGTATGCAGCCTACATTCTCTGGCCACTCTTTATGTGGTACAAGTGATTATAATTATACTAATGATTCTTACATGTACAAAGGTTCCAAAGTACCAGTCTATTTAGCTTTAATTCATATGGCTTTAATTGATGAGAAGGCAATTGATAAATTTCAACATCTATTTTTTTTTTTTTTTAAAGATTCATCCATTTGACAGATAGAGATCACAAGTAGGCAGAGAGGCAGGCAGAGAGAGAGAGAGGAGGAAGCAGGCTCCCCGCTAAGCAGAGAGCCCGATGCGGGGCTCGATCCCAGGACCCTGGGATCATGACCTGAGCTGAAGGCAGAGGCTTTAACCCGCTGAGCCACCCAGGTGCCCCAACATCTATTTTTGATAAAATAGGAAATTAGTAATAAAAAAACCTTAACATAAGAAAGACAATTTATCTGAAATCATGGGAAAAGTAGAAGAAATTCTAGAGACTGAAATAAGACAGAGTGCTGGTATATTATCTAACATCGTTCTATGATTTCTACTCAACACAGTAAGACAGGAAAACGAAACAAAGTATACGGTTTGCAGAGATAAAATTAATATTACCCGTGGATAATATAACTGTCTACTCAAAAAACTTCAATAGATTAATTTAAAACTATTAAAACTAATAAAATGTTCAATAAGATAATAGGCTACAAAAATAAATGTATAAATTAATAGTTCTATAAGCCCGTAGTAACTAGTCAATACAATGAAAATAGGTCTTATTTACAAATAAAATTTTAAATTTGTAGAGTATATTTAATAGGAAATTTGCATTGCTTATTTAAATTTTCTGCCAGACACTGTGCTAGAGGCTGGGGACTGAATAGTCAGTGACTAACACAGACAGTCCCTTGCCTTGATGGGACAGAGAATACTTTTTTTTTTTTTTAACATTTATTTGACAGAGAGAAATCACAACTAGGCAGAGAGGCAGGCAGACAGAGAGGAGGAAGCAGGTTCCCTGCGGAGCAGAGAGCCCGACGTGGGGCTCGATCCCAGGACCCTGGGATCATGACCTGAGCCGAAGGCAGAGGCTTTAACCCACTGAGCCACCCAGGCACCCCTGCATTGCTTATTTAAAGGAAATAGATTTTTAAAAGCCATCGATAAATCAGATGTCTCTTGATATATGATTTTTAAAAATATTAAGCATGTTGAGTCTCCCAAAATTCATACATCTAATGAAATCTCTTTTTAAAACACATTGTGTTCTAGGGAACATGATAAAATTATTCTAAAGGCAACTAGGAATAATAAATGTACACATTGTACTGTCATAGAAATAGCTATTTAAATATAGTCATTAAAATGATGACGGAGTGTAGATGTTTATTACCACTACATGTGGTGTAGACATAGTGTTTTTGCAATAAAAGAAGTAACAAAAGTAAAATAATTTTTTTGCGTTATTTTGCGCTAGACATTATTTAAAATGCTGTAGACATAAAAACCAGTGCTCATTGGTGCCCGCTCTCAAGTCTGGCGGGAAAGACACAGCTATAAATGCATCATAATAAAAGAAGGGGTCAGTGCCCTGATGCTAAGTACTGCGTACTATGTGAGAGATGAGGACAGCCTCAGGCACCCAGGCATTCCAGTTCCAGCCACTAGAAATATTTGAGGGGCGCCTGGGTGGCTCAGTGGGTTAAAGCCTCAGCCTTCAGCTCAGGTCATGATCTCAGGGTCCTGGGATCGAACCCCGCATCAGGCTCTCTGCTCAACAGGGAGCCTGCTTCTCCCTCTCTCTCTGCCTGCCTCCCTCCCTACCTGTGATCTCTGTCTGACAAATAAGTAAATAAAATCTTAAAAAAAAAAAGAAATATTTGCTTTTTTCTTCTTTCTTTACCTTTATCACATGGTGTTTCCTTTGCCAAGATTGTTCATTTCCTCTTTGCCTAGAAAACTCCTAATCATCCTCTAGGATCCAGTTCCATATGCCCTGCTTTGGAAAGCTTTTTGTGAATGTCCCAACTGTACAGAGTTGGCCTACGCACACACAAAATTGTCCTATTAGATTTTTGTTACTTACAGGGTTCTCTTTACTGACCTCTTGAGGGCCGGAAGCCCGTTTTAATCAACAATCTGTCCTTTCTCGTTTCTCTCTCTCCTCCACATCTCAGCAAGTACATGGGGCTGCTGATTACACAGCTTGTGCTCCACAAATGTTGAGAAGCAGAAATAGTAAATGCAGATTAGATTGTTATCTGCAAATTGTTTGCAAGGAAAAATATCAGGATTCTTAATGTGTTCCTTTTGGTATACATTTGTATACCAAATAAGGTATACATTTGTAAGAAAAGCAGGAAACAAATTATCCTAAATTTCAAATACTCCTTGTGACTGACAAAATCTCCATGTGGTTAGAGTCCAGGGGACCTCAAGTGCTGGACTCTAAGTATTTGTTTGCCTTTTTATATGTTTATTCACCTTTATGATTTCCATAAAAAGTTTGTGTTTGTGTTGTCCCAGGGCATAGACAGAGAAAAAGGAAGTCATCCGTCCTTCAGAAGCTTGGAGACCTCGAGAAAGTGGGACATACACAGGCAGCCATATATACAAAGAAGTAAGTGCTTAAGGCCAAAGAAATGATTTAATGTATTGATTAATGTATTGATATATGAATTAATGTATTGATACATATAATATACATATAAATGGGTGGTGAAATTACAATAGATTTTGTAGAAGATGGAACTCTAAGTTAGACTTTCCCCAAACACCTCTCATCAGTATGCATTTCCTGAGGAATTCGACTGTGAAACAGGTATCGGGGTGAGATATCCTAACATAAGAGGCAAGGAAACCCTCAGTTAATCAGAATTTATTAATTTGGGGGATCAATTTTTAGAATTCTGAATAGTGTCTGATTCAAAGGAGAAAATGGAACGATAGCACATTAAAACCTCCAACCATTGCAGAAAGTCTTTGTTCTTACCCTTGATTAGTAGAACACACTGATTTTATGTCTCTCTCTATATATCTATTTATTTATTTATAGAGAGGGAGAAAGAGAGAAAGACAAGGGGCAGAGGGAGAGGAGAATCTCAAGCCGGATACAGGGCTTGATCTCATGACCCTGAGATCAGGACTGAGCAGAAATCAAGAGTTGGACACCGACTGAGCCACCCAGGGGACCTGAATGTATTAATTTTAAAGAAAACTTCCTTCAATGATCTAGCGTCTTTGCAATGCCCTAACATCAAAATATATATGATTTTTGTGTTAAAATCAATTCTTTAAACTTATTTGAAAACATTTCTAGTCAGTGGAAATATAGTGGTGAACAAAACAGAATTCTTTGCTCTTCCATGTTAACATTTTCTGGCATTTAAACCCCTCTGCTCTACCACTGTTTTCCTGTAAAACGTTTTGGCTAAAGAAAGAAGTATTGGAAGATGTTTTTGGTTCTTTAATGGTTTTGTTCTTGGCTTTTGATCAGTCGAGATTTTATGTTATGATGGCTACTTTGTGAATTGTCTGTGGATCGTGAAGGTGGCAATAATGAGAGTGAGAGTTATGCCCTCTTTGGTGAAATTGTCTCTCCCTGAGAAAAGAATGTGTTTTTCTCATGAGTTGCTAACAAGTGACTTAGTGAGCCTGACAGGTCCCTGTGCCTGCTAAGGGCAGATACAGCAACAATGTTGTGTCAGCTCTGTTTTCATTTTCATGGGAACTATGTCTTGCTTTTAACTCTGTAAAGATAATAAGTAAGTAGTTGTTCTGACCAATTTGACCTCTCAAAGTGATATTTCAAGGGGAGAGGCGTTAAAGAAGGACCATTTGCATCATTTATCTCTTGCCTTCATGAGAAAGTTGATGGTTGCCTTTCTGAGCTTGGGGATTACCTAATAATATCATCAACTTGCATCTGTAGAACCCTTCAGTATTGCTTTATATATATTTTATTATTTTTATTGCTTTGTATATATTGATATGTTGTTTTCATTAGCTCCCCAGAAAGAATCATTACAATGGGTAGGGCAGGCACTATCATTTCCATATAACAGGGGAGGGAACAGAAGCTTAGAAGGATTTCTGCCAAGGTCTCACTGGCAGTTTGGTGAAGAGCCGGGGTGGAACCCAGGTCTTTGCCAAGCAGGAGGTGGCTGTTTGCAGGCATGGGCTGCCTCCCGGCGGGGTAGCCCGCAAAGCCTGTTCTGCATGGTTACACAACTCCAGGAACATCGTTAAATTTGAAGCCGCAACCTTAGCTCTGCAACTAAACAGTGAGATTGGGCAAGGACTGGAAAACATTCTTTTCTTTTCTTTCTTTCTTTTTAAAGATGTATTTATTTATTTTAGAGACAGAGAGAACACACAAGCAGGGGGAGAGGCCGAGAGAGAAGGAGAGAGAGAGAGAGAGAGAGAATCAAGCAGATTCCTTGCTGAGTGTGGAGCCCGATGCAGGGCTCAATCTTACGACCTTGAGACAATGACCTGAGCTGAAATCAGGAGTTGGCTGCTTAACTGACTGAACCACGCAGGCGCCCCTGGAAAAGATTTTATTTTATTTATCTTAAAAAAGATTTTATTTATTTGAGAGAGTGTGAGAGAGATCACGAACAGGGGCGGGGAAGGACAGAAGGAGAAGCAGATTCCTGACTGAGTAGGAGCCTGATGTAGGGCTCTATCCCAGGATTCTGGGGTTGTTACCTGAGCTGGAGGCGGAGGCTTAACTGACTGAACCACCTAGGTGCCCTGGAAAACATTATTTTATTCTATTTTCATTTTATTTTTAAAAAATATTTAATTTATTTATTTCACAGAGAGAGAGATCACAAGTAGGCAGAGAGGCAGGCAGAGAGAGAGGGGGAAGCAGGTTCCCTGCTGAGCAGAGAGCCTGATGTGGGGCTTGATCCCAGGACCCTGAGATCATGACCTGAGCCGAAAGCAGAGGATTAACCCAGTGAGCCATCCAGGAACCCCCCTTTTCTTATTTTTTATTTTTTGTTATTGGACAATATTCTATTTAAAAACACTATCATTTTTTCCCATTAAAAAACAAATTAGGGGTGCCTGGGGGGCTTAGTTGGTTAAATGTCTGGGTTAGAGCCCCAGATTGGACTCGCTGCTCAGCAGCGAGTCTGCTTCTCCCTCTTCCTCTCTCCCTCCACCCCCCACTGTATGCTCTCTCTCTCAAATAAATAATAAATAATATACTTAAAAAAAATAAACCAGAAGAAAATACAGAACAACACAAAGAAGAAAGTAAAAACACTAAAGATCTTTCCACTAAAAACTTAACATGTTTAACATTAAGGTGTTTATCTATGCACATATACCTAATTTTTAATAAAATGAGATGATACTATAAATATTATTTAATGATCTGCTTTTTCTGCTTAACACTATATCCTGAATATTTCTACAAGTTGTTAAGTGACGTTCTTTAGAGAAAAAATATCCAAGTTTATCCTTTTATTATAAAATTAATACATGTTTATATCTAAAATTCAAACAATACAGAGAACAATGGATTATTTCAGACGTAACTGCTGTTTACAGTGTAGTGCATATAAGTTCTGGACTTTTCTATGAAGTCTGAATTTTACTAGTTGCATTAGCAGACCCCTGATGGAGAAGAGAGCATCATTTATTTTTAAAGGTACATAACTTATTAGAGTACTATAACAAATAACATACAAAGCCCAAACACATCATTTATAATAATCTTTTGGAACATTCACACAGAATTCCACTCTAGAAAGCACCAACATCCAGGAATTCTATACAAAGATGGATCATCTTTGGCCATCTTTGAATAATTTAGCGGTGCAGGTGTTGTGACCTGCATAATATGTAACCATCCTTGTTTAAAGTTGATGCTTTAAAGTCTGCATACTGGGGTGCCTGGGTGGCTCAGTGGGTTAAGCCTCTGCTTTTGTCTTGGGTCATGATCTCAGGGTCCTGGGATTGAGCCCCATATCAGGCTCTCTGCTCAGCAGGGAGCCTGCTTCTCTCTCTCTCTCTTTCTGCCTACCTCTCTGCCTATTTGTGATCTCTGTGTGTCAAATAAATAAATAAAATCTTTAAAAAAAATAAAGTCTGAGTACTATGTCAGCCTTGCAAAATGAATTTCTCAGTTCAGTTTTCAGTTTTATCCAGAAGTAGTTTCCTGCTTAGGAACTACTCAATACAGCCTGTTATAGATCACAACATAGTAGTGATGGTAGTTCAGTGGGATTACAGGAGTCAGATTGCTTTGTAATCTTTGTAATTACACATATGTAAACACGTATGTGATTTAAGGGACTTACAGATTAGTCAAGTATGCCAATGACATTAGTAGATGACAGAATTCTATCTTGATTTTAGCAAGGTTAAAAAAAATGCAGTTAATAGAGAACCAGTGGTACCTGTTCACTTAGGGGATAGTAATAATGCCTGATGTATAGCAGGCATTTGATAAATATACGTTACATGTTGAATGGACCAAAGAACCCAACTGAAGAAAAATTGGCCAAGAATAGTAACATCTAATTTACGAAGAAAGCTGAATGACCAATAGGCATATGAGAGTTTTTCAAATTTACTCATAGATGTGAATCAAAAGCCACAGTGCAAACAAGTTTGCACTCATCAAATTGGGGAAAAACCTTAAAATTTGGCAACATGAAGTGTTGACCAGGATGTTGGGGACATGGCGTGTTTGTACACGGCTGGTAGAATATATAAAATGAAGTTCAGCTTTGGGCAGCACTTTGGCCAGCCCCACTAACCTGACACTAGAATGAACAATTCCACTTCTGGGTATAGACTTAAGAACCACTCTTGCACAGGGGTCTAAGGAGGCATGCAAAGGATTTTACGATAGCATTTACTACAGCATTGTTCACAATAGCAAAAAAGCTTGGAAAGAAACTCTTTCATTAATAGAAAGAGGAAACACACATAGAAAAAGGAAACAAAATATGACATACAGAGTCTGCAATATTTACAAACAGTATTATAAAATGAAAGAGCTCTGTGTATATTAGCATAAATAATTTTAAACATGACTTTGAGCGAAGAAAGCAAGCTGTGAAATTATACATAGATGAGGACACAGCTCTATATGCTTTAACATGTCCCAAAGTATTCCATGATTATGGAGCCTTAGGCAGCCAGTTGAAAGGAGGGAAGATGGTCTGCTAGAATATACAGCAAATTTACAGTCGCAGTTGCTTCTGGGAGGTAGGGAAGGGGGATGACAAGAACAGGACTGGGAGGTGAGAATTTCTTACAGGGCTTTAACTTTAGGTATAAAGTTTTCTTGCTTTTTCATAAGCCATAAACGGTGTGGACATAAATTTGACAAAAGACGAAAGGTCACAATTAATTCCTGGTGGTGGAACTATGGATGATATAATTTTTATACTGTTTCGCATTTTAAAATCAAGGTCCCTATGTGTACCTGGTAAGTCATTAAATTACATGACACAAAATTTAAAAAGTACAAACTGCTCCCTCTTGCATTCTTATTGCCCAGTCCTACCCATGGTTCCCTTTCTTAGAAGCAAGTAATCCCCGGTACGACGTTCTTGTTACACCTCTCCCTCTCTGCATGCGTGCGCACGTGTACACGCACGTGTACACACACACACACACACACACACACACACACGCACACGGATACATATATCCTTTTCTCCTGCCCCTGGTAGTATATTATATCTTTGAGGACTTTCAATACCTGTTCGTACAGAAGTGCCTTCTTATTTTAATGACTGACTGAAGTGTATTTTATCCTATAGGACATATTTTTGGAAGGCATGAAAGGATAGGAAGGAAGGGAGAAGAGGGGAGAGAAGGAGGTTGGGACCCTGCTGCAGAAGAAAGGGTAATAATTCAGTAGACAATGGAGAAAATCTGGAAGGTTCTAGAGTAGGAATATACTAGTTTATGCTCCTTCAAAGGACTAATTTGGGAGTACTCTGGAGGATGGATTGGAGAGAGCGTGAGGCTGGGGATGAAAAAAACAGCTAAGAGACTGGTCTAAGACAAGAGGTAACAAGCACCTGACACATTCCAGTTGTAATTAGAAGGAAACGATGCGCGTGCGGGCAGGAACAGACGCAGAGCAGAATAGGTGAGATTCAACGAAGTGCCTGGCAGGAAGGGAAGAATCCCAGATGACTAACTCTGAGTTATAAGTGAACTGAAGTGACTGAAATTTCAAACAGCAATTCTGAGAATAGAAATAGGATCATCAGGAAGAAGAGCTGGTCTGACAGGGAAGGAGGGGAAAATCTGTTTGGAGGCGCACTGGACACAGGGATCTGAAGCAGACGCTTCAGAATTTAAATGCAAGGGGTGTGGCTAACAGGAGGGACTGAAAATCCTGAATGAATGAATGAATGAACCGTAGCAGAGGAGCTGGGAAATGTGCTCAGAGCTGGATGAGTGAATTGGGAGATACTGGTCTAGAGGAGAGGTTGAACTTTTTTTTTCCCAATATTTTATTTATTCATTTGACAGACAGAGATCACAAGTAGACAGAGAGGCAGGCAGCGAGAGAGAAGGGGGAAGCAGGCTCCCCGCTGAACAGAGAGCCCGATGCGGGGCTCGATCCCAGGACCCTGAGATCATGACCTGAGCCCAAGGCAGAGGCTTAGCCCACTGAGCCACCCAGGCGCCCCCCCCCCCTTTTTTTTCCTGTAAGATTGATTTATGTGTCAGAGAGAGAGAGAGAGCATGCACAAGCAGGGGGAGCAGCAGGCAGAGGGAGAAGCAGGCTCCCCGCCCAGCAAGGAGCCTGATGCGGGACTCAATCCCAGGACCCTGAGATCATGACCTGAGCGGAAGGCAGAGGCTTAACCGACTGAGTCACCCAGGCGTCCGGAGGTTGAACTTTAATGCAAGAAAATGGGCAAAAGTCTGGGCACCTCAATTCCTCAGCAGTGCGGGATGCTGTGTGGGACTGTACACAATACTAATTTCTGTGTATGATATGGAAGATGTATCCTTTGTGGTACTATTACTACAGACCGAAGGACCCAGGGAAAACAATTGTGGGGGCCGGCAGGGCTCCCACGCTTAGAAGCTGTTCTCTGAGGGGGAGGTACATGCTTAAAGACCTCCAAAGGCTAAAGGAGCCGTAGGACCAAAGAAAAAGGCTGACAAGTCCAGCTTGACAAGAAATGGCTTATTAAGGAGACTTCTGGGCAGAAGTGTGTCTTGGGCCCATCTCAGCAACCCCACCTCCCCTGAGACCTGCTTCTCCAGCCCTTAGAGGCTGGGAGCGCTGCCGGCCTACAGGGGAGAGAATTTTTTTTTTTTTAATATTTTATTAATTTGACAGAGAGAAATCACAACTAGGCAGAGAGGCAGGCAGAGAGAGAGGAGGAAGCAGGCTCCCCGCGGAGTAGAGAGCCCGATGCGGGGCTCAATCCCAGGACTCTGGGATCATGACCTGAGCCTAAGGCAGAGAGGCTTTAACCCACTGAGCCACCCAGGCGCCCCCCGGGGAGAGAATGTTTAAGAACAGGTGTGTGTCTTCCATCCAATTACTAACCAGACCTGAACCCGCTTAGCTTCTGAGACCAGAAGAGATCGGGGGTGTTCATCATACTGAGTGAAATAAGTCAATCAGAGAAAGACAATCATATGATCTCACGCATATGCAGACTTTAAGAAACAAAACGGAAGATCATGGGGGAAGAGAGGAGAAAGTAAAACAAGATGAAATCAGTGAGGCAGACAAAGCATATGAGACTCTTAGGCATAAGGAACAGACTGAGGGTTGCTGGAGCGGAGGCGGGTAGGGGAGGGGGTGACTGGGTGATGGGCATTAAGGAGGGCACATGATGCCATGAGCACTGGGGGTTATATAAGACTGATGAATCACTGACCTCTGCTTCTGAAACCAATAATACATCATATGTTAATTAGTTGAATTTAAATTAAAAAAAAAAAAGAACAGGTGTGTGTCACAGTCCTATCTCCAGAGCAGATCAAGGACATTATGCCAAGGGCGTGCTTCAGGGTGAGGGTAAACAAAAAGAAAGAATGTGGGGTGAGGGGCTATGCTCCAGAAGGCTTTCGGGTCACAGAACAGTCACCGTCACCATGGTGGATTTGTCCAAGATGGCATTTGTCTGGTTCACCCAGGAACTCTGGTGGCCCAGAACTTGCTGACTGATGGAAAAATGAGATTCACGCCCACACTACCTTTCCAGTGTGGATCGTCGGATCCGAGTGTCCTTACAACTCTAACTCATGGCACCAGGATTTATGGATTGGGAGGAAGTGCTAGAGAGAGGAGACAGGGAAGGGGAATTCAGGAGAGTTTGGGGTCCTGGCAAAGATGATCAGGAGTCATTCCACCACCATTTTCTGCTCCGTGGTTTCCGGCCTTCTTCTCTTCATTTACTCATTCATTCTCTCCACAAACATCGCTGGGTGTTTGCTAGGTTCCAAGCACAGCTCTAAATGCTGCAGATACATAGACGAAACATGAAATAAAACTATTCCTTCGCTTAAGGAACTCAGTTGATGGAAATTACAGAAAAACCCTTTCTGGTATTTCTCCTAAGGATAGTCATGGATTCAGAATTTCTATATAGTTGGGGCTTAGGAGCAGATCTGGTGAGAACTGGGGCCTAGAAATGTATCTTAAAGGTAGGCTTGTCAAATCTACTGTTTTTTGTTTTTTTTTTGAAGGTCTTATTTGGAGGTGAGTTGGGGATCCTAAGGGCTATCACTGGAAGCTAAAAACCCTCCAATGCCATCCTTTTGCTTGAGTCATTATTTTAAGACATGTTTTTTGAATTTATGTCTTTGCATTGCACGTAATTGGCTGCATCCAAAAGACACACTCTCATGGAGAAGACCGCCCTGATAGGAACGAGGCAGGACAAACAAGGGTCACTTGGGGGCATCTGGTGACCAAGTTCCGTATGACGCCTTTTATAAGATGAGCAGCAAGAGCTTGAGCTCTGTGACGGAGTTTTTACATCCCAGCTCCACAATGAAAGTCATATAGCCTTGAGCAACTCCTCTAACCTCTCTGAGCTCCATACCCTCCCCTGTGAAATGAAGA
The DNA here is from genome assembly GCF_922984935.1 of Meles meles. Lineage (NCBI taxonomy): Eukaryota > Metazoa > Chordata > Mammalia > Carnivora > Mustelidae > Meles > Meles meles. The sequence continues at coordinate 28,595,997 of NC_060067.1, forward strand.
ACGGAAAGCCATGCCTTCAGATTCTTATGTGGGTTCAACGTGCTGACCTCAAAGGCCTGACCTCTAGCAGACACTCAACAGACATTTCTTTCCTTTTTCTCTTTGTCCCTCTGGTTGGAAAGTGGTCCAGTGATACGGAGAACAGACAACACACAGAGGTTCTTTCTCATTTGCCTGTTCTCATCCTGCCTAAATCTTGTTGCACCAGGTGGGAAAATGGTCGGTCTGCAGGGATTGCCTGATGGCATTGTGCTCTCTCACATGTTTGGTTTTTTCGTACCATATAGCTTCTGCCAGGAATCTGGCTTCACATCGTAATAGACTTGGCAGGTGTTTGCTCTGTCTCCAAGCCTGCCCTAGCCTTGCCTTTTCTGGAAGCTTTATCTCCGGCCCCTGCAGAGGATTCGGTGCATTTCCTCCTGGCTGCTGCAGCATCTCTGAGCCCTGACCTACCTCTATGTGCTCGATATTGGCTGTTGGACCCCCTGCTCCCTTTCCACTCTTAGTTTCCTAGGACTGGTATAATGAACAAACCCAAATTGGGTGACTTCAAAGAGCAGAAATGTATTGTCTCCGTTCTACAGCCAGAAGGACACCATGGAGGTCTTATGAGGGCAAGGCTCCCTCTGAAGGCACCAGGGAAGCCTCCGTTCCATGCCTTTTTCCCCCTTTCAGGTAGCCACAGGCATTCCTTGGCTTGTCAATGCATTATTCTAACCCCCCATCCTCTCAGAGTTCTCTGTGTCTCTCCACGGAGTTGTGTGTGTGTGTGGAGGGGGATTGTCTGTGTCCAAGTTTTTCCTTTTTATAGAGGCATCAGTAATACTGGATTAGGACTCACCTAATTAAAAAGAACCTCATTTCTAAATAAGGCACTGGGCCTTAGAACTTCAAGATACAGTTTCTGGAGGACACAGTTCGACCCGTAACATACCCTTCTCCATTCTGCATTCTGGAGGAGAGAACGGCCCTCTATGGAAGGCATCTGCATGCTCTCTGAGGTCACCCAGTGTGGAACCCCAGCAGGGGCGGGGAAGGAGGGAGACATGAGGTCAGGGTGTTGGGTGTCCTGGTGGTATCCTTCCTGTGTGCTTGCCCTGTGCTGGCTGTGTCCCTCAGTGGTAAGTCACTGCTTCATGACTCATTACTCTGCACACTCCCTCTCCTTCCAGGGCTGACGCGCCATTCCCTCTGCTTGTGTTTGGAGCCTAGAGGTGGTAACTGGCCTCTAGAAGCCCTGGGTTACTGCACTGTGCTTTTTATTTGCCTTACCTGAACACCTTCATAAACAGTCCATTTGGAAATAAACCTCTTACAGAATAACCCCACTTTGTGTATATCTTTGTTTTCTGTTGGGACTCTAAAGATAACCTTCATCAAAGGTGTTACTTACTTATTAAATATCTTATCTGTTTTATTAATCATATATGCACTTCTTTAAGCATGTGTCACGTTGTAGCATAGCGCTTAACACATTTCCTGGGCTAGTAGCTGTTGAGCAAACATTTTTAGTGGGAGGGAAGGGAGAATGGGAGGAAGGAAGAGAAAATGGAAGGACTAGAGACACCATGTGGCTTTTTCACCTTAATTTCGTTTTCGGACGGCTTCAGACACTTCTCCCAGGCTCGCAGTCAATTCCATGGCCATCCTCTACGTGCTTGTGCAGTACAAACATCTCTGCTGGGTGCTGTGTAGTAATTCAAACATGGCTGATTCCTCCAGCAGTTTTTATCAATGTGGACCAATGTGGCTAGAGCTTAACAAAGCAGGGGATGTCTCTTGGGGTTGGGGTTGGAAGTAGGGCATTAAACTAATGGAGGAGGCTCAGGCTAGCTTCTGCAGATATAGGAAGGCAATTGATGAGCAACATTATGGGCCAAGCTGAGATGCCATGGCAAGAATTTATAATGCATCTAATCCAATTTATCCTGTACCTCCTACCAGAGTAATCATCCTAAAGTACCTTGGGATAATGTCATTCTATGCCTTAAAATCTTCAATGACCATTTCTTATGAAATAGAGAAGGAACACCTATTTTGCCAAAGTCTTCTTCCTTCCCCATACTTATTTCCTCCAGGTACTCTGTGTCCCCTAGTTAAACTAGATGAACCTATAATCTCCTGACAGCTTCTTTCCCATTCCCATGACTTTTCTTATGAATTCCTCTTTACCCAGAAAGAAAGGTCCTTTCACCAGCCTACTTCCGTCTGTTCAATCCTATCTGCTCATGCTCTCGTTTCCATTCAAGCTTAGATCCTTCCCTCCTCCTCCCTGCAATCTATGTTTCCCAGGCTTCGCTGCTTTGTTTTGGATTCGGCTACTGGGGGGCACTTATGGAAGATGGAGGGCAGAAGGCAGAGGTGAAATCATTTCTCCCACTCATTCTTTGCCTCCTGACGCATCTCCCACAATAATTCTGTCTCCCAGCCTGGAAGCCTTGGTGTTAGGCTCTAATAATCTCCCTTTCCCTGCATGTCTCCTGCTCTAGGACAGGGAGAGGGCCCTGTTACTGTTCATCTCTGGGTTTTCTCAGTTTCCCTGTTTAGGTTTTCCAGGGCATTTGATATTACTTCTCTCTATTGAACTGTCTGATTTCATCATTTTTCTAACTGGACCCTGATTGTAGACCTTGCTTCTGTACTCTGCCATCTTTATGAACTTCTTCATATTCTAGCTGAAAGGGATTTTTTTTTCTTTTTTAAGCCACGCCCCATTAGAGTTTAAAACATATTTGTTATTCCAGCTATCATTTTTTTCTTAGAATATACTACTATGAAAAGATCTACAAATTTTGAAACAAAGAAGAAATAATCTTGGAAATTAAAGAGGTGATTGACAGTCATGCATACTTGGTTTTGTTGCCTTCATGGGCCCAAACCATGTGTCTGGTGTGGTGCTCTCATCTTCTTTCCTGCTACTAGTTGTAATCTCTTTATGGCCATACTCATCTTTGGGCTTCTTTCTTACAGCATCTGGCAGAGAACTTTGTAAATAGGATTTAGTCATCGAAATGGACATAGACATTAATTGTTTGCTATGTGTATTTTCATTTTCATTTCATTTTCTATTTATTCACTGCAAACATACAGAAATAAAATGAATTTTTTACATTGATTTTTGTCTTGAGACCTTGCTAAGTTTACTTATTTGTGCTAGTTTTTTTTTTTTTTTGTAGATTCTTTAGGGTTGTCTAAAGCTCTCATGTCATCTGCAAAAACAGTTTTATTTCTTCACAATGTGGATGCCTTTTATTCTTTATTTTAAAATATTTTTGGGGCTGTGTTCTCTTCGGCAGCACATATACTAAAATATTTTGGGGGCTTATTGTAAGAGAGCTAGGACAATATTGAATACCTCTAAAATATTCTTGCCTTATTCTTGACTTTAGGGGGAACAAGTTCAGCCTTTCATTATTAAGTATGATGCTAACTACAGCTTTATTGTACATGTTTTTTACTGGGTTGAGGAAGTTTCTTTCTATTCCTAATTTGCTAAGGTTTTGTATTATGAATAGGTGTTGAATTTGTCGAATACCTTTTCTTTATCGGTTGAAATTATCACATGACTTTCCTCATCTTTTTTCTATTAATATGGTGAATCTTACAGGCTGTTTTTCATATTAAAGTCTGTATTTTTTTAAACAGATTTTATTTATTTATTTATTTGACAGAGACAGACACAACCAGAGAGGGAACACAAGAAGGGGAAGTGGGAGAGGGAGAAGCAGGCTTCCCGCCAAGCAGGGAGCCTGATGCGGGGCGCCATCCCAGGACCCAGGGATCATGACTTGAGCCTAAGGCAGATGCTTAATGACTGAGCCACCCAGGCGCCCCAGAAGTCTGTATTTCTTAAGTTATGAAATTGAATTTGGTATAATAGTTGTTTGAAGATTTTGTCTTTGGAAATTGATTCTCAGTGTTTCAGATTTGTAGGTCTGAAATGTCAGAGAAGTAACAACAACCTTGAAGCCTTTCCTGACCATTATTTCCTCTCTCCCACTACTGTATTCAGAATTACAGATATGGTTGGCGTAGTGCACCAAGGGCCCATAGCATAGAGCCCTATTGCATTAAATCTGATTCAGGAATTGCTTGAAACGGAATTACATAGCGGTGCTTGGTAAAACTGTAGATCCGTGCGTGAAAAGTCATGCTTTTTTCATACTCTGAGAGCAGGGCTCTTGTACCTGAATTTTAAACAAGTTTCATAGGTATCATTCTTACTGAATTCAGAGAACCACTGCCGCACAGTTAATTATGTCTGTATGTGTGGATTTGTGACCGAGGATATGTAGCATATCTTTTCTGCTATTTGATACAAAAGAGATCCTATTAATCTGATTGTAGAGATGTTAAAATTGAGTAAGGTTCAACTAGTAAGTGGTAGAATCAGGATTTGAACCTAGTGCTCGCTTCGGCAGCACATATACTAAAAATAGGATTTGAACCTAAAACAGAGCCTGATGTTGAGCAATAGAATGGATGGCTTCCTGGGCATTCATAGCTCATGTTCCAAATTAATTTTGCCTGAGCTGTCCGTAAGATTTTCCCAGTCATTTGCTTTGCTATATTTTAGTGCAGTTTTTCACACTCTCACTTAAGTGAGAAATTTTTGTGATTCAGGTAAAAAATGAAACTGAAACTTCCTTTCTAAAAGCAATTGTTTCCCTGGGGCGCCTGGGTACCTTAGTCAGTTAAGTGTCTGCCTTTGGCTCAGGTCATGACCCGGGGTCCCTGGGATCAAGCTCTGAGTCGGGTCTCTGCTTAACGGGGAGTCTGCCCCCCTCCACCGCCGCTGCTCCCCCCTTGAGCTCGCTCTCAAATAAATAAATAAATAAATAAATAAATAAATAAATAAAATCTTTATCAAAATCTGTATGGTTGACAGGCAAGTTTAGAATAATGACATTTCAAATCAGTAGGGAAAAGATGGATTATTGATTACTGATTAAGTACCATTTTAGAATATTGGCTAGCCATTTAGAAAATATAAAGTTAAATATCTATATCACACCTTACACCAAAATAAATTGGAGGTGAATTAAACTGTTTAACTGTGAAAAAGGAAACCACAGAAGCATTGAGGAAAATATGCTGATAAATAATTTTAAGGCCTGTAGTGGAATTTTGAGTATCTTTATTTTTCTATTTATATTTTCTCCTTTTTTCCCCTAGAGTGAAATTTGTATTACTAGAGTGATATATGTATTAAATATGATATATATATTAAAACGTAACTGTGCAATTAAAAACAAATGTTTTTTTCTTATGTAAAAAGCTCAGGCCAAGAAGTTATAGGACAAGGGAACTCATTCTTCTTTTCTTCAGGTACAAGCAAGGTCCCGGCTTGGTTTGTTCTGACATATTGGATATTTTATGTCCTTGTTTAACCTTTAACTAACATAAACTTTTCTGTCTTGTGATGGATGAAACAAGCATCTATTCTCCTTTTCCTTGTCATGCATGAGGCATGAGGTGTCTCAGAGGGAGTGTTCACTGATGTCAATAGGAAATCAGCATGCCGTAAATATAGCCAGAAAAGTCACATCCATTCAGATGCTGAAAAGGAGTCAATGAAATAACTTTCTACCTAAAAAGTGCTGTTTCATAGTCAAATTTAATTATATTTTAAAATACATGCACATTTCATTAACATCACCAAAATTCTCGATTTACTTTTCGACTACTGGCTGCTCGTTATTTTCATCACTGTTTGGACACCAGAGTAAAACATGGAGCACCATCGATTGCTATCCTCACTTGGAGATTTAGCTTTCGTGAAAAGCAAGTCGTTCTTTAATGTCTTTTAGTATAAAGAATGAGGTGTGTTTTATGCACGTTTCCACATCCTTTGATTGCTTTTCTTTTTGTTTTTTGCTTGTTAATAACAAAGTCAAGTTTGCTGTCCAAACCTAGAAATCGTGGTGGAAAAATAACGAAGGAAATAAAAACCTGGAGGGCAGGCCAGGAGCTTGTTGTTGTGTATGTGGCTGGGGCGGGGGTGGGTGTGCGTGGGGGGTGGGGGGAGAGGATGGCGTAGATGACCAGCTGTCCAGAGAGGATAAGGCGGAGGCATGGAAGGTGCTGAAACCATGCCATGCACCTTCAGTACAAGAGCTAGTAAACCGCAGCACTGTTCTTGGAGCCGGAGCCCGTGACCAGATACTGATTTTTCTTTTTTCCTGCTGACACCTGACACTTTAAGAGAGTGGGGCGCCTTGTTCGGGAGAGAGGAGACTGGGATGCACACCCGCTGTCCATCTCGAGGGATTTTCCTGGACCTCAGGCGTTCCTCCACGCGCATTTGGAGGAAACATCCCCAGGGATAAAATCCCCAGAGGGCAGCGCTGTGACTCCAGCAAGGGGTCGGAGGGGCGCTCTAGGCACAGCTGCGTCCCTAGGACAGCAGGGCTTCCATGCCCGTGGAAGCAAAGCCGCCGTTGTAACCTATGCACAGGCACACCGTTCGTGCCCACCAGGAACTTCTCCAAGCTGCCGGTGACGAGGCTGCGGCACACTGGAGACAAGGAAATGAACGTGAGCCAGTCCCCAGTGCAGTGGCGTCCTCGCTGGGTCGCGGCAGAGTCTCACCGGAAAGGCGAGGAGCCCTTTACCGCGCCTCCCCAAGAGCAAGAGGTTGGGCTCGAACCCACTGCGAGGTAGGACATACCTGAGGGAATTCAGGATCTCTTGTTTCTTGGCGTTCTCCTGTCGCCTGAAATGCAAGCACCGGAAGCCAAGCACGATATGTATCAGAGTAATTTAGAAGACTTGCTAAAAATGTGGATCGGTCGCAACCTTTTTCACTCCAAAGTTTGCAAACCGTTCAAGAATCTCCCCACCCCACCCCACCCCGCCGTTTTGGAATGCTTGGAGACATTCACAGCTGATTGCATTCATTTTGGTATTTTATTTTACTACCTTTTTTCTTACTTGTTTGATGTGTATGTGAGGTCCCTATAGCTTTGTTCTATGACTACATTGCCTGAATATTTTAAAGCTGGGATAAATCCAAAATTTAAAAAAATAATCTGGGGGCACCTGGGTGGCTCAGTGGGTTAAGCCTCTGCCTTCAGCTCAGATCGAGATCTCAGGGTCCTGGGATCTAGCCCCACATCAGACTCTCTGCTCAGCAGGGAGCCTGCTTCCTCCTCTCTCTGTCTGCCTCTCTGGCTACTTGTGATCTCTCTGTCAAATAAATGAATAAAATCTTCAAAAAAAAAATCTGCTCCTCTGTTATATTCTTGAATATTTAAAAAATACACCAAAAACCCCTCGCTAGTGGTAATTAAGGGTTTAGGCTACATCTGTATTCTATTAAAGAATAATTTCCAAATAAAATCATTATGACAGCCTTAGATGAAAGGTAGAGTGGAAGTTTTGATTATATATGTAAATAATAAAGTCTTTCCACTAATAGGGGTTTTTTTTCTCCCTAGATATTAAACTTACCATGAAGAAAAATATTATCAATACATGGTACTCTTTTGTAAACGTTCCCAATGTGATTGCTCCAGATATTGAAAGCGAAATTAGAAGGATGGAAAATGGAGTGAGCAGGTAAATCCATGTATTTCTTCAAGCATTTTTTAAAAATTATTTTTATTAACATATAATGTATTATTTGCCCCAGGGATACAGGTCTGTGAATCAGGCTTACACATTTCACAGCACTCATCATAGCACATACCCTCCCCAATGTCCATAAACCAGTCACCCTATCCCTACCCCCTCACCCCCCAGCAACCCTCTCCATGCATTTTTAATACCAGCCACCATTCTTAAATTTAACTAGGTTTAATTTCAGTTTAACTTTTGTGACCTTGATCTTTGTGATTTATTTAATTTCATCCATTTATTTATAATTTGGAACAGCATAACTTGTCTCACAAATGAACATAGATATTATTGTGGTCATTATTTAGAAGCACTTATGTCAAATATTTCCTTATTCATTGGCAAGGCCTTCTCTTATGGGATATTTCAAATCTGCAGAGAAAGCATTGCCATAGATGAATGTGAAAATAATAAAAAGTGTGAAATGCTAAATGCTTTAAAAGTATAATTTAAAGTGGTTACCCTATATTGTGCTAAGTGAAATAATTCAATCAGAGAAAGAGAATTATCATATGATTTCACTCATAGGTAGAATTTATGAAACAGAACAGGTGAACATAGGGGAAGGAAGGGAAAAATAAAATAAGGCGAAATCAGAGAGGGAGTCAAACAATAAGAGACTCTTAACTATGGGAAACAATCTGAGGGTTGCTGGAGGGGAGGTGGGTGGGGGAATGGGGTAACTGGGTGTTGGGCATGAAGGAGGGTGAGTGATATAATAAGCACTGGGTATTATATAAGACTGATGAATAACTGACCTCCACCTCTGGAACTAATAATATACTGTATGTTAATTAATTGATTTGAAATAAAATAAAATAGATACAATAAAGTGGTTACCCTATAACTGAATAGAGCATGTACAAATGTGGTTGAATTTATTTTTTGTGGGAAGAAACGTTATTGCAGGTTTGTTCATACAAATGTATTATGTGACCTAAAGCACAGATTCATGCTTTCTATTTGATAAATATTAACATTAGTCAATGCATCGAATTAAAGAAATATGGAAGACCTAGAAAGTTGTTTCTTTTTTTTTTTTTAGAGATTTTATTTATTTATTTGAAAGATTATTTGAGATCACAAGTAGGCAGAGAGGCAGGGAGAGAGAGAGGAGGAAGCAGGCTCCCCGCCGAGCAGAGAGCCCAGTGTGGGGCTGGATCCCAGGACCCTGGGATCATGACCTGAGCCAAAGGCAGAGGCTTTAGCCCACTGCACCATCCAGGCGCCCTTAGAAAGTTGTTTCTTAATTACACACATTTTACTGAATTCCATGGATCCTGAGCGTTCTCATTTCACTCTAATTCCAAAGAGTTATATGTTAGTTTCAGAGGGTAGGAGAAAGAATGAAGCCATGGTCCTCCTAATGAGAAATGTCACTCTTTCTTAATGGTTTAAAACATTGATCTAATTCATCTCTGCCTCCTGTTGGACCATAGCTTCTTTTCTGATGATGATGATGATGATGATGATGATGATGGTGACAGCGCCTCCATGTTTGAAGAATCAGAGGATGAAAACCCCCATGCAAGGGGTTCCTGTAGACATAACTCACACAGAGGGGGGCCATCACAGAGGTGAGCACGATGATCTGTTCCTCCTGATCTTTTAAACTATTATGTAGATGAAAGAAAGGTATTCTACTTCTCCACTTCGCGGGCTTGACAAATGTTGCTGCCACCTAGGCCACTTCGCAGGATCTTGGGAATAACTTGCTGCTTATCCTTTTCCTCTCTTGGGAAACTGTCACGACCTGATGATTATTGATGTCCTTGGGGGCCATCAGTCACCAACGCTCCTGCTGATCATTTTCCCCGAGCCTGTCTCTGTCCCTGAAGTACCTCATGCCACAGTCCTCTATGACTTTTCTTACCATGGATGTTATACAGATGGTGACTATTATGATTTCATTTTCCAGGGAGCAGTACCTGCCTGGTGCCCTTGCGCTTTTCAATGTTAACAACAGCAGCAATAAGGAGCAGTAAGTACATTTGCAATAGAAAACCAAAGCTGTGCTTTTAAAGAACACCATTAAGAAGGTAGGAATGTATCGGAATCTGCTGCAGAGGAGATCTTTATTAGGAAAACTCTATTTAATACAATGGCTATAGTTTTTTATTATTTTGTCATTTGGTTATTTTCTTCTGAAAAAAGTGGCTACCCATATTAAAAGCAGCATGAATGCATGTATGTATGTTTGTATGTATGTGTACGTGTTTGAATACATACAGACAGCCATTGTCTGTAGGGTCAATGCAATTGCCCCTCCTTGTGGACAAAAAGAAATGAAATATTAGTCATCCTTTCTATTCTAGGCCAATATATCCCAGGTCGAGTTCCTTAGGAGACTATCTCTGAGAGGGAGGCTTGTGTGCAAAGGTTTATTGGGAGTGCTCCTAGGAATGATTTCTAGGAGAGAGGGGAGCCGGACTGGGCAGAGGGAGAAGTTGAACTTCAGGGGATAGAGTTGCTATGGGAAGCTCTAGAGGAGGGATGACCCTTAAGAGTTGGGTCATAGTTAGGCAGTAGGACTGGGCCTTTGCACATGCTCAGTCATTGGGTGAGGGCAGCCCCTAGGTTGGGAGGCAGAGCTTTGAACCTGGTGGCCTCCATCAGCCAAGGTCAGCCAAAGGAGAGGGAGCTGTGAGCTGTCATCAACCAATACTCTTGGCCGGAGGGAATGAGTGCCAGAGTTCAGTGCACTAAGGCATCTGGACAACACACTTCTTGAACTGCTCATGTCCGATTTCCTCGTATAGAAAATTCCTCCTATGTGAGAATATACCTCCTCCAGGAGTCTTGTTCTTTTTTCCCAAGGAAGCTTATAAGAGCATGGCTAATGGGATAAACCTAGGTCCCTGACAGCTGCAGCTGGTCTTGAGGCTTTAACTGAAATTGCTTATGCCCTCCTTTCCTACACATTCTAGAATCCTGTCACCTCTGGTCAGCACTTTTGCTGGTCTAGATGATTTACTTCATGGGATGAAATGATATAGATTCTTCTCCCTAAAGGATTTGGGGCTCTGGTCACCATGCCCTTCTTGAGTTATACCTGCTGTATTTGTCCATTTACCTCTAAAACTGGGCTGGAGAACACCAAAGACACCAGAGCAGATCACCTGTGTGCCAAATATACCGCCCCCTCTCCACCAAACACACATTGTATAACAGCAACACCATCTAGTTGTGATGAAAGGAGTCAGTTAATTTTGCCAGTATGGTGACTCCTTTCTTGCCTATCGATTTTTTGGCACAAGGGGCCCAAAGTGCCTGAGGAGTAGTCGTAGCTTAATGTTTAATGGGACACTAACTGTGTTGCCTGGAAGACACGTGATCTATCTGGAAGCCTGTAGATCCACAGACCATAAAGTTGTGGGGATGAGAAGGACACACTTTCTGTGTGAGTCTCTCCTACTTAAACTCCTTTTCCCAGACCCATACATGGTTATTTCCTTTTCCGTACCAAGTAGTTGATGGTGCATTCCTTGAAGCTGTGTTATTTGAATTGACTTTACCATTATCTTCTAGGGTCACCTCTAAATAGAGCTATAGTGTAGTCACAGCCCATTTTGACTTGTATCCCGATGTCAGGCCGAGCCATTCATAGACCATGCTCCTTCAGCTCCTCCTGTAAGACCCCCACATATGGGCATGATAGAGAGCTGAGGGATAGGCACTGATACAACAGTGGTAGAGCACATGGTGGGGGGAGGGTACTGTGCCCCATGCTTGATCCCAGATATTCCACTTCATCATGGGATGGATTACTGCACAACCTTATAACCTGCTAATTCTGGCAGAATCCAGCTCATGGCCAATAGTCATTTTCTGTCCCATGGTTACTTAATCTTCTTTCCAGGCCTTATTAACATGATGCTGTTGATAGGGTAGATCAAGGTGACATTCTGAGGAATGTCCAGATGGTCCAGATCCCTCTAGGCTGTGTCATGACATTGAGCCAGAGAGACAACATAGCCCTGGGAAAGACTATAACCATGTGCTGCTTTCCATCTTGTAACTATTTCTGCTCCTCTTCCCTGATCGTGATAAAAAAAATCACACACTCACCGTGACTGACCCAGAACATTGGGTATATGGCCTAGATTGTACGAGAGCATTGTTTTTCACATTTGCCAAGGCAGCTGCAGCTGGGGCTACTCTGTGGTTGATTTTGCAGTCGTCTACGGCCAGCTGCTAGTATCCATGTGGTTTTTGTAGGGACCAGACATTGAATGAAATGGTGGTGAGAGGGAACCACCAGCCCTGCCTGCATGAGGTCTTTAAGAATTGCATTTTCTTTCCTGTCCAGGATGCAATATGGTTTTCAGCCAGCAGGTGGGGGGCAGCTGGAGGGCTTCTACTTGTCCCCACCCCTCCACTTCCATTATAGTCACTCTTCCTCTACAAGCCAAGGGGCTTGTAGGGATGAGGGTTCTACCAATGTCCAAACATATACATTCCACTTTTACACTGAGGAACTGGAGAAATGACCACAGCGGGGGTCTTTAGACCCAGTGGAAGCCCCATAAGTCATATATTGTCAGTGATTTCATTCTTTTTTTTTTTTTAAGATTTTATTTATTTATTTGACATAGAGAAATCACAAGAGAGGCAGGCAGAGAGAGAGGAAGGGAAGCAGGCTCCCTGCTGAGCAGAGAGCATGATATGGGACTCGATCCCAGGACCCTGAGATCATGACCTGAGCTGAAGGCAGCGGCTTAACCCACTGAGCCACCCAGGCGCCCAGTGATTTCATTCTTCAGTTAGTGACTTCTGAGCTGGCTCAGGTTTAGAAACTATGAGGTTGTGACTTTTTATTGGGTTAAGTTGCTCTCAATCTCCTGATTATCCATTCCTGATCTGTTTTGACTGTGTATGTTAAACAGCACCCTGACAAGCCAAAAGGATGTGCATCTCTCTAGGAATAGATTCCATTAACCTCTTCCATAGCTCTCTGTGGGATAAGTTCCCTGCCTACCCATGCTCCCCTTAATGTTAATTACAGGTATTGGACTCATCTCTCTTCTGATGAGTAAACACTGCCACCAATCGCTTATTCCCAGGTTCTGGCATCCCTATTGCTCTCAGGGAACCCAGTTCTGTACCCAGTTCAGCATCTCCCACTCTCAGCCCTAGCCCTGGCTTCCAGAGGACAGTCCCACTGAGTTTCTCATCGGTGCTGGTGCCTGTCCCACCAGCATATTCCTTATCATTTTTGTGTCCTCTGAGCCCTCTGAGGGACCGTAGTCAGCTGGTGGACTGTCTTTCTTATCTGGGATGTCTACTTAAGCATATCACTTCTCTGAGTTTTTCTCGTACCTTCCTCTACCCTCTGCCATGGCCGTTTGTAATTTTATTGCACTTAGCATGAGCCGTCCCCTTTTCTGAGGTTCTGGGAGCCATCCAAGCAGTGTGTCAGCACCATTTCTTAGGATCTGTGCTAGGGTGTTAAAACCTGTATCACAAGGGTGTGCTCTCATAGCAACAAATTCTCCCTTATCCAGTTCTATGTTTGTTCCCCTTTGTACATGACGAGCTTAGGTGCCAAGCCCCACCTCCTTGTCCATTCTGTTTCCTGTTTCTCCTCAATAGCAGCATTCCATTTCTGCTGGGCTAGTCATATACAGACTAAATACATTTGTACATTTGCACCTAAAAATTTTCTTCTCATTAACATCCCCATGCTTCTTCTCAACTTCTCCAACTCTTAACCCATACTTTGAGGCCTAGATCTAGCTCCCTCCCTGTAACTACCTCTCTGACTACCTTCCTGGTTGTGAGATGCCTGTTCATTCATGTCTGAGTAATAAACTTTCCCAAGACATCTGAGCCAACGATGGCAACCTATTTTTGACCTTAGATCTGCCTGCCTCCAGGTTTCATCCTTCAGCTGATAGGAAGAAAGCCAAACTGTAGGAAGAGGCCTCTAATCACATATTCTCCACTCCAGAAGAAATTGCATATAGAAAAAGGCGATCTCAAATCCAGTGAATGATTCTAAGAATTAAGGTTCTAGTGTGTGGAGCTTTCTGACTACTCATGAAAAATTGCCATAGTTAGGATTATCCCTCTAAAGAAAATTGATGGCATTTTCTTGAAATTTCTCAAAGCTCTTACTCAATAATAAATAATAATAAATTATTGTATATTATTATATATAATACATATAATAAATTATTATAAGTGATATCAAGAAGTGTAAACTTTAAATAATAATTGTTCTGGAGACCTTGAAATTGCACCCAAGGGAGCTGTTGTTTCCTAAATTTCCCTTGTTGGATTTATGACTTTATCCACTTCCATTTCCTTCAATTTTGTGTGTTTGTGTGTGTGTGTGTGTGTGTGTGTGTGTTTTATCATTGGATGCATCCCCATTTTTGTAGAACTCTCCAGCAGAAAACCAAATTTCTGGTCTCTGAGCATGGGTTTCTGAATTCAAGGCTCAATAGAGAGGAAAGTAAATAAGAATGGAAGTCAGAATGTAATTTGATGATGTGACTTAGACATTTTTTTTTTAGAGAGCCAAAAGAGAAAAAGAAAAAGAAAAAAGAAAAGAAGAGGTAAGTTAGACTTTGGCATGAGTGATCCCAGGTTTTTGGGCCCATAACATTTTTGTATCTTATTACTAACTACATCTCTCACTTTTTAGCAAATCAGATGATAAAAATGAAAACAAAAAGGACTCAGAGAAGAAAATGAAGAAAACAAAGGAAAAAGAGAAGAAAAAGAAAGAAGAAACAGACAAAGATAAGAAAGAAGAGTAAGTGGCATTGAAATTAGGAACAAATTTATAATGAATTTTGAATGCAGGGTAATTTCCTGAAAGTTTATAGTTATGAAGCCTTGAGTAAAAGACTACATATGTTGTTATAAAATATGAATCATTTTTTTAAAATTTCCTTAAAATGAGCAGTGGTAGCTTTATTCTTAGTTTTCTCATCAAAAATTTTCAATGCTATGGTTAATAGCATTGCTATGGTTAATTCTCTTTCTGAAGCTCTGGTGAAGATTACCATTGAGAGACATTTAGGTTTCAAGAAAATTATGTTCCTAGGGTCTTAACATTAATTTTTTAAGTTGAAATAAAAATTATAGTAATTTTATTAACATTTTTGAGTCATAAATACTGCATGGCAAATAATCCAAAAGTAAGCAAATTTCCTTGCAAAAGCCATGCTTAATTTTGAGAGCAGTCCAAATGCTTATCAGCACCAGCCATTTGAAAGACCCCCCCTTTTTTTAAGATTGTACTTATTTATTTGACGGGGGGGGGGGGGTAAAAGCAAACACAATCAGGGGAGCAGAAGAGGGAGAGGAGGAAGCAGGCTCTCCACTGAGCGGGGAACCTGATGTGGTCCTCGAGCCCAGGACCCTGGGATCATGACCTGAGCTGAAGGCAGACGATTACTCGAATGAACCACCCAGGTGCCCCTGAAAGATCCTTTTTAAACAAACATTTGAGCGTTAGAATTTCACGAGGGTAAGGCTGAGTGATATTTTCAGTTGTCTTTTTACTTTTTACTAAAGGGAGTTTTTTGTTTTGTTTTGTTTTTTTGCTGATCCAAGTGAAAGATGTTTTTATTTTATTTTTTTAATTTAATTTTTTTCAGGGTTCCAAGATTCATTGTTTATGCACCACACACCCAGTGCTCCATGCAATATGTGCCTTCCTTAACACCCACGAGGCTCACCTAACCCTCTACCCCACTACTCTTCAAAACCCTCAACTTGTTTCTCAGAGTCCTCAGTCTCTCTCATGATTCGTCTCCCCCTCCGATTTCCCCCAATTCACTTTTCTTTTCCTTCTCCCAATGTCCTCCATGTTATTTCTTATGCTTAACAAGTAAGTGAAACCATATGATAATTGACTCTCTGCTTGACTTATTTCATTCAGCATAAGGTCCTCCAGTCCGGTCCATGTTGATACAAAAGTTGGGTATTCATCCTTTCTGATGGAGGCATAATACTCCATAGTATTATATGGACCACATCTTCTTTATCCATTCGTCCGTTGAAGGGCATCTTGGCTCTTTCCACTGTTTGGCGATTGTGGCCATTACTGCTATGAACATTGGGTACAGATGGTCCTTCTTTTCACTACATCTTTATCTTTGGGGTTTTCTAAACTTAAAAAAAAAAAACCTCTTTACCAGATAATATTCACTTATTTTTACCTGCTGGAAAGCTGTTAAAGCTTTTACAAAAGGGAAAAATCCTTAATAATATGGGCTTGGGGTGCCTGGCTAGGTCAGTCAGTAAAACATGTGACTTTTGATCTTGGGATTGTAAGTTCAAGCCCCATGTTGGGTGTAGAGACTACTTAAAAAGAAATCTTTTAAAAAGCCCTAAAAAAACCTCACCACCACCACCACCAACAACCCCCCCGCCACACCACCAAAACCCAATGTAGGTTGACACTAGAAAATTTAAAAAATTTTCCATTTGACCATATATTTCCTTTCTCTCTCCCTCCCTCCTTTTTTTCCTTCCTTCCTTCCTGCCTTCTTGCTTTCCCTCTACCCTCTATTGCCTCTTCATCCTTCAACAGATGCTTATCAACAAGGACTTTTTATTAGATTGTGTTACATTCTTCTTTCCATACAAGAGAGAAAGAAGCCATGAGTTCCCTTTCACAGCAGAATTCCTGATTGCTTTGTTTCCTGGTAGGGGGAGGGGCAATGCCCCATTCTCTCACCACCCATAACCTACCAAAGAGGTCTATGGCATACCCAGAGTTTAACATGATCTGTGCCACCATTTCTTCTCAGTATCTGGATTGATAGTAATGTCTGCAGCATCACAATACAACAAGGACGTTTAAAAAAATCTCATGCAAGCCTTAATGTAAGACTAGTAATTTAACTATCTATCCAGTCCTCACTAAGCAATTTCTTATGTCTATCACGCTCATGTCAAGCTAGTTTTCTCCCTGCAGAGTGAGTTTCTCCAACTTACTTCTGTTTCACGAATTATGGGTGATGGATATAACCATATGTGATATAAAAAAGGCCTTGTTTCTTAGTAATCTCCCATTTTCTAATTGCTGCTAGGAAGAAGAAAGAAGTCTTGGTTATTGATCCCTCAGGAACCATGTATTACAACTGGCTGTTCTGCATCTCTTTACCTGTTATGTACAACTGGACTATGGTTATTGCAAGGTATCTATATATTTTTGTGGATCTCGACCTGCTTCTGGTTTCTAAGTTACCTGACTTAACAGTTTGGTCAAGGGCTTTTGGGGACGTACCTCTTTTCTCCACCACAGGTTGTAAAGAGAGGTTATGTTATTCTCAATGTGTTTTCCTAAGATCAGGAGTAGGTGCTTTGCTTCTCAATATACTTAGAAATCCAGTACTGGACTGGGAGTGAGAGGACCTTTTTAAACTTTTGAGTGCTGAACTGTGTCATTAGAATTTTGGTAGAAATTTAGTTATTTTATTTATGTACTTTTCGGACTATAAGAAAAACATGTTGCCAAGAGTGGAAAAAGATCAAAGACCTAGGTTGTCTTAGAGCAAGATGTGTTTCCCAAGCGATTTTTCTATTGTTTTCTGTCTTTTAGACAGTAAGCATCTTGGCCATCCAGAACCAAGCACAATTCCTTGAAGCATTTTAAGGACAGATCGTAAGAACCTGGTCATCGATGTGTGGGACCCATTGTATTTTGACATTAGCTTGAGACTATTTATTCTTTTATTTTTTTTTATTTTTTAAAGATTTTTATTTATTTATTTGACAGATAGAAATCACAAGTAGGGAGAGAGGCAGGCAGAGACAGAGAGAGGAGGAAGCAGGCTCCCTGCCAAGCAGAGAGCCCGATGCGGGGCTCGATCCCAGGACCCTGGGATCATGACCTGAGCGAAAGGCAGAGGCTTTAACCCACTGAGCCACCCAGGCGCCCCGAGACTATTTATTCTTATTTGATGTCTTCACAATGTGAACTAGTATAATGGAAAGAATGTTGGAATTCAGAAGCAGGAGAAAACCAAATCCTCTGCCATTATTCAGAAAAGCCATGGTTAATTAAATGGGCCTAAGGCCCCTCTTAGTCTTAGTGCATCATATCTCTCATCATGATAAAAATTATACAGAGAGGACGTTTACTTAAACTTGCCCCCATTTCATTTTAATCACACAAGTTTTTCTTTTACAGAGCATGCTTTGAGGAACTTCAGTCTGATTACCTAGCATACTGGATTATTTTAGATTACATATCTGATGTAATCTATCTTCTTGATATGTTTGTACGAATAAGGACGGGTAAATATGTTCAGCTTTGGATATTTTGTAATTTTGTGCTTTTATCTCTATGGTATGATTTGAAATTTTGTAATTCAAGTATTCTTTGAAATAAACTCACAAAACTCTATTTTAGAGGAAAAGGCACTGTTGAAAGTAAGAGTACCATATACCTACCCACAAACTTAGGTCACTACAACCGATTCACTTAATTAAGCAACGTTTGAATGTGGATTGGTGGCTTTCCCCCATTAACTTGTTCATTGGGTTAGAGCCATGGGAGAAGAATAAAGAGAAGAGAAATGTTCTGCCAGCCCTGTGGGGAAAAGGTAATTGCTCCCTAACAGAGAGATACTATGAAGACGCATGCGGAGGGCTGTCATTGTGCCCAACAGAGCTGTACTAGAATTTTTTTTTAAACATAGATTCTTTTTTTTTTTAAGATTTTATTATTTATTTGACAGAGAGAGATCACAAGTAGGCAGAGAGGCAAGCAGAGAGAGAGGGGGAAGCAGGCTCCCCGCTAAGCAGAGAGCCCGATGCGGAACTCGATCCCAGGACCCTGAGATCATGACCTGAGCTGAAGGCAGAGGCTTAACCCACTGAGCCACGCAGGGACCCCTGTATTAGAATTTTTGTAATAGTACACAAATCCTTAATTCAAATTTGTGGTCATGGTGGGCGTCGTTGACTAGGGAGCAGGGTCTGACAACTTCCCCTTAAGTATTCTTGTTAAGTAGGTTTAACTTACTGTTTCTACGCTGTGCTCTGTGTTCAAAGGTGACCGCTGCGCAGAGAATAGCATTTAAGAATCATTCTAGGGGCGCCTGGGTGGCTCAGTGGGTTGAGCCTCTGCCTTCAGCTCAGGTCACGATCTCAGGGTCCTGGGACTGATCCCCACATCAGGCTCTCTGCTCAGCAGGTAACCTGCTTTCCTCCTCTGTCTGCCTGCCTCTCTGCCTACTTGCGATCTCTCCTGTCAAATACATAAATAAAATCTTAAAAAAAAAAAGAATAATTCTATAAGACAGGGACATGCTCCAAATGTTAACGTCCTACTCGCAGCTCCGGTAGCCGGTATAGGAAGAGGAACAAATTCTTTCCCGGGTGAAATGTATCAGAATGCTGACACTCAAGGCCCACTGCAGCACCACGGGAGAAGGAAAGATCCCAGATGACCAAGGAAGCCGGGGGGGGGGGGGGGGACAAAAAGGAGAGAGAAAACAAACCTCTGAAGGACGCTTATTCTTCACAGTGAAGGGAAAGACAAGAACACTCATAATGGGCAGCAAGGCAGGTGCCTAAACGTCAAGGGTTGGGCTGGGATTCTGACCAGAGAGTAGCATGAGGCGTTAGGCACAGCGTGAAGGTGTTTGGAAAAATTTCCAAGAACGCTGTTTGTAAAAGGAATGGCTTGAGCTGGGTAGAGATACTGGCCTGGAGCGATCTGTGTACTTTCAACGTACATATGCGTCACATACAAGCTTTCACTTTTACACTTACAAAGTTTTATTTTTTATTTCTTCAAAAGATCATTTTCCATAGCTATATGTTGATCAGTACCCATATCTTATCACATTGTTCAAAGCATGTTTATTGGAAATGAACTCTTTTTTTAAAATATTTATTTATTTATTTGTTTGTTTATTTTAGAGAGCTTGAGAGAGTAAGTAGGGGAAGGGTAGTTGGAGAGAATCTTCAGTTTGCGCTGAGCACAGAACCCAGTGCAGGACTCAGTGAGGGGCTCGAACTCATGACGCACGAGATCATGACCCATGAGATCATGGCATGGGCCGAAACCAAGAGTCGGATGCTTAACCGACTAAGCCACCCAGGCACCTCTATTGGAAATGAACTCTTGTTTTCGACTCAGTGGGTTATTTTAGAAATATTCATAATGGCATAAAAATGAAAAAAAAACCATTAAATTGTTGTGGGTTTTTTTTTCTTCTATTTTAGGTTATTTAGAACAAGGGCTGCTGGTGAAGGAAGAGACTAAGCTCATAGAGAAATATAAATCCACCTTGCAATTTAAACTTGATTTTCTGTCAGTGATACCCACTGATCTGCTGTTTTTTAAGCTGGGGTGGAACTATCCAGAAATTAGATTAAACAGACTGTTAAGGATCTCTCGAATGTTTGAGTTCTTCCAGAGAACAGAAACCAGAACCAACTACCCCAACATCTTCAGGATTTCCAACCTTGTTATGTATATTGTCATCATTATCCACTGGAATGCATGCGTGTACTTCTCTATCTCCAAAGCTGTCGGATTTGGAAATGATACATGGGTGTATCCTGATGTTAATGATCCTGAATTTGGCCGTTTGGCTAGAAAATATGTATACAGCCTTTACTGGTCTACACTGACTTTGACTACGATTGGTGAAACACCACCCCCTGTGAGGGATTCCGAGTATGTCTTTGTGGTGGTTGATTTCCTAATCGGCGTGTTAATTTTTGCTACCATCGTTGGTAACATAGGTTCTATGATTTCCAACATGAATGCTGCCAGAGCAGAATTTCAAGCAAGAATCGATGCAATCAAGCAGTATATGCATTTTCGAAATGTAAGCAAAGATATGGAAAAGAGAGTTATCAAATGGTTTGACTACCTGTGGTCCAACAAAAAAACAGTCGATGAGAAGGAAGTCTTGAAGTATCTCCCCGATAAGCTGAGAGCAGAGATTGCCATCAACGTTCACTTAGACACTTTAAAAAAGGTGCGTATTTTTGCGGACTGTGAGGCTGGGCTTTTGGTGGAGTTGGTCTTGAAACTGCAACCCCAAGTCTACAGTCCCGGAGATTACATTTGCAAGAAAGGGGATATTGGACGGGAGATGTACATCATCAAGGAAGGCAGACTCGCTGTGGTGGCCGATGACGGAGTCACTCAGTTTGTGGTACTGAGTGACGGCAGCTACTTTGGTGAGATCAGTATCCTTAACATTAAAGGCAGCAAAGCTGGCAATCGAAGAACAGCCAATATTAAAAGTATCGGCTACTCAGATCTGTTCTGTCTCTCCAAAGACGACCTCATGGAAGCTCTCACTGAGTACCCAGATGCCAAAACTATGCTAGAAGAGAAGGGAAAGCAAATTTTGATGAAAGATGGTCTACTGGATATAAATATTGCAAACGCTGGAAGTGATCCCAAAGATCTTGAAGAGAAGGTCACCCGAATGGAGGGGTCGGTAGACCTCTTGCAAACGAGGTTTGCTCGGATCCTGGCTGAGTATGAGTCAATGCAGCAGAAACTGAAGCAAAGACTAACCAAAGTTGAGAGATTTTTGAAGCCACTCATTGACACAGAATTTTCAGCTCTTGAAGGATCTGGAGTTGAAAGCGGGCTCCTGGACTCCACGCAGGACTGAAAAACTGGTCACTAACAAGGACGTGTCTCATGATCCTTTCGGGGATGGGATTAAGCAACTCTAAATTGGAAGAAGAAGAAGGTGCAGCTGGGAAGTTCTTCCGTAAGGGGAATGTGCTCAGGCGGAGGGAACAAGGCCCACACACTCCCTTGTGAGGTAGTGGGATTAAAGGATTGCTGTCTTTAGGATTTTTCAGAATGGATAACGTGCAAAGATAGAGAAGGATTAACTTGTCAGTATCTGTGTCTTCTGATTTTTTTCATGTATGCTCCTTTTATGTAAATATTCTTTATAAAAGTGAACAAGTACCCCTCACTTTCAGGCAGTTTACACTGTGGAGGAACAGCTGGGAATTCCCAGGGACATTGTGTCCCGGATACCATGTTAAAAAGAATTAGAATGCAATAAACTAAAGTAAGTCACAAAACTGGAGTGAATATTGTTTATTTGATAATTTAGTAGGGAGTTTAGGATCTGTTAGAGCTTTCTAGGGTCTTTTAATCTCCTTTAGAGTCATTTTAAGGACATTAATCCTTGTAGTCTAGGACTTAGGAAGGGTGGTGAAGAGAGAAGTTCTCACGATAAAAGTGTGACAAATCAGACTTTGCATATCTATGCTTATCTATAAATATGTAACATTAAAATCATAAAATGGGGCACCTGGGTGGCTCAGTGGGTTAAAGCCTCTGCCTTCAGCTCAGGTCATGATCCCAGGTCAAGCTCCCAGGGTCCTGGGATGGAGGCCCGCATTGGGCTCTCTGCTCAGCAGGGAGCCTTTCTTCCCCTTCTCTCTCTGCCTGCCTCTCTGCCTACTTGTGATCTCTGTCTGTCAAATAAATAAATAAAATATTTTAAAAAATATTTAAAAAATCATAAAATGTAGGAATCTTTTATAACGATTTTTTTCTTTCAAGATTTTATTTAAATTCAAGTTAGTTAACATATATGGTAGTAGTAGTTTCAGGGGTAGAATTTAGTGATTCATCACTTGCATATATCATCACCCTGTGCTCATTACAACAAGTGCCCTCCTTAATGCCCATCACTATTTACCCCAACCTCCCACCCACCACCCCTACAGCAACCCTCAGTTTGTACTTTTATGATAATTTTTCAGATTCTCTGATTATTAAGGCCTGATAGCAAGGACTACTATCTTCCTTATCTGACTGGCCAGCAATAAAAAAAAGGTATAAAGATAATTCCATTGCTGGATGATTAACAAAGAAAATTGTTGTAATGTCCGGAAAGGAGATGTGTAAGTTCTATGGACCAGCGCAGGCATCATCAGGCAATTTCCTAGAAATTCAGAATCTCGGGCCCTACCTCATGACTACTAGATTAGGATCTTCATTTTAGAAAGCCCTCTGGGTGATTCATACCCACATTAAATCTTGAGAAGCACCCTAGAGAGCCAGGAAGGAGTTAGTGGGGTTGTTCTAGAAATTTCAGAAAAGGGTACTGTATGACAGGTGTGTGGTTGAGAAAGACTTTTCTAATCAATCGTACAGCTTTCTTCCACTGAACCCAGATATGGTTTAAAAAAATCTTTTTTTTTTTTAAAGATTTTATTTATTTGTCAGAGAGAGCGAGCGAGCATAGGCAGACAGAGCAGCAGGCAGAGGCAGAGGGAGAAGCAGGCTCCCGCCCAGCAAGGAGCCCAATGCGGTACTCGATCCCAGGACGCTGAGATCATGACCCGAGCCGAAGGCAGCCGCTCAACCAACTAAGCCACCCAGGCATCCCTGATTTTAAAAAAAATCTTAACAGTGGTCACTGGAGTTGATATAAAATTTCTATCTCTGCCTATAACAACATGACTTAACATGGCATCTTGCTAATTTGACGTTTCAGATATTTCTATAGACCTTGATCAGTGTATGTCTATGGTAGAGTGTGTTCTGTTCTACCAAAAAAAATATTCATTGAACTGTACATGGTATTTGCAGTCTCATGTTGGCATTTTACGTTTCATCTATTCAATAACAGCTAGCAAGTATTTCTTCCCTACAGAGGAAGTGACTAGTTCTGGAGTGTAATTAATATATAACATGGTTTCTGCCCGTGACAACTACTTCTTCTTCTTCTTTTTCTTCTTCTTCATTCTTCTTCACACACATTTTATTCTTTGTTCCGTGTGTTGCTTGTTATAAAAACCTCTAAGACACCGTAAAGAGGCTTGATCTGCTAAGATCGGAATGAGTGAGGGTTACACACCGGCTCAGGGCCTGGGTTCCAAGCAGAGCAACCCCAGTCACAGCACTCAGGAGAGTGGGTACTTTGAGTCTTACTTCAGCTAGAGACATCCAAGCGTTCTGATTTCATGAACTCTGACCCGCAGCTCTATGAGTCTTTCTGATGCTTATATTGGACAGGGGGCAGATTCTTGATTCAAAGACCTGGAGTCAGGACGGCTTAGCCAACTTCTTTTCCATGACGCCTTCAGGTGGAGGCTGTGACAGGTGGTGGCGGGGTTCCAGTTCAGAGGAGGGAGGGCTGGTTGAAATTTGAAGATCTTGAGTAACTGGTTCTGAGAGCCGATGAGAGAATTCTGGGACTCATTGACGGCAGATCAATAAGGGAGAAGGAACCCAATCAGCTAGCCTTCCCAGTGTGTCTGACCCCAACTCTGTTATAATGTAATGTTCTTATAGGAATAGATCTCTCAAAGCTTTGCATAGATCTTAAAAACAAGCTTATCTGGGTGGCTCAGCGGGTTGAAGCCTCTGCTTTCGGCTCAGGTCATGATCTCAGGGTCCTGGGATCGAGCCCCGCATCAGGCTCTCTGCTTAGCAGGGAGCCTGCTTCCTCCTCTCTCTCTGCCTGCCTCTCTGCCTACTTGTGATCTCTGTCTGTCAAATAAATAAATACAATCTTAAAAAAAAAACAAAAACGAACACACAACTTTTCCTACTTGAAATATGATGTGATTCAACTTCTTACCATTAGGTGGCAATGTTGGTCTACAATTACAACCTTCAAAGCTTGAGATTTTCTTCACAGAAATTATAGGTAGTAAAATCAGAGCTCTCTGGCAATAATGGGCATTTTTTTTCTCCAAAAAGATTTCCAGAAGATTTTAACATGGCACATTCTATGCAAGCCTAACATTAAAACATGATCAAATAAAATTTAGTATGCAAATTGAATGGATAAAGCAACAAGACAGATTGAAGCATTGTAGTATTTCTTAATTTCAGAGCGTTTCACAAAGCAATAATGACAGCTACATTACGAGAAGCTTTTTACCACTGTGTAAGTATGTATCAGAGGTAGGCAAAAGGAATAAAAAAGGGGGAAAGCAGCATTTATATTGAAATTCAGGTTATGTTTTTATTTTTTTAAAAAGTCCATTGCTTTGGGGCGCCTGGGTGGCTCAGTGGTTTAAGCCTCTGCCTTCGGCTCAGGTCATGATCTCAGGGTCCTGGGATCAAGCCCGGCATCGGGCTCTGTGCTCAGTGGGGAGCCTGTTTCTCCCTCTCTCTCTGCCTGCCTCTCTGCCTACTTGTGACCTCTCTCTCTGTCAAATAAATAAATAAAATATTAAAAAAAAATAAAAAGTCCATTGCTTTAGAAAGTTTGGGAACTACTGGTCTGTTTTTTGTTGGTTTTTTTTTTTTTTTTTTTTATTTACTTGACAGAGAGAGCGATCACAAGTAGGCAGAGGCGGGGGTGGGGGGTGCCAGGTAGCAGGCTCCCTGCTGAGCAGAAAGCCCGAGATGCATGCGATGCGTGGCTCAATCCCAGGACCCTGAGATCATGACCTGAGGCAAAGGCAGAGGCTTAACCACTGAGTCACCCAGGCACCCCTACTGGTCTGTTTTAACAGTGTTGGAAGTATGCCTGGGTAAAACACTGCCAATTAAGGTATTATTCTTCCTATGACTATAGAAATAGTAATTTTGGATGTCTTTATTTTATAGACTGTTCGGAATATAAAATACCAAAAAGCAGGCTTACAGACTCAAAAGAAAAGCTTGCTATTCACAGGGCTAGTTTATTTCTAGGTGAAAGGAGAACGTGGAAAGTGCATGGAAAGGAAACCGGAGAATATAGAAAATGCAGAAAGACTCCAGAGATCATCGAATTCACGCCTCCTCATTTTACAAATACAGAAATGATGATCGGACAACATTAAAATTGGTGAGGATATCAGAACTTGGAGTAACAGTGAGAATTGTGACCATGTGTTGGAGAACCAGATGCTAATATCAGCTAGAGCCAAGGCTGGGCTGATCTAAAACCCAGCAATCATTCCTAGGTGTAGTCACTACAGAAAATTGGCCACACATACAACATGAGATCACTGAAGACAACTTAAATGCCTATCTAGAGGAAGCTAGTTACATAAATTGGAACCTGTTCATATAATGGAAAACTATAAATGTTTGAATAGTAACAAGTAACACCTAGTGATTAGTTTGCGCTGGGTGTTGTACAAGGGCTTTCTATGCACTTAATCCTCATGATAACTTATAAGACAGGTTCCACTGTGTTTTCTATTTAAAAGGGAGGCATAGAGAGTTTAAGTAATTTGCCCAAGGCTCCCAGGAAGGAAGTGGTAAACTGATCTTTGAACCCAGATACTGAGGCTTCAGGGTGCCTGCTCTTAATGCTGGCATTTGCGCTGACTTTTGTGTGTACACACCATCCCTTCCACACAGAATTCACAAACATACCACACAATCCTGAGTAGTGTTTATGAATCTGTACCTCTGATATGACAGTTTAACAGCAGGTATGGGAATGATAGCAGGAATCAGAACAGTGCTTGGACTTGTGGGGCTGGAGAGCGTGGGATGCGAGGAGAGAGACACATTCAGAGGACTTTAGCTGTGGCTGTTGTTTCTTATTTTTCAACAGTCTGAAGGAAATAAGCCCACATGGTAAGGTCTGGCAAACGTAGGTGCAGATAGAGGTAGTCTCTATAATTTTGGTATACACGCCCTATCGCAAATGAAGAAGAAAAGAGGAGTAGAGGAGGTAAGTATAAATCCACACAGCTGGTTTAGTGACAAAGTCTGGACCTTTGACCCTTGGTTCAATGTTTACTTCACTAAAGGGTTGTACTTGATTGCTTTCTACACAGACCAAACTGAGTGCTTTATGGGGCTCCACTTGGTGATAACGTGTCTGTTCTCTGTATGTTTTCACTTTAGTCAGTCTGCATATTGAGTAAATTCGAGATAATACTTTCTAGAATTACACACTTCAGGTCTGGCTCTTGGTTTCCCGATGAGTTAGGGGTGAAAGAATGCCTTTTTCACCAATGCATTCCTTCGGGGTTCTGAAAATAGCAATTTGCCACAAAATGACTCACTAGCCTGACAATGTTGCCCCTTAAAAAAGGGTTGATATTGGGTTTCTTGACAGATCGCCAATTTCTCCTCTTTTAAGTTAGGTTCATTTTTGTTCTGTCTGGGTTGACCCTAGCCAGTTGGACTTAGTCCAAGAACCTACTTGAGTTAGTTCTTCAGATATCTGTGAGCCTGTTTCCTGGGTTTGTCGCAAAGGTTCACGATCCCCAGGGGCACAGTATTCCGATGGTGCCCAAATGCATGACCTTCCATGATATCCTTCAGTGACCTCATTGCTTATTCTCGGCAGAAAGAGTGACCAATGAGACACCCAGGGCACAAGGCATGATCATTTGCCTACCATTAGTTGGAGACTCTAGAACAGGAGTGCAATTTTTTCCCACTCATTTTTGAAGGTAATAATTCATTCCCCCTAGTTCCTTTGTTTGCAAAAACTACTAATAATTGATAGATCTACATTATAGGTATTTCCACTGCTCCATTCACATATAATTTCAAAATGCCCCCAAAATACGAAAGATATAAAATTACCAAGAAAGCATGCCACAGTAAAAAGTGACATGAAATAGACTTCAATTATATTTCTTTTAGTTTCATGTCTAAAATAATTGGGCAGGGACACCTGGGTAGCTCTGTGGGTTAAAGCCTCTGCCTTCGGCTCAGGTCATTATCCCAGGGTCCTAGGATCGAGCCCCGCATCAGGCTCTCTGCTTAGTGGGGAGCCTGCTTCTCCCTCCCTCTCTGCCTGCCTCTCTGCCTTCTTGTGATCTCTGTCTGTCAAATAGACAAATAAAATCTTTAAAAAAATAAAATAATTGGGCATTTGAAACTCATTGATTAAAGACACACAAGACTCTTCGGTGACAGAAAAGTAAGTCATTTTTTTACTGAGCTGAAATAATGGCTATTTCCTCACATGTTAGAAATTCTTAGTTAAAATTTTGGTACTGAATCTCTAAATATAGACCTCTTGGCTTACCACCACTGACCTAGTTTCATTTCTATGTTTTAACCTGAAGAGGGAGCCTCCTCTGTGCCACGCTGGAAAGTCTTTGGCTCTATGCCCTCAGGGAGGATGGTCAAAAATAAGTCACAAAATAAATCTAAAAATATATCATGTAGCTTAACCATATTTCAAACACTTACCTGTAATCACGTACAGCATGCCAAAGGTTCTGATAATGAGGACTGAGTGTTCCTGAGCCCAGTTAAGATTGCTATCTTCAGATTACGTGATCTTGGAGAACAGGAAGCCATAACTAAATCATCTATTTGAGCTGTACATAGATTTGTGGACAAAAGGAAATCAGTTAAAATCACCTATTTGAACTTTCAAAGATTTATCATAAGATGATGATTATTAATTAAATTCTATATGCTATTTAGAACACGATCACATAATGATGGTAAGGACAAATAGATTCTCTACCTACTGCTCCTGATGGGACCACTTATACCTAACATGTTTAAAAATGCTCTTAAAACTAATGGATGAGCTTCAGTAGAGATAAATTCCACTGGAGCACACTGGAGTAAAATAATACAAATGATAATTTTGAAACAATTGGCTTTAAGCAATCAGATACAATAAAGACCTACATAAAGAGTTCTGTAGCTTGTAATGGTCCAGGGAGGAACCAAAAAAAAAATTTTTTTTTTCCACTAAAATGCTGGATTTCTTTAGGAAGTTTTAAGAAGCATCATTTTCTTGCCTTTGTAGAAAATCATGAGGCATCTGAACTTAGAAAATTGTACGCACTTCTCTTGAGCGATCCCTGAAATATATTTTATTAGAGGTGGATGAGATCTCAAGAATGAGTAAGAGGGTGACATGTGAATGGAGGGAGGGGCGGGAGGGAGCGTGGGGCTCCAGGACAGAAAGACAAAGGCTGAGAGAACTAGGCTTTAAAAGACAGCAACAACCAACGGGCCTCTAGAGGATTATGAAGAGCATGGAGAGACTTAACATTGATGAACTCACCTTCAAAGTGCCTTCAGAAGCTAATGATTCCCAGACCTGTCCCTGATGACTAAGAGAAAAGGAACACTAATCTCACGGTGGAAAGAGACCTTAACACGCATGAGGTCCTGAAGTCAAGTGTAAGATAAACAGAGTGACCCACTAGCCTCTGGTTTTGCTCTACTGATTAGACTTTCCTGAGTGTTTGCTGCACTTGCCAGACACACAGCAGATAACGTGGTACCAAAGCTCCAGGACTGTTTGCTTTTCTCACTGGGCAGCAGATGATTCTTAGAAGTGAATTCTTAGGGGCACCTGGGTGCTCAGTTGTTAAGCGTTTGCCTTTGGCTCAGGTCATGATCCTGGGGTCCTGAGATCTAGCCCCACACTGGGCTCCCTAATCGGCAGCCTGCTTCTCCCTCTCACACTCCCCCTGCTTGTGTTCCCTCTCTTCCAGACTTTCTGTCAAATAAATAGGTAAAATCTTAAAAAAAAAAAAAAGAAGTGAATCATTAAGCAGAGTTTTGAGAAAAAGAAAAAAAATATTTCTGAGCAGAGAAAGGTCAGGTGCAATAATGAGGGTAACAGATTGTTTCTAGAGCAATTTGTTCAACCTTCCCTGATTATGACCCACAATACATGGCCCATATAAAATGGGTTTTGGTGGCACCTGGGTGGCTCAGTGGGTTAAGCCTCTGCCTTCAGCTCAGGTCATGATCCCAGGATTCTGGGATCAAGCCCCACATCGGGCTCTCTGCTCAGCGAGGAGCCTGCTTCCCCCCTCTTTCTCTCTTCTGACGGCCTCTCTGCCTACCTGTGATCTCTGTCAAATAAATAAATAAAAATTTTTTTAAGTGGGTTTTCATTGCAATACAGGAAACACGAAGCTGTAAAAAACCTCTCAGCAAAGAGTACTTCCTCTTCAAACATGCAGTGTATTTGAGGACTTGTTCCAGCTATCCTATTTTAGTTCTTTTGAAAAAATGCTTGTTGTAAATTACTAAATTGATTTCATGATTAATTAATGGACCATTACTGGCAATTTGGAGGGGGAGGGGAGACACTCTTCCAGAGAAGGATAAGTAGGATTGCCTGGAAGAGGAATTCACTTTAAACTAGGCAGAGGTGAGGAAAATCATGTAAAGGGAAAGGGGAGGGAAAAATACACAACAGTGGAGGTTCTGGAAGCTTCTTCATATGAAACATTAAGATAATAACTCCTCACAGTGCTGTGACTCAGAAAGAAACATAGTTTATTTAGAGTGGTTGTCTTGAGACCCTAATGTATGGATGAATTACCTTTTTTTTTTTTTTAATGATATCTGAATGTCAACCTCATTTGCAGGAGTGCCTCTTCTAGTTTTTATTAGATTTTCTTTCAACCCATTCAGAGAAATAGTAAGTCTTTTCATAGATCACAGATAAATGGCAAGAATGTTTTGCAAGGTGCATCGAATCTACTCAGAACTAAGATTTACCTGATTTTACTTTTCTCTTCAAGAGAACACAGTGGTTGTGGAAATGAATTGTCCTACTAACTTCAGAAGCACTAGACGCTCCTCAGCACACTGTCACTCCACATTAAGAACTAACATGTTTCTAGTATCGTAGTTTTGATGCAAACCTTAGAAAAATAAATGCACCAGAATAATCCAACAACAAGCCTGGAAAGGATTTTTCAGATGTCAGGTTAACTACTGCTGAGCTCACATGAATAATATCTAACAGAATACTATCTAAGCTCTTTCAAATGCCCCAAGGAATTAAAAATTTGTCACCTCTCTTTTTTAAAGTATTTTATTTATTTATTTGACAGAGAGATCACAAGTAGGCAGAGAGGAAGGCAGAGAGAGAGGGGGAAGCAGGCTCCCTGCTGAACAGAGACCATGATGTAGGGCTCCATCTCGGGACCCTGAGATCATGACCTGAGCCAAAGGCAGAAGCTTAACTCACTGAGCTACCCAGGCGCCCCTAAAATTTATCACCTCTTTTAAGCTGATAATTTGATTCTCTGACAACCATATCATTACCTTTGGAATGTTTTTCAAATTCTTTTAGTGACTTTTATTGAAATTTTATTTAAAATTTTATTTATTTTTTATTGAAATTTATTGAAATTGAATTATCAACTTTCCTTCACAAAACTGGATTATTTGTGCATTATAGGAGTTTAGAAGTAGGCTCAGTTGCATGCAGAAGGTAATAATGGCTTAGTGGAATGCAGGAACTGTGGTTTAAATCCAATAGGTCTTTATTTACTTCTCATGCTGAAGTCCAGATAGACGCAGAACAGGGCTGCCGTGACATTTTCCAAACAAAGCCTCAGGGATATCAGTTCCTCTCTGGACGTTTCGACACGTCTGCCTTTCATTCCCGAGGTCTCCTCTCCCAAGATTGCCTCATGGTTTGAGATGGTTAATTCACCTTCTGCCCGTCCCATTTAAACGTTAGACATCAGGAAAGAGGAACACAGGAGGACTTCCTGTGACACTTTCCACTTCCACTTACGTCTCATTGACAAAAACTTAGTTGTGTGCTTACACCTAAGAGAGAGAGGCTGAAACAACATAGTTTTTACTATGGGATATATAATATCATATGTATGATATTATACATATGTATATCATATATAATATCATATGTATGATATTATATATCCCATATAAGAAATATATAAAATAATGATGTAATATATATTGTATATAATATAAAATTATATAAACAATATATATAATTCTATAATATACATTATACACGATACAATGTTAAAGTCTAGCAGAAATACCTATCTTCTTCCTTCAGCAATAGAACCCCTGAATTTTTATCCCATGTATAGGATATCTCCCCAGATAAGTCCATTGTTTCTTGAGACCATTATAAATGAATGAACTATCCTGCGCCCAGCCTTATCTTTTTTTATTTTTTAAGGTAATATCTGAATGTCAACTATACTTTCAGGGGTTTCTCTTCTAGTCTTAGAGAATCTCCTTTCAACATATTCAGAGAAATAGTGAACCTTTTCCTAGATCACAGATGAAAAGCAAGAACATTTTGCAAGGTGTTTTGACTTTGCTCAGAACTAGGATTTCTGCTAGATTTGAACTCTGGGCTGAGAGAAGAAAAAAAAAATCTTGGTTCTTTGAGTGATTCCCAAGGCTACTGCAGTCCTTCAGAAGACACAGCCAAGTTGAACACTGGGAATACTGGATCTCAGACCCGGGTGCCTAGCCTCCTAGAGAGTCTCCTGCCCCAAACAGTGCACTTGGCACCGTGTTAGACCCTGGGGCTTGCCACTCACTCCAGCATCAGGCATGGGGCAAGCCTGAAGAATGTCTGAGATAAGTCTGTTTCAATGTACAACCACTCCAAATTCCTGTCTGAGAAATGACATCGTCCACCTGTGCACAGGTCCCAAGACCCTCTCTTGTACTCAAGGAACTTGCTGTCATAATGATCTCCCTTTCCTTTGCCCCTCATCATGCTTGATCATCCCCCACCAAGGAAGATCTCTAGGATTTTCCTTGAACCTGACACGGTTTCTCTTTCTTCACAGATCCTCTTTCTCTGTTCTTCCTTGAACCTGACACAGGTAAGTTTTGTTGCTCTCACTTCCCTGAAACCTCTTTCAAGGTCACTGATGAACCCTGCTTGTCCAAATCTCATGATCAGCCCTGAGCCCAAGACTTAGTAGACTTCCCAGTAGTGTTAGGTAGAGATGAGCACCATTTTTCCTGAAACATTTCACTTGCCTTTCAGGACACTTGGCTTTCAGTCACTTCTCCAGACTTCCATCTCCCTTGGTTCCCCTCCTCATTGAATCTTTAAAGGCCAAAGTGTCCCATGGCCACAATATTCACTCCCTAATTGAGCTCAAACATACCATGGCACTTCATAAGCATCTGTATGCTGATGACTCCTAAGTATATAACTTCAGCCTCTCCTCTGAACTCCAGACTTGCATATCCAACTAGGCACTTGGTATCTATCTCCTTTGGTCAAAGTACTTTAATAAGAAATACATATTTTGGGCTTTTTTCTGGATCCTGGCCGAAACTCCCAAAACCATTGTTGTTTCCTATGTGATATGTTATAGGAACATCTTTTATTATATTTGGTTTTTGTCACTGGCTCCTGAGACAGCTCCGGAGTGAAAAAAATTTAAAAAGCATTTCTTTCGGTATTCATAACAAGCCCCTCTCAACCACATCTGAGTTTATGGTTTTTTTTAAATATTTTATTTATTTGATAGGGACACAGTGAGAGAGGGAACACAAGCAGTGGGAGTGGGAGAGGGAGAAGCAGGCTTCCTGCCCAGCAGGGAGCCCAATGCGGGGCTCAATCCCAGGACCCCAGGATAATGACCTGAGCCAAAGGTGTACGCCCAATGACTGAGCCACCCAGGAAGCCCATGAGTTTATGTTGTTGAAGTAACTTTTGGAAATCCCCTAACCTTTGGGAAGAGTAGAAGGGCTGGAGGTGAGTTCATCCCTAACACTCGATGATCTCATCAACGAGGCCTATGTAATGAATCCTTAGTAAAAAAAAACCTAATCCAAGGGGTTTGGAAAGCTTCTGTCTTGGTAACCACAGTGAGAGGCTGGGAGGGTGGTGCCCCCCAGAGAAGGCAGGGAAGCTCCTGTCCCTTTCCAACTTCCTTGCCCTGTGCGCATCTTCCATGTGGGTAGTCCTGAGTTGTATTGTTTATAATAAGTCAGTAATAAAAACTAAACTGGGTCCCTGGCTTCCATGAACCATTGTAGCAAATGACAGAACACCGGGAGAGGGACACGGGGACCTCCCATTATAACTCATTGGCTACAAGTACGGGTGACAACATGAGACTTGAACTGGCACCTGAAGAATGAGTGTGTGGCGGGGGGGCAGTCTCGGGACTGAGCCCCTAACCTACGGTGCCTGTGCTCTCCAGGCACTTAGTGTCAGAACTGAGTTGAATGGAGGACACCTAATTGGTATATTCCACAAACGGAATTACTCTCGTGTGGAAGAACTTACACATCTGGGTTCAGAGTGGTGTTGTGCTTAGAGAGAAGCTGCAGATTTTATCTTTACTGAGGACTTGATGTGTCCTAAGGAGAACTCGTGACTATCTTTCCCACTTTTTTCTCCCCCAGGACTCTCTATGTCCAAAAATGGCACCGCTGTTGACCCAGTTCCTCAAGTGGAAGATTTTGGGTCATCTTTCCTTGACTCTTCACCTCAAACCTGTTCTCTACTCTGCCGGGGAATGCTGTCAGCCCAACTTTCAAGATACATCTTGAATGTGACGGTCACACCTTACATCCACTGCTCAACCAAACCGTCATTTTTCACCTGAATTCCTACAGTTAACCAGTGTCTAATTCCACTCTGGCTCTCCTTACCCCAGTGGTCCATTTCCATCGAGTTGCCATGGTGGTCTTTTAGAAACAAAATCAGATTTTAAAAGAGACCCTTCCTTTTAGGATATCACTTCCCCTTTTTTGAACTTAGTGGTTATATACTGCCAATGTCAAGATTTTTCTACTTCTGTTTTCAAGGTGCTCTCCAACCTTATTTATGACCCTTGTCTTGAGATTCAACAGAATTTTCTCTTTTTTTTGGTTCAAACACATGCCATGTTTATTTTCACCCTAAATCTTACCTTATGTTGTGTCCCTACCACTTGGATTGCGTCTTTCGATCCTGTTCAATTCTTATTCTGACCTTAGTCATTCACTGAGTTCTTAAGGTCTTCATGAACCTCTTCATCCCTATCCTTAGGGTTGTTTTACTTACGATGACTCCCTCTCATCTCTGAGTACATATGTCCAGTACCCGATAGTATAGAGATCCACTAGATTCAATCATTGATTGATGGATGGATGATTAAGCTGAATATTTGAAAACAGTTTACATTAAATATGAATAAATGCTTGGTTGATTTTGTCTCTGTTATGTAGGTTTTCCTAAAAACTAAGATGATAAAGGTAAAAAATTTATTTTAGTTTCATTTTCATGAAGTTCACATTATATATACTATTTTTATTATTCAATTCTGTTTATTACTAACTAAAGGGAAAAAAGGAATCAGTTCCCTAAAGTTATATACATTTTAAGCTGACTAGAAAAACAACCTGATTATTAATTTCTCTAGTTCTCTGTCCTACATATAGCAGAAAATATTTTTTACTTACTTTGGCTGATACATCTTGCACTTTATGTCGTATCCTTTATTTCTTTTTTTTTGTTTATTTTTATGTTTTTATTTAAATTCAAGTTAGTTAACACATAGTGTTTTATTAATTTCAGGGTAGAATTTAGTGACTTATCATTTGCATATAACAGTCAGTGCATGTAACATCAAGTGTTCTCCTGAATGCACATCACCCAGTTACCCCATCCCTCCACCCACTTCCCCTCCAGCAATCCTCAGTTTGTTTTCTGTAGTTAAGAATCTTTTATGGTTTCCCTCCCTCTCTGTTTTTACCTTATTCTATTTTTCCTTCCCTTTCCTTATGTTCATCAGTTTTGTTTCTTAAATTCCACATATGAGTAAAATCACATGGCATTTGTCTTTCTCTGGTTGACTTATTTCGCTTAGCATCAAACCCTCTAGTTCCATCTATGTCATTGCAAATGACAAGATTTCGTTCTTTTGATGGCTGAGTAATAATCCATTGTATATATACATAACACAACTTCTGTATCCATTTATTTGTTGTTGGACATCTGGGCTCTTTCCATAGAGTAGCTATTGTAGACATTGCTGTTATAAACATGGGGGCGCAGGTGCCCCTTCCAATCACGATTTCTGTAGCCTTTAGATAAATACCCAGTAGTACAGGTGCTGGGCTGTAGGGTAGTTCTATTTTTAACTTTTTGAGGAACCTCCATCTTGTTTTCCAGGTGATTTTTGTTGTTGTTGCTGTCAGCTTGATTGGGTCATATCCGGGATATCAAGGAAAGCTGATCTGAAATGTTTACAGTGCCTGTATCAGTTAGGGTCCAACAGGAATAGAAACTACACAATGGGTTAAGTTTGATATAAAGAATGAATAAACTTTGATAAAAGAATGTCTATAAGGAAACCATATATGGTATTGTAGGGCTGAGGGGGAGTATCCAAAGAAGGAGAAGCTGGGAAGCCCTCCCCTGCAAAAGGCTTGTTCAGATCTTATTGGAGAAGGTATAGTTCAACTCAATGGATAGCAGAGAAGCTTGTTGGTTTGTTTTGGACGAGGCTGTTCTGCAGTCCCTCTGGAGTACAACTGATCAGAAGCCGGTGGGGTGGGCTTGTAGAGGGAATGGAAGCTAGGGTACAGGGGAGCTGCACTACGCTCTGCAGAGAATGGTGGGAGCTGTCGTCTGCAGAGGAAGTGGTGGCTCAGGGCGCTGGAATGAGCAAGGGGCCTTGGGGCCAGTTTTCATGTTGAGAGGTCTGGCCAGAAGTTTAAATACAGGGCCTAACTGAGGGGAGGCAGAGGCTGGAAGGTTGCTGACTCCAATGTACAGTAAGCAGCAGGAAATATCTGCCAAAATATAGTTCTCTCGGGCAATGTCTCTCCAGCGCTCTCTGCTGGGAAAACCTAAGGTGGTGCTTTCAGAGGAGATGCTTGAAAGAGCTGTCCTTTATTACAGAGCACGTATTGAAGGTGAATTGGAGCTGAGGCAGTAAGTTGATAACTGGCACAGCGTTTACTTAAGCATAAGTATATTTCTCAAGGATAAGTGTATTGGGGGTATTTTGTGTGAATACTCTGGCAAAAAGAATCCACATCAGGATAATATATCAGTAATGGACGAATAAATATAATTAAAATAAATACAATTATTTAAACAAATAAATATAATTAAATCACATTCTTCAAGTGGCCGGATAGTAGTATTCAGATACCTTTTTTTCTATATTTATTTTAGAACTCTTTTCAGATTTGAGGTGTATCACACAAATAGTAAATTGCACAAATCAAAAATGTGTTTTTTTTTTACATGTGTACATACAAGTGAAACTACTACCTAGATCAAGATACAATTTTTCTACAACTTAGGTGGATACCTCACTCCCCTTCCCAGTTAAAATCTTCCTACCCTCATCAGAGGCAAGTACTAATCTGGCTTCTATTTCTTGCTCAGGAATTTTATGAAATTGGAACCATAAGTAAGGACTTCGTTGTGTCTGGCTTTTCTCGCTTAAAATATGATGTCTTTGAGATCTACCCATCTTGCTATACACAAACACATATATATGCATATAATGAACATACATACATACATATATATTCATTATATGAAAAGACCACATTTATGTCTCCCGGACATTAAGGTTGCTTCTAATTTTGGACTGTTATGAATAAAGCTGCTTTCAATGTGAGTTTTTGTGGACTATGCGCTCATCTCTTTTAGGTGTAAATACAGAACAGGACTTGCTTGGTCATGGTGCCGTAGTCCTAGGTCATGTTTAGTTAGATACTGTCAAACATTTTTTGGAATTCTTTAAACCAATTTCCACTTCCACCAGTAAGAGAATTCTAGTTGCTCCACATAGTTGCCAACACTTGGTATTGTCAGTCCTTTTTAGCTGCTCCTCTGAATAGTATTTTTTAAGAATTAAAACTAACTGGACCTGCACAATAATATTTATCAATTTTAGTATTTAATTATATTTCTCATGTTCCCTTTTGATAAACACACAAAAAACCCTCTTGTTTCTTCCAAACATTATCTAAAATTTCAAAGTAGAAATAACAGCAATGGTCACTTTTGAAAATGTTCTCAATTTACCTATGCTTCTACATGATATACAATTTTTTACTGCAAAACTTTACTGTCATACTGTAACAGTTTCTTAATTCGGAGAACATATAAGGTTCTTTCTGATTCCAAAGTATTATGATTATAAATTTTCATTGTATACTATGGCAGAAGAAAATTCTGATTATCAGTTACATGACTGATTAGGTCCTCTAAAAGTAACTGGAATTTTAGGTAAACATTAAATACACTTATAGAGTAATCATATGGCACGGTGCTTAAGAATATAGGCCAGGAATCATACTAGGCAGTTGGAATTCTGACTCTGTTAGGATTTTGAATAAGAAAATCATGTCTTTGTTTCCTAATAAAAAATAGTATCGATGATAACTATAGCTCTATGAGCAAGGAGGTTACTTAACCTCTCTGTGCTGTAAAACGGGAATAAACAGTGTTATTATTATCGTGAATAATTAACTAACTAGTTAATACCTGAGACACTTTGAATAGTGCCTGGCACTTAACAAATGCTATTTAAACATTAGGTGTTTATTATTAATGTAGAGAAATTAAGTTGAAGAGTTGTATAAAGACTGTATAGTTCCAAACATCAGTTAATATATTTCTCAATCCCAGACAGACCCCCAGTGTTTTGAACTTTATTTACTTATCCGTATCTTACTGGAAATCAGCAAAGTCAGCTTTAGGTCATGGCTCTCAACTACTTTCCTTAATATAATCTACTTCAGGGAGCTGTCACGTAGGTAAAAATCGGCCTGCCTCAGGAAAACCTTATTGTAAACTATAAAATCTATGAGAGAGACGTATCCTCTCCATCGCTTTAGCAAATCCGAAGGGCGCTTTCTCCACGCCAGGCACGTTTCCGCAATACTCCCCAGCTTTCCCTCCTTATTCCCGAACCCCCAAGTGTTTTGACTGTTTTTTTCCGTCCGTGAGAATCCTCCTGCCTCCTGAAAGCCTAGGTCAGTGCTACAGCTGGAGGATGAATAGTCAATTTTGGCTACTCTGACAAAATCCTGACACCCAAGTGGGTTTAAGATACTCGTGGGGGAAGCCCGAGCATCCTCTGGAGTTGAGAACACAGTTTACAGCTCGCCCACCTTCCCAACCTTCCGCCCTCTCCGGGCGACGATCCCGCCCAAGTCCCACAGCACGCCGGGAATTGTAGTTTCCGAAGGCTCGGTCCAGCTCAGCGCACGCGTTCTGAGCTCCTTTCGCTCCCCGAAACACTCCCGGATAAGGAAGTGGCCTGTGATGCCACGCGTTCTGCGGGCAGTGTATCCGGGCTTCTGGGAGTTGTAGTCGCTGGGGGCGGGCGCCGTCGGTAAGGAGACGTAGCTTTCCTTGGGGTCCGCTACCGCAGTTGGTTCCCGGCAGGAGCCGAGGAGTCAGTCTGTACTTCCATCAGCGCCGCGCTCCCTCTGAGGCTGAGGAGGAACTTTCCTTTCCCCGGGCGCTCCCACTCTGGCGCTGGGTGCCCCTTGCCCCGAGGTCCATTTCTCTGCCGAGTCCTCTGCCTCTCCGGTCCATCTCCAAAACCTGGGCTTAGCGGCGACTCGCCTTCCTAGTGGCAGGGCCGCGACCTTCTCAAACCCGGTCCTTGCCCTGCGGGGACCTTCCTCATTGCGCCCTCTCATACTGGTTTCCGCCGCTGCTCGTATTTTCCGCCTGGGCACCCGCTGCGCTCACGCTCCTTCCACTCATTTTTTTTTTTTTTTTCTCCCCTTTCCTCTGCAGAGATGGAAGCTTCCTGGCGCCAGGTGGCCGGGGGCCGAGGCCGAGCCCGAGGACGAGCCACCGCGGCCCCTTCTTCAGGAAATGGAATCCATCTTCGCGGCGCCGGGGGAGGACGAGAGAAGGGCTCGGTGGGCGCTGCGGGACCTGGCTCCAGCCCCAGAGGAGCCGCGACCCCTGCGGCTGCAGGTAGCTCAGCCCGGCGCAGCCCCGCGGGATCTGAAGCCCTGCAGACTTCCGTAGCGTGTGGTGAGAAGGGCTCCGGTCCTCAGTTTCACCCGGACACTTACTAGGCACTTACTAGTCCCAACTGCCTCCCCGCTCTTTCTCTCATTCACTTCTCTCCTTCTCCCCGGAGAGTTGGTTATTGCCCCCACTGCTCAAACCTTGAAGGAAGTTACTCATTTCGGCGTTCTAGGCAGATTCCTAGCATACCTCTTTCCTCTTAATTTTAATTACTGTCGATCAGCATTACTTCTTTCTCCAGTGTTCTTCTCTTTATTCTTTTTTGCCTAAATCCCTCGACCGAAAGTTGCAAATTGTGGCTCCGGGGTTCTGATTTATTTAGCCTATAGTTTGGTTTGGTTAACACCGAACCATCTGAATTGGTTGCCAACGGGTTTTGTTTGTTTTTCTTTTCTTTTAAAAAAATCTCGATAACAACTTTTTTTTTTTTTTTTTTTTTTTGTAAAATAGGATAGTGTGACTTTACCTTTGTGCATGGCAACAGTCAGTTGCAGAAATTCCGTTTAGATTGGGTTTAGGCACTCCCGTTTCACGTGGTCTCTCCTACCTGGGGGCCAGCTGTCATTTTCCCTTTGCAAGGTTGCCTTAGTTTAATAACTTTAATCGTCTATGCCCTGTAAGCACTTGAGCTTGAGGTATTTTCCTCAACTTTGGTTCCTATTCACAAATGTCATGTCCTTTTTCTTAGTATCTTATGTGACCTCCTCTGGCATGTCATTATCCTTCATCCAAGGCTATGTTTTAGTGGAGTCTGAGAACGCCCAGGCAACTCTGAATTGTCCATGCTAATGGAGGATTGCATGAGGCCAAGGGAATAATCCCAGAAAATCATTTTATTTTTGTGTTTGGAATGTATTTTTCAGAATGTATTTTTTGAGGGCAGGAGCAAAGTTGAGCTTCTGAGTGCTTTTTCCCTAAGCTCATTTTAAAGTTAGGTGGTATTCTCTTCGCTTGGAGTTACTGGGTTTATTTTAATTCCAGTGCAGTAAGCATACAGTGTTCTGTTAGTTTCAGGTGTACATACACACTTCCATGCGTCACCTGGTGCTCATCACCAAGTGCATTTCTTAATCCTCATCACCTGTGTCACCCATACCTCCCACCCACCTCCCCTCTGGTAGCACTTACGATTTATGATACTGGTGATGGTGAAACGTGCAGGTTGGAGACCAAAAACAGGTTTGGTAAAGTTTCTTGGATTTTGTGGATAGTAGAAAAGCAAACATTTTTCACCTGGATAATTGAGATTTGTCTGTAAGAAATAATATATAGGAAGCTTGCTTTGTCATTTTTTCTTGAGATGATCTTATGTGGACACGTTGATAGGATTATGGATGTTTTAATTATGTCTTCTAGTTCAGCCTTTAAAGAAATGTATCCTTACGTGCTGTTTTCCACAATTAATGACATATATCATCTCTCTTACTGCACATCAAGTTTTGAGTCATAATCTTACAGTCATTATTTCTCTCCTAATACTCAAAAGATCCCTATATAGGGACTGTGTACGCTTTTTTTCAGTTTTACTTGAAATACTTTACTTGAAATATAACGTATAACCCCCAACTAAATTGGCTGCAACAACAAAGGGAAAACATTTCATGAGGAAAATAAAAGATAAAAAGTCCTTAAGTACAAACGCACCACCAAGATTAAGAAAGCTTATCTTAAGTGGCTCATCAGTTTTAAGCATAAAGTGAATTTAAGTCAGTGATTTTACTGTTTTAATTAGTGAATTTAAAATCCTTTCAATATGGGCATTAATAAATTCAGATCAATTCAGTGTGTTTGTGGCTCCTTTCTCAAAACTATGATTACTGTTCATAAGCATTTATTAATAGTTAGTACTTGAAGAAAATTCCCCTGGTCCTTGCCCTTAAGGACTTGGGAATATGCTATGAAGTAATCTAATTCTTTTGTGTTATTATTTAACAAGTAAAAAAATGAGAAGTACAGTCAGCTAAAGGGAATAGTGGAAGAACGTATCTGAAATTTATTTAATATTCCTTTTTGGGATGAAGCTGCTGTAGAAACCACATTTTCCATATTGGCAACATTTTGTGTGGATTAATGTTAAATATATATGTTTTGTGACCACATTTTAATAAACGCAAAAAGTCCTTGAGCTTTCTAAGAGCAGATTAAAAAGATAATGGGCATACAGTGAATCTTTGTGCAAAATCTGTCGTGGGCCAGGCTATGCTAGGCTGTAGTGTGGAAGAGGATTTTTGAAGAAAGCACCCACTTTAACTGATTCTGAAGAGCTCCCAGTTGGCATGTTTCCC
The DNA here is from genome assembly GCF_922984935.1 of Meles meles. Taxonomy (NCBI): domain Eukaryota; kingdom Metazoa; phylum Chordata; class Mammalia; order Carnivora; family Mustelidae; genus Meles; species Meles meles. Next base: position 28,637,521 of record NC_060067.1, read on the forward strand.
ACCTCCTAAAAATCACTGTGATTGATTTATTTTTAATCATCCTATTTAAATTTTTATTAACGTGCTTTTTGAGGTTGATTAACAGTTTTTTGATACTTCTTTATACCTTTATAATTTTTAATTGATTTGTTAATTCTAGTTTCTAGAACAATTTGCTGCATTTAACAGGATATTTAACAAACATGAAAGTTTTTATTGTGATAGTATTCTCTTTAGTTGTGTTGCTAGAAACTTGAAAATACCTTTTTTGTGCATTATAGTAAAATAGAATGCTCCAAGGAAGATTTTAAACTTATGCTTTTAGAGATCATTTTGTAGAAACGAAACTAATTTCTTTTTCTTTTCAGCAGAGCTTATGTCTCAGAGGAAATTTGAGGAAATCAAGAAGGCCAATCAAGCTGCAGCCAAAAAACTTGTTGAAGAACACTTTAGCTCTTCCTCTGAAGAAGAAGGAGATGAAGATTTTGAAGGAAAACGGGGAAAAATAGTTGCTAATACATTTACAAGTTACACTACTCAGACAGGTGCTGTATGGTCTTTTAAATTTTGACTTTTTAAAAAAGTTTTTATTTAAATTCCAGTTTGTTAGCATGCAGTGTAATATTAGTTTCAGGTGTACAGTGTAGTGATTCAGCACTTCCATACATCACCCAGTGTTCATCACAACAAATGCCCTCCCTCATCACCATCACCTATTTAACCCATCTCCCCACCCACCTCCCTACAGTAATCATCAGTTTGTTCTCTGTATAGTTAAAGAGTCTGTTTCTTGGTTTACCATTCACTCTCCTGCTTGTTTTGTTTCTTAAATTCCACATATGAGTGAAATCATCTGGTATTTGTCTTTCTCTGACTGACTTATTTCACTTAGCATAATATACTCTAGCTCTATCCACAATTTTGCAAAAGGCAAAATTTCATTTTTTTTTTTTTGAAGATTTTATTTATTTATTTGACAGACAGAGGTCACAAGTAGGCAGAGAGGCAGGCAGAGAGAGAGGGGGGAAGCAGTCTCCCTGCTGAGCAGAGAGCCCGATGCAGGGCTTGATCCCAGGACCCTGAGATCATGATCTGAGCCAAAGGCAGAGGCTTTAACCCACCCAGGCGCCCCAATTTCATTCTTTTTTGTGGCTAATATCCCATTGTGTATATATACACTACGTCTTCTTTATCCATTCATCAGCTGATGGACGTTTGGGCTGTTTCCATCATTTGGCTACTGTAGGTAATGCTACTATAAACATCAAGGTGCATGTATGCCTTAGAAGTAGTATTTTTGTATTAGTTGGGCAAAAACCTTATAGTGCAATTGCTAGGTCATAGGTAGTTCTATTTTGAACTTTTTGAGAACCCTCTATACTGTTCTCTAGAGGGGCTGCACCAGAGTGCATTCCCACCAACAGTGCGAGAGGCTTCCCTTTTCTGCACATGCTCGCCAACACCTGTTGTTTCTTGTGTTGTTGATTTTACCCATTGCACTCCCTTGGTTTGCACTTCCTTGAGGTAAGTGATGATGAACATCCTTTCATGTGTCTGTTGCCCATCTGTAGGTCTTCTTTGGAAAAATACCTATTCATGTCTTCTGCCCATTTTTTAATTGGATTGTTTTTTGTGTGGTGAGTTTTATAAGTTCTTTGTATGTTTTGGATATTAGCCCTCTATCAGATGTGTCATTTGCAAATATCTTCTTCTATTCCAAAGATTACCTTTTCATTTTGTTGCTGTGCAGAAGCTTTTTATTTTGATGAAGTCTCAGTAGTTTGCTTTTGTTTCCCTTGCCTCAGGTGACATATCTAGTAAGAATTTACTATGGCCAATGTCAAAGTTACTATGTTTTTCTTTTAAGATTTTAATGGTTTCCTGTCTCACATTTAGGTCTTTCATCCATTTTGAATTTATTTTTGTGTGTGGTGTGAGAAAGTGGTACAGTTTCATTCTTTTACATACTCTTGTCCAGTTTTTCCAACACCATTTGCTGAAGAGATTGTCTTTTTTTCATTGGGTATTCTTTCCTGCTCAGTCAGAGATGGATTGATCATTAAGTTGGGGATTCATTTCTGGGTTTTCTATCCTGTTCCCCTGATCTATGTGTCTGTTTTTGTGCTAGTACCATACTATTTTGATTACCAGAACTTTGTAGTATAACTCAAAGTCTGGAATTGTGATGCCTCTAACTTTGCTTTTCTTTTTCAAGGTTGCTTTGGTTATTGGGGGTCTTTTGTGGTTCTGTACAAATTTTAGGATTATATATTCTAGCTCTGTGAAAAATGCTGGTGATATATTGATTGCATTAAATATGTAGACTTCTTTGGGTAATAGGCATTTTAACAATATTTCCAATCCATGAGCATGGATTTTTTTTCCATTTCTTTATGTCATCTTTAATTTCTTTCATTAGTATTTCATAGTTTTCAGAGTACAGGTACAGGTCTTTCACCTCTTTGGTTAGGTTTTTACCTAGGTATCTGACTAGTTTTGGTCTAATTGTAAATGAAATTGATTCCTTGATTTCTCTTTCTGCTGCTTCATTATTGGTATATAGAAATTCAACAGATTTCTGCATATTGATTTTGTGTCCTGTGACTTTACTAAATTCATGTATCAGTTCTGGAAATTTTTTGGTGGAGTCTTCTGGGTTTTCTCTATAGAGTATCAAGCCATCTGCAAATACTGAAAGTCTAACTTCTTCCTTGCCAGTTTAAATGCCTTTTATTTCTATTTGTTGTCTGATTACTGTGGCTAGGCTTTCTAATACTATGTTAAATAACAGTTGTAAGGGTGGGCATCCCCATCTTTTTCCTGACCATAGAGGAAAAAGTTCTCAATTTTCCCTATTAAGGATGTTGTTAGCTGTGGGCTTTTCATATACGGCCTTTATCATGTTGAGATATGGTTCTTATTCTTTCTTTTATTAATCTAGTGTATCGCATTGATTGATTTGTGAATACTGAACCACTCTTCCTGCCCAGGGATAAATCCCACTTGGTCATGGTGACTGATTCTTTTAATGTACTGTTGGATTCGATTTGCTCATATTTTATTGAGAATTTTTGCATTGGTGTTTATCAGGGGTTTCACCTGTAGTTCTCTTTTTTAGTGGTATCTTTATCTGGTTTTGGTATCAGGGTAATGTTGGCCTCATAGAATGAATTTGGAAATTTTTCTTCCTTTTCTATTTTCTGAAATAGTTTGAGAAGGATAGGTACAAACTCTTCTCTAAAATGTTTGGTAAAATTTGCCTGTGAAGCCATCTGGCCCTGGACTTTTATTGGGAGAATTTTTATTCCTGATTTAATTTCTTTGCTGGCTATCTGTCCAAATTTCCTATTTCTTCCCGTTTCAGTTTTGGTAGTTTGTATGTTTCTAGGAATTTATCCATTCTTCCAGATTGTGCAATTTGTTGGGATGTAACTTTTCATAATATTCTTTTATAATTCCTTGTATTTCTGTGGTGTTGTTTGTTATCTCTCCTCTCTCGTTTGTGATTTTATTTATTTATTATGAATCCATTTGTTTATTGTGATTAAGTCCTTTCTTCTTTCTGATAAGTAGCTAGAGGTTTATCAATTTTATTAATTTTTTCAAAGACCCAGCTCCTTGTGTCATTGATAGATTTTTTTTTTTTCTATATCATTTATTTATTTCTGCTCTAATCTCTTTTATTCCTTCCTTCTGCTGGCTTTAGGCTTAATATGCTGTTTTTCTAGCTCCTTTAGGTGTAAGGTTAGGTTGCTTATTTGAGATTTTTCTTGCTTCTCGAGGTAGGCCTGTGTTATATACTTCCCTCGTAGGACCACTTTTGCTGCATCCCAAAGGTTTTGGACTGTTGAATTTTCATTTGTTTATATGTGTTTTTTTTTAATTTGTTGATTTCCTGGTTGACTCATTTATTCTTTAGTAGGATGTTCTTCAACCTCTATGTATTTGTACTCTTTCCAGATTTTTTCTTGTGTTTAACTTCAAGTTTCTTATTGCGGTCAGAATATATGCATGGTCTTTTTGTACTTGTTGAGGCTTGATTTGTGTCCTAGTGTGTGATCTATTCTGGAGAATGGCCCATGTGCACTTGAAAAGAATGTGTATTCTGTTTTAGGATGGAATGTTCTGAATATATCTGTTAAATCCGTGTGTTTCAGTGTGTCATTCAAAGCCATTGTGTTGTTGTTCTTCTGTTAGATGATCTGTCCATTGATATAAGTGGGGTCCCCTACTATTACTATATTATTATCAATTAGTTCCTTTATGTTTGTTATTGTTTTATATATTTGGGTGCTGCCATGTTGGATGCATAAATATTTTCAATTGTTAGGTCTTCTTCTTGGATTGTCCCCTTTATTATGATATAGTATCTTTCTTCATGTTTTGATAGTCTTTGGTTTAAAGTCTGGTTTTTCCAACATAAGTATTGCTACTCTGGCTTCCTTTTAATGTTCATTTGCATGATAAATGGTTCTCCATTACCTCACTTTGAATCTGTAGGTGTCTTGAGGTCTAAAATGAGTCTCTTTTAGGCAGAGTATAGATAGGTCTTGTTTTTCTATCCATTCTGACATGCTGTATCTTTTGATTGGTGTGTTTAGTCCATTTACATTCAGAATAATTATGGATATGCATGTATTTAGTGCTGTTTTACTACTTGTTTTGTCATTGTTTCTGGAGATTTTCTCTCATCCTTTCTCATCTTTGTCACTTTTAGTCTTTTCACTTGAAGAGTCTCCTTTAATATTTCTTGCAGGGCAGGTTTTGTAGTTGAAGAGCCCTTTAGTTTTTGTTTGGGAAACTCCTTATCTCTCTTTCTGTTGTGACTGATAGACTTGCTGGATAGAGTATTCTTGGCTGCAGATTTTTCCTATTTAGCGCTTGGAGTATATCATGCCACTCCCTTCTAGCTTGCCAAGTTTCGGTTGAGAGATCTGCAGTTAGCCTTATGGGTTTTTCCTTGTAAGTTAAGGACTTCTTTTGTTTTGCTTCTTTTAAGATTTTTTCTTTATCTCTGTATTTTGCATATTTAATTACAATATGTATTGGCGTTGACCTGCCTTTTTTTTTATTTTGATGGGAGTTCTCTGTGTCTCCTTGCTCTGGATATCTATTTCCTTATGCAGATTAGGGAAGTTTTTAGGTACGATTTCCACAAATAAGTTTTCTGTCCCCTTTTCTCTCTTCTCCTTCTTCCGGGACTCCTAGAAGACAAATGTGATTACGTTTGATGGAGTCATTGATTTCCCTAAGTCTAGTCTTATATTTTACAATTCTTCCTCTTGTTTTTCAGTTTCACCATTTTCCATTATTTTATATTCTGTGTCACTTATTTGTTCCTCTGCTTCTTCAAGCCTTGCGTTCATTGCTTCAAGCCTGTTTCATTTCTGATTCTTCTTTAACTCTTTTATCTCTGCTGTAGGGTCTCCCTGATGTCTTCCATCCTTTTCTCAAGCCCAGTGGTATCCTTATGATTGTTGCTTTAAATTCTCCATCAAGTGTAGTGCTTAAATTCATTTCACTTAGGTCCCTGGCTGTGACTTTACCTTGTTCTTTACATTGGGGTTAATTCCTCTGTCTTGGCATTTTGTCCAAGTCTCTGCCTTCTCTGTTAGAAAAGTCCATTATGTTTCCTTCTGAGAATAATGGCTTTATGAAGAAGAGGTCAGATAGTGAAGTGTTCAGGGCCTGGTGCTTCAGGCAGTGTGTCTGATGCGAGCTACATGTGCCCTGCTGTTGTGTCTGGGCTGCTGTCTCCTTCTGGCCAGTCCTCTGCAGAGGCTTACCTTGCATGCAGTGGGCCATGTTTGGTCCTTGGCCTGAGTGTGGCAAGTTTTAAGTAGGTGTATTCTGGTTTGCTATTTTCAGTGAGATCTGCTACTATTCCACTAGAACTGCCCTGTAGAACTCTCTCGTCGGGAGATGTGGTGTGGGCAGGGGTTCCTGCTGGTCTTCTGGGGAAGGGGCCTGCTGTGCTGGGACTTGAGGCAGACTTGACTGAGAAGGGAGTTCCACCAGAGTGCAGGCATGTGGGATGTGGTATAAGCAGGTTAGGGAGCCAGTGTTGGCCCTGCGCTGCTTACCACAGGTGGCTCTGTGTTTATACCGAGGGGCGTGACAGGGAAATGGCACCAGCTGGCTCCTTGATCCCCAGAGAGACATCTCCAGTGAACACCACCTCTCAGGGAGCACTCTGATAAGAGGGAAGAGGGAATAATCTCCACCTGTGTGCCCCAGGCACTCTTCAGACCACTGATTTCCATGCTGGCTGCCCAAGGGTTTTTTGCCTGCCTTCTCTACAGGAACAGTGCGGTGCCCTCAGAGCTCTATTCCATCCGGGCCTGCTGATCTTTAAAAGTCCAGTCTTTATGCCCCGCTGGTTGCAGGAACTCATGAAAATCAGCCCTTCTTGTTTTTCCAGCCAGTGGCTTTGGGGAAATGTTCTTATGGGTTCCTCTGTGTGTTCTCTCTCTCTCACCTTTCTCCGAGACCATGGCTCCCTTTGTAACATGGACATGATCCGTTTCTCCCCTAAGCCACATCTTTGCCCTTTTAGCTTCTTTGTTGTGGCTTCTTCTCTCCCTTTACTTATGGAGCTTATTCTGTCAGTCTTCAGGTTGATTTGTGGGGTATTTAGAATGATTTGATAGTTATCTACTGTTTGAAGGAGGAGACGAGCCTAATGTACTCCTACTCTGCCGCCATGTTAACTCACCCCTAAATTTTGGCTGTTTTGACATCAATGACAATATATTCCTGATTTTGAAAAAGCACCTGTAGTCTCTATGGAATAGCTTTTGCATTTTAAGAATGAGCATTTTTATATTACGTAGTTGAAATTTTGTGCATTTTACTATTTGAGTTATATGTTGTAGAACACTAATCTTTCCAGAGAGCAAATAAAATGGCAGTGTCCCTTATAGCCTTAGAAATTCTGTATGTGTAATTGCAAGTCATTAGAATCTGGGAGGGGGATGCCAGAGCTCCCTGAAATATGTGGGGTCAGGTTGTCCATGGTTATGATTTGGTTGGGCTTGACAACTTTGAAGACCATCTTAAATCTATTCTTTTTCTTTGTTTTTCGTCACATATTAAATGTGTTTTGGATTCAGTTTCATTTCTTAAGTTTCTTCCCTTATGTTGTATCTTACAACTTCTGATTTAATTTTTTTTTTTTCTTTTAAATGAAGTCTTCTCTGGTTTGATGTGTGCAGTATCATTAAATGTTGTTTATATCTGGGTTACTCTTAATACCATACTTGTTTACAGGTGAGAGGGCCAAATTGATGTTGCTCTGAAGGATTTGGTACTAAGTTTAAAAATAGAGTATTTTTGGGGTGCCTGGGTGGTTCAGTGGTTTAAGGCTCTGCCTTCGGCTCAGGTCATGATCTCAGGGTCCTGGGATCGAGCCCCACATCGGGCTCTCTGCTCAGTGAGGAGCCTGTTTCTCCCTCTCTCTCTGCCTGCCTCTCTGCCTACTTGTGACATCTCTCTCTGAAAAAAAAAAAAAAAAAAAAAAAGTATTTTAAATTTAAGTGTTTAACACTTTGCATATTTTATACTTAATATTATTATTAGAAAGAAGCTTGCATGTATTGTCAACATTAGTTGCCTCACTATTCTGAAGGCATCAAGAGGCCACGCACACACTGTCGGGTAGATTTTCTAAGGAAGTTACCATATCAGCTAAGGAATTAAGATTAGGAGGCTTGAAATCTGGCTCAGCTAGGTAGGTTGGTAAAGTGTAATCTTTATCAACTGGTTCTGCCAGGTAAATTCAGATGAAGAATTACTTTAAGGTTAGGAAGTTTCTTGCTCCTAGAGGACTTTATAGAAATAACCTTCAGAAGTTTCTTGCTTCAAGAGAACTTCACTTAAACTATTCTAGATAGTGAAAGGTTTTATTTTTAAATAGGAAATTCAGTACTGTAACTCAGTATTTCTTCCTGCTATTTAAAAAAATTATCATTTATAAGTTACTAATTTTTTTATAAGTTATTGATTTTTGGTCTGTTTTTCATCTTGAGGTGTTAAAGCAATTTTCTTACGTTGTTTTTTGACCAATCCATAAATATTTTGATTCTTGTTCCTTTTTGTTCTTTACTTTGCCTATATCAAAGTAAGGAGATCTGATGACTTGATTTAGGAATAATAAATGTTAGGGTCATGAGGTGTTTCCCATCTTACTTCAGTGGATTAAACACCAGAACTTTGCCAAAGAGGTTCTTTCTTTTTGTCTCAGCCCAGCCTTTGTACTTTCATGACCCTTCTCTCGAATTTCAGACTTTTATGGTCAACTTCCTAGTGGATGTCTGTGTCTTGTTGGGCCATGGACACATCAAACATAGGTTGAAAGATAACTTATTCTTTGTTTTGGTTGCCTGAATTAGTAGCACCACTATTTTCTCAGTCACCCACCCAGGCCAGAAATCCGGGTGCAGTGGCGGTGCAGACATAGCATGTGTGTGTGTCTCAGTCAGTACCAAACATCTTCCCCTCTGCCCATGGCAGACATCTCGTCAAACACTGCATTCTTTCCTTTGAATGCTGACGTTCATGTTGACATTCACGTCAACATTCAACAAGGCTTTTGAAAGCAGCACAATCTAATTGTCACCAAGTCCTGCTGAGTTTTATTTCCTGAGTTTCTTAACTACCCTTCCTGTCCCCACATACAGTTATGGCCTAATTCAGTCCCCTGCAGCCGCTTAATATTTGGATTAAATTCAAATAACTTTATGAGGTAGATACTACTATTGCTGTTATTACTATTTTTGTTACTATTTTATTTTTTATTTATTTTTTAAAAAGATTTTATTTATTTATTTGACAGAGAGAGAGATCACAAGTAGGCAGAGAGGCAGGCAGAGAGAGAGGAGGAAGCAGGCTCCCTGCGGAGCAGAGAGCCCGATGCGGGGCTTGATCCCAGGACCCTGAGATCATGACCTGAGCCGAAGGCAGCGGCTTAATCCACTGAGCCACCCAGGCGCCCCTTTTGTTACTATTTTAAAGATGAGAAAACTGAGACAGAAATAGGTAATTTGCTTAAAGTCATTTTTTGCTTTATCTGCTATAACTCCTCTTAGCTGGTACTTCAGGCTTCCAGTCTTGGCCTCTGTGGGCTCAACTTTCTTCAGTTGCCAGAGTGATCTTTTTAGAATGTGACTAAAGATGCTAGGCTATCCACTATGACACCTTAGGCAGTATACTTAATCCTGCAGCCAAACTTGAATACAATTTTCAAAGAAATTTTAAATAAATTTTATAAATATAAGGTTGCACTTTATGTTGCTAAAACCTATTCCATCATGTTCCCAAATTTTATGTGCTAGCTGTTAAATTAGGTGAAATTTAAAATTATAAATTTTATACAGTTGACCTTTGAACAACATAGGTTTGAGCTGTGCAGGTCCACTTATATCTGTATTTTTTTCAGTAAATGTAGGTACAGTACTGTAAATGCATTTTTAATGATTTTGTTAATAACATTTCTTTTTTCCTTTGTTTCAGATTTTTATTTAAATTCTAGTTAGTTAACACATATTGCAATATTGGTTTCAGGAGTAGAATTTAGTGATTCATCACTTACATATAACACCTTGTGCTCATTGCATCAAATGCCCTCCTTAATCCCAGTCACCCATCTAGCCCATCCCCCACCCCTCCCTCCATCAACCCTCAGTTTGTTCTCAGTAGTTAAAGAGTCTCTTATGGTTTCTTCTCTCTCTCTCTCTCTTTTTTTCCTTTCCCATATGTTCATCTGTTTTGTTTTTAAATTCTACATGTGAATGAAATCTTATGGTATTTGTCTCTCTCTGACTTACTTCACTTAGCATAATACACTCTAGCTCCATCTACATTGTTAAAAATGGTAAGACTTCATTCTTTTTGATGGCTGAATAAATGCATTTGTGTATTTTATTGTATATATTCCATTGTGTGTATATATATTATATCTTCTTTATCCATTCATCAGTCGTTGGACATTTGGCCCCTTCCCTAGTTTGGCTGTTGTGGATACTGCTGCTCTAAACATCGGGATATATGTGTCCCTTTGAATCTGTATTTTTGTACCCTTTGGGTAAATACCTGGTAGTGCAGTTGCTGGACCGTAGGGTATCTCTATTTTAATTTTTTGAGGAAACTCTGTTCTCCAGAGTGGCTGCACCAGTTTGCATTCCCATCAACAGTGTAAGAAGGTTTGCCTTTCTCCACATCCTCTCCAACATCTGTTGTTTCCTGGGTTGCTAATTTTAGCCATTCTAACGGGTGTGAGGTGGCATCTCATTGCGGTTTTGACTTACATTTCCCTGATAATGAGTGACATTGGACATCTTTTCATGTGTCTGTTAGCCATTTAGGTGTCTTCTTTGGAAAAATGTCTATTCATGTCTCCTGTCCATTTCTTAACTAGATTATTTGCTGATAACATTTCGTATTCCCTAGCTTACTTTATTGTGAGAATATAACATGTAATACATATAGCATCCAAAATATGTATTAATTGTTTCATGTTCTTAGGCTTCTGGTCAACAGTAGGCTACTAACTAGTAGTTAAGTTGTAGGGGGTCAAAAGTAACGTGCAGATTTGTGACTGCGTGGTTGTTTAAAGGTCAGCCGTGCATTTGTTAAAGCCCACGATGTTGAAGATCAAAGTAAACACAATAGGATTCTTAAGTCTGCTTTTAAGGATACTCTTTAAACTTCAGGGATTATTTAAAATAAAGCAATTGTCTTTAATAATTTTATAATACTTTATAGTTTGGGAAGTGATTTTATATATATTTTTAATATCCTGAATTATATTTATGTTTATATTATGGTAGAGCAAGTTTTTCTAAGTGCTTGTTTATTAGATGATTTTAGAAAGTAGAGAATTAGCCAAATGTCCTATTTATTTAACTTTTCTCTTTGGTGACTCAAATTTTGATTTGAACCATTTTATTGCCATGATAGCTTATGCTTTTAGTCTACTTTGTTGGAGACTCAGTTCCTCTATTGAGGAATCTTTATTATACTAAAGACATGTAGGTTTATTTCTCTTACACTAAAGTGACTCAGATTATTGCCTTTTTGGTGTCATATGCTTTTGGGTAGTTTTCAGGCTTTCATTTTGCTGTCACGTTTTATTTCTTCATTCTTCTTGTAGTAACTGTTGCCACAGCACAGTGTAGTGGTTAAGAGAGATCACTTTGCAGTCCGACTGAAGTTACTTAATTGTTCTCCCCTCAGTTTTCTCATTTTCTCTGTAAAATGAGGATTAAAAATAGCTCGTTTCATCCCACTAAAATACAAAAACCTACAGTGCCTACCAAATAAATGCTCAGTAATTGCTTACAGAAAATTACAGTTTAGTGATATTTTCTAAGGAGTTCTTGTTACTTTTTTAAGTGGAAATAATGAACACAGTTTAATGAAACAAGTTGATTTTAATGTAACAACCTCAGGATCATTTTATCCAACGAGTTTTCAGTAAGAATATGCTGTGCATCCTGTTTTCTCCTCTAGGATTTTGATGGATTCCTGTCTCATCTGTTGAGGTCTTTCATCCATTTTGAGTCTGTTTTTGTGTATGGTATAAGGAAATGGTCCAGTTTCATTCTTCTGCATGTGGCTGTCCAATTTTCCCAACACCATTTGTTGAAGAGATTATCTTTTTTCCATTGGAGATTCTTTCCTGCTTTGTCAAAGATTAATTGATCCTAGAGTTGGGGGTCTGTTTCTGGGCTTTCTGTTCTGTTCTATTGATCTGTGTGTCTGTTTTTGTGCCGGTACATATAGTCTTGATGATTACAGCTTTGTAATAGAGCTTGAAGTCCGGAATTGTGATGCTGCCAACTTTGGTGTTTTTTTCCAACATTCCTCTTGCTATTCGGGATCTTTTCTGGTTCTATATAAATTTTAAGATTATTTGTTCCATTTCTTTGAAAAAAGTTGATGGCATTTTGATAGGGATTGCATTAAATGTGTAGATTGCTCTAGGTAGCATAGACATTTTCACAATATTTCTTCTTCCAATCCATGAGCAAGGAACATTTTCCATTTCTTTGTGTCTTCCTCAGTTTCTTTCATGAGTATGTTATAGTTTTCTGAGTACAGATTCTTTGCCTCTTTAGTTAGGTTTATTCCTGGGGATCTTACGGTTTTGTAAATGGGATCAACTCCTTAATTTCTCTTTCTTCTGTATTGTTGTTGGTGAATAGAAATGCCGCTGACTTCTGTGCATTGATTTTATATCCTAACACTTTATTGAATTCCTCTAGGAGTTTTAGCAGTTTTGGAGTGGAGTCTTTTGGGTTTTCCACATACAGTATCATATCTGCAAAGAGTGAGAGTTTGACTTCTTTTTTGCCAATTTGGATGCCTTTTATATCTTTTTGTTGTCTGATTACTGAGGCTAGAACTTCTTGTACTATGTTGAATAGCAGTTCTTCCTAGAAACATTGCCAAAGGCAAGGGAAACAAGGGCAAAACATGAGCTATTGTGACTTCATCAAGATCAAAAGCTTTTGCACAGCAAAAGAAACAGTCAACAAAACCAAAAGACACCTGAAAGAATGGGAGAAGCTATTTGCAAATGACATATCAGATAAAGGGCTAATATCCAAAATCTGTAAAGAACTTATAAAACTCAATACCCAAAGAACAAATAACCCATTCAATCAAGAAATGGGCAGGAGACATGAACAGGCATTTCTGCAAAGAAGACATCCAGATGACCAACAGACACATGAAAAAGTGCTCAACATCACTCGGCATCAGGGAAATACAAATCAAAACCACAGTGAGATATCACCTCACACCAGTCAGAACGTCTAAAATTAACAAGTCAGGAAGTGACAGACGTTGTCGAGGATGTGGAGAAAGGGGAATGCTCCTACACTGTTGGTGGGAATGCAAGCTGGTGCAGCCATTCTGGAAAACAGGAGGAGATTCCTCAAAAAGTTGAAAATAGAGCTACCCTATGGCCCAGCAATTGCGCTATTGGGTATTTACCCTAAAGATACAAATGTGATCGGAGGGGGCACGTGCATCCAAATGTTTATAGCAGCAGTGTCCACAATAGCCAAACTATGGAAAGAACCTAGATGTCCATCAACAGATGAATGGTTAAAGAATATGTGGTGTATATATACAATGGAATACTATGCAGCCATTAAAAACCCTGAAATCTTGCCATTTGCTATGACGTGGATGGAACTAGAGGGTATTATGCCAAACGAAATAAGTCAATCTGAGAAAGACAATTATCATATCATCTCTCTGATATGAGGAATTTGAGAGGCAGGGTGGGGGGTTTTGGGGGGCAGGGAGGGAAAAATGAAACAAGGTGGGACTGGGGAGGGAGACAACCCATAAGAGATTCTTAATCTCAGGAAACAAACTAAGGGTTGCTGGGGGAGTGGAGGAGGAGGGATAGGGTGGCTGGGTTAGGACATCGGGGAGGGTATGTGCTATGGTAAGTGCTGTGAATTGTGTAAACCTGATGATTCACAGTCCTGTACCCCTGAAACAAATAATATATTATATGTTAATGAAAAAAAAAAAAAGCATATGCTATGTATGAACACACACATTTATATTTAGGCTTAAGGGCTCTGCTGAGCTTAGACTTTGCAAGTTCTTTCACTTTGCTTGTCGATAGGCTATCTCTTATTACTTTACATCCTGATGCCCTTGCCCACATCTCTGCCCTCACCAAAGTTGTTAAGGACTGTACAGCAATAAAAGCCTGTATGTTCTCAGAGAGGGCTGATGTACTGTTTTTGAATTAAGGACATAGGTCTAATGCGGACATAAGTCCACACTTTGTGACCTCTTGGCAGCTCATTGGTTCCTTTTTTTTAAACTTCTCATTTTTCAGTTGTATATCGAATAATTGATAATGGCTACAATTCTCACTGTGGTGCTATTAGTGAGTCTGTGTTATTTTCAGATGTGCTTAACATGAATTTTCGATTTTTAAATTTTAAGATGGAGATATGCGTGAATTAGAGCGAACAAGACAGTATGTACATGAAGCTTTCCAAGCAGGGGCTATGACATGCTTAATTTGTATTGCTTCAGTGAAGAGGAACCAAGCAGTAAGTTTTTCCCTTTATCTATATTAATGCATCTCCCCAAAATACCTTATTTTGCATTTATCATATTTCGCCATTTATTATTTTTTAATTTTTGTTCAAAAACGCTTCACTTGAGAATTTTATTTATGAATTGATCGTCATTTTGTAAATCTGTAATTTGAAAAAAATTACCTCTAAATGAGCAGCCAGTCCTTTTAGCACTATACGTGCTAAAATGTAAGTGAAGCAAATATCTTCAGTTTTAATGCACGTGTTAATTTGATAAAGCACAGCATCTGCACTCTAGAGTTCCCACAAATACTGAAATGTTAAAATGGACTAAATTTCACTACTTTCAGCAGGTTTTAAAAAAGGGAGATAACGGTCCCTGCCTTGAAGGAAATAGAATCTAGCCATGATACTTAACGGTTTATTAGTGAGCTTCTCTTGTGTTTCTTGTGTTGAAGACACTCCAGAAAATAGCTGGGGTCACTGGGGAGAGATGGATTCAGATACAACTCATGTACTTGGAAGCACTATGGTCTAATGTGAAGTTATCCATATGTAATTTAAAAGGGTATTAAAGATGCAGTTAAGGAGAAGTAATGACTGAATATGGTAGACTCAATGTTTAGACTCAGAATAGTCTATTATAGCAGCATTGCCTAGACAAAATCAGGCCGAACAAATCGAGTTGGTCGTGTCGTGTAGAGTGAATCAGAAACTTAACATAGATTGGATAGGGTAGATGTGGATGCATGTGCCTTTGGTGACTAGAGTCACATCTGGTTGGCTTACTCTGATTTCTGCTAGTGGATGGATAGTCACTCTGCATGTGGTTATAGTCCCACCTTAAACACTCGCTGTGTGTGTAGATTCATTCTTTCATTCATTCATTCATTTATTTAATTTCTTTTCAGTGTACCAGAATTCATTGTTAATGTACCACACCCAGTGTTCCATGCCATACGTCCCCTCCATAAACCCACCACCAGGCTCACCCAACCTCCCACTCCCCGCCCCTTCAAAACCCTCAGATTGTTTTTCAGAGTCCACAGTTTCTCATGATTCTTCTCCCCCTCCAGTTTCCCCCAACTCCCTTCTCTCCATCTCCCCATGTCCTCCATGTTATTTCTTATGCTCCACAAGTAAGTGAAACCATATGATAATTGACTCTCTCTGTTTGGTTTATTTCACTCAGCATAATCTCCTCCAGTCCTGTCCATGTTGCTACAAAAGTTGGGTATTCATTCTTTCTGTTGGAGGCATAATACTCCATAGTGTGTATGGCCCACATCTTCCTTATCCATTCGTCTGTTGAAGGGCATCTTGGTTCTTTCCACAGTTTGGTGACCATGGCCATGATTTTTTTTTTTTAAACATTAATCTTTTTTCCTTGGGATTTCTCAGGTAGTACACAGGAATCGTGCACACAGGGGTGTTAATGTCCCCTGGGGCAACTTTCTTCCACATGGAATTAATTGGCGGATGAGTGTCCCATCCTTCTCTCCAGTAGGGGTTGGGGCTGGGATAGTTTGAGATATGTTTTACATGGTTCTTCAGCAGGTCCATAACAGGACTGAACTTTGGCCCTTAGCAATAATCAGCTCAACAATTGGCATTTATTGGCATTTCCTCTTCCCTAACTTATCCCCTCATTGTTGCATCCCAGTTCTTTTCTCAGGCACTGCTTTAGGGTAACTCAACTGGGAAGTTGCCTTCTTTTTTTTAATGCTTCTGCCAGTTTATGCTTTATGCAACATGTGTGATTTTATTGAGTAGTTGTGAAATGTTATAATGAAAGGAGGACTGATTTTTGTTATTGAAATGTTGTCAGGTTTTAAAAATTAATTTACTATTATTAAGTTTAAAAATATATATATTAACTTTTTTGCTCATTTAATTTTTGGAATTTAGCATTAAGTGCTAGACTAATAGGTTTTATATAACGAAAGGGCTATGTATGGATATATGTACATAATATATTTCAGGATTCCTCTGTAGAATTATTTATAATTAGAAATAACCTAAATGTCCAGTGAGAAATTGGTTAAATTATGATATATTAATCTATATGAAATACAGCTATAAATATCATGTATGAACATATTTAATACTGGTAAGTGCTTATAGTATATTAAAAGACTATAAAGTTACATAACAATTTATACAGCATGACCTTATTTTTAACAATTATGAAATATATACCAAAACAATTGGACGTCATTCAGAATGTTAGTAGTTAGTGATTTCTAGCTAAATGATTCTAGGTAATTAATATTTTGATTTTAAATGTTCTAAACTGAAATTTTTATGAAGAACTGTTCTTTTTTTAGACTGAAAGGAAAAATTTTTTTCTTTAGTCCTTGTGTAGCTCTTCAAAATAGTGTGTCGCTCACTTTAAAGTAGTGTAGGGTTATCGAAGAAAATCATTGCATACATGTTAATTTCTGATACCTTTTTCTTAGGTTTGGAGCTGTTCAGGATGTTTCTGTATATTTCACATGCCTTGTATCCAGAAGTGGGCTAAAGATAGCCAATTTCTGGTATCTTCTCCTTTGACGGATGACGATTTTGGAAAGAGAGACTATCCTTGGCCATGGTAACTTTCTGCTAATTTAGTTAGAATAGTAAGTTGTAAAATAAAAGAAAATTGTAGGTCCCGTGTTGCCTTATTGGCAGTTTCAGGGTCCATGTTGGGTCTTCAGTTAATTTGGTTTGTGGAGTTATAGTACTTTGGTCATGGCTTCTGTTTTTTCCAATTTGTGTAACTACTTGTTCCTTTCAAAAACCAATTAAATCATTCAGACTTTACTTTTTCTTCTGTGAAACACCTCCTTAATTATCTTTTTTAAAGAACTTCCATTTCTTTAAAATTCTCTAGGACTAGAATCCTTTGTAATTCTGGTGCTTCTTTTCTGGACTTATTGTTGGTATACATTAGTTAGTAGCACTTGGTACAAGACTGCCATCTAATGTATTTTGATTATAGGCTTCCCAATTTTATCTTTGAAATCTCTCAAACTGCAGGTGTATATTAGTCAGTCTTACCAGTTTTTCCACATTAATTTCATTAGTATGGCTTATTTTGGGTGAATATTTGATTGTGAACTCCTGTTATATTTCTAGAAAGAGTTGGGGAGTGGAAAATTTATACCTCTGCTAAATAAAGATAATAAAAAATTTATCCATACTGGCAGCTCGGAGGGTAGATTGACTGTCAAGGTAATGAAGAATAAACTTCACGGGTTCTGTGTTCATATAAATATTCACTTTTGTAACTAATTTTATATTTTTAACACAGGCCCCTAAATTGTGTAAGATTCAGACCTCGGAAAGCCTCCCCTTTTTACTACAAATACTGACACATTTGTAAAATTTTGGTGGTGTAGTGTTTTTTTTTTTTTTTTTTTAAGTAGGCTCCAGGCTTAACTGACTGAGCCACTCAGGCGCCCCTGTGGTAGTGTAGTTTTTCAAAAACATTTTAGACATACTAGTTTCTTTGAAAAATAATTCTCAGAATTCTGTGAGGGTTTTTATTCCCATCTTAATGGGATATTGAAATTGATGAAGCAAAATGATATGTTCAGGCTTCTCTTACTCTGAAGTGGTGAAGGCAGGATTTGAAACCTAGAATTTCTGACTTCTAAATTCAGTGCTTTTCAGTTCTTCTGAGTTGTCTTTTATAATACTATTTTTATATATACTATTGTTTTGTTTGCATTGGATATTAGCTTCTGTGAAACAGTTTAAAATTTTAGAGTCTGTATTTGTTTTGCTACTGTATATTTTTTTATTTATGGGAGGATTTCAGTGTCCAATAGGTACAAAATTAAACTAGATATTCAGACTCAATTTTATTTTATTTTTTATTTTATTTATTTTATTTATTTGAGATTTGAGATCACAAGTAGGCAGAGAATCAGGCAGAGAGAAGGGGAAACAGGCTCCCCACCAAGCAGAGAGCCCAATGCGGGGCTCGATCCCAGGACCCTGAGATCATGACCTGAGCTGAAGGCAGAGCTTTAACCTACTTAGCCACCCAGGCGCCCCCAGACTCAATTTTAGAGATCTAAACCTTATGCATACTTTTTATCACCGTTGCTCACCTCATTGTTTTAAGTTGGTCATTTTGCCACATTGCTGGGAAGTACCAGTTAAAAGGGGAATGAACTTCTACTCTTTACTTAAATCTGAGAAACAAAAAATTGAATCAGCGGTGTAGTAGTAAACTTCGCATTCTATGTTTTATATTTTTTAAGAAAATTAGTGACTGTTCTGGATTTGTTTAATCCTCATCAAGATGGAACTAGAACTTGATACAACTATTAGTAGTTTTAAGTTAGTTGTTCAGTAGAATTCAAACATTGAAAATGCTGAAATGTTTCTACTAAGATATTGCTTGCTTATGTATGACATTGACACAATTACATTTCCTTATTGCATGCCATTACTTTTAAATAAAACACATTTTGCACATAATGCCCTTAACCTCTCTCTCAGTTTCCTAGAACAATTTAGCCTCACTGTCGATAGGCATTCTTAAGGTTTTGTGAGTTGCTTTTTAGCCATCCATATCTAGGTGTATTTAAAGTCTATATCCCCTTCCACTTTAGCTTAGAGGAATGTAGTCATTTTTCCCTTATAACACTTCCAACAAAATAATTTTAGTTATTTATTCTAGATGAGACATGGGATTTTGTTTTGATTTTTGATTACAAAACAAGTTGTTTGATTACAAAAACAAGTATCTTTGGTTGTTCTGAATATTTATGTGGCATTTATTTGGAAACAGAACATGGTCTTAGAGGTGCCTGGGTGGCTCAGTTGGTTAAGCATCTGCCTTCAGCTCAGATCATAATCCCGGAATTGTGGGACTGAGCCCCGCATCACACTCCCTGTCTAGCAGGGAGTCTGCTTCCTCTTACCTCACCCCACTCATGTTTTCTCTCACTCTCTCTGTCTTTCTTTCAAATACATAAATAAAATCTTTAAAAAAAAAGGGATATGGTCACAGGATAATGAAAATATAAATGATACAAATGAAAGTGATGATGTGAGACTTTTTCCCATATATTACACTAGCTATACTCATTTGTCTGGGGAATAGTAGGGGTTAGAACATCTTTTTAGAATGAAGAGATCCATGATCTACAAGTGAATTTGATAGGGCTGTAGGTTTTATTTTAATCATGCTACTTAAAAATCTTTCTGCTGTAGCAGAGAAAATGAAATACTATTTGAACTTTTCTTTGATTTAAGCACATTTGTTATGTATCTATTTTGTATTAGATGTTGAGAAATTCTTTATTTTCCCCCTCAATTGTAAATTGTAGGCATGTTTCTTGCTGCTGTATTACCTACCTAAAATCCGGTTTCTGTCTTCTGCTTGCTGTTGCTAATATGTTTTACTTATTCGCAGGTGATCCAACCAAGCTTTTAAAACATTGAGCTTTAAAAAAATTGGAATGACGACCTCAAGAATAAAGTTCACTTGCTTAGTAGAAAGCTAGTGTTGCTTTCTTTTTGTAGCTTCATTCTAACTGTGTTTAATGCGGCAGGAACTAACTACATGTGGTTATGTAAATTTTGAAAAATTGTGATGAATTTTGTTTCTTCCTCACTTGTATGTATTAACCACGTTTTAAGTGCTCACTGGTCATATGTGGCTAAGGGCTACTACTGATCTGGACATGGTAGGTATAGAATGGTTCCTTCATTCTGTCATTCTGTCATCTGACACCTGTCATCTGAAAAGGACAGACTTCTCTTGCAAGAGAAACCTTGGAATTGTGGTAGGGGCATGGCTGCTGGGGCTAGAGACTACATTCATCTCTTATTATATTGGACAGAGCTATTCTAGATGGTTGAAATTGATTTTTGTAAAATCTTCTTTCTTATTTGTATAAAGATGGAGCAGAGGGTACATTTAATATAGAGTTAATTGAGTATACTCTACTCCTAAGTATGTTTATAGTCCTGTTTCTCTTGTCACTTTTAAAAATGAAATTAATTTCAGTAATTTTCTTCTTTTTTGTAGTCCAAAATGTAGGTTCGAATACAAACGATCTGACACACCTAGTAGGTACTACTGCTATTGTGGAAAAGTAGAAGACCCGCCTCTAGATCCGTGGCTTGTGCCTCATTCATGTGGCCAAGTATGTGAGAGAGAATTTAAACCTCCTTGTGGCCATAAGTGTTTACTCCTCTGTCATCCAGGTGAGTTAAATATTATATTTCTAACTGTTTGTGGGTGTTATTTCTTATCTTGAGGCAGAGAAAATTTGTCAAAGTTTAAGTCAGATCTCAACTTTATGTAAGAAGATATTAGAAGAAGATAATAGAAAACATTATAACTCTGCACCAATTTTATAAAGCTCAATGTTTTAAGTATCAGTAAAGAAAGCTTTACAAATTACTGATATGTGTAGGAATTGGAAGTTTTAAATTTTGATTGATGAGGTGTTTTTCTTCCACTTTCATTGGAGTCTAGGTCCCTGCCCTCCTTGTCCAAAGATGGTCACAACTACTTGTTACTGTAAAAAAGCAAAGCCTATACCTCGTAGGTGCAGTGCTAAGGAATGGTCCTGTCAGCTGCCATGTGGGCGGAAGTTGCTTTGTGGACAGCATAAGTGTGAAAATCCTTGTCATGCAGGTAAAAATGTCATACCTGTTGGGTGTTAATGACTTTTTAAGTAAAAATCAAAGCGGTCTTTCTTGGTTTTGTAATGTTTCTGTGCTAATGTATCATTGCAATTTTAGGAAATTGTCCGCCCTGTCCGAGAGTTAGTAGACAGAAGTGTGTCTGTGGGAAACAAGTAGCTGAAAGGAGCTGTGCGAGTCCTCTGTGGCACTGTGATCAAGTGAGTATATATGCTTTTGAGGGATAGGTATTAAAGAATGCAGAAAGCATAAACAATTTGAGATGCTAATTAGGTTTAGCTGGATAAATGGAAGAAGAAGAGCAAACCAAATGAATTATATTCATGTTTTAGGAAACTATTTTCCAATTTAATGTAACTTTAATTATTGGAGGACATTTTTTCTTTTCAAATTAATAGCTATTTGTTGACTTTTGGATTCAATACCTATGTACTCTGCTTCTTGCTATATCTCTCCTTCCTTGTCATTCCCTTCTCTTTAACTAACACCACTCCCTTCTTGAGTTAGTCCAGTTGAGGACTTAAGTAGGGTTTTGTAGATTATCCTAGAATTGACAGGGTTTTAGTATCATTTAGAAATCTTTGGTAGATGGCCATATGAAGCTATATGTACTTTTTTCCCTTTATTTTAAAAATACACTTTGGCACATAGGAAATCTATGTGTATATGTTCATATGCATGTGTGTGTGTGTGTGTGTGTGTGTGTGTATGGTACCTATATAAAATATAGAGCATAATACGAAGAACATAAAGAAGTTGCTTGTGATTGAAAAATGGATTAGGTCATGCACAGAAGACTTTTTGTTGACTTTGAAGTTTTATGCTCTTATTGCATTTTATTTTAGGTATGTGGAAAAACATTGCCATGTGGTAATCATACATGTGAGCAGGTTTGCCATGTTGGTGCTTGTGGAGAATGTCCTCGATCTGGGAAAAGGTTCTGTCCATGTCAGAAGTCAAGTAAGACTTTTTTTAAACCTTTAGTGGAAAATGATTATTTCTCATGTTCACTTAGAATACATTCCTAATTAAATTAGATTTCTTTCGGAGTTCAAAATGTAATTTCAATAAAAATGTCAATTTGATATTGGATTTTTTTTTTTTAATGTTTGCTGAAAGGACAATATAGCTTAATGGGTTAAGAACTCACACTTGGGAGTCAGGCATTAAATATTTCTGAAGTAGTTAGCTCATAAACATATGTGTGTTGAGGATGATAACTTGTTATGTGTCAAATTCTTTTTTAAAAACTGATTTTCATTAGGGATTATTTTCATTAAATGTAACTCTTTCAATAATTATGTAGATGCATATATTCATAGTCTGAAAGGGCTATTTAGGGAGTGAAAAGAACATGGCATGTTTTTAGTGCTTTAAAGTAATGTATCTTATTAACTTTGACTTTTTGTTTGCTTTTAGAATTTTCTTTGCCATGTACAGAAGATGTACCAACTTGTGGAGATAGTTGTGACAAAGTACTGGAATGTGGAATCCATAGATGTTCACAGCGTTGTCACCGAGGTCCTTGTGAAACATGCAGACAAGTTAGTCCTCTCCTGTAGTGATTAATTTTAAAAACCACCTATCATAGTATGTCAAATAGGATTACGCTATAATTGTTTTCCATTACTTTTATAAACATCTATGTAATGGTCTGTATGAGCTTTGTTGACCTAATATTTATGGTAGAGAAGCAGGAGAGTATGCCAACAATCAAATCTAAAAATTAGCCTTTGGTTTTGCTTGATAAAAGTTGAAATGTTGTCATTTTTATAATCTAGTTTTATCTGTCTTTTCAGAAGATATTCAAAGCAATGATAATTTGTCCTAGTGATGATGGAAAGAAATAAATGCTTTTAAGTGAGATGTTGAAGTTATATATGTCATTTTGGTTTTGACCATGCTACTAAATAATCCAGTTCTTTTGTTTTACTGAAATAAGATATGCAGATGGTATGGTGTAACTAGATGTTATTTTAATGTGTGTTAATGTTTTGCTATTTAATATCCAAAATAGACATTCTATGAAGTCTTTGTAAAGTAAGATATAAACAAATGTCTTAGGAAATTGGCTTTATTTTTGGTAAAGTCCTTCATATGAAAGACGTTTTAAACTTTCCTTCTTTATTCTTCACTAATTACAGAGATTGCAAAATGGGGGGAAAATGGCAACAAAAGTTAGTTTTAATAGCATTCATTTGATTCTTCCAGGAAGTGGAAAAGCATTGTCGCTGTGGGAAGCATACAAAACGAATGCCATGTCATAAGCCTTATATTTGTGAGACTAAGTGTGTTAAGATGCGGGACTGTCAGAAGCATCAGTGTAGGAGAAAGGTATGTGTAGTAAGCCTGGGAAACTACTTTTTGAGCCTGTGATAAGCGCCATCATGATTTGTTCTTCAGATGTTAAAGCATGTTCTTTGTTTTCCATATGGAATACTAGTAAATATTCTAGATTAATCTCGCTTATATTAGTGGGAAATCTTTACTAAGGTTTTCAGATGACAAGGTCTCTTGTTGGTCCTGGGCATAAACGTTTTAACTTGGTTCTTGGGCTGTTTCTTTTCCATGGATTTTAAAACATCATCGTAGTGTTAGAACATGGGAGAGTGGTAGAGTGTAGAGGGGTAGAGTTCATTTGGTGGTAGAGGCCTAACTTCCTAGTGTTCAAATCTTATTTATAGACACGTGGTTCCATATAAGTTGGACTGGAGTATTTTATTGAATCTGTAAATTTGTAGTTTTTGTGAGTTCCATTTTTCATTATGAATTATAGCTCGATTTCTGGTAAGGTTTTCTTGTTCTTAAATCTATTAAAATATAGTGATACTGTTTTGTTTAATGTTAATATGGATATCTTTTTCTGTTCTTTTGCTCTTAACTCATATTTAAAGTGGACTTCTTAGAGACCACATTTAGATACTATTTTATAGTATCTTCTACTCAAATGTTGACAATCTTTGTCATTTAATTTGGGTGTAGTCATTTAAATTTAATGTGATCTTTAATATGGTAGGATTTAAATCTGTCATTTTGCTATTTATTTTCTATTTGCCCATCTGTTGTTTGTTCCTTTTCCCTCTTTTGTGTTTTCTCTTTGATCAAGTATTGGTTTTCAGTGATTCAGTGGTTCATTTCAACTCTTTTTTTGGGTTCTCAACACATTTTTATATCCATGTATTTTATAAACCCAAATACATTCAATTACTTTTGCTTTTAAAGAGTTTGAAAAAGTAAGAAAAGTACTCATAAATATTTATCATGGAATTCACTGTTTTTGGTGCTTTTTATCCTTTTACGTAGATTTGGGTTTCTGTTTTCATTTTCTTTCTTTTGGAAGGACTTCTTTTAATATTTTTTGGAATGCTGGTCGTGACGTCTTTCAACTTTAATGAACTGTCTTCAGCCACTGTGACAAATATTTCTGTAGTAGAATTCTAGTTTGACAACATTTCTCCCATACTTTAAAGATGTTTTTCCATTATCTTTAGCTTGGATTTTTTTTCCCCAACCAAGTGTGTGCTGTGATTGTTATCTTTGTTCCTCTGTACTGTATGTAATGCCTCTTTTCTTTGGCTACTTTTAGCGATTTTTCCTTATACTGTTGGTTTTCAGCAGTTTATTTGTGGTGTTCCTGTGTAGCTTTCTTCTTGTTTCTTTAGCTTAGTTTCTGTTGAACTTCTCTGGATCTGTTTTTAGTTTTCATCAAATTTGTGAAATTTTCATTCTTTGTTTCTTCAAATATTTTTCCCCCATGCATCACCTTCTGAGACTCCAATGATGTGTGTGTCATGTTGCTTGAAGCCCTACAGCCCACTGATGCTCCATTTATTATTTAGTCCTTTTAATTTCTAAAATTTAATTTTAGCCCATATGTAGCTTTGTCTTCCGTTCACTAATTTTCTTCTACATTATCTAATTTGATGTTTATCCCTTCCTGTGTCTTTTCATATCAGAATGTAGTAGTTTTTTATCTCTGAGAATTGGGAGTTGAGCCTTTTTTGTATCTCCCATGTCTGTCCTTAGCAGGCTCATGCTTTCCTCTATCTTCTTGAATGTATGGATGAGCTATACTTTTATAATGTTCATGTTAATGTCTTTGCTACTGATTCTGTCATCTATCATTTTTGGGTCTATTGCTATTGATTGGTTTTTCTTCTCCTTTTGGATGGTATTTTCCTGATTGGTAATTTTTTATTAGTTTCCAGACATTATGAACTTTAAATTTTTGGGTGCTGGGGATTTGTTTGTATTCCTTTAAATATTTTTAAGCTTCATTCTGGATTGAAGTCAAGTTATTTAGAAATCATTTGGTTCTTTTGAGACTTGATTTTATTAGGCAGGATGAGGCCACCCTTTTATCTAGGGCCAATTTGGTGTCATTACTGAAGCAATAATTCTTCTAAGTACTCTACTTAAAGCCTGTATATTAGGAGATTCTTCCACTGTGTCCATAGGGAACACAAATTATTCCTAGCCTTGAATAATTTCTTAGAAATGGTTGTGACTTCTCCTTCCAGTGGTTCTTTCTCAGATTTGGGTATTATACATGTATACTATTTACATGTATTCAATATATTGAATTCAAAATGTACATGTATTTACATGTATACTGTTAATCATGTAAAGACCAGTACTCAGCAGAGGACTCAAGGGGTCCTTCCTCGAGTTCTCCACAACTTTCTTTGTACTGCTACCACTTCTCCACAAATTCTAGCTACACTGACCTCCCTGAATTATGAATTTTGTCTGCTCAACTTGGTGAGACCACTAGACTCTGGTTGTGATCTTCCTTGTGCTAAAGCCTGGAAACCTAGGTCTAAGCAAATACTATCATAGAACTAACCTTGTTTGTTTCTCTTAGAGATTGTTGTCCTGTGCTGCCTAAATGTCTAATGTTTAAAAACTGTTGCTTCATATATTTTTTCTGATATTCTGGGTGTTTAAGACAGAGTAAATCTGATCATTATTACTCCATCATGGTCAAAACCAGAAATATGTTGAAAGGCTTATTCAAGTCATGGACCACATAGATTCTTTCCTCTCATTGTTACTGGCAGAGTGATAGGTACATAGTATTGCTTGGTAACTATTAGCCCAATTGAATGAACTATTTTGACTTTTAGTTGCTTTTCAATAGTGTGTATTCTGTTTTAAGCTATTTTTTATACATTGAAACTTGTTCTTAAGTAGGTTACAACCCCACGTTTCTTTAAGACAATTATAGTCTGTATTTTTTCCTCAACATTTGGATATATGAGAGGTCAAGGAAGGAGTTAGGATGGCAAGATGGGCTTTAAGCAGTTGCTGTGTGTTCATGAATGAAATTGGGGGAGGTCTGCACAAATGGATTAGAAGACAGGGAGGTGAGACGATAAAGAAAGTTAGAAGCAATTAGCCTTTCTCTGTTCTGTCTTTTAATTAGTCTTTGATTCCATGGTTTGAAAATAAGCTAATTTGATTTAATTTAATTAAAATTAATTCGATTTAATTTAATAAACTAATTTGAAAATAAACTAATTTGAAAACCAAACTAATCTATACACTGAACCATAGATTGTTTTATTTTCATTAAATAATTTAAAAGTTAAGACTTAATTGTTTGCCTGAATTGACTATGGGATTTGACCAGATCCGTTCCTTTGGTTAATATTGGCAATCTCTGCATAGATACATAGGAATGAAATTATCTAATGGGACTGTTTTAAGTTCCAGAATAATTAAAGGGCAAGGAAATTTAGCTTGATTTCATTAAATTAGTTCGTGGTCTATTTAAATTTATAAGTTCTTAGTACAGTCTGTCTACTTAGAATAATGTTAATCTTCTTGAATACTTTTATTCTTATGGTGAAAAGTATCTTTTGCTTTTCATAAATTCTGAGAATAACTAGTGATGACATTCATATTATGTGTGGTTTTCAAATGACTGTTCTTTATATATTGCTTTCCCTTCAGTGTTGCCCTGGAAACTGTCCACCTTGTGATCAAAACTGTGGACGGACTTTAGGATGTAGAAACCATAAATGTCCATCTGTCTGCCACAGAGGTAAAATTTAACAATAGCTGTAATTTAATGTTTGTTTTTATACAGTACTTTATAGCTGATAAAGTTTTTACATTCATTATCTGATTCTTAACAACCTTGAGAAGGTAGGGCAGTCACCAGTATCCCAATTTTATGGGCAAAGAGATTGAAGCTAAAGATACTTCCGTGACTTTCTCTGAGAAAGACCTAGTAAGGCAGTATAGCTAAGATTTGAACCCAGGCCTTCTGAATATAAAACTTTTGTTCTTTTTGTGACACCATGTTGTTTCCTTACTTCTTCCTAACCTCCCTCACACAGTTTTTATATTAATTAATATGTTCTTAGTTTTTTAGTGTTATTTTAAATTTTAGACATTTATATGGAATTAAGTCTAGTAAGGGATTGGATGTATCCTAAGCCAGTGGTTCTCAGCCTTTTTGATCTTAAGATTCTCTTACATTCTTTTTGTAACCACTTTTTGTAACTTACTTTTTGTAAATGCTGGTTTTGTCTATTGGTATTTATTGTATTTGAAGTTAAAATACAGTGTAGTAATGTTTATGGTTTTGTTTTAAAATAGCAATAATGAACTCATTACATCTTAATACAGTAACATTTTTTGTGAAAAATCACTATTTTCTGAATAAATGTAGTGAGAAGAACGGTATTGTTTTACATTTCTGCAAATGTCTTTAATCTCAAGCTTAATGGAGAGTAGGCAGCATTCACATGTGTGCTTCTGCATTCAATTTGTTACCATACACCTGGACTCATGGTATCTGTAAAACTACTCTATGCACACGAGACCTGTTAGACCTCCTGAAAGGGTCTCAGGGTTGCTGAAGTTATTAGACATTGAAAGCTAAGTTAACGG
Source organism: Meles meles (assembly GCF_922984935.1). Lineage (NCBI taxonomy): Eukaryota > Metazoa > Chordata > Mammalia > Carnivora > Mustelidae > Meles > Meles meles. The sequence continues at coordinate 28,665,126 of NC_060067.1, forward strand.
GTTACATGGGTGGCTCAGTCGGTTAAGCGTCTGCCTTCAGGTGATGTCATAATTTCAGGGTCCTGGGCTGGAGCCTCCTGAGTCCGCAGCTCCCTGCTCAGCAGGGAGCCTGCTTCTCCCTCTGCCCTTGCTCTGCTCTGCTCCTGCTTGCTTGCTCTCATGTGCTCTCTCTCTCAAATAAATAAATTTTAAACAAAAAAAAAAAAAGAAAGAAAGAAAACTGAGTTAACTTTACCCATTTGGAGTAGGTCGATACGACGAGGAAGGCTGATTGTATAGGACAGTGGAGGAGGCCCAGACTTTAGGGTCAGAGGTCCTGATTGAAGTCTGGACTCTGCAGCTTAGATAGCAGGTTTCTGACCTAGCACAAACTATACTGTTTTTGTTACCTTCCTTTGGGATTAGGTGGATGCCAGATACCTCCCTTAATCTCTTAATCTTCTCAAAAGTTCAAAAAGTATATTGTGCTACTGTTACTTTGTACAGTAAGGAGACAGGCAAAGAGACTATTGGCCAGAGGTCATAGAACTAGTTGCAGGGTCAGATGTGAACTCAAACTTTAATGATCTCTCCATCCCATCACATTGCCTCCCTGTTAGGAAAAGTGGCAGATTGAATCAATCCCATAGACTTTTTCCTGTGTGTGTTCTCTGATTTGTTGGTATCTTTAAATTGTGAAGAATTTTATTTTTTTAAAGTCATATTACATCACTGATTCATTAGATTTTATTAACATTCTAAATTTAGTCATTCAATTAAAAAGTATTTTTGAGTGTCTACTAGTATCATGCATTGCGGATGTATAAATGAACAGTTTTGACAAAGTTCCTGCTCTTATGGAACTTATTTTTTTACTTCCCCTCAGCTAGAGTATAAATAAGTAATCAAAGTAATATGGAATATTAGGTAGTGCAAGTTATAGAAAGGAACTCTAGTGTGATCAGGAGAGGACTCTGGAAAGAAGACATTTGAGAGGAATCCAAAAGAAGTGAGGTATTACAAGACATGTGAAAGGGGGTGGGATGGTGTTTTGGGCTAGAAAGCAGTAATTGCAAAGGCCTGGAGAACGGAACATTCGAAAGAATTTACAAAGAGGATTGAATGAAGTAAGTGCTCAGGGGGACAAATGATAGGAGATGAGGGCAAAGAGATGGTGGGATAAAGGATTGCTGGAGAAAAAAATACGTATAGGACCTTGCTGACTGTTGTTAAAATACTGGCCTGGACTTTAAAACCTAACTAGTTGTATTACCATTAAAGAAATTGGATCCAGTAGTTTAGAATTCTCTCACCAAGGAAACACCAGGCCTAGTTGATTTTTACACGTGATTTTTAGCATTTAAGATGTGTGTGTGTGTGTGTGTGTGTGTGTGTGTTCAGTCTCTCCATAATCTATTTGAGAGTAAATGTGAAAAAAGGAACATATCCCAACTCGTTATCTGAAAGGAAAGTAAGGGAAAATTATAGGCTAGTCTAACTCATAAATATGTTTGTAAAATATTAAGGTTTCTGTTACTCAAATCCAGCTATCCAATATGATAGTATTAGCTGTTTAAAACCTTAATCTTTCTTAGTCAAGTTAGGTTTATTCCAATAATGTATGATTATTTTAACTTTAGTAAATCTAATGATGTGATTCACCACATTAATAGTCTAAAGGAAAAGTGAAACTATTTTAGTGAATGTCTAAAAACAGTTGATGAAATTCAACATTCATATTTGATGAAAACTTAATTGGAAATTGAAGGGAACGTCCTTAACCTGGCACAGAATATCTGCAAAAAGGGTAGGCGAGCGTCATACTTAGTGGAGGAGTGTCAAAGCTCATCGCACTCTTGTATTGTTTTGAAGCAAATCCCACAAATCCTTCAGTGTTCATTTCTAAACGGTGGATTCTTAACCTAAAAATAGTTAAACTATTTCTTAATATCAGCAAATATCTGCTGTTCAAATATCTTGTGTCATAAATATCTTCATTTTTTAAATTTAGTTTGTATGACTCAAAAACCTGGTAAGATTGACATATTGCAATTGGTTGATGTCTCTAAAGTCTATGAATCTATACATTCCTTCCTCTGTCTCCTTTTCTTTTTTCCTTGTCTCTTATTTAAGAAATGAGGTTGTTTTATTTAGGCACAGAGTCTGCATTTTACCGATTGTGTCTCCGTGGTATTATTTGACATTTTCTCCTGTATTTCCTATAAATTATTAGTGGAATATTTGATCAGATCCAGGTTCTCTCTCTTTTTTTTTTTTTAAAGGAGCTCATTAGCCCCTAACAAAATTTACCTTAATGGAAGTTATGTGGAAGATGTGGTGTGCAGCTTTTACCATCTGATCCACAGTTCCATAGAATACATAGAACCATTATTTCATACTGTTTTCCATCATTCGAGACACCTTCATGATCAGGGTTATACCATAACTCATAGGAAGAGGACGCGAACTGCATGTTTGCATTGTGAACATACGGAAGTTTGACTTACAGTTCTTTAAGTTCAAGGTCATCTGTGTTAACGGTTCTGGAATTACTGGACGAGTGCCCATTTTGGCATCGACCCACTGGTCACTGGAGTTGCATTCTGTATGCGGCTTTTTCATTTTAAAACTATCATTGAAGCTACTTTATCTGTCAGGGTGTGTAATTCTGTTGGTCAGTAGGAAGACTGTAAAGAAATTATCCCTCATTTTTCTCAAGATTTAGTTTTCAACAAAGGAAAAGTGATGCTGTAGCTTAGAGTGGCAGAAAGGTGTTATGTTTGGTAAGTCCCTCTTTGAATTGCTGAAGGTGAATGAAAACTATTGTTAAGTGTGGAAAATGATATGCTTTAGACTTAAAGGTCATTATTAACTGTCAGAAAATATGACACCTGGTCATTCTTTTGGAAAGATAAAATTTGATCACGTGGATAACTTGGCTTGCATTACCATCAAGAAAAGACCTCACTGGATTATATCTTACTTATCAGAACACTGAAGTATAAATTTGATGACTTGTACAATACATATACATTTTTTCCCTGTGTTGCTTTTTACTCTCATTTCCTTATTCTTTGTTCACTATTTGAATAAAAATTTCCTTCTGGTCCTTTTAGGAACTTTTATAAGAGGCTTTAACCAGGGTACTTTTCATCGTTAGTCTGTTTCTTATCAGGTTAACTGCTCTTCAGTGTTTTCCTTGGTTCTGACACATAGGCAGCAGTCTTTTATGATCCTTGTTCCTTAGTTGAAGAATTTTATTCCCTTCTTGCTATTTCATTTCTGGTGGGGAACCTTATTTAGTGGGAACACTGGAGTGGGAAGAAAGACCTGAAGATGATGTCAGAGCTTTGGAAGAATTTTATAGCCTGTTAAAAAAAATTGCTTTCATTTTGTTTTTGTGTATTCCTTCCAGCCTGTAACAAAAGGTAAAAAACTGAAACCCAAATAACTTTTCCTTTTGAAATATGTAGAAGAGAAATACTTAGACTTATAAACTAAAATGAGAGTTTAGAATTAGTCCTTCACAGAGAATAAGTAATAGTAAGTTGACTGTTCTTGTTAATAACCTGATGAGAGAAATTACTCTTATTAGGGAATTTATCTAAAAATAATGTACTTGAGTAGAAGTATGCATGAAAATGAGCCAAAAAGATTATTGATGTTAGGTTTTTCTAAGATATAAATCTGTTTTGCTTGTGTAGTGATGATTAAATGATTAATGTGTTAAATTTTTATTTAGAATAAGAAAATTCTATAACTTTAATTGAATTATCAGTGTAGATATAGAAAATAATACAAATAATAATAAGCGTATAGCTTGGTGAATTTTTACAAACTGAACATAACTGGCTAACCAAAACTCTGATGATTAAACAGAACATTACTAGTATTTCCAGCACTCTGCTTGTATCCTTCATAACCATCATCCTGATTTCAAACAGTATAGTTTTTCCATTTGTTGTATGTAAATGGACTCATATAATGCACACTCTTTGTGTTTGGCTTCCTTCGCTCAGTGTTTCATGTGTGAGGTTCATTCACACTGTAGTTTCTTTATTCTCATTGTAGAGTATCCAATTGTGTGAATACTAAACTCATTGATTCTATTGTTGATTATCATTTGAATAGTTAAGGACATTTCTTTTTAAGTTTCAGACCTTTTTTTTAGGCAGTTGTTATCCCTGCCCAGAAACTGTAGATGTGAAGTGCAATTGTGGCAGTACAAAGGTGACAGTGCCCTGTGGCCGGGAACGTACCACAAGACCACCCAAGTGCAAAGAGCAATGCAGGTTAGTGTGAGGTTCTGCACAGACTTACATCTGGTGTCTTATAAATATAAGTTCATATCGATTTTAAATACTCTTAGTACTTTAAATTCTGCTTTAACGTTCTAAAATACTAATATTCACAGTATTCTTGTTCTGTATGGAAACAGAAGATGCATAAATAGATAATTGCACTTTAGATATAATTGTTCAGTGATCAAAAGTAATTAAAAAAATTGTACTTTATGATTTAGTCGACCACCAACTTGCCATCATACAAGTCAAGAAAAACATCGCTGTCACTTTGGCTCTTGTCCTCCATGTCATCAACCCTGCCAAAAAGTTTTGGAGAAATGTGGTCACTTGTGTCCTGCTCCATGTCATGATCAAGCATTAATAAAGCAAACTGGCAGGGTAAGGGAATATATTTTAAGAGGTAGTGCATTGCTGTGGGTCATATTTTCTTAATTTTTACTTAGTCATTCAAGAAACAATGGTTAAGTACCTACTGGGTGTTAAGCACTGAAATAGGAGCTGGGGTACAAGGTAAATAAGACTTGCTCTTTTGTCTTAGGAAGCTCATGGTGTAGAAAAAGCGAGAAACCAATAAACATATGTTTGCTAAAATCGTGTGATAGTCATGTTATAATCCTGATACACGTGAGTTTGGCAGTCTTCGTATATTGTGGTTCAGGGTTATAGATATCTTCTGGTTACCTCAAAGATTGAGTTACTTTGTCAGTGAATATATATTGAGTCCTTACTATGTGTTAAGCATTATCCTACCTGTTAGGGAGACAACAGTGAACAAATAATGGAGATTACATTTTGCTGGTGGAAGTCGGATTTTATAGTTCTGTTTCTCATTCCCCTTTTGGCTAATAAGTAAAGGATAAAACCCAGTAGTGCAATTGCTAGGTTGTAGGGTAGCTCTATTTTCAACTTTTTGAGGAACGGCCATACTGTTTTTCAGAGTGGCTGCACCAGCTTGCATTCCCACCAACAATGTAGAAGGATAGACCTGTACTCCTGGAGCAAATAATACATTATATGTTAATTTAAAAAAATTAAAATTTTTAATGGGAAAATGCTTTAAAATACATAATTATGAATTTGTAAATTTATTTATATATAATTACCACTGTGGTGTGTTGGATTGGTTAACTCAGAATAAAAAGTTTCTCAACTCCATCTGTTAAAAAAAAAAAAAGTAAAGGCAGCTACATTGTCTATGTTCTGCCATTTAAAAACTGGAGTCTGCATTAATTTTTAACATCAAATGTGTGTGGAGGGAAGCAATCTGATAGAATACAGATGGAATAAAATATTTCAGTAAGCACAATTTGTTGGTTACTTAAAAAAATTTCAACGTGCTTGAGCAGAGGGTATGTAGAACTATTTTCTTAGATTCTTACATTGGCCATATAATTTAATTCCTCTGCCTTTAAATTATTATGTATTTTACTTGTAGCACCAGCCTACAGGCCCTTGGGAACAGCCTTCTGAGCCAGCATTTATTCAGACTGCATTACCTTGTCCTCCGTGTCAAGTTCCTATTCCTACGTAAGTATTTTAGAATTCTAACTTAAAAAAATTTTTTTGACATAGTTCAAGGTTTATCTTACTTTTTTTTTTTTTAAGATTTTATTTATTTATTTGACACAGGGAGAGAGATCACAAGTAGGCAGAGAGGCAGGCAGAGAGAGAGGAAGGGAAGCAGGCTCCCCGCTGAGCAGAGAGCCCGATTGGGGGCTCAATTGGGGGCTCGATCCCATGACCCTGAGATCATGACCTGAGCTGAAGGCAGAGGCTTAACCCACAGAGCCACCCAGGCGCCCCTCAAGGTGTATCTTAAATTACCTCCTCCCCTTTTCTTTGTTCAGTTCATCATTTTTTTCAGGCCTAGTCCATAAACCAGTCTCTCTGTTGTCAGCCTCATTCTTTTCTAAGTACATTTTACATACTTCCTGAAAACCTCTAGATATCTTTTTTTGAGTCTTTCCCCCAGCTGGAGTTTAATATCCTTCTGAGTTTCCATAGCAACTCACACTCAGAATAATTCATCCAAGAGCTCATCTGTTAGTTTTCCTGATGGATTCCCATGCTAGTCTGTGAGCTCCTTGAGGACAGAGGAAAACCAAATCGCAAATAAGGTAAACTTGAAGGAAACATTGAAAATCAAAGAAAGTAGTGTTCTGGAATGTAGTGTTCCCAGGTAATGGCCTGGACTGGGTTGTAAGGAGTCAAATCCTAGGGTAATAGGAATCATGGAATAGTTCATACTTTGAGTAGAGGTTTATGGAATATAGGAGTAAAAGAAGCACAGAATTCTGGGAACCAATGTAAAATTAGAAAACAGCCTGTTGTCTACCATTAAGGTTCCAAACAATATTTGGTATTGTTTTAGAGAGACAGTTGTTATTTCCTTTTTTATTTTTATTTATTTATGTGTTTATTTTTATAGATTTTATTTATTTATTTGATAGAGAAACAGCAAGAGAGGGGACACAAGCAAGGGGAAGCAGGAGAGGGAGAAGCAGGCTTCCCGCAGAGTAGGGGGCGCAATGCGGGCTCACGGGCTCAATCCTTACCTGAGCTGGAGACAAACGCTTAATGACTGAGCCACCCAGGTGCCCTTCTTACTTCCTTTTAAAGGCTCTCACTCCCATTTTGTCTTTCCATATTTTTCTTCTCAGTGTGAGTAGAATGTATTTTTATTTACTGGTTGTGCAGTCAGGTTGGGAGGCAAAATGTTGGCAGCTATATCTACAAACAGTAATTTTAGTCTGTAGATTAGTGGAGGGGGAGTTCATAGGCACTTCAGTTGTTTGTATAATTGTAGTCAGTTATCTTTGAATTCCTTTGTCTGTCTTACAGGAGGATTATTTAAAAGATAGCCTGTCTTATTTCCTAAAATTCTTAAGGATAGATTAAATATTTTATTAATTAATTTCCTCAAAGTTAATTAATTTCCTCAAAATCTTAGGTTGGATTAAACATTTTATGATAGTAGAAAAACTGCCTGGAATTACTAAGTCATGTTTACTAGAAGTTTGAAGAATTAATTTTAAAAGTCTTTCATTTGCACTTAATTTGCTGCTGAAAGTTCTCTTGGGAGTACATATATTAAAACATTGTGTTTTAGAGTAAGAACTCTTGAGTCCAATGTTCCTTCTAACTACTACCATGAATAAGTCCTATATCTTCTCTGTTTGTAAAATAAGATATTCAAGATATTTACAAAGATGTCAGTGGGGAAGAGAGAATTTTTGGAGGTCTTTATTAAAAAATATTTGTTGTATCTAGTAAACAATTTTTTTCTTAAAACTCTGTTTTTTTCTGATGTTAGTATAGCCACTTCTACCCTCTTTTGGTTACAGTTTACATGGAGGAAGGGACAGAGTCTTAGAAACGCAAAAACTTCTGAAACTGACTCAAAAAGAAGTAGGAAATCTGGATAAACCCATACCTAGTAAATAGATTAAATTAGTAACCAAAAACCTACCACAAAGAAAAGCCGAGGACAAGTGACTTTACTGGTGAATTCTACCAAATATTTAAGGAATTAACACCAGTGTTTCACTCTGTGAAGACGTATTCCTGACGTATTCAATGAAACTTGTATTTCCTTTATACTAAGAGCAGAAAAAGACATCACAAGAAAAGAAAACTGTAGATCAATATCCCTTTTGTATAATTCTCAACCAAATACTAACAGACTGAATCCAGCAGCATGTAAAAAGGATTGTACATCATGACCAAGGGGGATATATCCCAGAAATGTGAGGTTGATTCATCATATGAAAATCAAAATTTCAAAGTAATATTTTATCACAAGAATAAAGGATGATCAATAGGTACAGGAAAACATTTGACAAAATCCTACATACTTTCTAGATAAAAACACTCAACAAACTAGGATTAACAAATTCCCTCAACTTGATAAAGGGCATCAGTGAAAACCCCTTAATCATACTTAATGGTGAAAGACTGAAAGCTTTCCTGTCAAGAACAGGAAAAGACTAGGATATCTGACCTTGCTCCTTCTGTTTATGTTTACATTGGTGCTAGCTAAAGCAATTAGACTAGAGAAAGAAATAAAAAATATATTCACACTGGGAATAAAGAAGTAAAACTATTCATATTTTCATATTCGTATTTATATTCACACTGGGAATAAAGAAGTAAAACTATTCGTATTTTTAAATTCGTAATTCGTAAATATACATGATCTTGTATATGAAAAATCCTAAGGAATTCTTATTCAAGCTATTAGAGATAGTAATTGAGTTTGGTAAAACTATGAAACATTAGTATACAGAATTCAGTTCTCTACCCTAGCAATGAAGCATCTGAAAATGAAATTAAGAAAATAATTCTACTTCCAGTAGCATTAAAAAAGCAACTTGTTTATTCAACAAATTTAATAAAAGAAATCTGAGATTTTATACACTGAAAACTATAAAAAATCTTTGAGAGAAATTAAAAAGAAGACCAAAGTCTGTGGTATTGACCTACAGATAGTCAAATAGGTCAAAGGAAATAGAATTGAGAGTCCAGCCGCCATAAATGTAGGAATTTATTTCTTCTTAGTTTTTGTTAAGGTTACTAAGACAGTTATTTAATAAATGGAAATACATCCCCTGTTTGTGGATGGGAAGACTTAATATTATTAAGGACACTACTACCCAAAATGATCTATAAATTTAACATATTTATTGTGAAAATCACAGCTGGCTTTTTTGTGGAAATTTTCCCCCAAATTCATATGGAAATGCAAAGGACCCCGAATAGCTAAAATAGTCCTGAAAGTGAAAAACAATGTTAGAGGACTCACACTTCCTGATTTTAAACTTATAAAACTATAGCAGTCAAGAATGTGTGGTATTGGTGTTGGCAAAGACATACTGATCAATGGTATAGAATTGAGAGTCCAGAAAGAAACCCATATGTTTATGGTCAATTGATTTTTGACAGGAGTGTGAATCAAAACAATTCAGTGGGAGGAAGAATGTTTTATGTCAACCTATAGTGCTGAGAGAATGGATATTCACATTGAAAAAAAAATGAATTTGGACCTCTACTTCACAACATATATACTTATTAACTCAAAATGGATCTAAGATCTAGAAGGAAGAGCTATTAAATTCTTAGAAGAAAATATAGGTGTAATTCTTTGTGTTCTGAGTTAGGCAGTGGTTCATTATAAATGACACCTAAAGCACAGGCGACAGAAGAAAAAATAAAGTAAGAGGACATTATCAAGCACAATTTCTTAGTTGTGTTACAAGGACGCAATAAAAAAATTGAAAGGACAATCACACAGTGGGAGAGAGAGTTTGCAATTAATATATCCTGTAAGGATATTATCCAGAATATATAAAGGATTCTCAAACTGAGAAACAAAAAGACAAACAATCCAATTTAAAAATGAGCAAAATCTTTGAATAGTCATTCCTCTGAAAAAGATCTTACAAATGGCCAGTAAACGTGAAAAGATGCTCAAGTAATTGTTAGGGAAATGCAAATCAAAACCACAGAAGGGTGTCACTTTACACTCACTAGGAAGTCTAAAATAAATGTAAAATGGTGTAGCTACTTTGGAAAGTAGTTTGGTCGTTTCTCAAGAAACTAAACTTGGAGTTACCAACTTTACTCTTAGGTATACACCTGAGAGAATTGAAAATGTGTGTTCACAAAAAAACTTGGACACGAATATTACGATAAGAGCATGATTAGTAATAGCCAGAACATGGAAATAAATATCTGTTGACTGATGAATGGATAAACAAAATGTGGTGTATCCATGTGTATCATTCACCTGTAAAAATGCATGAATTGCTGATACATGCTGTAACATGGATGAACCTTGAAAACAGTATTCTAAATGAAAGAAGTCAGGCATAAAAGACCACATAATGTTTGATTCCATTTATGTGAAATGTTCAGAATGTCTCTTCTATAGAGACAAAGTACATTGGTGTTTGTCAGGGGCTGCGGAGTGACTTCTAATAGTTAGAGGGTTACTCTGCTGGTTATGAAAATATGCTCGATAGTGGTCATGGTAACAGGACCTTGTAAATGTACTAAAAATCACTGAATTGTACTTTTTAAAAGTATAAATTTTATGGTATGTGAGTTTTATCTCAGTTCTACTAATTCTACTAATTCTGATACAATGATTTTTTCAGTTAGTGTGTAGTAGAATTATTATGAAGTATATGTTAAAATTATTGCATGTCATATGAACTATCCAGGAAGTATAATTTTCTTAGAGTAGAATGTACATGCTCTTGTCCCTTATTTGACGGAGAGACGGAGAGAGAGGGAACACAAGCAGGGGGAGTAGGAGAGGGAGAAGCAGGCTTCCCGCTGAGCAGGGAGCCCAATGTGGGGCTTGATTCCAGGACCCTGGGATCATGACCTGAGCCCAAGGCAGATGCTAAATGACTGAGCCACCCAGGCGTCCCCTTATCTACCATTTTCAAACATAACATGACTTTTAATGATCATTTGGCCACGTTGTAAAAGAATTCTGAACATATGTGCTATATCATTTATGGTGCCTTTGGCTTCAGGTTATAAAGAACCTAAATAAAAAGTAACATAATGATGTTTATGCCTTGAACAGTGTGGAGGTAGAGCAGCTCCATGGTTATGGTTTAAGCTGGTTTAATGCAGTGATGCATCACCAAAGGCCCAGATGCTGTCTGTTTTATCCTCAGTGTGTCATCTTTGCCCTCAGGCTCTTTGGTTTTCTGATCAATTTCCCACTCAGATAGGAAGTTTCCAAAGAGAAAAACAGAAACTGTTTATGCCTTTCTACCATCATCATCTTTTTTTAAAGAATGAGAAGCCTTTTCCAGAAGCCTCATAGTGAAACTCCTTCCACATTTCATTGGCCAGAATAGCCTCACAAGGCAATTTTTAAACCAGTCCCTGGAAAGGGAAGTGGAATGTTTATTTTTTAGTTTTTTAAAATAGACTTTATCTTTTTTTAGGTGATTTTTCAGGTTTGTAGGAGAATTACATAGGAAGTACAGAGTTCTATATGATCCTGCTACACATAGTTTCCCTTGTTATTAACATTTTACACTAACGTGGTACAGTTTTTTTTTTACAATTGAGGAATTGATAGTGAATAATAATATTATAAACTGAAGTCCATAGTTTACATTAGGGTTTATTTTTTGTGTTGGATGGTTCTATGAGTGTTGATAATTGCATGATCTCATGTATCCACTATTCACCATTACAGTATCATACAGAATAGTTTCACTGCCCTAAAAATGTCCTGTGCTACACTTGTTCATCCCTCACCATCCTCTCCCTCAAGCCACTCAAGCCTCAAGTTTATCTTTTTAATGGCTCTATAGTGTTGCCTTTTCCAGAATGTCATATAGTTGGAATCATATAGTTTGTGGCCTTTTCAGCATATTTCATGTAGCAATATGCATTTGAATTTCCTCTGTGTCTTTTTATGTCTTATTATTCATTGTCAATTCCTCTTGTTTCCTTTTACTGCTGAATAATATTCCATGGTATGAATGTGCCACAGTTTGTTTATCCATTTACCTATTGAAGGACATTTTGGTTGCTTCCAAATTTTGACAGGAAGAAAGCTGCTATAAACATTTATGTGTAGATTTTGCTGCATCATATGGTAAGCCTAGTTTAGCTTCATAAGATACTGCCGCACTGTCTAACAAGGTGGCTGTACCATGTTGCATTCTCATCACAGTGAGAGTGCCTGGTGGCCTGTATTCTTTTTTTTTTTTTTTTTTTCGTTTATTTGTTTATTTACAGCATAACAGTGTTCATTGTTTTGGCATCACACCCAGTGCTCCATGCAGTACGTGCCCTCCCTATTACCCACCACCTGGTTCCTCAACCTCCCACCCCACCCCCCGGCCCCTTCAAAACCCTCTGGTTGTTTTTCAGAGTCCATAGTCTCTCATGGTTCATCTCCCCTTCCACTTTCCCTCAACTCTCTCTCCTCTCCATCTCCCCATGTCCTCCGTGTTATTTGTTATGCTCCACAAATAAGTGAGACCATATGATACTTGACTCTCTCTGCTTGACTTATTTCACTCAGCATAATCTCTTCCAGTCCCGTCCATGTTGCTACAAAAGTTGGGTATTCATCCTTTCTGATGGAGGCATAATACTCCATTGTGTATATGGACCACATCTTCCTTATCCATTCATCCGTTGAAGGGCATCTTGGTTCTTTCCACAGTTTGGTGGCCTGTATTCTTGTCAGCATATGCTACTGTCCACGTTTTGGGTTTTAGTCATTCTAATAGATGTGTAGTGGTGTCTCATTTTATTTATTTATCTTTTTAATTTTTAAAGATTTTATTTATTTATTTGACAGAGATCATAGGTAGGCAGAGAGGCAGGCGGCGGCGGGGGCAAAGCAGGCTCCCCACTGAGCAGAGAGCCCGATGTGGGGCTTGATCCCAGGACCCCGAGACCATGACCTGAGCCAAAGGCAGAGGCTTAACCTACTGAGCCACCCAGGCACCCTGGCATCTCATTTTAACTGGCAGTTTTCTAATGACACATGGTGTTCAGCATCTTTTCATATGTTTATTTGCCGCCTGTACGTCATCTTTGGAAGGTGAAGTGTCTGTTCTGTCTTCAAATCTTTACCATTTTTTAATTGGGTTGTTTGCTTTCCTATTGGGGTTTAATAATGGATACAAGCCATTTACAAGATACATGTTTTCCAGATACTTTCGGCAGTATGTGGCTTTTCATTTAAGTGTTTTCATTTAGCACTTTCATTTAAGTGTTTTTCACAAAGCAGATGTTTTGGTTTAATAAAGTCCAGCTTAACCATTTTTCTTTGGGAGATGACGATTTTGGTTTTGAACCTAAAAAATCATCATTATATCCAACTCACCTAAATTTTCTCCTATGTTTATAGTTTCACACTTCACATTTGGGTCTGTGATCCATTTTGAGTAACCTATTGTGAAAGGTGTAAGGCCTTTTGGGATTTTTTTCTGTGTGATGTCTATTCCATTGCCAACCATTTGTTGGAAAGACTATCACTTGCCTATTCGGTTGCGTTTTTCCTTTGTCAGAGATCATTCGACTGTATTTATGTAGGTCTCTTTCTGGGCTTTCTATCCTGTTCCATTCTGTTAGCAGTATCATACTGTCTTAATCACTGTAGCTTTTAGTACATCTTTAAGTTGGGTAGTGTCAATACTCTGTTGTTTTTCAGTACTGTATTGACTATCCTGTTTTTTGTTTTGTTTTGTTTTTCCATGTAGACCTTAGAATCAGTTTGTTGTTGTCCTCTATTAATAACTTGCTGGGATTTTGATTAGAATTATGTTGAATCTAGATCAAGCTGGGAAAGAAGCAACATTTTAACAATATTTGCACCTTCCTATCAGTGAACAGAGGATATCTCATCATTTATTTAGATTGCTTTTGATTTCTTTCATCAGTGTTTTGTAGTTTTGCTCAAATAGATCATGTATGTATTTTGTTAGATTTGTATCTATTTTATTTTTTGTGCTAATATAAATGGTATGTTTTAAATTTTTAATTTCAGTTGTTCATTGCTGGCATATAGAAGAGCACTTGGCTTTTGAATGTTGTTAACTTTCTATCCTGCAGTTTTTCTGTAATCACTTATTATTTCCATATGTGTTTATTTTTTATTCTTAATAAAACCATTAGACTTAGTACCTTTGCTTTAGGTAATCTTTTTAAAGAATTTGAAACATTTTCACTTTATTTTTTTCTTGCAGAGAATGTCTTGGGAAGCATGAGGTGAGTTATAGGCACAAATTTTAAGGAAAGCTTATAATCTGTGCCTCTTCTATTGAGGGTTGTTAGAAATGACAAAGTCAAAGTTTTGGGTTTTTAGTGCTTTAAAAAGTATAAGAGTTTATCTGCAGATTTTTTTTTTTTTTAAATTTTAAAATTTTAAAATACTTTATTTTAGATCGGGAGAGTGAGAGCTCTTTCGTGCCAGTGGGGGAAGGGGAAGAGTGAGAGGGAGAGAAGCAGACTCCCCACTGAGCAGGGAACCTGACCTGGGCTTGATCACAGACCCTGAAATCATGACCTGAGCTGAAATCAAGAGTCGGATGCGCAACCGACTGAGACACCCAGGCGCCCCTCTGCTGATTTTTAAAATATATTGTGCTTTTTGGATTTAGCCTATTTATATGTGGTCTCTATAGCATTGTTATATTGAATTTCCCTTTTAGGAATAGAATGTGTTGTTTGTTGGCATTCATTTTTTGGATTTTTTGATAAATTACTTTGATTTTGAAAATGACTGTTATTAATGAAAATGTGTTCTTTATGAAACTTGTTTTCAAGTGATAACAGTCATTTCAGAAACATGGGTCCAGAAGGTTTTGTGTGTGTTGATATTTTTCTCCTTATTCTTTTTTTTTTTAAGGTGAGTCCACTCCCATGCCATGCTGTAGGACCATACTCTTGTAAGAGAGTATGTGGACGAACTTTAGATTGTCAGAATCATATGTGCATGAAAGAATGCCACAAAGTAACTGAAATTGATGCCTGCGTTGGCAAAAACAAGGTAATATCCTTAGGATGAATGTATATGTCCTAATAGTATGCTTGAAATATTTTTTTGAATAATTATGCCATAAATATTTTTCTATTTTGTTAGAACTTTTTTCTTTCTTCTTGCCTTTATCCCTTCTCCTTCCTTGTCTCTCTTAATACAACCAACTTTAACAGCTTTAACTTTAACTTTAACAGCTTGGTGTATATTTATCTTTGTGCAAGCTCATGATAATAAGCCTTTTAATGTTCTCTCAACATATTGTACTGTGTTAATACATAGGCTTTGATTTTTGATAAAAGTACAGAAATTATGTATCTATTTAGATAGTAGGTAGCAATATCACTTCCACTTCTGTCCATTTATATCTCTGGATTTAGTCTGGAGCATTTGTTCTCAGCAATTTTTTAAAACCTAACATCTGTGATAAGGTGTGTTCACAATTTTAATAAATTCCTAATCTTTCATTGGACATAAAGTAAATAGCATCACAGATGTAGGGCATTTGTGTGTGAAATTCACTAAAAGCATTTTACCAAGCACATGAGAAGCCAATCATTGAAAGATCTCTAAAATTGCCATTTTACAAGGAAGAATAACCGTAGCTAATCAAATTTTAAATGATACTTAATTTTAGTTTTGAACATTAAATTCATCAACACATAAAAACAGAAACATAGAACAAGAAAATTATTTTAAATAACAATAAAATATAAAAGACTCCTATTAAAACAGAGATACAGGTAGTCTCCTATTCTGAATTTCCTAGGCCATATGAGAGGTTCTGGCCGAGAAAATAGAGGCTGAAATGTTTTTCGTCTCCAAGAATAGTCAGGGAAATCTTTATTTATCATTAACCACTCTACTTTTTGTCTACTTCTGTGACTGAGGGGGTTGTTATGTTCCATGTGATACAAAAACTAACTCTTCATCCTCCTGTATCCCAGAATGATTCATTTGCCAGAGTCCCCTGCCAGGCTACATTTGACATGATGTGTGAATAAAAAATAAGCTTCTGTTATATAAAAAATTGTATGTTTTAAAAATATTTAATTTTTTTGGTAAACTTCCATTCTTTAGGGTGTCATAATACTATTAGCAAGTGTGTTTAATGAGGAATAAACAAAAATTTTAAGATTTGTTTTATTAAATAACATTAAATTTACAAATGGTTAAGTTATGAATTGTATGTTACTGAAAGTTGCACTTGCATTGTTCTTTTTTTGGTCTTTGATTTGGTGATTGTAAAGCATGATAACCTAAGCCTCCACAGTATCATTCTTGCTCATGTGCAGACATGTCAGTGTATTGCTTATAACCTCTTCATCAATCCATGCTTTGATCCTTAATAAAAAAATGTGCTCATGAGAAAATGAAAAAGATATTAGAATTAGAAAAATTCATACTAATATAATAATTCAAAACCACTTTAATGAGAGTATAGCTGCTGTATGGCTTTCCTCCTCTGGATTTCCAGAACATTAAGTGAGTTGAAAAAAAAAACAAAAACGCACTTCAAGAGCTGATTTGACACTGATTGGGGAATTATCTTGGATTATCCCAGCATTGCTTCATGGGCAGTTGCTGTGGTAAAATATGGGTTATAAGTTATGTGCAGTTCTTAATTTAGCTACAAGTCCAAGTCTGTCTTTATCTCCCACTCAGGGAAGGCTGATGCAGTGCAAGAGAGTGAAAATTATATTATTTGAGGGATAACTTTATAGTCACTATAATTTATATATTAAAAATGAAATAACTCATGAACTCCTTAAAATAAATTCCTTACTGTAATATCTCAGTTGAGACCCATTGGAGAAGATCTCCTTGCCTGTCCCTCTTGATCCAAATGGCTCTGGAATTACTAATGTGGTTTCTACCTTGAATTCTAGCACAGGGCCTACAACATACCAGATATTTGAAAGTGTTTATTGAATTGACTGGAATCAAAATTCTTTTGCTTCTTATCTCTGTTCCGGTCTCTCCCTGGCCTTCCTGGCAGATCCCAGTCCAATCAAGGCAGTGCCTCTGATTGCTACCATTAGCAACAAATATATCCCTGTTGTCTAATTCATACACTGGAGTGAGTGGAACAGAGTGGTTAACTAGGGAAAGGTGTGAAGCCGATAGCAAATGAAGAGTGTATTTCCCAAGCAAACCTGGGCACAGATATTTTTGAGTGACTGAAAGAAGAAATAATGAAGATAGTCTTTTCTCTGGGAAAAATCTATACCAAAAATTAAAAAAAAAAAAAAAAAAGAAAATATAGGTACATAATCACACACAGACAATATATTTCTTACATAATAATGTATGTGATAAACCCCTGCCACACGGTGTTGTCTGCGTGATGGGCATCACCTGGAATCTTGGAAATGCAAACTCTCAGGTCTCACCTCAGTATTTTAGCGATTGCCAAGTGGTTGATCATGCACAAAAATGTTTGAGAGTTACTGCTAAAGGCAATGTGTGTAATGTGTGATGCTTCATTGATTAAAAAAAAAAAAGAATTATGTTACAGTCATCAACCTCGCTGAGAGATTGGAACTTAATTATTCCTGACATTAAAAACAAGGAATAATTCTGTAATGTGACAGAGGTACTAATTATTGCTACAATGACAGTCTTATTACAATATGTAAATGTTGAACACCTTAAATTTAAAAAATGTCAGATATATGTTAATAAGATGGGAAAAAAGAGAATTTTACTTACCAAGATTTATTTTCCAGTTTGTAATACTAACCCAAATGTTAATTCTGCTTTCCTTCTCATCATCTCATTGCTTATAATGAGGATTGCTATCTTCCCTGGATTTCCAGCTGTCTGATGAATCAGGAAAGACTCATTTTAGAAGCTGATATGACTGATTGGGGAATTATTGTGGATTATCTCAATATTGTTCTCTGGGTTAAAATTTGTTTCTTTTTTTTTAAAGGAGAACTGTGTAAGATATTTGACAGCCAGGCTTGCTGTATTTCTGAGTTAGATAGTTTCTTCTAGAAGATAGAACTTGACATTGGAAGTGATCCAGGAAGGTAGCTTAGCAAGTACAGCTTTAGTGATTTTTTTTTTTTTTCATAATTGGAAGGAAGGAGCCCCATATCATCAGTATAATTCTTCTTTTGCAGATAACAAAACTGAAGGTTATCAAGTGACTTGTTCATGATCATGTAACAGGAGAGCGATAATAAGAAAGTAGTAGTAACCCTGTCTTAACTCCCAGCCCAGTATGTTCTTCTGTTTCATGTTATTTAAGTGAAAGATTATTGCAGGCGTATCACATAGCCAGGAAAAAACAAGTGAAACAGATTGTGTGTGTCATCTTTGGCTATATTTCCATATTTTGAGACTCATTGCCTGTATTTCTCGTAGTCTTTCCGGTTTCAGAAAGTTGTATTACCAGTTTTAGCCAGTTCTGCAGATTAAAAAATGTTCCTCTGAACATTTCTTGATTTCTTTCTTCATTGTCCTTGTCTCACTACACATCTCGTCAGGTTTATCTTCAAAGTATATCCCTGAATCTGACCATTTCCTATAACCTCTACCATACCCTCCTCATCCAAGCCACCATCTTCTCTTCCCTAGAGATGTCTGTACTATTCTCCCAGCCAACTTCTCTACTCCCAGTTTCATCTTACTGCACCAGCTAGATTTATCATTTAAAAATGTAAGTTAAAAAATATAAGTTAAAAAAAATGTAAGGTCTGTTATCTCCCTGCTCAATACACATCAGTTACTCTCAGGATAAAATCCAAATGGTCTTATGAGGGCCTGTAAGGCTTTATAATGATATAACTTCTGACTACCTTTCCTGCCTCTTAGCATTCATCACTCATGTGCTCATTTTTGCTTCTACTCTTTTTTTTTTTTTTTTTTAAGATTTTATTTATTTATTTGACAGACAGAGATCACAGGTAGGCAGAGAGGCAGCCAGAGGGAGAGAGAGGAGGAAGTAGGCTCCTCGCAGAGCAGAGAGTCCAATGCAGGGCTCGATCCCAGGACCCTGGGATCATGACCTGAGCTGAAGGCAGAGGCTTTAACCCACTGAGCCACCCAGGCAACCCTCTCCTTCTATTCTTGTTATTTCTTGAATATTCCACATTTGTCTACATCAGAGGTTTTGCACTTAGTGTTCTTTTCTCTGAGACTCTACATTCGTATGCTTGCTCCCTTATTTATTCTGTTCAAACATGAAACTTATCAGATAGTTCTTCCATCTTATTGCTTCTGTTACTCCCTCTTAACCGCTTTATCTGTTTTCAGAGCATTTGTGAAGACACTCTATTATGTTCTTTACCTCCCCCACTTAAATTTAAGTCTCTTAGGTCAGGGGTCGCTGCCATTTTGCACATTTCCAGCATGTGAATTAATTTCTGGCATATGATGCTGGAAGATTGTAGAATAAATTAATATACTTTTAAAAATTAAAAATAGAAATTACTTATAGAAAAATGTTTCCTAATTGAAACACTTTCTCTTTTTAATCCTATATGTCAAAAATAGGATTTTTATTGACATAATCACTGTTTTATAATCATGGCTATACTTAGGAATGACAACAGAATTTTTTTTTTTTAATTTATTTATTTGACAGACAGAGATCACAAGTAGGCAGAGAGCCAGGCAGAGAGAGAGAGAGAAGCAGGCTCCCCACTGAGCAGAGAGCCTGATGCGGGGCTCAATCCCAGGACCCTGAGATCATGACCTGAGCCAAAGGCAGAGGCTTAACCCACTGAGCCACTCAGGCGCCCCGACAACAGAATTTTTAAACTTTAAACTTAAGACTTGGTATCCGTTTCTATAGGTCTCGTACTTTATCTCATGTATGACATGTGAAAATAAATAATAGCCTGCAATAATAATTTTAAACTTCTTTAGTAGGTAGATGGTAGTTAAATTATTAAATTACTAGAGCAGAGAGGTACCTTGTTGAATTTACATTGAAGTACATTTATTTGTAAATGTAATATAACTTTGGTTCATTGAAGTACATTAAAACATAAACTGCTGGTCATTCTCCTTTATCCCCTTTAAGCATGTTTCTGTTTGGCAAGGTGAGAGCAGTATATCTAGAACACTGCGTGCTTTGGGAATTTTTATTTATGTGTTAACAGAGTGTTGATTCTTTAGTTTGATGGTGATCATGTTTGTTGGGTGGAAATGAATTAACAATGTTTTATTTTGGGGTACCTGGGTGGCTCAGTTGTTAAGTGTATGCCTTCGGCTCAGGTCATGATCCCAGGGTCCTGGGATCCAGTCCTGCATCTGGCTCCCTGCACAGCATGGAGCCTGCTTCTCCCTCTGCCTCTGCTGCTCCTCTTGCGTATGCTCTCTCTCTCCTTCTTTCTCAAATTAATGAATAAAACATAAAAAAAAAAAAACAGTGTTTTACTTATTTCTGCTATGACTATTCTTTAGGAAGTAATTTACGTTTTTAGAGGAATACTCGTAATTTACAATTTCAAGATGAGGCAATTTGATTTAATGAGGTTTGTAGATATAAAAATCTTTCTGAATAATGGTCATATTGATACCTTCCTGTTCTTCATTTTGAATGTGTATTTTTTCATTTTGAATATTTTTAAGAGTGCAAGCATGCATGCACTATTTTATTAACTGTATTCCTAAGAGCTTCAAAAGTATTCTTTTAATATGATATGTAAATTTTATATATATATATTTTATAATTTTAATATATAGAAATGTTAGACTTCTGTACTTAGATGATTTATTACCTTACTTCCTATCAGGCTGGCCCAGAATGCCTTCAGTGTGAAGAAGGGTGCTCTAAATCACGGCCTCTGGGTTGTCCCCATCCATGTGTTTTGCCCTGTCATCCTGGAGAATGTCCTCCCTGTGTTCAGATGCTTAGAATAAAATGTCACTGCAAGATCACAAGCCTATATGTGGAATGTAGGTAAGTGGACTGAAGAAATATTCTTGTTTTACTATAATTATTTTAACCAGTATTTTTTTTATAATTCAGAATCCTATGAAGAGTACTTCAAGGACCATTATTCATTGTCACCCATAGATGCTAGAAGCTTAGATTTTCCAGTAGAGACCTGAAGAAAGAAATGTAGAATCCTTCACCTTGTACATTCTGAACCCTGATTTCAAAGACAGTTATGCTTTTTTTTCTATTTAGGGATTCTGTTTAAGATTTTTTTAAAGGAAAAAAGTTGTATCGCTGCTTTAAAAAATGTAGAAACATTCCTATAACAGATCGCTCAGTTAACAGTGTCAAACTAGAATTTTGTTGGATGAAAAGTTGAAGTGCACATAGCTACTGAGACATAATTTTT
This sequence comes from Meles meles, assembly GCF_922984935.1. Taxonomy (NCBI): domain Eukaryota; kingdom Metazoa; phylum Chordata; class Mammalia; order Carnivora; family Mustelidae; genus Meles; species Meles meles. The sequence continues at coordinate 28,686,239 of NC_060067.1, forward strand.
AAACTACAGACTTTTATTACAAATGTAGCTTTATGGCATTTGTCATATTAGGCTATGACTTCTATATTTCCTTTACTTAAAAAAATGTACACTCAACAAAGTGCATGTTTCTGCTTGTGGATTATGTGGAGAGAAAAAAATTCCCTTTTTTTTTTCTACTTAATCACAATCTAACATAATTTACTAACTTGTTCAGCTCCATTTACCCAAGTTTGTAAAGTGGGTTCTTTATAAGTGTATTTTACTGAAGTTAAATTTGGGAATATGGCTTTGTTTCTAATTTTTTAAACAGATGTACTTTTTGAAAAATGCCCGTTAATATTAACTTAAACTTGTTTTTGTCATTTGGACTCTAGGCTCATGTTCTGTTAAATTGCAAAAGTCAGATTTTACTCTTTTTAAATATGAAAATTGTTCTGTTGAAATTTTAAGAATAAAATATTTCTTTAGCTTTAGAAATTTTGTAGAGAGAGTGAAGAGGGCAGTTTTGCTTTATTGATGAGTAATACCGAGGAAAGATATTTCCTTTGGTCTGGCAGGGTTGAAATTTCCCTGTCTTGCTTCTTTTTCCCTTTGTCATGTAGTCTCCAAAGGGTAACTTTACCTTTTTACCTTCTCGTCCAGAGTGTTGCCTTTCCAAGATCGGCTCCTTGATTTTTGTGCACATTTTAAAGTTTCTTCCCATAGTTAGTACTCTGATCTGCACTGGGTGGACTTTCTTTTTCTGGTGTGAGGTTAACTCAGTTGCCCTCTTCTTTTTTCTGCTCAGTTTTTCCAGAACTCCACTGGTTCTCAGAAATGATTTGCTGAGGGAACTTGAGAAGTAGGTCTGCTATGAATTGGTATATTTTTTTTTCCTACTTATAGGTAATCTCGAAGTTTGTAGAATTTGTCTTCTAGGTATGAGGAAGCTATGGAATTTTAATGATTTTATTATTAAGTTGAATGATTGTTGGGGGGATGTGTGGATATATATGGATTGAGGTAGCTTCCATTACTACAACTCTCTGGAGCTCCTTTTTCCTTTTTTGAATACATATTTGAAGGTTATGTTTTCAAGCAGAATACACATTCTTTTCAAGTGTATATGGAACATTCTTGAGAATAGATCAATATTAGGTCACAAAAGAGGCCTCAACAAATACAAGTAGATTAAAGTCATACCATGCACCTTTTCTGATCACAACACTATGAAACTAGAAGTCAACCACAAGAAAAAAATCTGGAAAAACCACAAATACATGGAGGTTAAAGAACATGTTACTAAACAATGAATGGGTCAACCAAGAAACCAAAGAAGAAATTAAAAAGAAAATAAATACATGGAAACAAATGAAAATGAAAACACAGTGGTCCAAAACCTTTGGGATGCAATGAAAACAGTCTTAAGAGGGAAAAATACAGCAATACAGGCCTACCTCAGGCAGCAAGAAAAATCTCAAATAAATAACCTAACCCTCCACCTAAAGGAATTACAAAAAGAGCAACAAAAGAAGTCTAAAGCAGCAGAAGGAAGGAGATAATAGAGATTAGAGCAGAAATAAATGATATAGAAAAGAAAACAATAGAACAGATCAATGAAACGAGGAGCTGGTTCTTTGAAAAAAATTAATAAAATTGATAAACCTCTAGCCAGACTTATCAAAAAGAAAAGAGGAAGGACCCAAATAAAATCACAAATGAGGAGAAATAACAATATCACAGAAATACAAACAATTAGAGTATTAAGAAAAACTCTATGCCAACAAACTGAACAAACTAGGAGAAACAGACACATTCTTAAAAACATATAAACTACCAAATCTGAAACAGGAAGAAATAGAAAGCTTGAACATAGTGGTAATCAGCAAAGAAATTCAATCAGTAATCAAAAAACTGCCAAAAACAAAAGTCCAGGACCAGATGGCTTCACAGGAGAATTCTGTCAAACATTTAGAGAAAAGTTAATAACTGTTCCTTTCAAACTATTTCAAAAAATAGAAAAAGGAAGGAAAACTTTCAAATTCATTTTATGATGTCATCATTACCCGATATCAAAACCAGATAAAGATATCACTAAAAAAGACTATAGCCTATATTCCTTGTGAACATAGATGCAGAAATTCTCAATAAAATAGTAGCAAACTGAATCTGACATTAAAAAAAAAAAATCACTCACCATGACCAAGTGGAATTAATTCCTGGGTAACAAGCATGGTTCAATATTCACAAATCAATCAATGTGATAGACCACATTGATAGGAGAAAGGATTAGAACCAGATGATCCTTTCAATAGATGCAGATAAAGCATTTGACAAAGTACAACATCCATTCATAATAAAATCCCTCAACAAAGTAGACTTACAGGGAACATACCTCAACATGATAAAAGCCATATATGAAAAGCCCACAGCTGATACCATCCTCATTGGGGAGAAACAGAACTTTTCCTCTATGGTCAGGAACAAGACAGAGATGGCCACTCTTCTCAGTTTTATTCAAAATAGTAGTAGAACTCCTAGCCACAGCAGTCAGACAATGAAAGGAAATAAAAGGCATCCAGCCTGGCAAGGAAGAAGTCAGACTTTCACTCTTTGCAAATGGTGTGACTATAGAGAAAACCCAAAGCCTCTACCAAAAAACTGCTAGAAATGTAAATGAATTCAGTAAAGTCACAGGATACAAAATCAATGTACAGAAATCTGTTTGCATTTCTATACATCAATAATGATGCAGCAGAAAGAGAAATCAAGGAACCGGTCGCATTTACAACTGCACCAAAAACCCATAAGATATGTAGGAATAAACCTAACCAAAGTGAAAGACCTGTACTCTGAAAACTATAAAACACTGATGAAAGAAATTGAAGATGACACAAAGAAATGGAAAGACATCCTATGCTTGTGGATTGGAAGAACAGATATTAATTGCAATGCCTATATTACCCAAAGCAGTCTACGCATTTAATGCAATCACCATCAAAATACCACTAGCATTTTTCACAGAGCTAGAACAATCCTAAAATTTGTATGGAACCACAAAAGACCCTCAGTAGCCAAAGCAACCTTGAAAAAGAAAAAGTTTGAAGAATCACAATTCCAGACTTCAAGTTACATTACAAAGTTCTGGTAATCAAAACAGTTTGGTGCTAGCACAAAAACAGACACATAGATCAAGGGAACAGGATAGAAAACCCAGAAATGAACCCACAAATATATGGGAAGTTAGCCTTCTACAAAGCAGGAAATAATATCCAGTGGGATAAAGACAGTCTCTTCAGCAAATGGTGTTGGGAAAACTGGACAGCAACATGCAAAAGAATGAAACTGGACCACTTTCTTACACCATACACAAAAATATATTCAAAAAATTCAGACCCAAATGTGAGACAGGAGACCATTAAAATCTTTGAGGAGAACATAGTAACTTCTTTGACATTGGCAGTAGCATCTTCTTACTAGATATACCTCCTAAGGCAAGGGAAACAAAAGCAAACAAACTGTTGGGACTTCATCAAAATAAAAAGCTCTGCACAGGAAAGGAAATAATCTACAAAACTAAAGGGCAGCTTATGGAGTGGGAGAAAATATTTGCAAATGACATATTTGAAAAAGGGTTACTATCCAAAATATATAGAGAACTTATAAAACCCAACATCCAAAAAGTGTATAATCAAATTACAAAATGGGCCAAAGATATGAACCGATATTTTTCCAAAGAAGACCTACAGATGGACAACAGACACATGCATGAAAAGGTGCTCAACATCACTGATTATCAGGGAGAGGCATTCCAAAACTGTAATACCGTAACTGCAATGAGCTATCACCTCACACCTGTCAGAATGGCTAACGTCAACAACACAAGAAACAACAGTGGTTGATGAGGATGTAGAGAAGGGGGAACCCTCTTGCACTGTTGATGGGAAGGCAGGCTGTCTCAGCCACCGTGGAAAACAGTATAGAGTATGCTCAAAACATTAAAAATAGAACTGCCTTACGATCCTGCAGTTGCACTTTTAGTATTTATCCAAAGGATACAAAAATACTAATTTGAAGACGTACATGCACCCTAATGTTTATAGCTGTTCTGCAATAGCTATGTTACAGAAACAGCCCAAATGTCCGTCAGCTGATGAGTGGATGTGGATGTAGGTGTGTATGTATATGCAATGTAATATTACTCAGCCATAAAAAAGAAAGCTTGCCATTTGCAGTGACATGGATGGAGATAGAGAGTATTATGCAAGGTGAGATAAGTCAGTCAGACAAAGATAAATGCCATGATTTCACTCATGTGGAATTTAAGATAGAAAACATGCAAAGGGGAAAAACGAGTGAGTGGTAAACCAAAAAACACTCTTAACTATAGAGAACAAACTGATGGTTACTAAAGGGAAGTAGGTGGGGGGGATGGGTGAAAAAGGTGATGGGGATTAAGGTGATGAGCACCAGGTGTTATATGGAAGTATTGAGTCATTATATTGTACACCTGAAACTAGTATTGCACTGTAAGTTAACTAATTGGAATGTAAATAAAAACTTTTAAACAGTCATAGTGAGATACAATGACATACCTGTTAGCATGGCCAAAATGAAAAAGACACCCCCCCTGCCGCGCGCCAAAAAAAAAGACAAGACTGACAGTATTAAGTGTTGGAGAGGATATGGAAGAATTGGAGCTCATATGCTACTAATATGAATGTAAAATGATAGAGCCACTGGAAAAAGGTTTAGCAGTTTCTTAAAAAGTTAAACGACTGCCTTCTGTATGGATACAACCATTCTATTCCTAGGTACTTAACCAAGAGAAATGAAATGTATGTCCGTACAAAGATTTGTACGTGAATGTTCATAATATTTTTATATGTGATAACCCCAAACTGGAAATAATCCAGACGTCCAACAACAGGTGAATAAACATATGGTAGTATGTCCATACAGAATAAATTCAGCAATAAAAAAAAACTGTTGTTATTTGCAATATCATGAATGAATCTCAAAGTGTGAAATCTCAAGATATAAGTGAAAGAAGCCAGACAACAAAGAATCATGCTCTATGATTTGATTATGTAAAATTCTTGAAAATTGGAAGCTAATCTATACAACAAAAAGCATCTCATTGGTTGCCTAGCAGGTGATGGGCAATATGAAGAGATTCCAAAGGGACACAGGACATTTTTGAGGGTAATGGGTATGTCCATTATCTGGATTGTGATGGTTTCATGGGTGTAAACGTATGTCAGGTCTTACCAGGTTTTCCGTTTTAAATGTGTACATTATTGTCTTCTGTATCATACTTTAATAAAAGCCCTCCAAAAACATGAAGTATATGTTGTTATAGAGAATTCTTCAGACTTAGTATTCATTATGATAATTTTGTTTACTTTCAATTCAGTGAATTATTCCATGTTATCTTTATTTTTAGTCCTTTTTTCTTCATGGAATTTCCTTTATAGAAATTAGATATAAAAGATACAGGTGTTGGAAAATTAGTTTATTCCAAATTATAAAGTGACAGAAACAAAATGATACTAAGTCTTAAGTTCAGAGGTGAGTTGGGGTGCCTAGGTGGCTGAGTTAGTTAAGCATCTGCCTTCAGCTCAGGTCATGATCTCAGCATCCTGGGATCTAGCCCCGAGTTCCTCATCGTTCCGCTTCTGACTCCTTGCTCAGTGGGGAGCCTGCTTCTCCCTCTTCCACTCTCCCTGCTTGTGCACTCTCTCTCTCTGTGTCCGATAAATAAATAAAATCTTTAAAAAAAAGTTCAGAGGTGAGCACCTTACTTGTAAGAATGAAAATATATGACTTTTAATAGCGCCAATATAAAGACTTTGTGATATTATTAAGTGAAATTTTGCTAAGAAAATTGCATATGTTATCTTACAGTACATTTATGCTAATTTATACATATATTTAAGATAATAGTTTTTACATTAGTTAGGCTAAACTTATGGTATATTGGCACTTATGTCTAATAAAGGGAAATAAGAAAAGCAGGAAAAGAAAGAATCAAAGGTAGAAGAAAGGTAATGGAAACAGAATAGTAACCTCCATGTGATAGGAATTTTAAGGGTGTCACTAGTTACTGACTTACGCAGTGTCCATTGTGGTTACATTCGATGATCTGTGAGAAACTAGTTTTAGTCCTTGGTGTTTGTGACTTTTCCTGAATTACCCACCAAGTCAAAGAGAAAAGCACACAGACTAATCTAAAATGAATTTGTTTCTAACATTATAGCTTACAAAAACAATTTAAAAACTCTCCTAAAATAAACTTACTAAAATTTTCAATTTGAAGTAATTTGTTGTTGTTGTTGTTCTTCTTCTTTAAGAAACAAAACAAACAAGCATAGGGGGAAAAAAAGAGAGAGGCAAACCAAGAAACAGAGTTTCAACAAACTGCCAGCTTCTGGGGAGGGTTGGATGGGGGGATGGGTGAAGTAGGTGATGGGGATGAAGGACACTTGTCGTGATGAGCACCCAGTAATGTATTCAAGTGTGGATCATGATATTGTACACCTGAAACTAAAATTACAGTTTATGTAACTAATTGGAATTTAAATAAAAACTTCAAAAAAAAAAATCTGGGTGAGCATTTTCTCAGTGTCAGTTTTTAAGTAATATATAGAGCTATTAGTTTTTCATCTTTTATGTAGAAGCTTTAGGAAGATATTTATGAAAAATGATTGCTCTGAAGAGGAAGATAATAGCAGGCTACTTTTTTTTTTTTTTTTTTTTAAAGATTTTACCCATTTATTTGAGAGAGAGAGTGCACAAGAGCAGGTGGGAAAGGGGCAGAAGGAGAGAGAATTTCCAGCAGACTCTGGGCTGACCGTGGAGGCCCACCTGAGACTTGATTCCCTCACCGATCATGACCCGAGCCGAAATCAAGAATCAGATGCTTAAGGGACTGAGCCACCCAGGTGCCCTTTAATAGCATAAATTATGAAGGCCAGGCACAGATGATATTTTGTGTGTGTTTTATACTTCCTTTTTGCAGTAATTGCCCTTTTGGCATTTAATATGTTGATAATAGATAAAGGAGTGGAAGGTTTCCGGTATCAGACCAGGTAAGTAGCTAAGACAGTTGTTACAGATGATACACAATTAAAATATTTTTCAAGAAAAAATGAAATAAGACAATTTTATGGACATGTTTGAAATTATTTTTAGAGAGGTAATCTATAAAATGGACTTCGGTTTGAATGTCATCAAAACTTCCTCTTATTTTTAGAAAAATAACCACAGCTGATGTAAATGAAAAGAACCTCCTTAGTTGTTGCAAAAATCAGTGTCCTAAAGAGGTAAGCTTTAATAGAACCCTTTTAAGTTGTATTTCTTAGGTCTTGTTTCTCTTGGATTTTCTCTTTTCTTCTTGGTCTTCCTATATCAGGTCTTTTCTGAACATGCTAGAAATGTGGGTACAGGGAGGAAAATGTGATTGATGTCTGTAAAAATCTAATACATACTAACTGTAGATGTACATCTCTTTATGAAATTTTGGGGTTCTAATACTCCGAAAGTTTTAAAGGGTAGCTTATGTACTTTATATGATAAAGTTTTGACCTAATGCTTACCCCTTCCCCCAAATAGAAATAGATGAAGAACTGTGTAGGTTATAGGCAGTTAGACAGTAAATCCGTAGTAGGTTATTTAAAAAGCATATTTGTGTGTGTGTGTGTGTGTGTGTGTGTGTGTGAACTTTAAAGTTCATTATTATCTTGAGTTAACATAAACCATTATATATAGTTTTATTTTTAAAGATTCTGATGCTTATAATGCATTCTATTATTACTAAAAGTATCAAAAATAGTTCAGAAAACTTGTTCAGAGTAACGAAGGTAAAAATTCACTGGTGATTTGTCTTGGTGATAATTTGAGAAACCATCCATAATTGGTCAGTTTATTTATTTATTTGTTTGTTTGCTTATAATTGGTCAATTTAAAAGTCAGAGTATTCCTTTTTTGTTGGAGGTATGGCAGTGACAATTATTTGATTTGGTTGGACATTTATAAAGGAATCCTTCTGACTTACAGATGTACTAATAGTACCACTTTTATTTTAATTCTTTGTCTTCATGCACTTATCTGTTTCTCATCCTATTTAGAGTCAGGGAGAGATAATGACAAAGCCGTAAATATAGTAGTCATTCTCTTTGGTTAAATAAAAACAGAAATTAAATGCATGATATGCCTTTTTGATAACAATATTTCCTTTTAACTAAAACTTTTGATGCTTTTTATGGATTTCTGTTTAAGAACTATTGGAAATTGAACTTGAATATTTTAAAAGTTATGTAAGATTTTAAAAAGACCATTTCAAGCAATAAATGATTATTTTAATAACCCTGTCTTTGTTATATAAGTGAAACTAAGGGCATTGGGATATTTCAAATTTAATTTTCTGATTTCTTCAAATCTTGACTTTTTCCTTGTTAATATAAATTTTCTTCTGACCAAATTAAGATTCCAGGTAATAAGTGGTTGAGAATGTCAAATTTTTAATCTGAATCCATAACTTGGTATAAGATTGTAGTTAGAAATAACAAAATTAAATTTGGGAATTGTTAATTTGCATTTTAGCATTTCCTTGGCTATGATTCAGTTGTGATAAGGTTACGACATTTGGTGGTTACGACATTTGGTGGGACTAGATGGGTGATCATGTTTTTTTAAAAATTTGTTTTCCATGGTCATGATTTTTGGATTCTGTGCCAGTCTGGAGCCTATTACTTTTTTTTTTTTTTTTTTTTTTAATTACTAGAGTATTACTAGAGTCTCCTTGGGCTCTCTTGAAATTAATAGCCTTAGTTTGAGAAGAATTCAAGTAACCGTTACAGTTTGAAATAGTCTAAGAGTGGCCAGGTGAATATCCTGGTGTCTAATAGAACTTTTTCTAGTTTATGGCCTCTGGACATTGGTAAGGCTACAGCAGTAATTCTCAACAGTTCAGTGGCTTCTTAAAACAGATTAATGGACCCTGCCCTAGAGTTTCTGATTTTGAGGACCTGGAGTAGGGGCCCAAGAATGTGCATTTCTAATCTTACATGTAATAGTGATATTGTTGGCCTGGCATCACAGTTTTGAGACCCACTAAGCTATAGAATCAAGTCATGCTTAGGATCAACCAAGAACTACGTCACTTCGAATTTGTAGTAGATCTCTTTTATTTTTATTTATTTTTTTCAATAGCTATCTTGTATACTTGGAGTTAAGGTATGGGATTATGATAAATTCTGACCTACTGATAAATTCTTACTTACTTTCTCTTCCCTCCCCCATACTATAGATTTTTTGGTGGGGGGGGGGCAGGGACTGTGTCATATTCATCCTTGTATCCAGGTCCCTGTTTATACACATTAGGCAGCTGGTAAATGTTTTTATTGAATGTGAATGAAACTGAACTGTGGAAGTTCAGACATATCCTTTTAGCTCCACTGATTCTCCGATGTACACTTCCTATATCTTCTGGACTGGTTTGAATTTGACAAAAAGAAAATATAAAGATACCATTTAGAACTATACTTTTAAACTGTGCCCCACATATACAATTCTACCTTTAAAAATTATTTTGAATTTGGTTTTATCAGCCCTGTGAAGCTTTTCTATTTTTTACTTGAGCAAATTGTTTAATGTGTCTTTAACTCAAATTGTTTATGTATAAAATGGGGACAATAATACTCACTTCTGAGTGCTGAGTATTAATGAGTTAAGAACATGTAAATATCTTAGTATATAGTGAGTGCTGTATGTGTGCTAGCTGTGGTGATGATGGGATGGGTATTTATCCATAAACAGTATTGTTTTACAAGCTTTCTTTAATTATTTTTAAAGAGCTTTTAAAATTGGGATTAAAATGGGGGGGGTGGGAGGTTGAGGAACCAGGTGGTGGGTAATAGGGAGGGCACGTACTGCATGGAGCACTGGGTGTGATGCCAAAACAATGAACACTGTTATGCTGTAAATAAACAAATAAAAAAAAAATGGAACATTTTGAACTCGACAGTATTGGTTATGGGTAAGGCATTTGAAATGACATATGCAGGTGTAAATAGAATGATGTTAAGGACTGAGTAGAGTACAAGAAAACCGTCCCACATTGAGTGGAAAGAGTAGAACATCTCATCTTTAAATGAATATCAAGGTTGGGTGTTTTAGAAAAACCTCTATTTTTGTTGGTTTTAGAAAAACTTCATTACCTCTGTAATGAAGATACAGTCATTATATATTATGCATTTTAATCAGCTTCCTTTGGAACTGCTTTTCAGCTCTGTCAGAATATAAGCTGCCTTTTGAGATAACACATACTTGCACACCTGGTTTTTTTAAACAATGAAATCACTACCTACTCAAAAGCACATAACACGTATATGGACAGTTTAACAAGTAGTTAAAAAGTCAACACCTATAGAACTCCACACAGGTCAAAAAATACAGTATTGCTGCATCTCAAAGCTACCAGAGTCCTTGTCTGGCTGTGGTTCCCCCCTTCTATCCTATATTTTACCTCCACCTGCCTTTTATAGTAATTATTTCCTTGCTTGTATCTGAAAACAATCTTGTTTGCTTAATTTTATATTTCAAGTTCAAAAGTATGAACTTGTGACCTTAGTTTGTTCTCCATTGTGTTTGTCGTGTTTATTGCATGTGGCTGTAGTCTTATTTCCATTGTACGAGTATACTGTGGTTTATTGTATTTGCCTTATTATGGGTACATATGAGTTTTTTTCAATCCCAGAATATTGCTGTGAACATTCTTGTTTGTGCATTCTAATATATGCATGTATAGATTTCTCTAGGCATATAGTGGTGCATGGTCATAAGGAATGTATAATTTCAACTTAATATCATATTGATTTCCAAAATCGTACAGCTTACTATCAGTAAATTTTCTAATTTACCACTAGTACTTTAAAGTTCCTGTCATGGCATATCCTTGCCAACATTTGGTATATCCTTGCCAACTTGTCAGAGTTTTAAATTTTTGCCAGTCTTGTGACATCTCATGATTTTTATTTACATTTTCCTGATTACTAGTGATTTTTAATACTTTTTCAGGATTAATGGCATTACTTTTGTCTGTGGGACATTTATTGGATACCAGCACAGTGTCCTTCTGGAGGAGTTTCACTTCTCCTTGCAAGCTAGAGTAATCAGTTACATTAACTTATCACAAAAAAGAAGATACGTTTGAAGGATATTGGAGACCAGTTCATAGACTGAAGGAAATGCTGTACAGCAAACTCCAGGAAGGACAAGATCTGGGCAGCCCCCAGGGACATGCCAGCAGGAGCTCAGGGGGCTCTCTACTGAGATGACTGTTCAAACCACCAACTCTTTCTTTTTAGTTTTCACATTATCAGAAGAGAAAATCTGATTGGTCCCTTTAAGTCGAGGGGCTCCCTTGGTATAGGCAGTAACAGATAGGAGACTAGAACGGATAACATAGATATAGCCTTGAGAAAATTGTGATGAGCCAGGCAGTCATCCCAATTTGTGTCTTTTGTATCTTCTAACCAGCAGTGAAGGTAAACATGTGGAGATTCATGGAAGAATTGTTAGATGGGGTAACAGGATCAAATTCAGTATTTAGAGAAAATAGATACATTTTCTCTAATAATAGATAATAGAAGATTCAGCCAGAGATAAGAGAGACTTTCAGGATGGTAGTGAAATTGTGAAGAGTGACCATGAGGTCTTTTAGGAGGCAGAAAGATAACAGCATTCAGACCAGTGATTTTAAGCTTTTCATCAACCCTCAACACACTGAAGAGATTAAACATTATAGCCACCATTCTGTGTAATTCAGAAAGATCTTTATTGATTGTGACAGTCTTCCCTATTCACTTTCCCCTTTAGAATTATTGATAGAAGGGACGCCTGAGTGGCTCAGAGGGTTAAAGCCTCTGCCTTCGGCTCAAGTCGTGATCCCAGGGTCCTGGGATCAAGCCCCGCATCGGGCTCTCTGCTCAGCGGGGAGCCTGCTTCCCCCTCTCTATCTCTCTGCCTACTTGTGATCTCTGTCTGTCAAATAAATAAAACAAAATCTTAAAAAAAAAATTATTGATTGAAAGTAGACTGGTTAGTTACTTTTAGAGAAGATGACTGATGTAATTATGTCACAGATTAAAGAAAGAACAAGAGGCCACAGGGACATGTTTTGAGAAGAGAGGCCAGGTGGCCAGATGATGCCAAATGTTTGTTTTCTTCATGAAGTCAGGCTAGAGGCACTAGCAGGAATGAAAGTGGGAATGATGTTGAGGAGACAAAGACTTTAAACAGCCCTGTGAGGCAGGTATTTGATAGTAAAACATACTGAGCTTATTAAGTGGTGTTGGGGGCCTTGGTAGGTATAGACAGAAACAAAACTGAAATGATCCAGGAATGCTAGTGTGGAACTCATGCCAGCGGCTCAGCCCTACAATGAGATTGATGAAAATGTAGACTGAGGGTCCAAATTTAGTTTTGGTATGTCTCAGTTTAAAATGAAAGAGGAAGAAATCTAATTGCACGTAAGAGAGACACTAAAGGCAATGGAAAAAACCTAAGAATTTTTTTAGAGTGAGTAGAGTTAATAGTTGGAAGGATCAATCTGCAGAATCATAAAGATCAAAAGTTGAAGAATTCAAATGTTTATTACGGTGCCCACTATTTATAAGGTGTCTTTGTTAATGAGTATAAGAGATACAAAGAAATAGAAGACCATTGCCCTCCACTAACTTACTATTCTATATAGCTAAATATTTTATTATAATAGCTAAATATATCGAGCACATTTAATCCTCAGGACAGCTATGCAAAATCTGTTACTCTTCCCAGTTTTATATGTGAGGCACAGAAAAGTCAGGGGACTTGCCCAGGGTTTCACAGTTGGTAAAGAGGGAAGCTGGGCTTCAGGTCCAAGCAGCCTGACTTTGGAATTTAACCAGTAACCAGTGGTATCTTTTATTCCCAGTCTGATTAGGGAGACACATAACCATGAGGTGTCCAAACATCTTTAAGACCATACAAGCAATTTCACAATAGTTTAGAAATAAATTTCTTACATAATTACTATTATTGTTTAAATATAGACAAATTCCTGTCATGCTTCTATAGTGATTTGAGCCATTTCTTGAAGTTTGGATAACATTTGAATACAAAGAAGGTCAGAACGTTTCATCTGAAAGCTTGACTAGGATAAGAAGACAGTAAATAAGTAAAGACAGGAGCATGTAGACATCTTGGCAGTTACTGAGTGGTTTGGCTGCCTCTATAATATGTTGTGATATGTAGTGGCGAAGAGAAATGATTTAGAGTAAAAGGCTAAGCAGTTGTGTTACCATACAATGCCTTAAGAACAAGAAAGGTTTTTCTCTCTCTCTCATATAACTGTGTAAGGTAGATGTGTTCTCACTGCTCCAGGTAGTCATTCAGGAACCCAAGTAAACCAGGGAACGCTGCTTCTCTTTGACACATGGTTTCCATTGTTGGTTTAAATGTCACCATTCAGAGCACACTGAGAAGGGATGAACATGGATGTGTGGTCTCAAAATGCTTTAAGGTACAAAAGCACTCGTGCTTCAGTTCCATTGGCCAAAACGTAGTCACATGGCTGTAACTAGCCCCGGTAGTTTGTAGGTAAGATACACTCTTGGAGTGGAACTGGGGAGAATATTTAACATTTCTATGTAATTAAAGTAATTTATATCTAAAAGAAAAAAGTTAAAAATTAGATGATTATCGAGGGTTGATTGACCCTAGTGTAATAGACTCTCTCTCAAAATAGTTGTTGGAAGAAGGGGAATTTGCAGAGTCTGACTAGAAGGTAAATATGTAATTGCCTTATTTTGATTTTATTGTAGCTTCCTTGTGGTCACAGATGCAAAGAGATGTGTCATCCTGGTGAATGTCCCTTTAATTGCAACCAGAAGGTAAAACTTAGATGTCCTTGTAAAAGAATAAAAAAGGTAAATATTTTAAGTTATTGAAAATACTTTTTTATATAAAAATTTTCTTTGTGTTTTGGTAGTTCTTTGGCTTTTTGCCTTTTGAATTTCAAGGTCTTATTTTTTAGAATCATTTTATTTATTTTATTTATCTATTTCTGTAAATATTTTAAAAATTGGCTTTGTTTGGCAATCCAGTTTTCTGTAATTTATTCATAAAAGAACTTTGTCTTGTATTGGAATCAAGTTCAGTGCCCCTTTTTGGATAGAATCAATATGCTCAAGATTTGAGGTCTTTGTATAAGAAACACAATGTGAGTAATAAAGTGAGTTTCATGGTTTAAGAAATGGTCTGGAATTAAACCTTTGTTACTCTTGTTTATGAAATAGTTTTTGCCCTCAGTATTAAGTTGTGAAAACATAGGCTTAAAGAGACTTCACATGCATAGCCTTACAATGTTAGAAAATAACAAACTTGGAGAGAATTCACTTTAAGATAAAATAGTGGTGATGAAAGATTAAGAGGGCAACACTAACGACTGGAAAGGTCAGCGATGGGGCGCTTGGGTGGCTCAGTGGGTTAAGCCTCTGCCTTCGGGTCAGATCATGATCTCAGGATCCTGGGATCGATCCCTGCATTGGGCTCTCTGCTCAGCAGGGAGCCTCCTTCCCCTTCCCTCTGCCTCCTGCTCTGCCTACTTGGGATCTCTCTCTCTGTCAAATAAATAAATAAAATCTTTTTTTTAAAAAAAGGAAAGCTTGGCGGAGGCAATCTGCCACTGTTCATGTAAGCTTACAAAGGAAATCTCAGTGGTGCTCAGTGTCGGTGGCTGAGTGGTTTGTTTTCAGTTCTCCTTTTCCTTGACTTCCCTGTTCATACTGTCAACTTCTGATTTTTTTCTGTGTTGGTTGAAGTTGCAGCTCCTTTTTGTCTTCATGTCCTTACAGTCATCCCCTAAAGCTAGTCCTTTTTCTTTAAATTCTCTCTTACATTCATCCATCCAACAAATATTTGAGAATCTTCTGCTTTTACTGAGGATCTTTGATTTTCATTTATTTTCACAGCTCCTACTGTCACCTCCTGGGCTAGTGACTTCTGAATTTAAATGTGTAGCCTGATCTCTTCTGGAGTTGAGTCCATGGGTTTTAGATATTTAAATTGGACCCCATTTTTCTGTTTCTTTGTTTTTGTTTTTTAAGATTTTATTTATTTATCCAAGAGATAAAGAGAGAGCACATGCAGGGTGAAGGGCAGAGTACTGAGCAGGGAGCCCAGTGCGAGACTCTATCTCAGGACTCCGGGACCACGACCCGAGCCGAGGGCAGATGCTTAACCAACTAAGCCACTCAGGTGCTCCTAAATTGGACCATCTTTATGTGAAAATCAATGCTTAGTCAAGCCATTTTTAATTTGAGATATCTCTCAGATTTCCTCTCATTTCATGTTACTATCCAAGTGCAGATTGCAACCCACTAGAACTTTGGCAACAGCTCATTCTTAGATTTTGAGAACAGCTTCGTAACAGATTTCCTTGGTTCCAGGCATACTACATCCCTAATCTAAGTTTTTCAGTGGTTCTTCATCACTTATGGGAAGAAACACACATTTAAAAGAAACTGTATGTATGCACATACAGGCTTGGCATTCAAAGGAATCTGTGATGATACCTTTGCCTACTTGTCTGCACTGTCATCCTCTAGCAGTTGTCTCTATGATTCTGATACTTAAGTGCCGTAACACATATGATATACTCCCCTCTGATCTGTGGCAATGTAGACATTCTTTCCTGTAAAATACAAAGTTTTTCTCCTTTACCGTTCTGTTTACTGGAACCCTGCTCTAGTACTTAGTGCGAGCATTTCTTTGTTTGGGAAGGTCTTCGTTCCCCTGACTCTTGGGAAGACTTCGATGCTATTTTTCCTTGGTTTTCTTTATTCTAGGTTCATGACTAAAAGCTTTGTGATTCTAAGGATGTCTGTAACCTTTTCTCATCCGTTAAATAGAGTTTATACATTGATTTATTGAAAGGAATGAAAGAGGTAATGCTTACATAGCATTTAGTACAGTGATTATTATGTTAATAATTAATAGCTGCTGTTGTATTCATTTACTACTTACATTATTATATTATTTTTCTTATTGTGTCCCTTGTCCCTAGCACAGTGCTTTGCATGGAATAGGTGCTCTTATAAATACCTTTTGAATGAGGGAAGGTGGGTTCATTCTTCCAGGCTGATAGACTTAATATCTGCAAATATAATATTTATTGTCTATGTTGGTATATGTTATTGTTCCTTTGTCTTGACTATCCATGGAGGACCCTGTTTACCAAAAATGAAGAACTGAAGTGGTGGGAAAAAACCCTAAGTAATAAAATTCCATGCTATGAAGTGTTTTCATGGTATATGTACTTTGCTCATTAGGATTTGATGATCATATATCTTAACTCTGGTAAATTCGAACTAAAAACAATTAGTATCTGAGAGTGTGGTAAGAAAGGAGAAATTGATACAAATAGGCACACTTAGAGCAAAAGTGATATCTGGCAGCAAAAAAAGGTAGCTAAAACATCTAGGCAAATTCTAGGACTTTAAAATAAGGACCACTTATTCGAGTAGTTCACAAATTGATTATAGGATTGATGTCACATCATCAAGAAAAGAGTAGATAAGGTTTTTATTGTTTCATTAAGGAGACAATGAAGTGTAAACAAAAGCTTTAGACCAATTTTTAAAATTTTAAAACTTTTTAAGAAATTTAATGGTTGAGAGGAAAGTTTGTAGCTCTCCAGAAAATTCTCTAGAACTGCATGAGTTGGTAGCCATTAGCCACATGTGGCTGTTTATTTATTTGAATATATTTTAGCCTTATTGATGCACAGTTGACAAAAATTGTATATATATAACATGCACATGTGATGATCGTCTATACATACACACTATGAAATGATTACAGCATCAAGCTGATTAACATTTAATGCCTGGTTACCAGTTCTTGGTGACAACACATTCTGCTCTCTTAGCAAATTTAAAGTATATAATACAATATTATTAACTATAGCAAGCATGCTGTATATTAGATTCCTCAGAACTTACTCATTTTATCACTGAAAATTTGTACCCAGTGACCAGTTTCTCCACACGTCACCTCACTGCAAGCTCCTGGCAATCTCCATTCCCTTCTTAGCTTTTCTAAGTTCTAATTTTTTAGATTCCACATATTAGTAAGATGATAGAATATTTGTGTGTCTGTATCTGTCTTATTTTACTTACTTGCTTGTCTCCATGGTCATCCATGTTCTCTAAATGGCAGGATTTCCAACTTTTTTATGGCTGAATAATGTTCCACTACAGGTTGATAGGTGGGCAGATCATGTTTTCTTCATCCGTTTACCCACTGATGGATACATACCTTGTTTCCGTATCCTGGCTATTGTGAATAATGATGCAGTGAGCGTTGGAGCACAGAGATTTCTTAGATACTCTTCTCATTTCCTGGATATATATCTGGAAGCAAGACTGCTAGAACCTATACTACTAGAGCTACTTGACATTTTTTTAAGAAGCCCCCATACTGTTTTTCATACTGGCAATACCAATTACATTCCCAACAACACTGTCCAAGATTTCTTTTTTTTTTCCCTATATTCTTGTTAACATCTGTTATCTATTGGCTTTTCATTTATAGTTATTCTAATAGTTGTGGGTTGATTATCTCATTGTGGTTTAGATTTGCATTTCCCTGGCGATTAATGATGTTGAGCACATTTGCATGTACCTGTTGGCCCACATACAGCTATTTAAATTTGAATTTTAATGAATCAACATGAAATAGTAGTAAACATTCAGCTCCTTGATTTCACTGGCCACATTTTGAGTTTTCAGTAGCCGTGTGTAGTCAGTGTTCCTCTGTTGGATAGCACAGATACAGAACAGTTTTATTGTCTCAGAAAGCTGCATTGGTTGGCACTATTCTGGAGCATTTTATAGCACAAAACAATAAAGAAAAATAAAGAATGAAAAGGAAATTGATGCTGGGTTGTTGATAGTGGCTCTTAGCAGATAACTTAATTTTATGATATTCACTTCCTTCTGGTTAGGAGGAAATAAAGGAGTGATCACTGTTCGAATCAAGACATTTAATGCTTGTAACCATATTATCATTAAATATTCATGAACATGACTTTTAAATAATATGCATAACCTTAACCTGTCAGATATTTTGCTTTTTTATGACATACAGTTAGGACTCTGAGGGAAAAACATTTTAAAGTCAAATTTTTAAAAAAATGTTATTTGTAGGAATTGCAGTGCAACAAAGTACGTGAAAATCAGATTTCAATAGAATGTGATGCAACATGCGAGGAAATGAAGCGGAAAGCATCTGAGGTAATGCCATTTATTTTTTAAAGATTTATTTATTCATTTTAGAGAGAGGGTGTAGCGAGCTTGGGGTCGTTGGGAGGAGGGGCAGAGGGAGAGGGCAAATCTCAAGCAGACTCCCCACTGAGTGCAGAGACCGATGCAGGTTTCGATCTCACAACCCTGAGATCACGACCGGAGAAGAAATCAGGAGTCAGATGCTTAACCAACTGAGCCACCCAAGTGCCCACAAATGCCATTTTTAATGTGCCAATTAATGGCCTTTTCCTATTTATTTTGTGCATTACTTTATGTGCTTATTACAAGGAACTCAAAATCTCATCTTTTTTGCTTTTGTAAGAAAACCTAGTTTTTTTCTTTTTTAAGATTGATTTATTTATTAGAGAGAGAGAGAGAGAGCATAAGTGGAGAGGAGAGGGAGAAGCAGACTCCCTGCTGAGCAGGGAGCCCGATGGGGGACTTGATCCCAGGACCCCAGGATCATGACCTGAGCTGAAGGCAGATGCTTAACAGACTGAGCCACCCAGGTGCCCCAAGAAAGCCTCGTTTTATAGGCCTATTTTGAATCCCCAAGTGTGCTCTTTAGTTTATGCTACATTTTTTCTATCCTTGTACCAGTTCGTGTATATGCTCTAGAACAGTTGTTCATCGTAATGTTACTGTAAGCCTCCTGAAAGTTAGGTTAAATAAAATAATGCAAAGTAAGATTTTGGAGTTCTTTGCTGTTTGGGTTACCTCTAGTGTCCTTATTTCCTTCCATCAATTCAACTGATGAATAAATTCTTGATTTTGCTTAACACTGAGGATTCTCTTCCAGATAGGGTATTTACAGAAAATGGTCAACTTCAACTCTAGAAAAAGAGTGGTATTTAATAATTTATTATAGACTTAGTATGGTAACTTAAGAGAAAAAAAATCCATTTGAACACTATTTCGTTTTGCAGTTTTGTAACTCTTTGAATTGTGATCTAATATCTATTAAGTTGTTAAGCTGATATGTTTATATAAAGGCTAACACTATCCCTCCCCTCATCTCACAGTCTATTAGAACCTTAGTAACACTTCTCAGTATAACATTTACATGTCTTTAGGTAATTTCCAATATAAAGTTACCAAAACTTATTATGGGTTAGTGGATCCTGGGTGAGAAGATGTTAAAATTCTAAATAAAATTTGATGATTACAGTGTTAATTAACCTTTAAATATCTATAAACAGATAAAAGAGGCAGAAGCCAAAGCTGCTCTTGAGGAAGAAAAACGAAAACAACAGGTAACTAAACAAAATATTTATGTCCTTTGTATCATTGTTAGTTTTTATGCAAACGCAAGGTTTATTTCACATACAAACCAGGAGCCAGTCAACTGTTCCCCGGACTGAAAATAGTATAGTTCCTACAAAACAAAAATTAGCCACTCAATCACTTCACCTCAAGTATGCTGAGCCTCTGAAGAGGCGTGCAATCTTGTATATTCCCAGATATTTTGTAGATTCCCAAATTTAATTCCTTGCCAGTCTCATCCATTCTCCAGTGATAAAGTTTTCATTCCTCCTTTGGTTGGTGGGTGGGGGTTGGAGTGTGGCAGCTTCCATTTTTTTTTTTTTTTTAAGATTTTATTTATTTATTTATTTGACCGAGAGAGAGATCACAAGTAGGCAGAGAGGCAGGCAGAGAGAGAAGGGGAAGCAGGCTCCCTGCTGAGCAGAGAGCCCAACGTGGGGCTCGATCCCAGGACCTTGGGATCATGACCTGAGCTGAAGGCAGAGGCTTTAACCCACTGAGCCACCCAGGTGCTCAGCAGCTTCCATTTTAAGGCATCTCCTGGAGCCCATGTCTTCAGTCACCTAAAAGTATTTGAGTTCTCTTTTGATGACTTGCAGATTGTCTGTAAAAAGGAGTGTTTTGTTTCTTTTTTTTTTTTTTTTTTAAAGATTTTATTTATTTATTTGACAGACACAGATCACAAGTAGGCAGAGAGGCAGGCAGAGAGAGAGAGGGAAGCAGGCTCCCTGCTGAGCAGAGAGCCCGATGCGGGACTCGATCCCAGGACCCCGAGATCATGACCTGAGCCGAAGGCAGCGGCTTAACCCACTGAGCCACCCAGGCGCCCCAGGAGTGTTTTGTTTCTTAACCAATGCATTTACTTCAACGATATATTGTCTTATTTCTCTTTTAGATTCTTAAATGCAGGCTTATTGTCTGTTCTTTGCTATATAGCAGATAACAACTACATTCCTAATGCCCTGTTTGCTCAAATACCACATTGATCATGTACTCCAAAGAGTGGTTTAACTTTCTAATAGTGACATATAATTATTTGTCAGTTTGCATTTTGAGATGCTTATACTTAGCAAGAAGGTTATATTATTATATGCAGACTGCTGCCTTTTGAATGAGGAAATTGAAATTTGTGGGACTTCAGGGGAAGACATTGGAAACAATTTAGGTAGCAATAAAGGTGGGCTAAAATGACCTCTGATGTTAAATGGTTCTAAAAAGTTAATTTGCCTAATATTCCAAAATAAGTTATCAGAGCTAGTTCACTAAAACATGGATTAACTAGAATCCTGGGAGATAAACTTATTAGGGGCAGTTAAGGGTAAACCTTCTTTCCCTTTTTATAAACCATTTGGATGGAAATTTTAAATATATTCCCTATTTACTGACCTTTTAAACAGAGTGTATAGAACATAACTTAAACTATAAATGGTGACTGTGGGTCATTATTAAAGCATTAGTTATTTTACTGTGTCAGTTCTCAAGTTTGGCTGCTTTTAATGAATTGATCTTGTTCTCCACTTCAACAACAGCTTGAAAATATTCTGACATTTTGGTTCATTGAAGAATGAATGTGTTAATTAAGTATTGGATTAGGACATCTTCAAATATGGTTATGGGCAAAGTAATGGATGTGTTTACTGAAGTTTGTATAATTGACCCTTGAACGACAGGTTTAATCTGTTTAAGCTGTGGGAGTCCACTTACATGTAGCTTCTTTTCGACATGTAGCTTCCTACAGTACAGTCCTGTAAATGTGTTTTCTCCTTCTTATGATTTTCTTAGTAATGTTTTTCTTTTCCCTAACTTACTTTATTGTAAGAACACAGTATATGATACATACAATGTACAAAATACATGTTAATCTACTGTTACTGGTAAGGCTTCCAGTCAATACCAATACCTACCAATACAGTAGGCTATTGGTAGTTAACTTTTTGGGGAGTCAAAAGTTACATATGGATTTTCAGCTGTGTGTAGGGTCAGCACCCCTGACCCCTGCATTCCTTAAGGGTTAACTTATATTTCCTTCTGTTAAATAATTACAAAATCTTGCATGGATATTATATATATATTTTAGTTGATGACTATCATGTTTTAGTTCCAATGCACTGTAGTGTATCATGTTACCTTATCCTGTATAAAGTTAAGTAAATTCTTGGCAGTAGAATAAAAGTCCACATTTTATGATAAATATCATCCAGTTATCCTTTCTTAGGACCAGTTTTTGCAGAATTCTACTTTCTAAAATTGTCATTTTGATTTAAAGCATGAAGCATTTTCCCCTGAAGAATTTCTACTTTGTTTTTAAATATATTTGATAAAGATAATCTTGCAGGTTTTTTTTTCCTACTCACTTGAATTTCTTTCAAACGAGCCATTAATGTCTATTATCAGCATTGTAAAAAAATAGAATTATAGGTATTTTTATTCTCACTGGGCATCTCTTGGCACTTGCTAGAAGCTGTGTATTATAGAAACTCAGTAGATTAATGGTGTTGATGTATAAAATTAATGTCTGTATTTAGGGTGCCCTGATTTAATCAGATGTTTCTATATTTAAATAGTGTCAGGGGTGCCTGGATGACTCAGTTGGTTAAGTGTCTACCTTCTGCTCAGGTCCTGATCTCAGGGCCCTAGGATCAAGTCCTCTGGTTGTCATTGTCATCAGGCTCCCTGCTCAGCAGGGAGTCTGCTTCTCCCTCTCCTTCTGCCCCTTCCTCCCACCACCTCCCACCCCCAGTTGTGTTCTCTCCCTCTCTCAAATAAATAAAACCTTTAAAAAAAACTAACTGTAAATAAATAAATAGTGTCAAAGTCAGGCTGATGGTCTGAAATAATCTCTTTTGTTACTCCCCATTTCCCTTTCTGCTTACCTAAACTCTGAATTTGTTGAATACAAGTCCATGATGGAGAGAGTTTTTTTAAAAAATCAAATCAATATATTTACTATCTACTATTGCTATTAAAACATTTGGCACATTGATTTATTTTCATCTCAGTGGAAAATTTCAAGTCAATGTATGTATCAATTTTAATAAAAATGATACTGTTTTGGTTTTTGATTTAGGCTGAACTGGAGGCTTTTGAAAACAGACTGAAAGGTCGTCGGAAGAAGAACAGGAAAAGAGATGAAGTGGCAGTTGAGCTTACGCTATGGCAGAAATACAAATACTATCTCCTTCCAGCATGTGCAGTTGTGGTTTTAGCGTTTGCATGGTACATAGCCCGTGATGTGGCTTAAAAAAGTTTGATCTGGTCATATACCTCAGATTGGATTTAGATAAGTTATTCACTCTGGAATATTAGGAAGTGTATACTGTAGAACATAGATATTCACATTCATCTGTGTATTCTCTTCCAGCTCTGGTTAGAAGGACAGATTTTAAGCTTTATCTTGAGTAGCATACTAGAAGTGGCAATATAACATTGTTTAGTAGTAAAAGCATGACCGAAATTGTCAGATACCTCCTAAGGCATAGCCTAGGCAGGGTAACACGTCAGTTGATTGTGCTTCCTGTGTTAACATAGTTGTCTCACTCACTATTTCACACCAACTTTCTTTCTGTTTTTTGCAAAGTAAAATGAAATTGAGCCATATGTGCAGTAAAAGGAATATGTCACAGTGTTGTGGCTACTTATTAAAAGGTACTTTTCTTGATTATGGTTTCTTGATCGTGTAACTTTGTACTTTAATTATTCTCTAAAAGACCTCTTAAATTGTAACCTGAAGCTGTATAATTCGATTCCAGAAATTGGTTTATTAGTGAGGAATTTTTATCAGTTATTGAAATAAATTTTTATGTTGTAGGTACCTCAGAGGAAAATATAATTGTTTTTTAAAAAATGCTGGGCTAGATTCCTCACATGTGGCTGTTTCTTGTGTAAGAAGCATTTAACTGAAGTTTGGCATGTTTTGTAAAACTTGTATGTGTCTTTTCAAAGTAATAATAAAAGAAAAACTGGTATTTATGAGCAATAGAAACTGAGCACAGGGCTTATGAGCTTTATATACTTATTCTCATTTCTTCTTACCATGATCCTGTAAGTAGATTTCAGCTGGAAATAATCAGTTCTTATGAAAACAAGCTGATAGAGAAATATCAGTAAGCCAAATCTGTTTGAATTGTCATTTTAAATGGTTTTGCTATTTAATTTTTATATGATTGTTTTCATTAAAATTTTTCATACCAAATTTGTAACCTTGAATATTTACTATTATCCGAAATATTCAGGAGCCTATAATTTTAGGCTAGATATTAGTATCACTGTATAAAATCTCTGATACTTGATGCAAAACAATTATTGATAGACACTAAAAAGTAATAGAAGTACGTTTTAAACAGAAGTACAAAGAAGGATTTCTAAACTTCGCTGACTTTAATGAAAAATTTTTTAATGTTCTGTTTATTCTTCTAGTGTTAGCTAGTGTCTAAAATGAAAGGGTAGTCATTCCTTTCATTATGGTATTTGTGTTTTGACTTTAGATTTTTTTTCTTTTTTACCTTTCTCAACATTAGGGTACCTGGGTTGGTGTTTCAGAAGCTCTGAGTTAGAGCTGCTACACTCCAGTCATTTCCTTACTCTAAAATGAATATTAAAGACTGAACAACTAAGTGTCTACCTGGGGAGCTATTTGCATGTATCTCAGAATTTCAGCCTAATAAGCCTGAAGCCTGTTTCGTATCTGTTTGTTGGGCTTCTGTTCTGGCTTATGTTCTTATTTGTGGGGAAGAATTTAGTGAGCAGAGAAAGGAGATTGAATGAATAATAAATTAAGTACTGTTTTTTTATTTGCTTCATTAATTTACCTGAAGTCACACACTATTTAATCAACAGGTATGTTTCCTCGGTACTTGGTACTTGTACTTGGTAGGTACTTGGTAGGTCCTAGAGATAGGACCTTGGTAGGTCCTAGAGATAACCGTGATCCTTTCTCTTACGGAGCTGTTAAGGAGCAGAAGAGGGCAGGCAGGAAACAGATAACTCAATAAAATAGACATCCTTTCATGTGTGGTAAGTGGTATTTAAAAATGAAATGGTACAGAAAGTGATTAAAAAAGGGGTGAAAGGTCACTAGCTGCTTTAGATGGGGAAAGTCCCCCTGAGATGGGGACATCCGAACTGACATCCTGAATGACATCCATTCAAAGAGCTGAGGGGGAAGTCCATGAGGGAGTGAAAGTAGCAGGTACCAAGTCTGTAAACCCCATAGACCATGGTGAGGAGTTAGGGTTTTTTCCAGTCACAGTGGGTGGTGGTGGAAGGTTCTAAGTGGGCAATAGTTGTGATTGTTAAGAAGACTGGCTCTGGCTGCTGGTGGAGACAAGACTGTAAGGGGCCGGGGAGGAAGGTGGGTTGGGAGGCAGCCCAGGCTAGAGGTGCTGCTGATGCTGGGCTCCAGCTCCCCACTGCCCTTGAATGCCCTTGAATGAGTGGCAGGAGTGAGGAAGCTGCAGAAATAGTTCTGTGTTGAGTGGGACAAGATAGAGGAAATAAGTTCTTCAAGGTCAAAATGAAGTTCAGTTTGGCCTAAATATGTACACAAATTTGTTCTGAGGGAAATAAACATTATATTTTGGCATTTTTTGCTTCAATCTGTACCAATTAGAGAAGGACTGGAAAAGTTACCAAATAACCACTAGGAACAACACAGATAAAATTGTGAATGTGATGGGCTTATCCTCCTACTTATTTTGTGTCATTGTAAAAGGTGGATGAGCTTACTGTTTGAAATTTGTGGCACATTTATGTTGAAATTTTTCGTTCTTCAGCTTAAACTTTCAGGGATTGATCAGCACTTAGTGTTTCTATTTCAATTACTTCCACTCCACTATTCAAGTCCAAATGAAGTTCAGATAATCTGAAATAAATTGGTGTAGTCTTTGCTGAGATTGCTAGAGGAACTTTATTAAAGCAAAACATTAAAAACATTTGCTTGTCGCAAAGAAATCTGATGCTTGAACTTCATGGCTCTGAATGTTAAAAACATTAAACACAGATAAATACGTTTAAAGATGTAATGTTTCAAGATGACCTAAAGCACTTTTGGCCCTTCGTGTTATTTCAGATGACCCGGGTGTCTCCTCCAGCTGTTACATTTGCCCGTCCCTGGGTGTTAGAAAGTGAGGCAGATGTTTACGCTCTGGGGCTAGAGTTGACATAGGGCAGCTATGTCTCTTCTCTTGTCTGCCTCTGTATTGAGTGGCAGTGATTAGACCGCCCTGGGCCTTAGAGTCTGCTTATAAGTTGCTGAGCTGCACCGAGGGAAGAAACGCCCACTAGTGAATGTGGGGGTGCAGGGAGGAGCTGGGAACCCTCAGCTCTCCAGAAGCTCTTAGGGTACAAGAGATCAGGTGTCCACCTGGAAAACCATTCTTCTGTATTGCAGAATCTTGGTTTGTTGAGGAACTTTAGGCCTCTTATTTGCTGTGCTTCTCCTCTTGCTAAGTTTTCTTTTCAGTTAATGTGGGGGCATGTATTTATGGGGTCCTGTGAAGAATTACCCACATAGAGCCTGTAATTCCACAGCGCAGATTGGTTTGAGTTAAAACACTTTAAAAAAATTTTTTTTTTAATATTTTATTTATTTGACAGAGATCACAAGTAGGCAGAGAGGCAGGCAGAGAGAGAGGGGGAAGCAGGCTCCCCGATGAGCAGAGAGCCCCGTGATGGGCTTGATCCCAGGACTCTGGGATCATGACCTGAGCCGAAGGCAGAGGGTTTAACCCACTGAGCCACCCAGGCACCCTGAGTTAAAACGCTTTTAGAGAGAACTTTCCTTTTCACCATCATCTGGCCATCCTCTGTCTTGCAATATCTTTTCCTCCTAGCACCATACCTGTCAGTGTATTAGGTAGTCGTTCATTGTCTCATCTCCTTCACTAGAACGGAAGCTCCATAAGGGCAGGAGTGCGGTTTTGTTTGCTGTAACCCCAGAGTGTTAATGCCCAGCCACGTAGTAGATTCTGGGATTAGTTTCCTCGGGCTACCATAGCAAATTACCACAAACAGAATGGCCTGAAACAATGAATTTATTCTCTCACAGTGCAGGCGGACAGAAATCCAAAATCAAACTGACAGCGAGTTGGTTCGTTCTGGACACTGAAAACTGTTCCATGCCTCTCTCTTAGCTTCTGGTTGTGGGTACCGGTCCTTGGCTTGTCAATGTAATCACTCCAATCTCACCACCTTCCTCATATGACCTCCTTCTCTGCGTCTGTGTTCTTTTCTGTCTCTTACGAGGTCACTCAGGGTCCACCCTGAGTCAATAAAATCTCATTTTAATTAATTACATCTGCAAAGACCCTATTTCCCAATGAGGAAGGTGATAATCTCAGGTTGCAAAGGGACATGAAATTTTGGGGGTGGATGGGGGGCAGTATTCAGCTACAATGCTCAATATTTGATGGATGAATGAATGAATTCGCAGTGTAGTTCTAGGCTGTAAACTCCTTGGGCCTTTTTCATTACTCTCTCAGTAATTGTGCTGCAGAAGGTAGGGGTTAACAGTCTGGTTCCTGACTGCTTGCGCTCCAATTCTGGTTCTGCCACTTCCTAGCTGTGAAATCTTGGGCAATTAGTGAACTTCTATGAGCCTCAGTTTCCTCTTGTAAAATAGTGACAATAAACGTTACCTATTATTTTGTGTCTGCAACTATTTTAAAGCACTTTACATTTTAAAAACTCTCACATAGCTGACATTCTCATTTTACAACAGAGGAAACTAGGTTTGTTTCAAGAATTAAAAACTGAGAAAATAGGCAAGTCACTTTGTGACGTACTTGGCACATGGTGCTTAGAAAATCTTAGCCATAATAATAAATGTGACTGAATCTCATAACTTTGAGAGTTCTGTTACAAACTGATTCATAAATCAGAGAAACAGAAATCTGTTGTGAACTGAGGCACCTCAGTTTTTGCCCATGCGGTCACTGTCATTGAGGGGACACTATCCCTGGGATAGACCAGGCAGAATGCTGGCCAAAGGTAGGGGCATTTGGACAAATTGCAGTAAGGGACCCTGGTTGGGGGGAAGGGAGGAACAGCACTAGGTGTGCAAGGGCACTAAAAATTCCTTTGGAACTTTCTCTGGGCCAATTCTTACTAACTTCTTCCCAAATGGTTGCTGTGGCGTATTAGGAGGGGATTGATGTAATATATTCAGCAAACAGAATGTCTACACAGGCTACTTTAAATATATGCAGAATATTTCAGGGTGCAGATAGAGGTATGTTTTTTCCTTCTTTTAAACTAAAACAAAATTGTCTCCTCCCTGCAACAGGTAAACTTCCAGTTTGCCTGCTTCTTGCTCTTTAATATTTTTAAAAAGTCAGCATCTTTAGATCTCAGCTAAAAAGGTTACGTTCTAAATTCTGTAAAGCCAGTCCCACATTTTAAAGTATCTTTCCATGGCTTATAGATGTGTACATTGGTTTAGTGTATTTATTCCACTAGATTGAAAGTTCTGGGAGGGCAGGAACTCTTATTTTGTTCATGTGGCAGCTAGCAAATCCAAAACAAGTTATTAGTTGAATGAATAACTAAATATGTCGTCGGGTAGCATCTCTGTCTTAGCCACTGCTTGCCTATTATCATCCTGGGATGCTGGCTGCTGCTTTTTTTTTTTTTTTTAAGATTTTTTATTTCTTATTTGACAGACAGAGATCACAAGCAGGCAGAGAGGCAGGCAGAGAGAGGAAGGGAGGCAGGCTCCCTGGTGAGCAGAGAGCCCGATGTGGGGCTCGATGTGGGGCTCGATCCCAGGACCCTGAGATCATGACCTGAGTTGAAGGCAGAGGCTTTAACCCACTGAGCCACCCAGGCGCCCCTGGCTGCTTCTTTAAAATAATCTCTTTCTTGTTCTCAAATTTCCTTCATTTGTAGTACTAAGCACTAAGTAGGCCTGTAAGCCTGTGACCAAAGTTTGATCTGTAAAATCACCCTTTCCAGAGGTATATTCACTACCTTTAAGTTGATTTTTCCACAGATTGCTTCAAGGTTTGTATTTTCTTCTTTAAAATTATCTAATTAGTTGGATACCAGGCTAGACAATAAAAATTTCAAAAGGCTAGAAATGTTTCTTGTGAAATTAAAAGTATTTTAAGAAGCTAACTGATGGTTGTCACGTTAAGCCGAAAAGCAAATGTGGCAAACTTTCCAAATGGAATAATTCAAATAGGTCATTGAAGATTACTGTGGGCCCTCTGCATAGTCAGAGTACGAGACTTTTCACATTTTTGTGATTTCTTACATTATAAAGCTTTGTTACAAAGTATGGAAAAATAGTTGTTTACTCTCATGCTAACAATACTTAAGTACTCACTCTGGCCCAATGGTAATGAGAACTAGTTGGGGTTTTGTTTTGTTTTGTTTTTTGCCGGAAAGATGTTTAAGGAATTCTTACTTTACACCAGCAATATAAGCAGCTTTAGTCCCCAGAACAGAGTATAGTGGTGGGAGAGGGACACTTGTCTACCGGCCCTGGCCATCCCAAATCCACTGATGGAGCCACTTGGATTTCACAGTTCCTGTGGTACCTCCACCAGAGGGCAGAAAGTGGAAGAGAAAGGAGGTGAAAGAAATTCATACTTGTCTTCAGAATGCCTGTAGAAACGCCGGGGCCGAATCCCATCCTGCTTTTGCAAACTGAGTCAACTGTGGCTTAGATCCGCTTGAGACAGACGCGGCCGAAGAATCCACTGGGCTCTTCGTTTTCAGGCTGGTGTCCCTGCACTGATGAGGACTGATGAGGCAGTATTTGCGTAAGAACACGGTCCTGCAATTACTTCTTCCGGTTGTCGGCAGCTCAGCACTTTGCTAGCTTAGGCTGGCTACTTCGGCTCCCTACATCTTTCTCATTTCTGAAGTAAACATAATAATAGTACCTCAGAAAGTGGTTGATAGAACTAAAAGAGAGAATGCATGTACAGTGCTCAGCACAAAGCTTGGCTCAGATACTAACAGCTTAAATTTTGTGAATTATGATAAACTTGTCAGATTCTGGATTTCAAGTCCGGTGTCTGGAACACTGTTTTACTATACACATGCAATATTTCTTCACTTTTTTAAATTTCAGAAGCAAAATACTGATTATTCCCCCAATTTTACAGATGCATCCTCACCCCAACCCAGCAATAATATTCAAGGAACAGGTGCCTGATGCATCCTTTGTTGACAGTGCATGGCCCCTGTCAGAAAAATGGGGATGGATTTATTCAATGACCTCATGAGTCATCCTTGAAATTTCTATGAAGATCCTCACTGAAGTTGGATGAAAACTCATTTCTAAGAAAAATGCAATGTATTCTCCTGTCCCCTCCCCCCCATACATTTGACAATTGTCTTGGGCTTCAAACGGTAAAGTAATCTTTGCCATTGTAAATGCGTGCAGTGCCCTCCTTGACGCTGTCTGGAGAGCGGATGTTAGTGAATGACAGAAAAGGGGAATTGGTGGCCCCTCAGTTGCAGCCTGTGGACGCCTCCCCAGGAAATCGCCACCCAGGTCTATGGAAACAGCCTGAGGTTCTCCAGCATCGTGCAGCCTCAGCAAAGTAAGTCTCTGGCATCTTGCAAAAGCAGTTTCTTCACGTAACATGTAATAGAGGGCAAGTTTCTGTTTGCCTAATGCAAATAATGCCGGCCTTCGGAACGTTAAATCTTTTTTGAGAAAACAAATTTGGCCTTTAATTGCCAGTGCCTGCAGTTATTTTTTTACTTGGGTAGGCTCTGGCTAAAAGAAAATGGTCTAGGGTGGGATAGGATTTGGGTAAGCCGAGAAGTTACTCTTTTGCTCCCAACTACTGTCTCCCACAGCCCAAACTTTGAATTCTCATCCTTCCCTCGCTGCCCTCGTGGGGTGCTCCCCGGTGGGGTGGGGGAACCGGCCCTGCGCTTGGCTTTCCCTCTGCCCCCGAGAAGAACTTTAAATGGGAAGAGGTGGGGTTGCAGGGATCTGCCCTTAAGGCTCTTATGGGTGGGACCCAAAGACGGGAGGGGAGGGAGGGAGTGATTCGCGGGTGGGATCTGTCGAGCAGACAAAATGTGGGGCCCCTGTCCCCTGAAGTTTAACTTGTCTCTTCCCTGAGTGAGGAGCAAGGCGTGCCTAGTAGCCTACCACCCCCAATCCCTGCAGGGGCACGAAGAGGAGAGAAGAGCCACCAGGATAAGAGAGGCCAGAGGCGAGACATGTTCTCCAGGAAACAGCCCCCTGCCCTGGCTCGGGAAGAGAGCTACCGCCCAGCCGGGGCCGCGGAGCAGGTAAGACCCACCACCAAGCGCGCTAGCCCGCAAACAGGTCGAATGACCTCTCAGTCCGGGTGAATTCAGGGTCAGCCCCTCCCTCCCCTATGCCCTAGTCCCTCCGCGCCACCTTCCTCCCTCGCCGTCCGGTGAGCTTCGGCTTCCCCAGCCCGGAGCTGAGCTCCCTGCAACCAGTCCTCGGGCGCATGATGCTCCTGGGGTCTCTGAGCGTCCGCGACCCTAGCAGGGTCATGGGCAGAGTTTCCTTCAGCGTCAGAGCCGGGTCGGTCCGGGGACCCCGCTCTCCTTGGCAGGGGCTCGCCACGTCTGCTACCGAGTCCCTCCTCGGCTCGGCGCCCTGCATGCAGTGAGTGGCCTGGGCGGCATATGGGCGCACGGGGAGGCTGCCGCAGGACCCGTCGCGACCAGCCCTTCGGGGGCCCCCAGTTTCCCTGCTGAGCCAGCGTCGCGGATGCGCGACCTGTGCGAGCACTGCGCAGCAGCCCGGCAGGCCCCAGACGTAAGCGCCCCCCAGCCCGCTTTCCATCTGCGCGCGTCCGGGTCTCCGTCCCTCTCACAGCCCGGACTCCGGACTCGGCTCGCTTCCCCGATGCCGAGCTGGTACCTGGAGCTCACTGCCCATTCTGAGCGTTGGCAGCCATAACCGGTCCCGCTCGCAGCGTGCCGGGAACTCCCGCGCCCCCAGCGCGCAAACTTTGTCTCTGGCGCAAATCCGCCGGAGGCACACCGGGCGCCAGCCTCCGAGGGGCGCGGGTTCAGAGCTGCGCCGGGTTTGTCCTGGAACCGCGCTGCCCCTAGCTCGGGAGAGGAAAGGGAGGCAAGAGCATCACGGACGGTCCTCACTGGCCTGAATTCCCAGGAATAGGGTCTGATTCAGGACTGCGCTGCTTTTGCGGCGACAGGAGGGTCCCAGCGACCGCTCACTGCCTCTGGGTCCCGCCTGCACGGAGTCCCTCTCTGCGGGCGGGGACTCTGAGGGCTGAGCGAGTGAGAGGGAGGTGGTGTCGCGTCGGATCCTGTGGGGACTCTTCCCCTGCTCCCGTGGAGGGTGCCCGGCTCCTGGTGCCACCGGCTCGGGGCGGGTGGATGGCGCTGCAGGTGGTTTTAGCGCTGTTGGTCATTGCCAGCTCGAGCCCCGGGCGCTGCGATCTCGTCAGGACAGCTGCGGGCGAGGCATTCCCAGGGAAGCTGTCCTCGCAGTTCAGAAAGTGGGGCTTTCCTCCCGAGGGAAGCCTCTGAGAACAATGCATGAAGCCTCATTCTTGTATAAGGCTAAGGCTGCTTCTATACGCATTGTAGTTTGTAGGGGGTTTTTTTGGTTTGTTTTTGTTTTTGTAAAGTAATTTACTGATGGAAACAAAACTGCAAAGGAATGTCTGACTGCTACCAGAAAGGGGAGCCAAGTCAGGATCATTGTCCAACAACACACGTTTTAGCTGAAGGTGTTGAAATCAAAGATGCTGCAAAACATTAGTTTTTGGCATATCCTGGAGAGAATGCAAAGAAACACTGCATTTTTTTAAAGTCATAAAATGAATTTTTGTTAGTCACAATACATTCACCTGCCTTTTTGTATTATTTGGTCCCCAGTAGGTTTTTTTTTGTGATATTATGCTAAAAATTAGTCCCCAAACCAGATTCCTGGGGATTGACAGGTTAGACTAGAGGTCTGTGTAGACATGTGTGAGAGTGGGGCAGAGCAGTCAGGTTTTCCATAGAATCCTTTCCAGGACACTGGGAGTTGCACGATGATGAACTATTCTCAGAGCTATTTGGGTGTGAAATCTCATAAATCCCCAAACCTCAAGATGCTGCAAAGCTTTATTTAGGGGAAGGGGCATCTTCCCAGAAAGTTCCTTGCAGGATAGGCTTACAACTACGATGATGGAAACCTCTATTAACCTTCCAGGAGGTTAAATTAAGAGACAAATAATAATTGCCTCATTCATCTCACGGAGTGTATTTCCAGGCATAGTGAAACCTTTTTTTAAGAAGATGCATAATTAATTCCATCAGAAGCCTTCCTCTTAATGCTGCAGTAATCTTAATAGGGTTAGTCTGGAAGGCTTCTATCACACACCAGCTGGGGTTTCATTTTGGAAAAGCCACCTTTCCCACCAGGCCTTCATCTGGGTTTCAGTACTTGCTAGCTCTATTTTCCTTCAAGCCCCTCAGTTGCCCTTCCCCATTGTTGGGGGGCAGGCAGGAAGGAGGTTGGGGGAGAAGCTGAGCAGCCTGTTATCTCCAGATAGTTAGCATCGCCATCCTCTAAAATCTGTATTTTCAGATCTCCATATTCTTAGTGAGGTACTCGGTTGCTCATTTTTCCTCTTTCCCTCACCTCTAGCCTCTCTTGACATAAAGACCTAAAGTCTTAGGGCTATTGGGTTTCTGAGTGTCTTACTGCTGGGGAATGGGAGCTCCTTGAAGACCAGGAAAGCTACAATACAGAATTTTCCTGAAGGGATCCAAGGGAGAAAGGTTTGTTTCATGTGACACTTTGACCTTAATAAGTTATTTGACAAGCATGCGTCCGTGTATCCTGTTTGCCCCATCAGGGTTTGGAAGATGGGGCTGGTTGGCTTAAGTACACTGACCTGAATGGAACACTGGATCCACAGGAAGCACTCAAGCAACCTCCAGACTGTTCCATGACATCTACTCAGACACTCACATGTGTACACAGACACACGTGCATGCTTTTGTGTTCTAGACTGTTCAATGAGGGTAGTAAAGAAAGAAGTCACAAGAATGAAAGATGCTGTTAGCTTGTGTGCCTTGGAGAGGAGAGTATGGATTCTGGTGTCTAAGCTAAATTCAAATCTCTGGCTTTAACCCTTAAAAGTGACAAGGCTCTGGGCAAGTCAGATGCTGCTGTTGAACCCTAATGTCCTCATCTAGCAAATGGGGAGAATATTTCTAACCATTTATAAGGATGCTGTGAGGATTAAGGAAATGAGTAAGTCCTAGAAATACTACCCATACTACTGGTCTCCCTAACCTATTGTTATTTACAGACCTGGTCTCATCTCAGACTCAATGAGTCTACGCCAGACTTTTCTCCACAGCCCCACTTCTGTGAGTCTAAAGCTGTGCCCTCAATGGAGTATTTGCTGGTCACACATTGTTACTTAAAATTAATGTCATTATGTGAATTCATCAAAATTAAATCGAATTAAAAATTCACTTCTTCAGTCTCACTAGACACTTTTCAAGTGACCAATGATTACCATATTATGTCAATAAAACATCGTTTTCAATGCAGAATGTCCTCTGGAACTTTCTTTCACTTGAGTGATAATTTAATGAGGCTCTTGGATGATACAGGTTTTCTGTCCAGTACCTCCTTTTGTCTCTTTTCTTCCCAAGGAGTGGTTTTGTACTGCTAAGTCACTTCTGTTTTGTTGACATTTCTGAATGGTAAATGACTGGATCCCTTTATAAATCAGTCAGTGAGTGATGAACCACAGAGTCCTTGGTCATTCTCCCCTCAGCCTTGATGATTTTTGCTAATGTATCATTCTTCTCCCTCACAATGAGTTTTATGGCTGATGGTTTTCCTAGTTTTAGAGCCAAAACTCTAATAGAGGGAGCCTCTTCTCTCTCCCTTGTGCCCTGACATGTTGATTTTTTACAAGAATGACCACAGTGAAAGACTAGAGGTCCTATGTTTGCATCAGATCCACGGAATGTTCGATTTATTCAGCTTTGAAACTAGCACCTCTGCCTTATTCTGTAGGACCTAGTCCTGAACCTATCACCATCTGACAGACTATTTATTTTACCTCTTTATGTTGATTGTTTTCTCTGTCCTCCTGCTCTCAGGGAGAAGCTTCTCATAGGCAGAGATATTTCTGGGTTTTTGTTCATGGCTAGAAGAATGCCTGGTACATAGTTGGTACTTATTAATTATTTGTGAATGGATGACTGTACAGAGGCATATTTGGAACTAGGTAGGATGGGTAGATGCTGTATTGGGTTCCAAGAGCTCTATAACAAATAACTACAAACTGCGTGGCTTAACACACCAGAAATGTATTCACTCAAGTTCAGAATCAAAATGTCAGCAGGGCCATGTCCCTTGAAGGTTCTATGGAAGAATCCATCCTTCCTTCTTCCTAGCTTCTGGTGGTTGCTGGCAATGCTCCGCTTTCCTTGGCTTGTAGCTACGTCACTCCAGATTCTGCGGTCCTAGTCCTTCCCTGCATTTCAGTATTTTTTCCTCTTATTATAAGGACATCATATTTGGTTTAGGGCTAACTCTAATTCAGTATGTCCTCACCCTAAATAAGCACAAAGGCAAGACCCATTTCCTAAAAAGGGTCACATTCTGAGATTCCAGTGGACACGAGTGTCAGGGGACATGGTTCAAACCGTACAGATGAAGATAGGTAATCCTTTCCCTGCCTGGATTCCTAACCCCCTAGAGGCTGATTTTGTTTCTGGGACTTTGCTAAACCCGCTTTATGCCAAGTAGAGTCTACGGCGTTGGTTATTCTTACAGACAAATAGTCACGTGCAGGATGGGAGATCAGGTCTGCTTCCCACGTGGGCAGGCGTGGAATACATGGAATGGGTCATCTCTGATTGCTGGAACCCCTGCCCCTTCCTGAGCCTGATGCTATTCCCAGCCCTGTCGCTAACCTCGACTTCTTTGTCTTTGCTCAAACAGAGCCACTGCTGTCCTAGAGCCCTGGCTGCTCTGCCTCATCCCTGAGCACTCTGCAGCAGTGTTTGCTCAGCTCGGAGCTCTGCCGAAGGGTGCCCGTAAATTATGTTTTCCGCTCAGCCTGCTGGCAGTTGCCTCCATCCGCTCACCTCCCAGCAGCTGTTTGAGTGCTCTCCTGCACTTCATTTCTGCATGTCCTCGCCGTCAGAGCTGGTGGTGACAAGCGCGGTTTCAGTGCTTGATGGGCTGGTTGGAGACGCAGGGTAGTTCTGTAGGTTGTCATTCGGTTATCAGTGCTGAAACTCTGTGGGCAGCTCAGGAGGACACCTGTGGAGAAAGGGCAGGCATCCAACAGTGTGGCTGAGGAGTTGGGCGGATAATATAGGGGGGAGTGGCAAAAACGTTTTGGTGCCATTCGTTGTACTCAGCCCAGGACCCCTTTGAGCCTTTAGGCTGAAAGTGTCTGAAGAACACCTTTTATTGCCAGCAGTTGGGAGATTTTTATAGAAAGGTCTTTCTGCAGCTGAGAAAGGGAACCATGCCACTCTCCAAAGCCATGAGGTCATTCTGCAAAAGCGTCACAGGAGCATAGTAAATGTTGATAGCGCCAGGAAATCTTACTGTGGAGCTTTCCCGAACCCCATGAGCAGCGAAAAATCTCTATAAACCATTCCATGCGAATTTTTGTGGCTAGGGCACCATCACATCCCGAGAGGTTAAGAGTCATGTACCAGACCTAAATAACTTCAACTTAAGAGAATCAGCCACACAGCCAGGACAAAAAGAAGAATAGATTGATCTGTTTGCTCACAAAGATTCCTCTGCCAGGCACAGTACTAGGCTTTGGGGTACACCAGTGGACAAAACACAAAGGTTCACGCACGTGTGGAGCTTAGCTACTAACTAAGCAGTGAACACAGAATCAGGAGTGCAGGGCAGAGAGATAACTGTTTAAGTAGTGTGAGTCACTTCGCCTTCATTCTGCCTAGTGCCAGGGAGAGAGAGCCCAGTGGTAGGGAATCCATGGTTCATTTCAGAACACCGGTGTCTATGTAGCCACCTTGCAGTCCTCCATGTGGTCCTGTGTTTAAAGCTTTGTGCCTTCTTGTCCTCTACCCCAAGCCAGTTAATTCATCTAGTACTCAGCTGATGAGCCTGTTCCATCTCTGGACAAACTGACCATGTGGGGTTTATGGACAGAAGGTGTATTGGTCTCCAGTGTGGTGCTTTCCTTAAGGATTTGCAAGGATTATTTTGATTCTCACCTTTGCCGGTCTATTTCAGAGCCGCATCCTACAAGCAAGATGACACTCCTCTGGGGTGTGGTTTGGAGATCAAAGCTGTATTATTTTGCTTAATCTATTTCTCTGTGATCATTCAGAACAATTGTGCCCAAGTGGAAGAAACACAGGAAATCACAAATGGGAGTTCTAGTCTTCATCTGACCCTAAGTTGCTTTGAGACTACAGAAGTCAGCCTGTTTGATCCGGTGTCCTCACAGGTAAAATGAGGTACTTGGATGAGATACTCTCCAAGGTTTCTAGATCTAAAAGCTGAAGTGTTAATGCAGCAGAGAAAAGGAGCAGTGCATTGTGCCCTTTTTTTCTTTCTTTCCCTCCTCTCTTTCTGACATTTGGAAAGGCTATTTGGGGAAGAGTTATCCTGGTGGCCCTTAATGTCTGCTTCTCTCTTTGTGGGTCTTTTTGCTGATTCTTCTTACGGTGACCATCTGCCGAAGTGCAGAATTTTCCATTCATTCCCCAGACTGATCAGATGAAATCTGATCACCAGAGTCCAGATTTGTCTAGCGGGACCTTTTCTGGCTATAAGTCCAAGCCAAGCATTTCACCAAGGCATG
This sequence comes from Meles meles, assembly GCF_922984935.1. Classification (NCBI taxonomy): domain Eukaryota; kingdom Metazoa; phylum Chordata; class Mammalia; order Carnivora; family Mustelidae; genus Meles; species Meles meles. Next base: position 28,723,599 of record NC_060067.1, read on the forward strand.
CAACTTATGGGTGGTGGGAAGAATGGGGTGAGACCGTCATGGGGGTTGGGGGTTCCAGTAGGTGGCCTAGGATCAAGCTGGGAGCCCTGTATGCCTCTAGGCATAGCCGAGGAGCAATCTGACACAGGAGAAAAATCATTTTCCTAAATGGTCCCCCCACCCCTGTATTCTGTTAAGAAACAAAAAATAATAAAAATGTGTTCAGAGTAGTAAAGGAACCAACCTCTTAGGAAAAAAGGAAGAATTGTTGGATCCCTGAAATGTAGGAAGCCTGGTTATAAAATAACTCAGGAAGTAGAGTGAGCCTGACTAAACTGTTAAACCCAAGCCGGGGAAGTAGGCTCATGCAGCCCTAGCTCAGGCATGCCGACTGGACTCATCATTTAGCTGCCGGTGACTCCAGAAGTACATTTCCCTCCACTTGGTTTCCTTCTCTGAACAGTGGGAACAGGATCCCTCATGAGAGGGTTGTGAATAAGGAGTCAGTAAAAGAATGCTTTGTGGAGATGCTTTATAAGAATACAAGTTGCTAGGGGGTTTCTGGGGGGCTCAGTTGTTAAGCATCTGCCTTTGGCTCAGGTCATGATACCAGGGTCCTAGGATCAAGCCCTGCATCAGGCTCCTTCCTCAATGGGAAGCCTGCTTCTCCCTCTCCCCTGCTTGTGTTCCCTCTCTCGCTGTGTCTCTGTCAAGTAAATAAAATCTTTAAAAAAAAAAAAATACAAGTTGCTAATTTTTTTTTCTTTTTCCTTTTTTTTGGGGGGGGGGTTCTGTTGTCTGTGGAGAATTTAGTTGTGCCTGTCCCTAGATAATATCCCTCTTGATTTGAAATCTCAATTCTATGTGATCAGTCTCTCTCCCTAGAGAAGGCTGAAAGAAGAAATGTTGTTTTCTACATCTGGGCTCCCTCGTGAGTACGAAAAAAATACAGCGACTGGAATTTAACATCACCCTGCTTCCTTTGTGGTGTTTTTTTCCAATGCCATCCCTTAGAAATATAATGCTGGCCACAAAAGTAGCTACATTTGAAAAAGCAAAAAAGAAACAGATTGAGGTTAATGTAATTTATTTAACTCACTGTACCTAGGATTTTATAATTTTAACCTGGAATCCATACAAAAATTATTCATGAAATATGTTACTTTTTTTTTTAATAATAAGTCTTCAAATTTCAATACTCTCATGGCACATCCCAATTCAGATGGGTCAAGTGTCTGTGCTCAGCAACCACACGTGGCTAGCTAGCATCTACCGTATTGGGTAGTCCGGACCAAATGGAATATGGTAGGTTGAATAGTGCCCCCCTAAATATATCCATGAATGCCCCCTTTTATGGCAAAAAGGACTTTGCAGATGTGATTGATCAAGATTGTGAGATGGGGAGATTATCCTGGATTACTTGGGAGGACCTGATGTAATCCCCATCTCCTTGGGCAGGAGAGTCAGAGTCAGAGAAGCAAACAATGAGATGGCCGGTCCATGTGGAGATTGGAGAGAGGTGTTTTCAAGATGCGGGAAGGTCCACCAGCCATGGCCTATAGATAGGTAGTGACTAAAAACTGGAAAACGCAAGGAAACAGATTCTCGCCTGAGAGCCTTCCAAAGGAAGGAGCCTTGCTGACACCTTGACTTTGTTTGGTCCAGCGAAACTGACCGCAGACATCCGACCTCCAGAATTATGAGGGAATGAGTTTGTGTTGTGGGAAATGGTTACAGCAGCCATAGGAAACTAATTCCTTACTAACGGTCTAATGTTAACATCATTTCTAGGACCGTTTTGAGACCGTGTCCGTCTGACTCCCATCAGCTTAGACAGTTACGGGGTTCATTGGCTTCATCCCAGCCCGGACTAGGGTAGTGATACCCTGTCATTCCTAGGATTGGTACACATGATAGCCATCCTCCCTGAGCAGTGGGGTCTGTTTCTGACTAACCCAATTGCATCTTTCGATGGCAAAACAGCTGATGTCATTGTCCTTGAGGATGAATAGCGGAGAGAGGGTACAGTACAAAGGAGGGAAAAAAGGTTGAGAAAAAGTTATTGGCTCTCTCTATTGGCCACTCAATATATTCTTAAGTCTAAAAATGTGCTGAAAATGATGTCTATTAATTAAAAAAAAAAAAGGTATGGCCCTGTGGGTTTGGTAGGGGTAAGGTCATTCTTATATCTTCATCTGTGAATGTTAGTGAATGTGATTGGACTGCTAGTTCTTAATGTTTAGTGAGCAAGAGAATCACTGAGTGAGACCCAAGAATTTGCATTTCTAACAAGTTCCAGGGGCTGCAAATATAGCAGGTGGGCAGGGAGGTATTGGGAGAGCCCCAAGCCTGGCCTCCGTGGGGAGGGTGCAGCCCTATTGCTGGGAAGGCCCCCAGGCCAGTCTCCCCTCCCCCACCAGGGTATACACAGAATCCTCTTCCAACAATAAGCCCAGCGGGCTGTTGCTAAGAAACTTGAGAGTGGGCACCTCTCCTCTTGCCTGGCTCTTTTGTGTCTCCCACCCTGAGGTCTAAAGTAGACAACAATCCTGAGATCCCCAAGTCTTAGCTAAAAATACTTCATTTGCCACAGAGGCCAGCTGACTTCTCAGATTTCCCAGTTGGAGTGAATCCCCCAGAACTGGGGCTGCCCCAGTGGAAAGGCTATAAACAGAAAATACCAAGTGAAAAATAGCCCTGGGAAGGTCCCTCAAAGTTTTCACCCCCAGCTGCCCACAGGAGATGACCAGTTCTGGGCAAGGGGGTGAGTGGGGGGGATCAAGCCAGGACAGGAAGGACGGAGGAACTGTGGCCACGTCCCAGTTCATCTGTGGAGGCATTAGGGCAAATTTTAGAGACTAGCTCCCTCTCTCCTGGTCTTGGTGGGTTTGGGGTTTTTGTTTGTTTGTTTGTTTGTTTTTTAGTGTAAATTCTAGAATCTGTAACTATAGTCCTTTTTTTTTTCCATTTATTTGTTTATTTACAGCATAACAGTGTTCATTGTTTTGGCATCACACCCAGTGCTCCATGCAGTACGTGCCCTCCCTATTACCCACCACCTGGTTCCCCCAACCTCCCACCCCCGCCCCTTCAAAACCCACAGGTTGTTTTTCAGAGTCTATAGTCTCTCATGGTTCATCTCCCTTTCCAGTTTCCCTCAACTCCCTCTCCTCTCCATCTCCCCATGTCCTCCATGTTATTTGTTATGCTCCACAAATAAGTGAGACCATATGATACTTGACTCTCTCTGCTTGACTTATTTCGCTCAGCATAATTTCTTCCAGTCCCATCCATGTTGCTACAAAAGTTGGGTATTCATCCTTTCTGATGGAGGCATAATACTCCATCGTGTATATGGACCACATCTTCCTTATCCATTCATCCGTTGAAGGGCATCTTGGTTCTTTCCACAGTTTGGCGACCGTAGCCATTGCTGCAATAAACATTGGGGTACAGATGGCCCTTCTTTTCTAAACCTGGGTAATGGTGATTTTTATGCTACTGTCTTCTGCATGACAATAAAGTTGAGCTTCCCATCCTTTCTGAAATGGAAAAAAGAGATGAGTCTTTCCAAAGGAGTCCTTGGTGAGAAAATCAAGTGGTCCCTTGGAAGGACCTGTAAGAGCTGATCTATGTGCCAGGATCAGTGGTCCATGTCATCTTGGGGCCACCTCTGATTGTCTGCCTCACTTGCTCCCATCTAGCACTCACACTTTTTTTTTTTTTTAAGATTTTATTTATTTATTTGATGGACAGAGATCACAAGTAGGCAGAGAGGCAGGCAGAGGGAGAGGGGGAAACAGGCTCTCCACTGAGCAGAGAGCCTGATGTGGGGCTCGATCCCAGGACCCTGAGATCATGACCCGAGAAGGCAGAGGCTCAACCCACTGAGCCACCCAGGCTCCCCTAGCACTCATACTTTTTATTTGGATTGTTCTGACTTTACCTCTATTAATCGAATGTCACTAAGAAGAACAAAGATGCTCTCTGGGTAATAGATAAATATTCCTAACTAACAATGTTCTCCAGTCATTTTGTGTCAGAAACTCCTAAAGGCAGGCAATGTCCTCTCTTTCCTCCTTAAAGAGAGCTTTCCTAACAAGTGAAAAATATTTCTTTCTGGGAAAAAATTATTTATTCTCCCTAGTGGAAGTAAACAAAACTCATGGGATAACTGTTATGATTTTCATTAAAAATTTTTAAAAATCAAAACAAAATTTCTTTTAAACTTTTATTTATTTATTTTTTAATTTTTTAAAGCGGTCTTTTCTTTTTTAAAAAATGTGTTGTTTCTCCACTCATGTTTCTCAAAGACAAAGGAAGAATATAAAAAATTATCCAATTTGGCTTTTTCCCTGTTAATAGAGTGTTGAATGCTCTGCAGTGTGGCCAAGACATTGGTCAAGTTGGAAAGGAAGCAATGAACTCAGAGCTTCTCTGATGGTCTGGCTGTGACAGCATCAAACCCCAAAATATACATTATACCCACTCACAACCTCCTGACCTCAAGGTAGGGGAGAAGACTGAAGGATCCAGAGCTTGGGGTTTTTTTTTTTTTTTTTTTTTTAATCTTTTTTAACGAAGTGGGAAAAAAAGTGAACAAAGGAAGAACATGATTGCTCTCTACAGATTTAAAACCTTTGTTTGAATCTTCCTATTCTTGCCCCCATGGGGAAGACGAGTCCTGAATTTGTTCTCTGGGTGGAGCAAACCAGGGGTAGTGCAGTGGCCAAGACCTTGACTGCGGATGGGTGCACTGCGGGGTGTGTTGGAGCCCAAGTAGGGAAAGGAGGGTTGGGTATGGGGTCAGTCCTGGTGTGGGGTCAGAGGTTGATGGGATGAAGAAGGCATCCACAGGTGGGGGCAGCCGAGGCAGGATGTCAGAGCTCAGACAGCGTGAGCATGGCGCCCCCTGGGGCGATGGGTCTGGGAGACTTGTTGCAGCCTGGAGGACTGATCAAATAATTACACATATTAAGAATAAACCACATCTCTTGCTATTGGAAACAGGAGTTAAAGAGAAAGACAGAGAGATAAATCTGGAACCCTGTGATACAGGATTGGAATTGGAGGTTCGGGTATAAACGTATATTTCAACATAGAAAGATGAGTAGAGATGTAATGTGTGTATGTATATGTGCACAAAAGGTAAATACATTCCCCCCTGTGGCTCTTCCCTGCTGAAAGACACCAGGAGCAGTGACAACCTAAAAGCATGAGCAAACCCTGTCAGTTCCAAGGGACAGCCAGTTCCAGGTTCTAGATAGCAGTTTTTTGTTTTGTTTTGTTTTTTAACAAAAAGGAATGAAGGTTCTTGGAGAAACGGCTGATTCCAAGGGTGAGGCAAGGTAAGTACAAGATAAGTCGAAACCTCTTGTTCCAGAAAGCAAGAAAGGGCTCAAAGAACGATGGGTACATATTAAAAGGACACAGAAGCCAGACTGACTTGGCTCCCACTGGCCAAATGGAGAGGCGTTTAGTGTCGAAATAAGTAATGGTGGTAACAGATGATAAACCATCGAATAGAACAGGAAACCAAGAGTTCATGCACATGTCAACAAAAGGATAGTGAAAATTTGAAGGAATGGGATATTAACGTAATTTCAATACCTCGCCACAAAATACTTACTGATTATACAGATGACGTGGGGAGGAGGAGAGTAATATTACCAGTAGGAAAGCTTGGCAGACATCACGTGATTAATGTGACTCTATCAGTAAACTAACACATTGATAGGATACAATGAGACGAACATAGGATCCCTTTTGTGATATTTCTGCTACAGACATCGAATTTAATCTTGAACCACAATTCAGCACTTCACAAAATAACTGGTCTGTAATTTACAAAAGTGTCAAAATCATGGAGGTCAAAGGAAGACTTAGGGAAAACATGAAAACCAAGTGTGATATCCGATTCTAAATTAGACTCTTTTGGTATAAAGGGACTATTGGGACTATAGGTAAAACCTGAGTGAGTTCTCAGCATTAGATGGTAGCAGTCTGTCTGTGTAATTTCCTGGTTTTGATGGTTATACTGTAGTTATGTAAGAGAATGTCCTTGTTTGTAGGAAATACCCACTGTCATATTCCAGAGTGATAGGAATCTAGTTGACAACTTACAAAATGGTTCAGAAAAATAGTTCTTTCTATGGTACTTCCACCTTCCCTATAAATAGGTGGTTGTCTCAAATTTTTTAAAAAGGAGAAAAAAGTAAATATATTTTATTTAAATAATTTCAAGTGATTTAAAACTTTTTATGTTTGTATCTACATTAAGACAACTTTTTTTTTAAGATTTTATTTATTTATTTGACAGACAGAGATCACAAGTAGGCAGAGAAGCAGGCAGAGAGAGAGAAGGAAGCAGACTCCCCGCTGAAGAGAGCCCGATGTGGGGCTAGATCCCAGGACCCTGAGATCATGACCTGAGCCAAAGGCAGAGGCTTTAACCCACTGAGCTACCCAGGTGCCCCTTGTATCTACATTAAGACTATTTGTAATCATGACAACTATTTTTTGGAAAGCAATAAACAAAAAGTATACTGTTAATACACAATCTTACATTTCCAAAAGGAGAATATTTTTCTAAGTTCTTCATATGAAAACAAGATTATTCATAATCACTTCATTCACAATCATAATTTTTAAAAAGATTTTAGTAATTTATTTGACAGAGAGAGAGAGATCACAAGTAGGCAGAGAGGCAGGCAGAGAGAGGGGGGGAAGCAGGCTCCCTGCTTCGAGTAGGACTCGATCCCAGGACCCTGAGATCATGACCTGAGCTGAAGGTAGAGACTTAACCCACTGAGCCACACAGGCGCCCCCACAATCATAATTTTTCATTGCATTTTGGTAAAGGATAAATGTTAATGTCCAAATTTAGGCAATTATTAAACATTTACAGATATCTTTTTTTATTAGTCTCTTAATTTGGATTCAGAGATTTGCCTTTCATAAGCAAATTGGATACATTCAAAATATACTACGTACTTAAAAACATTTCTCATTTGTATCTTTGATTTGGTTTCAAAGTATTGATAACTTTAGCACTGGAAAGCAACTTGGAAGAATTGACAGATGTTATTCTTTGTAAAATACTATATTATAACTTTTAAAAATTTCCCTTTCACCTATTGGCCCATCCTCCCACCCACTTCCCCTCTGGCAACCACCAATTTGTTCTCTGTATTTAAATCTGTCTTTAAATCTGTTTGTTCATTTATTTTGCTCTTTAGATTCCACATATAAGTGAAATCATATGGCCTTTGTCTTTTCTGACTTATTTCACTTACCATCATACCCTCCAGATCATCCATGTTGTCACAAATGGCAAGGTCTTATTCTTTTTTATGGCTGACTAATATTCCCCTACTTTTTATCCATTCATCTATTGACAGACACTTGAGTTGCTTCCACACCTTGGCTACTATAGATAATGCTGCAATAAACATAAAGGTGCAAGCATCTTTTCAAATTAATATTTTTGTTTTCTTTGAGTAATTACCCAATAATGGAATGACTAGATAATATGGTATTTCTATTTTTAATTTTTTGATTAAAATTATGCATATCCATTAAAAATGCATCTCCATACTGTTTTCCACAGGGCCTGCACCAATTTATAGTCCCACCAAGTGTGCATGTGTTCCTTTTTCTTCACATCCTCACCAACACTTGATAGTTCTTGTCATTTTGATACTGTCCATTCTGACATGTATAAAATGGTATATCATAGCAGTTTTAATTTGCATTTCCCTGATGATTAGTAATGCTATCTTTTCATGTGTCTTTTAGCCATCTGTATTCCTTCTTTGGAAAAATGTCTATTCAGGTCTTCTGTCCATTTTTTAAATTATACTATTTGGGAGGTTTTTTGGTGTTGAGTTGCATCACTTCTTTATGTATTTTTTATATTAATCCCTTATTGGATATATCATTTGCAAGTATCTTCTTCCATTCTGTAGGCTGTCTCTCTGTTTTGTTGATAGTTTTCTTTTGTATATGAGAGCTTTTTATTTTTGTATAGTCCCAATAGTTTAATTTTGCTTTCATTTCCCTTGCATTAGGAGACATATCTAAAAACATGTTGCTAAGGCTGGTGTCAAAGAGATTCTTGCCTTTGTTTTCTTTTAGGAGTTTTATGGTTTCAGGTCTCACAGTAAGGTCTATCATCTATTTTGAGTTCATTTTTGTATATGGTATAAACAGTGGTTTTCTTAAACCAAGAACGTCCAGTTTCATTCTTTTGCATGTAGCTACCCAATTTTCTCACCACCATTTATTGAAAAGACTTTTTATTACTGTATATTATTGCTTCCTTGGTCACAGATTAATTGACCATGTAAGTGTGGGTTTATTTCTGGGCCCTCTGTTCTGTTCCATTGATCTATGTGTCTGTTTTTGTGCCAGTACCATACTGTTTTGATTACTATTACTTTGTATCATTTCTTGACATCTGGAGTTGGGATGCCTCCAGCTTTGTTCTTTCTCAATTGCTTTGGCTGTTTTAGGTCTTTTGTGATCCCGTACAAATTTCAGAATTATTCTAGTTCTGTGAAAAATACTCTTGGTTTTTGATAGGGATTGCATTGAATCTGTGAATTGCTTTAGGGAGTATGGACATTTTAGCAATGCTAATTCTTCTAATCTGTGAGCATGGTAGATCTTTATATTTGTGTCATCTTTAATTTTTTCATCAATATCTCATAGTTTTCAGAGTATAGGTCTTTCACTTCCTCGGTTAGATTTATTCCTAGGTATTTTATCCTTTTTGATACAATCATAAATTCATTTTTAAAATGTTCTATTACTTGGGAATACTAACTGTAGAAAGATATCAAAACAAAATTTGAAAATACGATGGATGGGCCAATGAGATTTTTATTCTCAAAAGTCATCTTTTTCATCATCAAAGTCTTATGATTTTAAGAAATGACATATCATTCTTTTTTTTAATTAATTTATTTATTTTTTCAGCAAAACAGTATTCATTGTTTTTGGAAATGATATATAATTCTTAATGCTTTGGACCTTCACCATGAATATTAAAAAGCACAGGTTATATTGTAAATATGTATTAACATATTAAAAACATTTGAAACCATCATTGGAAAGAAATTAAGAAGGTAAATTATTTAATTATAGATGAAATAATTCTAGTAATTCAGTTTTGAGTGCTAATAAGTAAATATTCATTAGAATTCCTTGTCACTGAAATATTTTCAGTAATAGACTGTTCCCTGTTGTAGTTAAGGATAATATGTTAAGTTTTCATGAAAAAGTAGAAATTAGTTTTGCAAGTTTATTTTTGCTCATTACCACAAATTATTTACCCCACTCTATATAGCACTTAACACAATTATATTAAATGAATATTTGTATAACTACTTACTCTCTTTCTCCCCGGACAGACTATGGGTTCCATGAATACTGTTTTCGGTAGCTACTTGGTATAGCCATACAACCCAGAAAGCATGGTTTCCGAATTGTTCTTGCAATTAACTCTTTACCGGCAGCTTTACGAAGCCAGCTTTCAGTAATTTTTCCAATGCCTGCCTCCTTTGGGCAATCAATTTATTTTTTCTTTGAGATCTTGCCTTTCCTCCTCTCTTTGATTTCTTTGGGTTCCAGCCATATATTATTATCTAATAACCACCAAATCTATCTTCCCCTTTATAGTATCCTCTTTAAGAGTAGTAGACCTGGGTGCAACTTTGCTAGTCTCTACATAGACCGTCGGAGTCATGTTTTCTTCTTCCTTTCTGCTCAGCTCATTGGATCAAGCCTCAGCCTTTCTCTTAAGGAGATCTCTGCCTCTGGCTTCATCAGTCTGTTGTTTTGGAAGCCAGACTGAAGTATGTTTTTTAAACCATTCCACATCTCCTTTGACTCCCTGAGTTAAATTGATTTTGTCAAGACAGAATGTTCAAGGCTTAAGCTTTTTAAATGACCTTTTTAGGGTTGCATCTATAAAAGTTTTATTGAGTTGTGTTCCTACTTCACTTCAGGAAGATGGAATATAAGATGATAAAGTTGTCTGTTCTTTTTGTTTCTTTTGGAACAAAAATCTGCCACCCTTCCTTGAAAATCATGAACTAGCCTCTAAAATCTAAAGCCAGGGTTAGAGGTTATTTGATGAACAAATCCAGGATGGATACGGACCATGTGATGGAGGATGGCTAAGGCCTCTGGATAAGTCCCGTACATCTGAGGTATTGTTACCTCCCCTGGCTGGTTTCTTCCCATGGCCAACTATTGCTTAAACAACATAATAAGAAATGGAGCCTGGGGCAAACTTTCTTCAGTATCTATTCTAAGGCTAGCACAAATAGTCAAAAGCAGCAGTTCATGTCTACTCCTGGAGAACCAAAGAATCTTAGCTGCTTTGTAGTTTCCAAGCATCACATTTTGTCCTGCTCACCTCCAGAACTACAAAGGCTGGATCCTACCTCAGCCTCACTTGAAACCCTAGGCCAAGTTATAGCTATGTAGCCTGGGGGCAGAGGCTGCAAAGATTGTCCCAAATCGAAAATCCTTCATGAACCCCACTTGGTACAGGTCCACCAAAGCTTAAGGCCTCATGCCCTGTCTGTCCAAGAAATAATCACCACATGGGTATTTTCCCCCAGATACTACTCCTTACTTTTCCTCACCATTCCTGGTTTAACGTAGTAGATGTTAGGTTTTGAAGGACTTAATAAATGATGCTTCTCCTCTTTAATTAATGCTGACGTTAAGTTTCTGTATCCTTTTTTTTTTTAAAGATTTTATTTATTTGACAGAGAGAGATCACAAGTAGACAGAGAGGCAGACAGAGAGAGAGAGAGAGGGAAGCAGACTTGCTGCAGAGCAGAGAGCCCAATGCGGGGCTCGATCCCAGGACCCTGAGATCATGACCTGAGCCGAAGGCAGTGCCTTAACCCACTGAGCCACCCAGGCGCCCAAGTTTCTGTATCCTTTTATATGCCCAGTAGGATGATGGTCACAATTAAAAGACATGATGTTTGATCTCTAATAGTCTACTATCTCTCTGTAGAAAAAAGGTATAAACTCTCAGTGTTTGTTTAAAGGTATTAACTTTCAGTGTTAGTTAATGCCTGTAGAATGTGGTAGAAATTTGCCAACTGAGGACTTTGCCTTGCATCCAGGGCATAGAGCTAACCTTGCAGTATGTGTTCAATGGATGCCTGCTAGACAGCCCTAATGCTTCTCAACTGGAAACCATAGTACCCTGGGGTGGGGGTGGGGGGATATGGAAATAATGGGGGATGCGTTGTGGGTCACAATGCCTGGTTTGTGGTGGGGGTGAATTTTTGCTGACATTTATTATTAGGTAGTGGCCAGGGATGCCAAATGTCCTGAAATATGTGTGAGGGTCCCATTAGTGAAAAATTGCCCTACTTAAAATGTTGATTATGTTGATTTCCCTTGGCTTCCTCCTCCCTCAACCAACACACACAGGCTTTGAGACCCAAATTACGAAATAGTGTTGTTCCATCGTGATGCAAAAGCAGAAGCTTACATATTTTAAAAAATGTAACAGTGTGGCCTGACTGTCCTCTAGTTCACTCCACTCTTATGGTGGACTTGTTGTCCTTTCTACATATGGGTATTACTGTTCTGTCCCAGAAGTCACTCATGAAGTCACTCGTGAAGTTGTGCATCTTCTGGGAGGGAGGCTGTCAACTCCTGAAGGACAGGGATTATGTCTTTCTCGTCTTTATATTCCTGTAGCCCAGCGGCCCACAGCATACGTGCTAAACAGGCATGAGTGGAATAAGCCACATGAATGAGATTTTTAACATGTGGCATAGACATGTTTTGTGATCGAACACAACGCAGAAATTCTCTGTATTGTCCAACTAGAATGTTCATGAAATACAGCAAAACAAATGATGAATGCTGTGTTTGGAACTCTTTGCTCCAGGTCTTCTGAAAGAAATTGCTGTGCATCTAACACATAAAATTCTTACTTGTACTTTTTTTTTTTTTTTTTTTTTTTTTGCTGCAGAATTCCTTTTAGCAGGTAGGTTCAGTAGGTTAACTGTTTTCAACATCTGTTTATGTTTTACTTTGCATTGAAATGTCTGAAATGGATTGTTGTAGAACATAAAATCCATTTTGTCTCATATGCATTCCCTGATCGTTTTCAGCTGTTGGGAGTCAATATTTTAGTTTGGTACTCACTTTGCCAATCTGATTGAATTCTTAAAAGTCACAACATTTCCATTGTCATAGGATCAGTGGGTCAATGAGGTCTCTGAGATTTGCCCGCACTCAACAGTTTTCTTAATACTCCGTGAAGAATAGCTTTGGCTTCATTTGACAATATGTTAGGCTCCTCTGCATTTTGGCATAGCATCCTTCAAAATATAGTAACTTATAATCAAGATTTTAATGAATAAGTGTCAAACATTTAATTTCCTGAGGAATGGATAACCCAACCTTCCTCTCTTTCCCCCATAGCCACCATTGTTTCCAAAGCAATATACCGGAAAGCCTTTGAGATGATTTAATATATGGAGAAATATTTCTGATGTTGTATCTACCTTAAAAGGAATCTTTTATTTCTTGAATATTTGTGTCTGCCACAAAATGGTAACATTGACATATTTGAGATTGGGGGCAAAGTCATCTCACAAAAAGGACCCAGGGCCCTATTTATCTAACTTGTCCTGATGGGGAGTTGCCTGCTGTTTTGTTCTGAGATCATCTTCTGTAACTGAACAGAAATATGAGCCTCCCACCTTGCTCTGGAGAAAATGAGGTTTACCTTAAAAGGTTTTCTTATTGCCTCTGAAGACATCTCCTCCCTGGAATAAAGATTATTACAACTTTCCTCCAGAGAACAAATTGAGCAAACTCCACTCAGTGTGTTGGAGAGAAGTCAGGACTCTTAGGGCTATCTGAACTTGAAAGAGACCTTCTCCCCCCTATTCCTCCTCCCCCTTCTTCTTCTTTACTAATTTCATTTTATTTTTGGAATATTTGTGGTTGGCACAGACACTTATTTTTTACCCCTTACAGATATGGAAATATGGTTGGGACTCTGTGATGGCTTTATAAGGTCACCTAGATTTTCAGTGGTGGAGACAATATTGTACGAATTGCCTCTGAAACATTCCAGTCTTCTGGCTCATATTTCAGACTTTAGCTAAACAATGCTACCCTCAAAACAGAAACACTGAAATGTTATGCTGCCTAAGTAAGAGATTATTATTATTTTTTAAGATTTTATTTATTTGTCAGAGAGAGAGAGTGAGAGAGAGTGCACAAGCAGGCAGAGGCAGAGAGAGAAGCAGGCTCCCTGCTGAGCAAGGAGCCCGATGTGGGACTTGATCCCAGGACCCTGGGATCATGACCTGAGCCAAAGGCAGCCCCTTAACCAACTGAGGCGCCCCTGGATTATTATTATTAATTAGTCTCCTCAACAGTAAAAAAAATTGTCAGTATTTAGTCTCTGTACTGAGCATCCATTCTGGGATGTGTGAATGTGAGACTTGGGATGGAGGGACAATCTGGTGCTGCTGTTATGTTAATTTTCAAAGGAGAAAATGTGAGCATGGTTGGCTTGCAGAACCATGTGTTGTGGTGTGAACAGAGTAATTTCATTTTGAGACAGCTCATGAGTTCTTTGAACTTTGTACGCATCAATTAAATACCAGAAAATGGGATGAAAAGACTTACTGAAAACCAGATGCTTGTTCTTCATGCCTCTTGGAACATTAAAAACAAACATCACAACAAAAGACATTTGGATTTGGCATAATTCAGTGATGGGTGATTTAGAGGCATTTTGCTTAATGGTAGAGTGGGAGCTAATATTTGGAGAGTTAACAGATGTCTGCTTTGAGTGTATCTAAATCACCGATCTCTTACTCAATAAATCTACTTATAGTTCATATAGGGAATACTTTCATAGTTTATTGAGAACAGAAAGGAAAGCATCTAGCGCTGGCAGATTTGCTTCTTAAATATGGGGTAGCCATTGGCTTGTTTTTGCTTAGTGGATAGACAGTGGAAGTGGGTTGCATTAGCCCTTTCTTTAATACTGAAAAAACAATTCAGATCACATTTTGGAACGATGGTCGTACAGGAGACAATGTTCGAAGCTGAATATCTAGCAGCAAGCGGAGACTTGATGTCTGCATTTTCTTCAGGACTGTGAGTGTATTAACATGTGACAGTGTAATATGCCCACAGAGTTTAGAGGAAGCTTCTGTGTCCTGCTCAGGCCACACAAGCCAGAGTGACCTTGTCTTCCTTGCAGGCTGTTCTCTGCACCACTGAACCAGAATACATTTGCTGGTCATCAGCTTTCTGCCTAGAGAACTAAGGTGCTGTTAGTCTCAAACCAACATATAGTTTGGATTTGGGATGAATTTTTCTTTTGAATTGTTTTCAACGCTGCAAGCAAATCTTTGTTGGTAGGACAGATGGTTATTGAATTTTGCCATACTTTCGCATAAAATCCGATCCCCTGAAATGTGCACTGTCATTTTGGCTTAAGAATGTTTTGATATTTGACTTGCTCATATCATAAACTTCAAAGTAATAAATGGAATCTTACTAAATCTACCAGATCAACATATATGAATTAGAATAACCTTTGGGTAGGAATATTTGTACATGGTTAAAATTCACAGACCGTTGACTAACCATCCTATGTTAACTAAGTCTACATAATTGTATTTAAGAATATAGCTGTTTTGCTATTTAAGAAAATCCATAACATAGTATCACGTTATGAAGGTAGAATTAACTTTCACATTTCAAAATACTCTGTTAATCTTAAACAGTTTATATATTGCCTCAAGTTTGCCTGATCTTTGGTTATAACTTAAACCCTATTCGCAATAAAAATAATCAATATATCTCTACATCAGATGCTGTACATTAAGAAGCAGCAAGCTGATATTCATCTCTTTATAGACAGTATCTTTGGATGAATATTACCGCTTTCAGAGCTATTATAGGCCAAGGATAATGTATGTTTAGCAAAATCTTGGAATGGTCAGGGAATAGGGTTTTTGTCATTGTTGTTAATTGGGTTTTTCATGAATTAAATAGTAACCTGAATCTCCTTTCTATTCTGATTTTTTTACTCTTGAAATGATGTTACTTATGCTATGCTAAGCAGAATAACATCCACATCTTTGAAAACTGATCATGAAGGCCAAGACTTGGATTCTTAAGGCAAAATATTCTATGCTATAGAAACTGAAGAAGATTCCACATTTTTCAGAATTACAAAACATTCTCTGGCAATATTTTATAAATTTAATTCTTGACAGTTTGCTTATTTTCTTGTGATTTTTCCATCTCTCTGAAAGATAGAGAACAGAAAACTTATGTATTTAAAGATTCCAGGTAATTAAGGTTTTACTTAATTAGATCAAGGTATTAAAGGTAATTTTGAAACATGACCCTCTAGAAAGAACGTGAAAAATACTACAGACAGGCCATTTCTAAAACTTATCTCTTATTACCTGTCTGCAGTGAGGTCGTAATCCTCCATTATGCCATATCTGGCCTGGGAGGAGGCATGGAAACATGGAGACTCAGGAAAAGCTCTATTTCTTACTCCCCAAAAGAGCAGCTGTGCTTCGGGATGGGTGGTTTTGAACTTCTGATGATGAGGGCCATGGGATCTAGTCCTTCACAGGGTTTGGGGCATCAGGATTCAGTTTTTCATGACTCAGTGGGTAAAAAGCTTGGTCTTTTTTCACAGGGACAGAGCTGGTGAGTGGATAATGTGTTTTAAGTAGTTCTAAAAGCCGTCGAACTAGGCCAAGTTAAAAAAAAATATGAGATCTCTGGTCTTTCTACTGAGTTTCAGAAAAAGGAACTGAATGACTCAGTATTGCTTTGGATACTGCCTTTTTTGCCAATGACCTTGAATTATTTTTATCACATTTTTCACAAAGAACCTCACACTTCTCACCTGTAAATGAGTATTGTAATAACAACCACCTAGTAGAGCTGTTTTGAGAATTAAAAACTATTTTCTATGGAATACACTCAGAGCAGTGCCTGGTCCACAGGAAATTCTCAATGGGTTTTTTTTTTTTTCTGTATTGTTATTATTTCTGTTATTATTATGTCTGTAGTAAATATTCCAAAATGGAGCAGCATTTTAGTCCTTGTGTTGCTGAGACTTTTTTGAGAGTGGGAGGGTATATTTAGGTGACTTTATTTATTCATTATTTTTTTAAAAGATTTATTTATTTATTTTAGAAAGAGAAAGGGCGTGTGTGGGAGCAAGAGATAGCCTGCGCATGAGTGGGGGAGGGGCAGTGAAAGAGGGAGAGGGAATCTCAGCAGACTCCCCATTGGGCACAGAGCCCAACGGGGCTCCATCCCGGGATGCAGTGATCATGACCTGAGCCGAAATCAAGAGTCGGGTGCTCAACTGACTGAGCCACCCAGGTGCCCTGTTTCATTATTTCAATACTTTTATGGAGTGCCTAGTATAGTCAAGGCCCTTTTTGAGTACTTAGGCTACAATAGGGAGCAAAAACCAACATGGCCCTTGAGCTCATGGAGCCTATTGTGTAGGAGGAATAACCAATGTCGTCTAAGAATCACACACATACATGTAAATTGCAACTGGGATAAAGAGCAGAAAGACGAGAATCATTCACAAGTCATGAGCTGATGAGTGGCACAGGCTGGTTGAGAGCTGGAGGGAGGCCATTCTAGGCAGAGTGCTTGTGAGGATCTGAGTGAGTAGCAGAAGGTGACAGAAGTGTAGAGAGAGGAGCCATGAGTGATGTGCAGTGAGCCGAGCACAGACAAGGCAGGCCTAGAAGGGTCTCCAGATCCTGCTCTGGAAAGTGGCATCAGCATCATCTGGGAGCTGCTAAGAAATGCACAGTCTCAGGCTCTACCCCGGACCTACTGTCTCAGCCTCTCCCAGTGTGTTTCACATGCACACTAACATCTGAGAAGCCTTGTCTTTTATGGCATACTAAGGAAGCTTGTCTTTGTCTCTGAAGTTTCTGGAGAGTTTTAAGCAGAACCACAATATGGAGATTGGAAGGGGATGAGTGAGGATGTGGGGCAACCAGGGAGGACATTGCTGAAGTCAGTAGAAATGTGGGGATTCTGATGGGATTGCGAGATGAACTTGTCCAATGATTGCCTGCATTTGAACTAACCTTACTTTTTTTTGCTTGCTCCCAGTAACTCCATTTTGGCTACTACACTGGATTGAGAAATTTTTCATTGAAAATTGAAAAGCTCTAATTTACTTAGTTGTAAATTTTTTCTTTGGAATTTATCCTTGTTGAAGGCATAAAAGGCACTGAGCTCCTGAATATAACAAGAGATAATCCACTGTGGCCACACTGAGTTGTTGTTTGTCTGGTCAAAGGCAAACAAATTTGACAGTTATATTATTTAACATGAAAAGTCTTTTAGTGGTTTTTATATCCCTCCCATCAAAAGTAAGTATATTAAAAATCCCACATATTTCTTGGAAAAAAAATTTTTTTTGCTTTAACTATGAGTAATTTATTCATTTGAGAATGCATATATTTATTCTGATCCTACTAGGTACTGGGCACTGGCTACTTGCCTAGGGACTAAAAATAATTTTCTGGGCACATGATGTAGGGATTTGTTGAATGAACTGAACACATATCTTTACTTGCTGAGATTGTAGTTTAGTAACTTTAGTATGTACATATATGACCATGATCCCAAGTAGAAAGTGATAAATGCCTAGGCCAGTTGAAATTTCTTCAACTGCAAGTGACAGAATATTTACATTAACAGTGATTTATCAAGGATTTATTCCTTTCTCATGTGAATGTAATCTGGAAAATAAGCTGTTCAGGGCTGATAGAGAAGATTCAGAAGTCCATCAGGAAGTCAGATTCCCTCTTCTTGCTTTTCAGCCACCTCCTTCATATAGATTTTATGTCAGAGTCTAAAATGATTGCTTGAGGGGCACCTTGGTGGCTCAGTTAGTTGAGTGTCTGACTCTTGATTTTGGCTCGGGTCATGCTCTCAAGGTCATGAAATCAAGCCCCGAGTCAGGCTCCACGCTCAGCCGGGAGTCTGCTTGAGGATTCTCTCTCCTCTGCCCCTCCCCTGCTCACATGCTCTCTCTCACTCTCTCTCAGATAAATGAATATATCTTAAAAAAAAGTGATAAAATGAATGCTTGAGCTCCAGCCATTATACTTGTATTCCCACAAGCAGTAAAGAAGGACCATACCCCTGTCTCTGAGGACACTTCCTAGAAGTCCCATTTACCACTTCTAAGTTCATCTCATGAGCGGGAACTCAGCCACATGGCCTCACATAGCTGCAAGAGAGGCTGGGAGATATTGTCTTTATTCTATTGGCCCAACTAACTTTTAGGATTCTCTTTCTAAGATAAAAGGAAAAGAATAGATGCCAGCAGACAATCAGTTTCTGCCACTGACCAGAAATTCAGATGAAGCAGAGGGAGATGACGTGTTAGATGATCAAGGGAGGCTTTCTGAATGGGGTTGAAGATGAATTACTTCTCGAAGGATTCGAACTTAGGCAGGTAGATGTGGGAAGATAGTCTAGAGCTGTGATTTCCAAACTGTGAACTGAGGTACCCCCAAACTGCAGTGGTGCACAGAGACTCTGCTAGTTATTTTCAATTTTTGAGGGGAATCCAGTGATACTCAACATTTGTTGGTTACCAAATGAAATACTAGGTTGAGGTAGTTCATTGTCAACGTTAGATTGTACTATATTCCTTTTGATGTTGCCTGTCTTCATAAAGCTGGGTTCTTAGTGGTGGTTGTGTAACACGTTGTTCCATGGAAAAATCTATGTGAAACAGGCAATGAATGATGGTGATTTCCAATCTGATTCTAAGGTTTGAGGTATTGTGCACTGCCCAACAGATATACACATTATATTTGTAAGTGATTGTCATTATTGAAGAATAACATGAAAATGTTTTTTATTTCAAATTATGTGTTGCACTTTTTCAAATGTCTACTAAATTTTTAGGATAAAGATACTGATAAAATAATTGGACCAAGAGACTTAATAAGTGGAATTGTTAGGCATTTCTTTTGGTTTAGGCCACTGAAAAAAATTACCTGGACACATAGTGCCCTGAACCAAGAATATCTGGGAATCTCTGATTTAGGGGGTTAATTAAGTAACAAAGGCACTTTGTTTCTTGTTCTTAACAAAGATGGTATTTAAAAAATTTTGTCTGTAATAAAATTCACTAAAATGTACTTCTTAAACCACAAAATTTTCTAGCTGACTTCAAAGCTTTTAATAGGAAATGTGAGTATGGAGTTGTACTAATAATCCTAGTAAAAATTGATTCTATTAATTTTAGTGTATTTTTTCTGAAAGGGAAATATTTTCACTTGTTTACCAAATACATTTTCAATTTCGTGACTTGAGAAGGGACTCTGTAAGGCATATACAATTTAAAAAGTAGTAGTAATTTGCATAATGATGCACAGAGCAATTTTTGTTTAGGCAATTTAATTCTCTTATTTAGTCAACAGGTATAATCCACTTCTGATTGTACTCAAGTGCTGCTCCAGATGCCAGGTGTACACTGATGAGAAAAGGGAGGTATTTTTGTTTAAAGAGAGCATCACTACTGAGTTAAAATTATTTATACTATGATTACAGAAGCAGGTATCTTTTTATTCTAAAACAGTTTTTGCCATTTACAGCTGTAGAAGTATTCCCAAGACTGTACTATGTGTTAGTGAAGTCAAATGCTGCAGGATGGCAGAATAGGATAAAGGCTAATGCAGCTGAAATATCAACTGTGGTCTCTTTGGTCTTTGAAATCTTGATAAAATGGACTTGAAATTCCATATACTCCTGTGAAAGTCCAAAGCCCTCCCCGGATCTCTGCCAAGCCACTGGGTCTATGCTTCTCATGATCATCTCTGGTTCCAGGCCCTCAATCTTCTGAATTAGTTCAGTTTGGGGATCATTTCTATGTTGCCTTTTCTCATCATCCAGTGATATATAGTCTCTCACTGGGGCTAGAGTGTGGAGAATAAATTAGGGAGTGCAAGATTAGATGTAGGTAAACCATTGCAGGTGAGACACGATGTAGTTTTTACTAGAATGTAGGCTCTATGAGGCTGGAGATTTTCACTCTGCCTGATATGTAAGTGCACAAACAGTACCTGACACATAATAGGTGCTCAATTTACTTTTTCCTGAGATAGGGAGCTCTGAAAAAATACCAGACATGGGGATAAAGATTATTTATTCGGTTTCAGACATGTTAGGTATGAGGTATTTTTGTAACATCCACTGGGGAGAGGTCAAATGCCCAGTTGGATACAAATGTCTGGAGCCCAGGGGAAAGATCTACTTTTGCTAAGTAAAGATGTAAGTCACGTGTGTAGGGCTGGCAATTGAGCTATTTGTGTGGGTGGATGACGTTGCCTGGAGAGTATGAATGTGAGAAAAGAACTTACAGAAAGAGAAGGAATGACCAGACAGGGAGGAGAAAGAGAAGTCAAAAGAAGAAAGTGTTTGAAGCTGATGGGAGGGGCTAACTGAGAATTCGATCTCTCACATGGTGCTGGGATGTCATTACAAGGATGACTGAAAAATGTCTTTGGAATAGAGCAATGTGGAGGTTATTGGTGACCATAGCAAAAGCTCTTTTGGTGCAGTGGCAGAAGTGGGTCCCAAATCATACAAGAGTAAACAGTAAGAGAAGAAATTTGGACAATAAGTATTAACAACTCCTAGGGTGTTTTGGATGAGAGAGAAAGGACAGTGGCTGAAGTGTGATATAGGCTTGAGGATGGTTTAAAAAAAAAAAAAAAAACTGGAGAGACCTAACCATGATAAAAAGCTGATGGCAGGGGGAGAGAGGGAAAGAGAATGGGAGAGAACTTGAACATACGATTTAATGGAGAATTAAGATGTAAAATTCCTGAGAAGGGAGAAGGAGATGGAATCTGTCACAGAAGTAGGAGGATTCATCTTAAATACGAAGAGCCTTCATTAGCTTCTGTGTTTGAACAGGAGAGAAGGTTCTACAAATGATCACGTGTGTAGGTTTAGATTTAGGTAGATGAGGCAATGCTCATTTGATTGTTTTTTATTCTCTCTGTAAGATGGACATTGAAGTGGCAGATCTTACATTAAATTGTGTCAGTGTGTTGGTGTGCAAACTTGGGAGCTTCCTCGGGTAACATTTGAAACAGGCCTCCACATACAGAGGGCAAGGTGGTGCTAAAGAAGGAGGCAGACCACTTCAGATTGGTAGATGGCAGGTTTAATAAGCAGGGGAACTTATTATGAGGCTTGTTTGGGCAGACACAATGAGTACTTTTCCACACCTGCCAGCCGGAATCATTAAAATTTATATAGAGGCTTTAACTGGGTTCAGTCATGTGTTTTGTCCAGATGGTCTCAACAGCACATTGCTCTCTCAAGGCTGCATTCTTGAAAATGGCTTTGGCTGTGGGAACAGGGGTACATTTCAAGGACATTTCAAGGGGGTGAGGAGCCTCTGATTCTCTGGGTCCAGCTCGCGGGCCAATGGGTGGTCACATCCTTTTCATGGTCTCCTCTAAAACAGTGCCGTGTCTTCTTGCAGATCGAATTGTAAATGAACTCTGCATGATCTCACCTTGGCTGGTGGATTAAACCAGGCGCAGAGGCAATGGGTCGGTAAAGACATTAACCTAGGAGATCAAGCCATTCTCAAGCTAACATCATATGTTCTTTCAAATAATATGTCTCATTGGGTATTCTTAAAATTACAGAGGCTATCATTACATCACAGCATATGTAGTGAACACTGCTTGTAATATATGTTAGTGAACAAGAATTGATTCTGATAGAGGCAGAATAAAGCAGAAATCAAATATCATATATGCTTTGCAATTCAGAAGAACCTATCAAAGTTGCCTTTTTATCCATGGGAAATTATCAAGTACTTGTTATATGCTATAAATAATCAAGTGCGGGACCAACAACGTCTTGTTTATGATAAGGCTCTGTCTCAAAGGTCACTCATTTTTCAAAATCAGATATCCGTTATAGGGGAAGAACAAATGAACCCTGAATAATGCATGGCATTGGGGGGAGGATGAAGAAGTGAAGAGTCTTGTGGTTCTTGAAGTAGTAGAATGTCTGTTAGCAAAATATGAAAATCAGGAGAAGAACTGGTTTAAATGTAGGGATAGAGAGAAGACAAGTTTGATTTTGGACATGCTGAGAAGAGATGCTGCTAAGCACTAGGCATTGGAAACGTATGATAAAATTTGAAAGGAAGTTTGGGACTCAGAGAGAGATTTGGGAGTTAGTTACGCAGAGGTTATTATTCATGCTCTGAAATTGTCACAGGAGAAAATGCAAGGAGTGTCAGAAGTCTAAGAGAAAACCATGAGAAGTGCCTTCATGTGGGACTGGAGGAACTGCTCATAGTGTGAGATTCAAATCACTTAAAAAAAAAAAAGATTTTATTTATTTATTTAAGAGAGTGAGAGAGTACAAGTGAGTGTGGAGGGAAAGGGGAAAGTAAAGGGAGAGGCAGATTCCCCACTGAGAGCAGGGAGCCTGACATGGGGCTCGATCCCAGGACCCCAGGATCATGACCCAAGCACTTTTTTTTTTTTAAAGATTTTATTTATTTATTTGACAGACAGAGATCACAAGTAGGCAGAGAGGCAGGCAGAGAGAGATGGGGGAAGCAGGCTCCCTGCTGAGCAGAGAGCCCAATGTGGGGCTTGATCCCAGGATGCTGGGATCATGACCTAAGCCAAAGGCAGAGGCTTAACCCACTGAGCCACTCAGGTGCCCCATCCCTCAAATCACTTTTAATTTCATCTCAGATTCTTGTTAAGAAAGTCACTGCCCTAAGCTAGCCATTTGTAATAAACGAATTTCCAGACATCATCTCTGGCAAGAGACGGAACTAAAAATTAAAGAATTTAATTTAAATTTAAATTAACAAAATTTCAAGTATTTGAAGATAAGAACTTTTATCTGGACCCCTTCCACTGCATCTCATAATCCACTCACCGATGGTTAGGCTACAGTGGCAGCATAGACAATGGAAGGTGTCCTGAGGGATTGTCAGTGTTTAACTAGTCAACAAGACAGGCTCTTCTTCAGTGTTCAACTTCAGTCACTAAATACATTTAACCTTGCTGAATGGCTGAAAATTCATGTTATCCAGATTCATGCAGAGTTGGCTTAGGACTGGTGAGACCAACAGCAATGAAGTCTGGGTAATGTCCTGTCTACACCCACTCACCAATATGTAACCACGGTACTAGGCTGTCTTTGTTTATAGCTCTGGGGCATGGTAATTTGTAGCCCTTCTGAATAATACTAAATTCGCAGATATGTTGAAAAAAAAAAAAAAAAACCAAGGTGGAATCACTTTAAAAGTTCATGTACTCCTGAAAGACATTTCCGAAATAGATGATTTTCTCTGCTCTGAATGCGGTTGTACTGTTATTTGTTCATTCATTAGCATGATTTAGTGACTGAGTTCATTTCCATGCCCTCAAGGACATGCACCAGAATCTCTCAGGACTGCTGCTGCTCTGAATGGACAGCCGTACTCTAAAATTCCTTATGGCCTCTTGAGTCGCTTTGTAATATTAAAACCACGTTTCCTTTTCTCCTTTTGCTTCAGGTCTTGGGAGCTGTTGACAATAACATGGGTGATGGCTGCTCTCAGAAGGCGGCTACTGCTAATATTCTCCGCTTCCTGTTGCTGGTGTTGATTCCGTGTATCTGTGCGCTCATCGTCCTGCTGGTGATCCTGCTTTCCTTTGCTGGTGAGTGATGCTGCTGTGAGAGAAAAATGAAGTCAAGATTCAAATGAGCCTAACTGTGGTTTCTATTTAGTACTTAGGTAACCTAAAGTGCCAACTTGATGGAGGGTTGTCCATTGATTATCTTAGGCAACTCTGAAGTTTCAGCCACCAAAATCACTCTGCTGGTTATTCCTGTTAATAGAAATTGATGGAGTAATTGATGCAAAGCTTTCAAGGTGTAATTACCAGGTGTCAGGCACTTTAAAAGTCCCTGAGAACTTAGGGATGGTTAAATTAGTGTGTCTTCCATAGGAACTCATGGTTGAGAGGAAGACGTGATTATGACTTAAGGCAGCACATGTTGATGATGGAGGCGTATGCAAGGTCCTTTGGGGAACAAAGAAGGCTTCATGAGGCATTAACATTTTAACCTTTGGAATAGTTCATGGTAAGAAGGTAAGAAGTTCTTATCACCCTCTGACCTCTTGGTCATGGTAAGAAGTTCAGGTAAGAAGGCAATCACGCATGAGTTTGGCAGAGAAAACAGCAAGTGCCAAAATATGACCCCATGATAGATGGAGATAGACTTAGGATAGTGGGTGGAGTCTTGGCACTGGGAGGAAAAGCAGCTAGATTGATAGATAAAATCCGAATGACACAGGACCTTGAATGTTGTCCTAAGGAAATTGGGCTTCAATACCTGGATTATTGGTTTTCAAACTCTACTCCACGGAAACAAGTTTCAGGGGAGGAATATCAATGTTTTGACTTACAATTCTACAAAATAAATCTTAAACGCATGCTCGAACTAAAAGTTTTAACCAAGTGGAGACCAGCAACGGAATAATTTGTGCTGACAGATTAATTCATTTGTATTTGGAGCTTGCTATCTTTTTAAGTAAACAATATGTTAAATTTAAAAGGTGAACGATTGGAGGAAGATATCCAAAATATTACCTTTGGTAGCTACCTATTGCTGTGAATTTGGATTTTTTTGATCACATGTAGGCAAGTGAGATAGAGAAATAAACACCAAGATGATTCTGATCAAACTGCTTACCAACAATTTTGAATTTTTTATTTCACCAAAACTACCTATTATTTTCTCAATGTTTGTTTTTTTAATATGACACACATTAACAACTTATGCAGTAAATTAATCCTAATAAAATACAGCTTGTATCTATTTGTAGATATTAGGATCTTATCCGATACTTCTTTGATAATAGTATGTATCTGCTACAAAAATGCTTGAAACCCATTGCCATGGGTGGTAGTTTACCATTGGAGGATCTCTCCAAGTGGGGAGAAACCTGATCAAATTTGCATTTGCAGAAGACAGTAGACCTGGATGCAGGGCAGAGGACTGGAGGCAGAAAGGATTGGAGGTGGCTTTTTTGAGGCTCTGGCTGTGCCTACATTAGCATTTGTCAGCATTGAGTTAGCATTAAGGCATTTGGTGCCGTGAAATCAACAGAAATCGAGACTGACTAGATTTTGGTGTGAAGGAGAAGAGAGATCAATACTGACTGCTTGATTTTTGGCTTAGGAGATCAGGGTGATTTTGGCGCCATCTGTGAACGTGGGAAATAAAGGGACGGCCATAGATGAAGGACAGGTTGGAAGTTGAGTCTGGACATGTTAACTCAGAGATACTTGGGGGACAACAAAATACGGTGGCATCATAGTCCGGGTGCATTCATCTTGGGCAAATTCAACAGTACAGGCAGGACCAAGAAATGAATGTAGGAATATAGGAACATGTTGCTTTTCTGTGGAGGGAAATTTCTATGGAGGAAATTTCAAGGGAAATTGCGACTCTATATGATTTTTGGCTTCTGTGCTCACTTTAGAATCTGACCCCCACTGCACTGTTATTAACCTGAAGCTGGACGTATCCAATTTTAGTATATGTGCTGCCGAAGCGAGCACAAGCTGGACGTATCCAGAAGGGAGTCCTGACTTCAGTTACGAAGGAGGGAGTCTGACTGGCAGTCGAAGCAGAAGTAGACGAACCAACCGTAAAGAGGAGGTGTACTGATGAAAAGCTGAGGGCAAAGGTCCTGGAGTATTTAAGGGGGAAGATAAAGAAAGAGGAGGAAGCAAGGGATACAGGAAGAATGGTCAGACAAGAAGGAAAAGAACCTAGAAATGCTGGGTTTCATAGCCGCCAGGAGAGGCGAGACACTTCAGAGGTCAGAGGGTGATAAGTAAGAAGACGGAGAGGGGCGCCTGGGTGGACTCAGTGGGTTAAGCGTCTGCCTTTGGCTCAGGTCAGATCCCAGGGTTCTGGGATCAAGCCCCCTATCCAGACCCCCATTGAGCCCCCGTTGATCCCTCCATTGAGCCCCCCCCATTGAGCCCCCCACTGAGCCCCCCATCAGCCTCCCTGCTTAGCAGGGAGCCTGCTTCTTCCTCTCCTACTGCCTTTCCTCTTCCAGCCCACCCCCTCCTGTGCACATGCTCCTTCTCTCTAATAAACAAATAAGATTTTTTTTTTTTTAAAGAGAGAAAGTGGCTTAGCGCAGGAGCATTCAGGTTTTTTTTTTTCTTTTTAACTTTATTTTTTCAGTGTTCCAAGATTCATTGTTTATGCACCACACCCAGTGCTCCATGCAATACGTGCCTCCCATAATACCCACCACCAGACTCATACAACCCCCCATCCCCCTCCCCTCCCAAACCCTCAGTCTGGTTTTCTGTTGGAGTTTGAGTCAGCCTGTGCACACATTGTACCAACTATGGCCAGCTCTCAGGCTAGAGTCTGGACAAAACTGAAGTTCGTCTTTGCCACCCTTTCCTTCCAAGACTCTGCACCCCTCCAGAATTGGCCGGCTTTTGTTTCCTTTCCAGGGTCTTCAAGTACTTTTTTGTGTGTTTTGTCTAGATTTATAGCTGTTATCTGTGTGAGTGTCTGTCTGGTTCTACCAATCATACTGCTGTCAGTTTTCCATCTAATTCTGGTAATAGTGTATTCAGAGGCTCACACACATTGAAAACTACTTTCTTTCATTCTCAGGGTAGAATGCAAATAGAAGTTTTAAACACATTTTAAATACCTCAGTGCTGAGAGACCTCTCAACAGAGGAGAGATGCAATTAAGACAGTGCTTTATTTTGATTAAGTTTGTTTATTAGTTCCTATCCCTATAGCTTTATTGAAATGTAATTCACGTATCTGCTTAAAGTGTGTATTTGAATAATTTTTAGTATATTCACAGGTAAGTGTAACCCTCACTACAATCAATTTTGGAACATTTTTACCACTTTAAGAAGAAACTATACTTTTCACTGTCTGTCTCCTATCTTTCCATAGCCCCCCTGCCCCAGCCCTAAGCTACCACTAATCTATGTAATAATGTCTCTATAGATTGCCCTATTCTGGACATTTCATGTCACCATATGTAGTTTTTGTAACCAGTTTTTTTAATTTGGCGTAATATTTTCAATGTTTTATTATATTTCTATTATAGTCTATTATATCCTATTGTTCTATTTCATTTTCTATTTCATGTTCTATTATGTATCAGAAATCATCCCTTCTTACAGCCAAGTAATATTTGTTGTGTGCATTACCACATTTTCTTTGTCCATGTACCAATTTTAGTTGTTTCCATCTTTTGCCTATTACAAAAAATGTTGCTCTGAACATTCATGTACAAGTTTTTGTGTGAACATATGTTTTCGTTTCCTTTAGGTTTATATCTAGGAGTAGATTTCTTTTATTACTGTATATGGGATTAGGAAGTATACCATTTATAACCACTTCTAAGTACCACTGTGGCTTATATTTAGGTAACCTTTAGAAAGTGGGGGTTTCCTGGACATTTTCTTCAAAAACATTCTTTTCATAGATTCCGCACCAGATGATATATGGATATATTAAGTAATATCTCCACAAATAAACATTTCCTATTTTATAACTGAGATGTTTGTTGCTGCAATGAGCAATAAAACCATTTTATATTTGTGTTTTAAAAAAACCTCATTAAATCCTGCTTACTTTTAAACATGTTCTGTTTGGTTTGCGTTTATAACTCTATACTCTTTCAAAGTTTTATAGTTATTTATGGGATAGTTATACTATGGGATGGTGGGATGCCGAATTTATATAAACTTTGTATAAATAACAGGAGCTGTAACTTTAAAAGACAAAGATAATAGTGAGAGGATTATTATTTAGGAAAAGATAAGAAAAGCTTTATGCTAATACATATGCATTTTGTGTCTCTAATTTTGTCTCTTTGGGCTTCTCTCATGTATAAAATCAAGTGGCAAAGAGATTCCTGAAGATAAGAGAGTTGGACTTTTATGAATAATTATTTCAGTGGCAGGATATAGAACAGAGCAATAGCAAATTGTTTCTCTCCTCAACCCTCAAAACCGAAGTTGGAATTACAAAGTCTTAGTTTAGTTTAGTTTAGTGTTTCTAAAATCAGCAGAAACTGTGAGCTGCCCATATGGTTCCAAAGATTTGGACTTTAAAATAAAGATTCTGTTTTTTAAAAAAATCAAAGTCCAGGATCAGATAGATTACAAGGTAGATTTTACCAAACACTTAAGGAAGAGTTCATATGTACTGACCTTAAACTATTTCAAAAAATAGGGGCGCCTGGGTGGCTCAGGGGGTTAAAGCCTCTGCCTTCAGCTCAGGTCATGATCCCAGGGTCCTGGGATCAAGCCCTGCATCAGGCTCTCTGCTCAGCCAGGAGCCTGCTTCCTCCTCTCTCTCTGCCTGCCTCTCTGCCTACTTGTGATCTCTGTCAAATAAATAAATAAAATCTTAAAAAAAAAACTATTTCAAAAAATAGAAGAGAAAGGAGAGCTCAGAAAGACGTTCTATGTGGCCAATATTACCCTGAAACCAGAACCAGACAAAGACAAACACACACACACACACACACACACACACACACACACACACACACACACTATAAGCCAGTATCTTTGATGAACACAGATGCAAAAATCCTTAACAAAGTAGCAAACCATTCAATAATACATTAAAAGGATTATTACCACAATCAAGTGGGATTTATTCTGGGGATGCAAGGATAATTTAATATTTGCAAATCAATCAATGTGATAAACTACAAGAACAAAATGAAGAATAAAAATCATGTGATCATCTTAATAGATGCAGAAAAGCATCTGACAAAATTCAACAACTGTTCATGATAAATACTTTCAACAGTGTGAGTGGAGGAAACATGCCTCAACCTGATAAATGTCATGTACAAAACACCCACAGCTAACATTATACTCAATGGGGAAAAACTGAGAGCTTTTCCTCGAAGATCAGGAACAAGACAAGGATGTCCATTCTCACTACTTTTATTCAACATAGTACTGGAAGTCCTAGCCATAGCAATCAGAAAAGCCAAAGAAATAAGAGTCATCCATATTGGTAAGGAAGAAGATAAGCTGTCACTATTTGAAGACGACTTGATACCATACACAGAAGATCCTAAAGACTCCACCAAAAAACAATGAGAAGTAATCAATGAAGTCAGCAAATTTGTAGGATACAAAATTAACCCCCAGAAATCAATATTATTTCTGTACACCAAGAATGAGTAGCGTCAACGGGAGAAATTATGAAAACAATTCCATTTACAATTGCACCAAAAAGGATAAAATACCTAGGAATAAACTTAACCAAGGAAGTGAAAGACCTATACTCTGAAAGCTATAAAATACTGATGAAAGAATTGGAGATGACAGAAACAAACGGAAAGCTATTCCATGCTCATGGATTGGAAGAATGAGTATTGTTAAAATGTCCATACCACCCAATGTCCAAACAGTCTACAGATTCAGTGCAGTCACTCTCAGAATACTAAGAGCATTTCTTGAAGAACTAGAACAAGTAATACTAAAATTTTGGTAGAACCAAAAAGACCTCAAATACCCAAAGCCTTCTTGGGAAATAAGAACAAAGCTGAAGAGATCACAATCCCAGATTTTAAGATATACTACAAAGCTTTAGTAATCAAAACAATATAGTGCTAGTGTAAAAACAGACACATAGATCAACAAAAGAGAATAAAGAGTCCAGATATAAAGCCATATTTATATGGGCATTTAATCTATGACAAAGAAGGCAAAACTATGCAATGGGAAAAGTCTCTTCAACAAATGGTGTTGGGAAAACTGGACAGCTGCAGGCAAAAGAATGAAATTGGACCACTTTCTTATACCATTCACAAACATAAACACAAAATGGATGAAAGAGGTAAATGAGAGATCTTAAACCATAAAATTCCCAGAAGAAAACATAGGAAGTAATTCCTTTGAAGGTGGCCATAGAAATGTTTTCCTTGATATGTCTGTTCTAACAAAGGAAACAAACGCAAAATTAAACTATTGGGATCACATAAAAATAAAAAGCTTCTACACAGTGAGGGAAACCATAAATAAAACAAAAAGACAATGTATTGAATGGGAGAAGGTATTTACAAAAGATAAAACTGATAAGGGGTTAATATCCAAAATATATAAAGAATTTATACAACTTAACACCAAAACAAACAAACAAACAAATAATCTAATGAAATATGGGGAGAGGATCTGAATAGACATTTTTCCAAAGAAGACATACAGACACATCAAAAAATGCTCACCACCATCAATCAAGGAAATTTGCAAGGAAATGCAAATTAAAACAAAATGAAATACAATTTTTTGGCTCTCAGAATGGCTAAAATTAAAAAAAAACATAAGAAATGATAAGTGTTGGTGAGGATGTAGAGATAAAGGAACACTTGGGCACGGTTTTGGGGAATGAAAATTGGTGAAGCCCTTGTGAAAAACAGTGTGAATATTCTTAAAAAAAAATTAAAGGTAGAATTACTGTATGATCCAGCAATTCCACTACTGAGTATTTACTCAAAGAAAATGAAAAGACTAACTCAAAAAATACATGCACCCCTATGTTTACTGCAGCATTACTTACAATGGCCAAGATATGGAGCAGTCCAATTGCCCATCAGTAGACAAATGGATAAGAAGAGGCAGTGTATCTATATATGTAGGTATATAGATATAGATATATAGATATGAAATGGATATTTTGCAGTCATTTATAAAAGGATGAGATCTTGCTATTTGTGACAACATCAATGGGCCCAAAGTCTATTATGCTGAGTGCAATAACTCAGACCGAGAAAGATAAATACCATATGATTTCACTCATATGTGGAATATAAAAAACACAAAGCAAGTAAATAAGCAAAGAAACAAAAAGCAGAATGAGACTATAAGTACAGAGAACAGACTGATGGTTGCCAGAGGGAAAGGGATGGGGGGTGGGCATAGTGGGTGGAGAGGGGTGGGAGATACAGGCTTCCAGTTACCACCAAGAGAATAAGCCACAGGAATAAAAGGCACAGCATAGGGTACACAGTCAATGATATTTTTTAGTAGCCTTGTATGGTGACAGACGGTAACTACACTTATGAGCATAGCATAACCGAAGTTGAATTACTATGTTGCATGCGTGAAACTAATGTGACACTCTATGTCGATTTTACTCAAAAGTGTTTTTTAAAAAAAGATTTAGGGGTCACCTGGGTGGCTCAGTGGGTTAAAGCCTCTGCCTTTGGCTCAGGTCATGATCCCAGGGTCCTGGGATCGAGCCCCGCATTGGGCTCTCTGGTCAGCGGGGAGCCTGCTTCCTCCTCTCTCTCTCTGCCTGCCTCTCTGCCTACTTGTGATCTCTGACTGTCAAATAAGTAAATAAAATCTTAAAAAAAAATAAAAAAATAAAAAAAGATTTAGGTTGTTGAAAGACATTGAAAGGAAAACTGTAGAGTGGAGGAGTTATAATATTCTACCTAGGTTTTTATTTCGTTAGTTATAGCTTAATAATGGAGAGCCATGTGACATAGAAAAATAATTTATAATAATTTATAAGGCTGGGGTTTAGTGTTCTTCCTCTCCATTTACTAGATGTGTGTACTTTGGTCAGATGCTTTAACTTCTCTGTCAGAGGAGGAATTACATTCTTACTCATGTCACAGAATTATTATGTAAGCCAAATGAAATTAAATTTGTTGTAGTCTTTTCATAAACAACGAAAGTTACTATGGAAGTAAAGAATTAGATTTTATTATACTCAAAAATTGACTAAAAACATGTTTATTTCTTTTTAACTCTATCCGTAAGAACTAAAATTTTTGTGCTATGGTCCATTGGCATTGGAATCCCATAATCCATAACCCCAATAACTCTACAACCTAGCCATTGCCACAGTATGTTTTAATTGCCAGTGAAGTCACTAGGAAGGAATAAATTTGACTGTCGGATTTGCAATGTGATGGCAAGTTTCACACAGCTCTTATACTTAGACCTGAAGATTAATTTCAGAGGCTAATCCATTTCTTATCAGAATTAAACCAGCAGCTGGTCATGCTGCCTTCCCATGCCTAGAAGAGTCAGCTTTTGTGACAGAGGACTTTATTAGAGATTGCATCGATAAATTATATATAAATATATAAATAATACATAAACACATATATGCAATATTTAAAGTAAAAGTATTTTGGTATGCTGGGAAACATTCGACAAAATAGAATTGTAGCTGTGTTTTGGCACTATTCGACCCTTTAATAAGAACATTTATTGAGTGCAAGGCAGTGTGTTATGGCATTGAATAAAACCTACCCTCATGGGCTCCACAGTTCAGTGAGGGACGAAGGCATTAAAAAATGATCACACAATTAATTAATGACACCTGAGGTGACTCCAATGTGGGAAGAGACCGTTGCTATGTGAGTTTATGACAGGGGCCCAAAGCTAGTTTGAGTCAAGGGCGGACTTTTCGGTTGGAGTGGCACTTTCAACATGAACTCCACGAGGATGTGGAGTATGGGAGTGCCTATGTTTGCTCTGGTAGAGGCTTTTACAAGGCGCCTTTGGCAGGTGTGGGGAGAGAAGGTTGAAGTGGGATGTGGCAGGGAGAAACAATATGGGGTTATTGCAACATTCTCCAAGTGTGGTGTTTTGGACTTTTGTTTGCACTGATTTTTGCAAACTATTAGTCATCTTAATTTCACCAAAGTTATGGTCCAAAAAGTCTCATTAGCTTGTTTCCTGTTTTCTTTTCCAGGCTCTTGAAGTCTTGATTTCAAAGGCCCTTCTATTCATCCACTTCGAAAATAAATTTTGTTTGTTTTAGCCATAAGCTTATCGAGGGTGGTCTAGGGTAACTATCCTTATTTTCATAGTACTGTGAAAGGACAACGTGTGGCCAGTTAATTTTTTGTTTTGTCATGCGGTGAAGGAGAAAGAAAAATTACAGTGGTGAAGATTGTAGGAGATATGGTAAATAGCCCATTTTTCTTGAACTCAGGAGAAATATTCCTCTACAAAAGTGACTTTCCTATTCAAAAATGCTAGCTGAGCTAAAGATCATTGAACTTAATATAGTTTTTCTCTTAGCAAGCTTCTTCATGCCTGTGACTTTTGTAAGAATTTGGAATTAGAAGAATTTTAACTTCCTAACTCATAATGTCTCATTTTGATTATCACGTTAACATGGAAAAACCTCCCAGATCCTTATTTCCATACACCAGAAATCTAAGATCCTGTATGACCTTTTATGACCTGACTCTGTATTCCTAAGTTAAGTCCCCATATTCCTTTAATAACCCTGGCCTTCAGGTATAGATTCATGGACATAGAGTTCTCAAACTTGAGAATAGGTTTTCTTTAATTTCTCAGGCCTGAGGTTATATGTAATATTTAAAGCTCTCTGAAATGGGAGTCTAAACCCTTGTACTCAAAGTGTGGTGCATGGGGACAATGTCAACATTACTTGGGAGTTTGCGTGAAAAGCAGATCCCACTCTGGACCTGCTGACCTTGCATTCTAGCAAGATCCCAAGGTGATTTCTGTGCTTGATCCTATCCTCAACCCACTGCAATCTGATCCTCCCCTCTTTCTCTTTTTGTCATACCACTAAATGTCCTTTCTGAGGCACCAGTGACTTTTTATCTAATGCACAGCATTTGAAACCAATGTGCATTTGAATAAGACTGAAAAAAGATATAAAATTTAAAAAGAAAAGAATATAACAACCAAAATTGGGTAATAGAGGGCAGGAGGGCGGTCAGAGGAGATAGATTTTCATCTTCATTCATAATATGGAGCCAACCGTTCTAAAAATATAGAGAATGAAGTTTGACTCTTTTTTTAAGGTCTTGTTCAAAAATTAATAAATGAAAATGATAAATATTACCACTTGAAAAACAAAACATCTTGGTGGAAAGACTAGGCTCTGAAGTCAGACTGCATGGTTTTGAATTCCTGCTCACTTGCTGGCTTCGATATCTTGAGCAATTTTCATAGAACTTTCTAGTTCTCTTTTGTAAAGTGAAATGATATTAGTATCTACTTCATAAGGTTGTGAAGAGTAAATGGAATAATGGATTTAAAACGCTGAGCAGTAAATGCTCAATAAGTGTAATTATTATTGTCTTTAAAAAAAATGCTCATCCTTTCTCTCTCTGTTTGTTTTTGTCAGTTCCAAAGGAGCATGTTCATGGTTAATTGGTGCCAGCAACACTGTCTGACATTCAGCTGGGATCATATGACCAGATACGATCTTATCCAGTCTTGACTACTCCTTTCTTTTCAAAATGAGCTTCTGTTTTGCCTGCATGTTCTCACTTCTGATTTTTCTGCTATTTCTGGCAGCTCTTTCTCTGTCTGCTTGAGCTCATCTTTCTTTACCTAGCCATTAAATGTTGGGATTTCTGCCCTAAGCTCTCTCTCTTCTCACTTGACACCCATGCCTCTCTAGGCAATGTCATCCACTCCCATGACTTCATCATCCATACATTTCAACAAATATTCATTAAGGCCAACACTGGTGCCCAGCATTCAGCTGGGCACTTGAGAGGTAGACGTGCATAATACATCTTCCTACCTTCAAGGAGGCAGACAGGGAAACAGACGATCGTTCTTGAGAGTAGGTGTGATACAAAGAGTGTGTGCTCTGGAAGATATAAATTTGTGGGGGTCTGGTAAGTCATTCTGGAGGAAATGTTAAGATTCTTTAGATTTAGACTCTTTTCCCCTTGAATGTTTTGCAGGCATTGTAGACTCAATGTATTTGTAAATTATCTATTGTAACAGTCAGGATAGGCTGTGCTGTCCTGTATAACAAAAGTAATCCTAAAATAATAGCGGTTTAAAAACAATAAAGGTAATTTCTCATTGGTGTTATAAGTCCTTTGTGAAGGGCATGGGGGCTTTACTCATTGAAGTCATTCAGGGACTAAAGTGATAGGCCAGCCATCATCTTGGACCTATGCAAGTTATTGTACCAGAGAAAAAGAAAAAGAGCCCTGGAGATTCTTTTTTTTTTTTTAAAGTGTATGATACAGTATTACTAACTACAATCACCAGGCTGTACACTAGATGCCCGGAACTTATTCATCTTATAACTGGAAGTTTATATCCTTTGACCAATGTAAAAAACGTCCAGAGACAGAGAATTAGGTCAGAGAATGTAACTCATGCATGTGTCTTAGTAGAATGTGAGAGAACTGAAAATTTTTGATCAATAGCACTAATGATTACCACTTCTCTCTCAGCGTGGAGGTGGGGAGAGGGTCCCTTCAGATACACTGTAATTCAAACCAGAAACCTGGAAGGGACCTCTGACTCATTCCCTGTCACTCACAATTTTGCCTCTGAAAACTCTCCTCCAAATGTTACCTTTGTCTTGGTTGCTCTTGCCTTGGGTCAGGCCATACTCTTTTCTTACTTGGACTATTGCAGTAGCCTTCTTATCATCCTCCAGACTTGACCCCATCCCAGCATCATCCTGCTGCCACAGTAATCGTTCCATTGTGCCACCCCATCTAAGATCCTTCAAAATTCCTCATCATAAGAACAATTCCAGGACTTTAACAAGAACTACTCTTCACAATGTGCCTGCTTCTCCTTCTCTCGCTTTTCCTCCTGCCAGTCCCCCATGTGCTGACTGTATTTAATGACCTGCTGCTGGGCTTTGCATATCTTCCCCTTTGTTCCATCTAGAAAGTTCTCCATTCCCTATTACCATACCCCTTCTTCCTCACAAATGCTTTGCTCAAACCTACACGATTGTTAAATATCTTTTAAGATTTCTATTGAGGATGATTATTCTCCCCTAAGAAACCTCTCCTGACTTTCTCAAATGGCACGACAGTTACGTCTCTACTTTCTCTCACCAGATTGCCTTATGCATATCATTCTCAAAGTCCTTGTATCATGGTTTGTATTTTTAGACTACATGCCTGTTTCCCTCAACTAATCTATAAACATCCTGATGATAAGAAGTTCTTACTAAATGTTGTGTTTTCAGCAGAGAGTAAATACAAAGTTCCTGGCACATAGAAAATGCCAAGTAAATGTGTTACCACATGGCTAGAGATATAAAGATAAGGAATTACTTTTAAACTCATATCATCGGAAGATAATTTTTTCTCCATGCTTTGGATAGTTGATTTTTTCCAACTTGTACAACTTGTTCAAAGTGAGAAGTGTGTGTGGGTGCATGTGTTTGTGTGTGTATCATGTCCCAGCTCAGTTCTTGGGTAAGTTAAATAACTCTTGAAAGCTTCGTTTTCCTTCTCCCTGAAACTCTGTAAAGAGCTAATGATGGCATCTGTTTCAAAAGATTATTGGAAAGCCAGCTCTGTAGATGCCTATAGTGAATATCCTTAGTAAGATGCCTGTGTTAGTTTCCTATGACTGCTGAAACAAATCAATTACTTAGTAACTTAAAATGACATAAATATATTAACTTCGAGTTACGGAGGGCAGAAGTCCAAATAGCACTGGGCTAAAAGTAAGATATTGGCAGGACTGTATTCCTTCTGGAGGCTCTAGGGGACAGTCGGTTTCCTATCTTTCCCAGCTCCTGGAGGCTTTCTGCATTCCTTGGCTTGTGGCCTCTTTCCATACGCAGAAGGAGCAATGGTCCATTGAGTCCGTATGCGGCATGGCTCTGAGGCATACCCACTCACTTCCCTCTTCTGCTTAGGAAAACCCCATGACCATTTAAGCCATATAACCTTGATCAGTGTGGCCTTGCATTAACTTGGCATGAAAGAGCCCCACTTCATTCACTCCAAAAGTAGGTTAAGTGATTTACTTTTGAACATTTCCTTAGCCATTTTAGTTATGTGGGTTGCATTTATTGTAAGTGGAAACTGGTATTTATTTAAGAGTACCTTAGTAATCCCAGGAAGGCTGTTTTACTTTCATGACTATCATTATGTAGTAATGACTAAAAGTTATTGAGAACTTACTATGTGCCAGGACCTGTTCCAAATGTGTGTGTGTGTACGTGTGTATATATACATAGAGAGACTAATTTGATCCTAATGACCAGTCCCACGAGGGTAGGGCCTTTTATTTTCCTTATTTTACGGCATTTGAGAGTTTTCCCAAAATTTCAGGGTTGGTAATTACCAGAGATGGGGTTGAAATCCAGGTGGTCAGGCTTTAGGACCTGCACTTTGAACCACCGCACTATAAAAATAGGAATGTAGAAAGGATGGGGCAAAACGGGAAGAATGAACCCTCCACTTTGGGCTAATAACCCTCAGCACTTTTACAGCTCATCATGGTATAGCCCGAGGGCATTCAGTCTTACTGAGTTCTAATTTTTGTTCTTTAAAAAAAAAAAAGCATCATAGATGACCAACTGTGAGTTGAGAGTTGGTGGGTTTCCAGAGATGCTTGAAAACAAATCGTCTAATGAGTTCAGGCTTTTTAGATAGGTCCTTAGGTGTGTTTCCTCTCACTCTCTGTCAGTTGGTTTGTCTGTCTGTCTCTTTAAAATTGTACTCGAGGAATAGTAACTCCAACCACTACTCTATATCATGGATTACCTTTGCCTTTCTATCTATTCTGCCAACTTGCTTTGATATGTGAGTTTAACAACAGGGCTGATTTTTTTTTTCCAAACCACTTTTTTTTGAAGATTTTATTTATTTATTTGACAGAGACACAGCAAGAGAGAGAGCACAAGCAGGGGGAGTGGGAGAGGGAGCAGCAGGCTTCCCGCTGAGCAAGGAGCCCAATGAGAGACTCGATCCCAGGACCCTAGGATCATGACCTGAGCCGAAGGCAGCCACTTAATGACTGAGCCACCCAGGTGCCCTGGGAAGCTGAATTTTTGCAGAAAGTTGTTATCCAAGTCAGCGTTTCCTAAGAAAGTCCACGTTTCCAAGAACCTCTTAGGTAGAGAGATGCATTTAACACTTTCGCCACTGTGGTCAGATGAAAAAGATAAAGGAAAGATTATTAATATGGCGGATCACTATAAACAAAATGTGAAGAACAACTGTTTACATATTTCATAGGGGAAGGCACTCCTTTTAAGTGAGTTATTCAGGGTTGTAACTGTGAGGAGTTGGCATTTGCCAAAAGTCCGTTGACAGAGCCGGACGTTGACTCAGAGAGTTAGCATCATAAGTCAATCACCTTTATGGACTTTAAAAGTTCATGAGAGCCACATTAGCAGAATTAACTTGTTACTGTGACAAGGCTATTTATGTCAAAATAAGTAACATTGAGAGCAACTACATAAATGGATGAAAATAAAATCATATCTAATTGATTCATACATTCTTCTGTATGAAAGAAATACATATTATACAGTCATCAAGTCTATGACATTTAAGATGACTTTAATATTGACTCAGAATCACACAGACGTTTTGGAGAGTGTGTTACCTGAACCACATGGTCACAATTGAGCTTTTATGCTGCACCATTTTATTTAGAATCTTTCGGCAGATGAAACCATTGACCTTAGTTAGCTAGAAAACAGCTGCTTTTCTATTTTGATTTGTAGGCAATGTTTTCCAAGTGTCAAGCACATGTAGAGAAATTTTTTCCATAGACTGATATTAAACATTTTATTTATATTTCTTTTATTTTTAATGGTCCGTGGACTGTTTGGCAAAGTGGGAGCCAATGAGAGCATTCATTGTAAATTCCTTTAGGGGGAAAAAAAAACTTCCCTCGGGTATTTCTATAATGAATCAATATCACATTTGTTTATTTTAGTGACATATTCAATTATAGTGCTATATTCTGGAAACAGCCTGTTGTCTATTTTTACTAAGTTAAAAATACATCATCTCTTTTAAAGTTTTCAGGAGTTTCTGCTGAAGCCATAGCTAGGTGATTTCCAGTATCTTAGGTTTAACTACTTTGTCAATGAATGAATACCTCAAGAAAGCAATGAGTTGATAATCTTAGTTTAACGACTATATCATATTGATTGTATTATATTTATATTTTCTGGTCAAAGATAAAGATAATTTAGTTCCTTTTCTCAGTTTTTCTAGAATTAGAGTTTTGCTTTTGGGGGGTTTTTATGATATAGTGTTGGTAAACATATGGGCCCTATTATTTTTATTTATCTGTTATGCATAGGTCACTGAAATTTGGAAAATGTGGAGGGATGTAAGGCCAAAGCTAAGCAGGCCCAATTGTCCTTTGGTGGCAGATAGCAGAGATATGAAAAGCTTGTGCCTTGGGTACTAAAGATCATAAAATGATTTTTAAAATTGAGGACCTGAAAAAGAGGAAGGAAACACTGTAAGATTTACCGCATCTCATTTATTTGTTGTGAGTCTCAGGTGAGGTGGAATTGCCCTAAATTCTTTGGGCATGCGGACACCGAGAGGGAGATTCAGTTTCCCTACCTGAAGCTTTTGAGAAAGCAGTAGACTCTTCACAGAGGTAGGGTACTCATGGTAGAAGAGAAACTCTCTTGGTTGTCCCAGTGAAGTGAGTAGTTTTGCTAGCCATCATCTTTCTCTTTGTGTTTGCCTGGGTAGAATGAAACTTGGGAAAGTAGCTCTAGAGTTTTCTTAATGGATTTTTTTTAAATGAATACTTCTAATAATGTATCAAAATATCTTTTTTTTTGTCTTCCAGGAACATTAAAAAAAGCCTATTTTAAATCAAATGGGAGTGAACCTTTGGTCACTGATGGTGAAGTTCAAGTGTCTGATATTATTGCTACAAATACAATTTGTAACAAGAGCACGGTGACATCTGCTACGCATCCCAATCAACACATTCCAGCCTGGACCACAGATGCTTCTCTCCCAGGGGACCAAAATCACAAGAACACAAGTGAGTCTGAGGGTGCTGAATACTCGTGCCCTTTAATGTCTGCAGAATCCACAGGTGGACTTTTTAAGTGTGGCAACCAGTGCTCTTAACTCACAATCACTTGCAGGTCACACAGGCAAAACTCCATTCTCTTACATAACTTATGTAACTTACGTAACTTCTCATTCTCAAACGTAACTATTGACTATTAACTATGTGCTATTCCTAAACATGAAATGCCATCAGCTCAGCTGTCCAGATAGGGAGAAGGGTAGGAAATGAAAATGTATTGATGCCATCCAACATTTCTGAGACATACTGCTGCTCCAATCCAATGGTATGGATTTTATGGTGGTTCACCTCAGAAAATTTGTGTTTCTGTTTTGAAGTTTTAAGTTACTTATTTTGAGATGGTTAAATGAAGAAGTAAGTGAAGTTATTTATTTTGTTGTTGGTGCCTTGGGAAAAGGATCTGAATTCTATGATAGAATGTCAATGATTTAATGGGAACTATCCCCCCAACTGGCATTTGAGGTGCTCATGTGTTCTTTTTACCATTTTTTCCTCTTCTCCTTCTTTTATTGGCTGTGCAATTTACTTTACATGTTGGTGACTGACAATCACATCTTGAGGAAAATGGCGTCTACGAGAGGACAAATGGATCTGTCAGCTATTCCAGAACAAGAGTTGGAAGAGAGAGAGAGAGGACAGGGTGTGGAGATGGGACCAGTTAGATGGTGGCAGGCAATATGCTCTGGAATGTGGTTCTATTTCTCAGTATCCCTCAGATTTTTAGTAAAGGCATTAAGCTTCCAAGAATACTGGTGGGGGAAAAGTTGTGGGTAAATTGTCCCAAGAGCTTTGGCTCTGATCCAGTTAGTGCTGGCAAAACATAATCAGAGAACAGTCACTGTAAGAACTGCAGTTGTTTTAATTCTTATTTTCTTTTTTATACA
Organism: Meles meles; assembly: GCF_922984935.1. NCBI lineage: Eukaryota > Metazoa > Chordata > Mammalia > Carnivora > Mustelidae > Meles > Meles meles. The sequence goes on from NC_060067.1 coordinate 28,764,435, forward strand.
GATTTTATTTATTTGATGGGGCACTTGGGTGGCTTAGTGGGTTAAAGCCTCTGCCTTTAGCTCAGGTCATGATTCCAGGGTCCTGGGATGGAGCCCCACATTGGGTTCTCTGTTCAGCGGGGAGCCTGCTTCCCCCTCTCTCTCTGCCTGCCTCTCTGCTTACTTGTGATCTCTGTCAAATAAATAAATAAAATCTTAAAAAAAAAGATTTTATTGATTTGAGAGAGAGAGAGAGCATGCACAAGCAGGGGGAGGGGCAGGGGGACAAGCAGACTCTGTGCTGAGTGCAGAGCCCAATATGGGGCTCATTCCTTGGACCCTGAGATCATGATCAGAGCCAATGTTAGATGTAACTGACTGAGCCACCCAGGTATCTCTTAATTCTTATTTTCTACTTCCTAAAACAAGATTATATGGTTGAAAATTGTATGAAGCCCATCTATTCACGGTCATTTTCTTGTTTGTTCCTGCCTCTTTCATGAAAACCCACAAAAGGCAATCACAGTCTTAGACAGAGTATTGATTTTCTTTCTGAGCCAGGAAGGGAAGGATTAAGCTACCTTTTAGCTAGCATAGCATAGGTTTGTCAGTGTCTGAAGAAAAGCAGAATTATCCTATTGCTCTAGCTTCAAAGAAACTGTCTGGATTTCATTGTTTCACACAGCCCTTATGTATTAACTATTTCTTATGCTTGGTGTTCACCAGTGATTAATACAGATCCATGTTTAGTAACCTGACAGTAATAACTGTAAACCCAAATTATGCGCAGCAAAATTTGTTTTCCTGGTGAGTTTGATTTTGAAGTTTTAAAGATTTTATTCATGTTTTAAGCATTTCATTATTCTTCAGGACAGGGATTTTCATCACAAGTGCAGAAGTCATTTAAGCAAACACTCAGCCCCATTAATGTGGTTGCAATTACGGCAATTGTTATTTTCTTTTGCTAAGTGGATTTGTCTCTATTTTGAAAGTTTTTGGTCATTTGTTAAGATTCGAGTAGAGGAGGCAGACACATACTCTGAAGAGTACATGGACATATGGTATTTGTTACTCAGTTTGGAAGTTTGATGGAGGTCTGTTTGACTCGTTTTCTCTTCCTATGGCTGGAACATTGCTTGAGAGTACGAAGGAAATTTGACATGTAAAGGATATCCAGGTGAAATTAGAACGGTTAAATGGAGAAAGGTCAAAACCTTTGGATATATGTCATTCCATGTCATTAATGTACTTGACAGTTGGCATGGAGCTTTACTGTCTGACCACCCAGACCCTCGATGGACCATCTGCATTAACTAAAAATATTGATGACAAAGGATTTGGTAGTTTTCATATATTTCAGTAGTATTGCTAACCTGTGATTATAGAGCTTTCATTGTTTTGAGGGCATATTTAAATACTTTCTCTTGGGGCACCTGGGTGGCTCGGTGGGTTAAAGCCTCTGCCTTCAGCTCAGGTCATGATCCCAGGATCCTGGGATCGAGCCCCACATCGGTCTCTCTGCTCGCCAGAGAGCCTGCTTCCCCATCTCTCTCTCTGCCTGCCTCTCTGCCTACTTGTGATCACTGTATGTCAGATAAATAAATAAAAATCTTAAAATAAATAAATAAATACTTTCTCTGTGGTCTTTACATATAATTAACTGATGAGGTATGCAGGACAGACAATACCATTTCAAGTAATGGAACTGAGGCTTAGAGACATTAAGTTGACATATACAATATCACTCATCTAGCAGGGAGTAGGCATGAAATTGGGATTCTGATCCTGGGACTCCTAGATCAGTGTTCTTTCAAGTATTCCATACCTGCTTATGTAATTTCATTGCATTCTTTGCGGTTGCAGAACAAATTTAAGCTCGGGGAGAGTAGTTTGTTTTGTCAACTGCACTATAAAATAATTTTTGGATGAAGAAGAGAAGGGAGTTGGGAGAAATTGGAGGGGGAGACGAACCATGAGAGACTGTGGGCTCTGAAAAACAATCTGAAGGTTTTGGAGGAGGGAGGGGTGGGAGGTTGGGTAAGCCTGGTGGTGGATATTATGGAGGGCACGTATTGCATGGAGCACTGGGTATGGTGCCTAAACAATGAATTCTGGAACACTGAAAAGAAATTTAAAAAATAAATAAAAACTAAAAAATTATTTATTGAATGAGTAAAGAAATGAACTATAGTCGTTTCAAAATCTTGATACCTGATTTATCACTTTTCATTAACAATATCTAATCATACTTCTGCACCTGATATGTATTTAACCAGTTTTACCTAAAGCATCATTTAATGCTTTGTGTCAGTACTAACACCTAGCAGAGGATTTGCTTTTATACTTTAAAAAAGATGATTGTCTAATTGACATGTCCTTTTAAATTCCTGGCATATGTGAAGGCTATTTAAGTCCACTTAGGTCCAAAAATACAGTGACCAGACATTCTGTTCTATCCAGATATCCTGGGTAGGAAACCAAGGAGAGAATTCCGGCCAAAGGTACAAGGAAGTAGACTTTCCTTAAGACCTTTCCACCTGAGGATCCTCAATATCAAGCCAAAGCATACTTAGTTTGTAACCTCTTAATCAGAATACCCCCCATTACACTGTGTGGCAGAGCTTTGTAAATGTAAAACAGGTTTTATGTGACATCTGTTACTTCTGGAGTTTCATTAGCTGCATTTGGAAACCCAGTTGTAATATGGAAAGGGGAAGGTTCATTCTTCGCTTGCATGTTATATTTCAGCAAGGGATTTTTCTAGGTTGCATTTTGTAATTTCACTTTTTTGTTTTCACCTTTCTCCTTATAAATATTTAAACATAAATTCCATATTAAGGAAAGGAAAAAAAACTCTTTGACCAACCAAGAGTTTTTGGGTTAAAGATAATATGGTACACAGTGAAGTAACCTAGAAACTGTGATCAGGAATTAAAGTGACAAAAAGGTAGGGTAATGTGCTAAAAGCTTCAAGTGTTCTGTTTTGTTATCATGCTCTTTGGTAACCAGCTCTGAAATCCTGTGATCAGATGAAAATGTGTCATGCCTCTCATTCACTTTTATTTTAATTAATTAATTATTTATTTATTAAAGATTTTATTTATTTATTTGAGAGTGAAAGACACAGTGAGAGAGGGAACCCAAGAAGGGGGAATAGGAGTGGAAGAAGCAGGCATCTGAGCAGGGAGCCCGATGCAGGGCTCGATCCCAGGACCCTGGGATCATGACCCGAGCCCAAAGCAAACGATTAACAACTGAGCTACCCAGGCACCACTCTCATTCACCTTTTTTCTTTTTTTGCATACTTAACATTTTCTTTTTCTTTTTTTTATTATTGTGTTATGTTAGTCACCATAAAATACATCACTAGTTTTTGATGCAGGGTTCCAAGATTCACTGTTTATGTATAACACCCAGTGCTCCATGCAATACGTGCCCTCCTTAAGACCCATCACTAGGCTCACCCATCTCCCACTCCCACTCCCCTCTAAAACCCTCAGTTTGTTTCTCAGAATCCACAGTCTCTCATGATTTGTCTCTCCCTCTGATATCCCCCGCTTCATTTTTCCCTTCCTTCTCCTAATGTCCTCCATGCTATCCCTTATGTTTTATAAAAAGTGAAACTAAACGGTAATTGACTTTCTCTGCTTGACTTATTTCACTCAGCATAATCTCCTCCAGTCTTGTCCATGTTGATGTAGAAGTTGGGTGTTCATCCTTTCTGATGGCTGAGTAATATTCCATTGTATATATGGACCACATCTTCTTTATCCATTCATTTGTTAAAGGGCATCTCGGTTCTTTCTACAGTTTGGCTATTGTGGCCATTGATGCTATGAACATTGGGGTACAGATGGCTCTTCTTTTCACTACATCTGTATCTTTGGGTAAATACCCAGTAGCATAATTGCTGGGTCATAGAGTAGTTCTATTTTTAATTTCTTAAGGAATCTTCACACTGTTTTCCAAAGTGGCTACACCAACTTGCATTCCTACAACAGTGTAGGAGGGGTCCCCTTTCTCCACATCCTCTCCAACATTTGTTGTTTCCTGCCTTGTTAATTCACTTAAAAAAATGATTTAGCACTGAAAACATTTGTACCAAAAGGGCCCTAATCACATGCTCAAAATTTGCTGAGTGTAGAAAGCTTATACACCAGTCAAAAACCCTAAAGTTATTCTTTCTTCCTAGTTTTCTGTTTGTAACATGGTATTTCTGTTAGCTTGAAAGTGAGTTCTGCCAAGAGTAGGAAGCTAAGGGGATCAGAGAATGTCTTGAAGTTTTGCCTGGATTACTATTCATCAGGCAACTCTACAAAGGGGGATTTGGGGAGAGGGAGTCTAACTAGACATCTGAAATCATGTTAAGTCCCTTCTCCTTTTTCCCTGACATTTTCTAATCTTATCAATAACAGAGCACTGGATGTCTTCATTGTATTTTCCAAAAGTCAGTTCTGCTGTCCTCAGAGTAACGCACTCACCTCTGTAGCTTACTGACTGTTGGTTATTATACTGTTTGGAGTGAGCATCTGTGCTCAGCTGTGTAAATGGGGATAAGTGAATGGATTAAAGGTGCCCAAGAATTGTATCCTTAGCATTCCTTGCTTGTTGTTGGACAGCACTTTTCCATCTGAGGGACTCAGATGTATTCTGAGGATCCAAGAATTCTCTATAACAATTTCTTCAACATATGCTTTCATTTTAGTGTTAATAAAGAAATAACTACTGTAAGCCTGATCTCAATAACCTGTAAACCACCTTTTTAAAAAATATTAACATATATTGTATTATTAGCCCCAGGGGTACAGGTCTGTGAATCATCAGTCTTACACACTTCACAGCACTCACCATAGCACATACCCTCCCCAAGTCCATAACCCAGCCACCCCATCCCACCCACCACACCTACAGCAACCCTCAGTTTGTTTCCTGAGATTGAGTCTCTTATGGTTTGTCTCCCTCTCCGGTCAGTCCCATCTTGTTTCATTTTTCCCTCCCTTCCCCCAACAAACCCCTGCCTTGCCTCTCAAGTTCATCATATCAGAGAGATTATATGATAATTGTCTTTCTCTGATTGACGTATTTTGCTTGGCATAACACCCTCTAGTTCCATCCATATCATTGCAAATGGCAAGATTTTGGTCTTTCTGATGGCATATATATATATATCAATACCACATCTTCTTTATCCATTCATCTGTTGATGGACATCTAGGTTCTTTCCTGGATAACCATTTTATAACAAGTACTTACATGGAATTTTGGTGCCTGTATTTGAGTTTCTATTTATGATTTATGTGGCTGCTAAGCTGTATTGGCTGGATGTTTCCCAGCCATCAAGAAGGAAGGGGACAGAGGCAGACTTGATAGATATTTTTCTCAGTAGCGGAACTAAAGTATGTACTGGCTTCATGTACAAAGGGCACCTTCCTGGTAATTCAAGCAGAGAAAAATGGTGACCCACTTGCTCAGCTGGGATACGGGATAGTATAAGCTTCCTAAATACAGAAGAACTTGTGACTCAGCACCATACTTTTCATAGAAACTGTTAATATTATTCATGAAAATAATTAACTTAAATTTCATTAGTTTTGTAGTTTTGTTTCTATTTAAATTATACATATTAATTTTGTAATTGTGCTAGATCTATAGGCATTAATGGTTTATCTCTAGTTTTAAAGACACCTGCATAACTTTCTCCCTGTAAGAATGCCTGTCACAACTTTCAGCTTGCAAAATACTACTTTAGGGTGACAGAATTCTAGCTGTTGGTATCACATCCTCAGAAAAAGCAGAGAAGCTCTCTGACAAAGCTTCTTAACTTCTGTTGTGCCAAGGACTCCTTTGGTAATCTGGTGAGGCCTCCAGGTGCCTACTAAGAATAATGTTTTGGTGCTCGAAATAAATGATACAGAATCACAACGGAAAGCAATTTTATTAAAATTCAGTTATCAAAATATTAGAAACATAAATTCCTGATGCAATAATTCTTGTGTCTATTAAATAATGATATCTAGTGTTGGGTCCATGGTCAAAGGAGTGAAACTGATACAAAGCAAAGGTCAAGCAAAGCTTTATTTCACACCAAGCATCGAGAATCAAACTGACCGGCCAGGGCCGTCTCTTGCAAAGAGGTGACCTCTCTCTTCTTTACAGAATAGCTTTTAAGGGCAAAGGCCATGTGGTTGGGCCTGGCCACACACAGATGACCAATGAGATTGTAACACAGAGAAAGCTGCACAGTCCTGCTAGGTCACACATAACTGACCAATTGAATTATAATTTACCCTATAGTAGATATTTGAACTAGCCTATCACCTTGGTCAGAATTGGCGCCCAAAGGGTATCCAAAAGGCGGGGACCATACTCCTTGGTAGCTAGGAGACAGTATGCGCTCCCACTGATTGAATGCCTCCACAGGGCCTGATCCACCTTTGTATTTGGGCTTTGTTACCTGGGACTAGTTTCGGGGACTTGTTTTAAGTAAGTCCCCTGGGGGCAGGGTGGACAGGGACAGTTTAAGTTTTATTGTATAAACAACAAAGTCATTGTTTAACCAGATGGCATTGCTCTGGCCTAATAGGCCCTTACACTAGCAGTAGGTCAATAATGATAATTTTATGACAGGGATGAGCATAAATAATATTTTGAAATGTCTGCCATAGCTCCATGTTGATATGAAAATATCATGTATAATTATTTAATATATAAGTAAAAAATTTAATTTTTAATTCTACATTTGTTGCCTACATTGATAATTTAAGTATTCTAAATTTCAGTTGGAGGTTAATGGAAATAGAAATGCTATTTTTCTGCAATCCAGGTTCTTTAGAGGTGATAAAAAATCTATGTAGGGGTGCCTTGGGGTCTTTTGATTATGATTAAGAGCACATACTCCAGATGAAAAGAGTACTTTTTTGGTACCTGGGAGAGTCTAAGGTCCTCTCAAGCTGCTTCATTAGGAGTTTACTACTCCAAAATTTACTGCTAGCCACCACTGTCGGACACCAACTTCAGGTCCAGCTGGTTGCCTTCTTCTGTGTATTAAATCATATTTTTCAGGCTTGAAGAATAGTTAATGAGATTCAGACATGGGCTTATGGCTAGAATCAACATTTAATCAAGAACCAAGTGAAGCATTTAAGTAATTGTTGAATGCTTTTCTGGTTAGCACGGTAGCATTCTAGTAAAGACCAACACAATACTTGGGAGAGAGAGAAAGAAAATTCAAAATGTAGTAATGAACTCCTTCTTCGCCTTCACTCTTCTTTCCTTTCTCCTTATTTCATCTTTAGATGACTGTCCTTTGGAGGTACTGGGTTCTTTTCCAGAGAAACCAAACTCAATCACTTGGTGAGGTAGGCTTTTGAAAGGGGTAATGGATTGGTCACTGGTTCATTCTCCTTTGACTACAGTCCTGGTCTTCCCTTCTCAAAGATCTCTGGGTAAGACTTCCTGACCTTCTTTCCAAAATGAATCCTGCAATATTCCACAGGTGACTGTGGAGGCCAAGAAAAACAAGGCTGTACCCACCTCGAGTCTAGCCCTGACATAAGTACAGCCATCTTGGCAAAGCAAAAGCTGGCACTTTGCACCCCCTCTCCACGGTAGTATGTGTGCCATTCCTCGGCCACCCCTGGCTGCCCTGGGGGAGAAGCAAATAGTTAACTTGCAGAGATCACAATCCTGCAAGACAGGAGTCTCCCTCGGTTTACCAATGTCCTAGAGATTTACAACAAAGAAGCTATCTTAACAATAGCACAATTTCCAGAGGCAAATAACTCAGTTCCTCAAGCCCTAAATAAAGTTAAATTTCTCCTAACCTAAATCTCACTAACAAGGACACTTGGTAGGAGAAATGTGAAACTTTATCTCTAAACCTCCAAGATATTGTCAGCGATCATTCCCAAGAATATGACCCACTGATATACATCTAAAGGGTCTCACAAGAAGATTTTTATTATTGGTAATGAATAACCTTTTCCCCAGACAACAGCTAGCCCCTCAAGGTCCTGGAGACCTCACTTCCAAAATTCCTCAGAGACTTACATCATCCGTAACCCCCTTTGTCCTCACCCGCCGCCGAGTCCACCCCTACTCTGCTTTTTTTTTTTTTTTAAGATTTTATTTATTTATTTATTTGACAGAGAGAGAGAGATCACAAGTAGGCAGAGAGGCAGGCAGAGAGAGAGGAGGAAGCAGGATCCCTGCGGAGCAGAGAGCTCCACGCGGGGCTCGATCCCAGGACCCTGAGATCATCCCAGGACCCTGAGATCATGACCCAAGCCAAAGGCAGCGGCTTAATCCACTGAGCCACCCAGGCGCCCCCCCTACTCTGCTTTTAAAAACTCTGACTGTAATCTGGTTGGGGGTCCAAGTCCCTCCACCGCTGTGTTGGGCATACTTGGACCCAAGCTTAAGCTTGTCAAATAAACCCTCGTGCAATTGCATTGGTGCTTGGCTCCTTGGTGGTCTCTCAGACACGAAAACTCGGGCATAACAGTGACATGTTCCCCCAAAGGCATTGTGCCTATAACATATTATTATAGCAAACGAGAATCAGTGTTTAATAGTTGTGTCAAAGGCTTGTGGTTCAAAATTTTCCTCTCCAGATTCATTATCACAGCTTTTTTTCTTCAGGAAGAAAATACCAATATCCTTGATCAGTATAGAGAAAAAAGAAAAAAAAAAACACAAACAAAAACCAAAAAACAGTAGCATAGTGATACTACATTGCAAACATAGTCCTGATCCAATTCAAGGATAAAAAGCCAAATTCTCAGATAAAAGTTAAAAAAGAAAACAAACCAACCTGTGTAATTTACTCAGCTTTCTGGTTCTGAAAGAAAATTGGCATTGTGTATATTCTTTTGCCTGAATCATTCAATTTGCTGACTGTCAGGTTTTTGGTCTTTCTACAATTCTGTGTTGAAAGCAAAAAAAACTAACAGTGGGAATCTGTTTGCTGTTACTTGTGCCTTTGGAGAATATGCCTTTTCACTTTCTTGTAGTTGAAATGAATATGATAATGAATTTTGTAAGCCAAAAGCTTGAATCAATTTACATTTGATCCAAACCACTCCTTGTCTTTTATTGTTAACATATTTTATTCTTATATTTTGCTCCTCTGCATAATTAATGTAATATTTGCATGTGGTGTTTGAATTATAAAACTTACAGTACTTGTTTATAATTATGTTAACTGGTATAAACTCATTCAGATGTTTATGTCCTCCTCCAGGCTTTATGAGACATCTTAATTTCTGAGAGTTTAGGATATTCTGGAAAGCACCATTTATTCATCAGCATCTGTTTATTGGGTGCCAAGCTCTGGAGTTTGGCTAGTAGACTACAAAAGTGGATCAGATAGAAATCCTGTCCCTAAGTAGCTACTGTCTAGTAACTGCCTTGAGACATAAACAAACTGAGAAATTCTGTAAGAGAGGATCAGAGACAGAGGAAAACGTGATCTATTTTAATTCTTATTTCTTTAAAAGATAAGATTGCTAATTCATCCCATATTTAAGCTATAGTAAATACATCATTTTTCCAAACAATAAAATTTTATTTATAAATTTATAAATATAAAGGTTAATTTTAGTTTAAAGGTTTGACCTGGATTTTTTAACTTTTAATGAAATTATACTGTATGATTATTAAATTTAAAAACATAGTTATAATATTACCTTAGATAATTTGAAACAAGTCTGTCATTTTCAAATTTATGAGAAAGCCAACCTTGCTTTTATAGATACTATTGAGAATTTTATCACCTTAGGATGTGGGAGGTCTAGTAGTATACAATTCCTTCCTTGAAATTTCATTTTATAGTATATATATTTCATTGTATAGTAAGTAATCAACTCACAGAGTTTGTTTCTGCTTTGGTTATGTTTAGAAATGTGTACTGGACAGAGGATATGCATTTTAAGAAAATGATTTATGATAACTTGATGGCCATTAAGCCATCGTGTGTTTCCATATTACATATCCTTTAAAGTCAACAGAAATGTTTAAAAATAAATAATATGAGAGGGTTACCATGGGAAAGAAATGGATTAAGTTTTTGCTTGTTTTAGAGTTTGGGGATTGGCCAAGTGGCCATGTGATAGCCAATCATGAGAGACAGTGAAGCAAGGAGTGTGTGGGAACCATCATGCACCGTCAGTATTCAGGTGTGAACCCGTCACTCCTTCCCTATTTCCTACTTCTCCCTTTGGGAATGGGGATGTCTATTCTATTTTGGAAGGCCATAACTTGTCTGGTTTCACAGTGGCACAACTGGAGAGGAATTTTGTCTCAGGATGGATTGTGCTTTGAGTCTCACCCACATGAGATTTAGATAATATTTAGATAAGATTCTGGACTTGAGACTTTGGCGTTGACACTGGAATGACTTAAGACTTTAGGACTTTGGGGATGGAATGAATATATTTTGCAGGTAAGAAGAACATGAATTTTTGGGGTACCAAGGGTAGAATATTATGGACTGAATCTTTGTATTCCTCTAAAAGTTATATGTTGAAACTTTGACACCCAATATGATGGTATTTGGAGATGGGGACTTTGGGAAATAATTAGAGCTAGAGGAGACCATGAGGTGGGACCATCAGGATGGGATTGAGTGTCCTTTCTTATAAGAAGAGACACCAGAAAACTTGCTCTTTCCATGCTCATGCAAAAAAGAGGTCATGTGAGCACACATGAGAACACAGTGAACAGACATCCTCTGTAGCCCAAGGCGAGAGCTTTCATCAGAAACCCACCATGCTGTCACCCTGATCTTAGACTTTCCGCTCCAGAACTGTGAGGAAATAAATTTTTGTTCTTTAAGCCACCCACCCGGTCTATAGTAGACTAATACAAATCTCATGTATAAATGCAAAGCTATTAAATAAAATGTTAGCAACCAAATCCATTAACGCCTAAAATTATATTGCATTTTAACAAAATAGGCCTTATTGTGGAAATGCAAGGATGGCTTGCATTTCCACAATATGTGGAAATGTTATTTCAAATAACAAATGTTATTTGTATGTCTTCTCATCTAATTAATAAAGTAGATTTCTTTTATTGATCATCTCAATTGCTGAAGCAAAAGCATTGGTTAACATTTGACACTAAACAGGGAAGAAAATGTCTTTAATCCAATAATGAGTATCTCTCAAAAATCTGGATGCTTTGACATTATTTGTAATTCCAGAAGAATGGAAATATTCTAAATGTCCATTAGGAGGGAACTGTTTAAAAAAAAAACAAAACATGTGATAGCCAAGCAATAGTGTATAATACATCTGGGAAGATAATGAGGTAGATCTCTACACACTGGTAGATTTCTACTACAAGGTGCAAAACAGTGTATAAAATATGGCACCTTTTGTATGATAAATTGGGAAGGGGAAATTTATTTATTTACTTATTTTAAAATATAAACGGAGGATACACCAAAAACTAATAAAAATGTTTTTTGTTTTTGTTTTTGTTTTTTTTTGCTGAAGAATGACAGGAAGGAAGTGACGGGATGCAAATAAGACATCTTCAGATGAATCTCTCTTGTAGTTTTGATTTAGAATCAGGTAAATAATTCAATAAACAATTATGCCAGGGAAAAAAATTCAGTAAAAATTGAAAACAAGGCAATGAATTATCCTAACTGTATATCAAGTTAGTGACTCGACCATCCAAAATAAAAGAATTATCTCCACTGAACTTAGAATATTTTGATTATACATCCCTAGTAGATACATTCTAAGCACCAAAAGAATTGCCAAGGAAGTTTAAACTCAACAAGTAGTCTTTCTTTCCTCCCAGCTTTATTGAGGAAAAATTGACAAACATTTGCATATATTAAAGTATAAAATGTGATGATTTGCTATACATGTGCATTTTGACGGGATTGCCAAAATCAAGGTAATTAACACATCCATCACTTCATGTAGTTAGCTCTGTGTGTGTGTGGCGAGAACACTTTTATTCTCAGCAAATTTCTAGTCTATCTTACGTGGTATCTTATTTAAAAAAAAATTAATTGCCAAGACCAATGTCAGGAAGCTTTTCCCCTATTTTCTGTTAGAAATTTTATGGTTTTAAGTGTTATTTTTAAACATTTACTCCATTTCAAATTTCCATTAGGCAGGTTTATTAATATATTGAGGTTGTTATTTTGAAACTATTATTTGCACATAATAGGGGAAAGCAAATAAGTATTTATATTCATGTCAGGAACCACATTTTCAAAACAAGAGGAAAGAGGTACAGATACAAAAACAAATAAAATCATCTTAATTTTGAATTGAAATCATCAGTGTTTACACAGTGTACACACAATATCTTTCCCTCCTTTAAAAATACATAATAGTTTTCTCTGTTCACCAAAAAGCCTGAAAGAAGTGACTGCTCAGGGACAATGAACACATCTGGTGCTGAGTTCCTGCCAAAGTTCTTGAAGAATTCTTTCTTCTAGTCAGCTTACTAACTTAAACTGTTTGTGCTGATGTCCATCATTCTGAGGTCATAATGAAATATGGTTACCCTTTTCATATACAGACTCATTTATTCCTTCTTTTCAGGAAAAACTTTTCTTCATAACATTTTCAGGACTTTTTTCTTCCACTTCTCAGTTCTTGGATTCAGAAGGACATTTATTTTTTTTAGTTGACTTGCAATTTCCTTATATATGCATCTTCTTAAATGTACTCATAGTGGTTATCCTAAGCCTCTTCAATTTCTAATTATTACTTGTAAACATTTTAAGGTTGAATTACTATTTTTAGTGCTATAGTCTCAATTTTCTTTTATTACAATTTTTGTCTATTGTCTTTGAGCTGTGTGGTTTTTTTGTGTTTTTTTTTTTTTTTGGTAATGCATGTATTTAATGTATGTATGTATGTATGTACATATTTATTTATTTATTTTTAAGTTTTATTTCAATTCCAGTTAGTTAACATACAATGTTATTTTAGTTTCAGGTATACAATATAGTGATTCAACACTTCCATACATCACCCTGTGCTCATCATGACAAGTGCCCTCCTTAATTCAATAGTAAAAAATAAATACTGGAACTGTTGGTACTCAACTCCTTACATTTTAAGGCAATTTAAAGAAGCCCTTAAACAAAGAAGACAAAGAAACAAAGCACTACTTTTCAATATTATGAAGGATTTCAAGTATATATATTTTAATAATTACCATTAGTTCTTGCATCCTGCTTCTTCCTTCTGGGTTAAATTCTCTTCTTTATTGAATGACTCCTTGGGAGTTCTCCCAGTGGATGCTATTTCAGTTTTGATTTGTTTTAAAATATCTTCATTTCCCCCCTCAATATGGCATAATTGTTTAGCTAAGCTGACAGGTTTCTTTTCTCTCATCGATTTAAGAATTTTATTTCACATTTATCTGGATTCTTCAATGCTATCAGACACCTTATGCCCATTTAAGTTTTGGAATTTTGTCTTTCGATACTTTAAAAAGCTTTTCTTACCTTTTCTGGTTTTACTACAATGGAAATAATGTGGATTTCTTTTTATGTCTCTTGTCTAGAAGATGTGCTTCTTGAATCTGAGGATTCAGATTCAACGTGGGAGAGTTCTCAGCTATTCATCCTATGAATATAATTTGCCTCCTGATGTTTTTGGTCTCTCTTTCTGGAACTCAAAATTACTCTTAGGTTGGACATTCTCATCCATCCTCTGTTAGTCTCTATGCTGAATTCTGATGTATTTTCTTAGATTTGTCTTCTAGTTCTTTAGTTCTCTCTTCAGCAGTATCTAATCATCTATTTTACTCTATTCACTGAGTTTTAAAGTTTAGTGTCAATATATATTTTTCATTTCTAGAGCTTCTGTTTGGTTTCTTTTCAAATCTTCCAGTTTTTCAATTTATAGTATGTCATTCAAATGACTACATTTTTGTCTTTAGTTGTTTCATTCATACTTATTTAGTAGTCTCTAGACAACCTTCAGTTGTCTGAGTTCTCAGACTTTTAATACTGCTGCTTGTTATGACTAATGATTTATTATTCTTTCTCTTAATGGATTGGGTTCCTGTTTATTTTGTGATTTTAGATTATAAACTTCCTTGGATTCAGGGCATGTCACTCTAGGACAATTCTGTGTTTGGTTTGACCAGGCACCCCAAGGTATCTCTGTCTGAGGGACAATTTTTATGTTAATATTTGGCTTGTGTGATTCTTAGATCGCATGTGTAATTATAAATTCAAGCCCTTGGGAGGGCTAGGGCTCTGGTACAAGGTGCCAAAGAAAGTTTTTGTTTGTTTGTTTGTTTGTTTGTTTGTTTTTCAAATCAGAATCTAGACAGAGTCAGATAAGCGTCCTCTTTGTTTGCCTGAGCTAGTTGGGTCCCTGTCTTTTGTGGAGGTCTTGTTTCCTACTTGGGTTTCTTGTGGATTCAAGGCTTTATTTCCTTATTGAGAAGATAACTTCCTCCAAGACAAGGCCATTGCAGTATCAGCTCATGGATGTTCATTCATATGCTATTCATTCCTGTGATGTCATCTCATGTACTCACTGCTCTTGTTTTCGGTTTGCTATTGCATTTCTGGACTCTTCAGGTTTCCTTTTATTTTTATGGATAGTTCAGCTGTTCATGTAGAAAAAGTTTATTTTACAAAATATTTCTGACTGTTTATCATGGGTGGGCCCTCAGTTTATTTATTTTGCAATATTTTGGAATTCATTCTTTAAATAAATCATTTACACAGAAATTTTCAATCACATACAAGGTAGTGTGTGATTGAAAGGCACTATTTTCTGTACAATGAATCTCAATGTGCCCTCTCCTAGCTTATCAATATTTTATCTATTTTGTCAGGATCCTTTTTAAAGCATTTTTTTCCCTAGGGCCTCTTATAATAGAGTTTAAACTTGCTCCTGTAATTGAACAAAGGAATTTTGATATTAGCTAGTTTTTAATTAAAATACTCTTTCATAGTTTTAAGAAATCACCTAGAGAAAGCGAAGTCTTTATACAACAATATGTTAACCCTATATTAAATATTTAGTTCATTATTATTAAAATTCATATTCCAACATTTTTCAATTACAGGAAAAATTATAGTGTCTCTAGAAACAAAATTGAATTGACATTCCCCTCTTGGGTTTTTTGTGTTGGGTAACTCCATGGTTCCACTGCGCCATTCTGATCTCTGCCTCTCTAGGTTTGCTTTATATCTGCTCTTTTGAATCTGTGCCAGTCTCACTAATTTCAACTCTGCTTCTTTGCTATTTCAACTGTATACACGCATTTACATGTTTAAGCTTCATGTGTTTCTCTATTTCAGCTTTATTGCCCCAGAGCCCTCTACTCCAGTTACTTCCTTCCATTTTCACCATATCGTGAGAGAGGCAAAAAGTAGAGAGGTTTCAGCATTTACATTTTTTCCAAGGCTGGCTTTTACACAGATTCCTTTTTTTGTTGTCTGACAAGCAGACATTATCTACCAGAATTGGTATTATAAGTATTCTAAAATTTCCTGTTAATATCTTCTAGATAAAGAAGAAACACTTTTCTTGATGTTCAACAAATGTCTTCAGTTATAGTTTGACCAAATTCGTTGAATCTCTCCAGAGTAGAGATACAGTATAGCCATTAATATTTTATTAGGAAACTCCCTATGTATCAAGAATTCAAAATGACTAACTCAGGATGGGTTGGCCTTATTATGTGTGCTATAATTTAGAAGCAGGTATAAAGCAGCAAACATTTCAGCAGAATAGTTGGAAAACTAGAATCAGACCATGTTTTGTCTCCTAAGCTAAACTTGTGAGGAAAGTATCTACTTACAAGGGTAGGTCATGGCCTCCTTACCAATCGTGTGTGGGTAGCTTCCCTGGAAAGACATAGGACTCTTCAAGTTGGAGCTGAAATGTAGTTTGTAGATGCATCTGGTTTCCCAAGAAGAGGCATGACTTTTATATAATATTTGAATGAGTGGACAAAGGCAGGGATGCTTGTGTGTTTGGATATCTCTGTCTCAGACACCTTAAAATCTTATAAAAAGACAGAAGTTCTCCAAATAGAGCCCCCAACAGCTCTTAAACTGATCACCTTTGGTTCTTATCTAATATTATAGAGAAATCCTGGGACTGTTGCTCAAAAAACCCTATATGGAAATTTATGGAATTATCTAGAGAGAGGATTCCTTTTTTAATCATTTGCTGGCTACATAACCATGCCTACCTGTAGAGTTCCACAGAGTTTTAAGCATAGGACTCCACATGTTGTCTAATGCTTTGCTGTCACTTTGTTGAAATTATTAATGATAATATAAATAAATATTTATAAATATTATAAATAATATATTATATATAAATATACATAAATAATATATTATAAATAATATAATATAAATAAAAAATATAAAATAGTTTTTGAACAAGGGGCCCTATATTTGCAATTTACCCTGGGTGCCCCAAATTATGTTCTCCATTCTTTTCCTGGGTTTTACTGAGATAGGACCAACTTCAGTCTCTTATTTGCCCTTGAATACAGTACAGTGCCAAGCAATGTCATGAAATAATTGTCACTGGCCTCATCAGAACTCATGCCTGGAGCTAGGGATAGGGAGAGGCCTCTGAAACTTCAAGGCTGCTATTCCATTTAGGGATGGGGGAGATGATACTGAGCATAAAACTAAGAAGAACTATTCCATTCTTCCTCCTTTTTGTTGTTGTTGCTGTTGAGTGGTTGCTCATGTTCTAGTTTTATTTTCTAATCTTACATTGTTTTGTAATAAGATAAAATGTATATTTATTAAAAAGAAATAGTATGTCATATGTATTCCCCAAACTGGAAATTTATTTTAAATATTTCCTTCTGAGTTTGTAGAACAGGTCCTCCCTTGCAATCTTATTCCATGTAAAACCTTTCTTTGTAAATTCAGAGAGTAAAAAGGTAAATATCGGCTCAACTTGAGACTGACTTGTTACCAATATTTTTTCAAGATTTTATTTATTGGGGCGCCTGGGTGGCTCAGCGGGTTAAAGCCTCTGCCTTCAGCTCGGGTCATGATCCCGGGGTGCTGGGATCGAGCCCCACATCGGGCTCTTTGCTTAGCTGGGAGCCTGCTTCCTCCTCTCTCTCTGCCTGCCTCTCTGCCTACTTGTAATCTCTATCTGTCAAATAAATAAATCTTTAAAAAAAAAAAAAAAAGATTTTATTTATTTATTTGAGAGAGAGAGCATGTGAGCAGGGGGAGGAGGAGGGGCAGGGGTAGAGGGAGAAACAGACTCCCCACTGAGCAGGGAGCTCCAGTGGGGATGGATCTCAGGACCCCAGGATCATGACCTAAGCCAGAGGAAGACACTTAACTGACTGAGCCACCCAGGCACCCCAGCAAAAAATTTTATACTTTATCACATGTGCTAATGGTAGGCAGTGTAAAAGCATCACTTAATCCTTATAATAACCCAAAGTACAGTAACTTGCAGATGAAGAAACATAAGCTGAGAAGTTCAGAGCTTGTGAATGGCCACATAAATACAGAATAATAAAGGCAGGATTTGAATCAGACTGTGCAACCACCATGCTATGTGTGGGAAAAGTGTTTTACAAATGTGAAAGTACACATTTGAATTACAGTTATTCAATCATTCACAACCCTAGGGATAGATAATTATATGGGACAATTCTTTAAAGTTTTTATTTATTTATTTGAGAGAGAGAGAGAGAATATGAATAGGGTCAGAGGGAGAGGGAGAAGCAGACTCCCTGCTGAGCGGAAGCCCGATGCAGGGCTCAGTCCCAGGACCCCGACATCATGGCCTGAGCTGAAGGTAGACGCTTAACCAACTGAGCCACCCAGGCCCCCCAAGATGTAGTTCTTTAAAAATTAATGAAAAATGACTGACAAATGAAATGTGACAGCTAAAATGTTATGACTTACTTTGTTCTATGGACTGTGAATAATTAATTTACAATAAAATATTGACCCCTCACTGTGTTACAGTGTTGCCATAGTAGATATTTGTTGGATGAATAAATAACAACAGGTTGTGTGCTCTTAGCTACCGTTCAAACATCTTAGAATCAAGTAATATGAATGTGTGTGTATGAATGATATGAGAGAATGACCTAGTAATAGGTATATGTAGCATATCAAAACTTAAAATTTGGCAAAGACTTTCCCAAAAGACTTGATTTGTATTAAAAATGTTAAGTCTGGAATATGTGTAAGTATACAGAAAATATTAAACCCCAGTCCTCTTGCATCTTCTGGTAGGATTAGCTAGATCTTACTTAACTTTGATAATTTATACAGCGTTGTAGTAACTAAGCACTCATATTTTTTTGCCTGTGCATAAACTTGCAAGACCTTGGGTTACCTGTGTCCTTGAATATGTCTGTAAAGTCTTTTTTACAAATGCCACAATTGACTCATGTGTTTTACTTTGTCTCATTGATTTTCTCTTATGAGAAATAAAATAGTTTCCATGTTTGTATTCAAAGATGTTTACGGAGTTACTTAAGAAGACCAGATCCAGATCCTCTTAGAGATTCCCCACCTTTAACTTTGTGTTCCTTCATATCTTTCTGGAACCTTCTTATGGATCTCCCTAAGTGCACAAAGTCCTTTCAAATTGATTTGTCCCAGAAATTATTGGGACAAAATGTAACTTTCTGTGTAAGTTATCTAGAATAGAAAATGGCTTTCATTATTCCATTCTGCTGATGTAGTTCTGACCTGTGCTGACTTTTAGGTACAGCCAGAAATAGATAAGATAACCAGCATTCCCAATCCAAATGGACTCACAGTAAGGACGATAAACCAATTTTAATAGCAGATTCACTGTTTCTTTGAGAAAGTTTAATTTTGCCAATCTTGGAGAAGCAGCTCTATTGCTAAATCCAAGGAGATTCATCAAAACATTCTACAATGAATGAAGTAAAATTTATAGTGTTTCAAATGGAACAGTATCTTTGGCAGAATCATACACAGGAAGAGAATAGGTTATGGGATCAGAAAGACCTGGTTTCAATTTCAACTCTACAGCTTAACATTGTAACCTCAAATACTTTCTCATCCTCACTGAATCTATCTCATCATCTATAAAAGGGGAATAAAAGCATTCTCATAGGATTGTAGGAAGGTTAAGGAAAGTGCTGTATATAAGGTACCTAGGAAACATCCAGCCTAGAAGGTACTCAAGGATCTTTTATCTATTTTCTTATTTTAATTGTTCTGTTTAAGATAAAACAATAAGTGGAAATGAAATTTAAAATACATTTTATATTAAGGTACAACTTGAATAGAAACTTATAATTTATTTAGGCTTTTATTATAAACTTATCTCACCCTATCTTCTTTGAATTATCTGTTTTTCTTGCTGATGGTACCAACACTGTTGATATAAGAGTTGAACATCAGCAGTATGATGATTTCTGCTATGTTTTCTCTGCTATGGTGAGGTGTCATGCTAAAGCAATTGAACATGCTTAAGGATAATGAAAGGTATACCTTTAAGAGGATAGGGAGGGCAGCCCCTCCTCATTTACTTTCAACTGCTGCACTATAGTCCAGAGGGAAGTCCAAGATAGGAATCAGTCTGATGGAAGGAATAGGATAGGATGACTCCCTAGGCCATGGCAAGTTCTAGGGAACAGATAATTTAAAAAAAACAGTTGCAATAATAGGCATCAACCTCAGTGCCTTTAACTCTCAGATATGTTGGCTTCTTCATATCAATGTCTATCTTGTTGAATAAGAAACCTTTTAGTGGAAGACTTTGCTCCATGTAATCTTCCCATTCATGCCGTGAGTAAATATTGAGTGTCTACTATTTGGTATCCAAGTGATGTTATTTCTAGTGAGTAGATGAATACTGGGAATAAGGAAGTAAGCAAATAAATAAACAAACAGATGGAAGACAAGATCGTATGAGGCAGTCCTGATACTATAATGAAAATAAAACAGGATTATTGAGGGACGTAGGAGCACTTTGGATGGTATACTTATGGGAATGGGAACTTACGCTGTTCCTTGAGAAGGAAATATATTTTTTTCTTTTGTGCACCTCATATTGCCATGAATATAGACTAGCACACACCAAATATGAGTTACCTAACTATCTTGTGTTTTCAAATGATTTCTCAGTATTCAGTAGTTTCTTTGGCTACAGAATGGGGGTAGGGGTGAATTAGCCTTTTGGTCAGCTCATCACTTCAAATATAGTTTATCCTTAAGTGTATAAACTCCAAAGCTGTGCACCTTACAAAATATCATGTAATATAAAATAAATGATAGCATGTAGTCAGTATACAAGGGTGTGTTATCTATGTATATAAGTTCATACCTTGTGACATATCATTACGTAATTTTTAGTCTTTTCCTTTCATGGGCCATTAGGAATTACCTTCTTTAAGACATTTTAAAATAATACCCTCTTTTGTGTTAGCCTGGGGTGTCTCTAAATAGAAGTTATTCAGAACACATAGGTTTGAAGATCTGGATTTTTCCATAGATAGGCTCTGCATGGCTGGGCAGATGTCTTATACTTTCTAAAATTGAGTTGCCTCATGTATAATATAGAGGCAGTATCACTTTACCACATTGTGAAAATGAGATAATTGCAAATAAGAGCCTCTGAGTACCTGTTTTGGTATCTGGCAGAGGCTGGTTTTCAATAAACACTTTCCTGAGATTGAATTTTCCAGGGATGATTTCATATTTTTGATGGAGTAAAACTTACTCTCAGCTCTTTTAAGTAAGCATCTCTGCTTGTAGCACAATACATACAATTAGTCATTTTGAAGTTTGCTGTCTGCCTGTGCTGCTCTCCCACACTGTAATGAGTTTTAACCTCTCTCACTAAATGACTTAACTGTCATATTCATGAAACTTGCACAGAGCCCCCCACCTTAGCTTTCACGTGAGGCTGAATTCATGTGTCTCTGTGTCTAGTTAGGTTTGGTCTGAGTATTTTAATTGGGATTTTCTTCCTCTCCAATTCCTTTTTTTTTTTTTTTTTTTTTTTTTGCCATTTTGTATCTTGAGGAGTATCTTGAGGAGGTCCAAAAAAGTCTTGTGCCCTTAAATTTTTTACTGAGTCTATCCTAGGGTCTAGCATGCAGAGAAATTCCACATGTCATTGGTTGCCTTTGAAAGTGGAAAGTGTTTTGATCTGGCCCCACTGAGCTCAGCACACTTTGGCTTAGATGATAAAAACAATGGCAAAATATGTCTTTTCACAAAGTATGAGACTCAGCTAATGGCTACAATCTGGTCATTTGGGGGAAAGACTTCCTACAGAGTTTGGGCAGTTTTCAGAGAGGTTTGAAAACAGAGAAGTGAGATTTGGAAGTGCACTTAGGAGACCAGGGAGGGAAGTGAGAGGATCAGAAGTAGTCTGAGGTGACCTCTGTGAAGAAAGCAGAAGAGGAGACTGGGACTCCTTTGTGATAGGTTATATTACAGATCAAAGGGTTAGTTTGGCTATTTTATCAGAGATGCAGCCTTATTTTTTTAACACTGTTTTTATTAAAATGAAATTAGCCTCAGGTTGGGAGAGGTTTTTCTTTTTATTTCTTTGGAATTATATAGTTATCAGAGGAGATGTTTCCTTTCTTATTGGGCTCCTTTCCCTTCTTGCTTTTCTCCCACCTCTCAACAAAATTAGAACTAATACATTTTTTTAAATATTTTATTTATTTATTTGACAGAGAGAGAGGTCACAAGTAGGCAGAGAGGCAGGCAGAGAGAGGGAGAAACAGACTCCCCACTGAGCAGAGAGCCCGATGTGGGGCTCGATCCCAGGACCCTGAGATCATGACCTGAGCTGAAGGCAGAGACTTAAACCACTGAGCCACCCAGGCCCCCTAGAACTAATACTTTTACTGCATTTCCAAAACCTAAAGGTTGTGTTTAAATAGTAACTTACTTAAAAAATAACCAAAGTTTTCATTATCTCCTTCTTTTTTAAAAAAATACTTTATTTATTTATTTGAGAGGGAGAGAGAGAGCAAGAAAGAGAAAGAGAGAGCATAAGCAGGGAGAGGGGCAGAGGGAGAATCAGGACTTCCTGCTGAGCAGGGACCCCCCCCCCCCCCCGATGTGGGGTTCGATCCTGGAACTCCAGGATCATGACCTGAGCTGAAGGTAGATGCTTAACTGACTGAGCCACCCAGGTACCCCTAACTATCTCCTTCGTAATGCAAAAGTAATAAATATTTATACAAACCAGTAAGAGAATACAGAATTAAAGAAATAAAAATAGAATAGCCTCCTAAAATCCCACTACCTGCACTCATATTACTGTTTTGATTTCTATGACAACAACCATTCAAATTTAGAGAATGAAGGAAAAAAGAGGCTGTGGAGGTGGTAGTGCCTGCGAGAAGATTCAACTATGAAACAGAATGAAATTGGAGGTTCTCCGATCCTGGAGGCCTGAAAAAAAGATAGCAGAGGAGTAGGGGACCCTACTTCAATCGGTCCCCTGAACTGAGCTGGATACCTACCTGACATTCTGAACACCCATGAAATCAGCCTGTGATATAAGAAGATGTATCTGGATCTCTATAAACAGAATATCTCCAGTGGTTGGTCTCGAGGTATGGAGTGGGGAGCCATGATTCTTTGGGCATATATCAGAAGATAAACAGAAGAGGGTGGGAGGCTCCGGGATCCTGTGCTGCAGGAGTGCAAAATCCTCCCCTGCTGGGACCAGGCACAGACTTGCAGACCAGTAGGGGCAGGGAAAGGACTTTAGGGTAACCCCCCAGCCTGAAACCTGGAGCTGAGGAGTGCATGTGTGAACTGGGGGCAGTTGGTGGATTTAGAAGCACAAAGGGCAGAGATTTGCCTGGACCCAAAAGCAAGGGCTAGGAGTGCTGCTGTGAGGCACACAACCTAGGACACTGCAGTTTTTAGCAGCACACACAAAAACAGAGTCAGTGTGGCCTGGAGGGATCACTGAAGAACAGACTGTGATTCCCTCTGTTCTGAGAGGTTTGGATATGGTCACTTCTGCTCTGACTCTTGGAAGAGACACAGAAAGCCGCCAGAGAATAAAAGCCCCCAAAACTGGTTATCACTGAGCTCATCTCCTCCCACAGAGGGCTGGGCAACTCTGCCCAAACAGGGTTGCCTGACTAACAGGGCAGCAGGCCCCTCTCCCAGAAGATAGGCTGGAAGAACAAGTGGTCAACAACCCTCAAGTCCCTATAAAATAGGTGCATCTTGGGGCACCTGGGTGGCTCAGTATGTTAAAGCCTCTGCCTTTGGCTCAGGTCATGATCTCGGGGTCCTAGGATTGAGTCCCGCATCGGGCTCTCTGCTTGGTGGGGAGCCTGCTTCCTCCTCTCTCTCTGCCTACTTGTGATCTCTGTCTGTCAAATAAATAAATAAAATCTTAAAAAAAAATAAAACAAAATAGGTGCATCTTGCTTGGGTTGTGGTCAATAATTTGGACTCTGTATATTCCCTCAACCACCCCTCAACAGAGTGTCTAAAAGGAGGAACCCCCAATATAGGAAGGACTCAGAGACCATGATCTCTGCCATGGAACTCATGGATATAGATATAAGCAAGATGTTGGAAACAGACTTCAGGGTAACAGTTACAAAGACAACAGCTAGGATGGAGAAAACCATTAATGGCAATATAGATTTTCTAAGGGCAGAAATGAGAGCTGCTTAAAACTTTAAAATGCTATCAATGAGATCCAATCTAATCTAGATACTCTAACAGCTAGGGTAAATGAGGCAGAAGAATGACTTAGTGATCTAGAAGGCAAACTGATAGAAAAGAAGGTGCAGGAGGAGGCCTGGAATAAACAGCTTAAAATCTGTGAAAACAGAATTAGAGAAATAAATGACACCATGAATCGTTCCAATGTTAGAATAATTGGGATCACTGAGAGGGTGGAGAGAGAGGATTAGAAGATATATTCAAGCACATCATAGCCAAGAACTTCCCTAATCTGGAGAATGAAACAAGCATTTGTGTCCTAGAGGCAGAGAAGACCCCCTCCCAAGATCAAGGAGAACAGACCAATGCCCTGACATGTAATGTAAAACTCACGAATCTTGGAACCAAGGAAATAATCTTAAGGACAGTTAGGGAGGACCATCAGAATAACATCAGACCTGTCCAAAGAAACCTGGCAAGCCAGAAAGTTCTGGCAAGACATATTCAGGGTACTAAATGAGAAGAACATGCAGCCAAGAATTCTTTATCCAGCAAGGCTGACATTCAGAATGGATGGAGAGACAAAGAACTTCCAGGACCTGTAGATACTGGAAGAATATGTGACCACTAAGCCACAAGAAGGAAATATTAAGCTAGAAATATTAAGGGGGGTTCTATAAAAGGAGAAAGACCCATGAGTGTTATAGAACAGAAATTTATAGAAACAATCTATAGAAAGAAAAGACCTAAATTAATAAAATTATGAATGAAAGGGGAGAGATCATGACTAACACCAAGGAAACAGAAACAATTATCAGAAATTGTTATCAACAACTATATGCCAATAAATTAAGCAATCTGGAAGAAATGGATGCATTCCTAGAAACCTATAAGCCACCAAGAGTGAAATAGGAAGAACTTGACAACCTGAATAGACCAATAACCAGTAATGAGATTGAAGCAGTGAGCAAAAACCTCCCAAAAAAACAAGAGTCTGGGACCTGATAGATTCCCTGGGGAATTCTACCAAACGTTCAAAGAAGAAATAATACTTATTCTCCTGAAGCCATTTCAAAAAATAGAAACAGAAGGAAAACTTCCAGACTCATTCAATGAGACCAACATTACTTTGATCCCAAAACCAGGCAAAGACCCCACCAAAAAGGAAAATTTCAGACCAATATCCCTGATGAATGAAAATTCTCAACAAGATCCTAGCTAATAGGCTCTAACAGTACATTAAAAGGATTGTCCACAATGAGCAGTTGGGAGTTATCCCTGGTTTGCAAGGGTGGTTCAACATTTGCAAATCAATCAATGTGATAGAACACATAGAGAAGAGACAAGAACTACATGATCCTCTCAATTGATGCAGAAAGGCATTTAACAAAATACAGCATCCTTTCCTGATTAAAACTTTTCAGAGTACAGAGATGGAGGGAACGTTCCTCAATTTCATAAAATCCAGCTATGAAAAACCCACAGCAAATATCATTCTTAATGGGGAAAAGCCAAGAGCATTTTCCTTAAGATTGGAAATATCACAAGGATGCCCACTGTCACCATTACTGTTCAAAATAGTACTAGAAGTCCTAGCAACAGCAATCAGAAAACAAAAAGAAATAAAATGTATTCAAATTGGCAAAGAGGAAGTCACTCTCTCTCTTTGCAGATGGCATGATATTTTATGTGGAAAACCCAAAAGTCTCCATCCCCAAATTACTAAAACTCATATAGCAATTCATTAATGTGGCAGGATACAAAATCAATGACCAGAAATCAGTTGCTTCTTATACACTAACAGTATAACTGTAGAAAGAGAAATTAGAGAATCGATTTGCAGTAACAACAAAAGCCATAAGATACCTGGGAATAAACCTAATGAAAGAGGTGAAGGATCTATACTCTAGGAACTACAGAACACTCATGAAAGAAATTGAAGAAGACACAAAAAGTTGGAAAAACATTCCATGGTCATGGATCGGAAGAATAAGCATCGTTAAAATGTCTATGCTGCCTAGAGTAATCTATATTTTCAATACTATCCTGATCAAAATATCAACAGCATTTTTCAAAATGCTGGAGTAAACAATCCTATAATTTGTATGGAATCAGAAAAGACCCCAAATCACCAAGGAAATGTTGAAAAAGTAAAAGTTGGTGGCATCACGTTGCCTGATTTCAAGCTCTATTACAAAGCTGTGATCACCAAGCCAGCATAGTACTGGCACAAAAACAGACACATAGACCAATGGAACAGAATAGACAGCCCAGACATAGACCCTCAACTCTATGGTCAGATAATCTTTGACAAAGCAGGAAATAATATCCAATGGAAAAAAGATAATCTCTTTAATAAATAGTGCTGGGAAAATTGGATAACTATATACAGAAGAATGAAACTTGACCATTCTCTTATATCATACATAAAGATAAACTCTAAATGGGTGAAAGACTTCAATGTGAGACAGGAATCCATCAAAATCCTAGAGCAGAACTTAGTAACCTCTTCAACATCAGCTACAGGAACATCTTTGAAGACACGTTTCCAAAGGCAAGGGAAACAAAGTGAAAATGAACTTTTGGGACTTCATCAAGATCAAAAGCTTCTGCACAGCAAAGGAAACAGTCAACAAAACAAAGAGACAACCCAAAATTCTCAATGAGGAATGGAAGTAGATATTTGCAAATGACACTACAGACAAAGGGCCGATATCCAAGATCTATAAAGAACTTCTCAAACTCAACTCCCCCAAAACAAATAAGTCAATAAATGGCAGAAGACATGAATAGACACTTCTCAAAAGAAGACATACAAATAGCCAACACTCACATGGAAAAATGTTCATCATTGCTAGCCATCAGGGAAATTCAAATCAAAACTACACTGAAATACCACCTTACACCAGTTAGAATGACAAAAATTGACAAGACAGTAAGCCACAAGTGTTGGAGAGGATGTGGAGAAAGGGGAACCCTCTTACACTATTGGTGGGAATGCAAGTTGGTACAGCCTCTTTGTAAAACAGTGTGGTGATGCCTCAAAAAATTAAAAATAGAGCTTCCCTATGACCCAGCAATTGCACTACAGGGTATTTATCCCAAAGATACAGATGTAGTGGAAAGAAAAGCCACATGCACCCCAATGTTCATAGCAGCAATGTCTACAATAGCCAAACTGTGGAAAGAACCAAGATGCCCTTCAGCAGATAAATGGATAAAGAAGATGTGGTCCAGATATACAATGGAATATTACTCAGCCATCAGAAAGGGTGAATACCAACTTTTGCATCAACTGAATGGGACTGGAGATTATGCTGAGTGAAATAAGTCAAGCAGGGAAAGTCAATTATCATATGGTTTCACTTGCTTATGGAGCATAAGGAATAGCATGGAGGACATTAGGAGAAGGAAGGGGAAAATGAAGGGGGAGAAATTGGGGGGTGATGAACCATGAGAGACTATGGACTCCAGGAAACCAGCTGAGGGTTTTAGAGGGGAGTAGGGTGGGGGATGCATTAGCCTGGTGATGGGCATTAAGGAGGGCACGTATCGCATGGAGCACTGGGTATTATATGCAAACAATGAATGATGGAACACTACCTCAAAAACTAATGATATACTGTATGGTAACTAACATAACATAATAATGAAAAAAATCTTTTTTCCCCTAAAAAAAATGAAAAGAAATTGGAGGCTCTGACTGACCCTGAACTGTTGGCATGAACAAAATTGGAAACCTTTGTATAATCATGTATTTTTAAAAACAGAATCCTGGTATACAAATTGTTTTGTGACTTGCTATTTTTATTTATTACAAGCACCATTCTACGTGACTGAATTATCTTCTAAAACCTCTCTCATACAGCCAAGTATTCTGTTGTTTGAGTTTCAAAGTATTTTAAACCAATTTCTATCAGTGAATGTTTAGGTGATTTGTATCTTTTAAAAACCATAAACTCTATGGAGATGATGATCCCTGTAAATAAATCCATATTTACAATCATGATTATTTCTTAGGATACATTTTTAGAAATTTTACAATGCCAAAGGATGTGCATTTGAAGCATATATATGTATATATGCTTCGAATCTATCTATCTAATAACATTGCCCTGCCTAGGTAATAAAAGTAATAAATCTAAATATATAGATTTATATGTATATATATAAAAATCTATATATTTATAGATCTAAATATATATATTTAGATTTATTATTTTTAATATTACATATATTTATTATAGTATAATATCTAATATATTTATATTATATATTATATAGTTATATAATATATATTATATATAATATATATATTATATAATATATTTATATTATATTAATTATATATAATATATATTTAGATTTATTATATATAAATATATGTTATATTTATATGTTATTGATAGATAAAGATATTTTTGGATATATATGTTATAGATAGATAAAGATATAGATAGATAGATAGATAGATAGAGATATGATATAGATAGATAGATAGATAGATATATGTTATAGATAAATAGGTAAAGGTATCATCGTTTTGCCTAGCTGTGATCCAAAATAGTATTTGCCAACTTATGTGCCCATCAGCCAAGAATGAGAGTGTATTTTTCTCTATATTTGCTCAGGACACAGATACTATTCCTTTGTGAGTATTGGTAGCTTTATTTCATTGTCATAAGCACAGACATACACACGCTTATTTGTACATCTATGTGTATCAGATTTTATATCTATAAGCACTCTTACAGAATATTTTATCTTATGAACATGTCAGTCTGTTATATTGAATGAGTCTGTAAACATATAATTCTGATGTATCTGCTCCTAACTGAAATTATCCTGACTTCCCAGGTGCCTGTGTGAACATTACTCACAGCCAGTGTCAGATGCTGCCCTACCAAACCACGCTAACACCCTTCTTCTCGATTGTCAAAAACATGGAAGTGGAGAAGTTCCTCAAGTTCTTCATGTACCTCCATCGCCTCAGCTGCTATCAACATATCATGCTTTTCGGCTGTAACCTCGCCTTCCCTGAGTGTGTTGGTGACGGTGATGACAGGTATTTTGGAATCAAAATCATCCCATGATAAGAGTCAGTTGTCACAGAGGTGTCTGAGAGGAATGAAATCATCCCGGGCTACCACTGTTTATTTTTGTTCAAGGAGAAAATATCCCATACCAGGCATAGCCAGTTGTAATTCTTTCAAACTGGAATTTTTAAAATGAAAACCTGGAATTCTTTTATTTCTGGGGAGAAATTATTCTGGATGTGAGATGGAGGCAGTCAGGGGGTAGCTGCTGCAGTGAGGGTCTGGCAGAAGACAGCACACTCAAAGGGGTGACTGAAAAGAGTTTATTTAAGAGAAGATTTATAGAGGTATGGACAGGTTAAGAGACTGAATCAATGATGGGAGGCATCAGAGTCTCACGAAGGGATGCCGTTCCACAACGCAAGACGTGGAGGGGGAAAAGGGCAGACAGCCAGGTGGCAAGAGGTATAGCTATGGGTAAGGGGTCTTCCAACCAGCCAAGTCCTGTAAGCCTAGGCCGAGGAACCCACCCACTGCGAGCCACCTGTAAGCACTGCAGGAGAGAGAAGACATAAATCCTCTGACCTCACTCTACTCCTGCCCTCCCATCTGCCAGGGCCTCCCACCGTCTGATTTTACCAACAGCCATTGGGCAAGGGTGTCTTATTGATGGGAACACAACAGGTGAGATCCAAAATCTCACCCAAATATTATTGGGTCCAAAATCCCAAATCTCATCCTCTGAAACATGTAAAGGTGGGATGCTGGGTGGTTCTTACGGTCAACACTGGACCTCAGAACAGGGTGAGGAGGGGGAGGGGTAGATGCAGAGGGACAAACAGAAGGTCTAGTATAATATCAAATACAATTAGAAAGAATTTTCTTGGTTTGGGTAGGAAAAGGAACATGTGAGTGAGTGTGCTTATGGATGTGTCTTGTAAGCTCTTTTTTTTTTTGGAGATAAAATTGACATACAGTGTTTTATTGGTTTCAGGTGCACCACATAATAATTCAATATTTTGATACATTTCCAAATAATCATCACAATAAGTCCAATTAACACCCATAACCACACATAGCTGTAAATTTTCTTTTTCTTGTAATAACTTTTAAAATTAACTCTCTTAGCATCTTCTGAATATATAATATAGTCACCATATTGTATATTACATTTCCATGAATTGGCTTATAACTGGAAGTTTGTACTTTTTGACCATCATCACCTTATTGAAATAACATAATTTCAATATTATATTATTATACTGAAATAACAATTTTCAATAAGAGTAAATCAATAAAAAGTACGTTATGGAATTTTTAAGTTCACTAAGAATATATTTTAAAAATTTCTCCAAATTTGCGTTAAGTACATAAGCATATAAAACATCAATTATTTTCTGAATTAAAATGTTAGGGAGTTTTCAGAATAATAATGTTGGAATGAAATTCATTTTCAATTGCAAGTAGTTTCCATTTTTATTTTAATTAGTGTATAAAATATGTTTTGAACAGGACGAAGGCATTTATTGTTTTCACTGGGAAAGCCTGCATTTCCGCTGAGTAATATCTGGGTAGAATAGAAACAGTAGATTGTTTATTGGAGAAGTAAGTAAAGAACTATGAGCAAATACTGCTTTCAGGAAAACATTTCACTAGAAAGAATCATATGCATGCTTTCAAAGCATGCTTTCATGGTAACAAGAGATAAATAGTGGCAGTAAAATACGGTGGTTGTAATATTTTTCTAGAGCTGCTGCAACCAATTACTACAAGCTGGGTGACTTAAACAGACATTTGTTCTCTCATAGTTCTAGAAACTAGAGGTCTAAAATCTGAGAGGGCTGTGCTCCCTCTGGGGATTTTGAGGGTGTAGAAGTCATTTTCTCCCTTCGCCAGTTTCTGGTGGATTCAGGCTTTCCTTGACCTTTGGCCATGTCATCAGACGCTCTCCCTTCAACTTCACATAGCCTTCTCTATGTGTCTCCTTTGCTTGCAAGGACACTTGTCATTGGTCTAGGTAGCCCAAGATGATCTGATCATCTGAACACTGATCTTAGGGTTCTTAATTATGCCCACAAAGACCTTTTTTCCAAATAATGTAATATTCACAGATTCCAGCAATGAGGACGCAGACACATCATTCTGGGGTCCCTCCATTCAACACGCAGCAGTGGCTGAGAAAGCAGGCTATGGAGCCATGTGTCCCAGTCTTTTCCCCTGTAAAACGGAGATTTTACAATGCAAAGTTCATGTGAGGATCAAATGACAGAGGGTACCTGGCTTTTATGAAGAGCTCAAGCAATGTTAGCAATGGCTATCAAATTGTAGGTTGAGGAGAGATAGTAGTACAACTGAAATAAAGAGCATAAATAGTATTTCTAACATACGCTAAATATTGAAAGGCTGCAAAAAAAAAAAGTGGAATACCATATGGATTAAAAGAAAATTAGGTCGAATACTCAAGGCCATTGGAGTGGGATTCTTGTTCCACTTCTCCTTAATTTCAAACATTTTCACTTACCTCTCTTTTCTTGAATTTCTCTATGGAGTCATATGGGTCCACAAATGAAACAATGAAAGAAATCTTCCTGAAGACCCTGAATTCATTTTGGTCATCCTTCTGAATATAACTCAACCTCCACTCTCACTTAAATCAGTTGTGAAATTCTAGTTAAGCTCCTCATAGTCTTCAGGGCACTTTTAGGTAAAAATTTTTTTTCTCCTGACCTGGCTCATCCTGAAAAAATGGTCTCATGGAAGTGTTTTCCATTTTCTGTTATAATAGATGATGATTTATAGTCACTTTTTAGATATACTTTGGGGACTTACCCTATTTTTTATTGTTACATTTATTATTATATTTAATTTTATAATTATGCTTCCAGACCAGTGCGTCGTGCTGTCATTTAGTGTGTGCATGGAAACCAGAAGCTAAATTTAGTAAAGAAAGTAGGATCCTAAAGGTAAAGTGTATTGTAGAAAATAGTTCAAATACAGTTTTCTTATATTTCACTATTTTCGATCATCCATTATACTAATTTTCTCTAACTATTCAAATAATGGAAAATTGCTTACATTCCATCCTAAACAAAGTAGCTACTTAGTAATATTTAAACTTTAGTTTAAAAAGATGTAGTGCGGGCACCTGGGTGGCTCAGTGGGTTAAGCATCTGCCTTTGGCTCCCGTCCATGATCCCAGGGTCCTGGGATAGAACCTGACATCAGGCTCCCTTCCTCAGTGAGGAGCCTGTTTCTCCCTCCCCCTCTGCCTGCTGCTCCCCTTACTTGTGCTCTCTCTCTCTGCCACATAAATAAATAAATAAGTAAACAAATAAATAAATCCTTTAAAATAAATAAATAAAAAATAAAAAGATCTAGTGGGATATATAAATAGTATAGTTTTTTTACCTGCCCGTTTGAGACCTCAAATGCTCATTAACTACATTTTATAACAATAAATGTTAACCGTTTTTAGTTAGATGAGAGTTGCTATTAATAAGTATGTGTATCGGGGTGCCTGGGAGGCTCAGTGGGTTAAAGCCTCTGCCTTTGGCTCAGGTCATGATCCCAGGGTCCTGGGATCATGCCCCATGTCAGGCTCTACTCGGTGGGGAGTCTGCTTCCCACCCACCCCCTGCCTGCCTCTCTGCCTACTTGTGAGCTCTCTCTGTCAAATAAATAAATAAAATCTTTAAAAAAATAAGTATGTGTATCATAGACTATAACATAGGCTAACTGAAGTGGTACATAATTTATATGGATTCAGTGAAATTTATCTCAAACTACAGAGATCTAGTGGATGAACCATTTGGATAGCCTTAAAAATATATGGGTTAGAAGCAGTAGCTGGAAGATATCAGCAGGTAGCTAGAGAGACATCCACCATTCCTGGGCCAGGAGAATAACAGTGGTTTCTGGATGGCTTTTTGACATACCAGACACAATTAAGTTCTCTGGAAGAGAAGACCGGTATTACAGCGACATGCTTTTGATATGTAATTATCACTTATACCCAAGTTGTTCAAATAATGGACCTATAACATTATCAAAACTGAAAGGGGGTCAGTTTGGCTTGGAAGGTCTAGTTTTGTTTCTAGAGGACACCCAGGAGACCTGCTAATGTGGGATGATGGTCACCCCACCTGTGTCTTCTAATACTTTGCAGGAAACTCAGTGCTCAGGAGATAAGTCCTTAACATTACAAACTTGACATGTTTACTTTTGATTTTTTTTCCTCCTCTGGACTATTGATTTTTCACTAGGTCCTTCACAGAAATTCTTAATAGCTGTGGAAATGAAATAAAAATTCTTTATTTAGCCAGATTACTGGAGATGAAAGATTATATTTCAAACCTAGGAACTACAGGACAGTTTGTAATGTATTTAATCCCTGTAGGATTGTGATAGGGATCCAACAAGTTTCTTCAAATGAACTTCTTAAAAAATGCTATGCTTTTTCCTAAATAAGTATGTTCACTGGAAATTAGAAAATTTAATCTGGCAACTACAGAGAAAGCACTTGAGGTGCTTCTGGGTGCCTCAGTCAGTTGAGGGTTTGCCTTCAGCTCAGGACATGGTCCCGGTGTCTTGGGATTAAGACCCACATGGGGCTTCCTGCTCAGTGGAGAGTCCACTTGTTCCTATCCCTTTACGCCTCCTGCTCTCTCTCTCTCTCTCAAATAAATAAAATCTTAAAAAAAAAAAAGACATTTGAAAGTTCGGAGGTCGATGAAACCTAATTCAAACTGTAGCTCTGCCAATTGCCTTGGGCATTTTACTTAGCCTTTGGACCCTCAGTTTACTCATCTCTATAATGAGAGAGATATTACCCCCTTCATAGGCTGCATTTGTGTGTATTAAACAGAATGTTTTATATAAAGTGCCCATACATGGACTACACTATATGGCAGAGTAAATTCCCCAATTAATAGTAACTTACTATTATTGAAATAGTAGTCAGTGATGATAAGTCATTTTCTGGGAGGATATAAACTTCATCACTTGTTTCCCCTATTTTTCCTACCTTCTAAACCTGGTCAGTAATGTTGAGCATTCATTTCATGTGTCCGTTGGCCATCCATATGTCTTCTGTATAAAAATATCTATTCAGGTCCTCTCCCCATTTTTTTTTAATTGGAAATTTTTTTGTTGTAGAGTTGTATAAGTTCTTTGTATATTTTGGATATTAACCCCTTATAGATATATCATTTGGAAATATCTTCTCCCATTCAATAAATTGCCTTTTTGTTTTGTTGATAGTTTTTTTCACTGTGTAAAAGCTTTTTATTTTGGTGTAGTTCCAATAGTTTAATTTTGCTTTTGTTTCTCTTGCTACAGAAGACATACCAATGAAAATGTTTCTATGGCTAGTATCAAAGAAATTACTTCCTATATTTTCTTCTAGGAATTTTATGGCTTCAAATTTCACATTTAGGGCTTTAATCCAGTTGGAGTTTATTTATTTTTTAAAAAGATTATTTATTTATTTTAGAGAGAGAGAGAGAGAAGGAAAGAGTGAATAAGTAAGCTTGAGTGGGGGAGGGGTAGAGGGAAAGAATCTTAAGCAGACTCCCCACTGAGTGCAGAGCCCAATGTGGGGCTCAATCTCATGACCCCAAGATCATGACCTAAGCTGAAACCAAGAGTTGGATGTGTAACTGATTGAGCCACCCAGGCACCCCAGAGTTTATTTTTGTGGATGATAAAAGAAAGTGGTCCAGTTTCATTCTTCTGCATGCAACTGTACAGTTTTCTCAACACCATTTGTTCAAAAGACTGTCTTTTCCTCATTGTGTATTCTTGCCTCCTTAGTCATAGATTAATTGACCATAACATTGTGGGTTTATTTCTGACTATCTGTTCTGTTTCATTGATCTATGTGTCTATTTTTTGCCTGGTACCATACTATTTTGATTACTATAGCTTTGTAGTTTATCTTGAAGTCTGGAGGTATCACAATACCTCCAAGCTTTGTTTTTATTTCTCAAAATTCCTTTGGTTATTTGAGGTCTTTTGTGGTTCTATATAAATTTTAGTATTATTTGATCCAGTTCTGTAAAAAATGTCTTGGTATTTTGATAGGGTATTGCTCTGGGTAGTATGGACATCTTAACAATATTAGTTCTTCTAATCCATGAGCATGGAATGTCTTTCCATTTGCTTGTGTCATCTTTAAATATTTCATCAGTGTTTTATAGTTTTCCGAGTCTGTACTCTTCCATCTCCTTAAGTTTATTCTGAGGTATTTTATTATTTTTGGAGCAATTGTAAATACAATTATCTTCTTGATTGCTTTTACTGATACTTTGTTATTAGTGTATAGAAACACTACTGATTTCTGATTTTTCTGCCTTCACTTATTACTTTAAATAGCTTTTTGGTGGACTCTAGGATTTTCCATATATAGTATATCATCTGCAAATAGCAGCAACTTAACTTCTTCCTTACCAATATGAATGCCTCTTATTTCTTTTTCTTTTCTGATTGCTGTGGCGGGAACTTCCAGTATTATGTTTAACAAAAGGGTGAGAGTGAACATCCTTATCTTGTTCCTGATTTTATAGAAAAAACTTTCAGTTTTTTATATTGAGTATGATGTTGGCAGTGGGTTTTTTATATATGGCCTTTATTATGTTGACGTATGTTTCCTCTAAACCCACTTTGTTCATAGTTGAATTTTAGATGTTGAAGATTGTTCAATGCTTTTCCACATCTACTGAGATGATCATATGATTTTTATTTTTTGTTTTGTTGATACAGTGTATAATATCGATTGATTTAGAAATCTGAACTATCTTTGTATCCCTAGAAAAAATTCCACTTGAACATGATAAATGGTCCTTCTAATGTATTATTTAATGTGGTTTTCTAATATTTCAATTGAAGATCTTTATATCTATGTTCATCAGCAATATTGGCCTGTAGTTTTGGTGTTTTTTGTTGTTGTTGTTTGTTTGTTTTTTGTATAGTGTCTTTGATTTTTGCTTCTAAGATTTTGATAATAAATCAAGGTTGGAATTCTGCTATGTTGCTAACTTCCATTCACTTTATGTTCATCTTTTAAACTTTTGCTTTTGTTAAAATCTTGATAGGTAAATAAATATTCTAGGCCCAATTTTGTTCCAGTCCCTAGGGAAGAAGAAAAAAATGCTAAAAGAAACAAATGATATTAAAAATTGCCCTTTGGAAGGCACAATTTGCTCATGTCTCATAAATGCCCTAGGCTTCCTTTTAGAAGCAGCAGAGTTTCCTGGGAAAAAAGTGAGCCCATACTCCAATCCCCGTTATTTAAAGTTACAGCAAAAATTCCTTGTCATTTCAAATATACAGATGATATGATCTTCCTATTCTGACTCCTTCACATTACTAAAGATGGCCATATTACTGATATATGACCTCTAGGTGAATGAATAATCAATATGGTTACCAAAATTATTACTGGAATGATTAAAAAATATTTGCTATACTAGAATTCTAAAACATCTCCCCCATCATCCAGTCTATACTCACAGTTTCTACTACTATACAGCATTGTATTCCCACACCATTCCTGAATTAAATTTTCCTGACAGTGTTTTAGTAAGAGAGTAAAATTTATCTGCTTCTAATGTAATTTTGGAGGGCTTACTGTGTTCTTAAATGTGTTACTTTATAAGACAGCGTGGGCCAATCTCCTGCATAAATGCAAGCCTGAAATCATCTTAAAAGCTAATTGGAAAATATAGTTTGCTTTAAAACAATTTTTTGAAATAATCATTCATTATACCAACTCAGCATAGTCTTATTTTATTATCTTTTTCTAAGTGAAGAATAATTATATACTGCTAATTTATTTTACTAAAGATTTTATCTACGTCCCAAGAACTCTGTTGTGTCACATTAGGGAATGAATGGAAACATTACAGAATTAACGGTTTTTTAGAATTATAATCTTAAAAATTTATATAGGTCAGTAGTCAAATAAATAAAGAAGAACTTTGTTGCTATTACAAAGTAGATATTCTGAAAGCCATTTGCCACCTCCTTCCCTGAGTTTATCAATGAACTGGGAAGCAGCAGGCTTTTTTAGCCAAACTAGTGCTGATTAAATGGCTGTTGAGATAGTCAATTGTATGACTGTTTCCTTTTCAATGTCAGTTAATCTAATCTAGTCTGCAATACTAATCTAGTGGTTAATCTAGTCTGCTTTTGACATTATGCATAAAATATTAAATCATAAGTAACTTCATTTTATGAGCGAAAATAGCACCAAGTGTGGGTAAGATATAGTCAGATGACTCATATTACTTTTATTTTACAAAGACATAAAGCTAGAGAACCGGGTCATGACAGCTCAGCTCTTTCTGACAATGCCCTGTCCCATCACTGACACTGTCTCAAGCACACACATTTTATCAAGTTCAGTGGAGTCATTTGGTTACTTTTCTCCTCAATAATTCATTGGTATTATGTGGATGTGACTAGAAGGTTTAATATTTCTGGTTCAATTCATTTGAAGATCCATATGTAAGGCATCATTTCATGACGTACAAAAAATCAAAACAGCTGCAAAAATAATTTAACAATTGCAAGTTTCTTCTGTGATTTTTTAATCCTCTATCTCATGGGTCCTGGTAGTATGCCAAGTATTCATGAGAATCAGGACTATGTTGATTACGAGTTGCATGGAATTTTATATTCCCTTTTAGGGGTGGTTGTATGGTTTTACATTATTCACACTCATCTTAATTCAAGCTGTGTTTATCTGTTGGTATTTCCTTGTTTTTCTATTTTAAGGGTGACCCCCCCTACTATTGGCATATAAACAAGACACTTAATCTGTAGAGTTTTCATCCATAACAATTTTACTGACATTTTCCTCTTACATGAGAATTATTTCAAGATTGAACAGCACGTGTAAAATTTGTTGACCTAATGGGGGAGGAAATCACATGAGCAGTGCCAGCATGAGCTCTTGTATAATGCATATAAGTTGAGAGCTGGGTAGTGATGGTTCTGTTCCTAACTTTGCTGACAGCTTTATTCCAAGCAGGCCACTGAATTAGCCCGTGCATGTGATCCCTTTATTTTGTCAACAAATATTTGCTGACTGTTCATACTAGGTATAAGGCCACAAGCAAAATGAGATCCTTGACCTCATAGAACTTTTGTTACATTGAAGGGAAACAAGCAAATAAATAGGTAACAAATAAAAAATTAAAATAACAAAATAGTAGTATATCAGACAGTGATGAGTGCAATGGAAAAAAAATGTAGCAAGGAGTTGGAGAGCATTGAGAGAGTGGGGGGTGTCATGACAAGAGGTGCAGTTCTCAGCAAAGTACCGTTCAGCGAAACATCACTGAGATCTGTGAGGATATAAGAATCCAGGTGATGAGGGAGACCTGGACATCTGTTGGTGTTTCCAATTTATTTATGCCTTTAGCAAGCATTTATTGGCACCTACAATGTGCCAGGTGCATAGTTTGATGCTGGGGATGTAGAGGTGAATAAAATAAAGTTCTGCCTTCGAGAAACTCAGCATAACAGGAAATAAGACATGAAAATAATTAAATTGTTGTACAGTGTGATAAGTTTTCAAATTGTGGGGGTAGTAGAGACACAGAGGAAGAACTCTTTCTGTGTGGAATTATTAGAGAAGTCTACTCCCAGGGAGGAGGTTAACAGCGAATTGATTTTAGAGGATGAATAGAAGGTTGCCCTGTAGAGAAGGTGGAATAGGAAGGCATCTCAGGTAGAATAACACACTAGATCTATCGTATATTAGGGGAATGACAACTAGTTTAATTTTACTAGGATATAAAATGGCGAGAGAGAAAACATATTTTGGGAAATTTTAAGAAGTAAAATCGGCAGCACCTAGTGATTAATTGCATATGAATGCTGAGGTTGAGGGTGAGGCAAAGGTTTTTGGGCGTGGGACTTGGGTAGATCGTGTTAACCACCAAGAAGATCAGGTATATCAAAGGAGGAGTGGGGGCTGTGGTGGTGGTCGGGATGGGGGTTGAATTAATATTGAAGTCATGTCTTTATCTGGTTCAAGAAGTGCATGACAGTACTATTCCTTTCAGAGGAGTTAAGAGCATTTTTTTCTTCTGTAAGAGATGACATGAGTTATACTTTCATCAAGTGGTTTGCTAGTAAACTGGCTCCCTGAAAAAACCAAACTGCCGAGTTCTGCATGGGTTGCCTGCATCTCCCTATGAGAATCCGTAGCTCCTACCAGCCTTCTCTGTAGGGCTTTCTCTAAGTTCCAATAACCGCTCCTTGCCTTGTTCCTTAACATTGGGTGCTAACAGAACCTGTCCCAGTATAGTGTACTACTCCTTGCTGGTTTTTCTAAACCCTGCTGGCACCTTTGTTAGATGGTCCTTTCATTCAATGCTCTGCAGGGATCTTACTTCAGCGGAAAGTATGATCTTTCCTGCTGGAACCATGACTATTACATATGAAAAATAAGACAGACATAGTCCTTGCTTTAACAGAGCTTCAGACTCCCTGAACTCCCTGATATTTCCCATTATTTCTCTTCTGATGTGGGACAATGACGTACAAACATTCTCTTGTACACTTTTCCATCTCTATGTCGAGTGAAGCTGGAAACCAAAGAAACCTCTTTCCTTCCTCCGTCATACCCCATCTAAACCAAAGATGGGTGGTCTCTTGAGGCCAGCAAAATGTCCTGGCATAGGAAGTTGATACTGTTGGTCCATCAAAGAGAAAACAAGCCATCTGTTACTTTTGTGTTTTCCAGCAGTGGTGAGGAAGTCATGCTCCTGTGTCATTTGTGGATTTATTCCTGTGTTACCTGTGGCTCATGTTTATGAAAATAGGCCAGCGAGGTGACACATTTTGGAACACTGGGCTGGAGTCATAGAATCCGACTATGAGATCTTTTTTTTCCTTAGGTTTTGGTTTCTTCACAAGGCAAAAGAAGGAAATAGGTATCAATTAACTTGCAAGACTTTTCCAGCATTAACATTCTTTTCATGACAAAGGTCTGCAGCTCTGGGAGCTGCCTATGACTATGACTTCGTGAGCATTGTCCACTGCACAGCTCAGCCTAACAAAGAAAATTTAGGAATGTGGTTTTTTTTTTAATGATTGTATGAGTTTTGTTAATGAATACATCTAACTCTGTGGTATATTTCTGACCAAGTGATATATCAAAGAAAAATGTATTAGTTACCTACTGCTGCTTAACAAATTGCCACAAATTTCATAGCTTACAGTAGTGCACATCTAGCTCTTCCTGTGTTTAGCAGAGCCACAGTTCATGGTCCCAAGAAGCATCCAAAGCATATAGCAGTTTCAAAGCATAGGTTGCTGGATAAACTGAGTGGGTGTGTTTGCCCCTCGTCCATCAACTGGTCCCCATAAGCTGAAAGAATGTCTCCCTCTCATCATTTCCTTAAGGAACAGATCTAAGTATGCCCTAACAGGAGATGAAGTAAAGAAGATCTGTATACAGCATTTATACAGCCCATATTGATATATAACCTATCCTGCTGGGTTTAGGGAAGTCATCAGCATTGACAAGACTGGGAAGAATTTCCATTTGATCTGTGACAGCAAGGGTTGCTTTGCTATTCATAGGATGACACTTGAGGAGGCCAAGTATAAATTGTGTAAAGTGAGAAAGATCTTTGTGGGTTGTGGGAGAAGGAAAACCTGTGGGTTGTGGGAGAAGGAAAACCTCATCTGGTGACCTGTATGCTTGCATTACCCACTATCCTGAACCTCCCCCTTATCAAGGTGAATGACACCATTCAGACTGATTTGGAAAGATTACTAATTTCATCAAGTTTGACACTGTTAATCTGTTAGACCAGAGGTGCTAACCTGGGAAAAATTGGTGTGATCACCAACAGAGAGAGACACCCTGGTTCTTTTGACGTAGTTCTTGTGGAAGATGCCAAAAGCAACAGCTTAGTCCCTCAGCTCTCCGACATTTTTGTTGTCGACAAAGGCAGCAAACCATAGATTTCTCTTCCCTGTGGAAAGAGTATCTGCCTCACCATTGCTGAAGAGAGAGACAAGAGACTAGTGGCCAAACAGAGCAGTAGATAAAGGGTCTCTAGGTGACATGATTGGAAGTCTTTATACTTAATTAAAGATAATACAGCATGATTAAATAAATAAACAAACAAACAAACAAATAAATGAAACCATACATATCTATTATCCCATAGTTTCTGTGGATCTTCAATCTGGGATGACTTATGTGGTTTCTTTGCTTCAGGGTCTGTCATATAGGTACAATCAAGGTATTAGCCAGGGCTGGGGTCTTATCTGAATCATGTTGGAAGAATTTTAGTTCCTCAAGAGTTGTTGGATTAAGGGTCTGTTTCTAGCTGGCTGTTGGCCAGAGGCTACTCTTAAGCCCTTGCCGTCATGTGGGTCCCACAACATGGCAACTTGCTTCATCAAATCCAATAAGGAGAGAATCTGCTACCAATAGAGAAGTCATAATTTTATGTAACCTAATGATGGATGTGACATCCCATTACCTTGTATTGGTTGCAAGCAAGTCTCTAGGCTGACTGATATCTGGGGAAAGAGAGACTTATGCAGAGCCTGAATATTAGGAGATGGGAGGGTCACTGAGACCATCTTAGAGTCTGCCTGCCACAGAGATTCTTTTTTACTTTTTTTAATGGTAAAAGAATTTTAAATCCTAAGATCTTCTAATATATTTAAAGTTTAGTTTATGTGCCCAAAATAAAAAGTGATAACTAAATGCAGTGTGAGATTCTGAATGAAGATCTTGGGAGTATTTGAATTACTTGTTCAGTAATTTTAACGTTATGTCTTTTTCAGAACCTTTTTATAAATTTGGGGAGAAATGGGAAGATGTTGGTCAAAGGGCACAGTAAGACAAAAGACCTGTATTTTTTTTTGTAAATAAAGCAAACAATTTTAGTAGATAAATTCACTAAAAATTATATATATATATATATATATATATATATATATATATATATAATGGAATATTACTCAGCCATCAAAAAGAATGAAATCTTGCTATTTGCAATGATGTGGATGATATTGAACTAGAGGGTACTAGGCTAAGCGAAATCAGTCAATCAGTGAAAGAAAAATACTGTATGATTTCTTTCACTCGTATGTGGAATTTAAGAAACAAAACAGATGAACATGGGAGAGGGAAGGAAAAATAAAATACGATAAAAATCAGAGAGGGAGTCAAACTATAAGAGACTCTTAGCTCTAGGGAAAAAACTGGGTTGCTAGAGGGGAGGTGGGTGGGAGATGAGGTAATTGGGTGATGGGCAATAAAAAGAGCACTTTATGGAATGAGCCCTGGGTGTTATATGCAATTGATGAATCATGAAATTATACCCCTGAAACTAATAATACAGTATATGTTAACTAAATTGAATTTAAATAAAAATCTTTAAAAAATCCCATAGGTAAAATCTACCACTTTTTTTGGTTGGTTATTTTAGAATGTCCTTTCTGGTGAAAATACCATAAAAGCTTCACTATCACTGTATACTAGAATTATTTATATATCTATTTATATGTATTTGTTTCAACAAATACAGAGATGATGTTACAGTACTCGAACTTCCATTGAAACGTGTTAGGAACTTCTAACACCAAATGCACTTCACGTGTCGATTTAAAATAATCACCAGTTCTAAAACAGTATTCTGATAGCCGAATCCAACTCTTTCCTTGTGCGGAGTGCTGTTTTCAGATATCAGTTAGCTTGCTGCTTGGATATAGACACTCATGTTCCAAAATAGTGTGGTCTATCTCACCG
Organism: Meles meles; assembly: GCF_922984935.1. Taxonomy (NCBI): domain Eukaryota; kingdom Metazoa; phylum Chordata; class Mammalia; order Carnivora; family Mustelidae; genus Meles; species Meles meles. The sequence continues at coordinate 28,806,883 of NC_060067.1, forward strand.
CAAGGTTCCACGTGATGAAAAGCCAAATACTTCAACCCCTCATAGGCAGTTGGATTTCATGCAAAGCAAGAACAAATGGCTCCTCATTTTGCTCACTGTTTCAAAGGGCTGCTTGTTATAAATACTCTATCACTATTTCACATGGCCTGGTCCAGCAATTTGAAGCTTATGGGTCTCGGTTGGTTACACCTCTTATGAGAGCTATTTGGAAACACTCTAGACATTTTTCTTAGGTCCTATTTTTAGAATGGAAGGCCTAATGGTATTTTAATGTCTCTATATATTCCCAGAACAAATCTCAAGAAAAATGTCTGTTACCTTTTGAAATTTAGCAAAGCCGGTAGGATTATCACAGCTCCTCTGAGAAGTACTGTGTTAAAGAATGAATCTTGATTTACGGAATGTTACTGGTAAAAGAACCAAGGAAAATCAGCTCTTTCAAACCCTCACTTTTCAAATGAGGAAAGTGTGAGTCTTGGTTTGAGTGAACTGTTGGCCCAAGATTATACAGTGAGGACTATGGGAGTTTTGGAATGGTAGACTTATGTTTTCCTGCAGAAGATGTCCATGGTAAGAGTCAATGACAGTTTCTGAGATAAGACTCGGGTTTAGAACATGAAAATTGTTTACTGGGCCCTTGTGTGAAACTTTATTACTCTTATGGAAGATTCTGAGACAAGATGTAGATGTATGAACCCAAAAATATATGGGTTCATAAGTGAGGAAAGGTCCAGAAACCTCTTGGGAGAATTGGGCCTTGTGTGTAGACAGCTTCTCAAGGATCTTCCCCTGCACCCCCACACCCCTGCCGACTATGTTAGATGGATGTTTCCCCTGTAATGGCACTTGGCATTCCATCAATTAGAGATTCCTTTGCTCCAGCAAATAATCTTCTAATGATGCAAAAACCTTTGGGAGGGTTAAGTGTCCATCTGTTATTATGAATTACTCTGTGTTATTTTCATCTTTCTTTTTCTTTGGCAACCTAATTGGGATCTGATCACTTGGAGAATGTAGTTTTGATTACAGAAAGGGAAGAAAATGCTTATGAGCTAGGAACACTCTGGTAGAGATGGCCATCTAAGTAGGGTTGCTGGAGTGGGGGTGGCCGGGATGGTGTCAGAAACTGGGACCCAGGTCAGGGACAAGAAGGCAAAGGAAGAATGCCAAAAACAAATCCAGATTGCTTGTAGCTTTACTCTGGGCTGTCTCACACATAGGAAAAAAGAGAGAGAGAGAGAGAGAGAGAGAGAGAGAGAGAGAAATGACTTTATCCTTCCTTGGTATTCCTTAGCCCATTTGGCAAATACTTATTCATTGCTGCTTAACTAGGAGTTTGTGGAATGAAGGGAGAATCCAACCTTGTGTATACAGTTGGTCCACTCAGAAAGTGCATGTAAGCATACCTTGTTTAATTGCACTTTGCCTTATTGTGCTTCACACGTGTTGCATTTTTTATAAATTGGAGGTCAGCAGCAACCCTATGTCGAGCAAGTCTATGGGTGCCATGTTGCCAATAGCCTTTGCTCCCTTCACAGCTCTGTGTCACCTTTTGGTAATTCTTGCAGTATTTGAAACCTTTTCATTAGTATTATATTTGCTTTGATGATCTTCAATTAGTGATCTTTGATGTGCTATTATAATTGGTTTGGAGTCCCGTGAACCACACTCATATAAGAGGGTGAACTTAATAAGTGCTGTGCATTCCCCTGGCCGTTCTCCTGTCAATCTCCCTCCCTTCAGTCCCCTCGATTCCCTGAGACACAACAATGTAAAATTAGGCCAATTAATAACCCTGTAATGACCTCTAAGTATTGTAGTGAAAGGAAGAGTTGCATGTTTCTCACTTTAAATCAAAAACTAGAAATGAGAGGCACCTGGGTGGCTCAGTGGGTTAAGCCTCTGCCTTCAGCTCAGGTCATGATCTCAGGGTCCTGGGATCGAGCCCTACATCGGGCTCTCTGCTCGTCAGGGAGCCTGCTTCCTCCTGTCTCTCTCTCTCTCTGCCTACTTGTGATCTCTGTCTCTCAAATAAATAAATAAAATCTTAAAAAAACCCCAAAAAACTAGAAATTATTAAGCTTAGTAAGGAAAGTGTGTCAAAAGCCAAGAAAGGCCAAATCTAGGCCTCTTGTGCCAAACCTCCAGATTGTGAATGCAGAGAAAAAGTTCTAAGGAAATTAAAAGTGCTACTCCAGTGAACACATGCATGATAAGAGAGCAGAACAGCCTTGTTGATATGGAGACAGTTTGAGAGGTCTGGACAGAAGATCAAACCAGCCACAACATTGCCTTAACCCAAATTCTACTCCTAAAGCTTAAAGCAGGACCCTAATTCTCTTTAATTCTGTGAAGACAGGGAAGTGAAAAAGCTGCTGAAGAAAAGTTTGAAGGTATCAGGGGTTGGCTCATGGGGTTTAAGAAAAGAAGCCTTCTCTAGAACATAAAAGTATGGGCAAAGCAGCCAGTGCTGATGGAGAAGCTGCAGCAAGTGCCCCCAGAAGATCCAGCTAAATAATTAATCAAGGTGGCCACACTGAACAACAGATTTTCAGTGTGGATAAAACAGCCTCCTCTTGGAAGAAGATGCCATCGGGGGTTTTCAAAAGCTAGAGAGAAGTCAATGCCTGGCTTCAAAGCTTCAAAGGACAGGCTGACCCTCCTCTTAGGGGCTAATGCAGCTGGTGACTTTGAGTTGAAGCCACAGTTCATATGCCTTTCCAGAATCTCTAGGGCCCTTAAGAATTACGCCAAATCTATTCTGCTTGTACTCTATAAATGGAACAACAAAGCCTTGATAATAGCACATCTGTTTACGACCATGATTTACTGAATATTTTAAGCCAGATCTACTGCTCAGAAAAAAAAGATTCCTTTCAAATATTGCTGCTCATTGACAATGCAGCTGGTCACCTAAGAAGTGGAGATGGACAATGAGATTAATGTGGTTTTTGTGCCTGCTGACACAACACCCATTCTTTAGCCCATGGATCAAGGAGTCATCTCAACTTTCAAATCTTACTGTTTAAGAAATACGTTTCCTAAGGTGATAGTTGTCATTGGTGGTGATTCCTTTGATGGATCTGGGAAAAACAAATTGAAAGCCTTCTGGACAGGATTAACCATTGAAATGCCTTTAAGAACATTTGTGATTCATGGGATGAGATCAAAATATTAACATTATCAGAATTTTGAAAGAAGTGGGTTCCAAACCTCACAGAAGACTTTGAGGGGTTCCAGACTTCAGTGGAGGGAGTAACAGCAGGTGTGGTAGAAATCACAGGAGAACTAGAATGAGAAACAGAGCTTGAAGACACGACTGAATTGCTACAATCTCATGATTCAACTTGAACAGATGAGGAACTGCTTCTCAAGGATCAACAAAGAAAGTGGTTTCTTGAGATGGGATCTGCTCCTGTGAAGATGTGGGAAAATTATTGAAATGACAGCAAAGGATTTAGAATGTTACATAAACTTAGTTTATAAGGCCACAGAAGGGTTCGAGACACCAATTTTGAAAGTTGTGGGGAAGATGGTATCAAACAGCATCCCAGTTACAGAGAAATTGCTCATGAAAGGAAGAATCAAAGGATGCGGGATATACACGATGGAGTATTATGCCTCCATCAGAAAGGATGAATACGCAACTTTTGTATCAACATGGACTGGACTGGAAGAGATTATGCTGAGTGAAATAAGTCAAGCAGAGGGAGTCAATTATCATATGGTTTCACTTATTTGTGGAGCATAACAAATAACATGGAGGACATGGGGAGATGGAGAGGAGAAGGGAGTTGAGGGAAATTGGAAGGGAGATGAACCATGAGAGACTATGGACTCTGAAAAACAACCTGAGGGTTTTGAAGGGACGGGGGTGGGAGATTGGGGGAACCAGGTGGTGGGTAATAGGGAGGGCACGTATTGCATGGAGCACTGGGTGTGGTGCATAAACAATGATTCTTGGAACACTGAAAAAATTAAATAAAAAATAATTTCTATTTTTAAAAAAAGGATGCAGGAGACTTCACAGTTGTCTTATTTTAAGCAATTGCCATAGTCACCTCAACCTTTAGCAGCCCCCACCTTGATCAGTCAGCAGCCACCCACATGAAGGGAAGACCCTAAACCAGCAGAAGGATTATAACTCACTGAGAGCACAGATGATGATTAGCACTTTTTAGCAGTAAAGTATTTTTTTTAAGATTTTTTATTTATTTATTTGACAGAGAGAGAGATCACAAGTAGGCAGAGAGGCAGGCAGAGAGAGAGGAGGAAGCAGGCTCCCTGCGGAGCAGAGAGCCCGATGCGGGGCTCAATCCCAGGACCCTGAGATCATGACCTGAGCCCAAGGCAGCGGCTTAATCCACTGAGCCACCCAGGCACCCCAGCAGTAAAGTATTTTTTAATTAAGGTGCATACACAGTGCATACACAGTGCATTGTTTTACATTGTTTTTTAAGACATGATGCTGTTGCATACTTAATAGACTATAGCATAGTGTTGACCTAACTTTTATATGTGATGGGAAACCAAGAAATTAATTTTATTTGTTTTATTGTGATAGTCACAGTATTCTATTGTGGTGGTCTAGAACAAAACCTGCAAAATCTCTGATATTAAGTATCAAGCTTTTTGGTTGTTTTTTTTTTTAAGATTTTAATTATTTATTTGACAGTGAGAGACACAGTGAGAAAGGGAACACAAGCAGGGGGAATGAGAGAGGGAGAAGCAGGCTTCCCGCTGAGCAGAGAGTCAAATATGGGGCTCAATCCCAAGACTCTGGAATCATGATCTGAGCCAAAGGCAGATGCTTAATGACTGAGCCACCCAGGTGCCCCAAATATCAAGTTTTGAACAAACCTTGAGTTGTGCTTTTGGAACACACATTCCTGAAGTATGGATTCACCTGAATAGAGTGTTTAACCGAGTGGATCCCGGGATCAGTCATACTGGGTTTCAATCCTGGCTCTGACACTCACCTCAGTTATCTTGGACAAGCCTCTTATTTTTCCTGTGCTTTAATTTTTTTATTTGCATATTTGGGATGATAGTAATAGTACTTATCACTTAGGGCTTTCATGAGAAATGAGTGAGTCAATGCACTTAGAACAGAGCCTAGCAAAGTGTTGTAAAGCAATTGCCTAAGAATTCTATGATCTGATTCCTCAACCATGTCCTTCAGTTCTATTTGAGAAAATATAGTCTCTAACTTCTCTAGGATAAGATTTTTGTTTCTTGAGAAAGAGAGAGAATGAATAGAGATTGTGTGATTTGGGGGTGGGGGACAGAGAGGGAGAGAGAATCCTAAGCAGGCTCCACGTCCAGAGCTGAAACCGTGGTGGGGTTCAACCATCCTGAGAACATGACCTGAGTGAAAATCAAGAGTGTGTCTCTTAACTGACTGAGCCACCCAGGTGCTCCTCTGGAATAAGATTTAAAAATGTTATTTAAGGGGGCGCCTGGGTGCTCAGTGGGTTAAGCCTCTGCCTTCGGCTCAGGTCATGATCTCAGGGTCCTGGGATTGAGCCCCACATCGGGGTCTCTGCTCAGCAGGGAGCCTGCTTCCCTTCCTCTCTCTCTGCTTGCCTCTCTGCCTGCTTGTGATTTCTCTCTGTCAAATAAATAAATAAAATATTTTAAAAAATGTTATTTAAGTGACACTTCCTTAGTCCTGTAACTGTCTATGTATTTCTCAATGGCAGTCAGCTGTCTTCTTTACACCAAGAAACTTGTCTGGGCAAGTTCACCATTTTATAGCCCAAATCGAATCTTTCGAATGCAAAACCTTTCTTTCCACATCTTCATTAACAAATTTAGTAGGTAGGTAATTATGTGGAGATCAGGATTCTACAAGATACTGAGTTTTGAGACAAGTTCCTGAGACGAGGGTCAAAAACATTTTGCATCTGAATGTAATTATCGAGTACCCCTTTTCCATATTTGTATATAGAATATGATCCCTCTCCCAAAATTCTTCTACAGACTCTATCATTTCTATTTTAATTCAGTGGCTGGTGTATCCCATTAATGTTCCTACAATCCAGAGAAGTATGAATGGGGAATTTTAATGTGCTTGTTTAATCAAGAGATTTTTTTAAAGCCGAATTATTTAATCCTTATATGAAAATAGATAATATGGAAGGGTAGGTAGAACATAAACCAACAGTTCGAACACCTGGATTCTCTTCCTGCTTTGCCATTAAGAAGATGTATGATCTTGAGTCCATCCCAGAATCTTCCTGGGCTTGTCTCAAATGGAGGATTTGAAACAGGTATTGCTTAAGATTTGTGACAGATCCCATATTGTATGATCGTGCCACATCGTCACGACCCTACCAAATGAAGTGTGTGCTTTGCCTTGAACGACAGGTATAACTTCTTTCCCAGTTTCCTTAAAACCATTTGAAATGGCTTTGCCGGATCACCAGCCAGGTTGAGAGGAGCATTCTGTGGCTACAAAGTGGGAGATGGCAGGCGGGTCTGCAAGGGAACAAGTCCCTGCCTTTTAACATTTCTACATTTACAACTAGAATTCTCGTCCATAAGTGCTGGGTTGCCAGGCAGAGGAATAAAGCCAAGCTCTGGGGGCATCGTTACTCTTACCATTAATAGCAGTTGTTTGCATTTTTCTATTTTGCAGAAGATAAAGGATAAATCTGAGAAGATAAATAACTGTTTAAAAAATGAAGATAAAGAGTTTGTTACTATAGATAAACAACTGAATTGGCACTTGTCTATTTTTTCTGTGGAGGCAGTGGAGTTCCAAGAGCAGCTTTCTGTCTACCTCTCAGAGACACTTTTAATTTCTCAAAGGGAAGATAAAGAAATGAGATTAACCTATTTTGTGACCTACTTCCTCTTTTCCAATTTGGAGGCTTTCCTTTCTATATTAATTTACTGCATTTGATATTAACTAGAGCACTTTTTGTTGTTGTTGTTGTTGACAGGTTTACTTGAGCACAGGAAATCTAAAAACAAAATCATTTGAGATAAATATTTTTACAAGAGATAGTAAGTTGTTACGCTATGGAACTAGCTTATTCCCTCTAGAATCATGGTTAATAGGGTGGTTCCAATCCTTGTTTTAGGACTTAATGTAGAAATTTAAGTTGTTGACTCTAGAAAATATAAGTTAAGGTAATATCGTGGCCCTGGTAGCCACCTTTAATTTCATTGTTATTTCAAGAAGCAGTAGGTAAAAACATTAATTTTCACTTTTTCTTTTCATCTAGCCATGGACTCCTACCTTGTAGGTCTTTCTGTGAGGCTGCAAAAGAGGGCTGTGAATCAGTCCTAGGGATGGTGAATGCCTCCTGGCCCGGTTTCCTCACCTGCTCCCAGTTTAGAAACCAAACGGAAAGCAGCAATGTCAGCAGAATTTGCTTCTCTCCACAACAGGAAAAAGGCAAGCAATGTATGTGTCTGTGTTTCATTTCATTCAAGAAATTTTTATTGAAATACACCATTCATACAAGAATGTATACATATAATATATTCTTCAGTGAATTTTTATGAAACTGACCAGACCCCTATAACCAGCACCCAAATCAAGAGATAGATCACACAAAACTTCTACATGAATGTCCGTAGTGGCATTAATGATGGCAACCAAAAGGTGGAAATAACCCGCATATTCTTCATCTAATGTATAGATTTTAAAAAATAGTATATTCATACAGTGGAATATTAATTGGCAGTAAAAATGTATGAAGTACTTGTACATGCTCTGATATGGATGAACCTTGAAAATGTTAAGTGAAAGAAGCAAATCACCAAAGGTCCAGCATCCCCCCAAATCTCCCAAGCCCCCTTCCAGTCATCTTACCCTCCCCAAAGAAACCTCTCTTCTAAGAGAAGCCATCTAAGGCGATATCTGTCATCTTGCCCACTTCTGAACTTCGTGTCGGTGGAATTGGGAAGGAGGGACCCCTTTTGTATCTAGCTTCACTTGCTCAACTTTATGTTTGAGAGATTCCCTACGTTTTCCTCTTGTGGTTCACTCATTCTCACTGTTGCATAGTATCCTAATATATTATATACCCTAATATATTATTCTATTCAGTTGTTATTCTATTTAATTGTTCAATTGAGTTGTTTCTAGCTATTATGAATAGTGATGTTTTGACTATTCTTGTGCATGTCTTTGATTGAACATGGTCCATATATTTATTCAGCGAGAAGTTTTTTAAAGTGGTTGTACCAATTTATTCTCGGGTCAGCTGGATGTGAAAGCTGCAGTTGCTCCAAATCCTCCCCAACACTTGTTATTGTCAGTCTTTTTCATTTTACCAATTCTGGTGATAGTATTGTCTTTTGTGGTTTTAAGTTGTATTTCCATGATGAGTTTGATTAATTTTTCAAAAAAATTTGGGGATGTGAATAGCCCTTTTCATGAAGCATCTGTCCAAGTGTTTTATCCATTCTTTGGTTGGGCAGTTTGCCTTTTTGTTCTTGATTTATGGTTCTTTATGTATCCTAGATATGTCAACTCTTGGGTTTATGTATTGTGAAGATCTCCCACTCTGTGGCTTGCCTTTCTTATTAGTGTCAAATTATGGAACAGAAGGTCTTAATTTTAATGGGTCCATATTATTGGTCTTTTATTTTGTGATTCCTTTTTGGTGTCTTGTTTAAAACATCCTTGCCTACACCAAAATGCAGAAGTTTTTTTTTTCCTCTTTTCTTCTTGGACCTTATTGTTTTAGCATTTACATTTACAATACCATATTCTGGAATTAATTTTTGTGTATGGTGAGAGCTATGGATTAACTTTTTTCTGTGCATATATTTAATTGACCCACTGCCCTTTATTTATTTAGAGTATTATCTTTTCCCTCTGTACTATAATGTCACCTTTGTTTTTGGTCAAGTGATTGATTATATATACATGTGTTTCTAGACTCTCTATTTGGCATAGAATTAAGCTAATTCTGCTCTGTCTGGATTCCTGTAGTTTTGTAAGTCTTTATATTCAATAGTGTAAGTCCCTCAGCTTTTTACTTCTGAAAGATTGTTTGCCTATTCTTGGTCCTTCGCATTTTATGTAAATTTTCAAATCACTGTGCAGCTTCCCCAAGTGCTTTTTGGTTTGAATTGGGATTGCATTAAATCCATAGTTCAAATTAGGCAGAACTGTTTTATAACATTGAATATTCCAACCCATCAAAATGATATACTGTGGTAATCTTTACTTAAGTAGTTTAATGAGTTATTCTTTATTTTCTCTCAGTAATGTTTGATAATTTCAACCAGAAAGATTTTGTTCATCTTTTCTTAGATTTATTTGTGTATCTGATATTTTTATGTCATTTGTAAATGGAATCCCTAAAAAAAATTTGTTTGTATACAAATAAATCACATACTTGGGGCGCCTGGGTGGCTCAGTGGGTTAAGCCGCTGCCTTCAGCTCAGGTCATGATCTCGGGGTCCTGGGATCGAGTCCCGCATCGGGCTCTCTGCTCGGCGGAGAGCCTGCTTCCCTTCCTCTTTCTCTGCCTGCCTCTCTTGTGATTTCTCTCTGTCAAATAAATAAATCTTTAAAAAAAAAAACAAATAAATCACATACTGATTTTTATACCTCTTTGTAGATTCACTTGGATTTTCTAAGTGCACATTCTGTCATCTGCAAATGACAGTTTATTTTCTCCTTCCCAATCATTATGCTTCCTGTTTCTTCTTTGTCGTAGAGAAAGGTTTCAATATTTCACTTTTAATTATAATGTTTGCAGAAAGACTTTCACTGATACTCTGTGTCAGATTAAGGAAGTCCTTTCAATTTCTGGTTTGCTAAGGTTTTTTTTTTTTGAGAATCATGAGTGGATTTTGAATTTTATCAATTGCGTTTTCTACATCTCTTGAGATGATATGATTTTCCCCATATTATGTTAAAAATATAAGCTTTAGTGATATATAATTCATATACCATAATATTCACTATTTTTAAAATATATAATTAACTGGTTTTTGTATACTTAGAGTTGTGTAACCATCTCAGCCATATAATTCCAAAACATTTTTGTCACCCTAAAAAGAAACTCCGTACCCATTAGCAGTAATGACATTTTCTCTTCCTCCAGTCACTGGAAATCACTAATCTACATTCAGAGTCTGTGGATGTGCCTATTGTGGACATTTCATATAAATGGAATCATAAAATGGGAACTTTTTGTGATTTGCTTCCTTCATTTAGCATAATGTTTTCAAGATTTATCCATGTTGTAGTATGTATCAGTATTTCATACATTTTTATGCCAATTATTGTTCCTTTGTATGAATATACTTTTTTTAAATTAATTTATTTATTTTCAGTGTAACAGTATTCATTGTTTTTGCACCACACCCAGTGCTCCATGCAATACATGCCCTCTCTATTTTTTTAAAAAATCCATATATTAGCTGAGGAACATTTGGGTGTTTCTACTTTTTTGTTTATTATGAGTGATGCTACAATTAATATTCATGTGAAAGTTTTATGTGAACTTGGGTTCACATATACCAGTTCCTTGGGTATATAGCTTGGAGTAGAATTGTGACCAGTAATAACTCTGTTTAACATTTGAGGGAATTCCACTCTCACCAGCAATATAGAAGTGTTCCAGTTTTTCCACATCCTCACCAACACTTGTTATCCTTTTTGATTTTAACCATCCTAGTGGGTATGAAGTAGTATCTCCTTGTGGTTTTGTTTTGAAATTTAATAATGACTAAGTATGTAGATAATTCAACATTTCATGAGCTTGTTAGTCATTTGTATGTCTTTTTTAGAAGGAGCTATTTAAATGTTTAGCCTGTATTAAAATTAGGTGATTTGTTTTTTTAATTGCTGAATTGTAAGAGTTCTTCATCCATGCTGGATACAAGTCCATTATCAAATATATTATTTGCAAATATTTTCTTATGTTCTGTGGGTATCTTTTCAAGTGATTTTCAGATGACTTTTCTTGATTTTGTCCTTTGAAGCACAAAAGTTTTTTTTTTAACTTTGTGGAAGTTCAGTTTATCTGTATTTTCTTTTGTCACTTTTGCTTTTAGTATCATGTCTAAAAAAATCATATTCTAATCAAGGTCACTAATATTTACTCCTGTTTTCTTCTAAGAGTTTTAAGATTTTAGCGCTCATATGTAGGTCATCAGTTCGTTTTGAATTACTTTTCATATATGGTATGAGGTAGGGGTCCAACCTCATCCAGTTATCTGAATACCAACTGTGGAAGAGACTATTCTTTCCCCATTGAATGGACTAGGTACTTTGTCAAAAATCAATTGGTCATAGATATATGAGTTTACATCTGAACTCTCAATTCTCTTCCATTAATTTATATGGCTATTTTTATGTGAGTACCTGCTATATTGGTTATTACAACTTTGCAGTAAGATGATTACTAGAAGCAAAGAAGGACATTTTTTTTATTTGTTTATTTTCAGCATAACAGTGTTCATTGTTTTTGCACCACACCCAGTGCTCCATGCAATACGTGCCCTCCCTATTACCCACCATCTGGTTCCTCAACCTCCCACCACCACCCCCCCCCCCCGCCCTTTCAAAACCCTCTGGTTGTTTTTCAGAGTCCATAGTCTCTCATGGTTCATCTCCCCTTCCAGTTTCCCTCAACTCCCTCTCCTCTCCATCTCCCCATGTCCTCCGTGTTCTTTGTTATGCTCCACAAATAAGTGAGACCATATGATACTTGACTCTCTCTGCTTGACTTATTTCACTCAGCATAATCTTTTCCAGTCCCGTCCATGTTGCTACAAAAGTTGGGTATTCATCCTTTCTGATGGAGTCATAATACTCCATTGTGTATATGGACCACATCTTCCTTATCCATTCATCCGTTAAAGGGCATCTTGGTTCTTTCCACAGTTTGGTGACCGTGGTCATTGCTGCTATAAACATTGGGGTACAGATGGCCCTTCTTTTCACTACATCTGTATCTTTGGGGTAAATACCCAGCAGTGCAATTGCAGGGTCATAGGGAAGCTCTATTCTTAATTTCTTGAGGAATCGCCACACTGTTCTCCAAAGTGGCTGCACTAACTTGCATTCCCACCAACAGTGTAAGAGGGTTCCCCTTTCTCCACATCCTCTCCAACACACATTGTTTCCTGTCTTGCTAATTTTGGCCATTCTAACTGGTGTCAGGTGGTATCTCAATGTTGTTTTAATTTGAATCTCCCTGATGGCTGGTGATGATGAACATTTTTTCATGTGTCTGATAGCCATTTGTATGTCTTCATTGGAGAAGTGTCTGTTCATATCTTCTGCCCATTTTTTGATATGATTATCTGTTTTGTGTGTGTTGAGTTTGAGAAGTTCTTTATAGATCCTGGATATCAACCTTTTGTCTGTACTGTCATTTGCAAATATCTTCTCCCATTCTGTGGGTTGCCTCTTTGTTTTGTTGACTGTTTCCTTTGCTGTGCAGAAGCTTTTGATCTTGATGAAGTCCCAAAAGTTCATTTTCGCTTTTGTTTCCTTGGCCTTTGGAGACATATCTTGAAAGAAGTTGCTGTGGCTGATATCGAAGAGGTTACTGCCTATGTTCTCCTCTAGGATTCTGATGGATTCCTGTCTCATGTTGTTGTCTTTTATCCATTTCGAGTTTATCTTTGTGTACGGTGTAAGAGAATGGTCGAGTTTCATTCTTCTACATATCGCTGTCCAGTTTTCCCAGCACCATTTATTGAAGAGACTGTCTTTTTTCTGTTGTATATTTTTTCCTGTTTTGTCGAAGATTATTTCACCATAGAGTTGAGGGTCCATATCTGGGTTCTCCACTCTGTTCCACTGGTCTATGTGTCTGTTTTTATGCCAGTACCACTCTGTCTTGGTGATCACAGCTTTGTAGTAAAGCTTGAAATCGGGTAACATGATGCCGCCAGTTTTGTATTTGTTTTTCAACATTTCCTTAGCAATTCGGGGTCTCTTCTGATTCCATACAAATTTTAGGATTATTTGCTCCAGCTCTTTGAAAAATACCGGTGGAATTTTGATCGGAATGGCATTAAAAGTATAGATTGCTCTAGGCAGTATAGACATTTTAACAATGTTTATTCTTCCAATCCAAGAGCATGGAATGGTCTTCCATCTTTTTGTGTCTTCTTCAACTTCTTTCATGAGTGTTCTGTAGTTCCTCAAGTACAGGTCCTTTACCTCTTTGGTTAGGTTTATTCCCAGGTATCTTATGTTCTTGGTGCTATAGTAAATGGAATCGATTCTCTAATTTCCCTTTCTGTATTTTCATTGTTAGTGTATAAGAAAGCCACCGATTTCTGTACATTGACTTTGTATCCTGCCACGTTACTGAATTGCTGTATGAGTTCTAGTAGCTTGGGGGTGGAATCTTTGGGGTTTTCCATATAAAGAATCATGTCATCTGCGAAGAGAGAGAGTTTGACTTCTTCCTTGCCAATTTGGATACCTTTTATTTCTCTTTGTTGTCTGATTGCCATTGCTAGGACTTCTAATACTGTGTTGAACAAGAGTGGTGAGAGTGGGCATCCTTGTCGTGTTCCTGATCTCAACGGGTGCGCTTCAAAGTATAGGGATAGAGGGAACATTCCTGAACTTCATAAAATCTATGAAAGACCCACAGCAAATATCATCCTCAATGGGAAAAAGAAGGACATTTTAAAATGATTATAGAGTCAATCCATCAAGAATCCCATAACCTAACATCAGAGCCCAGAAATATATTAAGCAAAAACGATAGAATTAAGGGAAAAATTGGGGATGGAACAATTAGGTAGATCATCTATAAGGAGGAAGAATTGAAAAACAATATAAACCTACTTGATTTAGACAGCTATTAGAATATTCTACCCAACAATAGCAGAATGTATGTAAACATACATACATCTAAAATTTTCAGTTTTTTAACTTTAGACCTATTTGTATCTCCATGAGTTGAACATATAGTTGAATAGCATTTTTTTCTGCACTACACAAATCCTTGTCTTTTGATTGTACTGTTTAATTCATTTACATTTAATGTAATTACTGATAAGAGAGGACGTACATTTTTTATTTGCTATTTGTTTTCTCGATGTCTTTTAAAAAATTCCTCTATCCTCCATTACCTCCTTTTCTATTATATTTTAAAAAACATATTATTTTAATTTCTTGTTGTTCCTTTAAAATTTTTTTAAAATTTATTTATTATTTTTCTTACTGCTTCTTTTCTTTCTTTTTTTTTTTAGTTTTTATTAGTTGCTCTGGAACTTACAGTTGGCATCAAGTTATAACAATCTAGTTCAGATTAATACCAACTTAATTTCAATTGTTTACAAAGTTTGCTATTGTATAGCTTTGTTCCTTAGCTACTTCTTTGTGCCATTATTGTCATACAAATTATATCTTTATATATTATAAAACCATAAACATAGTTTTAAAATTACTGATTTATGAAGTTGTCTATTAAATTAGATAGAATAAGAAAGGATTAACAAACAAAAGTATATTCATGGTGTCTTATATTTATGTAAGAATTACCTCTACTGGTAATATTTATTTCTTCATGTGGATTTGAGTTACTGTCTCTTGTCTTTTCATTTCATTCTGAAAGACTCCTTTTAGTATTTCTCATGGGGAAGTTCTAATAGTGGCAAATTCTTTCAGCTTTTTTCAACTTAGAAAAATCCTATTATACATTTTGGAAGGGTGTTTTGCTGCATAAGAATTCTTGGTTGACAGTCCTTTATTTTCAGCATTCTAAATACGTAATCTCACTTTCTTTGGACACATGCTTTCTAATGAAAAATCAGCTGTTAATCTTCTAGAGAATCTGTTTTGCCTGATGAGTGGTGTTCTTGGTGTTCTCAAGATTCTTTCTATCTTTGGTTTTTGTTAGTTCGATTATGACATATCTATGTATGTATGTATGGATGGATGGATCCTTTGAGTTTATTCAATTTGAGTTTATTTTTCTTCTTAGTTGTGTGAATCAACATTATTCATCAAATTTGAGATTTCTCAGCTATTATATATTCAAGTACTCTTTCTGCCCCACTCTCTCTCCTCTCTCTCTTTTTTTGATGAACTCTACAATATTTCTTTTTTGTTGTTATATCTTATTTTATTTAAGATCAATTAATTAACATACAGGGTATTATTAGTTTCAGAGGTAGAGTTTAGTGATTCATTAATTGCACATAACACCCTGTGCTCTTTGCATCAAGTGCCCTCCTTAATGCCCATCACCCAGTTACTCCATCCTCCCACCCATCTCCCCTCCAGCAACACTCAGATAATTAAGAGTCTCTTATGGTTTTTCTCCCTCTCTGATTTCATCTTATTTTCTTTCTCTCTCTCTTTCCTCTCTTTGTGGAACTCCCGCAGTGTATATGTTAGTACACCTGATGTTTCTTCTAAATCTTTAAGGACCTGTTATTTTGGGGGCACCTGCGTGGGTCAGTTTGTTGAGTGTCTGACTCTTGATTTTGGCTCAGGTCATGATCGCACTTAGGGTTGTGGAATCAAGCCTTATGTCAGGCTCTGTGCTTAGCAAGGAGTCTGTTTATCCCTCTTCCTTTTCTCCTCCACCTCCCTCAAATAAATAAATAAACAAAATCTCTAAAAAAAAATTTTTTTTTAAGGAACTGTTATTTTTCTTGATTTTTTTTTCTTTATGTTCCTTAGACTGGATAGATAGAATAATATCAATTTATTTATCTTCAAGTTTGCTGATTCTTTATTCTATTGGCTTAGATATGCTGTTAAGCATCCCTGGTGAACTTTTCATTTCATTTGTTGTACTTTGCAACTGCTGAATTTCTATTTGGCTCTTTTTTTTTTTTTAAGAAAAAACTAATTTATATCTCTTTATTGATATTTTCTATTTGTTGGCACATTGTTACTATACTTTAGTTCTTTCAAAAAGGATTTTTAAAAATTCTTTGAATGTATTTAAAATAGCTGATGTAAATTCTTTGTCTAGTAAGTCCAGTGTCTGAGCATCATTAGAGACAGTGTCCATTGACTCTTTTTTCCCTTATATATAGGTTATACTTTCCGTCTCTTTGTTTGTCATATTTTTGTTATTGTTGTTCTTGTTGTTGAAAATTGCATATTTTAAATAATATAATGTACAACTCTGCAAATCCAATATTTCCTCTTCTCAGGATTTGTTGTTATTACTATTTTGTGTTACATTTATTGTTGCTATTTGTCTGTTTTGTGACTTCCCTGGACAAAGTCTATATTGTAAAGTTTCTGTTGTCATGTATGACCACTGAAAGTTTTCCTCAGATAGCAGCTCCGTGGCCAGTTAGTGACTGAACAGATATTTCCTTAAATGCCTTAAACCAATACATCTCCCACCCTTTTCAATGGGTTCAGTGCGTTTGTTTCAATGGACAGGACTAAAACACTCTGGCAGTTTACAGCTCTGCCTTAGCCTTCAATTTCTGGTGATGTAGAACCTCAATGTCAGCTACAGGTGAGAAATTCAGAAGGATATTTCCAGATGTCTTTATCCTAAGTGTCAGCATTCTTTCTCTCTCTCTCTCTCTCTCTTTCTTTCATTCTTTTTCTCTCTTTCTTTCTTCCTCCCTTTTCTCTCTTCCTCCCTTTATCTCTCTCCCTTTCTTTCCTTCCTTCCTTCCTTCCCTCCCCCTAATAAAGGCTTTATGTTGGCATAAAAGACCTGCTTTGATTAGCTATTTATCCTTCAATAGAATTTGAGGATTCTGACTGTTAATTCTTGAGCCTGGTCCTCAGTTTCCTAGACTTTCCTGCTACACTATGTAAGAGCCTCTTTCTGAGCTACCAGAGAGGCTTTTTGGCTTTCATGCATGAGTTACAATTACCTGTAGCTTTGAGTCACTGTTTTCTAGATCATCACTAATGCCTAGTAGTTAGGCATCCAATCCATTGTCCTAAGAGTTTCTTCTTTTCTTCTTCTCCTTCTTCCTCCTCCTCTTCTTGTTCTTCTCCTTCCTCCTCCTCCACTGCTACTACTACTCTTCCTTTTCTTCTTCTTCTTCTCCTCTTCCTCCTCCTCCTCCTCTTCCTCCTTCTCCTCCTCTTCCTCCTTCTCCTCCTCTTCCTCCTTCTCCTCCTCCTTCTCATGACTACTATTATTTGCACTTCTCAAACTCCATTCAGTACATTTCATCTCATCAGTACATTATCATACAGTATACAATATTGTACCTAACAATTTGACTGCCCCATTGTGTCAGGGCATGTCTGCTGTAACTTCCATGAATGATGGCACTTTCACAGCAGGGAACAATCCAGATTAACAACCCAATCTTACAACATGCTCTCTTGGTGATCACTCCTGGAATATCACAAATTGAATTTTTTCAGAAGTAGTCACTGAGATGGAGTTTATTGTACAGGGTGTTAATTAGGCATCAGACTTGTGTAAAGGATGGAGAGAAAAACAGGATTGAGCAGACAGAGAAATTAAAATTTGCTCTAGGTCCATTTAAGTCCCTTCTAAATCCATGCAGATCTCTGGAATATTTTGTCTGGGAAAGGTATTTCAAGTTGGGTCAAAATAACCAGTCCTTTATATCTCCACTCGTGTGGTCCTTCCTGGAAATGGTGCGCCTTTAGGTGAGACAGCTCTTTGAAGTTGGAGCAAAAGCTGAAGGAGCCAAAGGTTGTTGGCTGACATTTGGGGCACCAAAGCCTTTCTTAAGGAATAGACACATAGACACATAGACACATAGAACAGATCACCTTGATCCAACAGAGACTGAGCTGATTTTTTTGTTTTTTAAGGCTTTGTCTACCTCTGGTTTGTCTGGGGTTCTGAGGATGCACTTCTCCAGTGGTCCCAAATGAGAAACTGAGGTGTTTGTTGCATTCTCTTCCTCCTTGGGCAGTCCCAAATTCTATTTTTTTTTCTTTTCAGAACAATACGATTGTTGGAATTTCCATTTTATTTTGCAGAGGTGTTTTGCATAGCTCTTTAACCTCTTGCTCTTTGTGGAAAATGCCTCAGGAGAGGATCCTCCAAGTGATAGGCCTACTTGTCTATGTCTCCTTTCTGATGACATACTTGGCTTCTTAAAACCCACTCCTTTGGCAACACCCAAACTCTAACTTTTGTCTCTCTATGCCTGTGGGATTGCCAAAAGTTCTGCTGATTTCTCCGCCTCTTTGCAGTGGCCCCATGTCCAGATTCCCTGTGTTTAGCACCATGCCAAGAACTGGCAAGTTCTACAAGGGAAAAAGCATCCGCAGAATATATACTCTCTGTTCTACAGTTATCTTCTCTCCAGGATCTTGGCCATTCACATCCTAATTGTCTTGAGAACTCAGATGCCTTTATACAGATGTATCTTCTGGCTTTTCTAGTTTTGCTTGATGAGGGCATCGATCTGCTGCAAGTTATTACATTTAAGCCAGGAATGGAAGTTTGTTTTATTTTCTTTTTAACAAAGTGTTTAGTAGAGGTCTGCTGCTAAATCAGGATTCCATCTGAAAGACAGTATATAGCAATAAATCATTAGAAGGGTGAGTGAGAGTATCTGAAAGAGAAGTTCCGGACATATTTTCTTTTTAAGCTAACTTTGCCCCTGTTATAATAAGAACACTTTATTTGTTGTCTTTATTAGAGGTCATTTGAAAAATGTAGCCTTTTGGTATAGGATTTAAGAATCCATAGAGAAAATTTAAAAATCAGAATATCGTCAGTGTTCTTTAACACTGATGACCAAAAAGTTTCAGTTCTTAAAAATCAAAATAAGATTATCGGTATTATTTAATGGCGCAAACTGAAATACCACTTAATATAGGTTCTCCAAATATCGGACAATGTTACAAATTTTCTGATCTTGAAAAACACCTTGGAAGTTTGATGGAATATCTGTATCTAAAAACATGTTTAAAGAGACAGAAATTTCCTAAGAGGATCTGAGATCTTCTACTTGTCATAATGTTCTTAAAACTTTTGGTTGTAATATTTTCTCAATGTATAACTAATTCTCTGAAAATAACTCTGATAAAAAGCATTCGATGCAATATTTTCCTAGAATTGAAACTAATTGT
This sequence comes from Meles meles, assembly GCF_922984935.1. Classification (NCBI taxonomy): domain Eukaryota; kingdom Metazoa; phylum Chordata; class Mammalia; order Carnivora; family Mustelidae; genus Meles; species Meles meles. Next base: position 28,825,886 of record NC_060067.1, read on the forward strand.
TTTGTCTCACACTTGATGGATAAACAGGGTGCTAACAATCATAGATATGTTCATAGTTCATGTGCTAGGGAAAGAGTTACTGCCAAATCTGATCTTTGTGTAAGCATAAGAATATCATTTCTAGCATACACACACAGTTACTAAAAATGTGTTCATACTAAGAATATATATACCAACTAGAGAAATATTTATTATATAATACAGTCTTAATCATATGAGGATTTATGCTATTAGGCCACTTATAAATATACCTGATGAAGTCTTTTTCTCATTTTTTTCATTTATTTGGTACATATCAATTGAGTACCTACTCTGTTCTGAGCATCATCCCAGGTAATCTGAGAAAATAAAAATAATCTTGATAATCACAATATTAATTTGTACTCATATAGTGCAGTAGTTCTCAACCAGGAGTCATTTTGTAGCCCCTACTTGGGAATATTTGGCAATTTCTGTAGACATTTTGGTTGTTAATCTCTACCCACAGAAGGATTTAATACTAGCATCTAGTGGGTAGAGACCAGATATGCTGTGTAACATCCTACAATGCACAGAAAACTCCTCACAACAAAAGAGCTATGTGTCTCAAAATACCAATAGTGCTGCTTTTGGGAAACCCTAGTCTAAGGCTTTATGTTTTGCAAAGTATTTTATAATAGAAATATTAATAATAATTGCCATGTTTCAAACATTTAAGGAGTGTTAAACCTCACCTGGTCCACCCTTATGTGAGAACCACTGTGAAAAGAATATTAGTGACTACATTTAAACATGCTTTCCCACAGAACTACAAAGGGATCCAGGTTAAATGTCAATGGAGTAAAGTGGAGTCAACTGCACAAAGGAATTCTGAATTTTGGAAAAAGGGAAGGGTCCAACCTGGCAAAGAGAGATGGTGTTCTGTAGGCATTCAGCGCTGTGAACTTGTGTTGGGCATCAGCTCCTATTTAGTCCATGAAATGAACTGTCACTAAAAGCTGACTCCCATTGTAGGCTTTTTCTTCCCACTTGTGAATCATTTGTCCCAAGAAAATAGTAATTTCCTTCTTTACGTTATGGATCCCATTCTCCTTCCCAAAGTGCTTTCACAGCTGTTAGCTCACTTGCTTCCAGAGTAAATCTCTGAGGTATTATCATCTTCATTTAATTAATTAGGAAACTAAGGGTCAGGGAGATAGTTTCAGGATTATTTTAAATCTGTCCCGCAAGGCCCTATCATCTACCCAATAGTCCACCATTGTGGGACCATCCTGGTATTCAATTATTAATCCTTGAGCATTACCTTTTCTTACAGCCCCCTACTCACAAGAGCTTTCGAAATGTCTTTTCGGACTGAATGGAACCAAAGTGCAAGACTTGTAACAGCTGCTTTCCCCAATGCACAGCTCTGTGAATTTCATTCTTTGGTTAGCCTTCTTCAGATCAGTCAAAACTCTGAAGAGATTTCGTTGTCATATACAAAGATACACAGTTCTCTTATCCTCTCTATCTTATATTGACCCCACATCCTGTAAAGTAAATAATGTGCTAAAGTGATGACACTGTGGGAACTGTTCTTCAGAGGTTTTAAAATAAACATTCGTGTGTGTTTCCATAGTTGAGTCGTGAGAACTCAGGAGCAAAAGGTCAGGGCCCATCAATCATCTGAGCTTTCTCATAATCCTTTACTTCACCTTCTCTGTGATCATATATGAAAAGTCATTTTTAAATGGTATTTTGTAGGTCTAAAGAGAACTCCCCTACCATGAAAGACCTTCAGCTATTTATTTTTTCCTCGTTCTTTTCCTTTTCTAGTATCTTATTTGCCTTTCCAGCACTGGTTGCTGAGAGCAACCATTGCGGCACAGTAGCAGCAAAATGGTAGTTTTGGGATCTCGGTAAAACACGTACTCTGAATTTCTGCTCTTGGGTTGTGGATTCATCTGGGAGAAATAATGCAGTACTGTTTCTTTGAGGTGCTGAATGGTTTGCCACAGACAGATGATTATAGATAGCATCAAGACGTTACTAAAAGCTAGCCATACACTTTTCATTACAATGAATAGTCAAGTAAAATGGGGTTTTCTTAGAACTTCCAATTTTCCTACATTTATAATTTTAAATTATTTTAAAAATTGAAACCATGGAATCATTTTGTTTTTCCCATGTGTGGATGCTTCTTTTAAGGGCACCAAACTTAGATCTAAAGATTGTATTCAAGCCCTAACCATTCTACTTCCTAATTGCATGGCCTTGAGCAAGTTTCTTAAACCTGTTTAGTCCCTCTTTCCTCATGGTTTTTTTTTTTTTTTAAGATTTTATTTATTTATTTGGCAGAGAGGGATCACAAGTAGACAGAGAGGCAGGCAGAGAGAGAGAGGGGGAAGCAGGCTCCCCGCCGAGCAGAAAGCCCGATGCGGGACTTGATCCCAGGACACCGAGATCATGACCCGAGCCGAAGGCAGCAGCCCAACCCACTGAGCCACCCAGGCGCATAATACGTGGGTGGTAGAACTGTCTTATGGGCTAAATGAGATAATGTATTTGAAAGTATTTTGGAAACCATAGCAAGCTATATAAATGTGAATGCGTCAATTCAACAGACATTTCAAAGCATATTCTATGTACCAGGCAGTTTACCAGGAACTGGAAAATGAAAGATGGCAAATGTACTTTTAAAGTGCTCATAGGCTGGTGGAAGGATGGACATCTAAGCACAGAGGCAGAGCCTGAGACAAGGGTTTGGTCACAAATGGTATATTTGGAAGAGGCATGGGACAGTGGGGAAGGGTGATTCAGGGAAGGAAAGATGGCCAACAGAGGTGCATTATTAAACCAGCTACCATAGTGGGCAACTGGAACTTCATCTTTAGGGAAAAATCTGGAAATGGTGTATAATGTATGGTTCAGAATTAACCCACTAGTGGGTGAGGTAGCTAGGGTATGCACTTACTTTCTTTAGCCTTTGAAACTGATAGTATCTACTATAATCCATAAGTACTATGTCTTCTGAGAGTAGAGACATGGGAGAGTGGAGGAGGGAGTACAAAACTTGTCTGTGCCCTGCAATAGAAGGCTTTTGTCCCTGTTGACTTCTTCATCTGTAGCACTCTCTTTGCCTTTGATTTCTAGAACACTGCTCTGTTTGGTCTGCTTCCCACCACATCGGCCAGTCTCTTTCCTTTTCCTCTGTGGGCCCTAAGATCCTAGACTCAACCCTCTTTCCTCAACATTCTGTACATTTCCCCTAGGAAATCTCTTGTCTGTGGCTGTTTAAGTACTGGTGACTCTTAAATCTATATTTCACATCAAATTGTATTCTACTTCCCCATACTTTAACCCATATCCCAGTGTTCTCGCTTCCACCTCTCAAGCAAAGCTGCTTTTTTCCAGGTCTCCAGGGATTTTCATCCAGGTTGCTAAATCCCATGGGAAGTTCTCAGTTCCCCCTCTGACTTGACTTCCTGCAGCATTTTCCACCATTAATTATTCCCTCCTTCCTGGTAAGCTCTCTTCCCTTGGCTTCCAGGAAGAAGTCACTTATTTTCAGCCATCTTTGGTGTTTTCTTCTTATTTCTATCACTTCTAAATACTGGAGTGCCTCAGGCTTGGTCTTTGGATCTTGCCTGTTTCAGGATCTGATTCTGGCTATTCAGGCTTGTGGCTTTAAATTACTTCCACACACCGACAACTACCAATGTGGGTCTCGAGCTTGACTCTTCTCTGAACTCTGAATCTGAATGCATATTTGTTTCTCTCTCTTTCTCTCTCACACACACACATGCACACACATACACATGCACCACACTTACACACACTGCCTTCTATTTACTTCCACTTGAGTGTCTGAAAGGCATGTCAAACATAACATGTACTAACCTGATCAGGTATTACCCCCACATCACTCCTCTCCCAGCTTTCCCTCTCTTAGTAAATAACAACTTCATTCTTCTCATTGCTCCAGGCAAAAATTTTCAGTCATCCTTGACTCTTCTCTTTCTCTCCTATACCATTTCTGATCTGTCAACAAATTCCATTGGCTCTGTTGTCAAAATATATGCATAATCCAATCAGGACTCCCCCCTCCGTAACCACTACTTGGTCCAAGCCACCTCAACTTGTTCCTGGATTATCCTCCAGCTTCTTATTTGCTTCTTTGCTGCCTTCCTATGCGCCTGTATGTGGTTGTCCACATAGAAGCAAATGTTCTTTTTTGCTACTCAAATCCTATTGGTCTTTAAATGTTCACATCTCTACTCTCCACTTTTTTTTTTTTTAAGGTTTCCCATCTCAGTCAATATAAGAGCCGGCATCTTTATAACCTTCAGGACCATTCATCAGTACTGTTGCAGTGCACAACTCCAGGGGAGCACCAATCACACAGAATTCAATGTACCTAAGGGTTTCTTGGAGTTGTGCAACATAGACATCTGGCCCTACGTTATCTGGCTCTCTTAAGCCTCTCACTTCTCTCTTAGTACTTTCCTTTTGGCTTTCTAGGTTCCAGCTATTCTGTTCCATCTGCTGCCATGCTCTTCTCCTGCATATCCCTTCTCAGTTCTCTTAAGCATCTGTCTGTTGGGCTATAACATAGTGCATGTGAGGGAGAGTGGCCAAAGACAAAGTAAGGAAGAGAAGCTCTACCAGTAACAGCTATCATTATCCATGTTATTAGTGAGAAAGCTAAGGACATGGAAAATTTCTTTTTCTCTTTTTTAGATTTTTTTAAAAAATTATTTATTTGGCAGAGAGAGATCACAAGTAGGCAGAAAGGCAGGCAGAGAGAGAGGGGGGAAGCAGGCTCCCTACTGAACAGGGAGCCCGATGTGGGGCTCAATCCCGGGATCCTAAGATCATGACCTGAGCCAAAGGCAGAGGCTTAACCCCCTGAGCCACCCAGGCGCCCCAGGACATGGAAAAATTCTTAATAAATTTCATGATCAGGGTGCTTGGGTGGCTCACATCAATTAAGCACCTGACTCTTGATTTCTAGCTTGGGTCATGATCTCAGGGTCATGAGATCATGCCCTTCGTTGGGCTCTGACTGGGCATGGAGGCTGCTTGAGATTTTCTCCCTCTCCCCCTGCCTCTGCCACCCACCTCTCTCTCTCTCAAAAATAATAAAAATAATAATCATAGATTAAATTAAATAAATTTAAAGAAGAATCTTCATGATCAACTTTACTGATACTTGAATTACATTGCTAAAAATTGAAGCTTGACATTTTTTTAAAACATCATTTAAAATCCCTAACACTTTTTTCAATCCATCCATAAACCGTAAGAAATGCTCATCTTGTGATTTCTTCTGTTTTTCTGTAAGAACCACAGTCCTGTTTGGATTTCACTATGCCACATACCCAGCAGAAAGAAGCAGCGCCAAACAAAATAGATTTCTTCTTGAGCCTAAATACAACCTGTTCTCTTTGGGCCCAGTAATTTTTGTTTTTTAGATCATTTGAGATTAGGTTTCTATTCTCTGCCAAATATTGCTTTGCTTGAGGTGGCACAGTGGTCCCCCAAACAGAAATAAGAAGTTTCCTTTCCTCACCTGCAGTCATTCTTCTCACTCTCTTTACAAGTTAGTTACATAACTTAGAGGCTGATAACTCAGAAGCCCAAGAGCTTACATTGGTCCCTGAGTTTCTTGCAATATGTATATATATGTAATTAAAATAAATTTAGAATTTATAAATATATATAATATATTAATTATATATTATTATATATTATTTACTTAATATATGTGATCATATATGATTATAATATATTAAGTATAATTTATTAATTATATATAATATACAATATATATGTTTTTTTTTAGTTTGGTGGCTGGAGACCAAGGACATCCACATTTTGTTCAATATTGTACCTCATAATCAGAAATCCACATGTGTGGCCTTATAGATTATGAAGAAATACAGCAATTTTTAGCTACAAAATAAAAGTCCAATTTTTTTCAGACTTTTCATACCACTATCCCTTTTTTAGTCGATAACCAGTTTGGTCACTGTAGCAGGAATGCTGATCAGTCACACCCTCGACAGTTCAAAACCTCATTTATTTTAATTCTAAATGCAGCTTTATACCCCCCGATTTAATCATAACAGATTCATCTTTACAGAACCAGATAGTTGAATGAAACTGCTGAGGTTTTTTTCTTCACATAATTGAAATATTAGCTTAGTTCTAAGTTTTGTTATTTGTCTCCAAGAATTCCCAAAAAGGGATAATATTGGGGGGGGGGAGGGTATTTGGTGGATGCAGGTTTTTAAGCTCAATCCATTCTCCTTGAAATTGAACTAGAATGATGTAGTAATTGCCTAGTAATTCAGGCATCGGAGTGTCTGAACTCCAAGCTCTAGGCTGCCCACTGAAACTAATGTGTGATTCGGGATCATTACATCAAAATCTGTGAATCTCTTTTGAAGTTACAACATCACCATGCCAAATAGAACTTCGATCTTCATAACTTCAATTCCATTGAGCTCATCCATTGGGAAGTAATCGTCTTCTTCATTTTCATCTGTTCAATCCATATGTTTATTTTGTGTCTAAAGCCCTGCACCCATTTTAACAAAATGAGCTAGACTGTTATCAGGGAGACAGTGTAACAGCTTTTTAGAGCTGAGGTCTTCTAAATATTTTGGCCTGTGTAACTCTAAAAGGATTTTGAAAAATGATACACCCCTTGCAGACTTTTAAGTTAATATCTGAAAAATTTAGATCGTGAATGTAATCGGAAAAGAGTTTAATTTGAAGGATATTATAATTGGTATTTTAAAATGAAACTATTATGTTACTTTTTAAAATGTGTCCAAAGGAATTTAAATACCATAGTGAGGTGACTCTCACCAACCATTCAAAATTTACAAGCTCTTCTCTCTTTTTTTCTTTCTTCTTTTTCTTTTCTTTCTTTTCCTTCTTTCCTTTCTTCCTTCCTTCCTTCCTCCTTCCTCCCTCTCTCTTCTTTCCCCCTTCCCTCCCTCCCTCTCTTTCTTTTCCCTTTCTTGATTTTATTCCTTTATTCAAGAGAGAGAAAGATAGAGAGAACATGAGAACAGAAGAAGAGGGAGAAGCAGGCTCCGTACCTAGCAGGGAGCACCACACCCCAGGATCGTGACCTGAGCCAAAGGCAGATGCTGAACCAACTGAGGCACCCAGTCACCCCTTTAAAAAAAAAACTATTTTGAGAGAGAGGAAGAGAAGGAGTTAGCCATAGGATAGGGGCAGAGCAGAGAGAGGGAGACAAGCAAACTCCCCAGAGCCCAATTCAGGGTTTGATCCCAGGACCCTGAGGTCATGACTTGAGCCCATTATCAATAGTCCTCGCTTAACCAACTGAGCCACCCAAGTGCACCTACAAGCCCTTCTTCTCCTCCTTCTCCTCTTCCTCCTCCTCTTCCTTCTTCTTCTTCTTTTAAAGATTTTAAAAATTTATTTGACAGAGAGAGATAGCGAGAGAGGGAACACAAGCAGGGGAGTGGGAGAGGGAGAAGCAGGCTTCCCGCTGAGCAGGGAGCCTGATGCAGGGCTCCATCCTAGGACCCTGGGACCATTACCTGAGCAGAAGGCTTGATAACTGAGCCACCCAGGCACCCCTACAAACTCTTCTTTTAACAGTTAGCAGATATTACATTGTTTTTCTTTCTCCCTGAGCTCTCATTTCCATTCCCTTTTCTCCCAATGAATTTCATTCTGGTGTAATCTCTTTTGGTGCTGAGAATTATTTTTATCCCACTACCACACATCTCTAGAACCAAATCATGTATAAAAATGGACATTATTACTTGGAAACATTTTCCCTCAGTCATGAGACTCAGAATGCCAACAATTCTTTTTTGATTAATTTCCCATAAAAATTATGATTTAAATCTATTAAAGTTTTTATAATTACTAAACGTATATGAGGGACGGTTAGTTTTCTTTTAAAACTGGTTTGTGTACAACGTAACAGTGTTTGCCGTCATTCCATTCCTGTATTTTTTTCTTCTAGGTGGTTGTGCTTTGAAACTTACTCACATAATTAAGTACAGGGGTTTTATTATAATAATGGCATTCAGTTAAACTTCCTATTTAATGTCAAAATTCACATTATAATAACCTTTCATTAAAAAGTATTTCTAATGATTAGATGACAACTTGATAAAATTCTCCTTCCATTTTTGAAAACACAGAGGTGGGAAGCACTATACTTGCATGCCAATTTGCCATTCAGTTATTAGAGTCATCATGGTCTTAATTTCTTAGACGTTTGCCAGGATTTATTAAATTCTATGTATGATTTTTTTTTCACTTAGAAGTACTCTATTTAATCATTTATTCAGAGAGAATTTGGAAAACAGAAATATTGTTAATTTCAATTAATTTTTGCTAACACAGTATTTTTGATAAAAACCTTATCATTATTGCATGCTTTCAATATATATATCAAATCTTTGGTGCTTATTAGTTTATTCCTTCAACTTTTAGAGAATTTATCAAATTGGTAAAGCCACTTTTCAATGTTAAACTAATTGGCCGAATTAGAATTACTTTCTGACAGAAAGAGGCTGACTTTATTTTTTATTTTTCAGTTTATATTAGTCTGTTAATATGTGTTCCCATGCTAAGAATCTTACCGTTATTTATTTATTTATTTATTTTAATTTAACTTTTTAATTAATTTATTTTTTTCAGCTTAACAGTATTCATTGTTTTTGCACAACACCCAGTGCTCCATGCAATACGTGCCCTCCCTATTACCCACCACCTGCTTCCCCCAACCTCCCACCCCCGCCCCTTCAAAACCCTCGGGTTGTTTTTCAGAGTCCATAGTCTCTCATGGTTCATCTCCCCCTCCAATTTCCCACAACTCCCTTCTCCTCTCCATCTCCCTATGTCCTCCATGTTATTTGTTATGCTCCACAAATAAGTGAGACCATATGATACTTGACTCTCTCTGCTTGACTTATTTCACTCAGCATAATCTCTTCCAGTCCCGTCCATGTTGCTACAAAAGTTGGGTATTCATCCTTTCTGATGGAGGCATAATACTCCATTGTGTATATGGACCACATCTTCCTTATCCATTCATCCGTTGAAGGGCATCTTGGTTCTTTCCACAGTTTGGTGACCGTGGTCATTGCTGCTATAAACATTGGGGTATAGATGGCCCTTCTTTTCACTACATCTGTATCTTTGGGGTCAACACCCAGTAGTGCAATTGCAGGGTCATAGGGAAGGATAATACTTTTGAGATTCCACATGTTGTTACATATATCAATGTTTTTTTTGTTTTACCTTTTAATAGTATTCCATTGTGTGGAGGTTCCCTAATGTTATTTATTTGTTGAAGGTCATTTTTTGTTTCCAGTTTTTGGTGGTTATGAAAATTATTGCTAAACACAAGATTACACCTGATTACAGTTTTTGTAAGCAAATTTCTCTAGGATAAATACCTAAATTGGTAAGTGTGTGTGTTATTTTTTTCAGAAACTGCCAAACTGTCTTCCAGAAAGGCTATTTTATTTTGCCTTCCCTTCAACAATACATATGAATGTCAGTTGCTTCACAAACTCGCCAGCACTTGGTATTGTCAAGTTGAATGTTCTCATTTTTGCGTTAGGCATTCCAACAGGTGTGTAGAGGTATCTCATAGTGGTTTTATTTTTATTTATTTATTTTTTAATTTTATTTATTTGACAGAGAGAGATCACAAGTAGGCAGAGAGGCAGGCACAGAGAGGGGGGGAAGCAGGCTCCCTGCTGAGCAGAGAGCCCGATGTGGGGCTCGATCCCAGGACCCTCAGATCATGACCTGAGCCGGAGGCAGAAGCTTAACCTCTTCAGCCACCCAGGCGCCCCTCATAGTGGTTTTAATTTGCATTTCCCCAATGACTAATGATGAGTGTCTTTTAACATGCTTGCCATCAATATATCTACTTTTGTCAAATGTCTATTCATATCTTTTGCTCATTTTTCCCCTTAGGTTGTATGATTTCTTACTGTTGAGTTTTGAAATTCTTTTATGTATTTTGTGTATAAGTCCTTTGTAATTTGTGATTTGGAAATATTTTCTCCCAGTTTGTACATTGTCTATTATTATTTTTTTTTCTTCACGCTGTCTCTCAAGTTTTAATTTTGATGAAGTCCGATTTATTAATTTTGTCTTGTATGGAATACACTTTTTTGTCCTATAAGAATTCTTTAGTATATGTGCTGCCGAAGCGAGCACATTGTCCTATAAGAATTCTTTGCCTCATTCACATGCACACAGCTTTTCTCCTGTAGTGTCTCCCAAGACTTTTATACTTTTCACTGTACTATGATCTGTAGTGAGTTAATTTTTATATAATATATGAAATATAGGTCAAGTAATGCTTTTTTCTTTTTGCACATGTATGTCCAATTTCCTAGGACAATTCGTTGAAAAGATTAGATTGCTTTTGCAACTCTGTTAAAAATTAATTGACCATATTTCTGTGGGTCTATTTCTGGACTCTTTATTCTGTTCCATTGGTCTTTTTATCTACCCCTGAACCAAATCCATTCTGTCTTGGTTATTATAGCTTTATATTAAGTCTTAATATCTGGTAGTATGAGTTTTCCAACTGTGTTCTCACTCAAAATTTATTTTTCCATTTCTACCTCCATTCTAGTACTTCACTTTTCTATATAAATTTTAGAATCAGATTGTCAAAAAATCCTTCAAATATTTCAGTTGGAATTGTGTTAAAGCTCTAAATAAATTTAGAGAGAAATCAATTTGATATCTTCAAATGTAATGAATCTTTCAAGCCATGAACTCAGTTTATCTCTCCATTTATTAGGTCTGCCATGGTTCTTTAATCAATATTTTATAATTTTCATTATAGGTGTTGCACATATTTTGTTAGATATTTTTGGAGCTATTGTAAAGGTACTTCTTTAGAATAGTCATTTCGTATTCTTCATTGTTTATTACAGGAAACAGAATTCTGAGATGGCCCATAAGATTCCAGTCTTCTGGTGTATAATCTCCCTATTTTTGAATGTGGGTGTGAAAGTAGTATGATCAGTCAGTCAATCCTGTGATTAGTTATGTTATATGCCACAGCTGACTTTAAGAAAAGTAGAGTATCTTTGGCAAGTCTGGCCTAATTGGGTGATTCCTTAAACTAAATCTGTCTTCCTGGTTCTCAAGGGTTTCTGTCGTGAAAGATGTTGAATTCTACGAAATACTTTTCCACATCTTCTGGCATGATGGTGTGGTTATTCTTTAGCTTGTTAATGTACAGATTATATTTATCACTTTTTAAAAGGATTTATTTGTTTATTTGAGAGAGAGAGAGAGAGAGAGTATGCACACAAGCACAGGGGCAGAGGGAGAGAGAATCGCAAGGGGACTTCACACTGTGTAGAATGTGATGCAGGGCTCAATCTCAAAATACTGAGGTCACAACCTGAGCCAAAAGCAAGAGTCAGCAGCTTCACCAACAATGCCACCCAGGTGCCCCCATTTATTACTTTTGGAATGTCGAACTACCCTTGTATTCCCAGAATAAACATTTATTTGACTATTGTGTGTGTGGATATGATTTTCTTTTCTTTTTTTTTAAAAAGATTTTATTTATTTATTTGACAGAGAGAGATCACAAGTAGGCAGAGGGGCAGGCAGAGAGAGAGAGATGAGGAAGCAGGCTCCCCGCTCAGCAGAGAGCCCAATGTGGAACTCGATCCCAGGACCCTGAGATCATGACCTGAGCCGAAGGCAGAGGCTTAACCCACTGAACCACCCAGGCACCCTGGATATGATTTTCTTTCAGTTATTCCTGTTTGGGTTTTGCTGAGCTCAAGTCTAAATTTGTAGCTTTCATTAGATTTCAAGAGTTTCAGGCATTAATTTTTCAACAATTTTTTTTGTACAAGTCTCATTCTTCTTTCTTTCTTGGACTTAAATGACATCTTTCTTGGACATTTAATGACATTTTTCATATCTGACAGGTCCCTGAAGTTATGTTCATTTTTTTTTCAATCTTTTTTCTCTCCATTGTTCAAGTTGGGTGATTTATATTCTACATTCAAGCTCGTTGATTCTTTCCATTGTCATCTTCATTTTGCCATTCAGTAGCTTTTAAAAAAATCATAGTTTTCAATTCTAAAATCTCCATTTGATTTTTCTTACAGCTGCTATTTCTCCACTGGCACTCACTTCAAATTTGTTGATCCTCACTTCAAAAAACATGGGTATAAGGGCTGCTATAAAGACTATCAAATAATTCCAGTATCTAGGTTTTTTCAAGAATGGTGTCTATTGATTATCTTTTCACTTGGAGGCTGCTGAAAGTGTCCTTTTTTGTATGTCAACTAATTTTGGATTACATCCTGGGTGTTTTTAATATAAGATTCTGGGTCCTATTAAAAGTCTCCAGAGAATGTTGAACTTTGTTTGTGTGTTTGTTTCTTTTCATAGTCAACTGACCCAGTTAGGTTCAGGTCACAGGTCCTATAGTACATTCTGTGGCCTTTAGGGCCAATGTCAGTTTCCTTTTCAAAGACTATGTGGCATTATTTGGATCGTTCAACAGATGTGCTTCCCAGGGACCAGTCTGGTATTTGGACCATAGACTGCATTGTAGTTCAGTTCTCAAAGCCTATGATGTTCAAGTTCAAGTCATTGCCATGCGTGCATCTCTGGGGGATAAGCTCAGGACTTCATGCACAGTTCTACAGGATCTTCTCCTTAAGCTCTCTTCTTTCTGTGATCTCCCCAAAACTCTGACTCCAAGGGACTCTTCCTCCTGGTCCTTTGTCCAAAACGCTGTCATTTCAGCATCCTTTTACTCATCTTCCTCCAGGGCAAACAAGCAGCCTGGGCCACTTCTATTCCCATTGTGGTGTGAGTGCAGCTTTAGGACTGGGACACCCCTCCAGAGGAGGCTCAGGAAAACAACTGGGAGGGGAATTTCCTCTACTCCTTTGTTTTGCAGGGTCCCTTCCTCCCATTCCTCTGAACAGAGAGAGAGCTTCTGTTGACCATGCCTGCTGCACAGTTCTGTAATTTCTCTGCCCAGACTCTGTGTTCGAAAATATGGGTGGAAAAAGAAAAACACCAGAAAACTCACTTTCTAAGTAGTCCTTTTTTTTTAATGAGATATAAGCAATATATAACATTATATTAGTTTCAGGTGCACAATATAATGATTTGGTGTTTGTATTACTCTCTCTTAAGTCTTGATTTCTCTTCCTCAGCTACCTGCTATTCTTTACTTTTCAGATACCAGAGATAGTTGCTTTGTATGTTTTGCCTGTGATTTTTGGTTATAATCAAAGGGAGAGATAAGGTGGAAGAATCTTCTGGCATCTTAACTGGGGCCGGTGGCTTAGAATCTCATTCTTTTCTTCTAATTTTAGCCTCTATATTCAGGAGGACAAAACCCAATGCCTGGACAGTTTTTGCTGGAACGAAACGAGCGCCCTCTCCTTCCATGTTTCTTACCTGTGCTCTTTTGACTTTGCCCTACAAGGGATTTCTCTTAGGAACAATATAGTCTCTTAACATTTGGGGAGTGGGGATGCAAGATGACTAAACTGAAGGTATTTTGCAATGTCTCCATGTTTAGAAACTCAGATGTTTTGCACCCCAAGAGTATACACTGGAGCAGGTTTCGAATGGATCAGAGGCATGTCTTTCTTTCACCCATAAAGAAAGGGATCTCATGAAATAGGGGGTGGGGAAGGGAAAACTGATGACTTTACCCTTGGACGTGTCCTTAAGTAAGGTAATTATGGAAAAGAGGGAATTTAAGGATGAGGACATTGATTCCTTTAAAACTATCTCTGCCTGTGTGTACCCTTGGAAAGTCTTTGCTTCTGCCTCAGGAAGCATATTCTAATCCTAGAAGATGGTTAATGTAGAATCTAGCAGACTTGGCTATTATCCGTTTCTACCCCTTTAGTAATAATCTAAAGTTGAAAATAGGTGCATATAGTATAAAAAGGAATCACAAGTGAAAGAAACTCATATGCACACATACAAATGATTCATTAATACATGGGTTAAATATTAAGAACAGAAAAGTGCTGAGAAATTGTGAAGATGGGGTAGCTACGTGTTAGAGGCTGGTGGGGCTAGTCTGTGCAAACGGTACGTTGGTTAGAAATTTGTGGAAGGGAAGATCAATTACTTTTCAGTTAAGTTTCCTCTCTGGTAAATACGGTTAAGGCAATTACAAAATTGGAAAAGAAAAAAAAATAGAAGAAATAGTAACTGAGGGGTGCCTGGGTGGCTCAGTTGTTAAGCGTGTCTGCCTTCTGCTCACATCATGGTCCCAGGGTCCTGGGATGGAACCCCTCGACTGGCTTCCTGCTGGGCGGGAGGCCTGCTTCTCCCTCTGCCATTCCCCTCCTGCTTGTGTTCCCTCTCTCGCTGTCTCTCTCTGTCAAATAAATAAACAAAATCTTTTTTTTAAAGATATTTAAAGATCTTTAAAGATTTTTAAAGATGTTTAAAAGATTTTTAAAATCTTTTTTTAAGATTTTATGAAATCTTAAAAAAAATCTTTAAAAAAGATTTTATGAAATCTTAAAAAAGAGATATATTTTAAAAAAGGAAAGAAATAGTAACTGAACTCTTCAATCCAAATAATAGTTTTAATAATAGCATTTAATATCCATTCATCTGTTGATGGACATCTAGGTTCTTTCCATAGTTTGGCTATTGTAGACATTGCTGCTATAAACATTCGGGTACACGTGCTCCTTCGGATCACTGCGTTTGTATCTTTAGGGTAAATACCCAGTAGTGCAATTGCTGGGTCATAGGGTAGTTCTATTTTCAACATTTTGAGGAATCTCCGTGCTGTTTTCCAGAGTGGTTGTACCAGCTTGCATTCCCACCAACAGTGTAGGAGGTTATGGACATTGGGGAGGGTATGTGCTATCGTGAGTGCTGTGAAGTGTGTAAACCTGGCGATTCACAGACCTGTACCCCTGGGGATAAAAATACATTATATGTTTATAAAAAAAATTGGAAGGGGAGGCGAACCATAAGAGACTATGGACTCTGAAAAACAACCTGAGGGTTTTGAAGGGGTGGGGGTGGGAGGTTGGGGGAACCAGGTGGTGGGTAATAGGGAGGGCACGTGTTGCATGGAGCACTGGGTGTTGTGCAAAAACAATGAATACTGTTACGCTGAAAAAAATAAGTAAATTTATAAAAAAAAGTTTTCAACAAACATGTAATAAAGTAACATTTTTTAAAAAGTAAAAAATAGCATTTAATAATAATATAATGATAATATATAATTATTGTTGAGCACTTCTTATAAACCAAATGTTATATTAAGAGTTCAGAGATATATCTTAGTTACTGCTCATGGAAGCACTGTGAGTATTATGGCCATTCTTCCTATTCGGGACTACCTATTGTGTCCCCCAGCCCACCCCCCCGCCCCGAATTCATATATTGGAACTCTAACTCCCAGTGGAATGGTATAGAACAGAACCTTTAGGAGATAATTGGGTTTCCATGAGGTATAAGGGTGAACCCAATGGTGGAATTAGAGTCTTAGAAGAAAAGAGAGGTCCTTGGTCCTTCTCTGTGGCATATACAAAAGAAGGCCATGTGGGGACATAACCAGGAAGAGAGTCCTCACCTAGATCTCGACCATGCTGTCACTGACTTAGGACTTCCAGCCTCCAGGACTGTGAGAAATGAATGTTTTGTGTTACCACCTACGCTGTGGTATTGTTGCTACAGCCTAAACTGACTGAGACACTTTCCATTTGTAGATGGAGAGCTGATGCTAAGAGAGGTCATGCCATTTGCTCAAGGTTCTAGAGATAAGAGTGGGCAGGCTATGATTTGAACCTGTTTGAATCTGAGCCTATTCGAGCTCACAGATTCAGTACATCACTGTTGTAAATGTAGCACACAGATATTCAAAGGAGAAAAGAGGATTTCTGTGTACATTTAACTTACTAACATTCAAAATTAGCTCAAAATGGTGATTTCTGTATGCAAAGATGACTTATTAAGAATCATTCATTGGAAGAGATTAAAAATCATTAATTAAAAAATCATGAAAATGATTTAAAAATCATTAATTAAAGAGATTAAAGATTAGACCTATGACATTAGGCCCACAAAAGAAGGGAGGGGCTTATTCCATGCAAAAGGTACATGTTGCATAAGGACAATTCTGCATACATGAATGCGTATAGCACGTGATTCATATCTATAAAGCAAATACTACTCATTAACCTTATAATCTGCGATTAGATAAGCAGTGGTTACCTGCGCACACCCCACTTGGCTCCTGTCTCTTTTCTTCATTCATGAGAATGTTCTTATTTTTCTTTTCGTGGTTGGTAGTTCAAATAAATCTCAACACAGCACAAAAAAAGTGGCTGTTTGGTTTAGAACCATTGATATTGACCGGGTAAGAAGTTTGGAGTTTTACTTTCAATCTCCTCGGACAAGATGTCAGTCAAGTATGGTTTAATTTAGGCTAAGGTTTTCCACTGAAAATAAGTCTGCCTGCTGGCAGTCTTCTAATTGAAGAAAACATTGTAATGTTCAGATCTGCCTGGTATAGAACAGTAGTGATAAAAATAAAAGCCTTGAAATATTTTTATTTCATGAAGTCTCCATTTTGCAAGTCAAATACAGATGCAGACACAAATGTACTGACCTTTTATTTATTTCTGTTATCGGTAGCACATTTTTGCTATTTTTATGACGCAAGCAGTGCAAATTCATCTGACTAGAGACTTGATAGAAAGTAAAATGCAAGGCCACATTCTTGAGCAATAAAATAGCATCTATCCTTTGGAAACTTGTCTTACTAAAAATCAATTCAAATGGATATGGCAGATGTTTTTAACAAAATATGAAAAAGATCTTCACTCAAAAATCGTGGAGGAACAATTGACAAGTTACTTCTGTCCCCTAAATGGCATATAGAGGGTCTGAAAGAGTTAATGTTTTCTCAAATTGACGATACATGTAGCCAGTGGCCCCACAGGACCTGGATTTTTACTCTATAGGGTTTTATGAAATATTATTCTTTTGGGCTCTTAAGCTGTTTCCAATTTTCTCAGTTTGGATTTCAGAAGACTCCCTGCTAAGCATAACTTTTGAATAAAGGATTTTTACACATTTTTATAGGATAAAATCTGAAGACTAGAAAACCTCTTGGTTATCTGGGAAACACAAAAGGCAGAGGATTAACAGTTGAACGTGAAAACAAAACAAGTAGTATCTTGTTCTGTGGGAAGTCAAAACTGTTAGGTATGATTTAATAGCCTTCTTTAAAGGAATAAATTACTAGAAAAATTTAAGTAAAAGAGGATTATTTTTATATTCTTGTTTTTTGAAGACCCAGCTTAAAGAAGTGCATTCACGCTGTTCATTGGGCAGGTATGGGAAAGCAACTAAGTGCCATTCATATGAGTGGAAGGCATGCTCAGGGCTGGGATTGTTACAGGCATTGGGGATTCAGGGCCAAAGAAAGCCAAGTCCTTGTTCTAAAGGACTCACACACTGGAGAATTTGGGGATTCACTGGGAAGAGAAAAGATAGATGTCTGGTTGGGAATCTCATATAGGGTGGTAGTTGTACCACTTGCCAAAGGAGAAACCACAGGGGAGAAGAGTAGTTTGGGAGGAAGAACAGTTGGACTTGTGAATTTCACGATTATATCAGTTGGATACCCGAAACTCAGGAGAGAGGTTTGAGCTGGGGCAACGAGAGCTTGGGAATTATTTGTGTAGACACTGGGCTGAAAATGAAAGTGGATGAGCTCACAGAGGGTGAATGGGAAGCAGGAAGGAGACAAGGAGGAAAGAGGACAAAGCTTCAGGACATTGAAAAGGTAGGTTGCAAAAGCAGTTTTGGTATCTGTCCTCTTCTGAGACCCATGGGAGTTGTGGGAAATGGCTCAATGACTCATCTTTGAATATTACACAGACTAAGGAACACTAGATCTTCTCCTTCATTATTCCTCTCTCGTCTGTTTTCCCCAGCTGATTATGAAACAGGCTGGTACTCTGCTGGACTCAGGAGGGTTGGAATGGAGGCACTGGGACTCAGGAAAATTGTTGGGAAAAAATGTGATTCATAGTACTCTATGGGAAGAACAAAAACACATAAATAAACATTATTTGGTTTAAAAATGAGTTCTTGTCAGTTTTTAGCTCAAGTTGCATAGGGGACAGTGACAAGTGTCATCTGCTAAAGACAAGGTCCTCCGAGTAATAAGAATGACAGCAACAACAGCAATAATAATAATGCCTTTTATTGCGTGCATGCTGGTATTGTGTGAAGTGCTCTATACATTCTGTTTCATTTAATTGTTTCTACAGCGTAATGGGTTTACACTAGTGTCCTTTTTTTATAGTTAAGAAAACAGAAGCTCATCATGCTAGGGTATCTCTTGACAGAATAACCTTGGTGCTCAGTATCCTTTTGACTGAGAGAATGAATGAAGGTGCTTTCAGCAATGAAGAAAATAATACTAGTTTGAAGGGCACTACACTAATCCAACTGTTTGCATTTCAGCTAGGGAATCTCATGAGGATGAGTATTATGAGGAACAAAATAAGCAAGCTGATAGCCATGTTTATTGCAGAGAAATGGACTTGCAGAAACTAAGTCTAATGAGATAGTGATTCATGTCACCAATGGGCGTCCCTCTTGGTGTTTGGCACAATCAGATGCCCAAAGCCAGTTCTGCCTGGAAGGCTGGATTGCGGGCTGTTTTGGTTTCTGCTTGGGGTACTGTGTTCCTGAGCCGCCCTTGTGCATTCGTCTGGGTTCCTCCTCAGCTTGTCGCAGGTTCACTGCTTTCATAGTGAGATACAGCGCTGTCTGTGTCTTTGTTTGTCCCTCTTTTATCTAGTGGCTAACTTCCCCAATTTCTTCCAGCCCTCACAGAGTCCCGGAAACTATAGCAACCGAAATTCCTAACAGCCAGCAGTCACGTAATAGAGTATCTCCCCCGCCCCCATTTAAATGTGATGCAGATGTTTTATTTCTTATTCTGTGCCATGCCTCATATAGGTCTAACAGATTCAACGTGAATGACTAACATAGTCAAGAAATGTGTTATTGGTGTCCTGGTCCCTTTTGTTTTATTTTAATTTAATTTAATTTTATTTTTAATTTAATTTTATTTTTTCAGTGTTCCAAGATTCATTGTTTATTGTTTAAGCACCATACAATATGTGCTCTCCTTAATACCCACCACCAGGCTCACCCAAGCCCCCAACCTCCTCCCTTCCAAAACCCTCAGCTTGTTTCTCAGAGTCCAGTCTCTCATGGTTCATCTTCCCTTCTGATTTCTCACTTCTCCTCTCCATCTCCCAATGTCCTTCATGTTATTCCTTATGCTCCACAAGTAAGTGAAACCATATGATAATTGACTCTCTCTGGTTGACTTATTTCACTCAGGATAATCTCCTCCAGTCTCGTCCATGTTGATACAAAAGTTGGGTATGCATCCTTTCTGATGGAGACATAATATTCCACATCTTCTTTATCCATTCGTCTGTTGAAGGGCATTTTGGCTCTTTCCACAGTTTGGCGACTGTGGCCATTGCTGCTATGAACATTGGGGTGCATATGGCCCTTCTTTTCACTACATCTGTATCTTTGGAGTAAATACCCTGTACTGCAATTGCAGGGTCATAAGGTAGCTCTATTTTTAATTTCTTGAGGAATCTCCACACTGTTCTCCAAAGTGGCTGCACCAATTTGCATTCCCACCAACAGTGTAAGAGGGTTCCCCTTTCTCCACATCCTCTCCTACACTTATAATCTCTTTTGTACAGGGCCAGTGCCGTCAGATTTAAAAAGAAAAACAGACAAACAAACCCATTGGTCATTTAACCTAACAAGTTGAGGCTTAATTACGTTTTGGGAGAGAAGCCATTTGTGGAAAGTGGTCTGAGCCAGTGTGGACATGGGAGAGATAGTAAGGATGAAGGCTTGGGGGCAGCGAATCAAAGAGCTGAATGAAGGATTTCTTGGCTGGAAGAATACAGACTGGTTAGAGAGGAAATGAAGGCTGGGAAAACTGGAGGGGGCCTTTGAAGCTGAGGAGTCTGCATTTGATAGGGTGAACAACAGCAAGGCCACTGGCAGGGAGGGGGTGACCTGATCAAAGCTGTGGGTGAGAAAAAACATTTTTTGCCAACTGGTAAAATTGAATATGTACTGGTTTTGCATGCCTGAGTCGTCTGTTAGATCCATTGTTGTTGTGAAAAACTCTGAAGGACATTACAATGGAAAATAAATGAGAAAAATTCACAGTTCTGAGATTTCCAAGTTTCAACACAAAACATTACTTCTTCCTTGAAGCTAAAAATTAAAGGCAACTTCTCTTGTTCAGGGGGCAGGCGTCTTTTTGGTTTTGACAGTATCATTTTTTAAAATATGCTTTAATTCTGATTTTCATAGTAGTATTTCCATAGAAATTTTATTTGTAATGTCAGTGGGTGTTTCCATACCTTATATTGTAATGAATATATTCTTTCTGTATTTTTCCCCCAACACATTATTCTTTCAGTTCATGTATATTTTTTTCTATATATGTATTATATGAATATGAAAACCACTATTCGTGTGATTTGACTATGTGTTGGACTGTGACCCTTCTCTCTTAATTTAAAAATTTTCCTTGCTATCTAAAGAAAAAAAGGCATGGAAATGACAAGGAACTATGATACTCAGGCAGCAGTTCTAACAGCGTTCCCCACAGAGAACAAAAGTATTTCGCTGCTTTTTGGCTGTAACACAGTAACGTCGACTCAGAGCCCTTTGAATTTCAGAGGTTGTATACATAAAACTTTCATAGTTATAACCCAATCTCTTGTGCATCGATATAGCTTCATTTTTATGCCTCTCTGCTTCCCAAGTCCTGCCATGAAAACAAAGTTTAGGTGTGTGAAATGCCCAAGGATAAATCAAATCTTGGAAGATGATGGTTGTTTGCGCCAAGCCTTCGATACACTGAACCCGTCCTTATGTAAACTGAACAGATGTTGGGAGCAAGTTGGCACAGTGTATTGAAACTCATTCTCCTCGTATATCACCCAGTTACTTTTTAGTGCTTCTAAGGGTAGATGCGCCTTTCAACAACCAGTTTTACTACGAGGGAGCAACATAAACATTAGGGAAATAGAGTACTGCATTTAGTTCAATTGAGTATGTCAAATGACAATTTGAGTAATTCCCTTAAAATTCAGATGTTGAAAAGTCTACTTCTTTCCTTTCTCTTCAGGGAGGGTACCTCATGCCAAACAGATGCGAAGTTTCCACTTCTCTCAAAGGCTCCCTAGAGGAAATTTAAACAGTGTTCCTTGGCAAACCCATCCCGATCTGTCACACTTGTTAGGAACAGGAAATTTGTCCCTGCCTCAGACTGCGGCATAGGGTTTTTTTGGTTGTTGTTGTTTTTAGGTTTGGGCTTTTTGTTTTTGTTTGTTTCTTTGTTTGTTTTGCATTAGTCCTTCAGGGAGAAGAAAAGGCATTTGATGGGACACCTGGGTGGCTCAGTGGGTTAAGCCGCTGCCTTCGGCTCAGGTCATGATCCCAGGGTTTTGGGATCAAGTCCCACATCAGGCTCCTTGCTCAGCGGGGAGCCTGCTTCTCTCTCTACTTCTGCCTGCCTCTCTGCCTGCTTGTGCCTGCTCTCTCTCTCTCTCTCACTCTGACAAATAAATAAATAAATAAATAATCTAGAAAAAAAAACAAAAAAGAAAAGGCATTTGGGCACTTTCTTCCGTGAAATCTCTCTTCATGTGTGTGATATGATGCAGATTATGCTCGTGGAACCAGGCAAGGGCTGGTCAAGCACCCCTGACACAGGGTGGATGCACTTATGGTATATTTTTATTCCTGGTAGATTATGCCTGGTTCCATGATCAGACTCTGATTCTGATATTAAGGATGTTCCTTGGGTGAGAAGATGATCTGTTTTCAGTTTGTAAAATGAGTACATTTTCATGGCAATATTTACTTATTTCTTTAGGTTAGAGTACTCAGCTTTTCCCCCTAATGTTCTGTGTATTCGTTTTTCTAATTGAGTA
Organism: Meles meles; assembly: GCF_922984935.1. Classification (NCBI taxonomy): domain Eukaryota; kingdom Metazoa; phylum Chordata; class Mammalia; order Carnivora; family Mustelidae; genus Meles; species Meles meles. The sequence continues at coordinate 28,847,917 of NC_060067.1, forward strand.
AGTTGTATCATTTAATGTTTACTAGTATTTTAGTTCTCTTCACCTTTCTTATTTAGCCAAGATAATTCAGAATTCCAGTTCTCTGAGAATCCTCCTGTTTCCTTAGTGAATTTCTTACAGTATCCCAATTACTACTAAAGAACATAATAATGATCTTGAGGCCAGAATTGATCCTTATCAAACATCATTTAAAAATATTTGTCACACTAGTGACATTTAAAATATATATATTATTTTAATATTTATACATTAATATACACATATTTATAAAAAGATATACAGTCACTCTCTTGACTTCTGTTACTGTCATTCAGTTTTTTACTATACTGACAACAATAGATTTGTTGATTTGAAATTATACTGATCATTTCCTTTTGTTGGCATCTCCCATCTTATTCTAGATCGGGGTCAGCAAACCACAGCCCAGAGCCACATATAGTTTATAGCCCATGTAGTAAATAAACTTTTACTGAAACACAGTAATGCCCATTGGTTATGCATCATCTATGACATAAATGTTGTGCCACAGATGAGCTGAACTGTTTGCAACAGACATTGTATCACTGCAAAATGTAAAAAAATTATTATCTGGCTCTTTGTAGAAACAGTTTGCCAACCTCTGTTCTAGGTTAATTCGTGTGTGCTCAAGAGCGCTGGGTAAGTCATGAGAAAATGCATGTTCCAGTCTTGTTGCTATATCCTAATTAGCTTTGTGACCTTGGCCATGTCATGGTCATTCTCTGGCCTCGGTTTCCTCATGCCTAGAATGGGCCAGCAGGACTGTATGATTGCCAGTCTCTCTCAGCTTTAGAATGCCAGAAATCTAACGGTACTTGGATGGTTCAGTCAGTTAAGCAGTCAGCTCTTGATTTTGGCTCAGGTCATGATCTCAGGGTTGTGAGATCGAGCCCTGCATGGGACTCCATGCCCAGCGGGAAGTCTGCTTGAGGTTCGCTTTCTCCCCTCGCTCTGCCCTTCCCCTCTCTTTTTCTCAAATAAGTAAATAAATCTTTTTTTTTAAAGCTCCAGAAATCTAATTAACTGTTGTTTACTTAAAGTAATTTAAAGTTGTTTTTTTTTCTTACAGATTAAATTTTGGATTTGTTATAATTCCTTCGCTGCCTATAATCCCTTTTGGACACACATGCAAATTTTCACACATATTCGGTGGCTTAAAAATAATAATATAGCATGCCTACATGAGCTCTACATGCGCCGTGTATGGAGGCAGGCATTTTACCTAATCTCTTATAGTCCTCAAAATACCTCTTTACAGTGGACGTGAATGTTCACACAGCCGTAAAAGTCAGAATCGAGACTTGAGTTAGGTTCGCACGGTAAAGCTCCATGCTCCTTCCACGGCAGCAACACGGTGCCTTTTCATATGCCTCCTCTCTTTTTATTGTCGCTTGCATATACAGTAGCACCTCGCTTCTCCAAAGGTTGCCACTTAAATTTTTCAGAACATAACCAATAAGGAAAAAGCAAAAAAATAAAAAAAGATGAACCAAATAGATGTTCACCTCTGCCATTAAAAATTTTTCCCAAGATCCTCTGATAGCTGTTCACTCTTAAACGAATGTAAAAAATTGCTTTTTTTTTTGTTTTTTGTTTTCTGTTTTTTGCTTTTCCAAATCTCTATAATTAATGGCAAGCGAATGGGAAGCAGAGACAGGTAGAACCATCGGCGCCAGGATCTTTAGCAGAGATGGTGACATTAGAGACTGCGTCTCACGTAAGAACGATGCGTCCTACGCCACAAAAACCAGAAGCAGGTGGTAGTATCCAGCAGCTTAGCCTAGGGACAAACGCACCCCAGGAATGTCCCAGTGGCACTGAGAAAATTTTGCTGCTCAGTGCAAAGCCCCTGGAGCAGCAAGGAAATGTTTCAAATTAGCAAATTAGTGTAAGAAGGTGGAGAAAGGGCACCCTGTTTCACAAAACGTTAATAAAATTCTGAACGATATTAGGAATCTACAAGAGATAATGTCCACTTATTTGACCTGTTCACCGTGTGGGATAGTTCCTTTCTTGAAAATGCTACACAAATGAAACACTGCCGAGTTCAGATTATTTAAGAAATCATTCTCCCGGTTTTCACGGATTCCACCTCACTTTTCTGTCCTTTGTTTTTGTCTTAGTCACTGTTCACTCTCTGAAAACAGTGCTTTAGAGATAAGTAAGTAATAGTCTGACTTTTCAATTTCGTGTATTATCAAATTTTCTCCATATCTCATTAAGTCTTGGGTTTTCCCATTGTCTCTTTTTATTCCCTATGGCTCTAAAGAAAGTCTTATTGTTTCCTCTTATTCTTTACATTTTTTTTCCAAAGTAGAAACCCATTTCTTCCTCAAGTTTGAAAAAAAAATCTTCCTCTAACCCATTGGGTATTATTATTATTACTATTTGAAGATTTTATTTATTTATTTGACAGAGAGAGACACAGCGAGAGAAAGAGCACAAGCAGGGGGAGGAGGAGAGGGAGAAGCAGGCTTCCCGCCTAGCAGGGAGCCCGATGCGATGCGGGGCCAGATCCCAGGACCCAGGATCATAACTTGAGCTGAAGGCAGCTGCTTAAAGACTGAGGCACCCAGGCGCCCCCACCCATTGAGTATTATTGATTGTAAATTTAATTTGCAGGAGGTAAACTTCTTTCTTCTACCCCCAGGCTCTTCACGGCTGGGGGAATAGATTTTATGGCTCTTCCTTTTATGATTCTCACTTATATTCAGTTCTTGGTTTGCTCTTCTGATGTGTAGGCATTTCCTTCCATGTTGATTCTCTAACCCATCACTTCTCATTGTGTACTTTGGGGAATTTTTTTTTTAAGATTTTATTTATTTACATGACAGACAGAAATCACAAGTAGACAGAGAGGCAAGCACAGAGAGAGGGGGAGGCAGGCTCCCTGCCGAGCCAGATGCGGCTCCATCCCAGGAATCTGGGATCATGACCTGAGCCTTAAGGCAGAGGCTTTAACCCACTGAGCCACCCAGGCGCCCCTGGGGAATGTTTTAAAACTTCATACATTTTTTTGAGGTAACATTTTATGCAATTTATTGGGGGGGGAATGTGCTAGAACTACTTGTGGAAGTCAAGAGGTTTAGAAACATTGAATTCATTTATCCCTCACGCCTCTGTGGGTGGGGGACAGAGGAAGGAGGGTATTTACCCACTCATAGCAAAAGCCTGAGGCAGTATACTGCCTTAAAAGAAATTCCTTCTTTCTTCATTGCCTATATTATGATGTTGATTTAGAAATGTCAGTTATAATCAGTTAAATATACTACAAGCTCCACTGATGTCAGATACTATGCATAATGTTTTGCATGTATTATGTCCATTAATCTTCAGTATGAAGGGGGTACAGAATTACTGGCAGTCTTCAGCCAATAAATGAGCTATATTTCAAAGATGTATTTATAAATTAGTTATTTCAAACATGAATGATAGCTCCTCATGAAGCAATGCTGTGGGAACATCCCCAGACCCAGCTAGATTACCCAAGCCTATTATACTCATAGCCAACATGTGTAAGTGAATGTCTCTGTGGGAAGGATACATTCAGAATCCTACCTGGAATGTGGTGGACCCACCTTCTTTCTTGGGTCCTAACTTTAATGGAAATGACTTGGCTTAATTCTCAGATCTTCCTTATGGACAGATAGAAGTGGGAATGAAAACCCCCCAATTTGAACCATTCATATTAATTAGAGAAAAAAGAACCTGCAATAACAGAAAAGATCTCGAAATACTGTGTCTTAAAGAAAACATTTTATTTCTCTGTTAAACAATAGACCCAGATGAATTTTCCAGTTTGTAAGCTGAAGCTTCCTCTATGATATCATTCAAAGATTTGAGTTCCGTCCATTTTTGGCTTCACCCATTCTTAAACCATGGTCCTTATCTGACTGACTGAAGCTGGCTGAGCCCTGGATTTGTGCTCCACCTTGTGGGAAGGCGAAGAGAGGAAGTACATGGCCTCAAGTCCCTTTGAAGCAGGCAAAGTAGAAGAATCACCTGCTTATAACACATTGCTGAGAACTTAATAACATGGCCACACCCAGCCACAAACAAGCTGAGATCTGCAGACTTGAGGTGGTCAGCCACAGGTGCACTAACTCCATTACTACAACGAAGGTGGAGAGAGCATTACGATGAACGACCAGCGGTCCTTGCCATATCACAGTAGTGGTTCCCATGTAGAGCCAGGGACTCTAACAGGACAGAATTTGGTGGGTGTGGCAGAAGAGATGTGGGTGGAGGATGGACCTAGTGAGTGGCCCTGGGGTTGGTTCTTGCCAAAGTTACTTCTGGAATGGCTTGTTGCAGGTTTTCATTTCCATTTCACCCTGCCTGCCTTTCTTCTTCCTTTGAAAGGGTCAGGGCAGCGCTCGCTCCATGGCTGGTGACCTGGGCAGTAAACGGCACAGGACCCTGAACTCAATAGGGTTCCAGGCTTGGTTGGAGAGGGGCTCTGCTCTCATTGTCTTGAAATTCTCAATAACTTTATATTTATACTTGGGCTTTTTAAGTAAAGTTGGGTGGGACCATAGAGCCTGCGTGTGAGCGGCAGAAATGCTGGTCGTAGTGCGTGTGCGCATGCGCAGACTGTCACAGAGTGTGACCCGTGCGGGTGCGGAACAGTTGGCCAGGTGTCTCAAAGCACTTGCAGGCGGCCGAGGACCATCTGGGGTCCCACGAGATCCCCGGGTGGCCAGGTCAGGGCCTGGGCGCTGTTTGGTGGCCTTAATGGGGCCACAACAACAGGAACCCAACAGAAGCGGGTTCTGGGGGTGACAGTGGTCACTCTGGCCTGGGCTAGCGGAGCGGCTCCGCTTGGGAACCTGTGGGAGGTCAGCCTGGCTGGCTGGTCCTAGAGCCCCGTCCCTGCAGCATTTTCACAAATATCAACTCTTCAGCCTGAACCCTGAGACGGAAGCTGCTAGTGTGTGGGCCGCAGACTTTGTAAGTAAATTATTACATAATAACAGCATACACATGAGCATTGCTATAAGCATTTATCAGAGTTATTAGAATTCTTCAAAGAGTTTAAAATCCTGAAACATTGCAAAATGAATATCCATAGACTTAGAAATAGAGAGCACATTTAACTGTTGTCAATGGAGAAGAATGCTATTTTCAAATGAACTTCAGATGAACCATTTATTAACAAGGAAGAGAATAGAAAAAGAAAATTTCCCATAAAATTGGCAGTACGGCTATAGAATGTATAAACAGGCATTTTGAATTATCTATACATTTCGAAGCCACTTTTGCTTTCTTGTAAGATCTCCACAATTTACAGGAAATATCAGAAGAAACATTAAAATGCCACTGTATAAATGTACATTTAACGTTAAATTCAGACTTATATGAGACTGATCCATACGAAGAGTTAATATTTTTATTAAAATTGCTCCAGGAGAATCACCAAGTCTAGAAATACTAAAATTTGTGTTTCAAAAGAGTTTACCAGAAATCTATCCTAATGTTGTCACAGCCTACAAAATACTCCGACAGCAACCAGAAAATGTGCACCAAAGATTCTTGTCAAAATGGAAAATTAACAAAAATCATTTGCAAACTTGCCTTTTTGTTGAGCTACATACTGAAGCCATTTGCAATTATATAGATTAAAAATAATGTTGCTTAGAGGTGCCTGGGTGGTCAGTCGTTAAGTGTCTGCCTTCAGCTCAGGTCATGATCCCAGGGTCCTGAGATTGAGCTCTGCATTAGGCTCCCTGCTCAGTGGAAAGCCTGCTTTTCCCTCTCCCACTCCCCCTGCTTGTGTTCATTCTTTCGCTGTGTCTCTGTGTCAAATAAATAAATAAAATATTTTTTTAAAATAATAATATTGCCAAAAATATAAATTCATAAAGGAATTTGTAGAAAAGTGAGTCAAAAAGATTTCACTAATCGTGTGTTTTTATTTATTGTATCATATTAAATTATGGCACAAAAAGATTATTTTTATGCTATTTGTAAGTTTATGTTGTTCCTCATATATCACTATTAATTCTACTATGTTTTACAACTACTAAAATATTTTTAGAGGAAAAAATGTATATATTTTAGTATCCTTGAAGCACTTCCTTTTTTTTTTTTTCCTGCAAGGGGCTCTGCATCTTCATTTTCCACTGAGCTCCACAGATTATGCAGCGTCTCCTGGCTGGGGGACCAGTCTATCTGTTCAGCTTTCTTTGCTGCCTTTTCTATGCCTGCTGCAGAATAGCATTTAGTCCCATAGCTTTTTCTTTGCCCTCACACATATAGCTCTTTTGCAGTTTTTAAAGGATTTGGGTTACTTCTGATGAAGGAGACAGAGAAGAGTCAGAGTCAAGGCCAAGCTCCTCCTCAGACCTTTTCTGTTTCTTCACTCGGCTCTTGGCTACTTGGAAAGTCAGAAGCACACATAGCTGAGAGCTTCAAAAGCACAGTTGGCTCTTGGTTGCACTGAAGCCTGATACAAGATTCATTTGCATGTTACAGTAGCATCCCTGAGTCTTTTTTATTTTTTTAAGTTTTAATTATTTATTTATTTGAGAGAGAGAGAGAGGTAGAGGGAAAGGGAGAAAGAGGCTCCCCTGTTGAGCAGGGAGGCTGACACCGGGCTGGATCCCAGGGTCCTGGGATCATGACCTGAGCTGAAAGCAGATGCTTAACTGCTGAGCCACCCAGGCGCCCCATCCCTGAGTCTTTTGAACACTCATATTATAGAAATAGAATCAAACAGCAGTTATCCCCCTAGTGATTTTGTGCGGCCAAGATGCCGGCCACCCTGGGCTCCCCTTGCACCAGAATTGACGGAATCAGGCTGGAATCAAGGACTGCGACCAGAGGTTCCAGAACATGGCATCTCTGATGTGAGGAAGGGAAGGAGGAAGGGGAAGGCAATCAGCAGGTGGGAGGGAAGGCACACCTGCTTGAGCCACTCATTTGCAGGTGGCTTTTCATATGCACGAGGCACACAAATGATGAGTAAGATGTCAAGGCATCTGTGGTGGGCTGAATAATGGCTCCCCAAAGAGGCTCATATCCTCATCTCAAGAACCTGTGAAGATATTACATTACACAGCAATGGTGAATTAAAGTTGAAGGATGGAAATAAGGGTTCTACCCATCTGCCTTTAAAATAGGGGGATTCTTCTGGATCATGTGGGTGGTCCCAGTGTAATCACAGGAGTCCTTAACAGTGGGAGGGAAACAGAGGAGGAGAGTCAGAGGAAGATATGTGAAGCAAACAAAAGAGCAAAGAGATGCTATGTGACTGACTTTCAACATGGAGGAAGGCGCCACAAGCAAAGGAATGGGGGCAACCACTAGAAGCTGGAAAAGGCAAGGAAACGTTCTCCCTGAAGAGCCTCCCTAAAGGAAGACATATTTGTCGGCATCTTGGTCTTAACCCAGGGAGACCCATGTCAGACTTTGTGAGAATAGATTTCCATTTTTTTAAGTCACCCACTTTGGGATCATTGTTAACTATAACAGGAAACTAATACAGCACCCTTGAGTGTTTATATTATTAAAAGGGCAGGTTCTAGTGTCAGACTTGGTGTGTTTTAAGAAGTAGGTCTTCTTGTTATTTTGTTATGGGGGAAGTTTCTAACTTTTCCAAGCCTTGGTTTCATCCTCTGATAGATGAGGTTATCACCCTTATGGCTGTGTTCTAAGGAGAAAAAAAATGAAGGTAAAGCCTTGAAGACCTAGCCTGGTAAATAGAAAGCACTTGATAAGTATTAGCTTAAACAAAGTCATGGATGAGGATATGAGCCTCTTTGGGGAGCCATTATTCAGCCCACCACAGATGCCTTGACATCTTACTCATCATTTGTGTGCCTCGTGCATATGAAAAGCCACCTGCAAATGAGTGGCTCAAGCAGGTGTGCCTTCCCTCCCACCTGCTGATTGCCTTCCCCTTCCTCCTTCCCTTCCTCACATCAGAGATGCCATGTTCTGGAACCTCTGGTCGCAGTCCTTGATTCCAGCCTGATTCCGTCAATTCTGGTGCAAGGGGAGCCCAGGGTGGCCGGCATCTTGGCCGCACAAAATCACTAGGGGGATAACTGCTGTTTGATTCTATTTCTATAATATGAGTGTTCAAAAGACTCAGGGATGGGGCGCCTGGGTGGCTCAGCAGTTAAGCATCTGCTTTCAGCTCAGGTCATGATCCCAGGACCCTGGGATCCAGCCCGGTGTCAGCCTCCCTGCTCAACAGGGGAGCCTCTTTCTCCCTTTCCCTCTACCTCTCTCTCTCTCTCAAATAAATAAATAATTAAAACTTAAAAAAATAAAAAAGACTCAGGGATGCTACTGTAACATGCAAATGAATCTTGTATCAGGCTTCAGTGCAACCAAGAGCCAACTGTGCTTTTGAAGCTCTCAGCTATGTGTGCTTCTGACTTTCCAAGTAGCCAAGAGCCGAGTGAAGAAACAGAAAAGGTCTGAGGAGGAGCTTGGCCTTGACTCTGACTCTTCTCTGTCTCCTTCATCAGAAGTAACCCAAATCCTTTAAAAACTGCAAAAGAGCTATATGTGTGAGGGCAAAGAAAAAGCTATGGGACTGAATGCTATTCTGCAGCAGGCATAGAAAAGTCCCCTTCATTGGCACCTCCTTTTCTCATTTGACCCTTGGTCCTCTAGGGCCTTTACCCAGGTGTCCTTACTAGATCCACAATCTTTAGATTCACTCTTTCCTATTTTTCAAAATTCCACTCTTTCCTATTTTTCAATCTTTCCTAATTTTCCAGTATCTTTTAAAGAAAGAGAAAATATACAGAGTGCCATTGCCAAAAATATTAATCATTGCTATTGTCTTTATCGTTCATGGTCTCTGTAAGGCCTTAGGATTTCTGCCGTGTCAAGCACAGTGCCTTCTGTACACAGCCTCCAGGATCCTTGGCAGTTGAATACATGAGAAGTCCCCAGGAATTGCCCTTTAACTGATGACTTTTGGCTTAAGTTAAATGAGTAAAATCCAAACTGAGGAATTCAGCTGGGAAATATTTTAGGCAGAGAGACCTCCCAGGAGCTCTTCAAATCAAGCCAATTTTTATAAAGTATTTGGCCTCATTTTTCTGTCTACTTGTAGTAAACAGCCCTGGAATGGCTGTCCCCAAATTTTCTTTTCTTTCTTTTTTTTTTTTACATTGGAAAATATAAGATTTTTTTTATTATTGAAAAAAATTTTTAAAGAAAATTTATTGCTTACATAATTTTAGCAATATAATATTGTCACGATGTATATGGATTTATAACATGTAAATCAGTAAAACATATAAAAATAAGATCAGGACTGGAAGAAGAGAAATAGAAGGGTACTGTTGTAAGGTTCTTACATGTGAAATCGTATCATTTCTCTTGAAGATGTATCTTGAAGGTAAAGGTATACCATATAAACCCCAAGGCAGTCAAAAATAAAACGACAAGTTATAGATAATAAGCCAGCAGAGGAGATAAAACTATTCAAAAGAAGGCAGGAAAAGAGGAAAAGGGAACAGAGATGAGACATGACAAATAAAAAAATGATGGAAAATGGCTGACTTACACATCACTATAGCGCTGATCATATTAAATAGAAGTGGTCATTAAGAAAGTGGTCGATTTTCTGTTTCTAGAATTGTTGCTGTTCTTCCCTTCGGTCTCGCGTTGGATTTGTAGATGTTCGCAATGGATTGATAAGCTATCTAGCTGATCTCCTGTTACCTGATGTAGTCAGCCTGCTACTTCTCTGCCATCTTGACTCCCTTCCCCAAAATTTTCTTAGGAGGGTAGTTGCTTAATACTATTGGCAGTTTTCTTCAGAGTTATTAGCACAGAGAACTTTGGAGCTTATGATTCTAACATTTCAGAAGTACCTTTCTAGAACTATGGCCTTCCCCTTCAATCTGGACGTCATTCTACAGGCATTTATAACGAGATTATCTCATAATGAGGTCACCTTCTGAGAAACCCATTTCAGTTCCATGAAAAACCATATTATGAACAAATTACAATTCTAAAAGTGTATAAAAAGCCACTTGAAAGAGAACTGGCTGAGGGAAAACTGGATTTCTAAAATTATTGGTTGTTACCAGAATGGAAGAGCCAACTCCCAAGGGAACGCCCAAAGTGCGTCTTTGTGTTCCGTAATGCGTTGTTCTCTGAGGATGTGTATTTTTGCATCTGCGGTTAAAATGGAAAATTACATTAAAAGGTGACTTTATTTTAATATAAATACTGCAAACACATAGAATACAGTTGTTTTCAAGTACTGTCGTGCACTTGGGCACCTCGGGCAAGCGTATAGTAGCTCTGTACTTGGGTTCATGGTGTGGTCTCCCTCTGTGGTTGGTGTTAGGAAAGGTGCTGGCTTGAAAGTAGTCCCTGAATTGATCCCTTTGGCATTTTGCTGACACTTAAATCTAGACAGCGTCTCAGAATTCTTTTATTCTGTTCTGTTAAATACAGATCAGCTTATGACCATTTCAACAATATGGGAAACTTTCTTATTTTAACAAAAATTAGTCGGTCTGCTGCCTTACCCGCTGTGGCCGTGTCAAAAATCTGTTGTGACTGTTAGGAAACCCAACCTGTTTTTTTCTATCTCTGTGGCTTATTGGCATAATTTGGCCAGAACGTATCTCTTAACTGGGCTGTGATATTTTCCATCTTCTTTAGAAAAGCTCTGAGTTGAATGCAAAGTTTACTTAACCCACCTACATGCCCATCATTCTTCCATGACCCATGGTACGGCAGGAAACCAAATAGACAAAAACTACTGCCTTCATAGAGTTTCTGCTCTGTGACACATACCAATATGGTTTACAAAGATATACATTTTGAAAAGGCCGATTATTGACTTCACACATGAAACTTTCGTATAGCTGAAGAGATTATCAATTTAAAAGACCAATAAATGATGATCTGGGGGAAAATGATTGCAACAAAGAGAGGCCTCAATAAACCAACACAGAAGAAAACCAATAGAAAAATGTGCAGAAGATGTAAGCAGGCATTGATTGTGAAGGACTTTTCAATTTTCTGAAGAAATCATTGGCACAAGTGGGATTTCATGATTTCAAATTTACCTGGTTAAAGACACAAGCAGGGGTGCCCTTTAGAAAAGCCTCCCCGATGAAATTCCTTCTGTGTCTTTACAACCTCTCAAGATTGAAGGTCTCAGGCAGAGACCTTATGGCAGAGAACATATGGGGCATTCCCTGTAACCATTGCCCAGGGTCTGTGTGCTGAGTACGCCTGCCATCTTGTGATCTTGCTTGGAAACTACACCCTTTCGGGGAGTGGGAGAAAATGGACCTTTTCCCAGTAGAATCACCCCCTTGCTGAGCTCGGTCCCCGTACCCATCTACTCTTAGCTGACCCCCATGCCATAAAGTTTCCCAGGGTTACTTTAAGCACTTTAAGGTTAGATTGATCAGTAGAATATGTCTAAATGAGACAACATCACTACTGAGATTGCAATATTGAGAGTTTATAGAGATAGGTGCATAGTTTTTGACTTTTCATTATTTGCCCAAATGTCTTCCCTTCTCTCAGGGATAAAGTAGACTCTTCCCTCCTTGACTCAGGGCTGAATTATTGGCTTTATTTGCCATCCACTCCTAGTCTCCGTACGTCTTTCCTGAAACTTCAGCCTCACTCAACCTCTCACCTCTTCTTGCCTTGGCTCATTCCGTCCCCAGTGATTGGAACACTCTGTCTTGTTCACAGGGACATTACTCCTGTTTACCAGTCCAAAGAAACACGAATACTGTGAAAATTTTGGAAAAAATTTTAGCAGGGCTTTTTGCCCCCCTTCCTCTGAGCCCCTTGGGTGTTGTGTACCCAGTCTTCTAGTCTCAGCAAGTTCGCCGCTCTAACTCTGGAATGCAAGTTAATTAAATTGTGCTTATATTTAGTTTTAGGCAGGGTTGATTTTTGTCCATGTTAGGTTTAGTCTGTGTGGCTTTGTTATATACAATCCGGGTAACTAGGGATACTCAGAGAAATTTTATGTGGTTGTGCTGTGAAAGTCATGCCGTGGTAGAAAAGGAAGCATGGGAGAGAGAATTCAGGGACCTCAGTGTTCCACCGGTATGTAAATCATTTAACAGAACACAAATGACTTACCAGTGAAAGTCAACTCTCCTGGAGCAATTGACTTCCTTTTCTGTCTCTGAGCCAAAGAAAAGTTAGGAATTCTATCCCTAGATGCTGTAAGATTGGTTCCTGTGTGTGTTGATCTCTTCAGAGCCAGGCTCTTTTCCAGTTATCTTGGTTGTTGCAAAGACTCCGGTGCCCCCACCTTCCAGGTCTGAGTAGTTGGTGCTATAGCCGTAAAGCTGGGGGAAGGGACTGTCTAGTTATTTGCAGGTTAACCCTTTAAGCACAAGGCGTGTTTCAATACCTTGCCATGACCATCTTTCAGAAGTGAATTACACATTTCCCAGCCTTCATAAATAGAACATACAGGGCCTTGCCCAATTCCGTGCCAGCCGCTTTATATCCATGACTGATCAGTACACCAAGGCAATAAAAGGAAACCGAAGCTCGGGAAGGTTAAATAACTTGCCCAAACCAGCACAAAAGGCTTATTTTATTTATTTATTTATTTATTTATTTATTTATTTATTTATTTTAAAGATTTTATTTGTCAGAGCACAAGCAGGCAGAGTGGCAGGCGGAGGCAGAGAGAGAATTAGGCTCCCTGTCGAGCAAGCAGCCTGAAACGGGACTTGATTCCAGGACAGCCAAAGGCTGCTTAACCACCTGAGCCAACCAGGCATCCCAAAAGGCTTACTTTAAATCCAGGTTCAGGGGCGCCTGGGTGGCTCAGTGGGTTAAGGCCTCTGCGTTCGGCTCAGGTCATGATCCCAGGGTTCTGGGATCAAGCCCTACATTGGGCTCTCTGCTCCGCGGGGAGCCTGCTTCCTCCTCTCTCTCTGCCTGCCTCTCTGCCTACTTGTGATCTCTCTCTGTCAAAAAAAAAAAAAAAAAAAAAGATCCAGCTTCATACTTTTTCTCCAAGATTACTTTTATTTTCATATCTCAGGATATTATTGTGAATAACTACTTTTCTGGTCTGTAGATCCAGTCACCATCAGTATGGATATTAGAGTGAGTATTTATGAATTAATTTCCTCAGCGTTAACTTATTTTCTTCTAATCGTGATACCATTTAGGACTGAAGTTTCCTGATCTTTTGGGAGTGGTTTAAGCTTAGAGGGTCAGATAACTGGATGTATCTAGGCTTCCCCACCTCTGCCTTGACCCAAGCAATGGAATACGTGTGCTATCCCCATGGGCTGCTGCTGTGTGAGAGCGAATGAGTGGGGTTTGCTGCCATCGTTAAGAGGAGGGAGATGAGGGGCCCCTGGGTAGCTCAGTCATTAAGCAGCTGCCTTTGGCTCAGGTCATGATCCCTGGGTCCTGGGATTGAGCCCCATATTGGGCTTCTTGTTTCTCCCTCTTCCACTCCCCTTTCTTGTGTTCTCTCTGTCAAATAAATAAATAAATAAATTCTTTAAAAAAAGAAAAAAAAAAAGAAGAAGATGGAGATGAGAGAAGGCCTGCGGCAGAGCTCTAACGTAGGGCTTCAGAATCTCAGCATCCAGCTCCTGGCTAGCTGATGTGGAAGACAGGTGAGATCCTACAGTATCCTGAAGATCAGTGAATTTTTAAAGATGATAATGCTTGGAATACTAACAATAGGGAATAGGTGGGAAAGTGATACAAAACAGTCTTCACAGAATTTGAAGTAAATTTTTAGACATTAAGCTAGAACTGTAATCTGTTCTTGAAAGACGTTTTCTCTAAGTTCTTTTTATAGTAAATTCTAAATATGTACGTTTATTCTGTTGCTGGGTCTCAGGCCACATAATACGGCATCATGGACAGTTTATTCCAGCTTTTAGACTGTCAATATATAAAATGAGCCAAAATAAAAGAAACTAGGATTAAAAATAAATTTGGTTTGAGTTGAAAAGGAAATTCATGAACTCTTAACTTGTAAAATGAAATCAGTCCAATTTGCATAGCCCAACAAGTAAGAAAAATAACATGGACTAGCTCTTCAAATGGATTATTATTTTTTTTTAAAGATTTTATTTATTTGACAGATCACAAGTAGGCAGAGGGGCAGGCAGAGAGAGAGAGAGATGGGGAAGCAGGCTCCCTGCTGAGCAGAGAGCCTGATTTGGGGCTCGATTCCAGGACCCTGGGATCATGACCTGAGCTGAAGACAGAGGCTTTAACCCACTGAGCCACCCAGGTGCCCCTGGATTATTACTTTTTGTTTGCTTATCTTTCTCCTAAGTATTTCCATAGGTGTTGTGACTGAGTTTCACACTTAATAAACACCTGGAGAAATGCTGCTATGGGTAATTTTTCAGATACTACCATATACATACAAGAGATTTTCCTTTTCTTTCCAAATAATATGTATCTCTTTTACTTCTCCTAGATTTATATGTGCACATTATTCTTTCATTAAAAAAAAATCCAACATCTTATGTTTGGAATTTGTCAAAGGTCATGTATATATTGTTCCATCATTATCATTTCATGATCCATAATCAATATTTGCAAAATATCATTTGAAACAGCCTTATGTTTGGAGAAAAATCTCAAAAATATTTTAAAGTACTGTTAAATGATAATGACTTGTTTAGAGAATAAAGTGTTGATTTCTTAAAGCAAATTCAGAAAGTAACATCCCCCCCAAAACCTAAATGTTTGAGTAATAATCTCTGAATTTAGAAATCTCTACCTGCCTTGTCAAGAGGGTAGACTGTAGGCATACAGTTTCTAAACTGTCCATGTTCTTTAGAAAGTCGAAGTCATATTATTGCATTTCTGAGCAGAAATGATAAATCACATAATCATGTTAGGCCTCTTATTTTCCAGTGGCTTTTGACAAAACTGTTTCAGAGTTCTGTTTGGGACTTTTATACAGAAAAACTCAAGGTAGTAGACTAGTATATCCTTTTATTTTTTTTTTTATATTTTTTATTTATTTATTTGACAGAGCAAGAGATAACAAACAGGCAGAGAGACAGGCGGGGGTGGGGGGGAAGCATACTCCCCGCTGAGCGGAGAGCCTGTTGCAGGTCTCAATCCCAGGACCCTGAGATCATGACTGAAGCCGAAGCAGAGGCTTAACCCACTGAGCCACCCAGGTGCCCCTAGTATATCCTTTTAATTTGATAATTCTTGCTTGGAAGTTTTTCCTTTCTCCCTCCCTTCCTTCCTTCTTTCTGAACGTTGAATATACATGTGTATGTGTGTGTGTCTATATATATATTATACATATAAAATATAATATACATTATATATAAAATATAAATATATAATGTATAAAATATATAATAATATTTATATAATATATTTAATTATATATAATTATTTGTAATATATAAAAATAACATATTAAATAATATATATATATAATATATATATATTTTTAGTTCTGTTTAAACTTCTGCTTGGCAGTCTATTTCCAGCAGTCTCTGATCGTAAAGCTACCATCCTGCTTCTTATTCTGCTCTTTCTCCTCTAATTAATTTAAAATCATCTGAGCAGGACTTTGCCTGCCTGCATTTCATACTGTGATTTTACTTGATTCGTTGAATGAATGGAACTGCTTTCCGAACTCTGTTCACGTTCTCTCTCCTACCAGAGTGCCACCTGTTACAAGGCTAGTTTTGTTTCCTTCTGATGATTTTGAGATAATTTCACAAGGACTGTTTTTTCTATAGAATGATAGGTCCTCTGTCATGCTGTTGGACAGGAAGACATATACTTAGTTTTTATTTTTCAGGACTTTAAGCTGAAGGCCAGATGGCAAAGTTTCCGTTGAATGAAAGCATAGCTTTCTTTCAGAGAGAAGAAAAAAATAGGAGTACCTTAGTTGAGGATATTTAATTGGGGGAGTTGTTTCGAATTTTCTTTTTTTTTTAAGGGTCTTTTTTTTTTAGATTTTATTTATTTATTTGACAGAGAGAGATCACAAGTAGGCGGAGAGGCAGGCAGAGAGAGAGGAGGAAACACGCTCCCCGCCGAGCAGAGAACCTGCTGCGGGGCTCTATCCCAGGACCCTGGAACCATGACCTGAGCCGAAGGCAGAGGCTTTACCCCACTGAGCCACCCAGGCGCCCCTCGAATTTTCTTTGAACAGAGATAATTTCTTAACTAATTGCAGCATGTTATCTAACAGGCAGGGAGGGACCTGGAGTTGTAGTGAGTGAAGGAACTGGTTTTACCTGGTCTTGGCAGCAAAGGTATGGGCACCACAGATCATAAAAAAGGAAGTCACCATGGTACTTCTCGTTTTAGAATATCTAGTTAAGAACTCTCTAAGTGCATTTATTCTACTGGCATTTACCGACTAGTCACCTTTTACTGCTTTGGAACAAAGACCTGTACCTTAAAAGGTGCTATAGAGTCCTTTGCTCCCTCAGTAATGAATGAAAATGTCCAGTAGAGCAATCTGCTAGGAAAACAAAAAGGATGTGTTATTGTTTCTGCATTTTCAGAAGAGAGAGACCAGCATTGAGGAAGGAAGGGCTGAGCAGAGATCATGTGTGGCATCACCTGGAGTCGGGTGGCATGGAAGGAGGATCTTTGGAGGGGGTGGGTGGAGGGGGAGGTAGCGGATGTAGGAGACGTTACTCTAGGCTTGAGGTGGGGGGAGTGGCTGAGTTTTGCCATGTCCTTCATGGAGCAAGGACTGGTGATTGCTTGCTTAGGGGAACAGGCAGGATCTTGGAGGGAAATGTTGGTATGGAGCAGCCAGGTAAGCTTGACCCTGGTGACCATGACCCTGAACCCTGGTATGGATCAGACATAATGGAGAGCTCTATCTAGGGTAAACCCCAAGGACTTAGAATTACGTGCCCCTCAGCAGCTCTCAGAAGAATTGAAAGCCAGAACCCTTTCCTGGGCTCTTCTAGGTCCCAGTAAGCCCCTTGGATCCTTGCACTGCCCTAAGGAGGCTGAAACCCCTGCAAAACATACCTGAATAATACTTTCTACCACTTTTTTCAGTAGGGAAGTATGAATTAATCTGATTTAGAAAACTAAAGTGATGTGGCATTTCTTGCATCATAGTGTGACGGAGCTAGACGCACACCTGCTACACCTCCGGGCAGGACCATTCTGAGCACACCTGTGCTTCCAAGTCTTTCTCACTCTCACTTCCCATGTTTTATAACTTTCCTGAACTTCCTACTCCCACCGCAAAAGTTACTCCTCTCTCTGATAGCCCTTTCTTTCAAGTCTAAATATAGTGAGCTCAACAGCCTATAATTAAATTTAGAACTAAGTATTCATAGCCCCCCCCCAAATGAATTAAAGTGTAATCTCTCTCAGACTTTAAACATTTAAAATCTTAAGGGTGAAGGGTTTTCAAACTTGTTTTCCTCAGCAAAAGCCCATTTGCAATGGACTGAAATATGGAAAGTGGACCAGAATGAAGCTCCCTGGCTGAAGTGGAGTAGAGGGCTGAAGACGCCTCTTGAACCCATGTCGTGGTCCCAAAGCCCCTTTTCTTGGCATCCTTGGGTTCATCTGAAAACCACCATTTTATTTTATTTTAATTTTACTTTTTAAAGATTTTATTTATTGGAGAGGGAGAGAGAGAGCACATGTGTCCGAGAGAGAAAAAAAGAGAGAGAGAGAGCATGAGCAGAGGGGAGGGGCAGAGGGAGAAGCAAACTCCCCACTGAGCAGGGAGCCTGATGCGGAACTTGATTCTAGACCCCTCGTATCATGACCTGAGCCAAAGGTGGATAGTTAACTGACCAAGCCACCCAGGAGCCCTGAAAACCACCATTTTGACCTAAGAAATGAGTAATGTGGGTGTAGATTTTGGGGGAAATGTCAGACACATCTCCACAAGCCAGTGGAGAAGATTATTTTAGGTAGAAGATTGTTTAGATAGAAGGTTTTCAGTTCATTGTCCTACCATTCAAGCAAATGCCACCAGAAGGCAGACTTGTTTGCGGGTTTGAGTGAGTATCGTGCACTAACGCAGAGGGATTTTAATATTTCATCAGCACTTTATTTCCCTACCAGTTAAAAGTTTATTGCCTTTGAACATTTCCCTCGAAAGGAATGATCATTTAGTTCTGCAAGGCCCTTTATGTTCTGTCTTCATTTATTTAACAAATATATTTTTAGAAGATTTTTATTTTGACAGAGAGAGAGAGTACAAGCAAGGGGAGTGGCAGGAATAGGGAGAAGCAGGCTCCCAGATGAGCAGGGAGCCCCACATGGGACACGGGACTCAATCCCTCAATAAACAAATGTCCTCTGCTAATATAAAGCATCATGAATCATCACAAGAGTCTTTTTTTTCTTTTTTAAAAAGATTTTATGTATTTATTTGACAGAGAGATCACAAGTAGACAGAGAGAGAGGGGAAAGCAGGCTCCCCCCAGAGCAGAGAGCCCGATGTGGGGCTCGATCCCTGGACCCTGAGATCACGACCTGAGCTGAAGGCGAGGTTCAACCCACTGAGCCACCCAGGTGCCCCAAGAAAGTCTTTTTTTAAGCAGTTTGTAGTTCTGATGGTCTTGAGCATCGGCAGTATTAGAAGAGTTTAGCACAGTGTGCCCTGTTTGATGGATGCCTAGAAGATGTTGAAGAGGGTAAAGAAGAGGATGAGAGGATTTCTTGCCTCAGAAGATAAATACGTTTTCTGAGGAAGCCACATTTTAGTGATTGGATTAGAGGAACAGACAGCTACAAGACTGGTTTCAATTTTAGATTGTAACCATTGTTCCTGATGTTGATGATTCCTCACCCTGGCCTCCTGTGTCTTCAAGGCTGATCATTATTTATTTGATCCAAGCCCACCTGTAGACAGAACTCAGTACCACTCTGCTCCCCCCAAAGAATGGACTCATACAAAATCGTTTACAAAAATGCTTTTTAAGAAACCCTGCCTTCCTTCTTGTACCACCTATTTCTTTGTTCTCTTCTGCAGCAAAAAAGTTGTCCTTCCTTTCCGCACTACTTCCTCTCCTTTTACTCTCTCTTCAACATACTGCCGTCAGACTTCCACCCTTCTCATTGAAACCACTCTTCCCAGAGTCCCAAAGACTTAACAATGCCAAAATCTCATCCAGACACACTGGCATTAAATTGATATGCTGACAACTCACATATTTATATTTACAATCCTATCCTGTTTCTCAGACTTGAACTTATATATCCAGTTGTCTACTCAACATCCTACTTGGGGGTCTACTGTGTATGTCAGAGGCAACATGTCCAAAAATCCTGATTTTTTCCCCCATGTTCTTGCTCCTCCAATTGGCTTCTCCACTTCAGGAGATGGCAATTCCAATCATCTGGTGGCCTGGAAACTTAAAGTCCTCATTGGCTCTTGTCTTCCCCTCACAACTCTCATCGAATGGGCCGGGAAACCCTCCAGGCTCTACGTTGAAAATACAGCCAGCGTCCAGTCATGCCATGGCACCTTGGCAGCTGCTCCCTCCAAGCTGCCGTCACTCTCTGTGGACAACTTCAGTGGATTCCTAACACTAGTTCCCACTGCTTTCTTTGACCCTCCAGAGTATTTTCTTTTTTTTCTTTTTTTTTTTTTTTTTAGATTTTATTTATTTATTTGACAGAGAGAGATCACAAGTAGACAGAGAGGCAGGCAGAGAGAGAGAGAGAGGGAAGCAGGCTCCCTGCTGAGCAGAGAGCCCGATGCGGGACTCGATCCCAGGACCCCGAGATCATGACCTGAGCCGAAGGCAGCGGCTTAACCCACTGAGCCACCCAGGCGCCCCCAGAGTATTTTCAACACAAGAGGGAAAGACGCTTAGAAACGTAAGTCAGATCATGCTACTTTTTACTGAACCTTGTAATGATTTTACTTTTATCTAAGTTACAGAGTCCTTGCAAAGCCCCAGGTGGTTGATCCTTCCCGTGCACTCTGCTTTGTCTCTTTCTGTATTCTCCCTCACTTGCTCTGCTGAGGCCACACAGGTTTCTTTGCTGTTCCCCAAACCCCCTCCAGACACACTTCTGCCTGAGATTCTTTGTGTTGGGACTTCCTTCTGCTGAAACCTTCCCCTGAGAGTTGGCTAACTCCCTCACCTTTTTCAAGTTATTGCTTAAATGCCAACTTCCAATGAGGGTTGCCCCTGGCACCCTAATTAATAGTGGGACCTGTCCTACCCCACCCCTTTATAATTTGTTGACTGTCTTCAAAATAAAATTTATTGCCTCATTATTTATTATAAAAAATAACTTTTTATTTTATTATGTTTATTGGTATTTGTCTCCCTAGAATATAATCCCCACAGAGAAAGGGATCTACTCTGTACTCAATGATGTGTCCCAAGCTCCTGCAAAGAGACCAACTTGGCTTGATAAGTGAGGAATAATTGAGCTAAAGAATTAGAGAGCAACAAAAGCTTTGTTAATTCCACATGGCAGATGGAGGAAGAAATACACTTCCCATTCCTCAGAAAACAACTTGAAATATCCCTTTAGAGATTTCTGTTTTATAAAGGGTCTTCTCTGTACTGTGCCCTCAGGGAGACTCAACCAACCTTTTTTTTAATCCTTTTCTCCCCCAAGACAGTACCCAGCAGCATCACTGGCCCCTCATTCTCCCTGTGGGGTTCCTTTACCCCTTCATACACAGAGTTCTCTGATACCCATGCATACCTACCCCAAACATTTTAATGTTTAACAAAATGAAAGTTGTTCTAGTGAGTGTGGCTTGGAAGGCAGGGGAAGCCAAGTTTGCTTATTTGAGCATATCTTTGGATGTTCTTCCTCCTTTCTCATCTCTTATTTTTCACCCCAATCCCTTTATCAACCTAAAGATACAGTGCTCTCCCCAAGAGGAATTCTTGTATCAGCTGCTATAAAATATTATACGTACGCTATATGAGATATAGTCAAATAGCCTTGTAAAAGGAAAGAGCAATAGTGGTTGACAGTAATTGAATTTCTGTAGAAATTCTGTAGAAATCTGCTTTAAAAAGCAGCCTGTAGAATGAAGAACTAATAGGCTCTTAGTATAGACTCAGGTGATAACAGTCTATGCCAGGTCAGCTTTCTCTTCAGAGGTAGCCTTGAACTTGAGCTCCAGACTTTATACAAAGGCTCAAAGACTGGTGAATGAGGACATTATACAAGCCGGGATTGGTAGGTAATTTCTGAAAGGGACTCCAAAAACTAACAATCAGAGTATTGAGAGCATTTGCCAATATAAATGCTGCCCATAATACACAGGCAGAAAGAATATGAGAGGGCTGGAAGCAGTTGTAGAAACTCTAAAGGTCATTTCAGGATATGGATATTATTTTAGCAGTCTGTTATCAGAAACCAAAATACTAAAAAGACCTGGTCACCCTCATATGAATATACTCTTTGGATTCCAAAGACTTATGAAATCCAAGTGATTCAAAATTATTCCCATCATCTGGAAACGTAAACTAGTGTTTTGGGGAATATACCTTTGTATGCTGCTATCATTGCATTAATATCCATCAGTTGCCCCATGTATAAATGGAAGTCAGCTTTGGTGGTAAAGTATCTTTACTTGGTAAAAGTATCTTTATCAGATGACAATCCGTAGACTATATGCTACACAAAGGCAGGGGAATATTTTTGTTCTCTTCACTGATATATCTCTAGGTGCTTGGATAATGCCTAGCACATCGTAGACACCCAGTAAGTAACTATTCGTTCAGTTAACCAATGAATCTTCCACTGATCAATCCGCCATCAGTTTAAAGTCCAACATGTACCTTTTAGAATTATAGAGGATGTTAGTGGAAATGGTATCAAGATTGTATAACATGACTTCTCCTCAAGAAATTTCCCTTTGTCACCTTAAGAACTACGTCAAAAAGCTGTTTGAATGAAAATGATTGCTGTAAGAACGTGAAATTTATGTTTGAAAAATCTGTACAGAAACTTATGAGCTCTCACGATGTTCTCCCAAAAACCCAGAGGTGAGATAGAATGTCATCTCATCGGGTCCAAATCACCTGAAAAATAAAGGCAAACTTGAACTTTTGCTTGAAGCTGATGCCTTTGAACTGACCACAAATCAGGTGACTACACAACCAGCCTGGACAAGAAACAGGATATGGATGGGTGTGAAGGGCTTGGACTAAAGCTCAGACTCCATGAATCTATGTCTACATGGCTACATATATGACTTTGTGCAATTGTTGTCTTAAACACACGACACTCCGGTTTCTGTATTTGTAAATCATCATTCCCCCTAAGGAAGTTGTGGTAGAATGCCTGCCTATCTACTTTATGGGGGGCTCTTTGGAAACTCCAAATAAGATGTGGTTGAAGTACTTGGCTAGTTGAACAGTTTCACACAGAGAAAGTGGAAATTCCGGGTACAAGTTAAGGAGACATCAAACAAAGTATACAAAAGTTATTCTAAGTTTACAAAAATACTGTTAATTCACAAAACAATGAACTTCTAAAGGGAGACTAAGAATAAAACCTACAATGTCCTAAAACCAAGGGCAGCCATGTCTCCCACTGAGGAACCACACAAAAGAAGTCAGTTTCTGCACAATCCGCCAAGACGGTGGGATCTCAATAATCAGAACAATGCAAGCAATCTGTTTTAAATTTGATCCAGATTTGATATAATCATATGCAAGAAATGGCTTTCCTGGAGTAGAATATATGGGGTCTTAAAGATGAACTCTAGATGTTAGGAGCTAGGTAATGTTGAACTTTCAGCGACATTTCTCAAGGAATCATCAGAGCCATAAGGTGGGGAATGCAGTAACTCTTCAGAAGAATTGCAGCTGCTGAAATGCCGACAGATGGAATTTCTTCACTCTCTAATATAACACAGAAACGATCTCAGCCACAGGATAAACACTTATGCTTTGCAAATTTTCCCTCAGCCCTAGAGAGAGGATATTGTATAGACTGGCCAGTAAAATCTTAGTGTTTGGATTTTCATTTTATATCTGGTTTCCTGCGTCCCTTTTAGAAGTCTGTATTTGTAGGTATAGGAATGCGGTCCTGTGCTGATTCTTCTAAGACTATTTGAAATATAAATGTGTTTCACATTTTGGCAGTTGAAGTTCATAGATGTCCTTTGTATCAATACTGAAATGGTAGCATGTGACGGAAAACAGACATTTGTTGTTGATCTCATAGTGATTACACATGAAGTACCATCATAAGAATCTTAACTAAATCAACTACTACTTAATGTTCAGCAAATCAAAATTCTGATTTCCTGGATAGCATTGGAAAATAATTCGTTGATTGCATTTTTCTTTGTTTTTTGGCAATATATAGTGCTTCGTTGGGATTAAGTTGACTTTTCCCCATCCATTAATGAAGAGTCTCCTGAGTGCCCGCCAGCCTCCTAGGGCTCAGGAAAAAGGGAAATGTGACAGACCTGGGCTTCACTGCCTGGAGCATTCAGTCTGTACTTTTCCGTGTTTCTAATTCCGAGTTAAAATATTCTGCATTTCCTGGTTCTCTTTAGTTAGTCAACACAGTTCATTTCATCAAAGAATACATCGTTCAGTGAGTGGTGACAGTGAGCAGGCAACTGACCACACAAGTCAGTTGTGTGGAGGAATGGAGACAAGAGAGACAGAAGTCTTCAAGGGTTGTATTTATTTACTGTTACTCTGAATTGAGAACACATGAAAAAATTAACTTCTTTTCCAGATTCCAAAACATCATAAAAGCCAGTGGCATGCCCCAGCCCTAAGCTCTTCCTCATGCCCCCACCCTGCACTTCTCCACTGCCTTGCTGAAGCCAGCAGGTACACACAGTCCACATAGGGGATACTCCTTAACCATACTGTGGTGAGGGGGGCATTCCTGGGTACCACAGGACTGTAACTATTGGAGAGACAGTTCTTGGCATGCTAGGTATATGCACTGCCATGTTTACTGCAACATTATTTACAATAGCCAAGAAAGGGAAGCAATGGATGTCCTACCCAGATGAAGGGTTACAAATGAGATAGTATAGCTACACAATAGAATATTATTCAGCCATAAAAAAGAATGAAGTCTTACTATTTGCAACAAAATGGATGGATCTGGCAGGTATAATGCTAAGTGAAACAAGTCAGACAGAGAAAGACAAATACCATATGATTTCACTCATATGTGGAAACTAAGAAACAAAACAAATGAACAAAGAGAAAAAGAGACAAACAAAAAACCACCCTTAAATGTGGAGAATAAATTGGTGGTTGCCAAAAAGGAGGTGGGAGGGGGGATAGGTGACATAGATGAAGGAGATTAACAATACGCTTATCATGATGAGCACTGCGTAATGTATAGAATTGCTGGATCACTATATTGTAACTGAAACTAATATAATTAATTAACTATATGTTAATTATACTGAAATTAAAAATAATTACTTAATTGAAAATGGATTGAAATCAGAGAGGGAGATGAACCTTGAGCGACTATGGACCCTGAGAAACAATCTGGGGGTTTCGGAGGGGAGGGGTGGGGGGAGGGCATAACAGGGTGATGGGTACTGAGGAGGACATGTATTATGATGAGCACTGGGTGTTACACTTAACTAATGAAGCATTGAACACTACATCAAAAACTAATTATGTGCTATACAGTGGCTAACTGAATATAATAAAAAATAAGTAAATTTTTAAAAAATAGAAAATCTGAATAGACATTTTCCCAACGACATACAGATGGCCAACACATACATGAAAAATGCTCAACATCATTAATCATCAGGGAGATGCAAATCAGAAGCACAATGAGGTATCACCTCACATCTGTTAGAAGGACTGTTATCAAGGGGCATCTGGATGGTGCAGTCAGTTAAGCACCTGACTCTTGATTTCAGCGCAAGTCATGATCTCAGGGTTGTGAGATCGAGCCCTGCATCAGGATCTGCTGGGCCTGCTTGGGATTCTCTCTCTCTTTCTCCTTCTTCCCCTCCCCACTCTCTCACTCTCCCCCTGCCCCAAAAAGGGCATTATCAAAAAGACAAGAAATAACAAATGTTGGTGAGGATGTGGAATAAAGGGTATCCGTGGGCAATGTTGGAAGTAGGGGCTTTTACCACCCCATTGATATCAATGGATAGATTATCTAGACAAAAAAGATCAATAAAGAAACATTGGCCTTAAATGATACATGATACCAGATGGACTTAATAGATACTTACATCCAAAAGTAGCAAAATATACACTTTTCTCAAATGCATATGGAACACTCTCCAGGATAGATTTTATGTTAGGCCAAAAACAAGTCTTAATAAGTTCAAGAAGACTGAAATCATATCAAGCATCTTTTCTGACTACAACAGTGTGAAACCAGAAATCAAAAAAGAAAACTGGAAAAGTCACATATATGTGATTAAATAACTTGATACATGTATATGTATGTGCGTGTGTGTGTGTATGTGTGTATTTTCTAAGAAGGAGGTTCATAGCAATGCAGGCCTACTTCAAGCAACAAGAAAAATCCCAAATAACAATCTAAACTTACACCTAAAAACCAGAAAAAGAAAAAAGCTCAAAGTTAGTAGAAGGAAGGAAATAACAAGGATCAAAGCAGAAATAAACAAAACAGAGACAAAAAATAACGGAGAAGATCAGTGAAACTAAGATCTTGATCTTTGATAAATAAACAACATGGAACAATCTTTATCCTCACCAAGAAAAAGAGAGGGCTCAAATAAATAAAATCAGAAATGGAAGTGGAGAAGTTACCACTGATACTATAGAAATATAAAGGACCTCAAGGAACTATAAACAAGTATATGCCAGCAAATTGGACAACCTAAAAGAAATGGGTAAATTCCTAAACGATCTTCCAAGATTGACTAGTGAATTAAAAAATCTGAATAGACCAATTATAAGAAAGATGAATCAGTAATCGAAAACCTCCCAACAACAGATGAAAGTCTAGGATTAGATGACTTCACTGGTGAATTCTACCAAGCATTTAAAGATTTAATACCTATTCTTCCCAAACTTTTTAAAAAATAGAAGAGGAAAGAATACTTCCCAACTCATTTTACAAGGCCAGCATTACCCTGATACCAAAACTAGACAAGGACACCACAAGAAAGGAAGGTAGGGACGGGAGGAATAGCAGGGGAGGGAAGGGAAGGGAAGGGAAGGGAATGGAAAAGAAAAACTAGAGACCAGTATCTTTGATAAACATAGCTGCAAATATTCATGACATTTTTCACACAAATAGAACAATCCTAAAATTTTAACTACAAAATTTCCCAAATAGCCAAAGTAACCTTGGGGAAAAAGAACGAAACAGGAGCTATCACACACCCTATCACACATAATATCACCTATCACACATAATATAGCCTGAAATCAGGCTATATTATGAAGCTGTAAAGATCAAAACACTATGGTATTGGCATGAAAACAGACACATGGATCAATGGAACAGAACAGAGAGCCCAGAAGTAAACCCATGCATCTATGGTCAAGTAATTTACAACAAAGCAGACAAGAATAAACAATGGGGGAAGGATGGCCTCTTTAACAAATGGTGTTGGGAAAACTGTACAGACATATGCTAAAGAAGGAAACTGGACCATTGTCTTATACCCTACACAAAAATGCACTAAAAAATGAATTAAAGACTTGAATATAAGAGCTGAAACCATAACATTTATAGAAGAAAACATAGATGGCAAGCTCCTTAACATCAATCTTAGTGATGAGTTTTGGATCAAACTCCAAAAGCAAAGACAACAAGAGCAAAGATAAACAAGTGGGACTACTTCAGACTAAAAAGCTTCTGCACAGTGAAGGAAACTATCAGCAAAACGAAAAGGCAACCTACTGAATGGGAGAAGATATTTGCAAATGATAAATCCCATAAGGGGTATCAAGAACTCATACAACTCTAAAGCAGCAGCAACAACAAAACACAATCTCATTTCAAAAAATGAGCAGAGCATCTGAATAGATATTTTTCCAATGAAGGCATACAGATGGCCAAAATCACATGAAAAGATGGTCAGCGTCATAAATCATCAAGGAAGTGCAAATAGAAAGCTACCACCTCGCACTGGTTACAATGGCCAGTATCAAAAAGACAAGAAATAACAACTATTGGCAAAGATGTGGAGAAAAGGAAACCCTCCTGCACTTCCGGTGGGAATGTAAATTGTTGCAGCAGCCGTGGAAAATAATATGGAAGCTCCTCAAAAACTTAAAGACAGAGCTACCATTAGATCTAGTAATTCCACTTCTGGATCTTTATCTGAAGGAAAGGAAAACACTAAACTGAAAAGATATATGCACCCCTGGGTTCACTGCAGCATTATGTACAAAAGCCAAGGTACAGAAACAACCTAAGAGACTGTGGACAGAGGGAAGGGTAAAGACAATGTGATACAAAATACTACTACTCAGCCAAAAAAAAAAAAAAAAGATCTTGCCATTTGTAACAAGATGGGTGGATGTGGAGGGTATTATGCTAAGTTGCTAAGTGAAATATGTCAGAGAAAGACAAATACTGTATGATCTCACTAACGTGGAATCTAAAAAAAAAACAAAAACAAAGGAACAAAGGTGAGTTCAAGCCCTGTTTATCAGAGATATTGGCCTATAGATTTTCTTTTCCCTTCCCTCTGTCACTTTTTCTGTGCAACATTGAGTCGCGTTTTAGACGGAGAGGATTTTTTTTAATGTTTGTTCAATTAATAGCACTTCGTTTTTAAATAATTTGCAGTTATTAAGAAAAATACTCAAGTTGGTATCCCCCCACGCCCCCATGAACTGTGTGTTGCTCCTGACTTCTAAAGGAAAAAGGCTGCTTCTGACCGGGTCTCCCTGCCTTCTCTTCCAGCGCTCTGCGGGGGCGGCGAGAGCTTTCTGTGCGCCAGCGGGCTCTGCGTGCCCGGGAAGCTGCGGTGCAACGGGCACAACGATTGCGACGACTGGAGCGACGAGGCCCATTGCAGTAGGCGTGGGCGTGGGGGCCGGAGGGGGCGGGGCGGAGGGCGGAGCGGGGTGGAGGGGATGGGGGAGGTGACCCCGGCAGGGGCCTGGAAACCGAAAACAGACGCTGACAACCCGCCGGCGGGGGCGTAGACTTCTGGTAGTTTGCCTTCCCGACTCCAGCAAACGTGGGGCGGTCGGTGTGTTTGCGCCCCTTTCAAGGGTGCGATTCCCGTAGGAGCTCGAGAGCCCCAGGTCTCAGTGGGAACGTGTTTTGCATCAAGTGGCTTAAAGTTGAAGGAAGGTTTTTTGTTTATTTTGTTTGGGTGAGGCTTTTATTTTTGTTTTGTAAACTTAATGAGTCTAAAGGTCAGTGTGTGTGTGTGTATGTGTGTGTGTGTGTGTGTTTTAAAGACCTGGTCGGTAGGCAAATGTTTCACCCTCCTGATCTTGACATTCCTGACACAGCGGATGCAAAGCCCCTTGTTTGCTTACGCTTTCTCTAAACCTGGTGAAACGTAGTCCATGGTGCAAACTACTTTAAATCCGTGGATTGAGAGATTCAGCCATAAACATCGTCGAATTCTTTACTATGGATTTGGTCAGTTGTTTTGATCGAATTGGTCGGTGGTTTGTAAAATGCTGTCCTAAGCTTCTTGGGCTGCGGTGTAAAATACCCCAGACTGCATGATTTAAGCAGGAGAAATTTATTCGCCTAAGGTTCTGGAGGCCCGAGAGTCTAAGGTCAAGGTCAACGAGTCTCAGTTTCCAGTGAGAGTTCTTTTCGGGGCTGCTAGGCAGCTTCCATCTTCCTCAGTGCTCACTTGATCTCTTTGGAGGCACGGAGGGAGGGAGGGAGAGAGGGGGAGGGACAGGGTCTCCCCCTCTTCTAATTTTTTTTTTTTTTAAGATTTTTTTAAATTTATTTGACAGAGAGATCGCAGGTAGGCAGAGAGGCAGGCAGAGAGAGAGGGAAGCAGGCTCCCCACTGAGCCCAGAGCCGGATGCGGGGCTCAATCCCAGGACGCTGAGATCATGACCTGAGCCCAAGGCAGAGGCTCAACCCACTTAGCCCCCCAGGCGCCCTCCCCCTCTTCTTATAAGGGTACTGTTAGATTATGGCCCCTCTATTATGGCCGCATTTAACTTTGTCACCGCCTTACAGGTCCTTTCTCCAAATATTTGAGTGTTATTTGAGGGTTAAGACTTTAACATATACATTTTGGGAGGACATCAACATTCTGTCCAATATATATATGTGTGTGTGTGTGTATAACGGACAGAATGGTGTGTGTGTATGTGCATACACACACATACATAGTGTCCTATATATACATGTGTGTGTGTGTATATATATATCTTTTTTTTTTAGCTTTCAAGTGATTTTGTATTTGTGCAACAGATAAGGAAAAATTAGCCTCAGTAATACATTGCAGGGTTTGCCTCCAAAGCAGAGCCACATGCAATTATGTTGTAATTGCTTTTTAATGGTTATATGATCAGCAAAACCATCAGTGGTTATATGATCCCATCTTACCATGGGTAAAGCTGTGTTTTACTCCCCGTAGGAGCTGCCAAGGCTGTACGAGAGCTCTTAATTGTCGACCTTAATTGAAAGGTTCTTATGGTCTGTTTGCCAGGTAGAACACGTCTTCCATGTGAAGGGTTAGGATACTTATTTATCCTAAGTTTTGAAAGGCATTATTTTATGATAATATTTCAGATCAGCGTTTCCCAAACTGGTGTACCATAGTACCCGAACCCTGAAAATTGCTTGAGAAATAAACAAATTTGAGAAATGCTATCAGATCTATTTTTTAGAGAGTTGCAGTACACATTCACACATTGTAAGTTTTGAGAAATGCTGCACTTTTTTAAAAGTCTTTCTCACTTTACTTAGCTTGGTACTTCCTCAAAATTATTTGTTCATATATGCCCCACCTCTATTTATTTATTGTTTTTATAATTTGGAATTCTCTCTTCAGAAAAACCTGTAGCATATGATTGTACATGAAAAAGATTTTCATAGGATGTTGACTTGCATTGGGCAGTACTGCTATGGATGTAGGAAGGAATATTTTATAGAACACCCACAATAGAATTACATCAATAGAACTGTATCAATAGAATTATATCCACTTTATTGGAAATGTGATGGAATCTTTTCCTTACCTCCCAATATGGCCCACAGAAATTATTAAGATTCTGCACGTGCCTCCATCCCAGCGGTGAGCCACCACTGGCTCACCATTACGTTCCTTCATTGCACCCAGCGCACGGAGCGTTGCACTTTAACAGTAAGAGATGCCTGCCACATCGGTTAAATTGAACTGGAAGGACTAAATTTTCCTAGTCAGTGACTGAACAAACGAGGTATTACTATTCTGCAAGGTATATAGCATGTCCTAAAGGTTGAAGAGTTTATTAAGGAAGATAGAGGCTATCCTCATGAGCACACTTTAAGACCCATGTGGTTTGGTCAGCTGAGGAAATAAAATACATCCCCTCAGAAAATTTGCCTATGCTTGGTTACACCTTGAAAGCTTCACAGGTAGTTGCTTCGGAACTTACGAGGGCATTCGACTCGGAGTTTCTACGTTCATTGCCCGTGGCTTTTTAGTCATTTATGGAGGGTGCCACCCTCCCACTGTCACCGCCCTGTGGTGAAGGAGTAATGCAGTTCTGAAATAGGGCATGGAGGTAAATCAGAGCGTGACTGCAGCCGCCATACTCCTGAGGGGAGAAGGAAGTTTTGCTGGGCTTTCCTAATGAGGAACAGAAGAATATGGCGGCTCCCAGGCTACTGGCAGGGATAGGTGGAGGAGGACTGCCTTCAAAGAAAGGAAGGGAAGGAATTATTTGTCAACTATGCTAGAAGCATCTATTTATTGATTTCATTTTTAGCCAAGGAGGTATTTCCCTTTTTGTGCAGACGCAGAGCTGAGGTTGAGAGTCATGAATGAATTTGCCAGTGATTCAGACTGCATGATTTGAACCTGGTCCTCTGTTATTTGCTTGTTTTTATTGAAGTGTAATTGACATACAGTGTTACATTAGTTTTAGGTGTGCAACACAGTGATTCGACAACTCTGTCTGTCACTCAGTGCTCACAAGTATAGTCACCGCCTGTCCCCATACAGTATTGTCGACTATATTCTCTGTGCTGTGCTCTTCTTCCCCGTAACTTCCTTACTTTGTAGCTGGAAGTTGTACCTCTTACTCCCCTTCACCTAATTCACCCATCCCCTGACCGCTTCCCCTTTGGCAATCACCATTTTTTTCCTTTGTATTTCTGAGTCTGTTTCTGTTTGTTTGGTTAGATTTCTAGATTCCACATACAAATGAAATCATATAGTATTTGTCCTTCTCTGTCTGACTTATTTCACTTAGCATAATACCCTCCAGGTCCACCCTTATTGTCTGCAAATGTCAAGATCTCATTCTTGTCCATAAAAGTTCAGACTTGGTGAACAATTATCTTCTGATCATTTATAGGAGAGGAAAACATTATGTTTTGGGATGCTCTATGACACTTTGGGAGATAATTGTCTATTATACCGTTAAGCCAAGTATCTGGGACTCCTTACTGACTTTTCTCCCTTAACTAATTATGTTGTTTCTCAGTCTCTTCCCAAGTGTTTATAGAATGAATGCATTTCCAACCACCTGGAACAATGTTAGCAGTGTGGTGAAAAGATTTTCAAAAATTAAGAAAAGTTTTCTTTGAGAAATTTCTAACTCTGTGACTTGAGGCAGGCTACCTCTCTATTCCTGGTTTCCTTTGTCATTGAAACCATGTGCACATAGCCTCTGCAGGAAGCCCCACCTGCAGGAATCCTAATTCAGTTGGTCTGGAGCTGGAGCCCAGCAGCAGTTTTGCAAAACGGCCCAAGTAATTCTTTTTTTTTTTTTTTAAAGATTTTATTTATTTATTTGACAGAGAGAGATCACAAGTAGGCAGAGAGGCAGGCAGAGAGAGAATGAGAGGGAAGCAGGCTCCTCGTGAAGCAGAGAGCCCAATGCGGGACTGCAGCCAGATTGGAAGCCACTGGACTAGAGGGGGTCTGGTGTGTCTTTTGTTTCTCACCTATAATCTTTTGATTCTATAACCAGCTCTAGAGTGGTGTCTGGTCCACAGCTAGTGCTTAGCAAATGGATAATTGCTGTCACAAAGAAAAAGCTTCAAGGGAAATGGTTGTCACAGAGAAAACAGGCGCCACAAAGTCCATATGTTTTATGCCACGTAAAATCACTGTCAAATACTTTGGAAATCATTTGCTCGGATTTGGGTAAAATTGGTTGACTTATGTTTTAGTATTATACGACATATTTTACTAATGATACTTTATACTAATTATGATGTGTTAACTACTTATCCTAAGTATAGTTAATTATACAAATTACCACAAAGTGTAGGGATTACTCCTGTAAACTCTTGAGTCAGGCTGCCGGTATTCCTATCTCTTCTTTACCATTTCCTTCTTCTGTGAACCTGGGCAAGTCACTCCATCTCTCTGGGCCTCCATGTCCTCCTCAGGAAAATGGAGACAGTAACAGTAACTGTCTCTAGAACTCCTGTGCAGAATAATAAACCCTTGCCTATCCCGCATATGGACCACTGTCTGACATGCGATAATGCTGAGAGTGTGATGGTTGCTGTTGTAGTTATTGTGATCTTATTCACCATATCTTCCCTCCCTTCCACACCCCACCCACCTCACCTCCATCCACCCTGCCCACCTGCCTCTCACCTCCAGGCTGTAAAGGATGCCCGCTGAAAGTCATGGAGACGGCTGATAAAGGTCAGGGGATATGCTGCGGAGGAAACAGAAACACTAAAATAGCCACAACAGCTTTCTTTCTTTATTTTTTTTTAAAGATTTTTATTTATTTACTTGATGTCACAGAGCTCACAAGTAGGCAGAGAAGCAGGCAGAGAGAGAGTAGGAAACAGGCTTCCCGCTGAGCAGAGAGCCCCATGTGGGATTCGATCCCAGGACCCTGGGATCATGACCAGAGCCGAAGGCAGAGGCTTTGCCCACTGAGCCACCCAGGCACCCCAACAGCTTTCTTTATTTATTTAATAGATTTTAATATCTATTTTAGAGGGGGAAAGGAGCAGAGGGAGAGAGGAAGAAGCAGACTCCCCACTGAATGTGGAGCCAGACATGGGGCTTGATCTCATGGCCCTGAGATCAGGACCTGAGCTGAAACCAAGAGTCAGATGCATAACCAACTGAACCACCCAGGTGCTCTCTGCAACAGTTTTTTGTTTTTTGTTTTTTTTTTTAAAGATTTTATTTATTTGACAGACAGAGATCACAAGCAGGCAGAGAGAGAGAGGAGAAAGCAGGCTCCCCATGGAGCAGAGAGCTTGATGTGGGGCTCGATCCCAGGACCCTGGGATCATGACCTGAGCCGAAGGCAGAGGCTTTAACCCACTGAGCCACCCAGGCGACCCTCTACAACAGTTTTAAAACCAGCACCACATGAAGCTATTTTAGAAAGGAGGCAACCCAAACAGCACAAAATAAAAACTGGCACTCCAGGTGATGTTTCTGAATCACTAAAAATGACTGCATCCTCTATATTCTTTTTACTAAGGAAGGAATGAAAGTAAATACCAGAAATATTTCCATCCAAATAATAAAAAGGAAAATACTACATTCTTTTTTTTTTTTTTTTTCCATTGGAAAATACTACATTCTGCACGGAAGGAAGAAGCTTCAGATGTCTGGAAGTTCCACAGCTGTTTGGTAGCAATCTGTTACAGGAACCAATAAAACTATTGAATCTTCTTGAATTCTTGCTATGTGTGAAGCATGTTCTAGATACCCAGAGAATTTAAAGACTGTTAAGACATGGTTCCTTTCTTCATGAATCTTTGAGTCTAATCTCACATATAAACATGGAGATGATTGAATATGGTACTTTAGAGCAAATAGAGGTGATGTTAAAAAAGCAAAATGGTGTTAACAAAAAGAGAGGGGTGGTAGCTCCTTTGAGTATAGATGAGGGCAGGATTATGAGGAGTTATATTGGTGTGGAGAAAGCTAATAGAAAGTTGTGATTGAAACTAGGCCTTGGACACCAGTGACGTCCAAGAAAATCTAATTTAGTAACGCGAAAGTGAGGGCAGTTTTGCCACCCAGGGAACATCTTGCAATGTATGGAGAGATACTTGGTTGCCGTAAGTGTGACATTTAGAGGGGAAGCTACTGGCATTTAGTGGGTAGAGGCGAGAGACTGGTCAACATCCTACAGTGCACATGACAGTCCTCACAACCAAGAATTACCCACTGCCAATGGTCACCAGTACTGCTGGTGAGAAGTCTTCCTTCAGGGCTAGAAGTTGATAGTCAAAAGCACCCAGGGAGTCCAGAAGCCTGGGTAGTTGTCATGAGCTGGGCAACTGTGGGCAAACCATGTAATCTCTCTGGTCATCTCAAAATGGGGGCACCTCTGGGTGGAAATTGAGTATCCATTCTTGAATCTTGACTTGAGGCAACACAGGTTCATAGACTGATAGAGACTGACCTACATGAATGAGGCTCTTGATAAAAAGGTTTTCTGTTCTTTACCTGTCTCCTTATTTAATGATAATCTTGAGGGGTAAAAAAGTTCGTAGTGTAAGATGCCAAACTGAAATGAATATCAACATGCAAGAACTTCAGAAGTAACATTTTTCATCAGGTACTCGTTAAGAAAAATCTGTGTCTAGAAAAACATCTACCTTAGGTTATGTAAAATTATGCTTGTATTGCGCAAGAAAGTCATAGCAAAAATCTTTTGAAAATTTTGATTTGTTGACCCTAAATCGTGCTGACAGCATCTCTTTTCTGTTCAAATAAACATTTATTCCAATAAAAGGAGGCACTGTGATCTTGGGTATTTGCTGTTCATTTCTGCTGCACAGTGCCTTGGTTAAAGTTTTGTGTGTTTACTAATCACACAGACCTTAGGAAGGTAACAAGTTGTTTTCCCATTGCGGCTAGTTTTGTATCTAAACTCTGAAAATGGCTTCTAACCAAGGAAGTCATAATAATGGAAAGTTGAATCTACACTTGTGTGAATAATAAGGAATTTTTAAAAAAGCTTGAGTCATCTCCATTTATTAATTAAATGTTTATTTTTATGAAATAATTTAATGACAGTATTCATTTAAAAAATATCTACAACAAAGTATTTTAATATGAATTAGCAAGGTCTTCAGAATGGGCCTCACAGAGGGGTTGCATGAATCTTTGGAAATTTTTGGTGTGTTCCCAGGTTAATCAGATTCTTTTTTTTTTTTTTTTAAGATTTTATTTATTTATTTGATACAGAGAGAGATCACAAGTAGGCAGAGACACAGGCAGAGAGAGAGAGGGAAGCAGGCTCCCCGCTGAGCAGAGAGCCTGATGTGGGGCTCCATCCCAGGACCCTGAGATCATGACCCGAGCCGAAGGCAGCGGCTTAATCCACTGAGCCACCCAGGCGCCCCAGTTATTCAGATTCTAAAAGGAGTATTTGATTCCCCAGTTGTACCATTAAAAAAAGAAAGAAAGGAAGGAAAAAGAAAAGAAAAAGAAAATATAAGTGCACTTCCTTAGAAAAAACCAAAACCTCATGTGGTTTAAAATATGTCACTCCTCCACTTCACCCCCTCCTCTGGGGAATGGGAATACTTCTGCATAGACAGAAGTCTATTTTCTAGCAAAATTTTCTAGCAAAATTTCCCACAAGAGTAGTTTAGATGAAAAAACAAAAGAATCAAAAAGACCGTTAAATCTTCCCAAGGAAATGTATATTCTAATGCACAAATCCCTCTACTCTGCTTGGTGGGCAGGAGAACCAAAGTTGTAACCTTTCTTGACTCCAAGAGCCTAAGTGTGGTGGGGCGCCCACAGCAGTGGTGTGCAGGGTGGAGAGTTAGCGCCCTCTGCTGATGGAGGAAATAGAACTGTCCAGGTGAAACGTGAGACCTCTTTTTAGTTCTTTTTCCCTTATGATAGTCATCCTTCTTATTAAAATGATTCAGCCTGGGGGAAATAAAAAATTATAAGTACTTACAAAGTTTTGCGTGTGTGCGAGTGTGAGCATATGTGTAGGCACACGCATGTGTGTTGTTCCATACACACCCTTTTAATGTAGGCACTAAACAGATGGTCCCTAAGGCTTGTTAGACTTTTAAAATGATGTGATTCTAAAAGTACTTAAGTAGTTTCTTAGAAGGAGGAAATAGAAATTTATGATTCATGTGAGTAATAAATATTTTGATGCATGTGGCTAGCAGTTTAACTGATCAATGCCCAAGAATTTTAATAAGGAATTACTATAGGGTTTGGAACATTTATAGTGAAGAGGTACCGATCACCAGTCATGTGAGATGCAGACTTATGCTTGAGGAAAAACAATCAGCTAGAATTTAGGAGACCAGACTATTGATCATTAAACTTAATTTACTTTAAGTAAGAGAAAACAATACATTCAAGAAATCTTATTTCTATTAAATGCAGGCTTCTTTACACATATAGTTTAAACATTTTAAAAGTTTTATTGAGGTACAATTTCCATACCATATGTTATCCCATTGATTTTTAGTAAACTTACAAGGTTGTATGACCATTACCCCAGTCTACTTCTAGAACTTCTTCATCTCCCCACAAATTTCCCCCCACCTATTTGTGGTCAGTCCCCACTGCCAACCTTCCAGCCACAGCTAACCTCTGCTTTGATTTCTGTCTCTGTAAGTTTTCTTTTTCCAGAAATTTCATAAATGGATCATACAATATGTAGTCTTTGTATCTGGTTTCTTTTATTTGGCATAATGGTTTCGGGGTTCATCTACGTTGTCACATACACCCATAGTGTGATGGTTTTTTTTTTTTTTAAGATTTTATTTATTTATTTGACAGAGAGAGATACAAGTAGGCAGAGAGGCAGGCAGAGAGAGTGAGAGGGAAGCAGGCTCCCTGCCGAGCAGAGAGCCCAATGCGGCACTCGATCCCAGGACCCTGAGATCATGACCTGAGCCGAAGGCAGCGGCTTAAACCACTGAGCCACCCAGGCGCCCTAGTGTGATGTTTTTAATTGGTGGATAGTATTTGATCATGTCTAGTATTTTATATCTTGATTATTCATTCACCAGCTGGTGAGCATTTGGATTGTTTCTAATCTTCGGCTATCATAAATAATGCTACTAAGAACATTTACACACAAGTCTTTGTGTATAGATTCCCATCTAAGGATGGGAATTCATAAATTGTATGATAAGGTTATAGTTAACTTTATGAAAAGCCGCTGTACTGCTTTCTAATGTGGCCTTATTATTTTACATCTCCACCAACTATATATAACAGCTTCAGTTTCTCAAAATCCTTGCCAATACTTGGTATTTTCTGTGTTTTTTTTCAAAAATTATTATTATAGTCATCTTAGGCGATGTGTAATAGTACCTCGTTGTGGTTTTAATTTGCATTTCCTTAATGACTAATTATATTGAGCACCTTTTTATGTGCTTTTTAGCTATTTGATGTCTTTTGGGAAGATTTTCTATTCAACTCTTTTTGTGTGTCTGTAATTGAGTTGTCTTATTATAGAGTCTGGGAGTCCTATATCTGTTCTTGATGTAAGTCCTTTACCAGATACGTGACTTGCAATACTTATTTCAGTATGAGGCTTGTCTTTTCATTTTCTTAATAGTATCTTTTAAGGTACAAATATATTTCTTTTTTTTTTCTTAATGTTTTATTTCTTTGTCAGAGAGAGAGACCGCACAAGCAGGGGGAAGGACAAGCAGAGAGAGAAGCAGGCTCCCCGCTGAGCAAGGAGCCCCATGAGGGACTCTATCCCAAGATCCTGGGATCATGGCCTGAGCCAAAGGCAGATGCTCAACCTACTGAGCCACCCAGGCATCATACAAATGTGTTTTTTTAATTAACTCCACTTACTATTATTTTTTTAATGGCTTGTGCTTTTTTTGTTGTATTTGAAAATTTGTTACATCCAAGAATTCTCCCAAGGTCAAAAAGATTTTTTTTCCTGCTTTTTTTTTCTTGAGGCTTCATTATTTTAACTCTTACATTGAAGTCTGTGATCCAGTTTGAGATAATTTTAATGTACAATTTGAGGTAAAAGTCAGACTTTGCAATTGTCCCAAAACCATTTGTTGAAGAGTATCGTGTTTCCATTGAATTGTGTTGGCATCTTACACATATTAATTTACATTACATGCATGTATTAATCTCTTCCCCTAAACCTTTTTAAATAATTGACCTTATCTTAATTTCAGAAATCAATTCACAGACTCAGATTTTAACTAATACACTCAAGTTCCCACAGCTAGTAGATGGCAGAACCAGGATACCCAAGTACAAGATCTGTCTTATTAAAATTCCATCACATGTTGCTTACTTCCATATTAAACCTTAAGCTCCTTGAGATTGCATATCAATTTGTCTTATCTTGCCACTGTAATGTATATAGTCCGGTATTGCTTATTTGAAGGTCCTGTTATGAAACCCTCAATTGACTTAAGTGATACTTGTGTGAAAATAGCAACCTCATCATCTCAATAATGTTTTCTCTCAATTATTTTTGTGCTTATCATTGACAAAACCAGACTTTCACTTCATTTTATTTATTTTTATTTTTTTTTAAAGATTTTATTTATTTATTTGACAGATGGAGATCACAAGTAGGCAGAGAGGCAGGCAGAGAGAGAGAGAGGGAAGCAGGCTCCCTGCTGTACCAAGAGCCCAATGCGGGGCTGAGTCCCAGGACCCTGAGATCATGACCTGAGCCGAAGGCAGAGGCTTTAACACACTGAGCCACCCAGGCACCCTCAGACTTTAATTTTAAAGGAAACGTTACAAGGGAATAACTACTCACCTTCTGTTAAAAGTCATTCATTCTGGGTGATGGACATTGAGGAGGGTATGTGCTATGGTGAGTGCTGTGAACTGTGTAAGACTGATGAATCACAGATCTGTACTCCTGAAACAAATAATACATTATATGTTAATTTAAAAATATATATGACAGAATTTAATAGTAGCAAAAATAAGCGTCTTTTAGATTTAAAAAAGGCTCAATGTTTTGACTTAATAAAACGAACATGACTTAAAAAAAAGTCATTCATTCTGAATGAACATGAAATTCATTAGGAACTATGGTGAGTCAAGAGTGTCTGTGCTCATATTTGACTATAAAGGAGTTTTGGGTAACATAGGGGGGTCTCAGATACAGACTTTCAGATAGTGATAGAAGTATCGTCTTGGAAGCCAGAAGATCCTAGTCCTGGCACTGCAGTCACTTATTATGTGACCTTGAGCAAGACCTTGGCTCTCTTTGTACCACAGTCTCCTCACTGATAAGAGTAGATGTGGACCTGGTACCATTATGATTTGCCTCCCATGATATGCTTTTGTTCAGTGAAGAACCATGATAATACCCTGTTCTACTGATGACACATCGGTGGCTTCTCTTCTGTGCAGATTGCAGTGAGAATATGTTCCATTGTCACACGGGCAAGTGCCTTAATTCTAGCCTCGTGTGTGATGGATACGATGACTGCGGGGACCTGAGTGATGAGCAGAACTGTGGTAAGTAGCATTGTTCCCCTAAAGGTTTTCATTGAAAGTTACAAAAATGTGTAATCCAGAACCCGTAGCTCATTGTTAATGTGGTTAGCAGAGTAAATGACAAAATGGTTGGTGTCTTAATTTTTAGAAAGAGGAGGTTTTTTCAGTTACTAATCTCAGTCATGTCTTATGTGTCAATGCCATATTCCTTACATAAAATCGTAATAAGGAAGTGCTTAAGAAGTAGAGTGGAAAGATGGGTAAGAGTTGTTAATACGTTCATAAATTTTTCTCCTTGAGAATGTTCTGTTTCTTCTCTGGTTAGAGCCACTGGCTCTAACCACGTTTAGATTTTGAGCTCTTGAGCAAAACTTTGCGGACAGATAAATTGTGGTGTGGCTGATCCCCTTATTATATGCAAACAAGGACCCCTCCTTTAACTGATAGCCTAGCATGGCAGGGACGACTTCTGTAGAGCTGACACCTAGAGTTAGGACAAGTACATTTATTTTATGTACACAGTCTGATCTGATCTTTTAAAAAATGAACCTACCTGCTAGTTACACATTTGTATTATAAGCAACATCTTCCTAATTCACCCCAGACCCTGGTAACTACCTTTCCACTCCTTGTTTTTACAAATTCGGCTTTTGAAGATTCCACGTATAAATGCTGTCACACAGTATTTATCTTTCTCTTTGACTTATCTCACTTGGCATAAACACACACAGTGTTCTATATCCATTATATCTCAATAAATAAATGAATGGGCCTGCTATTTAAAAAGCTGTGTTCAATAGCAAATGGCATTTCATGCATTAAAAGCAACATTCCTTTTGTGTGTTTACCTTTTTGACTTGTGGTTACCTGTAGAATTTTTAGGTCTTTTATTATTGAGTGACATGAGGACTTAGTGATATGAACAGAAAGACAAGCTAAGATGAGGAGGTACCCTGGAAAAATGATGGGAAATAATATTTAGCAATTAGAGAATATTGAAGTGGATGTTGGGGAAGGGTCAGAGGAATGCCTCGGAGTGGCAAGTGTCAGAAATGGCCCCATACTGGGAAACTAGGTCATTCTAGAAGTCGCTGTCCGGCTGCTCCTCGCTGTATCCGTAAAAATACTGGAAATTTGTATATGTACAAATCATCTCACAAGTCACTAGGTAGATACAGATTGCCTTCTGAGACTGAATAATGGTGGAACAAAGAGTGAGAGGCAATTTTCATTGTATACATCACAGAATTTATAGTTGGAAGAGGTCTTGTAAATTGATCTAATGCAGACCCTCCTTTGACCAGTGGGATCACTGGAGAAAAGAGAGGGAAAATGTGGGCCATGGGCTGGAGGGCTC
This sequence comes from Meles meles, assembly GCF_922984935.1. Classification (NCBI taxonomy): domain Eukaryota; kingdom Metazoa; phylum Chordata; class Mammalia; order Carnivora; family Mustelidae; genus Meles; species Meles meles. The sequence continues at coordinate 28,888,752 of NC_060067.1, forward strand.
GAGTGTAGCTTGGTACTTGGACAGGTCAGTGGAGAGGGCCAGGGTATAGTTACTGTGTGAAAAGAATGGTCTTACCACTCACCATATTTCCTCTGAAGATAGTAGGGCATCATGAAGTGCGCTCTTAGGGTGCCTATACCCTATGCCCTGGTAATGATTACAGCTTTCCCTTAGACCAGTCTCTGCCTCAGCTACCCATTGTTAGCAGGTTGAACATTGTGCTGGTTCTTCTGGTTTCTGCTCAGGCATCCCATCTATTGGGTCTTTCTTCTTTTCTCTGAAGTCTGTCTTCCATGTACCTTACTTTATTGGTTCTGGACGCCCTCTCAGATCCATGGTCACTCCGTGACTCTGTCAGGGACAGTGGCACTGTTCACAGATACTCATGATAGTTCTCCAGTATTGAATCTGTCATCCATGAATCCACACATAGCTTTTATTTATTTTTAATTTTTAAATTTAGATTCCATTAGCCAACATATAGTACATCATAGTACATCATTAGTTTCAGAGGTATAATTTAGTGATTCATCAATTGCATATAACACCCAGTGCTCATTACATCACATGCCCTCCTTGATGCCCACCACCCAGTTACCCCATCCTCTCACTCACCCCACCTCTAGCAGCTCTCAGTTTGTTTCCTATAGCTAAGAGTTTCTCATGTTTTTTCTCCCTCTCAGATGACTTCCCTTTCATCCCCCCCCCCCCGTGATCCTCTGCACTATTTCTTATATTCTACATATGAGTGAAATCATATAATTTGTCTTTCTCTGATTGACCTATTTCGCTCTGTTCCATTCACATTGATGTAAATGGTAAGTATTCATCCTTTCTGATGGCTGAGTAATGTCTCACTGTGTATATACTCCACATCTTTTTTTTTTTTAAATTTAATTTCTTTTCAGTGTAACAGAATTCATTGTTCATGCACCACACCCAGTGCTCCATGCAATACGTGCCCTCCTTAATACCCACCACCAGGCTCACCCAACCCCACCCCCTGCCCCTTCAAAACCTTCAGGCTGTTTTTCAGAGTCCATAGTCTTTCATGGTTCATCTCCACCTCCAGTTTCCCCCAACTCCCTTCTCCTCTCCATCTCCCCATGTCCTCTGTGTTATTCCTTATGCTCCACAAATAAGTGAAGTCATATGATACTTGACTCTCTCTGCTTGACTTATTTCACTCAGCATGATCTGCTCCAGTCCCGTCCATGTTGATACAAAGTTGGGTATTCATCCTTTCTGATTGCACCACATCTTCTTTATCCATTCATCTGTCGATGGACACCTCAGCTCTTTCCACAGTTTGGCTATTGACACATATCTTTTGAAGGGTTATTTATATCAAGGTTATTCATATCAAGGTTATTCCATGTCTCATGGTAAAGAATCCTATAGATCCTGCTCTCTGTGAGGAGAAACATCACTTAATTCCCTTTTTTCTCCAGGAATGTATAGTTTGGGGAGGAGGTTAAGTCCAGGATGAAGAGAATCATGAAAAAAAATTAAGCATTTCTTACCCAGCAGTTTTTCCCAATATGAATGTATCTTAAGATAGTTTGACAGAAAGCCCAAGCTCAGGGTCAGGAAAGGTGACTGGAGATACCTGCCTTCCCAGTTTACCATAAAGAGATAGGTTACAATTCTTAGAAATGTGGTAGGGTTGTCACAAATTCATCAAATCAGCTATCTACATTGTAAAGCTTACATCACAGTTCTGTTTATTTTAACCAACGTAAAAATCAAACGTTTTTCATAGGGAAAGAAAACAACAACTAAACAAAACAAAACAAGACAGGAACAAACTGTGGGTCCTGAGAAAGCTGGTCTTACCCCATAGAGATGGTGGCCAGTGGGTCACATGCCTGTGTAGAAGTGGCATGGCTGTTTCAGATCCATCATGGAAAAAGGGTTGAGGGTATCGGATCTTCAGCTGGAGCTATGAGTCATGCCGGTTTGTCATGCTGGTTCTCCACATCCCCACGAGTTTCTGTTTTCTCCAGATTGCAATCCCACAAGGGAGCACCGCTGTGGGGATGGGCGCTGCATCGCCATAGAGTGGGTGTGTGACGGTGACCATGACTGTGTGGATAAGTCTGACGAGGTCAACTGCTGTGAGTGCCCTGATGATTTCCATTTGCTTATCTTTTCTTTGCTGCCTCGTTAGACAAATACAATATCTGGCATTCAAACAGAAGATCGTCATACTTTGGCTCTAGTCTATAAAGATAATAATTAAGTGGTGTGATGACAAATGCCATGTATCTGGCTTCCACATGTCTCTCCCCAGGACTCCAAGCTTATTTTGGCTGCTCTGGCCAAGCAGGTGTCTGTTTTTCCCCATCACTGGCCACACACCTCCTTTCTGGATCCGTGACTTTGTCCAATGCGGTGTTCCTCCCAAAGATTGGGAGACTTTTTTCCTGCAAAGTCTATATGAGCAGTTAGGTTTCCTTGCAAGAGCCCCGAAACATGTTCTCAGGCCCCATTTGTGGGAGAGCATGGAGAGAATTGCCAGAGAGAAGAAAGTCTTCATGGCTCATGGAGTTACTCAGAGCGCACAACAATAATAACTTTACGGGCTGTCGTGTTTCTGGGTGAGTAAACAGCCCTGAATCTTGAAGTTAGATGTTAAAGAAAGCAATGTTGACCTGAAGGAGTTAATATGATGTATTTTATGCATGTTCACACTAATTTAAGTTTTTATCCCATCTTTTGCTGTCTAATAAGAGTCACCAAAGTTGATACATACAAGACTGAATATGTGACTTGCCTATAATTTGAGGCAAAAATTGAAATGTGGGTTGCATGGTTTTTATTTTGACATAGGAAAAGTCATGTAAATTCATTAGCAAATGCAATGCCCAACTCTCCCCTTCCTGAATTGAGTTGGAACTGGAAATATCACTTGAGTCCTTTTTGGTGGACATGATGGGACAGAGTGGGCTGTATCTCGGGGGATCGTGGGAAAGCAAGGGCATGGTGCTCGAGTATGACGATTCTGGTGTTGAGCCTTGGTGCGAGCATAAGGAGCTTTAATATTAGACAGCAACAGGGAAGGCTGTGGCCACAAGATGCATGGGTTTCTGATGCTCCAAAGGACAATAGGGATAAAACTGAGTCAGCCTTCAGGAATGGAAGGTGAGTGGCCACTAGACCATCATTTTCAAATGTCAGCTCCCATAAGCAAGTTTTGAAATCAGGTGTTTATTGTGTGCAGGGTACTATGCAAGTGCTTTCGCACATGTCACTTTATTGGCCCCTTAGATTGGGTTGGAATAAAATGAAATGTTTGGGCTTAGAGTCAGACAAGCTTGCCTTCACATTCTGGCACCAGCTTTTCACAGTCTTGTGACTTTGAGACAGATGCTAAACTCTCTAGACTTTAATTTCCTTATTCTAAACCAGGTTGATAGTATCAATTTTGCAAGTCTGTTATGAGGATTTGAGATTAGATCTGTACCACTCCCAGCATGGTTATTACTGTATAATAAGCCTTTAATAAAATTACAGCTTTTCTATGCACAGTAAACCTACAGATCATCAACATCATCAACATAATTTCTTATTGTGCCCTTATCAAGAAAAAATTAATTTTTAGTAAGTGTCATTTAATAAGGCAAGGGGGAGCCCAGAAAGAAAACTTGCCATTCCAAAAACACTTGGACTGAAACACATTGATGGCACAGTCCTTCACTTATGCAGACCACACAGATACTCAGAACACTTCCTTTCTTGGTGATGCCACACAAGCAGGCACCATATATACCCAGAGGGCAAGAAGGACTGACCACTGTTCTGGCTTTCCACAGCCTGTCACAGTCAGGGTCTGGCCGAGTGCCGGAGCGGACAGTGTTTCCCCAGCACCTTCCAGTGCGACGGGGATGAGGACTGCAGAGATGGCACGGACGAGGAGAATTGCAGCCAGAGTAAGTGTGTATCCCCTACCCCGTGCGTTCCTTCCTGCCGCCTTCCTGCGGAACCAAGCAAAGCCTTGGCGGTGACCTCATGCTCACATGGGGTTCCCCCATACATCCTTCCAGATTGCCTGGTGCAGCGCTCCTCACAGCGCTGGCCCACCCAAAAAGGCTTTCTTGTGGTGAATAGAATGCTGGAGCATCATACACGAACAGTCATTCCTCAGGGTAGACGATGGAGGCTGAACACTTACCCAGAGTGGGAGATTTGGTTCATGGTTATGGGGAAGGTCAACACGATGATAAAGGAAAAGCTGAGTACACAGTATTCCATTAAGTTAGATTAGGTTCCAATTAGGAGGAATTGGCTTCTGGAAATTAAATGTGAAAGCCTTTTAAAGTAACCATGTTCAGAGAAGCACTTCCTTTTTCTTTTTCTTTTTCTTTTTTTTCTTCTTCTTCTTCTTTTTCTTTTGCCTGGAAGTGTAATTTTTATGTATTTTTTTAAGATTTTATTTATTTATTTGAGAGAGAGAGAGAGAGAAAGAGCATGAGAGGGGTGAGGGTCAGAGGGAGAAGCAGACTCCCCACTGAGCAAGGAACCCGATGTGAGGCTCCATCCCAGGACCCTGAGATCGTGACCTGAGCCGGAGGTAGAGGCTTAACTGACTGAGCCACCCAGATGCCGCAGTGGCGTTTTATTTTTTATTTCAAGTTTTTACTTAAATTCCAGTTAGTTAACATATAGTGTAGTATTGGTTTCAGGAGTAGAGTTTAGTGATTCATCACACAGAAGCAGTTTCATGTCTCACATGACAGAACCATGTACTTCGCTACACCTGGAAAGGGTCACTGAAAATTAAAAAGAAAAAGTAAATCAAATAAGTTGTTTTTTAAAATGTCTATGTCTCTCAGACAAGAAAGATCCACACTGATTGAAGCTTCACTTTGTGTCAAAGCATTTCTCAGCACCAGGCTGGTAGGAATACCCCTTGACTGGCAAATCACTATGTTTGTTTATACGTGACCTTGCCCCTCACCAGTGTAGCCTAGTCATTAAGAAGGTGGCCGTTGGAGCCCAGCTCCCTGGGTTCAGGCACCAGCTCTGCTCCCTGATTCACTTTAGGTTGGTACCTGAGCTCTATTGGGTCTCGGGTTCTGTGCCTGCAAACTCAGAGTCACAGAGCTGGCTCGTGGTGAGCACTCTAGAAATGGGAGCTCTTATTACATGGCTGTTGTGTTCAAACATGTCTTGGGCTGAGCATATAACAAATCGGCTAATGAGATTGGTCACCTGTGGCTAAAGTAGTTTTGTCTTAATAAACACTAATCATTAGAATTGCTTTAGGGAAAAAGCATTGCAGTCCTAAAGGGAGACACTTTTAATCACAGATTTAATACCTAAAGCATCCGATAAAGAGTGCTTTGTTTTACCAATTTTAAAATTCAGAAGTAGATTCTTTTCTAGCCATGAGTTATTATGTGCCTATCAGCCAAGCACCTCCCTTTGGATCAAATTGTTCTTTCTTTCTACATAATTCATCTCTGTTTGAAATAATCTTGGATTCTTCCCTATGCAATGGTGAGATTTATGAAGTATTTCCTTACAGATGTGAGATACAAGAAGGTCATGTGATGAAATGGATCAAAAGTCCAATTTTATCATCTTAATATTACTTAATCTAATGCATTTAACTTAATAAGTGTATTCGTGGCGCTCATAGGTGGTTGACCACTGGGGCTTTAGTGGCAAGTGAAGCTCCTCATGGAGCTTGCAGGCTCCTGGGCAAGACGGGTATGATGGAAATTACTGTGCAAGTCAGTGTCTCACCATGGAGTGACGTAGGCCATGAGGGAAGATTCGGGGAGCTCCGTGCCATATGTGGTCTTGCACAGGGCATCAGGGAAGATTCCCTGAGGAAGAGATGTTGGCACTAAGATCTGAAGAATGAGTGGAATTGACTTGGAAACTGGGACTGGAAAAAAGCATTTCAGGCCCAGGGAACTGCTTGGTTAAAAGTCTGAGGGAGGAAAGGAGCAAGGCATTCGGAGGGTACCGGAGAAGGCCACTATGATTAAATTTGGGAGTGAAGGGGAAGAGGGTACTACTTCAGAATATTGCCACCAGTAAGCCCAGGCCGGCTCTGCTGGAGAGGTTGGGGAGGGAAAGAAGAGCCACCCAGGACTTGGGGCCAAGTCCAAGATTCAGGCCATTACAGCCCTCAGGCTCTGCTCTCAGCCTTCCCTTCTAGCCTCCCTGAGGCTACAGTGAGGCCAGCCTGTGCTCTCCACTCCAGCCTTTGCCTATTCTACTGTCTGCTTGGGAAACCCATTCTACCTTCTTCTGCCAACTTAACCCAGCTGCCTTAAGAACTTCTTCAAGAAGCTTTCCCCATACTGTCCTAGTCTGCTTCTGTTGCCTTACAATGCCTTCAGCGGCACAGTGATCACACAGCATGGTAAGGTTCTCTGGCCATGGCCATCCCCTGAGTTAGAATATAAGCCATTTCACTTCTTTCATCTTTTAATGCTTCATTGTGCAGCTGGTCACAGAAGCTTGTCACACAGCAGACACTCAATATCTGCTGAAAAAATGAATGCGTGGCTTATTAAAATTATTACATTAATTATTAAAATTATTTAAGAGATGAAACTCATGGAAATGACCCTGGCTTACTTTGGAATGATGGTTTGACTCTGATGATATTTTAAAAACAAAACAAAACAAAACAAAATGAGTGGCATCTCTTTTCTTTAAGGCTGTAATATATACTGTTGCACATTAATGGGAAGAGTCCAGTATAATAAACACTGTCTTAGAATTATAGATGAGAATGATTATATGTATACACATACTATTATTTATTCTTAAAAATGTCTTGCAAGCTTATTTAGATTCCCGATGACATATCTGAAAGTAATTGACTATAATGGGCAAGAGCTAAAAAGAGAATGGGCAGTAATTTATTACCTTTTCCATTTAACCTACAAATGACCAGGAAATCAATGGGAAAAGCAGTTTCCTCTCTACATCCCTTAAGGAAAAGCCATTAGGCTGACGCTACTGCTCTTATTCATTTGGAAACGAGAAACCCAATTCTCAGGTCATCACAGCTAGGCCAGTGATACTTTCCAAGCACATATAGAAAATACAGATCGCAGCTGCCCAAGACTTGCACCATGACAAAGTATCCTCACTGTACTGGTGTCAATGCCCTATTTATTTTTAGGGAAAGCGTTTTCCTTATGGGGAAGACTAGAGTTGGGTGCAAATGAGTCCTTAAAATAATATGGTTTGATGTTCAAGATTCCAAGATCATTATGTTGGCCTTTCTCTCCAATCACTTACATTTTATTTTGTAATCCAGTTTATTCATCCAAGTAAACATAAAACACTGCCCTCAGCCCCCCATGAAAAGCAACAAGAGCCCCTTTTTGTAGGATAGCTTGCCTCTTATTTCTTTGTTCCTACAGAATCCTTTTGGAATAACTGTATTTAGTTGCCAGGAAAATTAATCCAGAAAGTTACATATTTAACATGTGTTCACTATTTTTGGAAAAATTGGAAGGGAATTAAAGTTATGTCATCCCTCAGCTCCTCAAGAGGTCCTTGATGCTTTCAATCCTAGTGTGAGGAATTTACAGACCAAATAAGTGTGCCTTTCCCCCCTCTGTAGGTCAGACTCCATGTCAAGAAGGCGACCAAAGATGCCTCTACACTTCCTGCCTTGATTCATGTGCTGGCAGCTCCCTCTGTGACCCGAACAACTGTAGTAAGTACAGCAGCTGACAAGGGCCATCACCGTGTCAGGATATGCATTTTGCTTTTTTCTTTTGAATTGACATGAAAATGCTGAAGTCTGGAATCCTTCCAAATGCGTGTGCGTGTGTGTGTGTATTTAAAAAAGAAAACAGAATATATATACATATATATATGTATATATATATAAAAAGAATATATATACATATATGTATATATATTCTGTTTTCTTTTTTAAAGGTTGCATGTGGTAGCAGAAGAGAAACAAAATGGTCTTAGTTGACTTAAATCAGAAACAAATGTGTCACTGTGAATGGCCTATAAATCCCAAATTGCCTGATAGCATTACCATTACTTTCCCTTCAACATCAGCTCCTATGTGTTACTTTCTTGGCTCCGTCTGCAGGCAGATGCTATCTTCCTTCCCTCTTAGAGCAGAGCTTCAAAAATGGAAACTTCATCCAAGAAGCAAATACGAGGTTCGTCTAAACAGCGCATAGAGCTGTGGTGGTCTGTTCTCATAACACTTCTTCTCGCCTTTGCAGGAGCTTTGCTGACCTAGAAAGATCTAGTAGCTGTTATGTGAATTTGTTTGGTGTAGACTGTTGGCTCACTCTAAATTAGCTTTGGAGAGGGGAGGGGAATTCCTGAGGGGGAGAGAATGGGCAGGAAAAGTAGAGGGCTCAGTAGGCCCTTGTGGGAAGTTGAAAATGAATCAGACAGACAGGAAAAACTCTGATTTCTAGTAATGAGTTCGTATTTGTAGGCTCCACTTTCATATTCGACTCACTTCTTTCACTTTTTATAATTAATGTTTGGCCTCCTCTTCCAGGTGGGGCTCGAGATTTCAAAGCCGGTCTGTCAGCTTTCAGTTGGCAAAAGTTTGAAGGTATCTCCTAGTTGAAAGTCTGAAGGATTCAGGACCTAGTTTTACTCAGTGGCCTTTCTGTGTCACTGTAGAGCTTATAGCGGCTTCTCCTGGAATCCCAGGAGTGTGAGGGAGGCAGCCAATGAAAAACCCGACTGAGAGGATTTTTTGTTTAATTTCATGAGCACTTAATAATAAACTTTATAACTATTTAACAGTGTGATAACCCAGCCCTCCTCCACTTCTATGAGAGAACAGTTGAGAGAGATGTTAATCTGACCATTAGGACATTCTGCCACTTTACTCACTCTAAACTGATTTAAATATGTGTGTGTGTATATGTGTGATAACTGTGTGTATATGTATATGTATATGTCCTGGGTCCATTGTTTCACACTTTGCTTTATCCCCCATTCTGCTCTGAAACTTTTCCAGATGTCTTTCTTTCCTTCACTTTGAACTTGGCATGAGCAATTTAGAACAGGAACAGTGTCATCTCAAAGACATGTGTTTATTATTAAAGTTTCGGGGATTGTCCGACAGGGAATGGCACTTAGTATTAAATTAAAAAAAAAATGTTGAAAGGGCAGTGTTAGCCTGTGTCCGATTTGGGTGAGGAGTATTCAGTGCATCTTTTCCTAGTTTCTCCATTACTGCAATATGTCAAAACTCAAAATGTAAAAATATGTTATACCTGTCAAAAAAAAAAAAAAGTGGAAAGAAGGGCACTAGGTAACTCTGGCTCATGGTCCACTGGTATTTACAGTGGGCATAACAGCATTCCAAGCTCTGGGATGGGCACTGGGCACTCTAATGGCAGAGAAGGGAGACATGATTTCTGCCTTCCTGGAGATAACTTTTCCGTGTGGGAGAACACACTGCCATCTTTCCACTCATGTGTACTATATTCTCTCATGTTTTCTCTTTATGTTCTTTCAGTATACTCGAAACAATGTTCTAGCATCTCGCTGTCTCTCCAGCTCCTTCATTCACCACAGATGTTCTTGCCAGATTCTTAACGTATATATTCAGCAGAAATTTGTTCATCCCTCTTCTGAGTGCCAGGCGCTGGGCTAGTCATTGGTCCCTCATTCCTTCTGTGTTATTAAAAACATCTTCCAACGTACAGGTGTTTTTTCCCTCATCTTTCAAAGAGATTCATGACGGTATGTGTGTACTTGGTTCTCTGTAAAGTTGGGCCAGTAGCATCTTCTCTCAGAAAACTTCATGCACTTGAAAATGTGATTAATTATTTGAAGATCGTTACCACCAGAGAGACTGTGGCTTAGATTCTGAGGCGCAACAACACAGCATTGTCTTTCTTTGGCTCCGTGCTAATAAAAATATGAGTTGGAAGAGTACAGATATTCTGTCTGGTGGAGTCAGCCTCTCACTGGACCTGCTGGGATTCTAGTCCTTGAAGACCCTTGTTTTTGCTGTACATAAAATGTGATGGGTCCCTGAAGATATACTGAGAGGGACCCAAGCATCAGTATTTTTTACATTTCCAGGTGACTCCATAGTGCAGCCAAGATTGAAAACGACCACTTTAGTGGTTTGTTCATGACCAGGCTGTAAGGGTATGTGACATCCCTGAAACTGAATGTGAAAAAGTCTTTAGAGCTTTCAAAGTTTTCAGTGGAGAAGTCCATGGCTTGTCTCAGACTCCCAGAAATGCCTATAGTTTTGTTTGTTTGTGTTTTTTTTAAGCCTAAAACCACATTTCTCTCTCTCTTTTTTAAAGATTTGTTTATTTATTTATTTATTTATTTATTTGACAGACAGAGATCACAAGTAGGCAGAGAGGCAGGCAGAGAGAGAGAGAGGAGGAAGCAGGCTCCCCTCCAAGCAGAGAGCCTGATGTAGGACTCGATTCCGGGACCTGAGCCAAAGGCAGAGGCTTAACCCACTGAGCCACCCAGGTGCCCTAAAAGCCACATCTCTGATGACATTATGTACTGATAGGTGAAGTATCACAGTAGCCCCACATCCACTAACGATCCAGAATCTTTGACATCTTTATGCCCTGCTGGGAGGCAAAATACAGAGGTATCCTTGCCTCAGGGTAGGAGCAGGAATGCTATTTCCCCTCACTCTGGTGTGGGGGACTCATCCATCACTCCCACCTTGGAGTGTGCAGTCCAGACAACTGGGGAATCCTGTGGAAAGAGCAGTTCCTGGGCATGTGTCTCTCCCCACTTCTTTGTGCCCATGACCGCCATGGCTGTATGAAGCCAACTGTGACTGTCACACCCCAGGGGCTCTCACGTTCCTCTCAGTGTTCCATCGACTGTTCTACATATTTGCTCATGCATTTGTCTCCAACACTGAGGAAGCAATGAACAGCTTTGTTCTTTGAATACTTTCCTACCAACCTCTCAATTTGCCTTCTCCTTGCAGTCTCTAGTTGGAAGGAGCAAATAGTATAGGGGTGCGGTAAGAAAGCCAAACACCATAATGGTTAAAGACTTCAGTCCTTGGGAGCAAATGGTAGATGAGAGGAATGATCTCTTTCTAAAAGCTTACCCAATGAATGAGTGAAAAATGAATGATTAAATTAGAATATTACCCTTTGGTAACAAGTTGTTTCCATTTGGTACCATGCGTTGGTGAGTTAATGGGTCAGGACGTTGAGCATCTACAGCTGCTGACATCCCCCAAAAGAAAGAAATCAAATATACTTCGCCTTCTGATGGAAGAACACCATAGCACCTACAGTCTTCCCTAAGGGAAGAAACTTAACACTGCATGCAGCTGCCAGTGTTCAGGAAGTAGGAAGGGCAGGGGAATATATTTTAAGTTCCCCAGGAATGGGTAGTCAGCAAAACTCACACTCTGGCACACTCTATAGTCAAATCCCTGGGTGCTCCAATAGCTAAAGTCTAATTAAAAATAAAAGGATGGGGCGCCTGGGTGGCTCAGTGGGTTAAAGCCTCTGCCTTCGGCTCAGGTCATGATCCCAGGGTCCTGGGATCGAGCCCCGCATCATGCTCTCTGCTCGGCAGGGAGCCTGCTTCCTCCTCTCTCTCTCTCTGCCTGCCTCTCTGCCTACATGTGATTTCTGTCAAATAAATGAATAAAATCTTAAAAAAAAAGAGTTTAAAAATAAAAGGATGGAGGGGGAAACCCAGATTGAGAGACTTAGAAGACAAAACAAGTTTGAAAAAACGGGCAGGGCTTAACTGTAGTATTCAGGGTGCAGCAGACACTTCGGTAATAAAACTATAAAGCAGAGCAAGGAGGTGTAACTATGAAACTCAGTCGTTACTCTGCGGGGAAAGGAGAAGGTTGGTAGAAGACAGGGTAAGCAGAGGGCCATCCGGGATGTCTGGCAAAGTTCAACTTCTTGATCTGAGTGGTATGTACAAGGGTATTCACCTTAGAAAACTCATGAAACAGCTATTAAAAATCACAATAAGGAGAAATACAGAATTTGAGGCAAAGATCTTAGAATATTGTATATGCCAATGGATGCTGAAAGCGACATTTTCTCATGTAAGTGACCATCATTTACTACGTGATTTCCTGTGGTTTCAGAGTATTGCATCATGGCAAGGATGTAACATCATTTAGTTAATCCCATCTTTAGGCTCAATTTAACAAAACATGGTTCCAGACTTTGAAAGGTGGGATATCATTAAGTCTCCATTAGGATAATTTTTTTCAGCAGATATTTATTAAACCTCATTTATGTTCTGGACCATGTACTAAACAGGGCATCAAAATGCATTGAAAAAAAACCCCAACAAAACAAAACCTTAAACCGCCTCATGCTTGTAACACAACTGCCCTCTAGTGGCTATCCTAAATCAAGCTAGTGAGCGAGTCTGATTCTTAAGATAGAAAAACTTACTGATACTGTAAATCATAAAATTTGAGGTTGATGGATATGTTGAGAGTTTATCTTGCCTAACACTCTATAAAGAATGCCTTATGAAGGAATAAAACACAAGATTCAATCACCCTTACCACATTCAGTAGAGATCTCAACTTAATCCTTTCTCATCTTCCTTGGCTCTGAAACATGGAAAGCTTATATCTCATCCCAAATCAGAAGCGATACAGTTCCCACTTGTCAAAGAGAAAAGATACCCGTGTGATAGGTCTCCTTATCATCTACATATATTTTATTTATTTAAACATTTAAAACTTGATAGGCTGGTAGAGGAAGAGATAGAAAGGAAAAGAATATACAAGAAAAAAAAAAGACTGCATCAAAAATCTGTGTGAATTATCCCATTTTGGGGTAAAGTTATATTAAAGAAATTAGGAAAAATACAGTTAGAGTGCCATCTACTGACTTAGAAGTCAGTCACGATGAATAATTAAGCAGCAAAAGCAAATTGAAGAATACCAGGAACGGTAAGATTCTCCTTTGGCAGAAGCAAGCAAACATAAATCTGTCTATGTGTGTAGATGCTTATATATGTAGACATGAGCCAGTGAAAGGCGGGCAAGGATTCAAAGCCAGTCTGCTGGCACATGATGAGCTTTTTCTTTACCCATCTTGCATTGTTTTTATTGTTATGAGGGATAGGCATATTTTTAATAATGTGAAATCAAAAGATTTAAATATTAAATGTTCACAAATCAATGGACATGATAAACTGAACCAGCCCCATACCTCCTCCGTGTCTTTCTCCTCTTTCCATCCTGTACTCATTGTCAGGATTATGCCCATTTGACGAGGTTATGTCTTTTCCAGCCGAATTATAGAGACTATATCTACAATTATAGAGACTATAATTACACTTTGTCCGGAAGGCTTTTAATCAGGCTCCTTATAAACAGAATTTCCTCAAATCCCTCGGGTGCTTTAAAATGAGAAGCGGTTCCAGAGCTGTTTTAATATATCACCCAGTCCTTGTTACGAATCTGTCTGTGTATATCTCACTCCTTGGTCAAATAATTAAGTTTAGTTGAATAATGATTCTTGATAAGGCGTGGAATCTTTAGTGGGCCTGGGCAGATTCACCAACACACCTGCTTACATCTCCGACTCCTGCACACAGAGAGGGAACAGGGAGGCTTTCTGCCAAGTTCCCCTAAACCCCTTTTATCCTGGGAAGGTTTCCAGTGCCATTTGGGTTCCACGTTGTCCTTCTGGGCTCTTAGTCCTTTTTAATAATAATACTATCCTATCCTCAGGTTACACCATGGCTACCGGGAAATGTGTCTTTCTTCCTAAAGGACTGTGGAGAGCCTTGATCTCAGGGACTGTATTTTTCATTATTTTTACATTTTAAGTGCCTAGGAGAGTTCCTGACACTGCCTCCCCTACCCTCCCCCGACCCCCCTATCCTTTGCTTCTTCCATTCCGGTGCTGCTCTAGGCACAGACTCTGAGATCAAGAAATAAACTCTCATTTCCCAACAATCTCTGAATTAGGGGCGCCTGGGTGGCTCGGTCAGTTAAGCATCTGACTCTTGTTTTCGGCTCAAGTCACGATCTCAGGGTCATGAGATCAAGCCCCGCGTCTGGCTCTGTACTCAGCACAGAATCTGCTTGAGATTCTTTCCATCCCCCTTTTCTTTCCCCCCTCCCCTTACATGTGTGTGCTCTCTCTCTCCCTCAATTACATACATAAAATCTTTAAACAATCACCGAATTATGTGGGGAACACAAGTAAAGAATACGGTAGAAGGCAACGAGTGTGTTGTGGGAATATGCTTGTGTTGCTGTGGTGCCCAGCAGAGACTCTTACTGGTAATGGGAGGGGGAGTGTGGTTGGCCAGGAAGGCTTCCCGGAGGAGGTGCTTGTGCTGAGTCCTACAGGCCAAGGAGGCGTTTGCCTGGTCGAGAGGATGGGGAAGGATCATTCCAGCTGGTATAGTAGACAGCTGGCAGCTGGACGCATGACTGCATTTGAGGAGTATTTCAGGTGTGTCAAGAAGAGGAGATAAGAGCTAACGGGCCCCACAAAGTCATGTCATTCTTAAATACATATCATCCCCAAGGAGATACCATTGATGACATAGCCTTTGGTGCTGAGGCTGGAAAGTTGGGCTGTGGTTGGTGCGTGAGACAGCCTTGGATGCCAGGCTAATGGGTTAGTATTTCTTCTCACTAGCCGTGGGTGCCTAACGAGAGCTCAGCCTCCTCTTGCCCGGAAATCTTGTCACCTTATATTCAAATCCACTGATCAACACTCAAACATATAGAAAGACACAATCTAATTGTCTGTTTGACCAAATTCATTGATTTTTTAAAATGGCTGTGAAGATGAGGGAATACATCCTTTAAGAAGCCATGAATAGGGGTGCCTGGATGACTCAGTGGGTTAAAGCCTCTGCCTTTGGCTCAAGTCATGATCCCAGAGTCCTGGGATAGAGCCCCGAATCGGGCTCTCTGCTCAGCAGGGAGCCTGCTTCCTCCTCTCTCTCTGCCTGCCTCTCTGCCTACTTGTGACCTGTCAAATAAATTTTAAAAATCTTAAAAAAAAAAAAGTCATGAATAATCAGAAGACATGTCTTCTGATTATTCATGAAACATAGAAGAGAAGGAAACATAGAAGGAAACATAGAAGAGAGTTGCTTTCAGGTAGGTTGAGCCTAGGAGAAAAGCAAAGAAAGTCTTTCTCCGACGTGCATACTGGGCGCTGTGCGTGCAGCTGCCTGACAGAAGTGATTCTCAGCGTGGCGGCTCTTTAACCAAAATATTTATCTTCTGATGGAAGTTATGGACTGTTTGCCTTCTCGTCTTAGGTATTTTTTTTTAAAAAGAGGGTAAGATAGATTTCAATTTTATAAGTTTTTAAGAAATTGTTTTACATGTAAAGTTGACTATATATTTATAGGAAGAGAGATATATGTACCTATATGTGTGTTTTCTTGTTAGGTCAGTGTGAACCAATTACGCTGGAACTCTGCATGAATTTACCCTACAACCATACAATTTACCCAAATTACCTGGGCCATAGGACTCAGAAGGAAGCATCCATCAGCTGGGAGTCCTCTCTTTTCCCTGCACTTGTTCAAACTAACTGTTACAAATACCTCATGTTCTTTGCTTGCACCATTTTGGTACCAAAGTGTGAAGTGAACACAAGCCAGCGGATCCCACCTTGCAGGTAATACAATGAGGTCTGCCCCAGCACCCTCATTTTTCCCTCAGGGAGAATCAAGGAATCAGAGGCTTAGTTTGAGTGTAGACGAAGCCCGTATTGCTAAGGAGCCCTGTGCTTAGCAAATCATGTGTTTAAAAGGTAAAGAAGTAGGGCGCCTGGGTGGCTCAGTTGGTTAAGTGACTGCCTGCAGCTCAGGTCATGATCTTGGGAGTCCTGGGATCATCAGGCTCCCAGCTCCATGGGGAGTCTGCTTCTCCCTCTAACCTCCCCTCTCATGCTCTCTCACTCTGTCTCCCTGTCTCTCTCTCTCTCTCAAATAAATAAATAAAATATTTAGGAAAAAAAAAAGATAAAGAAGTAGGAATTCTAAAATGAATATTTGAGTTAGGGTTCATGACTGGAATACCACACAAGGGAGGTATGAATTGCCTTTGATAACAGTTCACATACTTCATTTTTTTAAAAGATCTTCTTTACTTATTTGACAGAGAGAGGGAGAGAGTATGTGCACAAGCAGGGGGAGAAGGCAGAGGGAGAGGGAGAAGCAGACTCCACACCAAGCAGGGAGCCCAATGCAGGGCCCGATCCCAGGACCTGGGATCATGACCTGAGCCAAAGGCAGAGACTTAATGACTGAGCCGCCCAGGCACCGCGGTAGTTCACATACTTTAATCAAATAAAAGCATACGTGTTTCACTTTGGTGGATCAAGAAGCGTTCTAAATGTGAGTCGGCAGAAGAAGGGGCGTATCTGCTTTTTTGTCCGGCAATGTGGATGTTGTAAAATGCTGCCTTTGATACACTCAAATGTCAGCGCCATTGTGTAAGCAGCGGCCTGAAGGTTGGACAAGGGATGAAGCTCGCTGACGTTTTTCTGCCTGCTTGGATGAAATGAGGGGCAGCATTTCAAGCCTGCCCCTTGGATTTAGGATGAGCGATATCCTACTTCAGGTTAAGAGTCCTACTCCAGGAGTCCACCATCTGGTCCAACTACTGGCTCTTCTGTGGCGGCTCTGTGGCCGGGGACAGATTCCTCAGTCTCTCCCAGTCTCAGTTCTTCTACTCTGTCTATAAAATCAAGACGGGGCGCCTGGGTGGCTCAGTTGGCAAAGCGCCTGCCTTCAGCTCAGGTCATGATCCTGGGGTCCTGGGTTCGAGCCCCACGTGGGGCCTCCTGCTCAGGAGGAAGTCTGCTTCTCCCTCTCCCTCTGCTGCTCCCCCTGCTTGTGCTCTCTCTGTCAAATAAATAAATAAAATCTTTAAAAGTAAACAAATAAAAAAGAAATAAAATCAACACAGTTACGGTGGTTGGATGGAGTCGCTGGGAGGGTGAGTGAATGCACATGAACGTGGACATTTCTGGCTGTAAGCTCTGATGGTAGGAAGGGAGCGCGGCTGCTCGGTGGCAGTTTGGTCTCTCTTCTCTGCCACATGTGGCGGTGTCGGCCGGGAACGTACAAGACAGGACAGCTGTCGCGGAGGTGGGCAGCTGCACCCTTTACGCTGTTTCGCATCAAGGGGTGAATATACAGATGTGCTTGTCCAGTAACCACGGAACCATATGTTGGGATCAGAAGTCACTCGGAGCTTCACGGAATAGCAGTAATATCGATGTAGCGGACAGATGGGGAAACAATAAATTAAGTGCCAAATAGCAAATGGATGACAGGGAAGGGGCACCTGTGGAGGACAGGAAACAATAAAATTTCAGAATGAGTTGGGGAACTGAATAAATTATACAAACGGGTTAAAAGTTAATGCTGTCTTGTGCACACATAATTCCGAAAACTTCTGTAAAACGCCTTTGAAGGTATCCCTAAGAAAACGTCTCCTCATTTTATATTGAAAAGTTATTTCTAAATTTTATTCCACTTTGGCTAAGCAAGGTCAAGGATACTGACTAATCACTTGTGATAATACTTAACAAATGCTTGCATTGATTTTCTTTTCACATGTATAAAAAATTTCCCTAATGGAGTATTCTCTGGAACAAATTTACATCCACGTATGATTTATAATTTCAGGGCTTATGTTTCACATTAAAATGCCCAAGACGAGACTGACCCTGAAACATTATTCAATCAACATTTTAGTGAGCTTCCTTTAGATATTTCAGTTTTATTTCTTCGGTTTACATATACGTCTTTCATTTTCAGTGGCTCTCAAAATGAGTTTTATATTTTGATATTTGCTTTTAAGAATTTTTTACATATTCTGACAAGAATGGTATACTCACGTGTTCATGAAGCAATGCTGTTTTTGCCATGCCCACTTATGGGTCTGAACATTTAGTTTTGACGTTATGAGTCTGAAAAATCTAACATTATCAAGCCCTTACAATGTGTTAAATATTTTAGGGTAGTGTTGCCATTTCGTCCTCAAAATACCCTTTTGAGGGAGGCCCCTACCTTCAGGGCTGTTGCCAGTGGCAGAACGCCACACAGGTTAGGATAAGAACAGTGTCCCCTGTCCTTGCTGTGTGGCACATCGTCTTATTTTTATAATATTATCTCATTATATTATTGTTATGATTTCCATTTTAGAGAAAAAATAGGAAGTGGTGAAGTCAGGAACTATACAGTGCCCTGTAAAAATGAGGTATCCTATGGCAAATTTAAAATTGCAGCAAATAAATTATAGACATTATTTCTAGATCTGCAACAAAACTCTTCAGTCTAACAGAGAGTTATTGAACACTATTGAACTTACTGTTTTTGCAAAACTAGTGTGGGAGCGCCACGGCTTTGACTTTGCCCAAGTTCTGAGGCTAAGCCAGCATCAAGTTATGCCCTGTCCTGGGCAGACTTCATGTGCTAGAGCTTTCTCTGAAACGTCTCCATTCTATTGTTAACCTTTCCCTACCAGTTCCTAGCCAGGCTGGAGCTGACCTTTCTGGAAGGTCTGCCCCATCATATCGAGAGAGAGACAGAGAGAGAACTTTGTTGAAATTAATAGTTTAAAGTTTATAACTTTTTAAAATAAGTAATATATTTGAAATGAAAAAAAAATTCTCCTAGGAACTTATTTGGGCTATTTTTTGGCTTATATGGCTTTTTTTTTTTTTTTAAACTATGTAGCTCATTTCTTGGTAAGATATGGAGGCAAAACCAGTTTTCCTTGATAGGGAGTAAAGAAAGTCATGCTGATACCTCACTTTAAAAATATGCTTTGTGCAAATGAGATGACACACATGAAAGAAAGCACCTAGCACAATGCTTGGTATGTCTTTTCTTTAAAAAGGAAACAAGTGCACTTTGTTTTAACCAACTTGAGCTCAGTAGAGACGGGATTGGGAGAAGTACCAAGCTTTTCAACACTCTGGGTCTAAGCTCATGTGATGATGGCCATCCATGCCTTAGGTAAGCAAGGTTGGCACATGAAATAGCTCCCGTGGCTGGTCCCCAGAGGGCGAGACCTCTCAGGGGCCGCTACTAGACAGACTCGATGATCCTTGGTGGCAGACTACCCAAACCGATGTTGAGAACTTCCTGGCTTGGAATATAAACATTGGAGAATGTGGCTTCAAAGACAGAGAATGAGAAAGGGAAAGGGCAGAGGGGAATCTATTTCTTGGATGCTGTTCAGGGTGTAAACTTGCAATTACTAGATATAAAGGTCCTGGAAATCTGATGCACCATTTGGTGAATATAGACAACAATATTGTATTATAATCATCAAACTTGCTAAGAGTCTAGATCTTAATTATTCCAACAGCAAAAGAGTAATGATAATTATGTGATGTGATAGAAATTCTACCTCTACATGACAATCACATAATAGATGAACGTATCAACTCAACATGTTTTCCACCTTAAATTTACAACGTGTCATGTGAAATAGATTTGAATAAAAACACACACAACAAATTTCTATTTCGAGTTCCATCATGACAGTTCTCTTACTGAAAGTCTGTTGCTGGCATGCATGTCCTTTGTGGAGAGAGGTAGGACTCATTTCATTTTCCCAAATATCAGTTATGTATCTGCACATCTCTCTCTATTGGTATATACACACACGGGATACACGCAGAGACCCACACTCACACAGAATTCAAACCCTACCTATATTCCTCACACAGTCTCTCAGGTGTAGCTGCTTCTGCCTCCCATGTCGTATCTTTCTTGCTCTCTTAGAGCCCTGTGCGAGCTCTCCAAAGAACACTGCGAGTCTGTCCTTGGGGTTGTGGGCCTACAGTGGCCCGAAGACACAGACTGCAATCAATTTCCAGAGGAAAATTCAGACAACCAAACCTGCCTAATGCCTGATGAAGCTGTGGAAGGTTAATTTTTAAATTAATTACCGTGGGATATCTAACATGGGTGACCCATCACTATCTTCTCCAGGTTCTCTGTTGCTAGTGTTCTTATTGTGTTCTAGTTGTCAGGCAGACCACGGGGGTGAGTGAGTCTGTGAAGTTGGTTACATTGAAAACCTTGGTGCTCATCTGTTAGACGTTAAATTGCCAAGATGTATTTAATATTCAAGGTGTTTATCTTAACCACGCCCACCTCACAGAGCCATTACATGGGCATGCTGCTTTTATACTAGGGGTCCTCAGCATGGTGGTGGGCATCGAGCCCTGGTTATGCAAGTTTAAACATTCAGAGACCTTGGCAACGTAGGATCATCAGGTAGAGAAATGGAATCAGGGACCTGCCCGCACTGATGGAAGGATTAGAACAGGAAACAGTGTTGACACATTAAGGGCAGCTGGGTAGTTAGAAATACTGGATCCAGGGGCTCTTTCAGTCTCTGGCAATCCATTGAATGGACATGGCTGTCCATTCGGGAAAGTAGTTAAACACTGGAGAGCATAAAGACACCACTAACTGGAGAGATGATGCCAAGGATGAAGGAGAAAGAGTGATAAGCAAATGGAGAAAGCCAAGTCAGCTATGGTTGGTTCGCTTCGCGAAGACCATTTTATCTTCTAGAATAGCCCCTTGGCGATAGCCCACATGTAAATAGATAAACGAGCTGATGGTTCCAGGTTTTCTATCTAACGAAACTAACATGGCTCATTGGTTTGAACAGAATGCTCACCTAGTCACTTCAAGTGTGGCTCTGGACGGTGTGTTCTGGCTTCCAGAAGATGTGATGGCCAGGCTGATTGTGATGATGACAGTGATGAAGAAAACTGTGGTATGTGTGAGACGACACTTTTCTCAGATATGTAAGAATGGTTAGGATAAAGGACTGTGTTTAAAAATATCAACCGTTTACAGACGGTTGTAAGTAATGATGAGGATTGAATGCTAATGCAGTTACTTTTAATATTACCAAATGACAAGGTCTGAATCAATAGGTTTTTTTTTCCTGTTAAATCTATTCATTTTCCCTAAATTATACTTCTGTTTCTAACCTTGATGATATATGTACAAAGCCTTAGTAAAAGGAAAAGCACTTCACAAATGTAAGGAATTATTTTTATTATTAGAGATAGAAAGCAGTTGTCACTTGTCTAAAAGTCAGAATAATAGTGTCTTTGCATATGATTTCCATGTTGTTAAATAGGCATCTAGATACACAAAGAGAGAGTTCAGTCTCCAACATTGAAATTTAATTGGAAGTCATTTTCATGCCCTCTCTGATTTTGTCTCTGTCAGCAAAGGATAAAACTCTTTCTGACGTTTCTGCATTGAGTTCCAAAATCACGAATGGAAAGGCCAGAAATGCCGGTGGTAATTTGAGTGGAGCTAATTCCCATTTTATTTTCCTGCAAACCTCTGTACTTGTAACCTCCATATGTGTCAGGGAATAGAAAATGGGCAGTGCTTTTTACTAAGCAATATTCTGGAATAAAGCAAAATGATTGAAAGGCTATCCAAAGAATACTTTGGTTATGATTGTTTACCTTGTTCTGCTTACAAATGAATAGACACTCTTTGTCTTTAAAAGCATGAAGGGCAATACATCTTTTGAAATCATTTTATTCTTTCGGCCTTTGAGGTATGAAATATTGCCTTGCTTCCCAAAGTGAATTTTCTATAGTAGACATTGCCCTTCTGGTCTAGACAAAATGTCACAAGCAATAAACTGAAATCCTATCAGTTGCTATAAATATGGACAAGAGCATCCTCTAGAAAATTAGACCTGTCAGAATGATGGTACAATGGCCAGGGGTAATTTTGTTAGAGAAGAACATCCAGTGTTTTGAGAAGCTACTGTTGTTTGCTTGTTTGTGGTCTTTATGTAGAGAAATAAATCCAAAGTCATTGAAAATCCCCATATAAATGACTTATTGAGAATCTCTTGGATTTGTTTGCTAAACTATGACAATGGGTTATGTTATTCTGAGATGCAATTTAGAATGGATTGTCTTTGATAGTTTAAGGAGATTACATATACTGTACTGGGGTGGGGAGGCCTAAATCTGTGGTAGGGGACTAATATTTGAGAAATGTAAAAACTTAGTTTTAAATGGTCTGAGTCTTTGAATATATTCTGCAAAAAGAAATTCAAAGCACTAAAGAGTTTAAATGACCCTACAGCATCATGTTTCTAGTTGAGTCATGAGTTTTTATCAAGACTTTATTCACACAATTAAAGGTACACCAGAATGATAAGAGTCAGTGGTCTAATTCCTATCAACACTCAATATATTGGCGGCACTATAGAGAGAGAGGTCTAGTTAAGGAAAGCTAAAAGTGGGAGAGAAATTAATTCATTTGGAGTCACATTAATTGCTCCAGCAGTATTCACTTATGAGAAAGCCCTCATTAAGTTTTTCAAAGAGACTGATGAGAGTAATTTTATATATATTCCCCTTTGGAATATGCGCACACATTTGAATGGGCATGTCCAGTGCTCTGGGACAATGAGACACTTAAAAAGCAAATGAAGAAGTCACTGATGAAAGACTGTTGGGAAATCATCCGTTCCCACTTGTCATTTTCTCAGTTATCCCTCTGTGTCCGTGGGCATGTGTGGTACCATCTGGTGATGCCAACAGCAGCCCCCCTGAAGCTGGGTTTCCGTCCAAGCTTCAAATGTTTCTGGTTTATTCTGTCCATTGTGGAGTATAATGCTTGTAAAGGCTTGAGCTTTGCTGAATAGTGTGACAATTAACTCTTCACTTTC
The DNA here is from genome assembly GCF_922984935.1 of Meles meles. Taxonomy (NCBI): domain Eukaryota; kingdom Metazoa; phylum Chordata; class Mammalia; order Carnivora; family Mustelidae; genus Meles; species Meles meles. Next base: position 28,911,445 of record NC_060067.1, read on the forward strand.
ACACACTGTAGATCCTCCAGAATGTCTAAAAACAGTATGGGGGTTTTCCCCTTAAAAACAGTACTTGTTTCATTTATCTACAAAACAATGGATGCGATGGAAATTTATTTTGTGTTTCTTTGGAAAATCTGCAGGGGGAAAACATGGTAGCCAAAGCACACCGTTTATGAATATGCTTTTAAAATACAGATTTCCCCTGCTTTCCAAAAGTAGAGTATTCTTATAAAAACCTTCATAAGCCAAAATTGTGTAAAGTGAAGAAGCAATTACCATTGTTTTATGTAGGAAAAAATTCTGACTGTTCCAAGGCCTTAAAAACATCCTCGCTTAGGCTTTTCTAATACCTGCCACACATCTTGGTCGTCGATATACAATATAAATCCAGATAAAGCAGAGATGCTCACAAACATCAAAACAACGGTGGCTTGATGCTGAGATGCTGAGTGTAGTTCCCGAGAAAGGAGCCTGGGGGCGCTACTCACTCAGGGTCCATGCTGCTGCTTAAAGCCTTGCGACCCAACAAATGCAGAAGCTATTTTCATTTTTTGCTGTTTTCCGTAAAAGCGAAAATCCTCTTCGGATTTCATTCAGTTAGCGGAAACAGCTACCAACGTGGGTCTTCCGAAAAAACGAAGTGGCGTGATGCGAACTTTTGAGAAGTGGGGGTTACCTGTGTATACATTAGCCTTTAGCCACGGGCAGTGTTGCTCTGAAGCCTCTCCTGCTCTTGTGGTACATCTCTGTTGTTGAGGTTGTTTTGATTGTGTGATCGCTGACGTAAACAACACTGAGATGAAATAATGAAAACACTGCCGGTATCGGAAATGTTTTCAGCAGGTATTTGGAAGAATTAGAATTAGGCCAATCTGAACACGTCGTTCCAGGCTGGCTTCGTGGGAGGGAAGCCTGGTAAGTGGGAGTGATTTACAGGGTCTCCGCTGTGTGAGGACAGAAGCACTTCGGCCTTAGAAAAGGTTGATGGTTTGTCATTCACTGAACGCATCTGTTCTATGGACAGAGCTGTGTGTAAAACTAGCAGCCTGATGACAGGTTGGTTTTCAACGTCACATTTTCCAAGCACTGATACCTAAGCAGTGAAGGAAAAGGTGAAGATCTGGTCAAAGACGTGAACAGCGATGGCATCAAGGAAAGGACAGTTGAGGAAAATAACAGTGGCTTAGGTTTCTGGGCTTTGCCTTCATGCAGAGACTTGAGTTGGTGAGACTGAGGTTCAGTTTTGCTCAGCCTGTGTCCATGATTTGGGTGGGCTTCCAGCAGAAGCAAGGTGGTAGCTGGGCTGTGGTGTGAGCAGCATGTCTTCTCAATGGGGACAGTTAAAAGAGACTATAACCTGGGTGGCTCAGTGGGTTAAAGCCTCTGCCTTTGGCTCAGGTCATGATCCCAGGGTCCTGGGATTGAGCCCTGCATCGGGCTCTCTGCTCAGCGGGGAGTCTGCTTCCCCCCTCTCTCTCTGCCTGCCTCTCTGCCTACTTGTGATCTCTGTCTGTCAAATAAATAAATAAAGTTTAAAAAAAGAATATAGCAAAGACAGTTTCATTATATTTACTAGAGAAATAACACCCTTTTTTACACAAACACAGCCTCACAATTACTAATTGATTGCTATTCTATATAAAAGGGTATATACCGGGGTGCCTGGGTGGCTCAGTGGGTTAACTCTGCCTTTGGCTCAGGTCATGATCCCAGGGTCCTGGGATCAAGCCCTGCATCAGTCTCCCTGCTCAGTAGGGAATCTGTCTCTCCCTCTGCTTCTCTGTCTTTCTCTCTGTGTGTCAAATAAATAAATAAAATCTTAAAAAAATAAAAGAGACATATACCATACAGAGAAAGATAGACAACAGTACCCAAGTGTCATTAAGTGCCTCTCTGTTTATCTTCAAACGATCAAAAATCATTTCATCATCTATCTTTTATCTCCCCTAGGGCTCCAATAAAATAAAATTTTAAATATGACCTTTTCTTGGATTTGAAGCACTTTTAGGCTGTGTTCAAAGCCTCAGACGCTGGTATTTGTGGGCTGATATTTGTACCACTTGGTTTTAAAAGTTTTCCAAGAGACTTTTTTTTTTTTTTCTGTCCATTTGGAATCTTCAGTAGTATTTGTATAACATCTCACAGTTACACAAATGACTTACCTGGCATTCTTAGCAAATATAGTCTCCATGCCTGCATTTCTCTTTGCTCGTGGGAGGCCCTGACTCTGCTCTGACTAGCAGGAACAGAGTGAGGCCATTGTGTCCCTTTGACGTCAGATACCCCCAAATGTGCTTTTGGGATGAATCTTCAGGATTGATCTCTAATCACTCAGCAGGGTTGGAAGGGACATTCTCCTTCCCCTGAGGTATTTTGCTGCCCAGTCAATTACTTGGCTCTCCTATGTGGCGTCTTGGACAGGCAGCCTGAGATGGCAGGGAGGGCTCTGTGTAGACCTAGCCTTGGATTTAAATCTCAACTCAGCACACAGAGACTGTGTGACTTTTGGCCATCCCTTAATTTCTCTGGGCCTCAGTGTTCTCACCTGTAAAATGTAGAGAACACCTAGGTTATCCTCCAAAGCTTGGAATGCTTCTAACAGGCTTTTTTTGTTCCTCAGAAGGCAATGACTAAAAACCCATCTGCCAGGTGCTAGGATATCCAGGAGATGAATCCCCCTCAAAGGTCACCCGGGGGCCTCCCTGGAGGGGAAGAGGAGTCCTCTCTTGCTTGGTCTTGTCTCTGGCGACCGAGGTCTTGGTGGACCGCAGAGAGAGTAGGCTGGCATGTCATGTCCGAAGCAGGAGTGGGCAAAAGTCCCTGGTTCACGTAGTAAACATGGGCCGTGGCGTGGTGTTTCCTCCTGGAGGTAGTGCCTGTCTGGGGGTGGATGTCCCTATCTCCAGGGTTAGTCCCTGAAGGAGGTCCCCAGCCCATTGTTTAAGGCCCTTCCCGCTACCCCACCCTGCCTCCTCATAGGGTCCTAGGCCAGCATATGTTGAAGAGAATGTTATAGGGATGTCACCCCTACACAGGGGAGGAGTGGGGAGGGGCTGTGAGGAATTGGGCGTCCTCTGGTGGGTGCTGTGTTGCTGCCCCTCGTGGTCAGGCATGAGAAGGGTAGGGAGGCAGGTCCTCTGTCTGGGCTGCTGCTGTGGCTGCAGCTGCTGGTCCTTGAGACTGGGGCCCCATCTCCCAGGCTGGCATGACCCAGAGGGGCCTTCACACCTGGTGGGCCTGAGCCTCACCGCTGCAGCTCCTGTTGCCGGCCCAAGACGGCTAGATCCAGACTGTTCCAGCCTTGGCCGGTCCAGGACCCAAGTTCCTCTTGCCCTTTGCTCTTCTGACCCGTTCCTCCCTGGAGGTATTTTTTTTATCTCTTGAAGCTCAAATTAGCAGACCGAATGAGCAGACTTCCTCACCCTGCATGGGCCTGGGAGATTTTTCTGGGACAAGAAGCATGTGCTTTAGGAAAAGAAGGTGCCTAGTTCATGTGGGACCTGTCTCTGGCTGGGAAGGCTGCTGCTTCACAGAGTTTTTGTGAAAATGAGGGATCGAGGAAGTGAAGAACGCGGCACAAAGCTTAGCACACGTAGTGTGAAGGAACATCTGGTTTTCCAGGGACTGCGGGGGGCTCTTGGAATGAGGGACAGTTAGGGCTCAGAACCGGCAACCCCGGGGCAACTGGGGTGAACTGGTCACCTTAGCAACACGCTGTGGGTGTTGTCATTATCTCTGTGGTGGGTTGGTTGTGATTCTGCATAACAATTATTCGGTTTCATAACTTGCGTTAAACATCCCACCCCATCCATACCTGTCTTTCTTTGATTTTTAGTGGAGTCATACTCTTTGTTTTATTTTTATTTTTTTTAAATAGATTTTCAAATATTTTATAGTTTAGTGCTTTTATTTTATTTTTTTTTAAGATTTTATTTATTTATTTGACAGAGATCACACGTAGGCAGAGAGGCAGGCAGAGAGAGAGGAAGGGAAGCAGGCTCCCTGCTGAGCAGAGAGCCGGACTCAGACTCGGGGCTCTATCCCAGGACCCTGGGATCGTGACCTGAGCCAAAGGCAGAGGCTTTAACCCACTGAGCCACCCAGGGGCCCCCATACTCTTTGTTTTAAAACATACATTTAAAACACAATTACACCAAGGATGTCACTTAAAGAGACAGTTTGTTTATGCTTCACAAAATAATAATGCTATCTTCCCTGGGACTAATGTCTTGACCTCTTCATCTTACTTCGTCTATGCTCACCATAATTCCACAAAAGACATATTAGGCCACAGACATTTTTTATTAGAAAAGAGACGACACAGAAGGGTAAGTTAATGCTTATAGAGTACTCGTTTAATCTGTAGAGCAGCTCTGTGTAGCCAGCATTATTATTACTCTTTTAGAGATATGGAAACTGAGGTTCAGAGAAGTTAAGTAACAATCCAAGGTTGCACAGCTGGTGAAATTGGAGCTAGGATTCCAGTTCAGGTTTCTGACAGTGATGCTGTCCTTCCCTTGCTTTCTACTCCTCATGGACGTGGTACACTCTTATTTTACAGAGGACTGCTGCTAAGCGCTTGCACCTGGATCCAAGTGGATCTTCTCTATAAGGCTGTGATTTGGAACAATTTATTTCTTTTCTCTAAATCTCAGTTTCCTCATTTATAAAATAATGATCATGGTACTGACATTGTGATATTATTATAAGGATTAAAACTAATATTTATAATATGGATATATAGTGGATAATGAATATTATCTTGTTGTTGTTGTTGTTGTTATTATTATTATATTGAGGTCTTACTTATGTCCCAGAAAATCTACTTTTGTGGTCCTTCATCAGCTCATTCCAGAGGGTCAAGGTCTTCAGACTCTTAGGAAGGGTACCATGTGAATACTCAGAAAGGCTCATGCTGTTTTCGCTCATTCTTTACTACCAAGCAGTGTGGTTTGTGACAAGTCTGTTATTGACAGAACACTCCAGATGATGTCTGTATCCGCTGCTAGCCGAGACTCCAAATAAAATCCTCATGAGTTCCTGCAAGAGACAGCTCTGGGCCCAAGACCGTTCCAGATGGACAGCTAGTGAAACACTCCCACCGTTTATTTCCTACATTTTTGAATGGTGAAACACTTTCAATCTAATTTTAGCTCATAATAAAATTTTTTCTTCTAGTGACTTATTTTGATAACTTCTTAATGAGAATTTTGGAAAAAAGCAGGTTTTTTTAATATAACGGATTCCAAGAAACATAGGTCAAGCATCTACAAAATTTCTCTGAATTGTTTGTGGTAGGTCAAATAGAAAATAGCCTTTTTAAAGAAAGCCCTTATTTGATCACCGCTTTGCATTTCACTCACCTTAAACTACATGATCTTTTCCTGGAAAGGGGAGAGGCTTTTTGTTCCTCACATGAAATGAAGTTCCACTTAAAATACACATGTGCTGGGGTGCCTGGGTGGCTCAGTGGGTTAAGCCTCTGCCTTCGGCTCAGGTCATGATCTCAGGGTCCTGGAATCGAGCCCCGCATCAGGCTCTCTGCTCAGCGGGGGCCTGCCCCCCGCACCCCGCTGCTCTGCCTAATTGTGATCCCTCTCTCTCTGTCAAATAAATAAATAAAATCTTTTAAAAAATTTAAAAAAAATAAAACACACGTGTGTTGGAGGCCTGCCGTGCGCTAGCAGCTGTTGTAGCATGGGGGAGGGGAGGGGAACTCAAAGATTCACCTCACTGCCTAGTAAGGACTGTGGATCCCACTGGAGTGATGAGAGCTCATTAGATTCTTGCATGTTTTAGCAGATGTGTGAAATGCCTGCATTTGATTCAAATGGCATTTTTTAAAGTTCATTGCAAGTTCTTGCTATTTCATAGGCAAATTACAGTTCAAGCTTATAGTCCCAATCTTGTGCAAATTATGTTCATTTCTCATATTAATTAATGAAGTTGATCTCCTTAGCTCTCTTAGAATATGTTACTGGAGTGATAGCTTTTGTACCTGGCTCTTAAATTAGTTTTGTAGGCGTTTGGCATAGGAAACATTTCTTACCAAACACACAGATGGTCTTTCCATTGACTGACTGAAATTACATTTTAAGGTAATACGTATTTAAATCACTAGGTTTGGAAAGAGACAGCCCCTGCCTGGTCTTGGGTTAGCAGGGAGCACAACCCCCAAACTGCATCTGTCCAAAGCAGGGACTTGGAAACCCACCTCCCAAACCAGATTACCATTTCGAAGACCTACCAAAAACTAGTAAATCACTAGGTTTGGGCATATTTACTTAAAAGCATAACTTATCATTTTATAGATGAGTCTTATGTGCTGGCAAATTGACTCAGAATGCAAAAGGAACAGCTAAAAATGAGCATTAATGTATAGTTCCTTTTTTCATTTTTTTCCCCATTTTCCATTTGTCACTTTTGATCTTCTCTTAGGAAAGCTGTCCTAGTTATATGGCAGCATGGAGATTATTGAGTATCTCTACTCTCAAAATTACATTTTTGTGGTATACAGAAGTCAAGACTTTTTAGGAAAAAAGAAATCATGCCTTTGTGCTATAATTTTTCTACGTTGCTTGACCAAATTCGTCATTATTTTGATGTTTATGTCTGTTGCAAATAACATTTTCTTCTGTTTCCAGGCTGTAAAGAGAGAGATCTGTGGGAATGTCCATCCAATAAGCAATGTTTGAAGCATACAGTCATCTGTGATGGGTTCCCCGACTGTCCTGATGGCATGGACGAGAAAAACTGTTGTGAGTGCCTATCTGCATTGGTCAACACAACTTTGTTTATGTTACACACTGATTAATGCTCATTTTGAATATAAACTAGAAATTTGGAAATAATTATCAGATCTTTTTGATAAGTATCAGATCTTTTGATTAAAACTCCACTTACAAAAACACATGCAAGGACATAATCAAACTATATTCACTGTGTTATTATTCACTGTGATATTCACTGTGATATTATTTTGGTGTTATTTATCACAAGGAAGAATTAAAACACCCCAAATATCCAAAAAGAGGGGACATAAAATACAACCATAAGATGAAATAATATGCAGATGTTAAAAATCAGTTTAAAAGAATAATTCCTCGGGACGCCTGGGTGGCTCAGTTGGTTAAGTGACTGCCTTCGGCTCAGGTCACGATCCCAGAATCCCAGGATCGAGTCCCACATCGGGCTCCCAGCTCCATGGGGAATCTGCTTCTCCCCCTGACCTTCTCCCCTGTCATTCTCTCTCTCACTCTCTATCAAATAAATAAATAAAATCTTTAAAAAAAACTTAAAAAAATAAAAATAAAAGAATAATTCCTCCTGGGTTCATTACATGTCATTAGTTGAGTGAAACAAAATATAGAGTATTATTCGCACTATTGTGCCAAGTTTTTAAAGTACTCATGTCTGGAATATCACATAAGGATTCACTCAGATTGGCCAACTTTGAGCAAGGTTCCAGCTAGCATGCAGGGGTCTTTGTATAGATTAGAAAATATACTATCTAAATAGCCAGATGGAAAAAGAAGCACCCCTTTGGGAGAACCAATTAGAAAAAAGATGCCGTTTCCTTCAGGTTGCCCCTGTCCCAGGCTAGGATGCATGATCTGGGCAGCAAGGATTGGGTGGGAACTGTCTTGGAAAGCACAACCCATGAAATGGTAGGCCGAAACTCTGATCTTGGGTCACGTGTTTACTGTTGGACTAATAACTTTACCCAGACAAAAATCTAGTTAGAAAATGCCATGTCCCAGTGACACTAATCTGGGTCTTCTGGGGCTGTGGGGACCTGAATAAAATCAGGTTCCCTCAAAAAAGGAGAAAGAAAGGAAATAGATATTAGGTAGGCTATTAAAGGTGTCACTGTGATTTCTTTTTCTTTAAAGATTTATATATTAGAGAGAGAGAACAATCAAGGAAGGGGTAGACGGAGAAGGGACAGGAAGAGAATCTCAAGCAGACTTCCTGTTGAGTGTGGAGCCAGACACAGGCTTGATCTCCTGACCCCTAGATTATGACCTGAGCCAAAAATCAAGAGTTGGATGCTTAACCAACTGAGCCACCCAGGCGCTCCGACAGTAGAGATTTTTAAAGAATAGCATTATCCATATGTGTGGACAGAGCTTGTTTCCATCCTGTGGTCACTTCATTCTGCTCAGCCCCAGGGCTTGGCTCATGCCACTTCAGAGCTTTTAACCCTCGTTTCTCAAGTCCTGAAACTTCTGCGGCTCTGGGTACCACTTTTTCAATCCTAGTGTTATAAGAAGGAGATAACCCAGTCACTTGGAGATGGTAGCCTTGTTTAAGGGCTTGCTATTTGTATGGACTGGCACCCGTGGTATGAATTTTTACCAATTCTGTTATTCTGTCTTGATACCTGTTTGGAGGCGCAGGGAGCACAGCTTTCCATCCTTCCACGCTTCTGCGGACAGATGATAACGTGCATGTTAGCAAGAATCACACCCGTTTCTGAAATGTTTCCATCCTCTTGCTTCTTGTTCCCGGTGCCAGCGTTTTGCCAGGATGATGAACTCGAATGCGCAAACCATGAGTGTGTGTCCCGTGAGCGCTGGTGTGATGGGGCAGCCGACTGCTTGGACAGTTCTGACGAGTGGGACTGTGGTGAGCTGCGTGTGTTCGCCATCGGCCGCACACTCTAACACCTGTCAGCCATTTAAGCTTAATAAATCCTAAATGACTTCACAGAGTTTATTAACCAATTTCACCTGTTTTGTTTAACTATGATAAAATCTGGCAGCAATGATTCATCTATGTTGTTTCCGACTCACAGAACATTTCCCCCTAAGTTATCTCGCTGTTTGAACTGTTTATGTGACATGTGAAAACATTTGGGTTCAAATTGTTAATGACCGTATAACTACTAGAACAATTTTTTAACTCTTTACTATCACCCAGCTTCAATGATTACTAATATCCTGTCATTCTTATATCATCAACACCTCCTGAATAGGGCATTAAAGTGGGTCTTCCATCTTCCCTGTAGTCTTGCTCCAGATCCAACTGAGATGAGTCTAGTTGCTTACAGGGACGGGACTTACAGACATCTCCCTCCAGTACCTCCCGTGTTACAATTTGTACCTTGAGCTGGATTAGTTCTCTTGTCCTTTACTCATCACTCTTTCCCTTCACTGGGCTCTTCATTCAGTCCTTTGCCTCATCTGGCCACAGCACGATCATTTGTGGTCTGATTAATTGCACAGTGTTTCTCAAGTTATCTGTGGTGTGTTAAGTAGAAAGGAAGCTCTTTTATAAAATGGGAATTAGCACGTATCCCAGATTAATCCTAACGGACCATCGATTTCATACCCTTGCCTTCTCACATGCTTTCTTGAACGGAAATGATATGAATGAAGGTACAACTAACTCTTTATAATTAAGCAAATCATTGGGTGAACTCATGGGAACGGGCCCCGCCTCTGGTTGTCTTCTAACTCCTAAAAGAAAGTTAAGAACTGCCCATCCCTTTCACTAGAGCTTGTGGCTCTTTGAGGGCAGAGAACGTTTCTAATTCTTTTATCTGTCTTCCACCACCCTGAGAGTAGCGCTTTGTAGAGGGCAAGCACTCACCAAATGGTTCTTAATTAAAATAAATAAAAACAAATGTATGCAAGTGAAGTGAAAACATGTAGAGTTAACATTTGGTTTCCTGAGAAGAAATGCTTTCTAATTAGGGTTTTCCTTTTTTTTTTCTTTTTCTTTTTTGTCCTCCTCAGTGACCCTCTCCAGAAACGTGAGCTCCTCTTCGTTCCTGATGGCTCACAGATCTGCTATAGACCACCACGTGTGCGCGGACGGCTGGCAGGAGACGTTAAGTCGGCTGGCCTGCAAGCAGATGGGTTTAGGGTAAGGTCAGTAGTTTGTAGTACTGATGAATTTCTCAGGGGACTTTGCGGAACTTGGCAATAATATCTTCCATATGAATGCGGAGTGAGTGAGTTGCTCTCAGATAGAGCCCTCCGAAGCATGGGAAATGAATCAGGTGAGAGGGCCGCATTTAATTACACGCACCTGCTCTGAAGAGACTGGGGTGAAAACCGGCTTTGATAAAGCCTCCCGCTACAAGTAAATGAAGTAATTGTATTTTAAGTACTTCTGAAAGGAAATGCTTTCGGTATTTGTAAAAGCACGAAGATGGTTTCTTCCAAGGAACTTGGATGGGAAAATCTTGAGATTTTTCTCCCAACAGGTTATTGAAAGTTTCTTTTTAAGCAACACACATTTTTTAATATGTTGAGAAATAGAACTTAAAGAAGATGGTATTTCAGTTTACCCTAAGTAATTCAGGAAATGTAAATCAAGAAATAGTTGACTATTTTTGCTCCTTAGCAGAATGAAAAGACACTAACTCTGGCTTTGATACAAACAGACTGAGATCCATACTTTGAAAGTTGGATAACTTGCTATTTTGTGGGATTTTCTTTTTCAGATCTACTGGGGATGGAAAGCAATAAGTGAGGTCTTAGATGTTATGTGAGTGTGTATATTCACATATTTTTTCTTTTCAACTACTGATGTGTGTGAGAGTTGGAGGGAAATGTGGAAATGATAGAAATAAAAGATAAAGGAATTTTATAAAATTCTAGAATAAACAAAATTGAGTAAATGTCATTTCCCAGGATTCCACTGAACACACTTGAAACAATTTTACAATAATGAGTGATCCAGTTTTGGGATACCAACTAGCAGCACATTTGTTTTCCCAGTTTTGGAAAATGACCTAAATCCTAGTATCTTTGGCCCATTTTTCCCATGTTAAGTCCTACATCTCTGGAAAGTTCAGTAGCTGGTGCTAATCTATAAGTAAAGAGCTTTAAACTTGGCTAGAATGGAAAAATGATATTTACCAAGATCCATTAAATTAGACTTTATTTTCACAACATCCTTATGGTGTCTAAACGGGATGGGATGTGATTATGATTACACATAAATGAAAAGCCTTTTGATTGAGATTTTTTTTCCTCTCACCAAGACACAGGTTATTTCTTATTTTGAAAACTAGATTACTCATAATGATTGACTATTCTACAGAAAGTTTTGAGGGAGAGTTGCAACCACAAAGATTTTGCCAGCAGAAAAATTCTTTTGACAAGCCACTCTGCTCTGTTGCAAATAGAAGGGATCTTATTTTTATGTTCTCCTTGATATTTCTTCTACTTTTTTACATATTGGATTTACATTTTTTTCTTTCACTTTTTTTTTTAAATTTCTTTTCAACGTAACAGTATTCATTGTTTTTGCACCACACCCAGTGCTCCATGCAGTACGTGCCCTCCCTACTACCCACCACCTGGTTCCCCAACCTCCCACCCCCCGCCCCTTCAGAATCCTCAGGTTGTTTTTCAGAGTCCATAGTCTCTCATGGTTCATCTCCCCCTCCAATTTCCCTCAACTCCCTTCTCCTCTCCATCTCCCCATGTCCTCCGTGTTATTTGTTATGCTCCACAAATAAGCGAAACCATATGATACTTTACATTTTTTTATTGTGATGAAGTACACATTAACAGAAAAACTCAGCATCTTAACCATTTTTGAAGTGCAAATTCCATGGCATTTAGTACATTCACAAAGCTGTGCAACCATCTCCATCATCTGGCTTCTTTCACTTAGCATCATGTTTTTGTTGTAACTGTGGATGACACTTTGGTCCTGTTTATGGCTGAAAAATATTCCATTGCATGGATATACCACATTTTAAAATCTTTTCATCCGATGATAGACATCTTGGTGGATTCCAGCTTTGGCTATTGTATGCATATTGGATTTTTTAAAAATTTTTATTTATTTATTTTTTCAGCGTAACAGTATTTATTGTTTTTGCACAGCACCCAGTGCTCCATGCAATACGTGCTCTCCCTATTACCCACCACCTGGTTCCCCCAACCTCCCACACCCCGCCCCTTCAAAACCCTCTAGTTGTTTTTCAGAGTCCATAGTCTCTCATGGTTCATCTCCCCTTCCAATTTCCCTCAACTTCCCTCTCCTCTCCATCTCCCAATGTCCTCCATGTCATTTGTTATGCTCCACAAATAAGCGAAACCATATGATACTTGACTCTCTCTGCTTGACTTATTTCACTCAGCATAATCTCTTCCAGTCCCGTCCATGTTGCTACAAAAGTGGGGTATTCATCCTTTCTGATGGAGGCATAATACTCCATCATGTATATGGACCACATCTTCCTTATCCATTCGTCCGTTGAAGGGCATCTTGGTTCTTTCCACAGTTTGGCGACCGTGGCCATTGCTGCTATAAACATTGGGGTACAGGATTTTTTAAAAAAAATTCCTACTCTATTTGCTCCATTTAGAGTTATTTCAATATTTAGACATTTAAAATCTAAAAGGACATTTATATTTTTTTAAAGATAACTTTATTTCACTAAGACTAGGAAAGACTAGGAAAAGCTGAGAGAGCCGTGTGGCTGGAAAACCAGAACCACTGTTTGACTGAATTAATGTGTAAGTAGTGATATTTCCTCTTCCAAGGAAATGAGTAGGAAGGGTAATCTTAGTATTTTTGTACTTTTTGATTGCCTTCAAGTTTATTCTTCAGTTGACTTGGGTGGGTCATGAATTGAGAGAAATCTGGAGAGCCAGGCTGGGGCAGGAGCCAAGATAATGGGCAGGATCTGGCCATTAATTTCTGCAGTAGGAATCTGCTGTAACCACTGTCCCTGGAGATCAGCTGCTGTGCTGCAAATTCACAGATTTTGCCACTGATGCCTCAAACTCTAAGTAACCCTGTTGTTTTGAATCCGATTCCAAGTCCCTACAGAAGAGCCTGTCTGGCCATGACTTGTCATTGACCTACACTCCAGCTGCCAGAGTGAGGGTAAAGGGAAAAGCTATCCCCCTTTAGCTTCTGGAGTGGAGTGCCTGCCTTTGTACCTTCAAACATACTCCACATCAGAATCTTGAAGTTTAAAACACAACCCCAACTAGTTCTATTTAGTATCTCTTTCCTGTGGTTTTTTTAAAGTATCTGCTGATAGGTCTTGACCTGGAGTAGGCATTGTGTGAAGGAGGCAAAAGTAAATAACATCATCCAAGACCTTATAATGTAGCGGGGAAGATAGATGAGGAAACACCTAGAACATAACATTGGGAAAAACTTCCAGATTTTTTTGTCATCTGAGAATGTTTCATGTAGGACATAGCACATGACCTATCGCTTAAAAGTACATAAGAAAAATATTCAGCTCTCATATTATCTTGATAGTATAATATACATTTATTAATGGGGCGCCTGGGTGGCTCAGTGGTTTAAGCCTCTGCCTTCGGCTTAGGTCATGATCTCAGGGTCCTGGGATCGAGCCCCGCATCGGGCTCTCTGCTCAGTGGGGAGCCTGTTTCTCCCTTTCTCTCTGCCTGCCTCTCTGCCTACTTGTGACCTCTCTCTGTCAAATAAATAAATAAAATATTTAAAAAATATATACATTTATTAAGTCATTCATTTATTAATTCAGTGAACATTTATAGAGAAAAGCATTGTAGTATAGTGTCCCAAACTAATATACTTTAAATCAAATGGGGGGAAGGTCCCTTTTGTAGCTAGTTCATCAAAAATGCAGGTCTACACCAAATTACGTGTTTTGCAGGGCTTCTATGGAAATGCTTTCCTGATAAGGGCAGTCAAGGGAACGCCTGCACCTGGAGTTGTTCAGACCCAAATTATGTCTTCCATGTCTAACAGCACAAATGTTCGGCTCTCAATTAAGTGCTTGCCCAAATGAGAAGATTGAGGATACTTTGCTGAATCTGAAAAACTTTTTAACCTCCATCTCCAGATATCTTGAGTTCACCCCAGCCTGGAATTATGATAGCTATTTGATTAGACAAGGATATAAATCAACCCCTAAGTTCTCATGACAGTATATTGACTTTGCTACCTACACGTCCAGTATTAAAAACATATGGACGTTTATTTAATCAACAAAACAAATCAGAATTTAGACTGCCCTCTAATACTTGTCAAATGCTCAGTTGAGACATCTGGTATTTGAGGAAGTTGGTCTAAGGGAATGTGATTCTTTATGTGTCTTGGCTTCATGAGTTTTATCTCATCTGGAAATAGGCTATTCTGTTTTGGCAAAAATTCCTTTATGGGGTCAGTTGCAACATGATTTTATTCCTTAATCTTTTAGAGTTGATCAATAGAAGCAACATCTTCCAAAGAATGTTTCTTTGTCTTGGGCAAAACCACAAAGGTAGCCTCAATTATGTTACCTAGGAGTCCCTGATGCAAGGATTTACGTTGGACTTTTTTTTCCTAAAGTATACTCCCAGGAAAAAGCTTCTAACTTCAGATTCCATTTGTCATGTAGGGACGGTTTACTTATTGATGGACTTACATGAAGCTCAAAGACAGACTAATCCTCTGTACTCGTAAATCTAGCTCAGATTGCTGGTCCTGTGCGTGTAAACCTTAGAAAAGAAGCTCAAAATCTTATCGTCTTTTTTTTAATTGTGATGTAATTCACATACCATAAAATTCACTCTTTAAAGTATACAATTCCATTGTTATATATTCACAATATTGTGCAGTCATCACCACTGTATAATTCCTTAACATTTTCAATTTGTAAAAGAAACCCCATGCCTCTTCGTAATCCCTCCCCATTTCTCCTCCCTAAACCCCTGACAAACACTAATCTACTTTATGTTTCTACGGACTTGCCCATCATGCACACTTCATAAAAATATAATCATATACCCTTTTTGTCTGTTTTCTTTCACTTAGCATAATGTTTTCAAGGTTCATCCATGTTTTAGATTATTTGTTTATTTACTTATTTGACAGAGAGAGAGAGAGAGAGAGATCACAAGTAGGCAGAGAGGCAGTCAGAGAGAGAGGAGAAAGCAGGCTCCCCACCAAGCAGAGAGCCTGATGCGGGGCTCGATTCCAGGACCCTGAGATCATGACCTGAGCTGAAGGCAGAGGCTTAATCCACTGAGCCACACAGGCATCCCCATGTTTTAGTATGTATCAATGCTTCATTATTGTTTATGGCTGAATAATATTCCATTGTATAGGTATATCCGCACTGATTACCCATTTATCAACTGATGGATAGTTGAGTTGTTTCCATTTTTTTTGGCTCTTATGAAAATGTTGCTAAGAACATCCGTGTACAAGTTTTTGTGTGAACTTGTTTTCAGTTTCTCTTGTGTATATACTTAGGACTATAATTACTAGGTCAAATTTTTAATATTTTGAGGTAATGCCAAACTGTTTTCTAAAAGGGCTATGCCAGCAATGCATGATGATTCCAATTTCTCCATATCCTTGCCAACACTTGTTATTATTTACTTTTTATTGTAGCCATTATCTGACTAAAAGGGATCATTCTAGTTGTTACTGAGAATATGCTATAGGAAGGCAAGAATAGGAGCAGGAATACTAGTTAGAAGGCCATCAAACAACCCAGGTGAGATATTTTGGTGACTCAGATCAGAATGGTAGCAGAGAACATGGTGATAAGTGGTTTGATCCTGAATATATTTTGAAAGTAGATCCAATAGAACTTCTTGACAGATTGGATGTTAATTGGGAATTGAGAAGAATCAAGAAAGAGGCATCAAGAATGAGTGAAAGGTTTTTGGATTGAGCAAGTGGAAAGATGGTATTGTCATAAACTGAGATGGGGAATACTGTAGATGAAGCAGGTGTGGGGAGAAGGATCAGTTCTGTTTTGGACATGTTAATTTTGGGATGTCTATTAGACATCCAAGTAGATATGCTTATAAGACTCAAGTCTGGATTTTATTAGTGAGGTTTGAGCTGGAGCTATGTGTTTGAAAGTCACCTGGATACAGATGATACAGATTTATGGGACTGGTGACATAACCAAGAGTTTATGTCTAAATCAAATTTAGACAGAGAATATAAGAAGACTAAGGGCTGGGGGCACCTGGGTGGCTCAGTGGGTTAAAGCCTCTGCCTTCGGCTCCGGTCCTGATCACAGGGTCCTGGGATCGAGCCCCACGTCGGGTTCTCTGCTCGGCAGGGAGCCTGCTTCCTCCTCTCTGCCTACGTGTGATCTCTGTCAGTCAAATAAATAAACAAAATCTTTAAAAAAAATTTAAAAAGAAGACTAAGGGCTGAGCCCTAATGAGTGGGAGAAGAGAAGTAGTAAAGCCAAAGGAGATGAGAGAGGACAACCCACAGGGTAGGAGGATGTGATATCCTGGAAACCAAGGGATGAAAGTGTATCAAGCCAAGACAGTGGTCGTATATATCAAAAGTTGCTGAGAATTCAAGTAAAATAAGAACTGAAAACTGACTGTTGGTTTCAGCAATGTGCATGTCATTGACATTAGCAGTTTAAGTGGAGTGAGTGGGGCAAAAACATAAGAGATAGTGAAAGGAAAGAAATAAAAGATAGTATAGAACTTTTTTTTTAAGTTTTTTTTTTTTTTAAATGACAAACACCAAAATGAAGGTGGTACAGATCACAAAATTATAGGGTTTTTTTTTAGTGTTTTTTTTTTTTTAAATGAGTATAGAACTTTTTGAAGGAATTTTGTTGCAAAGAGATGTGAGCAGTGGTTTGGGGAAGTGGGGTTCAAGATGTTTGGTAGCTCTGTTTCCCTGGAAGCATTCAGTTTCCCATGGATAAATTATTAATAGAGACTTGCCATCGTAGGAATATCATGTTCAATTACTATTGAATGTTTTTGTTTCTCCAGATTCATTTGTTAATTCCCAATCTCAAGTGTGAGGGTATGAGGAGATGGGGCCTTTGGGAAGTGATTAGGTCATGAGTGTAGAGCTCCCATGAATGGGATCTGTGTTCTTACAAAAGAGACCCAGAGAGCTCCCTCACCCCTGCTACCATGTGGTGACTCAGCAAGAACCTGCACAGCTATAAACGAAGAAGTGGCCTTCTACCAGACACCAAATCTGCCAGGACCTTGATCTTGGATTTCTCAACCTCCAGAACTGTGGGAAATAAATTTCTGTTGGCTATGAGCTACCCAGCCTATGGTAACCTCTCAGAAGCCTGAACAGATTAAGGCAAAAGTGGATCATTTCTGTCAAAAGTCTTCTTCCATTCCACCTATTTTTTTTAATCAGATGAGTTTGGATGATTGTTCCCCAATTAGTGAACTCACCATAAACTAGTTTATTTTCCTTTAACTTTATATCCCTTTAATATGCTTCTTCTCTTTCAAGACTGGCTTATCCTTCATCTATATTCCATGGTCTCATTCCTTCCTGCTTCTACCTCTTTGTCCATAAATGTCCATACATTTCCTGTCCAAATCCTCAGGCATCACTCAAGCCCCAAGACATCTGTGGAGACTTTCTCATCTGCATCATGTTTTTTTAATCTGTGCTTCCTGTGGGACATAAAAATTGGTATTACACAATTTCCCTCTTAATTCTATAATGCCATATATCATTTTTCATTTTTTTTTTTATTCTTTACTTCCCAGAAAGATTATACAAAGTAGGATTGCCTTCTCTTAATTGTGTGCCGGGCGCTCTGAGTCCTTGATATGTATTAACTCAATTTGTCCGCATTACAATCCTGTAATAGATGTAGTGTTATTACTTCTATGTAAGAGGAAATTGAGGCTCAGATCAAGAAACTTTGCAAGGTCACAGAAAAGTATGGTGCCAGGATGCAAGTCCAAGCAAAGGCAAAGGGCCTCTTGGGTATGATGAGTAGGTCCCCTATGGCACCCAGTTATTCAGTAAACATGACCTGATTGATGCGGCCAACCACCTTCTTACACATAAATCCCTTTTAATGTGTGTGTGTGTGTGTGTGTGTGTGCGCGTGTGTGTGTGTGTGTGGCAAGTCTTAATACCATACCACATCGTGATTTTATCATTGTGGCATTTTTCAGTAGACAGTAGTGAGGAGGTGTAGCAGTGGGGGAAAAGTCATCATGCAGGCCAACAAGAGAAATGTTATTCACTTTCTGAAAAGTCAGTTATAGTAATAACTAGGTGCTTGGCATATTCTATGTAGAAGTTAGCTGAAGCAAATCCACAGTGTTATTTTCCTTCACACAGAGGCTTCACAGTTCTAGCAGACGTGTAGTTTGGGCATAGGGAATTAGATCCTACACGTTTCCAAGAAGCTGCTGGTTGAGTGATTGCCTGGGTGAGAACAAAATCACAGAGTCCAGTATGTGGCTGTACAGGTCCCTGGAACGTGCTAATCTGGGGTGAGGAAGAAGAGTAATTTTCCTGAAAAAGTGCTATATCCTAAAGGCAGTAAAAGTGTTTTTTAAGTTCTTCCATGAGACCACTGGGTATGAAGCTTAAGTAGACAAAGCAAGGGAAGGCTATCAGTTGTCCTGAAAGCATTTCCATATGATCACTAATAGCACGCTCTGCTGAGAATTTGGATATTTGTTAGCAAGCTGAATCTCAAACTGGAATGAAAAGGAAACATCTCAGTGGTGTAGAGAGATTCACAGTTTTTAACTAGAATGGAACTATGTGGGATCCTGAATTAATCAGATGAATTTTCTACTCTCTTACATTCCATTTTGTGCTAAAAAAAAAGTTTATCCTTAGAAAATAGATTTATATCCTGATTTTTAAAATCAAAGATGGTTTTCCAGAATGAAGTACTATCAAAACTCAACATTTAGCCAAAAATATTGGGGCTGATTTGAGCAAGAAAATTGTAGAATGGGAAGACTCAATCTCCATAATATCTCTGAGGGCCTTGGATTCCCCAGGCATCCTAATGATTGTAGTATTGCCATTGGACGTGAATATGAGTAGTGAGTCCTGGGAAGTTAAGAACACAATTTACGACTTGAATAATCCATTAAGAATTGACCAACGAGGCTTATGTTATTTCTGTTAGAATTCCTTATATGGCAGCTTACTTGTTTTGGAACTTAAACCAGGAGACTCCTGGTAATGACTAACTTTGGTTCTGATACCTTTTGCATATTGTCTTTCAAACCTACTGAGATTTGGTTTGCTTTTGCCTCCAAGGCAGGACTGCTGGTCACTCATCATATTATCTGCATGACAGACCCACTGGCCTTTTTGGGCCTTTTCTTATTATTTATACAGTTTGGGCTCAAAATCCAGTTTCTTACTCTGATCTGTAGGACACTGGCCTCTGCCTCCTCTTTTTCTTAGCATTCTCTGCCTCTCTGCTGAACTTTAGACACATTAGCCTATTACTGATGTTCCAACTGTATCTGTGTCTGAGATACAGAGATACAGACCCATCCCAAACATTTGTGGGACCAAACAGTTTAAATTTGTGGGACCTAATGTTTAAATTATTTAATCTTATATCATGATTCATAGTCTGTCTTAATTGAATAAAGGTGTATTTTCTATACTTCTATAATATTCAAGAAGAGGAAGAAATGGGCAATTGACAAAGCAACACTTCTGTTAGAAAAATTAATTCTACTCTGGTTTGCTGTCTTTCTGAACTAGTGGGATAAAAAATGACCTATTGTAGTTGAAACTGGAAATCTCTCCTTTTATATAAATCAACTGAAGGGAAAAAAAAAGCGTTTTCTTTGAAACTAAACACAAGTTGCTGTAAATAAAATGTTGAGTCAATAAAATATTTTCTTAAAAATAATAAAAAGATTATTCAAAAAGGTTTTGAACAAGTTATCAGAAAATCAATGGAATTTTTTGAACATAAAACAGCCTAAAGGAAATAATTGGACTAGTGTAGATTCTGAAAGAGGTAGACACTTTTCTTTTCTTTTCTTTTTTTTTTTTTTAAGATTTTATTTATTTATTTGTCAGAATGAGAGAGAGAGAGCGCGCACAGGCAGAGGCAGAGGGAGAAGCAGGCTCCCTGCCAAGCAAGGAGCCAACGTGGGACTTGATCCCAGGACACTGGGATCATGACCTAAGCTGAAGGCAGCCGCTTAACCAACTGAGCCACCCAGGCGTCCCCGGTAGACACTTTTCTTAAAAGTATACTTACAACTGAACATCATTTACTCAGTTTGCTTTATGACATTGAATTTTTAAAATGATCAAGTGATATTTTAATTTAAAATTGTTATGATTGGTTAATTTTTTCACTTTTAATGAAATGTTTATTTTAAATAGTCCTTTATTTTTTTAAATTTTATTTTCTAACTTATACTAGAATGATAGTGTGTATTTAAGAGTTATATTTTACAAATTTGTATTTTACTTCATGTTATGTTTTTATAATTTTAGATCAATATGGATTAAACACCTAGTGTCATTGATTTTTTTAATTTTATGAAATATCAATACTGTGATTTAATTTAATTTCATAACTTTACCCTCTTTGCTTTGAGATAGTTTTTAATCACTTATAGATCATTGCCTAGTACAGTTCTTATGCTTTACCTCTGAGACCAATGAATAAATGACATTTTCTCAGTTAGGATTTCAAAAATATTTTTAAAAACACAAGGTTTACAGGACACCTGGTGGCTCAATTGGCTAAGCGTCTGCTTTTGACTCAGGTCATGATCCCGGGGTCCTGGGATCAAGCCCCACATCAGGCTTCCTGCTCAGCGGGAGCCTGCTTCTCCCTCTCCAGGTCCCCCTACTTGTGTTCCCTCTCTCGCTATGTCTGTTGGTCATAAATAAATAAAATCTTTAAAAAAATAAATAAAATCTTTAAAAACATTTTATTTAAATAAAAAAATCCTAGGTTTACTGGAAAAATTAACTCGGACTTTATGCTCTCCTTTATAATTTTATTTTATTTTTTATTTTTTAAAGATTTTATTTATTTATTTGACAGACAGAGATCACAAGCAGGCAGAGAGTCAGGCAGAGAGAGAGAGGAGGAAGCAGGCTCCCTGCTGAGCAGAGAGCCTGATGCAGGGCTTGATCCCAGAACCCTGGGATCATGACCTGAGCCGAAGGCAGAGGCTTTAACCCACTGAACCACCCAGGTGCCCCATTTATGCTCTCCTTTAAACGTTTCTGCTGGTGGGAGTTTTTCTGTATAAATCATAATCTGAGGTGTCTGCCAGGCAGATGGTTCTATAGCGGTATTCATTCATGTTTTATTTGAGACCTATTGTGACTTTTTGTCAAAATTTCAAGGTCATCCTCTACTTGACAAAATAATTTAACTAGGTTTTAATATTAACATGTCTATAGGAACCAAACCGGGATAATAATATGACAGGACTCAAAAAAATATTTCTGGGGACGTTTGGGTGGCTCAGTAGGTTAAGCCTCTGCCTTCGGCTCAGGTCATGATCCCAGGGTCCTGGGAATGATCCCCGCATCGGGTCCTCTGCTCATCAGGGAGCCTACATCCCCCTCCCTCTCTGCCTGCCTCTCTGCCTACTTGTGATCTCTGTCTGTCAAATAAATAAATAAAATCTTTTAAAAAGTATTTCTGAATCCAGATAGCTAAAGGTTTAGTGGAAATGTCCCAAATTCTGAACGGGATACTTAGAATAGCAAATAGTGTATCTTGTCTACTACAGTAGGCATTTATATTTCACGACCAGTCGCTAATAATGAGGTTGAAAACTCAGATTATTTTTCCCCAACAATAACCATCATAGAACAGACTTTGTCCTTCCCCTGCAGTGTGAAACATTTCTAGGTAATTGCTGCCCTGTTTTCTTGCTGCCAGAAGTAAAGAAGCCCTTGGTTTCTGGGCATTTGTGCTGACCTTCATTTTTAAGTCAGCAACCCCAACCTGATGATGACCAAAGTGTTAAGTGTCCTGTTAACTAAATACCAAGTGTCTTGATCAAGAGTAGGCAAAGGAGGGGCGCCTGGGTGGCTCAGTGGATTAAGCCACTGCCTTCGGCTCAGGTCATGATCTCAGGGTCCTGGGATCGAGCCCCACGTCGGGCTCTCTGCTCCGCAGGGAGCCTGCTTCCTCCTCTCTCTCTGCCTGCCTCTCTGCCTAGTTGTGATTTCTCTCTGTTAAATAAATAAAATATTAAAAAAAAAAAGAGTAGGCAAAGGATAGGTCAGCTGTCTAGAGATCTGGTTGCTTACCTAAGCCTTGAAATATATCCTTCCTTTCAGAATATCAGGATGTTTTAGAATTCTGGATAAGTTCTATCTTCTCATTTCTGGGACACAGGAAGAATCATACATTTATTGTATATGTCTTATGGCCACGTAATTCAAGAAGCAAATTCGTAAACCCTTTTGCTTTTCTGTGTTGTGTTGCCTTTAGACCCAGAGCAGGGGGACCTTGCCCTGGGCGCCATGATTTAGGGCAGTGGTTCTCCACCATGCTTAACTTTGCCCCTTAGGGGGCATTTGGAAATGTTCATAAGGTCTTTTTAATTATCTGTAGCTACTAGCATCTAGTGGGTAGCAGTTGGGGGTGATGCTGAACATCCTACAGAGCGCAAGACAGCCTCACACAGTAAATAATTATCTGGTATAAAATGTCAGTAGTGGGGCACCTGGGTGGCTCAATAGGTTAAAGCCTCTGCCTTTCGCTCAGGTTATGATCCCAGGGTCCTGGGATCGAGCCCCTCATCGGGCTCTCTGCTTGGCGGGGAGCCTGCTTCCTCCTCTCTCTCTCTCTGCCTGCCTCTCTCCCTACTTGTGATCTCTATCTGTCAAATAAATAAATAAAATCTAAAAAAAAAAAAAAAAAAATGTCAGTAGTGCCAAGGATGAGAAACCCTGATTTAGAGGGACCACTCTGGCCTTCCTCCTCGGCCATGCCTCACCCCAGGGGGCAAGGAGTTATGCCCACCGGGTGCCTGGTCCATGATGAGAGCAGTGTTCTCGAAGTGTAGTCCCAGACCTCAGCAGCAGCATCACCTGGGATCTTGTTAGAAAGATTGCTTTTGTGGATCTCAGACCTAGCGAATCTGGGGATGGGGCCAACAAGCTTTGTTGTAACAGGCCCTTCCGGTGATTGTGATGAATGCCAAAGTTTGAAAACCACTGTTCCAAGGAGTCCAAAATGCTGTGTTTGAACCTAAAAGATACATGTGTATCAAGATGGGGAGATTAGAATACATTTTCTTTAACAACTTGTTAACTTGATTTATAACGTCTAAGTATGTTGACATATGGTATTGGGCCTCCATTTTTACCCTTACTCACAAATGTTTGGTCCCAGGAATGTTTGGGATGGCTCTGTATCTCTGTCCCAATTTTCTCAGGCTGTCAAATGAAGGCATTGGATTAGATTGTTCCTTCATTTCCTTCTCTGGATATGATTTCATTGCTACTATAAAAGCGTTTAGGTCTGATTTTACTCCCCCCGCCCCCCAGCTGGGATTCTCTTTTTATTTACTTTGTATCTAAATTCAACTAGCTAACGCATCATTAGTTTCAGGTGTAGAGTTCAAGTGTATAACACCCAGTGCTCATCACATCACGCCTGCACACACGTTCTTAGGATGCAGTGACCTTGATGCCCGGTCACTGCTAAAATGTTTATTGCTCTTCTGCTCTCTACCCAACAGGATTTCTTTAATTTGGTAAAATATGGAAAAAAGATAAGTCAAATGCATACCAATTGTCAAACAAAATTTGAGCCACAAAGTTCCAGATACCTTTTCATAGCATGATTTACATTATATACATAGTTATAAAATGTAAAACCACATACACGTATATTCTTGATGATATGTAAACTGGCATTAGTCTTTCAAAATATTGATCAAAATTATGTAAAAAATTTTGATCAGAATTTTTTGATCAAAATTTGATCAAAATTAAATAAAAAATTAAATTTTGATTTGATACTTTTATTTATGGGAAATTATTTTTATTTTAGGAAATTATTTTTATTTCTGGGAAATTATTTTTATTTCTAGGAAATTGTGAATGTAGGCAGAGGTGACTCGTTAGGAGTGTTAACTGCTGCTTTTTTGTTATAATAAAATTTAGAAATAACCTACATGTGCATCAATAATGGATTGGCTAAGTAAGTGCATTTACAGCCAAAAAATAGTTAACACTTGGGAGCTATAAAAGGAACAGAGCGTGTGCTGGTAATGAAGGGGGACCATGTGGTGTTCAGTATTAGGAGTGGGACCCTGGCCTCAGACCACAGGTCATCTACTCACTATGTGACTTTGGGCCAGTTACTTACTCTCTGATTGCCTCAATTTTTTCATCTCCAAAATAGGGACTAGTAATGCCTACTTTCCAGCATTGTAGAGAGGATTAAATAAGATGAAATGAGTTCATCTTTCAGTGCAGTTGACAAATGTCAACTATTATTACGGAAAAACTTCCAAGATAAATCACTAAATAAAAATATATCAATACAATGAGTATAGCCTAAAAAAAAGAGTATGTATATGTGAATTATAGCTAGAGCTTGGCAAGGACACTCTTAATTTACAGTGGTCATTTCTACACATCTGAGATGGGAAGAATATTTTTTCATCGTATAATTTTTGTTTTTTTTCCCCCCATATATAACTATTACTTTTATAACCTTAAAGGTTATTTAAAGAAAAAAATAAGAAAGAAGGAAATCATGCAGATGCTCAGATCCTGTATGATGGCAGAAATAGAACCATATGGATTCACTGATATTTTTTTAATGAGCCATAGCATGGTACGTCTGGTGCTGAAAGATTTATTTTTGTGCACAAGAAGCAATCTAGGGCTGAAGAGTTTCATGGAAAACTAATTTTTATAATGACATACCCCTCTTCTTGATGATGAATTTCTTGTATTTTCCACTTGATATAACTGAGAGATTCAGACTAAATTGCCTTTCTTGTTGGAGGTTAATGAATGAAATGCAGAAACATCCCAGGTGCAATGGTCTGTGGAGACCTTTCTTGGGGCAACTGAAGGTGCCTTGTGGGTTCAAAGACTGAAGTGTCCTTTGCCATGATTTTTCTTATCCACCATCGTGCAAATCCTATGCTGAACAGACTTCCTTGTGTGAGTCCCTTTTGCCCTATAGATACCCACCTCAAGAATGACTTAATTAAACAACAAATCTATCTTCCTTTGGCTTTTGGCCAAGTGCCTGGATTTAGGCGGCCCTCAAGCTCTTCGACTGAAGAAAGGAATTCTCAGGATGCAAGTATCAGGAGAGACACCGTCAGTGGTGTTGTGACCTCTGTCTGACTTATAGCTTTCCTCTTACCTATGTCTCCACACACAAAAATTCTGAGATTGACAGAAAGCCAGACTCTCATTTTGGTCAGGGAAACAGAACTCCTCATTTTGCAGCAGGTTTTGTGAAGTCTTCAGTCATCCCACTGTTCATTCAAGTTCATGAATAAATTTCTGTCTTGTGGAACTCTTCTTACAGTGTGGTCAGGGTTCATGCTCTAGTGTTTTAAAATCAAGTGGTTAGATGCTCCTGGATTGGAAGAACAAATATTGTGAAAATGTCTATGCTACCTAAAGAAATCTACACATTTAATACAATTCCTATCAAAATACCATCCATTTTTTTTTCAAAGAAATGGAACAAATAATCCTAAAATTTATATGGAACCAGAAAAGACCTCGAATAGCCAAAGGAATATTGAAAAAGAAAGCCAAAGTTGGTGGCATCACATTTCCGGACTTCAAGCTCTATTACAAAGTTGTCATCATCAAGACAGCATGGTACTGGCACAAAAACAGACACATAGATCAATGGAACAGAATGGAGAGCCCAGAATAGACCCTCAACTCTATGGTCAACTAATCTTCGACAAAGCAGGAAAGAATGTCCAGTGGAATAAAGACAGCCTCTTCAATAAATGGTGTTGGGAAGATTGGACAGCCACATGCATAAAAATGAAATTGGACCATTTCACCACACACGAAAATAGACTCCAAATGGATGAAGGACCTCAATGTGAGAAAAGAATCCATCAAAATCCTTGAGGAGAACGCAGGCAGCGACCTCTTCGACCTCAGCCGCAGCAACGTCTTCCTAGGAACATTGCCAAAGGCAAGGGAAGCAAGGGCAAAAATGAATTATTGGGATTTCATCAAGATCAAAAGCTTTTGCACAGCAAAGGAAACAGTTAACAAAACCAAAAGACAACTGACAGAATGGGAGAAGATATTTGCAAACGACATATCAGATAAAGGGCTAGTGTCCAAAATCTATAAGGAACTCAGCAAACTCAACACCCAAAGAACAAACAATCCAATCAAGAAATGGGTAGAGGACATGAACAGACATTTCTGCAAAGAAGACATCCAGATGGCCAACAGACACATGAAAAAGTGCTCCACGTCACTCGGCATCAGGGAAATACAAACCAAAACCACAATGAGATACCACCTCAAACCAGTCAGAATGGCTAAAATTAACAAGTCAGGAAATGACAGATGCTGGCGAGGATGCGGAGAAAGGGGAATCCTCCTACACTGTTGGTGGGAATGCAGGCAGGTGCAACCACTCTGGAAAACGGCATGGAGGTTCCTCAAAATGTTGAAAATAGAACTACCCTATAACCCAGCAATTGCACCACTGGGTATTTACCCTAAAGATACAAACATAGTGATCCGAAGGGGCACGTGCACCCGAATGTTTATAGCAGCAATGTCTACAATAGCCAAACAATGGAAAGAACCTAGATGTCCATCAACAGATAAATGGATAAAGAAGAGGTGGTATATATACACAATGGAATACTGTGCAGCCATCAAAAGAAATGAAATCTTGCCATTTGCGACGACGTGGATGGAACTAGAGGGTATCATGCTTAGCAAAGTAAGTCAATCGGAGAAAGACAACTATCATATAATCTCCCTGATATGAGGACGTGGAGATGCAACATGGGGGGGTTAAGGGGTAGGAGAAGAATAAATGAAACAAGATGGGATTGGGACGGAGACAAACCATAAGTGACTCTTAATCTCACAAAACAAACTGAGGGTTGCTGGGGGGAGAGGGGTTAGGAGAAGGGGGTGGGGTTGTGGACATTGGGGAGGGTATGTGCTATGGTGTGAGTGCTGTTAAGTGTGTAAACCTGGCGATTCACAGACCCTGGGGATAAAAATACATTATATGTTTATAAAAAATAAAAAATTAAAAAAAAAAATCAAATGGTTAGAATGCATTCATTAACGGCTTTGCTTTGTTTTTTTCTTTGGGTACTCTGTCATCAAGTGTTCTCTTTAGAGGGTTTTCCTCTTTTATAAGTAACAGGATTCGGGGAAGGTTTGGTTCCTTTGTTTTCTATTATGAGATTACAATAGTTTTTAATTAATAATCAGCTGAAATGTTCGTTTTTCTTTCAATGCTGTGGAGTCTAACTTTGTTTCCCTTCCTGTGCCTTCTCGCCAACTCCGCCCTCCCCATTTTTTTTTTTTTTTTGAAAAATGGCATTATTGGAAAGAAAGGTCACTAAGCCTGCAGACTTCATGCTACTACAGCTTCAGGATTTCCAGGTTCATTTGAGCTCTGAGTGCTGCCATTCTTCTCACTTATCTTTTTTTGCGGGGGGGGAGGGGACGGGTGTCATAAACAGGTATTTGCACTCATTGACAAGATGGCAAAATCTAGATTATAAGCATGTAGTTGAATACCAGAATAACATGTATTTCTCTTAGGAAATTCTATGTGATGCCTTAAAATTTTTTTTAAATTTAAATTCAATTTAGTTAACCTACAATGTATTATCAGTTGCAGGGGTAAAATTTAGTGATTCATCGGTTGCTTATAACACTCAGTGCTCATTTCATCAAGTGCCCTCCTTAATGTCCATCACCCAGTTACACCGTCCCTCACTCACCAGCCCTCCAGCAACCCTCAGTTTGTTTCCTAGAGTTAAGAGTCTCTTATGGTTTACCTGTTTTCATTTTATTTTTCCTCCCCTTCCTCTACATTCATCTTCTCATTCATCCTTGATACATTTCTCCAAACATTTCCACCAGGGAATGAATCCATATACATGTCACTTTTCTCATCAGCATGCACCCCTGCCACCCCCAGCTTTCATCGAAGAAGCTTACCTTTTACTTGAGAAGAAAGATAGAGGCTATCTGATTTGAATTCTCTGCCCCCTCCAACTTCAACAAATTACAACTTTCCTTCCAGGTTTGGAGGCAACCTTCTTCCTTCTTATCTAAATTAATTCCTACACCTCTCTTACCTTTGGGCATTAGGTGATGAAAGTCCAGATGTTTTTCTGCAAATATGGATTGCCTAAAAGAACCAATTATTTCATTTAGATTAGAATATTTTACACAAAACCTGAATACTTTTGAAACTTAAGGTTTTAATCTTGGACACAGTGTAACTGTATTTATTTGAATGACTGAATGAGACATTCACAGGAAAGTATTGGTAGAAGTTGACTAAGAATATAGGTAAGAGTAAAATAATGTTAACTCCCATCTCTATTTTCCAGAGTTTTTCTTAATTTTTAGTGCATGAAGATTTTTAGAGTATGCTGAAAAACTTCATTATAATTTTATACTGTCCAAATAGACCCTAAGTGGCCATCAATTTCCTTTACTTATTTATTTATTTATTTTTAGTTTATTTACTTTTTTTTTAAGGTGTTGCTGCACTGCAGGATTATGCTGGGCAAGAAAAGAGGAGGAAAAAAATCCCAGGCATATAAACTGTTGTCCTTTTTGTCATTTCTGCCCAAAGTTGCTCTCATTTTTTTTTTTTTTTGTGATCTCAGTGTATTTTTTTTTCCATTTTATTTATTTTTTCAGCGTAACAGTATTCATTCTTTTTGCACAACACCCAGTGCTCCATGCAAAACGTGCCCTCCCCATTACCCACCACCTGTTCCCCCAACCTCCCACCCCTGACCCTTCAAAACCCTCAGGTTCTTTTTCAGAGTCCATAGTCTCTTATGGTTCGCCTCCCCTCCCCAATGTCCATAGCCTAGAGCGTATCATGCTTAGTGAAATAAGTCAATCGGAGAAAGACAACTATCATATGATCTCCCTGATATGAGGACATGGAGAAGCAACATGGGGGGGTAGGGGGATAGGAGAAGAATAAATGAAACAAGATGGGATTGGGAGGGAGACAAACCATAAATGACTCTTAATCTCACAAAACAAACTGGGGGTTGCTGGGGGGAGGTGGGATTGGGAGAGGGGGAGCGGGCTATGGACATTGGGGAGGGGAGGCGAACCATAAGAGACTATGGACTCTGAAAAGAAGATGTGGTATATATACACAATGGAATACTATGCAGCCATCAAAAGAAATGAAATCTTGCCATTTGCGACGACGTAGTTGCTCTCATTTTTAAGATATTGGAAATTTCAGGTCATATAATACATTAGAATTCTAACACCTCACGAAGTTCAAACACGTGTCAGTGGAAAGAATGATTACAATTGCTGTAACCATTCGGATCTTTATTACTTTAGTGTACTTATAGTAGCTTCTTCTCTTGCTGATCCCATTCCAGGCCAAATTTCCATTATAAATTTCCCTCTTTGAATATTGACTTATAATGCAATGCTTTTTCTGAAAGACAATGAGTACTAAGGAATGAAATTGCCTGGTCAAAGATCACTGTACTTTGAATATGTCATTCTTTTTTTTTTTTTTTTTTAATTTAAATTTTATTTTATTTTATTTTTTTTGTTTATTTATAGCATAACAGTGTTCATTGTTTTGGCATCACACCCAGTGCTCCATGCAGTACGTGCCCTCCCTATTACCCACCACCTGGTTCCTCAACCTCCCACCACCCCCCACCCCCGCCCCTTCAAAACCCTCTGGTTGTTTTTCAGAGTCCATAGAATATGTCATTCTTATTTGTCCTTATATTAGAGAACCATCTGTGACCGAACTGGTACTGGAACAGGAGCAAGACCAGCTGTGGCTGACATTACACTCCAGCTGGGAGAGCCTCAATGGGACCACTTTGCATGAACTGCTGGTAAAAGGGTAAGACCCCTTACACAAGAGCTGTGTAGAGTGGATTATGGAGCAAAAGTCTATCATCAGGGCATCAGGGACCTCCTCCTGTTTCTGACTTAAGATAATCCAAATTTATCAAGTCAATAAAGAACTTCCATCGAATGGTGATTTGCCTTTATATTTCAACACTGTTTGGCTTTATCTCTTCTTTCTAGAACTAGATCATTTTTTCTCTTGCTAATTATATGTTTCTTTAATGACAATTACAGAAACTATCATGGAGAAGGAAGAGGAACTTGGGTTCTAATTTTGGAGTTTTTTCCACATCCTATTCAAAGTAGATTCTCATATCTGTTGTTCGTACAGTTGCTACATGGAACTGGTTAGCAGGGAATTGAAGTAATGAGAACTGGTCAAACTTGGACAGTCTGAGGGGGAAAACTGACACAAAATGAAGTTATAATCAAGTAGCCTTGCAAGTATACTTCTGAAAATTTTCCCTAAAAAAATCTTGACACCCTGAGCAAGCCTGTCTCCCTTGTCCATGGATGGGGATATGAGGGTATGGAGAGGAATTTTGAAATTGAAGGAATTAACACCTATTTAGTGGTTATTACATTATGGGGTCATAGCTACAGAATATTTAAATAACTTGATCAAAACTCAGAGCCCACAGTGAGCTCTCAACTCAAACCAAGTTAATCTGACTCCAAAGCTTTTAATAAGTGCTAGATAAACCACTTAAGAATTTCAAAGAAGAAATTGAAAGGTAGGCCATTTCTCCTTAAAATGTCCTGAAAATTTCCCCTTAGACCAAACTCTGCAGCCAAATTTCTGAAGTACTTCCTTCAAAACAATGACCTGAATCTTTCAACAGAGTGATTTGTTTCCCCAAATTGCAAATGCCAGAAAAGACATTTTAAGCTTAATAGATAACATACATACGTACATACATACATTTCATTGTAAACTGGGAGTTGGTAGAACTGGTTCTATTTCTGGCTTTCTAACTAGATTTGTGATCTTATTTAACCACAATTTCCTATAAAAAAATTTGATACAGATAGCTATTGCTGTTTTTTCCTATTTCTTTTTTTTTTTACCTTTTCATTTGTATTTTTATTTTTTTTTCCTTTTTATTTATTTATTTTTTTTTTCAGCGTAACAGTATTCATTCTTTTTGCACAACACCCAGTGCTCCATGCAAAACGTGCCCTCCCCATCACCCACCACCTGTTCCCCCAACCTCCCACCCCTGACCCTTCAAAACCCTCAGGTTGTTTTTATTTTTATTTTTTTTTAATTAATTAATTTATTTTTATTTGCTTATTTACAGCATAACAGTGTTCATTGTTTTGGCATCACACCCAGTGCTCCATGCAGTACGTGCCCTCCCTATTACCCACCACCTGGTTCCTCAACCTCCCACCCCACCCCACCCCCTCCCGCCGCCCCTTCATAACCCTCTGGTTGTTTTTCAGAGTCCATAGTCTCTCATGGTTCATCTCCCCTTCCAGTTTCCCTCAACTCCCTCTCCTCTCCATCTCCCCATGTCCTCCATGTTATTTGTTATGCTCCACAAATAAGTGAGACCATATGATACTTGACTCTCTCTGCTTGACTTATTTCGCTCAGCATAATTTCTTCCAGTCCTGTCCATGTTGCTACAAAAGTTGGGTATTCGTCCTTTCTGATGGAGGCATAATACTCCATTGTGTATATGGACCACATCTTCCTTATCCATTCATCCGTTGAAGGGCATCTTGGTTCTTTCCACAGTTTGGCGACCGTAGCCATTGCTGCAATAAACATTGGGGTACAAATGGCCCTTCTTTTCACTACATCTGTATCTTTGGGGTAAATACCCAGCAGTGCAATTGCAGGGTCATAGGGAAGCTCTATTTTTAATTTCTTCAGGAATCTCCACACTGTTCTCCAAAGTGGCTGCACTAACTTGCATTCCCACCAACAGTGTAAGAGGGTTCCCCTTTCTCCACATCCTCTCCAGCACACGTTGTTTCCTGTCTTGCTAATTTTGGCCATTCTAACTGGTGTTAGGTGGTATCTCAATGTTGTTTTAATTTGAATCTCCCTGATGGCTAGTGATGATGAACATTTTTTCATGTGTCTGAGAGCCATTTGTATGTCTTCGTTGGAGAAGTGTCTGTTCATATCTTCTGCCCATTTTTTGATTCCTATTTCTACAAGTTGTGATTTTGGGATCTAACAAATAACTAATTATTGAGCATCTCTTCTCTGCCAGGTTCAGTGCTAGGTTGTGAGGGGCTGTAGGAGTGAATGAGGGGGACAAGGGCCCTGTTCTCAAGTAACCAACACTGTGTAGGTACACAGAGGGATATAAGCTAGTAAACAAAATGAATTTCAGATATTTGGAAATACCACAACGAAATTAAGGATAACAAGATAGAGAGTAAGGAAGAGACAGGACTTTAGGTTGTGGGAAGGCAAAAAGCAGACATGCTTTTCCTGTATTATGTAATTTATTGATACAAATAATTACACATGCCCCCATGCAGATTTAGCAAGAAATGAAATTACAATAAATCCTCAAAAAGGAATGTAGACATGACATATTTAGGGATTTTTTTTCCCTGAGAAATCTAGGATTCTAAGCACATTGTAGTATTTTTGACAGTCCCAAAGTGTCTTTTGTTTTTTAAATTTATACTGTGAATAACTGCTTTGTGATTGGAGAGAACTTTGTGATTGAAATTTAATGAACCCTGAAGTGAGTTCTCTTGTGCAGCCACATTGATAGATGTTTAAACAACGCCTGTGTTCTTACCTTTAAAGGTTAACTATGATTTTTAGAAGGGTCTTTCTTTCCTGAAGTTACTTCCTGTTAAATTCTACTGGGGGTTCTAATCCCAGCCTCTAGAGTACATGAAATAAATTTAACCCTTCTTCTTTCTGCAGCCAATCATAGATCCACATTTTAATATCACAAGTCTCATCAAGATTCTTTCCCAGTCTAAAATTTAGTTCCTTTATCTATTTTCTAACTTTTGAAGTAATATTTTCTGTCAGATTTCTTGTAAATACCTTTGGACATCCACACCCTCTCTGTGAGCATAAAAATCTGACATGCTCCTTCCTCACCAAGGATTCTAAGAAGCTTAATTCCCTCAACTTCTTCTCGCTACTTTGAAAAATCATGGTTTGAGTCAATATTTTGGGTGGAGCTACCAGCCAAGATGAGGTGGGAGACTTTGCTAACAGTAATTTCTTTTCCCACCCAGGTGAAATTATAGTATGATGATATTAAATAAACTAAAAAGGTGTACACATCTTCCATATATCCTTATTTCCAAGCTGATGTTTGACAACAGCGCTGTCTCAAGAATTTCTGCACGAAGTACAGATAATCGTTACTGAAAGAATATGACCTCTGGGAACTGTTGAACCTATGTCTTGTTTTTCACTGGTAAAGGGTTTGAAGTAAATGATAAATATGTACTTAACATTATGCCATTTTATGTTTCCAAATCTAGGCAGGCTTGTCATAGCAGAAGTAAGATTTCTCTTCTGTGTACTAAACAAGGTAAGAGAATTAGTGGTGTAGCAATGGAATGTGAACTTAACTAACTGGATTGGCTCAGGGAAAAAAACAGAAACTTGCCCTTCACGGCAAAGATCCAAGTTTGGTGCTGGGTTTGGCGGTGAATCCCACATTGTCTTTCCGGTTCCCTGATAGACTGTGGGCGTCGCCCTGCTGCCCGAATGAACAAGAGGATCCTTGGGGGTCGGACAAGTCGCCCTGGAAGGTGGCCATGGCAGTGTTCCCTGCAGAGTGAACCCAGTGGACATATTTGTGGCTGTGTCCTCATTGCCAGGAAGTGGGTCCTGACGGTTGCCCACTGCTTCGAGGGGTAAGCTGCACTTTGTCCTTTGACTTTGCCTGGATTTGATCATTTTGTCCCTTGGGCGTTCTTAGCGACACGTGTCATTTTTGAAGCCACTTCAGTGCAAAAGCCACAGTTGATCTACTTCCTTTATCTGCTTAAGTTTTTCTACTTTTGATGTTGTCATCCTATGTATGTGCTAATCATTTATTGGATTATCATTTTTTTCCTGAGGAGGAGGGAAGAGGACTTTGAGAAGCAGAATTAAGATACACTGTATGTGTATTAGGGTTTTCCAGAAAACGAGAGACCAGTAAGAGAGGAAGGGTGAATGGGGGTGCTGGTGAGTCCAAAATCTAATGGTGTTGATCAGCATCTTAGAGACTCAGAGAGTTGCAGTTGGGGTCCAAAGGCCATCTGCTGGCAGAATTTCTTGCTCTAGAGAGGTTAGTCTCTGTCTCTTCAGGTCTCCCATATATGAGATGAGGATAACCATATTATGGAAGTTAATCTTATTTATTCAAAATCCACCAGTTTAAATGTTCGTCTAGCTCAAAAAACACCTTCACAGAAGCATCTAGAATAATGTTTGACCAAATATTTGGGCAACACGGCACAGCCACATTGGCATATAAAATCATTACAATATGCCTAAAGGGAACAGAAAACTAAGACAAAGGGCAAACCTACCTTAAATTGACAACCATCACTGTAGAAGGTCCTCTCCCGTTCCCACCATCTATTATACTTTGGAGCAAAAAAACCCCCCAAAAAACAAAAACAAAACAACAAAAAAAACCCAAACCAAACAACAACAAACAAAAAAATCCCAAACATTTAGTAGGTTCCCACAAGAATCTGGGGGTCAGACATTTGGACATGACACAGCTGTTGCAGTTTGTCTCTGATCAGCAATGTCTGGGGCCTCTCTCTCTGCCTGCCTCTCTGCCTACTTGTGATCTCTGTCTGTCAAATAAATAAACAAAATCTTTAAAAAAAAAAAAACCATCATGCCACTTTCTTTCCTATTTTTAAAACATAATTTTATTTTATTTCAAAGGAAAATTCAATATTAAATAATAGCAAAAATTCAAAATAACTCATAATTCTGTCACCTAACTAAATCGATTGTTAATCGATCAGGTTAATTTCTAGGAAAAAAATGCAATTTCTTTTTTTTCCCTATTTTTTTTTTCCTTAGCTTTGCGACTTACTGTGTCATCATGGGTCAATTCATTAACTTCTCTGGGCCACAGTTTCTTCACTTGAGACATAATGGAAATTACAGTCCCTACCTCACAGGGTTGGTGTGGGCAGTAAGTGAAATAGTCTTGTACAAAGCCTTGAGAAGCTTGTCTGACATTGATCAGTGAGCTCTCACTAAAGGTCAGCTTTTCTTTTAAAAAACTCCTACCAAAAATATGCATTATTATTATTTCCCTTTGCATTATGGCATGAGTAATTTTGCATTTTGCTGGCAGTATTCTCTTAAATTATGTTCAGTTAGCCAACATATAACACATTGTTAGTTTTTGATGTAGTTCTCAACTATTCATTAGTTCTGTGTAACACCCAGTGCTCATCACAACACATGCTAGCGGTATTTTTAATCTTCTTCCCTACTCTCTCTACTTTCTCATCATCCTCACAGTAACCCCTGTTACGGCCTAGCCAATGTCCCTTGACAGTTAAGCACACATACATTCTGTACAGGGTCCCACTGTACACTTTTACAATTTGGAATCGCAGTCTGTGCTTTTCTTTGTTGTTTTTCTCATACAACAGTATATCATGGACCTCCCTCTAAGTCAATGGGTATAGTTCGAGCTCATTCTTTTTCAAAACTAAATGATAGTCCCTTATCTAGATTTACCATAACTTTTTCTATTATTCCCCAGTAGATGTAAATTCAGGTTAGTTCCAGCTTGCTACCATCTTAACAATACTATAATACATCTTCTCAAATAAAGCTACTCACCCACTGGTCCTCTTGTTTCTACAGACTAGAGTCCCAGCATCTATTCTTAGCTCTACATGGGGGTTCCAGAGATGTATACACCTTTCTTTCCTTGGAGTGCTAACCTTGTAAGGAGGCAGACATTAAAAAAAAAATAGAATGTGGTAAGGGATTATAGAATGAAAATATGCATATCTAGTTGACTGCTCCTCTAGGGAAGATAAAATATTAAAAAATCAAACCAGAAGCCCCTCTTGAGGGCTTTTAATGTGTAAGATCCAAAATGACTGGAAGAATCTATGTAGTATGTTGGGAAATACATGACAGTGTTATTGCTTTGGAAGGGGCCAGATGTTTCCAGATGTCTTGTCCAGTTTTGATTTATATCCCTGTGATAAGCAGAGATGATACTAGCAAGAGTACATTCATCAAAACACGATGACTTAAATAAATCCAACAGTTCTTTAAAAAGAATAATTCTGTTTACCTGCCAGTTAAGCCAGGTTCTTACGCCTCTTGTGTCATTTCCATATGTGGTATCCAAGCTTCCTCTTTCACGACAGCTCTGTAAAGTTAACAAGAGACCTTGCGATAGAGAAGAAATACATATTTGCAGTTAAGGAGATGGATATTATATCAAAGGTCTTGGTGAAATTTTATGAAACACTAAACAGAACTCTCGAGAGGGACCTGGCCTGTTGAGAAAAAGCTAGAAATTGCTCAGCTTCAAATAAGCCTTTGCTTGAATGTGTGCTAATAACAGATTCCATTTTACAATCCTCTCCAGTGGCCTGCAGACTTCGAGAACTTCTCATTGTAAGCCTTATTCTCTGCTGGAGACATCAGCTGCTGCAATTAATGGGATTCACTTCATAGTGTGATTCCATACTTTGGCAAGGCCCAGTGTGACCCATCTTTAGGTCTTCTCAAGCCTGTCTCTTTTAATTATATTGGTTTAAAAACAAAGGCAAGTTTGTTTTGCTGTCTTATGGAGTATTTAAAAATCCCAAGTGAGAATTAAAAACGTATGAGATACAAAGCTGATGAGACCAAGTCCCATAATGCCCTAATCACAAAACTTCAACACTTCTGAGGAAGAAAGACTGACTTTCAGGGGTAATTTAACAAGCAATTTTCTGTCTTCTTCCACCTCTGAAAGTCTCAAGTCTGAACTTCTGAGGCTGGCCCACAAGTAGTTATTGTCAGGAGCGTCTAATTTCTCTTCAGGAAATGCACATGAAAAATGATCACCTCACTACAGGATCATAACCTTTAACCCGCCATGTCCCCCACGATTTCTCCCAACCAGCTCTTGTCTCCAACAGGACTGCAGCTGCTGGTCTGCACATGTCCCCCAATGATTTCAGTCCCCAGTCTCCTCTTTGTGCCCTTTCTCTTCTCAGTTAACCTTGTGCACCAAGCTCATCATGTCAGTCCTCTTGCTGAGAACTTTAAGGTCTTTGTCCCTGGATCTGTCTGCCATACACACTGGGCAGATCTCCAAAAAAGAGTCAATGTGAATACCACATTTTTGGATCCCAATATTCTTGCTTATCAGAGCTGAAGGAGAACACCCCCCCAAGAGGGCAGATTAGCACCATCCCTGACTTTCAACATTAGTTAGACCCTTAATATTACTCAATCATCTATCTTCTTCCTTCTGGAAAGCTCCCTCACTCATTCTCCACAAAACAAAATCACTACTATTTCCAGCTCTTCTGGTCTAACAGTCTGTTAGTGTGCTCAGAAAAGGAAGTGAGAGGCTTGGTCTGACTTTCTATTAAAAGTTCAATCATCTTGTATCCTCATGATTCCCTCTTTATTTCTAGCTGTTTATGAACTGTGCCGGTAATTCATAATTTCTTTTTCCATTCCATCAATTTAAGTGAATTGATCCATTCGCATCAGTAATAGTGTCCACTAAAGCAGAAATTCTGCATTTGAGTTCCAGACCTCCCCTGGGTTGCTATTTTCCAACAGCACTGAAAAGCAAGCAAGTGTGGTCTTAAAAAGTCCTTGGTATGGTGTAAGAGGATGGTCGAGTTTCTTCTTCTATATATAGCTGTCCAATTTTCCCAGCACATTTTATTGAAGAGACTGTCCTTTTTCCACTGGACGTTTTTTCCTGCTTGTCAAAGATTAGTTGACCATAGAGTTGAGGGTCCATATCTGGGCTCGCGACTCTGTTCCCTGGTCTCTGTGTCTGTTTTTGTGCCAATACCATGATATCTTGGTGATCACAACTTTGTAATATAGTTTGAAATCCGGCAACGTGATGCCCCTGCTTTGTTTTTCTTTTTCAGCATTTCCTTGGTAATTTGGGGTCTTTCTCGTTCCATAAAAATTTAGGATTCTTTGTTCCAGCACTTTGAAAAATGCCGTAGATATTTTGATCAGGATGGCATTGAAAGTATAGATTGCAGCATAGGCATTTTTTTTTATTATTTATTTTTATTTGTTTATTTACAGCATAACAGTGTTCATTGTTTTGGCATCACACCCAGTGCTCCATGCAGTACGTGCCCTCCCTATTACCCACCACCTGGTTCCTCAACCTCCCACCCCACCCCACCCCCACCCCCCGCCGCCCCTTCATAACCCTCTGGTTGTTTTTCAGAGTCCATATTCTCTCATGGTTCATCTCCCCTTCCAGTTTCCCTCAACTCCCTCTCCTCTCCATCTCCCCATGTCCTCCATGTTATTTGTTATGCTCCACAAATAAGTGAGACCATATGATACTTGACTCTCTCTGCTTGACTTATTTCGCTCAGCATAATTTCTTCCAGTCCTGTCCATGTTGCTACAAAAGTTGGGTATTCGTCCTTTCTGATGGAGGCATAATACTCCATTGTGTATATGGACCACATCTTCCTTATCCATTCATCCGTTGAAGGGCATCTTGGTTCTTTCCACAGTTTGGCGACCGTAGCCATTGCTGCAATAAACATTGGGGTACAAATGGCCCTTCTTTTCACTACATCTGTATCTTTGGGGTAAATACCCAGCAGTGCAATTGCAGGGTCATAGGGAAGCTCTATTTTTAATTTCTTGAGGAATCTCCACACTGTTCTCCAAAGTGGCTGCACTAACTTGCATTCCCACCAACAGTGTAAGAGGGTTCCCCTTTCTCCACATCCTCTCCAACACACGTTGTTTCCTGTCTTGCTAATGTTGGCCATTCTAACTGGTGTTAGGTGGTATCTCAATGTTGTTTTAATTTGAATCTCCCTGATGGCTAGTGATGATGAACATTTTTTCATGTGTCTGAGAGCCATTTGTATGTCTTCGTTGGAGAAGTGTCTGTTCATATCTTCTGCCCATTTTTTGATATGATTATCTGTTTTGTGTGTGTTGAGTTTGAGAAGTTCTTTATAGATCCTGGATATCAACCTTTTGTCTGTACTGTCATTTGCAAATATCTTCTCCCATTCCGTGGGTTGCCTCTTTGTTTTGTTGACTGTTTCCTTTGCTGTGCAGAAGCTTTTGATCTTGATGAAGTCCCAAAAGTTCATTTTTGCTTTTGTTTCCTTGGCCTTTGGAGACATATCTTGAAAGAAGTTGCTGTGGCTGAT
Organism: Meles meles; assembly: GCF_922984935.1. NCBI lineage: Eukaryota > Metazoa > Chordata > Mammalia > Carnivora > Mustelidae > Meles > Meles meles. The sequence goes on from NC_060067.1 coordinate 28,950,607, forward strand.
ATCGAAGAGGTTACTGCCTATGTTCTCCTCTAGGATTCTGATGGATTCCTGTCTCCCGTTGAGGTCTTTTATCCATTTCGAGTTTATCTTTGTGTACGGTGTAAGAGAATGGTCGAGTTTCATTCTTCTACATATCGCTGTCCAGTTTTCCCAGCACCATTTATTGAAGAGACTGTCTTTTTTCCATTGAATATTTTTTCCTGTTTTGTCGAAGATTATTTGACCATAGAGTTGAGGGTCCATATCTGGGCTCTCCACTCTGTTCCACTGGTCTATGTGTCTGTTCTAATGCCAGTACCACGCTGTCTTGGTGATCACAGCTTTGTAGTAAAGCTTGAAATTGGGTAACGTGATGCTGCCAGTTTTGTTTTTGTTTTTCAACATTTCCTTAGCAATTCGGGGTCTCTTCTGACTCCATACAAATTTTAGGATTATTTGCTCCAGCTCTTTGAAAAATATCGGTGGAATTTTGATCGGAATGGCATTAAAAGTATAGATTGCTCTAGGCAGTATAGACATTTTAACAATGTTTATTCTTCCAATCCAAGAGCATGGAACAGTCTTCCATCTTTTTGTGTCTTCTTCAATTTCTTTCATGAGTGTTCTGTAGTTCCTCGAGTACAGGTCCTTTACTTCTTTGGTTAGGTTTATTCCCAGGTATCTTATGGTTCTTGGTGCTATAGTAAATGGAATCGATTCTCTAATTTCCCTTTCTGTATTTTCATTGTTAGTATATAAGAAAGCCACTGATTTCTGTACATTGACTTCGTATCCTGCCACGTTACTGAATTGCTGTATGAGTTCTAGTAGTTTGGGGATGGAGTCTTTGGGGTTTTCCATATAAAGAATCATGTCATCTGTGAAGAGAGAGAGTTTGACTTCTTCCTTGCCAATTTGGATACCTTTTATTTCTCTTTGTTGTCTGATTGCCGTTGCTAGAACTTCTAATACTATGTTGAACAAGAGTGGTGAGAGTGGGCATCCTTGTCGTGTTCCTGATTTCAACGGGAAGGCTGCAAGCTTTTTCCCATTGAGGATGATATTTGCTGTGGGTCTTTCATAGATAGATTTTATGAAGTTCAGGAATGTTCCCTCTATCCCTATACTTTGAAGCGTTTTCATCAGGAACGGATGCTGGATTTTGTCAAATGCTTTCTCTGCATCAATTGAGAGGACCATGTGGTTCTTCTCTCTTCTCTTATTGATGTGTTCTATCACACTGATTGATTTGCGAATGTTGAACCAACTTGCAACCCAGGGATGAATCCCACCTGGTCATGGTGGATAATCTTTTTAATGTGCTGTTGGATCCTGTTTGCTAGGATCTTGTTGAGAATCTTTGCATCCATATTCATCAGTGATATTGGTCTGAAATTCTCCTTTTTGGTAGGGTCTTTGCCTGGTTTGGGGATCAGGGTAATGCTGGCTTCATAAAAAGAGTCTGGAAGTTTTCCTTCTGCTTCAATTTTTTGGAACAGCTTCAGGAGAATTGGTGTTATTTCTTCTTTGAAAGTTTGGTAGAATTCCCCAGGGAATCCGTCAGGTCCTGGGCTCTTGTTTTTTGGGAGGTTTTTGATCACTGCTTCAATCTCATTACTAGATATCGGTCTATTCAGGTTGTCAATTTCTTCCTGGTTCAATTTTGGGAGTTTGTAGCTTTCCATGAATGCATCCATTTCATCTAGGTTGCTTAGCTTATTGGCATATAACTGTTGGTAATAATTTCTGATGATTGTTTCTATTTCCTTGGTGTTAGTTGTGATCTCTCCCTTTTCATTCATAATTTTATTAATTTGGGCTTTTTCTCTTTTCTTTTGGATTAGTTTGGCCAATGGTTTATCGATCTTATTGATTCTTTCAAAGGCATTTTAATGATGTTTATTCTTCTGATCTATGAGCTTGGAATGTTCTTTCATCTTTTTGTGTCTTCTCCAGTTTATTTCATGAGTGTTCTGTAGTTCCAAGAGTATAGATCCTTTACCTCTTCAGTTAGGTTTATTCCAAGGTACCTTATGGTTTTTGATGCTATTGTAAATGGAATTGATTCTCTAATTTCTCTTTGTATAGTTACATTTTTAATGTATAAGAAAGCAACTGGTTTCTCTGCATTGATTTTGTATCCTGCCACATTACTGAATTGCTGTATGAGTTCTAGTAATTTGGGGGGTGGAGTCTTTTGGGTTTTCCCCCATAAAGTATCATGTCATCTGCCAAGAGAGAGAGTTTGAATTCTTCTTTGCCAATTTGAATACCTTTTATTTCTTTATGTTGTTTGATTGCTTTTCCTAGGACTTCCAGTACTATGTTGAACAATGGTGGTGAGAGTAGGCATCCTTGTCATATTCTTGATCTTAAGGGAAAGGCTCTCAGCTTTTCCCCATTGAGAATGATATTCACTGTGGGCTTTTCATACATGGTTTTTATGAAATTGATTAATGTTCCCTCTATCCCAACACTCTGAAGAATTTTAATCAGGAAAGGTTGCTATAATTTGTCAAATGATTTTTCTGCATCAATTGAGAGGACCATGTGGTTCTTGTCTCTTCTCTTATTTATGTGTTCTATCACATTGATTGATTTGTGAATGTTGAACCACCCTTGCATCCCAGGGATAAATCCCACCTGGTCGTGATGGATAAGCCTGTCACTCAGCAATTGCACTACTGGGTGTTTACACCAAAGATACAGATGTAGTGAAAAGAAGGGCCATATGCACCCCAACGTTCATAGCAGCAATGTCCACAATAGCCAAACTGTGGAAGGAGCTGAGATGCCCTTCAACAGAAGAATGGATAAAGAAGATGTGGTCCATATATACAACAGAATATTACTCAGCCATCCAGAAAGATGAATACCCAACATTTGCATCAACATGGATGGGACTGGAGGAGATTATGCTGAGTGAAATAAGTCAAACAGAGTAAGACAAGTATTATATGGTTTCACTTATTGTGGAATATAAGGAATAGCATGGAGAAAATTAGGAGAAGAAAGGGGGAAATTAGAGGGGGAGATGAGCCATGAGAGATGATGGACTCCAGGAATCAAATTGAAGGTTTCAGAGGGGAGGGGAAAGTGGGGGGTTGGGTTAGCCTGGTGATGGGTATTAAGGAGAGCAAATGTTGCATTGAGCGCTGGGTGTTTTATGTAAACAATGAATCATGGAACACTACATCAAAAACTAATGATAACACTGTATGGTGACTAACACAACATAATAAAAAATTATATTTAAAAAAAGGTCCTTGGTGACAATGACCTGACTCTATGCTTGCCACTGTGCTGCCTCCTATGGAGATATTCTCTCTCATCCTCCTCTCTCCAGTGGAAAATATCTGGGTTTAGGATGTGGCTGGAACTTGGCTTAAAATATGTGCCAATCCTCATAGTTTCTGGGGGTCACAGAAACTGGGAGTTTCTCAAATGAGCATCTAATAATATGGGACACTCCCAATATATCTCCATAGTAAAGTCACTTTTCTACCCTAAAAGACAACTACCTGACATCTCCTTTCTCCCCTAATCCTCTCACCCTCCTTGTTCTCACCTCATACTTCATGGAGAAAGCAGACACCATCATATATTTCCCTTTGTCTTACCCTGAACCCCAACAAATTACCTGTAAGTACAGCCACATCCCCTTCTTCCCCTTGAATTAATGTAGAAGATGTGTCTCTGTTTCTATTGAAGACAATCATATCTGCCTTCATCTTTTTAAAAACTTTATTTTTAAAATCACCATTTCCATTTTGCATCATCAATTCCTCCCTTATTGCTGGATCATTCTCTTCAACAAACTTGCCTTGATATCACTAACTTGAGTCCCTTCTCTTGATTTTCCATCTCTCCTCAACTGTTGCTCATTCTGGCTGGAATTCACAGTAAAACTCCCAACAGACTTTCATACAGTCACTGTCTCCCTTTTTCCACTTCTCATCTTCTCCTTAGCCTACTCTGGTTGAGCTCTCATCAAGGTCATCACAGGTATGTCACAGATACAGCGGAGTCTTTGAAGACTTCCATCTCGCCATATCCAATGGTGACTTTTCAGTTTCCAACTTATTGGAACCCTCCCTAGTATTTATCACTACATCTGTCTTGAAATACTTTCTTCACTTTAATTTTAGAATTACAAAAATATTCCTGTTTTCCTCTTAATTCACCAACCTGCCCATTTCTTTCTCTTTTCCCATCTCTTCCTTTTTAAGGCCACTGAATGCTTTAATGCTCCAGAGCTAATATGGACTGCAGGCTTTGTTTCCCCTCCAAATGCACATGTTGAAACTCTAACCTCCAACAGAATAGAATTAGGAGGTGAGGCCCTTGAGAGGTAATTAAATCATGATGGTGGAAACCCCAAAATGGGAATAATGTCCGTATAGAAAGAAGAGTGCTTGCTACCTTTTTCTGCCATATGAGGTTACAAAAAGAAGATTTTTATCTATAAACTAGGAAGAATATCTTCACCAGAACCTAACCATGCTATTACCCTGATATCCAGCCCCCAGAACTGTGAGAAATAAATGTATCTTATTTAAGTCACTCACTCTATGGTAATTTGTTATAGCATCCTGAGTTAAGACAAGCACCCAATTCTTGGCTTTCTTATCTGCCTGCAGTCATTTCATAATATGGTTTCAAATACATGTATGTATTTTTACAAATATGAATATCAAGTATTGATATGAATATAATTATGAATATAATATTTGAATATAAATATGAATATTATACATTTATTCATGACTTCCAAACTTATATCTTCAGCCCAGCCCAGAATTTTCCCAACCGCCACCTCTACCCACTGACTTTATTTTTTTTAAATTTTTTAATTTCTTTTTTAAAAGATTTTATTTATTTATTTGAAAGACAGAAATTACAAGTAGGCAGAGAAGCAGGAAGAGAGAGAGAGGAGGAAGCAGGCTCCCTGCCAAGCAGAGAGCCCGATGCGGGGCTTGATCCCATGACCCTGGGATCATGACCTGAGCAGAAGGCAGAGGCTTTAACCCACTGAGCCACCCAGGTGCCCCACTACCCACTGACTTTAAACATGTGTATTTAACTAGATGAGATTAGATGTCCATTTGAGTGTGTAATAAACATCCTACTTTAATGGCCAAAACAAAACTTGATTTCTTACCTCTCCTACTGATCAAATAATTGTGTGCCTCAGAAACTTTCCTCATCTCAGTAAAAATCATCATTATCCTTTGGTTTGTCAAACCTAGGAATCATCCTTAATTCCTCTCACATTTACTCTAGTAATAATTTCTATTGGATCTTCTTTCAAATTATCTCTAACCCAAGCACCTCTCACCATCTTCATGCTATCCTATTCTAAGCCATCATCATACCAGGGCTCACTATTGTATTAGTTTCCTAGGGCTGTCATAGCAAAATACCATAAACTAGGTGGCTTGAACCACAGAATTTTATTATCTTACAGTTCTGGAAGCTAGAAGTCCAAGATCAAGGTATGCTTAAAATCCTTCCCCTTGCAACAAGAATAAAATCTCCTCATCATGGTCTTTCAAGATCTAGTCCTACCTCTTAGACAACATCTCCCCCTATTCTCCCATGGTTCATGGGCTGCAGACATCAAGCCTTCTTTGTGTGCCTGAAATCTTCCAAGCTCTTTTCTACCTGGGATGTTTGAACTTGCTGCTTTTGCAGTTAGAGTCACAAAATGATCTCCTTCTAGTCATTAAAGTCTCTAGTCAAAGACATTCCCTAACTTTTTGGCTAGTGAAATCTTCCCCCTCCAGTCATCCATCATATAACCATATTTTGTCACTTCTAGGTGCTCCAAAATATCTTATTTCTTTATATATTCTCTAGTGCAGTAGAATGAAATCTCTATGAGGGCACGAATTGTCTGTCTCCCTCACCCTTGTGTTTTCATTTTTTTCAGCATGGCCTATAGCAGCCACTCATAAATATTTGTTAACTGCATAACCAGCCCCTTCTAGATATTTCTTAGTAATAATATGTGCAGTTCTTTCAGTATTTAGGACTCTAATTTGTCTGGAACTAGAAATGTTAATTCATCTACTGAAGGTCAATGATGTCTCACTGAGTCCTCCCAAATCTTAGACCGCACATCAGTTCAGCCTTGTCACGTATTGCTTAATACGTGTTTTATCAAATGTTTATCAAATGGAAGATGAATCTTCGCCATATTGTCTGGAGAACATCCTCTTTGAATGGAGAAATTGGGAGCAAAGGAAACTCGAGACAGTTCTGTTTTGTCTTAGGTCTTTATTAATATTATTTGCTACAGACAGAAATTTTCCCATTTACCTGTTCTTGCATATTGTTTCATGGAGAAGCCATTTTTATGTTTCCCACTCTTCTCCTTTTTAAACAAGCCCCTGCTCAGTCTATGACTAAGACTTTCCAGTAATTTTTACACTTTCATGTCTCTCTTCTGTGGTAGAGTTTGTAGTTGCAAAGCTCTGGGATCCTGATGTAGGCACATTCCTTTTAGCTGATTCTTCATTTTCTTATTGCAGTCACTTGTGATGGCAGCATCAGAATCTGGCATTTTATTTCCCTCCTCTCTCTTGATCTGTACTTGCTCTAAGAGTCCCTGGATACAGTATCATGTCTGCCTTTTTTTTTATTCTCCAAACATTCTGAAATCTGATTCTTGAATTTCTAGGATATGTATCTGACTACCCTCTTCTCTTGCTTTTTTGGACCCTGGATAACAGGATAGTTCACTTTCTGTAATTTCACCACTGGTGACTAATTCCCCATCATGTCCAGGAAATATGTTCAGGAAATAGAAAATCTCTTCCTGCTGTCTGCCATCCTGTCATCCACCAGTGAGCCCACCATGTGACACGCTTCTCCGTGGCCAGTACCTGATTCCTTTTTGTTCCAGAGAAGTTTAGTAAAAAGGTGTGGCCTAGGGGTTTAAAGGACCAGCATTCTGGTCTGTTACCATCCTTGACTACCTTTGTAACCTTAGATGAGTCATTCATCTGCTATGAGTCACTGCTTTCTCTTCTCTGAAATGGAATAAGAATTCCTGTTACATCTCACAGTTGCCAAGAAGATCACTTGAAATAATGCGTATAGAAATACTAGGCAAGCTATGAAGTAGAGCTCATACTACTATAAATCTAGGCTGCTGGTTTATTTTGCTTATTGTATTCCCTTTTATTGTTTTTGTTTTTGTTTTTGGTGGGGGGGGCAACATTTAAAACTGCAGATACCTTAAAAAGAATCCAGAACTCTGGCTTCCCTTGAGCACTGAAAAGGCCAGGTCCTACCTGGCTTTCCAACATGAGAGCAATAAGCAGGAACAGGAAAGTGGTTGACCCTCCAGATGGGTAGAGCCTGTGATTTGACTCTCTGCTATGACTCCTGCCCAGTCCCCCCACATATTCAGTCTGTGATCACCCCATTCTAAAGTCTGTTCCCTGGATATGTTGAAGAGAATTCCTTTACAAATACCAAGGGCAGAGCACAATATTAAAAGTAAGACAGTTGGGATGCCTGGGTGGCTTAGTCTCCCTCTGCCTGCTACTCCTCCTACTTGTGCTCTCTCTCTTTCTGTATTAAATATATACATATATATATAAAATATTAATATTATATATAAATATATAATACTTTATACATTTAAATATATATAAATATATACACACACATATATATATACTTATAAAAGTAAGAGGGTTGTGAGATTTGTAGAACAGCAAATGCTACTGTATATTTCTTAGTGCAAATTTGGTCACCTTCAAACTACCTCCAAATCAAACTGCCTCCAAATCATCACTTAGCTGTGTTGTTGCTGGAGTAAGACTTGTAAAATATGGTGATTTCTATCGCAGGTGTTAATTATAAATATTAATTTTCTTTCCTCAAAATGATAAATGCTAAATATATGATATTAAAGCAAAACCAGAAAGGATGAAAGAATGGGAAATTTTATGCTCTTCAGAAAAGATGAAAATAGAAAATCTCTAAACCTGGCTAGCTGAAGTAAGTAAAAATGTGGCATTTTTGTATCTAAACTAGGGTTCAGGCTGGCAAATTGTAAACCAAATTGACGGGTTCTTATGGCCAAGGGCAGTGTGACTGCAATTTTGTATAAATTTTCCTGCATGTCATCTAAAATGTATATGTAGCTGGGCTTTCTTTCTAGACCTGATGTTTGAAGAATTCTACATTGGAATCGTATTATCTCAATGTTCTCTGTAAAGTGTATCCATGGTTATAGCAGTGTACAAGCATGGAGTAAATTAGACAAGAAATGTGAATTTCAGACAAGGAAATGCCATGTGGAGCTAGAATCAAAGGAGGAAAGGGTCTCTTAACATCTTCCTCAGCCATTTTCATTGTGAATGGTTGATTTTCACTGGGCTTCCTCTCCTGCTTCGTCCCTCTCAGAGAATGAACGGGTCTCTGCAGAAACTTCTTTAAAATATGCCAGTTCTCTGTGCTGCTGATTTGAGGTCTGACAGCTCAGTTTGAAAAAGTCCCCGTTATGGTGAAGATTTTCAGCAGCTATACTTATCTTTTTTCCTTTGTCCCTCAAAACTCTTTTCATTGAAAAGCCCATATGAACATAGCTTGTTCTTATGTGTTTCTCCACAGAGGGTAATATGAACTGAAATTAGACTCATGTGGCATTAATAGTGCCCTAAATTTTCTTTTCCCTTTTTGCTTCCACCAAGACAGGGCTGTCTCTGCCATTATTCCTGACTCATTCTTTCCGGCCTGTGTTTAATACGCTCATATACCATTGATACACAGTTCCCTCACTTCCCTCATTCACATCCCCATTTCTTTCTTTTTTTTTTTTTAAGATTTATTTATTTGACACAGAGAGAGATATCAAGTAAGCAGAAAGAGAGGGGGAAGCTGGCTCTCTGCGGGGCTTGATTCTAAGACTCTGAGATCATGAGCTGAGCTGAAGGCAGAGGTTCAACCCATTGAGCCACCCAGGTGCTCCTCACATTCCCATTTCTAACAACAGGTTGTGGTTTTCCTGGTTTTTACTAGACTTGAGGAAAAAAAAAAAACATTAAAGAGACTTCATTTTTTCCATCACACTCATAATGTGGAAAAAAACAATATCCTTACTGTTTACAAAAATTGTGTAAATTTCCTATATACTCTTTGGTGTGTCTGTTTTTGGTGATGTTAATGCCATAAGAATAGTATCTTGTGTAGCAATAAACTACTAGGTACAAGTTATAACATTTAGCAGTTTTATTTCTCACTATTAGAATTAGATTAAGCACAATATAGTAATTAAGTCTGAAATTTGTTATTTCATCTTGTTACAAATAATTTGCAGTAATCAGCTATTTGCAATACTCCTCATTATTTGAGCAAATGGATGAATATTTGTCAGAAGCAAAATTTAGTAGCTCTGAATCAAGGTCAAGAAGCTACTAAATAGGCAGAAATTTGAAGTAAATCTTTGCTTGATTTCAGATGCCTTAAATAATAGAATCTCAAGTGAATATTGAATTTCTCAAATGGTCATGCACTTTTGTAGATGATAAAATGGAAGTAACAAGGGAAGAAGGGAAGGAAGGGAGGAAGGAGAAGTGAGGAAAAGGAAGAAGTGAGGGAGGGAGGAAGGAGGGGAGAGAAATAGAAAGAATGGAGGGACAGAGAAAGAAAAGGGGGGATTGATGAAAAGGAAGGAAGAGGGAAGGAAAAAAGAAAAGAAAGAAAGGAAGGAAGGAAAGAGGGAGAGAAAGAAGAAAGAAAGAAAAGAAAGGAAAGAAAAAAAGAAAAGAGAAAGAAAGAAAGAAAAAAGAAAAGAGAAAGAAAAAAAGAAAAGCAAGGCATGTTCTTTCAGTGATGGCTTTATTTAATGAAAATAATTCTTCTGTAATATCATCTTATATTGCTCATGAGATAGCACCTCCTGCATTTTACTATGATCATTTCTTTACTTGTTCATCTTTACTCAATTCTAAAGTTTGTGTGGATGGAATCATGTCTTTTTTGCTTGTTGTAATCCCTGAACAATGTTTGGCATGGAGGAGTTGCTCTAAATCTATACCTATCTACATGTCTATATCTAATACCTATATCTGTATCTACATTCAACGAATGGCATCAATTCCTATTTGTATAGTGCTAGAATTATTATTTTTCACAATGGCAAAAGGATAGAATGTGCAGGCCACGTAGAGCAGTCTTTCAGTAGTCTACTCCAAGAATCCAGCAATGCCATAAACAGGTTGAAAGCTGACCTTGGCCAGTTCTTCCCTTACCCTTCTGAGAGGGTAATCTTTGCCATGCATGAGAACACAATGAAGAAAAGCATGCCAAGGAAAGGAGGAATGCGGGTGAGTTTTAATCTGAGACTCTTAAAAGTCTGGATTCCCAGGCCCCAGCCCAAAACTTGCAATTGACAAGGGGTGATGTCCAGAACATCGGTGTTTAAAGCTTCAGCCTGGTTGAAAAACAACGGTTTAGTGGGTCAAATCAACCTACTTTAGTTGGACAAGGTCCCAAATGGGGCCAGGGGTGGCATGGCTCACTTACCCTACCCCTGAGGAGGGAGTATCCCCTAGGAAAGCCTCACTAGCACTGCAGTCCTCTCCACGTCCATTCCTTTGCTTCTGGCCCACTCTGGTTGTCCAGAGTGGACTGGGACTGGGAATGGAAGAGAGGGTAGAGGGACTGATGAAGAACAGACCTTGCCTAAGTGGCAGGATTTGGCCACTAGTACATGTTTTGAAACAACACGCATTGAGCCGTCATTAAACAAACGCTTGCTGAGAACCCACTTCATGTTAGTCCCTAGGCCCTGTGAATACAGCAGTGAACAAGACCAACCAAGTCCCTGGTCTCACGGAACTTACATTCTGGGTGCAAGGCAGAGAACAGACAAACAGCTGTGCAGTGTCATTGATATCAGTGAGATGGAAATTAAAGCAAGGTCAAGAGGAGAGAGTGATGGGGACAGAATAAAGCCTAGATGGGGTGGCCAAGGAGGGCGGCAGGGAAGAGGTGGTGTTTGAGCTGACACCTCGAAGAAGAGAAGGCGTTAAGGTCGGAACCATATGGGAGCTGAGAGAACAGAAAGGGGAGAGCCTCTGGGTTGGGGGTGTCCTCAGTGTATCCATAAAGAGAAAGTCCTTGGGGTTGGAATGGAGCGGTACAGCTTAGAGGCCATGAAGAGTCTACAGTGTATCTCAAGCGTGACTCAAAGTCCCTGGAGAATTATGAGCAGGAAATGGACTCAATCTAATTTTGTTTTTAAAACGATTACTCTGCTGCCGTGAGGAAAATGGGCCCAGTGTGCTAAGAGTAGAAGAAAGGCCACCAACTAGGAGGCCACTGCAGTCATCCAAGTACATGACAGTGGTTTATATTAAGATAGATTGCGGAGGAGGGGGAAATAGCAAGATTCAGGGTATATTTGAAGGTGGAGTGGTGAAGACTTGCTGATGAAGATGGTGTTGGGATAAGAGAAAGAGATGATTCAGCTCTGCCACATGGTTATAAACACTAAATATCTGTAAGATGAACTCTGAATGCTTAGAACATAGTCAAATACATGAGAAGCCCTGAAAATTCTTAGCTATCATTAAACATACAAGCGAGTGTGTCGAATGGATAATTGGGTATTAAAGTTTGCAGCTCAAGGGGGAGGGTGGAGATGCATGTTTGGGAGTCCCCAGGATTTGGTGGCATTTAAAAACCACTGGACTCCACGAGATCTTAAAGGGGATAATTAGATTCCATAATCTTATCATGGAATAAGAAGATGGGCAGAAGAGCCCTGGGACACTTGGACATAGACTTGAGAGCAGAGAAGAAGAGGAGACAGGAGGAGAAATGAAAAGAAAGGAGGGACGGCTGGGTGGCTCAGTCAGTTAAGTGTCTGCCTTCAGCTCAGGTCATGATCCCGGGGGCCTAGGATGGAGTCCCACATTGGGCTCCCTGCTCAGTGGGGAGTTTCTTTCTCCCTCTGCCTGCCACTCCCCCAACTTGTGTGTGTGATCTCTCTCTGACAAATAAATAGACAAAATCTTCGAAAATATATAAAAAGAAAGAAAGTAAAAAGTCGAGGCTAAGACATTCCTCTAAGAAGGAACAAGTGCCTTAGAGAAATGGCAAGTTTTCAAGGGAACTTTCTGAAAATTTCAAGCCAGATGCTTAAAAAGGTGACCTGCAACTTCCAGTGGTCAGTCTCAGACTGCATTGTTTTTGAACTCTCGCTGGGATTATTCTAGTCAATGCATCTAAAAACACTTCACTCAGTTAACTTTCAGGACTCTCCATGTGCCAGAATTTCCTCCCTCTTCTTCATGTCTTTTTATTATTTTTCGCACTCAGTGAAGCAGCCAACATTCCCCCCCACCACGCCTGCCTTTCAAACTGAAACAAGTTTTATTTTCCAGAATACCCCCAATTCTAGAAGTACGAGTCTTGCTTTCCACGAGAATGCCTGTTTACGAATTGCTCAGGCTGTTATAGAAAGGCCTCTACTATATACACACGTTGGGTGTGGAAAGAGCCATTATTTACATAAATAAGGTATTTTCAAAATCACACGTAAATTTCAAAATTTAAATTTGAGTTCAAGATGCCCATAGCTCTTGAATTCGTTCTTTCAGGCGAGAGAACGCTGCCGTCTGGAAAGTGGTGTTTGGCATCAACAATCTGGACCACCCATCGACGTTCATGCAGACACGCCTGGTGAAGACCATCATCCTGCACCCCCGCTATAGCCGAGCCGTGGTGGACTATGACATCAGCATCGTGGAGCTAAGCGAAGACGTCAATGAAACCAGCTACGTGCGGCCAGTCTGCTTGCCCAGCTCAGAGCAGGCCTTGGAACCCGATACGTACTGCTACATCACAGGCTGGGGGCACATGGGCAACAAAAGTAAGTCAAGAGCCTCGGCAGCGCTTGCCTCTCCCTTTATACCCGAATACTGTGCTACCTCCCAGGCTTTGGCAACCATTTCCAGTTTCCTCTTCTAGAAGTGGAGCCACAAATGGCAAATGGGAGAGGGCAGTACTTCGTGGTACTTAGACCTGCCACACTCAGAGGCAGCCTCACAAATCCTTCCCCACACCTCAGATTTTCTCCTCAGGGAGCCACGACCCCCGTTGTGGAGCCGCCATGCAAGAGAAGGCCTTTTGGTCCTCCTGGCTTGAGACCGTCTTACCGGTGATTCCCACCCCGCAGGCAGAGTCCCTTGGCGCCTCTCTTGAGTGGCTGGGCTGTTCCAGTCCCCCCGTCAAGCTGAACACAGGGTCCCGTTTCCTATTCTGTGTTATGATTTGGTCTTGTCAACATCTATAACACAGCCTGTGAGTCTGTCCAGAAAGAAAACCGAGTTGCTATTTGCCTATTTAAATTGATTAAATTTGGCTCCCTGGGTGATTTAAACATATAAAACCTATAAACATTAAAGAATTTGTACTCCTTACTCCCAGCCTCCGTAATGAACCCCCTCGTTTGGTTTGACCTATTAAAAGTGTAGAATAAGACTGTAGAATAAATAAGTGTAATAATAATTGTAATAATTATTATTAATTAACATTGTTAATAATGTGTAATAATAAGTGTAATAATAGTAATAAAGTGTAGAAGAAGACTGTGATCAATGAGATAGTTTCTCTAATAGTAAGTGCTGGCTGCTCCGACTTTCTCAGGAGTAACGCCATGGCTCTCGGGAATGGTGAGGGACATTGGTGTCCCACTATCTACCTTTGCAACTGCCAATCTGAAGCACCAATTTTTTGTTCCTTAAAATTTAGTCAGATAAGTTTTGGGCTAAGTTGAGTTTCTTTTCTACATAATCAGTTGACAACTGAAAGAAAAAGCCAAAAGACAGAGGTGAGTCAATGACTTCTAAAGCGCTCCCATGGAAGACCTTCTAAGGCGGTGTTGGACGTATGATGTCACCATTCCTGTAGACCTCGGTTTTTCAAAGCTATAATTAGTACTGTGGTGTGATATAACAGCAGAATATACTTTATATCACCCCTCCTTGTCTTGTTTCTGTATTATCTGCATCAGACTCAGAACAATCATGTAGCATCATACATACCACACATATGGTGTAGCATGAAGGGGGGGGTCCGAATTCAGTGAGGAAGGTCTGATTGACCCTGACCTCCTAGCTTACCATAAAGTGGAAAAAAATAATAACAACTGTCTAATTCACAGGATTATTTTAACGATTCAAGACCGTAGGCCCAGAAAAGGCTGAGTGCACATCCAGACCTACCACTAGTACCCAATAAACGTTAGTGATGGTTCCTGTTACCATTCTTTTGACAACTCTCCAAAACTCTTTCCATCATATTTATTTTCCAGACGTGCTCCTTTCTTCCCATAAGCTACCCTGTACATAATATACACTGCTTCGCCATCACTATCTAAAAGGAGAATGATGTGTATAATTTGTAGGTCTTGACAACAAAAAATTATGCTTCAGGAAACCCATTCCATGAGAACTTAGAAACAGACAGAATTTGTGTGTTCCCTCTGCTGATAGCAAAGGATGGCTTTGTTCCTTTCAACATCTCTCTGTCATCCCTTCAAGAATTACAGGTTCTTACCATGGTAATGGCCATGGTAACATGGTGAGACACAGCCTTTAAACCTAAGATAGAGTCCCCCTTCCCCTGTTAGACCCGATGGGTGAGCCGGGCTAACCCACCATCTGGGGCAGGACCCTGGCTTGATTATTTCTCTTTTCATCGTGTAGCTGTTGTTCTTGTTGAAGCATATATTAAGAAGGGAAAAGCAAGAGACACATTATCTAACCAAGTTATTGATCCCGTCTGTGTCTCAGTTTCTCATTAATAAAATAAAGGCATTTGACTAGATGATCACTGTCAACACTTCTCACTGAAAATTCTGATGCCAAACAAGCCTTGCCTTTGGAATGGCGTTTTAAGTAAAGAATATGGTTCTCTGGGTATACAGAGGTAATCATTTCTTGTACGGCTAGCCTCATTTTTGAGTCAAATTGCCCTCTTAGATCTTTCATTTCTTTTTCTTCTTTAAAACCCCAGTGCCTTTTAAGCTGCAAGAGGGAGAGGTCCGCGTCATCTCCCTGGAGCAGTGCCAGTCCTACTTCGACATGAAGACCATCACCGCGCGGATGATATGCGCCGGCTACGAGTCTGGTACCGTGGACTCGTGCATGGTAAATTGCTCTGTGCGTCGCGAGGACAGTCAGTTCTGCGGTCACGTCAATGGGGCCCTCTAAACTCATTATTATTCACATGCCACTCCTTGGGAATAGTTTTCAGAGATTGCTCATTACCCGATGTTTAATTATTCACAGTCTGTACTCTCTCTGGTGCCCAAGCGACCCCCCTCACTGCCTCCATGCCCTTCACTCGGGTTGCCTTCTGCTCTCTCACCTGCTGCCTGGGACCAGCATCCCATCAGGGTGATGGCATTAAAGCCCACACACACATCCCAGCTTCCAGGGTGTGTGACAGAATGACCTTTGTCTCTGGAGTCGATCACACTGGTATTGCCTGGGCCTGCCTCTGATCGCCAGCATGTCCTGAACTACCACTGGACAGGACCTTTCAACACCCAGGGTTTCTGGTCACAGTGGTTTGCCGAGTGTGCTATCTTCCAAAGCAGGGAGGCGTTTTTATTTTTACCTAATAAATGCTCATTGACTATTGGACTGGCTCCCAGAGGAGAATAAAAAGGTACAAGTGCTCAAAGAAGCTTATTTTTTCCCCATTTTTAAAATCTTAATTCCAGTGCAGTTAAATACAAAGTGATGCTAGTTCCAGGGGTACAACAGAGTGATTCCACACTTCCATGCATCGCCCTGTGCTCATCATGACATGCACCCTCCTTAGGCCCCATCTCGGATCACACCCGTCCCCAACCCACCTCCCCTGAGGTAACCAGCAGTTTGTTCTCTACCACTAAGAGTCTGTTTCTTGGCTTGTCTCTCTTTTTCTCCCCCATGTTCATCTGTTTGTTTCTTAAATTTAACATATGAGTGAAATCATACAGTATTTGTCTTTCTCGGACTGACTGACTTTGCTTAGCATACTGCCCTCTAGCTGCATCCATATCCTTGCAGATGCAAGACTGCATTCTTTTTTAAAAAAATTTTTTAATTTTTTAATAAAAGTATAATGTATGTTTATCCCCAGGGGTACAGGTCTGTGAATCGCCAGGTTTACACACTTCACAGCACTCACCATAGCACATACCCTCCCCTCTCCCGACCCTCCTCCCCCCAGCAACCCTCAGTTTGTTTTGTGAGATTAAGAGTCACTTATGGTTTGTCTCCCTCCTGATCCTATCTTGTTTCATTTATTCTTTTCCTACCCTCCAAACCCCCCATGTTGCATCTCCACTTCCTTATATCAGGGAGATCATATGATAATTGTCTTTCTCTGATTGACTTATTTCGCTAAGTATAATACCCTCTAGTTCCATCCACGTCGTCGCAAATGGCAAGATTTCATTTCTTTTGATGGCTGCATAGTATTCCATTGTATATATATACCATATCACTCAACACCCAAAGACTGCATTCTTTTCATGGCTGAATATTCCATTGCATATAATAAGTACCACATCTTCTTTATCCATTCTCTCAATGGAATGGACACTCGGGCTGTTTCCACAGTTTTACTGTTGTAAATAATGCTGCAGTAAACACAGGGGTGCACCTATCCCTTTGAAGAAGTGTTTTTGTATTCTTTGGGTAAATATCCACTCGTGTGATTACTGGATCAAAGTGTGGTTCTATTTTTAACTTTTTGAGGAACCGCCATACTGCTTTCCACAGTGGTTGTACCAGTTTACATTCCCACCAACAGGGCAAGAGGGCAGCTTTGTCTCCACATCCTCACTAACACTCGCTTCTTGAGTTTTTGATGTTGGCTACTCTGACAGGTGGAAGGTGGTATCTCAGTATAGTTTTGATTTGCACTTTCCTGATGATGAGTGATGTTGAACATCTTTTTTGTGTGTCTGTGGGCCATCTGGGTATCTTCTTTGGAGAAACATCTGTTCAAGTCTTTCACCCATTTGTTGATTGGATTATTTGTTTTCAGGGTGTTGAATTGCAGAAGTTCCTTATCAATTTTGGAAACTAACCCTTTATCAGAATGTTATGTAAAAATACCTTCTCCCATTCCACAGGCTTTTAGTTTTGTTAATGATTTCCTTCACTGTGGATTTTGATGTAGTCCCAATAGTTTATTTTTGCTTTTATTTCCTTTGCCTCAGGAGACATATCTAGAAAATATTGCTATGGCTGATATCAGAGAGATTACTGCCTGTGCTCTCTTCTAGGACTTTTTATGGTTTCAGGTATCATATTTAGGACTTTAAAATTCTTGAGTTTATTTTTGTGTATGGTGTAAAAATGTGGTCCAGTTTCATTCTTTGGTGTGTAGCTGACTAGTTTTCCCAGCCCTTGTTGAAGGGACTTTTTCCCATTGGATATTCTTTCCTGCTTTGTCGAAAAGTAACGAACCATGTAACTATGGGTTCATTTCTGGGTTTTCTTTTTTTTTTTTTTAATATTTTATTTATTTATTTGACAGACAGAAATCACAAGTAGGCAGAGAGGCAGACAGAGAGTGAGGGGAAAGCAGGCTCCCCGCTGAGCAGAGAGCCTGATGGAGGTCTCCAGGGATCATGACCTAAGCTGAAGGCAGAGGCTTTAACCCACTGAGCCACCCAGACACCCCTTGGGTTTCCTATTCTGTTCCATTGATCTATATGTCTATTTTTGTACAGTATCATACTTTTTTGATTACTACAGTGTTGCAATATAACTTGAAGACTGAAATTCTGATACCTCTTGGCTGTTTGTGGTCTTTTGTGGTTCGATATAAATTTTAGGATATAAATTTTGATATAAATTTTAGGATTATTTGTTCTAGTTCTGTGAAAAGTGCTATTGGTATTTTGATAGGGATTGCATTAAATGCATAGACTGCTTTGATAGCTTAGACATTTTAACAATATTTATTCTTCCAATCCATGAGCATGGAATGTCTTTCCATTTCTTTGTGTCATCTTCAATTTCCTTCATCAGTGTTTTATAGTTTTCAGAGTACAAGTCTTTCATCTCTTTGGTGGAAAAAAAATTCCTTTAAATGGAATTTTTTTTTCTTAATTTCTCTTTCTGTTTCAAAGAAGCTGTAAAGAAGAGTGGGGAAGGCAGTATTATATGCCCCGGCTAGGAAACACATTGGTTATTACACTACCGTGGGGCAGATCAGATCGCCCTGCAAATTTTTGAACTGAAGAAGAGTTTGACGATGTTATTACTGCTAACACAACGTAATAAAAGAACACTTTTGGTAGCCTGTTTCAGAATGGGCAAATCAGAGGACCGGAAATGGCCCAGTGGTGATTCCTTCGTTGTTGTGGGAAACAGGGAGGCCAGCAGATCACTTGGCATTTCACCGAGGTCATGGTCTCTTCTGCCTCCTGGCCACAAATCAGTTGAGGTGGACTGTGGAGGAGGAGTTCCTACCTTCAGGCAAGAGGCCCATGTTAGATTTCCCAAGCCAAACACACCAAAAAAAAAAAAAAAAAAAAAAAAAAATAGAAAGAAAGGAAGTGGGAAGGCAGCATGATATGGGGCTTAGGACACAGGATTTGCAGCCTGAAACTTTTGGCTTGAATCCCATCTCTGCCTGTAAGAACAATGTGACCTGGAGAAGTTATCTAACCTCTCTAGCATCACAAGATGGGGCTGATTCTAATTTTCAGGGTGTTTTGAGGATTACCTGAGTCAATGTAGGTGAAAGCCCATCTTTCGCTTCCCCACGGGTGATGTCGGACACGCTCACTCAGTGAATAGTAACTGTATAATTAGCAGAGATCAGTTAGTGCTTGTTGCGTTCCAATACCTCTTCCAAATGCTAAGAACCCATTTAAGCCTCATCATCCGTTCTTGTGGCAGGGTTACTGTTTTGCTATTTTAGAAATCAAGAAAACCAGGGAGCTGAGAGGTTAAGTCATTTCGCCTATCTCGCCTGGCATGAAGGTGATAGAGTGAGGCTATGAGCTCAGCAAGTCTGGCTTTGGAGTCCAAGTGCTTGACTCTCCTGGGAGCAATGACTCATGTGCGTATATTTCTCCCTGTCCCCAAGATGGTTTGGAGTTGTGCCCCAGACTGGTGTCTCTTCATCTCTCAGCAATTGCTAAAGGAGCAGGGAGGAGATTCTTTGAAAGAGAATTGAAGTCCAAGCACAGGAACGCTCATGTCATGTTGTCCGATAGGAGCTAGGTCCAGCCAGCCTCGGCAGTAGTGGGAATTCAACACTGTGGCAGTCTTCAATGCATACCAGGTAGTCTCCAGTACATCCCCACGGAGAAAACAAAACAAGTCCTCACAAGCTCCTTTTAACCAGGTCCAGAGCAAGATCCTTCACAGAACCTCTCATTATCTTCCTCCCTTGCATCCATAGGACACATTGGAAGCTGTGGACCCTTCTCTTAAGGTCTAGAAATCATGTTAAGGTCTAGAAATCATGGGGATCAATACTGAAGCCAAGCCTAAACTGTGGCCAAAAGCCCAGTATTACAAAAAGGGGACCAAAAAAGAGCGAAATGTGCTCTTTCCTGTATTCTCCCTTGCATTCGAATTGCTTCTTCCTCCCCTCTTTTTGCCCTGACAAACGTCCATTTGTCTCACGAGGCCTCGCTCAAAACCCACACCTTGGGAAACTACTTTTCGCTCCCCCTCCAATAGGTCGTAATCCCTCATTCCTCTGACGGCTCCTTCGTGTACTGGCCCTTGGACCTGGCTTTCAAGTAGAGTTATGCTTCTTACCCAAGCCGACTTTTGGCCACTCAGAGACAAAAAAATCCTGCCTCCTTCATCAGCATAGATCCTACACAGACTCTGGCAAAGAATAAATGCCAAGCAATTATTTGGCTTAATTCTTAATCTGGAAGTATAGAGATGCTGACCGGTGCACGTCCTGTTTTGTTTTGTTTTGTTTTTTTTAAGTGCTAGTTACGTTTATTTTTATTGACGGTGTCTCTCAGTATACGGAATTCCCAAGTTACCATGTGCCCCTTTCCCATTCTCCTCTCTGAAGAGCCTTTTTTTTTTTTTCGAAGAGCCTTCTTTTTTGAGAGGCAACATAGGTCTCATTTTGAATCACTCTCTGGCATAATAAACAGCTCAACGTCAGTCAGCATCTTAGCATTCCTTTTATATGAGGGGAGGTGAAAAAAAATAGTGGAATATG
This sequence comes from Meles meles, assembly GCF_922984935.1. Classification (NCBI taxonomy): domain Eukaryota; kingdom Metazoa; phylum Chordata; class Mammalia; order Carnivora; family Mustelidae; genus Meles; species Meles meles. The sequence goes on from NC_060067.1 coordinate 28,970,821, forward strand.
TCTCTAATAAAATGTTTTTAGTAAATTTTGCTTTAAAAAACACAACTAGACTTTCAGGCACCCATTCAACCCCTTGCGAGGACCATCATTGTTGAGGCTTACGGCGTTGGTCAGCCATACACGTAAAGACGGCTGTTTCCACAGAGGCACACAGCACAGTCAAAAATCTCATTTTTCTCGAATAGCGGTGGTATCTGCTCACAGTTCTGAGAGGAGAGCCCAGTAGTTACAGAGTCAGAGTCACGGTCAGGGACTGTGTGGGTCTAATTCGAGGGCTGCCCATGAACAGGGTACACACCTGTGCCTGTCTCGTCACATGGATATTGTAATAATTCTTAGCAACCCATAGGGATCTCCTGAGCAGTAAATGAGCAAATCCAAGGGAAAGTGTTTAGAGGAGCATCGATACACCTAATTACCATTTTTCTCCAACATGACGAGGGGGACAAGACCAGCTATGGAATTCCAAGTTTGATATCCTTACAGGGCAGGAGTCTGTGTAAAGTCCCACTATGAATTCATATACTTACTTCGTTATTTTTCTAGGGTATCGATCCCTCTCTTTTGAGGCCATGCGGAACACACTTAATCTCTGATCTTTTCAGATGTGGCCAATATTCATGCTTAGAAAGCTGAAGGGTTTCACTGCTAATCCTATGTGGGAGAAAGAACAGCCTGCCTGAAATGTCAAGAATGAAAATCTCTGTGCACATGAGATAGAACAGATGCGACAAAGAGAATACCTTGCTGTAAATAATTCAATGTGCTCTTTAACATTCACGTGCACTAATTGAAAAAAATCCTAAGAACTGTTAAGAAATGCAGCAAGTTGCCAGTGTCTTTTACTAAATGCACTCATTCGCAAAGAAAGATTCTTGAAAACAAAGTTATTCTGGAATATTTTTCTAGTACTGTTGTGTGGAGAAAAAAAAAATCTTTGATTTGAGTGTTCCATTTTGAGTACTTTCAACATTTATAAAGTGGCGCAGTTAGAAGAATGAGATCAATTAGGAGAGAATTCGTTCTGATACAGTATATTTAAAGAAAAACTATGACCTATTTTGATAACCACAGGAAATGACTGAGAAGTCTGATTTCATGGAAATAAGAATGTAGTCCTTTTCCAAGGGACCCCCATTCTTTTAAAGATCGGGGTTTAAAATGTGCATTTGAAAGTTCATCTATGTAGTGGAAAGCGTACTCCCTCCCGTTGGCAACGAAAACTTTGGTTAAACTTTCCAAGAAGTTGGCTAAGCAGGGTTTGGTTTCATTATATCCCAGGGGCCTCTGACATACCAGTGACTAATGTCCACTTCTGTTCATTACAGGGTGACAGCGGTGGGCCCCTTGTTTGCGAGCGGCCTGGAGGACAGTGGACATTATTTGGTTTAACGTCGTGGGGCTCCATCTGCTTTTCCAAAGTCCTGGGGCCCGGAGTTTATAGCAATGTGTCCTACTTCGTCGAATGGATTGAAAGACAAATATACATCCGCACCTTTCTCCTGAACTAATTCCAAAGATGATGCGAGACTTTTGCCAGCTGCACTCAAAGAAAATGGCCTTGTCGACTGTGGAGAGCTTCCTGCAGAGAGCTGTCCAGAGCACTTTTCACGGACAGGGATGCTCAGCGGTACACTGCAAATGTTCATGTTTGTTTTGGTCTAATTTTATTCAGTTTTTTTCAACTTCAGTTTTCTCTTGCTTCAAGTTTAATGACAGTCTTTAAAAAGAAAAAAAAAAAGCAAAGCAAATTTGGTTCTTTTGCCAAGCCTAATCTTGACCATAGCACAAAATAATCAGCTCTGGAATAAGGCAGGTGGTAGGGTAGGAGGTTCTAGAAAATTCTCTTTATTCCAGTGACAAAGAGGACATCAAGATCCAGGCTGACTAATCTTTGCCAGCTTTTGTTTCTCAAGCACAACAGCATAGTGGCAAATTTCAATATTAATATTGGAGGCTTGCTTTTGATTAAGAGCCAAGACAATTTACATGCTTAAATTATTTACTATTACTCAAGTCTGCATAATTCTGAAAACCTATGAAAGACAGTCCGAGGTGGAAGACAAGCGGCATCCATTTAGGTAGCTAAAATGGTAAGACATGCTGAACACAAAGCTACTTGATACCAGCGCTAGCATTTAAGATGATAAGACAGCACGTTCTAAACTTAACTCAAGGATGTAACTTTACAGAGGAGTCTCTGTAGAACCTTCCCTATAGCTGGGATTCCTTCAGCGTGTATCAGTTGGCTGACTGAGACCTCAGTAGCTAGAATATTCCTGGGAAGCATTTTGTTTCACCTGTGTGACAATGAATGGAGATTGATCTTTGCCAAAGGAGAACTTGCTTTAGCCTGGAGAGATTCAGTTTTTGAAAACAAAAATTAAATTGCACCCAACCTCCGATTCAGTATTTTCCAACTTTCCTGTGTTCGCCCATAATGATAAAGTCACGGAAATGCCTCTCAAAGCGCAGTTCAAGTTGGCATATGGAGTAACACATTTTGTAATTTGCCTTGAAATGTGTTTAATATCTGATGTTGCCACATGCTTTTAAGCGCTAGGCCACTTTACGCCCATCAATTTCCAAAGTAACCAGTGGTTAAAAGTATTTTCCTTCCCACTAAAAAGCTTCAAAATATAAATTGTCACACATCAGTAATTTAGTTAGGCATCCATTTTGCAACATCCAAATGCCTTGGGAACAAGGAGGATTCCCCACTAAACACCAGCACCCCAGACTGCCTTGGCATCCCACACAGAGACTTACTGTAATTTTATACCTGCGTTTTGTACTCTTTTCTATGTTTGCACATATTTCAAATTCGAGAAGTCGCCTTGACGCTTCCCATGTTATTCATCTCGTGTTCTGGAGTTTGTATAAACCTCTGGAGAATGTGAAATCCAGCAATGGAATTAGGGTCAGGATTGTGTGAAAGTCTAAGAACACATGTCCGTTCTGTTATAGTTCTGTTAAGTCTGTACCCATACTTCACGTAAAACTGTCAGCCTTGCTCCACTTATGTTCAGGCAAGTATTCCTCCTGTACTTATTCTAAATAACCGTTAATACAGGGTGCCTGGGTGGCTCAGTTGGTCAAGCGACTGCTTTGGCTCAGGTCATGATCCTGGGATCCTGGGATCGAGTCCCATATCTGGCTCTCCCTTCTCTGCGGGAAGCCTGCTTCTCCTTCCCTCTGCCTGCCGCTCCCCCTGATTGTGCTCTCTCTCTGTCAAATAAATAAATAAAATCTTAAAAAAAAAAAAAACCCTTAATACAAATAAAATGGTACAATCCTTTTTTTTAATGGACATGAAGCATGGATAATAGCAAGTCCCAGAAAACCATGCCTCCCACTCTAATAGCTGGCCTCCAGCCGCCGACCAATCCAAATTCACCTGTCGTGTCTCACTGTCCCAGGAACACACCTTTACTTTAGGTGATGGATGGCTTTCTGAAATGAGAGGTTCCTAATAGCTTCAAGTCCCTTACATGTCCAAAGAAGACTTTAATCCTGGTAAGAATGCAAGGAATCTTTCATGTCTGCAGTACATTTTGGGAGCCTGATATAATAATTCTTTCACAGATCTTTTGGGGTAGAATTACGGCAAAAAAATGTAAACTATTAATCAACAAATATAACTAATCAATAAAATGTAAACTATTAATAAACCATGAACCAACAGGAACAATGATACAATGCTTGGTCCCCCGAAATTCGGCAAAATACACGGAATACCAAACACAACAGATCCCATCAGCTTGGGTAACTCTGCGTAAAATTATTTACTTGTGAATGAGACCCTTCGAAGGCTTGATACAGATCCCAAATCTCTTTCACTCAAGGGCCAGATATGTTTCAGAACCCAGAATTTTTCAGAATTTAAAAAATACAATTTAGCACCCAGTAATAAAATACATTTTTATAGCAAAATATCTGGATAATTACATTAAATAAATTGTTTTACATCTGTTTCGGACATTGAATCTGTGCCTAATTTATGAAAAACTTTTCAGTTTCAGAGCTCTTGGGATTTTGGAATTGTGGGTAAGAGACTCATAACACAAACACTCAAGACTTCCTTCTACTTTTACGTATGGGTACTTGACATCTGGGAGACTGACTTTTTCCCTCGGTCCTCTTGGCTTATTCTTTTTACCTTTAGATTCTAACCCTTTATTTATATTCAGGGAATGAATGCCAGCTGCTATGGGGATAACAGATGACAGGACATGACTGGCTTTTCCGCATAAGAAAAGGCCATTACAATATTCTGGGAAAAGGTGGGCTTTGGGATTTTCCTTCTAAGCTCTGGTACCAATTACTGTTGGGCTCAGTCATATGTATAGAAGCAATGATAGTTTTTCATACACATGATTTATTAAACAGTTTATTTTAAAAAATCATTAAAGAGAGCAGAAAGCAACCTCCAACAGCCATGTGGGGTTTTGAAAGTTCTAAAAATCAGTCTCTATGAAAGACTATTTGCGGTAATATCGGTTACCAAAAAAATGTCAGACCAGGACAGAGAGGCAGGAGGAGAAGATAAAGCCCTGAGGATAAGAGATTAATAGTCATAAGACCTTGATAGAGACATAGAACATCAGCATGGAGATTTCGGGAAGGAGATTCTGGGTGGTTAGTGGCTGACGATTTTCAGATGAACAGATACTGAATTTTAAAAGAACTCAACAAAAATAGATGATCTTATAACATCTGGGCTTAGGTGGTAAACTAGTCTCTTTCATTCTAACGAAAGCCAACACACGATTTGCAACAGCAACTAGCTTGCTATCGACATTCCTGTCCTAAAGTGTTTAAAAACAAAGTTTTCTAAGAACCTCATGGAATTCTGCTGAGAATCGCTTGTATTTGTCTCAATGCATAATATCTCATTTTTAAAGGTTACAACTTTGGAGACCTAGTAGGGTACTGTAAAGACTATGAACCCTCAAAATGGTCTCTTGAAGATTGTCTCATTTTGATCAGGCTATTGTAATTTCAGAATATAGGAAATTGCCAAGTGGGCTACAGTAGGCTGATTGTGTCTGCCCTACCCATGGCCTGTTTCCCAGCTGACATCTGCACAGAGACAGACCTCATACAAGGCCTTCTCTTGACCAAAAGCTGAGAAAGCATATTCCTGTCAAACCCTGGCACCCGTCTGCCCACTCCCCATGAAGACCCTGCCTCAAGGAACACTGACATGAGCAGAGAGGTCTGCCTTACATGGGCAGTCAGATGACCAAAGGCATCTTCCTGGAGGAAATAAAAAGCTATTAATAATCACTAACCACATTTTCAACAGTACAGTTATTATCCTATTTTAGGTACACGGTCATTTAAAAGGCTCTTTGGAGTTTTTCCTCTGGAAATTAACCATTTATAACTTTTTTTTTCCCATGTGGAAATCTCTTCTGTGTTCTAACTCATCTAAAAACTACTTTTTCTTCATGAGAGAAAATTCAGATTGGAGTCTGCTCGCTGAAAGCATTTTCCTGGAATCGGAGATCTCCCAATAAAATAAATATATCTCAAATGAATCCCTTAAGAACGTTTGCACATCTAAGACAATTAAAATGCTTTTACGAAATCCAAAAAGTTTCATAAAAGCATTTGATTCAGAATGAAATATTTCACCTCCCTAAACTCAGTTCAGGCCCAACTGCAACCTCTCAAATGTATCTACAAACAAGGAAGGTCATCACATTGGTTTTTCCGGGCACAGAAGAATCCTCGTGTCTCTTAGGGAAAAAGCCACCTGGTTCTTGCTTGACAGAGGTGCCTCTTCAAAGTCCCTCTTTCTTTGTTTTGTTTTGTTTTGTTTTGTTTTTTTTAGCCCTCTGAGGGCCCCACAATCCCTGAGGCCTTAGTTTCACAGAAGTCTGAGTCCAAAGCAGTTTCATGTACTGATAAGCTCCCTTGCTCGACAGCACAGGACGGTGCTGACATCATCGCCAAGGCAGCAGACAGGCCAGACGTGGCGCTCTTCTCTGACTTTGCAGCTGAATGGTCAGCGCACTGGGATGGCGCGCAGCCCAGCGTTCCGGCCCCTCTCCACTTCTTGAGAGCTTCAGTCCTCTCCTCTGGAGTCAGTCTGTCCAAGTGCTGAGCCCTCTGAACTGGGGACGGAAACAGGGATCCCTGAAGAACTCGGTATGTAAACCTAGGTTCCAAAAAGCATCACAGAATTAGAGTCACCGCAAACGCGGCATGGGACACAGTAAGTACTCACCAACTGGGAAAAGTGCAAGTTTTCTAGGGCTACTGGGACACGTCACTGCACACTTGTCCCTTTCGGTCCCCGTGGGCAGCGTGGATGCTGGATAGCACCGCCATCCACCCTGTGGGTCTCCCACCCATCTAGGCCATTAGATGGGGTCCTCCATGGGGCTTCCCGACACAACCCCATCTCTTTCCCTGGTGGCCGCTGAGGTGGCTGAAGGGATCCATGTCACAGACCTAATCTCCTCCGCCTTTGGCTGTCCAGCCACAGGGCTGTCCTCTCTAGAGCATATTCCCAAAGCCAATCTCTTCGTTTTCACAACTTTTGAAATCTACATAGGCAGAGAATTTCTCAAATCTAATTTCTCTGGGTTTAACAGACTTTCCCTCAATCTTTTTTTTTTTTTTTTTTTTTTTTAACTCTAAGCAGCAAGAAGAGACCAGGCCAGACCTTCAACACTAAATATCCAAGGTCATAGTTTCCAAAGTCTGCTTTCCACATAACGGGAAAACCCACTTCGGCTGTTTTCTGCCACTATAGTGCCAAAATCCCCCTTCCCGCAAATTTCCAGCAACACGTTCCTCCTTTCTTTCAGACCCCTCACCGGCGGTGCCTGTGACATTCCCGTTTCTAGCAGGATCCTATTTAAGACCATATATGTATTTTCTAAGAAGATATGGTTTTCTCCGCTTGGCTGCTTCTCACTTCCTCCTGAATCTCCACCAGCAGGAACGTCGATATCCATGATCATTCGAGAATTTTTCCATCATGTACCTTTACATCCTTCCAGTCCCTGCCTGTTACCCAGTTTTAAAGCCACCTTCACATTTTCCAGCATTTGTTAGAACACTGGGGGTGGCAATCTTTCTCCCAGGGGGCCAGACAGTAATACTTCAGGCTAAGCGAGCCAGATCGTCTCTCGGTTGGAACCGTTCGACTCTGTTGCTGTAATGAAACTCAGCCAGAGATAATACAGGAATGAGTGTGTCTACAGTCCAACAGAACTTTATTACTTTTAAAAACGGGCAGCAGGCCAGAGCTGGCCTGTGAGTCAGTTCATCAACTCTGTTCGAGAATAATCTAAAATCACCATTTTGACCCTCATATCCGGTTTTAGAAGGTAGAACAACTATGTGGCACGGTGTTTCCAGCTAAAAAGATAAATGTTATGAGAGCTACAGATGAAAAAAGCCATGCATACTTCTTAGCCATCTCCATCCCGTACAACACTAGAAATTCAAGTTAAAGTAAAATGGGAAAGATAACTCAGAGACAGGAGGGACGTTTTCAGTGCTGCCAGGCTGTACAGAGACCACGACTTGTCTCTCAGTACACATCCTCCCTGCTTCTCTTTTTAGAAACTCTCAGATTTTTGCCACTCCGACTCGACATACTGAGGTCCCAGTTAATGGGATATGGCAATGACATGCAGCTTCTGGGTCATGCCGTTACAAAGAAAAAGAAAAAAAAAAAATCCACACAGGAGGAAATCGGCTTGAGTTCCGTTTTCTCTTCTCGTCCCTCCTGCAGGCAGGGATGTGGGGGAGCTGGGTGAGTCATCTCCAATCATGCCAACGAGGGCAGCATCCGTGGGAGTTGGCGGAACAAAAAGTCAGAGGAAAGGATCCTCAGATAACCCTGTGGGTGAAGCTGCTCTATCTCTGGGGAATGGCAACCCGATGAGAATTTTCCATGAGAGAGAAATCTCTCTTCTGGGTTGCCTGAACCATATTTGCTTTCTGGTCAAAGAATTAAAACCCATGCCCTCAGGAGGATGTGGACTGACTTCTCCATTGGTAAGTGGGATGGTCTGCCATCTGTTCTCAGCAGTCACCGAAGCCCTCCAAGCCTCTGACCTCACTGCCCCTCTCGCGGATAAAACCCCGTACCTGGGCAGAAGGGCGACGCAGGTTGTGAGGACACAAACCAGGTAGAACACGGGGTCCAGCATGTGCTCCTGCATAATCCAGTAGGGGTTGGACGGTGGATTGCATGTGACGCACAGGGCTCCGAAAACCAAGGCAAAGAAAAAATAAGACAAGAGGCTGCCCACAGTGACCAGCATGTGGATCCAGGTCTGTAAGACAGGAAGGCGGGGAAATGAACACTCTCACCCACAGGGCTCTGCGTCCCCACGAAGTCTGCTCTGTTGAAGAGACCACGTGTCTGAGCAATGAATGAACGGTGTCACGACCCTTCATGAGCAAAACAGAAAACAGCAAGGAGATTCGAGCACCTTCCATGGAGAGTTCACACCTCTGTTTCAATTTTGTAAAACAAAGTCAAATGCCAAAAGGTTACTTTTGATGATGATTCTATTTTATATTGTTCAATGCACCATGAGCTGTTTGGATTCTCTCTCTTTTTTTTTTAAATACTGTCACTAATTGGCCTGTACCTTCATTAAGGTAGTATTTCAATCCTCGAATGTTACCCATTCACGAGACTGGTAGACATTACTGTTGTTCACCGATATTCTAATTTCCTCCCACTGTAAGCATCTGGAAGGATCACATTTCTTCGCCCCCTTGAAATTAAGCACGGCCATGCACCCTGCTTTGACCAGTGAAATGTGAGTGGAAGGGACATTAAAAAAAAGTTCACGTTAGGGGCGCCTGGGTGGCTCAGTCAGTTAAAGCCTCCGCCTTCAGCTCAGGTCATGGTCCCAGGGTCCTGGGATTGAGCCCCGCATTAGGCTCCCCACTCAACAGGGAGCCTGCTTCCTCCTCTGTCTCTCTCTGCCTGCCTCTCTGCCTACTTGTGATCTTTGTCTGTCAAATAAATAAATAAAATCTTTAAAAAAAAAAAAAGTTCACGTTAGACACACAGAGGAGCTGGTATGCAATTTTTCATGCTGTCTCCTTTCTTTCCATGATGACCAAGGAGTTCCTCCTTGGGGATGATTCCAGACGACAGAGCTACAAGATACCGCCTAGGGCACTGAGCTGTCCCCTCAGAGGACGACTGCCCTGGGGCTCTGTGGAACCTCCTTCGCGTATCACACTTTAACCTAGTCACCTTTGTTATCTACGCACAGCTTGGAATTTTTCTTAGCATTTTTCTGAAACTGGCTTCCTATTTAAGTAGCTTCATTGAGAAGGAAAAGCAGATCACTACCTTAAATGTAGTGTTCCCGTTACCTGTCATCAGAGTGCTGAGTCTAGAGTCTGATCTGTGTGACAGAGGGCAGCGCTCATAGTCCGAGGTACAAAGGAGAATCACGTAGTAGTCAGTGCTCTTTAGTGGAGGGCAAGTACCACCTAAAATCCCAATGTATTCCCTAGGAGAGTGTGCTATGCTTTTGGGGGGACGCACTGCCTTTATCATTTTCTAAGGTTAGAATTTTCAAACGAGATCCAATGATCTCCTTTTCCCTCTTCACTTGCGAAGTACTTCCCCTCAGTAGGTCTCTTCACAAGAGACACAAACACTGCTCTTTTTTTTTTTTAATAAAATGTACAAACTGCTCAGAAAATGTGGGCTAACTCCTGATAATCATCATGCCTCTAAAACGAGGATCTCTCATTTTTTCTTTCTTCCTCAAATATCTTTCCTTCTCATTGAACCCTACAGCCTGATTTTTTTTTTCCTCTTAAGATGGATTTTTGGCAAGGGAGATAGCAACGTGCTGGAGCTGAGCATTTCCATAAATTGATACAGTCACAGTCAGGAGGCTCCGGGTGAGAGAAGGTGGGGAGGTGGGAGGCACAGATGAGATGAGGAGCCGGAGCATGAAGGAAGCCGCCTCACATCCTCAGAGTGGCTGACTCTTCCTGACAAGGGACCGTCGGAGGCAGTGAGCACTAGCCTCCCCGGGCATGAGAAAAAGGGCTTAATGATGCGACCTTGACGTAACAGACACTGCTCTCCTGGGCACCTGGCTCTCACGCTCCCGCTTCCTAGTGAGGCTCCCCGGCACCGTGCGCGACCTCGGCACCACTGCCCTCCTCTAACCAAAGCCCAGCCCTGAAGCTAAGGAGACAGAATTCTGTCCCCAGGGATGAAACTTGGGGCACAATGAGGCAAGAGCAGAAAGAAAAGGACTTCAACCAAGTCTGAGCAGAGTAGGGCAAGCCTGGCCACTAGTTTGTTCCCTGGATGTCCGGAGCCACTCTGGTTCCTCAGGACAGTTTGGTTTGGTTTGACGATGGTTCTTCAATATATCTTAATAACTTTCCTATTTGCTCATAACCAGTGAACCCAAACCGACACACTTTATGTGCTGGACCCTTTGGAACACTACTAAATGTCAGAACCCATGACAATTCCTTAGGTAGTGACCCCAAGTGCCTACAAAATTGTATAAAATTAAATCAAATAGATGTTAAAACAAACAATGCCAAAAAATTTAGTTCTAGAGTTCCCTTTACTCTCCCTCGCTGGTATTTTCAGATTTTTAACCTTTTACTGCACTTTAGGCTGGTACACTTTGATTACAGCAGGTTATAAGCAAGGCAAGTAGTGCCAAAAATATTCTTTAGAAATTATGATGCTTTAGAAATTATTATAATTTTATAATATAACTGCACCTAACATTTAAACTATAACCTCATTCGGCTATTTTTGTTTGAAATGCATTCACTACCAAGAAGGTAAATATACCCCAAAGACTGGTTAGTCATTTAATCATTTGTCTATCCATGCAAACATTTTTGAGTACCTACAGTGTGTCCGTCCGGTCCTAGATTCTGGTATACGGTGATTAACAAACATGGACCCTGCCCATCACAGAGATTATAGTCTAATGCAGAAGACACGAGTCAGATACTCACATAACTGATGAATAATAAGTTATTATTGGGGCGATATAGAAGAACAAGAGGATGGTATGAAAAAATTAGGTTAGGGAAGGGCTCTTGGAGCCATTCTTGCTGAGACCGAAAAGTGTAAGTGAGCGGGGTCAAGTGCAAAGAGCCAAGGGAAGAGGAAGGATACTCCCCTCAGAAGATATGGTAAATGCTAAGGACCCGATGTGGTCATGAGCGCACAGTATCTGATTCGCTCGAGGAAGGACAGTGGGGCTCCAGCTCATGAAAAAGTGGAAATGTGACTGGAGAGAAAAGTAGAAGCATCACTGCATGAAGTCTTGAAGGCCAACTTAGGGCTTTTTCATTTTACTCCCAGTACAATGAGAAATCACTGAAGGGTCTTACCCAAAGGACAGCAACAAGGTAAGATTTGTGTTTCAAAAGGATGATTCTGGTTGTTTTGTAGAGGATGGCTGGAGGATTCTAGAGTAGAGGTGGACAGGAGGTCAAAGGGGCTGTAGCAATGGTCCCGGAAGTGGCTATAGCAAAGGCAATGGCAATGGCAATGGGTTATGAGCATAAAGAATCAGAGGTGGTTTATTCTCCAGAGATGGGTGGAATGTTCTTCATCTGCAAAGGAAGGTTTACAACAAAGCTCTCACTATCTGAATCCTACACATTAGCTTGGCTGCAGAGAGCTACCAAACAATCATTTTGATGAAAAGAATTAACTATCATTAAGTCAGCAACAAGGTAAAAAAAAAAAAAAAAAAAAGACCTAGATTTAAATGAATGGTAAAAATTCTGGAGGGAAGAAAATATAGTTTCTTTTTGTAACATGAGACATTTTATTGTAATAAAACCATCACTTACATCAGTATACGAGGATCATGGCACAGTGCCTCTCTTTAGTTGAGTTGAAGGCATTAGCATGATCTCGAAGAATGTTGGTCATTGAAAGGTAACTGTTTCTCCAGCTTGACTCATGCCTCCCTGAACCATCCACCAAGGATACCACCAAGAAGCCGGGTATTTTCTACTTTCCCTGGCTTTACATCAATCTCAACATAATGGCACTCAACAGTCAACAAGGGAGCCGCCATGAATCATCCTTCATATTTGGTATCATGACTCCTCTCGTTACCATTTGTCTTTCTAGGCATTTAGGGTTTAGTATAGTCACTGCTAATAGAAGACATTTCCCCAAGCAGTTTCAGGCTATTTCAGAGGCAGGAAAACCACTCACCAAGCTCTTGCTCTCAATCACCAGGTGGAGGATAATGATGAACAGAGCAGCTGTGTTCAGGGGGTTTCCAAATGCAAAGATGTCAATGTCTGAGCCCTGGTAGGTCTACGAAGAGAGGACAATGGGCGGTGATCTTGGAGAGTTGTCATACTCAGTGGTTTGAGTATCATCCCTTTACTTTATAGCTCAACTGAGGATGGAGTCCCCTCTTCAATGTTGCTAATAAGGGATCATTTAGGATACACTTGAACATTTCTGAAAGAGAGACCGACTCTTGGGCCATCCCATCTTTGAACTTTTTCAGTTGGAATGCCTCTTTATCCTGAGTCATAATTCATCTTCCTGGAAACTTTTACTTACACTTCTGGTTCTTTGAGGTAGAGAAAAATATCAAGTATTTCCCATGTAATAGAACTGCCAAACCCTGAGGCAGCTATTCAGGCTATCCTGAGGGGCGCCGGGTGGCTCAGCTGGTTGAGCATCTCTTTTATTTTCAGCTCAAGTCGTGATCTTGGAGTCCGGGGATTGAGCCCTGAGTTGGGCTCTGTGCTCAGCACAGTCTGCTTGGGATTCCCTCTCCCTCTCCCTCTGCTTGTGCTCATTCTCTCTCTCTCTCCCCCAAAAAAACAAACAAACAAAAAGGCTATCTTAAGTGTATATCTCTGCTAAGTAAATACCCCCTCCTCTCCTATGTATATGTCCTTAAAGTATTCTTCCAAGGACACAATTTTCTACTCGCTCTCTTCTGCATACCTTCAGATTGCCTTATCTGCATTCCTCTTGAAATGTAGTATGCCCAGAATACTCTAGCAAGCAAATTCAAGTCATTTTATTTAAATAAAGAAGAACAGAGGTTATTAACTTAGAAATTATCCTTTTTTTTTTCATTCTTAAAAAATACTGTGCTTTTGTTAACACCCATCCATGATCAGACCAGTGTTTTCTTCTGGGTAAGGGGTATATGGGTGGGCAGTTAGATTATGCAGCTTTGTGCTTGGTTTTTGCCTGAATTTTAAAATTCATTTTTAATACATGTTTTGTTTAGCCACATTTCTTCTATTTTTCACCTATAAAACAGGTTTTTTTAGTTTTAGAGAGACTATTTATAAGAACTTATATTTAATACTATAAAGATCATCCTAATGGATTTAGCCCAGCACTCCCTAATAACTGATTTCATATTCTGACTTTGCCTCTCTGATTTTGACTCATCTCATTACATGCCTGGACTCTCAATTTTATCCAGGTCATTTACAAAAACTATCAAGCAGCCAAGGGCTAAAAAGGAGACTCACGAGGAGTTAGCTATGTACTTCTCTCCGAATTTAATCCATGGTCTAACATATTTGGGGGGGGGACGTTATAATTTAGTCGGTTAATGATCAACTTGACCAAATGAACAAGATACCCTAAAATATATCCATTCTATATGCTGATACCAGCAACAAAGAAGCATCACGGATTCATTAATAACACACACTTTGAATGAATAAGGACTCACACAGTAAGGCACAAAAAAGCAGACCAGGCTTTGATAAAAGGCATCCAACAAGGTGATCCAGAAGGTAAGGGGTAAGTATGCCTGAAAATGAAAAGAGACATTGTGGAGGGATTAACAAGAGTCAAAGCAAAGTCAAGGAACAACAGAAGCCAATAATTATTTTTGCTTCTCTGAGAAGATTATATTCCTTTATTCTCTCACTCACAAAATAGGTGGGATTTGTAAACAGTGGTAGAAGAATATGGTATGACGTTGAGCAATTGGTTAAAAAAAAAAATCCATGGGGGACTTCTCTTCAACTCATGTCACTTTTATCATTGGATCAACTTTAAATCTACTTGAAATAGGGATAGTAGTACTGAGTTTCCATTTCCTATTGATCAGAAAGTGCAGTTTCAAAAACTACTCCAAACCCTCCACTTGTCTCCCATTCTCCTTCAACAACTCTCTGTATGAATGACCGAATAACCACCTAACTGACTTGTTTGCTTCTTCTCCTATGCCTAATCCAGTCTTCTACAGCAGTCAGAAGGTTCTTAAAGGTTATAATCAGGTCATGCCATCTCCCTAATTAATCAAACTGACCCCCTCCAATGCCTCCAATGACTTCCAGCTGCATTCCAATACAATTTGAGTTCCTTCCCACGGCTAGTAATGTCTTGGAGGATCTGCCTGCTGGAGTCCCTGCTATCCAGGGTCCTACCCTCCCATTTTTACCCTCATCCACTACGATCCCACTGCAGGCACCTTCTGTTCTTCAAACTTGCCAGACCCATTCTTTTCCCGGGGCTTCCCCTGTGTTCTCTGCCTGGATTCTTTGCCCTGGACCTCCCACGTGACCCACACTTCATTCACATCCCAGACTGGTCTAAGAGTTATGCCCATCCCACTACTTACTACCATGGCATCTGTAGAAATCTCTCATCACCATCGGTGATAATAATAAACATTATTTGTTTATTTAATGATTTTCCAGTTCTTTTAACAGAATGCACACTTCATAGAGTGGGGGTTTGATTTTTTTATTCAAGTGAAAAAACAGTACCTGGTATCTAACAAGTACTCAATACATATTTGTTGGATAAATAAACTATTCCTATATAACTTTTCATGTGCTGAACTGTTCTAACCAAAAGCGTATAGAAAAAAAGAGAAAAGTTCAAGTAGAGACATTAATCAAATGATGGAAAAGAGGTTTTCTTTTTTCCTTTTGATGATCAGTAGATATCTATTGAATGAATGCATATTTTAGAATAATGTTTGTTACTTGGGTTGTATTTGTTAACATCAATTTCAAAAACAGTTATTGATACACTTTCTTTTGTGTTCCTTAAGTCTTATATTACTGCTTTCCTCCGAGTTCACATCTTAAGACATGGGAAAAGGGAAGGATGGAGGAAAGATTTAGGTACCAGATGGAAGCATTTCCACTCTTGATAAAAATGGCTCATAGTTTTTAGCAACTGCTATTAAAACTACTGTTCAAATAAAGACTTAGTATACATAGTAATTCCCGAGATCCTTTTGGGGATTCCAACTGCCATAAGAAGTCAAACTCTCTCTCTCTTCACAGATGACGTGATACTTTATGTGCAAACCCCAAAAGACTCCACCCCCAAACTACCAGAACTCACACAGCAATTCAGCAAGGCGGCAGGATACAGAATCAATGCACAGAAATCAGCTGCTTGTCCATATACTAACAATATAAGTGTAGGAAGAGAGATTAAGGAATCAGTTCCATTCACAATAGTAACAAAAACCGTTAAGATACCTTAACCTAAAGAGGTAAAGGCTCTATACTCTAGAAACTACAGAACACTTATGAAAAAAATTGAGGAACACACAAAAAGATGGAAAAACATTCCATGCATGGAGTGGAAGAATAAACACTGTTAAAATGTCTATCCTCCCTAGAGCAATTCACACTTTCAGTGCCATCCCTATTAAAATACCATTGGCATTTTTCAAAGAGCTGGAACAAAGAAATCCTAAAATTTGTACAGAACCAGAAAAGACCCCAAATCGCCAATGGAAGGATGAAAAAAGAAAAACAAAGCTGGGGGCATCACGTTGCCTGATTTCAAGCTGTATTACAAAACTGTGATCACCAAGACAGCATGCTATTGGCACAAAAACAGAATAGAGACTCCAGAAATGGACCCTCCAAATAATATTGGACAAAGCAGGAAAAAATGTCCAATGGAAAAAAGACAGTCTCTTCAATAAGTGGTGCTGGGAAAATTGGACAGCTACATAGAGAAGAATGAAACTGGACCATTCCCTTGTACCATAAACAAAGATAACTCAAAATGGATGAAAGACCTCAGTGTTAGACAGGAATCCATCAACATCTTATTAACTCTTTGTTGACGTTGGAAAACAGGTTTTCAAACAAGAGCCACCTCTGCCTGAAAACTGACATGTGTGCACAAGGATTCTGAGGTTGCTTTCAGACCAGGAGGAATAACAGAGGGCTATGGTTTCCTAGTGATATTTACCACGGACAAAAATGGCAATACATGTATTATAACCTTAAGCTAGTCTTCTATTTTTGTAATGTGTTCTCAGTCTTATTTCCTCCCAAATGTGAAATGGGATGACATTTTCTTGGAAATAGCCAATTGCCTTCTAAATAACAAAGTTTTATGAATACACAAATTCCCCACATAAGTTTTTCTATTCTTCAACAGACTGCCATTAGAATTTTAAAATCTATTCCTTAAAAAAAAAAAAAAAAAACTCTTCATCCTCTGGAAAATCAAAGCGACGAGGATTTGTTGATTCTAATATTGTTACTGTTACTGTTCCTTTTCCCTGTATTTTCTTTTACTAGTTCCTCCTTAAAGATGATGGGACGTTTTACCTTTCTTCATCCAAAGGTTCATAAAAATCTACACAGAAGAACGATCAAATTACAGAAGAAATTTGTGGAAGAATCAAAGGGGCAATCAAAATGCCACTAGACAAGAGAGAAAAACGTGGGGGATAAGCTAAAATTTAACTTTGTGCTTCTGGAGGAATGGTAGTTGATCAAAAAACCTATAGCAAAAACGGCAAAAGCGCAATTAATCCCCAGTCATGTGAGTAAGGGGACTCTGGAAGCAAAGGAGAGGAAAAGATAAATGAGAGGCTAGAGAGAAGAGCTCATGGGATCTCCTGGAATCTGAAAGGGAAAACGTGGACACAAAGTCAAAGCCAGGAAAGGCAACTGTGGCTGAGGAGAGATGGCGAAAAGAGGATTGCTTCTCGGGAGGGAGGCCTCTGCCTTCCAGATCATCTCCTTTGGGGAGAGATTTTGTAACCCTGAAGGCAGGAAGTGGCGCAAGCATAAAACAGAATTTGTTTGAAGGCCAAGTTCAAAGAAAGGACAACTCTTCTGGAAGGTAAACTCAATGAAACCCATGACCTTATATCAATAGCCACATGCTGGGAATCCACCTGCTACTACCATGTATTATGAAACCGGCCAGCTTGGTAGAACAATGTATGCAAAGGATTGATAACAGGACTCAACAACAGGAACAGTGACCTCAAGTCTTCCAAGGATAAGAACCAATCATGGTCTGTACAAATGGGTTTTTAAAAACAAGCTCTAAAAACTCTGAAGGGCCCCCCCTCACCTCTCTTTCCCCAACAGACTTAGAATTTAATTTAGGTCGGGGGTACAAGAAAACGTTCATTAATATTAATACTATTCCTGCACCCTGGCCTTGAACTTTAAGTCAGACCTGATTCCTCTAGGAAAACCCCATTTAGTTCCTTGATCTGAATGGACTGGATGATATTAAAGGATCATGAGAATTTCTTCTTCCCTGAAAGTTGGACGTGCGACTTCTCTGTGTTGGCTGTGGCAGGTAGCCTGCGGACATTAAGTTACTCCCCAGCCTGGAAAGGAAGTTCAAGTCAGAATAAAGTTAGACTGATGAAAATAAACACATTTTAAATTTGCGATTTCCTCAAATTTCTGGTTAATTTGGGGGGAGGGAGTAAAAATAACAATATTGAGAGCTTAATATTGCTGGAACTTTTCTCTTACTTGATCCTCACACCATCTCCTTAAAGAAATAAAAGTACAAGGTGCTGTGAAGTGTGTAAACCTGGCGATTCACAGACCTGTACCCCTGGGGATAAAAATACATTATATGTCTATAAAAACAAAAAAATTGGAAGGGGAGGCGAACCATAAGAGACTATGGACTCTGAAAAACAACCTGAGGGTTTTGAAGGGTCGGGGGTGGGAGGTTGGGGGAACAGGTGGTGGGTAATAGGGAGGGCACGTATTACATGGAGCACTGGGTGTTGTGCAAAAACAATGAATACTGTTACGCTGAAAAAATAAATAAATTAAAAAAAATAAAAAAAGAAATAAAAGTACAGGGAAGTTAAATCATTTACCAAGGTCACACACCGCAGGCCGAGAATTGAAACTCAGGCAACACCCATTATTTCTAACTGATCTTGGTCAGTGACTTTAGAACAGTGAGTGCAGCAGAACACACCACGGCAGGTCTGATTTTTGCCTGCCCCGTACTTCTCCCCACTCTCCTTCTTCCCAGTCCTGTCCATGTGATTGAGCTCTGTCCTCAGGAGCAATAAATGTCCCAGACCTGGTCAATGACAAAATGATCTTTCTTATCAAGCCAATTTGAGCTGGTTTCTGTCACCTGCTGCTGAAAGGGCCCTGACTAACGGAGTCCTCCTCTCAAGACTAAGGCATCTGACTAGAATTCGGGGATACCTCAGCTTTGCTCACCTACAGGTGTCTGTAGGGTCCTGGCTTTCCTTAGTCCCCGTGATCCTGACCATGCACTTGGGAGAGCACTTTGAATTTCTGGCCATGGCACAGTGGAGGCAGATGGAGACTGAGGGACTGAACACAGGGACAATGCTCTTTCCGCAACCCCGCGTAATGTGGAGAGCGTGGGCTAGAGATCCAGACTCCCCCACACCGCCCACAAACTCTGTGACACAGTCTCCTTACTGAAGGCTCCTTTCTGTGCCTGACCGTCCTCGTCTACAAGGTGGATAACGATAGCACTTACTAGCAGGGTCGTTCTGAGGATTAGATTTATGTATATCAAGCACTTAGAAGAGTGCCTGGCATATAGGAGACATTCCATAAATGTTCATAAGAACTCTATTAATTATTATGAATTCTGTAGGAGATAAATTAGAAAGAAAAGAGTCGTGAGACAGCCAGCCCAAGTAACCAGCCATCACAATACTCTAGGTAGGAGAAAATGAGGACAGGGAGAGAAAATGAGAAAAGGGGGACAGATATCAGTGATCCATCAGAGGTAGACTGATAGCATGAAGATCAATTAAGCAGAGGCAGGGCCTGGCTTCAGGGCGAGGAAGCCACGCAGATCACGCCATTGTGCTGCAGGAAGAGTAGAACCTGGAGAATTTAATTTCGTCTTCAGAACCAACTAAGCAGGATTCCTATCCTGCCTCTGCGGTTTTTTCTTTTTTAGCTGTGAAATTTTTGGAAAAATTATGAGCCCCTTTGAAGTTCTGATTCTTGGGCACCTGGGTGGCTCAGTAGGTTAAGCCTCTGCCTTCAGCTCAGGTCATGATCTCAGGGTCCTGGGATCGAGCCCCGCATAGGGCTCTCTGCTCAGCGGGGAGCCTGCTTCCCTCTCTCTCTCTCTCGGACTGCCTCTCTGCCTACTTGTGATCTCTCTCTCAAAAAAAAAAAAAAAAAAAAAGAAATTCTGATTCTTTGTCTTAGAATGGGTACAATACCAAGCTCTTACTCAAAAAGTTTTGTGGAGATAAATGAGGCAGGGAGGGTTTAGTAGCTCACACAAGAGATGGCACAGTGAGGTTTAACAAATCCTAGACATTATGAGTTGTAGGGTCGAAATGCCAGATTTCTTCAGATAAGTACCTAAGACCTTTCGGAGTTGTACCTATGTTCACCCAAGAGGCAAGTAACTTCATATCTGCCCCGTCGGCAGAAGTGTTCCAAAAAGCCACAGTAACTTTAAGCAGCCCCAGACGTAGCACACTATTTGAGCTGGACTCGCTGGAACGTGCTCCGGCTTGGACAGTGGATGCGTTTCGGTCTAAGCATTTCTGCCTCAGCACCTACCTCTGATTTCTGGCCACTCTTGTAAAGTTCTGGCAGCTGTAGGAGGGTCTCTGCAGACACATCTTTCTCCAAGACACCATAAATGACAGGAGGGGCGGAAGTGAAAAGGAGGTTGAACAAGATCAAAACCCAGTAGTCAGTCATGGAGGTTCCTGAAAATCCACAAAAGAACTGGTACCAGAAAAGGAGGTTCACATAGGCCTAGGGACACAAGAGGGAATATTTGCGTCTTAGAAACAAACAGCCACATGTGTGCCACGAGCACACAAGCCACCTGCTGCCACGGTCAGCTGTGTGATCCCGGCCCCTCTCTCTCTCTCCCTTAGCAAAATGGAAGACCACAACTTACCTTGCCGTCTTTTGAGGAT
Source organism: Meles meles (assembly GCF_922984935.1). Taxonomy (NCBI): domain Eukaryota; kingdom Metazoa; phylum Chordata; class Mammalia; order Carnivora; family Mustelidae; genus Meles; species Meles meles. The sequence goes on from NC_060067.1 coordinate 28,991,007, forward strand.
ACGTGTTTTATTAAAGGAAAATACGACATACATATACACACATACATACATACACACGCACACGCCCCTTCCTGTGGCATACGGGTCCGGTTCTCACCCTCTTAACAACTCGGGAATTTCTGTGGCCCCATTTTAAAGATGAGGAAACTGAGGCACAGACAGGCTAAAGAACTTGCCCTAAGTCATCTGTCTCATCAGTAACAGTTGTGAGACAGCTAGTTACACAGTAACAGAGCCAGTGTTCAGACTGAGACACCGCTTCTGCACGGAGCGATCCTAGCCCTGTGCCTGGTACATAGCAGGCACACAACAGATTTTCATCCTCCTGCTTTCTAGGTTCAAGATTACTTTTGAGTGGTGGCAGTGAGCTCGGGGATGAGGAACTTCCCAGGACATGGGCTCTCCCTGCTAACACTGGGACAGTCCCAGGCGAGCCAGCACAGGGGGTCGCCCTAGAGGCTAGAAACATGCATTCCCCCAAGGTTTCCTCCAGTGTTTTGCCTCAGACAAATGGGGTCCATGACTGCTAAAGCTCTGTGCCCTCAAGCAAGGCAGGCCCCAGGAAAGGCCCCTGGACTTAGGGTTAGGAGTTGTATTCAGGGCCTGAAGACACTTCCTACTGCTTTTTTTTTCCACTTTAGGCCATTTTCCTAACCTTTCTGAATTTTGATTTCCTTGTCTGAAAGTGAGAATTATACCACCTCCGAGCTTACTATCAGGATCCAGTTAGAAGGTGCTCATGACCTGTAAAGTGCCTTACAAGTAGGAAGATGGTACTATTGGCATTCCAGATGGGACTGTCGGCATTCTAGACGCAGAGCCATACTTAAGGATAACAGCTACAATCCTCAGCACGGGGTTTCTTAAATCTAGGGACTATGGACACACCCCGTGCCCCACTCCTGCAAACGTATCAATTTGGGGTACATGTGTTTTGGGGAATGAATTCATAGTCTTCATCAGTATCTCAAAAGTCTTCTAAGACCTGAGAACCACAGTCTCGGAAAGACAAGTTACCTGAATGACTTCTGGTACTGGCCTTTTTCTCCATAGTTTACAACACATTCACTGTTTTGCTAGGTAAGTAAGAGGCAGGAGTGAGTCAGGAGAGTACCAGTGTGAACGGTCACCCACGGTGTCACAGCAGGAGACCCAGAGTCCCTGATCCCTGGTCATGGAGTATCTCCTGATACACACTGGCCCACTCTCCAAGGGCACATGACACCCCTCTTCCTAATACTAGTGTTCCTTACTCTTTGGGTTTAATCTGGGCTTAAAAGGAAAGGGGTGGGGTTGGGATACACCATAAGAGGAGCAGGTAGAAAAAGGCAAAAGCGTTTTTAAAAAAAAAATTAAGAGAATCCTCCCTAAAAGTCAGTGACTACTATATCAAGTCCTGGAATTTTAAAAAAGCTTATTGTGCTGCAGGACAAAAAAAGCAAAATGCTCTGCTCACCAAGACACACACACACACATACACACACACACGCACAGATCTAAATTACACATTTTGGAATACATGTAGAATGACCTATTAAGAAGTTATTTTTTTTTCCTAAAGGTGGTATTTCGAAAGAGTGATATAAATTGATGTTCACTATTCACCCACTACCTATGGACCTAAATCTAAGAAATGTGGTCTAAAAAATCATGACATATTTACATAATCACTTGCCTAGAAGGAACTTTAGTGAAGCAATCTAAGGTCATGATCTTGTAAAGGAGGAGACTGAAACTTAAACGGCATGCCAAAGATCAGACGCTAGGACTTCTCATCGAATTCTGCCCCTCGAGGAATGACACAGTCAAAATTAAGTTCTCCGGCCGCCAAATAACTCCCGAGTGCAAATACATTTTACAGGCTTGCTAGAGAATTCTTCATTTGTGAGTGTCAGCCAGCTACGGGCTAAGGCGTGAGCCTGGGTTTTCAGCGGCATCTGCGTCTTCAATATACAACACAGACACCAGTCTGGGGACGGCAGATAGTTTTGGCTAGCTCCTGGAAAATGGAAGCAAACCTTTTCATTCTCTACTGACAGATAGCATTAAACATTTCATAATTCTGCTTGTCACCACCTCTCCATGGAAGGTCAAAACCCGGGTCTTAAATGAACCAGACAGGACTTAATGGGATGGAACAGCACAGGGAACAGGAAATGCCAGCAGAGGGACAAGCCCAGCAATTTGCTGTCATCGGCTGAACCGACATAAGCACGTTCCCAGCTCACTGCCAGGAAGGCAGCAGCAGCGCTCCCGCTGCTCTCGAACATCAGTAAGCCAGGCGCCCTCACGCAGGGCACGTCCTCTCCATCCCTGCCACAAGCAGGATACGAAAGTGAGGAGGGGGAAGGGACAAATTTTCTGGGGCTACGTACCACATTCTTGTAGAAAAAATAGAGAATCATATTGGAGAGTCGCGTGTAACACCAGTGCCCGTGGACCAGGAGGAGCTTGCCGAGATGCTTAAACTGAGCAACGGCAAAGTCGCTGGCCATCACCGCCTGCAGGGGCAACGAGGAGAGGACACGTTCACAATCAGACACGTTCACACAGACGCAGCTCGGCAGCCTGACGACCAGCGGGCTCCCACCGGCCCAATCTGTTGTTGAAACCAGCACAAAACAGAGCAACCCCGAACAAAAACTCATGAACACAGAGTGGTAGTCAGCCTTCCAACATGGCCCCAGGAAACAAGAGCTCTCTTTGGCTAGCAGTGATGATGGGACTCCAGCACATGCACTTTCCCAGAAAGCTTTTATCTGACTTTTGTGCCTAAAAAACTATCCAGCATGCACACCACACACACACACACACACAAATAGGACACTCCCCTCTCCCTCATTCTCAAATATCATCTTCTTCCCTCCCTCTTTAGGTCTGTGGGTCTTTATTCAAATCCTTAGTAGCTTTCTTCAGTGTCTAAAGTCACTCAGTTATTTCAGGGCTAAATATATATATTATTATGATCTAGAGGAGCTATCTATTTTTTTTTTAAGATTTATTTATTTGACAGAGAGAGATCACGAGTAAGCAGAGAGGCAGGCAGAGAGAGAGGAGGAAGCAGGCTCCCCGCTGAGCAGAGAGCCCGATGCGGGGCTCGATCCCAGGACCCTGAGATCATGACCTGAGCTGAAGGCAGAGGCTTAACCCACTGAGCCACCCAGGTGCCCCGAGGAGCTATCTATTTTAAACTGAAGGAGCACACACTCCAACTTACCCAGGAAAACACCCCAATACCCACAAAGTAAATAATAGACACACTTCCTGCATCCCACTCCTGATCTAGCCACAGCCAGCCTCACTCTACCACCGAGGTTTCCCCATGGGAATGCTGCCCTTGGATAGGCGGGTCAAGTTCATGGTACTTGGGCGCATGAAATCCACTCACCTGCATGCCTTCTTGACCTGAGATCCCAATCCCGATGTCTGCCACTTGAATCATGCTGACATCATTGGCACCATCGCCTTCAGGAGGCCGAAGAAAAGGCAAGAAACATAGGAAGGGTAAAGAACAAAGGCAAACTTTGCAAAGCAACAGTGACCACTCACGCAAACAAATCCTTCGACGTTTATCCCAAGTCCGGAAGTTACCTGGAAGCTCATGAAATGGGCATTACATGCATCCCGCTGTCATCAGGAAGATTTCTGAACTCAGTAACGCCTAAAAATCCTTCACGTGAAGGCACCTATCTGGACTGATCTCCCCCTTTTCCATGCCACTCACTCTACTTTCAATTTTCCAAATACCTCTGCTCCTTCGGGCCACCGCACCTGTGGTTTCTGTAGCCTCGGACACCGGCCTCATGGGGCTGGACTTCCCTTGCCCTTGCCCTCAGCTCTGATGTCACTTCCTCTGGGAAATCCTTCTCATAGTCCCGTTACATTAGATGCCTCTTCCTGAGATCCCCGTGCCATATCATATGCACCATATGATATTATGGTTGTTATATATTTCTTGGTCTCCCCAACACATTGGAAGCTTTTTAAGGGGAAGTATTACATTTCTGTTAGTAATGAACACTTATTCCCAACAGCCATCAACCATTCACCTGTTTTCAGTGCCCTGATTTTCCCTGGGAACTTTGAGGCCACATGGTTTGTTAGGATGAACTCAAAAGCCCCAGATTTAGGGTGGCAATTAACCCAGGCCTAGACATTTAGCACCATCTGTTCCCTGGCTCAGAGATGGGTACAAGACTCAACTGATGTAACTGACATGTCCAGGGGTTCTAGTCCCGGGAACATCTGGATCTAGGGGCTTGAAGAACTCATTCATTCATATGTCTATTCAAGAAGCCAAACAAAATACCTTATTCTGATACTTTACTCCAGCAACGTGAAAAGAGCTATCTTTTCACTCAGGTTGCTAATAGGGTAGGATGTAAACCTAGGAATTTGGGGGCTGTATCAGCACACTGAGGGGAGGTGCTACCAGAGACTAAAAATAATCCTGATGAAAACAGAGACTATAAGAGACGGCTGAGCCCTCATCTTGCCATTTTCCAAACTCTGGAGTAGCTCAGAACTGTTAGACCGGTTCTCTCTACCACGTATACTCATTTACTGGTGATCCCGTCTAAAATTAAGACCTTAAGTATCACCCAGATTTATAATTCCCAAATTTATATCTCCAGTCAGTCCCTTATTGCTACATTCCAGACTTTGTATCCAGCTGCCTGACACATCCCTGCTTAGATCTCTAATGGACATTTTCATGCTTAACATGCCTAAGACCCAGCTCCGGATTCCCCTGGCTCCATCTTTTTTATTTTTATTTTTTAAGATTTTATTTATTTATTTGAGAGAGAGAGAGAGTAAGAGAGAGCATGAGAGGTGAGAGAGTCAGAGGGAGAAGCAGACTCCCCATGGAGCTGGGAGCCCGATGCGGGACTCGATCCCGGGACTCCGGGACCGTGAACTGAGCTGAAGGCAGTTGCTTAAACAACTGAGCCACCCAGGTGCCCTCCCCTGGCTCCATCTTGCAGAGACAAGATCTTATTTCCCTTAACTCCTTCTATTATATAACATTTAAATTCATCAGCAAACATTGGCAACTCTTTCTGTCTATGACGTGACCATGTTTCCCCACCTCTTCTACTCCCATCTGGGCTCAAGTCACTGCCAGCTCTTGCCTGAATTATCCCAGTAGCCTCTCAACTGGTGTCCTTACTTATGTCCTTGCACCTGATCTTTACTCTTCAACACAGCAGCCCTGGAATCCTCTGAAACGTAAAGCAGATCATGTTCCTTCTTTGTTCAGAGCCCTCCAAAGACTCCTTATCTCTTCAGATAAAAGCCAAACACTGGGGCATCTGGGTGTCTCAGTTCGTTGAGCATTCGACTCCCAATCTGGGCTCAGGTCATGATCTCAGGGCTTGTGAGTCTGAGCCCCAGGTCAGGCTCCATACTGGGTGTGGAGCCTGCTTAGGATTTTCCCTCTTCCTCTGCCCCACTCCCCTTAAAAAAGAAAGGCCAAAATTTATAATGGCCTCCAGGCCACCTGTCATCTTCGCCCATCACTAACCTACAGAAAACCCTTCCCTTTGCTCCATCTGCTTTGGCTTGGAACATAGTAACTTGGCCCATGGCCTTCACTTTCCCTGACCTCACCAGGAATGTCCTCCTCTCAGATCTCCCATGGCTCCCTTATCATTCTCTTCAAGTCTCTGCCCACACGCAGGCTTCTTAGGGATACTGTCTCTGAAAAACACTGAGGCTAGCAGCCCTCCTCCTGTCCCCCCAGTGTTCTACATCCCCTGGCTCTGCCTTTTTATTTTTTTTAAAAATAGCATTTGCACTACCTGATTCATATTTATGCCTTTTCTGTTTTGTTTCATTTTTTACTCTATGCCTCCTACGGAATGTAAGCTCAAGGAAAAAGTACTTTGTCAATTGTATACACTCTTTTATCTCCACTGCCTAGCAAAATGTCTGATAAACAGAAGGCACTCAATAAATATCTGCTGAATGAATACTTAAATGATTTGTTCATGCCCCTGAATTCAACTCTTCTGAAGGTGGCACTCCTAGACTTGGCAGTTCTAGGATTCAGTACATTGATCCTCCTTGCCTTGGTGGATTTGGTGATCTGACAAGCAACCCAAGGCCCTACCTTACTGTTTTTTCTTTCTTTTCTTTTTCTTTTAAGACTTTACTTATTTATTTGACAAAGAGAAACACAGCAAGAAAGGGAACACAAGCAGGGGGAGTGGGAGAGGGAGAAGCAGGCTTCCCACAGAACAGGGAGCCCGATAGGGGGCTTGACCTCAGACCCTGGGATCATGACATGAGCCAAAGGCAGATGCTTAACGGACTGAGCCACACAGGCGCCCTTGTATTGTTTTCCATGTCACATTCCTACTACACGGTTCATAGCAGGTGGTCAAATAGGCGAGGAAGGGAAAGTGGGGAAGGAGTAGAGAGTGGAGAGTAAGAAGGGAAAAAAGGGAGAAGGAACGTGGGGATGGAAAAGGACAGACAGAAGGATAAACAGGCATATGGGAGGGAGGACAGACAGAAAGCAGCGCCGGATGTGGCAGGAAAGAGAGCAGCGTGCGGCCGGATCCCCTCCCCTCTCACCGATGGCCAGCGTCATCACCCGGAGATGGTTGCGAACCAATTTCACCACCTCGCTCTTCTGCAGGGGGGTGGCTCGGCAGCAGACCACAGCCTGACAGCAGGCAGTCAGCTCCAGGAACTGCCTCTGCAGACTCTCCTGCAGAGCAAACTCCAGGGCCTTCCCGGTGATGATGAGGCCAGCCCGCAGCCGGGAGTCCTGTGTGGCTGGAAGCTGGGACACACCCTTCCGCGGTGACACTCGCTCTAGAGAGGCTGGATTCTTCTCCTGAAGTTCCTTCAGAATTGTGCTCATCAGCCTCTCGCAGGCATCCTTGAGACAAGAGGTCAAGACAGTTAGCCCTAGGGGTCCCTTGATGGCGATATCCAGGTAATTTATCATTGTCATTCTTTAGCAACTGCTGTGTCAAGGCAACCCCGTGTAGTGAGTCATCAGTTACTTCCCAAGCCCTCCCAGCTCTTCCGCAGAGATTTCCATGTCTCTGTGGGCACCAGGTCATAGGATAGAAGACATCTCACGTACAGTGCTATGACTAAAAATAACTTAGAATTTCTTTATTTGTATAATTTCCCTTCTCAGATAGGCACCCTCGAGAGTCCTCTGATCTTTTTCGACCACTTACTACCTGCTTGACTTTAGGCAAATTATGTCGCCTCTTGGAGCCTCAACTTTTTCACGTGAAAGATGCAAATGTCGGGGCACCTGGGTGGCTCAGTGGGTTAAAGCCTCTGCCTTCAGCTCAGGTCATGATCTCAGGGTCCTGGGATCGAGCCCCGCATCGGGCTCTCTGCTCAGAAGGGAGCCTGCTTCCTCCCTCTCTCTCTGCCTCCCTCTCTGCCTACTTGTGATCTCTGTCTGTCAAATAAATAAAGAAAATCTTAAAAAAAAATGCAAATGTCTACACATCATAAGGTCATCGTGAAGAATGGATGAGAGAACACGCGCTCCTTGTGTAGGCAAGGCACGGCATTTAAAGCAATAGTTATTAGCACTGTTACCTTCTTTTGGATTCAGCATTCATTCATTCATTCATTCACTAAGTATTTATTGAGAAACCACTTTATATTAGAAAACATTCTAGGCCCTGGGGATTGACCAACGAGTGCCAAAAAAAAAAAAAATCTGTGCTCTCTTGGAGCTTACATTCTGGTTGAGATGTTGTCAGTGGTGCTGGTCATGCTGGTTTGAATACATTTCTCTACTCTCCTCACCCCCACAGAGTCAGAAGTACTATGAAGATAGATATCATTTTTAATTTACTTTTGAAGCCTTCACAATGCCTAAAAGAGAGTCACATCAGTCACTGAATACTTACTGGATGGATTCTACTCAAGAAGACTAATAATAAAATTATCCAGAAATTACTGTGTCAGGGGATCACCAAGGACAGAACCTAACAAAATCCAGGAGCCCTGAATTTAAGTTTAGACGTTAAGACTGAAAGAAAAGAAAAGAAAATACCCAAAACTGAAAGTTTATTCATAAGGGAACCCCTCACTCAGAGGTCATTCACTCTTATTTCAAATGCTACTTAATCAAGTATTTCTCAGCCCACGACAAAATCAAATGGATTGAGAAGAAATAGATATAGATACGTAACATGACACAAGAAAGATTTCATAACTACAGAAGCCTACACACAAGACCTCCAATGTTATTTTTTAAGATTTTAAAATCTTAAAGAGAGCACAAAGAGAGAGCACAAGCAGGGGGAGAGGGAGAGGGAGAAGCAGGTTCCCCACTGAGCAGAGAGCCCAACACAGGGCTCGATTCCAGGACCCTGAGATCCTGACCTGAGCTGAAGGCAGACACTTAATCGACTGAGCCACCCAGGCGCCCCAGAATTTCAGCTTTAAAATGGTGCTACCCAGCAACCTGGACGTTAGGAACAAATCTGACCCTATACAACTCAAAAACCTCCTAGGGAAAGTGTATGAGGACAAAGACAAATGACAAGCCCTTTATATGCTCAATATTATAGCAAAAAATTATTTTTGAAAACCTTCTAGAGTTTGGTTACATTAAAATGATACATTTAGAAGGTAACACAGCCTGACGTCATTGAAAATCAGCGTATCAACATGAGATGATACTGAAGGTATACATTAAGTGAAAAAATACAATACTACAAATACAGCCTTTGCATGCTCGTAGTGCATAGAATAAAGTCTTGAGTGGTTGCCCTCCAAAATGTAAACCTAAATTATCCATAGTTTTATGATTCTAGATGTTTTTATCCCTTTGAATATATATTTCGTTTATAAATTAACATTTTCATTTTAGAAATATGTATAATACACACACACACACACACACACACACTCTCAATGTCCTTATTTGTAGATTCTCTATGTGTGAATTCACTTACTTGCTAAAATTGATCTGGAATCCTATAATCAGTACTTGTAGTGTTTTGTGGTCATTTGTGGACATGCACAGAGAGAAAAATTTGAGTTGTGTGATAGGACCCCAGCTGAAATCGAATGAGGAGATGCTCCGTCTTCTTAACGTCAGCTCCCATACTGTAAATAAGTACCCTTATTGGGTGATACCTTTTCTTTTCCTTCCTTTTCTTTTTAAAAAATTTTATTTATTTATTTGACACAGAGACACAGTGAGCACAAGCAGGGGAAGCAGCAGGCAGATGGAGAAACAAGCCCCCCACCAAGCAGGGAGCCCAACAGGGGACTCGATCCCAGGACCCGGGATCATGACCTGAGAAGAAGGCAGACACTTAACTGACTGAGCCACCCAGGTGCCCTGGTGACACATTTTCTGTATGTTTCTTTTTCTTCATTTCATCATTTAAAATGGTCTCCAAGCCTCGTGCAGAAGTGCCACTGAGTCGTCCTATATATAAGAAGGTTGTGATGTGCCTTGCAGAAAGAGGAGATAAGCCTCACGCAGGCCTGAGTTATAGTGCTATTGGCCATGAATTCAATTTTATTGAATCAACCATACATATATAGTAAGTTGTTGTTAAAGAGAAACACACACGGAACAAGGTTATAAACTGATTGGTTGACAAAACAAAATGTTGCAACCAAAGGCTTATGGGAACCTATGCTTCCTCCGGGGGTAATAGTTCCGTATTCACTAATTCAGTGTTTAGGGCAACTTTATAGAATTTAACTCCATGAATAATGAGAATAACTATAGATAGATAAATACAGGTTACATAATACATAATACAATACAAAACACACGTGACACGTTTTCAGCGGGGGGTACTTAGACAAGTCACAACCTTTTGGAGTTTCAGCCTATAAAAATGAGGATAATTTTATCTGATCTGTCTACTTGTTATAACTGCCAAGGAAGATCTCATATGAGAAAGTCTCTTATAACAGGAAAATAAAGAGTTATTATCTCAGGAGAAAATTTTAAATGAAATCATAAAAATAAACCTCAAAAAATTAGATGATGGATCCTGAAAGAGCTTTAAGTATCACAAAGCAGTAAATGATCCATGATATGGGGGCCGCCTACATGGCTCAGTTAGTTAAGCATCTGCCTTAGGCTCAGGGTCTTGGGATCGAGTCCCATGTCCGGCTCCTGGCTCAGCCTCAACCAGGAGCCTGCTTCTCTCTCTTCCTCTGCCCCCTCCCACCCCTGGCTCATGCTCACTCTCGCTCTCTCTCTCTCTCTCTCAGTTGTGCTATCTCAAATAAATAAATAAAATCTTAATAAATAAGTTATCCAAGATAGGATTGTATTAACCCCGTCCTGAAAAAAAACCCAAAACTTTTATGAAAATGGAAACTGTGTAAAGTTTATAAGTGGCTACATTTATTGTAATCCAACTTACAAATTTAGGAATAGGAGTTGATGGAAATTCATAAAGCTGAGTGACTACACTAAAAAAATGACCAGATGTTCTACTAGTTTCCAGGTGGCCCACTTAGAATGTCACAGGCATAATTTCTTCACTAAGTGACAAACCAGGTTCAACGATCTTTCTTTTTTTAATTCTTAACATCTCCTGCTGGAGAGGAAGGAGTGGAGGAAAAAAACTAATAATAGTCACTGAGCCCCTACTATGTGCCTGGCATTTTATATACTTGGACTTGAATCACCACAAAACTAAATTACGTTCACTGTGTACTGTTTAATTATCTGGAAAATTCACACAAGGTGGAATAGCTTTCAATAGTAAAAAAATTTATTTTTTGCACTTAGAACAGCCCATAGTGGATACTGCAAAAAGACTTCTTGAATTGTTAAGTTTTAAATGCCTCTAACTATAAATTATATGTTTACAGATAAGTTCTGCAATCCTAATGACTTTACTGCTCACGAAAGCATCAAAATCAAACATCAAGAATTGACTTTTCTTTTTTAATGTTCATTAAGCCCCTTTTCTCTGCCAGGCACTACATGTTTAATTTATAATCTACATTTTCTCATTTCATGCCCACAACAACCCTACCAAATAGGTATTACTCTTACATCACAGGTTAAGTAAAAGGCCCAGAAGAAAACTCCCCAAGGTCACATACCTGATCACAGGCAGGCCAAGCACATGAACCTGGGGCCTACCAACCTTATAGCACAGCCATTTTATTTATCTTTCTATTTTTTTTTTTATTTTTTAAGATTTTATTTATTTAGGGCGCCTGGGTGGCTCAGTGGGTTAAGCCTCTGCCTTCAGCTCAGGTTGTGGTCCCAGGGTCCTGGGATCGAGCCCCGCATCAGGGTCTCTGCACTATGGGGAGCCTGCTTCCTCCTCTTTCTGCCTGTCTCTCGCCTACTTGTGATTTCTGTCTGTCAAATAAATAAATAAAATCTTTAATTAAAAAAAATTAAAAAAAAAAAGATTTTATTTATTTATTTGACACAGAGAGAGACACAGCGAGAGAGGGAACACAAGCAAGGGGAGTGGGAGAGGGAGAAGCAGGCTTCCCACTGAGCAGGAATCCCAATGCAGGGCTTGATCCCAGGACCCTGGGATCATGACCTGAGCCGAAGGCAGACAGACGCCTAACGACTGAGCCACCCAGGCACCCCTAGCACAGTCATTTTAGTGACCAAAATGACTAATGACAATTTTCTTGTGTTCAGCCCCTGCTGATACTGGAGGCTGCCTAGTGATTTTGGTTATGGCTCTCTGGGCCACAGACAACTGCCAAGGAGACCTCATTCTGTGTTGAATAAGGAAAATTCTCTTTCCTTAAAATGTATGATCTGGTTAGGTATTGGCTGAGGCCCGACCTTAAAAACATGGCTAACCAAACATGGCAGCCTGTGACAGAACCCCAAGATGGGATCCAGATGGGAAACTCCAGAGGATTTCTGAAAGGCAGGATGCTGCCAGAGAATGGATGTCATTGATTAAGTCTGACTATTGAGGAAGGAGGGAGGAAGGTTTTCCAAGCTAATTAAATAACATGCACAAATCTCAGAGAATATTACCATATTGGAAAAACTTTTTTAAAATGCCTGTTTAACTGATCAGAACACTTGTGTTAGAGATTAATGGGGGTGAGGCAGGATAATTTAAAAAATAAGGTGGATCCAAACCTCTTAAATTCCTTCTTAAGGAAAAAAAAAAAAAAATTCCCTTCCCTGAGAACAATTTGAAATGCGATATTCTCAACAGCACCATACCTAAGAATTACCACTAGAGGGCATAATTATCCCGAGAGTCCATTTTTGTAATTAACCATAAATATATTAAAGTGTTCAACTGATTTTGATAGAAATAACCACCTCCACTTGAAATAGAGGTATAGTCCTGTCCCAGAACTTGATATATTTTGCCGTTATGGGCTAAATCTTAAATCCCTGGAAACTGAATATGGGGGAGGGGAGGCAAATAAAAAATAAGACGCAACGTTCTTTAGCAATAATTCTTTTGAATCATGTTTAACCATGAAGCCTTTAGAAGGAGTACGGTACCTTCCCAAGTACAAGGTAGGCTGCTAAATAGAAGACATGATTATCCAGCTAAGGGTTACTGGGGGTTTTTTCCTCCCTACAGTCATCCAATCACAAACGCTCCCCTGGCTAAGAAAAAGGAAAAGGACAGATTCAGTCTCATTATACGTACTTTACTCTGGGTATTGAGGATAAAGAGTTTGTCATCCGCCTCCAGGAGTTTGCACGCATAAGCTATGTTGACAGCTGTCTCCTGCTTGTCCCCTGTCAGCATCCAGATCTTGATGCCGGCTTTCTGAAGGGCCTCGATGGACTCAGGGACTCCCTCCTGCAGACGGTCTTCAATGCCTGTAGCACCTAAAAGACAGCCGGATGCAAAGGGCTTGTGAGAAATCAAAGCCAGCAGAAGCTCACCTGGGCTATAATGGAACTCTGTTAGCGCCATCCTGAGCTACACACGGTTCCAGTAGCTTCCGGGCATTCAAAGCAAGTGTGAAGACCCAGCCAAAATCATATACAATATCATATCTGGGGAAGGAAGCCTTAGGAATCACTGAGCTTATTAAACTTACTTATTCTCCTTTTGGTTAGCTTCCCTCTCTGTAAACTGAGGAAAGCTCGTAGTTTCAGTTACTTATGTAACTTTGCTCTATAATTTTATAATTCTGTGGTACTCCTGACGGTAAGGCAGGCGTTTGAGGAATGCCCTTGCCAATAAGTTGCTTATGTTATGAAAGAGCATTGAAAATAGATATTACAAGTCTGCAAGTCCCTTTTCTAAACCAACGGGGGCCAGATAAGCTTTGGAATTTGAAAGTTTTTCAGATTTTAGAAAGGTAATGTAGTGCATCTAGGTTTTTGAAATATCCGCTAATGAAGCATATTAAGATTTCTGTAGCAAAATTTATAATGTTTGTACTAATTAGGATAATAAAGACTCATAAAATCTTATCAAATCAGGACTGATTTTATAGCCAAATGCATTCTGGCCTTAAACCCACAGAGCATTTTTGAGTTTGGAATTTCAGAGGAAACGTGGACCCGTACTATGGACACTGCACAGAGAAAGGACACAGATTAGTTATCATCACTCTTCTTGCTCCATACGAAGTGAGATCCTTGTTCTTCTGTGAACCAGAGGAATGGAGCTCAGAGACAGGTCTCCCGGTATGTGAGCACTCAGATTAGAGTTTAAATCTCCAGACTCTTGAGACGGGGGGATTCTCAACCCTGGCTGCCTCTCAGCCTTCCTTGGGGAGCTTTTAAATATACAAACGCCCCAGCCACATGTCAGATCAATGGAATCAGAACCCCTGAGAATAGTTTAAAGTGCTGCAGGTGATTTCAGGATGCAGCTCAGTCTGGACAAGAAGTGTCCGCTGTGCATTCTTTAGCTGCAATCAGGACATAAGAGAAGAGAAAGAAACAAATTTCATTGGTCCAATAGTAGGCCCAGAGTAAAGAACGTCAGCCCTGGAACTAGGCAGATTTGAGTCTCCCTCCAGCTCTGCCAGCTAGTAGCACGGGACTTTGAATGGGTCAACGAACTGCTCGGTGCTCTAAAGTTTCCTCTAAATATGAGAGATTTGACGTGCAGATTCGAAAGACTGCACATTTCAAGCACTTTAACCAACGCCCGGGAAGAAACTTCAACTGGATGGCCTCTGGAACCAGGATATGTATTTGACTTGATATTCTATCAGGTTTTAAATGATCTTCTTAAAGATGACCACCCTGATCCCACCATAAATGACGTCTAGTTTACTACAGTGGAAAGCAGAATGAAAAGAATTAGAAATGGGGTACAGATCAGACTGGACAGGGTGGAGAACTACTTGCTCTATCAGATCAAAGTGGTGGTGTGTGGGGGGCAAACCACTGGTGAATGACTTTAAACTGAGAACTACCCAGTGTTTTCCAAAGTTCTCTATTTTGACCATACAAGAGAGTCTACCTACCAAGTAAAGTGAGCTTGTTCTCCAACCTCATGGCAGATTCAAGGAGTAATTCTTCCCTGTGGTCAATGCTGGTTTCAGCTAAAAAATGGTTTCTTAGCCACTCTGTGTATTCAGCGTCACTCATGACCTGCAGTGCGGGGGAGAAAAGAGCTATGAGAAAGGTCATATCGTCTTGCAGGATCCTGCCAGGACCGACCACTAGGTAATCCAAGCTTAGACCGATCCAAGCTAGGTAATCCTGTCTTCATTCCTCATGCCACAAGCTTTCTGAGATCAAACGACTGTAACACTGATGATGGATGGCCCCACTAGCTCAGTACCTCTCGGAAATCCTAGGCATCATATATGATGAAAAGGGATTAATTTAATTAAGCCAGGGACTATGCTATTGGAAGAGGTCTCCACTTGGTAGTTAAGTCTAGAAAGATCTTAACGGCACAGTGGAGAAAGTGGTGTCAGGACTGCTCAGTTCCAAGTATTAGGGGGGCAAGCAGCACCACCGGTATCTTCTGATGATTAGTTTACGGGGTAGTTATTTGAAAAAGTTAGAAGAGGGAGGGAACCATACATGTGAAACAAGGAAGGACTCTTCCAGAAGAAATTCAATGGAATTCCTGGAGAAGGAATCCATGGTACATTTTCCTTCTTTAGGTTGCCATAGAGAGAGAAATCTACATTTCAAGTTTCCCAGTGGACCTAGGACGAATCTGATATCTACTGGGCTGCATTTTTTTTTTTTTTAAATATTTTATTTATTTGACAGAGAGAAATCACAACTAGACAGAGAGGCAGGCAGAGAGAGAGGAGGAAGCAGGCTCCCTGCGGAGCAGAGAGCCCGATGCGGGGCTCGATCCCAGGACCCTGGGATCATGACCTGAGCTGAAGGCAGAGGCTTTAACCCACTGAGCCACCCAGGCGCCCCTGGGCTGCATTTTTATCAGGGGCAGGATCATTCCACTTGAAAAGGTAGAACTCTCTCCTTTTCCTTTGATCTTGAAACTTTCGATGCAGCTGGTTGACTAAGTGTTGACTAAGAGTCTGCAACAGATCCCAGGTGCCCTAAGGCAGATCGTAAGAACTAGAATTTGGTGAAGAAACAAGAGATCCCTATGTTTGCCTTAGGTTCTAGTATAGTCTCCAATTCAGGCTTCCAGGAGGAAATCATAATGAATTGCAATTCATGCACTGAGACTTTGAATTGCATGTATCTACCTGTCTTTTATACTCATTGGAGCTCAGAATGACAGAGTGAAATCAATACTCTGGCTTCTAACACAGCAAAAAAATTAACCACAGGGTTTAGAGGGAGAGGAAGTGGGGTGGGGGAGTGTTATAGGGAGAAGAGGCAAAGAGGTGGCAAGATGAATTTCTTGGTTCTTTTCTAGCATTTCCCTTCCATGGGCTTGTCGTTCTTTGTTTCATGTTCTTCTGTGTTCATCAAAGTCTCTGTTACACCTCTACAGCTAACTCCCTTCCCTTCCCCGTAAGACAGCCTTCTCTTGTCTCAACCCCCCACTCGACTCTCTCATTGCAGCTGAGAAGCTTGACTTGGTCAATACCCAAGCCGCATCCTACTGGCATAAAAACGTGACCGATTCACTTGAAAAGGGCTCCAGGTCTGTTTCCCCCATGTCTTCAGGGGAGGGTCTGGTAATCTAACCCCTCAACTCCTTGGAGTTCTGTCTTCTTCCTTACTACTTCAGTGTTTTAGAAAGCATACACAACATCTCAGGATTATTCTCAACAAGAGAATAATCCATACTGATATAACATTTAATAAAATTACTTGGATTGATAGATAAAGACTTATGAGCATGTAAGGAAAAATTGTGAGACCTTTAGGGGAAAATTAAGGCCAGTCTCTGGCCTCATTCTTTCCAAAGAACATTTAATGCAGGGATGATATTTACAAAGAGGGAAAAGAAAGTAGGTCTAGGGACTTGTAGATTTTTATTTCCAGCCACACTGCAGCTAACATACTAAAGCACTCACAGACACACTGAAACAGGGGAGAACTCTGGAAACAGAACTTTCAGGTGTCCTTCTGGCAAAACACTGAGAACAAACTCCAACCAATCAATGCATATGGAAGCAGACGCTGTGAATAGAGAGCCTGCGATCCAAGAGCTTCCCAACCGTGCGGATCAGGGTTTGATGCATGCTCGACCCCAAGCAGTGAGGGCCACCCGAGCGAAAGAATGAACACGATGGGCCCGACTCCAGTAGCCTCACCTTCTTCGCTATACATAAAGTGCGTAGGCCCCGTCTGGCATAGTCATCCAAGTGTTTCTGGGTTTTCTCCCTTATTATCATCTGCTGTTTCTCCAGACTTGCTCCATCTGAAATAATTAACAAAACAAGTATTCCCACCAGTCTGCCCAATTACAGAGATGTGTTTACAAACCATGGTATAGTTTCCAACCCACAACAAACAAAAGACCTTGTAGTTTTGAATCCCAAATGCACATTTATAAAAGGGACCCTGAATAAATCTTTCCCGTGTTCCCTTCCTCCTGGGAAGAGGCAAGTACCAAGCACTTAATACAAACACCGTTCCCACACCATCAATGACAATAGTAACAAGAACCGTCATCATTCTAGCTGCCGTTCACAGAACACTTGCCAGTGGGGCGGCACTGGGCAGAGGCTCTATGTGTAGTGGACACGGTATGCCATCAAACCTCCAAGGAACCTATACAACAGGTAGGCCCCTCCCCATTTGTTGAACACAGAAGAGGTAGGTAACTTTACCAAGATACCGCCGATGACAGAGGCCAGATGTGCACCCAGGTCTTACATGCATTCTCACCAAATCCTAGGCAGCTTCCCCCATTTACAAAGTGCAGCTGATCCCCAAATATACACATGTTTCTCTTTATAAAACCATCGAGACTGGCCTTTCGATCACTGAACCGTGCATATACCCTTCCATGCTCTGCGCAGTATGAACTCACCCGGGGAAGCCACCGAGAGCAACTCCATGATGACCGAGTCAGCACCCTTTGTATACACCACGACTTGGTTGGAAAGGGGGTGCCGAACGACCACAGACATTCTTTTTCTTACGGAGTCGAAGGGCAGGATGTGTAGGAGTTGAAATGTTAATGGCCCCAGAGCGGCGAAGTCCACCACCACCTGCTCTGGGGTCCGGGAGCGTAAAGTGCACTGGTAAGCCCTGGCCGCATACACCAAGGCCGCTTCATCGGGGCTCTCCGCCTCGTAACACAGGGTGGAGGTCAAGGGCTGTCCAGGGGAGGGTGCGGCCTCGCCCTCCAGGAGGCCAGGATCACTGTTCTGTTTCTCTGTATCTGGAGGGCAAGGAGAGTCCCCAGAGCCCTGGGGGCACTCGCTCCCGTGCGAGGCCTCTTCCTCCACTGGGGAAGCTAGTTTCATTCGATTAAAGAGAGAGAGTCTGCTCACAAAGGCATTTGGGACCCCAGAAGAGGGCTCTTTCCCACCAGCCAGCAATGGTGAACTTGATCTTCGGACAGACAATCTCTGGAAGAGGTTTTTAATCTCTTCCAAGGACTTGATAGGCATGCCACTAAGTGAGGAGAGCCCAATCTAGGAGAGAAGATGCCAGAGAGTCTCAGTAATACAATAAAAAAAGCAGTAGATAACAATGTTAAAGTCAAACCAGGAAAAAAATTAGACAAGGAAAGAGTTACCACTCTTTAAACAGCCAGGAGCCTGCTTCACACATAAAACTGCCTCCTGAGCAAAAATAAAAATGGCCATAAGAAAAAATATGTGCTAATGTTGATGGCATTATAATTTCTACAACCATTCAGAAAGAGATGTGACAAACGATAGCAAAACACAAAATGCTACTATTGCTACCAGTGAGCATTCAACATTAGTGTTTCCTAATGAATAACTTAAAATATAGATAATCCATAATATTTATTGTGTACATCCTAGCAATAGCAATTTAAAAACAATAAGCCAATTAAGTATTCAAAAATAGCAAAACAGCAATATCTTCTTGAATATTTTAAAAATAAAGTTTAGAAAGCCTATGGGGTGAAACTGGAAAACCTATAAAAATGTAAAAATTGTGTGAACAATATAAAATTTTTTTAAATTGTGTGAACAACATAAGAAACAAGTTGAGCAATAATACACATTCAAAACACTGGAAGAAAGTTAAGTCAAACAATTAACAAGATGGGGCGCCTGCGTGGCTCAGTGGGTTAAGCCTCTGCCTTCAGCTCAGGTCATGATCTCAGGGTCCTGGGATCGAGCCCCGCATCAGGCTCTTTGCTTGGAGCCTGCTTCCCCCTTCTCTCTCTGCCTGCCTCTCTGCATGCTTGTGATCTCTGTCAAATAAATAAATAAATGAACAAACAAGATGGGCTTTTTTCCCTTTCCCCCTCCAGATTCTATAAGAGGTTGTTACTATGACTTTTTCTGTTGTCTTAAAAAGGCCAGTAAAGAAACTGACGTACATAAGAATTATCAGCAGAAATTATCACTTATCAGCAGAAATTCACAATGAATGGGAGTCTCTATTATAATTTCTATTACAGAATTTTTTGTAATTTTTAGCCTGATGTTTTTCTAGCTCGTAATATTTACGTGATTAAATGCAGAATTTAATATTAATTATGAAGGCCAATTAGTTAGATCCTAAAATTTTGTCATTCAGAAATGCCCAAGATATTTAAAGTTTTTTCCTAAAAATTATTAATCTTCTGACAGTTGGAGAGACACATGTTGGCCAATTTTCACACGTATCGGAACTCAGAAATGAAAAGAAACCAGCACAGGTGAGGTTTCATCTTCTTTGTAGATTCTGTTTAGCTCCTTATTATTCATCGTCTCTGTCATTACCTCAAAATATCATGAAGCTTAGGCTCTTCTACCTGTAGAGACCTTCTTTCAGACCACAGGGTATTATATTCTTTAGGGATAAGGCGACAGTATTTTTCAAACAAAAAACACCAAGAGGTGCCTACTTTGGAAACAGATGTATGAGAAAAATTATCACATGAAGAGAAAAAAAGAACATCCAGTGCTTTATTCTCTAATTACATAATCACTTTCTAAAGAGAAACTCTCTAGCCGAAAGTCTTACAAAAGCACAGTTTTCTGATCAAATAAAAGCTTAATTGGAAGTAAGTTATTTTTATGTTAAAGTTGACCACCTCTGAAGTTGCTAAAAGAAAATGATCTGATGGAAAATTAAAATGTAATTGGGTTGCATCGCAAATTGAATTTTAAGTGGATATGTGCAAAAGGGAAGAAAGTTATACACAAGGAAGCTAGCACAGCGTGGGGTGAATCACCGGTCTTTAAAACAAGTTCTTCTTTTTAATTGAAAATGAATTTTTCCATAAATTCTAAACTGTAAATTGACTTTTTCGATCTAGCTTTTGTGGGAACTGCAGCATCTTGATACATTATAAATATATTGGATTTTAAATTAGGTTAGAACTAATTAGAACTAACCCAACTGGTACAGGAAAATGGTACATTTTCATTAAACATAATAATGAATCCGATACTTTATATTTTGCTTGACATAATGCATATGATGTGGCAAGTCTCAGAGGCCTCGAAGAAGCTTCAATTTGGTAAAGAAACTAGGCAAAATGAACAGAACCCCATTCTGTTAGAGCTGTTCTCATCAGCTATCCTTCTAGAGGCAAAACAGTCGAACAGCACTGAGCCATACTTCATGGGTTCAAATCTCACTTCCCCCACAAATTGGCCCTGAAATCCCAGGAAGATTACTTACCTTCAATTATAAAATGGGGAATAATGGAGTACTATTACCTGATTTATGCGGTTATTGGGAGGGTAACATGTTAATACCAATAAATCACTTAGAATATCGTAGTTACAGAGCAGAGATTAAGTGATGTATGTTAGCTGGTATTGTTATTATCATTTAGCATTAATTATTATCCACATAACAAGGCCAGTATAAGTACATTTAAACCCAAAGTCCTCCTCTGGAAAGTAACCCTTGCTTGTATTAGAGACCTTACCTTTTGTCGGGGTTGGTTGGGAGCAGAAACCACTACTGTGTTGCAAATTGCCAAAGCAATAAAGAAGTCCATGATGTACAAGGTCTCCAGTAGTGGATCTGGGATCGTGTCATCTGGTGGGGTAAAAAGCTGCGGTGTAATCTGACTAAATTTGTCCAAAAGCCTGGTGTCTGGTACCACATCTGTTTCCTGAAAACCCAAGAAGACAAAGTGTTATTACAGTAAGTATCTAAAACCGTGAGCTTTAAATTTACAGGAGAAGTAGTTTTATAAGCAGAATCTATGAACCTGTGATAGTAAAGTTTATTCTCCTAAAAAAGATTTAATATATATGGTGCCACGGGAAGTGAGAATAGGAAAATAACAGACACACACACACACACACACACACACACACACACACACAAAGGGAAAATCCAGAATGCATAATTCTGATGGAGAGTACCCTATTAACTTAAACTCGTCAAGAGACAGGAACAATGCCTTCCACCAAAATCTAGCTGAAATATACAGTTGCCACAGCATCCAAAAGCAACTGACAATTCATCCAACAACCGAGGAGTACCCACTCTTTTTGGTCAGGACATAATTCATACCATGTTATTTTAACAAAATATCTTCTGGTTTGAATCACTACTATTATAATAACAAAAGCAGAAACAAGAGGAGAGCCTCTCTGAGAAAAACAGTAGGAGCAGGGGAACACATTCAAAGATCATTACTAGTAACACGCTCAAGACAGTAATGAGGGTTCCCCCAAGAGATTTCTGATCATCAAATACATTCGGCAACTGTGCCCTCCTTTTAAAGATCCTGAGCACAAATTAGCTCTCAGAAGTTCTTCTGTTGCACAAAAATATATCCATTTTGTTTAACACAGTGCTTCTCACGCCTACTGAAGAGTACTGATTTTAACAAAAGAATGTTGTAGTAGAAATCTGTTTATAATCCGGTAACATGTAGACAACTGCTTTAGAAATTTTTCAGATGAGCCAAAACAGGGACCATCTGCTACAAATCAAGTTTTCACAAAAGCAACACTGTATTCTAGAGGAGCCGTGGATGTAGTTGGTTGGCAAAGCGAACTGACTGCCGGAAAGCCAGGAGAGGTGATTTAGAGGTGGGAGTAAAATAGGGAGATGTGAGACGTGTGCGTTTAGACTCAAAAGACCACGGCTTGTATTTCATGCTTAGCAGTTTGGTGAGAACTAGCATAGGCTTAGTAAGAGCATGGGATGAAAATCGTGTGGGCTTGGTTCAGGCCCTAGACCCACTGGACACTAGCTGGTGGCCTCAGGCAGCTTGTTCAACCCACCAAGCTTCATTTCCCTCTTCTGAGTAATACTAAAAATAACACCTGTGTTACAAGGCAGCTGTATAAAGTGAGTGAGATAATGAGATGATAACCAGCACAACAGGAATCTTCAGGCAGGTTACCAGACTCACGATGGGTCCACACTATCTGCTGCCACAAAGCATTTTTTTTTAAGATTTTCTTTATTTCAGAGAGAGAGAGAAACAGAGAGCATGCATGAGTGGGGGGGAGGAGAAAGGCGGAGGGAGAAGCAGACACCTTGCTGAGCAGGGAGCCCGATGCAGGGCTCAATCCCAGGACCCTGAGATCATGACCTGAGTCGAAGACAGATGCTTAACCCACTGAGCCACGCAGGCGCCCTTGTCACAAAGCATTCTTAAAATTTCTATCTAAATACATCACCATCTACTGTAGTGTGATGTTTGACTTGGCAACATCTGAATTTTATTACAGTTTGGTGGAGTTTATCATAGGCCCCAATAATCTGATGGCTGTTCGCTAATGACTCTGCCACAGTAACTTCACGAATCTCATGTACGCAGTAACACTGAGCCAGTGCCTGGGCCCTCAGTTCTTCGGAGAACAATCCTTTCCTCAATGACCTCCTTGCCAGGGTGAATAAAAGTCTGAGAGACTTCTTTCTTACTCAGTGCTTAGTCAGCCAAGGGATGACTGGGAAACTCGTTACATGATATTTATCAAGGTCTCTGATTATACTGTCATCCGGGGCTTGTGAGAGTCCATGGGTTGGAAAATGTTTCCAGAGATATCTGTCTCAGAATGTTAATATACAATAAGTCAAAAAACCAAATAACAAAAAACCCAACTTATTTCAGAATGGAACTCTAAGAAATATTTAAATCAAACAGGTTTCTTCATTGCAGCTCTTCTCAGAGAGTTTAATGGGTACTGGGACTCTTCAAGAAGAGGCTGGTATGCGCAGCCTTCCCAAATTAAATTTTTTAGAGACTTCTGCTCTGTGGAACACATTTGGGATTGCCTTAGAGACCTTATAAGCTTATAGTGATTTCATTGTCTCAATGAACTCTTTACTGACTAATGACTCACTTCAGGACATAAGGAGTCCCCTGAATTCCAAAATCAATCTAAGACAAATGAAAGGTCTCTACCTTCCACTTTTGTGGTAAACACTATTGACATAAGCCAGTCTCACGTGCCAGTCTGGGAATGTGACGACTGCCTGAACCAAGAAGCTGGGCCATGAGTCTATGAAGAGAAGAGATACTAGAGCCCGCTATAGGTGGGGCTCTGGTCAGCAAAACTGTGTTTACAAAAAGTACTCTTAAATGTGGGAAAAATCCAGAAACTCAGGACCACACAAGAAAACCATAACACAATACATGAAAGGAGAGCCCCCGAGATTTAAGGAAAGTTCTGTATCACACTGCGGCTGTAGGCACGTAACATTCTTTCATTTACGTTGGTCTCTCTAAATAAATTAATCCCTAGTAACTAAGATACTTAGTTGCTGAACTGAAGAGAAGGTACAGAGCTATCACACGCAATTCTGATCTCTATGACTGTATCTAGAGGATACAAAAAGAAAAAAAAAAAAAAGATAGGGTCTTTTCTGAGATCCAAATCTTCCTCACTGAAACCCTTTATTACAACATTGGATTTTGCTCTTTTTTTCTGTGATGGACAGCTTCTGCCTTCTCGGAACTCCTATTACCCCAAGAGCCAGGCCCACATCGTGCTGCTTTAAATGATTCCAGGCGCATGTCGTTCTTGGAGTTTGTAAGTTCCTTTAATGGAAGGACCATCCTGTATTGATCTTTGGATCCCTAACTCAATACCCAGCACATGGAGAAGAATAAAAGTTTATTGTACACGACTACCAAACATTTGCTGCTTTTATATTATATAAGTAGGCGCTGGAGAAACAGAACAAAAAGATGCCACTCTTTAGAAAACATACATAAACCCCTCCCACTTGGCCTCAAATAGACATTTTTTTTTTTAAATGCAGAGAAAAGTTACCCTCCTAATTAAAGAATTTAAGCACAATGTGGATAGTTTCCTATAGTTAAACAAAGCCTTATCTGGTTTCATGATGGGAGTCCTGAATCTTTGTCTGAATCGTATATAACATCTGACTATTTAAAATTTTAGATTTTCATGATTTACATTATGCCTTGCTATCAGGTTGTGGATCTCATTAAACAAGCAAATGCTGGCCAAGACCTCTCTTTGCCCTCTAACAGCGCTGGCTGAAGCTTTACGATGGCCCTAATACTGCTCCCCATTCCTCCCTTAGTTCTACCAGTGGCCACGGCTCTTACTTCATTTCCCACTGCCGTCCCACTCCAGCTTTAGGGGCTCACTGGCCCACCTCGACAAGGTTGGCTAAAGTATGGACACATGAGACTTCTGGCTTCCTCAGATTCCTGACCACCACAGACCTGAAGGAAAAAGATGAGCCCCCACAACCACACACGGTCATTCCTCCCCCACACCACGTTCATCCACAGACCCTTGTCTCTGAGCCCCTGCGGTTGCCACACAGTCGGCCCTACATGCTCTTCCTTTTCTCCTCTGCAAACCCCTACTCATTAGTTTAATCCCAAATCAAGTTTTACGTCTCTTCTGTGGCCCTTCTCGATCCCTCCTCATCACCTGAGAGTACATCACTCTCTTCTTTGTGCCCTCGCTCTACTCTGGTTTAACCCACCATTATGGCATCTATAACACAGGATGGTATGTATTTATTGATATGTCTGTCTCCTCTACCTAGAATAAAACCGAAGGACAGGGACATGTCATATTCATTTTATATCCCAGTGTCTAGTATTTTGCCACTGTTTTCCACTAAGCCATTCATTCATTCATTCATTCGTTCACTGATCCCATCAATATTTATTGTTGCTCTATGGTGTCAGGCACTCCTCAGGGAAAGAGAGGTGCCTAGGGCAGATAGGACCCTAGCTTGCATGGAGCTCACATTCTAATGAGAGGAGACATCAGATCCGAACACTAACCTGTGAACAAATAAGACGCTTCTAGAATGAGACAGAGAGAGAGAGGGTGGGAATGGGGGTAGAAAGAACTTTGGATTGGTGGTAGGGATGGTTTACTGACGAGGTGATGTCTAAGCTAAGGCCTCAGTGACAGAAAGGAGAGCCATACAGGGCTCTAACAGCTACCCAGGCAGAATGAACAGCATTCTCACTGAATGAAAGCAGAGAGAGGACAAAAGAAGCCTAGAAAACACCGGCCTACAAAGAAAAGATTTCCATTTAAAATAGGTAAAAGGAACCCAGGACTCAGGGGTCTCCGTGACATTTTAATCCCCAAAGGTTGGCATATTTTTGCCAGTACCCTGCCTAGGATCCTCACCCCTGGCTCTCAACTTGCCTCCCCGTCCAAGATGCCATCTTACAATCCTCCATTTCTAGACATCATGGCTCTCAATGTGCTCTCAAGTTGTTTTTTTTTTTTTAATTTATTCTTTTTTTTATTATGTTGTGTTAGTCACCATACAGTACATCATTAGTTTTTGATGTAGTGTTCCATGATTCATTGTTTGGGTGTAATACCCAGTGCTCCACACAATCCATGCCCTCCTTAATACCCACCACCAGGCTAACCCAACCCCCATCCCTGTCCCTTCTAAAATCCTCCATTTGCTTCCCAGAGTCCATAGTCTCTCATGGTTCATCTCTACCTCCGATTTCTCCCCCTTCATTTTTCCCCTCTCCTAATGTCCTCTGTGTGATTCCTTACACTCGTATTTCTTAACCTGGGCTCCATGGACAGGCTTCTACAATTGTATGCAAAGTTTTTATAGATGCTAATTTTTCAGGACAAAGAATTTATAGCTTTCTCAAAATAATCTCACGTCTCCAAAAAGGGTAAAATGAACTTATCTAGAGCAAGAGTGAAATGATCTCATATCTCAAGGAACACTTACCTCTTTATCCTATATATAACGGTGTGGTTTTGAAAACATAAAATCAAACAACAATCCCAGTGTGTCTACGCAATGAGAATGACACATGGCCTTGAAGTATAGGGCAAGTAAGAAAAAAAAAAAGAGACTGAGCATGGTAATCAGCTTCATTTAACAACCTTCAAAATTACTTCTCGAGGGGCACCTGGGTGGCTCAGTCAGTTAAGCATTTGCCTTCGGGTTGGGCCATGATCCCAGGATCCTGGGATCGTGGCCCTGCATCGGGCTCCCTGGTCAGTAGGGAGTCTGCTTCTCCTTCTCCCTCTGCCTGCTGCTCCCCTTGCTGGTGTGCTCGCTCGTCCGCGCTCTCTCACTCTCTCTCTCTGAATAAATAAAATCTTAAAAAACAAAGCAAAACCAAAAATCCTACTTGTCAAGAATAGGCACACAAGTCACTGCACTGGATGTTGGGGAGTCAAGATGGGAGTTCTTGCTCTCAAGGAGTTAATGGTGTACGTCAGAGGCAGAAATAAGAAATAAATGAGAACCAAGGAAGGGAGGGAATGTGTACAGAGAGCTCAGGATCTGAGAAGAGTCTGAGAAGTCTTCAGAAGGAAGAATATTTAGGGGTACATGGGAGGCTCAGTCCGTTAAACAACTGACTCTTGGATTCAGCTCAGGTCATGATCTCAGGGTTGTGAGATCAAGCCCTAAGTCGGGCTCTGCAGGGTCTGCTTCGGATTCCTTCCCTCTTCCTCTCCCCCTCCTTCTCAAGCCCTCCCACCGCCTGCTTGCAGGCTCTTTTTCTCCCTCAAATAAAAATAATGTATAATAAAAAAAAAAAAAAAGGAAGAATATCTGAAGTAGTTTTATAAGAAGTAAGTATTTCATCATGTTTGGTAGACAGAGGTAGGTTGCCGGTAGGGAGAGTACGTTTTGGATGGAGGAAATGGTACGGATGAAAGAACAGGCTAAGAAATATCATTTTTTTCTAAGAAGACAGTGAGACTAAATCCAGAAACTGAGAGTGTGGGTGGGGCACAGCCCCCCTGGATGGCCAGGCCCTACTACTTCCAAGAAAACATGAGTCAATAGGTGGTAACTTCATGTACATGAAAAATGTAAAAGCTTAGTAGAGGAATAGGTGAAAAGAGAGGAAAATAGATATCTATTTCAGATATCACCTATTTAAAAAAGATTTTATTTTCAAGTAATCTCTACACCCAATGTGGGGTTCGAACCCACAACCCCACAAGAGATCAAGAGTCATGCGCTCTCCTAACCGAGCCAGCCAGGTGCCCCTTTTTCTGATATGGCCTTAAAGTGAGTGCACAGAAGAGGCTACATGCATTCTTTCCCTATTTCTCTTTCAGAAGTTGGAAGGAAAATTAAGCCTAGATGTTTTGAATGGTCTGACCTATGTCCAAGAACCACTAGGCCAGGTTTTATATATCTTAGTGCCACAGAAATTAACGAAATGAGTTGTACTGAAATATCATCCTCATGACTGCAATTTTCACTGGCAACTTTGAAAAGAGGTAAGAGAGTTCCCTCAAGGCCTTTCTAGGACAAGCGAGCCCACTGGGGTCTACTCAGATCACATCGCGACTATGAAAACCACACAATTCAATGCAGAAACCCAAAGATTCCCCCAAAGTAGATTCGTTCTTGTTAGCTGCCTATTTTAGAGATCAACCAGTTACTGGTCTCACGGCTAGGGAGTCCTCATCTTGGGAAAACACAAGTATTAATGAACTGTGGAGGGCAGAAATCAGACAGCTGAATTTTTACCGAAGCAATGTTAAGTATGGCAAAACTTGTGATCTCTCGTTCTTTCATGAAAGTATTGTCTGTCTTTCCTATCTTCCACATGGCACTCTCTGTTTTCCAGCAGCAAAATGGGTTCATCAGTAGGAGTGACTGAACAGTGTCCAAAACTTCCCTCTGGGAATCAAGCAACACCCAGCAGAGCTTTAAAATGGAAATACGAGAAAATGTCATCCTGAGGACTGGGAAAGGGGAAGAGGACACAGGTGTGGTGGGATGTGGGGGAGGAATGCAGAAAGATTAAAAAGGCCTTGGGAGGGTACTTGAATTTGCCTGTGATTCAGACATCCTTCACTGTCTGTGAGATAACCCTGCCAAGCTTTGGGGCTCTGAGAGTGAGCCAAGTGCCTGAAACTCCAGAAGCCTTCTTCAGGCTCAGACATGACTGGCCCTGATCAGAAATACCATGCTTTTTCAGAAATGATCTATTATCTCTCAACACTGAATCATCCCACAAATTAGGAAGTTGTGATAGTGTGTGCTTATACTTCTAATGATGTGTGGCAATTACACTAAACAGCAATTACGTAGTCTCTTCTCAGGTAGGAAAGACAACAGTGTTGGGCTCTGTCATAATTATGGAATGTTCTTTCATTATTCATGACGGATGTGCAAAATTCAAGTCACGCATTCACACTTACAATGGGGCTACTGAAAGCAGCCTGTATGGAGTGAGGCACTTCACTGGCTCCTTCTCTACTTCCCAGAGCTGAACAGCTCCCAGCAAGATGATTCGAGGATTTACTTCCCAAGGGCCCATTATGAACCGTCCTGCAGCTGGGGGCCCTGGGTTTCGCCATATTGCTGAGGGAATCGCTCGGAGTGTCAGTGGAATCTTCATCTTCAGAGATTGCTTCCTGGTAGGACTCTAATCTCTTGGCTGAAAGAGAAAAATCACACAGGGTCATTATCTGAGGAGAACCGCTTGCAGGTTGAGTATGTCGGGCATTTACTTCAACTGAGATCACACATCATCTCCTCCCTTTTCAAATCTGCCCTCCAAAATCCCCTCCCCAGATTTCCCTTAATGAACTTACCTTGCTGAGAAAAGGAGAAGCAATTAGGAAGCAACTCCCTTCTTATCCCATCAGGAAATCTACCAACCTCTCCACACCTGTATTCAAACTGTTTTTACTACTACTACTACTACTACTGCTACTACTATTGATAAAGTTTCAAATGCCAAGCTTTCTCTATTTGTAATCTGCCTCCCACCCCCGCCAGCCATCTCAAGGACTTCGCCCTTACAATTCTCCCCTTATGCTGACACCAACCTCTCCTCCACCAATCTCATGGCTTTCTGTCTCCGTCTGCCCACGGACAATACTCCTGGCAAGGTCACCCCTGAGCTCCACATTACCAAATCCAATTATCGCATCTGTCGGTATCTTATCTGCACTCTTAGTAACATCCAACAGAGCTGACCATTCTCTCTGAACGGCTCTTTTGGCTTCTCCCACACCATGCATACCTGTTTTTCCTCCTACTTTAATGGCTGTTCCTTCTTAGTTTCTCCTGCTGTCTTCTCTTCAGCCCTCAAACACCGGGTTGCTGCAGGAACTCTTTCCCTTCTCCACCTATATACTCATCCTTGGTCATGTCACCTGGTCTTATATTTGAAATATCATTTCATATGCACCTGACTTCCAAACCGGTAACTTCAACTCCAATTTCTAATTGGAATCCAGACTCCTATATATACCTAACTCTCTACTTGCTACTTCCAGCTGGATGTCTAGTGGACTCTTTGAGCAGATATCCGCAGAGCTCACTCTCTTACCTTTCTCAAGTCTCTTATCACATCCCTTGACAGCAAAAGCTTGCCAGATACAACAACCACACTATTATAAATCCTACTGCAGCACTTAACACCATCGAAACACTATAGATCTATTTTTTTTAAACATCCACTAGAATACAAACTCCTAAAAAGGCAGAGTTTTGTCTATTTTGTTAATATGATATTAACATGTTAATATGATATTCCCAGAGCCGTATTTACTAATACTCAGTAAATATTTGTTGACTAAATAGACATTAGATACCTTAAATTTGATATGGCCAAAGAAGAACTCTTCCTCACTTCTCCCCCAAACTTACTCTTCCTCTGGCTTTCCCCATCTTTGTAGACAGGACCTAACTATTTATCTAGCTACTTATGCCAAAAATCTAGGAGTCTCCTTGATTCTCCTGGTCTTCCCCAGCCCCCATATGCAAAGCATCCCCAAGAGCTATCTATTATTTATCCAAAGTACATCTCAAATATCTCAAACTCTCTCCATCTTCATTACCTTAGTCCAACCCACCATCACTTCCCAACTGGGCCAGTGCAAACAGCCTCATAACTGGTCTCCTTGCCCCTTTGCACTCCATTCCTCAACCAGTAGCTAGAGTGATCTTCCTAAAACACAGAGCAGAGCAGATAACTCATGCACAAAGCTTCCCTTATGCTGGCTTCCATAGCTCAAAATGATCTGATCTCAGCTGACTTCTTTAACATTCCTGCCCCTTCGTCTTCCACACTTCTCCACAGTCCAGCCTCGCTGGCCTTCTTTTCCTACTTTGAAAACTGCCAAGCTCATTTTACCCTGAGGGCCTGTATACCAGCTGCTGCCTCTCACTGGTAGGTTTTTGCACCTGAACTTCAAGTGTGTTATTCAGATCTAAGCTCCAAATATTAGAGAGGCCTTACGCCCCTACCCAATCCAAAGTGCCTTCCAATCATTCTGTATCATAACAACCCATTTTAATTCTCTGGAAAGCACTTTTCATTATTTTTTTCTTGATTTAAGAATGAACTAATTTGCATCTATTTTCTGCAATAGAAGCTCTTTGAGAACAGGGGTCCTTGTGTGTCTTGTTTATCATGATAACCAGTGTCTGGAATACAGAGTAGACAATCAGTAAATATGTGCTTGTTGAATTGCTAGCTGTCGTATTCAGGCCAAGTCTAGTTACGAAATATAGAGTATGGTTTTGGCAAGTTAATTTATAAAATAAAGAATATCCGCATATCCTGTTTAATAGTCTTTATCTGGGGGTCAAGGGAAAGTTGTGGGGTAGGGACTTAACATTTATTAGGACCTCCTTTCCATCAGGCGTCTGTCTAGGTTCCTTTACAAATGTCTACATCTTCCTTTTTCATCTTAAACATAATGCTCCCAGGTAGGAACCATCACTGCTCCACTTTATAGCTAAGAGAGTCTAAGATCCAGACAGATCTTTGACCAGGGACATGGTCTTTTGACCATGGTTAAACAGCTAGGTGGGGGCAGAGCTGGGATATGAATTTAGATCTTCCTGACTCCAAAGCCAGTACATGTATCTACTACTTCTATCTCTTTAGCAGTCATCGGTATGTGATAGATTAGTTCAGAGATTCTCAACAAGGGGTGAATCTGTCCCCCCAAACATTGGACAAGGCCTGTACACACTTTGGTTGTCACGACTCGGGCAGGAGTGCTACTGGCATTCCGTGGGCAGAGCCCAAGGAGGCGTCTAAACATCTTAGAAGGCACAGGACAGCCCCCATGATGAAAAATAATGCAGCCCAAAATGTCAATAGTGCTGAGGTTGATAAGTCCTTGAACAGCTAAAGAAATTTACTGGTATGTGATACCATTTTTAAAATAAATAATTATAGGGGTGCCTGGGTGGCTCAATGGGTTAAGCCTCTGCCTTCAGCTCAGGTCATGATCTCAGGGTTCTGGGATCAAGCTCCACGTCAGGCTCTCTGCTCAGAGGGGAGACTGATTCCCCACCCCTCTCTGCCTGTTTCTCTGCCTACTTGTGATCTCTCTCTCTGTCAAATAAATAAATAAAATCTTTAAAATAAAATAATTACAGTATTACAAAACCTATAGAAACATGAGGGCTATACTTCAGGAAGTTCTTCTAGCCATCATTAGGGAAATCAGTCACCATGCAATTGTGTAATTACTATAATGCCAGACAGCTCAGCCCTTAGGACAGGACAAACTTGTTCAATATATAGCACTGAAGAATACATGGGGTAATCTTTAATCATTTCGTAAAAATCTATGAGAAGGAAATAGACCAGTAAAGTACCAATTTGATTCAGAAAACAAAGCTAACTGGAGTAATACTTGTAGACTCTGAAAATTTCTCAACAACTGGGCATGAAAAGGAAAAGCATATTACCATATTGGTAAACAAAATCTACCCAAATTATCATGAAGATTTTCATATGTCTCTTAAAGCTTTTTCTAATTAGTTCCATGAATGCCTCAGAGTGGGGCAGGACTCCTTGCCTTCCAACTCAAAGGAGAAAATACAAGTATGTAGTCTTTCCTTTGACTCAAAGTAGGTATTGGATCAGATACTAGATCAACTACTTTATTTCTCCTTCTTATTTAATCTCTCATCTTCTCTTCCAGCTCCCCCTTCAAATAGCTAATAACCTGTTCATGGCCCATTATTTATATTTATTTGGTATGTGGAAGAAGTCAGCAAGAATCTATGGAACAAAAAGTTTATCACACTTTTTTCAATGTGCTCCCCAAAGAGCCAAAAACAAAAATGAACAGCACAGCATGCTCATGGATTTCTCCCAACTATATCATCCCCATATCCGCCAAACATTTTGCTATGAACTAATCCCCCAAACATTTCCAGCATCCCAACTTTGACCTGTTATAAACAGCATGCCCAGCTAAGCTTCGTCCAACTGTATCATCCACATATCCTTGATACACAAATCTTTTCTTCTAAACTAACTCCCTGTGCATTTCCAGCATTCCAAAATTTCTTGCCCGATATCCTCTAGGCCCCAAACTTTGATCAGTGCTAAATTCGCCTCCTACGCAGACTGCTGAAAATCAAAACAGTATGCAACAAGAACACCAGACTTTAATCTTAATGACACTCACATATTTTTACATTTCCGTGTCTGTCTTCCACACTGGACCATGAGCTCTCCCAAAGATCAATCTATTTATTTTGAGAACTATAATTACAACCACAATAGCAGCTCTTACTTACAAAGAACTTATTCTGTGCCATGCTCCAAGTGGCTTTTCATGAATTATCTTCATGAATAATACGGATCCTTTTTATTGAGGCCCAGAGAAATTAGATAACTTGCCCAGAGTCACTGAGCTTGTGGGCAGTAAAGACCGGTATCAGATTCAGGAGGCCGGATTCCAAAATCCTTGTTCTTGGAAACTGCTATGGGCTACCGTAGAGATCACATTCACAAATTGTGCATCATAAAGGCACTCCCTAGACAAACTGAAATTGAGAAACATTCTACAAAATCCCTAAATAGCTGTCCTTCAGAACTAGGTCATCCAAAAACAGAAAGCTTGAAAAGCTGTCAAATCTTAGTGACTGTCCCAAGGTCTCCTGGATGTGATCCTTGAAGATAAGGTAAAAATGAAGAAACCTGACTAAAGTATGGATTTCAGTTAATAATGACATGTCAATATTATTTCATTACTTATGACAAATGTATTATACGACTAATATAAGACGTTAACAACAAAGGAAACTGGATGGGGGGCACAAAGGAACCCTTAATAGCATCTGTAAATCTCGTAATATTCTACACTAAAAAATTATTTCAAAAAAGACATCCTCTTTAAGTAACCTTTTAAAGAAATATTTTTTAAAATTTTAAGATGCACACAAATTACCTGGGAATATTGTTAAATGAAGATTTTAACTGAAGCTTTAAAGAGGGGCTGGAGAACCTGCATTATTTTTAATACACACCCAGGTACTGCAGCTGCTGCTGAGTCCATGGACCAAATTTCTAAGCTGTAATCTTTTTTATTTTTTTTAAGTTTATTGATTTTATTTTTTTTTTAGGTTTACGGATTTACATAATCTCTACACCAAATGCGGGGCTCAAATTCACGACCTGAGATCAAGAGCTGCACGCTCTTCCAGCAGAGCCAGCCCGGTGCCCCTATGCTGCAAGGTTTTAAAACATCAAATGGTGGAATTGTGATCAGAACGGCATTAAAAGTAGAGATTGCTCTAGGCAGTATAGACATTTTAACAATGTTTATTCTTCCAATGAATACTGTTATGCTGAAAATTAAAAACAAACAAACAAACAAAAAAAACAAAAACAAGGGCGCCCGGGTGGCTCAGTGGGTTAAGCTGCTGCCTATGCCTCAGGTCATGATCTCAGGGTCCTGGGATCGAGTCCCGCATCGGGCTCTCTGCTCAGCGGGGAGCCTGCTTTCCTCTCTCTCTCTGCCTGACTCTCTGTCTACTTGTGATTTCTCTCTGTCAAATAAATAAATAAAATCTTTAAAAAAACAAAAACAAAAACAAAAACAAACATCAAATGGTGTTGTCAGATGCGTTTAGTTCAAATGCATATGTGAATGGGGCTCTTTCCTAGCAGCAATGTTCTTTACGGAAAGATCGCCTAAGCAAATCTTTTGCCCGCAAATCCTAAAGAGTTAACTAGCTTTCATTTCAGTGAACATAATATGTCTCAGCGTTAAATTCTGGAGAGAAGTAGCCCCTACTATTCCCTCCTTTATCAATCAGAGTGTTTGTGTACATGTCCTTGTTTTTAAACCATTACAGAAAGGAGACCCGGAACTCTGGATGTATCTTTGGCAGAGCTCTGCTCCCAGGCAAAGCTGGAACTTTCTAGAAGGAGTGCAATATCCATGGAGCACAAACAGTTCAGTCAGGGTAGCATAGGGTTTTCAGTCACTTGGTACCTTCTCTGCCTATGGGGCTACAGAGGAGACGCCCTTGCTGAGCCAAGTGTGCAGGCTCAGGGACTGGGATGGGAAAGGGAGGTACTGGCCCTCTTAAATGCTCCTAATACAAAAAACAAGGCAGTGCTTTCCACTGTACATTTTGTGAAACATTACTACTGTAAGATACTTCTTCAAAACAGGGATCTGGAGTCAAACATTATGAAGGACACAAATCTCACAAATGGGTGTGAAAGTTCAGCTACACTGAGGTGGATTATTTATATAAATTTTGGCAATAATTATAGTGCAATATAGCATAGCCTCTAGAAGGGTAACTCCCATGGTGTACAAACAGTTTAGTCACGGTAGAATAGGATTTTCAGTCACCTGGTACCTTCTCTGCC
Source organism: Meles meles (assembly GCF_922984935.1). Classification (NCBI taxonomy): domain Eukaryota; kingdom Metazoa; phylum Chordata; class Mammalia; order Carnivora; family Mustelidae; genus Meles; species Meles meles. Next base: position 29,025,554 of record NC_060067.1, read on the forward strand.
TAAGGTAGAGAAAAGAGAACAGAAAGGTGGTCATGAGGAAGTCTTAAGAAAAATGGTTGTAAAAACAAAAGCACACCATAATGCCATAAAAAATATATATATTAATGTGTACAAAAAAAGACTCAAAAGAAGTGTACAAAAGTGTTAATAGTGGTCCACTCTGGTGGGCGTTATTGATGGCTTTTAAATTTTCTTCTTTTAGTTTATCTGAAATTTTCTACAATACTGCTTTTGTAACAAAAATACATTGAAGAAGATGAAACAATGCAGAGTATCACCATATTCAATATGAATAGCTATTTTTTATATTTCTATAGTGATTATGCAATAAATATCCAACACTTTATCCCTCACGTTCACAGGTAACAAAACCCGGCTTAAAAAATACATGTGTCTAGGAGGGTGCCTGGGTAGCTCAGTCAGTTGAACATCTGCTTTCGGCTCAGGTCACGATCCCAGGGTCCTGGGATACAGTCCCACACTGGGCTCCTTGCTCAGCGTGGAGCCTGCTTCTCCCTCCACCTGCTCTGCTGGCTGCTCCCCCTGCTTGTACTCTCGCTCTCTGACAAATAAATATATACCATCTTTAAAAAAAAAATTCTTCCTCTCCATCTACCCCTGCCCCAACTCATGAGCAAGTGCTCCCCACCATGAATAAAATCTTAAAAATATATATACGGGGCACCTGGGTGGCTCAGTGGGTTAAGCCGCTGCCTTCGGCTCAGGTCATGATCTCAGGGTCCTGGGATCGAGTTCCGCATCGGGCTCTCTGCTTGGCGGGGAGCCTGCTTCCCTCTCTCTCTCTCTGCCTGCCTCTCTGCCTACTTGTATCTCTCTCTGTCAAATAAATAAATAAAATATTTAAAAAAAAAAATATATATATATATACACATATATGTATGTATGTATGTATGTGTACCTAGGAGAAAATACAGTTATATTTTTCAAAAATTTGGGCCGGGTTTAACACTACTGACAGGAGTTATAATATTCATAATCTTAATAATATTCATAATAACTGACAAGATTTAATAAACATAAAAATTCTGATAAGTAGAAACACCCTAAGAGACGGTGCTAGACAGAATTCTAAGATGGCCCCCAAGTTTCTGGTCCTCCTGACCGGAATATACCTTCTGGGTACTATGGTGGTTTCACTTCTGTGATTCACTTATGTTATATGGAAACCATGGAAAGATTTTGCAGATGTGACCAAGCAGTTAACCAGCTGAATCTGAGTTAGTCTAAAAGAAGACTATCCTAGGTAGATCTGATTTCATGAGATAAAAAGAAGAGTGACAGTACTTCCCTGAAGTCAGAGAAATTCAAAGCTAGAGACTCTGCTACGGCCTTGAGGAAGCAAACTAGGACGCTACAGAGAGGCTATGTGGTAAGAAACAGTGGGCCACCTCTAGGAGCTCGGAACAGTCCCAGCTGACACTAAATTTCAGCTTGGTGACAGACCCTGAGAGGGGATGCCACCATCCCACACCCAGGTTCCAAGCCCCACAAAAGCCATGAGACAGGATATTTGTGTTAAGGTCATTAAATTTGTCGTAATTTGTTATGTGACAGTAGAAAACTAATACAGCGATAAATGAAGAAGCAGGAAAATACTCATCACACACAGAAGGATATTATCACAGGGACAAATTATTTAACATTCAGTTTAATACAAGTGCCCAAATGAACACGGACAGTGACCACAGACAACCTAGACTGAACAACGAGCTGAACGCCAGCCCTGCCTTAATAGATAAAATCTTCCTACAAAATAGGAAAAGGAAATGATCATCTTACCAAGGAAATTCAAAAGGCGTACGAACACATAAAAAGTTAAGCATCTCATTGCTAATCAGAGACAAATTAAGGCAATGAAGTGCTGAGTTGACAAAAATCACACAGATGAAGAGTAACTTCATCCCATTATGGCTGGTGTGGAAAGTGGGTATTGTTTTTCTGTATGGTAGGAATGTAAATTAGCACAATATTTTAGAGGAAAATTTTGTAGGATCTATAAAAATTTTATATGTACATTCCTCTGGAGCCAAAAAGTACCACTTCTAGAAAGGTATCTTATAAAAATAAGATATGTACAAAAATGTATGTACAAAGATGCATACTATATGATGAATTTTCTTTTACATATCATAATCTTTAATTATGTCTCCTTGCCTTAAACTCTAAAAGCTACATGAGATCAAGGGACTTGTGTCACATATTAGGGACTCACAAAATTTATGTTGAATGAGTGATAATTGAGTAAGTTCACTGAAAGTATTGTTATAATACCAAAGTAAGCCTGACCACATACAGTGCAATACCGTGCACTTAACGTTAAGTTACGAGCTCACTCAGAAAAAAAAAAAATCCATGAGATAGTGTTGAATAAAAGAAGCAAACCACAAAAAGAAATATTGTAACTGTTCTAACTTATAAAAGGGAAAATGTGCAAATACGTATGTTCACATATAAAAGAATATGGAGAGTTATATATTCATCAAATTGTTAATGGTGGTTAACCTCTAGAGAGTAAGGTTTTTAATTAGTTATGGATAGTTCTCAGAAATATTTTCATAGGAGTGCATATTACTTTTGTAAATAACGAAATTAATGTAGTTCAATTCTTTAAAGAAAGCTTGCCATTTGTATTATTGACTTCCTTAGCCTCAGAAGTTTAGCTCTTTGTATTTATTCTTAAACTATGTGTTTTTAACCAAGAATCGATGGATATTTATGGCTAAAGGATGATGTGATGGGTTAGGAAGAGGATGTACCCCTCCCTTTGGAATTATTTTCAAAATAATTATTTTCAAAATTATTTGAAATTATTATATGAAATTATTTTCAAAATAATCTTAGGGAGATTCAGTTGTTTCATTAGATTCAAAATATTTCTTAGGGAACTCCTCAAACTCAACACACACAAAACAGATAATCATATCAAAAAATGGGCAGAAGATATGAACAGACACTTCTCCAATGAGGACATACAAATGGCTATCAGACACATGAAAAAATGTTCATCATCACTAGCCATCAGGGAGATTCAAATTAAAACCACATTGAGATATCACCTTACACCAGTTAGAATGGCCAAAATTAGCAAGACAGGAAACAACGTGTGTTGGAGAGGATGTGGAGAAAGGGGAACCCTCTTACACTCTTGGTGGGAATGCAAGTTGGTGCAGCCACTTTGGAGAACAGTGTGGAGCGTCCTGAAGAAATTAAAAATAGAGCTTCCCTATGACCCTGCAATTGCACTACTGGGTATTTACCCCAAAGATACAGATGTAGTGAAAAGAAGAGCCATCTGTACCCAATGTTTATAGCAGCAATGGCCATGGTCGCCAAACGGTGGAAAGAACCAAGATGCCCTTCAACGGACGAATGGGTAAGGAAGATGTGGTCCATATACACAATGGAGTATTATGCCTCCATCAGAAAGGATGAATACCCAACTTTTGTAGCAACATGGACGGGACTGGAAGAGATTATGCTGAGCGAAATAAGTCAAGCAGAGAGAGTCAAGTATCATATGGTTTCACTTATTTGTGGAGCGTAACAAAGAACATGGAGGATATGGGGAGATGGAGAGGAGAAGGGAGTTGAGGGAAAGTGGAAGGGGAGATGAACCATGAGAGACTATGGACTCTGAAAAAGAACCTGAGGGTTTTGATGGGGCGGGGGTTGGGAGGTTGGGGAACCAGGTGGAGGGTAATAGGGAGGGCATGTATTGCATGGAGCACTGGGTGTGGTGCAAAAACAATGAGTACTGTTACACTGAAAATAAATAAATAAATTTAAAAAAATTTTTCTCCAAAAAAAAAAAAAAATTCTTAGGGAGATAGTCATAGTTTCATTAGATTCTCAAAGTATCTATAATACTCTATTCTCACTGTACCTCATCTCTAACCTCCTATTGCTATTAGTAATTTCCTTCCCTTTTGAAGAAACTATGGCAGTAGACCCCTTGACTCTGATCTACTAGCTTTTGAAAGCACAATGAAGCTTAATGCCTCTTTTGATGAGGTATAGCACTTGTATGCTAGAATTATCAAAGCTTTAACTGGGTGCCAAAAACAACCCATCTTAGGGTTGGTTTTCACAGAAACCCAATACTCACCATTTTCTTCATGGCAGTAATCGAAGCCTGCCACACTACATCTTCGGAAAACCATCTTATTCTCAGTAAGAGTTCCTGTCTTATCAGAAAAGAGATACTGAATCTGTCCAAGATCCTCGGTGATGTTCAGGGCTCGGCACTGAACAGTGGAATCCGTTTTCTCATTGTAGAAATCCACATCACTTTGAATAAAATATATCTGTCCGAGCTTCACGATTTCAATGGAAACATAGAGTGAAATGGGAATCAAGACCTAAGAGGAACCAAATAATTTAAGTAATGTTAGAGGGAAAAGGAAGTTTGAGAAACCAAATATAGTTGGGTAAGTAACAAAGATCTTAAAATTCTATGATGAGCTCAACAGAAATTACCTGTAACAAAATGATCATGGTCCAAAACATATAGAATCCTGCCAACACTGGTGATATGACATGTCCGTCAGGCTCAGGGATATTAAAAAACATTATGTTTTCATATCTACTCAACCAGATTCCATGACCTTTCAAAAAACATACAGACATGAAAAGGATGGTACATATGTATTATGTAAATATAGAACTTCATTCCTAAAGAGGAATAATTATATTTATTTTGGATGAACACCAATTGCTTATTTCTGAAAACAAAACGAAAAGCAAAAGGCTCCACATTCTCCTGTCTCGGTCTCCCTTCAAATCTCTTCCCAGGTCCCTTTCCTACTGTGGCCACGTGTAACTGGCTATAATCAACATTAACGCCTTTCAGATCACAGAGTGAGAAAGATAAAGATGTGAGGGAAACTATTATTGGCAAAAAAAAATCTCCTTTGCAGAAGTCAAATATTCATAAACATTTTGAAAATAAAATACTTTCAAATAAAGATGTTGCTGAAAAGAGGTCAGTATACAAAAATCTTATTTTTATGGGGAGATGGAGAGGAGAGGGAGTTGAGGGAAAGTGGAAGGGGAGATGAACCATGAGAGACTATGGACTCTGAAAAACAACCAGAGGGTTTTGAAGGGGCGGGGGGGTGGGAGGTTGAGGAACAAGGTGGTGGGTAATAGGGAGGGCACGTACTGCATGGAGCACTGGGTGTGATGCCAAAACAATGAACACTGTTATGCTGTAAATAAACAAATTAAAAAAAAATACTATAATAAAAAAAAGGAAAAAAAATCTTATTTTTATTTTACCTACCCAATGCACCAGTTAAACACATCACAACCAGAAGCAGGACACACCAAAGGACATCTGTATTTGCTCTTCTTTCTAATTTGCTGCGCTTATACCTTGGGCCGCTGTTGTTCAGCATTGCTTTGGTTTCATGGCCTACACAGGTAACGTGTCAGAAAATATGCAAATTAAAGCCAGATAGCAAGTATCATGTTTTTACGTCTCTGTGACAGGTAATTTAATAAAGAGTAGTTGCATAGTATATTTTGCTAATTTAGTTTGCTTTTGTGATCCATTGAGAAAAACAGAGACCAAGGATTAAGCTTATCAAGACAAAATTTCCTTTCTGCTTTTATAGACTGCATTCTGAATAAACAGAAAATGTTAACTTGAAGAAAAACAGAGGGGACAACCGTGAAGATGAGGGGTGTCACTAACCTGCGTAAACTACAATGCCCACCACGGCCTCTGTGTTTCTAATGGTGCATCCTCTAAGTAGTAAATTTTCTTTACTGAGACCCACACGTTCTTTGTTGGAATGTTCTCTGTAAGAGAGCACAGAGATTCATTTTTACATAGTAAAACTGGGGGGAAAATAAATAGCAAACATGGGAATGCAAAAATAAAAATCATGGATTTTGAGTTTTCTTGACTGGACGTATTCAGTTGAGCAGTTCACAAGAAAGCTTTCAAATCTCTGGGCCATTTGTTTTTGTTATTTTGTTTTGGCTCAGAGAAAGATGCAAAAAGTTTCAATTACCATTGTTTTCCATTATTCACCGATTGTCAACTTTTACAAAAACTCAGAAATATTTCAAATAAGGAACTGTTAACGCAAGTACAAACTGTATTTCAGGTAACTTAGTAACAGACAAGGGAAAAGTTCTTGATAGGATTAGGAAATTACAATTTTCAACCCAGATGGAATCAAGGCTTGTTCTAGGCCATGGTAACCTGTGGCTGCTAAAATCATTAGGTGACAGACTGATAAGGAATTTTATAATGAAAGGATAAGGTAGAGAACACCAATCTTAACAGAACTACCCATGAGACGAGGGACATCACAGGCCTCCAGATGGTATGGAACAGATGTCTCCAGAGGGTCCTAATCAAGCTTCTGTAACAGAAAATCAACCTAGAGTCTATGGCATCAAGAGATCTGTGAAGACTTTGAAATTGTACGCAATATTTCCTGCGTGCATGTATATGTGTTTATCTACGTCTATCTCTGTAGAAATAGAAACTATTTCTTTCATCAGATTTGAAAGTGCCCCTGGAACCCTCTTACACTGTTGGCGGGAATGCAAACTGGTGCAGCCACTTTGGAAAACAGTGTGGAGATTCCTTAAGAAATTAAAAATAGAGCTACCCTATGACCCAGCAACTGCATTACTGGGTATTTACCCCAAAGATACAGATGTAGTGAAAAGAAGGGCCATCTGTACCCCAATGTTCATAACATCAACGGCCACAGTCGCCAAACTGGAAAGAGACAAGATGCCCTTCAACAGACGAATGGATAAAGAGGATATAGTCCATATATACTGTGGAGTATTATGTCTCCACCAGAAAGGACGAATACCCAACTTTTGTATCAACATGGACGGGACTGGAGATCATGCTGAGTGAAATAAGTCAAGCAGAGAGAGTCAATTATCATATGGTTTCACTTACTTGTGGAGCATAAGGAATAACACAAGGGACATTGGAAGGGAGTTGGGGGAAATCAGAGGGGAAGATGAACCATGAGAGGCTGTGGACTCTGAGAAACAAACTGAGGGTTTTGGAGGGGAGGGAGGTGGGGGTTGGGTGAACCTAGTGGTGGGTTAAGGAGGGCATGTATTGCATGGAGCACTGGGTGTGGTGCATAAACAATGAATCTTTGGACACCGAAAAAATTAAATTAAATTAAATTAAATTAAAAGAAAAAAAAAAAGGAAAGAAAGAAAGTGCCCGTAGACAGTTTACAGGAAGTAAGAGGGCCAGAAAACAATGTTCACCACCACTGCAAGTATGTATCTAAGTGCAGTGAACCAGAGGCGAAATGACCTGGCTTATTCAACAAATGGATGGCAAGGGGGCACAGGGAGAAGCAGGGAGGATTCAACTCAGGAAGAAGGCAAGCAGCTCAGTCTAGAAAGGGGTACATTCTACAAGCTAACTGGCCTAATTTCTTGGGAGGAAAAATATAGAGACATGTCAACCAAATGAAATGGGCAGACCTTGTTCGGATTCTGGTTGAGATATCTACCAAAAAATTTTGATATCTAGGATATCAATGAAAAATTTTTTGAGATAACTGGAAAAGTCTGAACAAAAACTAAGTATTAAATGATAACAAGAAATTGTTCTTTTTTTTTTTAAGACTTTATTTATTTGACAGAGAGAGAGATCGCAAGTAGGCAGAGCAGCAGGCAGAGACAGAAGGGGAAGCAGGCTCCCCGCTGAGCAGAGAGCCCCATGTGGGGCTCGATCCCAGGACCCTGAGATCACGACCTGAGCCGAAGGCAGAGGCTTAACCTACAGAGCCACTCAGGCGCCCCTGTTCTTTATGTAGTTAAGTGTGATAATGACGTTATGGCTCTGGTCCTTTACTGCTATATATTCATAGTGAAGTATTTACAATGAAATGCAAAGAGGGAAGAAATAGGAAGATAATTAAAACAAAGTTGGCAAAATTATGAAATAGTTATAACTGGGTGAGAGCCTGTGGGTGTTCATTATATTTTTCTTCCGGCTTCTGCATGCTTGAAATGTTCTGCAATAAACAATTTAAAAATTATCAAAGTAATTAGTTGATTAAGTTATAATAGTGGCAAAAATACAGAGAAAAATAACTGGAAATTTTTTTTAAATAAACAAAAAGTAATGTATTTCATCTATTTTGAAAATGCCCTCTTAATTTCAGCATTAAAATTAGACTGTTTTCTAAGCAATATACTTCAGTCAGTAAGTTGTTTCTTTTTTCTTACATACAGGAAAATTGTTATCTGAAATTAAAGGGAAAAGGAAATAACTCTTCAAAGAAGGTTTCGTACCACAAACGACAAAGAAAATTGATCTGTCCCTTCACTCCTGTAATTTGTAAACATCTTATTCTAAGAGATGTTTACATTCTTTTGTGTATGTGGTTTGTTTTTTTTTTCCATTTTATTTATTTTTTCAGCGTAACAGTATTCATTGTTTTTGCACAACACCCAGTGCTCCATGCAAAACGTGCCCTCCCTATTACCCACCACCTGTTCCCCCAACCTTCCACCCCTGACCCTTCAAAACCCTCAGGTTGTTTTTCAGAGTCCATAGTCTCTTATGGTTCGCCTCCCCTTCCAAATTTTTTTTTTTTTAATAAACATATAATGTATTTTTATCTCCAGGGGTACAGGTCTGTGAATCGCCAGGTTTACACACTTCACAGCACTCACGATAGCACATACCCTCCCCAATGTCCATAGCCCCCTCCCCCTCTCCCAATCCCACCTCCCCCCAGCAACCCCCAGTTTGTTTTGTGAGATTAAGAGTCATTTATGGTTTGTCTCCCTCCCAATCCCATCTTGTTTCATTTATTCTTCTCCTGTCCCCCTAACCCCCCATGTTGCTTCTCCATGTCCTCATATCAGGGAGATCATATGATAGTTGTCTTTCTCCGATTGACTTATTTCACTAAGCATGATACGCTCTAGTTCCATCCACGTCGTCGCAAATGGCAAGATTTCATTTCTTTTGATGGCTGCATAGTATTCCATTGTGTATATATACCACCTCTTCTTTATCCATTCATCTGTTGATGGACATCTAGGTTCTTTCCATAGCTTGGCTATTGTAGACATTGCTGCTATAAACATTCGGGTACACGTGCCCCTTTGGATCACTATGTTTGTATCTTTAGGGTAAATACCCAGTAGTGCAATTGCTGGGTCATAGGGTAGTTCTATTTTCAACATTTTGAGGAACCTCCATGCTGTTTTCCAGAGTGGTTGCACCAGCTTGCATTCCCACCAACAGTGTAGGAGGGTTCCCCTTTCTCCGCATCCTCGCCAGCATCTGTCATTTCCTGACTTGTTAATTTTAGCCATTCTGACTGGTTTGAGGTGGTATCTCATTGTGGTTTTGGTTTGTATTTCCCTGATGCCGAGTGACGTGGAGCACTTTTTCATGTGTCTGTTGGCCATCTGGATGTCTTCTTTGCAGAAATGTCTGTTCATGTCCTCTACCCATTTCTTGATTGGATTGTTTGTTCTTTGGGTGTTGAGTTTGCTGAGTTCCTTATAGATTTTGGACACTAGCCCTTTATCTGATATGTCCTTTGCAAATATCTTCTCCCATTCTGTCAGTTGTCTTTTGGTTTTGTTAACTGTTTCCTTTGCTGTGCAAAAGCTTTTGATCTTGATGAAATCCCAAGAGTTCATTTTTGCCCTTGCTTCCCTTGCCTTTGCCGTTGTTCCTAGGAAGATGTTGCTATGGCTGAGGTCGAAGAGGTTGCTGCCTGCATTCTCCTCAAGGATTTTGATGGATTCCTTTCTCACATTGAGGTCCTTCATCCATTTGGAGTCTATTTTCGTGTGTGGTGTAAGGAAGTGGTCCAATTTCATTTTTCTGCATGTGGCTGTCCAATTTTCCCAGCACCATTTATTGAAGAGGCTGTCTTTTTTCCATTGGACATTCTTTCCTGCTTTGTCGAAGATTAGTTGCCCATAGAGTTGAGGGTCTATTTCTGGGCTCTCTATTCTGTTCCACTGATCTATGTGTCTGTTTTTGTGCCAGTACCATGCTGTCTTGATGATGACAGCTTTGTAATAGAGCTTGTGTATGTGGTTTTATGTACAGACAACCACAGAGTCATAGTCAGGGTCAATAGTGTCCTTGGGCTTAATTTAATTCTACTTCCTGGTTTTACAGATGAAGAATTTAAATCCCAACATTCACATTTCCATGTAGTATTCCCAGGCAAGGACCACACAATCCTCATCAATCTAGGATTCATTATCCCCAGAAACTTCATAGGAACCGATTTAACATACACAAGCATTTCCAAAGTTTCTCAGTAAGGTTTTAGATTTCTTTTCCCCCTGGGATCTTTTTTCACCACTACATCACTCTAGGTTACTGTCATTAGATCAAAGCCCAACTCCTATCCTAACTGTGTCTGCCCAGCATTAAATAGGTCCTGCCCTTGACAGGTATATATTTGGCACTTATGATGTGGGACCTTTGGACTCTATATGAAGCACTGACTGTCCACACAGAGCTCTCATCCATTGAAGAAGCTAGATTACATCTGCCACATGCCCAGCAGTCCCACTCAGATGTGGGGACAGAAAAACACACAAGATCGCAAGTAGACTTGGCTCCTCTGATCTAAGGGGAGGTGATTGACTGAGAAATATGTAAGTATAATACAATTATTATAGATATTATTATGACAGAAACCTGAAATTCAGTATGTACTGTGGGCACAAATAGGGAGAATGTCAGTTCTGCCTGAAGGTAAGACTAGAAAAGTCACCATATGAAAGTGAGCTTGAGCATCTCAATTTTGGTTGATTTTAGAAAACAGACCACAGAGCAGGAAAGGGATAAGGAGCTAGTCTGGTAGATAAAGATAATTCCACATAAAATCATTGTATCTACCTGGGCTGACTCATTCAATGCTTCCCTGCAAGTTGCAGAAGCCAGCTCTCAATTGAGGTGTTAACAGAGCAGACCCAGGGAAGTCCAGTCACTGAGGGAGGGAGAGGAAGCAGGGAGCCATCTTTTGGATGTGGATTCTAAGAGGAAGGCAATTCCAGTGGTCAGACCATGCTAATCAGAAAGTAAGCCACCACACCTGAAGCAGACCTGTATCAGAGGAGCCCATCATGAATGGAAAAACCAAAGAGCAGGCAAACACGGCATCAGGGAATCTGGAGGCAAGTGATAACTGGAGAGCCAGGAGGTTACTGGGGCCCTAGAACTAGGTAAGAGCTCTGCGGCAAGACTGAGTACCCACAACAGCAAATGATGTTCCAATGTGTCTCGTAAGAAAAAAATCGAGTCCGACGTGGATGAAGAAAGAGGCTGACAAGGTAGACCAGGACTCTAGTTTCAGAAATTTGGTTAAGGCGCTCACTCACTCATCTGCTTCCCATCACTATAAATTAGCTTTTATTTTTAATAAATTACATGAATCAAATCATATAGTATATATTCTTTTCCACCTGGCTTCTTCCACTGATGAGCGTGATATTCTGAGATGCACCCATGTTATTGCGTGTATCACTAGTGAATTCTTTTTTGCTGAGTAGTATTACATGGTATGGATATCCAATTCGTTTATCCATGCACCTGCTGATGGGCATTTGGGTTGTTTCCAGTTCTGGACTCTCACAAATAAAGCTGCTGTGAATATTTGTGTGCAGGATTTTGTATGAAGAAATGTTTTATTTTCTCTTAGCTAACTCCCTAGGAGTGGAATGGCCAGATCATACAGTGGGCACATGTTTAACTTTTTAAGAAACTTCCAAATTGTTTTTTAAAGTGGCTGTACTTTACATGGTCCCACAAGCGGTATATGGGTGTCCTGGATCCTCTACATTCTCACCAGTACTTCTATACTTGGGTCTTTTTAACTGTAACAGTTGTAGCCTTGTGGTTTTAACATGTATCTTTTCACATAGCTATTTGTCATCTACATACCTTTTCTAGTGAAATTTCTTTTCAAACTTTTTTTAACCATTTAAAAGACTGTAGTGTTTGTTTTCTTATTACTTAGTTTTGAGAGGTCTTCACATATTCTGAACACAAGTCCTACATCTGATACATGCATTACGAATATTCTCCTCCAGTCTGTGATTTATCTTTTCATTCACTTAACAGTGTCATTGAAGGGAAAACGGTTTTAATTTTGATGAAGTTCTTTTTCGTATTTTTTGTCCTTTTCTGGATTGCACTTTGGGTCTTGTATCCAAAAAATCTTTGCCTAACCTAAGGTTTCAAAGATTTCCCTTATGTCTCCTCTTTGTGTAAGCAGTTTCTGATCTTAGGGTTACATTTAACCATAGGCTCCATTTTTGGTTAAGTTTTTTACACAGTGAGAGGTAGGGCTTGAAGTTTATTTGTTATAATGTGGACATCCAATTGTTACAGCATCATTTGTTGAAAAGAGTAATCTTTTTTACTAAATTGCTTGTGTATGTTTGCCAAAGGCACATTAATGCATAACAAAAACCAGTTGCCTGTAAATGTTTGGATCAATTTCTGGACTCTATACTCTTCCAATGTCTTATGATCTACTGGTCTGTCTTTATGCCAAAATGACACTAACTTGATTATTGTACCTTTATAAGAAGCCTTGAAATCAGGTGGTGTTAGCCCTCCCACTCTGTTCTTCTTTTCAAAGTTGTTTTAAGTTAACATAGGTCCTTTGCATCCCCATATAAATTTTCAGAATAAACTTGTCGATTTCTTTTATTTTACTTTCTATTTTTTATTATGTGATGTTAGTCACCATATAGCACTTCATTAGTTCCCGAAGTAGTGCCCCACGATTCATCGTTTACATACAACACCCAGGGCTCCTTGCAATTCGTGCCCACCTTAATACCCATCTCTGGGCTAAAACACCTCCCCCTACCTTTGTCCCCTCTGAAGCCCTCAGTTTCTTTCCCAGGGTCCACAGTCCCTCATGATTCATCTTCTCCTCTGGTCCCCCCCCCACCTTCATTTTTCCCATCCTAATGTCCTCCATGCTATTCCTTATGTTCCACATGTAAGTGAAACTATATAATTGGCTTTCTCTGCTTGACTTATTTCATTTTGCATAATCCCCTCCAGTTCCATCCATGTCCATGCAAATGGTGGGTATTCATCCTTTCTGATGGCTGAGTAATATTCCATTGTATATATGAACCACATCTTCTTTATCATCTGTTGAAGGGCATCTTAGCTCCTTCCATGGTTTGCCTATTGTGGACATTGCTGCTATGAACATTAGGGTGCACATGCCCCTTTTCATTACATCTGTATCCTTGGGGTAAATACCCAGTAGTGCAATTGCTGGGTCATAGGGAAGCTCATTTTCATCTTTTTGAGGAACCTCAAAGTTGGCTGTACCAACTTGCATTCCCACCAACAACAGGGTTCCCCTTTCTCTACATCCTGTCCAACATTTGTTGTTTCCTGCCTTGTTAATTTTTGCCATTGTAGCTCGTATAAGGTGGTATCTTAATGTGGTTTTGATTTGAATTTCCCTGATGTTGAACATTTTTTCATGTGTCTGTTAGCCATCTGTATGTTTTCTTTGGAGAAGTGTCTGTTCATGTCTTTTGCCCTTCTTTTAAAAAAAAAAAGACCAAAAAACACAACAACAATAAAAAACACCCCAAAACCACGTTGGGATTTTGATTGGGATTACACTGAATCTACAGATCAATTTGGAGACAAACTGACACCCTAAGAATATTGAGTCTTTCAACCCATGAACAACATATATCTTTCCAACGATTTAGGTCTTTAATTTCTCCCAGCAAAGTTCTATGGTTTTGAGGGTGCAGGTCTTTCACATCTTTTGTCAGAATTATCCTCAGGTATTTTATTTTTTCTGAAGCTATTATAAGTTGTATTTTCAAAAATTTCAATATATGGTTGCTTATTGCTAATATAAATACAGTTGATTTCTATATATTGATGTTTCCTACAACACTGTTAAATTCACTTATTCTTTAAAATATTTTATTTATTTATTTGATAGAGGAGAGAGAAAGAGGGAGAAGCGGGCTCCCTGCTGAGAAGAGAGCCCAGTGCGGGGCTGGATCCCAGGACCCTGGGATCATGACCTGAGTGGAAGGCAGAGGCTTTAATCGACTGAGCCACCCAGGCGCCCCTAAATTCACTTAATAAATTCTTATACATTTTATCAGATTTTCCACAAAGAACATAAAACCATCTATAAATAAAAGACAGTTTTACTTCTTTCTCATGTGATAGCTTTTATTGCCTTTCCTTGCCTGACTGCACCAGCGAGAACCAGCAGTGCAATCTTGAATAAAAGTGGTAAGAGTAAATATCCATGTCTTCCTCCTGATCTAAGGGGAAATACATTTAAAAGCCTTTAGTCTTGCACCATTAAGAATGACTCTAACTGTAGGTTCTTACCTTTATCAGGTTGAGAAAGTTCCTTTCTATTTCCAGTTTGCAAGAACGCAAGTTAGATTTTGTCAAATGCTTTGTCTACATCTATGAGATGACCAGAAAGATGGTCTTTCTTTTTCAATTTGTTAATTATGGCTTATGAATATGGTAGATTACATCACATGATTTTCTAATACTAAATCAACCCTGCATTTTTGGGATAGGTCCCATTGGGTAACGATGTGTTTTCCTTTTGACATTGTTGGATTCGATTTGCTATAATTTTGTGCAGAATTTCTACATCTATGTTCATGCAGAATACTGATCTTTCTTTAAATGTCTTTGTCTGCTTTGGTATCAGGATAACTCTGGTGTTGGAAATTTTCTCTTAAGATCACCACTATGAAGCAGGTCTAATTGTCTCCTCTTAAATTGTTTCCTCTCAGGAAACTGAAGCTTGAAAAGAGTAAATAACTTGGTTCAAGGCATAAAGCACTTAAGCAGCCAAAACTATGCTGAAATTAGGTAAGACCTCAAATTCTAGCATACAAGGGACATACATGCTACAAGATGTCTTAAAAAGGAACACTGTTGGGGCGCCTGGGTGGCTCAGTGGGTTAAGCCTCTGCCTTCGGCTCAGGTCATGATCTCAGGGTCCTGGGATCAAGCCCCGCATGGGGCTCTCTGCTCAGCGGGGAGCCTGCTTCTCCCTCTCTCTCTCTGCCTGCCTCTCTGCCTACTTGTGATCTCTCTCTGTCAAATTAGAAAAAAAAAAAATGAACACTGTTGTGACTTCCTATACTTTTTCTTGCACATGTTCCAAACCCTTGGCTAACTTTTGTCAACCAGAAATATCCACCTGGTACTCTAATTCTGCAGAAGGACATTATCCTGTCACCTAGATTGCCAGTTCTTTCCAGACACCTCCTTCCAAACACCATGTCTTGGGCTTACTACAGAGATCATGGAAAACATTATCACACTACTGACAGAGACTTTACAATTATTTTAAGAATAAGATTTTGTTGTTGTTTTAAAATCAGACATAAGTAAATATTTAACTAAATGATTAAGATAAAGCTAAATTAATAGATGGCTAAACACATGGCCTTTGGTGACTTAACTTGGATACACAGACACAAAAATTTTACTGAGTTAATTAAATATAATTGCAATACACAATTTCACTCACACCAAGGAAGGTAAGTCATGTATCACTCACAGATAGCCTCGGAATCTGTTGAGGTCATTGTTTGGACTTTCACATTCTATCTTACTGGAGAATTTCTCAGGATCAACTTCAGAGTCCTAAAAAAAAAAAAAAAAAAAAAAGATAAGTAAGTATTTATACATGTAAAATCACAACACAAGAAGAATTCAATGTCAAAAAGATGACATTTTTATGTATACCACTTCATTTCATTAACCATATATATGAACATTCTGAGCACATATCCCAGCAAATTTTATTTAAAAATTTAAAAATAAGCTGGACACCAGGGTCTTACAAAATTGATATTTAAGTGTTTAATCCTCCCACCAGCCCTATAAGATAAAACTAATTCATTCTTGCCACAAAATTTATGTCACAAATTACCCAAATGAAGAAAAGTACAGGCATAATCACAAATGGCTGAGTGGGACTGGGCCAATCCCAGAACATTCCTAGGCATCTACTGTAATAAGAAGGTCTGAATCATACACTGGAATCCATGCAGGACTCTGCAAAGGAGACCTTCTACTCCTACAGCAAACACTCTGTTATGTAGAAAGTACT
Organism: Meles meles; assembly: GCF_922984935.1. Lineage (NCBI taxonomy): Eukaryota > Metazoa > Chordata > Mammalia > Carnivora > Mustelidae > Meles > Meles meles. The sequence continues at coordinate 29,041,714 of NC_060067.1, forward strand.
GAAAAGCTGAAGATACTCTGTTGTTATTCTTTAATCATGCAGGGAGTGTCTGAGATTAAGCATATAAATGAACATTCTGAGCACATAAACATTTAATCGCAGCATACTTTATTCAAAAATTTAAAAATAACCTGGACAACAGCATCTCACAAAATCCTCTAATGGACTGAATGACAATTTTAGAAGGCTTGATAAAACCAGTGAGCAAATACGCAAAGTGTGTTTCTAGAACACAGGCATGGATTCGTGAAGAATAAGCCATGGGAACTTTATCTCATTTCCTTGTTTTTCTATGAAATGTTTGCCTAATAAAAGAAATACTACTGATATAGTTTGTAATATATTAACATATCACAGAAAATGTATGAAAAATCTGAGTTATATAATCATATGATTTGATTTGTTAATCAGTTTTTGAGTTTTTCTGATGTACTAGAATCTCAATTATGTACTTTAAATACATTAATTTCTTCTTTAAACCCCCAGGAGGTAGGTGTTATAGTTAGGTCTAATTAACAGATAAAGACAGGGAGGCATAAAGAACAACAATAATTTGCTACAGGTTTCCACACAAGGCAGTGTTTAGAAACAGGACTGAAAACTAGGTCATGGGATTCCAGAGCACTGACCCTGAACTGAACCCAGCTGACCCCGACCTGAACCCAAAGAGTGATGATTAATCAACAGATGTCACCCTCAAAGCTTGTACTTAGTGGTATACAAGAGAATCTCAAATTGTGTAAGATTTTTACCAATGTTAGTTACATAAATGCTCACAAAAGTGACAATGACAAGCTGAGAGGCATATCAATCACAGGATCTATATTAAATCCAGACACAGAGACATGGCCCAATGTTTAATCAGAGTATGAAATTTGCTGAAGACCAGGACATTTATGCAGCTAAAACACTTTTTAGTTTACTAGATGAAGGAAACCAGACTTAACAGTTGAGTTTTAAAAAGATCATTAAATTTTAAAATAATACCTCATCTCAAGTGTTTCCAGAGAAAGGGAAAGGAAACTGGCATGTAAGCACTATCCATGCATGACATTTTTATGTATATTACTTCATTTGTCTCTCACAGCAAAGTTATGAGGCAGACATCATCATTTCTATTTTAAGATAAGCTGATACATTAAATAAGTGACTTGCCCAAGGTCACACAGTAATTAAACAGCAGAGCAGAAATTCATTCAAACTCATGTTAACGTAACTTTCAAGTTCTTGTTACCCTCATCACAGCAGGATTTAGAAAGGTCTAGAAGCTCTGTGGCACGAGAAGCTACACGAATCTCAAAAGGTCCAGGTATAGTTGCAATTACAAATTTTAGGAACAGAAGGTGATCATTTTCACCGCAAAATAACTCTCCAAATTGCAAAATAATTCTGTTTCCTTTAATTCAGTTCCAAAAAATATAGGATTGCCAGACTAAAATACGTGAACTTCAAAGTCATTATATTCTATTATCTATAAAACACTTCCACAGATAGCTGGAAATGGATTAAATCCTCTGGGATTCTATTTTGTAATTGTAAACATAAATTTAAAAATTTCTTTATATGTACCTGTGAAAGTCTTCTGAAAAGAAAAATGTTAATAAGTCACCAGCTGAGAACACATTATTTACCTGCTCTGCATATCCCCGAACCACCTGCCTCTGTTTTAAATTGCTCTCTCCATCAAGCCCAGAAGTCTCAATGTGACAGATTCCATCTGGATCGGTAGAAAAAAGTAAGACCATGTCTGCAGGAATAACCTCATTACAGGAAAGGCGAATAAAGTCCCCAACAGCAACATCTTTCCAGCATTGGTCGACATATTTTTTCTCTTTCCTAACATCGGGGGAAACAAAAGTGTAAAGAGGATATGAAGACAGAAACATATGTAATCTTATTTTTTAAGCTTTGTGTGTAATTTAAAGCATGGTTAAAGAATTAGGGTGAATTTTAATCCACTAAATGTTAAAAGAGAAGCCAGAGAAAACCTAAATTCCAGAATTTGCTTCACCTGAAAATTAAGTTATTGAGCTAATGAAACCTATTTCTCAGCTCTTCTGTTCCAGGAGATTTTGAATTACTATGCTGTTTGAGTGTAACTGGAATAAAATGAGCATCTGTTGGGTTAATTCACATGTATCTCAACTCCTGGGCGCTCGCTCTTGTTGCAGGTATCAAGGATCCGAAATGCACGAGACACATGTACTCTCAGAGCGCTTCCTGTCTGTCTGGTAGAATGAATTAAACAAAACATCAAAGAAGTAAAATAAAAACAAAATGAATAAAATACTTGACATTTTAAAAATCATTATACTACCGTGAACACCTCTAATTATCACTTAATAGAACTACTGATAAAACAGTCCTGAGTCTGCCACAGCTGGTAGCTAGGAAGAAGGATGGAAAACATTACCCTTTTCAAAAGCATAGTTTTCCCCCATATATATTCAATTTTAAAGGAAAGATACATCATTCGGGGTTGTCTTGCTTTAAATACCCTGTTCTATGTTAAAGTTTTTGCCATACTTCTCATGGCTTTTCATACTAACCTGCCTGAGTTGTGCTTCAGAAAGCATTTTCCTTAGAGTAGAACAAGGAAATCTGTATCACAGAATATCATATCGACGAGTTAAACAGCATTTCATATACAAGGCCACCAACCAATATTAGGAAGGCTGTCCCATTCCCCTACTGCCTACCAAATAACCATAAAGAACTGTTATTTGTCACAAAAATACACTTATTTCAAAAGTAAAGATTTAGTTCCAATTACATTTATGGAGCTAAATATTCAAACTCATTGTCAAAGATGCCTGGGAGATAGCTATATTCTAAATTATGCATCAGAATAAATAGAAATGCCACCTTAGGCCAACACTTGTGTACTTTCTGCTCTACAGAATTGCATCAGTTATTTCAAGAAATATTTAGCTTCAGGGGCTACTGAAGAAATATATTTTCAGGGCTTATTTTCCCAAAATATCTAATGCACCAGGTTGAATCCAACTAAAGGAAATCCTTGATTACCTAAACAGTTGGTTAGTTCATGGAGAAAGGTAAAAATCAATGATTTTGTCCTTATCATTCTTTTTTCTAGAGTTTGTACACACCAGTTCACTCTTCGTGGAAGAAAGTAAGAGAGAACATCCCAAAACACAAGTATGGGTCATATTTCAAAGGTTCAGTTCTAATGAGTAGTGATTCAGTTCTATGAGGAGTGATTTCATTCCACAGAAAATGGGGAGTCACAAGGTTCACCTGAAGAAAAAAGATGTGATACTACTTCTGTTCACTAACTCCTGTAACAGAATAATGAGTGGACTTTGGGTGTCCAGCTAAGTTTGATGTAGGAATGGCCAAAAACCAATGTAAAATTGTTGAAATAATTCAGGAGAAGGATGAAGATGGTCAGAATTAAGGAGGGAGCAGCAGGGATAAACAGAAGAGTAATTCAAGACATATTTGGGTTTTTTGACTTACTCCGTGTTTTAGGACTTAACTACACCACATTTTATGACTGAACTACATTCAAAGATGTTATCAAGCATGACTCTACAGTTTCTAACTTGTATGATGGGATGACAAAATGGTGCCTTTCACCACATCTCAAATTCTCGAAGCAACGAATGCGTGAGAAGGCAGATAATAAACAGAGATTGGAAAGCTTTTATCTGAAGCAAGATGTGAAACCGAGGATGTGCAGCAATTTGAGGGTTCTGATCTTGTGCTCATGGGTCCAGATAGAAGTGTGGTAATCCTAGATACACAGAGGGCATGTGACACCAGTAAGGCCATGAGATTCCTTACAGAAGGAGACCTTAAGGTAATAAAGGAGTGGAAGGACACCCAAGAGAAAGTAATATCAGAGAAATCTAGGGAAAAGGAAACTTCAAATAGGGAGTAATCATAGTGAAGCTGCCAAGGGACCAAGCCTATGGCATTCAGTGATTAGGATGTCTGCTGACTATGGAAAAGGCTGATAGAGTGAAATTGCTGCTGGGAGTGTGAAGAAGGAAGTGAGACCCCCCTGAATCAGAGAGTGAACAGAAGTTGAAGAAGTAGAATATTTCATGTTTCTCTATGAAAGGAAGTAAGGGGTAAAGGTAGTCACTGCAATGAAACGTAAGTCAAAGGATAAAGGATGAGATTAATTGGACATGAACATGAGCTGTAGGGAAGGAGTCCATGGAACAGGCAAGGTAGAAGACAGAGCACTGAGTGGGGGATGCTGGTGGAGGCTATGAAGAAATAAGGAAGGGGATTAACAACAGAGGAAAGGATTCCTATTGCAATAAAGGGAGTCGTTGCCTCTTCCTCTGAGGTCAGAAGAAAGTTGACGAAAATGTGAATGATGCATGAGGGAATGGGGGGGTAACATAATTCATGCTTCATGGCCTCTACTTTTTCTATGAGGAAAGCTACAAGGAAAATTTGCCAAGAATTTGTAAAGACAGTAGGAGAAGACAGACTTGACTCTTAGGGGTAGGAATTTTATTTTTCTTTCAAACATAAGAAGTACAATTCCTCTCAAGGACAAGTTTATTTATTCTACATTGGAATAAAATTTAAATGAAGTCAATTTCCTAATTAGCTTCATTCTTCCCTATTTGGAGTCTACACCAGGATTTAAAAAAAAATACCTAATTTGCCCAACAGCTAGCTAGTTCAGGTCAATAAACATCTACAGATCTTAATTTATGCCAGTTATTATATTAGGCGCTAAGAAGACACAAATGGTTAATATACCGTCCCCACCTACACAAGTTATGGTTGAAATTAGAAAAAGACACACAAAAAGTACTTTCACAAAAGAGAGCTAAGCATGCCCAGTTTACAACAGGAGCCAATAGTTGGGGTGTTTAGGTGGTGGGGAGGTGAGTTTTGGAGGATGACCAAGAATGACTCAGGTGAAGAAAGGTGGGACAGTGTATCCGTCAGGGTACAAGACATAGGGCAAGAGAGATCACGTGTGTGAAAGCAACTACTAGCCAGGGACAATGCTCACTGCCACATGTAACTAGCTCTGAATATTTCTCATTGTGGTAGACTCAAAATGAGACTATATTTCCTTGTCCAATAAAGAATTAAAACTAGTAAGCAAACGACCACAGCCTAAATGTTCAGCTATAATTTCTTGGATCTGCTTGATTGTTTGTGCTTCTGAACTACTCTCATTGGACAGAACACAGCTCTCACAATCCCTCCTTCAGGCAAACTTCTAGACCCATTTCACTTCTTTAAGAGTTCAAGATCACACAGCTCTGCTGCATAAGCCTTGGAAAATGCTGGACTATTAACAGTGATTCCACTGGAGTGGGAGGTGGGAGGTAGGGGAGGGGTAAGAAGGAAGGGTGGAGAATGTCAACTTCTACTTCCTGCTTTAACAAACTTAGAGAGAAAGAGTAGAATTATGAACAAATTTTTCTCTTGGATTTTTTTTATCAAATGCTCGATATGCACCATCTGATTTAATTTTTGTATCAATGTTATGTGGTTGGTCCTATAAATGAACTATGATCCCTGCCCCCCCTCGCGCCCCCCCCCCCCCTTTTTACAAATGAGAAAAACTGGTTTTGGCAAGTTAAGTAACTTGCTCAAGGTCAAGCTTCTACACCGTCCTGGGATTTCAAACAAAGCTGGTGGCTCCAGAGCCCATCTCTCAAGAAGCAGACTTTAACTTCAGCTATAGTCACTTACTACTGACCACCAAATAAAAAATGTTTTAGTTGTATATTAGAAAGCAAATTTGAAGAACCATCACTTTCGAAAACATCACACAAAAGGTTGATTACCTTAGAAGGCCACTGATAATTAGTCTTATTTTAAGAAGCATGAAATTCTATGAATTTATGAGATTCATGAATTTATGAGATAACCCTAAAAGGTTAATATTCACCAGTATTTTGAAACTCTTAAAATCAACACAGTGATTTTTAAAGATCAAAAAATAATGTAGGGTCCTGGACGGAAGGCACTGTATCTATTTTTTTTTTAATCCATTTTTCCTTTAAATCTCAAGCTCTCAGTGCCTACAACACAGTAAGGCACTCAAATTTGTTAAGTGATTAATAGTCTTGTTTTCAACACACTTCTATTATCCTTGCAACAGAACTTAAAACTTTATAAACGGCTGCCATTTGAAAAGCAATATTGAGAAAGTTAGGTTTTCCATAATAGCTCATTCCAACTTAATTGAGGTATAATAAAGTCTAAATGTTTAATTCCTATATTAGTGCTTTTTATTTCCCAAGATACTTGCCCAAAGACAAGCACCATGTGAAAGACCACATATTACAAATAAGAATCAAATTATCTGCACAGAAATGTTAATAAGCTTCTTCCAAAAGCTTGCACAATTTAATGGCTTCATATTTTCACCTTAATTTTGTTGAGGAATAATTTGTTCTCTAAAGTGATGGCTTTGTATTTCACAGGAATTTTAGTATATTTAAATCAACAAGGCATGATCTTATAACCTACCTTTATTTCCTTTTATCCTTATAATTTGTTCCAAGAACAAATTCTTGTTCTTGGAGAAAGGTATTATTTATTCTGCAATACCAAACAAAAGCAAATTACATAGACTAGCAGATAAAAGGACAAAGAGTTATGAGATTCTATTATGAAATGCAATTATGAAGTGGTACTTTGGGAGAGACCTTAAACAACTGAACAGAATGTTGCATCTTATCTGTAAGTTTATATGCTAATCATCTAAAAGAGATCTGGACTATGTCCAAAAGGACACCTGAGAAAAAAATGATGCCGGGTCTCCCACTATGCAATTTTAATCTTTAAAAAATCATGCAGTATCCTAAAGAGTTCTCAAATATTGATTAAATAACTTGATAATGTGGCAAACTCCAGCTAACAGTTATTACTAACCTTGCACTTAGCACTTAGGGCTAGATTCTATCGCTTACTGTTTTATTACTATTATATTCATAATGAAGGGAAGTGGGGTTTATGAAATTTGCCGAAGGCTAACTATAGCTACTGACTGAGAAAATCAGGATTAGAACTTATTTAGAACTTAGAAAAGCAAACAAACACACATGACCAACTTTAAACTAGCACTAAAGGTCAACAATCATTTATAGACAAGAAGCTGTATTTAAAAATACATATAAGAAGAATTCTTCCCATTGGCTCAATTTGGTATTGCTGGGTAATTTTCAAATTGGTCAAAATATGGACTTTGTTCATCATATAATCATTTAAAAATACTATTTCCTAAGCTATTTTGGGGGGGTGAGATGTATCAATCACACTCTCTATCTCTGGCATATGATGAAGACATAAATGTCATCAAATGATTCATAGCAGTGTTCTAGTAAAATGCTCATGACTTTAAAATGAAAACGATGAGCTTTTCCTATTATTTTTAGTTTTCTACATAATACATCAGTTTTTCTGGTTAGCTTGAGATCAGACATGAGTATCAGAAAATAAAATAGACCCAATTTTTCCTTGTCTGAGACTCATCACCTTATAAAGGAGAAAAAAAAGTTAGTTTTGTTTCTAGATCTTTAAAATGGATATTGACAAAGTCACTGAAGAATTCTAGTAATGAACGGAATTCAGAATCCTTCAGGTTTCAGCTTAAGTATCTCTTTACAGAGAGCAGCGTGCCCTTAACCATTTCCTGTGGCTCACATAAAATGGAAGACAATTCTACTATCAGGATAAGCTTCTGAGTTACTTTTCTCCCTAAAGTAAATAAAACAAGAATTCCATCATCTAGTAGAACTCTTGATCAGTCAAAAGAGCCTTAAATTTGTTCAAGATACACTTTTTTTTTTAATATTTTACTCATTTATTTGACAGACAGAGATCTCAAGTAGGCAGAGAGACAGACAGAGAGAGAAGAAGGGAAGCAGGCTCCCCGCTGAGCAGAGAGCCCGATGTGGGGCTCAATCCCGGGACCTGAGATCATGACCTGAGCCGAAGGCAGAGGCCCTAACCCACTGAGCCACCCAGGCACCCAAGATATACTTGTTATTAGAAAACTAGACTTTTGAACCTAAATGTCTTTTGTTCAGACTTGGTAACTAGAATAGAAGAGAATCTCTAGTCTGACCAATTTAGAATTACAATCTTAAGAACGTAGAGTTTACACAAGAACAGTAAAGTCGATCCAAGAAATGTATCGAATACTCTTGAGACGTCAGAAGAAAGAGGGGCAGCACCTGTCTAAGGGAACCTGTCAAGTCAACTCAGAGGCTGAAGGAGGTGCTTGCCATCCTCTGGGTTCAAAGCTCTGGCTTCTAGCTCTTCACACTTTCTCCCTTGGGGATTTAAGTCAATTCCTCATTTCAAAATCACCTCTAACCAAACTGATGACTCCAAAATTTCTTACTACAGCCTTTCCATCCAACCAGAACTCCCGTAGCGTGTTCCTATTTGCCTGTGAGGCATTTCCACTGGATGCCTGTCTCGTTCTCATTTCCAACTCAACCTACCTGAGGTGAATTTAATGCTCCCTATTTCAATCAGTGGTACTTTTATTCTCCAAAGCTCAAAAGTCAAGAAAGTTCGCCAAATTTAATTGGGTTCTTCTTCATGGCATCTCTTCTATGAACCCCTTCCTGTCCCTTGCATCTACTCCCAGTAATGCCCTGGACTGATTAGCAGAGGTCTATCTACCCCATTTGTAGAGGCTACTCCCAAGACTTGAGCAGACCAATATTCTTAAAGCACAGCTTTCACCACATTCCTTCTCTGCTCAAAAGATGGAAAGGAGCAAAGGGTGGGGGAGAGGGTGTGGAGAGAGAGAGACAGATACACACCCAAACCGAGAAACAGACTCTTAACTACAGAGAACAAACTGATGGTTACCAGAAGGGAGGTGGGTGGAGGATGGGGAAATGGGTGTTAGAATTAAGGAATGCACTTGTGATGAGCACTGCCTGATGCACAGAAGTGTTAAATCACTATATTACACAACTGAAATTAATATTACACTGTGTGTTAACTAACAATTTAAATGAAAAATTTTAAAAAAAAAAGATGGATTCTGTAGAGGGCTGCTTTTAAGGAACAGGCTTGAGCGATACGGAAACTTGACCCAGGCAAAAGGGCCCACAGTAACCCCCAGGCGAATACAGATAGGTCCAACATGCAACCCACCTCAAAAGATCCATAAGTCTTAACTGAACAATGAGCTACTTAAAACCAGGTCTAGTTACCAAAAAAGGGAGAAATTCCATATGTCCCCAGACTTCCTCACCTTCCCCCTTTACAAACAACCCCCACCCGCTGCCTCGAGGCTGACAGTCTCCTCTGCTGTTCAGTCACAGCTCCCTGTGGTGTATTCAATAAGCTGCTGTCTCCTTTGTTCTGCCTCAGGTGAGTCTTTGATTGCCCACACCACACCCCACATTTGGGGGTCCCTGTCGGACCAGAGAGAGACTGCGGATTCTCTAACACTAAAGGAAAATATCTCTGATGGTTAATTTTATGTGTCCACTTGACTAGGGATGCCCAGACACTGGTTAAACATTACTTCTGGGTGTGCCTGGGAGAGAGTTTCTGGGAGAAATTAGCCTCAAATTGAACCGAGTAAAGCACAGGGCCTTGCCCAGTGTGGGTGGGTATCATCCAATCCCTTGAAGAATGAAAAGGCAGAGAAAAGTTGAATTTACTCTCTGCCTTCCTCATGCTTGAGCTGGGACACCGATCTCCTCACCTCAGCATCCCTCACTCTCCAGCCTTCAGACCTGGACTGGAATCTAGACCATCAGCTCTGCGGCTCTCGGGACTTAACACCACACTGCTGGCCTTCCCGAGACTTCAGCTTGCGGACACTGGGGCTTCTTAGCCTCCATTATCACGCGAGCCGATTCCTGATAATAAATCTCATTCCTGTTGGTTCTATTTCTCTGGACAGCCCTGATTAATACACTGTTCAAGGAATGGCCTGGTCTTGGAAGTCCCTCCACAGGAGGCCTCAAACTCCCTCTCTTTTCATTTCTCATTACTGCTCCTATAGCTGCTTGCCCGCTCAGGCCAAGTCAGTACACTCAGTATCCCCAGAACACTCCACAAGCCTGCCTACCCCCATATGGGGGGCGGGGAGGAAGTGACATCATAAACTTATTTGTAAAGCAAATAACATCTTAGATTCAGAATTTCACACAACTGTCCTAATGATGACTTTCTAAAGGCAGATACATTTCTCATGAAAGGGGACACCAATTAATATCACAAACTTTGGGGACGCCTGGGTGGCTCAGTCGTTAACTGTTTGCCTTCGGTTCAGGTCATGATCCCGGGATCCTAGGATCCAGCCCCGAACTGGGCTTCCTGCTCAGCGGGAAGCCTGCCTTTCCCTCTCCCATTCCCCCCTCCTTGTGTTCCCTTTCTCACTGTGTCTCTCCCTATCAAATAAAATCTTGAAAAAAAAATGACAAACTTTGCAATTCATTTTCATAAAAGTATGAACAGTGAAAATTTCATTTCCATAAAGACATGGGAAATGTTTGTGGTGCAATGTTAGGCTAAAACAATTAGAATAAAAATATATGGAGTACAATCTTAACTTGGTAAAACACACCCAATGCGCACAGAGCTTAGAGGAAGACACGGCAGTGTGATAGTTAGTCGTTTCTGGATACTAGTGTCGTGTGTATAACTTGTAAATGCAGATTTACAATATATAACACAGTTCAAAACTCACGTTTATAGACTATTCTTACCTACACAGTCTTTCTGTTTAATAAATACTGGAGATATAAGTCTCTGTGATAAGTAAATACGCTTCAGAAAAGACCTCCTATTATGAATGCCTTCTGTTGTTGCAATGGGAAGGGTTTTATTATAAGCTTCTAGTTTTGTGTACAAAAAAAAAAACACTCTTCCCCATTTTTCAATATTCTTTTCCTCCACTGGTAGCTCTTATGTTTTTCTTAATATTCCATCTAGTTTTACATACCCATTTGTATTTCTCATACCCCATCCTCTTTTTTTTTTTTATAGATTTTATTTATTTATTTGACAGAGATCACAAGTAGGCAGAGAGGCAGGCAGAGAGAAAGGGGGAAGCAGGCTCCCTGCCGAGCAGAGAGCCCGATGTGGGGCTCGATCCCAGGACCCTGAGATCATGACCTGAGCCGAAGGCAGAGGCTTCAACCCACTGAGCCACCCAGGCGCCCACCCCCCTATCCTCTTCTTAATCCCCAATTCTAACATCCAGGATTAAAAACTACCTGCTTGCTTTCCTTCTTATGAAGTTTAATTCTTTCAGACCCACTTATATGTAAATTAGAGATGCTTTTGCTTTATCAGCTCCTGGACTGACAATGGCTTACATAGATCTTTCTTGACTTATGAAAGAGTTACCTCCCAATAATCTCATTGCAAGTTGAATACACATGTGGAACACACACATAATACACCTAATCCACGGAACATCATAGCTTAGCCTCCCCCGCCCCGACCTTTAATGTGCTCACAGTTGGGTAAAATCATCCAACACAAAGCCTGTTTTTATAATAAAGTGTTGACTACCTCATGTAATTTATTGACTACTGTACTAAAATTGAAAAAAAAAACCAGAGTTGTTCTATGGGTACAAAATGATTCATTGTTTACCCTCGAGATCACCGGGCTGACTGGGAACGAGGTTCCCTGCTGCCACCCAGCATCATGAGAATATCTTACTACACCGCTAGCCCAGGAAAAGGTCAAAATTCAAATTCTGAAGTAAGGTTTCCATTGAATGCATACTGCCTTTGAAACACTGTAAAGTCAAAGAATCCTAAATCAGACCATCATAAATCAGGACCATCTGTACATTTTGGTTCTACTAGGACCCCTGAATTAAATTCACTGCAGATCCTTAATAAATACTAGTTGTAAACATCACCACCATCACCATCCCCGAAAAGGATTCTGATCGCATGTAAGGGGGAAGAAAGCAGCCTCCTGCATGTTTCTAAAGGACACATGTGTACTCCCAGCCCAGCTCCTGGTATACTTACCTACTGTAAACTTTAGTTACTAAATTGTTGATCTGTTTGTCAATTTTGTATTTTCGGTAATCTTCCAAACCATCTTTAATTGCAATAATTGTCAGGACCACCACCAGAGGCAGCATCGTGATTTCCTTTTGGAAGGCTTCTACCAAAGGCACCCAGTTCAAGACAGCTAGAAACAGGAAATATAAATTGGCAGCCCTGCAACCCAAACACAGACGAAAAGTGTTAACGAATCACATCAAAGCCTAAAGCAAAAGGGGCAGAAATATCTTAGGGTATTTTCCTGCATTTCCATTCGTCAATTTTCGATGCTACAGAGCAGAGAACTAGCTAAACCTAACACATCTGAACAACCTGTCCCTCCAGTAGACATCCAGCTCATGCCTTTACTGTACTAAATGCAAGGCAGTCTTTATTAAATACATAGTAGTAAATACGAGTATGACAGTCTCGAGTCGTGTAAAACATCACGAGAATCATCACAAGAAACACTGTTTTCTTGATGAAGTCCCAAAAGTTCATTTTCGCTTTTGTTTCCTTTGCCTTTGGAGACATATCTTGAAAGAAGCTGCTGTGGCTGATATCGAAGAGGTTACTGCCTATGTTCTCCTCTAGGATTCTGATGGATTCCTGTCTCACGTTGAGGTCTTTTATCCATTTCGAGTTTATCTTTGTGTACGGTGTAAGAGAATGGTCGAGTTTCATTCTTCTACATATCGCTGTCCAGTTTTCCCAGCACCATTTATTGAAGAGACTTTTTTCCACTGAATATTTTTTCCTGTTTTGTCGAAGATTATTTCACCATAGAGTTGAGGGTCCATATCTGGGCTCTCCACTCTGTTCCACTGGTCTATGTGTCTGTTTTTACACCAGTACCATGCTGTCTTGGTGATCACAGCTTTGTAGTAAAGCTTGAAATCGGGTAACGTGATGCCGCCAGTTTTGTTTTTGTTTTTCAACATTTCCTTAGCAATTCGGGGTCTCTTCTGACTCCATACAAATTTTAGGATTATTTGCTCCAGCTCTTTGAAAAATATCGGTGGAATTTTGATCGGAATGGCATTAAAAGTATAGATTGCTCTAGGCAGTATAGACATTTTAACAATGTTTATTCTTCCAATCCAAGAGCATGGAACAGTCTTTCATCTTTTTGTGTCTTCTTCAATTTCTTTCATGAGTGTTCTGTAGTTCCTCGAGTACAGGTCCTTTACCTCTTTGGTAGGTTTATTCCCAGGTATCTTATGGTTCTTGGTGCTATAGTAAATGGAATCGATTCTCTAATTTCCCTTTCTGTATTTTCGTTGTTAGTGTATAAGAAAGCGACTGATTTCTGTACATTGACTTTGTATCCTGCCACGTTACTGAATTGCTGTATGAGTTCTAGTAGTTTGGGGGTAGAGTCTTTGGAGTTTTCCATATAAAGAATCATGTCATCTGTGAAGAGAGAGAGTTTGACTTCTTCCTTGCCAATTTGGATACCTTTTATTCTTTAAATTTAAATGAATTTAAATTTAAATTTATTCCTCTTTGTTGTCTGATTGCCGTTGCTAGAACTTCTAGTACTATGTTGAACAAGAGTGGTGAGAGTGGGCATCCTTGTCGTGTTCCTGATCTCAACGGGAAGGCTGCAAGCTTTTTCCCATTGAGGATGATATTTGCTGTGGGTCTTTCATAGGTAGATTTTATGAAGTTCAAAAGCTTCTGCACAGCAAAGGAAACAGTCAACAAAACAAAAAGGCAACCGATGGAATGGGAGAAGATATTTGCAAATGACAGTACAGACAAAAGGTTGATATCCAGGATCTATAAAGAACTTCTCAAACTCAACACACACAAAACAGATAATCATATCAAAAAATGGGCAGAAGATATGAACAGACACTTCTCCAACGAAGACATACAAATGGCTATCAGACACATGAAAAAATGTTCATCATCACTAGCCATCAGGGAGATTCAAATTAAAACCACATTGAGATACCACCTGACACCAGTTAGAATGGCAAAATTAGCAAGACAGGAAACAACGTGTGTTGGAGAGGATGTGGAGAAAGGGGAACCCTCTTACACTCTTGGTGGGAATGCAAGTTAGTGCAGCCACTTTGGAGAACAGTGTGGAGCATCCTGAAGAAATTAAAAATAGAGCTTCCCTATGACCCTGCAATTGCACTGCTGGGTATTTACCCCAAAGATACAGATGTAGTGAAAAGAAGGGCCATCTGTACCCCAATGTTTATTGCAGCAATGGCTACGGTCGCCAAACTGTGGAAAGAACCAAGATGCCCTTCAACGGATGAATGGATAAGGAAGATGTGGTACATATACACAATGGAGTATTATGCCTCCATCAGAAAGGATGAATACCCAACTTTTGTAGCAACATGGACGGGACTGGAAGAGATTATGCTGAGTGAAATAAGTCAAGCAGAGAGAGTCAAGTATCATATGGTCCCACTTATTTGTGGAGCATAACAGATAACACGGAGGACATGGGGAGATGGAGAGGAGAGGGAGTTGAGGGAAACTGGAAGGGGAGATGAACCATGAGAGACTATGGACTCTGAAAAACAACCAGAGGGTTTTGAAGGGGCGGGGGGGGGGGGTGGGAGGTTGAGGAACAAGGTGGTGGGTAATAGGGAGGGCACGTACTGCATGGAGCACTGAGTGTGATGCCAAAACAATGAACACTGTTATGCTGTAAATAAACAAATAAAAAAAAAAAAGAAACACTGTTTTCTTTTTAAAAGCTCAAAAAACTTAAGAGGCAATTCAATGTGAACACACTGTAGAAATAAATTTTTCAAAACCCCAACTCTCTAGGCTTCAGAAGTTTATTTGCATGTCCAAACATTAGATTCAAACAAGCCTCAGGATAAATAGAGAAACCAGGGAGGTTTTCTCCCTTTGGGACCAACCCTACTATTTCAGCTTTTATGAGATGAACTTCTTCAGGAACTTCTTCCACTCCTTTATTTTATGTATTGAAATACTCCTCCATTGGCCCCTAAGGTAAATCCGAGTAGCCCATTTACTTCAAAGAAATATAATCTCAATCCTGTATAGCCCCTTGAGTTTTATCAAATATTTTCCACATTAACCATTAAACTTCTCAAAATCAATTTACCCCCATTTCTACGTCCTCACCTCCAACTCCTTGTATTCTGAAAATTTCTCTCTTAACACTTTTTGCTACTTTTTTGGCCTCAATTGTTACCATGTGGGCTGTATCTAAACCAATAGCACTGACCCTGAACTCTGTTCAAGTTTCAGATTCTAATTCCACCAACTGCTCAAGATTGCAAACTTCATAAAAGGCAGAATCACGCATAGCACGTCAGGCCATTAATGCAGGAAATTCATATCTACACGCATAGCATGTCAGGCCATTAATGCGGGAAATTCATATCTATATTTTAAACATACCCATCGTTCCATAAATGTATGTGGAACCTATTTTACAGTGACTAATGAGAATGAAGATATGCAGAATGAATCATGAATACTGAAAATCTGTATATTCACATTAGCATCTCAAAACAAAGTCATCTAGCCAAGTCTCTCTTTATTCCTGTCTTTACTTTTTCTGCTAATCCTCCTGGTCATTCTCAGGTCAATGTGTTCATACCATCTTCTTACTTATTTCCCTGCATCTAATCCATTATAGCTATAATAGATAATCCTTCTTTTCATTTCCATATTTTTCTAAGCTCAGGTCTTACCACTCACCTGGGTACATACAGCATCTCCCTGAATGTTCTCTCTGCCTTTGCTTTGTTTCTAATTATGCCGGGCAGAGGGCTCTCCTTTCCAGACCTCAAGCAACGTATGCTATTGCCTTTCTGCTTTTACTTATCATACTCCTTCCTCGATCTGAAACGGGCTTTGCCGACACCTCTGCCTTAAAAATCTGACCTGCTCACATAATTACGTTCAGTGCCATTTCCTCTTCTCTTGCTCCTCTATTTCTCTTCTGTGACTACCAACCTACTTGGTAGCAGTTTATAACACTCATCACGTGCACTGTGTCTTCTCACTGTATACACACCTTGTTGCCCTTGCTAAACAGCAAACTCCATTAGGAAAGGCACACCATTAAAATGTGCATTTCCTCCGATGCCTAATCTCATAGGAGAGCTTCAATAAATATATAGTAAATGGAATTATGTCATCGCTTCACCTGGTAAAGAGCTCCATTTCCCTATACCATCAAGTAAGGAAAAGCTCAAATGGTCTATTGGAAAGAACATGGAAGCAAGAGTGAAAAAACTCAAGGCTATAGATCCTGGTCTGCTCCTTATCACTAGCATGACATTGGGTAAACCACAGTAACAAACTTCATTTCTTAATCTATAATAGGAAAATAGCAGTTATCTTCTCTGGTCAAGACAAAGCATCTTACCAATTGTAAAGTGCCATGTGAACGTAAGGACTCTTCATTTCACATCAAACTCTACTAGAATCGTCAAAGAAAATATCCCAAGTCTATGTTTAGGTAGCATATAATGTTATAGAAATGAAAAATTGTATGTTAACTAGAATAACAAAGAACATGCTAAGTTTTTTTTCAAAAAAAAATAATAAAAGTACCTGTGAAATTGCTCAAATAAATTTCTTGGCACAAAATTTAGAAGTGTGTACTTTGTTGTTCGTATTCGGTTATTCACGTAGGTGCCAGAGAACTTGTCATACTCATCCTTGAAGGGCCGGAGATGGGGAACAACAACCCGGTGCTTTCCTGCCAGTTTGGGAGTCTGAGATGACTTGCCCCCGCAGGCAAGCAGAGAGGAATAGCTGTATGGCCTCTCATCGTCGTCTCTGTTTCTACTGCCCATCAGCCGTTGCCAGTGATACCTGGCCCATTGTAGACACTCAGTCATGTCCAAAATGCCGGCAGATCCAGGATATGCAGGTGCTCTGCTAAAACAAACAAAAACCCACTAAAACACTCCTCATACGCTTCTGGAAAGTCTTGAAGGATAGTAAGGATAGTAAGATTAACAATTTTTTTCCATATCAATTAAATACATGACTCAGTGGTTCAATGAGTAGAAAGGAAAACTAGTCTTGGAACTAGTAAATGGTATAAAGTAAAACTAGTCTTTGGAACTCCATTTTAACCAAATTTTCATTAAATAAAACACACACTTTCTGCCTCAAAAGCCAACCATCTGACCATTTAAGCAACAAGAGACAGCACCTAAAGGCCACCCCATAACTTGAAGCAAATAATCTGGGTTTAATGTGTACAAGTCTCTTAATTCATCTGATAATTAGTTTTCTCATCTTTGAAATGGGAACGCCACCCATGTCAGGAAATTTTTATAGGGATTTAATGAGTAACATGTAAATTATCCAGCATAAAGCCTGCTACAGAATAAATAGTCAATAAAATCCATTCTGTGCAGATTACAAAAATGGCCGCAAATTCTTTCCATCCCTGTATGTCGAACCCTTCACCCATCAAGTGGGCGGAACCGGATAAATCTGGGCTTGGCGATGTGCTTTTCTTTGGGTAATGAAAACACTAGTTAACATGACACAAGCGGAGGCTTGCGTGCAAGAGAAGTGCTTGCTCACAGAACTCCCTCTCTCTCCTTCCCTCTTAAAAACTCTGTGGTCACTACCAAGGGTCTGAGTATAGGCCAGGCTACTAGATGATGGGTCATGACCCACTTACCACCATTGCTCCTTTCAAAATATGAGTAAGGCCAATGACTACCAGCTGACCATTAACCCACGTGTGTCCCCAGTGACCCAATCTAGAACAGAGATGAGTTGTTCCAACCGAGCTCAATCCAAATTGCCAACCTGCCAAATTTTGAGTCAATAAAAATTACACCACCATGTTTTGGGATGGTTATAAAACAAAATCTCTTACATGGTCTCTTTCTTATTTTCCTTATTTCCAAGTTTTCCTTATTTTCTAGGAAACTCGGCCCTGCTTAGAATGTGAGTTCACTAATTGAAAAGAAAACAAAGGGTAAGAGCCAAACATATTCCAAGCATTTTGCAAAGCACTTTACAGGCCTTATCTTATTTAACATTTACATCAGTTTTATGATACAGGTATTATTTCTATTTTACAGAAGAGGAAACAGGCTTAGAGAGTAAAGTAAACTTGCTAAAATGTATATGGTTAGTAAGTAGGTAAGGCTACTAACTCTTTCTCACGACAGTTTCTGCTTTAACTGGTAATGTGCTTTATTGATCTTTGTATCCAGAGTAGCTCGCACTTAGTAGATGCTCAATAAAAGTTCATCCTTGGTCGGGGCACCTGGGTGGCTCAATGGGTTAAGCCTCTGCCTTCGGCTCAGGTCATGATCTCAGGGTCCTGAGATAGGGCTCCACGTCAGGCTCTCTGCTCAGTGGGAAGCCTGCTTCTCTTCCTCTCTCTCTCTGCCTGCCTCTCTGCCTACTTGTGATCTCTCTCTCTGTCAAATAAATAAATAAAGTCTTTAAAAAAAAAAAAACAAGGTCATCCTTGGTAACAAGCATATCACCAAGTGTGTAGAGGACAAGGTCTGGAGGCCTCAGTTTCTATCTTTGCTTTATCAATGTCATTTACTTATCCCCTTCCATGGGAGTTCACCTCTGGAGATTCTTATTTAGTTAATCAGTAAGTATGTTAACAAAACTACCCAGACCTCATCTGGAGAAAAAATGAGGTTATGTGCTGGAACCTAGAGTAGGCTAGGAATACTGAGATCATCTAAGGCTTCGATCCCATTTCTCCAAGCACTCAGGCTCTAGGTGAGGTGATAGGCACTATAAATATATAAATGCAACCCCAGGTGTAAAACGCTGTTTGAAGCACTGATGTAGCTGGGGCAAATTATTTAAGCTGGCTTCTTTCCTAAGCTTCATTCTAAGTTTACAACATGTCTACTGATTATTTTCTCCAAAATGTTATATTAATCAGAAATTAATAGTTTTCCCCCTAAGAACGTTAAAACTATATCCAGCTTTCATGGATCTGAAATCACAGATCATCACCTAGTAACACTGAAGATCTGGTCCAGTTACATTTTAGTAATTCTAGTGAGTCGGTATTGTTTATAATCCCTTCTTGCTAGCACACTTACTTGCTATCCACTGGTCCTTCAGTAATCCAACCGAATACAGTTGAACAGCACTGTTTTTATAGAGAGTTAGTTGAATTACAAATAATAATCTAAAAATCCATCAGATCTTTAAAACATATGTGATCAAAAGCAAAATAATAAAAACAAGACTGGAGAGTCCTGTTAAGGGGAAGAATAAAATAGCCCCCAAGTATGTGTATCTGTGAGTGGATACTGAACCCACAAATATAACCTCTATGACCACTGAGAGAAAATATTCATAAAGTTAGTCTTCTCAGTTTTTTTTAAGATTTGATTTACTGATTTGACAGAGAGAGACAGAGAGCATGAGTGGTGGGAAGAGGCAAAGGGAGAGGGAGAAACTGACTCCCCACTGAGCAGAGAGCCCGATGTGGGACTTAATGTCAGGACCCAGATATCATGACCAGAGCCGAAGGCAGACACTTAACCATCTGAGCCACCCAGGCGCCCCAGTCTTACCGGTTTTAGTGAGAAAAAAATTCTATCCTTACCAGGTCTCTGTCCTTTGGAGTTTGCGCTCTAAAATATCTGTACATAAGGAGCTGAATCAGTAAACATTGACTGGCCAAAATA
Organism: Meles meles; assembly: GCF_922984935.1. Taxonomy (NCBI): domain Eukaryota; kingdom Metazoa; phylum Chordata; class Mammalia; order Carnivora; family Mustelidae; genus Meles; species Meles meles. The sequence continues at coordinate 29,061,368 of NC_060067.1, forward strand.
ATTTTTTCTTTTAACACAATTTTTTAAAAGCCCACATATGAAGTAATATGAAAAGTCTGGCTTTTACGTCAGTGTATAAAAATAGCTTCTGAACCTATAACTAGTAATGACAGTTTGAGTTATTAAAGTAGTTTATAACATATCCAGAGATCTCCTGCAGATTAAGGATGTAAGAAAGTGCTTTATAAATGATTCAGTAGATAATGTAAAAACACCAAACATAAGAACTAAGTGCTTTCCGTGCATTTCACCCCCTGCACATCAGGGACTGATGACAAACCTCATATTCTTCAGAGGGTTGAAATTTTATAGTATTTCTAGAAATTTTGACTTTCCATTTGCTATTAAATTCGTGTTAAGACACAGGAGTGTGTATACCTCTGGTGTCCACAATCTCAACAGTAATATAGATTCTACTTAAATTTTTAAATTTTAAAGTAGAATTTCTTGAGAATGCAAACAGAAATAACTGAACAAATACGACCCGTGGGAGGTGTTAACTTTTGGTAATTCATGGCGTATGTACCAAATAATCCCACCCTAGCAAAAACACTGGTTCACAAAAACAACCAGCTTTCCATTCCACGGATCTATTCCAGAACCTGCTCTCTCCCCATTCACTCAGTTCCAAAGAGACAAACCTATGGCTGGAGAACACTTCATGCCAAAGTATCCCCGCGTCCACCATCCTGTGTGCCTTTTCAATGCCCTTCAACTTTTGTTAGGTGCTCTACTTACTCAAATATTGTCTCCCCCTTTCCCCGCCCTTCTTATTCCCAAGGAATTTTAGTGAGGATAGAATTGGGCCTGGCTTATTGCCCTCCTCAGCCATCAAATCTCTGTCCTTGCCTCCAAGACCAGGGAGCTCATCAACTGGCAATGTCTTCCCCTCAGCACCGCCATTCTCTCCTGAAAAGTGATTACGGGATCAAAGGACTGATCTACACGAGACAGAGACATTGTCAGCGTTTTCATGGGATTGAAGGAATAAAGACCAGATGTGGAGGTAATTAGCATGTGGTAAAAATCCTTTCAAATTTCCAGTTTAGAGTTTAAACCATTTTATATTGAGCCAGGAATGACCAAAGATCTACTTAGTCCTTCTAATTCAAGTGTTTTCAAAATTTGTCAACTGCCAGTTCAGTGAGAAATACTTTCTTTGAGGTAACCTAAAACCTACACGCTCACATACATATACTGCTGAAACAAAAATTATACAACAATTCTGCTGCTTATTACTTGCAATGCACCCATTTTCTATTCTGCTCTATTCTCTCTCTTGCTAAGTCTCTCATTTTAATACTGGTCAAGATGCCTTGAATTGGTTTCAAGGTCTACTAATATGGTGCTATACACACTTTGGAAAGACACTGCACGAGAATCCACATGGGTTGAAAGTGTACAAGGAAGTGAATAGAGCCACTTTTAGCTCCTGTCCTGATAGAAAGATGGGGGGGAAACAGCGGCTGGACTAGAAGGTTCAGGGAGGGCAACACTTTTCCCACCACAGTCAGGAGCAAGGAGCCTTTTCATCTTTTTCCATCTGCCCCCCACAAAGCTAAAAATGTATTAATACGTAGAGTTGGATCTGTTACTAATAATGCTCACATAAATATTCAGCAAAATTTCTTTAGAATATGAAAGGAAAGCAAATCGGAGTCATACCTCATTAAGAATCAGCATGAAGCATGATATTTTAAAGTTCAGACTTCAGAAATTACTTAACCTAGAGGTCACAAACCAGCGGCTCTTAAGCAAAATTCTATTCAATGATGTATCTTGTATCATGATGTTGGCAAACACATTGGAATACTTTTTTTGAATATAGGACTGACATTTTCAAACAGAGATAAATTCACATAAAATATTGATATTTCATTTCTCTTAAAAAGAAAAAAAAAATCACAGAATACTGGGCTTTTATTTTCATATAGTAACAAATGTGAGAAGCCTTTTGACTATAGTCCCTGACCTAAGCCTTCATTTTCCAGTTCACCTATTTTAACTGAGTAAATGAGCACTCTGTTCAGCACTTTTTTTTTTTAAGATTTTATTTATTTATTTGACAGAAAGAGAGAGAGATCACAAGTAGGCAGAGAGGCAGGCTCCCCGCTGAGAGAGGTGGAAGCAGGCTCTCCGCTGAACTGAGAGCCCGATGCAGGCCTAAATCCCAGAATCCTGAGATGATGACCTGAGCCGAAGGCAGAGGCCTAACCCATTGAGCCACCCAGGCGCTCTGTTCAGCACTTTTTTACAAATCAAATTCTTCCTGCTTTATGGACTCTGGCTCGAATATTCGTTGTATCACTTATTAGGTATGTGACCTACGTAATTAACCTTCGTGCCTCAGCTTGCTAATGAAAAAAAATGAGACACCATGAAGAGTCGTGGGGCACACCGAAGACAAACAATGTTCGTTCTGTTCCCCACTCTCATGCTTCTCTTTGGCAATTTCTCAGGTCATACAGAAGTCAAGGTTTGGTAACCCTGTAAATTGGGTTGAGGTACAAAACTTTCAATATATTCCTTTTCAAATTAAAAGAAGTTGTCCAACTCTAAGTATATATCTGTTGATACACGGGAAGTAACCAGCATTAAGTAGGATACAAATAGAAGATCAGTCACAAAAGATAGACATGACATAAAATGACTTTCGCACCACCCAATCTCATCCTCAACCATTCTCTCTGAAATTCACCCCAACTATGTCCATGAACAAACTGTATGCCACTCGTCTGGTGTTTTCTAAGCTTCCCTCAAGAACAGTCCCCTAGGCCCCTCCCCTGGAGATCCTGATTAAGAGGATCTAGAATAGGGCCCAGGAATGTGGAATTTAATTAGGACCCAGGTGACTTATCAAGAAGGTTGCAAAGCACAGCTTATACTCTGAATCTCCACAAATGCTGCCTTCTGGAAGGTGGGTCAATCCTACTACCCACTCACCCCACCAGCCCCTTTCATCCTTTAGACTGCTGGAGTTTGGCTGTGGAGTGGGGGGACTGAGGAGGATCCACACATAAGACACAGTAAGGCATTCTCTGCTCTGCATCCATTACGGTCCTGAGCTTGGCTCAGTCACAGCACCTGCTTCAGTGTTCTTTGTTGGCTTTGTTCTTCAAAGTCAAGGAACACATCTCACTGCTTGCCAAACTCCACACCAAACTCTAATGCTTGGCCAAAGTTGGATTGTCAACAAGTAACTGTTGATCATTGACTTTTATACAAAGGAGGTAGGATGTGGAAAGGACACAAAACACCCCATTTCCTCTGTCATGATTCAGCCTGGCTTTCCTTCCATTAGAAGCAGGAGTAATAAGATCTAAGTTTGAGAAAACAGAAGTAATCAGCTTGTGTTGCATTCATTTCACCTTTATTAATAGAAGGAATCTGCTTCTCCAAGCCTAGAAGACTCTTACAGAAAATCACTGTTTTCTTTCCTCCTGGATTTATAAGACCAGTAAGCAGTACAGCAGTGATTAAGAGCATAGACTCTGTGGCCAGACTTGTGTCAGACTCTGACATCAATTCCTGGCACCTCCACTTGCCAGCTAACCTTGACCAAAGGGTTGTTGTGAGGATTAAGTGAGTTAATATATGCAAAGCCCCTAGAATAGTGTGTGAACCATAGTCAAGTGTTAAGTATAGTTAACAAATGTGACTATCTGGGAAATGTTCTCTCAATTAGAGTACTTATTCATAAATATTGAGAATTTGTAAGCACAGTAGTGACCCTAACAACTATATCCAAGGACTTATCTACATTTAATTTCTTAAGCTGAATATAACTTTGCTTTTCATTTAACTGAAGAGTCTGCCAGGCAACCAACCACCTGAGGATAGCAATACCTTCTAGTCAACTGTTCCCAGGGGTAAACAGAGCAACCTAGTAGACAAAACTTCAATGTACAAGTTAGGCTGAAGCATTTTAGGATTTTTTTTTTAAAGATATTATTTATTTATTTGACAGAGACAGCAAGAGACGGAATGCAAGCAGGGGGAGTGGAAGAGGGAGAAGCAGGGGGAGTGGGAGAGGTAGGAGCAAGGGGAGTGGGAGAGGGAAAAGCAGGCTTCCTGCCAAGCAGGGAGCCCGATGCGTGGCTCGATCCCAAGACCCTGGGATCATGACCTGAGCTGAAAGGAGACGCTTAATGACTGAGCCGCCCAGGTGCACCGCATTTTAGGATTTTTCAAGAGCATTCATAATTTTAAGATTTAGCCCACTCCAAAAAGAGCTGATTTGTCATGGGGTTCTGCTAATACACAAAATGGACCCATGCTTTATTTGACCTAATACTCTGCCACTGATTGGAACACTGCCTTCAGAATTAACAGCAATTTTTTTTAAACACAAAGAAGCAAATGTATAAAATTCAGTTATCATCACTAGGAACCGAAAAGAATTTTCAGATCTAGAAACTTTATTCCTGAGTGAGCTACTGTCCTTAAAGGTAGAGAGGTTCAGTATTTCTTTAAAAAAGAAAAAAAAAAAAAACCTACAGTTTACCTAGATTTTACTAAAGTCTCCATTCCTATTTTTAGTTTAAGAGTAAACTACTACTTGTGAAAATCTGGATTACAACAAACTTGCTGCTGCTTAGTGGTAGAAAAATACCATTAAAGATTAACTATATGAAAAGCCCTGCACGTTCCTGGGCTGAGCGTGGAAACTTGAAGCCCAACATCACCTAGATACGCAGTGTCAAAAACATCTGACTCTGGGCACTTTGCTTTAACAAACATTAGCATTTTACTTAGAATTTAAAAATTAATTAATATGGCCACAGAACTTAAAGGTGAAGATTCTTAACACATGTTAACACTGGGAGAGAAGGACTGGGTATGAGATTAACATAAACCAAATGCTGTATACACCCAACTTGCAATATTCCTTTTACAGCAAGGCAATTATACAGGTTAAAAGAAAAAAAGGTTCATCGTAAGTAATCTTTCGTCACCACCATATAAATATGTACGTGCATTAAAAACATGTGTTCACTTTTTTATAATTGCCACAAAAATTTATAGGCCCATGTCACTTATGAATATTGATGGAAAAACAAGAAAATCCAGCAAATTAAAGACAATGCAAAAGAATGGCTACTGGTTGTCTCCAGGGGTTGATAGCAGCCTTCCAGGGAGAGCCAGCAAGAAAATGGAGACTTAGGTCCAACCACTGTAAGGAATGGAGTTCTGCCAACAACCTGGAAGGTAGGAAGTGGATTCTTCCCCAGAGTTTTCAGAGAAGAACTCAGCTTGGATAACATCCTTATTTTAGCCTTTGAGGACCTGAGCAAAGAACCAAGTCACACTGTACTGGAACTTCCAATCTGCAGAACTGTACTCATGAACTGGGGTTGTTCTAAGCCACTAAATTGTGTTTGCTATGATGGCCAGAGAAAACTAACACCGAGGGCCTAAAAGTGTATCCCTGTATAAATAGAAACGTAAGTGGCAAACATGGAATTTCAAATCAGTGGAAAAACGGTGACTTAACATGCCTGGAATAAATGGTTCCATCTTGAAAACCAGAAAACTACATTCCTACTTTACACCACATTAAAATAGATTTTCATTTTAAAATATTTTAATAAATTTTTAATTCAAAAAATAAATCCCAGGTAGACTGAAAACTGAAATGTAAAAATTACAGTAAATACAGTACAAGAAAATTCAGCTAATAAGCTGGGCAAAACTGTAACTTCTCTCTTGCTTAGACAAGTTTTCTTACAGTCTGTGCTAGTGAGGATGGGGGGAACCAACCCTCTGGCAGTAGAAAGTGAACTGTTACAATCTCCCCACCACCATCACCAAAAAAATTTATGAAAATATTTATGAAAACTGAAAATACATATAACTATGGACATAGCAATTCCATTTTGGGGAATCTTACCTATTGGTATGGGTATATGTATAAGAATGCATACTGTAGTTTGGGATTCGTTTATTTATTTATTTACTTTTTTGGTTTGGTTTTTGTAGTAACAATCTTGGAAATATCATGAAAGTCCTTCAGTTGTGGAACAGCTGAGTACACTGTGACGTTTCCACATCACAGAATATTATATACCTATTAAAAATATGTATTCATACCTCGACCTGGATCAATGACTATTGTGTATATTGAGGGGAAAAAAAAAGGAAATGACAGAGAAATGTGGATATGAATGATCGAACATTTCTAAAAACGAATGAGGTACAGACAAGAATGACTGATCTGGGTTCAAAGAATGGTGAGAATGACAACTTGAGCACAGCTGAAGTTTCACTTTAACCAGCTACCGAAATATGCAAAGGCATACACAAGGTCTAGGACACACATGAGCAGGAGTGTGTGTATCACCTCCCCAGTCCCTCAGGAAGACAGCACCAGTTAGTAGTGTTGTCAGTTGTGAGGAATGTGGGACCTTCCAGTTCACAAGATTCTGGAACAAAAGCACACTGCTTTTTCAGATTCTTAGGCTGGAAGAGGAGCACACAAGGGCACACAGGTCACTAACCAAGGGCTATCCAGAGGCTTAGGCTCTACTTCCTACTGTGCTGTTGAATCCGCACTTGGCCTGGCCTGGATTTGCTTCACATAATAACACAAACTGCCTGGGTGTGTGCAACGTTCACATCCATTTGCAAAAAATACACGTACAGAATAAATCGCACAAGGCTATGAATATTGGTTATGGTAAGAATACAAAGAGAGTAAAAGATGAACTTTTCTTTCTTCTCTTTGTCACAATGAAAATGTATTGATAATTTTCAAAAAATAAAATTTTTCAAAGGAGAATCTGTAATTGTTAGCTACTAAACAGCTCCATGTTGCCCTAAGCATTAGCTCTGCATGATGCTACATGAGCCAATATTCTATTCAAGCTAAAGAACAAAAAACAAAACAAAACAAAACCATGAAGTTCTCAAATCTACAAGAGATCAATTTGAGTCACAAAATCAATTAAGGTCAGAAATAAAGAAATGTAAACAAAGCACTGCTTATAAAGTAAGTACGGGGGCAACTGGGTGGCTCAGTCAGTTAAGCATCAGACTCTTGATTTCAGCTCAGGACTTGCTCTCAGGGTCGGAAGACTGAGGCCTGAGTCAGGCTCCATACTGGGCATGGAGCCCGCTTAAGATTCTCTCTCTCCCTCTCCCTCTGCCCCTCCCCACGCAGGCTCCCTTTCTCTAAAAAATAAATAAATACATACATAAATACATAAATAAAATAAGTACTAACACTTCTATGATGATTACTGTTGATGAAATACACTCCCCATGTCACTTATGCCTTCCACTTTTCAGAGTAAGAAGTAAAAGGCCAAAGGTTTTATAATTCAAGGCATGCAATGTTTTACTCCAAAGTCATGCCTTTCCAATTATACAATACTACTTCTATAGAAAATTTAAAGACAAATATGATCATTTAAAACCACATTATTTCTAATTGGCGTATATTTTTTCTAGAAGATATTAAAAAACCAAAATACTTCAACAGAGTATGCCTAAAATAATATATCACACTGTTCCTTCTTGAACACGAATGTACTTGAAAGCAAACAGTTCTCAAAAACCCTGTTTCCCTTAATGAATACTTAATGAAAAGTTTGTAGCAAGGCAGATGACCAAAGGTAAATATGGGGTAATGAATTCCCTGGGGCCCAGTTAGTATTTAAAAATTTCCGAGGTCATCACCAACCAACAACTAACTTGAAATATACACATGAGCTCACTTGTCTGAAGGAGAAAAACATTCTTATGTACAGTCATTTCAGGATGCTGTATTTGTGGCCATCAAACTCCAGCATGCATTGGAGTGTCCTGAGCCACACCTCTGACTTTCTGATTCCACAGGTCTGAGGTGGGGAGGAGGCGGCTCAAGAATCTGCAGGTCTAGGGGTGTCTGGGTGGCTCAGTCGGTTGGGTGTCTACCTTCAGCTTAGCTTGTGATCCCAGAGTCCTGGGATCGAGCCCTGCACTGGGCTCCCTGCTCAGCAGAGAGCCTGCTTCTCCCTCTACCCTCCGCTTGTGCTCTCTCTCGCTCTCTCTCAAATAAATAAAATCTTTAAAAAAAAAAAAAAGGAATTTGCATTTCTAACACAGTTCCACATAGTGCTGGTGCTGCTCTTGAGCCATACTTTGAGAACCACTACTCTTACTAAATCACTTTATTTCAAAATGTAAACCTGAAATTAAGAGTGAACACTTTAATAGGTACTCCTCCTGTCATTGGCAAGCGCATCTCCTCCAAGTACACAGATCAAGGCTATGTACCAATGACTTGACAGCCCATGCAAGCAGATACTCTCCTCCAAGGCTAGAATTACCTAAAATTGTGAAGGTCTAAGTTTACACGAAAATCCCCAGAAGTTGGGGACGAGACCTGAAGCACTGACTCTTTCTATGGATTTAATACTGTTATGGTCAGCTTCAGCCAACATTTCTATAGGCTCAGCAAGGGAGAACAATAGGTCTTGACCTTGACAGACTTCCAATCTTCTTCTCAATCAAGATGAGAAAAATGAGAAAACCCTAACAAAATATCAAAGTTGTTATGCGCTTGAGACCTTGGAAGAAAGACAAGTTATCTAACAGGGTCAGTTAAAAAAAAAAAAAAATAGGCACTTTTTCATAGTAGACTCAGTAGACTCAAGACAGGAAGGTCTCCTTGACCTAGATGTCCAAGGTAGCTCTCCCTGAGGCACAGTGAGCCCTGATAAAATTTGAGGCTTATTCCACTCTGGGTCCTCTCTGCCCAATGCTCTATTAGAGGCTTATTGCCTTCAAGGAGACCAATTCCTTATGTGACAGGTAATAACGATGACAAAAATGATGCATCATTTGATATCACTGCTGGTTTCTTTGTTGCATCAGTTGCCAAAGGGACATGCTGGCATGGTTCCTTTACTAACTACTCTCCTGTGATCGAAAAGGAGAAAGGATTTTCATCACCCCACATAATCTTTGAAAAAATATGAACACTTATAGATATACCTAATAGGGTTTGGTGATGAGAAGGGTCAATTTATTTAGTGGGAAAACTGGATCTTGAATAACAAAGTCTCATAATCATCAGTGCTCTCCAGCGGACGGGAGGAATCAGATTTGCCAAATAAAGTCTTCTTGGAGTTCTGTGTGCTCTTTAATAGTTTCTATTAATTGTAACTTCTTGAACTAAAACCCTAGTAGAAGTTCATGTTCTTTGTTTCAGATGTACGCAAGAGCCAAAACATTGAACTGAAGTCATTACTTTGGATGATTGCCGATTGTTATCATGAAAGGAGGTGCTGTATAGGCATATAAAAAATGAACCCACAGTATCTTTCATTTTTACCATGAATGAAGACATTGTTGTGATAGTTTTGTCATTCTTGGGGCCCTAAATGGGAAAAGACCAACTCTAACCAAGCACGTAGCCCTTATGTATCTCTAGAAAACACTGCTTAATCCAATTCAACGTGACCTGAAAAGCAGACATGGAGGCTGATGCTGGGGAGACAGAAACAAAAGACACCGTTCTACAACACAGCAGCGGCCTCTCACTGAGACCGAGGGAAGGAACCCTCCATAGCAACAAGTGATATGATTGATATCACTGTGGCTGAAGAGTCAAATCAGAAGTTTCAAATACATCATGTTTATTTTGAATGAAGAGAGACATATAAAATATGAGTGTGGTACCTACATGCATGGTCTTATGCTGGGAAGAGTTACCCATTCTTAATGTTTCCAAACACATTAAATATAAAGGCATTCTTCAATCCTCTCATGTAAGAATAAAACATATATGGACACACACTCAGACACGGAAGTCTTTACCACCTTCTTCAATGTATCTCAGCTTTCCCTTGATGGGAACCACACCTCCAAATGAGTTTACCTTTTGCTGATGCTTAGGCTTCAAACTTGTTTAAGCTAGCAAAAAGGCAGGGAAAATGGTGCAGTTGTATGAATGTCCCTTTGTTACTGGAAATATAAAAAAGCTAACCCATACTCATGGCAAGTTCCCAATATGTCTCTGTCTATCCTTAAAGTGCAAAAATCACACACCTATGAAACATTAATGATAACGATCTTTAATACTGTGTCTTGACACTAGTTATTCTAGATAGTAGTCCTAAAATACATGTCACTGAAATTACACAATAGCGTGTTTTTGAGATTTGATTATTCAACGCTAACAAAATATTCCTCCAATAAACCTAGGATCATAACACTGTCTACCATTTATAAAGACAAGCTGAGCTCTGTGCTAGGAATAAATATATGATGACTTTAATCTTTACAACAAAGTACATTATTATGATCCCCATAGAGGGCTAAAAACACAGAGGCTCAGAGTGGTTGAGAAACTCACCCAATGGACACAGCTTGGTGAGTGGCTGACTACCCCAACCTAATCCAAGTACTGCGATGGACTGAGAGCCCCGGTGGCTACTGTGGCTCCGACAAAGGACACAGACACGTGAGCAGTAAGTTGGCAGAAGGCACACAGCCTCTGGCTGCCTGCCAAAGAACACGAGGATGGGAAGAAAGAAGAGGACTAGTATTAAAAAATGTGAGATAATGTCATCAACTTAAGTTAACAAATCAAATATTTGTATTTCATTTTAAAAAGACGTGTTTGATGCCTTCAACAGAAAGCTCTTTACATGTATTTGAAACATGATTCAGGATACACACATAAAAGTTGCTGTTAAATGATTTCCTTTTTAACCTGAGTTCAGAACTCTCTGACCCCACAGGGACCTGTAAGCAACTAAACCACGACCCTTCACTGCCCCCCTTCGTGCACGGCCTCACTTCCCTTTACTCGGTTTCAATTTTACAGTCAACTCTGTTACCACTTCCATATACATTCTCTCTACCTCTTAACTCTGCTCTCCTTTCTTGGCAAGACTTTCACCCTAGTTGTATCCAAATCAGTTATATCTAAATCCCTCTTATACTCTGTGGTAGTACCTACAGGTGGGAAGTACCTGGAGACAGACACATAACCCCCCTGGTCAGTGTCACTTTCAGTTACTGACCATGAATCAGGAACTGGTCACACATGCTGACTGCAAGCACACAGCATTTCCACTCTCGGCATTTTCCCGCTGTCACAGACAAGGATTTCACACCTCCTTCTCTCGCCTGCCCTATCTCCCTCCTGACTTACTTCCTGCTGATGACCTTGTTTCTGTTGTACTGAGGAAACCAAAGCCCTCAAACCAGAACTTCTACAGGCTCCCCCCATGTAACTGTCCTCCAGCTCAGACATCCCGAAACCCGAGACTCATGCATCTGCCAATGAGGCAGCCCATCATGTCCATAACATGGACAGAACTGTGCTCCTCTCCCTCCAAACCTGCTTCCTCCACAGATCAGCCCTATCAGGTCATGGCCGTCCCACCCTTCCACATCCTCAGTCACCCACCAGATCCTCTGATTCAGCCTGGCGTCCTGTCCTTTCCTCAAAACCCACATCTATGGGTGCCTGAGTGGCTCAGCCAGTTAAGTGTCTGGCTTTTGATTTCACCATCTAAAACGCTCCAGAGGTTCTCATCTTAATTATGACAACAGCTGTCAATGTCACATGATTCTGCCTCCCAAAGTGCTCTCCAGTCTATTACTCTCCCCTCCTTCATGCCACCCCCTACGGTCTCCCCCCAGCAATCCCTGTCCTCCTTCCCAGTTTTATTTTTCACAGGACTTCTGCATCACTGTTTAACATCACAAAATTATTTTTGTATTTTGGCTCTTGTTGTCTCTCCTCTTCATTAGAGAAGGAATGTCTATCTTTTTTGTTCACTGATGCTACTAGGCCTAAAAAGTTATCAGGCACAGAGTAGACTTTCAATATGTATTTGTGGAATGAACATATGAATGGAGCAACTCCCCTCGGATACGCAGCGAAACCAGAATACCCGTAACAATCCTGTATACACCAGTCCCACAAATTATAAAAACTTAGTTATTTCATGATCTCACTATATCTTTTATTGAAAGTTATTAGAATTTCATATTAAGATTTATAGCATGTAGGGGTACCTGGGTGGCTCATTTGGTTAAGCACCCGAGTCTTGATTTGGGCTCAGGTCACGATCTCACGGTGGTGAGACTGAGCCCTACATTGGGTTCTGTGCTGAGCGTGGAGCCTGCTTAAGATTCTCTCTCACCCTCTCCCTCTGTCTTTCCATCCTGCTTGCACACACTCTCTCTCTCTTAAAAAAAAAAAAAAATCTATAGCATGGAACACTAAAATGACCACTAACAAGATTATGCAACAAGAAGACATAAAAAGGGAAATAAAGGGGCACCTGCGTGGCACAGTCGGTTAAGTGTGTAACTCTCCGTTTCAGCTCAGGCTGTGACCTCAGGGTGGTGGGATCAAGCCCCACATTGGACTCCCCACTCAGCGTGGTCGGCTTAAAATTTCTCTCCCTCTCCCTTTGCCCCTCCCCACTGCATTCTATTTCTAAGATAAATAAATTTTTAAAAATCTTTTAAAAAATGAACATTTAAAAAGGGGAACTAAAACAAATAGACCCTAAGAAAAATAGCTGAGGTATTTGAATCTCACGGTCATAAAACTCTTAAGGAGGAAGTTCTCTAAAAACTATTTAAAGTAAAAGTATTTATTTATTTATTTATTTATTTTTATTTTTTTTTTTTAAGATTTTATTTATTTATTTGACAGAGAGAGAGGTCACAAGTAGGCAGAGAGGCAGGCAGAGAGAGAGGAGGAAGCAGGCTCCCTGCAGAGCAGAGAGCCCGATGCGGGGCTCGATCCCAGGACCCTGAGATCATGACCTGAGCCGAAGGCAGCGGCTTAATCCACTGAGCCACCCAGGTGCCCCAAAGTAACAGTATTTAAAGAGGATAAGGCTTAGCAACTTAAATAGAAAATTCATGATTTTAAAGCTGGAAAAAATCTTAAAAATCCAACTAAATACTTTACACACAAGAAAACTGAGGTTCAGAGGGATCGACTCACTCATTATTATACATCAAATTAGTCACATAAAATAACCCACCTGTTCTCTCCACTCCATTTTATTACTCATTCATATATACGTAGGCTTTTATTAATTCCTAAATTGCACATTATTTACAAACGTGTCATAAATGATTTAAGTCACAGTTTGAATACAAGATTTTATGCTTGCTAAAATTTTGTATGATAGCGTGCTTAGACTATATTTAACTAAGATTTATTCACATGTGTATCTATCCTAAAATTTTTACAGCTCATTTGGAGGATCTACCCTCCTGTGTCATTTTTATCTTAACTAGTCCTATTATCACTCACAATAGCCTACTTTTTACATTGGTATCTTATAAAAGCAACATCAGAAAAAAAACTTCACCACTTCACCAGTAACCTAAACTTCCAACTTCACCAGTAACCTAAAAAAAGCAATTAAAGCAGAGTTAATATTTCTTTTTTTCTTTTTTTTTTGGTACTAAATACAGCAAAGAATTTCTTTATTCATGATGCTCAATGAAAGCAAGCTTTCATTCCGTGCTGGGGTAATCTAGACTGATTCTTCACTTCTTTGGAGCCAAAAGGTACTATGCCTTAAAATGTTCATCTTCTTTGGCCCTGAGCAGAAAGATGACAATTCAGCACTAGAAGGGGCACTAATCCAAGTGTCCGGAAAAAGAGAAATTGTTAAATTGTGGTATATCAATGGCGATGTTTCTAGGAAAAAGTTGCTGTGGCTGAGGTCGAAGAGGTTGCTGCCTGTGTTCTCCTCAAGGATTTAGATGGATTCCTGTCTCACATTGAGGTCTTTCATCCATTTTGAGTCTATTTTTGTGTGTGATGTAAGGAAATGGGGAAGCAGGGAGCAAAAATGAACTACTGGTACTTCAACAAGACCAAAAGATTTTGCACAGCAAAGAAACAGTCAACAAAACCAAAGACAACTGACGGAATGGGAGAAGATATTTGCAAATGACATACAGATAAAGGGTTAATATCCAAAATCTATAAAGAACTTATCAAACTCAATACCCAAAGAACAAATAATCCAATCAAAAAATGGGCAGAAGACATGAACAGACATTTCTGCAAAGAAGACATCCAGATGACCAACATACACATGAAAAAGTGCTCAACATCACTGGGTGTCAGGGAAATACAAATCAAAACCACAGTGAGATACCACATTTCCCCAGTCAGAATGACTAAAATTAACAAGTCAGGAAACAACAGATGTTGGCACGGATGTGGAGAAACAGGAACCCTCCTACACTGTTCGTGGGAATGAAAGCTAGTGCAGCCACTCTGGAAAACAGTACAGAGGTTCCCCAAAAAGTTGAAAATAGAGCTACCTTATGACCCAGCAATTGCACTACTGGGTATTTACCCCAAAGATACAAATGTAGTGATCTGAAGGGGCATGTGCGCCTAAATGTTTATAGCAGCAATGTCCACAAGAGCCAAACTATGGAAAGAACCTAGATGTCCATCAACAGATGAATGAATAAAGAAGATGTGGTATATATACGTACAGTGGAATACTATGCAGCCGTCGAATCTTGCCATTTGCAACCATGTGACAAAACTAAAGGGTATTATGCTAAGCGAAATAAGTCAATCAGAGAAGACAATTATCATACGATCTCTCAGATATGAGGAATTTGAGAGGCAGGTCAGGAGGTTGTGGGGGGTAGGGAGGGGAAAAAATGAAACAAGATGGGACAGAGGAGGGAGACAAACCATAAGAGATTCTTAATTTCAGGAAATGAACTGAGGGTTGTAGGAGGGTGGAGGGGGAGGGATAGGGTGGCTGGGTTATGTGCTATGGGGAGTGCTGCGAATTGTGTAAGACAGATGCTTCACAGACCTGTACCTCTGAAGCAAATAATACATTGTATGTTAACTTAAAAAGTTGTGGCATATCTAAATGAAAATACAACGGAGCTTTTAAAAAGTATTCAAATGAATTTTTATTAAAAAATGTCTAGGGGTGGGATGCCTGGGTGTCTCAGTTGGTTAAGCATCTGCCTTTGGCTCAGGTCATGATCCCACAGTCCTGGGATTGAGCCCTCTGTTGGGCTCCCTCCTCAGTAGGGGAGTCTGCTTCTCCCTCTCCCTCTGCCCTACCCCCAACTCATGAGCTCTCGCTCACTCTCTCTCAAATAAATAAAATCTTTTTAAAACTTGGGTTTATAATATTTTTTTAAAATATTTTATTTATTTATTTGACAGAGAGAGATCACAAGTAGATAGAAAGGCAGGCAGAGAGAGAGAGGGAAGCAGGCTCCCTGCAGAGCAGAGAGCCCAATGCGGGACTCGATCCCAGGACCCTACGATCATGACCTGAGCTGAAGGCAGCGGCTTAACGCACTGAGCCACCCAGGCGCCCCGGTTTATAAGATTTTAATCCATGATTAAGACCTATATACCAGTATGAACTCATCTAGACTGTATAAACTATATATATAATATGTATATATATAAAAATAATAAATTTTTAAACCACTAACACTGGTTATTTTGCAGTGGTAATTAATAGATAACTTTTAAATATTTTTTGCACCTGTCCATACTTTTTACTATGAAAATACGTTTTTACTTTATCATTAATAAAGAGATCACTATTTTAGTGAAAAATTATTCTAAAACGAATCCCATTAAACATGTCCAACGTTAATCACAAAGCCAAATGCTTCTGGTAGAGAAAAGGATACATGGAAGTTAGTGTGTTGCTTCTACATTTATTATTCAGTGAAAAGATACAATCCTTTAAGTTTCTGTTTTAAGAACAACTTTATAAAATACAAGACAAGCATGCTACTCCAACGCTGAAAAAGATATTCACGTCCAAGTCCACAAGCAGCACGTGTATCAAACTAATAATACTTGATATTATGTCAGGGACAACAGAAACATAAGTGAGAATATAAGCTTCATCATAAAGCCAAATATGTGTGCCCCTGCCAAGAAATCTTGAATGTAATTAAAAATGTTGCAAAGCCATCTCAAGCATTCAGATTTCCTTTAGACAAAAGACCAATACTAAAAATCTCTTAGATGTAGGTGGCTAAATTTTAAGATAGTTACTTAAATGCCCAGGTAACTATGGGACACTGTCTTCTTTATGAAAATAAGGTGAAATAGAATTTAAATAATTTTCTGCAAAAAGTTTAATGGGGGGGAGGGGCAGCACCTGGCTGGCTCAGTTGGTATAACATGATTGATTGGTTGGTACTCATGGTACTCTTGATTGATTCTTGATCTTGCAGTTGGGAGTTCAAGTCCCATGTTGGGTATAGAGATTACTTAAAAACATATAAATCTTCTGCAAAGTTTAGATAATCCCTAGCAACACCCCGTCCACCTTGACCATGACCTAAATCAAGCAAGCAAAAATGTGACAAATTGGGCACTG
This sequence comes from Meles meles, assembly GCF_922984935.1. NCBI lineage: Eukaryota > Metazoa > Chordata > Mammalia > Carnivora > Mustelidae > Meles > Meles meles. The sequence continues at coordinate 29,077,735 of NC_060067.1, forward strand.
GGGACCACAATATTCCCTCTTTTGCACTAGCTTAGCTTAAATGAAATGTTACCGTATGAGAGAGGGAAGACAGTACAGGACTCTGAGTAAGAAGTATTTTTTAAAATTCCATTTTCCCGGGGTGTCTGGGTGGCTCAACGGGTTAAGCATCAGACTCCTGGTTTCAGCTCAGGTCATGATCTCAGAGTTCTGAAATGGAGCCCCCCCTCCTCCTTGCTTCTGGCACCACACTCATTAGGAGGCTGCTGGAGATTCTCCCTCTCCCTCTGCACACCCCCCTGAGCACCCCCAAACTCCCTCCCCCCACCCCACTCACTCTCTAAAATAAACAAGCAAACAAATAAACAAACAAATAGTAAAATAAAATTCTATTGCCCTGTTGAAAATATTTCACTTTTCTCTCAGTCCCTGGTTTAGGAAACTTAAAAGTACAGTAATAGCCCAGAATCAGGCATTTTTCTGGCAAGGCAGAAATGTTTTGTTAGCTGAAGGGCATCACGGGTAAGTAGACAGAATCTTTGAGATAAACATATGAAAATACCTCTTTAGGAAAGACATCAGTGAAGAAAGGATTTACAAATTAAGATTTTTAACTAAAACCTTCAGTGTATTGTTATAGACTATAAAGGAAATGAGAATGTTTTTAAATAGTGCAAATTATGAGAACAATAACTTGAAGTAAAAGAGTTCACAGTATTTTTGGATAATTTTTTAAAATCTGAGAGAGAGAGAGAAAGAGAGAGAGAGAGAGGGAGAAAGAGTACAAGTGGGATGAAGGGCAGAAGCAGAAGGAGACTCCCTGCCGAGCAGAGCCAAAGAGACATGGGGCTCTATCCTGGGACTCCGGGATCACGACCTGAGCCAAAAGGAGACACTTAACTGACTGAGCCACTCAGGAACCCCAACATTTTTGGATAATTTAAAACTGATCTTCACCTTCTTTCTCATAAGCGACTCTGATTTTCTTATTACCTTTCCTACATAAAGAGTTGAAATTTTACAAATTTGTTTTGCTAACAGAAATACAGTCGTAGGGGGCCTGGGTAGCCCAGAGGGTTGAGCATCTGCCTTTGGCTCAGGTCATGATCTCCAGGTCCTAGGATGGAGCCCCATGTCAGGCTCCCGCCTCAATGGGGAGTCTGCTTCTCCCTCTCCCTCTGCATCTCCCCCTGCTTGTGCGTGCTCTCTCTCTCCATCTCTGTCTCTGTATTTCTCTCAAATGAATAAATAAAATCTTAAAAAAAGAAAAGAAAAGAAAAGAAAAACAGTCGTATTACCCTCCTCTTCCTCATTCAGAAAGGCCTTAAATGGACTAAGTAGATTTTAGAAAAAGAAATTAGGGAGTATTTAATTAAAGCCTAGTGGCTTGGGCCCCAAGCAGATGTGATCAACAAGGAAGGAAAAGGAATAACTCTTTCATCAGTCCAACACTGCTTATTATTTCAGAAAACGGCTGGGGGCAGAAGAGTGAATGTGACTAGACTAAGTTTTATCTTGGGATTTTCCTTATAATCCTAATGTTTTCACCAGTTAATATAATCCGCGACAACATACCTGATATGGGATTACCCACACAGAGGCTTTATGCAAGAAAGGAAAACGAGTATCATCTATGTGCTCTTCGTTCTAGGAAGAATTAATTGCTTTATTAGGATAGTGACTTGTTTTTCCTGATAACGAAAATATATCGTAGAAATTTTAGAAACTACAGATCAATACCATGAGAAAAAACAGAAACCACCCAGAACCCCACTACCCACACATAAGTAACATTAACATTTGGTTTATTCTCCACCAATAAAGTAGTTCCTGTGCATATATAGGATTTTTTTTTCAAAAGTAAGATTTTGTAACTTTTCATTCCTCCTATCGCATACATTTTTCCATGTCATGAAAAAGTCTTCCTTCCCAACAACTTCACACATTTTTGATTGGCTTTCCATGTTTGTCAATGCGATGTGTAAAAATGTGGTAACTTATTGCTCTGCTGAGTATTCTCCCAATACAGGGAGGAAACATCGCTCCACTCCCAACCTTAAAAAAGCCCCCATTTTTTCCTTTTGTGCTTGCCCATTTATGCTTATTTTTTCATTGGGCATAATTTTTTACGTGGGTGTCCATCTCTCACTGTGTTTTATCCTATCTTTTGAAAGGGTTTACTAGTATATAAAATGTAGACCTTAGAGTTTTAATTTCAGTTTTGGTATTTCTTGGCAATATTTTTCAAAACAGCATTTTTGTGATTATAAAAATAATAGTTCTTGTAGGAGATTTGGGAATATGAGGAAAAATATTTTTAAAAAGCTATAACTCTACTACCTCGAAATCCAATTTCTTTTTCATATATGCCAGTGAATATATCCATTGATACAAACAGGAACTTGTAGGCAAACAGGAAGTACAACAATCTTGTTCAATGTTGTCCAAGACTTGTTAATTTAAAAAATGCCTGACATGTAGTAAGGGCTTAACATTTGAAAAAATGGTATATTTCAAAATTATATTTTACACATCCAAGATAATAGTGTTAAATTTTGCTTTTTTACTCAATATGCAAGGATATTTCAAAATCATGAAATTTTTTTGAAACTATTTCTGAAACTGAATTTTATCAATATAGATATACAATACATTAATTTAAGAACTCTGCTTACGGGGGCCTTATTATGTGTTTCTTTTTTTTTTTTTTTTCATATTACAGACACACTGTAATGAACACATTCATAAATCTTCCTATACAATTCAGATGATTTCCCTGGTATATATTTCTAGACCCAAGATTACTGAGTCAAAGCTTACAAAGATGTACAGGTGGTTTTAATACATTTTCCAATAGTACTGCAAATCGTTGTATGACTATACCCTTCACTTAGAAGCATAAAGAAAAATTCCATGGAGGCCACAAGTCTTCTACGAAACTAGTACCATTATTACATCTTACTCTAATAGTGCTATATTTCTATGAAAAGTGTTGTTTCGATGGCTATGATGATTTCTGAAATGAAGTAATAAGTCCATCTTAGATAATAGGAAGGGAACAATGTCTTCAAGCAAATACACCCAATTCAACCCTCTCCTGAAGCAATAAGGAAAGCTGCTCAACTATGGCCCAGGAATGGAGACAGCACCCAGCATGCACGTTATTATCCCAAGAGCTGATCAACAGATTCTCCATTTTTTTCAAGCATGGACAAGAGATTAAATTTATCTTCACCGATGCCCTGGGTTTTGGGAGCATGTCCTTTGATTTTCCTTCATTAAAAAGACTACTTCTAACTAGATCAGACAATGACTAAATCATGTACTGAAGCCTTCAATATATAAACATTTTTTACCTCTTATTTTAAAAACTGAAAAAAGTTTGAGTCATTTCCTTCATTTTAATGACATCAAATGAAGGGGCACCTGGGTGGCTCAGTGGGTTGGGCCTCTGCCTTCGGCTCGGATCATGGTCTCGGGGTCCTGGGATCGAGCCCCGTGTCGGGCTCTCTGCTCAGGAGGGAGCCTGCTTTCCCTCCTCTCTCTCTGCCTGCCTCTCTTGCTACTTGTGATCTCTCTCTGCCAAATAAATAAAATCTTAAAAAAATTTTAAAAAAAATAATGACATATGAAAAAATATCCTACTCAATTTCTAGTTAGATTCACTAAGTAATTGCATTGAAAAAGTATTTGGTTCTTGCTATGGGAGGGTCAAGCATTCCTGAAATCTGGGTTTGTTTTTTTTTTAAGATTTTGAGAGAGAGAGGGAGAGAGAAAGAGAGAGCACGTGTGTGCAAGCTGGGGCAAGCAGCCACACATGAGCAGGGGGAGGGGCAGAGGAAGAGGGAGAAGCAGACTCCAAGCTGAGCAAGGAGTCTGACACAGGGCTCAATCCCAGGACCCCAGGGATCAAAACCTCAGCTGAAGGCAGATGCTTAACCGACTGAGCCACCCAGGCACCTCTGAAATCCCATTTTAGACTGCTTAGATGCTCCATTTCTTAATATAATTTAACAGGCATTATTAAATTAGCAGTTAGTGTCATTTTTCAAACTCCCTAAAACTTCGTGAATGTTGCCAAGTTGTTTTTCAATATATGCAGTATGATCTCATTTTGATAAAAACAAGCTATCTCCATGTAGGTATGTAATATGTATTTGTAATGAGACTAGCGAAGAGTCCAGAAGGAGCAGACATTATCTCTTGGGGGTAGGCTGGAGTGCAGGCTCACTCTGGGGCACTGAATGAATTTACCGTGTTACAGTGATGATGTTTCACATGTCTGCTCTTAACAAACCAAAGTGTTTTGTTGTTGTTGTAGTTTTGTTTTTATGATGGGACTCTTCACAGAAATTTGACCTAGCCAGTATAAAAATGACTATCTCCTCTGGAGCTTTCTGACACAGCAATCATTTGATGGATAAGGCACCCCTATTCTTGTCGATCAATCTCTCCAGGCTGAGTAGAGTCAGAGGCTTGCTTTCAGGGTATAGAGCTGTTTTCTCCTTGCCAAGAACTAGCATGGAAAGAGGCAGGAAGAAACTTCGTGGTCTTACTGAGGAAACATTCTGTAGAACAGCTGATTTCGCATGTCTTTATAATGAAGGGTAGTTTAAAGTACTCTTGTTAAACTCACAGAGGTTCGATGCTCCAAACCAGAGGGTTTCACTAATCAACCCGATGTCTCTCTGCTGTACATCTAAAGTATGACTATGTTTTACAATGTAAGAGGAAGGATGCTCCAAACTAAAGTCGGCCAAGTTAGTGTGTGCGGGGAAGAACGCGGGGTTTTTTTACAGCACTCCTTTGGAAACTATTTCAGAGCAAACTTCAGCATAAACACCTTTTCCTGCCTTAGGAACAAACCCAGTTTATTTACTGGGTGAAAAAAACTTCAACCCCCATGCTCTTCGTTACCTTTGAGACAAAGCCAAAATTGCCCCAAACTGCCCCATTTCACCAGGCGGTGACAAAAGTGTGTATGCGCGCGCGCATAATCTGCCTTTTCACAAATCCCAGCACTCAGAACGGATAAAATAATTCCTCTTTTGAAATAAAAAACCAAGAGACTGAAAATGGTGTGTTTCTCTCTCTCTCTTTCTCTCTTTTTTCCAAATTCAACAACAGCCCTAAAATCTACCTTTGAGACCCTACACCAAACCTGAAAGCAGTCACTGGGGAAGCGGGAGAGGAACAGGGGAAGGGAGCGAGGGGTAGGGTGAGAAGTGAAACGGAAGACGGTGCCAGGGGCTGGCTCGCTCACCCTTACCAATGCCTCCTCCCTCGGCACACATCACAGCATGACGATCGCGACTCTCAAGGTGCAAGAGAAAAACCAGGCACAAATCCGAAGAGTGCTAGCGGGTTACGCTTCTGCGCCAGCCATTTGCTTTTGCGGAGGCGGGTGAGAGAGGGCGGGGCGGGGGGACGAAAATCAATTCTCGGAAGACAGCCCCCAAACTCTCTTGCCCAAGCGGGAGGCAAACCACGACCGCCTCCTCCTCCACTCCCCGCACCGCTCCGGAGCCGCCGGGCTTCCACGAACTGCCAATCATCCGTCGCCCCGCCTCCCGTGGCGTAGGGGGCGTGGCCTGGGGGAGCCTGCCTTCCTCCCTGGCAGCTGGAGCAAGCTGCTGTCTCCCTGACTGTCCCGAAGAGCTGCCCCGGTGGTCAGGGGCTTTTATAGATCCACCCCAGCCACTTACACTACTTTGAAATGATTGGCAGTTATTTTGTGGAGGCTAAAGGGATCAAATCTAACATTTAATGTTACCGTTTTATAACTGGGAAAGAAATTGAGAAGACCACAATTTTGATTTGGTCTTTTTCCCCCTCACGCCTTCCCTCAATCAGTGGAATGTGCTCTGTCCATATACCGGCCATGGTCTGCTAGCTGAAAACTCAGGGCTTTCAACAATTTTTTTTTCTCCAAAATAAATTTCCAACAACCCATTTGGTCTCTCAAAACTTCTGACCAACTCAGTGCTTTGAGAAAGAAAAGAGAACTGGGAAAAGACAGAACCAATAATGGCAAGAATTCAGACCGAAACCTAATCATCTCTGGCTGCCAATTGTTTTATCCCGCTGAAACAAGCCTCCACAACTCTTTTGTACATGTTACATTCTCAAATGTTTCTCAAATGTGTAGCGAAAAAATGAAGGAAACTAAAGGATGATACAAATGTTTCACCAACAGTGAAGAGCTTTTCAGGGCAGACTCATGCATCTGCTTGGGAGGCTGGCAAGGCCAAACAAGTTCCTGCACCCACTGAGAAGGTGTGTCTCCCAGAGGCAAGAAACAAGTTCTGGGTGTGGCTTCCTGTGATGGCTGAATCTGGAAACCTCCTTCTGCAGGCAAGGGCAAATCTCGAGTTTAGTCAACTCTGGGAATAAATCCAGCTTCATCTAACATACTGTCATTTAGGTGGCCTCTGAATTCCAGGCCTTGGTAGCATTTCTTGCAGTTATGAGAGTGTCCCTAACGTGATTTAAGACTAAACAAATCTACAAAATTTAACGAATTTTCTAACTGACAGCCAGTTAGGTGACTTTTAAATTTAAGATAAGCCTCCCAGAGTCTCCCCAGTCAGCACTGATGCTGTAATCTCAGTGGAGGGCCTTCCTGGGAGGACGCATACCACAACAATTCAGGCAGGCAGCCGGTATTTGCAGCCTGTTTGGATTGCTTAAATCAGTGGTTCTAACTAGGTACACATCAGAGTCAAATGGGGAGCTTGATGCCAAGGCTCCACCCAGGTCAGTTAAACTGGAATCTCTGGGAGTGGGGTGCTGGCAATTTTTTTCTCTCAAATTCTTCAAGTAATTCTAATCTGCAAGGGCTGAGAATCTCTGGCTAAGATTTAAATTATTGTCTTAGAGAAAAATCTGCATGATATATGTTAAAAAATGCAGTAGCAGAATAATGTGAAACATTTTAGAATGTAACTTATCCTTATATAGTCTTTATATATTTGCATATTTTTATGTTAAAAATAGAAAACACATCAAAATTGTTTACTCAGAGGGGAAGGATGGAGGAGTGAGGGGACATTATTAGCTTTATATTCATGTCTGTATCATTTGACAAGGAGAAGAGTGTGTACTCCATTTATGATTTAAATATATCAATTTTTAAAAATTAATACTTAATGAATGTCATTGCAAATAGCCACCATTAAAGTGTCCTTCAGTTTGTTTTTGCAAATATTCCTCTGATATCTAACTTTTCTCCTAAGGGTTATTGCCGCTTTATTTAAAAAAGGAAAGAAAGAAAAGAAAATATCCATAAAATTTTTGATTTAACACATTAGCGACCAAAATGTGATTATTAATGTATACAGTCATTGCCAAACTTAGTATATTTACTTCCATGTAATTCATATAATGTACTTATCATCTGATGAATTTTTAAACTAATATTCAAGTATATAATATAGATGTAAGGAAATTTCACCTTTTCCAACTGGAAAATTATTTATAATTAGTCGCAATACTATGACTTCATAATTAATTCCCAGTAGGAGACATAGTAGTCAAGTTCTAGGTTTGACCCAGCTTTAAATCTTAGCTCTGGGGACGCCTGTGTGGCTCAGTTGGTTAAACAGCTACATTTGGCTCAGGTCATGATCCCAGGATCCTGGGGTTGAGTCCCACAGCAGGATCCCTGCTCAGTGGGAAGCCTGCTTCTCCCTCTCCCACTCTTTCTCTGACAAAAAAAAAAAAAAAAATCTTAGCTCTGTGTATTTTTTAGATAAATGATCTAGGGTACTATCTCTAAGCCCCATAGGTAAAATGAATCCAATAACATCTACCATATTGTTATTAAAATTACACCAAGTCATATAGCTGCTTTACACAGTGCTTATCAGTGTGTTAAGTAAATACTGGGTACTTAATAAATGATAGTTTATTAATCCACTGACTTCTATTTTCCTGTCTTTTCTTAAACATATTCAAAGATTAGCATGACAGCAATGGATTAAGAATTTATCAGGAATCTTTTTTTTTTAAAGATTTTATTTATGTATTTGACAGAGATCACAAGTGGGGGGGGCAGCTGGCCCCCCGCTGAGCCTGGCCAGTGCCTCCAGGTCACTTCTTTAGGATAGAACATATAAAATAATTTTTTTTGCTTGCCTCAAAATATTTTACATACAACAGTGTTTCTTTTTTTTTTTTTTAAAGATTTTATTTATTTATTTGACAGAGAGAGATCATAAGTAGGCAGAGAGGCAGACAGAGAGAGTGAGAGGGAAGCAGGCTCACCGCTGAGCAGAGAGCCCGATGTGGGACTCGATCCCAGGACCCTGAGATCATGACCTGAGCTGAAGGCAGCAGCTTAAACCACTGAGCCACCCAGGCGCCCCACATACAACAGTGTTTCTTAAAGGGACACACAAGCTGACTTTTTATGATTCATAAACAACCATTTCTTTTTCTCTGTACTTATTAACAGAGTGTAACTCAAGCACAGATTAGGATGTTTCCCAGGACTGTCTTCCTGACTACTTTCTGGACAACAAATGCCTCAAGCAATGAGGGCTTATCTCTTATAGATGAACACTGATTTTAGTAATATCATCCTGCGTGGGTTGTTTTTTTTTTTCTCTTTTTCTTTCCTTGACATTTACTGAGTGTTAGTAAGACATGCCTGTTAGGCACCCTTCTAAGTAGTTTGCAATATCTCACTTGATCCTCTTCTCAGCTACAGTTGGAGCAAACTGAAGTGTGAAGGCTGAGAAGTCAGCCAGATGAAGGGGAGTCAGGGTAAGACTGTTTCCGATGGAGAAAACATTCTGGAGGTGGGACAGCGATCACATTTGGGATTTATAGGTCATATTCATGGGACCAACATGGAGATTCTCACAGGACACTGGAGGCTTTGATCTGTTTGGGCTGGCCATCTCTGCAATGGTTTGACACTTCTGGTTCCGTATTTCATGTGCGTCTTGCGTGATCATAGTCAACCCTCTATCCCTTTCCCTGCCACCAGCCCACGTAGTCAATTCCCAACCCTGCAGAGACTCTCCCATGTGTTTCTGCCCCTTATGTTTCCAGACTGTGTTAGCAGGAGAATGTTATGATGATAAACTACTTGAAAACTTTAGTTGGGGCACCTGGGTGGCTCAGTGGGTTAAAGCCTCTGCCTTTGGCTCTGGTCGTGGTCCCAGGGTCCTGGGATCCAGCCCCGCATTGGGCTCTCTGCTCGGCGGGGAGCCTGCTCCCTCCTCTCTCTCTGCCTGCCTCTCTGCCTACTTGTGATCTCTGTCTGTCAAATAAATAAAATCTTTAAAAAAAAAAAAGAAAGAAATCTTTAGTTAATGGAGTCCCCACTCTTGGTAAGCCAAATTTCTATTTATTGCTGGGTGATTTCTTATCATTCTCAGCCAAGCCCTCCTCTTCTGACAAACACTTACCGAGCACCCACCAGGTGCCAGGACCAAACAATCTCAGGCTGGGCTCACCACCGTCACTCACTAGAAGTGAGTATCCAGCATGCTGAGATGGATTCAAGCGCAGTGATATGTACATCTCATTATTCCCCTGTCCTCTCTCACTCTCTCTCCATTCCTGCATTTCTATGTAAGCTGTCCTCCCTTACAGAAAGAAGTTCATTTCTCTCTGAAGCTGAGATCTCTGGCCCCTTCCACAACCTTATGTTATCAGTTATGGCCTCTTTATATCATCACTCCGTTTCTCTCCACTAGGTTCTTCTCCTCAACCTACAAATATTTAATTTAGAGGGGAATATGTATGTTCTCCACACCAAGAAGAAGGAGGAGGAGAAAGAAGGTAAGGAGGGAGGGAGAAAGAGAAGAAAGGAGGTTCATGAAAGAAAGAAGGGGAAATGATAGAGAAGACTTTCTTTTGATCCTGCTGTTGTTTCAGATCAAACTATGGCTTTCTCGCTCTCTTTACCCCATTACCGAAATTCACTGGAACGTATCTTAATCGCTTGCTGACTCTGTAAGCCCCTGCAATCTCATTTCAGTCTTTTTTCTCCCCTGAACTTCTCACTGGTCCCAACTCCCATGGTCAAACTCAATGATTTCTCTCCCATTCTCCATTGTTGCAACGGACTTCGATGACCCCTCCCAGTTGCTGGGAACTCCTCTCTTGGGGAACGCTGAGGTTCTTCTGGTTCTCTTCTTCTTCTTCCTCTTTTAATTTTTTAAATTAAAAAAAAAAGATTTTTTTTAAAAAGACTCTTGTCTGGTTCATCTTCTTTCTTCTTTACCTTAGATATATGTAATCTTCCAAGGACTGCTCATTCGTTGTCATGATTTAGTTATGGTCTCTAGCCTGAGGACTTCCGACCTCTTCTGCCTTCTACTGCGCCAGCTGCAGGTGTGCATCTCCAATTGTCTGCCAAGCACCACCTCCTCCTCATAGCAATGTCATCTTGACCCTTCCAACGTAACATGCCCTTCTCTATACACTTGCTCCTCCCAGTTCTCCTTCCTGTTTCCCTACCAGGCTCTGCTGTGGCCAGAGCTGGGATTCAGCCATGACTAGGTAGGTCTGGCAAGCTAGTGGGGCAGCCCACCAGGAGCTTACCGGCATGGGAGACCTACGAAGAACTTGGGATTTAGTTATTTTAAGAGGAAATAGCAGGCCAATTTGATTGGCCTCGCAAAAATCTTAATCCTCTTTGGGGCTGGATGACTCTAAGGATAACGTGTTTTTCATTTAGAATTATTTTCCCCCTCTCCCTTTAAGTATCAGCACAAGACCTTAAGGCCACTTTTGTGAAATGCTAATACCACAGTGTTTACTATAGAGGTATAGAACAGGTGTTATGAAGTATAAAAGACAGAGAATTCATTTTTCTCATGGGACAGGAGAGTTAGCAAAAGTTTCATGTGGTGTTGTCACTTGAGTGGGGTTTCTGATATGGGTAGAAATGCTCTGATGGAAAAATCAAGGAAAAGTCTCTGGGCAAATACAAAGCAACAGATAAAGAAGAAGAAAACCACAAATACACTGGAGTATATGGCACATTTAAGATTTTGATACCAGTGCAGAGTAGGGACGGAGAGGAAGAGTATTAGGGCTCCCCTGTGAAGGTTTTGAGCAAAAGAGTTGTGGTCAGTCCTGTGCCACAATAAACTAAAGACGCTGGACGGGATAGACACTGCAGTGTGAGAGAGATGGAAGAAAGGCCTGAAGCAGGGATCGGTAGTGGCATGGAAAGGAAGGGATGCGTTCAGAGTCTCTGCAAGGTCAAATCTTCCCTGTTAAGAGAAATGAGAAGGAACAGAGCTCCATCCCACAATGGAGGATAGGAATGGCTGGTAGGAATGCTATTGCTCTGCAGTAATGGGGTCACTCAGAGGGTCCTGAGCTCTCCAGAAGAGCCTTGACCTGGGCAGGCTGATGAGCAGAATCCTGGGTGCTGTATTTTTGGTCCGATAGATGATACATGACTTAAATGGTGGCAGGACCTGTCATTATGCCATTGAGTTAGGAGCTTCATGAAGCCTAGTGCAAGTTTCCGTGCCGAATGTAGTGACATTCCTGCCATCTACTGGGTGAAGTGCCAAATCTCTTCTCGGAATGATTTTCTCGACCTCCCCTTCCTCATCTGCGGGATGTGTTCTGAGACCCTGTAAATGCCAGTAGTATTGAAGCCTATGTATACCATGTTTTCCTTTATATATACAGACCTACAGTAATGTTTAATGTATACATTAGGCACAATAAGAGGTTAACAATCATAACTAATAACAAAATAGAATTATACTGTAATACAAGTCGTGAATGTGGTCTCGCTCTCACAGTCTTCTTGTACGTACTCACTCACGCTTTTTCTTCCTGTGATGGTGTGTGATGATAAAATGCCTACCTGAGGAGATGAACTGAGGTGAATGACACAGGGCAGGCTACTATTGACCTTCTGACCATATATTAGGAGGATCTTCTGCTACCAGACCACGGTTAACCACACAGGTCACTGAAACCACCAAAAGCAAAATCTCAGTTAAGGGGTGATTACTGTACCAGGAAAAGAAAATCACAATAGACAGTCAGCGTGACTGGGGAGGAGCACACAGTAGGCTTCAGAAGTGCTGGGGATGTTTCTCATTCAGCTCAGGAGTGGTATTATAGCCAGGAGTCTACAGAGAACAGAACCAATACAGTGTATATAAATATATATTGGGAGAAAGAGAGACACTTGAAGGAAATGGCTTACACAGTTGGAGCGATAGATCCCAACCCTGTAGCAGGCTGGAGACCCAGGGAAGAGTCCACATCGCAGTGTGAGGCCAAAGGCAGTCTCCTGCCAGAACTCGCCCTCTCCTGAAGGAGCTCAGGCTTTTTCTGTTGCTGTCAACTGATTGAATGAGACCCACCTACATTATGGTGGTTAATTTTCTTTAATCAAAATCTGTCGATTTAAAGTTAATCTCATTTTAAAAATACCTTTTCAGAAACATTAAGAGTCATATTTAACTAAACATCTGGGTACTATGGCATAGCTGAATTGGCACACAAAATTTACCATCACTGATGGGAGCTTCCTTTTATTGTTGTTTTTATTTTTTATTTTTTAAAAGATTTTATTTATTTATTTGACACAGAGAGAGAAGACAGTGAGAGAGGGAATACAAGCAGAAGAAGCCAGAGAGGGAGAAGCAGGCTTTCCTAGGAGCAGAGAGCCTGATGTGGGGCTCCATCCCAGGACGCTGGGATCATGACCTGAGCCCAAGGCAGACACTTAAGAACTGAACCACCCAGGCGCCCGTATTGATGCTTTTAAATGGTTAATATACACTAAAAATTTTTTGGAAAGATCAGTACCTTCGCCTTGGAGGCTGAGATCACAGTTTGGATTGTAAGATCCCAAGGTTAGCCACTGGCAGTTGTGAAAGCCCTGGTGAGCAAGTATTAATAAAATAGACTTAAAAAAAAAAAAAACACACAAAGAAACGGCCAAACAAAGGCCCTTTGGAATGCAATGGAATCAAAGCTTTGAGAAGCACGACCAAAACAAAAGGGCAAAGTATAGGCCTGCCTTTCCTGTTCTCACACACTTGGTCCTAGCCCTGCATTATCAATTGCCCACAGATTCAGAAGGTTATTAATAAGCTCTCAATTGGAAGTTCAGGGAATTTACTGAAATCATTAGTTGAGATCTGAAGGGAAGAATCTAGAAAATATCCTAAGGGTTGCTTTTGTCAAGCCAACAGAATTGAGAGGCAGGAAAGAAGCCTGGTTTGAGACCCCCATGGGCTGCCTCCCTTGTTGTGCCCGAAAAAGCTTCTGAGTCACATGCCGGCATTCACTATTTCTCTGAAAACTGTTGTTGCTTCAATCCACCCAGGGCATAATGTTTAATGTTCAGATTAATTTGGACCATCTGTCATCTAGGAGACACATTTACTCAACTCACAGTAAGTACGGAGCAAGACAAATATTTATTTCTTTGTTTACTAAAGTGATGTTTCTTAAAAATTGTGTATTTATCGAAGTTCCATAAACCAAGCTTTATTTCAAATGCCCTAGAGAAATTTGTTTGATTAAAGGAGCCGGGTAGAGCATCCTTTTAAAATGTCAGATTTTGTTACGTTTGTTTTCTTAAAAGAGGGCACCGATGGGTTTCAGTGTGCTACACAGTCCTGCTGGGTTCCGAGTGCTCCCACCTCCCTGCTCCCTCCACAGTTTTTTATTGATTGCATAAAATTCATTTGCTATTAATGCCATAGGGATTTTGTGGGAATTCGTAATAATGTTTTGTGTGTGTACATTCTGTTAAGCCAGCTTTTCCAGGTGCTAAAATGGAGGGCTTATGCTATTCTTTTATATGCTCTCAATTTACATCACTGAACCTATGCTAAAATGCCTTTGATTTTTTAAAATCACCTTCTTTGCATAAAATAGATTAAAATAAAATAGAGTTAACAAAAGTGAATTTACAAAAGTATCGGTTTTATCTATAAATTTTAAAAACTGTCTAGAGCAGACATTATAATTTCTATGTATCATTCTTCTTACATTTCAGCGTGTGAAGTGCATAACTCTGTTTTATTATAGTAGAGAAAAATCAAGACCTGATTGGTCTTGTTGAATTGTGTTCTGAGGGTATTGATATTATGGCCAGAATCTAGATTGAACTTGACCACTGGTGACTGTAACTTCTGGGCCTCAGTTTCCTATTTTGTAAGACTAAATGGAATTAGATACTTTCTAGGTTAGTTTGGCTTCTATCCCTATAATTGTCTGACCAAGTTCTTGTTTCCTCTTGCTCTGTTCCATAACTTAACAACAATGCCAACAGAAGAGCAAACTTAGAAAAATCTACCCACTTCACTCTGGATCTGAATATTCCCACAATGCTATATATAGAAATTTCTTCTTAGCCTCAAGTTTTTATTTAAAAATGTACTTATTTTGGATATATCCTGAATTTTGAATTTTTGAATTTTATTATCTCCTGTTTTGATTTGTGTGACTCCGTCCATCTAAATTGCTGTGCACATTCATTTCTGCAATGGATATTCAACCCATCTCCAAAACCCTTTCATTTCCTTACCAGAATGACTCTGATAGTGAGTTCCGTTTCTTCTGAACTCCTGACTTGGACCTATCCTGTGACCTTTGTCTTTATTATTCCTTTGTTTTTGTCATTTTAAATGATCTAGACCAGTACAAAGAACAAAGAGCAAATTTATGATATCCTACTATTCTGAATTACAGTTAGAATTTTGGATTATGAGTCTCCAGTTTCTTATTTCTTTAATGAAATAATACAGATCTCACTAAAGGCCCCTTGAATACTACTTCACATCCCATTCCCAGAGGCTATATGTATATGTTGTATAAGCTTCTAAGATCCATTAAAAAAATACATATATTTACTGCCCTGTTACTTTTTTATTTTAACTAATGTACATGACTATTATATGGTATGCCTATATTTAGTTTCACATCTTGTTTTTGTTTTTTTTTTAAAGGTTTTGTTTATTTATTTGACAGAGAGAGAGATCACAAGTAGGCAGAGAGGCAGGTAGAGAGAGAGGAGGAAGCAGGCTCCCTGCTGAGCAGAGAGCCCGATGGATGCGGGGCTCCATCCCAGGATCCTGAGATCATGACCTGAGCCAAGGCAGTGGCCCAACCCACTGAACCACCCAGGAGCCCTGACATCTTGTTTTTTAACTGAACATTTTATGTATATGTTTATTTTAATTCCTGTATAATGAACACAGTATTATATTAGTTTCAAGTGTACGCTATGGTGATTCAACAGCTCCGTATTTTAGTAAGTGAACTCCTAATCCCCTTCACTTAGTTCTCTGCTCCCCTCCCTCCCACCTCCCCTCTAGTAACTAATCAGTTTGCTCTGTAGTTAAGAGTCTGTTTCTTGGTTTGTCTTTTTTTTTCTTTGTTTACTTGTTTTGTTACTTAAATTTCACATTTAAGTGAAATCATCTGGTATTTGTGTTTAGCTTATTTTGCTTAGCATTCTACTCTCCGGATCCATCCATGTTGTTGCAAATGGGCAATAGTTCATTCTTTTTTATGGCAGAATAACATTCATATATCTCACATCTTCTTCATCCGTTCATCTATCGATGGACACATGGGCTGCTTCCATAGTTTAGCTATTACAGATAATGTTGCTGTAAACATCAGGGGGCACGTGTCCCTTCAAATTCGTGTTTTCATATTCTTTGGGTATTGCAGGGTATTTCTATTTGTAATTTTTTGAGAAACCTCCATACTGTCTTCCGCAATGTCTGCACCAGCTTGCCTTCCTACCAATAGTGCGAGAAGGTTCCATTTTCTCCACATCCTCGCCAACACTTGTTACTTCTTCGAACATTGTAAAGATCTAGCTCTATTCTCACAGATGAAGTAAATAAGTTCGTTTCTTTAAAGAGCATACAGCACTCCATTATATGACTGTACCTTATTCCATTTATAATTCTTTTACTGATAGAATGCTACAATATGGATGCCTTCTGTATTGTGGTAATTGGTTCATAAAATAAATCTCTCCTATGACATCGTAAGTCCTAGGGTTTCAAAGATATTTTTAAAATAATCCTCTTCCCAGGAAGAACAAAAAGATAGAATAAAATGAGAAAATATCTTTAACCTTCAAGGAAAAGAATGATAAATTTTGGAGAAACCAGAAAATGTACACCTGAAGACATAGGTCTGAGGTTGAGAATCACTGAGTTGAGCTGATTAAAGGTTAAAAACTCAAGTGCTGAAGCAGGAAAGAGTGGGAGCCATGAGGAAGGAGAAACTGCCAGATAGAAAGTGAAAAAGAATCATAATGTGCAGAAAAGAAAAAAAAAAAAGAGTACTCCTATGATTCCACGATAAAACCAAAAGAATTCTCCCCAAATTTCAACATGCTCTAAATCACACTGCTTGTTGAAACACGTGCAGGGCAAAAGTCTCGGTGGCTTCCTCTATTGTCATAACTGGCTTGGGATAATATATGAAGAGGTTTTGGGGCCAGAAGTTACATTTGATTGGACCTCCCACAGTAGAGCGAGGAGCTAGTTAGCAGGACCTTTCCAGGCCAGCTAGGGATTGCAGCTGTGGGTATTTTCCTCAGGAGCTGAAGTTTAGGGTGGAATGTGGACCCGAGCAGTGCTTCAGGAAGAAGAATGTGCTAAAGGACGTATTTTCCATTTCATGTGCCGGATATCAAGGACGCTCTGCAGGGAAAGCTACAAAATATTCTAACCATCTCCAGAAACTCCTCAAGGCCTTTGCTAGCTTTCCTCTCCAATCCCCTCATGCTAAACTTTGCTGCTGAAAGCTCTTTGCTGAGGCACTTTCTTTTTTTTTTTTTTTTAAAGATTTATTTATTTGACAGATAGAGATTACAAGTAGGCAGAGAGGCAGGCAGAGAGAGAGAGAGAGGAGGAAGCAGGCTCCCAGCCAAGCAGAGAGCCCGATGCGGGGCTCGATCCCAGGACCCCGGGATCATGACCTGAGCTGAAGGCAGAGGCTTTAACCCGCTGAGCCACCCAGGCGCCCCTGCTGAGGCACTTTCTTTGGCAGTTTCTCTGGACCTGACCTTCTATACTGCTCTCTGGGCTTCAAAACTACCTATTTATTTGACTTTGGCTGAGACTTCCCTCACATTTCCCAGCTGGACTGAACTTTAGAGAGGCTGCTTCCTGACTGAACACCCGACCTCCACTTTCCTAGAACATTTCCTTTAGAAAACTTACAATTATAATTTTCCCCTTGGAGATGGAAATCTTTTAAAAATTCTCTTGCCAGTTTTACAATTTAGGAACCTGTTTCTGAAGAATTTGTGATTCGTGCTCCTGAAACGTAATCACCAAAAGAGATAACAGCCCTCTCTCCATTAACCATGGAAGGACAAGAGCTAATTCTGGTGACTTCCTTCATATCACAAACACGTCTCCTGTCACAAAGACATAAGAAAGTTTAGTTTTCTTTGTGTAAAACCAATGAGCAGATACAGATGTCCTGTGTTCTTACACACAAACCAGCCCTTAAAATGCACTGACTCTTCATTTCAGTGTAGTGGAATTTGATCTCTCCCCTACTGGAGAGACCTCCTTATCTATTTAACCCAGTTCAGTGCAACTTTTGCTTTGATGCTCCCAATTTTCTATCCAAATTCAGATTCCTATTTTATAATGGTTCTTCAAGTGAGATATCAGGAGGAAAGTAATCAGGCTTCACTAATTTATGCTGTCTGAATTGCCATTACTCTTCCTTGAGACTTAGGGTCTTTGTATATATTTTAAATAGATATTTGTCAATAATCCACAGTGTTTCTGAGCCCTTTTCAGGCAAAAAGATAAGAAATAATTTATATATTTTAGACATGGGGGCAGAGCTCTTTTTGGTCAAGGAGCTAATTTGGGACCATCCTCTAAGTCTTTAATCTCATGGTTCTCAAGTTCAGTTACATCTTAGAATCACCAGGGGAGTTGGAAAAAAGTATTGCTGGATTGTATCCCTAGATATTCTGACTTAAGTGTTCTAGGTGTGATTTGGTCATAGGGATTTGGGAAAACTCCTCAGTTGATTCTAATTTGTAGTCAAGGCTGTGAATCACTGACCAAGCTTCCCACAGTGTTTGTTGTTGTTGTTTTGTATTTTTTTTAAATCACTTGTCTTTCTGAATTCAACAAACACTTAAGGGGAATCTTCTTCATGCCAGACACTGTCAAGAATACTAAAATGAATGTATCATGGCCTCTGCTTTTCAAAGAGCTCTTAGAACAATGGAAGACATAGAATATAAACACAGAACTGCCACACAGTGCTGAAAGGACTAAGATAGTGGTTTGTTTAAAGAGTTGTGGAGACACAAGTGAGACAGCAATGAACATTCTTTGGGAATGTGTTGGAGTTCATTAGGCCAATGAGGTGTGCATGGAGGGAGCTGCGGGAGAAAGAAGAGAAGATTCTAGGCAGAGGAAAAAATGGGAATTGCAGAGTGATCAAAAAACCACCATCCTCTGGATGTCCTAAAGGTCTTTGTCGCTGTGCTGGTGTTGTGACAATATTGATCTCAATTGATCAGATCAATTAAGGGGTTACATCTACACTTTCCATATCCTCACCTTCTGTGAAGTTTTGTCCAAATCTCAGTGCTAGTTTACATTAGTCATGTGGGGTATTTTGTAAAACACGATAATGTTGGTGTTTTATCCTCAACAAGATTCTGATATTATTGGTCTAGGGGGTGAAGTCTGGCTATTATATATTTTTAAAGCTCCCGTATGATTGTCTACAAGCAGACACAATGAACATTGTGCAGGGCCCTGGTAGTTTCTCAAGCTAAATTTTGGGAATGGTCGTGCAACTGTATAAATTCAGAAAGTGCCACTGAACTGTATTTCAAGTGGTGGGATTTTTGGTATGTAAATTACAAAGCTTTTGCAAAAACAAAACAAAATACAAGTGTAGCACATTGAAAGTGAAAAATCTACCACTCAGATATTCCCTGGAGTGACTCTAATGTGCTGTCTTGATTAAGAACCACTGGCTAAAATTCTAAGCACTCACAGATGTGGAGAATTTTCTGTACAGTGATTAAAAGAGGTAGCAACTGAGAATAGAGGTCTTACAGGCATAGAATCTTCATCAGGAAGACTAATTGAGCACTTGACATGCCATCCTAAAAGACAGCCAACTCCTGAGGGTGTACTGTGGATTACAGTGCATTCCAGTTAAGTTCCAAAATTGCAGTTCACTCAAGTACTTCACTTTAACAGAGCAATTTCCGAGCTTTTAATATATTGTTCTTTATTGCTACACTGAAATCACTGTTATGTATGATCTCTGTTGCCCCCTTTAAATCAAAATGCCTGTGTGTTTCAAAGATCACTTTAATGGAGAACTCAGATGGCTTAAGCTACAAGAATAATTTTTGGTAAAGAAAATAATGGAATAAGGAACTATTAAGTGCATTTCTTGGGGTGCCTGGGTGGCTCAGTTGGTTAAGCTGGAATTCTGGGATGGAGTCCCTGCATTGGGCTCCCAGCTCCATGAGGAGTCTGCTTCTCCCTCTGACCTTCTCCCCTCTCATGCTCTCTCTCTCTCTCTCTCAAATAAATAAATAAAATCTTTTAAAAAAGCATTTCTTAATTACATATAAAACTCAAAAAGAAAAATACTTCCAGTTTACCAAGTTTACTTACCAGGATGAAATGAGACATTTATCCAAGTGACTTCTAAGACACTGTTTCTCTAGGCAGCCAAATCTGAGTTTATTCAGACAAGACTGAATGCTGAACCTACCCAGTATTTACAAATTATTCATAACTTCTTTCAATGCAATGGAATCAATGCCAATATAACATTTAAATGTTTCCTATATGACTATAAGATGATAATTAAACTCATTTAAACTTGAAGGCTCTTTCCTCTCAACAATTTATGGACAAGAATAATTTTAAATAGATTGCAATGCAAATCACTAAGTACATCTGCGTTGCAACACATCCAATTATGATGAACAAATTAGTCAACTTCACGTCATAGAATAACCTGAAAAGCAGGTTTGAACTGAGGAAGTAGATGTGGAAAGCTACAGACAATTTCTTTTATTAAAGGGTGCCGTAAACTCTGAATAATGAGTTAATAGCTATTGATTCCTAGAAAATTTGTCAGAAATTGTACTTACTGAAACTTATGTAGCCAGTTGCTGGGTAGCAAAAGTAGGGAGCCTCAGAATTTAGGGACAAGAAAAGGTAATCATCTGAAATTAACTAGTAAGATCCAACCTACAAGAATGGGGAATAGAAATTCCCAGAGTAAATCCTCTGGAACAGAAGTTTTTCCTAAATCTTGGTCAAGAGTCTGTGTGAAGCAATTATAAGGGTATGGTAGCTAGTAAAAAGGAGAGTCTAAGAAACGAAGTTTTTAGTTCAGGCAAGAGGAAAGGATGCTTTGTCTTTTTTTCCTTTTTTAAAGATTTTATTTATTTTTTTGACAGAGAGACCAAGAGCAGGAGCTAGGGGAGGCGCAGAAGGACAAGGAGACTCCCCACTGAGCAGGGAATGCAACACTGGGTTCAATCCCCACCCAAGATCATGACCTGAGCCTAAGGCAGACACTTAACTGAGCCACCCAGGTGCCTCTGGGATTCTTTGTCTTTTCTTTACCCAAAATTGTTCCTGGAATGAAAAAGAACTATGGTCCATTACAATTTCAAGGAAACATTTTAGATCTATTCCATTTTCTTTCATTTAGTCTTATATTCACTGAGCAAGTTTCTAATCCCTGATTAGTTAAAGGAACTTATGAGTCAAGAAAGAATGCTCTAGGATGAAACAATTCTTACCCTGGGACACTCTGGTTTATCAATCAGTCTCTTGAGAGGTGGCTTATAAAACAGAGATTTATTCTCACAGATCTAAGGACTAGATATTAAAAATTCAGGTGTTGGCAGGTTGGTTCATTCTGAGTACTGTGAGAGAAGGATCTGTTCCAAGCCTTTCTCCTTAGCTTGAAGAGCCAAACTATCTTCCTGAATCTCTTCACATAGTCTTCTCTCCATATGTATTGGTGTCCAAATTCCCCCTTTTTGTAAGGGCATTAGTCATACTGCATTATGATGTACCATAAGAACCTCAATTTAACTTGATTATCTCTCTATATAGAGACCAATCTCCAAATACAGTCACATTCTGATGTACTGGGGCTTAGGACTTCAATGTATGAATTTTAAGGGGGACACAATTTAACTCATAACAGAGGAGAGATATTGGGGACCAAACAGCCATCTCTGCTATAATGCCCATCTTGTGTCTGAATGATTGGCACAATCTATCTCTCCCCTGCCCAGGTCAGTTACTTATGGGAGTTCACAGGGATGAATCAGCTCCATATTTCTTTTGAACTTTCCTTATCAAGGCACCTCACCAGACTCATTAGCACAGAGTGTGTGCGTTTGTGTGTGAATGTATCTTACTTTGTTCCCAGGGCTACATGCTACTTATACTTACTTATAATATTAATACTGGAGAAAGATAACCTTTCCTATGGGCAAACATTCTAGATGCTATGTTAACATATTGTATGCGTTACTTCATTTTAGCTTCACGCAACTTTGTTATGTGGGCAGTAGTTTTGTCCCTATCTTCTGTCAAGGAAACTGAAGTACAGTGAATTTAAGCAATTTTCCCAAAGTCACATGGGTGGTAAGTGACAGGGATATAAATGGCCTCTGACTCTAGAGCTACTACAGCACACTGTTCCTCCAAAAGTTTTCATTAACACAGTGGCTATGGTTTATGACTCTATCTCTTGGCCAGAGCCCCAAACCTCCAACTGTCTGAGACAACAGATGCTTTATCTTGTCTTATAGCTTGCATTTTATTTCTATATTCTCTCTCTCTTTCAGAAACATCCAACCCCCCATAAATTCCATTGATCTCAGTTCTGTAGTTCCAGAATATCTTTCTTTTGAGATTTTAAACAAATTCATTGTTTTCTTTTTTTAGTGAACTATAATTAACACTCAGTGTTAGTTTCAGGTGTACAATATAATGATTCAATAATTCTACACGTTACCCAAAATATCTTTTGAGTCTTTCCGTTTATATCTGGTTCCCACTGCCACCACTCATCATCTAGGTACCTAGATGTCTACAGCCTGTGCATGCAAATTTGGTCATATTAACTTTAATGCTTACATTAGTTAGAATTAATTTGGAATGGCCCCCAAACGGAGTCCCCTGCTTTCACACTTCTACCCAAGAGCTGGTTCCCCAAAATCTAACTGCTTTCCAGAATATAACCATTTAAAAATGCAGACTAGTGCGTGTCAATTTGCTGATGCCTGGGTGGCTCAGTTGGTTAAGTGTCTGCCTTCGGCTCAGGTCATGATCTCAGGGTCCTGGGATGGAGCCCCGCATTGGGCTCTCTGCTCAGCAGGGAGCCTGCTTCCCCTCCTTCTCTCTCTGCCTGCCTCTCTGCCGGCTTGTGATCTCTTTCTGTCAAATAATTAAATAGAAATCTTAAAAAAAATAAAAATGCAGACTAGTACATGTCAGTTTGCTGATGCCTGGGCGGCTCAGTTGGTTAAGTGTCTGCCTTCAGCTCAGGTTAAGATCCTAGATTCCCGGAATCGAGTCCCACACAGGACTCCTTGCTCAGTGAGGAGTCTGCTTCTCCTTCTGCCTGCTGCTCCCCCTGCTTATGTGTGCGTGCTCTCTTTCACAAATAAATAAAGCCTTAAGAAAATAAAATAAAATCCCGGCTTGCATCTCTGACATCATCTCCATCACACTTGCCTTGCTCACTATGTACAGTCTGGCCAAATATGGCCTTTGGTTATTATCTTGAGTAAGGCAGGCTTTCCTCTGCATTCTAATCCCAACTCTCGTTCCCCAGATGTTTGCCTTCATGTCTCCAGCTCCTCCTTTATGCCTTAGTATAAATGCCACTTCTTGGCAATGTATTCCTTGACCAATCTAAGTATATTTCCACCATCCCTCTCTATTACATCACCCTGTTTCATTTTCTTTAGGACACTTCTCCATAGCTGACATGCTTTTATTTGCTTACTTTTTCGTTATCTGAGGCCCTGCCAAACAGGACTAGAAGGTAAGTTATTGTTCACTGCCTGCAATACTGGAGCTGTTCAGGTATCTAAAGCAAGGTAGATATTTAACCAGTAATTGTTAAAGAATGAGTGAATGGATAAATCCCCCAGGGAATGATGTACAAAATACTTTCTTGCTTCTTCCACTTCAAAACGAAAAAATTCCAATCAAATGACCTCAAGAAAAAGCAACAAATTAACTCTTCCAGAATTGCAAGTTCAGCTCGGCAAGCACATTTCAGTGAGGTTTATCTGAGATCTTTTTTATACCACTGACTTACAGTGCCTCTACTGCACTATATAACAGCCAAGGTGGGTTTTGGAGGCAAATCCATTCCCGAGGCAGAGAGACTCTCCAACCCCAACATCCAGGAGGGTAAAGAAGAAGGAGACATTCTGCTTTCTGGCACCCACTAAACTTTGGCTAGATAACAGGTGAGAAAAGGTCACTTACAAAGGAATGTAATAATTTTTCTTTTAGGTGCCAGACTAGACTTCATTTCAAGAACTTTACACATATGAACTTATGACTTTATAAATTTTGTGCTAACATTATAACCAAATACAGATGAGGATTCCTAAACATAGGGAAGTGAACACAGCTTGCCTAATATTACACATATACTAATTTGCCTAAGTGGGGTTTGAATTTAAGAAGTTTAGCTCCAGAGTCCACGTTTCTAACTTCACTATGAATAAGATTTGGAACATGGAAACTAGAACATTCTTAGTAAAAATGGGGCTGTAAGAGACAGAAATATGTTTTGAAAACCTCTTGGATTATACACATAAGAAGATCTTCTTACTTATCAAAAGGCAAATATTAAGCACTCTCAACTTATGTACTACATTACAAGCTATGTTTTTTGGAGCTCCTGGGTGGCTCAGTCCATTGAATGTCTGCCTTTGGTTCAGGTCATGATCTCAGGGTTCTGGGATAGAGCCCCGCATCACTGTCTGTCTGTCTGTCTCTCAAATAAATAAAATCTTTAAAAAAAAGAAGCTGTGTTTGTTAAAGGTTAAAGAGGTTTTTGTGTGTGTTTGTGTACTACTGTTACTTTCTTATTTTTAAATTTTAATTCCAGTTAGTTAAAATACAGTGTTACAGTAGTTTCAGGCATACAATATAGTGATTCGACAATTAAAGGTTAAGTTTTGTTACAACCAAATTCCAAAGGAAAGACCAAATTCTTCCTAACATCTAGTGTTGCTTGAGAGAGAAATCGGGACTTAATTCCGTATCCTCTGACTAAATCTTGGGCCCTGCTATCTTGCCTTTTTGCTTTATTTAGTAATCTTGTTTTATGACTTTAGGAAGTCATATCACCTCAGAATGCCTTTCTTTCCTCATCAGGGCTAGTGAAACACAGACTAAGGACAGTGACTTTGCAACTTACTATATGACCTTGGACAAAGTCCTGCTTCACCAAATTTGTTTCCTCATTTTTAAAAGTTGGGGTAAACCCACAACACAAGGTTATATGGAGGATTAATGAGATAAAATATATAAACTGTTTGGCATATAGTAGATGCTCGATAAATATCTTTACCCCATTTTTTACAATATATAAAATCTACCTTTTTCTTAGAAACAGACTCTACCTCCTGTAGTCTTACTAACAGACACAGATTAGCTAGGGAGTTTCCAGATTCTATATTTATTAACTATTAATAAGAGGGGCTCTTATGCACAAAATGTCTTAAGATAATTGTGCTTTACTTGGGTCATTGATTGTTGTTAAGTAACTATCTATATTAAGAACTAGAAAATGGTAAATATTTTAATTGAGGGACAGTAATGAAAATCCATAGGTGGAAGAAATTGCTTTCACCTCCAAGAGATGGGGAACGGAGTAGAGAAAGGATATTTAAGCTAAACATTGGAGGATGTCATTAATAAATAGTATTTCTTTGCATAGCCCACACAATTACTTTCTCCTCTGTGGTATGCTTCATCATTTTTCACCACTTTTATTGTTAAATTTATATTAGACTGTAATTTCTGTTTCTCCCTCCTATTGTGCATTTCTGGATAGCAGAACTGTCTTATCCCATTAGATTCTCCAGCACCTGATCAAAGCAACAGCTATAATGAGGAGAGAAATCACAGAAAAGCTGTTTGGCTTTTTTTTTTTTTTTTTTTTTTTTTTTTCAGTGTTAGCAGTGTAGCTGTAGAGTCTGGCTTTGTTTAACTTTAGGCTGTGCCTCTCAGTTCTTGTGACTTTTAGGGTTGACATAAAATACAGAATGCCCGGTTGAATTTGACTTACAGATGAACAAGGAATAATGTTTTCATATAATTATGCCTCATGCAATATTTAGGCACACATATAAGAAAATACTGTTTGTTGCTTATCTGAAATTTCAGATTGAACTGGGCACTCTATCTTTTTATTTGCTAAATCTGACAATCCTCGTGACTTCTCTGACCGTGTTTGTTATTTGGAAATGGGCATGAGAATACTACCTTCTTCTTAAAATAATCTATATAAAGAATATTGCACACAGGTAAACCCTTACTTAACTTTCCAAATCAGAATACTTTAGTAGGAGACGTATGCCAAAACTCAGGGACAACGGCCCTGAGCTCAAAACACGGCTACTTTTATTAGTTGGCTTTCAAAGGAGTGCAGGGAAAGTTCGATAGAACTCCGAACAAAGTTGCAAACTGCTCCGAGGATCTGCAAATTTGCCTCCAACGTAACAACGGCGTTCAGTAAAGTTACTCCACGAAGAAAAGGGATTTTCCTCAGTTACAGGGAAAGCAGTGGCTATGCCTCTGCGCATGCGCACAAGGGCTCCAGCGCCTCCACGCCCAGCCCCGCCCGCCCGAGAGAGTCACGTGGGTGAGCCATCGCTCTAAGGCGCGACCGGGCCGTGTCATGTGACCGAGGTTTCTGCTCCGTACTAGGATGGAGCCGGAAGAGGGGACGCCCTTGTGGCAGCTGCAGAAGCTTCCAGCCGAGCTGGGCCCGCAGGTGAGGAGAGTGCAGGCAGTGTGGCAGGCGAAGCTCTGGGATGGCCTGGCCTGCAGGTCTGGCCCGGTCTGTTCGCGAAGTTTTCGCAGGGCTCACCCAGGCTTGCCCAGGGCAGGGATCCGGGAATGGGCGTGATGTCGGGTGTCCGGCCCCCTGCTTCCCCTGGAGAGCTGAGGAGGCCGAGGCTTTTAGCGCCACATCCGCGCCCCTGCTCGGATCTGCCCCTCGAGGGGCTTTTCGACCTGACTTGCGCCGGGCCATGCTCGACCCGGGTGGGAACGGCTGGTCAGCTCTCAAGCGCGGCCCGCGACTCTGTGACTCTGGGCTGGGGAGTGAAGTCACCACCATAGTATTTTAAATCTTACAAAGTGGAGCCTGTCAATTTATTCATTCATACACTACACACTTTCACGCTCCCTGTGCACCAGGCACAGTGCTAGGTGCTGGGGACACGCTGGTGACCTAGCGAAGCATACCCTGCCCCCTTGAGGGCGACAGAAAAAAAAATTGGTAAGTGCCACAAATAACTGGGCGACTTACTTTAGGTAACGTGGTATAAGGTAGCCTTTCCCTCAAGAGGTGACAGACACAGACACCCTGAGCCTGAGAAGGAGCCAGACTGTGCGGATCTGGGAGAAACAGCCTTGTTCATTCGTCGGGCCAGCTTTGCACTGAAGTCCGCCTTGTGCTGAGTGCCCATATGGCTGGTGTAAGGTGAAACGGTGGATGAGATACAGCCTGTGCCCCTGTGAAGCTTGCTATCTAATAAGGAAACCAAACTGAATTAACCAGTAGTGACCTTGTGGGACAGGTAGTACCCCAGATTTGGGGGGCGGGGCAGGGAGAAGCTTTGCAGAAAAGGAACATCTAAATTTCTAGGTTAAGTTCTGAAGGATGAGTAGGAACCAGAGAGGCTAGAAGGAGTGTGTTCTAGGCAGAGGAATAGCAGCTACAAGTCTAGGGGAAGGAAACCAGCCTCCACAGGTTTTAGGACCTGCTGAAAGATGGAGTGAGCAGAGCAGGGAGACTACGACTGGACAGGTGAGCAGGAGGTCAGGTGGCTCAAGTCTTTATGTATGCCATGCTTTTGTGTTTAGCTTTTGTGTTCAGCCTCAATACCAAAGGCACTGGCAGTATTGAGTTTGAAAAATCAAATGAGACAGTAGTTATGTCTAACAAGTATTGTGACTGAATGGTGAAAAGAAGAGAAAACCCAGTGGTTTCTCTAAGAGGAAAATCTGACTGAGAAGTGGGTTTTTCCCCCTCGAAAAGAAGGAAAGACCTGAAGGAAATCTGCCTGTCCCTAAAAGAAAGCAATATATGCAAAACTGAGCTTCAGCATTAGCTCTGGGAGCTGTGGTTCTGTTTGTCCTGAGAAGTCAGCCTACTAATTCATTTGTTGTAATTAATACGTAAATATGTTTACTCCTTCTCCTCTGTTCCACAGCAATGCAGGTCTCATCACACCACTTCTTGACTGGTTCACATGCCTCTCTGGTCACTCTCATTCTGAACTCCTTCAGGGTAGTTACTTTTCGTTTTATATCTTGAGTACTTGAGAGTTATGTTCGGCTCAAGGTGGGTTCTTGATCAGTGTTTACCGAGGGAAGGAATTAATGCATGCTAAAATCTGCTTAACCATGGGGGCAGTTACCTGGCTGCCAAGCTTTGGTGGGATGGCCTTCAGTGTCAGTGATAGGCACCACTGAGTAAGTCCCAGTTCTGTTCCATTCACAATGGGCAGAGGGTGGGCGTTAGGGCTTTGCCTGCATAATGTGATAGAAGGGATGTGGTAGGCGGCTTTTATAAGCCCCACATGTAGGTCTTCTTTTTTCCTCTATTCCATTTACAGTGGGAAAGTGTGGGGGAGATAGAAGGGAATAAACTCAATTCTTATCAGGATCAAAAAACCCCGTCTTAACTCTCTTCTGTGTTTTTATGAGTGCGGAAACTGAAATGTCAGCAGAGAGTTGGAGTAATGTGCCCGAGGTTGTCAAATTAATAAGTGGCAGAGGTGGAACGTGTGTTCAGATCTGTTGACTGTGAGCCTTTGTGTTAGCCTTCTGCCCTTGTCTTCATTCTACCTACTTCTTAGATAAGGTCCATAACCTTTCCCACCATGTAGGTTGATGACACCTAGAGCTCTGCATCCAGCCAAAGATCTCTTCCCTGAGTATCAGGCTTCTGTGAGACACACCCCACGTATCTCAAATTCAGTGTGTCCTGGGCTGAACTCCTCATCCCCCCCACCCAAATACTCTTCCTCTGATTATAGCTTCATTTTTCATTTTTGGTTTGGGGCACCACCATTCACACAGCCACTCAAACTAAAATTCTGAGTATCATCCATGGTTGGTTCCGCCTCCTTTTTGTGTCTCTTTCACCTCTGTACTGCCTCTTCTTTGAGTGTCCTCAATTATTTAGGGACCCCTGATTTCTTCCTGGTAAACTGAGTGCAGGAGGCCTTTGGTCTCACCATCTGTCTTTTCCTTTTCTTTCCTAACTTGGCAAATTTTTGGAAAAATAATGCAAATATGTGAATAGGTTGCTTTCCTGTGGAAATAAGTAAAGAGCCTGGACACTGTAAATAGGGCCCTTTATGATTTGGCTTCCACTCACCTCTCCAGCCTTGTATCCTGTCCTTTTTCAAATCGAACAAGTGATTTTACACTTCCATTCTATGCATATGCTGTTGCTTGGGACTAGAAATGGCCTTCTCTTCCATTTAAGACTCATCGTTTTAAAACAACCCTTTCCGTGTTTCCTCTCTCTGCTCCTTTGTAGCCTCTATAAGCTTATATTATACCTCCAGTCATTCTAAATTGCATTTATGTATTTGCATGTTTGCCTTTCTCTAATGGACTGAAACTCTGATATGGTAAAACCTTACTTTTGTTTATCCTCAGTTTCTCTTTTGTAAAATGACAATACTTAACTCATGGGATTGTAAGGATGAACACAGTGCTTGGTACTCAGTTAGGACTCCATAAATGATAGTTATTAATGGCTGTTCTTGCTCTGTATCTCTGTTAACTTGTCTAGCAATTGAATAAAGTGCTCATTACATATTTGTATATATGAATACAAACATATATAAATAAATGAGTGAATGAATGAATAAAAACATTTGTATTCCAAAAGATAGCACTTTTATTTTTTAGTTAGAGTTCTCGGTTTTGCTTTAGCCTGGGGGCCGTTTGGGAAAACACAGAGTATGTGTAAAGAATTTTTTTTTTAAGATTTTTAAAATTTTATTTATTTGACAGAGATTACAAGTAGGCAGAGAGGCAGGCAGAGAGAGAGAGGAAGAAGCAGGCTCCCTGCTGAGCAGAGAGCCCGATGCAGGGCTCGATCCCAGGACCTTGGAATCATGACCTGAGCTGAAGGCAGATGCTTTAACCCACTGAGCCACCGAGGCGCCCCATGTGTAGAGAATTTTGACTGAATTTCAAATTAAGAATGTTCACTGACTTATGGTATTTAAAAAACCTGCTTATATAGTGCATTAGCCATCATTTGGAAGTGGGTTACCAGTTTCTCATTTCTATTCTGGGATGTGTGGTGTTACAGAAAAAGAGTTATTGCTTAAAATGGAGTAGAATGTGGTTCAGGGGTAAAGAGTTATAAGACTTGTTGCTTAAATTTATTTCCAAATTATTTGGGTTCAGACACAAATAGCCCCTGGGAAAGAAAACC
This sequence comes from Meles meles, assembly GCF_922984935.1. Lineage (NCBI taxonomy): Eukaryota > Metazoa > Chordata > Mammalia > Carnivora > Mustelidae > Meles > Meles meles. The sequence continues at coordinate 29,107,447 of NC_060067.1, forward strand.
ATATCAGTCATTTATCTAGAATAGTGATGGCATAGTCGGTGCTCAGTTAATGTATGTTAAAGACATGGAACATGATACCAATAGTAGTAGTGGTGGTAATAGTGATAATAATAAGAAGAAATATGACAATGGCTGGCAATGTTTAAGTGTTTTATACACGCCAGGAATGTGCTGACTGATTTTCATGTACTCATTTAATCCTTACAACATTATGGGGGTAGGTGATATTCTCATTTTATACATGAGGAAACAGGCACAGAACATGTAAATAACTTGATCAAACTAGTTAAGTGGTGGAACTAGGAATCAAACTAGACAGTTTTATTCCAAAATTCAGTGTTAATAACTATGTTCAGTTATATACATGTTCGGATTTCCATTGCTAATGCTATGGTAGTGTAGAGATAAAGGTAAAAATGTAAATGTAAAAAATGTAAAAAAGAAAAAGAAAGGTACTGACCAGTGTCTTGGAATAGACTGAAAGAAGTGAGTATGGATGCTGTAAAAATGGAGGTAAAGGGAAATGACATTTATTGATTTATGCTAAAAGGGAAATGACATTTATTGATTTATGCTAAAAAAAACTTCAGACTGAAAGTCATACTTTTTTTATATTATTGGTATAAATACAATGTTTAAGTAATACCAAGCTGAAACTTTTATATTCGCCATCTTCTTTCATGAATATTGGGGAAATAACAGTGTATCTATGAAATTATTTTAGCTTCTGAAGGTGGGCAAAATTATAGAAAGTCTGGGATTTTTATTGGAGCCTTAATTTTTAATTAAGATAATGTTAAAAATAGTTATATTTCAACCTCAAGCTGCTTTGCAGATAACATGAGCTTGTCCCAACTATATTTGTTTCCTACAAGGAAGATAAATCTTTTTTATAAGTTTACTAGTAATTCATTTTTTTTTAAACTAGTAATTCATTTATTTCCTTTTCTCTCTAGCTTCTTCACAAAATAATTGATGGCATTTGTGGCCGAGCTTATCCTCTCCATCAGGATTATCACAGTTTTTGGGATTCAACAGAATGGAAGAATGTTTTAGAAGATATTACCAAATTTTTCAAAGCTGTAGTTGGTAAAAATTTATCTGATGAAGAGGTAACTTCACTCCAATTTTCTATACCTTATAATAAATAATAGTTTTCAGGTTTTTCTTAAGTTGGTCTTTAAGGCACTATATTATACAAGAGTCATCATCAGTATGTGTATATTTATACTTTTTTTAAACGATTTTATTCATTTATTTGAGCGAGAGAGAGAACATGAGAGATTGGGAGTCGGGTGTGGATGGCAGAAGAAAAGGGTAGAGGGAGAGGAAGAAGCAGACTGCTGGTTGAGCAGGGAGCTCGATTTGGCTGAATCCCAGGACTGTGGGGTCATGACCAGAGCTGAAGGCAGATACTTAAGCTGACTGAGATGCCCCCAGTAATTATATATTATATTACAATAAGAAACTTTATAATTGTGAGTAGGCAAATCTGATTGTAGAAGTACTTATTTTTTATAATTTTGGTTGTTTGTGTTTTTAAAATTGTGACACATTTAAATCATGTAGAAGAAAACTAAAAGTTACATAACTGACACCTACATTCCCATCATCACAATTAAACGGTTGTTAACATCTTTATGCCTTACAGGTTTGTGTGTTTGTTTTAGAAACAAGGCATTACAGATAAACCTAAGTACCATCTGGGCATGCCACCCTTCCCCAAGAGATCACCACTTGCGAAGTTGGTGTACATGTTCTGTATTCTATATTGTATGAATATTTGCATTGTAAGCAGTATATACAATTATTTGAGCTGTTTAAATGTGTAACTTGTAATTGATAACATGTATCCCTTTGTAATTTTTTTTTTTTTAAGATTTATTTATTTGACAGATAGAGATTACAAGTAGGCAGAGAGGCAGGCAGAGAGAGAGGAGGAAGCAGGCTCCCAGCTAAGCAGAGAGCCCGATGCGGGGCTCGATCCCAGCACCCCGGGATCATGACCTGAGCTGAAGGCAGAGGCTTTAACCCGCTGAGCCACCCAGGCGCCCCCCTTTGTAATTTTTTTATGGAATGTTGTGTTTTGGACTTATCAGTATTGGTAAATGTAGATCTGGTTCATGTATTTTAAAACTCTTACAGTATTTGATGATAGGAATTAGCAGGACTTATTTTTCTGCCCCCTCCTGATGAACTATTAGATCATTGCCTCTTTAATGTATAGTACTTCTACAGACATTTTGTACATGTCTCCTTATCCTCATATTAGCCAACTTTTCTTAGATAGACATCTTGACATGAAATTATAGGTCATAGAATATCCTTCCAGGGGTGCCTGGGTGGCTCAGCGGGTTAAAGCCTCTGCCTTCAGCTCGGGTCATGATCTCAGGGTCCTGGGATCAAGCCCCGCATCGGGCTCTCTGCTCAGCGGGGAGCCTGCTTCCCTTCCTCTCTCTCTGCCTGCCTCTCTGCCTACTTGTGATCTCTCTCTGTCAGATAAATGAACAAAATCTTAAAAAAAAAAAAAAAAAAAATCCTTCCATTGAATTGCTTTGGTACATTGGTCAAAAATTATTTTGGCATGTTTGTATAGGTTGCCTACTTAAAAAAAAATGTAGTTATGTATGTTCATTTGATTTGGATGATATTCTGGGTGGGAGTTCTTTGTTAGATATATTTAAGTATCTTCTCCCATTATGTGTCTTGCCTTTTCACTCTTAATGGTGTCTTTCTGTGAAGAGAAGTTCTGGATTTTAATCAAGTCCAGCTTTGTCAGTATTTGTTTTGGTGCTTAGTGCTATTAATGTCCTGTTTAAGAAGTATTTGTGCCAAAGTCATGAAGGTGTGTGTGTTAGTTTTCTTGTAGAAGCTCTCACATTTATGTTACTGATGCATTTTGAATTAATACTTGTGTGTGGAGTAAGGGTCAAGTTCACATTTTTTTACATCAATAACCAGTTGACACAATACCGTTTATTGAAATGACTGTCCTTGCTCCCATAGAGTTTCTGAGCAACCTTTGCTGTAAATCAGGTCACTGTATGTGTACACACACACACACACACACACACACACACACACATACAGGCACCCCTGTATCTGGACTCTATTCTGCTCCATTTATTTATTTGTGTATGTTTCTCAGTACTACATTGTCTTAATTACTGTAGAATTAAAGCTGTGTTACATAAAGTCTTGTATCTGGTAGTAGAAGACCTTCAACTTCATGCTTCTCCAAGATTGCTCTGGCTATTCTGGCTCCTCTGTATTTTCATGTACATTTTAAAATCAGCTTGTCAGTTTCAACCAAAAAACCTGCTGGGCTGCCATACCAAAATATTATCGAGTGGGTGGCTAAACAACAAGAATTTATTTCTCACAATACTAGAGGCGGATGAGTCCAAGATACAGGTGCTGGCTGATTTGATTCCCCGTTGAGAGCCCTTTTCCTGGCTGCAGACTACCTGCTTGTTTTGTTTCTCACATTGGTGATGGGGAAGGGACAGAAGCATGCTCTCCTGTCTCCTTTTATAGGGGTACTAATTCTATCATCACTAACCCCCATCCTTATGATCTATTAAACTAATTATTTATCAGAGGCCCCATCTTTAAATATCATCATAGTGAAGGTTAGGATTGCAACGTAGAAATTTTAGAGTGACATAATTAAGTTCATAGCATGAGATTTCACTGAATCTCTAGATCATTTTGGGAAGAATTTACAGCTTAATATTAATACTCCCAATCCATGAACATGATATAACATTCCATTTATTTGGATTACTTCAATTTCTCTAACATTTTGTAGCTTTTATTATAGAGGTCTTACAAATATTTTGTTAGATTTATTTCTAAGTAATTGATATTTTTGATGTTTTTAAATTTTATTCTCCAGTTGTTTATTGCTAGTATGCAGAAACACCGTCAATTTTTATATCTTTACCCCATGCTTAACAGTTTTTAAAAATTTTATTATTTAATGGCTGGGAAAATTTTTAAAAAATTTTTTGGGTAAGTTTTCTTGGTATAAGAAAATACAGTTATTTTCTTTTTACATTTTAATATCTTTTTTCCCTTACCGTATTGCACTGACTCACACCTTTAAAACAGTGTTGAAAAACAAACAAACAGAAAAGCAGTTTTATTCCTGACCTTAGGGAGAATGTATTCACTATTTTATCATTTATTATGTTAGTTGTATGATTTTCTTGATATCAACTATCAAATTAAAGAAGTTTCCTACAGTTCCTACTTTGCTGAGATTGTTACCACTGATAGGTATTGAATTTTATTTAAATGCTTTTTCCCTAAATTTGTTATTTTTTTCCTCCTTTATTTTGTTGATGTGGTGTCTTTCATTGGATTTTTAAATGCTAAACTAACCTTGTATTGCCAAAATAAATGGCACTTGGTCATGATATATTATCTTTTTATGTATCTCTAAATTTGATTTGTTAGTATTTTATTTAGGATTTTTGTATCTGTTTTTTTGCAATATTGGCGCATAGTTTTTCTTTTCTGTAATGTCCTTGTCAGAATGTCAAGTTTTATTCTGGTCTAATAAAATGAATTAGGAAGTATATTTTCTCTTATTCTCTGAAAGAGTTTATGTAAGATTGATTTTATTTCTTCCATAGTACTGTGTTACTATGTTGAATAATTTTTTTATCAGCTATGATTTAATTATACTGTGGTGAAAAAATAAATAATTTTATTGCAGTCCTTTGAAATCTGTTGTTATTTGCTACATGGCTCATCATATGGTTCATTTTGGTGGATGTTCCATATATTTTTGAAAATAATATGTATTCTGTACTTGTTGAACAATGTTCTATATGTCAGTTAGGTTTAAGACAGATTGTGTTTTTAAGTTTTTTACCTTTACTGATTTTTTTTGTCTTTTTCTGTCAGTTATTGGGAGATGTGTTAACATTCTAATTATGAAGGTAGATTTATCCATTTCTCCTTTTAGTTCTACCAAGTTGTGTTGCTTTATATATTTTGAAGCTATGTTATTAGGTGCACGCAAATTTATGATTGTTCTTTCTGTTGAATGGCCTTTGGGCCATTCTTTATTTCTCATAACACTTTTTGCCTTAAAGGCTACATTGTCTGATATTAAAATATCTATACCAGCTTTAATGGTCTTTCCTGCTATGCTACTTCATCAGTCAGTCCTTTTCATTTCTGTTTTGCAAAAATTTGTTAAAATCTCTTGTTTGTTAGTTATGCATTCTCATCTTAATCTTTTCACAGAGATAGAAATATATATATATATATTTTTTTTTTTAACTGTCATTTTAAAGATTTTATGAAAGGGGAGAGGAGCTGTGTATTTACATTTTAAACAAAAAGACACTTTCACTTACTTTCTGTTTATTTTTATTTTCATAGATATTTCAGCAGTTGAATCAGTTGAATTCATTTCATCAACAAGCTGTCATGAAATGCTTAAAAAGTAGGAAAGATGAAATCAAGCAGGCTCTGTTAGAAGAAATAGTTGATATTTCTTCTGCACAGCTACAGGATTTTGATTGGCAGTTAAAGGTGAGAATCTGTTTATGGGCATGATGTTTTTTACCTTATTTTTGAATAGAAATGTTTATTCTTTTTCATAATATACATCTAAAATTTCTGTTATTTTAAGAATACATTGTCAAAAGATTGCATTTTTACATTAACTTAATACAGTATAACCATCCATATAAAATGTAAAAACATTACATTGGTAATAAACTTAATTAACTAGAGCTGTGAATCATTAAATGTCTTAGGTAGTGGAGTAGTATGTATTCAACATCTATTTTTGGCTAGAACTTTCTAGGCTTTCTAGTCTTCCTGAGATTGGTAAATGCGATTTTGCCTCCAGGAGGAAAATACATAATGTGCTACTTAAAGAGCACGTGAAAAACATTTTGAAAAGAGGCTCAATGGTCAGTAGGATTCATAAAGAACAATTTCAGACCAACTTTCCATGGTATATAGGGAACCTAGATCTAGACGACAAGGTAGTGTTGAAACACATTGTCTTTCTTCATTTCAGCATTATAAGTGCCTCATATTGTGTTTGAGGATATAGTGGAGGAAAATGTGGACAAATCACATAGTTAAATGGGTCATAGCTGGATGAATAACCAAAACCAGGTGAATTTGTATTAGCCAGGAAGGAGGTCTCTTTGATTCTGGTTTTGGCCCAAACTTCTTCAACAATTACTTTTTTTTTTTTTTTAAGATTTTATTTATTTATTTGACAGACGGAGCTCATAAGTAGGCAGAGAAGCAGGTAGAGAGAGAGGAGGAAGCAGGCTTCCTGCAGAGCAGAGAGCCCGACGTGGGGCTTGATCCCAGGACCCTGGGATCATGACCTGAGCCGAAGGCAGAGGCTTTAACCCACTGAGCCACCCAGGAGCCCCAACAATTATTCGTTCATGAATATTATGCTCATCAAATCTGAGATATGTTAAATATTAATATAATACAATCAAAATTTAAAATTATTTTACAGCAAATCACAGTGATGGACCAAATGAAGCAAAATAAACTGAGCAGAGATAACCTACATAGAGGGTTTTTATTTAAGTAAAACCAATTTAATATAGAAGATATGAGAGATATGCCAAAAATAATTTGTCTGAAAAATATTTAGTTGTTTTGATTTGCCAAATGTAGCCTGAGTCAGCAGTATAATCATTCAGTCTTCTGTTGGTAGAAATGTAGTGTTTGAAGCAATGAGTAGTTCTAATTCTGTTTTCATTCATTAAATCTTTTTAGTTAATATAATTTAGTAATACTTTTATTTTTGGCTGCCAAAGTAAGAGATACTTAAACAAATTGGAGCCAGACCAAAAAAGAATGAACAGGAACTTAAAATCATGGTACATGAAAGTTTTTTGAAACACTTGAGACCCTGTATCCAGAAAAGAGAAACTTCAGTGGAAAAATTATACTTATCTTTGAAGGACTAAAAGTTATCTCTGTAGATGAGGAATTGATACATGTCTGTGGCTTCAGAGGCTAGGACAAAGGCTAAGGTCTAAGGTGTATGGTTTCCAATAAGATGAGTTCACGTTCAGCTTAAGGAGAACTTTTTTACAGCTGTCATTATCTGAAGATTTTTTTAAACCACTTTTTGAGGGACCATGTTCACCATTGGTCATATTCAAGCATAGACTGAGAAAGCACTTACTGGACACACTGAGAAGGAGGATTATCTAGAAGGTAGACCATCTTTGGTACTTCCAAACCTCAGATATTATGAGTCCTGGTTTTTGAAGAGAGAATGAAGTAGGTATGTGAGATTTCGATTCTGTAGTGTGTACACTCTGAGGACGTTTGTTAGGGAAGTGTAGTTCCTTATCAGTCACTGTGCAAGTAGTGAAGGTACAAGTAAATTTTTTCAAGTGGTAGCACTTTGAAGATTCAGGTATTGTGGTTTTTTTACCTCAGATTCCAGGAAAATTGATTTTCCCTTTGCCATATGCCAATGAAGCTGTGGTGCTTGTTTCAAAAACCATTAGTATCATAAATATTTGGTTCTTTCGATTCCTCTAGGATTCTCTTTAGACAGAAAATAGGAAGTGGAGTAAATGTTGAGTGTTTTTGCTGAGTGGCTATGATTAAAAATGGTATCTTTATAATAAGAGAATTGGCTGATTTTAAATTAAGCATCTTCATTGCACAAGGTTTACCAGTGTTTTTAGTTTTATCTTTGTTCATGGACTTTCATCATCTTGGTATCGCCACACTTCTTTAAGCTTTAAGAATTCTTGGTTTTCTGATGCACTGGGTCCATTCAGTACTTCCCTTCCCACCCATAACTCTGCTTTGGATTTCTGCTTCAACCATAAATTTTGCCCTGGTTGTCCTTTCCCTAGTTGTCTTCCTCTCTAATCATCCTCCTTTCTTTCTCTGTTCTTCATGTTCGTGTTGGTTTGGCATGGGTTTCTTTATTTCTTCCACCTTTTCCTGTACTTGACAGCAAACAGAAGTATTCTTTTCTTTTCTTTCTTTTTTTTTTTTTTTTAAGATTTTGTTTATTTATTTGACAGACAGAGATCACAAGTAGGCAGAGAGGCAGGCAGAGAGCTGGATGCGGGGCTCGATCCCAGGACCTGAGATCATGACCTGAGCCGAAGGCAGAGGCTTTAACCCATCGAGCCACCCAGGCGCCCCCAGAAGTATTCTTTTCTTAAAATGTATTGTTAATAAGCTCTGATGAATATTTAATGTAGTCTTTTTGCTACCTATTAATTACTGTTTTCTTCATTTTAAACAGCTTGCACTGTCTAGTGACAAGATCGCTACTTTACAAATGCCGCTTTTAAACCTTCATCTAGACATAAAAGAAGATGGTGAAGTCAAACCATATTCTGTTGAAATGAGTAAAGAAGAGCTGCAGAATCTAATAAATTCCTTGGAAGCAGCTAATAAGGTATTTGTTTTAATTTTGTTGTGTGTTTAAAATGTTTAAGGTTTGATTGATACATTTCGAACAATAGAAGAAAAGCTCATAATTGACTTTTCATATTTCTTTTGTTCCTGATATGTTAAGCAGAGAAAATACCTTGTTGATATGTTCTACATCTCTAGTTTTAGATATTATAATTTATAATTATAACTACTTAGTTTTGAGCATAATTTATCAAGTGGTTATTTTTGATAGAATAATGGTGGTGTTCTAACAGCTCTATTTTTTTTTTTTTTTTTTGCCTTGGTGCTTATTAATGATTAAAATAAAATTTTTACCTTGGGGCTGTAAAATTAGTTGATTCTGAAGTGTTTATGATTATTATGAGTATTATGACTATTATGATTTTTATGATTATTGAGATTATCTTATTTAAATGCACAAGTAAGGGATGCCTGGGTGGCTCAGTTGGTTGAGCATCTGCCTTCAGCTTGGGTCATGATCCCAGGTTCCTGGGATTGAACCCTGCATCGGGCTTGCTGCTCAGTGGGAAGCCTGCTTCCCCTTCTGTTACTCCCCCTGCTTGTGCTCTCTTTCTGTCAAATAAATAAATAAAATCTTTTTTAGAAAGTTTTAACTGCCCAAATAGAATTGCTTTTATAATCTTCTAAGTAGGGAAGACAAAATGTGGCTTGTAGTTAGGACAAAATCAAGTAAAACTAATGAGTGACTAAAGATTTTACACATACAAAGGATTGACTAAATAACAGGAACCATTCTCAGTGTTTATTTAATGAGAAAAATCATATTTAAACAGTAGAAACTGCTGCTGTCAGGAAATAATAAAAATAACTGTTTCTGTACATGTGTGTTCCTTTCATGATTGCTCAGCATTGGGCACCTGAGAGTGACTCAGTTGGTTAAGCGTCTGCCTTCAGGTCAGGTCATGATCCTGGTCTCCGGGGATCGAGCCCCACATCAGGCTCCCTGCTCATCCGGGAGTGTGCTTCTCCCTAGTCCTCTGCTCTTCACCCTGCTCATGCTCTCACACTCTGTCCCTCAAAATAAATACATAAATAAATAAATCTTAAAAAAAAAAAAAAGTAGAACCAGGGTTCCCAGGTAGCTAAGTCACTTAAACATCCGACACTTGATCTTAGCTCAGGTCTTGATCTCAGGGTTGTGAGTTCAAGTCTTGCATTAAAAAAATAAAATGTATTGCCAAGAAGGTTGTTCAGGGGCAAGAGAAATTGGTTAGAATATTTGACATTGATCACTGGGAGCAGATCACTAGAGAAAATTCTGAGCAATCTTTTTTTTTTTTTTTTTTTTTAAGATTTTATTTATTTATTGACAGAGAGAGTGCACAACAGGGTGAGTGGGAGAGGGAGAAGCAGACCCTCCATTGAGCAGGGAGCCCAATCTAGGATTTGATCCCATGACTCTGGGGTCATGACCTGAGCTGAAGACAGACACTTAAAAGACTGAGCCACCCGGGTGCCCAGTGCTGAGCAATCATGAAAGAAACACATGTATACAGAGAGCTGTTTTTATTTCTTTCTGACAGCAGCAGTTTTATTTAATCAACCCTTTGTATATGTAAAATATTTTTTTTTTAAGATTTTATTTATTTATTTGACAGAGAGATCACAAGTAGGCAGAGAGGCAGGCAGAGAGAGAGGAGGAAGCAGGCTCCCTGCGGAGCAGAGAGCCCGACTCGGGGCTTGATCCCAGGACTCTGGGATCATGACCTGAGCCGAAGGCAGAGGCTTTAACCCACTGAGCCACCCAGGCGCCCCTGTATATGTAAAATCTTTAGTCACTCATTGGTTTTATCTGATTTTGTTGTAACTACAAGCCATATTTTGATTCCCGTACTTAGGAAGCCCTGGTATATTCAGCTTCCGTCTATACTCTGCAGTTACTCAGTCATTTTAGTGCCATGGTGACTAGTCCACATGCCTTGTAGCCACACGGGTAGCCTGGCTTGCTTCTGGATGGGGCTCAGTGTCTGAGCGTGTGTGTGGTAGAGCCTCATACGAATGTTAGTTGAGTCTAAGCTGTGGATCCCGGCAGGCCTGCATCATCGGTTACTGTGCATTGTACTTGCTTGTTATCAGTCGTCTAGGCCTCAGAGATTTCAGAGCATTTCATTAAGCAGACGTGGGCATCATTCTGGAATAACCTGATCTCCCTCCCCCCAACGACTTTGTGTTTTAAGGTGGTCCTGCAATTGAAATAACTGGATGGTGGATACCAACGCTGTCAGATTCTACTGCTACCCCAGATGCGGCCGAGTGAATACTGTGTGTTCAGAGCACCTGCGCTATACTGACTGTTTTGCTGTGCTGAGAAAGAAGCAGTGTTGGGATTACAGAGATAAAAATGTATCCGCTTCCCTAAAGAACAGGAAATGACATGGTTGACAGGAAATGCATAAAAAATGAGAGATGAAAAAGCTGTGATAGCAGTTTATATTTTCATAATGGCTGTTTTGCCTCGTTTATTAAATATTTGAGAAATCTTTATAGATATACAGTTTTATTGAAAGCTAAAAATAGACTCTAAAGTAATGTAAACGTAGAAAGCACAAATCTACTTGAATGTTGCTTAAAGAAATATATGAATAGCAAGGATGTGTATTATGGATATATATGATTAATTTGTAATATTTTAAAAATAACTTTTAAAGAATGTATAAGCTGCATATATAACTCAGGAGATTCCATATCTTTCTTCTGTTTCAAAGGAAAGATTATAAAATGTAAAATTTCTTAGAGAAAGAAGCTCCTCTTCAGACATGAACAAGAAAAAATAATTAAATTTGCGTCAACAGTGAGTTTATGAATTCTAGAGATTAAAATCTTTCACCCGAGTGGGAAAAAATGAAAGTAACACTGTTACTCCTGCATTTCTGTGTCTGATCGGGAGGGTGTGCTTTGATAAAAAGAATGGATGTTGTTGTATTGTGTATATATAGCTATCCAGATGTCAGCCAAGATTAAATATAGGTCCATTTTTGTGATAGACTTTTAATACTGAAGTTAATAGTTTTGGGTGTTAACTTCACTGGAAAACAAACCATTTTTAATTGCAGTTAACTTTAAAAACAGGCATTCTGAACAAATAAAAAATGTCATTTTACTTTCACATATTGCTTTATTTCAAGACTTTCTGCATGATGCAGTGACCCATAGTTTCTTGGTGTCTGCTATTTGCAAGCTTAATCGCTGTTAAGAGCATCAGACTGTTTGAGGTGTTTAGAATAGTTTTTATGATTTCTCATCATAGAGATGAAGATGGGCTTGAGGGGTTAAAAACAAATATCTGCGTGTTAGCAAGGCCATGCTACTCGAAAGGTGTCTGTAGACTAATGCCGGTCTGCAGTCTTTGGACTGTCTCTTACAGGTTTGGGATTAGATGAGGAGCATATGCAAGTGTTCATCAATATATCGCTTTTCTCACTGAGAGATGTTGATTATGGAAAAAAATACCAGTTGGACTAAACAGTGTGCTTAGGGAGGTTGTCGACTTACCCCCTGTGCGGGTTCCTTATGTCATGGACTGGTAGCAGTTTGTAGCCTAGCACTTTAAATAATACGGATGATCGCCAGCATACGATGGTTTGACTTCGGATTTTTTTTGATTTTACTAGGTGCTACAGGAACCTGCATTCAGCAGAAACCATACTTTGAATTTTGATTTTTTTTTTTTTTTTTTTTACACATTTTGTGTTTTGATCTTTTCCTGGGCTAGCAATGTGCAGTACGTGATCTTCCTGGGCTAGCAATATGCATTACAACACCCTTTCCTGATTTCGGGCAGCAGTAGGCCCACAGCTCCCCGGCGGTCACAAGGAAACAGCTGATACACTGTCAGCCATCCTTTACCAGGACAACCATTCTGGTTTTCACTTTCAGTGCAGTATTCAGTAAATTACATGAGGTATCCAACACTTTATTAAAAAACAGGCTTGGGGCGCCTGGGTGGCTCAGTGGGTTAAGCTGCTGCCTTCGGCTCGGGTCATGATCTCAGGGTCCTGGGATCGAGTCCCGCATCGGGCTCTCTGCTCAGCGGGGAGCCTGCTTCCTCCTCTCTCTCTGCCTGCCTCTCTGCCTAATTGTGATTTCTCTCTGTCAAATAAATAAATAAAATCTTTAAAAACAAAACAAAACAAAACAAAAAAAACAAAAAACAGGCTTTGTGTTAGATGAGTTTGCCCTGCTGTAAGCTAGTCTAAGTGTTCTGAGCATTTAAGGTAGAGTAGGTTAAGCTATGATGGTCAGTGGGTGAGGCATATTAAATGCATTTTTGACTTAGTGTTTTTAGTATATGATGGGTTTGTTGGGATGTAAACGCATCGTGTCGAAGATCTATACTGATTTAAGGTCCTTCTGAATTTGAACCCTCCATTTTCCTCCTTTGAGAAGCAGAAAATCTTGCTCTACATATTCTTGTCACCACCTTATTTATCACTATTAGAGTATTTAACCACGTATTGAAATATCACCGATATACTATAAACCTCACATAGTTAAAGTGTATAATCGGGTAATCTGGTAGGTTTTGACAGCCAAGAAAGCTGTCAGGATTATGTACGTGGCAATCATTCCCAGAAGTTTCCTCCTATTCTTTTGTAATCCCTGCTCCTGTGCCCTTATCCTCCCTTTCCCAACTCCTGATCTGCTTCCTGTCACTTGTAGAGTGTTCACACCTTTCAAGAGTTTAATATTAGTGGAATCATATGGTATGTACCATTTCTTTTCTTTTGACCCAGCTGCTTTCAGTATTGAGTTCATCTGTGTTGTTGCATATTAGCAAGAGTTCATTCCTTTCTCTTGTTGAGAAGTATTCAGTTGTAGAGTTTTACCGTAATTTGTTTATCCACCTGTTAAGGGATATTTTGGTTGTTGAAAATTTTTATGGCTATTACCTAACACAGAATCCTGTAAGCATTCTTGTGTGAGCCTTTGTCTGGACGTGTGCTTCCTTTTGAGTGAATACTTTGAGGGGTGAAATGTTTCCAAAGTGATTTTACCATTTTACATTCCATACCACAGTCTGCGAACTCCCCCTCCCCCCGCTTGCTAACACGTGGTTTGGTCAGCCTTCTTCATTTCAGCTATTGGAGTAAGTGTGTAGTGGTATCTCCTTGTGGTTTTATTTGTATTTATTTCTGTAATGACCGATGGTGTTCATTGTCTTCTCATGTGCGATTTGCCATCCATCTGTAGCTCTTCTTTGGTGAAGTGTCTGTTCAGATCTAAGTTTATAATTTGGGTTGTTTTCTTACTGTTGAGTTTTGGGAGTTCTTCATAGCCCGGATGTAAGTTTTTATCATATATATGCCTTGCAGGTGTTTTCTCCCAATCTGTGGCTACTTTCTTCTTATAGAAATGGACTTTTTTTAAAGAATAATTTTAGATTTACATACAAATTGAACAGGTAATACGGAAAGATCCCATATAGCCCACATCCAGTTTCTCCTATTATTAACATGTAAATATGGTACATTTGTTAGAATTAACGAATGTTAGTACATTGTTATTAACTAAATTCCATAGTTTAGTCAGATTTCCTAAGTTTTTACCTAATGTCCTTTTTTCTGTTCTAAGATTTCATATTATTTAGTTGTCATGTGTCCTTAAGCTTCTCTTGCTGTGGTAATTTCTCATACTTTCTTTGTTTTTGATGACCTTTACAGTTTTGGGGAGTATGAGTGAGGTATTTTGTAGGATGGCCCTCTATCGTACATGTTTTTCTCATGCTTAGACTGGGATTCTAGGTTTCGGGGAGGAGAATCACAGTGGTGAAGTTTTTTTGTTCTTTTGCATCACATCATATTGAGGGTACATACTGTTAGCAGGATTTATGATTTGACATTGACCTTGCTCACCTTGCTGAAATAGTTTATTTGGTTTCTCACTGTGAAGTTACTCTTTATTTCTCCTTTTTCTGTCTTGTACTCTCTGGAAGGAAGTCACAGGGTGTGGCCCATATTTAAGAAATGGGAAGTTGTGTTCCCCCTTCCTGAGGTCAAAGTACCTGTATAAACCTTTTGCAAATCTGTGCAGATTTGTATCTTCTATTTGTTAATTTATTTAATCATTTATTTATATAATATGGACTCATGGATATTTATTTTATCCTTTTGGTTATAAGCCAGTAATACTTATTTAAGTTGCTCCAGGTTTGGCCATCAGGAGCATTTTCAGTTGGCTGCACTGTCCCATTGACATAGCTCTATCACTGAAGGTAGGTATTTATCTGTTTTTTATATTTCCTTGACTTTCTGGCAATACGAGATGCTCCAGGCTCATTCTATCTGTTTCCTGCCTGGTTCTAGAATCAGCCATTTCTCTAAGAAGCCTTGGTTCATTTTATTAACAGAACAAAGAAATATATGTATATAAACAAAGCTGTGCATATATACATATCTATAAATATTTCTCTATGTAATTAGCTGTATCTGTGTTAAGTTAACATGAGTTCATCTTGATGTCTTCAACTCTAATCCATTACTACATGGATCATTTTTTTAAAAGATTTTATTTATTTATAAAGAGATCACAAGTAGGCAGAGAGGCAGGCAGAGACAGAGAGAGGGAAGCAGGCTTCCTGCTGAGCAGAGAGCCCAATGCGGGGCTGGATCCCAGGACCCTGGGATTATGACCTGAGCCAAAGGGAGAGGCTTTAACCCACTGAACCACCCAGGCACCCCCACATGGATCATTCTAACCTGCTACTCTTAATTGTAAATTTATAGTTCAGCCATAAGAAACTTGACTCCCACCATCCACCCTCCCTGTGTGTGTGTACACACACACATTTATGGCAGTATCTGATTTGTTAATCCATGGGAAATAGTTTTATCTTCTTGGAAGGAATTACGTGCAGTTCTTTTGCCTGTAGTCTTACAGACTTCACTCATTTCCGGATTTACTTAGCTCAGTACCGACCCCCCTTCAGTAAGGTGGTTTTATACATTTGTAATGAAGTTAGATTTTTTTAAACATAGTCTGTATTCCTCCTGGGATTGCCTGACTTCTAAATGAGTTTTAAATTTGCATATATTAATTTTCATTCTGTGTTGAATAGTTCCGTGTTTTGGCAAATGCCTAATGTCATGAATCCACTTTGCAGAATAGTTCAACACCCTAAAAGTCCCTCATGCTTTACCTGTTCATCCCTCTGCCTTCCTCTGAACCCCACAATCAGTGAGTTTTCTCAATGTCTTTATAGTTATCGCTTTTCCAGAATGGGATATAATTAGGATCCTACAGTATGCAGTCTTTTCAGACTGGCTTCTTTGGCTTAGCAATATGCATTTAAGGTTCTTCCATGTCTTTCCGTGGCTTGATAATTCATTTCTCTTTTATCCTTGCATAATATTTCATAGAGTAGGTGTGCCAGTTTGTTTATCCATTCATCTATTGAAGGAAATTGGTAATGCCTAGGAATGTGATTGCTGGATCATATTGTGTGACAAGTTTAACTTTGTAAGAAACTACCAAACTTTGTCAAAGTGGCTGTACTACTTGGTATTTCTTTTTCTTTTTTTCTCATTTTTTTTTCATTTGTGGCAAAAAACACATAACATGAAATCCTGATTTTTAAGTGTGTAGTACAGTAATGTTAACTTGCTGCGCATCGTTGTACAGTAGATCTCTGGAACTTTTTCATCTTTTCTTAGTGAAGCCCTACCCATCGAGCAGTAACTCCCCATCTCCCCATCCTCCAGTCCCTGGCAGTCACCATGGTGCTTTCTTCTCAAGAGTCTGACTACTTTAGATACTTCATGTAAGTAGAATCATGCAATATTTGTCCCTTAGTAACTCGTGTATTTTACTTAACCATAATGTCCTCAAGGTTCATCCATGTTTTAACATATGACAGAATTTCCTTTTTGGGGAGCTGAGTAATATTCCATTTTATGTATATACCACATTTTCTTTGTCCATTAATCCACAAATGGACATTCAGGTTGTTTGCACGTCTTGGCCATTATGACTAATGCTGCAATGGACGTAGAAGTGCAGATATCTCTTCAAGATCCTGTTTTCAGTTTTTTTGGATAAATACCTAGAAGTGGGATTGCTGGATCATATGGTAGTTCTATTTTTAATTTTTTGAGGAACCTCTATGCAGTTTTCGATAGTGACTATACCATTTTAGAGTCCCACCAACAGCGCACAGGGGTTCCATTTTCTCCATATCCTTAGCTGATAACTACTTCCATCACAGATACACAAATACCTATCTTGTATTAACTTCATATTACCTATAATTCTTACAGCAAATCTTAAACATGTAACATATATATGTTATTTTCCTAAAAATAGTGGATGGCCATTTATTTCTTCCATTGTATAATGTAGTCTCCCGGAAATTGTAGCCATTGTTAGGACGTCTCTAAAATCCTTGGAGGCTTTGTTGATGACGAGCTGATTCCAGGTACTTTGCTGGCTGGATGTTAAAGTTGTCTTTAGGCTGGAATTGAGATTCTCATTGAAAAGCTATTCTGCTAACCACCAATGAATGGATATATGAACTTCACACCTTTAGTCTGTTCATTATTTTATTGCCAACATATGATTTCTGAGGGGAGACAGTGAGTTTGGAGGTTGGAGGTCTTCCAATTAGGAAAGATTGACAAATAGCCCAACCCTAATAAATTTACAATGGAGATTTTTAAAGAAATTTGACATAATGCACCTCACAAATGGATGCTATTAGAATCCATTTTAGGCAGCATTTTGAATACAAGGAGTCTTAATTACTTCTTTTTTTCTGATATATAAACACTCCATAGGTCCAAATGTTTGTAAGGCGTGTTATCTTAAAGAATTTTTTTTTTCCCAAAAATCAAAGTGGTACAAATAAGCTCATGGAAAAGTGCTGGTACTTTTTGCCCAGTTGTTGGATAATACTGCAAAGAATTTCTCCCAAATAAAGGGATTTTACTTTGTATTAAATTTTACAATAAAGGCTCTGAAATGATAGATTCAGAATTCTAAACATTTTTAAGGATTATAAAAAGATATGCCTGAAATCTTGCATGTTTTTGGACATAGTACAAACTAAGCTTTTTATATGTAGGCATTTTCAATTAAAAAAAAGTTTTATTTGAGTTATAGGAGTAAACAAACTAACATAAATTATACATATTTACAGCAATAAACTACATTTCAGAAGCTGCACAACGGCTTTTGTGAGTGTAACTGATGGCTTTTGACACCAGCCTTCAAATGTGTATTCTTTCTATCATTTGCTGAAACACTTAAAATCCTGTAGTACCAGAGCAAAGAAAACAGCCACTTATTTTATAGCAAAGCCACATTAACAAAAATACTGAGCAGACCACAGTCCTGTGACTGCTGGAGTATCCTTGGGTCCCGAAATCGAGAGTACAAGCATTTCATGTGTCCATACCTGATTGCATGTAAGTGGATTTTTTATGTTAACAAGAATACATGATTACTCAATGAATAAGAATAGAAAAAAGGCCATGAAAAGTAAAAGGGTCAGGAATCAGAGGACACTGCACAGTTTCTTGCTGATTCACTGCTTAGAGGGAGATCTATTTCTTCTTTGATGGGTAGAAATCACAGTCTACAGGCTTCATGGATTTTGTCCACAGATAGTTTTTGAGATAGCAAAGTCATAACGTCACATACTTGTAGCATGTAAAAGGGGGATTAATGAAACGGTTAGGATATTTTAATCAAATCTCTAACAGAAAGATTACAGTCCAACACCCTGTATGAAAGTTTGGTTTCAAATGTTAAAAGCAGCTACAGAAAAATCTCAAGTTTCATTAGAACAGCAGTCTCAGAAAATGCAGCATATATTGATATAAAATAAGAACTGGAATTATAAAAGTAAAGAGTCCACCTTTCGTTTCTTTGCATTTTTAAAACCTTTCCGATTTCATTAAAATTTCTGTTGGTTTCCAGAAATACTTATTCCGGCCATTTAGCTCCTCAGGTGGTCTGTTGGTATACAAAAGTATTGTCTGTTTATGTAAGAAAGCAAATGCTTATGTCAAAAGAAAATTAATATGTTGTATTTATGTTTCTTTGCAATTAAAGAAGTTCTGCTGAAAAATCAAGAGGGACAAAGGGATTATTTTATTTACAAGAACTGTGTAATACCAATCAGGATATGAATTAGCTAATGCCTGTTTGGTAGGAGGGTAAATAGACAATTCAGAAAATGGATTAGAGGAGATTTAAAAACAAGAGATAAGACATTTAACATATTCTAACATATTTGGTGAGTTAAGCATAACAGATTTTGAGAGGCAACACAAGGTATGAGTTTTTGTGTATAAGTAGCACCTGCTTTTGAAAGCCCTAGCTAGTTTCAGGACAGGGTGCTGTGAACTAAAATAGCAGGAGACTGGTCTGGAAAGTTTCGCTAATTTTTTAATTCCATCAGGTTTTAGGTGTTCCATTGTTTGCAGGATAGAAATTCCCCTGACTCTAGCCTAATGAGTCTGACTTTCCCAAACCTCCTGAATCACTGTCAAAAGATCTTTGCCTCAGGTTGAGTCTTCTGGGTTAAGTCAGGGGAATGGAATAATTATTCAGATATGATGGACAGCCAAGAGAATTTTTCAAGCAAGCCACCCTAACCCAGATGTTTTTCTCTCAAAAACAGTTTTATTTTTATTTACACAATGTTAAAGTTCCAATTTACATTTCCATTAACCTTTGAAATGACACGACATTATTTCACATTAGCCATTTAGGTTCCCATCACAATGGCACAAAATGCTGCCTGGTGGTCAAATAAAAAGCTTATTTAAAGATGTCAAAAAATTTTTAGTCCTTGTAAACATATCATTTAGAATTTCTGGAAACCTCATGCAATCTTGACTTTGGGATAATGCCACATGATAGTTTTTACCAAGAGGGTTACTGGCCCTCTCTAAGGAGTTGAACAACACAGTCAATAAATATATGCATATCTAATCTTGAGCATTCCCTACTTAGTAGTGGATGTTCTGAATATGAAATATCGCTGTATTTATAATTCTGCTTTCCATGACACTGCAGTGAGTTAGAATAATCAAGGGGCTTCCCTAAAAATGTCTCAGGAGCATTGTCGCAAAATATAAAATATTTCAAGCTTTATCCAGTGAGTATTTTAAAAAGATGTAGGAAACAGATTAACATGAGTTGATTAGCTTAAAAAAAGAAAAAGATACACTGCAATTCAATGTATTCGGGGGAATATCAAGTAGAAAAATACGTTATCTAGTAAAACTGGGGTGGCTGGTTGCCACTCTGAGGTAAGGCTTGCAAATGATGTATTTCTTTTATGCAAATTTATAAATAATATACATAACAGGAGAACAGGAGAGTTAACAATTGACCGGAGGGGTGCAGAAAAGGTATTTCTCTGTACATCTATTTTAGGCAATCTTGAGGGACAGAGAAGAACTAACTGTCCGTCCCTCTTAGGGAGTTCTAAACCTTCTATTTCTTGGCAGAAATGAAATTTGGTGTGCAATACCATCTAGAAGTATTCTCTTGGAATTCACATTGGAGTGTTCCAATTACGTAGTGCAATCCCAACTGGGAGAGTAAACACTCCCATGGAACCTAGATTCAGAAGGCTTTTAATAAGGCAAATGGAGATAAATGGGTGAAAAGTGAGACTTAGAATGAAGAATTTCCTGTTTCCATAAAGTTAAAGGAGTAGTAATCAGCATGGAAAGTTCAGTTCTGCCAGAACTGGTCGAATCTAGAATGGTGTTATTAAGATTCAGTCTGTTTAGTCATGAGTAATGGGGAAAAATCTCCATAATCACTTTGCACGGACCCAAACCTGGGTTCCTCTAAGTTGACTGCATTTTTTATCTGGTTAGAAGTTGTTTACGTAGGCTCTATGGAACTAAAGTAACTTGGGTGAGGGCATAGGAGGCTCCTGTCTCACATGGTGTTACCTATAATCCTGAAGGACTGCCTGTTACGAAATTACATTTTCTGTTGCTACATTTACCAACGTAGGTCATTTACAGACTCTACCATGATAAGATCAATAGATGCTTTGGGCAATACAGAAGAATTAGAAAATGGGGCATTTACCATTAAGGACCTTTATTTAGGGAAGGGGAACCTCTATTTGCAAAACTACCGGAAGATAACCACAAACTCAACAAACATCCATTATTACTGACTTAGTGGCCACAAGAATTGAAAGAGTGCTAGCAGGAGAGTGCACAGAATGAGGGGAGATCGCTCGTGGATGGCTTTCTGGATGACGGTGGCTTGATTCATAAGCCACCCACTGGGGAAGGGCTAGGCAAGAGGAAAATCTGGGCCATGGAAATAAAATGTAAAACTTCAAGCGCAGCAAGGAGAACATTCTGGGATGAGAAGTGGCAGTCCTTTCAGTGGAAGGGTAGGAAAGACCTGAGGAGTAGTTTGCTTGAGGGTGTGGGTCAGGGGAACAATGAGACAGAAAATGACCCTGAGTGATGGAGAGACTGAGGTCAGACTTAAGTGATTCATAGGGAGCCAAGGCATGTATTTTCTTCAAGGTGTTAATTTATCCATATTTCCCATATACACAGGTATGGGGATTATGAGACCCATAATTAGTGTGACTATATAATTGTTACCTAAATGGACAGATCTGAGAGTGAAATGTGGTTCAGTTGCCAATTACACACTGGGACTGTCTCAGGGAAACTGGGGCATGTGGTCCCCCCAACAGTAATATTATCCCAAAAGAACTGGGGCGCACCTCAGGCTATTCAGTTGTTATGTGAACTGTTCCTTCTACACTTCCCCTCAAGAGTATAATGAAAGGCTTTTGTGTGTTCGGTGGGGGGTGGAGCAGGAGGGGCAAGGGCAGGGAGGAGGAACAGGATAAAAGAAGACCAAAAGTGTTTATTTACTGGGCATAATATCTAGATGTTGGGAATGGAAATTGTTCTTTTTCTTCTTACTCTCCTCTTATGTTTGAGCCACCCAGAACAGATGATCATCGAGGTAAAAAGGATTAGATATAGGCAGTGTGATAGAGTAGACAAAACTTTGCCTTTGCAGCCAGAAAAAAAACAAAACAAACTCAGATCGAATACTAACTCTATCACTAACTAGTTATCAGATGTGGGGTAGATAACTTAACCTATTTAGCCTCTATTTCCAGATACTGGTATTGTCATAACCACAGGGCTGTAGGGAAGATGGAATCATGAAATTCTGTGTAAGGAAGTATTTTCTGATACCTTAGACCAACGCGTGGCAGTCACAATTGGATATCTACCCAAAAGCCATTCTTCCTTCTTTTTGTTAACATATTCCATTTTTCTCCCTGCTCCAGGCATTGGACAACGCTTTGGGTCAGTACTGTAACCCCATCATGATAATTTCTTTCCTCTTACCAGTAACTGGTTCAGAAAGGGTTGTGCAATCCAGCCCTAGCCAAAGGAACGAAAAAGGATGGCTGGGAGAGTTTTTTGGGGAAAGATTCCCTGGCTTTTCTTTCTTTTTTTTTTTTTAAATATTTTATTTATTTGACAGAGAGAAATCACAACGAGGCAGAGAGGCAGGCAGAGAGAGAGGAGGAAGCAGGCTCCCCGCGGAGCAGAGAGCCCGATGCGGGGCTCGAACCCAGAACCCTGGGATCATGACCAGAGCCGAAGGCAGAGGCTTTAACCCACTGAGCCACCCTGGTGCCCCTTCCCTGGCTTTTCAAAAGAGACCTACACAGGACTTTCCCTTGTTTCTGCCACTTGATATAAGTTCCTGAGTATAGCCATGCTGCAACCCCAGTGGGTGCCGACAACATACAGAGTTCGGAAGAACTGGTCCTGGGAAGGGGCCTGGGTCCTGGACGAAGTTGTGCTATTGAAATAATGAACCCAGTAACCACCCTACTCCTGCACTTACTGTTATAAGAGATATCATTTTGATTGCCAAAGTTTTAGATTTTTTTTTGTTACTTGTACCGGAATGAATCCTAATTGCTTTTCTTCTTTGCAAGTATTCATTTCAACTTGGTGAGAACTTGAAGACTTACAAGTGCTTCCTCTGTTTTTAAAAAGATGTCGTTAAATATGAACCTATATCAAGGTAAAATTATGAGAAACCTGAAAAAACTCTAAGCTCACTACTTGAAGAGGAGTTATGAGCACATCGGCACACGGGAAGTTTGGAACAGGAGGTTTTGGAGGGTGTGCGAGGTCAAGGGACAGAATCTTGGGTTAACTTTACAAAAAAGCGCCCATCTCATTGGTAGACTGGTCTACCATGGAAAGGAGGAATTTTTAGGTATTCTCCTAACAATTCTGAATGAAGGTGGGGGGGGCTCTCAGGAGAATAATGGAAGTTGGAGTTGGAAGGTATGTTTGGCAAAAGGAAAGAAGTTAAGAACACCAGTGGGCAGGGATCTCCCTGGAGTTCAGGCTCAGAGGCTGGAATGGGGAGGGCGCATGCTTTAAAAATATGAAAAGCTAGAAATGCTAATCTCAATTTAATAAAGTAAACTTTCAGTTACATCATGGCTGTGCCTAAACATTTGTCAGATTGAACTAGTTAAGTGGGGAATGGGAGGGGGTTTGGTAAAGTGGGGCAGGGAGAGTGGATAACGGAGGTTCTAAAGACCTGGAATGTTTTCCAACCAGGTGCGAGGCGGCCCCTTGTCTAAGAGCTTAACCCTACCTGCTACTCCCGCTTGTGGAGCACAAAGAGCAATGGGGGCCAGCTCTGGGGACAAACGTTGAAGGGCACCGCTACAAACCCCAGGTTTGAGCTACAGTGTTTCTGCTTAGATGCTGCCTAGACCTGGGCTTTTCCACTCCTAAGGGGGTATTTCAGGGCTTTTCCTGACTGAGATACAGAGAGTGGCCTAGAGGAGCTGTATCTTTCAGAGATCTAAAAATAGAGACCACACTGATTTATGCTATCTGAGTCTGTCCAGTGCCCTTGGAGGGTAATATGGTAGTGTAGACCATTACTGAAATTATAAAATGATTTATTTTTGCCATTTGCTTATAAATTTATTTTAAATTTCTAGGTACTGTAACTTCAATGTATGTTTAAAGGAATTTGAAGAGGTATTGAATTCAATTCACTTAACACCAGACAGTTTACCCTGATGACTGACTCCCACAGATAGACAACGAGAACCATTACTGAATTTATGGGGCTGTGTTAGCAGAGCCTACAGTGCTCCTGTATCTTTCCAGTAACTTCCTGGACAAATGAACCTCTCTAAAATTCCTTTTGAAATGTAGCTGGGAACTTGGTTTCCCACTGGTGGAAATCTGGGAGGGAATTTGGGAATCATCTGGTGGCATGTCCGGAACCACTGGGCAGTCCTAGAGGCAACATACAGACCTCATCCTGCAGTCCTAACTCCAGGGTATCCGCCATCCACTATAATTTCCCTCTCTCCACCATGCTGCTCATTTACTGTTAACTTTTTGAAGTTAGTCTTCACATTGCTTGGTGCATGTGTAGAGGACTCTGTTCTCTCAGTAGAGGAAGGCTGTTTGGAGGAAAAAGATGTTCTATATAATTTCATAAGGGAAGTTTGGACAAGTGCTTTATGACTTGTCTTCCTATATTCAGTGTCTGTTAGAAGGCTGGGGGGGGGGTTGGTGGGGTGATGCACAGACATGGAATCTAACAGGAGTAAAAGAGTTCCTAGAGGATGATCTGTAACCAGCGGTGTATGCTGTGAATGAGAAACCATTCTGGAATAATAATAGGTTTCTTAAAGGCGTACAATTAAGGCTGAAGGAGGGCATGAGAAATGAGTTTGACAGACAAGAGCTGATACAGTGTGAACTCACCATCCCGCCACTAGAATGTTGGGGGACGTTCTTGTCATCCAGCTTTGGTGTAGATAATGTGACTTTTCCCAGGTTTGAGCTAATGACTTTTATTTCCATTTTATTTTAAATTGGGCTGAGGGAGACAAGATTTATGTAAACATGTACTCTTGACATACAGGACGGAAAAGCAGAAAAGAAAAATAACGCGAAGCAGTTTGGAGGAGGCTACCCAGACTACAAAGCTCCCTCCAAAGACCTTTTAAAGGCAATAGGACTAAGAATCTGGGGAGATTATGAAGATTCCTTGTTTTGTGAATTGAAGATACACAATACAAGCTATGCAAGGCAAGGGCATAGCTTGTATTGTGTATCTTCAATTCACAAAACAAGGACAAGTCTATGCAAGGGCAAGATAACTTAGGAGGTTTGGAATGAGGAGGAGGCAACATGAATTGATTCCATTGGGTTAAGGCAGGAGGCAAGATGGCGTGCGGTGCTGGGAGGGAATGAGCACGAGAGAGGTAATGTATTTCACATGCAGCCAAACCTGCATGGTGCACACGCATATCGTATTTTAATCATTTTCACCTATAAAAAAGTCATATTGGAAAATGTTCCCCCTTTACTGTTTCTCCTCAAGAGGAAACCCAGGGGGAGGTGAAAGCCAGATGGCAATAGCGATTGCTCTTATTCATCCTTTGGCTTCTAATGGGAGCTGTTTGAAACTAGGTGAATCTGTGACCCTGTGTACCTAAGGCAAATGCGTAATGTTATTTGGCCTCTCTACTCCTGATTTATTTTTCTATTGTTTTCAAGACAGGAAATACTGGTAGAGTCATTATTGAGAATGGGTTTCTTCCCAATCAGCTCAACAATACACCTATTTTTCCCACATTGATTTCCTACTGAAATCTTTGTGATGAGTGCTGGTTGCTCCAGGAGGTGCAAGGTATCTAGCGGCCAATCAGGAACGACTGTGAGCCCCTTGATGTACCAAAGACTTTTTGATGAGGCAAAACAAAACCAAACAAGACAACTGTTAGACCTCTTCCATTCAAATAAGGAAATTCTTGCTATCGGAGAAGTAAAAGTAAACTCAAAACTCTTTATTCTTACCCTTTTAGGAACTTAGTATATTCTGGTTTGCAGTTCTTCTCTTAACAAGGGTTTCCTTTCAAATGTGCCTTGTGAAATTGTAACCTTTAACAATTTTCTGTCAGTTTAGTTGATTTCTGTTATATAGAAAAAGCATGATTAGAGTAAAAGCACAGTGTATTCTGGATCTACAAATCGACTGACCTTGTTAGTTCCTATAGGGCATTTTTCTTATTTGATTACTGATGGACACTGGTTGACACATTTTGGAACCAAAATGATTCTCCGGGTACATGAAATCCTGGTACAAAAAGTCCTGCCTTGCCAAGTTCTTAGCTCCAAGAAAGACAGGGTTCGTTCTAAAAATGTTACTAAGAAACCAATCTATGTCCCGGCTTGCTGAGATATTCTGGATTTCTGCAGACTCCATCACCTTCTCTGGGACTGCCAGCTGGCGTGAAAACACAGCGTATGCCTGAATGTCCCAGCCTTCTGACGTCTTTTTCAAGAATATCAGGACTTGGGAGAAATATATGTGAAAACATTTAATTACCAGATTCTAAGTTTAACTAACACATATCAAACACAACCCTGGGCCCCCAGTTGAAAAATACTTGCTTTAATTGCTAATCTCTCTCTTTACCTTTTAGAAACAGTAACATAGTTACCTCTGCATTTTTTGAGGGATGCATCAGCCCGTTGGTGTTTCAGTGTCATTTGCTGTCTCTTCCTTTTCTCCTTCCCGTCATTTGGACATTTGACTGTGTGTTTACCCTGATCAAACCCATCCATTCACTTCTATTCTCATTAAAAGTTCTGGGAAATATTGTGGAAGGAAAAAAAGTTCGAAGCTAGAGCTATCGGTGCAAAGGAAGCTTTGGATTACCTGTGGATTTTGAACATCTCTTCCATTCCTGACCCCTCAACAGCATGGAAAATTTGGTATTTCGATATATGAATAGCCACGAATGACTGATACAAACACGTCTACTTTTCACAACACGGTTCCAGAAGCAGTTCGCTACAGTTCCTGTCTCTGCTGGCGCGCCATTCCCATACCCCACCAGAGTGCAGCCGTCTCTGTGGCTACTGTTCCTTTCTGTGGGGTGGGGGCACGAGGCAGGGAGCATAGACGCCTGGCGGAGTCACACAACCACACACACAAAATGGCAGAGAAACAGCAAGAGCGAAAGAGATTCTGGTTTGGGCCCAAATCACTAGTTGCTTCACTTCGTGAATAAAAGCAAGTGCCTTAGAAGCTGACATTATTTACAATGCTCAGATTGTTCAAACACCCACCCAAAGCCGAAGACCACCACGCAACAGGGAACAAGTCAATGAACTATGTACAGAATTTACAAGGAAGTTTACATAATATTCTACATTCTGTTCACAAGTTTACCTTTGTTCACTTTCAGGAAACTGAGATAACGTCTTCATTTTTCTTTCTCATCCCAGTAATCGCTGATTGAACCAACACGAACAAATAATGGTACATTCCTTTTTCCTCCCTCCTGGGATACAGGATTACATTTTGTTTAGGAAAAAAAAAAGGGGGGGGGCACATCACCCGTTAGTGAGACACTATTCAAAATTGTCCATGTAAGAAATCTTGGAGGTCGTCTCCTTCTAGCATTATAAATATTGTTTGTTTGTTTGTTTAACTTGGCGAATTTCAACTGAGTTCTTTCATAAATGAATATTTATAAAGGAGTCATTGATTTTGGAAAGATGGAATTTAGTCAACATTTCTGTGTATAGTACGTAATGTTTGCTTAAGGAAAGTCTATCCTTGGATCCATAAACCAAACTTTATTCTCTGCACCACATTTTTCTCTTTGCATTTTCAGGATCTTTCGTTGCTCATAATGCACAATAAAGATGGCATATATGATATGAGAACACGTATCATTTAGCCAGCAGAATCACCAACCAGTCTGCTGTTTCTGTTTGGCGGTACAGAGGATGGAGGCAATAATCCTGGGTAATTTACCCCCGAGTGTGTCTTTACCTGGGTCTGCCTCACAAAGCTGTTAAGTGTAACATAGGTCACCCCTGATATGTGAAGCCAATGAACATGAGTGGGAAAAATGAGTGCGTAGTCATCATTGTCAAATGAAAGAATGGGTTTCCGCTGGGTCTACACAGGCTACATCTATAACACAGCTTATGTGCCACTTTATGAACTGCGGACGTGGGGTCCCCTGGACATGACTGGCATAGGAGAGTGAGTCTACACAGTCTTCTGCTTCTGCTGCCACTCAGTAATGCAGGAGAGTATGGCTATTTTCATGGCAAAAAGAAAACAACCCAGGAATACCTAGATGGTGACCCCTTGATAATGTCTTGATCTGTATCTTTCAGGAATGGGGACCAGCCTGAGGGCACTTAGGAATGTCTAACAACTTTTATGTACATCATTTAGAGCAAGACAAGGGAGAGAGGTAGGGAAGGAAGGATTTTTTTCCATGGACTGTTAAGTCCAGAGGGAGTGTGGGTGGGGGCCGAGGAGGAGGGGATTTGGCTGGGAGGTGTCCAGAAGAAGGAAGTGGGGACAGAGGTCATGAACCAGAAATATGTCAGCTTGTCCATTTTTCAGGCTCCCATTGCCTCTAAAATCAAAGCTATTTAAATAGGAAATAGCAAATAGCTATTTAATTTTCAAATAGCAAATAGCTATTTGCACCATCCTGTGTCCTCTATAGCCCAGGAGGACATACAGTGACACCATTTTGTGCCCAATGGTAGATTCACGTTCACTAATCTTTCATTTTACAAAGGTTAGGATATAAGAATTTAAAGTGTTCTCTTTTTCTCAGAGGCGCTTTACCTTTTATCTATAAACATCAAATTCCTTAGACTTTGAAGGCAGGATTTAAAAAAATCATAAAATTAAAATTACCTCAGTCTTTTCTAAGGAGGACGATCTAAACAGATGAATAAAGAAAATTTGTTTTTTGTTACGGACATAGATTATAGACACTTCCTTTCTCATTTAGCATTTCATCCTTAAAATCTTTTTCAAGAGTTTTGACACCAGAAGGATTCATTCCTGTTGGGCAACAGCCAACAATCTCCCTTCCTGTGTTTAAATACGCAGTGGTTCCTGGATGGTCATTGGGAATATTAACCTCCCAGTATGGTCATATTCCATTCTATTTGGGCATTTCTTGATGGCAAAGCATCTTTCCCAGCCAAGAACTAGTCAGTTGCAAAATGGATCTCTTCATCCCCGGACGCTGGAGATTCTCTTGACCAGGGGACTGTGATTCTGCAAACTGTAACGCTAAATGAGAATTTGGTCCCCAATCTCTACTAATTTCTTATGAAACCATTGAGATAATTTTCGCAGTAAAAGCACAGTTTCTATATTCTTACTAATGTGTATTATCTGCAGCCATAGCCATTCATTTATTTGGGAGTTCTCTTTTCTTGTTGCTTTCTAAAAAGAGTATCTCAATGCTCTGTCTCCTTGGGGTTATCAGCAGGAATTTGACCTTATCTTTCCAAGTAAGACTATAATTTCTAGCAGCTGATGCTTTTGTAAACACAGACCCTCATCACAGCCTTAGGAAGAAAGCCAGATCATCAAATGATGCAATCATCCTTATTATTACCTCAACCCTTATTTGACATCCAGAGATCAGATTCCAAACAAATTGCCTCCATCACTGGTTGGTCATTTCAGGGTCTCACTCAACCTTGCAAATGAACATAGAGAATTCTTAGCTACTCATACTGGGGGAAAAAAAATGAGGCTTTAATGACATAAAATGGGATAAACCCCAATGTAGCTGGTTGGACACTTTAGAAGTGTGTGTTGGGCCAATAAGGGATGCCCCTTCAGTGACTCATGACCACAGTAATCCATGAGCAGAGATAAGGCAGAGCAGTAATGACAATGATTCATGAGTCCAGACACGTTCTATGCTTTAGGGGCTGGTATGCATGTTTGAAGGCCCAGTGATTTTGTCATTGTTGTTGTTATCTGTGGTTTTCCTCTTTTGAAGTTGTTCTTTAAAATAGAAATCTGGCCTCAGGGGAGAAGGGCAGCAAAGTGGGTGTATGTGCATTTCCGGAAGCATTCATTTCATACTTTGGAATGCAGAGCTCAGAGAGCAGAGCCCCAAGGTGCTTGCCGAGGCTTGTCCAACAAGACCGGTCACCATCAGGTGCTGCTCTCTGGAAGGCTATGAAATATACACTATTTGATTGAAGATTTGGCAGTTTAGGTAACTGCCCAGGCACCCTTTTCACAGCACATAAGACTTGCCTTCCTCATGGAAAGGACAATTTTTTTTTTTTTTTTTCCCAAGCAAAATACGCTCACTCTCCCATTATGGAAGCCCTCCTTCTCCATTCTCATCCCCTACTCTCTGGAGCAGGGACAGGGGACATTCGCAGGCATGGCTTCAGGGCACAGAGGCGATGAAATGAGTTCAAGGCTGCTCATTTGAATACTTAAGGAAATCATCATTGCCCCAGACTCCTTATTCTCAACGAAAGAAAAATGTTCTCAATGGCCACCAGGATGGATTCTAGTGCTAATTTGAAATCTGCTTGCAAGTCGGAGAAGGAAGCGTTTTTGTTTTTGTTTTTGTTTTCCCCCAGAATATCCAGTTTAACGGTGAGGTGAAGATGGCAGATTTTTGGGCTCAACCTCCTCGGCCCTGGTCAATCCCTCCCTCCTCTTCCGTGGAGCTGGGACCCCTTCTACAAGGGAGTTTTGGGGACTTGAGCTTGGAGGGGAATCTTCCTTCCTGTCTAGGCTCCTTCTATCCCCCCTTCTTCCTGGAAATCTGTAACTTGTCAATGGCTTTGTTTTTTCTTCTGAGATCCTGGAAGTTGTGTTGTTTTTTTGGCAGCATGAGATTGTTACAGTTTCCCAGGAAGCGGTGCGCGCACAGAGCTAGGTCCTCTTTTCAATCGTATTTAAAAAATAAATCAGTAAAATCCAGGTAAAGTAAGAAGGACTGCTAAAGATCTATCTAACTCCTCTCTTTGTGTGGGGTGTGTGTGTGTGTGTGTGTGTGTGTGTGTGTGTGTTTGTAAACATGGCAATTACTAGAGCTCTGAAAGAGCGGATAACCTGGACCACAGAGACTGGAAAAAAAATAGAGTTTTTTTGGTGTGTGTATGTGTGTTTTGTTTTCGGAAGTAAACATGGTGCAGTAATAAAATTGATATGCAAGGCCTAAAACCAATTGGATGGCTGAATCTCTTACCTCAAAAAAAACCCCAGCAGGATCGCTGCTGCTGGGCAGGGGGTGGGGGGGACGGAGGTGGGGGCGCCTGTGGGGTTAAGAATCAAGAGGAGAGTAGTCGTTTAGGAACCATGAGGACAGACCTTAGTGTACGTAGTAAAGCCAATAAACGACGTTAAAAAGAGAAAAGGTGATGGGGAAGAACATTCGGGACCACTTGTCTATGGAATTCACATCAGTCAAGTCGGGGATTTTGACTTTGAGCTGCGAGGCGCGCCGGCGGATGCGGCCCTTGCTGTGCGCGCCGTGCCGGTCCAGCCCGCGCCCGTAGCCCTCGCGGCTGCTCAGCGGCTTGCGGTACTGGATGCTGGCGCTGTCGTACGAGTACATGCTGGTGGCCTTGGGCTCGCTCACGCCCGTCAGCACCTCCGAGCCGCTCGTCTCGTTCCGGATTTCCAGGGTGCTGAGCAGAATGTTGCCGTGCGCGTCGACCTGGCGAGAAAGGGGCGCGCTCAGCCACAGCGGGAGGGACACTGGCTGTTCTCCTGAACCTGCGGCTCATGAGACGGTCCCGCTGCACGTCCTGCCCTGCGTGCCTGCGGGACTGCAGGATGATCTGTCCTCTATGTAGCTCTCATCATTATTTACCGTAACTACCACCTGTCTGTCTAATCCAACACCTGTCTAAGGTCTC
This sequence comes from Meles meles, assembly GCF_922984935.1. Classification (NCBI taxonomy): domain Eukaryota; kingdom Metazoa; phylum Chordata; class Mammalia; order Carnivora; family Mustelidae; genus Meles; species Meles meles. The sequence continues at coordinate 29,138,646 of NC_060067.1, forward strand.
TAAACCGTCATCTATATCCGTCTCTATCTAATCCATCATTATCTAGCTAATCTGCAAGCTACCTATTTAATTCATCACCTGTTTAATCTACCATCTATCTCTCATCTGTCTAATCCTTCATATGTCTACCACTATGCAGTCCGCTATGTATCTAATCTACCATCTAGTTATCTATCATTTATTTATTTATCATACATCTGTTTATCATCTGTCTAATCTACCTTCTATCCATCCATACATCATTTATATGTACGTATACTTATCTATCTATATCATTTATAAATGTGGCATTTTTTTGTTACGAAAGTGGCCCATGGAAGTATGTAAAATGAGAAAACAAACAGAAAACACAAAAAATAAGAAGTGGAAATGTATAATTTCACCTTTAGAGTTCATTATTTTTAGTATCCTGCTAGCCCTCCTGTCTTTTTTCTATTCATATATACTTAACAAACACAAGTTCACCTGGTATGTTTTGCTTTGCAATCTGGTTTGGTGGGTTAATAGTGTACCTGGTCCTATTTCCATGGTAATAATTATTCCTCTGAGATATCATTTACTAACTATTTATATGGATAAAACATAATTGGGTTAATCTATCCTTAGATGTTAAGGCTTGTTTTACTTGCAGTGTTACATAAACAAGCCTGCAAGGGACATCTTTCAGCTAAATCTTTGTGCATCGCCATAATTATTTCCTCAGGCTAAATTGCCAAAAGTAGGTTTCAGGGGTCAAAAGGATATGCCTGGCTTATACTTTGACTTTCCTGTGCGCACTATTATTTATTGTTGCTTCCTGCCATTCGAGTGGTACCTATCCCAGATTGCCTGAGTTTTGTCTATGCTATGCCCACACACATTTATGGAACTACAGAAAATGGGAGCATGTTTGGCCTACAACGTGGCTTTTCTTTAACTTTACTCGATGCCCTTTGCCAACTAAGTTACCTTGAGAGGACATGCTCATTCATGCAAATGAGTCTGAAGTACTTCCAAGGGCAGCACAGGCAGCGGTGTTGGAATCTAGTGTTATAAGCACAGTGCCCGAGTTACAGTAAGTGCTCTATAAATGCGTTCATAGGAAATGAATCTCCGTAAACACTCGAATGCCAAAGGTATAGGTAAGCAGATGAAAGAAATGAGTGACCAAGAAGGAGTAAAGCTTAGGAAGAGGCAAAGACAGAAAAGAAGGGTAGAAAGAGTGGTGGGATATGATGCTGGTACGTCACAGAGGACAGAATGAAAATTTGGGTGTCCGCTATGTGCCTAGCATCATGGTAGCGGGTGTGTATATATATCCATGGTTCGTCACCTGCTACAGCCAACTGCCTCAGGCTTACTCCACTGCTAGGTCTGAGATTACAACCCGTGTCTTGTCTGATTTAAAAAAAAAAGAAAATGTGCTTTTTACTGAGAAAGACCGCTTCCTAGTCGTTGGCCTTCACCACACCCCGCAGTGAATTTAATGATGCATTTGATAGCTTTCAGCTTGGAGGTAGTCAGAGAGACGGTGACTCAACCTGGCCTCTCCCTCCACTACCACCTATCTTTTCCCTCTGTAAATCATGCGGCTGTAGCCTTAACTGAGCTACCCATTATGCCCTCACGGGCGCTTCTACTGGCGGCTTCAGTCAGGGAGTTAATATTAACTTTTGTTGTTAATAACTACTATTTATTGATTCCTACTGCATAATTCATCTCAGTTATTTCTTATAACAACTCTACAAAATATATAATATTATCCTAGTTCAGCAGGTAGGGAAATAGAGCTTCAGGGAGCTTAAGTAAATGACCTGCAATTAAACAAAGAAAAAGTGCTCAATTTGGGATTAAAATACAGGATATTCTTTGCCTTAAATATAACTTTCCCTTCTGTTTGCATGTTAATCAGTGTATTTTCTTTTTTTAAGATTTTATTTATTTATTTGACAGACAGAGATCAGAAGTAGGCAGAGAGGCAGGCAGAGAGTGGAGGAAGCAGGCTCCCTGCTGAGCAGAGCCCGATGTAGGGCTCGATCCAAGGACCCTGGGATCATGACCAGAGCCAAGGGCAGAGGCTTTAACCCACTGAGCCACCCAGGTGCCCCAGTCAATGTATTTTCTTTAAGGCTCAGTTGAAATCCTACTTTTTGTGTGTATACCTGTGTACCTTCCCTGCTTATAGTAACTTCACAAACCAACTTCCTCTCTCTCTTTCTGTCTGTAAACAATATTGAGAACTTACTATGTGTGCCAGGGACAGTACTAGGTGTTGGGGATATGTGTGTGTGTGTGTGTGTGCACATGAGCGCCTGTGCATGCACCTGGATATGGGTGAAAAGTCACACGTATGAAAGTTTACTTAATGAAAGAGGGTGATGGCATTAAAGTGACAAGGAGCAAAGTGCTGAATTCATTAGAAAAGGGATAAGTCCCTTAGGAGATAATCATGGTGCATGTCATTCTGCTAGGCACTGTGCTGTTTCAGTGTACAGTATCATAAAACACGATTTTGTCCTTGAGACAATAATCTCCTTAAAGATACAGGAGTAAGATATAATTGGGGGCAGTGACAAAAGTTTTTAACCAAATGCTACATGGTACAGCATAGACCATGATTAGGGGTTCTTAAAAGTCTGGGGGTCAAGGAAGGCTTCGTAAAGGAGGTGCGGCTTTTCCTAGGCCTTAAAGATGGGTGAAAGAACAAAGGATTCGGAGTTGAAAACTGTGTTCTTGGGGCTCCTGGGTGGCTCAGTTGGTTAAGCGTCTGCCTTCAGCTCAGGTTGGGATCCTGGGATCTTGGGATCTTTGCATTGAGTCTGGCAATGGGCTCCCTGCTCTCTGCCCCTCACTGTGCTCATGCTCTCTCGCACTTTCTCTCTGTCTCAAACAACTAAATAAAATCTTTTTTTTAAAAAAAATATTTTATTTATTTAACAGAGAGAAACCACAAGTAGGCAGAGAGGCAGGCAGAGAGAGAGGAGGAAGCAGGCTCCCTGTGGAGCAGAGAGCCCGATGTGGGGCTCGATCCTAGGACCCTGGGATCAAGACCTGAGCCGAAGGCAGAGGCTTTAACCCACTGAGCCACCCAGGTGCCCCTAAATAAAATCTTAAAAAAAAAAAAAGAAACTGTTTCCTCATCTTGATTTTGTTATTAAATCTATTTCTTTATCTAAAAATACAAGGTTTTCACCAGGTAATCTCAAGGATTTGTTTCTGATTTTTGATAGTCTTTATTATGAATAATATTCTAGGCAGAGGACACAACATACTAAAAACAAAAACCAAACAAACCAAAAACCTTGTAAAATTGAATCACTTGATCTGTACTGTATGCATCATTAAGTTGCATTATTATGGAATCTCCCTAAGTAAACAAGTTACTAGAATTTGGAATCAGCCAGTGAAGCATAAAGATGCTCCTCATTACACAGAAGTCATACAAAAGGCACATTTTATTAAGATATTTTTGTTAACTTCGGTTCAGACTCCAATGAGCCAATAAATTGCATGATCTTTATTAGTTTGTGCAGGTCCTTCAAAATATTTTGTCATTGAGCTAGACATCATAGCTCTAAGTGACATAGAAAATAATCCGGTTCTACAAGTACTCACGAATGCTGATTGCATTACTGCATAGTTGAATCCACGTTATGCTGTTCTTTATCAGGGAAATTTAAGAAGGGTCATGTAACAGTGATGACCCATCTTCAGTCTCTCTCCTCCACACAGTCTAGAATGTCTCCTAAAAGCTAGTGTTACAGACCGTGGCGTGTACGTGTGTGTGTGTGCGTGAACGTGCATGTGTGTGAGACAGAGTGCTTATACATTTCTCCTGAAGTGTGAGTTTTCCTTCCCCACCTCTAAGCTTTTTGCTGCCTCATAATGTGAATGCGTGACAGCAACGCCACTGTTGATGTCAGTGGGTTTCTGGTGGGCTCTGCTTGAACCCCTGCCCTTTGGAGAAGAGTGTCTTTCCTTCCCCCTCAACCATATAAAGACACCCAAGGTGTCCTTAGATCCACAGTGGGCGGCACAGCTTTCCAAAAATAATGTCCCTGGGGAAAGTGGTCGTTGTTTTCTCACATCCTCAGAAGCAGCGAGGGGCCAGGTGGTGGCTGCTTTGTCGATAAGGGATTAACTCATCAACATCTGGGCGTGATCCAGACACCAAAGATTTCATAACCTCGAAGTGGAAGGACGTGAGGCAAATGAAAATATCAACACCCTTGATTTCTAGGGCAGATAAACAGATTTCCCAAAGCACCGCTCATGTTGGATGTAAGTGTTCATGGGGATAATCATTGCCCACTCCTCCTGTTGCCCTAAAGGAAGGGACTCTCCACTCCAGTTCCTGGGAGGGAAACTGAGGGATCAATGCTTCCAGCTTCTCTTCCCCTTCTCCTCTCGCACTGCTCCCCACTGGGCACATGTGGGACAAGGACACAAGCATACTTGGCTCCACGGGTTCTGGGTATTTTTCTCCTTCCTATCTGCTTACAGAAAAGATGCAACGTGGTGAGAGGGATGCGCCTATTGAACCTGCTGGGTTGGTGAGTCAGACCTGCACTCGTTCTGTGATTCCTGTGACTGGGGAGGGAGATAAATCTATCTAAATGGGGTGTGTGTGTGAATTATTACGTTATATTAACTACATATTCTTCCAACCAACAACATTGACTTTTTTTTTAAAGTTTAGAGCATCATTAAACCTAAATTTAGAGCAAATGAATACAACTGTTATTAAGACTCCAGGAGGGTCGACAAATAAACCTTCACTCTTCCCCTTCAGGTAGATGGTCAAAATGTAAGCTTGAGATGACTGATACCAGGGAGCAAAGGGTGTGACTTTGGACTGCAGCCCCAACGGTTCACGAACTGTTCATCCTCACCTCACTCCTTAGTAGGGAGGCATATTTTATGCACTTCAAGAGGTAATTTTTAGGCATACCATGGATAAGCATTTAAAGTGTTAAATTGTTCATTCCTTGCTCATTTTTTCAATAAATGTTTACTGAGTGCTTACTATGTGTCAGGCACTGTTCCAGACACTGATGAGGAAATCAGCTCCTCCATAAATAATAGAACATTACGTTTCACATTTTAGAAATTCAAAGATCTCAACTAAGAAAGCCCCTTACTTTTTTTTACTCTGCTGAACAAACCGTGGGACTCCTTACACCTCCAATCAGTTCTAAATATTTTCCTGGATAATATGACCTCTTTCAAACTCAGGTTACTAACTCTTTTTCCAACAGACTTTTCTGAAATTTGTGAGCATGATATCCGCTTTCTGCCTGCGAACCCTTTCTCTCCTCTTCCCTCCTGAGCGTCTCCTTAAAGCGTGCTGACCACAGGCAAATATTGGAGGGGTTCTCATATAAAAGAAAGCTTGGGGTTTCACACTGTAAGGACCTGAGATGGGGAGGAACAAGCCAGCTTCCAGCTGGTGAACCCTCTCCTGCCTTCCTACAGTGCAGCCCTTACCAACCACAATATCTTAGTTTTAGGATGTGAGGACATAGCAGTTCTGCGAAGATAGCAAAACACACGAGGTTCTGAACCCTTGGCGCTTACATTCTTATGGAGGAAAACAGGCAATGCCCTTCTTCCTTCTAAAATTAGTTTTTAAAAAAATCAGGTGGCATTATGAAGAAAACAAATTATCTGTACACATTGCTGTTAGTGTCTTAGGAAATATGTAGCCAGCACTCTAACTTGGTGATTTTGTGCATGTTTTTCTTAACAGTGCATCCACACTCGGATTTTATTATAATGAATGAAAAATTTAAAGTAATATATATTCCCTTATTTTCTTCTGGACCTTACTACTGAACACACTACACCATAGCTCTTCATGGACGTTTAAAGGTTTCTTAATCTGAAAATAGAGCAGAATTCTTCTTAGCCAACTTGTTCCTCCCCGAGTGTCCCACTAGAATGTTGCTCGAGGAGGCAGGGACTTTGTCTAATTCAATATTGTTTCCCCAGAGCTGAGAAAAGGGCTTGGCATGGGAGCATTCAATAAATATCTACTACATGAATGAATGAATGAATGAATCAATGACAGTACAGCTGTAAAAGGGTTGTGGGTGTCAGCTCAGCTAGGTTACTCAGCTAGCTGTTTAGTCGAGCTCTAGTCTAGAGGTTGTTGTGAAGGTATTTTGTAGATGTGACATTTCTCATCAGTTACTATAAATAAAGGAGATTCCGTTTGATGATGTGGGCTTTACCCCATCACTGAAAAACACTAAAAGCAAAAACTGAAGTTTTCTGGAGAAGAAGAAATTCTGCCTCAAGATAGCACCAGAAATTCTGCCTGAACTTCCAGCCGGCCTTACAGATTTCACCCATAATTGTATGAGCCAAGTCCTTAAAATAAATCTCTTTTTGTATGTATGTTGGTTCTGTTCCTATTGGTCCTGTTTCTCTGGAGAATTCTGACTGACAAAAGGGTATGGCAAAGATCATAAGGGTGGTTTCCAAATGACTAAAACATTGAAGTGGTGGCTGTATTTCTTCCCTCAACAGAACCCTGAACAAATGTACAAATTCATTTTCTAGCTTGGGGCTAGCCTTTCTCCCACTCCTTCCATCTTACTCCCTCTCCCCTTCTCTCCATCCCTAACATCTCCAAACGGTGCCGTAGGCTGTGAAAAAATGTTGCCACTCACTGAATTGAACTGTTCTGGATATTTTCCATATGTAAATATAGCAGAACTCATTTCGGTATAATTGGAATAAAATATAATCTTGTTTTCAGTGGCAGTTTTAAAGCCCTGTTGAGAAATACCTCTGGACTCAATCTACTTTGCAAACAGAAAGTTATTTCCTCCTTGCCAGCCAATTCAATTAGATTCACATTTATTGAGTGGTTCTGAAGTCCAGCACAGGAAGCCAAGGAGAGGGATGTTCGAACAGGAGGAGCTGCCTTTCAGAAGCCCACAGTCTATTTAATTGAGATTGTCCAGTGCGAATGGCCGCCTTCCCCTGAAGGGAGCAGAGAGCCACAGAGCCAAGTCTCACATCTGCCCATCCATCTTGCTCATAGAATGTATCATGTTCCTGCTGTTGCTGTCAGTCATCAGCTCTCACCAGGGCTGCCAGATGGCAACCCTTTCATCTCAAGTTCCTGAAACCTTTTGGTTTGGTGGTGGGAGGAGGATGGGAGGCTTTGCTGAAGATGATCTGCGTGTCTCTTTGCCAGTCCTGACAACTAGTGGTAGAAGCAGAAACTTTAGTGTCCTTTCAAGAAGTTATAGAAGACAGGGCAAACCTATGTTAATCTAAATGAATGTGCACTCTCTTATATAGGAATTAGAGAAGGAAAAAGAAGTAAATGAAACAAGTGGGCAATTTTCCAGAACTTTACTCAGGTAGATAAATTTCTCCCGGATCCCCTTCCCTTGCCTTGTTTCTCCCATTCAGTGTATGACTAGATTCAAATGGCTTTACATTTGAACACGGCCTGATTCTGACCACTTTTCCCCATCGTCATGTCTGACTGCGTAATTGATCTTCCTCTTTCCAGGAAGGAAGCCCGGTGGTCTTTTCTCTATGTAGCAGCTGGGGTAATACTTTAAAAATGTAAACCAGACCATGTCTCCTCCGTTTAAATCTAGCTACTCTCCAAGACAAAGAATAAAATCCAGATTTCTCATGCAAACCTGCAAAGCACCCCGTGGTTGAGCTCCAGCAGGGATCTCTGCCCTCACTTCCTACCACTCTGCCCCTGGAGTTCTCTGCTCCATCCATACTGGTCTCTTGTTGGCTGGCCCCTGATGCTCCTAAGACCTCAGGGCATTTTCACCTGCTGTTCCTCTCGCCTGGAATGATCTTCCTCAGATGGCTACCTGCCTAGCTCCTCACCATTTTTGCCACTATCATTATCATCATTTGCCCTTATACCATGTATTTATTTACACATTTGTGATTCAGCTGTGTTGTAAGCTTCAGGAGGGCAGCTGCTCTTTCGTTACTTTCGTTGTCTATTGTTGTATATCCCCTGTGCTCTTCCAGAAAAGATGCTGATACTGCGAAGGAGGGGCTGAGTAGATGTCTATAGAATGAAGAACTCTGAAACCCAGACGTGGAGTTGTCTGTCTGAACGCCGTTTGAGTTTCAATGGCCAAGGACATGTAAGTGGTTAGAATCTCTAGGGTCACGGTTCTCAGACATTATTGTGCATCTGAATCTTCTGGGAAGCTTGTTAGAAATAAATGTTTGAGCCCATTTCATCCTAAATTAAGGTCTTCTCGGACTGCGTTTTACACAAGCATTCCAAGGGTCCTAGCTGATTTTGGTGCGTCTAAAAATCCACAAAGCAGTTAACTTATTTCAGGCAGCTAAGAATGAATTACAAATGTGCACTGTTCAAGCCTGAGAGATACATAACATCAAGGCTGGGGAGTAATATCTTAAGCTGTTGTGAGTGGGAATTTATTAGCTTTGAGGAGAGAATGATAAAAACAAGAAAACAAACTATTTTATACATAAGATCATTTTATACATGGGCTTAGGGAGTCCCAATATTTGAGATGAGTGCTTTTTACAATTAAATATGAAATGCATTATAATCAGCAAATTCATGGAATTGTGAATGATGCAAATAATGGCCATTTTTTGGGCTTCATCTTTAGTGAATCCTCTTTTTTTTATTTAAAGATTTTATTTATTTATTTGACAGACAGAGATCACAAGTCGGCAGAGGCAGGCAGAGAGAAAGGGGAGGAAGCAGGCTCCCCGCTGAGCAGAGAGCCAGATGCGGGGCTCCATCCCAGGACCCTGAGGTCATGACCTGAGCCCAAGGCAGAGGCTTTTACCCACTGAGTCACCCAGGTGCCCCTTAGGGAATCCTCTTAAAATATTCATCCTAAATCTCTTCAGTAACATTTTGCTCTTCAGGTAAACAAAAGAGGGATTTTGGTCAGAGTAACCATTGTTTTTCACATAGTCAAAAAGGAGATATTTAAAGTCTGTGACGTCAATGTGCGTGTGACTGTCTTGGGGTTTGTGGGATACTGCACTTATGTGGATAAGTCCTTGTTACTGTATCACTTTAGTTATGATCTTCTTACTGTATTAGCCATGGTTTCCTAGATAATCAACTATGCACATCTACACTTTATTCCTCCCAAATGGAGAATATGATGAAGTAAAGGCAGAGTGGAGTCATCAAACACTTTAGATTCTAATATAGAGATTTCAGGAGAAGGAATTGCTGAGAAAAGTGTTGGGGTGCGTGGGTGGCTCAGTTGGTTAAGAGTCTGATTGATTTGGCTAAGGTTATATGATCTCTGGATTGTGGGATTGAGCCCTGTGTGGGCCCGCGGACATCCTGTCAGGCTCTGTGCTGGGCGTGGAGTTTTCTTTTTTTTTTTATTTTTTAATTTATTTTTTTTTTTTTAAAGATTTTATTTATTTATTTATTTATTTGACAGAGAGAGAGATCACAAGTAGGCAGAGAGGCAGGCAGAGAGAGAGGAGGAAGCAGTCTCCCTGCAGAGCAGAGAGCCCGATGCGGGGCTCGATCCCAGGACCCTGAGATCATGACCTGAGCCGAAGGCAGCGGCCTAATCCACTGAGCCACCCAGGCGCCCCGGGCGTGGAGTTTTCAAGATTCTCTCCCTCCCTCTGCCTCTGCCCCCACCTCCCTCTCTCTAAAAGAAAAAGTATCAACATAGGTTGAAAGCAATCTACTAATAATACATACACACCTATCATCACTATTGACTATGCCTAATCAAAATAAATGTCCTTCATTGAAAATAATTATTATATAGATTTTTAAATTTTGAAGGGTACCAAACAGTTTTCACTTTAAGAGGGGCTTAAAAGTTTCATTTTTGTAACATTAGGAATATAATAGGAAAAAATGTTTCCAATTACACATGAATTTTAAGAGCATCCTATTTGGTTTTATAATTCATTAATTCATTAGTTCACTTATTTTAAAATCATATAAGTGCCTGATTTGTACCAAGCTCTAAGACGTGCATTGGAATACCAAAAGTGGAAGAGAAAAGTGTCTGCATTCAAGGCCTCTTCTGTTTTTCTTTATAGCATTTTTATTATCTGGCATTTTATGTGTGTTTATGGGTTGTCCTGTTCATTGTTTCGGTGTGAGGTATTTGTGTGTACGACATTCATTGTCTTTCTCTCTCATCCAAATGAAAGGTTTCGTTTTATTCATTGCTGACTATACCCAGTGCATAGAGGGTATTCCCATAGTGTGTTGTCATTAAATATTTGTTAAAATTAAATATGAAATATTCTCAAATTAAAAAACAAGTAAGCGTAGTGTGCAGTAGAAAGCTGTAGGAGAAGTATCAGCTTAGCTTGACTAGTGAGGGAAGTCAGACAAGAGGTGAATTCTGGGGGATAAGCCAAAGTTACTGAAGAGTGAAAACATGGCAGTCTGGGAAAATGGTGAGCTGTACTTCTGGAAAAAAGAGTGTGTTGGTGAAAGGGGGAGCAAGGAGGAATGAAGGAGAAGAGGAAAGCAGAATGAAATCACAGTGAGAGCTGGATTCCACTTTAAGGAATATGGTGGATATTTTCCTTTAGGCAGAGTTGAAGGTGGCTTATGGTGGATGCCTATTGGTTTGACCTGTCTGGTTCCATTTCATCTTCTGATAACATTACCTGACATTCCCTGGTGCATGTAGCTGAGTGCATGGGCCTAAGTGCATCTTTGAGGCTCCAGGGATAGGCATGTGACCCAGACTTGGGCATCTAGTGTTTTCTGTCTTCCTGGTCAGAGAGACTGATTTCTGCATGAGAATATGACTCAAGTTGATCCAAAAGGTTTAATCCTAAGTTTTTTTTTTCGTTTGTTTGTTTGTTTTTTGGTAACTCTTGCATTTAAGACAGTACTTTTGGGTTAAGGTTATAAAGCTTTGAACATAAGAAGTTAGGCATTTTGGAACCTAACCGAGGGAAGGGTCTACTGAAAGTAAAGCCAATATAAAGGAAAGCAGAGTTAAGAGATGAAGAGAGATGTTTTCTGATGACATTGTTTAAATATCTGGATATAGCCACATGTGAAATTAAAGCCATTCATGGACCTTCCATTTGTATGTGCAAAAAACCTCCCTAAAACCCAGAAAACAAAAAGAGCGCAAAAATAAAAAAAACCCCCTTTTCCTTAAGCCTGTTATGTAAATTCAATTTCTTTCTCATTTACAGAAGAATTCTAGCTGTTTGAATATAGAAGAAAATGGACACTAGATGCACAAGAGAAAATGAGAGAGAGAGAGAGAGAGAAGGAAGGAGAGGGAGGGAGGAAGGGAGACTGATTTGGAGATTCCTAGAAAGGAAAATAAGACTGTGGAAGCATCTAGAGATGAGCTACATTAAGCCAAGACTGGAGAACAAAGCATGAACTGAGCCAGATTTGGGCAGGGATTTGAGGACTAAAGATGTTCATGAAATGTTAACACAGGCTGTCATTAGAAATCAAAGGTCCCGCCTGAATTTCACCAAAATCGAAGAGGCTAAGTCAGAAATGTTAAAATTTCATCAGTGGTTGAGCGAAGTGTCCTAGTTGGCTTCAGGACAAGGCAGCAATGTGGGGTAGGTCCCAGGCTCAAAGGCTAATAATGTACGTATCCATCTGTGTCAAGCTAGTTTTAAGGAAAGAGCTGTTGACTTCCAGGATGCCTGTTTTGACATGCATTAGGTATCCTGGAATTAATCACAGTACAGAGCTGATTTCCATTTAGAAAGTTGCCTGAAAGTGTACATGTCTAAAAGTGTCTGAAACTGTAGATGAAACACTACAGAGACTAGGAATGAGAGAAAAGAGGCCCCATTACAGTATCAATATTTGGCTCTGAAGGGAAATTCTATTTATCAACTGTTAGGGTTATAATTGCACATTTGGTGTGAATTTTTGGCAGATCCTACTGATGTCCCCCATGACTTCAAACAACTTTGAATCAGTACCTGATTACAGACTACCATACAACTGTCTCCCCTTAGGTGAATCTATTTGCAAATGGGAAAGCATGTGGCCAACCTACTCAACCATGTCTATTCCAGGTTAGTGTAAAAGTGGCTCAGAAGTGGCTTACTTACAGACTACTTATACTGTGAAATCGATCTTTCAAAACCCTCAATACCATCTCTAGCTCAAAGGATGCCTGAGGGGTTCATGAATCTACAGTCTTTATCACCTTGGAGGTTGAAACTCTCCTAATGTGTGGATTCAGCATCTGTACTCCTATAAAAGGATGCTTCAGCGCAGCCGATGGAAATATAAATCAAGGCAAAGGAAGCCCTTCTGACGCTTCAGTACTAATAACCCTTGACATGACTGCCCAGCCACGGCTATCAAAAGTAATGTGTAATAAATGAACGACATCACGCTGTGCTCTATGGTACCAAGGCAAATATTAGGGTTCCTCAAATGAAAATTGTCTGGGACCACAGCACATATATCATTTGAATTCAGCTGTTTACAAGTATCTAAAAGGAAAGGGGAGGATCATCCAACCAATATAGGAAAGGAAAAATCTCATATCATTTTCTATTTTTTTATAAAATTTAACCAGGGGTAACATTCTTAAATACCACACAGGTGGCATTATTATCTTAACTGCTGGAGATAATACAGTGAACAGATGAAGTAATACACTTGCTTTTTTATTGAAGATTATATCTATCTGCTGTTAGAGGACACTGCCATTCAGAATGAATAGTGGGGATTGATATAAATCATGCTTTAAATATATTAAAAATCAAAGTGATAGAAACGGTAAGAAAGTTTGGAGCAGAAACTAAAGTGGACTATAGATAGTCTTTTTCTTACTTATTATGAATATGTAAAGGTCTTATAAAATATTATAATGTAACATTCAGTAACTTGGGTGGTATCTAAGAACTCATCCTAAATGGAGAAGGGTTCTCTAGGATTTATTCATTCAACAAATATTTATTTATTGTTTTTGTTTTTTGTTCTCTGTTCTAGCCACTGAGTAAAGAACAATAAACTTAATAGACAAGGACTTTGATGCCAATCCTTGGGAAACTTGCAGTTTAATAGAGAGACAGACATTAAAAAAATAACTAAGTAAATATGTATTCACTATTGTGGTAAATTCTGTGGTGGAAAAGCATTAGGATATGGTGAGGACAAATAACAATGGTATAAAATATAAACCAACAGTGGGTTTGGTCAGTTAAGGCATCCTTGAGGTAGTAGCATTTACGACAAGAACTAGTGCAATGGAAAAACTGAGAGATGGCCAATGTTAACATTAATTTCACTAATCTTTTATTTAATTATTTTAGAGTGTGGGCATGTGATGGGGGAGGGGCAGAGGGAGAGAGAGAGAATCTTAAGCAGGTTCCATGCTCAGTGCAGAGCCCAGCAGGGGTTTACTCTCACAACCCTGAGATCATGATGTGAGCCAAAATCAAGAGTTGGATGCTTAATGGACTGAGCCACCCAGGTACCCTATTCTTGTTTTTTAATCCTTCCTTCTGTTGTATAGAATCTGGTGCTAAACCATCTAATGCATTTTTTCAATTCTATGATTTCCACTGGTTATTTTCCATAGTTTCAAATCTTTTTCTGAAACTCCCCATATCTTCATATATTATATTAATCTCTTCCTATGGACTTTATTTTAAGCTTTTTATTTGGAAATTATTGTAGATTCCTAGAAAGTGGCAAAGAGTGCACAGAGAGGTCCCATGAATCCTTCACCCAGTTTCTCCCATTGACTACATCTTATTTAACTATTGTTCACTAATACCCAGGAAACTGACATTGGTATAAAGTGTATCTAGCTCTCTGTAATTCTCTGTAATTCTATTACCTGTGAAGATTTACATAACGACCACTACAAGATACAGAACTATTCCACCACTGCAAAGATCTGCCTTGTGCTACTTCTTTCTAAACAATACCACTCAATTCCTCCTCTCAATCACCAACCCCTGGCAACGACTAACTTATTCTTCAATCTCTATAATTCTGTTATTTCAGGCATATTATATAAATAGAATCATACAGTGTATAATCTTTTATGATGGGCTTTTTTCCCCACTCAGCATAATGGCCTTGAGATCCATTCAAGTTGTGGCATGTATCAATAGTTCATTACTTTTTATTGGGCTTGTGTACCATATTACGAATATACTAGTTTGTTAAACCATTTGCCTATTATAGAGTATTTCAGTTGTTTTCAGTTTTTGACTCTTTCCTATGAACTTTCTAAATATGTTAATTATAGTTATTATTAATTGTGGTCCTTACCTCTTAAGTCAACATCGAGACTTTTGCAGTTTGTTTCTAGTGTCTAAATTTTTTCTCTTGAACATGTTTTCCCTCATGCCTAGTAATTTTTTTATATATTAAATATAATATATTTTCCTGATGAATGTTGGGTTTTAATGGACAGTTAAATTACTAATAGGTCACCTAGAATGTGTAGTGACTTGGTTTTATGTGTAGTTAGGTTGAGTCTATTTTAGTTTTTCCTTGACTCAAGGAGAATCCCTTATTTTTGTTCTTTTTAAACCTTTCAGCTATTTTTCCTTTCCAGACTTCTTAGCATTTTGTACATTTGTAGTTCAGGGATCAAGGATGGATTTGTGGGAAGTTTATATTCAGGTTCTGAGTTTCTCTTGTGGTTCACTTTCTAAGATTTCTAGGAGCTCTGGGAGTTTCAAACTCCATGTTCTGACTCATCAAACCAATAAAACTTTAGTTTTTTGTCTTTTTTCCTGAAGTTCTGCTGGCCCACATCCCCAGACTGGTGGGGAGAGGCCTCAGGGCAAAGATGTAAATAGAGATTTCACACAGGGTCATTTTCTTCCTTTGAGGGTTGATTCTCTTTTGGTTTTTGCTTGGTTTTAGTTGTTCTTTTATGTTCTCAGGCAGATTTTAATAGATTTTTGCTCAGAGTTTATAATTTTTAATCCACAGGAAGGTTAGTCCAATATAAACTACTTTTTCATGTCTTAACATGATGTGTTTATTAATTTTGGCATAATTTTGTCTTTGTGTTTCTGTGAAAAGCATTTGTGGAGTTTTTAGTCCAGGTGTCCACGGATAAAAATGCATTTTTATCTTCTTTAAGTGTTTCATCTCCTGACAAATGGCGGATTTTTCTGTGCTTTCTACTGGGATTAAAATTTAAAGAGTCAAATTTACCTGGGCTAAGACTTTCCTGATTTGTGATCCAGTGAAATCTTACTATGTTTGAGTCCAATGTTAGTCAAAAAGCCTGCTTATCAGTTAGACAGACACATTTTACTTATTTATTTTCCAGTCACTAAGTCCTCTTCAGAGCAATATATACTATACCTCTCAGTATGATATGACATACAAGGTTTTCCTTTTGCCTTTATGTGTCCCATACCACCCTAGAAAAGTTCTTTTATCAAAGAACTGGTGTGGAATCAAGGCAATAGCCACAGAGTTTGGTTAAAGTTTGTTTTATGGGGGTGCCTGGGTGGCTCAGTGGGTTAAATCCTCTGCTTCAGCTCGGGTTGTGATCCCAGGGTCCTGGGATCGAGCCCCGCATCGGGCTCCTTGCTTGGCAGGAAGCCTGTTCTCCCCCTCTCTCTGCCTGCCTCTCTGTCTACTTGTGATCTCTGTCTGTCAAATAAATAAATAAAATCTTTAAAAAAAAAGTTTGTTTTGAGAGTATCATATGGTTCTTGTTCTTTCTTTTATTAATGTGTTCTATCACATTGATTGATTTGCAGATGTTGAACCAACCCTGCAGCCCTGGAATATATCCCACTTGATTGTGGTGAATAATCCTTTTAATGTACTGTTGAATTCTATTGGCTAGTATTTTGGTGAGAATTTTTGCATCTGTGTTCATCAAGTATATTGGTCTGTAGTTCTCTTTTTTGGTGGGATCCTTGTCTGGTTTTAGGATCAAGGTGATGCTGGTCTCATAAAATGAGTTTGGAAGTTTTCCTTCCATTTCTATTTTTTGGAACAGTTTCAGGAGAATAGGAATTAGTCCTTCTTTAAATGTTTGGTAGAATTCCCCTGGGAAGCCATCTGGCCCTGGGCTTTTGTTTGTTTGGAGATTTTTGATGACTGTTTCAACCTCCTTACTGGTTATGGGTCTGTTCAGGTTTTCTATTTCTTTCTGGTTCAGTTGTGGTAGTTTATATGTCTCTAGGAATGCATCCCTGCACAGGGATGTCCATTATCACCACTGCTATTCAACATAGTACTAGAAGTCCTAGCCTCAGCAATCAGACAACAAAAAGAAATTAAAGGCATCCAAATCGGCAAAGAAGAAGTCAAACTATCACTCTTCGCAGATGATATGATACTATATGTGGAAAACCCAAAAGACTCCACTCCAAAACTGCTAGAACTTGTACAGGAATTCAGTAAAGTGTCAGGATATAAAATCAATGCACAGAAATCAGTTGCATTTCTGTACACCAACAACAAGACAGAAGAAAGAGAAATTAAGGAGTCAATCCCATTTACAATTGCACCCAAAACTATAAGATACCTAGGAATAAACCTAACCAAAGAGGCTAAGAATCTATATGCAGAAAACTATAAAGTACTCATGAAAGAAATTGAGGAAGACACAAAGAAATGGAAAAATGTTCCATCTCATGGATTGGAAGAACAAATATTGTGAAAATGTCTATGCTACCTAAAGCAATCTACACATTTAATGCAATCCCTATCAAAATACCATCCATTTTTTTAAAGAAATGGAACAAATAATCCTAAAATTTATATGGAACCAGAAAAGACCTCGAATAGCCAAAGGAATATTGAAAAAGAAAGCCAAAGTTGGTGGCATCACAATTCCGGACTTCAAGCTCTATTACAAATCTGTCATCATCAAGACAGCATGGTACTGGCACAAAAACAGACACATAGATCAATGGAACAGAATAGAGAGCCCAGAAATAGACCCTCAACTCTATGGTCAACTCATCTTTGACAAAGCAGGAAAGAATATCCAATGCAAAAAAGACAGCCTCTTCAATAAATGGTGCTGGGAAAATTGGACAGCCACATGCAGAAAAATGAAATTGGACCACTTCCTTACACCACACACGAAAATAGACTCCAAATGGATGAAGGACCTCAATGTGAGAAAGGAATCCATCAAAATCCTTGAGGAGAATGCAGGCAGCAACCTCTTCGACCTCAGCCGCAGCAACATCTTCCTAGGAACATCGGCAAAGGCAAGGGAAGCAAGGGCAAAAATGAACTATTGGGATTTCATCAAGATCAAAAGCTTTTGCACAGCAAAGGAAACAGTTAACAAAACCAAAAGACAACTGACAGAATGGGAGAAGATATTTGCAAAGGACATATCAGATAAAAGGCTAGTAGCCAAAATCTATAAGGAACTTAGCAAACTCAACACCCAAAGAACAAACAATCCAATCAAGAAATGGGCAGAGGACATGAACAGACATTTCTGCAAAGAAGACATCCAGATGGCCAACAGACACATGAAAAAGTGCTCCACGTCACTCGGCATCAGGGAAATACAAATCAAAACCACAATGAGATATCACCTCACACCAGTCAGAATGACTAAAATTAACAAGTCAGAAAATGACAGATGCTGGCGAGGATGCAGAGAAAGGGGAACCCTCCTACACTGTTGGTGGGAATGCAAGCTGGTGCAACCACTCTGGAAAACAGCATGGAGGTTCCTCAAAATGTTGAAAATAGAACTACCCTATGACCCAGCAATTGCACTACTGAATATTTACCTTAAAGATACAAACATAGTGATCCGAAGGGGCACGTGCACCCAAATGTTTATAGCAGCAATGTCTACAATAGCCAAACTATGGAAAGAACCTAGATGTCCATCAACAGATGAATGGATAAAGAAGATGTGGTATATATACACAATGGAATACTATGCAGCCATCAAAAGAAATGAAATCTTGCCATTTGCGATGACGTGGATGGAACTAGAAGATATCATGCTTAGTGAAATAAGTCAATCAGAGAAAGACAACTATCATATGAACTCCCTGATTTGAGGACGTGGGGGGGGTTAGGGGGATAGGAGAAGAATAAATGAAACAAGATGGGATTGGGAGGGAGACAAACCATAAATGACTCTTAATCTCACAAAATAAACTGGGGGTTGCTGGGGGGAGGTGGGGTTGAGAGAGGGGGAGGGGGTTACGGACATTGGGGGGGGGTATGTGCTATGGTGAGTGCTGTGAAGTGTGTAAACCTGGCGATTCACAGACCTGTACCCCTGGGGATAAAAATACATTATATGTTTATTAAAAAAAAAAAAAAGAAAGAAAGGATGAATACCCAACTTTTGTAGCAACATGGATGGGACTAGAAGTGATTATGTTGAGTGTGAAATAAGTCAGGCAGAGAGAGTCAAGTATCATATGGTTTCACTTATTTGTGGAGCATAACAAATGACATGGAGGACATTGGGAGATGGAGAGGAGAAGGAAGTTGAGGGAAATTGGAAGGGGAGGCGAACCATAAGAGACTATGGACTCTGAAAAACAACCTGAGGGTTTTGAAGGGGCGGGGGTGGGAGGTTGGGGGAACCAGGTGGTGGGTAATAGGGAGGGCACGTATTGCATGGAGCACTGGGTGTTGTGCAAAAATAATGAATACTGTTACGCTGAAAAAAAAAAGTTTGTTTTATGATCTTTTTAAAGGATCTGAATGATTTGATTTCAGTTTGTTTGGGCTTTCCATTTAATTACCTTTCTAGAGTACATTGCTTTCTGAGCCAATTGAGAGACCACGTATTCTCCTTGATACCTTTCCAAAGTCTACCTATCTTTGAGTGCTCATCCAGTTCATATCTTTGGATTTTCCTACCAGTGAACCTATGCTACTTTATTTATGTAGGCCTTTCCTCCATGATATATCAATTAACACACATTTCTAGCCATGCAGAGGACCAGCTTTGGTTTAGAAGGCAACTGAGATTGGAATGGGAACAGAAATGAAGTAGCTTTAAGAACTTCTACTAAACATACTTTTTTTTTTTTTTTAGTTTCTAATTTTCCACTGTTTTATTTATTGAGATTTTTTAAATTTATTTTTTTTTTAATTTATTTTTTCAGCGTAACAGTATTCATTCTTTTTGCACAACACCCAGTGCTCCATGCAAAACGTGCCCTCCCCATCACCCACCACCTGTTCCCCCAACCTCCCACCCCTGACCCTTCAAAACCCTCAGGTTGTTTTTCAGAGTCCATAGTCTCTTATGGTTCGCCTCCCTTCCCCAATGTATACTAAACATACTTTTAAAGCTAGTATGGTTTACAAACGGAAAACGGAAGCCTTTTCCTTCTAGATATGCTCCTCAAGGTAGGTGATGTCCTGTTTCATTTTATGATCTAATCACCTCCTATAATTTTCTTTTCCAGAAAGATCAGAAGATTCTTGAGGGCAAGTATCATGCGTCCTCCTTCTCCCATAGAATCCAGCATAATATTTCACATAAGAGTGAAAATTTATTTGAATGAGTTACTTTGGATTTTGACCATTTGGCTGAATATGTTTGGTATTTTGCCCATAATTTTCTAGATACTTGGCAGTGTTTGTCCAGTTTTGGTATCCTACTAAAGAGCATGAAGATACATCTTGAAGATCTATAGCTTGGCTTCTGCCTGATTCTCCAACCACCTCTCATACTACATTTTCTCCCTCACTTGCTATGCACTTGTTACACTAGTTTGGTACTTTACCACATCAAGCAATTCCTTCCTCAGAATCCCTGTCACTTGTCATTTCCTCTGCCTGAAATGGGCATGGCATGGTTGATGCTGCTCATCACTTAGGTCTCAGATCAAGTGGTGATGTCTCAGAGAGGTCTTCCTGATCACCTGTCCTTCATTCCTTGTTCCCTTGAATCTGACCCAAATCATTTATTTACCCATTGCTCTGTTTTACTTTCTTCATAGCACTTACTACAACCTCAAATTATCCTCTGAATATGTTTACATGTTTATTGCCTCTCTTCCCACAGTAGAATCTAAACTCTATGAGAGCCAGCAACTTTGTCTCCTTCAGAGAAGTAGTCCCAGTGTTCAGAACAGTAGCTAAACCAGTTGACAACTATTTGGGTTGTCATTTGTGTGCCATCTTGAAAACAGTTTATAGGGATATGGTTTCAATGTACATAATTTTAAGTTGATTTCAGTGAAACATGGCATAGAAGCAGAGGCAAAAGAGATGTTCTTAAAGAATAAAAAAAAGGCATTAATTTTAATTAATTCTACCCAGCATAAGCACAGGTCATAAGATCTACCAATGAAAAGCAAAAGAAAAATAGTGACAATGTCTTATATATAATGATAAGAGCTAGGTAGCTATAATGATAATGAGCACTCACTATGTTCCAGGTACTGTTACAAATATAAGGCTCTTCAAAAACCCATCTAGTCCTTAAAACATCTCTGTGAAGTAGGTATACTATAATAATCTCCATTTGATGGATTATTACCTGAGGACAGAGGTAACATGAGTCACATAGGTTGATTGGCCTGACGTTATAAAGACAGGAAATTGCAGAGCTGGGCAGTTTCATTCCAGTCTGTGGTTATAACCACTGGGCCATATTTCTTTATTTCCACTTAGAACAGAACTGAGCCACTTCAGTTCTCTCATTTATTTATCAAGCAAATCTGGCATTGTTCTTTTGCATGCAGTTTTACAACTATATAGTTCAGAATAAAAGAATGGACTTGGGTTTGAGTTTTAGGTCCAGGTATGTTATTACTCTATGTTAATTCAATCTAACTTCTTCAATCCTCAGTTCTCAAATATATAAAAGGGAGGAGGTGTTTGAGCTGTATTAAAGAAAAATTACTTTTTTCCCTTGTTATGGGAGCCTTGAGCACCATGCTGCTAATAAATTTTGAAAGAATATTGTTAGGAATATTTAATATGTTACCTGAACTTTATTCATCTCCAGTTTGTTCTTCTCATTGGCGCTCTGGTCTTGTTTGCTGGCTCCCTTTTTCTGAGGGCCTTTTCCAAAGAAGATGTAATTTACAAAGGCATATTCCAGCAGAGCCAGGAACACAAACACAAAGCAACCCATCAGGTAAATATCAATCGCTTTGACATAAGGAATCTTTGGCAATGTCTCCCTGAGGTGGGTACTGATGGTTGTCATTGTCAGCACAGTGGTGATTCCTATGGAAGAGAAAGACAAGGCTTACTGAAGGCACTCATTAAGCTGCCCTTTAAAGACTGAGAAGACAGATGCAATTCCTTACTGGTGCCCCAGAGTGATGGCAGTAATGCCATAAACCATTGGGCAAAAAGAGTAGACATTTTAAGAGACAAAGTTGCAGGCTACCCACACAGTCCATGAACAAATCATAAAACAGGATGTACCATTAATGGAAGGTTGGAAAACATTTTTTTTTTAAAATAATGCACATGGGCAAAAAAAAGTAAATGGAAAGGCATATCAAAATCCCATTGATATGCTTACCGTGTATTGTCAAAATGTCTGTCATTCTGTTACACACCACAACTTCTTTCTTCTCTCAGCATCTCCCTCATTTTCCTACTAAACCTTTCTTGTGATACCAATGCCTACAACAGCCACTACCAAACTGAAAGCTGGTTACCAGTTTGAGGAGACCTACTTCATTCCATATATTTAGAATACCCAGGCCACAAGGTCAGTATTACAGATTGTTATACTGATAATATATCATTCATAGTGAGACAATTCTAAAAGAAGAAATGTGTAAGAAAGTTCATGATTTGCATCAATAACTTAATTTATGCTATTTTTAGACATAATCTTGTTGCTTTCATTTTTCAAATATTACCCCTACTTGATTCAAGAGTCAAGAATGAACTAGTCATCTGGAATCAAGAAAAGACTTCCTGAAAAATTCAACTTGGATTTGTGAAGAAGAGTAAAACTGTAAACGTTCAAAAGGAAAATTCTGTTTTTGTCTACTTTGTTAAAAACAGCTTTCTTGGGGTACCTGGGTGGCTCAGTGGGTTAGGCTTCTGCCTTCGGCTCAGGTCACAATCTCAGGGTCCTGAGATCTAGCCCTGCCTTGGGCTCTCTGCTCAGCAGGGAGTCTGCTTCCCCCTCTCTCTCTGCCTGCCTCTCTGCCTACTTGTGATCTCTCTCTCTCTGTTAAATAAATAAATAAAAATCTTTTGAAAAAACTAACTTTCTTAACCATACAATGTTTGCATGGCCGAATAAAAAATATTCGGTGTTGATGACAGTGATGATGAAATGTAATTGAGAAAAACAAGAAGTGAAAGGAAAGTTGGAACCTAATGTGGATAATTCATGCTGCAATACTAATATTACACATTTATATAGCATATTACACTTTTAAACACAGTTATGCATCATCTTATATGACTGTCATAACAGCTTGATGAGGACAATAGGGCTGATATAGCTGAATAAACAGAAACTCTGAGATTATTTTGCTGTAGATGACCTAGCTAGGGGCAAAAAAGCAAGAAGGTGTTAAACAAAGGCATTTAAAATAAAAGCAAAGAGAGGAGAAGATAAACCTGGAATTTGATGAGAGTCCTTAAAAATAAAGACAGGAAATGTTAAAATGAATGTTAAAGACAAAGGACAGCTGGCAAAGAGAATGGGAGGTAAAAAATGAAAAGGGGGGAAAAAAAGAGTTGAGCACTCATTTACCTGTCAGATTATTCTAGACAAATTTCCTGATTTGACTATTTAACTTTTAGGAGAACAGATAAAATAGGAAGTCAGGATTGCTGTACAGAAAGTTAAAATGGTTCAGATCAGTGATGAATTCAAATATGCTGCACTCTTACGAAATGCCGTCATGAATGGTCTTACTTATTTCTTTCAATAACATTTTAAATTTTGCCCAATATAATTCTAGCTAATGTCCTTAGTAGAAATAGTTCACTTACAAATCCACCAATCACACTTCTCTTTCTACTCCTTGGTTTAAATTTTTAGGCAAGAAGGGTTAGAAACTAAATGCCTTTTTTCCTTAGTTAAGTTTTAAATAGCACCGATTTTACATTTCAAAGAAAGGATTAAGTCAGCATTTTTATGTGATGACGTCTCTAATCAAAATATCATGAGCTTTGAGGATAGATGGGTAAAGAGAACCACAATTCATGACCTTGATAGTTATTATTTCCTGCTGTGGACATCATCCACTGTTTTTTCTTTAACCCTATTATACACGTACTTATGTTCGTAGTCAAATAATATGTGCAGATTCATACCTCTGATGGGACAAACTATTGGTTGGCTTTCCTTAGTTTTGAAACATTCAAAGGTTGAGCAGGGGCTGCCAGAACTTGACTTTGTGAGCCATTAGAAATTACTCAACCATTAGAAATTAGCTGTAGAGATGACAATTAGTCTAGGTGTGAAAGCATGTGCTGAGCATTTAACCCAGTTGAGCAATCTCAAAAGAAGCGATGTGGATGTTAGCTTAGCTGGAAATGATGCTGTTACATATTTGGGGTGTGGGGTGTGTGTGTGTGTGTGTATGTGTACGCTCATGAGCACCCATGCATGAGAATAAACCCTAGAAAGCGATAACTGAAAGGACTCTAGGATCAAATAATGAAGCAGACCCACACATGCCCAGAATCATCAAACAGGCATATCATACTCTAACTTTCCAAGGAGTCTCCAATATAGCCTTTCAGCTTGCAGCAATTACCTAACCATGGTAAGATTAATTTTGTATTTTGTTCCCTAAGGAAGGAAATCATTTTTATTTCATCCTGATCACAGATCATTAATCTAGTAGATGAATGTCTGTGCCTTATTCAAGTGTGATGAGCTACATTTAATAGAAACTCAGATCCCCACGAGTTAACTTCAGTTAATGTTTGAAAGATAGTATTGCCCAACAATTTAATAGCTTGTTAATAGTCACAAGGTTTAGCTTTACCAAATCCATTTGAGAATAACGAATTGTAAATGTTCTTCACTGTAAAAAGCAGGGACCAAAGAGGAAATCATCACAAAGTTGGTAAAAATTAGTGTAATGAGAATTTAAATAGACTCTAAGAAGCACTTATACGTTTAGTATTGAATAGTATTAAGTATATTCCAAGACTTTTTTTGGTAAAATGCTAAAAAGATATTGCATTGTAAAACATTCATCCTAAAAATGCTTACACTTAGATGCTTTACTATCAAGGACTAATATGGTAATCTCGTTCTTTGACTTGCTCTGAGAGAAGCCCTAGCCTATATTTTCTATTGTTGGTTGGTTGGTTGAAGCTAAATCCTACCAGCTCTCTGCAGTGTTGGGATTGCATTACCTAGTGCAACTCTGGCTGCAGATGCATCGTAGTTGATCCAAAAAGACACCCAGGACAGAATTGTAATCAGTGTGGAAGGCATGTAGGTTTGCAAAATGAAGTAACCAATGTTTCTCTTGAGACGAAAACTTAGTGACAGTCGTGGATATGCCCCTGAGTTAAAAAAAAAAAAAAAAGAAAGAAAGAAAGAAAAAGAAAGACAAAAGAAAAAAAAAAGGAAAAGAAAAAGAAAAAAGAAAAAAAAATCAGGTTTCCATTTGGTAGGAATCATCTTCTTTAATTTCACAGTACCCCTGGTTCATATTGGGGGAAATATCCTCACCAGTTGTGAACTCCACTTTCTTGGATACCATCTTGTAGTCGACAATTGAAAACTGAGGAAGCTCAATTTTATTAACTCCTGTTACTGCTCCCTCTCCTCCATTCCAGTAAAACTCAATGTCATCAGTGGTATAGCCATCTGAAACCAAGAAATATAGCACAGTTAAACAGAGCCCCTTTGGTCTAGAAATTCATTTTTAAGACAGTCTGAGAGCTGGGGAGGAAATCCCCAGCAAATGGTGGTGAGATGACAATGCTTTCTATCTGGATGGCATATAGGTCTCACAAAGAGCACTATTCCTGACGGGCCGGTTGTGGCTGTGGTGATAAGATGGATGTATCTGGCTTTATTGGACATAAACTCTGTGATCATTCAGTAATATCTGTTATCACTGCTCCATAGTTATTCCCTTTGCATCTACTAATGGGAACTCTTTGGTTAGATAACAGGATAGCTAGGGGTGCCTGGGGGTAGCTTAGTTGGTTTAATGCCTGACTCTTGATTTTGGCTCAGGTCATGATATCAGTGTCAGGATAGAATGCCACATTTGGCTCCGCACTGAGTGGGGCATCTGTTTGGGATTTTTTCCCTCTGCCCCTCCGCCTGCTTACACGCATTCTCCCTCTCTCTAAGGTAAATTAAAAAAAAAAAAAGGATAATTGGATTCTAGTTCCTGAGCATAGATTTTTATTATGCATCATATAACAACAGTAAGTAATCATCATTGAGCACATATTTATTAAAAGGGAAACAGGAAGGATAAAAGGATGAAGTATAATGAAAGACCAAATTTGTATGTACTTATTATACGATCAAGACATTTAAAAAAAGAAATACTCATTTCTTTTAGAAAATTAGGTAAACTTCCATTCATGTATTTTTATTATATTTAATTTATAGGGGATAAATTAAGAACTACATGAATTTTTTCATTAAATTTTTTAAATCAAAATATAGTTCATATATAACATTACATTAGCTTAGGGTGATCAGTAATTCTATACATTATGATTTTTCACTGCAATAAGTGCAGAAAAACTGAATTCTTGATAGTAACTTTATAGCTTAATATTTATGAAGGTGAACTTTTCTTAATTTAAGAGGAATGTGTAGAGGATTGTAGATTGCATTAGAAAGGTCTACTCCCACTTGCCAGTAGTTTAGCTGGGTTATGGTCATAAAAAGACTAACTTGTATAAAAACAATGTACGGGGGCGCCTAGTTGGTTCAGTGGGTTAAAGCCTCTGCCTTCAGCTCAGGTCATGGTCCCAGAGTCCTGGGATGGAGTCCCACATCGGGCTCTCTGCAGGGAGCCTGCTTCCCGTGCCCTTGCTCTGCTTGCCCCTCTGCCTACTTGTGATCTCTGTCTGTCAAATAAATAAATAAAATCTTTAAAAAAAATAAAGGCAATGTATGGATGTATTTAAAAGTCTAAAAGTCATTTAAGGCATTTGGAAGGGTATATTTGTTTCTTTCTATTTGGTAGAGACAAAGAAGATAGTCCTAAGTTCACTTTCTATTTATATTCACCTCAAATAAAAAAGCATCAAATCTTTTTTTTTTCCATTAGAATTACTAGGGCTTGTGTTTCAAAGAGAACCATATAGTGTAGTAAACATTATGCTGACCTACTTTTGATTAAAGTCAGTAATGTATTTTTAAAGAGATTTAAAAAAACCCAATATATCTAAAATTTAGAAGTGCAGTGCCAAGTGGCAAAGGATCACCATCAACATAACACTGCAAGAACATAAAAAACTTTAAGCTTTGGGTTTTGTTCTTTTGGTTTTTTTTTTTTTTTTTTTTGAAGGGAAATAAACCTGTCTTAATTTTATACTTTAAAATTCCCTAACTTCTCTTCAAAAAGCTCTTTTTTGAATTCTTATTCCTTAACTCATTGAACCCACAACTGTTTTATATTTAACTTTTGCCACTCTATGGAGGTTATTATTTACTGTAATATGTTTCAATATATCTTGTTTTATTTCTCTTTAAGCCATTTCCTTCTAGGTCCAAGAACTTGCCTTTTCTTGAAATGGCAATCTTCCAAGTGCAGACACAGAAATAGATGATATTTACTTTTAACTATAATTCCTGGTGTCAGAGAGGCTGTGAGACTTCCTTTACCTGCTGGATTTAGAATGATCTACATCTTATTGGCATATTGACTTATTGGTATATTGGGGATTTGTACCAAATTCAGGTATGGGTCTATAAAACTGTGATTTTTTTTTTTAAAAGATCTTACTTATTTATTTGACAGAGAGAGAGAGACAGAGAGAGGGGGAACACAAGCAAGGGGAGTGGGAGAGGGGGAAGCAGTCTCCCTGCTCAGCAGTTCCCGGGACCCTGGGATCATGACCTGAGCCAAAGGCAGACACTTAACCACTGAGCCACCCAGGAACCCCTATAAAATTGTGATTCTTAACATTGTTTTGAGAATCTGATAAAAACTTCTGAACTCAAGAGACTGAGAAGACAAGCCACAGACCGGGTAAAAAATATTTGTAAAAGACATATCTGATGAAGGACTGCGATCCAAAATACACAGAGCACTTAAAACTCAACAAAAAGAAAACAAGCAACCTGATTAGAAAATGGGCCAGACACCTCACCAAAGAACATACACAAATGGAAAACAAGCATATGAAAAGATGCTCAATATTATATATTTTCAGGGAAATGGAAATCAAAACAATACACATCCATAGGAATGGATTAAAGTCTGGAATACTAACACCACCAAATACTGGTAAGGATGTGAAGCAACAGGTACTCACATTCATTTCTGGTGGGAATTAAAATTATACAGCCACTATGGAAGACAGTTTTGCTGTTTCTTGAAAAACTAAACATCCTTTTACCATGTGATCAAGTAATCAATTGTGCTCCACAGTGATTACCCAAAGGAGCTGAAAACTTTTAATCATACAAAAACCTGCATGCGTATGTTTAGAGAGGCTTTATTCATAATTGCACAAACTCAGAAGCAACCAAAACATCTATCCTTTTGTAGGTGAATGGATAAATAAACTGTGGTACCTTTAGATAATTGAATATTATGTAGCAAAAAGAAATGGGCTGTCAAGCCAGGAAAACACATGGAGGAAACTTACATGCATGTTATTAAGTTAAAGAAGCCAGTCTGAAAAGGCCACATCCTGTATGATTCTAACTATGTGACATTTAAGAAAAGATAAAACTATGGACACAATAAAAAGATCAGTGGTTGCCAGGGGTTGGGGGTGTGGAGGGATGAATAGGCAGAGCTCAGAGGACTTTAGGACAGTGAAAATACTGTGTATGATACTATAATGGTGGATACATGTCATTATACATTTGTCCAAATCCACAGAATGTTCAACACCAAGAAGGAATCCTAAGGTAAACTATGGACTTGGGGTGATTATTATGTGTCCATATAGGTTCATCAGTTGTAACTAGTGCACCAGTCAGGCGGAGGATGTTGATAATGGGGAAGCTGTGTGGGGGCAGGGGCAGGGCTATATGGGACATCTCTGTATCTTCCTCTTAATTTTGCTGTGAAAATAAAATTGCTCTAAGAAAAGTAAATTCTTTTAAAAAAACCTTTCCCCAAACTCCACAGAAACATGGACATATATATGTGTAGATAGATAAATACATAAATAAATGTAATTTGATGGTAATTTCAGAGGATCATGGATCCCCTTGGATTCCATTTACAGGATGTCTTTATTTATTTATTTATTTATTTATTTATTTATTGCGGTTTATTTATTTGTTTACTTTTTCAATGTTCCAGAATTCATTGTTCATGCACCACACCCAGTGTTTCATGCATGTGCCCTCCTTAATACCCACCACCAGGCTCACCCAACCCCCCACACCCCTCCCCTTCAAAACCCTCAGTTTGCTTCTCAGAGTCCACAGTATCTTCATGGTTCATCTCCCCCTCCGATTTCTCACTTCTCCTCTCCAGCTCCCAATGTCCTCCATGTTATTCCTTAAGCTCCACAAGTAAGTGAAACCATATGATAATTGACTCTCTCTGCTTGACTTATTTCACTCAGCATAATTTCCTCCAGTCCCGTCCATGTTGATACACTTATAGGTTTTAGAATGAGAACCTCCTCTTTGAGGGAAAATGGCTAGTAGCAATATGACAGCTTAAATTCAACCCCGCTGGTCTCCCTTCCAGTTCTAATTTAAAGTCCTGCATGAAGTTGGATCTGGGGAATGTGAGATTAAGTTAGAAAGCTGAGTACAAGGGCTCTTTGGGCCTACTAAATAAAAGGTACTAACATCCGTCTGACTGGAGGAATTGTTTTTTCAGTCCTTTAAGGAGAGGTGTGAGAGTTAAAAAGGTAGGCTGTCTCAGAGAAAGAGATCACCTTGTGATGTATCAGCAGGAGAATGACAACTTACCAGGAGCTCACCATACTTTCCCCCTAGAATATTGTTTCTATTTATGGTTCTCTGGCAGCTGGGCCCAAACCCCACGTTGTATGTAGGAAAAAACAACAATGCATAAAATGGAATCTGATAGTCCTATAGAAGAAAAACAAGCAGAACAACCAAAGTAGATGGCCCCTAGTGAAAAGAACTGTTGGAGGAAGTAGACAATAGTCTGAACTCTTCATTTCCCACTTTACTAGAAATATAGGAACACTTAAGAAAATAACAATTAAGTATACTTGATTAGAGCACAAAAACTTTCCTTGTACTAAAACCCATAGACTTTAATAAAAGATGTTTGAGATAATTGAGAAGATGGTTACTGGTGAGGCCAGATTAATGTTTTAGAAGACAGTTTGAGAGAAATATCTCGAAAGAGAACAAAATTATAGAGTTTTATAAAGTATGAAGAAAGCATAATGGCTTTGAAGGACTCATCTAGGAGATCTAATAGATAAGCAGTAGGCATTCTTGAAAGAAGAAGAGGAGCCATATAAATAAAAAGAAAACACAAATTCTCTTGAGTTTAAAGAATAAAGTAGTTTACAAACTGAAGGGCTCATTATATTAAGTAATTGTGATATCATTCCTGAACTCCAAGAGTAAAAGAGTAATCTTAGAATTTTCCACATAGGAAGTACAAGGTATTTTCAAAGGAAAACATGTTGGGCTTCTTCTATGGAAAGGAAAAGCTTATGGAATAACATTTACAGAATATCTAGAGTACAGATAGGCAAAAAGGACAGCAAATCTGAGATCCAAGAGTCCCATTCCCTGCCAAAATACTGCTTCTTTCCAGAGACAATATACAAAGATCACAGAACATATCACTCAGGGACCTGTTTGAGGAAACTATTCTACAGAAAAATCAGACTAAATAAATGAATCAGGACGGATAGATAACATAATAAGAGAAGTCACCTTGAAAACAGGAGAATTATAAAGAGTCATAAGTCTACTTTGGTTAAGTCTGTGCAAACAAATTAGAAAATCTGAATGAAATGGATAATTCTCTTGTAAGAGAAGCATTTGCTAAAGTCCAAATCTGAGATAGAAGATCAAAATAGCTTGATTTCATTTCCTACAAACAACCAACCCCCAACTAGACTCAAATATTTAAGAATTTATAATTCTATTACTACTTAAATAGTTTCAAAATAATGGCTGAGAATGAATACTTCCAAATTATTTTCATAATGTAAGTAGAGCGTATTATTGAACAAAATCCAGCAGTACATTAAAAAAATAAAGCGCAACCAGTGGCATTTATTCTAAGAGTGCAAAATGTTCAGCATTAGAAAATTCCAGTAATATACTCATTATAACAGATTTAGAGAGAAGAAAGTATATGATTACTTACACAGGTGCCCAAAGGGCATTTGACAAAATATAATAGCCATTTAATCTTTTAACAAAACAACAACACTCAGTAAGTATGACTAGATGGATACTTCCTTACCTAATAAGATCTAACTCAGTCTCAAAGCCAGCATCGTGTTTATTGTAGAAACTCTAGAATATTTCCATAGAGTTACAGGATAAGAGGGTCCACTACCAACACTCTTATTTGTTTATTTATTTGAATTTTATTTTATTTTTTCAGCGTTCCAAGATTCATTGTTTATGTACCACACCCAGTGCTCCATGCAATACGTGCCCTCCTTAATACCCACAAGGGCTCTTATTTAACAGTGCTCTGGAAATACTAACCAATGCATTAAGCAAGAGAAAGAGAATTCAAGTGTAAAGTTGTAAAGCAACTGGTTAAATTATCAATATTTGCAAATTATACAATTGTATGCTCAGTAAACCCTAAAGAATTAACTGAATAACTATTATAAATAATAGGATTTTGTATGGTAATAGGGTACAAAATTACTATATAGAATTGGGTAGTTTATAGATATGAAAACAATAATTTATAATATAAAGTAGAAGAAAAGACTCATTTAAAAATAGAGACAAAATATCTAGTAATAAACTGAAAAATATGCAAGGCATATGCAACATTTAAAACAATCTTTCAGGGCACAAAAGAAGCCTTAAACAAATAAAGAGGCATTTCATGTTTTTGAATAAAAAGATTCAACATCATAAGTTCATTTACAATTTAATGTGATTGCCTATAACAATAGGCTTTTCGTTTTGGAAACTGAACAAAATGATACTAACGTTAAAATAAACAAATCAGACATTCCAAGAAAACTCTAAAAAATAGAAGAGATAAAGGACACCTAGTCCTATTGGTGTAAAAGGTACTAAAAACCTTCAAATTTGATAATAGTATTATTCTAATGCTGGTTTTTCACAGCGAGATCAATGGGCCACAGTTGAAAATTCAAAACCAGAGTCAAAGGAAGAGAGGAATTTAGTACATGATAGAATTGGCACCTTGAAAAATTGGGAAAATGATAGTTTCATAAATTCATAAATCATGTAAAAAAAACAGGGGAGCTACTGGAAAAAATTAGTTTGAACTTGTCTTTCCTTCCATGTAGTGTTATTATTATTTTTAATTTAATTTTATTTTTTCAGTGTTCCAAGATTCATTGTTTATGCACCACAACCAGTGCTCCATGCAATACGTGCCCTCCTTAATACCCACCACCAGGCTCATCCATCCCTCCACCCCCCCCCCTCCAAAACCCTCAGTTTGTTTCTCAGAGTCCACAGTCTCTCATGGTTCCTCTCCCCCTCAGATTTCCCCAATTCACTTCTCCTTTCAACTTCAAATTAATTGTAGTTTTATCTAGAAAATAAAACCATGTATGTATTAGAAAAAAACAAGGGAGAATTCTTTTATAATCCTGGCATCAAGATTTTTTAAAACTGTATTACAACAACCAGAAGACACAAAAAATGACAGTTTTGTCCACATTATTAAAAAAAGGCATGGAAAAACCCCATAAACAACATCAAAAGCGAATAATAAACAAAAAGTAATTGCAGTGGGGATGCCTGATTGGGTCAGTGGTTAAGCATCTGCCTTTGGCTCAGGTCATGATCCCCTGGTTCTGGGTCCTCTGGGTCCTCCTCAGAGGGAAGCCCACGTCTCTCTTTCCCTCTGCCTCTCCCCCACTCGTATTCCCTCTCTCATTCAGGTTTCTCTCTCAAATAAAAAAATAAAATCTTAAAAAAAATAATTGTAGTGCATATTGCAGATAGGTGCTACATTTCTTAATGTATAGTTTCTACAAACAAACAAAAAAAGAACCAAAAACCTAATACCAAAATGGAAAAAAGATATTAAAAGACAGTTCATTAAAAAGGGAAAAATGGGGGCACCTGGGTGGCTCAGTAGGTTAAAGCCTCTGCCTTCAGCTCAGGTCATGAACCCAGGGTCCTGGGATAGAGCCCCGCATTGGGCTCTCTGCTCAGCAGGGAGCCTGCTTCCTTCTCTCTCTCTATTTGTGATCTCTGTCTGTCAAATAAATAAATAAAATCTTAAAAAAAGGGAAAAATGCCCAATATCAACCATAATAAGACAGATACAGATTAAAACTAAGATTATAGGGGCGCCTGGGTGGCTCAGTGGATTGGGCCGCTGCCTTCGGCTCGGGTCGTGATCTCAGGGTCCTGGGATCGGGCCCCGCATCGGGCTCTCTGCTCCGCAGGGAGCCTGCTTCCTCCTCTCTCTCTGCCTGCCTCTCTGCCTACTTGTGATCTCTCTCTGTCAAATAAATAAATAAAATCTTAAAAAAACAAACAAACAAACAAAAAAAACTAAGATTATATATCGAAGCACATTTCTTTGCCCGAAGTTTGACAAAAATTCATAAATTGATAACACATTGCATTGCTGAGCATGTGGAGAAGCAAATACTGTCATATATTGCTGGTAATATATATGTAATTGGGTAAAACACATATAGAATGCAGTTTGGCTTCTCTATCACAGATATATATGTATGTATCTTTGACTCAGAAATTCCTATTCTAGAAATCTATCCCAATGATTGAATTGCCTAATTGTGAAGAGTGTGTGTACAGAATTATTCATCATAGCACTTTCTTTTTTTAAGATTTTATTTATTTATTTGACAGAGAGAGAACGAGAGCACAAGCAGTGGGGAGGGGCAAAGGAAGAGGGAGAAGCAGGCTTCCACTGAGCAAGAAGCCCACTGCTGGGCTTGATCACAGGGTCCTGGGATCTTGACCTGAAACAAAGTCAGATGCTTAGCTGACTGAGCCACCGAGGTGCACCTATAACACTGTTTCTAATAATGAAATATTTGAAACAATATAAATGCCCCTTAATAAGAGTAATGGTCTAAATTATGGTATGTTAATGTACTGTTGTAAAGTGGAAAAAAGAAAAAAAAAGTGGAAAAAAGGATGAGGAAGTTCCTACATATAATATGAAAAGCTCTCAAAAACTACCATTAATTAAAAAAAAAAAAAACAAAAACAAACCCTAAGTTCAAGTATAACATGTTAACACATGTATGAAAAATACGGGAAAAGCTAAAATATAGCTAAATATATTTGTATATGTCTAAACAAACTCTGGAGGGTCAGATGACAGACCAATACCGATGATTTCCTTTGGCGGCACTAAGTAGAGGGGTGCTAGCGATGGGAGGGCAATTTTCACTGTATTTATCTTAATATTTTTTGATTTTTGAATCGTGTATATGTTAAAAAAGCAAAATGCTAAGTTAAAAAAAAAGGACATGGGGAAGATCTAGAATGGGTTTATTTGAGAAAATTTTGCCAGCAGAGATATAGTAGAGTGCAAATTTCCCCCAGTTCTCCTTATCCTTCAGCTTAGGCTCCTCAGGGGTAGACTGGGTGCACTGTAGCCAAGATTCCAACAGAGAGGAGCCCAGCCTTGTAATACTTTACTTCCTAGAGGATGGCCAAACATTTGTATCTGACTAGGGGACTGTGAAAATGGAAGGTCCTGGTGGAGGAAGTGGCGCGGTCATATAGGCATAGCCTTCGGAACTCAGCAGCTGGGATCAGCCTGTGTTCTCTCAGGTTAACTGCTGAGAGATCTGCTGAGTCAGCCGTCTGCCAGGAAGGAGGAAATGAGATTCAAGGATCATCCAGACCTGTCTCTCTTCAGGGCCATAAAAGTGCCTTCTATCAACACAGAATCAGATCAGTTAAAAATTTCACAATGCCCCTGAGATGCAAACAAACCGATGGGCTTGGAAGATGGAGAAGTGCTGATGTTAGGCCTGGGAAACATTTCTCCCATACATCTTTGTTATGGGATGAAAAATGTCTTAGCAGCATGCATTCAGGAAGGCGGTATGAGAGGTAAACTTTTTCAAAATGATAGATGGAATCAAAATACTTACAATTTCGTTAAAAAAATTCTTTAAAGAAGCCAAGACAATATATCCCAAGTTTAAAGCTCTCTTCTTGTCTGACTTGATCTGTGTGTGGGGTTTAGACTAGCATATCTCATACCCTTTGCTCACCTTTATATGGGGCTGGAGTGATTTTCATTCAGAAAGGTTCTTGTTAGTCTTCTTACATTTCCCAAAGAGATACTGTCCTGTTCTGAGCTAGACTACACATGATTATACTTCCAGTTGGCAACATAGAGTGTTTGAACTGTAAGTTATTTGTTAGGGAGGACGTCCTTAAACCTAGTATCTAGAGACTCTCTTGAAGAGACACACTATTTATAGGTCAAAGCCTGAACACAAACCCTTGGCCCTGTCCCAATCTGGGGAAAGATTCATCTACATCTTTTGACCTCATTAAGCCTCCATTATTACTCTGTGGCCCTGGGTGGTCAGTTTCTAGTAGGAGTAAAAACAGGACTGATCAGATACAGTTTCTATGTTAGCTTCTATGGGCTGCTTATCAGAGACACCTGCTTGCTCACTTCCCCTTCCCAAATGCTCTACTGTAAGGTCTTTGCTGACTCTTCTCCTCTGCTATGGACAACTCTGGATTCAAACTCTCCTCTTCCTGGATACCCATCAGGACCTCTGATGAAGCACCAATACCAACTACCTCTAAACTGGCAAGGCAAATCAATGGAAACTATATCTAACTTTCCAATACACATATTCTGTGTGTCTACTATGTATTAAGCACTATTCTAGGCATTAAGGATATATAGTGGGTCAGACTTGACACTGTTCTTTAGGATCTCGTGGTCTAATAGCAGGATGAGCAAATTTTTGACCTAAGGAGTTAGAGATGGTTTTGCAGAAGATTTGGCCAGATGGGTGGAGCAGGCCTGCCTGCCAGGGGGAATAAGATGTGGAGGGAATAACATAACACTAGCATGATGTCAGTGGGAAACTGTGATTTACTTCATAAAATTTACTCAATAAGCAACTCAATTCTGGCAGGAAAACTGAAATTTAAAGGGCAAAGTTAAATATATACAAACATTATAAAATCTTCAAAGATTTCAGTATGCAAAGGTAAAAGTGGGACGAGAAGAGTAAAGTGATTGGTAGCCATGATTGAGTGTAGGAAGAAGCGTAGGCAGATACCTAAGGCAACTAGTCATAGCTCTTCCTGCTCCCAGTTGACTTTTACCAACCCAACTATGTGTTTGCCTTGAACAAAGCACAAAACCATGTTGAGTTTTACTTGACTTATTTGTCTTTCTCCCACCAGGCTTTGAGTTCCTTGAGGTCAGGGACTGGTTTTCATTTCTGTTTGTATTCCAGTGTCTAGCCTATATACCAAGTTTTGAGCATATAGTCAGCAGCTAATACAAATTTGTAGACTCTTGAATTATTGGTTCTTATCAATAGGATTCCCAGCTTTGTGTTACCAACCTTAACTCAGCAACCAGGCACTAACCTGTGCACATGTCTATATTCATTCAAGGGGTAGATATTTATTGAGTGCTTACTATGTGCCAGGTACTGGAGGTATAGTGCTAAAACTTACAGGGCTCTTGCTCTCTGGGAGCTTGCAAAAATGTCACCTAACATGCTATATATTTCACCCCAGAATTCCTCCTGTGTCAGAGACCGTGTGTATGGGCTTTCTTTCTTTTTTTTTTTTATTTGACAGAGAAAGATCACAAGCAGGCAGAGAGGCAGGCAGAGAGAGAGAGGAAGGAGCAGGCTCCCCGCCAAGCAGAGAGCCCGACGCGGGGCTCGATCCCAGGACCCCGAGATCACGACCTAAGCCGAAGGCAGCGGCGTAACCCACTGAGCCACCCAGGCAGCAAAGACAACAACTAACCGTGCAACCAATGGTGTGGATAAGATTTAGGTTACCTGGATTAGATGGAGGTAAGTGATGTTAGAGGTGGTATTTGAGGTATTCATTTTGTTAGCACAGCTCATATAGTAGTATAGATGGCTCAGGAACCAGGAATTCTGGTTTTAGCTTTGGTTTCAACCTGGTGGTAGAAGCTACCTGATTATCAGCCTCCTCATTGTGGTGGTGCTGTCCGTGCCCTTGGAGCGCCAGTTTGCCCTGTGGCTCTGGAAGCCCCTTCCAGTGGCCCAGCCTGACCTAATACTTCAGCCCTTTAATTTTATAAGTCCTTGAATTTTATAAGTCTAGACCTACTACTTTAGTCCTTTAATTTCATAAGTCCTTTAATTTATTTCCTCTATTAAATCTCTTTCTGTTTAAGCTAGCCCACTGGGCTTCTGTTATCTGCAATAGAAACAAGACTGATACATTCTATTTTTCTTCTAGGGAAGAACTATTTGTGTCAGGTTTGGGATTACCAGAGCTTTTCATTAAAACCTCTGTTGTGGCTTTTGCTAACCATTCATTAGGTGCTTCTGTGCCTTAGTTTCTATACACTGTACTGTACTACTGGGTCTAGGCTCCCTGTCCATCTGGTTTCCTGTTCGATGTTGGCCCTTGGAAGAACTGGCTCAAGCTTAAAATATGGAAGGAAAGGGAGGGGTCTGGATTCTGGCTCTAGCAGTGTGATATTGTCATAGTGGCTGGTGCTTGCTGCTGGGGCAGTAGGGTGATTCCAGATAACCTGACACTGAGAAAGAGGCTGCACTCTTTTGGCAACTCCACAGGTATCCAGAACAGCTTCTCTAACAGGATCTCAGCAGATTCAGACTCAGGGCCTCCAGCACAGGGGGCATCTGCTGTTTCTGTCTTTTGCTAGTTTATCAATAATTTCTCCTCCCTTTTGCTTTTCCAGCCCTTCCAATTTTTATAACCAATTCTCTCTATTAAGTTACCTTTTTGAGAAAACTGGAGTAGTTTCTGCTTTCTTGATGGGATCCTGTCAGTTACATAGTACATCTGAACATGGAAATATTTCATTTGTTTATGTAGCTTTGTGTTTATCTCTGCCATTTGTGTCCTCCATCCCTCATTATATATACTTTATGAAAGCAAGGACCTTCTTTTATTCATTTTTTAAAAAAAAATTCCTGATGCCTAGAACAGATTCTCTCTAGTAAGTATCTAATACATATTTAAAAAAATGAATTAGTGAATATTGTTTGCAGCTTAGAGATTTAAGTTTGTTGCCCCAACCTGGTAACCTGATATGGGTAACTTGATACAGTAGCATTCTTGAGCTGGATTTACTCCTTGATTAAGATGATTCTGCTCACAGGGGCCTTGCAGGTGGATCTAGGCATCAAGGAAATGGGAAAAGCTGCTTGTTAATTTTAGGCTTACTGAGTAATTAGGTGATAAATTACAACCTCAAGCTGGTTTTTTGAGTCATAGGATCCTACAGGAGAAATGTAAGCAATAATTAGAACTAGAAGTCTAGAGATAGTCTGTAGCTTAGGGTTGAGAAAAGAGAAGGCAGTGGTGAGCCAAGATAGCCCCTCTCCTTGACTACCACTTCAGTGCCATGCACAACAAAAGAGCTGGAATATGGCCACCAACCAGTACAGATTTTAATAATATTCAACTGTTTATATGGCCCGCGGTCTGGGTCTTTATTTCCAAGTTCACTTGTACGTTGTTTAACTAAAACCCATTAGGCTTAGTGTTCAAGGCACTGAGATAATTACACATGATTTGGGGGAAAAAGAAAAAGTGCTCACTCCATTTCAGGAAGAAGTTTGAGGTCTCATGAGAGCAATAATGGCAGCTGGATCCAAAGGAAAGAATAGAGGCCTAGAAATACACTATTATTCAAAGGTTACACAAGAACATTTTGCCACAGAGGGTGAACATCAATTTACTCACATCGAAACAACCTATTTACCAAAGGCTTTCCTTTATGAAGCAGTGACTTCACACAGCGCCTCAAAGCCTGAACACTTGGATACCAAGGATATTGTTTCCTAGCAACAATAACTACACAGAAGCTCTTAAAATGTCCTCTCAGCCTCTGGGGACTTTCTTAGTGGTACAGAATGTACAGATAAAATTAAGTTGATGTCACTGGATAAAGATGCATGGAGCTAGTACAAATGTAGAAGGATTGGGATGTTAGTGTTTCTCTTTATTACTTGAAACACTCTATTTTGGGTATATTTTCCAATATGAAAATAAAAATTACTCCCCACTGTGTTTAACAGACATGAGAGGATGGTCTGAAATTGTACTTACATTGTGTTTTAGATAATATAGATATTTAAGCTTCTAATTCATGAGTGGGTAGGTGGAAATGTATTTCCCTCGTGGAGCAGCCATAGCCTCACCTCACATTTCCTGGTGTGGAGCCTGATTGGCTTCAGTTGTTAAAATATCATCCCCTTTGCTGTGGTGACTGGCTGAAGGTTGGGCAATAATCCAGGTCTAAAACAATCAGCTCACAGCAATCCCCTGATCAAATTATTTCTTGGAAATAGGGAGGTGACACAGATTGGCTCACTTCTAGAGAAATCTGGGGCTTTTGTTAAAAAGTTAGAGGCAAGATCTCTCTCTCTCTCTTTTAGTTGTCAGCAAATAAGAAATGTTGGGTGGACAGTGGTTGGTCCAGTTATAGGAGTCAATATGTTCCCTTCCTGTATTCATCAGTCTCTACTTGTACTTACTTGAAGTGTCTGAGATCACTCTCATGATCATCACTTCAACTACTGTTAGAAAATGACCTATTGCAATAAAGCTAATAGTCTGCCACTCCCCAGTTCTTCCTTCTCCTTCTACATGAGGGCAGAAAGATTAGGAGTTTATCAGTATCTCTGTTCTTGTAGCTGTGTAGATATTTATATTATAAGGTTGTTAGATATTTGTAATTGTGCATCTCAGCAACAGATAAAGATGCCAAATGGGTGTAATCCTTCCAATGGCTCCAATTCTGTAAAACATTTATTCTAAAAGCTACTTTGGATTCCTTTCTCACCCACATCTGTACCTAAAAAGCAGTATACAAACTGTGAAAGATACATATAGAGATATCTATCTATCTATCAATACCTTTTTTAAAAATTATGTTCAGTTAGCCAACATATAGTACATCATTATTTTCTGATGTAGTGCTCAATGATTCATCAATTGCGTATAACACCCAGTGCTCATCCTAACATGTTCCCTCCTTAATACCCATCACCCAGTTACCCCATCCCCCATCCACCTCCCCTTTGTAACCTTCAGTTTTTTTCCCCAAGTCCAGAGTCTCTAACTAGATATTTATCCCAAAGATACAGATGTAGTGAACAAAGGGCACATGCATCTCAATGTTCATAGCAACAATGTCCATAAAAAGCCAAACTGTGAAGGAGATGTGATGTCCTTTAACAGATGGATGGATGAAGAAGATGTGGTTCACATGAAAGACTGCAAAGTCCAAGAAACAAACTAAGGGTTTTAGAGGGGAGGGAGTTGAGGGAATGGGTGAACCTGGTGGTGGGTATTAAGGAGGGCACGCATTGCATGGAGCACTGGGTATTATATGTAAACAATGAATCTTGGAACACTACATCAAAAACTTATGAGGTATTTTATGGTGACTAACACAACAAAAACACCAAAAAGATGTGGTCCATATATAGGATGGAATGTGACTCAGCCATCAGAAAGGATGAATACCCACTATTTGCTTTGACATGGATGGGACTGGAGGGCATTATGTTAAGTGAAATAAGTCAAGCAGAGAAAGACAATTATCATATGGGTTTACTCATATGTGGAACATAAGGAACACCACAGAGGACCACAGGAAAAGGGAGGGAAAACTGAAGGGGAAGAAATCAGAGAGGGAAACAAACCATGAGAGACTCTGGAAGACATATTTTTAAGTGTTTCCACATTATTAAAAAACCTGAAGTACAAATCTGTGCAGCAATCCACTTAATGTTTGACTGCTGTTTGACAAAATACTGTTGGAGTGGTCATCCAGTCCCTAGGGATGGCTATCAATTGTTCATTAGGTTGGTAGGTGATCATCAGAAAATATGTCCTTGTAATAAGTAAAAATTCATCTTCCAGGGGAGCATTCACTGTGGGATCTTTGTCTACCCCTTGTGTTAATAGAAGACAAACCCAATGCCTTTTCTCCATGATAGCACTTCCCATTTTCTGAGGACACCTCTCCTCTCCTGATTGCTTTCAGTCTTTCATTCTCCTGGCTCTGGTCTCTGTTGGGATATCCCGTCTATGAAGCTTTACTCCACTCGGTCATTTCCAGATTGTTTCTATGTTCCATGAAATGCAGGGTCCCAAACTGAGAGGGATCCATATTTACCCTGTCCCTTTTACCTCTCGGAGTTATCTGGCTCCTTTCCTTTACTCCCAAGGTTAATCCTGCCCTGGTCATTGGGCCACTCCTGACTGATTTAGGAATTCAGCAGCAGCAGCTTTGGAATTACATGTTGTCCTTCAGAATTGAATCTTAGAGTCCAGGCATGTTTTCTAGTTTCTTAAGCAGCCCCTAAAGAACCCTTTTATTTTCAGCCAGATTTTAGGACCTGGTGCACTAGGAACAAAGCCAGTCTTCTCAGGATTCTAACTGTTCCTGTCAAACCTTGGCATCTCCTATATTTGGTCAATATGAAAATTCCCAGAGTGACTTTTCAAAAGTCCTTCTCCTTCATATCTGATTGCTTAATACCACCTAGTCCATTAATCCTTGTATACAGCAGATCATATCCACTTAAAGACTTTTAGATAGCAGGCACTTTGTTTTTGGAGACACCTTCACACATTAACTACATTAAAATGCATTAACATCCCATATTAAACGTACTTTACATGTCACTATAAAAGCACTGGTTTCCCTTTAAGATTATTTATTTATTTATTTATTTGATGGAGAGAGAGAGAGAGAGAGAGAGAGAGGGAACACAAGCAGGGAGAGTGGGAGAGGGGGAAGCTTGCTTCCTGAGCAGGGAGCCCAATGTGGGGCTTGATCCCAGAACTCGGGGATCATGACCTGAGCTGAAGGCAGACACTTAATGACTTAGCCATTCCGGTGCCCCAAAAGTATTGGGTTTTAGCTGACTTATTAATGTTCTATTTGTTTTAAGATTGTATTGTGTTGTATATATTTGTTTTGTATATTGTATAATTTGTTTTGTATATATATGTATATGTGTGTGTGTTTTATTATATTTAAAGATTTATTGTCTATATCAAAGATTGTAGTTTTCTCTATGTATTTTTGAGCCAATAATTTAAAATCCTTGAGAAACTCACAGCATGTAAGACACTTTGCCTATAGTGCTTGATGGAAAAATGGCTTGGCTATATCCCAGATACCTACAGGGCTTTAGTGCATTGCTTAAGACCTCCTTCCAAGGTTTCTTTATTTGGAATATATCCAGTTCGTCTTAAGTTGCTCACTGCTGGGAATCCTTCTATGATCATCAGATCTCCTGACCCTAATTGTTTACCTGTCCTGAATTCTAAATTAGCCAGCCACCTGTAATTTCTCAGGATGAAGTTTTCTGGCAGGTGGGAATGCTTGCAATAGCTATATACCCTTGGGTTGTCCAGATGCCATCTCTGAGGCTGAACATCTGTCTGATCCTATTCTGACCTTCTCTACCATTTTCCTGGCCCCATGCTGATGAGATGCTTACATGCTGCATGCCG
Organism: Meles meles; assembly: GCF_922984935.1. Taxonomy (NCBI): domain Eukaryota; kingdom Metazoa; phylum Chordata; class Mammalia; order Carnivora; family Mustelidae; genus Meles; species Meles meles. The sequence continues at coordinate 29,180,567 of NC_060067.1, forward strand.
TGCCTTTCTAACTCATGGTAGTCTTTGTGTGGGTGGCTAACAAGGATGTAAAATTTTTACATTTTAGTTGCTGGTCTTACTGGTCTTCTACTACAGCAGCACAAATTCAAATTAGTATTTGACAGTCACATTTTTCCCCCTTCAGACTCAAATATAGGATTTAATATTGTCCCAATTAAATGTTATCTAATTCAGTTTGACTTGCTATTCTAGCCCATTGAAGGTTTTTTTTAAATCCTTATTTGCTCATCCTCTTAGTTTCATGTTATCTTCAAATTTGATAAACATGCCTTTTATCATTATTCCCTTGATTGAGACAAATGCGGAATGGCGGTAATAAAGATAGAGCCTTGTAACACACTCTTGGCAATATCCCTCTAGGTTGATATCAAAAGTCTTTGATCAGCACTTTTCGGGGTGGCACCAGAATTTATCCATTTAATATTTGCCTAACTGTTTTAGCCTTGATCTATTGGGTATCCTTAAAGGTGTACATTATTGTTTTATTTAAAGGAATAAAAAAAAAATGAAATCAGGCCTAGAGAAAGAGGTCATCTCTGAATTTGATAAGCACCCAAAATGCTACATACAGCCTTATGCCTAAAGTGGAAATTATCTTTGGAGATAATAAGACCTGAACAAGTCAAGTAGAAACCAAGGCAATTACCCAGCTAATTCCAATGTAATATTACTTTCCCTTATCGCTTTGGCAATGTTGTTGCTGGCCTGAAACCCTAGATTAATAGTTTAGATGATAATCCCAGTTAGGTAGTTTAATTTTCATGACCAGTTTATATCCAAAATCTGGAGATGATTCAGAATATCTTTACGGCATTTTTAGTTTGACAAGTCATGTGCAGCCTAGTTTGATTGCTTTTTGAGTCCACGCCTGAATGGTTACTGAAAAATTCTTCTTTCCTTTTTTTTGAGGGTGGGGAATGCCACTTTTCACTGAGAAAATTTAATGATAAGAAATGGTGATTTGTCAAGAAAACATATTTTGGGAGAATCCATTAAAAATGAAATTTAAAAAGCTCCACCCAAACAACTTATGGTGACATATTTAGAGTATGCTGTTAAGAGAAAATAAACATCTTAAAAATGTGTGCATATGTGTATATATAATCAAGAATATATATGGAAATAGTTAATAGTAGTTATTTACAGATATTAGGGTTTTGGGTGATTTTTTAATTGAAATTTTTAAATTTAAATTCAAATTAGTTAGCATATAGTGTAGGATTAGTTTCAGTGGTAGAATTTAGTGATTCATTACATACATATAACACCCAGTGCTCATCCCAACATGTACCCTCCTTAATGCCCATCATCCATTTGGAGTATACTCTCATCAAGCTCCCTCCCACAACCTTCAGTTTTTTCTCTATATTTAAGAGTCTCTTACAATTTGCCTCCCTCTCTCTTTTTATTTTATTTATCCTTCCCTTCCCTATGTTCATCTATTTTGTTTCTTAAATTCCATAAATAAGTAAAATCATATGATATTTGTATCACTTATTTTGCTTAGTGTAATGCACTCTAGTTCCATCCACATTACTGCAACTGGCAAGATTTCATTCTTCATGATCACAAAGTAATATTCCATTATATATAATAGAATGTTATATATATACATATATATACATGTCATTTAAGATTGTATTAAAATCGTATTTAGGATTGTATATTATTTAAGAATCTTAATATTTAATTAAGAATATTTATTTAAATGTTTAAATAAATATTTAAATACTTAATTAAGAATACATTAAGAATATATGTATGTATATATCTCTCTCCCATATCTTCTTTATCCATTCATCAGTTGATGGATATTTGGGCTCTTTCCATAATTTGGCCATTGTTGGTAATGCTGAGTAAACATTGGGGTGCATGTGTTCCTTTGAATCAGCACTTTGGTATTTTCTGGATAAACACCTAGTAATGCAATTGTTGGGTATAAGGTAATTTTATTTTTAACTTTTTGGGGAACCTCTGTACTATTTTCCAGAGTGACTGCACCAGTTTGCATTCTCACCAACAGTGCAAAAGTATTCACCCTCTTTGCATCCTTGCCAACACCTTTTGTTTTCTGAGTTGTTAATTTTAGCCATTTTTTTTCCATTTTATTTATTTTTTCAGCGTACCAGTATTCATTCTTTTTGCACAACACCCAGTGCTCCATGCAAAACGTGCCCTCCCCATTACCCACCACCTGTTCCCCCAACCTCCCACCCCTGACCCTTCAAATCAAAACCACAATGAGATATCACCTCACACCAGTCAGAATGGCTAAAATTAACAAGTCAGGAAATGACAGATGCTGGAGAGGATGTGGAGAAAGGGGAACCCTCCTACACTGTTGGTGGGAATGCAAGCTGGTGCAACCACTCTGCAAAACAGCATGGAGGTTCCTCAAAATGTTGAAAATAGAACTACCCTATGACCCAGCAATTGCACTACTGGGTATTTACCCTAAAGATACAAACATAGTGATCCGAAGGGGCACGTGTACCCGAATGTTTATAGCAGCAATGTCTACAATAGCCAAACTATGGAAAGAACCTAGATGTCCATCAACAGATGAATGGATAAAGAAGATGTGGTATATATACACAATGGAATACTATGCAGCCATCAAAAAGAAATGAAATCATGCCATTTGCGACGACATGGATGGAACTAGAGTGTATCATGCTTAGTGAAATAAGTCAATCAGAGAAAGACAACTATCATATGATCTCCCTGATATGACGACATGGAGAAGCAACATGGGGGGTTAGGGGGATAGGAGAAGAATAAATGAAACAAGATGGGATTGGGAGGGAGACAAACCATAAATGACTCTTAATCTCATAATTTTAGCCATTTTGACAGGTATAAGGTGGTACCTCATTGTGGTTTTGATCTGCATTTCCCTGATGATGATTGATGTTGAACATCTTTTCATGTGTCTGTTAGCCATCTGGATGTCGTCTTTGGAGAAATGTCTATTCATGTCTTTTGCCCATTCCTTAACTGGACTTTTTTTTCATGTTGAGTTTGATAAGTTCTTTATAAACTTTGAATACCAACCCTTTTTCAGATATGTCATTTGCAAATATCATCTCCCATTCCACAGGTTGTCTTTTAGTTTTGTTGATTGTTTCTTTTGCTGTGCAGAAGCTTTTTATCTTGATGAAGTTCCAATAGTTCGATTTTGTTTCTCTTGCCTTCTGAGATGTGTCTAGTAAGAAGTTTCTGTGGCTGAGGTCAAAGATATTGCTCCCTGTGTTCTCCTCTAGGATTTTAATGGTTTCTTGTCTTACAATTTAGGTCTTTAATCCATTTTGAACTTATTTTTGTGTATGGTTTAAGAAAGTGGTTCAGTTTCATTCTTCTGCATGTTGCTGTCCAGTTTTCCCAACACAATTGTTGAAGAGTCTTTTTTCCATTGGATATTCTTTTCTGCTTTGTCAAATATTATCTGGCTATAGTTGTGCCTCCATTTCTGGGTTCTCTATTCTGTTCCATTGACCTATCTTTGTGTGTGTGTGTGTGTGTGTGTGTGTGTGTGTGTGTGTGTGTGTGAATACCATACTGTCTTGATGATTACAGCTTTGTAATATAGCTCGAAATCCAGAATTGTGATGCCTCACATTTTGCCTTTCTTTTCCAACATTACTTTGGCTATTTGTAGGTGTTTTGTGGTTCCATACAAATTTTAGGATTGTTTGTTTGAGCTCTGTGAAAAATGCTGGTGTGATTTTGATATGGATTGCATTGAATGTGTAGATTTCTTTGGGTAGTATAGACATTTTAATAGTAATTATTCTTCTAAGCCATGAGCATGGAATGTTTTTCCATTTCTTTTTGTCTTCTTCAATTTCTTTAATAGGTGTTCTATAGTTTTCAGTGTATAGATATTTTGCCACTTTGCTTAGGCTTATCCCTAGGTATCTTATAGGTTTTGATGCAATTTTAAATGGGACAGATTCCTTGACTTCTCTTTCTGCTCCTTCACTCTTGGTGTATAAAAATGCAGTAGACTTTGATGAACTCATGTATCAGTTCTGACAATTTTTTGGTGGAGTCTTTTGGGTTTTCTACATAGAGTATCATGTCATCTGCAAATAGTGAAATTTTGATATCTTCCTTGCCAACTTGGAGGCCTTTTATTTCTTTTTGTTGTCTCATTGCTGAGGCTAGGACTTCCAGTACTGTGTTGAACAACAGTGATAAGAATGGACATCCTGTCCTGTACCTGACCTTAGGAGAAAAACTCTCAGGTTTTTCCCATTGAGGATGAATATTAGCTATGGGTCTTTCATATATGGCTTTATGATGTTGAGGTATGTTCCTTCTACCCCTACTTTCTTGAGGGTTTTTATCAAGAAAGGATGCTGTATTTTGCCAAATGTTTTTCCTGCATCTATTGAGAGGACTGTATGGTTCTTGTCTTTTCTTTTAGTAATGTGGTGTATCACATTGATTTGTGGATATTGAACCACCCCTGGAATCCAGGAATAAAACTCACTTGACCATGGTGAAAAATTCTTTTAATATATTGTTGAATTCAGTTAGCTAGAATCTTGTCAAGAATTTTGGCAACCACATTCATCAGTGATACTGGTCTATAATTCTTCTTTTCAATGGGGTCTTTGTTTCATTTTGGAGTCAAGGTAATGCTGCCCTCATAGAAGGAATTTGGATGTTTTCCTTCCATTTCTATTTTGTGGAACAGCTTCAGAAGAATAGGTATTAATTCCTCTTTTAATGTTTGATAGAATTCTCCAGGGAAGCAATCTAGCCCTGGACTCTTCTGTGTTGGGAGATTTTTGATTACGGATTACATTTTTTTGCTGGTTATGGGCCTATGCAAATTTTCTATTTCTTCCTGTTTCAGTTTTGGTAATTCATATGTTTCTAGGAATTTATCCATTTCTTCCAGGTTGTCAAATTTGTTGGTATAAATTGCTTATAATAATTCTTTTATGATTGTATTTATGTGGCATTGGTTGTATCTATCTTCTTTCATTCATGATTTCATTTATTTGGGTCTTTTCTCATTTCTTTTTGAGAAGTCTGGCTAGGGGTTTATAGATTTTGTTAATTATTTCCAAAAACCAGCTCCTACTTTTGTTTATTTGTTCTTTTTTTTAAAATTTCTATATCATTTATTTCTGCTTTAATCTCAATTATTTCCCTTCTTCTGCTGGCTTTAGGTTTTATTTGCTGTTCTTTTTCCAGCTCCTTTAGGTGTAAGGTTAGGTTGAGATTTAAGGTTTTCTTGCTTCTTGAGGAAAGGCTGTATTGCTATTAACTTCCCTCTTATGACCACCTTTGCTGCACCCCAAAGATTTTGGATTGTTGTGTTTTTATTTTCATTTGCTTCCCTCTTTTTTTTTTAAATAAAAGATTATTTATTTTCCAGAGAGAAACATAGCAAGAGAGGGAGCATAGGGAGTGGGAGAGGGAGAAGCAGACTCCCACTGAGCAGGGAGCCCAATGTGGGGCTCAATGCCAGGACCCTGGGATCATGATCTGAGTCAAAGGCAAATGCTTAATGACTGAGCCACCCAGGGATCCCTGCATTTAAAAAAAAATTCTTCTTTAATTTCCTGATTAACCCATTTATTCTTTAGTAGAATGTTCTTTTTTTTTAAGATTTTATTTATTTATTTCACAGAGAGAGATCACAAGTAGGCAGAGAGGCAGCAGGAGAGAGAAGGGGAAGCAGGATCCCCACTAGCAGGGAGTCTGATGTGGGGCTTGATCCCAGGACCCTGAGATCATGATGTAAGCCAAAGGCAGAGGCTTAACCCACTGAGCCACCCAGGCACCCATAGTAGAATATTCTTTAACCTTGAGGTATTTGTAGTCTTTCCAATTATTTTCTTGTGGTTGACTTCAAGTTTCAAAGCATTGTGGTCTGAAAATATGCATTGTATGATCTCAAATCTTTTTGTGCTGGTCAAAGATTTGTGTGACCTAGTATGTGATTTATTCTGGAGAATATTTCATGTGTACTCAAAAAAATGTGTTTTCTGCTGCTTTAGGATGAAATGTTCTGAGTACATCTGTTAAGTTCATCTAGTTCAGTGCGCCATTCAAACCCATCATTTCCTTGTTGATCTTCTGCTCAGATGGTATGTCCATTTCTGTGAGTGGGGTGTTAAAGTCCCTTGCTATTATTATATTTTTATCAATGATCTTCATAAGTTTGTTATTAATCGATTTATACATTTGACTTCTCCTAAGTTTGGGGCATAAATCTTTACAATTCTTAGACTTTCTTGTTATATAGACCCTTTTATTATGAGATAGTGCCTTTCTCCACCTCTTAGTAGAGTCTTTGGCTTAAAATCTAGTTTGTGTGATATAAGTATGGCCACTTTATCTCTCCTTTGATTTCCACAATTCTCTACCCCCTCACTTTCAATCTGGAGATGTCTTTGGATCTAAAACAAGTCTCTTGTAAGCAGCATATTGATGGGTGTTTTTTTTTTTTCCTTTATCCATTCTGATACCTTATGTCTTTTGATTGGAGCATTGAGTCCATTTATAGTCAGAGTAATTATTGATAGATACAAATTTAGTGCCAATTTATTACCTGTAAAGTCATTGTTCCTGTAGTTTTTCTCTGTTTCTTTCTAGTCTTTGTTGCTTTTGGTCTCTCTTTGCTGATCAAATGTCCTTTTTAGTATTTCTAGCAGAGTTGGTTTAGTGTTCACAAGCTCCTTTAGTTTTTGCTTGTCTTGGAAACTCTTTATCTCTCCTTCTATTCTGAATGACAACCTTGCTGGATAAAATATTCTTGGCTGCATATTTTTCCCATTTAACATGTTGAATATATCATGCCACTTATTTCTGGCCTGTCAAGTTTCTGTAGATAGATCTGTTGCTAACCTTATTTGTCTACCCTTGTAGGTTAAGGACCTTTTGTTGCTAGCTGCTTTCAGAATTCTCTTTATCTTCGTACTCTGCAAGGTTCACTAAATTGTCTTGGTGTTGACACGTTTTTGTTGATTTTGAGGGGAGCTCTCCGTGTCTCTAGGACTTGAACGGCTGTTTCCTTCCCCAGAGTAAGAAAGTTTTTAGCTATAATTTGTTCACATAAACCCTCTGCCACCTTTTCCCACCCTTCTTCTTCTGGGACTCTTATGATACAGACATTATTGTGCTTTGTAGAACTACTGAGTTTCTTAAGTCTACATTTGCAATCTAATAGTTTTTTTCTTCCTTCTTCTTTCAGCTTCATTATTTTCCATAATTTTAACTTCTATATCACATATATGATCTTCTGCTTCTTCCATCCTTGTTGTGATTACAGCTGTTCAGTTTTGCCTCTCAGTGATAGAATTTTTTATTTCAGCCTGACTAGTTTTTAGGTCTTGTATCTCTGCAGCCAGTTTCTCTGGTGTCTTCTATGCTTCTTTCAAGCCTCACTAATATTCTTATGACAATTGTTTTAAATTCTCTTCAGATCTATTGCTTATATCTGTTTTGAGCAAATCTCTGGTTGTGATTTCTTCTTGATCTTTCTTTTGGGGAGAATTCCTCCATCTTGTCATTATGTTTAAGTTTCTATCTTTTGCATATTATGAATACTTGTTATGTTTCCTGCTCCTGAGAATAATGTTATATTAAGAAGTGGTCATACACTGTCCAGGGCTTGGTGGTTCAGGAAATGTTTCTGGTGTATTTTGTCTGCACTCTCCTATTTTATATCAGTTGCCCTTTCCCATAGATCAGTCCTCTGCAGAGTTCCTCCATGCTGGGGAGTGTTTGGACCTTTAACTAGATGTGCTATGATTTGTTTGTTAAGACAGTCCTGAAAAAAGAAAAAAAAAAAAAAAGGTCTGATCCAAGAAAAGAAAAGTAAAAGGGATAAAAAAGGAAAAGGACAAACAAAAAATTGTAAGCCTGATTTCAAAGAGAAAGAAAGAAAGAAAGAGAAGCCTGATCCAAAAAATGAGAAAAGGAAACAAAGCAATAAACAAACAAACAAACAAAAAAAACAAACAAAAAAACAAAAAATCCCACAAAACCAAAAAACTATAAGCCTGGTATCAAAGAAAAAATGATAAGATAAAAAAATTGAAAGAAAGCTTGGTCCTATTTCCAACAGAACGGAAGTTGATGCTTTGGATCACTCCATCATCAGTAGACTTGGTACATGCAAGGGACCTGCCTTGGTCTTCTGAGGAAGAGGTCCGCTGAGCTGGCTTACAGTCAGACCTGTCCTTGTAAAGATGCCCATGCAGGGTGCAGGGCGATAGGGTTTGGTGTAAGCAACTCTAGGCGCCACTGGGGGCGCTGTGTTTCTCTCTGAAGTCTGACCATGCTTGTGGGTGGAGGGGTGGAAGATGGCATCACTCTACTCTTTCCTCCCTGAGGAGGAGAACTTGAAGCCACTGCTGTTCAGGAGGACTTCACAGAAGAGCAAGCAATCTCCTCTTCTGTGTCCCAGTCTTTCATCAGATCTCTGCCCTAATCTGTCTTTCCTGGGGCCATTGACATGCCCAGCACCACAGTTCTCCTGTGTTTTAACTCTGGCCGGAGGCTGGGATTCAAAACTCCAAATCTTAAAGGGCTCGGCAAGGTATGGGCCTGCTCTTCTCCCCCAGAGAAGAGCCTTGCAGCACTGTGCCTGGCACCATTCTGTCCCAGAAAAGCCATCACACAGCTGTGCATGTGGTGGCTGGAGTCTATGGTGAAGCACAGCAACAAGCTGTGGCCAGGTTATCTGCCCTATGCATGAGCCTCTGTCGCCTGCTGTTCAACAGCTGCTCAGTGTCACCAGGTGGGCATTTTGTCCTTGCAGAGGCAATACACCCTCTTCCAAAAACTCCAGGAAGGAGAGTGATCTCTCCCTGTGTGTACGGCCCCTCACCACAGCGTATTGTGTGAACCCTTCACACCACTCTCTCTTTGGCGTTCGCGCTCTCTCCCTGACTTTGCTTTGTGTAAAGGAAAGTAAAAAAAGGTTCCCTCCCCTCTGTGGCACCCCGGCTTTTCTCTCCCCCAATTCCCAGCTCTGAACATTGCATCTGCCACATTTTCTCCCTCCAATTGTGTAATTTGTTTTCTTAATCCTCAGATCAATTTTCCAGTTGCTCAAAATGATTTGATGTTGATCTAGCTGTGATCCAGGAAGGAGGCGAGCTCAGGGTGTCCCTACTACTTTGCCATCTTAACTCCTCCCCTGTGATTTTTTTAATTCCAAAAATTTTATGTGGTAAACATGTAATACTTTAAATTTTTTTAAAAAAGATTTTATTTATTTTTGTGAAAGAGAGAGAGAGAGTGCATGCACGCACACGTGCATGAGTTGAGGTAGGGGCAGACGAGACGCAGACTCTCCATCAAGCAGGGAACCTGATGTGGAACTAAATCCCAGGATCCTGGGATCATGACCTGAATTGAAGGCAGACACTTAACCAACTGAGACATCCAGGCCCCCTATGTAATTCTTTAAAAAATAAAACCCCAGTACACCTGCGTGTATGTGTGTGTGTGTGTGTGTGCTAAAATTGTCCAAATTTATCTTGGGAAAGTGAAATTCAAATCTGTGAATATTATTTAAATAACCTGTAGAGGGCACTCAAGACCTTCCAAATTCATTGGCAGAAGGAGGCTAGTGTCTGAAAATTTTATTTTCTTAGTTGCAGGAGTTTTAGATTTTTCCTGATGATTTCAACTTTGGATCACTGATGCTTATAAAGATTTATTTTAAAATTCATTTATGTTAAAATTGTGATTAATATACCTTGTCACAAATTCAAAATTTCATCTAGAAATATTTGATTACATTTAAAATACATGTGACTCTAATTGATTGTTATAGTAACTATAACAAATTACTTGTTTTGCTATATTTAATGCTAAAATTATCATCTTTTTATGACTGTCTTGAAGAGGACAGTCTTTACTATTTTAGCTATGCATGAGTTAACAAATATCTATGTGCAGCAAATGGTATGGGCTCATTTTGCATATCTCTCAGTTATTATGATTATGCAGCTGGAAAAATATAATGCACTAAATTTAAAATGCCCATTCCATCAGGTCAGAGTTTATTTTTTTCAACTTATACTAATTATTTGTCTAGTCCTTGATTTCTTTAGGTTATTTTTTAAGTCTCATATCCCTTGTTCACTCACACTCTGACAATATTTATTGAGACTCACATAATCTAATTTCTAAGTTGAATGCTCTCCCCATTTGTGGGTGTGAAGTATGCAGTCTCTGCCCTGGGTTTTCATACAACTTATCATAATCATATGGTAGCAAGGTCTTGTATCCAAGACAGGTAAATTTTATTTCCCAATAAGATAGATTTCTCCTACAATTCTCAGACATCTTCAGATACACCCTATTTTTTGGCTTCCCTCTGGGGTTGGGTTGGAGAGCCTTAGCAACTAGGAGGCCATGTATTTTTGTGACTCAGAAACTATTATACTTTCTTGTGTAATTTCTTGGCTTTGGAAATCCAGGTGACTAGAATGTTGTAGAGCTGACAGTTCACAGTTGTTTGTATCTATAGCTTATCTGCACTCATTTCCACGTGCTAGACTGGTGTCGTGAAGGTTATTGTGGTAGGCATTTTGGGCACATTAATATCTGTGTTTTAAAAATTGCATTGTGTCTGGGTATGACAAGAAAAAAAACCCTGTATGATTATTACTGGTTTTCCTGGAATGGAATTGATTTTTTACTCTGTGTAATTTGGCAGTTACATTGATGAAACATGTGCCTTGCTGCCGTTTTATTTATGTTGAGGGCTTTATTTCTGATGTCCACAAGTAGGAAGGCAGGCAAATGTAAATTTATCTTTGAAGCTGCTTGGTGTGAAGTTTGGGAGCAGCAGTTAGGAAAGGGTGTTGCTCTGTGGTTATTGCCTGACCTCAGGCTGGGGAAGAAATGTGGTGATTATCATTTTCACTTTTCAGAGGGGGAAAATGAAAGTATAGACTTCCATGACCTGATTGGGAAAGCTGAATGCTTCCAAGTTTCTAACTGTGGAAATGGGGCCAGTAATCTGTGCTACCTGACTCATAGGGAAGATAAAAAAGGTCATTTTGCAAAGTTACAGCTACAGAAGGCTTCTTAGAAGCATTCTATCATCAAAATACTCAGAAGCTTTACACAGACATCACATGTTGCTTAGGACAAGTTTATAGCAGCCGTTCTCAAATGAGAGTGATTGACCCTGCCCAAGGGACATTTGGCAACATCTGGAGACATGTTTGTCTGTTACAGTTTGGGATGAGTGCTACTACTTTCTAATAAGTAGAGACCAAGCAAGGATGATGCTAAATGTCCTGTGATGATCATGACAGTCTTCCACCAGAATTATCCAGCCCGACATGCCAATAGTGCTGATGTTGAGAAGCACAAAATGCTGTGGTTGGTAAAAGTGTTCATATTAAAACTACTTGTATCTGGTGTTAATGATATGATAAGTGGTTCATATGGATACCTAGCTATCATTCTTTATAAAAGGAAGGCACATAATTGTTCTGTAACTAAATCCCAAAGAGAATTTCTTCACTTAGAATCTGAGCCCCTCCTCCCCACCCTGGCCTAGACAATAAAATTGTGGTCATGCAATACTAGGGACAGGAAGAAGGTAAAAGGGTCCTTGGGGAACCTGAAAAATCAACATGGCCATTCTTGGCTCTTCAGTTTAAAAGATCTTGAAAGTCAGCTGGATGTCTACATATGCAAACTCTGAAGAATTCTCTTCACCCTCAACTCTCACAATTCGTACAATAATTTAAGACTTCAAGGAAGAAGTAAGGGGGAAGAGAGGTACAGAGGGAAGAGTCAAATGTGAATTTGGGAAGCCGTGTGCCTGCCTCTGCCTCTTGAAGCTGAAATCTGGGGGTGGTGATAGGACTCTAGAGAGCATCTTTAACCTTCTGGATTTGAGCAAAGCCTGTGCCTGATGCTGAAGACAAGCAAGATTGTAGAGAGCACTTTTCATTCTACCATTTGGGGGAACAGGCAGTATGTTCTCTTGGGTTGTGAAGACAACAGAGATGGCTCTGCTGAGTTTCTTGTGGATTCATAACAGTGAAGGAGAATTTCAGAAGGTTTCTGGTTGCAACACACCTGGGAGAGAACCCGTGGTCCTCTAAGAGATCTGAGCTTGCCTCATTGGAAGGATGCAATGCACACAAGGATCAAAGACCTAGTTAAGTTTTGAGCACATTACTACTGCTAGAGAGTTGAGTGGGAGCTGAGTGAACATCCACAGAATGTCTAGTTTCCATTGGAGTGAGATCTGATTTCACCCGTGCTGGGCTCCAGACAGGACAAGTTCCTTCTGTGGTCAGTTGAGCACTGTCAGAGTCCCAGGTCCCAACAGCCTGAGCATGAGATGTGAGCACCCTCTTCCCCCTCTGTGGGGTGATGTTTCTATAAACACCTCCAGAGATTAGAATCAACCCCAGAGGGAGAAGTGTCATAATGGAAGTGTGAATTGACTAAGGTATATCCTGTCTCCTCTCCTGGTGCCATTTATCTCTGTGCCATCTCAGCTCTCTGTCAATACCAGCCAGGTGTAAGAGTAGGAAGAAAAGTTCAATCCTAATGTTACTGCATTTACACCTGAAGTAAATTCTCTAAGAAACGTCTCTATTTGAAAGAGCAGATAGAAGTTACTAGGCCTAAGACATACATACAAAATTAAATTGTAGAAACTAAAGAATGCATTTTGACACGTTTTAGCTTGTAGACTGAAATTCTTACCGAGTTTTATCTGGATCTGTGGGGAAAAAAAAGTAAGGAGTTTATGAAATCTAGTGTCTCATACCCAGTTTTCACAGACTATCTAAGGGCCGTGTTAGAATTCCATCAAGAAGAGATATGGTTAGTATCCCATGAAACAATATGGCTAAGACTTTAAGCGTAGATTGATCTACTTTTTCTCCCTGAAGAATCTCCACTTTGATCTTTCAATTATATAGATGGGTGCTCAATTTCCAGAAGTTCAGGTTAGTAAAACATGAATTTTAAAATAAAATTATACTAAAAAATCATTTGGTGAGTCTTGTTATGGTGTATTTTCAGATTTTTCAGAGATAATTTGGTTTAGTCCATATACTGCTTGGAAGTGAAGATAATCCTCACCATTTATCTAGATTGCTTTTGGAATAGCAATTTCTGGTTATTAATTTTCATTCCAAAAGCAAGATTCTGGTTGGATTACTTTTCTAGAGCTTAGAACAGTCAATGCTCCTGAGAATTTTTTGAGATGTTCCATATAAATATTTATCTTTAAACACTATTTGTCCATGTCTTCCCTGTTGAAGATTACCTTTTACTAAAAGCTATTACTTGACAGGCAAGTTTTGTGATACCTGGTTAGACTCCATATAGTGGGCCTTTTAATTCTGAGGCAAGTAATATGCAGTATCACAAGAAATTGTGAAGAAGTTTATACAAAATATGTCTAGCAAGTTAGAAATTGTGCTCCAGAATAAGCCTGGGAAATAAATACTAGTGCTTAAATAAACACCTTGTATGAAAAGTGTCCTCTTGTGATCAGAATTTTAGATGCCATTGATTTAATGTCCTTACTGGGTCATGTCTAGAGGTAGACATTTTATACCATGAACACAGCATTCAATCTTTACAACAGTCATTTGGGAAGAAATTTTTATCTTCATTATAATGATTAAGAAACTGAGGTTTAGAAATCTTAAGTAACATGGTTATACATTTTTTTAGACTGTTTCCAAAATCTTTCTTCCCCAACACACTGCTTAGTTTCTTATTAATTATACTACAAAAATGTACTACTACATACTACTTTATATACTATACTACTAATACTACTAGTTCATACTTTTAGTTTCATACTATAGAAAGAAGTACTCTATACTATTAGGTTGAACCATATGAAAGTGATGCTATTTGACCCTTTTGAACCTAAAACAACAATCTCATATGATTAATCTTAATATATTATGGTCAGACTCAGTCATGATTATGAGTTTGGATGCTATGGGAATCCACAGTTTTTTTAAAAAAAGATTTTATTTATTTGTCAGAGAGAGACAGAAAGAGAGAAGGGGGAATAAGAAGCAGGCTCCTCATTGAGCAAGGAAACTCATGCGGAACTCCATCCCAGGACCCTGGGATCATGACCTGAGCGGAAGGCAGATGCTTAACCAACTGAGCCACCCAGGCGTCCCTCCTGGTTTTGACCTATCGAGCTACCCACATCTCAAATTGCACTGCTAATCTGTAATCTTGAATAGAGTGAAGTATTTGAAAAACAATGCATATGTCATTTTGAATCTATCACCCCAGGAGAAAAGATGTCAAAGCAGTTCTTGTGTGATGGAGGGACAGACATGGAATCGAAAACTTAGATTCTAGTCTCAGCTCTGCCACTTACTGCTTGTGACTGATAAGTTGTAGCTGCCCTGCATCTCAGCAAGCTCTTCTATGAAATGAGGCTAATCATAACTACCTCATACAGTTGTAACGATTAAATAATTTAATTTAAAAAAATGATTGCATGCCTATAATGCTCAGGCATTATGGTGAGTTTTTGGTATAAACAGATCAATAAAATCTTTACCCTGTTTTTTTTTTTCCCCTGAAAGGGCTCATTGTCTTAAGAGAGGTATGAAAATAAATAAGTACAATATGCTGTTAAAAGTGTTAAAATAAAGGAATGTAGAAAATGTCACAAGACTAGCAAGGGGGAAGTGCAGCACACACTCACTGGAGCAGAAGATTAAGAGCAGAAAGCTCATGGGTCGTGTTTATATTCTAAGAAGCCCTTGCTAAATATTGGTAAATGAGTAAGTGATTCTTGGGGTTGAGGAATAAAACTTCATTTTTTTGCCTTTTTCAGTTCCTCACCGCTCTCTCACTTTTCAAATCATGTCAGCCTAGCGTGTGTCTCTACTCTTCTCATAAACCTTTTCCTGTAACAGCTTCTTCATCTTCTTCTCCTCCTCCTCATTCTTCTTTGCAATTTAACAAAGAGGAAACATATAGTCCTAGCCCGACTGGCGAGACTAGCAATCAGACAAAAAAGAAGAAAAAAGAAAGAAAGAAAAGGCATTAGAATAGTAAGGAAGAAGTAAAACTCAACTCTTTGTAGATGACATGATAATACATATAGGAAACCCTAAAGACTCCACCCAAAATCATCTAGAACCGATAAATGAATTCAGTAAGGTCACAGGATACAGAATTGATAAAATAGGACTTCTGTTGTATTTCTATACACTAATAATGAAGAAGCAAGAAGAAGAACTAAGAAAACAATCCCATTTACAATCACACAAAAATAATAAAATACTGAGAAATACACTTAACCAAAGAGGTGAAAGACCTGTACTCTTAAAACTATAAAATAATGATGAAAGAAATTGAATATGACACAGAAAAATGGGAAGATTCCATGCTCATGGATTTACACAACAAATATTGCTGAAGCGTCCAAACTACCTAGGGATCTACAGATTTCAAGCAATCCTTATCAAAATACCAACAGCATTTTTTTCATAGAACTAGAGCAAATAATTCGTATGGAACCACAAAAGACTCCAGATAGCCAAAGCAATCTGTAAAAAGAAAAGCAAAACTGGAGGTACCACAATCCCATATTTCAAGATATACTACAAAGTTGTAATAATCACAACAGTAAGGTACTGGAACAAAAACATACATACAGATCAATGAAACAATAGAGAGCCCAGAAATAAACCCACGATTATATGGTCATTAATCTTCAACAAAGGAGGCAAGAATATGCACTGGGAAAAACTTTTCAAAAACTCTTCAAAATTTTTTGTTAGGAAAACCAGATAGCTAGATGTGAAAGAATGAAACTGGACCACTTCATTAAGCTATACACAAAAATAAACTCAAAATAGATTAAAGACCTAAATGTGAGGCCTAAAACCATAGAACAGGCAGAATTTCTCTGACATCAGCCACAGCAAAATCTTTCTAGATATGTGTCCTGAGACAAAGGAAACAAAAGCAAAAATGAACTGTTGGGACCACATCAAAATAAAAAGCTTCTGCACAGCAAAGGAAACAATAAAAAACCCCTAAAAGACAGTTCATTGAATGGGAGAAGATATTTGCAAATGACATATCCAATAAAGGGTTAGTATTCAAAATGTATAAAGAACTGATACAACTTAATACCAAAAAACCACAAATAATCCAATTAAAAAATGAATAACAGACATTTCTCCAAAGAAGACATATAAATCACTAACACATGAAAAAATGCTCAATGTCAGTAATCATAAGGCAAATGAAAATCAAATCTACAATGAGATATCACCTTACACCTGTCAGAGGCTAAAATTAAAAACAACAACAACACTAGAAAGAATAAATGTTGGCTAGGATGTGGAGAACAAGGAATCCTTATGCCTGTTGGCGGGGATACAAACTGGTACAGGTATAGTGGGAAAGAGGATGGAGATTCTCAAAAAGTTAAAAACTTTTAGAACTACTATATGATCCATCAATTCCACTACTGTGTATTTACTCAAAGAATATGAAAAACCCTGCTATGCCCGGGTGGTTCTGTCAGGTGTCTAACTCTTTTTTTTAATATTATTTTTAAAATATTATTTGTTACATTAGTCACTATACAGTACATCATTAGTATTTGATGTAGTGTTCCAAGATTCATTGTTTATTCATGCATCCCATGATCCATGCAATACGTACCCTCCTTAATACCCATCACGAGGCTAACCCATCCTCCTCCCCCCTCCCCTCTAAAACCCTCAGTTTGTTTCTTGGAAACAAAGTCTTTATGGTTCGTCTTCCCCTCTGATATTCCCCCTTCATTTTCCCTTTCCTTCTCCTAATGTCCTCCATGTTATTCCTTATGTTCCACAAGTAAATGAAACCATATGATAATTGACTTTCTCTGTTTGACTTATTTCACTCAGGATAATCTCCTCTAGTTCCAACCATGTTGATGCAAAAGATGGGTATTCATCATTTCTGACAGCTGAGTAATATTCCATTGTATATATGGACCATATCTTTATCCATTCGTCTGTTGAAGAGCATCTTGGTTCTTTCCACAATTTGGCTATTTTTAGGCATCTGAGTCTTTATTTCAGTTCAGGTTATGATCTTGGGGTCATAGGATTGAGCACCGTATCAGGCTCTCCACTCAGTGGGGAGTCTGCTTCTCTCTCTTTCCTTGTCCCTCTGTCCCTCCCCTAATTCACACACTCTCTGTCTCAAAAAAACAAATAAATCTTTAAAAAAAAGTATATGAAAACCCCTATGTTTTTTGAAGCAATAGTTACAGTAGCCAAATTATGGAAGCAGACCATGTTAGAGAGATAGATGGATAAAGAAGATGTGGTGTATATATTCAGGGGAATATTATTCATCCATAAAAATGTCTCAAGTCTTGCCATTTGTAACAACATGGATGGATCTAGAGAGTATAATGCTAAGTTAAATAAGTGAGAGAAAGGTAAACACCATATGGTTTTATTCATATGTGGAATTTAAGAAACAGAACAAATGAACAAAGAAAAAAAAGAGATAAACCAAAAAACAGACACTTCACTATAGAGAACAAACTGATGGTTACCAGAGGGGCGGTGGGCAGGGGGATGGGCGAAACAGGTGAAGGGGATTAAGAGTACATTTACCATGCTAAGCACTGAGTAATGTACAGAATTGTTGAATCACTGTATTGCATGCCTGAAACTAGTATAACACTGTATGTTAACTATACTGGAATTAAAATTTTTAAAAAAGCTGGCAAGACAAGGAAATATTTCAAGTGTATGGCAAAGCAATCAATTAGCAGAGTGAAATGCCCACCTATGGAATGGGAGAAAATATTTGCAAGCCATACATCTAATAAGGTATTAGTATCCACATATACAAGGAATGCATGCAACTTGGTAGCAAAATGCCAAATAACCCAATTAAAAGATTGGGCAAAGGACCTAAGTGCACATTTTTCTAAACAAGACGTAGAAATGGCCAGTAGGTTAGATGAAAAGTACTCAACCTCACTGATTATGAAGCAGGAAAATATCAAGGAAATGCAAATCAAAGCCTTAATGAGCTATCACCAAGGACCTATTAGGAAGGCTATTATCATAAAGACAAAAGATGGAGAAGTGTCTGTTCATATCTTCTGCCCATTTTTTTGATATGATTATCTGTTTTGTGTGTGTTGAGTTTGAGGAGTTTTTTATAGATCCTGGATATCAACCTTTTGTCTGTACTGTCATTTGCAAATATCTTCTCCCATTCCGTGGGTTGCCTCTTTGTTTTGTCGACTGTTTCCTTTGCTGTGCAGAAGCTTTTGATCTTGATGAAGTCTCAAAAGTTCATTTTCGCTTTTGTTTCCTTTGCCTTTGGAGACATATCTTGAAAGAAGTTGCTGTGGCTGATATCGAAGAGGTTACTGCCTATGTTCTCCTCTATGATTCTGATGGATTCCTGTCTCACATTGAGGTCTTTTATCCTTTCGAGTGTATCTTTGTGTATGGTGTAAGAGAATGGCCGAGTTTCATTCTTCTACATATAGCTGTCCAGTTTTCCCAGCACCATTTATTGAAGAGACTGTCTTTTTTCCGTTGTATATTTTTTCCTGTTTTGTCGAAGATTATTTGAACCTAGAGTTGAGGGTCCATATCTGGGCTCTCTACTCTGTTCCACTGGTCTATGTGTCTGTTTTTATGCCACTTCTCCAATGAAGACATACACATGGCTATCAGACACATGAAAAAATGCTCATCATCACTAGCCATCATGGAGATTAAAATTAAAACCACATTGAGATATCACCTTACACCAGTTAGAATGGCCAAAATTAGCAAGACAGGAAACAATGTGTGTTGGAGAGGATGTGGAGAAAGGGGAACCCTCTTACACTGTTGGTGGGAATGCAAGTTGGTGCAGCCACTTTGGAGAACAGTGTGGCGATTCCTCAAGAAATTAAAAATAATAGAGCTTCCCTATGACCCTGCAATTGCACTGCTGGGTATTTACCCCAAAGATACAGATGTAGTGAAAAGAAGAGCCATCTGTACCCCAATGTTTATAGCAGCAATGGCCATGGTGGCCAAACTGTGGAAAGAACCAAGATGCCCTTCAACGGACGAATGGATAAGGAAGATGTGGTCCATATACACGATGGAGTATTACGCCTCCATCAGAAAGGATGAATACCCAACTTTTGTAGCAACATGGACGGGACTGGAGGAGATTATGCTGAGTGAAATAAGTCAAGCAGAGAGAGTCAAGTATCATATGGTTTCACTTATTTGTGGAACATAACAAAGAACATGGAGGATATGGGGAGATGGAGAGGAGAAGGGAGTTGAGGGAAAGTGGAAGGGGAAATGAACCATGAGAGACTATGGACTCTGAAAAACAACCTGAGGGTTTTGGAGGGGCGGGGGAGGTTGGGGAACCAGGTGGTGGGTAATAGGGAGGGCACGTATTGCATGGAGCACTGGGTGTGGTGCAAAAACAATGAATACTGTTATGCTGAAAAAAAAAGACAAAAGATGAGTTGTTGGTGAAGGTGTGGCAAAAAAGAATCTTCTTGTATGCTAATGGGAATATAAGTTGATACAGTCACTATGGAAACTAGTATGGAGATTCCTCAAAAAATTGAAAAGAGAAATACTTTATAATCCAGCAATTGCACTTCCGGGTATATATCCAGAAGAAATATAATCCAGATCTCGAAGAGATATTAGCACTTCCATGATAATTGCAGCATTGTTCACAACAGCCAAGATATGAAAATAGCCTAAATGTTTGTTGATTGTTGAATAGATCCAGACAATGTAATATATATACACAAAATACACATGCATGCACACATTCATCCTGGGATATTATTCAGCCTTCAAGATGAAGGAAATCCAGCCATTTGTAGCAGCATGGATGAACTTGGAAGATGTTATGTTGAATGAAATCTGTCAGACTCAGAGAGACAGATGCTGCATGATCTCAGTTATATGTAAAATCAATGACTTCTTAACTGCCAAATCAGCTGGGCCCTTTTATGCTTCTGAAATTACCTCATCTTCTAGTTGTGTTTGTTGTTGCTGACTACTTTCTCTCATAACCCTCACTTCCTTTCACTTTTATGAAACGACATTTTTGGATTTTCTTCTTGTCTACCTTTGACAGTTTACTGTCCTTTTCTTTATGTTTTCTCTCAAATCAAAAACTATGATGATCCTTGGGGAACATCTTATTCTCCTTGGGTAGTACTTCCACTCTGGCTTCAACTATTGATGATGATTCCTAAATTTTATTTCCAGTACATAACTCTCCTTCAAGAATTAGACTTAAATTTCCAACAATTTCCTCATCATCCTCAAAAGAAAACTCCCTCAGCACATAAAACTCAAAATGCTCAAAATGGGAGTTTTCATCTGTCTCACTTCCTTAACATTCACATTCTTAATTCTGGTACCCTCATTCTTCCAGTTCGTGGCACTATCATTTATCTTGTTACTAGTGGAGGCATCCTTGTATCTTTCTTCCTCCTTACTGTGAATGATATTACCAATACTTGGTTTTCATCCCATGCCTAGACACATGGACAGTTACATGTCCCAGACCCCTTACAATTAGTCTGAGCCCTGTGATTAATTATAATCAGTTGGCTACAGCCAAAGTGACAGGTGTTACTGAAAGCCAAAGACAGTGTCCGAGTCTCCACGTTCTTTTCCCTTTTTATAATGACTGATGAAGCTTTCTTTTCCAGATGGTGCTGCTATATGATTATAGAATCTTCATCAGCTGGGTCCCTAAGTGATTCTGTGGAGCAAAACCCCTCCCTTTTATCAACTTATGATACGCATTTAATATAAATGGTGTAGAAACCTTTATAATGGTAAATCACTGAGATTTTCGTGTGTATTTCTGACCTAGATCTCCCACTGATACATATACCTCATTTAGTAATGAAAACATCTTCCAAACTCCTTTTCTTGTCTCTATTATCTCCACGTTCTCATATCAGGGAGATCATATGATAGTTGTCTTTCTCCGATTGACTTATTTCACTAAGCATGATGCCCTCTAGTTCCATCCACGTCGTCGCAAATGGCAAGATTTCATTTCTTTTGATGGCTGCATAGTATTCCATTGTGTATATATACCACATCTTCTTTATCCATTCATCTGTTGATGGACATCTAGGTTCTTTCCATAGTTTGGCTATTGTAGACATTGCTGCTATAAACATTCGGGTACACGTGCCCCATCGGATCACTGCGTTTGTATCTTTAGGGTAAATACCCAATAGTGCAATTGCTGGGTCATAGGGTAGTCCTATTATCTTACTTCGATTCATGATTTCTTTTCTGGATTGCTTCCTCAGCCTCCTGGCTGGGATCACAAAACACTCAAATCTTTATCCTTTCAAATTCTTCTACACATCTATCAGAGTGTTTAATTTAAAATACAAATATGACAATGTCACTCCCAGCTTGACTCTTTTAATGATCCCTCATTCCGTATAACAGTAATTTTTAAACTTTATTCTTTGGAAGAGTTAATTGGTGTTATGGAAAAAAATCCCTGAAAGACTAATGTCCTCAGGTTCAAGAAGATTGTGCAGTAATGTACACTGTATTAGAGATTTACAAATGTATACTGGTGGATATTAAAGTAACATGTGATAAAGAAATTAGTATAACTTTTTAAACATTATAGTCCTTCTTGCAATTGTTGGACTTCTAACCATTTTAGAAGAATTCATTTAATATTATTATATCAGAGTATTGTCTAAGCTCTTTCCCTGGCCTCAAGGCTCTTTATGTTCAACTTCTGTCTATTCATGAAGGAATTCTGCCATGTTCTGCTTCACAATTTATGTCTCAGCAACATTAAATGTTCATAGAACTTACATATGTCGAGTCCCGGCCCGGGCTGGGCGGCGTCTGCGGAGGCTCCCTCGGCCTGGCCCAATCGGCCGGAGCCGCGCTGACACCCGGGCAGCAGCGGCGCGGAAAGGTGGAGGCGGCGGGCCGGGAGGCTGTAGCCGGCACAGCGAACCGCCATGGAGACCCGCTACAACCTCAAGAGTCCGGCTGTTAAACGTTTAATGAAAGAAGCGGCTGAATTGAAAGATCCAACAGATCATTACCATGCACAGCCATTAGAGGATAACCTTTTTGAATGGCACTTCACAGTTAGAGGACCCCCAGATTCTGATTTTGATGGAGGAGTTTATCATGGACGAATAGTACTGCCCCCAGAATATCCCATGAAACCACCAAGCATTATTCTTTTAACGGCTAATGGACGATTTGAAGTAGGCAAGAAAATCTGTTTGAGCATCTCAGGACATCATCCTGAAACTTGGCAGCCTTCATGGAGTATAAGAACAGCATTACTAGCCATCATTGGGTTTATGCCTACAAAAGGAGAGGGAGCCATAGGTTCTCTAGATTATACACCAGAGGAAAGAAGAGCACTTGCCAAAAAATCACAAGATTTCTGTTGTGAGGGATGTGGCTGTGCCATGAAGGATGTCCTGTTGCCTTTAAAATCTGGAAGTGACTCAAGCCAAGCTGACCAAGAAGCCAAGGAACTAGCTAGACAAATCAGTTTTAAGGCAGAAGTCAATTCATCTGGAAAGACTATCGCTGACTCGGACTTAAACCATTCTTTTTCACTAAATGATTTACAGGATGATATACCTACAACATTCCAGGGTGCTACGGCCAGTACCTCGTATGGAGCTCAGAACCCCTCAGCAGCATCTCTTCAACAACCTACTCAGCCTGTAGTTAAGAATACCTCCATGAGCCCTCGACAACGCCGAGCCCAGCAGCAGAGTCAAAGAAGGTCGTCTACTTCTCCAGATGTGATCCAGGGCCAGCAGCCAAGAGACAACCACACCGATCATGGCGGATCCGCGGTTCTGATTGTCATCTTGACTTTGGCATTGGCAGCTCTTATATTCCGGCGAATATATCTGGCCAATGAGTACATATTTGACTTTGAGTTATAATATTGTTTTGTGTCTTAAGAGCTGTGACTCAACTGCTTCATTAAACATTCTGCATTGGGTATAATCTAAGAATTGTTTACAAAAAGATTATTTTGTATTTACCCTTCATTCCTTTTTTGATCCTTATAAATTCAGTATAGATATAGCTAGACTTTCAGACTGTGTCTGCTTAGTTTAAGGGACTGGAAGTCAAAGTCCCTTGTCTCACCATATGACCTGCTTTACAGAGAAATAACTTATTGTTGTTTCTCATGCCTCAGCTTCTTTTTATGTAAATTTGTGATACTTTTCTGTATGACTCTTTTTGAAATTTTTGGATTAAAGAAGGTGTTTTAAGTTCCAGTGAGTATTACTGGTTACTCAAAAAAAAAAAAGAACTTACATATGTCGTACAGGGAAGAAATGAGCTTTTGGCAGTGGAATTCCCTTCACCTGGAATGCCGTAAACCCAGCCCATGCCAGTCACTCATATAGTTAATCATTGATATTTTAGGCCAAGTTCAGATGATGTTTGCTGCAGGAGGCTGTGTTGTAAGACCAAACACGACCTCAACACTGTGTGATACCCTGATGTCAGGTCACATCAGGAGGGCCTTCAATGACCTGCAAGTTTCCCCCTCTACTCTGCTCCTGTGGATAAGGTATACTACATACACAACCCTCCTTATCATGAGGCACAGGTCTTACTTACCCTGAGTAATATGTTTCAGTTCTCTGCCAGCCTGTGGAGTTATACAAGTAAGCCAATCATACCCACCCAGTGTGGGAACCTGGGGGCACCTGCTGTTCTTGGTAGTACAAAGCCTGCCTCACATAGCCCCTGATCATGCACTCTGTTCCTGAATAAATGCCTCCTTCCCTAGGTGACTAATGAATGGCTGTTGGTGTCTTTTTGCCCACTGTCAGGGGTTACATGTTCAGCCAAATTACAGCCCTAGGGCAGGAGACACTCTCTTACCAACAGAATGAGTAGAATGCAATTAAAACCGAGATCTTCCTAGCCACCTTGCCTCATGATTTCCCTAGTTCTTCTTCTTTTTTTTTTTTGCTTTTTTAAAATTGTAGTATAATCAACATACAGTGTTGTATTAATTTCAGGTATACAATGATTCAACGATTTTACATATTACTCAGTCTTACAACAGTAAGTGTATTCTTTTTTTTTTTTTTTTTTGGTTTCCCTAGTTCATTCTGACCCCATGAGCACTTCAGATGTATCTTTCTTTGAACTTGCCACATTTTATTGTAGTAATGTCTTTATGTGTCAGTTTCTGTATTAGACTGTGAACTCCTTGATGTCAGACACCAAGACTTACTCACAGGGTCTTGCACATTGTTGTCACAAGGCTGCTTGTCAATCTGATGGAAATATTAAATAATGGGTCTTATTGAACGCTTTTACAAGGCACAGCCAGCTAAAGGCTCCACAAGGTTAATACTGTTCCCATTCTAGAGATGAGGAACTCGAGCCTTAATTGAGCAATTTGCCACAACAACACAACGTTAAGAGGTAGGCATGGATCTTGAACCCAGGTATGTCTCTTGACTGTCATTTTTATATGTAGCTGGAGGTATTGCTCTCAGTCACTGAGTCTGTGATGCACCAGGTGACTTGGTGATGTTAGAGTGAAACTCATGCAGGCATGACATTCCCTTTGTCCCCAAATTGGTAGGTAGAATAAAAAACAAAGGTAAAAGAGGTACAAGGTACACCACATTCTGAAGTTCATCACAAATAGGTAGGACTTCATGTCCCTTCCTGGGTGAACTGAGAGTCAGCAGACACTGTCATTTGAATCACCATTCCCACCAGCCCAACTAAAAAGAATGGAAGAAGAAGAGAGAAAAGGGAGTATATATAGTGAGAAAGTAAAAAAGGAAAGAACAGATTGAGAAAATTGCCATCGTGTCAGTTATCAGCTAGTAGAGAATGTTATGGCTGTCTCTTCAGCTCTTTGCAGGGAGAAAAAGGGAAAACCACTTAAAGATTGGAAAACCTGCAAGAAAGGGACACTCGCCTCATTCTTGCAGTGATTGTTTGCTTAGGCACAGACTTTCTGATATGTCCCCGTCCCTAGAGGGAAAAGGATGTGAGATATTCTGCAGGGCAGAAAGAAGGAGGAACAGCAGGGGAGAACTTGTCTTCCACTATTTGGCAAGATTACGTTTCCAGTGGCTCAAGTTATAGGATCAAGGCACAAGTGTGTTTATGGGGTGGGGTGGGAGGTGAGAGGGATGGCATGGTATTTGGTGGTGATAGTGTTTATTTTCCTATTAGGGAACTGTGTAATCAAGAAGCCCTACACCTCCCCAGGGCTCATTCAGATACCCAAAGAGAGAGGCAGTCTTTTGATGCCTTCTATATAGAGGACATGTTTGGTCAGATTGAGTTAGCTGGAGAAGCTTCAACACCTGACAATAACTTAGCTATTAAGCAAACACTATTTTCTTCCTTTATGTACTTTCCTTCTTCCAATACTTGGTCTCAGAGAGGACGGCACGATGACAGAGGACACCTCACCCCTTTCCTTCCTGTTGCAGTGCCCTGAACTACAGGGCAGGAAGGAATGGTGAGGAGGAAGACACTGGATTTTAAACAGGACTGAGTTTTTTGTTTTTTGAGTTTTTTTTGGGGGGGGGGATAAATGATTGAAAGTGGTTGCAAAGATATGGAACTTCTGCACATTTGCAAAGTAAGAGAGATTCATTAGCACACTGACAGCCATGGCTGGAAAAAAATTAAAGTTCTTCCTGTTTGTATCTGACAAGTCTTGACCATTAGTTAACCAGTCATCTAAGCAGATTGTTAAAGTGGGAGCCTCGATTTCTTCACACAGTGAACTTAATTCAGTCAACAGAATGTGAAGAAAGCTTTGTCTACTCCTTTGGGGAATACCTGAGAACTCATTCCTGTCTACTAATTGTGATCCACTCACAAGCAGCTTGGTGGTGTCCCTGGGATGTCAAACCCTAGAGTTTAGAGGCAACTACTTGCTTCTCCTAGAAGGGAGACCTTGGGAAGACAAGCAGCTAGGCACTTCTCTCCATCTCTAATGTTCCAGATTGTTGCACACATTGGACAACAGAACCCATCTGCACATCACCTGGTGTACATGGCAACTTCCTGGAAACCCAGGTGTCACAAATATTGTGAAGTCTCTTTCATCATGAACTTTCATCTTAGCCACTTTAAACTTTACTTGATCATTATTCTAATCCTACCAATGTTCATGATATATCCTTAAATTAAAGATGGATTGCCAGGATGCAGAAAGATTTGTTTGTCAGATTCTAAACAGACTTTTCTTTCTTTCTTTTTAAATTCTTTTTTGTAGAGTTTGAGGGCAGAAATAAAATTTTATGTGTGTCTCTTTCTTAAAAATAATATAGAGGGGCACACGAGTGGCTCAGTGGGTTAAAGCCTCTGCCTTTGGCTCAGGTCATGATCTCAGGGTTTTGGGATCTAGCCCCACATTGGGCTCTCTGCCCAGCAGGAAGTCTGCCTCCCCTCACTCTCTTGTCTGCCTCACTGACTGCTTGTGATCTCTCTCTCTGTCAAATAAATAAATAAAAATCTTAAAAAATATATAGAAAATCAGGTTGTCTTGGAACACTGGAAAAATAAAATAAAATTTAAAAAAGAAAATAGAAAATCAAGTTGGGCAAGTTACTTGGAAATTGAAGAGAAGCATCTCTATGGTATGTCTATATTTAAACTTGATTTTTGGCTCTTTTAGGTTGAGCTGTAAAATACAGTAAAAAAGGGAAAGCACTGCAAAGATGAAGTCGCAAAATAACCCCTTTTTTGCATGTTCATGGTCAGTCATTATTATAAACATTTTTTCTACTGCCACTTTATGGAATGCGGTGTCTTCACTCGTGAGTGTTATTATATTTTCATGACACCAGTCAGCACTTGGGCTTAAGACGGTGTAAGGTTAGGCCAGAGAAAGTTCTGGGTAAGCACAGGGTATCAAAACTGGAAGAGAATCTGGAAGTTAACTCTCACTTTGCCAAACAGAAACTAAGGCCCAGAGAGATTAAGACTTAACTGAGCTCACACAATTGAGGAATGGTAAGTTTGAAATTGGGAAAAAGAATTAGATGAGGATATGGGTAGATTTGCCTGTTGACTTAATAATGGTTCTTGTAAACTACTCCTAGTTTAATTCTAGGCAATATAAATTTAACTGAGGAAATCACCTCTTTTGCAGAAATGTGTATGTGTAAATAAAAAGGAAAAAGAACTTTTTTTTTTTTACAACTGGGGACTAGACACAACAAGAATAATTTAGTGATTAAATGAGTCCCACTGTTCATTTCACTGAAAGGGAAAACTACAGTTTAGAAGGACTATAATTTGCTCATGATCGCACAGCTAGTTAGTAGCAGAACAAGATCAAGAACCTGGTCCCTGGGCTTATGCTATTCCCATTAAGCTAACTGCCTACGTTCACTCTTTGTTAAAATTGAGAACACATTTTTTTTAACATTCTCTAAAAGATAATAAGATTTTATTTCACTAAAAGTCCAGCTTAAATAATACCAGTGGTCATAGACTACTGAGACTATTAGCTTTTGTAAGAACCTAGATCAAGGGTCTGAAGCAATGTATGGTGAGAAAAGCAGGCCAAAGCATGGATAAAAAGCACAGCGCCAAACACAAGAATCACTGTCCTGAGATATTGAGCTTGGCTCCCTGTTAAGATTTCTGAGATGAAAAAATAGAAATGTCCTAGTGAATGGTTTTTCAGCCTTGCTAATATTCTCTTTTGTGCTGGATACTTGTCATAGACCTGTACCCCTGGGGATAAAAATACATTATATGTTTATTAAAAAAAAAAAATTTGGAAGGGGAGGCTAACCATAAGAGACTATGGACTCTGAAAAACAACCTGAGGGTTTTGAAGGGTCAGGGGTGGGAGGTTGGGGGAACAGGTGGTGGGTAATGGGGAGGGCACGTTTTGCATGGAGCACTGGGTGTTGTGCAAAAACAATGAATACTGTTACGCTGAAAAAAAAAAAAAAAGAAGGCTATCCTTCTATGTATGGTGGGATGTTTAGCAACACCACTGGCCTCTACCCATGGGATGTTAGTAGTGCCCGAGGTCCTCTTCAGTTATGGCAACCACAAATGTCTTCAGACATTACCAAATGGTTCCTGGTGGGCAAAAGTGCCCAGCTGAAGGACTGCTGACTTAGAGTGTTAGGCCTGAGCTCATGGGTGCTAGGGAATAGACAATACTAGTTAGATACAGGACCAGGAAACTAGAGAAAGGAAGCATGGCAGTTCTTGATACCTTTCAGTTACAGAATGTTTATTTATTAACTCACATTTAGGCTGCATATACACACAAGCTGGAGATGAGATGCTAATCATGGGGCACAGTTTTGGATGCCTACATTAAAGAGCCTCTGGTTCTGAGTGGCGATAGCAGTATGACATGAGGCTTGAAGCCTCTACTCCCAGAGCACGGCCTACATCCCCAGTGCAATATATAATTATGGCTGACCACCTAGGGTCTTAGGGTCCTGTTTAAGAAAATAACCTTACCTGGTGGGAGGGAAACTGCTCAAAGGAATTTGGTTGCTCTCCACTTCTTCTGCCTACTTCCTGTGAGCTAGAATGTGGATATGATTAGCCAGCCTTGACCACGTGGACAAAGGCAACTGCTTAGGGGATGGCATAGCCAAAACATGAGAGGAACCTGGGTCTTTAGTCATGCTTTTGGATCAGAGCGACTTACTCATCCTGGACTACCCATCTACCTCTTACTGTTCACAAGAGAGAAGCAACTGTCTTATTTGAGTCAGTAAATTGTGAAGTTTATTTGTTCTTACAACCTAGCCTGTGTCCTACCTAATTTACAACAACATGATTAAGGACATTAAGTATGAAGTTAGATTAGGGACTACAAAGACCTGCCCAATGGGACAGCAAAGGGATTCACTGGAAAGAAGTTCCCATGAAAAGAGCTCTAGGGAACACATAACATTTGCCTGATTAGACTTTTCTGCAGTCAGTGATCTTGGTCAGGTAGAAGGTCAATTGTGAATCCTCTCCTTTTTGGGATAGTTTAAGTTTTGCATTAGAGCATAAAAGAAGAACAGTAAAGTTTCCCTTTTCTGTCAGGTTGAGAGGTCATCTTCCTTAGAACTGCCTTTGCTAGGTAAAGTAAGCTTTGACTTAAACTGTATGCCATTTTTCTTCTATTTTCTTTCAGTTCCTGGCATGATGTGCTAATGTGGGTACAAAGACATGGAAGGTTCTTAAAGGTGTTTTCAGTCTAATGAGGGAGACCTGACCTACATGAAGAGACACATACATAAAGAAGCATTTGACACATTCACTGGTAAACAATAATGTCTCTACAGAATAGGGCTTGAGATGAGTTTTGACTGGCAGGGTAATAATAATGGAAACACCTAATAATTATTTAACACATGACATGTGGCAGCAGTATTTGGATAAGAGGAAAGGAGGATAAAAGACATTTCAGGTAAGAGAATAATGAAGCTTGGAAGGAAGTCGGAATGTACATGGTGGGTATGTCCAGGTTTTGCTGAAGGAAGACTTTATGCAGCTGGGACTTGAAGACACCACATGACCTTAATCCCTCAGATGATAACCACTTACAGTGCTACAAGCTAATGTCACAAAATCTCAGAAAATATTTTAATAGTCTAAAAAACAACAGAAATGGAAGCTCAAAAGCACATGAAATCAGTTAAGAAAATTGTGAGCATAAACACAGTACTATCATTGCATGGCAGTGTAAACCTTGCAACTTTTCATCATCATAGAAACTAAAGTCAAAGAAAAATTATGAATTATTATTTCATGGAGGAGTCCGCCCCTGCCGCATGGTGTTCTTCTTCTGTTATTGAAGAATATAAGAAGAAAATATATTTGTAAAGTGGGGGTGATATTGAAATTCTTTCCCCTTTCTACCTTATGCTATTCTCCTAATGCTAGACTTATTCACCACTTGGAGCCAGACTGCAGACCTTAAGTGGTTGAATTTATTCCATGGACAATGAGAACCAATTGAGGCTTTTTAAAATCAGTGGGTAGCATAATGAGAATGTCTTTATAGAGACATTAATCCGGTTGCAGTACTTAGAATATATGAGTGGAGGACAAAACTGGAGGGAGAGATGCTGGTTAAGATTTGTTTTTTGCAGTAACTCATGCCAATGTAATCTGAGGGCCATTAGGAGACATTGTCCTATTTGCCTGAGAGACAATTCATTTTCTGGCAGAGATTAGTTATGGGCATTCTCCTCCATGCACATCGAAGGGATCTGCATCTTGGGAAAATGGCTCGCTACATAGATAATTTTGGATGGAAAAGGAAGTTAGATACATTCTAGATAATAATGACTTTATGAACCCTGGAGGCATGTCAAAATAGGGACCTGTAAACAGCCTATGGCAGTATGAGGGCACAGTTATTAGGGTGGAGAATGACAAAGTTAATTTTGCCTCTGATAATACTTTAACCTACTGTGTCAGTCAGGATCCCAGCGGGAAACAGATGGCACACTCAATGTTGAGGTGTTAATAAAAGGGCTATTTACAACCCTGAGGACAGGGCTAGAAGGAACCGACAAGGGATAGCTAAGTGTCCCAGGGCTAGCGGCTGTCAGGGAGTTAGATAACAACCACTTCCAGGACTAAAGGGACAAGAGGAGAGAGCAGGTTATCTGTGCTAACTAATCTAGAGGGAGTAGCTGCAGGAGAAGGCCTTCAGGCAGGAGCTATAGCCTTGATAAGGAGATGGAGTCAATCCATGTCAGTGAGGGAACCCCAGGAATAAGTACCTTGATCTCACTGTACTCTTATTCTCTGATATCCTGCCCATGTTTCCCACTGGTAAAATTAACCAAAAGGCTGTGTGTAAGCAGGCTCATGGACACAGTCCGTTACAAGTCAACCTTCCAGAACACAGAGCAGGGTGGGCAAGGGTGGAGGGAGATGGGGAGTGGAGTGAGGTTGGGGTGGAGCAAAGGGATGACATCTAACATGAATCTTCTCGGTGTTGCTGATTATGAAAACCCAGAGCAGGAAGAGAAAATCCTTATCCAAAATACCTCTTGATGGACACCCTTTTCGGAGGAAAGTTATCCTAGAAATAGTAAAATTAAATTAATTCAAACTAAGTGGTGATTAACTAAGGAATGAATAATAGATTAAAGGGGAGGAGCCTATTGAAAGAACAAACAAGCAAATTTAAAAAAAATAAACTGTATCTTTGCCTAGGTCTCATTGTACCTAACCTGCGGAGATTTTGTCTGTTTCTTATTATTGTAAACAGTCATGGAGGCTGAGCTGGGATTAGAGCAAAGTAGTATATATAATAGTATATATATATATTTCCGGATGAGGACTAGAGAGGTAGAAGGATGGGCAGGAACAAAGGACACAAAGGAACAAAGGCCTGGAGAGGTAGAAGGATGGACAGGAACAAAGGATACAAACATACAGAGTATGGTTCATGAGGAGCTCATCTCTTTCTCCTCTTTGGCCTGTTGTTTTTGTTTCCCTGTTGCATCAAGAACATATGCTGGGGTACAAATCATCATCTCAACGTCATGTTAGCCTCTCTTGTTGCCATGGTGTGTGTTGACTACTTACATTTTCCCTATTTCTATTTTAGTTTGTTCTGCTTAATTCTTTAGGATTCCTGTTTTTCCCTTGTCTTCACTTTCTATCTCAAATGCCTTCTTTCTATTCTATTTTAAGGAAAGAACGAATTTTAAACAGTTTTTTAAAAGAATTTTATGCTCAACTTCTAAGTATTGCTTTTAACTTGGATTTTCTTGTTTTAGCTTTTATCTTTTATCCCTCTGACTTTCATGTTTCCAGCTTTTTATCTCACTGGTTCTAGTGCTTTTATGATTTTTATTTATCCTGGTTTTATCTTTAATCTTTTATCCCTATTATTTTCATGTTTTAAATTTTTTAAATCTTACTTGTTTTAGTTTTTCCTTTTCTTTTCTGCTGTTCTTTAGGTTTTACCTTAATTAACATTATTTTTTAGGATAATATTTTATTTTATTATCTTTTATCTTAGCCCTAATTTTATGCTTTAATATGACCCATAAATTTCCTTTCTGCCTTTATCATTTTACATAAGTTTGTCTATCCCGCTTCTCGCCTTTCCTCCCTCCTTCCTCCTCTGCCTCCCTCGCCCTCTTCCACTGACTTCTCCTCCATTTTGACCTTCTCCATTGCTTCTTATTTGTCTTCCTCTTTTATCCACTTCCACCTCTACATCTGCTTTTCCTGTTTCTCTATTAGGTAATTTGTTTTTGTCATTACAAGAAGGCGAGGAGCTCGGCACCATAAAAAAACCCATTAAATAAAGTGAACAGTTTGGAAGCCTTCTCCTATCCATCCATTCCTGCAGCTACTTCCTGCATCCATTCCTACTATCCCCTTAATGACCTCTCAGTTCACAGAAAGGTAGTCTCCCCCAAGATTCTTACACCAAAATTCTCAAAATAGTCTATAGCAATACCAGCTCCTTCTAGTTCCTCCTTTGTTGGTTGAGTTCCTGTCTTAGTCCATTGAGACTGCGGTAACAGGACACCATAAACTGGGGGAGCTTATAAACAACAGAAATTTATTTGTCATTGTCCTGGAGGCTGGGAAGTCCAAGGTGAAAGTGCTAGAAGATTTGGTGTCTGGTGAAAGCCTGCTTCCTTCTTCACAGTCAGCCATCTTCTTTCTCGTTATTCAAATGCCAAAAGGGCGCAAGGGAACTCTCTGGGTTCTCTTTTATAAGGACACTAATCTCATTTATGAGGTCTTGGCACTGATGACCTAATCACCTCCCTAAGGCTCCACCTCCAAATACTATCACATTGGGGATTAGATTTCAATATATGAATTTGGGGGAACATAAATACCAGTCCAATGCAGGTTCCAAGGATAAATAATTTATTATGTTGCTTTTCTGATGAAAGAAGTTTATACTGTGTGATTTTAGACCATCTCTATCTCCAGTGGTTAGATAAGAGCATCACTGGTGAGAAGTCGATTAGCCTCTTTTCTCCCTTGATCTCAGTACTATTGCTGGGGCCCCTGGTTCAGAAGACAAAAATTTCCTTCTGTTCTGATTCAGTGTTCTGGAAGCTGGCTATGATTGATCCTAATGTCTGTCGTCCCCTGTCAAGGTGAACACAGTTACTCTTTTATGATTTTCTGCTTATTCTTTATAGCTTAGAGTAGAATTAATCACCTATCATGCCCTAAGTGCCATGAGTGCTGGGTGGTCTGATGGATCCTAATTCCAGGATTGCTTTCCTGTGAGCCATTTTTTTTTTCAAGATGGACTTATTAATCTAAATATAAAATTATTCTCCAGTTCATCCCTACTAAATTTTACTTTAAAATGGAAAAAACATTCATTCTATTTATATTCTATGTTGGTAACCTGGGGATCAAAAGCATAGACCTATATTATAAAAAGCTCCTTTCTGCTTACTGATATCCTAAAACGACCTGGGAAAGGGGTTCTGCCTCCTCTTTTTAACCCTGAGATAAAACATCCTGGAACCAGAGTGAGATTAGAAAACAAGGAGAATTAAGGTGGACTGGTTTTCAGGCCTCGGATGTGCCCATCCTGCCCCAATTACCAACATGCACGAAGTGTGGCTAACTTTTAATTATCTATCAATGTATATGGTGGTCCATGGTGTATGGTATATAATGTGGTAGTTCAGAAGACAGGGCCTGGGGGAAAACTGGGTTTGAATCCCAACTCACATTCATTAACTAGATTGTGTTGCCACAAAGAAGCTATTTAAACTCTTTCTGTTCCCATTTCTTCATCTCTATCATGGGTATAATAACTTGATTAAGATATAAACTGCTACCACTTTACCTGGCACATTCTAATTTCTCAACAAATATAAACTGTTAATATTATTCAAGACTCAGTTCAGTGGTTTCTGTCTCCATGAAATATTCCATGATTGAGCCCCATGGGTGTGTGTGTGTGGGGGGGTACCTGTTATGTATTCTATTTCTATTGTATATTGGTAACCTGGGGACCTACACACACACCCGTGTGCACATGTGCACACGCACAGACACATACACTTAGACACATACCTTCTTTGTTCAATCTGGCGTTTCATATACCCCTTCTATGTAACATTTTGTGCATATATTTTTGTGGCATTTTATAATGTCCCAGTGGTATCTGTCTACAAGTACCATTCCTGTTATTTGATAAGCATCTGAAGCTCAGGGATTATGTGTTAGTCACCTTTATATTTTCAACATCTGACACAACAGCTTGTGTGCAGCTTGTGTTTAACACATATTTAATAAAAATGATGATGAATATTTGATGCCTGAGGACTTCTAATAACTGTATTTTTAACGCCTTAAGGGAAAGGGTCTTCCTTTTATGTCCTATGCAACAGATGGACAATAAGCTAAAGTCCTATGTGAACCCCGTTCTGTTCTCTGAGTATCTAGATGGATATAGGTCTTCTCTGTAGTTAAAAGTGTGGCCAGGTTAATGGATCACTACAGAAAGAAAAATAACTCTCTTAGGACCCTATAAAAATTTATGGCCAATTAATAACTATTCATTCCTTTGAAATGTTCAAATATTACAATTCTGTATGTGTTTAATAGTCTAGAAATAGGGGCAGATTCTGAGGTACTATCATCAGAGATTTGAATTTTATGGCTGGGGTCATTTCCTTCATCTCATTATGTCTCTCTTGCTACCACTTTAATCCCTTTTCCCACTTCATAGCCAGATTTCTATAGAGTTGTCCACAGTGTTTGCGTCTCTTCACTGCCCACTCACCCTACTCCAGTCTGACTTCAGTCCCATCACCACCAAACAGTTTACGCCAATGCAGCCATGACTCCCACTTTGCTGTATTCAGTTTTTCAGTTCTCATTTTACTCAGCTTGTCAGCAGCATGGGACTCTGTAGTCTTTGCCTTCCTTCTTGAAACTCTACTACGTTGGCCTCCCTGACATTTTCTCCTCGTCATGGCCCTACTTATCTGGAACCTCTGTATTACAATTCTTTGCAGGCTTACGTTCTCTCAATTCTAGGTCCTAGAATTCCTCTTTTCTCACTCATTTTCTCTCTAGATAAGTTATCCATACTGCTGGTTTTCACAACTATCTCTATGTTGGTAACTTCTAGAATGTATATATATGTGCAGCCTAGACCTGTGCTTTGAGCTCCAGACCCATGGTCTCACCGTGAACTTGACAACTTCGGTTGATGACTAGAGCCACTTCAAGGTCAATCTCTTCAACATGACCTCTTGATTCCCTCATCCACATTTGCACTGGTCAGATATGTAAGACTCATTTTTGACATCTTCCCTATATTCAGTATCTAATTTGTCATCATTTAAAAAATTTCAATGCTGGATGATCTCTTGGATCAGTTTAGTTTTCCCCGTGTCCACCGATACTGTTTTCATGATTTTTGTGTAATGCTACTGCAACATTTTTTAAACTGGTCTAGTCATTTCCACTATGTACTTCTCCAATTGTTTTCTGTTTTACAGAGGTGGCAGCCAGGTTGCCTGTTCATGTGTTTCCCACCTGATTGCCCCATTCAATTCCCTTAATGCTTTCCCATTTCTCATGGGACACAGATCAAGACCTTTAACACAGCTCTCAAAGCCCAGAGTGGAATACACCCTTTTCTTCTCTGACTTCTCCCTCAGACCCTCCTCACTCTGACCCTAGACACTGTGGCTTCATCTTCAGTCTCTCAAAAATGCATGTTTCTTTTTGCCATAGTCCTTTACATACCTATTGTTTCTGCCTGAATCTGGAATACTTTTTTTTTTTCTTTTTTTTTTCCCTTTTTATTAATTTTTTCAGCGTAACAGTGTTCATTCTTTTTGCACAACACCCAGTGCTCCATGCAAAACGTGCCCTCCCCATCACCCACCACCTGTTCCCCCAACCTCCCACCCCTGACCCTTCAAAACCCTCAGGTTGGTTGAATCTGGAATACTTTTTACCCCTGTCCCTTCGGTTAGTTTACTGCCAGTCTATGAGATATTTTTATAGGCATGTTTTCATTTAAGTCCCCAGGAAAAATTTCTTTGGATATTAAGGCCAAAAAAAAAAAATCATTGGAGTTCTCTTGACCTCCTTATTTTATTTTGTTTTATTTTAATCTTACAGACAATGAACCATTGAATGCACCATTTTTTTCCTTCTTGTTACTAGCTTCTCAAGTGTCTGCATTATATAATAGTTATTGGCCCAGGGTCTATAGCCAAATTAATTAGTTTTGAATTCTATATTCATTAGTTTTTGATCTTTTTCAAGTTACTTATCATTTCTGTGATTTCATTTTCTCATTTATAAAATAGAAATAATAATACTTATTCTCAAAGTATAGTGAGAAGTAAATGAATTAGCATTCACAAAACATTTACTACAGTGTCTAGTGCATAACAAGCATTTAATAAAAATTGTATTGTTATTATTTCCTATCTCATCAAAGCTTGAATGGCCAGACTGCTTCATGTTAAGTTACTTCTGGGTCTTAATTATATGGGTTCTTGATTCAGTGCTCCATATTACTTTGTATGTAATAACACATATAGTATTTGAAGAATAGTTTTGATTATTCAAAATCAGATTCTATAGAAATAAAGTAGACTCCCCAGTGTAATGATAGACAGTTTATATTAAAATAGGAAAGACATTATTTGTAGGACTAACTATATGGGGGTTGTGATTTGCTCCATAGAACTGTATAATCAAATCAACAGCAGAAAGTATCTTGGAAGCAAGGTTTTTATCTACTTTCCCACCCCAAGAGAAACAGGGCTGTGCACCATAATTAGAATCCAGGATTAGAGGCATGTTATATTATCAGCACAGGCAGTACCTTTCATGCGTATATGAAATTAGCTATTTTCTTACATATTTTAAGAGGTTGGATTCCATTTTTATTTTCTGACACCAAATAAATTGAGAAAAATCAACTCTGAATTGCTGTGCTCCTGCAATCAATCATTTAAAAAACCATATGGGCAAGGAGTAAGGTTATTCCTTGGGTTTTAAATCCAAAAAATGATCTTTCTACTTTCTGTACTCTTTGTATTTCAGAAAAATGATCTTCCTTATCCCACATCACAGATGTCTCCGCAGCTACAGACTCCACCAGCAGAATAACAAGAGGATTCTCAAGATTATGCTGTGTCTGTTCATTTTTTTTTTTTTTAAAGCTCGCCTGTGGAGAGTTGAAAGAGCCAATGTCTTTGTTGTACATCGTGTGATTGTATTTGGGCAAATTAGGTGATTCTCCCCATCCCCCCCAACAATGTTGGTCAATGTAACAGGCTCCCAGAGTGCAACAAAATAGAGATTCATTTTAAATTCTTGTCTGATGCAGAAGGCACACAGGCAGAAATACAGATCACTATTTTCTTTAAAAAAGAAATCACCATCTGCTTTGTGGAGGGAGGAATATTCAGGCCCCATCTAATTACAGCAAGTATTTTCAGTTTAGGATCTTTTGACCACAAATTACCCTCAGTTTTTCTTTAAAGGGAATATGAGGGTTTGGCAATAAACAGAAAAGCAAAATGGCAATAGAGGCATGTTTTTGTCTAAAATTTTTAATAAGGTAAAATTGGATTTAAGAGCTAGCCCTACAGAAAATGGTGTTAAAAACAAAGTAAACAGTGAAGGATTAAAAATCTTTGTATAATCCCCACAATTTCCTTAAGGATTTAACTTAGTAGCTTCACTCTTTATGAATTTGTATGAAAATGGTGCATTGATTTTACAGAATGATTTGAGAGCAATTTCCTCACTTTGGGTCACTTTTTTTCAGTGCATAAAGTGCTCTCTAAGATCATGAGGCACATTGGGAAAACGAATTTAACTTTTAGGCCAATCAAGGACCATTGAGATGAAGTGAACTACTGTATGTGCAAGCACTTTGAAAAGTACAAAACCCCTACAATGCAAAAAGGTTTCACTGCTATTAAATAACTGACGGAAGAGTTAGGGTGGTTTTTCCAAACACCCTCACTTGCAACCACTGAATAACAAATCTCCAGATGAAAAAAATGACAAATGTTCCTATCACAGTGTTCATTGCTAAGAGGTTACTTCAGACTTCACAATGCCATCCAGCCTCCATAAGATTGAAACCTTTGCAAGAATTGTGAGATTATAGCTAAAAGCCATGAGTCCTTGAACAAGAATATTTTGAGTAGCTGTTTCACTTTGTCATAATGGAGTTTATTTCATTTGATTTTCCCAATGGGTTTAAGTATTGGGAAATGTAATGTCTCTTGCCTTGGTTTTTTTTTTTGGGGGGGGGGAGGGGGTTGCCCACATAGCTGGGCATCAACATCCCTAAGCTACTTAACTAAGACATAGGAGACCTTGGTTGCTAATAATATTAAGGTTAGCATTTTGATGGTGGTTATGGGCAGGACTGGTCTTTTAAAAACTGAGGGGACCCATAAGCAAATTGTAATTATATCACTCAAACTCAGAAAATCCCTGAGGCTATATTTATATTCAGTGTTACCCAAAATGTTGCATTGAATTTACTCCTATTATGGGCTGAATTATGTCCCCTCCAATATTCATATGTTGCAGTCCTAACCTCCAGTACCTTAGAATGGGATGGAATGCATTCAGGAATAAGGTCTTAACAGAGGTAATAAAGCTAAAATGAAGTTATTAGTGTAGATCCTAATCCATTATGACTGATACCCTTATAGGAAGAGGGAATTTGGGTATAGACACCTACAGAGAGAGTTCTGCCTCCAGGCTGCCTCTGGACTTCAATTGCAACATTAATTCTTCCCTGGGTCTCTGACCTGCTGACCTGTCCTATAGATTTCAGACTTGCCAGCCCTCAAAATTTTGTAAGTCAACTTCTTAAAATGAATCTCTTTCTATATAAATATACACACATTCTCTTCTGCTTCTCTGGAGAACTCTAATACAATTACTTATAGATGTACCCTAAAAGTTATGAGTACAAACTACCTCTAAATTATATATTCAAGTTCAGTGGCTGAGTTTCGGAGTCACAATGATGAGTTCAAATTTTGACTTTGCTATTTTTTTTACCAATATGTCTTTGACCACACCATTTAACCTCTCCGTTTCCTCTTTGTAAAATGAAAATTACTGGGCTGCAGTGAGAATTTCATGAATAAAAAGTTTTTAAAGCATTTATCAGAATATTTTATCACATCATAGACTCTCAAAATATGCTAGTTATAATGATCATTGTTGCTATTATTTATATATTGTTTCAGAGATGATTCTTAATTGTAGACCGCAGAATTGATAAAGTTAGTTTAAACTGAAAGGAATGTATTGAAAGATGTTAGGAAGCTTACGGATTGCCTAAGCATCAGAGAACGAGATTGAGTTTGCAAAGCCAGGAAGCATTGCCAAAATAGATGCCGTAGAACTAGTCCCATGAGACCCCACTGCTTGTGTCCAGGTTTCTTCTATCATTAACAACATTGTGGCTGGAGACCAAAGGAGGCCACTAGAACCACTCTAGCAGCTGGTTATGAGGCCATTCTCATTATGGTGGATTCTCTGTGCTCCTTTCCTCTTTACGTCAAAAATTTCTGTTGATACTTTGAACAAGTGTGAGTGAGTGGTAGAACCTAGGTCTGTCTCTTGTCCAGATGCAGGGGGAGCTGGGAAGATGAGTATCAGGGATTTTCAGTTTTGGTATCAAGAGAAAGGCTCTGCCTTACAGGATATGGGAGGTGGGTATATAAGAGAAATGTTGAGTATTCAAAAAGTGACCAATATTTACCATTTGTAAAAACAGATATTTAGAATCAGCTGACCACTGGTTATAGAAACTCTTCTCTTTACCTCTTTTTTTTTTTCTTTTATAATTCTTTTCTAAACCTCTCCCCTTTTCCACCATTGCTTTGGACAAGTTCCAAACTCCTATGCCCAAAGTTCTTAACCTTTTCTTGTATGTTGAATTGGTTTAGGAAATTCAGTGTGACAAGTATCACATGATGGGTCTAACATTCTTTCATTGCTTATGAAGATCTTTCGTTATTATTGCTAAGAAAAAAGTCTCACAAGAGAAAAAGGTATTGAGAAACATGAGTTTTGAAATCTGAAAGAACACGGTTTGTATTCTGCCTTCAGCTCAGCTTTACAGTGACCACTGGCACATTTTTTATGTTGGATCTCCATTTCTCCATTTGTAAAACAGGGATAACAATAAATTGATGACCCTGAAGGATATTTGTGAGAATTGGACGTAATGTATGTCATGTAGTGTGGAATGAGGCAAAAATGAGACCTAGTATAATCGTTTTTCTTTGGGGCATCAAAAGACCAATGAAACAATATTTTAAATTTGATTTTATCAGATTTTTATCTGCAGAGCAAGAGCAAATAAATATCAATTATGTCGAATGGTTCTTTTTTTTTCTGGGTGACATTATATGATGGAAGCTTTCTGGATAAAAAAATTTTTTTTTAAGATTTTATTTATCTATTTGAGAGCGAGAGCATGAGCAAGAGAGTACAAGCAGGGGGAGCCGCAGAGGGAGAGGAAGAAGCAGACTCCCCACTGAGAAGGGACCCCCCCCCATTGTGGGTCTTGATCATGGGACCCTGAGATTATGAACTGAGCCCAAGGTAGCCAAGCCGTTTAACCAACTGAGGCACCCACACATCCCCAAAACAGTTTTCTTTTCTTTTCTTTTTAATTTCAAAGCTAAATCAACATGTCCCAAGGCATTTTTATGAAGGTTTATGACCTACTCTCTCCTGCCAAATCAAACTAGCACCCTCACCACACGAGGAGCACAAAGGCCATCTTACCGATAACAAATACTTTCAACTACTGAACATAGTAGTTTTCCATTTCTCCTTCTGTTTTTAGTACAAGTGCAGCTAGAGAGGACACTGAAGATACTATTGAGTACCTGATTGGCCACAGTCAGTCAAGAGATCGTTGCCTAAAATTTGCACCTTGGAAGAATGTTTGGAGACAAAAATTTGAGGAACAGAGGATATTCCTATCATAGCAAACTGACTTTTCTAAATACACGCATGCACACAATAATTTTCTTAATTTTTTTTTTTTGGTTTGTTGCATCCTGAAAACTAAAATGGACAAGTCATATCTATTTATTCACTCCTTTATTGGAAGATTCATTTAATGAGTATTTGTCAGTTTCTGTTAGGAGCCAGAGAGTGGTTTATAGATCAGCTTGGCAGTTAGCCTGTGAAATTTCTCATGTATATTTGGTCTTTG
The DNA here is from genome assembly GCF_922984935.1 of Meles meles. Lineage (NCBI taxonomy): Eukaryota > Metazoa > Chordata > Mammalia > Carnivora > Mustelidae > Meles > Meles meles. The sequence continues at coordinate 29,221,865 of NC_060067.1, forward strand.
TTTAAAGTCACTAGCTCACAGCTCGCAGACCCTTGGAATTCCCGAGGGATGAGAACAATGGGAGCATTTTTTATCATAATATTTGGTCCTTTGTCCTCAGTTCCTGAAATTCTTCAGAGTTGTAAAGGTGATATGGATGTCTTGTTATTAGCAATAACATAATAATACTAATAATAATAATAATAATAATAATAATAAGCCCCTTTCTACCACTACTAGGTCTTTGTTAATGAAGTGACTTTGGGAAAGCACCTAAGGTTGGGGGCTGGTTGCAGTGTAGCCAATCCTATGATTAAAGGTTTGGAACTTTCATTCTTTCCTCCTCAATCTTTAGGGATGGAAAGGGGCTAGAGGTTAAATTGATCACCAGTGGCCAAAGATTTAATCAGTCATGACTATGTAAAGAAGACTCCATAAAAACACAAAAAGATAGGGTTCAGAGAGCTTCTGGATTGGCGGACAGGTGGAGATTCAGGGAGAGCGGCACATTCTGAGGGCATGAAACTTTTATGCCCTTTTCCTGTACCTTGCCTTGTGTATCTTTTCCATCTGACTATTTCTGAGTTATATCTTTTTGTAATAAACTGGTCTTATAGTAAGTAAAACATTTCTCTGAGTTCTGTGAATTACTCTAGCAAATTAATCAAACTCAAGGGGCAGGGGGTATCTTTGGCACCTCCTATTTATAGCTGACTAATTAAAAGTGCAGGTGATAACCTGAACTTGTGACTGGCTTATCAAGTGGGGTGGGGGGCACTCTTGTGGGACTGAGCCCTTCACCTAGGGAATCCGACTCTATCTCCAGGTAGTGTCAGAATTGAGTTGACTGGAGGACACCCAGCTGGCAATGGCGAATTGCTTGAGTGGGAAGAGGAGAAGAATTATCCCTCACAGCCTCCCCAAACACACACACACACTCACACACACACACACACACACACACACACACACACACATTAGAACTGGTGAGAGCAGAACCTTCTACACACCTTAATCAAATTCAGTATTTTTGTTAAAAGAATGTGTTCATCCATCCATTCAAATATTCATTTAACACTTATTTATTGAATGTCTACTAGGTGCCAAGTAGTTTGCTATGTGCTAGTTAATGATAGCCACCTTCATTGCATGCTGTTTATGTGCCAGGCCCTGTACTAGTTGCTTTACATGCATTTAGTCTTCATACAAACCTGTGAGGAGCACATTATTTTATAGATGGTGAAACACAGGTTTAAAGGGTTAAATAACTTGTTTAAGGTGATGTAACTAGAAAGTTGAATAGCTGTGGGGTCTGTCTGACTGCAGGGCCCAAACTCAACAGTTCTACAACTTCTCAGGAGAGGTCCATCTTGTGACTTACACAGTTGATGATCTAAATGACTGTATCAATTTAAATGTACAGCAGGAGAATTACTGCTCCCTCAGGGCCCTTGATATATCTGCACTAATGGTGCTAACAATTTCTATAAATTAGGAAAATAGTAATTAGGCCTACTGAGTTGAAATCCAGGGAAAGAAATGGTACTGTAATGGTTATAGCCACAGATAGGGAAGCAAAAGCCATAGAAAGCAATTTATTGGCTTGGTGAATGGCCCCAGGAAGTCTTTAGACCATACTGTTTCTCTACTTTAGACTCTAAAAAAGTAAACAATTTCATCCCCCACCTTCTGATCTTGAGATTATTTTCATTTGTGAAAATGGAGTCTCTTCATTCTGAAAGGATATGATCAAAGTCTGGAAAAGTATAGTGGAAATATACAAGATAAGAACAAACTTGCTCACATATACCTAGGCAATCAAGGATGTATCCCTTGAGTTTGAAGATGATACTGCTATGCTACTAAGTGTTGAACAGAAGAAACTCTGGAAACTAGAAAGCAGATGGTCAAGTGGAAACTGTCTTAGCACATTTAAGCAAACCAGAATCTAAGCTGGCAAAGGGGGAGAGCTAAGAAGCACTCCATTTTCATTATGGAGCCTCAGAAAATCTTAGCAGTTTCTGATCCCCAGCTACCTTTGAAAGTCCAGCCACAGGAAATTCCTTAATGTAACTACTGTACATCCCAGAATGGAACATGATGTAGCTGTATAAAACAATGAGGAAGATCTCTGACTAGTATGGAGGGATGCCCAAGATATATTGTTAATTGGAAAAGCAAAGTATGGAATGACATATGGAATGTCAATATTGTTAAGAAATGGGATAAATAAAACTATATATTTATATATGCTAGTATTTACATAAAGAGGCTGTAGAAAGTAAGTAAGAACCTAATACAAATGGTGAAAAGGGGTGAATATGGAAGGGAGAGTGTGTGGGGTGAGACATCCCAATATATATGGAAGGGAGAGTGTGTGGGGTGAGACACCCCAATATTTACCTTTAAATTTTGTTTTTATTTTTTAACTATGTAAATGCAGTATTATTAAAACAATTTAAAAATAAAGTGGTGAAAAACACATATCTGAAAAAGGATTGGTATTCAAAACAGTAAAACTCTATTTTTTAAAAAAGAATTTATTTATTTATTTGGCAGAGAGAGATCACAAGTAGGCAGAGAGGCAGGTAGAGAGAGAAGAGGAAGCAGGCTCCCTGCCGAGGAGAGAGCCCAATACGGGGCTTGATCCCAGAACCCTGAGACCATGACCTGAGCCGAAGGCAGAGGCTTAACCCACTGAGCCACCCAGGTGTCCCAAAGTAGTAAAACTCTTAAAAACTCAACCCTAAGATGACAACCCAAATAAAAAAATAGACAAAAGATCTGCACAGACACCTCACCAAAGAAGAAATACAAGTGGCAAATAGGTATATGAAAAGATGCTTAACGTCACAAGTCATTAGGGAATTGCAAAATAAAACAGCAACGAGTTAGCATTACACACCTATTGGAATGCTTAAAATCCAAGACACTCATAACACCAAACTCTAGCAAGGATGTAGAGCAGAGGAATTCTCATTCACTGCTGGTGGGAATGCAAAATGATATAGCCACTTCAGAAGACAATTTGGCAGTTTCTTACAAAACTAAACATACTTTCCCCAGGAATTGTGCTCTTTGGTATTTACCAATATGAGTATAAAACTTATGTCCACACAAAAACTTGCACATGAATGTTTATAGCAGATTTATTTGTAATTGCTAAAACATGGAAGAAACCAAGATGTCCTTCAATATGTAAATGGCATAAATGGAATATTATTCAGTGTTAAAAAGTAACGAGATATCAAGCCATGAAAAGATGTGGAAGAACCTTAAATGAATGTTAGTAAGTGAGAGAAGCCAATTTGAAAATCCTACTTGCCATACTGCTACAGCCTGAATGTTAGTATGCCCTGCCCCTCATGCATATGCTGAAATCCTAATGCTCAGTGTGATGGTATTAGAAGGTGGAGCCTTTGGGAGGTGATTTGGTGGTTAGTTCTGCATTCAAGACTGGGATTAGTGCCCTTACAGAAGGTCCCAGAGAGATCTCTTGCCCCCTTTGCCATGTGAGAACACAGTGAGAAGATAACCATCTGTATGAACCAGGAAGTAGGTCCTCACTAAACACCAAATCATCGGGTGCTATGATCTTGGACTTCTCCACCTCCGGAACTGTGAGAAATAAGTTTCTGTTGTTTATAAGCTACCCAATCTATGGTATTTTGTTGAAGCAGCCCAAATGGACTAAGACATTTATGATTCCAACTGTATGGCATTATAGGTGTTTCTAGATTAGAAGTTCAATCTGATATTTACCATGACCAGACAACTTCACAATAAGCCTCATCATTATGAAATTTATAATATTAGGAAACAAAAGAAATATCCTAAAATGTTGCAAAGGAAAAATTTATCCAGATATAAAGAGTCAAGAATTAGAATAGCATTGATCTTCCTAATAGAATACTGGAAGTTAGACACTGGAATATTGTCTTAAAAAATACAAAGGAAATTGACTTCTTATGTAGGCATCTATATACCTAAAAAATTCAATCGTCAGGGGAGAATAAGGGCATTGTCAGACACACAGGTATCAAAAAGTTAGTCTTTCCTCGGCTACTCTCAGGAAGCTACAGAGGAAAGCTCCACCAGGATATAAATTAAGGAAAAAAGTGATGTAGGATTCAGGAAATAGGCTTCCATACATAACGTAGAACAAAACACAACAATCCCTAGGATGATGGGAAAGAAGATCCTAAGATGGCAATTGTGCAGGCAGGTCTGAGGAGCAATTAGTTCAGATGCAAGCAAAAGAACACAGAGTTCTAGGAGAGATGTCCCTAGGAAGATTAATTCGATAGATCACTTGCGTGTTTGAGAAGAGATGTACACCTAAGAACAAAGAATTTGCTGATGATTTAATCCTGGAAAAGAAGTTAAGTAGTACAGAAGAGTAAGTTTCTAGTCTCTAAATAGCTCAGCTGTGAATAATGTTCGCAGAATGGCAGTAATGTGAATCCTAAATATCAGCGTAATTAAAAATTTAAATACAACCAGGGATTATATATTAAAAATATTAAATATTTACCCCCTGGTGTGGTACGGACCACAAAATTGAGGTATAGTGGACGCTGGGTAATGCTCAAGGAACCTGCTGTGCCAGGCATCACTCCCTTCCTTGTTGGATTGTAGGAAGAGATTATCTGGGGAGGGATGGTCTCTGGGTGAGGCTGGACTAAAAGAATAGAGGTAGGTCTCGGTAGTTTCAGAGCAGCAGCTATTTTTCTACCTACAAGAAGTATTTCAATATATTTTTAAAAGATTGTATTTATTTATTTGTTTATTTATGAATATATTTATTTGTTTACAGAAGGAGAGGGAGAAGCAGGCTCCCTGCTGAGTAGGGAGCCTGATGCAGGGTTCAGTCCCAAGCCTCTGGGGTCATGACCTGGGCCAAAGGCAGATGCCAAACCGACTGAGCCACCCAGGTGCACTTCAATATTTTAATAATAGCAGATATGGGTTGATCATTAGATGTTAATATTGGGGAGATGAAGGGGAAAGGTGTGTATAAGTGCTGGTGGGGGGATATGGGAGTATATAAAAAAGGTATGTATAAAAGTGAGAAACCAAGAATTAATAGTTCAAGTGATGTTATTCAGAAATGTGAAAGAAAGTAAAAGGACTAACAGGGTTGAAATCAGTTACTGCTGGTTAGTGGAAAGGGAGGGAAAGAGGGTGCAGATGGGGACAGAGGACCACTGTTTTTATAGCAGGTCTTGGAAAACTATTGAATTCTTAAACCACATACATGTATTACTAACAAAAATTAAAACAGAAAGTGAATGCCTGCTCTGGATCAGACCCTGTGATATTGCAAGATAGATAGGATCATTCCCCTTCTACCTTCCTTCGTAAGGAAGCGAAGTTAGTTGACAGACCTGGTGTCCTTTCTTCTATACTATTGAGTCTCTCAAGTTGGGAAAGGGAATATTTTTTATTTGTCAGAAGACAAATACAAGGCATTTACATCAAGAAGACTTCTAAACCGTTAACTTCAAGTAATTAAAGATTGAGCTTGATTCACCTGAAAAGTAAGTTAGCCATAATTATGTAGTTGTGATGGATCTATTAAAAGAACCACCTAGGACGCATTCCCCGCAAATGCGGCTTGACCTCACTGTCGAAGGACCTTTGAGGGAATTCATTATTACATTCTTATATTTTTAGTAGTCTTTGCTTAATTAAAAAACACTGGAAAGCAACTCGATTTAGAAGTATGCCAGGAAAGATCTCTGACACATCTATACTTTCTTTTCATTAAATCTGCATTGCTATGATGAAATAAAATATCCAAAATAAGCAAACTCAAATGCATAAACTAAAAAACTGTGACTATCAAAATATTAGTCAGTCATGGGGCGCCTGGGTAGCTCAGTGGGTTAAAGCCTCTGCCTTTGGCTCAGGTCATGATCCCAGGGTCCTGGGATTGAGCCCTGCATTGGGCTCCCTGCTCAGTGGGGAGCCTGCTTCCCACCCCACTCTCTGCCTGCCTCTCTGTCTACCCGTGATCTCTCTCTGTCAAATAAATAAATAAATAAATAAATCTTTAAAAAAACCCAAAATATTAGTCAGGTAATAGGCTAATTAAAATGTATCTATGTGCTCAGAATCAGAGGAAAACAGTATCTTAAATTAGACAAAATTGTTTGGTGAATTAGAAACAAAGTCAAAAATTTATCTTGGATTTTGGTTTGCCTGGGTTGGATATGGTTTTGTTGGGGAAAACATAATAGACAAGCTTAGCCTAAAATGGAAAGATTAGATGAAAATTAGAAGGAGGGGGGTTACTCTATTTATCTGGCTTTGGAAAAACCCTGTGATTACCTGGTTCATGATTTTTCTATCTGACATGGGCAGAGACCTATAGATGTGACTCTTTTTTAGGCCATCATGGCACCTACTAGAGTAGCAACATGGTAGGGCACCATACGTTTTGAGAAAATGAATGACTGCAAAACTAGCACTCACTGGTTTTTCCACAGAGCTCTAAGTTTGTGAAACCAGTGTAATCTCGAATTTCTATACATTTCTTAAAATATGCAAAGAAACTTTTATCTCATTCAGTTTCACTTTATTCACTTGTGCAACCAATCATTATTGAAGGAATTCTCTGTCATCTTTTAGTAAAAACTAGCAGAGAAGGATTCATCATTTTCTTCTCTCAAATCATGTGGAAGTTAACTGTCCACATTGGCCAAGATCATGAAATATTTCAATTTACAGGCCATGAGAGACAATGTCATCAGGGTTCACAGCACTCTGAATATATTAAAAAGCATGATTGCTTTTCTGGATCTGGATGGCATGCATGCAACAATATAGTCAAAACTTGCCAGGTGGGTGTCTTTGCTCTTTCTGGAAGCTACTATCCTGATATCATATTATTACATGTCAAGAAGACATGTATTGAATGCTTATATGTGGTAGACATTTCCTTAGAGCAACTTCATGAGATAAGTATTATTGTCCCTATTTCACAGGTGAAGCAAATGATGCACAATGTCATATAAAGAGAAACTTCAGGGGCGCCTGGGTGGCTCAGTGGGTTAAGCTGCTGCCTTTGGCTCAGGTCATGATCTCAGGGTCCTGGAATCGAGTCCCGCATCGGGCTCTCTGCTCAGCAGCGAGCCTGCTTCCCTCTCTCTCTCTCTGCCTGCCTCTCTGTCTACTTGTGATCTCTCTCTGTCAAATAAATAAATAAAATCTTAAAAAAAAAAGAGAAACTTCACAAGTAATAAATCTGGGATCAAACCCAGAGAGGTTTGGTTCTTAAACCATTCCTTTTCTACTACACTACAGGGGAGTTGGCTGGTACGGCTTGTTATCTTTGTAATAAATTAAAGCCAGCTATACTAAAATTATACACACAAATTGAAATTACTTGAGGAAATGTATATTGAAAATCCAGTCTTGAATAGAGTTATATATATATTCACTAATGAATACCTTTAAACCTTATTATATATATGTAATCTAATCCCCAGAGGAAAGTATTTTAAATAATGAGAAAATAAGAACTGATGTAATGTTCTTTTAATCAAATTAAATCAAATTCAAGCATTAAGTTAACTGAGACTAATAAAGCATATTGCAGTCATCTTGCAAATGAGTGTCTTGTACTCTGAAAAGTATAGGTTATTATATTCCATCTGTAACATTTTCATAGGCACAAAGTCAGAAAGTATTTCTAAAATGGATTAACAACGAACAGAAGCAAAGACCACTACATATGAGTGATCTCTAAGTTGTGTGTATGTGTAAATATATTTTGACATACTGTCATAATCTTGATAAGGGAAGTAAATCACAAGGACTGAACTCCTTAGGGTCTGAGAATTAGTAACAGATACAAAATACATGTTCTTTCCTCTGTTCCATTTTGAACTTGAACTTTTTTTTTTTTAGTAATATCGGTGTTCACTTTTTTATTAGAAAAAAATTACATGGTCCATATCACAAAACTTAACATCTTTCCATTAAACATCATACAGTTCTCATCATTATGCCCTACAAATAAATACCTTAAATGATGTGGCGTTTCTGTTGATATTCAGCAACAATAGGGTCATAAATTTTAACTAGAAAACAGCTGCAGGAATGCTTGCTGAGCAAGAATCTGTGTGTGCCACAAGATCTTGGGCCAACAGATAGCTGAGATTCTGCTTCCATGGCCAGACCCCTCCACACACAGTGAAATTCTGCAGACCTTCAAATCTCCATTAGCAAGTGACTCCCTTTAAGAGGGAAGCTTCCAAGAGGTGAAGGAAGCAGCAGCCTCTGAGAATGGAATGCCGCACACAGAGATCGATCGATCGATCTATCTATCTATCTATCTATCTATCATCTATCTATCTATCTATCTCATGAGTTTTATATATATATATATATATATAAAAGAATATATATATATTCTTTTTTCTTCTTCTCCTCCTCCTCCTCTTTCCCTTCTTTCTCTTCCTTCTTTTCTCCCTCCCCCACCCCCCGCCTTCTTCTCTTCCTCCTTCTTATTCTCCTTATCCTCCTTCTTCAGGTCAGAGTCCAAGGTTTATTTTTTCCTTCCTTGGTTTCTCCAACTCCACATGCTGTAATTTTCTTCCATTTCTCTGGCTATTCCTTCCTTGTTTCCTTTCCATTCTCATCTTATTCTGGGCCAGTCAATAAATACTGCAGTTCTCTGAGCCTCTGAGTTCTTTCCTCACACTGCATCCTCTTTTCAGGGAGGGTCACCTATGCCTACAGCTATGATTATCAAAATAGTCTGATGATCCACAAATTTATGTTTTTAGGGTAGACCTCTTTCTGTGCTGCAGACTTACACCATACCTCAAGATATTAAAAATTACACTTGTGATCTCTTTCTTGTCCCTCACTCAGAATTCAAAACATCATTCTTCTAATTTTGGGTGAATGGAATTCTTGTTCATCCACTAATACAAACAAATTCCTAGACACTCTGGGAGTCATTTTGTATTCCTCCATCTCTTTCTCTCAAACTGAATTCCTTACCAAGTCCCACCTGCTTTTCCCTTCTAACTCTGCCTTGCTTCCATCTGCTCCTTCCAATTTCCATCTTTGTCTAAGCTATCATATCTCCAAGACCCATTCTGATAGTTTTCTTTTTCCCCCCATATTTCACCCACATTTAATGTTATCTTTGATATTACTGCATTTATTCCTACCATCTTATTTATGAGATATATATATACACACACATATATATGTATATATATATATGGTGTCTTTTTGTGTTCCTCCATTCCTTTACTTCTTTTGTTAACATTGAGTGAATATTGTTTTTTTTTATTTCTTTTCAGCATAACAGAATTCATTGTTTATGCACCACACCCAGTGCTCCACGCAATACGTGCCCTCCATAATACCCACCACCTGGCTCCCCCAACCTCCCACCCTTCACCCCTTCAAAACCCTCAGATTGTTTTTCAGAGTCCATTCTGATAGTTTTCAAAATGGTTAATTTACTTTTTTCACCTGCATCAATCTGTTTTCAATACTGTAGTTAGAGTGGCTTTTCAAACACAAATCTTATTACGTTAGCCCTCCTTCCCCCCCTATCAAAAATCCTCCAGTGATCTACTACTTTTAAGATGAAGACCAAATTTCTACAAAATCCTGATGGGTAAGTCCTCTACCTAAATTTCTAGCTTCAACTCATACCATGGTCTTTTTTCTCTTGCTGCTACAACCACATTAGATTTACTTCTGTGCCTCATGTTTGCCAAAATCCCTCCTGCCACAGACTCTTGAATTTGATGTTTTCTATGCCTGGACTGTTCTTTTTTCCTCTTTGCCTAGTTAACTCCTTACTTAGCCTTTAGATCTCTAAACAAAAGAAACTCTCTTGACCTCCATAAGTCCAGTCCCCACCAATTTACTCTGTAATAGCATGAAGTGCCACTAATTCCTAGATATGTTTACCTTTATTGGTGCAAGTCTTTGATAAATGCCTATCCCTCTCCCCTGCCTGGAAACCCCACTAAGGAAAGTAGGGACTCTCTCTACTTTTGGTCACCACTGTCATCTAGAGTGCCAGGCACTACCCATGCTATGACAACTGCTTGCTGGATGGATTACTGAAATAATTTACTAGGCAAAGAAACATTTCTGATAATTTGATGCCAATTCTAGAGACAGCATCTATTTTCAAGAGAGAATATCCAATTATTCAGAGAATGGAGGAAGTTACATATTTTGGTAAGATTAGATGTAAATTTTAATAGTACAGATAAATTTTTCACTAGGTACTGAAAGACACCATATAGACGGAGGGGCTTGCTCATGAAAATACGGAGTGGCAGTAACAGGCTGGAGATACTCAACTGATAAGTTAAGATTTCAAGAAATCTTCAAACCAACCATGAAAATTAGCAGTTGTGTTGCTAAACTCAAAGAGATGGTGGCCTAAAACAGATCAGTAAGTTTGATTTTAACCTATTTACATATGACTCTGGATATTCTTTGATTTTTTTTTCCCTCTAAATTATAAACAATCACCCTTTATTCTTCTCTGGATCCTCTCAATGTTTTCATTAAAAAAGAAGACATCTAGCTTCTGGTACTTCAACCACATAATAACATGGTAGCACCCGACCAATTTAGGTTTCCTTTCACACCCAGGCTCAGTTCTTTTCTCACACTCCACAACTAATTGGAGACCTGCTCCAAAGCAGACAGAAGGGAGCAGTGTCCAAAAGCACAGCATTGTGAACTGGATGGCCTGATTCTCCTTCAACGAGCTGCAGGGCTCTGAGCAGCTCACGTTTGCCATCACCCATCCAGAATTAGAGCATTGGGTTAATGATTCCATAATCTTCAGTTCACTTTCAAATTCTATGATTCTTATAGGAATTCCATTTTTTTAAGTTATGTTTTAGACTGTCAACCAAAATGTTTTAGTTTTATAATCTAAAGCAACAGCCCCAAAAAAAGAATCTATATTATATAAAGGTTAAAAACATTAGCTCTTGAGTCACAAAGACCTGGGTTCAAAGTCTCTGGCATTAACAAGCTTTGTAACTTTGAGCAAGTCACTTAAAGTTTTGAGCCTTTGTTACCACACCTACAGGCTAGTGATATTTCCTTCGCAGAGAAGTTGTAGGGATAATATGAAATATGTAAGTCATGTAAAGCACAACACCTGGCACATAGCCTACAATTAAACATTAATGTAACTGCAATTTTTATTTATAATAAGAGATAGTTCTTACTACTTACTCCCTGTTACCCTATATATGCTCTCTAGTAAGTATAAACAACTATTTTCTGGTATATACAAGACAGGTCAGGCTGCAAATCTCTGAGCCTCATTTGAGAACCAAAGTCCATCAGTCATTCTCAGCCATTCTCTGAATAAGAACAGCTGACGGTATCTTCAGTGAGGTCATTATTTTTAGCTTTGGAACTGTTAGAAAGCCTGCAGGGGATTTTCACGGCATTCAGCAAATTAGCAAAGGTCATCAAAACAAATCCACTTACTGAATTCATTGGCTTGAAATCCTATCAAACCAATGCTGTCATATTAAATTAAAGAACTTCCTACTGGCAATATTTCCATTAAAAAAGATAAAGCTGAATTGTGCTTAGATTTGCCCCATTGTTACTGCACTTTAAAATCATAAATTTTGATGACAAACAGACTTGTCTCCTATTTGCAACTCTCCTACCATATGGTTATGTGAATTTCTGCTAGTCCAAAATCCCTCATTTCTCCTCCTTTTCTGCCCAAGTTCAGGTACCATCTCCTTCCAGAAGCTATTCCTAAATTCTGCAACCTCTGATCTCAGCTCTGTTTAGCTCTTGACCCAGACAATTTTTTTTTCTTTTTAAAATTGGGTGGATGTGATTTTGACCCTATTCAGCCCTGGATAAATGCATTAAACATGACTCGATTAGGCTTCTACATTTTCACAGATGCCCTTAATGACACTCAGCTCTTCTTGGTTGATTATGCAAGCTTGTAGAATAGCCATCAGTAGGTATGACAGACCATCTACGCCAGGGGCTCTTGCCGACATTATAATGTTGAGCGCCTTGCTTCCCATATTGCCATAGATGTTTTGGAAGAAATGGTTGAGGGTCAGGTAATTAATCCATTTCTCTGTAAACTCTAAATTATGCCTTTGAATAAAGCCAGACCACAACATTGCTGGATCTTTCAGCAACACCATTTTGTATCTAATATGATTGCTTTACTGAATTTTACTTTGATTTTATGCCAAGGGACCACACTGATGGATTATGTTAAGAAAGAACTGGATGAAACTCAAGGCCCTCTTTCTGAGTACTTACTGAAGAATGCTATTGAACAGTTAATTAGGTTTTGTTTTATGGATAATACGAATCTTATAAGTTGATTGTGTTTACTTTGCCTTGGCCTTTAGAAAGCTGATGATAAATCTGGGGATCTCTTATATCAACCATATGGTTCACCCCTAAGAGCAGGTCTGGCTTTATAATTTCCCTTGCCACGGTCACTATAAATGCTTACTTTAATTCTTTTGCATTGAAAGTATTTTTATGAGGTACCTCACATCTTTTGTGGAATGAAGTGGAAATTAAAAATAAATTCTTGATCCATTTTTTCAGTGAATTACAGCAATTCTAGCTTGTGGACCATTATTTAGGAATTATTTCTTGGTTTGTATGCTCCTTTCACTGTCTTATGTCTCTACAATTTGATTTTAAGCCAGAAAATATTCTTTAAATTTTCTGATATCCCCCACATAATGGCAGCTCACAGAATCTTTAAACCAGACTTCGGTACACAGGTCTGCTTCTAAGTAACTAGTTATGTGATTTTTTAAAAAGCCTCAATGTCTTTGAGCCTCACAGGATTTCACTCTTCTCATTTCTATAGGAGAGAATTGACCCAAGTCTTCTTCAGTGTCCTCTCTGGTTTTAAGATTCTGTCATAAGTGCTTATGTTCTCTAAAAGTATTTTTGCCAGACACAGATATTGTAGGACAGATCTCACTTAATAAACTTCTCAAAGACATGACCAGGTGACCTATTTATTACAGAGAATGTTCATGAAAGGAAGGGCTCTGGCCAAGAGAGATTTGCTTATTTTTCCATTTAACAAAGAAGAGGACACTCCAAGACACTTGAGTTAGAATTTAAGCTGGAAGAACAATTACAGGTGGTAATAAAAACAATGTAGAAGGCCAAGGCCTTCTTAATTCTGTAATTTCACATATAATAAGCACTGATTTCAGTTCTTTTAGTACAAAAGAGACAGTGGGATACTGTTGAAGGATGACAGTTATGACCTAGTTTCAAGTCTCACACTGATCATTAATTAAACATTGCCTTTATCTATGTCCTTGATTTATCGTTAATTAAAAAGAAAATTACCTCCCCATATCTGTTTTGTGAGGGTCAAATAAGACAATGCTAAAGAATACCTTCCGATAAGTGCTGCACAAATACTGTAGATTATTGTGATCATTCCCTGAGAGCATGGTTGTGAATCAAGAAATGACACATGGACGGGCCTGGAAAGTGATTATGCTGAGTGAAATAAGTCAAGCAGAGACAGTCAAGTATCATATGGTTTCACTTATTTGTGGAGCATAACAAATGACATGGAGGACATTGGGAGATGGAGAGGAGTAAGAAGTTGAGGGAAATTGGAAGGGAAGATGAACCATGAGAGACTACGGACTCTGAAAAACAACCAGAGGGTTTTGAAGGGGCGGGGGGGGGGGGGCGTGGGAGGTTGGGGGAACCAGGTGGTGGGTAATAGGGAGGGCACGTATTGCATGGAGCACTGGGTGTTGTGCAAAAACAATGAATACTGTTACGCTGAAAAAATAAATAAAATGGAAAAAAAACCCAAAAAAACAATGAATACTGTTACACTGAAAAAATAAATAAATTAATTAAAAAAAAGAGAAATGACATCTGATGTCTCAGTGGGTATTTTGGGTTGCTTCTCTGACTGAACTATGTGATTTTGCAAAGTTGGTCATTAAGATGGCTGAAGAAATTTAGACTCTTGATGCTCTTCAAGTTTGTGAATGACCCAACAACATATAAATTCTCCACAAAATGCAAATTCAGTGGGTTTGAGGACAAAGGCCAATCAAGAGGTAGGTACCTACAGGGATGGAACCATGTCTGTTTTGTTCACTGAACATAAAAAATTGTATCAAATATTTTTGAATATATGGAAGGAATTGAATGATGAGGTATTCTCCCTGGCTGTGCAGCTTGCTCCCTTACTATATCAGTTAGGATATAGGATTCCAGGGTGTATTTCATAAAACTTAAAAATAATGACACAGAATTCTGAGATCACTTTGTCATGCCTATGTATGCTTGCTCATTATCCATTCTGCATCACTGCGCCAGGTATCATTGAAAAGAAGCTCGATATAGTTTTGCCAGAATCTCCTTTCCCAGGTTAGAGTTTTCCAAAGAGAGGGATTGGCACCAATGATGGAGGAGGAGAGGCCATTATTTTCTGGGAGCAATTGCTGCCAGATGCATGGGCAGTTTCTCCAATCTTTGTGTGTGCTCTTACTTCTTTCTATTAAAGCCTTTACTATACTGAGTGGTTCTGCTCTTCCCTTGACAGAATTTTGATTGGCAACAGCATCACAAATGTTAAAGTTGTGAATCTAAGTTTTAACTAGGTGCATTTATATACACAGAGTTATAATTAGCACTTTGGGGAAACCATAGGATTGTTTTAAGACATTTAGATTTTACTTAGTAAGCTATTGCTTTTCAGCATTCAGAAGTACCTTTGAGACTTTGGAAAGTCAAATGAAGTTTTCCAAAGTGTCTTACTTTGTTCTGTTAGAAGACCTGGTTCGATATGGCAAAGTTTCCCATAGGGTATTAGTTTGGGCTTTGCCACTTTTCTTTCTTTCTTTTTTTTTTTTTAAAGATTTTATTTATTTATTTGAGAGAGCAAGAGAGAGAAAGAGAGAGAGAGAAAGAAAGCATGAGCAGGGTGAGGGGCAGAGAGAGAAGCAGGCTCTCCACTGAGCGGGGTTTGATCCCAGGACTCCAGGATTGTGACCTGAGCCGAAAGTAGACATTTAACCCACTGAGCCACCCAGGTGCCCCTGGGTTTTGCCATTTTTTAACCCTGTGCATTTGGCAAATTCATTTAACTTTTCTCAGGGTTGGTGACTGTATCAGCATGATGGGAGTCATGACAACTGTTTTACTCTTCTTACAGGTTGTTGTGGGCCTCAAATGAAAATGTATGAATGTATTTCATATACGTATTGTATAAGTATATGTACATGTATATGTGTGCTATTATTCTCTACACTCAAAATTGGTCATATGCAAATCATAATGAAGATTGAAAAGGATTCAATAAAAGTAACTTCCAGAGCACGGCAGCATTTCTCTTCCCTTTGAAGATAAACATGTGATTATGTGCACACCCAGCTCCATGAGACCTAGCCTAGTTGGCCCTGTCAATATAAAGGGCAGTGGCTGAAAAAGACATCATATTGCAAGGCTGAAGCTCTGTGGACAACAATGGGAAAATCTATTGCTGCAATATGGATAGTTCTCCAACTGCTTGAGCCATAGTTCTGACCACCCTGGATGGAGGTGTAAGATTGCTCTCATAAGGTCACTGCTGTGATCATGATTTATCTTGAGGTAATTGGGCAGGGACAATTAAACATGTGTCTCAAAGCCACTGAAGTAACTTTTAATTCTACATAGTCATTGGCAGTGACACTATCTTGAAGTTATTGAATAAACATGGCTAGGATTTCACACATGCCATTTATTTAAAGAATAAGCTTTTTACTCATTGAACTGAGGCAAGACAGGGAACAAGGAAGAAGATCAGAACTAAGAGTTCAAGATTGTTGAGTGTCTTGGTGACACTGAAGACATTGTGTTCAATGCCTACGAAGCATTGCTATGAAATGCCGACATATGCTGTCTTGTCCTTCCTTGAGTAGTGTTCAAATTACTGGCATTTCATAGCTTCCTGATTCAAAACAGTGTTACATGCATATCTGCATCTGTTCTCTCTCTCTCTCTCACACACACACCCTCTCCATCCCTCTACCCAGTTTTTCTTTAATACTTCTGTCACAGCATATCATACTCCTGCATTATATTTCATATCAGTGACTCTTTTGATTACTTCCTGTTTCCCAATAATAGATGTAAGGTATATCTGGTTAGGGGTTTTGTTTTGTATAGAGCAATTCTTGATACCTGATAAGGACTACAGACAGTATGTGGGTGAATGAATAAGGTTATGAGTGTCTGAATTATTAACCAAGATTTTAAAAAAAATATTCTGATTGATTCTCCAAACTCCTGGTAGAGACTAGACTCTTAAGCCCACAATGATACTTTTTGAAAATGTATCGGGGGTGGGCCCCCCATTTTCCTTCCTTAATGAAATGGAAGGTTCATCTATAATTGTGCATGGGCCACAGTAGTTCAAAGCAAGAAATGGAGATTTCCTTCCTGAGAATTAGGGAGGGAAACTGAGGGACAAATTCTTGTCACATCGCTTTCTTGTCTATAAAGGAGGCTGAGCAATCATTTGCATGGTGCTTCATAGAACACAGAAAAGAATGCTGAAAAGTAGTCTGCTTGGCAGTGAGATGCATGGGAATAGGCTGCAACCAGTAGCTGTATTTAATCTGCCAAGGATAGGGAGAGTGATGTTCCCACAGAGTCTTTTCAAGTCATCCCAAGTGAATCTAAAAGGAATTGAGTCACTGGTCTGTGATCTTAACAAAAAAAAAAAAATGCAATGGACTTTAGCACTATGTTAAAATATCAACAGATTATTTCTCTTGTTGTTTTGTTGTTGGTCATGGTCTAGTTTTTGATAATCTGAAGTTCTTGAGACTGGCATTTGTGGATCTGTACAGACGCTATCTTAGGAATATAGCCTTTGGGGCACTATAATAAGTCATCCTGTCATCCTAGAAGTACTGACAGTGTCGGGAATGAGATGTGCATGATAATCACTTGTATATTATAGAAGAATCTGAAACCTGTGGGAACTCAGAAATAGAACCAAGAAGAGTGAGACAAGTAGTTGCTCCTGGCATTCTGTTATCAGTCAGCTCAAGAGCAGAGGAGAAGAGGGCTTCGATTGGTTGGTGATGTACAGAAAGATCAGCTTTTTAGGTAAAAGCCAAGAGAGATGGGAGAAAATGGTTAGAAATGAAGAGGAGAGAGTGATGACTACATTCCAGCAACAGTGGCAACAAGCAGAGTGATGACAGGTCTGACAAAACTGAGGGAAAGAAGCCCTCACAATGGACATGGAAGTTGGAAGTGTTCAGGATTCCGAGGGAGCAAACACTGGATTGCTCTGCACATTGGTCATAGTTGTGACCACTGCATACTGAATAAAGTATGTTAAGCACTGTACCAGGCAATTTAGTTTTGTCTTAATGAGCTCCCATAAAGATTTATACTCTCTTTATTCTGTTTTTATCTTTTAGCTCTCCATGATTCCCCAAATCCTCCTCTGGTGCTCAGTGGACCACAGTCTAGCATAAGCAAAATCTCCTCTATCCTCAGTGTCCTGGTCCTCACCACTTGCTTCCACTAAAACCTTGCTTTCCCTTGCAAACACAGCTTACCCAATAGCCCTCTCAAAATACTGGTTGTTTTTCCTTCTACACCTCTGGGGTTGGGTCTGGGAGTTGCATTAAGTGATGTTTGTTCCTCCTTTCTAAAAACTTCTAACTTTGATTGTCATATGATCTTATTGTTGTCTTCCCATCCAAGATTAATTCTTTTCCTTTCTCTGTATGTTTAGCTTTTTTTCACCTACATGTTCCTGGTTTAATTTTTTGTGAATCCAATACACATAGATTATTTTTCTATACACCAGACTTTAAATTTTTGATCTCTCCATAATGATAATTTCCTCCATTTTACCTTATTTATAAGGGTAGACCTGACTGTCTAAGAAAGAACTTACCACAAATAAGAGGCTTCCCCTATGAATTCTATTGGACTGATGTGTAAGACTCGGAGCTGGTGTCCTATGTCATCATTGTTATGTTTAAACCCGCTGCATGCATTCATATGTCTATACATATTCCATACACAGCTTATCTGGGCTCAGGTGAGCTTGTCTTGACCGGGTGGTTTGCTTTTTTAATGATCTCCGTTTTGGCAAGTAAACATAGTTTCTGAGACCTCTCTCAGCATGCTTTGATTTTAGCTTTGGTTACTTTTATCATAGCACTTACAGTCCTATTATTATTGTTATCATCATCATGCAATTATTATTGGTATTATTATTCAATCCTAAATGGAACAGAACTTAGAAAATTTCAATATTGATTATGCATGAAATTCTCTTCAAAGTAAAACTTTAAGAAAAATGACTATGACCTGGTATCACAGGAGCAGAAGGATACTTCTCTTTATTAAACTTCATGCAACCTAGGAAGAAAGTTTAGTTTTATTATAACTATAAATATTGGTTAGGAACTGTGAAAATTTAACAATGTCAGGCTTGACCCTTTGATTATCTACTAGCTTAAAGGCTTAATGTGAAGAATCCGAAGGACAACAGGGAGAGTATTACTTTTTATTTCTTGGAGAATTTCCTAATACTTCCAATAAGATCAGATGACAATTATGTAAAATATCTTTTCTCAAAATAATAAGGTAGAATTTTGGCATGAATAACATGTTTAAATTCAGAGATGAAGAGATAAAATGATGACATCAATAGTGGGACATTACAGGTCGAAAACCCTTATAACTCAGTAACTGGATACTGAATGAATACAGGTGACTTAGAACCCATCACCATGGCAGTCAGGAGGGAGGAAGGTGATGAGGAAGTAGTCACTGAGGATCTGGACAATGACTGAGACCTTGAAACTAATGACTCTTGGTCGAATTATTACTGATCCCCAATGAGGAGACTAGGTTACATTAAATGAGAACTCTGCCAAGAAAATGCCTTGTCTTGAGTTGTAAAAACATGCTTACTTAACTGAGTACACATTTTCAAAAAATTGACACATGAATTATGTAGAAAGGGGCTTTCATCCCTCCGCCCAGGAAGTCACTCACAAAAAATTAGTGCTTACAGACATCATGAAGATCAGAGTGTGAACCCCTTATACCTGCCTTTGCTTCCTGGGAAGCTAGAGCTTCAGCACCTCGTGAGAAATAGTTATGACTGTATCTCTGAATCATGAAAAAAGAATAAGTAATTTTTAGAATTCTCTGTTGAGAAAGATTCACATCAAAATATTAAATTAAAGTCTGGCAGACTCGGACTCTTCAGAATGACTCATTAAGTCCCAGGTCTTTAGGTAGCTGAGGTGTAAATGTTGCTCCTTCCACTAAAATCGTCTAGTTAGTAGACAGAGTCAAGTAAAATCATTAGAATATTCTTCATTATTTTCTCCATTATTGAGATTAAATCTTTTCTGTATACAAAATATTTGCTCATCTATTTTTTTAAAGATTTTATCTACTTATTTGACAGAGAGAGATCACCAAGTAGATAGAGAGGCAGGCAGAGAGAGAGAGAGGGAAACAGGCTCCCTGCTGAGCAGAGAACCTGATGCGGGGCTCGATCCCAGGACCCCGAGATCATGACCTGAGGCGAAGGCAGAGACTTAACCCACTGAGCCTTCCAGGCACCCCTGCCCATGTATTATTTTTAAGGTGGGTTTAAGGGTACTAATGACATACTGTATCTGGGAATCTTCCACATATGAAAAGGTAGGCCACAAATGTTACATACCCCAAGTACTTTACAAAGTCCAAGCTGTTTGGGCTTCAGTGTTTGAAAGTTATTCAGGTCACCTGAAAATGACTTTTCTGCTTTGGTTAACTTAAAACTCAAAACTCACTTGAATCATGTGCTGAACAGCCAGTGTGACAGGGCTTTTAGCTAATTATTTAAATCTCAGTAGGAAACAAACAGCCTGGAAATGTAAAATGTAGATTGAGGCAGACAGGTGAGACAGGTTTTTTTGTTTTTTGTTTTTTGTTTTTTTTTACTTCAGATTCTTACTACTCACTGTGGTCCATGGACCAACAGCATAGGTGTCCCCAGGTAGCACAGGAGGAATGCAGACTCTCAGGCCCCAGCACAAGCTCATTAAACTAAAATGAATTTTTTTCCATTTTATTTATTTTTTTTCAGCGTAACAGTATTCATTGTTTTTGCACAACACCCAGTGCTCCATGCAAAACGTGCCCTCCCTATTACCCACCACCTGTTCCCCCAACCTCCCACCCCTGACCCTTCAAAACCCTCAGGTTGCTTTTCAGAGTCCATAGTCTCTTATGGTTCACCTCCCTTCCCATTTTTTAGAAAAAGATTTTATTTATTTATTTGACAGACAGAGATCCCAAGTAGGCAGAGAGGGAGGCAGAGAGAAGGAAGCAGTCTCCCCGCTGAGCTGAGCAGAGAGCCCAATGCAGGGCTTAGATCCCAGAACTCTGAGATCATGACTTGAGCCGAAGGCAGAGGCTTAACCCACTGAGCCACCCACGTGCTCCTAGAACGCATTTTATAACAAGATCCCCATGAGGACGTGAAGGTTTGACAAGTCGGGGCAGGGAGCATATCATACAGGTAAGGGGTGTCCACTCTGCTACTTTCTAAGGTAAGAACAGAAACCCTTGGGCTCTAGTCAGTGGGATTTTCTTTGTTGGAATTGCAGGGCTATCAATTAAAGAACTGGGAATACAATCTATTTGAAATCAATGCGATCACCTCCTGGGAGTTCTGTGACAAATCTGCTCTTTTACACAATCAGATGATTGCAGTCAGGGTGCAGGGAGATGAAGATGAATACTGAAATCACTGTATTATTTTTTTGTGGTTGAAACAAAGTATACTTGATTTTGGTTTGATAAGCCATTCCTGTGAAAGCCTTATTGCTGTGCATTCATTCAAATATAAATTTTAACTAGCTTTTTCCTTTTCTTTTCATGTTAAACATGAAAGCAAATGTTACTAAAGCAGCCAGTGTGCACACCACTCTCTCCCAAGTAGATAACTCCATTCCCCACAATATCATCATACAAATTAATGTGTCATCGATTGCATTCATATTAATGCATGGTATATGTATTGGGTTTTTAGAATAGATAAGTGTCTTGTAACAACTTAACTTATTACTACATGGCTTTCAATGTCTGGTTGAAGCACTTAATTCCAGTGAAATGCAGGGTCCATTGGTCTACTATTTATTTCAAGGCATGCACTTTCAAAGGAAAAAAAAAATAAAAGGAGCCTTTTGCCAGAGGGGATAAAGAAAAGAATAGCTTAAATTTTCTCCTTTGATCATTTCAATGATTTCTTTCTTTGAAAAATCATGCTATTTTCTGTTCTTTGCTGTACTTTTTTCTCTCAGTTCTGTTTCCATTTAGTTTCCCATTTAGAGAACTGGGTCTATTAGAAAGAGAGGAGAAAAAATTCAAAGCATTATAGCCTTAATGCAGTGCCTGTCAAGCTTGACTGCATATTGAAATCACCGGGGAGCTAAAAATGGTTGTGCAAGGGCCCAGCTTCCACAAATTTGGATGGTATTATCCAGGGTGGGGTCATGGTATCAACATTTTACAATGCTTTTCTAAGTAGTTTCCATGCCAAGTGTGGAGTCCAACATGGGGCCTGAACTCACAACCCTAAGATCAATACCTGAGCCAAGATCAAGAGTCAGATGCTTAACTGACTGAGCCACCCATACACCCCATGGTATCAATATTTTGAAAGCTCCCCTTAAAAATCTTTGATCTTAAAAGTAAGAATAAATCAAGTTATATGAAAACTAAATTATACATATTATTACAGTTCATATATGGATGTGGTTCAGGGAACAATACAAGTCAAGACCTCCCAAGAGAATATGTCCATTTCCAAGACTGCAGATGTTCACGCATCCATATGATGAGTACAGAACAGACTTTGAAACTACAGCCCCACTACAGTCAGTCAGGCCTAATGCCATATGAAAAGGATTTGGGAACTAGTATCTGTAGCCATAAAGGATTTCTGACCATTGGGTCATCTGTTGCAATTATAGAAATGACCTGGTGAAATAATAGTTGTTCTTTAAATTAGATCAATATTTAGTTTAGTTGACAAGAATGTCAGAAAATAAATGCCCATGTAGAAGATGAAACGAGACAGATTCAGTATAGAGAAGGATCAGTTAAAACCTGCTCTGTTCTCAGGTGTCTACTTTGTGTTCAGATATAACATACCTAAAAACCACCCTACTCACACACAGTGGGGAAACTCGAGAGAAGACTTTTCTTAAGACGCTATAATATAAGGGCTAAGTCTTAGACTTTCAAGTCAGATTGCTTAAGTTCAAATATCATTTGGACCATTATCATTTTGTGACTTGAGGCAAATTACCACCACGGCACTTTGATTTTTTCCTCTATAAAGTAGGATAGAACAATAGGGTTTTGGTGAATATACAGTAGGATATCTTGTTAGGTGCATGGCCCATAATGTATAATCAATAAATATTAGCTATCATTATTATTATTATATTATTATTCAGTTTGCATCTAAAGTGAACCAAAGCTCTTCTAGTTCTAGGAGATTGATGTTCCATTATAAAATGTGTCTATGGGGCGCCTGGGTGGCTCAGTGGGTTAAAGCCTCTGCCTTCGGCTCAGGTCATGATCTCAGGGTCCTGGGATCGAGCCCCCCGTCGGGCTCTCTGCTCTGCGGGGAGCCTGCTTCCTCCTCTCTCTGCCTGCCTCTCTGCCTAGTTGTGATTTCTCTCTGTCAAATAAATAAAATATTAAAAAATAAAAAAACAAAATGTATCTATAAGTATTTGGTTAATACCTAAAGCATTTAGGCAAAATGATAAGCTTTATTTTGACTTCCTCTGAGGAAGCTAGTAGTCATCCATCATAGCAGTAAGGAGAGAATAACTTTCTAGAAATCCGAATTGGTAAATCAGAGATCTTGTGATCAATCTACAGGGCCACTTACCCATATATGGATAATAAATTGCCTACAGGATTGAAGTAAACAGCCAAAAGGCTAACTTTATAGTCAAGTTGATTGTAAAGCTAATTTTCATGAAAGGACTCCATTCCTCCACTGGCTTTTATTTTATAACTTTAAAGGATCAGAGACTTTTCACAAAGAGTGCTTTTTCACAGTTTCAAAGAAGCCGCCTGGAAAAAGGAATAAATTAATTCAGAAAGTATTCCTTTCTTCACTACACCCACCCCTCTGCTCATCAAAAAAGCTACAGGCACTAAAATTCATTAACATTTCCATGAACATAAATGTGAAATATTCATTTTCATTAAGTAGCCTACTGAATATGGCAAAATCAAATTTATCTAAGGAGATATCCAATGCTGCTAATTTCCTAGACAATGGGGACATAAAGCAAGGGAAGCCATGAATCATTCATGAAGTTCAATTTACTTTTGTTATTTTTGGTGTTTAGCATCCATAAATAGACAGTGTGCAGCATGTTGTAGATGCTATTTTTAAATTATTTCAGATCAGAATTAATGATTTGGCAAGAAGCAATAAGGTAAGAATGATTCAAAGGCTTTGCTTATAATTATCCTATATTTCATATTTTTCTTGTGAGTGTATGTTCATGTATTCATAGCATTTTCCCTATATTCTAATATCCTTTATAAATCACAATCACTTTAGAACCAGTATTTTAGCAAGCACATAAAGTAATTTGTTGGTGATGTAACTAAATTAAATAAACCCTCAGAGTCTTAGATTTTAGGGCTTAAAGACATCTTTAAGGTTGTATAATTAACTGGCCTCTCAAAGAGGAATCTCTTTTTTACATTAATACTGGTAGGTGGTCATTTCCAATTAATTGAAAAGTCTCTGTGGGATGGGATGTCTTTCTTTTTTTTCTTTTTTTTTTAAAGATTTTATTTATTTATTTGACAGAGAGAGAGATCACAAGTAGGCAGAGAGGCAGGCAGAGAGAGAGGAGGAAGCAGGCTCCCTGCAGAGCACAGAGCCCGATGCGGGGCTCGATCCCAGGACCCTGAGATCATGACCTGAGCTGAAGGCAGCGGCTTAATCCACTGAGCCACCCAGGCACCCCTGGGATGTCTTTCTTTAGTAAGGACATATTTCATGAATGGTCAACTTTGTTCACTGCAAATATTTCTCTTACATTCTACATACGCCCTCCTGTAACTTCTGCCCACCTGTGTGCTTGGTTGCTACTGTATTGTCAGGATTTACTTTGCACACAGAACCACATATGGTCACCACTTAAGAAATGCTAGTTGAATTGAATTAAATGGGTTCAAATCAAGCACTCTGGTTGTGAGTTCTGTCATCTTGACTGGCGTGCCCAGATGGTTGGTCAAACATTATTCTGCATGTTCCTGTGAGGATATTTATGGATGAGAATAGCATTTTAATCAGCAAACTGAGTAAGTAGACTGTACTCCTTAATGTGACCCGGCCTCTCCCAATCAGTTGAAGGCCCTAACGAAACAAAAAGATTGACCATCTTCAGAGTAGGAAAGAGTTCCTTCTGCATCACTATCTTTGACTGGGGACAATCAGTTTTCTTCCTGTTTTCAGGCTCAAATTGAAACATGGCTCTTCTTGGATCTCAAGCCTGCTGGCCTTCCAACTAGAACCACACCATCAAACTCTTCAGTTTGCTGACTCATGCTACAGATCTTGGACTTATCCACTTTCATAACTGTGTGAGCCAACTTCTTATAATAAATTTCTCTCCTCCTCTATCTATCATCTATCTATCTATCATCATTTATGTGTCATTCGTTACGTTTCTCTAGAATATCCCAACTAATACACTGGGCAACACCAAACATAACGTTTCTCTTTTATATGATAGCATTTAAAACATTTGGAAATGGCTGTTATGCCACCCTAAAATTTTCTTTCCAGATATCTTGGTCTTGTCCTCTGAAGGAAATTATCTTAATATGGCATTAAGAACTGGACACATTTCTTTACATGTGGCTTTACCAGCAGAGACTTTTGTAGAACTGCTCCTATCACATGTCTGGATGCTATACTTATTTTGATTTTATTTCAAGGTATTAAATAAAGCTTAGCATTTCACTTCTGCAAACATCACATTTTCTCAGGGTATTTTTCCATAGCTAAGTTGGACTGCTTTATTAGGTAGACACATTTTTCTTATCACTTGCTCTATTTTGGACAAGGAAACAATTTTATTTTGGAAATAATCCAACATGACTATGGCTTGACATTATGTATACATGGTGTTACTATCAAGACATTTAAATCAATACAATGACAATATTCTGAAACTAAGAGATCGAGTAGATAGTTCACAAAATCGAATATGTTAACACAACGTCTAAGTTAAAAATTTCCCAACCATTTTTTAAAAAGAAACAAGCATAAAAATGACCAGGTATAATTAAATGCTACTTTTTTTGATAAACTGATTGTGGTTTAGGTAGGAGGGACTTGGATAGTTAATGATTCAAGTGAAGGCCCCCTCCACCCCCACCCCACCATTGATAGTAATTCATCATATTTACCAGTCTGTCAAAATCCTTCAAGTAATTAAAACATTCTTTTTCCCTAACTGGATCTTGGTTGACACACTTACAAACCTACATTTTTGAGTTAGTCTTAAGGCATGAACATAAAACTGTACAAATGAAAGAATATTTCGTTGCACATAAAAAAGAATCTCTGCCTTAAATTTTATCTGAAGTAATTAGAATCAGACTTATCTTTTAAAATGCGAAAGACTGGAAAAGTTTGGAGCCAAAAAATTTAACAAACACAACCCACAGGTACTTATTGTCAGGTATGAGACTAGGTTTTCATTATTGTGTGGTGAACAAAACTTCCCTTCATGGAGTTTATACTCCACGGAAAGGAAAAAAAAACAATAAACACAGAAACAAACACTACTAAGTGCTATTTGGGAAACTAACAGAATTTTTAAGGAGAATATGGGTTCCTACTTTAGTTTGGATTCTCAGGAAAGCCTTTATAGGAGGTATTATCATAGGTGGAAACTATAGGATAAGAGGAAATCACCATAATGGGGAAAAGCATTTCAACCAGAAGCAACAAGATGGTGAAAATAATGAGACAGAAGAAAGCTTAGTCTGCAAGAAACAAAGAATCTGTGGTGTTGGGAGTTCAGTGTACTAAGTAAGGGAAAGATGGCTATAGATGAGAGTGGAGATATCAAAGGAGGGCAGGTCACCCAGAAGCTTGAAGGTTATATTAAGAAGTATGGAGAGTTTTCTTGGTGCAATGGGAAATCTTTGCAGATTTTTAAAGCATAGAAGTAATATGATTCAATTTACATCCTCCAAAGATCACTCCGGCTGCTGGGTGAAGAATGAGTTGGAGAGAGTCAGGAGTGAAAGCAAGAAGACCAATAAAAAGATGGCCACGGGGGCGCCTGGGTGGCTCAGTGGGTTGGGCCGCTGCCTTCGGCTCTGGTCATGGTCTCGGGATCCTGGGATCAAGTCCCCTATCGGGCTCTCTGCTCGGCGGGGAACCTGCTTCCCCCTCTCTCTCTCTCTGCCTGCCTCTCTGTCTACTTGTGATCTCTCTCTGTCAAATAAATAAATAAAATCTTAAAAAAAAAAAAAAGATGGCCACGATGATCCAGTTAAGAAGTAATGGTGGTTTGGTGGCAGTAAGGCTGGAAGAATGGTGGGAGGGTTTGATACATATCTTGCAAGTAGAATGGATAGTACTTGACAATAGATTGGATGGGAGGAGTGTGAGGGAAATGTTAGACACTAATCCCAGGATGCTGGTTGGATAGTGTGATTAAGAGACTAGAAAGGAAACTCATTTGGGAGAGAAAAATTGATAGTTAAGTTTTGAGCAAATTAAATTTAAAATGTCTTTGAAATATCAAGATAGATACGCTAAAAAGAGTGCTATGTATCAGTTTGGGGTTTCGAAGATATTGGAGCTAGAGTTATAAATTTGGAGATTATTAGAATAAAGACGGTACATAAAGAGAGGCCCTTTGTGACCCTACTGAAAACACTATCAGTGGAGGTGGGAGATGGATAAGCAGGTTCCAGATTACAGTGGGTTAAGAAGAAGTTAGACAACAGACAAGACATAGACCAATCTTTAAAGCAGTTTGGAGATCAAGAAAGCAGAGGGATTAGAAAAAGCTTAAGAAGAGATGTGGGCATAGGGCAGAGGTGTTTATGATGAGAAGAGTTTTCAGGCTGTGAAGAGAGGTAGCAGACAGGGTGAGCCTAAAGGTCTAGGAGAGCAAGGGTAGTAGTGTGTTGTGAACTTGAGAAAATCAATTCCTAGAGGAGGCAGAGTTGGAATCCTGAGCACAGGGGTCAGGTCAGTCTATACAGGGAATAGAAGTACCTCTTTCTTTGAAATACAGGGGGCTAACTCAGCATAGTGAAGATACAAGGAGGTCTAGAAGATAGATGAGACCACTAGGAGATTTCAGGCCTGAAATGGCTTCTACCTTTTTGGGTTATAATGAGAGGTAACACTATCTGCTGAGACTTTCCTCATTTATTACTGCAGGGAATGGGAAAAGGTGCTTGTATCCTTCACAACTATTACCGCAAGCCCTTTGTATACCTCCAGGAAGCTTGTGGCTATCAAGCTTTCACATGATAGCTTTATTGATTTCTAATTCTAAATCCTCTTAATACTAAATTCCTTGATTGCATTTTCTTTTTGCCATTAACTCATTTTATAGCATCCCAGGACCAAGAAACCATTAATGGGCTCCAGGTTCAAGTAAATTTTCAATTTTACAAGCCTTTATGGCCTTTCCAATTTTACTTGACTAGATGACATTAAAGTAAAGCAAATCTCTTTAATTTGTCTTGAAGGACATAACCAAGAAAAATATTTCCCTATCCTTGGGATGGTAATAGAAGAGAACATAAGCCAGTAAATTTTGTAAGGTCGGAAAAGTTTCCACTCTGTTGGTCACAAAAGTGTGATTGCAGCAATTTTATGTTGGCAGACGTCTGCTTTATCATTCTTATTTCCCGACTAATACTAGAGCTTCTCATTTGTAATCACTTTAAAGCTCAGTTATAGTCTTCATAAACTGTCAGTTCAGGGAGAGCTATTCCAGCAAACAATGCAACACAGTTCTCTTCATGAAGAGTTAAAAAATAGATGACTGACAGATTCAGTTTTATTGGTGCTTAGCAACATATCAATTGTGTACACGGGCAAAACCAAACAAAGCTCATTCAAACTCTGTATTATTGCCATATGTTACTTACTTACTTGAAGTTATTATTCTTAAGCTTTAAAATCTCTTTAAAGTG
Organism: Meles meles; assembly: GCF_922984935.1. Classification (NCBI taxonomy): domain Eukaryota; kingdom Metazoa; phylum Chordata; class Mammalia; order Carnivora; family Mustelidae; genus Meles; species Meles meles. Next base: position 29,250,146 of record NC_060067.1, read on the forward strand.
GTTAATTAAAAAGGGATACATTTTAAGTAAAATATTAAGCTAAGCCATGCTGTCCTTTGAGGCCTCTGAATTTTTTTTTAGGTTAACTTCAATGGAATCAAGGACTACTTGGTTTCCTGCATCCACAGGCTACCCTCTCTCCACAACTGCAATCATCTGACCTTTGATCTAAAGGCGAAGTTCTGCTTCAGCTTCTGAGATCTAGTCTAACCTTTATCAGGGATAATTTTAGGAAATATAGACAAGCATTTGGTTGATTCAGCATCCTAAACCTTGCTGAGAGTGGTTCCAATTGGTGTTACGCTTCTAATCATTTATGTTCTGCTGCCATGCTCTCTTAGTGATTGCAAGGGTTCTGTGATGAAAAGTATATATCATCTGGGTTTGAATCCCCACTATATCAATATCCTGCCCTGTGGTCCTGAGCAAGTTATTTAATTCTCTGAGGCTCAGATACATACTCTTTCAAATGTTGTTATGAATACTTACGTTACAGAGGTGTTATACTAATATCTAGCTTTTGTCTGGCAAGTCGAAGAAAGTTCTGTTTTTTACCCCTTCTCCCAGGTTCCTGCCGTCATAGACTCTACATTGCACCAGTTCTCCAGGCCTGAGTTTTTGCTCTCTTTTAGGTAAATATCTTTAGGTACAAGATTTCTGTGAACTGCTATTGGATTACTTTGATGACGGTCACCATCTGCCTGCATTCCTACATATTAGCTGATTTTAGGGTCCTAGTTACTATGCCACACCGATCTATCTGGACAACTGATTGCATCTTAATGAATTCTCTCAATGATTATGATATATTCAGGTCATTCCCTTTTGCCTTACATCATATTTATGATAACTTTGGACTATCAGGTTGCTTGGGCTACCCCATCCTTGCCCTGCAAAAGTTATGTTTAATTTCTGCTTCATTTACAGGTATTTTTTGGTCATTATATGATATTATAAATGGACCTAAAAGTCAACTGTTTTCGAAATATGAACAAAGAAAATCCCCTGTTTAAACAAAAATATAAAACTATGATAACAGGAAAACTTGATATGCTTTATAAAATAAAATGTATATTTTGTGAGAAAATGCTTCTAATTTTAGGACTTGCAATCTACAATACAGAAACAATTCAAGTTAAAATCGATTGCTTCTTTAAAAAATTGATTACGTCTTTAAATGAATGGTGTAAACCAGAAAATCTTGGAATTTCAAGAGGTTGTCAAATCCTAATGCTGACCAGCACAGAGCAAAGGTAACAATTAGCAGATCCAAAGGAAGAGGGGTCAAGTGTAAAAGCTAACCTGTATGAATGATTAATGAATTCATCCTTCTCTTTCTATATAAGTTCTAACAGTTAAAGTTCAGCCTAATTTTATTATACATCACTAGCCATTAATAAATAGTTGGGTTCGTATTCCATTTCTGTGGTTGGAATTTGGTTGTCATCAGCATTTAAGCCAAAAGTCACCAGCAATACTTTCTTATATTAGCATCTTTCAACCGACTTACTTATACCATGTATTTTAAAATTAGAATATTAATTAAAAAATAGCTCATGAATGATCTTGTTCACTCCAGGTTTAGTGGGAGTAGATCAATGTGTATGTCTAAATATACATCTCTTTCTACATAAACATCTTTCTACATTTCTATTTATTCTATTCATATTTCTACATAAACATCTTTATTTTTTTCTAAGCCTATATATAATAAAACTAGAAAATTAATGGAATTGTCTAGTAATCAGACACTGGTGAATACATTTATTCTTTAATAATACTATAGGGTCACTTGGAATTTTCCTTTGCCATTTGCTGTTTAGATCTAGAACTATTTTGGATTACTAAATAAATATCTATTTCTCACATTACATTAAGCCATGTTATAATGCTCTGAATTACCTGCTGTCACTGTTCTGTGACCCCGAAAACCAGGAAATTGCCTAGGCCTGATAATCATAATAAATGGGCTCAACTGCTTGTATGTTGATGGCTGAGAAACAGTGAAAGTCAATAAGAATAAATATTAGTGACTAAAATATTCTAATTGTTAAGAAAGCAGTCAATGAAAAACAGCCCAAGAAGACAAACAAAAATCAGTCACTAGACTCAAAAAACATCAACTCTTTGGCCCAAAGCACAAGCCTCATGAATACCATTTATCATCCTGTTCTTCCCGTGAAGAAAGACACATGTGCCCAAGACTCTAACATAGTGTTTTTCTAAAAGATAAGAATTTACAGTGATTCAGGTGCACAGACTGTAGAACCAAAAACAATCTCACAAGGTCTTTTCATATTAAAATGTTTTTCCTCTCTTATTAATGCAGCTTGGATATTTGAAGTCCTTGGGGGAAACTCCACTCTAAGGAGAAAAGCATGAGTTCATAAATTGTCCAGCTAAAATAAGTAGACTTTCTCTAATGGTTCAAAAATACAACTGCATTGAAATGACCCTTGAGCCACCAATGTGAGAGAAGACATCATTAGACTGTGAATCTCTTGAAAAGTTGGCAGGGGAGTGTAGCTAAAAGTATCCCAGTACCAATTACTCAGTGCAAGGTTGAATTTAATTGGGTCAAGCAAGCATCCCTCTTTCTCATTCCCCTGTCCAAGGAACTCACAACTTTCAATCTCCAGAGTGCAGTTCTGTTCATCCAGAGGATATCTTCGTAGGTCCATCATACATGCAGCTGTGGTTGTGATCCTATCAGGATGAAAGAGAGAAAAGATAGCTTCATAAGGATGATGACTTTCATTTCCAGGATTCCCAGCTCCAAATCATGTTCACCAGCTGACATCAAAATCTTGTGATGAAAATTTGTGAAGGTGAGCAGATTAAGTTCAAGTCTTTTTTTTGCTGCCTACTAGGTGTGAGCTGGTTCTAGCTTATTAATCTCCATAAGCTTAGGTCCCCTCATCAATCAAAACACCTACTGCAAAGGATGGCTGTGAGAAGTAAAAGAGATAATGTGTTCAAAGCTGCTAGCCTGGTACCCCATACTTAGTCAGTGCTCCACAAATGATGGTTATGTTACAGCTGTTATTATTCCATGGTCCTTCTTATTCTTACTAGCATCTAGCAATGTCTGTGACAATATTTACAGCAAGTTCTGGCCTTATGAGTAGGAGGAAATCAACACTATGCATCAAAATCTATCTCCCTCTCCTGCTATAACCTAGTAATAAAACAACAACAAAAATGACATGAATTATAAAACCCACCTTCTATGACATTTGGGGCCTCACATTCCCCACTTTTAGAGAGATTTGTTGGATTCATCTCTGAGATCCTCATCTACCTATACTCAGCAGGTAACATATAACCAGTAAAGAAACACTATCCTAGGATTGGCGTTCATACCGTATTTACCAGCTTCTGCTCTCCACTCAGCTTATTTGTTTATGCAAATCCCAGGACCTTGACTCTAGTATCCTACTAGGGTTTCCATTATCTGTCCATTTTCTCTTGCCTGTACAAGTTTCTTAGAATGTGGAGTCTGAGAGTAACTTAAATTCCTGTGGTTAGTCCATGCTTGCAAACATTTAGTATCACTTTGGAATTGACAAAGTACTTTTCTTAAAAAAATATTACATGATCCTTCTCCAAAAGTAATGTGTAATCGTAATTTAAAGAATTTAAGAGATTCAAATTTAGTTGTGTTTCCTTTCTACCTTAATCCCCAAGAACTACAACATTGGACATTTTCCATAAATACTCTGTATGCAAAAAAAGACACATATGTCTTCTTAAGGGGAAACGTCTTAGATAGCAAGCTACCATGTTCCCTGTTCTGAACCTTGCTTGTTTTCATTAACAATGCATCTTGGATTTGGTTCTATGTCAGCAAATAATAAGCTGTCTTAAAAAAATTTACTACAGTAGGTTCAGCTGTATGGAATAATAATAATAATAATAATAATAATAATAATAATAACAACAACAACAACAACAACAACAATTTATTTTTCCAGTCACACTTCAGTGGGCATTTACGTCATTTCTTATTTTTTTACTTTTACAGATGAAGATGCTCTGAATATATTGGTATACTCTACTATCTCTGATTATATCTCTTGGCTGTTTCTAGGAAGGGAATTTTTAGAAAAAATGGTATGTACACTTAAAATTATGCTACATCACCCTTCACAGAGGTTGTGCCAATTTACACTCCCCCATCAACAGTATATTTATTCAACAAACTATTTCTCTAACCTATGTTTTTTGTGGCTGCTAAGACAAGTTATTATTTTGGTCATTTGTGCTAACCTAACTGTTACCTTCTTAAAAACATTATTAAGAAATACACTAGCTGTTTCCATTTTCTCTTTGGCTTTCCTTACCAAAAGAAAGAAAGTTTAGGGGCGCCTGGGTGGCTCAGTCCCTTGAGCAGCCGACTCTTGATTTTGGCTCATGTCATGATCTCAGGATCCTGAGATCACCCCATGTGGGGCTCCATGCTCAGTGGGAGGCCTGATGTAGTTTCTGTCTCTCCCTCTCCTTCGGCTCTTCCCCCAACTTGTACTCTCTCTCAAATAAATGAATAAATCTTTTTTTAAAAATGAAAGTTTACCAAGGTGAACATTTGCATGTTTCCTTTGAAGCCTCTCTTAGACAGGATGTTGTTCAATTTAATCAGATTTATTGGAGCATTATATAAGAGCAAAAGGAATTTCAAAATTCAATTAAAAATTTCTTCAAGGTATTTTACAAAAAATATGAAGACTAGTTGTATTCCAGAATTTAGCCCATAAAAGTATTTTACTAGATGCCTTATTCCTCCCCACTCCCATATCACATGAATTAATTTTTTCACTTAATAATATATCATGAATATCTTTTGTTGCCAGAAAATACAATTCCACAACATTATTTTTATGGCCTGCATAATATCTCAAAACACCCTCAATAAGATGACACAATGAATATTTAAAATGCTTTAAAAATCACCTATCTACTTCACTATATTCTTTGTTTAATAGCTGCTTATGAATTAAAAATTCAGGAGGATATGATCATTCCCTAGAAATTAATAGTGTGGCCAGCCCTATGATCCCATGATTTAGCCAGTAATTCTCAACCAGGGATTATTTTCCCCTACAAGGACATTTGGCAATATCTGGAGACATATATTTGACCATCAGACTAGGAGCAGAGTCTTGCTACTGGCATCCAGTGGGTAGAGGCCAGAGCTGCTGCTAAAACATACAGTGCCCAGGATAGCACCCAGCAATAATGAATTACCTATTCCAAAGTGTCAGTATTGCCAAGGTTGAGTAACCCTGCTACCATGGTGGTTTTCAAATATTTTTCCTCTTAGGACAATTTTAATAAAATGAAATCTTCCAGAGAACCTCAATATATAAAATAGAAATGAAATGAAACCTTGTTTTGTTAATATAAAATTATCTTATAAATTCAAATGTTATTTTAATGGGCACAGAAATTTGAAGGCAGGGAGTACAATGAGAATTATGGTCTTAAATCTCTCCAAGCACCAGCTATTTTTGTGTTGAGTTTTATTTGTATAGTATCAAACTATCCTCATAAAGAAGGAAACATTTGCTTCTAAAATCTTACTTGACTGGCCATGGGTTTCCTTGAATTGGGGGGGAACGCCCAGGTGATAAAGGAACCTCCTCTATACTCAATCACTCCTTTGCGAAGGTTCAGATACATCTGTAGATGGTTGGACTCTAGTAGGTGTTTAATTATGGATTAAAGGGGAGCTTTACTTGTTGCTTTATGCTCTGCATAAGTTAATCTGGTAGTAAAAGTTAATACTATGATGAGTCTTGAATGCATTAAAATGTAGCATAGGATTCATTACAGTGTGCATGCTTCTTATTATAGTTTAAAATTATAATATTTAAAAATGAAATTAAAATCAAATACTTATGGAACTATGGGAGATCTTTAGGAATACTTGAGAGCATCATTTGAGTCCTGTTGGTCAGTCTATCGCATTTAATTCACCTCATTTCCAGACATGTGTCCTCAAGTGAGTGAACCACATCATATCAGAATAAGGAAATGAATTATTCTGCATTGAAATCTTTTGTTGAACCACTGATTCACAAGTTGTGAAGCTCTGGAATTTTTACAAAGCAATTTGAAAAACCAACAAAGCATTGTATATAAATGAACAACAAATGTTTCATGGGTATGTGTACTAGAGTTGTGAGTGATTTAAAAAAAAAAACCTTTTGTAAAGCATAACTGAATTTACTGTTGCTGTTTATTATGATCAATCCATTTAGCAATCAATAGATTTAATATCTAATTGATAATCACCTTGTTGTACAGTTTTCATTACACCAGAGGCTTGCTCACAATCTGATGATCTTTCAACTAGTATCACCTGGACCAGTTTCCTTCTGCTTCAAGTTTCATTTTGAAACCAAGGAAAGTTAAGTAATCACAACTGAAAAAGGGGAAGAATCATGACAGCTCTAGGAACTTGTGCTGTGAAAAGTGTCTGACTTTCTCTTAAGAACTTGACTTTAGTGAAGTAACTTCCTTCTTGGGATCTATCTGTTCCAAATTTCAAATTCTCCAGAGGATTTCATTGGCTCAACTTGGATTAGGTGTCAACTCTTCCAAAATTGTTTAGTAAGAGCTGGAAAGAAAGTTGCACTTACACAAATTTTGTCACCAGGGACTCACAAAGAGTCTCTTACCTCAGGAAAGAAGGAATCATTTGATGCTCAGGCAGGGACCCCTACACACATAGGAATTCATAAGTTTATGTCATGGCCTGTAGCAATGCATGCAACTGAGTATTGGTCTCTGCTAATTTAAGGGTTTGGCATTTCTAGATTTTGAAATACTTATGGCTAAGTGAGTAGAGTGTCCTGAGCTCTTTGTGAGAAAAAAATTACTGAACAAGAATTCCTAGGATCACCAGTGAAAAGAGAGATGTCTCTGGGTAGCAGTTCTTCTGTCTTCTGAGTGAGAAGCAACAATGAATACCTCTAAGAATGACTACTCTGATGTTTCCATTTGTTCACTTTGCCAAATGTGGTTGCTCAGTGGTGGTTAGTCACCTCCACAATTGATTAAAACACACATTCAGTGTGGCTGAAGCAGCCTGAAATCCTAAATCTTCTGCGGAATCTAATGTGCCAAAAATCACAAAACTGAACAGGTTGAGAGCTTCAAGACCGAAGTGATTTTTGAATTTTGTTTTTAACTTTCAAACCCAAGTCATTCATTCTGAGTGTGTGAAAACATTATTATTGGTTGATAGCAAATGAAAGTACAATAGAGTAGAACCAGCTAAAGGTAAAAGCATTAACTGACTGTTTTTCTGAGCACAGACTTCCCAGAGATACAGATTCATGAAAGCTTAACATTCATCTATCTTCTTTCAAAGACCTTTCAAATGGCTTACATTATAATCCAATTTATTGACATTTTGAAGGTTAGGTCAGAACACTATAATAGGCCGTTAGTTAGAAACTATGGTCCCATGAGACTTTGGACTGAATGGGAATTATGTTGCTGTAGTATACATTAATTAAGGTGTATGTTGCATGACCAGTGACCTTAAGGTCAGTTGCAAATTGCAAATCATGTGTATTTGATGTCTAAGGATAGTATGACTCTCATTGCTGAAAAAATATAATCCAGGAAGTCTTGGCCTACAAACAGATTAAAACCCAGTCTTCCCCACACCCACAAGTACATAAATATACATATGGAGAGGGCACTTTTGCAAGTAAGAATGTGAACTCAAGTTAATGAACAAATTAGGTCATGTTACTGAGAATTTCCTATAATCTTCAACTCTATAGTGGCAAGCTCCCTGTAGAGCAAAATTATACTATTTAATAGAATCTATATGAAAAAATATGAGGAAGGAGAGAGGAAAAAGAACCTGAAAGTGCTGAATCAAAATTACACCCTCTATGATTGGTGAGATTGATGGTAAGTAGCAGTGATAAGGTAGATATCAGTATCACTTAGGAATGTTGGTTTGAAGAATGGCCTTTTTGGTCTCTGAGCTGCATCCTTAATCCATGTCAGGCATAACACCCAGAGAAACTGATGAGGGAAGATGGGTGGCTTAGCCTGAGTCATAACCAGTGAGTACATAGATCTTCTTCCTTAGCTAACACTTACTGAATGGTGAAAAGAAAATGTATTCTTTTCATATTTGGCACCAAATTTTATTTTAGGTAGGCTACTATGTTTATGAAAATGCCTTGATATTTGAAGGCGAGAGCCTGAGGCTGTGAGACATGAAAGATAAGAAAATGAAAGGAGAGGGGCTCAGTCGTTAAGCGTCTGCCTTTGGCTAAGGTCATGATCCCAAGTTCCTGGGATAGAGCCCTGTATCATGCTACCTGCCCAGTGGGAAGCCTGCTTCTCCCTCTCCCAACCCCCCTGTTTGTGTTTTGTGTTCCCTTTCTAGCTGTCTCTCTGTAAAATAAGTAAATAAAATCCAAAAAAAAAAAAAAAAAAAGAAAATGAAAGGAGATAAACTACTATGTGAGATTTAAGAGTAAATTAAGTGTGGGGAAAGAAAATGATGAAGTAGGGGCGCCTGGATAGCTCAGTGGATTAAGCCGCTGCCTTTGGCTCGGGTCATGATCTCAGGGTCCTGGGATTGAGCCCCGCATTGGGCTCTCTGCTCCGCAGGGAGCCTGCTTCTTCCTCTCTCTCTGCCTGCCTCTCTGCCTACTTGTGATCCCTCTCTCTGTTAAATAAATGAATAAAAAAAAAATCTTAAAAAAAAGGAAAATGATGAAGTAGCAAAATTTTTAAAAAGTTATATTTAATATTCAATTAAAAATTTTGCATTACTATAATGACAGTACAGACAAAAGGTTGATATCCAGGATCTATAAAGAACTCCTCAAACTCAACACACACAAAACAGATAATCATATCAAAAATGGGCAGAAGATATGAACAGACACTTCTCCAATGAAGACATACAAATGGCTATCAGACACATGAAAAAATGTTCATCATCACTAGCCATCAGGGAGATTCAAATTAAAACCACATTGAGATACCACCTGACACCAGTTAGAATGGCCAAAATTAGCAAGACAGGAAACAACATGTGTTGGAGAGGATGTGGAGAAAGGGGAACCCTCTTACACTGTTGGTGGGAATGCAAGTTGGTGCAGCCACTTTGGAGAACAGTGTGGAGATTCCTGAAGAAATTAAGAATAGAGCTTCCCTATGACCCTGCAATTGCACTGCTGGGTTTTTACCCCAAAGATACAGATGTAGTGAAAAGAAGAGCCATCTGTACCCCAATGTTTATAGTAGCAATGGCCACGGTCGCCAAACTGTGGAAAGAACCAAGATGCCCTTCAACGGATGAATGGATAAGGAAGATGTGGTACATATATATGATGGAGTATTATGCCTCCATCAGAAAGGATGAATACCCAACTTTTGTAGCAACATGGACAGGACTGGAAGAGATTATGCTGAGCGAAATAAGTCAAACAGAGAGAGTCAAGTATCATATGGTCTCACTTATTTGTGGAACATAACAAAGAACATGGAGGACTTGGGGAGATGGAGAGGAGAAGGGAGTTGAAGGAAAGTGGAAGGGGAGATGAACCATGAGAGACTATGGACTCTGAAAAACAACCAGAGGGTTTTGAAGGGGCGAGGGGTGGGAGGTTGAGGAACGAGATGGTGGGTAATAGGGAGGGCACGTACTGCGTGGAGCACTGGGTGTGGTGCAAAAAACAATGAATACTGTTTCGCTGAAAATAAATAAAAAAAATTTTTGCATTACTATGATAATCAATTTTCTCTACACCTAAGTTAATACCAAGACACACACATATACACATGCAGGATAAAGCCTTCTGTAAATGTTTTATTTTTATTGGAAAGGGCTGGATTCTGTATCTTGACAGCATTCATGGAACATTCATGGACATGGAAATGTCTGCTTCTGTCTCTATAAATCAAACCAATTCTGTGAAAGCCAAGATTCTAAGTTGTAGATGGTAAAATCATGTAAGCCCTTTGGGAAACCTCAACAATCCTGGAAAGGCACTGGACTCCCACAAATAATGGATTGTGGATTTAAGCTACTCTTACCTGGATCTTAAGGGACAGATTGATCTTAGCTAATACTGTGCAGGAATCTTATATGATGGACACTATGCTAAGCACCATGCAGATTATATTAGTTTCTTATTGCTGTTGTAAAAAGTTACCAAAAATTTAGTGGCTTAAAAAACATAGATTTATTCTCTTATATTTATGGAGGGGAGAAATTCTATAATCAAGGTTTTGTTTTTTTTTAAAGATTTTATTTATTTATTTGACTGACAGAGATCATAAGTACACAGAGAGGCAGGCAGAGAGAGGAGGGGAAGCAGGCACCCTGCTGAGCAGAAAGCCTGTTGCGGGGCTTGATCTCAGAACCCTGAGATCATGACCTACGCCAAAGGCAGAGGCTTAAACCACTGAGCCACGTAGGTGCCCCTAAAATCAAGGTTTTAACAGGGTTGTGTTCCTTCTAGATTTTCAAAGGGAGAATCTATTTTCTTGCCTTTTTCGACTTCCAGAGGCGGCTTGCTTTCCTTGGCTCATGGCCCCTTCCTCCATGTTCAAAGACCATCATTCTAATGTCTGCTTCTGTCTTCACATCCCCTCACTCTCTGACTCTCCTGCCTTCCTTTTATAAGAACCCTTGTGATTGATTACACTATATACATCCAGATAATCCAGGATAATCTCATCTCAAACTCTTAAATTACTCACACCTGTTAAGTCCTGTTGACTGGTAAGGGATCACTGGTCCTAAGAATTAGGACATGGACTTTGGAGGGCCATTACTCTGATGGCCACGTATGCATTATTTAATTTATTATTTACAACTGCATTATTATGTTGATGTCATTTTTTAATGCTTTTTCAAAGATAAAGAAACTTACAATAATGGGGTTAAGTTTACATAATCTGTAAGTGTAATATCGGGATTCACATTCAGATAGGCTAGACTCAAGATCTGAGGTTTATTTTCTTCTAGTTACTATATTCAGGCCAGATAAATCTAAGCAGAGAGCTGTTGGTTCAGTGTAGGAGTTATTTCTTCTATAGACAGTAAAATACATTTTAAAAAATTAAGAGTTGACCTTATTTTATATATATATATGGAATGTTCATTATCAGTAATGACTCATCAGTAGTTCAGAACATACTTTACCCAATCAATAATGAGTATACAAATGATAGAGGATGCACCAGGAATCAGGCAATCCTGTAAGCATCAAGGCTATAATGGTGAAAAATATCCAACTCACTTTCATGCTGTCATAATTTTGGGGGCTGGTTGCTTTTAGTACCATCAGGTCTCAGAAGATAGAAGATAAAACCACTGTCTATTGATTTCACAAAATAGCCATGTATGATATGCTTACTTCTCAATTGGGTAAACCATCTTTGCCATTTTTCTAGAGATGCAAGTATCTTACATCAGAGAAATGTTTATTTTATCAACATAAGATAAGATTCTAAGATGCCAAGAAAGCATGAAAATCACTCAGGAGGAATAGAGTTCAATCCTACACTTAATTCATTGCTGGAAATTTGGACAAAAGATGCCTTAGCCTGGGTTGGTGATGCTCTAAAAAGAGAGGTGTTATGGAGGTAGATGCAGTGTGGAACAGAGAAAGAAAAGAGTGTTATTATAAGCACACGTAAGTTCAATGATTGGTACATAGTAGTCACACAATTCACCCTAGCTATTATTATGTGCTTCTAAATAAATAAATAAATAAATGTAAGATTGCTGATACAAATACAATACAAATACATTGTAAGATTAATGCGTGGTCATAATAAAACATCTGGGAACACAGAAAATTACAGATAAGAAAATACAAATGACACACAGAATCTTATTACTGCAATCTCATTAATTTCCTTTCTTCTACATATATTGTTTAGCAAAGTAAAATTAGACAGTATTGAACAATTTACTTTGCTGTTTTTTGGTTAATCTTAAAGGTAGGAATTTTCGTTAAGTTAGCAATAGTCTCCATGAACATTCTTTGAATGGATATTCAAGATCTTGCTTTACAGATAACTTGTGATATTGAGCCATTCCTCTTGGGTGACATCATTAGCTACTCTTTAGTTATGCTTTAAAAAATCCATGCTGAATAAGTAGCATTCTCATGGCTACTCTTATATTTTTACTTTTTATTTTTTGATTCCAGGTTTCTGCTTTCTTTTCTCCCTCTGTTTTGTACTTTCACTGCTGAATGTTAATGACACTCTTCTCAGTGCAATCCCAAGCAGTTGTTTTCAGGTAATTAGCTACATACCAAATGTTGTGTAAATGGGCTCATTTTTATTCATTTCTGTCAGGCCAGGGTGATTCATGAACCACTTTGTGAATATGAAAAGCTGTTCATAAATTAGAGAGTCCTGGGGCAGGGGAGCAAAAAAAAAAAAAACCGTAATAATAGGGCAAGAGTAATTAATAGACCCTTGTCAAGCATTCTGTGCCAACTTAAGTCATCTTTTACCTCAGATATCTGGCTGAATTTAAGACAGACTATTTTCCCCAAATATATCACTATTTTCATATAGCAGTGGAGTATAAGACCATCCTTTACATTTCTATTACGTATAATATTTCCTAATAATGATTAGCTGAGATCTGTGTTAAGGGGCTGAAAAAATATGGCTACCTCTTCCAAATCAAACCATTTTTATTCTCATTATATCGATCATCAGGAATTTCTGTGATGGACTGTGAAGAACTAAAATGATAACTCACTCTTAAACAATGAGAGAGGACTTAAAAATTGAAGTCAAAGTCAAGTCAGATGTTTACCTCGAATGGAAGTCTATGATGTGGTAATCAATAAGTGCAAATTAGTTAAAAAAGGAGTCAGACAGAATTAGGAGGTAAAGCAAAGTTGTGGATCCTTCACAATTATTAAGTTTTTTCTTGGTATATGTGAAGTGAAAATGTAGATTTTTTGTTTCCAGTTTTTATGTAAATTCTAATTAGTTATACTAATTATATGTATATGTAATTATATGTATATGTAATTATACTATATTACATATAGGGTAATATTGGCTTCTGGAGTAGAATTTAGTGATTCCTCACTTACATATAACATCCAGTGCTCATCATAACAAGGGCCTCCTCTTAAAACCCATCATCAGTTTAGCACATCTCCCCATCCTCCTCACTTCCAGCAACTCGCAGTTTGTCTCTATTGTTAAGAGTCTCTATGGTTTGCTTTCCTCTCTTTTTTTCTCCCTTCCCCTATGTTCATCTGTTTCATTTCTTAAATTTCAGGAATGAAATCATATGGCATTTGTCTTTCTCTGACTGACTTATTTTACTTAACATAATACACTCTAGCTCCAGTCACACTGCATGTGACAAGATCTCAATCTTTTTGATGGCCGAGTAATATTCCACTGTGTATGTTTGTGTGTGTGTGTATACACTATATATATATACACACCACTATAATATATATACACACATATGTATATATATACCTCTTCTTTATCCATTCATCAGTTGACAATTAGTAATTTTTTGACTTATTTGCAAATTTGCTCTGTTCTTTGCCTATGATGATTTCTCCCAAAACAAAGAGCTCACACATTTACTGAAAGGTAACCAGAGTAATTCTGAAATAGCATTCCTGATGGAGTAAAATCAGGTTCAGCAGTGATACAGCATTAAAATACTACAATGTCTTAGGACAATGGCTTTATGTTGAGAAAAATACAAAACAAAGTCAAATCCAAAGGGAATATAAGTAAAGACAGGAGTATACATCATGCAAAGTTTCCAGTTCCCTATGTCAGTAGAAAAGCAGGGCTTGGGACATCATTCTTTTCCTTTTTAAAATACATAATACTCTGTAGATCCAACCATGTCAAAGAAACATAGGGAGAGAGAAAAAAAGAGGGGGGAAACCAAGAAATAAACTCTAAAATATAGAGAACACACTGTTGGTTACCAAGGAGAGGTGGATGGGGGGATAAGTCAAACAGGTGATGAGATTAAGGAGTGCACTTGTGATGATGTGTTGTATATAAATATTTAATCACTAAATTCTACACCTGAAACTAATATTACACTGTTAACTAACCAGAATTTAACTAAAAACTTGAAAAAAAAGTTAAGCTATTTGAAGAGGTGTTTGTGTATTCTAAAAGACAAAAACAGGAAGAGGATTTTATATGTTTCTAAGTTATTGAAGAAGCATTCCAGATACTGCAACAATAAAATATAATAAATAAAATGGTGAAATATAATACTATCTTTTGTCCCTGTGCTTTTATAAGCATAAATTCCCAAAATGGAGCTACAAAATAAAATAAGGTTTCTTTTCTCTTCATTTTATTATGTATGTATGGCCCAGCCATTCAACTTTAAGATGCATACTCACTTATACACAAGGAGACGAAAATAAAGTGTTTATCAAGGACTCCTTATAATAGCAAAAACAGGTAAACAGCTCAGCTGTCCAGCAAAGCAAAAGGGATACACAACTCTAGTGTATAGGCTGTTGACTCCCTGACAGCAGTTCAAATGAAAGAACTAGATCTACATGTATAAACATGGGGCTATCTCACATAATGTTGTGTGAGGAAAAAAAAAATAGAAAGGATGCCTATAAAAAGCTACATATACAATGGAATATGACTCAGCCATAAGAATGAAGTGCTACCATTTGCAATGATGTGAACGAACCTAGAAAGTATTATGCTAAGTGAAATAAGTCAGTCAGACAATGACCAATATAATATGATTTCATTCATATGTGGAAATTAAGAAACAAAACAAATGAGCATAGGGAAAAAAGAGATAGGGAGAGAGAGAGAAATCAAGAAACGGACTCTTAACTATAGAGAACAAACTGATGATTATCAGAGGGGAGGTGGGTGGGGGGATGAGTGACATAGGTGACGGGGAGGAAGGAGCACCCTTGTTGTGATGAGAACTGGGTGATGTATGGAAGTGCTGAATTACTATATTATATACCTGAAACTAATACTACACTGTATGCTAACTAACTGGAATTTACATAAAAACTTGAAAAAAATAAAATTTTATGAGACCAAATTATATGCCTTAGGAAATCACATGTCTGTATGTGTGCAGTCAAATTTTAAAAAAAGTATACATTGAATTCATAAACAGTAATTTGGGCATCATAGTGTCTCAGCAGGGAGAGGTAGGGGAAGGAGAAGCAGTGAGATGAGATGAGTTGTAGCAAGTTCTGAAAGTTTTCTTACTCTTCCTCCAGCTTTTATTCTCTCTCTGTCTTCCTTCCTCCCCTCTTCCTTCCCCTCCTTTGTCCATATATCTCAATAGATAAATCTTCAAATAACCCGCCTACACTCTTATTTTAAATGTTGTTTTAAATTAGGTATAGCCACCTTCCTGTCCCTATCCTAGATTTACTGTTAAAAAGTAAAGGAACACAAAGTATATCTTTCCTTCACATCCTCTATACCTAATTGGCAATTAGTAGTGGACGATGATTATAATCTTCTGAAATGAGTCCCGTCAGTTAAGAGACCTATCAACTTACACCGATTTCCTCACATATATATCATATATACAACATACATATCATATGTATTTCCTCATATGTTTCTCATCGCAATTTGCGATTATACATCTGTTTGTTTGATTACTTGTTTCTTGTGTGGCTGCTTGAATAGATGGTAAATGCCACAGGGGAAATCAACTCTTAATGATTCATTTACCGGTATCTAGCCCAGTGTCTGGCACAGAATTAAGGTGTACATTAATGGAATTAATATGCAGCTTCAGGAAACACTGAAATCATCACTTCTCTAGAGAAGAGAGAAAAAGACCACTGTGCTGTTTTTATTAAAAGGCTATCAATGCTTGGAATACAGATTGAAAATAAAGATCATTTTCCCCATGCCAACTCAATTTCTTATTAAAAAATCATTTGGAGTCATTTGCTAAGTTAACAGCCAGAGGCTGTTGTCAGTTGGATAATTTTTCAGGGCCGTGAAGCTTCTTTGACAGATGCTTAAATTGAGCCCCGTGTCAGAGTCTGCTCATTTGCTAGGATTTTTGCCATGTGAGAGAAGAGTGGCCATAACACTAGTATTTGCATTAAATAATCCAATTGTAGATATAGGTTCGCAGACACCCTCTTGCCTTGCTACTGAGAGAACTTACACACTAGGTCTCAAGGTACAAAAAGTTGGTTTCCTTTCCAGAAGCAAAATGGGGACTGTCATTACCACATAGGTGAATGGAAGGGGACTTCAGTGTTTAGTCTGTGTCAGATTTCTCTCGAGTGATTGGTGAGTAGGCCAGGGAATGGAATTTTTCTATGTGAAAAGCAAGAATTTACATGGTATGAGATTTCAGTTTTTAATCATTAAAACACTAAATTTACACCAGTTTCATTAGAATGCTAGCGTCATAGGCAGTTAATAATTAATAATTTGGGTTGTCTGGCTGATTTTTCAATTTAAAAAGTGAAGAAAAATGAAGGCATATTTAGACAACCTAGAACTGAAGCGTACATGGACATAAAGGAAGAAACTTAAAAATAGGTTCTAATAAGGGATAACACGCTGTTGTTCTTATGTATGTAAATTATGTATAAATAGCGTAAGTGCAATTCTAACTATATCATCATTCTCCATTGAATATTAGCAATGCACATTTACCTCTGTTTATTTCCATTTACACTGAAATCCTTAATTGATGGTTATACCTGAAGAAGGTTGTGATTAATTTCTTAAAAGACAAGTGCAATCAAATTACATAATTCAAAGTACTTTTTTAGAGTAGTCCTTCCTTTTTAAAAAAGGAAGCTTTAGACTCTGGAAATTCAGAATAAATAAATGTATATTACTCCTAGTATATCCTGTCTCACCACCACCTGTTAAACTAAAAAAATAACATAACAAAAATACTCTAAATGTACTTTACTCAGAAAGGATACATGAGCACATACATGGGTTGTGAAGTTAAAATATTTTCTTTTAAACAAGGGAAATGATGCATATAGTTTTGCTTATGTTGCCTTAAACATAAAGTGATTTCTCTGACCATTAACTTCGAGAATAATAAAATTCATTATGATCATTTTCAGGTTTCTGGAAACCTGAATGTTCCAGTGAACTCTGGTAATTAATTACTTGAACAAAAGACTGTTTAAGCAGCTTGACCATTTAAGTGAATAAACAAATGGTATAGCCCTCTAATCCAAAAACTGTATAAATTTCTTCAAAAGACACCATAAGAAAATGAAAATGCAAGTCACAAACTGCAGGAAAATATTTGCAAATTATATATCTGATAAAAGATTTGCATCCAGAATGCACAGAGAAGCTCTTACAATTCAGTAATAATGCAAGCTGATGTTTTAAAGGGTAGATCTGAATAGACATTTCATCAGAGAACACATATGAATAAACTCATGGAAAGGTGCCCAACGTCATGACTTATTAAGAAATGCAAATGAAAACTGCAGAGAGAACCTTACCCGCTCACCAAAATGACTGTAATCAAAAAGATAGGAAGTAACAAGTACCGGTGGAAAGGTTGAAAAACTGGAATCCTCATACATTGCTGGGAATGTAAAAAAGGCAGTCACTTTAAACATCAGTTTGGCAGTTCTTTTAAAAGTTAAACATGCTTGCAGGGAACCTGGGGGGCCCAGTCACTTGAGTGACCAACTTTTGCTTTCAGTTCAGATCGTGATCTCAGGGCCCTAGGATCAAGGCCCCTCCTTGATCTTGGTACTTCAGGTCTGGATGCAAATCTTTTATTAGATATATATGAATCTTGTACCAGTACTTATCATTAATATAACAGTAAATGGTACGTTTGAAAACATTCAGGACTTATAATATCACTTATGTAAACAGAAGGTATTACTGATAGAAGAAAGTGTAAATAAAATCTCCCTCTTAGGGAACCCTCTTACACTGTTGGTGGGAATGCAAGTTAGTGCAGCCACTTTGGAGAACAGTGTGGAGATTCCTGAAGAAATTAAGAATAGAGCTTCCCTATGACCCTGCAATTGCACTGCTGGGTATTTACCCCAAAGATACAGATGTAGTGAAAAGAAGGGCCATCTGTACCCCAATGTTTATTGCAGCAATGGCTACGGTCGCCAAACTGTGGAAAGAACCAAGATGCCCTTCAACGGATGAATGGATAAGGAAGATGTGGTCCATATACACAATGGAGTATTATGCCTCCATCAGAAAGGATGAATACCTAACTTTTGTAGGAACATGGATGGGACTGGAAGAGATTATGCTGAGCGAAATAAGTCAAGCAGAGAGAGTCAAATATCATATGGTCTCACTTATTTGTGGAGCATAACAAATAACATGGAGGACATGGGGAGATGGAGAGGAGAGGGAGTTGAGGGATACTGGAAGGGAAGATGAACCATTGAGACTATGGACTCTGAAAAACAACCAGAGGGTTTTGAAGGGGCCGGGGGGTGGGAGGTTGAGGAACCAGGTGGTGGGTAATAGGGAGGGCACGTACTACATGGAGCACTGGGTACTGGGTGTGATGCCAAAACAATGAACACTGTTATGCTGTAAATAAACAAATAAAAAAAAAGAGTCATGTCTCAATATTTCACATTCAGATTTTCTACACATCAACTGCTAAATTTAATAGAGAAATTTACATGTTGCATTTAATACTGCAAATAGAAATATGAGAAGGAAGAGCATATGTACTTTGCTTATATTATTTCCCTAAATCTTCACAGTATCCTTCTATGTTGGGAATTGTTTTTGGGTAAGAAGAAAAATCTCTCACATTAGAGGAGGAAATCACATTATGACCATAGTTTTGTGTTTCATTGTTGACTCTGGACCTGTGGCAAAAGCATAGATCTGGGGGCGCCTGGGTGTCTCAGTGGGTTAAAACCTCTGCCTTCAGCTCAGGTCATGATCCCAGGGTTCCGGGATCGAGCCCAGCATCAGGCTCTCTGCTCAGCAGGGAGCCTGCTTCCTTTCTTCTCTGCCTGCCAAATAAATAAATAAAGTCTTAAAAAAAAAGCATAGTTGTCTTTCTCCGATTGACTTATTTCACTAAGCATGATACCCTCTAGTTCCATCCACGTCGTCGCAAATGGCAAGATTTCATTTCTTTTGATGGCTGCATAGTATTCCATTGTGTATATATACCACATCTTCTTTATCCATTCATCTGTTGATGGACATCTAGGTTCTTTCCATAGTTTGGCTATTGTAGACATTGCTGCTATAAACATTCGGGTACACGTGCCCCTTCGGATCACTATGTTCATATGATCTCCGTGATATGAGGACATGGAGATGCAACATGGGGGGTTAGGGGGATAGGAAAAGAATAAATGAAACAAGATGGGATTGGGAGGGAGACAAACCATAAATGACTCTTAATCTCACAAAACAAACTGGGGGTTGCTGGGGGGAGGTGGGGTTGGGAGAGGGGGAGGAGGTTATGGACATTGGGGAGGGTATGTGCTATCGTGAGTGCTGTGAAGTGTGTAAACCTAGTGATTCACAGACATGTACCTCTGGGGATAAAAATACATTATATATTTATTAAAAAAAAAATTGGAAGGGAGGCGAACCATAAGAGACTATGGACTCTGAAAAACAACCCGAGGGTTTTGAAGGGGCGGGGGTGTGAGGTTGGGGGAACCAGGTGGTGGGTAATAGGGAGGGCACGTATTGCATGGAGCACTGGGTGTTGTGCAAAAACAATGAATACTGTTATGCTGAAAAAATAAATTAATTAATTAAAAAAAAGAAAAATCTAAAAAAAAAAGCATAGATCTGAATTTATAAGCACTTTATGTGTATTTGTATCTGTAATTCAAAAAGGCCTACTGTAGGGAAACTTGTGAAAGATTTTGGGATGAACCAGAAAGATTACTAGATGTCTTGTCTAGTAGTCAAGATTATCTCACTTTTCATTGTCTCACAGCTATTTTGCAATTCTATACACTGTAGAAAAATAATGCAAACAATTTTTATACATTGACGTGCAATGGTACTTGATTATTGCCCTGTGAATAATTGGTGATATTGTGAATAATTGTGAATAATTTGCCAGTTTGCTTCTATTTGTAAATTCTCTTCAGTGTGCTGTGTCTTTTCAGTATATTTTCCCCTTGGATTCTCCTTTGAACTGGATATAACATCTTAACTACTTCTCTCATTAATTGAGTTGTTGAAATCTTTGACACACGTTTGTTCCATATTCTTATATGATTTTTTATGTTTGAAATCGTTGTCCTTCAACAGTTTTGGTGGTAATCTATCAAGATGATCCATGAATTTTCCCAACAGAGCCAGGCAACATGTATTACCGGAAAAGGATATCTTCCAGGCGACTTAAGCTCAGGCATATCTTTTTCTTGGCTCTCAGGGGTGAAATATGTATTTACTGATCCATTTTAAGATAAAACATAAGAATGTAACTTTGTTGATTCTGTTTCTCTTTTTATTCCCTCATAATGATTTTTTGTTTTACTTTTGTTTCTTGTTTGCTTATGGCCAGTACAGTATTCCCCAGTGGTGATAGCAATGATTGGGAATCTGGTTTCATGGTCTGACCTTTTAATGATTTCTGTAAATAGGTTAATGGATTATAGAGTTAGAGTTCTATACTTTGTTGGATGAGAGACACTAGAGAGTCTGGTTTGTTAGTCTTTTTGTTTGTTTTATTTGTCCATTTAGAGCTCAAGTCAATTAAGAATCTTGTGCTCAGTGCTGTCAAAAGTAGCTAATGAATGTCTGTACCATGAATTTCTTTGTTTCTATATTATTCCTTGACCTGTGGCAGAAATATAGATCTCAATTTATAAGCATCTTTGTGTCTTTGTATCTGTAATTCAGAAGGGCCTTTACCTTTCATTATAGGAGAGTATTAATAAATTAGATTATAAAGCCTTTTATATGTCCTGATTGGTTTATTTAGATAAATAAGTGCTAATCAAAATAAAATATTCCTAAATTACTAGAAAATAAGGAAAAATATAATTCTAATATTTTAAAAATTCTAGCCTTAAAATATTTTCTTAGAGAAGCTAACACAGAAATATTTTAAGGATCTAAGTTTACCAAATTAAGATAAATATTTGGTCAATGGATTTAGCTCAAGGATTTTGGTTTAATATAAAACAGGTATATCTTTTCTGTTTTATTAAGTAAAATGCAAGCATACATTTTATTCTACTTTTGTTTGCTTTCCTTAAACTCATAAAAGTTTACTGACAATTAAGTTAATATATTAAATATTATATAATATTTAAGATTATGAAAAATATAAATTTGAGTTCAAATAAATTGAATCATTATTCTGACAAAGTTTATTTCAACAACAATTATGTTTCATAATATGTCATCATGAAGATAATTTTCACTTACCTAGCTTAAAGTCTTGGACTGATATTGAGTTAATTAATGGATAATCATTATTGATAATTTCTAAGTAAATAGAATAATATTAATTTCTGAGCATAATTTTAAATTTATATTTGCTTCTTATTTTTTATGCAATGTAGCTATGGACTGGCCATAGATTTGAGGATATTAATGAAAGTGTTTATTTTTGTCACTTTAAAAAGAAGTTAAAAGGATATATGTGCCTGTCAAAAGTTGTATTATATGTATTCATGAGCTCTGCTAGTCTCCTGAGATACTTATGTTAGATAGATAGTTTTCAATTTTCCATACCCTAGTTTTTTTTTAAATAAAATATACATTTATTTCGTTGGTTAAAAGTTATAATTAATAGGACTAGCTAAGCCTATTCCAGGAGTAACAGTGACAAATAAATACATTTGTATTTGTGTCTTCATTCCTTCAGTCCAGGAAAAAAGGGTAGTTTTTATCCTAAGGCCTAAAGTGGTTTTCTTTTCTTTTTTTTTTTTTTAAGATTTTATTTATTTATTTGACAGAGAGAGAGATCACAAGTAGGCAGAGAGGCAGGCAGAGAGAGAGGAGGAAGCAGGCTCCCTGCAGAGCAGAGAGCCCGATGCGGAACTCGATCCCAGAACCCTGAGATCATGACCTGAGCCGAAGGCAGCGGCTTAATCCACTGAGCCACCCAGGCGCCCCCTAAAGTGGTTTTCAAATTCTTTCATCTCCTGTTATATTTACAATTTAAATCTCAATATTTACTACATTTGAGATTAAAACCAAGGAAAAAATTTAATATATATTTATTGATTCATTTTAAGAGAGCAGTGACGAACGCATGGTATGGTAACATCTTAATGTTATTATAAAAATATTTTTGAATAGTTCTGACTACATAGACTTCTTTATAAAGAAGCAGTATGCTAAAATGAGGAGTATCTGTTCCAAAATATGAAAAAGCATGATAAAGAACAAACTTGGAAAGTGAATTTTATTGCCTTGATTTATAATAACTGAATCTGACAATAAGCTATCAAATGTGTTAAAATTTTAGCAAAGTTCAACTAATGTAGATGAGTTTGCTTATTGATTTACTGATTAATGCCTTTTTCTACAATGTAAAAATTATTCTTTATCTTCTATGTAATGGGCTACTTAGCAAATATTCTCTTATTTTTAAGTGCTTTATATTTACTTTAATACATCCTTGATTATTTAAAAAGAAGAAGAAAAAAACCCAAATCTTAATCAAATGTTCTAGGGTGCCTGGATGTCTCAGTTGGTTAAACATTCGACTCTTGATTTTGGCTCAGGTCATGGTCTTAGGGTCTTGAGATCAAGTCCCACGTTGGGTGCAGCACTCAGTGGGAGTCTGCTCGAGATTCTCTCTCTCCGTGCTCCAAAATAAATGAATAAATAAATAAAATCTTTTAAAAAATGTTCAACTCTCTGACAACTCTTTTGATTGGCCATTCTTAACTCAGATCGTATATATCTACATCCATATCTACACATACACTGACATCTACACCTGCATCTATTATATCTTTTACATGTAAAGCTATCTGTTGGTTTTCACAGAGGTCCTCTGAAAAAAATCACAAAGTAATTTTGTAAAAATTGCATGTGAAGAGTTGTCAAGTAAGAAGATGTGCTCATTCTGCCCCCAATTAAATTTGTATTGGTAAAATGTTATTAACATAAATATTTCAGAAGTGTAGGCTTATGGAAAGTCTCCAGAAATTTGTTAGTCTCCTTGTTTTCCACCACATGCTTGCACTTTAGGAAAAACACTGGTCAAAACTTTTAAACCAAATAGCTCTCTTTAGTTTTCCTATTTTTTAACACTCCTGATGGTGCTTTACCTGAAGATATTAAGCAAAACAGTATAGTATTTTCAGTTATAATTCCAGTTGTTATTTGAAGTGTTTACTTTCCCATAATTTTACTTCATTACTATTATTCTAGCATTTTGTATGTCCTATTCTGTCCCACATGTGCTATCAGGATCTCCTTCTAGACAAAACTGCAAAGTTGTGATGATATTGTTTTAGCATTTCTCACTGAATTTGGGGGCCATATATTTCATTTGCTAGATCTTGTTAATCTCAGCACAACTGAGTTCTGGTCCCTGAGTCCCATTCCCTTAGTCTCATTCCCTGAATCCCATTTCTGAGTCCCATTCTTGAGTCCCATTCCCCGAGCCCCATTCCCTTAGCCTCATTCCCTGAGTCCTATTCCCTGAATCCCATTCTGAGTCCCATTGCCTGAGCATCATTTCCTGAAGTTCCTTTCCCTGAGTCCTACCTCCTGAAGGTTTTCAATATTCATTTCTATCTCATTTCTTCTTCTGCATAGTAAAAAACTATAAAATAGTTTGAGTGCAGGGACCTATAAAAGCCCAAAGACTAGGGGGGAGGAGTCAAGATGGCGGAGAAGTAGCAGCTTGAGACTACATCAGGTAGCAGGAGATCAGCTCGATAGCTTATCTAAACATTGCAAACACCTACAAATCCAACGGGAGAGTGAAGAGAAGAAGAACAGCAACTCTATAAACAGAAAATCAACCACTTTCTGAAGGGTAGGACTGGTGGGGAAGTGAATCTAAAACGACGGGAAGATAGACCGTGGGGGGAGGGGCCGGCTCCCGGCAAGCGGCGGAGGAACGGAGCACAAAATCAGGACTTTTAAAAGTCTGTTCCACTGAGGGACATTGCTCCAGAGGCTAAACCAGGGTGAAGCCCACGCGGGGTCAGCGTGGCCCCAGGTCCCGCAGGGTCACAGAAGGATTGGGGGTGTCGGAGTGCCGCAGAGCTCGCAGGTATTAGAACGGAGAAGCCGGCTGCAGAGACAGAGCCGAGGACTGAACTCTCAGCTCGGGGTTACCTTGAACTGGTCGCGGGCAGGGTGAGCTCGGAGCGCAGCTAGAGGCTGGGGATACGGGAGTGATTGGGTGCTGTCCTCTGGGGGCGCACTGAGGAGTGGGGCCCCAGGCTCTCGGCTCCTCCGGGCCGGAGACTGGGAGGCCGCCATTTTCATTCCCGTCCTCCGGAACTCTACGGAAAGCGTTCAGGGAACAGAAGCTCCCAAAAGCGAACCCGAGCCGATTACTTAGTCCGACCTCTGGTAAGGGCGGTGCAATCCCGCCTCAGGCAAAGACACTTGAGAGTCACTACAACAGGCCCCTCCCCCAGAAGATCAACAAAATATCCAGCCAGGACAAAGTTCATCTATCAAGGAAAGTAGGTTCAATTCCTAAGACAGCAGAGCAATTCCAGAGGAGGAGAAAGCAAAGCACGGAACTCATGGCTTTCTCCCCATGATTCTTTAGTCTTGCGGCTACTTCAATTTTTTTTTCTTTTTTCAATTTTTTTCTTTTTTCTTTTTTCTTCTTCTGCTAAATTTTTTAAAACTTTTACCCTTTTCTTTTTTAACGTGTTTTGACTAGTTTATCTAAATATATATATTTTTTCTTTCTTTTTTATATTTTTTCTTTATTTGTTTTATTTTTTTAATTTTTTTCTGTTTTTTTTTCTGAACCTGTTTTTATCCCCTTTCTCCCCCCCACAATTAGGGGTCTCTTCTGATTTGGTTACAGCGCATTTTTCTGGGGTCTTTGCCACCCTTTTAGTAGTTTATTTGCTCCTTCATATCCTCTTATCTGGACAAAATGACAAGGCGGAAAAAATCACCACAAACAAAAGAACAAGAGACAGTAACGAAGGCTAGGGACCTAATCAACACAGACATTGATAATATGTCAGATCAAGAGTTCAGAATGACGATTCTGAACATTCTAGCCGGGCTCGAAAAAGGCATGGAAGATATTAGAGAAACCCTCTCTGGAGATATTAAAGCCCTTTCTGGAGAAATTAAAGAACTAAAATCTAACCAAGTTGAAATCAAAAAAGCTATTAATGAGGTGCAATCAAAAATGGAGGCTCTCACTGCTAGGATAAATGAGGCAGAAGAAAGAATTAGTGATATAGAAGACCAAATGAAAGAGAATAAAGAAGCCGAACAAAAGAGGGACAAACAGCTACTGGACCATGAGGGGAGAATTTGAGAGATAAGTGACACCATAAGACGAAACAACATTAGAATAATTGGGATTCCAGAAGAAGAAGAAACAGAGAGGGGAGCAGAAGGTCTATGGGAGAGAATTATTGGAGAGAATTTCCCTAATATGGCAAAGGGAACAAGCATCAAAATCCAGGAGATGCAGAGAACCCTCCTCAAAGTCAACAAGAATAGGTCCACACCCCGTCACCTAATAGTAAAATTTACAAGTCTTAGTGACAAAGAGAAAATCCTGAAAGCAGCCCGAGAAAAGAAGTCTGTAACATACAATGGTAAAAATATTAGAGTGGCAGCAGATTTATCCACAGAGACCTGGCAGGCCAGGAAGAGCTGGCATGATATATTCAGAGCACTCAACGAGAAAAACATGCAGCCAAGAATACTCTATCCAGCTAGGCTATCATTGAAAATAGAAGGAGAGATAAAAAGCTTCCAGGACAAACAGAAACTGAAAGAATTTGCAAACACCAAACCAGCTCTACAGGAAATATTGAAAGGGGTCCTCTAAGCAAAGAGAGAGCCTAAAAATAGTAGATCAGAAAGGTAGAGAGACAATATACAGTAACAGTCACCTTACAGACTAATAATGGCACTAAATTCATATCTCTCAATAGTTACCCTGAATGTTAAGGGGCTAAATGCCCCAATCAAAAGACACAGGGTATCAGAATGGATAAAAAAACAAAACCCATCAGTATGTTGCCTACAAGAAACTCATTTTAGACGTGAAGACACCTCCAGATTTAAAGTGAGGGGGTGGAAAACAATTTACCATGCTAATGGGCATCAGAAGAAAGCTGGGGTGGCAATCCTTATATCAGATCAATTAGATTTTAAGCCAAAGACTATAATAAGAGATGAGGAAGGACACTATATCCTACTCAAAGGGTCTGTCCAACAAGAAGATCTAACAATTTTAAATATCTATGCCCCTAATGTGGGAGCAGCCAACTATATCAACCAATTAATAACAAAATCAAAGAAACACATCAATAATAATACAATAATAGTAGGGGACTTTAACACTCCCCTCACTGAAATGGACAGATCATCCAAGCCAAAGATCAACAAGGAAATAAAGGCCTTAAATGACACACTGGACCAGATGGACATCACAGATGTATTCAGAACATTTCATCCCAAAGCAACAGAATACACATTCTTCTCTAGTGCACATGGAACCTTCTCCAGAATAGATCCCATCCTGGGTCACAAATCAGGTCTCAACCGGTATCAAAAGATTAGGATCATTCCCTGCATATTTTCAAACCACAATGCTCTGAAGCTAGAACTCAATCACAAGAGGAAAGCTGGAAAGAACCCAAATACATGGAGACTAAACAGCATCCTTCTAAAGAATGAATGGGTTAACCAGGAAATTAAAGAAGAATTGAAAAAATTCATGGAAACAAATGATAATGAAAACACAACAGTTCAAAATCTGTGGGACACAGCAAAGGCAGTCCTGAGAGGAAAATATATAGCGGTACAAGCCTTTCTCAAGAAACAAGAAAGGTCTCAAGTACACAACCTAACCCTACGCGTAAAGGAGCTGGAGAAAGAACAAGAAAGAAACCCTAAACCCAGCAGGAGAAGAGAAATCATAAAGATCAGAGCAGAAATCAATGAAATAGAAACCAAAAAAACAATAGAAAAAATCAATGAAACTAGGAGCTGGTTCTTTGAAAGAATCAATAAGATTGATAAACCCCTGGCCAGACTCATCAAAAAGAAAAGAGAAAGGACCCAAATAAATAAAATCATGAATGAAAGAGGAGAGATCACAACTAACACCAAAGAAATACAGACAATTATAAGAACATACTATGAGCAACTCTACGCCAACAAATTTGACAACCTGGAAGAAATGGATGCATTCCTAGAGACATATAAACTACCACAACTGAACCAGGAAGAAATAGAAAACCTGAACAGGCCCATAACCAGTAAGGAGATTGAAACAGTCATCAAAAATCTCCAAACAAACAAAAGCCCAGGGCCAGACAGCTTCCCAGAGGAATTCTACCAAACATTTAAAGAAGAACTAATTCCTATTCTCCTGAAACTGTTCCAAAAAATAGAAATGGAAGGAAAACTTCCAAACTCATTTTATGAGGCCAGCATCACCTTGTTCCCAAAACCAGACAAGGATCCCACCAAAAAAGAGAACTACAGACCAATATCCTTGATGAACACAGACGCAAAAATTCTCGCCAAAATACTAGCCAATAGGATTCAACAGTACATTAAAAGGATTATTCACCACGATCAAGTGGGATTTATTCCAGGGCTGCAGGGTTGGTTCAACATCCACAAATCAATCAATGTGATACAACACATTAATAAAAGAAAGAACAAGAACCATATGATACTCTCAATAGATGCTGAAAAAGCATTTGACAAAGTACAGCATCCCTTCCTGATCAAAACTCTTCAAAGTGTAGGGATAGAGGGCACATACCTCAATATTATCAAAGCCATCTATGAAAAACCCACCACAAATATCATTCTCAATGGAGAAAAACTGAAAGCTTTTCCGTTAAGGTCAGGAACACGGCAGGGATGTCCATTATCACCACTGCTATTCAACATAGTACTAGAAGTCCTAGCCTCAGCAATCAGACAACAAAAAGAAATTAAAGGAATCCAAATTGGTAAAGAAGAAGTCAAACTATCACTCTTTGCAGATGATATGATACTATATGTGGAAAACCCAAAAGACTCCACTCCAAAACTGCTAGAACTTGTACAGGAACTCAGTAAAGTGTCAGGATATAAAATCAATGCACAGAAATCAGTTGCATTTCTGTACACCAAAAACAAGACAGAAGAAAGAGAAATTAAGGAGTCAATCCCATTTACAATTGTACCCAAAACTATAAGATACCTAGGAATAAACCTAACCAAAGAGGCTAAGAATCTATACACAGAAATTTATAAAGTACTCATGAAAGAAATTGAGGAAGACACAAAGAAATGGAAAAATGTTCCATGCTCCTGGATTGGAAGAATAAATATTGTGAAAATGTCTATGCTACCTAAAGCAATCTACACATTTAATGCAATCCCTATCAAAATTCCATCCATTTTTTTCAAAGAAATGGAACAAATAATCCTCAAATTTATATGGAACCAGAAAAGACCTCGAATAGCCAAAGGAATATTGAAAAAGAAAGCCAAAGTTGGTGGCATCACAATTCCGGACTTCAAGCTCTATTACAAAGCTGTCATCATCAAGACAGCATGGTACTGGCACAAAAACAGACACATAGATCAGTGGAACAGAATAGAGAGCCCAGAAATCAACCCTCAACTCTATTGTCAACTAATCTTCGACAAAGCAGGAAAGAATGTCCAATGGAAAAAAGACAGTCTCTTCAATAAATGGTGCTGGGAAAATTGGACAGCCACATGCAGAAAAATGAAATTGGACCACTTCCTTACACCACACACGAAAATAGACTCCAAATGGATGAAGGACCTCAATGTGAGAAAGGAATCCATCAAAATCCTTGAGGAGAATGCAGGCAGCAACCTCTTCGACCTCAGCCATAGCAACATCTTCCTAGGAACAACGGCAAAGGCAAGGGAAGCAAGGGCAAAAATGAACTATTGGGATTTCATCAAGATCAAAAGCTTTTGCACAGCAAAGGAAACAGTTCACAAAACCAAAAGACAACTGACAGAATGGGAGAAGATATTTGCAAACGACATATCAGATAAAGGGCTAGTAGCCAAAATCTATAAGGAACGTAGCAAACTCAACACCCAAAGAACAAACAATCCAATCAAGAAATGGGCAGAGGACATGAACAGACATTTCTGCAAAGAAGACATCCAGGTGGCCAACAGACACATGGAAAAGTGCTCCACGTCACTCGCCATCAGGGAAATACAAATCAAAACCACAATGAGATATCACCTCACACCAGTCAGAATGGCTAAAATTAACAAAGTCAGGAAATGACAGATGCTGGAGAAGATGTGGAGAAAGGGGAACCCTCCTCCACTGTTGGTGGGAATGCAAGCTGGTGCAACCACTCTGGAAAACAGCATGGAGGTTCCTCAAAATGTTGAAAATAGAACTACCCTACGATCCAGCAATTGCACTACTGGGTATTTACCCTAAAGATACAAACATAGTGATCCGAAGGGGCATGTGTACCCGAATGTTTATAGCAGCAATGTCCACAATAGCCAAACTATGGAAAGAACCTAGACGTCCATCAACAGATGAATGGATAAAGAAGAAGTGGTATATATACACAATGGAATACTATGCAGCCATCAAAAGAAATGAAATCTTGCCATTTGTGCCGACGTGGATGGAACTAGAGCGTATCATGCTTAGTGAAATAAGTCAATCGGAGAAAGACAACTATCATATGATCTCCCTGATATGAGGACATGGAGAAGCAACATGGGGGGTTAGGGGGATAGGAGAAGAATAAATGAAACAAGATGGGATTGGGAGGGAGACAAACCATAAATGACTCTTAATCTCACAAAACAAACTGGGGGTTGCTGGGGGGAGGTGGGATTGGGAGAGGGGGAGGGGGCTATGGACATTGGGGAGGGTATGTGCTATCATGAGTGCTGTGAAGTGTGTAAACCTGGTGATTCACAGACCTGTACCCCTGGGGATAAAAATACATTATATGTTTATTAAAAAAAAAATTTGGAACGGGAGGCAAACCATAAGAGACTATGGACTCTGAAAAACAACCTGAGGGTTTTGAAGGGTCAGGGGTGGGAGGTTGGGGGAACAGGTGGTGGGTAATGGGGAGGGCACGTTTTGCATGGAGCACTGGGTGTTGTGCAAAAACAATGAATACTGTTAGACTGAAAAAATAAGTAAAATGGAAAACAAAACAAAACAAAACAAAACAAAAAGCCCAAAGACTAGAAACAATTGAGGTAGGGGTAGGATCAGGTTTTTGGATCATTTGTATCTTGTCATGATTTAACTTACCCACCTCATCTATATAGGGAGGCAATAAGGCTAGCAAACTATCTTGTAACATGTTTGGACTTCCATTGCTCACCCAGTATTCCCCTATAATTTCGACAGTTGAATCTATCAACTGGTAGATGAAACTTCTAAAAAATAAGTCACATACTATTTTAGGGAGTGGACGATTTACCTTAGTGAGCACAGATAAAAGGCCAATAGAAAAAGGAATTCTATGTGGTGGAATTTAATTAATTTTCCTTGAATTCAGGCTGAAGATTGAAAGTAGAATGGACAGGTTATTCACAACATTTAGTGTGTTATAATCTGTGAGAAGTTCCCCCCCAAACAATATAGCAGCAGAGTCTTCGATTTGTGATTACCATTTCAGATTTCAATTATAACTATGATGTAATAAGATTGCTATATGTCAATTGGATCTTATTCCAGAAATAATACACTTTTTTTCTCAGAGTGAGCTCATTTCAAATAATAGTTTCAAAATGGAAACAAAAACTGGAAGGAATAAAAGCTCTTGAAAATGTGGCATTTCTCTAGCTTTTACTCAGACAGAATGGGGAATCTAAAGGGTCTCTGTGGACTGATGGTCTCTGTTTCACATCATCACAGATGATAATGGCTCCTTGGGGAAGAGTCAAAGAATCCCTTCATTGCTGATGTGCGCGTCTCCTTAGCTCAGAAGATAAAAACTCTGAAAAAAAAGTCTCTGGTGTTGATTCCTTCACTCACTTACTCACTCATATTTATTGATCCTTTCTATGCAAAGCACTGTGATGGTAAATGTATGTAAAATAAAAACATATATTATATATATAAATGGTATAGAATATTAGAAATATAAGATATGGATGTAATCTTTATTCAACAATGTGACTCTAGGTAGTTTGCCTCTGTTTATAGTCAGTGTCTCTTAATTATTGATGTTGGACAAGTTATGTTACCTGACTTCAGTTACCTGACTCAGTTTCCTCCTTTCTAGGATTAGATTAAAAAAAATACCTGTAAGCATTTAGAAAATTGCCTGAGAGGTCAAGGGCTCAATAACACTTGCTATTACTATAATGATTTAATTACTTACTACAGGAGCTTCCAAATCACTGAACATCTCAGTCATGGAACTAATACATTCCAGGAACTTCCAAACACTTGGAAAACATCACTAAGACAGAAGTTCTGTCTTTAAGGTGCAAATAATCTCATGGATAGCATAGACATATTTATGTCAGTGCTCTGTGATTAGTACTAATATAAATGTGTGTGTGGGAAATTTGCTAGCTAACTATGGATGCGTAACAAATTACCCCCAAAAGTCAGCATCTTAAAACAACAAATATTTGTTATCTCAGAGATTCTGTGGGCCAGGAATCAGGCTTTGTTGTATTTGGTGCCTGTGCCTCCAGGCCGTTCACAAGGTTGCAATCAAGGTATTGGGACTGTGGTCTTATCTGAAAGTTTGACTGAAGGAGGATGCACCCCAAGCTCACTCACATGGCTGCTAGTTAGGATTTGGTTTCTCACATGCTGCTGGACCGGGGCCATATTTCCTTGCTGGCTGTTAGCTGGAGCTCTCCCTCTGTTCTTTGTCACATAGAGAAACTCTCATATGGTTTCCATTACAGAAAATGAGAAATAGCAATAAAAAGCCAGTTGGATAGAAACAAGAGTCTTTTTAAAAACCTAATCTCAGAAGTGACATTACATCACCTTTGCTACATTCTATAGCTTTGAAATTAATCACTAGGTATAGCCACACTCAAGGGAAGATAATTATACATGATGTGAATACCAGAAGATAATCATTAGGATCCATATTAGAAGCTGCTGAACATAGGGCAAAATGCTGAAACAAAGAACACAGATGGAAAGACTTTAAAAATAAGATGAATATGATCTGGATTTTAAGGCATAAGCAGTTATTTACAGGAAAATGTAGAGAAGTGACATGTTAGGCATGGGGGTGGAAATATGTGCAAAACATGTGAAAGAACCTGGGTGTCATATGAGAAATTATCTTGATGTTTTGGCACCTTCTAAACACACAAGTGAACAAACTTTCTAGAGGTCATGGAACAGAAAGTTTCACAGACCAAATCAAAATATTTAAATACTTAACATATTAAATCAATTCAAGATACAATGAGAAAAAAGAGAAAATAAATGGAACAGCCTACACTTAGAATAAGGTGTAAGTAGGTGTAAGAAACTCACTACCTAAATTCTGGGACATACACTGTTCATACGTCCTCCCTCTCTTTGCTACCTCAGACATTCCCAATGATGGCATGAAAGGGCTAGATTTGAGGTTCAAGAACGTAGCCCCCAGAAGTACTCTGGACCACTGAAATGTAGGGAGGTATATAGAGGCAATTAGATCTAACCATAGCTGTGTCTTGGTAATTAGTTCCTTGAACAACCATGGGTTTTATTTGTATTTCTTGAATAGAACATGTGTGGGACCAGAACTGGGGCTTTCGGGTATCATTAATGTTTGGCCAGAATTGGGGTTGTCACAGTTGTCTACTGATGACCAAGACTTTGATCCTTCCATATTTCTCTCTGTAAGTAAACATTCTTGTTTGTTCCATCATAATTTTCTATTTCTTTTTTCTTTGGTTTGTTATACATATTATTAATTTATTGTCCATTTTAAGCACATATTTTGAATTCTACCTATGTTTCACAAACTACTTCCTTACTATTTATCCTTAACTGGCCTATGAGTTTTGCCCACACCTTATAAACTAGTGACTTACTTATTATTTATGCTCAACACTTTTTATGAGCTTCATCTATATTGTTTGTTTTCTTATCTTAATAGTCCAACTGAACACAGTATATGCAGATTATATCAGGCAATTCGAACAATTCTGATTCAGCCAGAGTACTGGGGCCTTGCCAAACAAGGGTGAGAGATAAATATAAAGAGGGCTTTGTATGGAAACATGGACTTTATTTTGCAGGCAATGGAGAAATACTGAAGGGTGTAAGCAGTAATATAATTTTACTAGAAAGGTCACATATGTATGTAAATAAATAAAATGAGAGTAATATATGATAAATTTCCAATGAGTTTATCAAATAAGATGATGCATGTATTTCAAAATAGACAAAATGATGTCCCTCTGGTGTAGACTTCAAGGAAGATGCAATGTGTTTGTTAGTCTGTGAAGGAAGGGAATGATTGGTTGAGGATGGAAAACTACCTAGGCTGAGAGAAAGGCATCAATAAATGGACCTCTTCCCTGAGTCTTACATAGGTCTTATATAGTCCAAATGACAAGTTTATCTTCTGCATTTCATTAAAAATGTCTTCATAGATGTATTTTTTAATTTTTAAAATTTTTTATTTATTTTTTATTGTGTTATGTTAGTCACCATACAACACATCATTAGTTTTTGATGTAGTATCCTAAGATTCATTGTTTATGTATAACATCCAGTGCTCCATGCAGTACATGCCCTCCTTAATACCCAGCACCAGGCTCACCCATCTCTGACCCTCTCCCCTCTAAAATCCTCAGTTTGTGGGCTTCATGGATTTAATAACTGATTATGACACTTTTCCAGTAATGACAAGGGTTCACTCCAGTTGTTCATTTGTAATTTAGCTCAGGCACAAAATTAAATCATGTATGCTATAAATTAAGTAATGACTAAGACTAGTTGATTTATTTCTTCCCTTTCTCCTAGCAAATGAATCTTAGTGCAAATGACTATTTTCATGGAAGTAAAGGAAAACTATTTGGGGAGTGGGTGGGTGAAATTTGGACCTCCAAAAAAATCAAACAATTATTAACTATTTCCAGGCGTATTATGATGTAAATTGCATTTAATCCTCACAACCAGCCTAAAAGGTAGATATTTCAGACATCAAGAATTCAGGATGAAAAAGATAGTGAACTGGCTCAGGTCACATATTTGGTAAATGCTAGAATAGGGATTTGGACTTAGGCAATCTGAAGTCAGGTTCTAGCTCTTAACCCCTTTGCAAGCCAAACTTCCTCTATTGGTGCCGGTGATGGAAATGAAGAGAAAGTGAGGACGTTTAAGAAAGTAATAATTGGTACTTAGATAGTATATACCTTTTTTTTTTAGATAGTATGTATTTTGGAAAAACTAAAGGAAAGAAGTAGAATTAACCAGATGCTTGTAGGTAGGTTGTGAAATAATCCATCATACACTAAATATGGAAATGTACCCATTAGTCTTAAAGTCATTTTAGTGAGTTCTCAGTCAATTAAAAACATTGCTGTCTAAATAAAAACTAAAACTTCAGTTACGATCATGTTGGGAAGCTACACATAAGAAACATGAAACTCTGATTGGGAATGCGATCTGGAGAAAATAAGCTTTTATCTTTCCAAATAGAGGGAACCAACATGCCCCTCATGAAAGTCAAAGATCTCTGGTAGTAGTGAGCATAGCACACAAGCCATCTGCAGCCTTTATGCTGTGCACATTTCCAAGTTTTACTGTACATCATTTATTTCAATAATCTCAATTTAAAAAATTAGGCCTGTTTTATTTCAGAAACTAAAATGAAATCTTCCCTGTAGCTACTCTCAGATTGTGTTGGAAACTTTATAAGACATTCTTAGAAAGAGGCAGACCTACTTACCCATGCTGATGGTAGAGACCTTTATGTCACAGGATATTGACTTCCAACCTCTGTTGTTCATTTTTACCACATTGTGCATTTTACAAAGTGCTCTTTTGTTACATTTTTTTGGTTAAGTATTTTTGAAACCAATAGTCTCTTTTCTTTGTTACAGGATTAAAGTTTTATTTTGCCTCTGTAGTAGTCTGATCTGAGAACCTTTGCTTAATTATGATACTATGTACTTATTTGTTTTGTGCTTTTACAGTTCAATCTTTTTTTTTTTTAAAGATTTATTTATTTGACAAAGAGAAATTACAAGAGAGGCAGGCAGAGAGAGAGGAAGGGAAGCAGGCTCTCCGCTGAGCAGAGAGCCCGATGTGGGACTCGATCCCAGGACCCCGAGATCATGACCTGAGCTGAAGGCAGCGGCTTAACCCACTGAGCCACCCAGGCGCCCTACAGTTCAATCTTTAGGGCACTTAGGTTCAAAGAACTGACAAGGAACAAGAAGAAATACCAAGCATGGATGCTCTTTCTCTTTGGTTACAGCATCTTGACAAGAGAGCATAGCTAGGAAACCACTTTAGCTCTGGTCTTTAGAATTTCTTAGAAAAAGGAATCTTAATGCTGCCTGAAAAGTTAATATAAATAACCAAAATATATAATCTAAACCCTAGTAAGAGAAAAGGGAAAATAATTTTCTCTTTAGAAGAAGGGAAATAAAAATTACAGATATTATTGCCTACATAGTGGAATGTTGAGAACTAGCATTAATTTTGTGGGTTGAATATTGTTAGACATGACTAATGTGTAGAAGACAACACCACTGAACTGAAGTTCATAAAGATTCACAAGGGTGCAGAGTTCAGTTAATAAGAAAACATAAATAAATAAGAAAAAAATATCTGGCCACAATAAAAAATAAGGACTTTGTATAATATGGTGCCATACGGAAGTTATATCTCCTTTTCTAATCTTTTACTCTTACTTGATTCCTGGGCTTGACTTCTAATTCATCGTCATTAAGGTCTGCTGCATAACCGTCTTCTTGTCATAGGATCTGCCATTATCCTCAATCTTCTCTGTGTTCAGATATATATTAGTTTTCTATTGCTGCTGTAACAAATTGCTATGATTTAGTGGCTTGAAACAATGCACATTTGTTGTCTTATAGTTCTGGAGGCCAGAAATCTAAAATAAAGTTGTTGACAGAGCTGCATTTCTTCTGTAGGCTTCGATGAAGAATCTGTTCTCTTGATTTTTCTAGCCTCTAGAGATAACATATATTTTTTGGTTCATGACACTTCCTTGCATTACTCTGACCTCTGCTTTCATAGTCATATCTCCTATTCTTAACCTCCTGCCTCTCTTACCAGGACACTTATAATTACATCGAGCCCATATGAATAATAGGTTAATAGTCTCATATCAAGATTTTTTTATTTAACCACATTTATAAACTCTTTTGGCATGTAAGGTAACTTCTTCATAGGTTATAGGGATTAAGGCATGGGTATCTTTGGGAAAGTTATAATTCAGACTGTCACAAGATGCATGATTCAGGTTCACAATTAGAACATTTTAAAAAAAAGATTCTATTTATTTATTTGACAGAGAAAGAGAGGGAGAGAAAGAGAGAGCATAGGCAGAGGGAGAGGGAGAAGCAGGCTTCCCACTGAAGCAGGGAGCCTGACTTGGGGCTGGATCCCAGGACTTTGGGACCATGACCTGAGCCAAAGACAACTGCTTAACTGGCTGAGCCACCCAGGTGCCCTGAGAACCTTTTAAATAATAATTGGCAGCTGTTATGGAGCATTTACTATAATATGTTATGACAAGCCTGACACTCTCTTAAGTACCCTATGTGGCTAATTTCATTTAGTTTGCAAACAACCTTTAAGTTACGTGCTATTGTTGCTGTATTTCATAGATGAAGAAATTGATGAGCTTGCTCAAATCACACAGTAAGTTGCCAAGACAGGATTTGAGCCCAAAAGAGATGGTTCTAGAGTGCAGGTTTTAAAACACTATGGTAAGATACATTCCATATAAATGTCCTAAATATCATTCCTCCTCCATGTTCTTATTGGATCAAATGCAAATGTGGTTAAAAAGCAGAAAGGGTATAGAGAGACTGGTCTTATTACCCTCACTGAGTTGTTGAACCAATGTCCACAGCCATTTATCTTTTTAGTGAAAAATTTAGACCTCATTCAATTTTTCTGTATCTCACAAGCAGAATGCATCCTAAGGGGCACACACACCCCAATGTTCATAGCAGCAATGTCCCCACAATATCCAAACAGTGGAAGGAGATGAGACACCCTTCAACAGATGAATGGATAAAGAAGATATGGTACATATATACAATGGAATATTATTCAGCAATCAGAAATGGTGAAGACCCACCGTTTGCATTGACAAGGATGGAACTGGAGGGGATTATGCTAAGTGAAGTAAGTCAAGCAGAGAAAGTCAATTATCATATGGTTTCACTCATATGTGGAACAAAAGCAATAGCATGGAGGACCATAGGGGAAGGAAGGGAAATCTGAAGGGGAAGAAATCAGAGAGAGATGAACCATGAGAGACTATGGATGGTGGGAAACAAACTGAGAATTTCAGAAAGGAGGAGAGTTGGGATGGGTAACAGGGTGATGGGTATTAAGGAAGTCACATGTTGTGATATGTAACTAATGAATCACTGAATGCTACATCAAAAACTAATGATGTGCTATACAGTGGCTAACAGAATGTAATAATAATAAAAAAAGAAATAACATTCTACTCAATACAACACACAAAAAATATTTAAGTAAAGTTTCATGAAGCACCGCTTATCCTTAATATTTAGAAATTGGGCCACCTGGGTGGCTCAGGTGGTTAAGCATCTAACTCTCGATTTTGGCTAAAGACATGATTTCAGGGTTTTGAGATCAAGCCCCACATCAGGTTCCATGCTCCGTGCAGAGTCTGCTTGAGATTTTCTCTCTCTCTGTCTTTCCCTTTGCCCCCTCTCTCAAACAAATAAATCTTTAAAAAAATATGTAGAAATCGCTTTGCTCTACTTGTCCTATTCTATTCATTTATAAAATTTGTCACCAACCACCAGATTGATTTCTCCTATTAATGAGTAGGCTCTGGTTTGAACATCACTGGATTTTGTTTGTTTATTTACTAACCTAAGAAACTTGGACTTTATCCTGAAATTGACCTGATAATCAAACACCCAATATTTGTTTGTTGACTAACTAAATGATTGGATCCATCCATCCATTCTCCCATTCAAACATCCCAGAGACAAGAGAATGGGATAAACACTTCTATGCTCAGGTCACACTTCAATTTAGTTCCCCAAGTGACCCAGAAGAGAAAATGCAAATAAGAACAATGAAAATGAGCAGTATAGTACCCAGCACTCTGGCTGCAGGAATCCAAGTACACAAGCAGGAAATAAATGTTGTTTCTATCCTCACTGTGTCTAGGAACAAATGCTGACCCCCAGAGGCCATCTTTAATGAGCAGTGAGACAGTTCATCTAAGTCACGAATTGTCACTATAGCTTCTGTTTCCTTAGAAACAGGGCAACTGGTGAAGCTCTTGGCTCTATAAACCACAGTAAAATATCCAGTAGGCAGATGGTCTGGCAATCGAAATCGTTATGCCTATGTGAGCATTTATCATGAATTGGCATCACATGAGAAAAGAAATTCTTTCAAGTGAGAATTGAGCAAGGATGGAAAATGTGATCAGCAGGGGTCTGTCGGTAATTGGCATGGAGGGACAGGCAAAAGGCTGAAACCTGGGGATTGAAGAAGCTCCATCCAGTCCACTGATTCCCAGTTTACTTCTGTTGTCATTGTTCCTACTGCCTCTCACCCATTGAGCACAGCACTGTGAAATAGATGCTGTTTCTATCCTAACTGTGTCTAGGAACAAATGGAATTTTGAGCACTTTCAAATGCCTCTTCAAGGAAATGAATTTCTTATATGTCCCCAATAAATGGGAAATGCTAACCAGGACTAGCAAGGAGAGAGACTAATGTAAGCATTTTATATCCCCTGGCATATGTTTCAGAGGTTTCTATGCATTGTCAGTGCAACTGCTACTGGCAAAATACTTAGTAGACAATTATATCTGAACAGAGGCCATATTATGAGACACTAAGGCAGTAAAAGTAGTAACTTCCAGTTATTAAGGTGCTTACTATGTGCCAGGTACTGTACTAAGTACTTAATCTTATGAAAGCCTATATGAGGCATGTACTAGTATTATTCTTATTTTACAGATGCAGAAACTGAGGTGTAGGGAATTATTTAATCTGGTTAAGTAATTTGAGGGCAGGTGGAAAAGAGCAGTGACACATTACCACTTGCCTCCTAAAGGATAAGGTGGTAAGATGCAGAAGCTTTAGAGTAGAGTTTTGTAGGCTTTCTATGCCACGGACTCCTTCCATAGTCAAGATAAGCCTATGGATACCTTCTCAGAAAGTGTACAGATGCAAAAAAAAAGGAAGAAAGAAAGAAAGAAAGGATTACACAGGAAAATAATTATTTTGAAATAGTGTTAACAAAATTTAAGAAATATAATACTTTTGTATCCTTTGGGTAAATACCTAGTAGTGCAATGATCTTGGGTAGTTCTATTTTTAACTTTTTGAGGAACCTCCATACTGTTTTCCAGAGTGGCTGCACCATTTACATTCCCGCCAACAGTGTTAATTTTAGCCATTCTGACTGGTGTGAGGTGGTATCTCAGTGTAGTTTTGATTTGTATTTCCCTGATGATGAGTAATGTTGACCATCTTTTTATTTGTTTGATCGCCATCTGGATGTCTTCTTTGGAAAAATGTCTATTCATGCCCCTTTATAATTGGATTATTTGTTTTTTGGGTGTTGAGTTTTAAAAGTTCTTTATATATTTTGGATTCTAATCTTTTATCAGATATGTCATTTGCAAATACCTTCTCCTACTCTGAAGGTTGCCTTTTAGATACAAAAGTACTGATTGGGACACTTACACCCTGCTGTTTATAGCAGCATTATCAACATAGCCATATTATGAAAAGATCTAAAAAGTACATCAGTTGGTGAAAAGATAAAGAAGAGTAATTACTCAGCTATAAAAAAGAAAGGAAATCTTGCCATTTGCAACAACGTGGTTGGAGGTAGAATGTATTACGCTAAGTGAAAAAAGTCAGTCAGGGAAAGATAAATGTCATATTATTTCACTCATATATGGAGCTTAAGAAACAAAACAGATGAACATGGGGGGAAAAGAGAGATGCAAACCATTAAAAAGACTCTTAACTATATAAAACAAACTGAGGGCTGCTGGAGGGGAGGTGGCTGGTAGGTATTGAGGCAGGCACTTGTGATGAGCACTGGGTGTTGATGTAGATGATGAATCACTAATTTCTACACCTGAAACTAATATTACACTGTATGTTAACTAACTGAATTTAAATAAAAACTTGAAACAACAACACAGAACATATGCATAGAAGCCTAAAAAATACAGTAAAGTAATATATATGCTTCTTTAGTAATGTCTTAAGTAAGACTGGACAGTGCGCCAACTAGCTACCATAATTTTGAAGTAGTAATCAGAGTCATTTACCTTCTTTTTCTTTTCTTTTCTTTTTTTTTTAGATTTTGTTTATTTATTTGACAGACAGAGATGACAAGTAGGCAGAGGAGGCAGGCAGAGAGAGAGGAAGGGAAGCGGGCTCAGCAGAGAGCCCGATGTGGGGCTCGATCCCAGGAACTTTATCCCACTGGGCCGTCCAGGTGCCCCCATTTACCTTATTTTTCAATAATGTTTTGAAGTATCTGAGATAACTGAAATTAGAGAGAAAATTTGGTACATTGGTATTTTCTATTGGTTATAGGTCACAAGTACTGACAATTCTGCTAAGGTCTAATTGCCTACATTTGTCATAGAAAGAGATTCGATTTCTAACAGAGTTTAGTAAAAATAAAGATATAAATCCTTCCCATCTGAGTTCAAGGATCAGTAGAATCCTATCCACCGGCCCTTTTGGGAGTCCATGGATACCAGGTTAAGAACTCTGATTTTAGATTCTGGTTCTCCACCCAAGGCCATCATGCCCCTACACCACTCCATGGGCCCATGGGTTGTGTCTGGAAGCACTTTCGATTGTCATTCCAGGGGTGGAATACTACTTGCTTCTACTGGGTGGAGGCCAAAAGATGCTGTTAAATATTTTCTGCTGTACAGGATAGCCCCGCAGAACCATGATAATCCATCTGAAGTTATCAGTCGTGCCTAAATTAAGAAACGCTGCTTTAGAGCAAGAAGATTTAGGTTTGAATCCAAAGCTAGCACTCATAATCAGAGTGATATTAGTAATTAGTTCCATTCTGAATCTTGGTTTCTTGATCTGTAAAACAAGGGTGTTAAGATTTACATCACAGGACTTTTGTGAGAATAAAATAAAAGAGTGTGAAAGTGTATATAATAAAGAATAATGCATCATACAAGTTGTTTTAAGTTCTGTTCTTTTGAGTTTTTGGATTACACAGAGTCATTCAGTGGTTATTTCTGGGGACAGCTGAGGAGACTATAAGGTCGGTTTTTTAGACATCTAACCTACACTTTAACCAGAAAATTTCTGCTTTTTATTTATTTTATATATTGAGCTTCTGTGAAAGATACTGAAACAGATAAATTCTTGATATATTGCTAGTCAGTATAATGTTAGACATAGTTATTTTTTAAGTACACCATGATAATCAAATGTCAAAAATATTTTAAATAATAAATATTAAATATGTGTTTTTATTTTAAAATTAATTAATTAAAATATTTTAATAATATTAAATAAACAATAAATATTTTTAAAATATTAAAATAAAAAGATATAAAAAGGATTCCGATCCTTTATTTCTTAGCCTTTAATCACTTGGATGTGCATAGTGCAGGAGTTAGGTTAGATGGCATTACTTTTGGTC
This sequence comes from Meles meles, assembly GCF_922984935.1. Lineage (NCBI taxonomy): Eukaryota > Metazoa > Chordata > Mammalia > Carnivora > Mustelidae > Meles > Meles meles. Next base: position 29,292,184 of record NC_060067.1, read on the forward strand.
AAAGTTTGAACACAGCGTCTTGAGAAGAAAAATACACACTCAGTTTGCTTTGGTGTGTCGTATTTTGGCAATTATTTTCTCCATACAAGCATTGAAAACACATCACATAAAAGCAGCGAGACATTCATATTTCAAAACCACCTTTCCTTCTCCTGCTGACACAGAACAGAACTTTCTCTTTCTCGGTTTCATGCATATGGTAATCAGTTTGCTTTCCTTTGAACTAGATAATTGTAAGAATCACAGAATACCCAAAGCTTGTCCATGTATATTTATGTTCACTAACACAGTTACACAAGGGATCAGCAGAAATATTACTGGTTCTGTTGGTTTAAATTAAATTCCTTAATCAATCCCCTGAGAAGTGTTATCCAGGAGGTAACTGCCGAATGTGCATGAATCTTTTATGTGCTTCATTCTACAACAGTATCTCAGAGGCCTGAAAATGTGAATTTTGCACAACAAAAATGAGTTGCTAACATCAGACAAGGCACCTAGTGGTTTCCTGATCTTGGAAACCTAATAACCCAGGCTTGGCACAGCAGAAGACAGGTATGATAAATTTTTCTTGACTATACTGCTCTCTACGTAATCTCCCTTAAGAGTAACAGAAGCTAACATCTACTGATTGCTTTCTTATGCCAAAGCTTTATCATTTTTCAGTTCCCTAAAGAACGCTGCGAAGTCAGAAATTTCATCATCACCCACTTTATCAACCGAGGAAGCCATGGCTCAGAGAGATTGAGTAGTTTGCCTAAAGTCGCTAAGCTTATAAGTGGCTGAAGGAAGGTAGGTACCCAGGTCTTTTTGATTCCACAGTATATGATCTTAGCCAGCACTTAAGACTGCCTTTCCTCATGTAGTCCTTTCTTTCTTCCCTGCCTCAGCAATAAGCTGATTATTTAAGCACTGCATTTACAGTTGGACAAGGGATGGGATGTTACAAAGGGCTAGACTTCACTGAAGCACTAGCTTCTCTGTTACTCTTACGAAGGCTAGGATGTAGAGATGTTTGCTGTAGATGCAGAGAGAAAATAAATGTGTAAGTTGGAGCCTTTGTGGCTTTTCTCTGTGCTTCATTGAATTGCACTCTGAAGTACCCCCTCACTCCTTTGCCCAGGTAGCTGGATGTGAACCACTCATTGTCTTAAAAGGAAGTTGTCAAAATAGTTTCAGAGAACAGAGCTGTCATCATATCAGCTCTTGGACTTTTCAAAGGCTTTATTTCAAGTGTGACATCAAAATGATTTGAAAACGTACTTAATCCAGTTGTTGACCATTTTCCCTAAAGTGAAAAAGCAAATTCCTTTAGCTGAATGGGCATGGGCATTTAAATAGTAGCTAAGTCTAAAAGGAAAGATCTCCAAGGTTAGTTTGCCAACAGCACTGGGGAGGAGTGACCATCGATCTTGTGAACTGGCATGAACAAAGCTCATGGTTTCAGTTCTTCTCATGGCTTACTGGTGAAAATTTCACCTGTCGATGTGCCTAAGACATTTCTCAGCCTTCCATGTGGCTTATGTGTGAGCAGCAACCTTCTCCATATGCCCTGGGGTCATTTGACACTTATGGGAGGTGGCGAAAGTGAGGATAAAGGGATGCGTATCTAGGCGATATATGGTAACCAGAACTAGCCTGCTGTATCTAACAGTTCATATATAGCCGTGGAAAATAATCCCTTCCATGAATAGATTAATTTTATATTTCCTATAAGTGTTCAATAAATGTTTTCTAATAATTATAAGATCCCAGAGGGAAGGTCATAATAATGAGCTCTGAGTTTATGGATGATTTTTATATTGACTGAGTACTAATTGTAAAAGCAACTAACATTAATTGAATTCCTAACTACCTTCTTGGTACAATGTTTAACGTTTTATATACATCATTGCTTACAATCTGCATAAAATCCCTATGAGATGATACAGCTTTTAATTTTCATTTTACGGATAAAGAAACTGAGGCTTATTGAATTTAAGTAATTTTGGAGGAGGTCAGAAAACTGGCAGTAAGTTGAATTTGGATTTGGGTCAGCTACCCTTAGTTAAGCAAGGAAAAGAATTATGAAGAAAGCTGAAGAGTAGAGGGGGGTGGAGGAAGCATCCCTTCATTTTTCCTGAAGGAAAAATATATTTAGGCGTGTATGTAAATGTGTATATCTGTGTGTAGAGAGAATTTATCTTGAGTGTGTATATGTACATTTATAGATATACATATACACATATATCTGTATCTGTATCTGTATCTGTATTTCTATCTCTATCTATATTAAAAGAGAGAAAAAAACCTACCTTGTGTGTGTGTGTATGTATGGTCTACCTTCAGAGAAATTTATTCTTCTATGGGAGGTAACATCAATTTCATTTAAAAGATCGTATAATAATAACTAACAGATACCCTGAGTCTGGGTAGGAGGTCTTGATCTGTATTCTTTTATATAATCATCTTTTTAATTATCTGACTCTTTCTAAACTGTAAATTTCCATGAGCACAGGGACCATAATTTGTTTATTCTTATATCCCAGAACCCAGTTAAGCTCCTGGCTAGCCCAAGGTCACCCAACCGGCCAGTGGGATTCAAACTCAGGTAGTCAGGCACTAGAGCCAAACTCTTAACATGGCTTTGTCTTGTCTCTCACAGAACAATCCTTTCCTGAATATATTGCGGAGCTCCTTCTTTGGTGTGGATATAAATCAGATTCTCCTTATATTCTGTACACAGTTTGGTACGAAGCAAACTATCCAGAGAAATGTTGCTTGACTCCAAGCTTAAGAACAAAGCTGAATATCCATTGCCCCTTGCATCATCTTGCCAGCTTCTTATTTAGCATGTGCATCGAAACATGAATAAATATAGCAGATTAGGATGCCCCAGATGACTAGGAGCTGCCTGGGAGGATTTTATTCTGCAAAGCTTCTGCGTAACAAGATAGATGGAAATGTTCAAGAATACTGCACATAAATAATAGATGCATATAAAAAAAAAGGGGAGATTCTTAAGGCTTTTTAAAGACAATACACCATAAGATTTTTAAAAATTCTTGTTTTTACTAGGATGCTGTAGGTGGGTCATCTAAATTATTGATATTCAGTTTGTGGATAATTAACTATTGAATAAGCTAGAGTTCACTGCAGTGATTATTCACCTCATCTAGTTTGTGGGTAATCAATTGTGGTGCTTTTGTCCTATTTCTTGGCCCCTTTTATTGCTAAAAATTATTTTTATAATGAGAAGTTAATATCATTAAATGTTTAAAATATGATAGACAATGGAATATCTATAGTATTTGATATGTGGATGAATTATTTTAAATACCCTTTCCTTCTGTATAGGACAAAATTTTTTCATTAATAATCGTGAAATGGAACAAATAGTAACAATAGTCAGAAAAGAAACATGGAGAGTAAAATTTTAATCTTGAACTTTTTTTCAAAAAAATTTTTTAGGGGGGGCGCCTGGGTGGCTCAGTGGATTAAGCCGCTGCCTTCGGCTCAGGTCATGATCTCAGGGTCCTGGGATCGAGCCCCGCGTCGGGCTCTCTGCTCCGCAGGGAGCCTGCTTCCTCCTCTCTCTCTGCCTACCTCTCTGCCTACTTGTGATCTCTCTGTCAAATAAATAAAATTAAATTAAAAAAAAATTTTTTTAGGGGCGCCTGGGTGGCTCAGTGGGTTAAGCCGCTGCCTTCAGCTCAGGTCATGATCTCAGGGTCCTGGGATCGAGTCCCACATTGGGCTCTCTGCTCAGCGGAGAGCCTGCTTCCCTTCCTCTCTCTCTGCCTGCCTCTCTTGTGATTTCTCTCTGTCAAATAAATAAATAAAAAAAATTTTTTTAAATATTTTATTTATTTATTTGAGAGAATGAGAGAGCATAAGAGGCGAGAAGGTCAGAGGGAGAAGCAGACTCCCCATGGAGCTGGGAGCCCTATGAGGGACTCGATCCCAGGACTCCGGGACCATGACCCCAGCCGAAGGCAGTCGCCCAACCAACTGAGCCACCCAGGCGCCCCTAATCTTGAACTTTTTATATGATTTTATGCCAACAAAGAAAATAGACTAAGGTACATTAAAAAATACATATTACAGTATAAAAAGAGAAAAATGAATAAATTAATATTTTAAAGCATGTGTTTTTGGGGGAAGGAAAAGCACATGGAGAAATACTTCCAAAAGACTGAATTTTCCATTTCAGAGGATGACTTGTACATAGAAAGATAGAATTGAAGTAAATCAAGTTCTGTTCATTTATCTTTACAACCACGATGCTACTACCATTGTCTATTTCAAATTTACCGGCTAAGTGCAGAAATGAACAGACCATAGGAGTTGAATAAATGAAGTGGACCCAAAGTGAGCTTGAATAATTCTGAACTCTATGGAACTTGCTTTTGAGAGGAGAGGAACATTAATTCTCTTTGTCATGGACCACACAGAAGGCCTTTGAATTACCTCCCACACAGATTACAAGGTTGATAATAGCGTAAGTAACTAAAGTGTGCTAATTTGAAGCTTAAATATATATTATTTTAGTAAAACCCATCAGTGTCTTCACTAATTGTTTAGAAATTAGAACAACAAAAAATATTCTTGGAGAAGGAGTGTTTTATCTCCAATGTTTAGACTTGCTGGAACATTGTGATAATATAAAGCAGGCTGAATTTCTGTAGCTTTAATTTATTAATTATTGCTTTTAGTTTCTCTCTAATGATGCCTAACCCCTATCCCCGTCCCCACCATTGCTTGCACTTGGGGTCAGCCACTTCTACTCTCCCACTTCTGAAATGCCATGGATGATGAATCTCAGGGGACCAAAATATATAAAATTGTGTAGAAGATATGCTAGTAAGGAGGCTTTAAGACTGCCTTCTGCGGGGCGCCTGGGTGGCTCAGTGGTTTAAAGCCTCTGCCTTCCGCTCGGGTCATGATCCCGGGGTCCTGCGATCGAGCCCTGCGTTGGGCTCTCTGCTCAGCAGGAAGCCTGCTCCCCTCCCTCCCCCCGCCTGCCTCTCTGCCTACTTGTGATCTCTGTCTGTCAAATAAATAAATAAAATCTTAAAAAAAAAAAAAAAAAAGACTGGCTTCTGCACAAGGAAGGCTGAAATGCCCCAGTTAAGTTTCTGGGGTTCTGCCATTTGTGATAACTGAAACTAAACTTGTGATCTCAGTAAGGACTGAGTAAACCAGGAAAAGAGATGCTCCATATTGGATTATGGCCAACAGACCAATCAGAACCTCTTTCTGAGGAAATATTAACACCAATGCACAAATGAGAAAGGTTAATTATACTGAGTATTTATAAAACGATTGTTTGGTTCTTCATGAAATCAGTCTTAGTGGCACTGCTACCCAGGTGATTACCTACTGTGTATCTTTTTGGTTTTGTCTTTTTTGCAATAAACCTTCCAAGCTTATCTCTGTGGGTGGGTCAAACTTAAGGAATGGTTCAGTTAAAAAAATTAACTATTGAAATAGAGATATGATTTAAACACTAGAAGAGGATATTTAAAAATTTTAACAATGGTTAGGCTCTCTGGGTTGTGAGAAAATGGATCCTTTTTTTTTTTTTTCCCCTTAGTATTTTCTGTTCTTCCTATATTATCTACCATGAACATGTGTTGCTGGCATTTCAGGGAAAAATTTTTGTAAGAGATAACTATATTTTCTATTTTCAACTTGATTGGTTTTAAAAGGAGAGAAGAAACAACCTTTATATCTATAATTCCTTGCGTAGAAGCAAATTCTCTTTCCTCTGGAAAAACTAATGAGTGCACAAAGCAAAAGGGCTCAAACCTGCTGAGATTAAACACAGTTTATACTGGGCTAGCCATCTGAATTTTTATTCCGGCACTGTAGAATAAACAGACCACTTGAAGTTTTTCCAGGGTAGGACAAGACCAACTTAATGGTCAGGTAGTTACCTTGGACTGGAGAGGTGAAGTGGGTTAGTGCTTTTAACAATCTCTTGCCTATATGGAAAGGTTATTTTTGAAGACAAGAGTACTGAATGTTCCAAGTTCCCACAGTTGTCATGGAAACCTTTTAGCTAGCTGAATAGGTTAGCAGGATTTTATGTTCTCCATTTTGACAAATACAAGAAGACATGATCCCAGCTTTGCATTACTAATCAGAAAACTTCTGTTTTCACGTCTTCTAGTACTTGATTAGTCACATTTTCTTAATTGTTTTTTTTCTTCTTCACCACACAAAGCAACAGGCGAGTTCTCTTTCAAAAATCATTCCCACTTTAGAAGCAGAGCCCAAATGGTGACAGGGCTGACCTTGCTGTGCTTGGGAGTAATACTGCTTTGCAGCTCTGAAAGGCTCCTGCAGGTTAATTCAGGCCCCTGCCGAAACTCTTCTGATTTGTACCGACATTCAGTGGTTTCCTGGAGGCAAACTCCCTTGCTAATAGGCAGGAATTATTCCTCATTTCAGGAGCAACAGTCTGCCCACACCATCTTATAAAGCACAGGTAAACTTTAGGAAAAAGGCTCCCTAAGGCTAAAACCAAAACAGCCATGTCACGTGGGTAAATCGGTCCAGAAAATCTGACATTTTCCTTTTATTTGGCTGTAACCACCCTCCACATTGCTTTGGAAGATAGACGTGGCCTAAGAATCCAAAGGCAAATTGGAAAAATAAAAACTGTGTTGCAGGCAACAGTCTGACCAATTTGGATGAAATAGTTGAAGCTGGAATTCTGGGGGCTTAAGAGTCACCAGATGCAGGAAGCCTTGTGTGTATATGGGGGATGGGATTTGACAAGTGCTCCTTAGAGCATCTGGCTTCAGAAACAGTGTATGTATAAGTAGCAATGAAGAATGTACGATCTTCTAGGTATGTGAATTTGGGGACTTCGTGTCATGTCTCAGTTTCTTTATCAGTATAATGTAATTATCAGTAACACCCATCCCAAAGGGTTGTAGTGAGGTTTAATGAGTTAACCATATATACTGCTTATCAGCTCTGACACATAATCCTTGCTAAATGAGAGTATTTGGCAGGATAAAAGTATGGGGGGAAAACAGGAGTGTTGGGAAATAAGGAAGAATAAAATAATAGAGAGAAAGCAAATAAAGAGGGGGAGAGAACCCTGAGAGAATGAGGTTCATCTGGCCGTAGGGTAACGTTATTACCAGTTTCTCAACTGCTAAATGTTGCCACAATGCCCACCCAGCCCTAGATCTCACTGCTCCCCATCTCTTACTGGATGCAACTGACTGAGATGCTTTTATAGAATTCACTGGACTAACATAATGGTTTCATTATCTGATTATGTCCCAATGAAATCTTGCTTTCTGTTGTTAAATGTTTCAGTGTCTATTCTACACTGATGTAATGATGCTTGCCTAAGAAACCTCAAGTTAATAAAGAAGTGCATAATGAACACCACTGTTTCAATGGGGATGGAGGGCTTTGGGATTAGAGGGTTTCAGCCCTGCCAAGGCAGAGCTATATCTCTTCTGGGAACTTAAACAGTGAAGAAAATACTTTTGTAATTCTTTTTGGAAGCTAAAAGTAAAAAATTGACTTTCAAATGGATAAAAAAGAAACCAACATAAATTTGATTCAAGTAAAACTTTGAACAGTGCATAAGACAAGGCCAAAATCAATGATTTTGGAGACCATCAAAATGAATTGTAGCATAGATCACAGCTCCAATATTAAACTAAAATGTGATTGCCAAACTAGAAGCTAGGCATGAAGGTAAAGTATTTGAGATCACATTCTGTATAAAACATACGTTTTCCTATGTTACATACTCACAAAATGATTTTCCACACATACTATGATAACTTTTTATTATTTTGATAATTTTGGGGAGTTTGGTGTAACAATAAATGATAATTTGTACAATGAAAATTGTATCCTATACTTAATCATGTTATACCAGTATGTGTTATGAAAACTTGCCCAATAAAAAAGTCTATTTCTACTAGTCGATAAGAATGATGATAATGAATTTTTTAAAAAAATGTTATAGTATATATTTCCCTGCATTTATTCTTTCATATTTTTCTTTCTTTCTCTTTTTTTTTCAAAGGTTTATTTGTTTATTTGAGAGAGAAAGAGAGAGAGAGAGGGCATATGAGTGAGGGAAGGGGCAGAGGGAGAGAATCTCCAGCAGACTCCCCAGTGAGCATGGACCCTGACACAAGGCTCGATCCCATGACCTTGAGATCATGACCTAAGTCAAAATCAAGAGTTGGACACTTAACTAACTGAGCCACCCAGTCACCCTGTCTCTCGCATTTTTCATGTAGCTCTTCTCAATCAAAACACACATTCCAAAAGACTTTTTATTCACCATGGGACACTGAATGTCAGATACTTAATAAATATGGGACAAAATGAATGAATTAATTAATGGCTAAATAATGCGCATTATGATTTGGAGAACTCAGTGAATAATAAATTGATAGTCTCACCTCTTAGAAATGAACTTATTCTTATTTAATAAAATTTAATTTTTATCAATATAATATATGAATATGATAAAGACATTTGAAAGATTTTAAGGAAATAAAGAAGTGCCTGCCCACTCATTTCTACCCTTTAATTTGGCTGTCTAGAGAAAATAACTTTGAACCACTTTCGCTTTTTCTTTAGTATTAACTTTCATATTTCTAAACATTTTGTTTGGCATTGCATTAGATTAGATGCATTGCAACATCTAATTCTCTGACAACAATTTAATGTCTTAAGATTCAATTAATTTTGGAGTTAGTACGGACCCCACAGACTGGGAGACTCAGTCACGCATGACTTTCCCCATTTCAGATGTCAGCTGCAAGTCCTAGATGTCCCCAAGCCACCTACAGTTCTTCCCGGCTGACTACGAATTTGGGACCCTTCACAAGATCCCTTCAATTTCATAAATCCTGTAGGTTACAAAACTCACTTACTGGAAGCACTATAATTACAATTACAGTTTTACTTTTAAGGATACAGCTCAGGAACAGCCAAACGGAAGAGATGTACAAGGCAAGGTCTTCAGTGGGGGAGGGGGTAAGGACCCAGAGCTTCCATGCTCTCTCCCAGTGGAATTTGCACATGCTATCCTCCCCACATATTGATATCACCAACATGGAAATGTCTGGAGTTTTTATTCAAGGTTTCGTTATATAGGCATAACTGATTAATATCATTGGTTATATGGTTGAACTCAAACTCTGGAGGTTGGGAGATGAGGCCAAAAATCCAGTTATCTGTTTTTTTCAGCTGACCAACCCCCACCATAAAGTTATTTAGGGATCCCATCTCATTAGCATAAACTTACATTTGTTAGAAAGGGCTCTTTATGAATAATAAGACATCTTCCTATCACTTAGAAAATTCCAAAATTTTTTGCAGTTCCATGTCAGGAACCAAGGAAACACCAAATATGTATACTTTTTATTATACCACAACCACTATTTTCCACTGCTTTCTTCTTATCATGGTTGAATATTTAGCTTTCTTATACCCACCTCCCTTATTTTACCACACAATTTATATGCATATATAAAAAGTTATGTATATCAATACAATAATTATATTAATAATTGTATACATGTCTGTTTCAATTAAAGGTTAGTGATTATCTTCTTATGCTTATGGAAATCTTGTTCACTGGGAGCCAAATAGTGTACCATAATTTTATTTCTTTTCTCATACAAGTTGTATTCCTTGATTTTATTAATTTGCCCATTTAAAAAATTTATCCTGTTTTTGCATGTTTCTCAAATGCCATTACTCTTTATCACATGGATATTTCTACTGTTTCTAAATTCTCAAACAGCACCCCCCCACTCCATGCTCACAGCCAAGTTACCCCATCTCACGGCTCTTTTTGTGACTAATTTGCACATTAGTCATCTGCAGATTTCTCATACTTCACGCTGTCTTTCCTGTTAGGTTCTTCCATTATCTTACTTAGATTGCTTGTGTCTCTTTATTATTACTATCATTATTGCTATTACTGTTATTACTTTATTATTTTAGTTTGCCATTTCATTTTGCTGTAGCACATTCTACAACAATTTTCTGAGAGGGCATGGAAATGGAGTATGCAAATTTTTCTAGGTTTTGAACATCAGAAAATATTGTTGTTCTGCATGATTTCTTATACAAAATTCTAGGTTGAAATCATCTTTCCTCAGAATTTCAAAGGTATTTCTTCACTAGTACCTTTAGATTCTAGTTCTGCTGATGAGAAGTCAGATGCTATTCTGATCCCTATTCTTTGAATATGACTTAAATTTCCTTCCTGGGAGTTTTCAGGAATCTCATTTATTTCCAGGAGGTTGTAATTTCATTGTGATGGCAGGGTGTCTTTTTTATTTACAGATCTTGGAATTTGGGGTACTCTTTCAGCCTGGAAAATAATTTTTTCCAGACTGTGAAAATTCGCTGAGTTAATTTGATAATTTCCACATTTTAATTTTTTTCATTTTCTATGAAATTATTGCTGTGATGATTGACATCTTGAGTTAACATTTGAATTTCCCAGTATTTTTTCTTTCATTTCCATCTGTTTGCTTTTCATTCCACTTTCCCGGAAGTTTTCTTGAATGTTTGTTCTACTTTTTCATTGATTTTTTTTTCCCCAAGAACTATGAAATACTTACATTTTTGTACCCCATTTGCATTCCATTTGTGTTTTATGGATACAATGTCTTCTTCCTTTCTATGAATTTCTTTTTAAATACTTTCCTGATTGAAATTATTTTTTGTTCCTTGTGCTATCTCTGTTTCTTCTAAATTCCGTTCTCCCTCCTTTGTCTCCCCTGTAGAAGAATTTCTTCAAGTTGCTTTGCCTTCAAGCTGCTCTTGTCCTGTTTGTTGTTTGTTCCTTTAGAGAATGAGACATTTAAAAGCTGTGTGTGGCTTCTCAGCTGAGGGACTGCACTTGAGACTAGCTTTTTGCATTCAGAAGCCATCCTCTATGTTCCTGATTGCAGTTTTCCTCTGAAATTTTTTAGACACAAATCCTCAAGTAGTAGATGTACCCTGGGTTACTGGTGTCTGTGAGCAGAGGTATGGGAATGGGGCTGGGAGTTCCAGTATGAAACTACTAACATAGTCATTTAATTCCTTGCTTTCTCCTTAGTAACTCACCATGGCCCCATCACAAGGGGAACATGAGTTCCAATTCTCTGGTTCATTTTCTTGAGAGAATAAAAAAACTCTTCTAGTCTTCGAAAGTTGGGGAGGGTTATTTGCCTAATTGCAGAAGTTCTGGGAAAAAATCTGGTTTTTACTTCTCTTTATGAAGACTTTCCACCAACTTTGCTATCTTCAGCCCTAAGCCCTGCCCTGACAATTCATGGAACAACTGTGCCCCAGACCTGAGTCTTGAGGTCTGAGGGGTATATGTTTTGTTTTATCATTATTTTTTTGAAGATTTTATTTATTTATTTGACAGACAGAGATCACAAGTAGGCAGAGAGGCGGTGGGGAGGGGGAAGCAGGCTCCCTGCTGAGCAGACAACCCGATGTGGGACTCAATCCCAGGACCGTGGGATCATGACCCGAGCAGAAGGCAGAGGATTTAACCCACTGAGACACCCAGGCGCCCCTTGCTTTATCATTATTGTGCTCTCTAGATCTAAGAGCTTAGCTTTCCCTTCTCAGCTAAGATTGTAACCTCTCCTTCATCAATTTCCTACCTACAAAATTTTTATCCATATTCTTCCCTTCAATTCTACTGTTGTCTCCTTTTCAGGTATGTGTGTGTGTGTGTGTGTGTGTGTGTGTCTTCCTTTGTTTCACCATTAAGGGTTTATACTACTTTATTTTTCCTCTTTCATTTTGGTGATATTAAACAACTGGGAGGAAATAGATTTGCGTTTTTTCCTCCATATTTAACAGATCCCTCCTGCCAAATCCGCATTTTTTAAAAAAGATTTTATTTATTTATTTGACAGAGAGAGAGATCACAAGTAGGCAGAGAGGCAGGCAGAGAGAGAGGAGGAAGCAGGCTCCCTGCAGAGCAGAGAGCCCGATGCGGGACTCGATCCCAGGACCCTGAGATCATGACCCCAGCCGAAGGCAGCGGCTTAATCCACTGAACCACCCAGGCGCCCCCAAATCCGCATTTTTGAAAGGAGTTAGTGGTTTAATATTTAAGAAGACTTCAGAGTGAATTGCTGAGTCAAACATGCATCAACCATCTCTTTCCAAGATAGTATTAATTACCTGCCCTTCATGGTGACTTTTTTTCTTGTCCCCATACTCATATCATCTGCCTGTGTTCCAGAGAAGGTGACCATCACTGGGTCAATTTAAGAGTTCAAGGAAATCCCCCTTGCCTCCATTAAATCTCTCTATCCATGCTTCACTTCAGATTTAATTTTGTCTTAAAAATTTGATTTTTGTTAATCTTGAAAGCTGCTTCCCATTATTTACAGTTTGGAATAAATGTCAACCTTTTTTAAGGTTTAGCAGGAGTTGGGGTTGAGAATACTAGAAAAATGAAACATAATGGTGACATGTGTATCACCAGAATGGGGAGTGGTCATGACCTTAACTATGGCTGAAAAAGTTTGTGGTACTAAAACCCCATTTACTCTAGAAACTTTCAGATGTGGGTTGGAATCCTAACTTGCCACTTGCTATGCAACTTTATTTAATTTCACATAGTCTCATTATAAGCTGGTGTTAATAGTACTCACTTTGTAGGAGGGCAAGCAGACTGAGTGAAATAATAGAAATTAAAATAAAACTTGGGATGTTGAGGGGACTGAATGAGATAGTAAATGAAAAAAAAACAAAAAAACAAAAACCAACAAACCTAGAACAGTGTCTTGCTCATAAGAGGGTACCAGAGGGTACAATAAACATTATTTCTAAAACACAAATACACCTTAGAAATATCACAGAAAAAAACCATTGCTTGTTTTAGAGACTACGTTTGGTTTACTTACTATTTTCACTCCCCCATGTCCCTTTATTTGCCATGTTTATATTCAAATCCTTAACCTTATAATTTGGAGACGTCTGTGTCATTCTCTCTAATCTGGGAGAGCCTGTTCAAGGTGAGGGTCAGACTTGTCTGTGGCAGAAAGTAAATTGACAGAGGCATGTTGGGATTGTTAAAAGTAGCTGTCTTAAAGATGAATGTCTGTGGCTGCATGATCAGTTTGGCTGTGGGACTGAATTGATCACGTTAAGGGCAGCAGTGAAAATCCCAGTCAAGAGTGCAGTCCACTTAAATCAGCTACATATGGGCATGACCTGGAGTAGATTAGCTTAATTAAAGCCAAGGGAACAAGCAGAAAGTTGGGTAGGGATATGGGAACTAAGAAATTTTCTTGATAGTTTCTGTGTAATTTTTGAGAATAGAAATTTACTAGATTGATAATAATCCTGGGCTTAAGAGTCAAGAGATCCAGCTTTTAGAGTACATTGATAAATTACTTATTTCTAATTTAATAAGATTCTTTCTGGAATAAGAAGTGAAACTGTTTTGACCATATGTGTATTGAATGTGATTATCATAGAGGTTTTATAGAAAATTGCACATTATTTTCTATATATGAATGAAATATGCTGAATATTGTAATTCGTTAGGAAATCAGGTCTTGATAAGTGAATTGTTCGTTTGAGTTCTAAATTTTTAAACTTCTTTTGTACTGTATATATATATTTATTGGAACTTTTTAACTTTCCTAGAAAAACTAGGTTTGCTAAGTCTAGTAAGTTTCATTTGTTCTACTTGCCTTAAGTCTTTTATTATTTTCTCAATGGTGGTTACATCAGCATGTTTATTTTCAATACTTAGCATTTAATCTTATGGCAATATCTCCATAGCTTTTTATTTCTGGGCTAAGGAACTAATATATTTAAATGTAAAATGGTAGCTGCATAACCTAAACTTATCTATGGTTAGACAGGGATGTGAGGCCTGTTACATTGTTAAGGAAATCATCACAAGCCGATGGGACTGCTATCTTGGCTGTGACTGTACTCTTCTTTGAACTCTGATTAACAATTCTAATCAGTTTTGGAAAGTTGAGCATCCATCTGTTTTCTGAAGATTTCATGTATATTAACTTAAGTTACATATAACTGTATATATCACTATCTGTGACACTCCAGAACCAGGACTATGATACCACACACTGCAAGAAAATGAGTTCTTTTAGCTGAACAAGATATGAATATGAGAGAATAAAAAGCTATTGTCCAGAACGGTGCTTCTCATGTACAAGGTTGTTAGTTGTTTGTTTGTTTGTTTTAAGATTTTTTATTTATTTATTTGACAGAGAGAGAGAGAGAGAGAGAGAGAGAGAGAGAAAACAAGCATGGGGAGCAGCAGGCAGAGTGAGAAGAAGAAGCAGGCTCCCTGCAGGCAGGAAGTCCAATGTGGGGCTAGATCCCAGATCCCTGGGATTATGACCTGAGCCGAAGGCAGAGGCTTAACCCACGGAACCACCCAGGCACCCCAAGGTTGTTAGTTTTAAACAGCCCCTTCAGAAACTTCGCAGAAACTTTGACTCCATCCTGTGTCATTTTGCTCACCACACTATTTTAACTACTGGTCTTGCTGATAGAAAAGCCAGGCACTGGAGTGAGGTGTGGACCAAGAAGACCAAGGGTTGCCACTTATTATCTTCATAATGGTGGTAATTTAAACCCTATCTATTTTTAAAAATACTGCTGCTGTCATATAAAAATGTAGAGGGCCGGGTAGAGAGCCTTCTTTTCTTTCCCAATTAGGGTGAACCGGTCAAGAGGCCAAAGAATAGATTTTTCACTAATCTCATTTCAGACTCTTAGCTTTTCTTGATTTTCAGAAATCTATTTAACTAGATGGTTATTCTTTGCCTTTGTCTGCACTCAGTTCCAAATATAGGAGAGAGACAATGCTCACCAATCCTTCCCCACCTCGTTCCCTACTTCAGTAGGCTCTAGGAGCTTGCTGAGTAGAGACAGATTGTGGGATTTTTGAATCCCTGCCTCCTATATCCTTTCCCTGTATTCCTTGATTGTTCAATGTAGGATGATACAATGGAAATGTCATAAAGGGATGAATGTAAAAGTGTAAGCAGTTTGTAAGAAAACTATAACGGTTAGGGCAGTGCCCCAGTCATAGAAAAAGATGAGGTGTTACTACTTTTAAATATGAAAGGAAGAGGAGAAAAATTAGTTCCTGGAAACAGGAGGGAGAAAGCTGTGTAGACAGGGCCACTTTCAGAGGATCTGTGACAACTTTGTTGAGGAACATTGCCCATGTGAGGCAATGTGTGAGGAAGGAATAAAACCTGACCTCACTCTGTTCCCTACTTCTGGTCTCCTGGCAGGTTTTCTCATTGGCTAAACCCACCTGGGAGCTTGTCCACACAGGCAGGCTTCCTATGACAGAAAGCAGGTAGAAAAGAGTGGATTTGGAGGGGCACATGAAAGGTATCTGAAACAGGAAGTGACTTAACCTGGGAGCCATGGTTTCCTCATCTGGAAATAGGACTAACCACAGTGCCCACTCTACAGCGAGGTGAGAAGTAAATAAAACACTGAGCAGAGGATATAGGAGACTTCCTAGGGCAAAGCAAGCACTGAGTGCACATTAACGATCATTGTTCAACACTTTGGTAATTGTTTACTAAATGGATATAGATTGCCAGACTGGTCAGTAGTTGGTTGGAACCTATTGAATTTTTTCAAACTTGTTCTATTTTATTATGGATTTAAATATCTGAAAAGATTCAGAAACAATTTTTAACATATAATTAGAACTGTTATAGTTTATATAATTTATTATGGATTGAGTCTTTGAAGACCATCCTCAGACCAGGTTCCGTCCATGCTTTTACCTTATATATCATCAAGCTCTGTCTACTTCATCTTTGTTCCCACTCTGACTTAACTCAAGCCCCCACCATACTTCCCTTGGATGATTACACCAACTTCTCAACTGACCAACTAGGCTTCAGGCTTTCTATTCCTCTATCCATTGCCATAGTTATGACCCTTGTAAATTGGGCCTTGGACTAAATTTATACTCCTAAGTAGAAGTCCAAGTTGCTCAATGATCTAGGTTTCTGTCTGTCTCTTCTGGCCCATCTGTGGCTATGTGCTTATTGCACTACTTCATCGGTAACAAAGCGCATTCTCTGCAGTCCCCCAATACCTCATCCTCTTCCAATAGTTCTCAAGGGTGGTCCTAGGCCAGCAGTATCAAAATCAACTACAAACCATTAGAACAGTGAATTCTTGAGCTTTATCTGAAACCTATTTAACCAGGACCTCTAGGAATGAGGCCCAGAACTCCATGTCTTAACAAACTCTGCGGGCCATTCTGTGGCATGTTGAAGTTTGGGATCCACTGCCATGAGCCTTAGTCTTGAGTTGTGCTCGTACTCTCTTTCCTGAAATGTTGATTCTACTTCCTTCATCTCCAAGACTCATTACCGGCAGCAAAGGCTCCAGGATTGACTTGCGATTAGTTGTAACGAATTAACTTTAGTTCCCCCAAATCGAAGTAATTATTTGTTTATGTAAAACCGTGTTTGAAAAGAATAAAACTAACTCTCACAGTAACTTTTTGGGAAAATAGTTTTTTATTTTGTTTGTTTGTTTTTAACAAATATTTATTCGGAAAGGTTGATGCATGCATTTTCTAGGAGAAGGAGGGAACTTTTGCATAATCAGGTTTCTCCTGAAAATGTGCCAGGCAATGATGAACAACCATTTCTCCTAATAGCAGTTTATGATTTGATTCTATTTAATGGGCTTTCATATATAGATGAAGAAACCAAAGCGCAAAGCGTTTATGTAACTTGTTCAAGATTACAGATTGAGCAAGTAGCAGAGCCAGGGCTGGAACTCAGGTCTGTCTGACCTCCAACATCCAGATACTTAAATATCACATTATCTTTGAAACATAAAGAAAGCAATTGCCTTTATTTTTCCCTCAAGGATTCCCTTTTTAATTCAAGCAAAGTAGAAAGAGAAAGGAGAGCACGGCTCTCTTGTAGGCAGTGATTTCAATTAATCACTAAGCAAATGGCAGACTTGGTTATGACACGGTCTGGTATCAGTTGTCTCCCACAGTGTGACGTCAAACTAATTCTGCCACACTGATTAGGTATAAGGTTTGCTACAAATAATATTGAAAATAATAGGTTTTATTTAGGAGTTATCCTTGACTACATTGAGAAGGATTCAAGGTTATCTATATAGTAATGTTTCTTTCCGATTTTTGCATTTCACTGTGTTTTTGTCAAGGGAAGTGAGAGAGGTTGGCAGTGTAGGTACTGGGCAAGGAATTGTGCAGAGGTAACAATCTATTTTGTGGGAGTGAGAACATCCTACCTCACAGATAGTCCAAGCAAGAGAAAAATGTCATGTGTGACTTTCCGGAACTGGTGAGCATATGATGGGATAGGGATCGGGGGGTATCAGGATTCCTGAGAAAGCCTCTCCCAATTTTATTTCTCACTAAAGGCAGGGAGGTTCTCTGATAGTGGATTCTCTGGTGCAGAAATCAAGGACTCAACCTTTTTGATCATGGGCCCTACAACTTGGAGAGAAAATGATTTGCCACATTTATGATATAACCACTTTAAAATGTCAATACTTTCCTTCTTTCTCAAATAAGGTGCCCCTCATTTTCAGTGCTATAGCCTAGACTTTAATTCGTAAGCATTGTTAGTTCATTTGCTACTCTAATCTCAAAGTCAGAGATAGTATTCATTTTATGGATTACATTAACGATAAGTACTGGTATATTCAATAATGTGTTATAATGATCAGTCCATTAGCTATTTTACTAAAGAAATTTCATTATAACATTTTTTTTTCCGGAAAACATGACTATGATGGCCTTTTCCTTATGTTCTAGAAAATTGTGTCCTAAAAATGTGAGCTTCAAAAATCTCTATTAGTTTTCTCGCATGTACTTCACATAGATTACCCTAGTGATTTGTTTTATATGTTTTATTTAATAATCTTAATTTCAGCCCTGAAGGAGTAATAGGGCCAATCAAATGAAATTGTTACTGTGATAAAGGGGGGGTGGGTAGTGTTCAAGATAGCATCCTTTTTTTTTTTTAAGATTTTATTTACTTATTTGACAGAGACAGAGAGAGAAGGAATACAGGGGGAGTGGGAGAGGGAGAAGCAAGACCTCCACTGAGCAGGAAGCCCGATGTGGGGCTCGATGATCCCAGGACTCTGGGATCATGACCTGAGTCGAAGGCAGACACTTAATGACTGAGCCACCTAGGCACCCCCAAGATAGCATCCTTTAAGGCATTTGAATATATTTGATTTGTTGGAGGAGAACAATTTGTAAATAAGGCTAAGGAAATGGAATTAGAGATGGAGAGACATTGGCTCACGAAGAAGACAGCAGTAATGGTGAAGATGTAAAGTTTAATTACCATAATTACCCTGCAGAGGTATTTTTAATAATAAACCATGTCTTCAAAGTCACCTTCCTGGTTTGCCATTCCAGAGTTTCTTCAACTGAAGTCAAAATCTTTCATATATTAAATTTCATTTCTTTCCGCTTTAATTAGAGCTCTTGTTTTACAAATGGGGCTTTCTGTGGACATAAACAACTAATAAACTTCCCTCCCTTTTTAAATTCCTCATATGCATACAGATAAAAATCACACTATCTCTCAGCCTTCTTCCTCTATTTTGATCACTTCATAGTATATTTGTTCAATAGCCCAGAACCTGGAGCTGCATTGTGTGCCTTCAAATCGTGGTTCTCGATTTGCCAGGGGTGTTACTGGGGTCATGTAACATAGCCTTTTTGTGCATCACTTTACTCCTCTGTAAAATGGACTAATCATTGTTTCTGCTTTCTAAGGTTATTATGAGGATTAAACGGACAATCTATATTGAGACCTTGGACTGGTGTCTGGTACATTCCAAATACTGTAAACATGTTTGGTATTAATCATTATTTTTTGTTATCACATTGTCTTTGAATTTCTCTGAGTGATTTTTAAAAAAAATCTCTCAATTTTATTTTCAATAAAAATAGTTCTGTGGACAAGGAAGGAATCTGAACAATAAAGTTGTACAATTAAAAGCAAAGGCAACCACTGGCAATAGTTTCTCAGATATCCCTCTAGAGCATTACTGTGTTGCCTTTCTCTCTCTTTCTTTCAGTGAAAGGGCCAGAACATGCACAATGCTCTTCACTCTTCTATATGTAAAAATATGATGATTAAAATGAAACATAGTACCCTAGGAGGACAATCTAACTATTTAGGGATTTTGTATTATTTTTAGATCTTATCATCTGCTTTCCTTGTAGCTTACTGTAGCTTTCTGGCTGGTTTCACCGAGCAGTGCCATATTGTTGGCTACTGTGGTTTTAGAACGTTGTCCTGTGGAACCAGCCCTGACTTCCCTGATTTCCTGAGATGTGTAACTATTGCTCTCTCCGCCTTTCTAATTCCTTATTAACATCTAGATTCCCTAAAAACTTACAATTCCTTATGTGACTATTTAAAATGATGAGTAATTGAACATCAGCATCTCCTACTCATTCTCTGAGTAACTGAAAACTTGGAATTCAGAAAGCAAAAATGATAGGCTACCTGCAAAACTTTAATACTGGACACTCGATCCACTTTTTACTACCTAGTTATATCAAAAAACAGTGCATTTTACACTTTGACATACTGGATGCTGATTTTTTTTTTTTAATGAATCTAACCTATGAAATTTCTTACATAGAAATCTATGTTTTAAATCTTTACTCATAGGTTTGAAACTCTCAAGGAGGCAGACCCATAATTTCTGGGTAATCAAAGGAAATAAGATTGGTGCTATACAAACGTCAAAAAGTATCTTCATAAATCATGTTTCGTAAGCTGCAAGGGAGAGTTGGAGATAAAAATTCAGAAAGCCTTGGGCATTGCTATGTGGATAAGGATGTGACCTTTCTGGGGGAGTTCCAGCATGTGAGAGGAGAAGGTAAGCCAAAGTTTCTCGACATTCCAGTAAGCAGGGTGAGCAAAGATGGCTGGTATGAATTCTCCTACGAGGGATGTAAGCCTGGAGCATGCAGAGGGTCAAGGTGAGAGCACATTTACAGTGCGCCAGCCTGCTGACCTCACAGTCTGGTAGGTACATTTGTGGTCTTCTCCCAAAGAACTGTGGGCAAGACTACATGACCCAGACATTCGTCTCATCAGCCAGTACACACAGCTAACACACAATAATGACTTATATTAGCTAACATTCTTTAATGTAGCATGGGGAAGGAAGAATGAAAACACCAATTCCATCCTACAACATATTAGCAGCTTTCCTCTAAGTCCAAATTACTTTTGAGAAAAAAGAGGAAAAAAAAGGTCGTTTTCAGCCTGAAAGCTCTATTGTTGCTATCCACCATAAAAAAAAAAAATCACTGTACCCTGGGGTAAATAATAATACATTATATGTTAATAAAAATAATTTAAAAATCACTGTACACAGATTTCCAGTTTCTTGCACTGGGAAGATAACCTGTAAAACTACAATGATTCTGTAGAGCTAAAACACAAGAAGAGAAGTAGCAGCTACCTGAACTGCAAAAATCTGAAACTGATCTGTAAGGAAAATGAAATATTCTAATTTATTATAGACAACAGCAAAAGAAGACTAGAATCTATATATCTGGGTTTTCTGTGGCTCTTTCTAATCACATGGGCCAGTTTAATGCATATGTACGGTTCCTGGTTCTTTTCTAAGGAATTGGAGGTTGGAAGAGGAAGATCGGGAATAGAATGAGGGAGGGGAAGAAAGGCAAGGACAAGAATGGTCACAACAATATTGACAACGGATATTACCAAGTACCAAGCGTTCTGCTATGCCCTTGAAAGGCCTGATTACACCTAATCTCCACCAAAGTCCTTTGAAGTTGGTGTTGCTGTTATGCACATTTTACACCTGAGAAGAGTAAGGCATTGGGCATGTAAATTGCTTGCCTAGCCTCATCCATATATTCTGAAGCCAGAAAAGAAAAGCGCCTTAACATTCGGATTCTTGGTGATTCTAGATTCAGGTTTTTTCAGCTGTGGAGTTACAGAAATATCTCTGGGCATGCAGGGAGAAAGGATGGTTGTATACCATCCTGTCTTCCCTCCTGTTTAGCTCCCGTTTGGTCCAGACATCCAGAAAGACTGCCTCTGCTCTCACTGCAACCTTAGGTCAATACAATGTTAATATCCACCACTCCCCAAAAACTGAATTTCCCACTTATGAACTATGCACTCACAGTGTGTAGATACAGTCTATTTGAAAGCACAGCCCTTACCTCTTAGTGAAATAACCTGATAATCACTGTCAAAAATAAACACTTTGGGAAGTGTTCTGTGATCAATCAAAATTTTGACATTTTAGCTCATTTTTAAAAATGTTTACCTTCTCTTTTCTTGCTCCCTCTTGCTCTTGTAAAACAAGCTCAGAAAAAAAAATTAGAATCAGGAAATGATCTCCTAGCAGCTGCCTGCAAAAGTGAGAATAATCCCCCCAAATAATAAATAATCACAAACATGCTATTCAGACAGAGCTGCAGGGTCGAATGATGGGAACTCCTAACAAGGCCAAGAACTGAATAAATTGCCTCTTGATCTCTCCACTGAGAATAAATTCATGTAAATCTGAGGAAGCTGAGCTGCGGCTGCTGCTAATCTACCATGTGTAGTGACTAATTTTATTAAGTGAAATACAAGAAAAGGAAAGATCCTCGCAGTAAAAATGTGCTGGAAAATGATTGCCTTGGCCTAAGCGTTGAGCCCTGTGGCAGTAGCAATCGAGCAAGGCCAATTAGCCTGCTCATGAGGCCACGTGGGGCACAGGCATGAGGACGAGCGCTGAGCCACTGCAAGGAAGGCTGGTGAGCACAGCGCTGTGCCCAGCCTGCGCATATCACTGGCAAAGTGAAAAACCACTGCTCTTGACTTTGAGGTGACCTTTCTCCCGAGAAGATGGGTTGACTGGACTTTAAAAAGTCTGCCTTCCTTTGAAATATGTGAAAGCCATGACCACTGGAAACTTGATGTTTATAATTTCAAATGAATCAGTGTGCTAAGTTCTTTTTCTGTTAGAAGCTGCAAATGTAAAGCCTTTCTGGACCCAGGGAGATTAGCAAACAATACAAATAAATAAGGCTGTAGTGGTGATAGGGCCCATTGCTAATTGGCCAGGCCCATTGCTGATTCCTTTTTCCCCCTGAATGTGCCAAAATCTATTATATGGAAACATACACCTAGCCCTCAACTCAGCCATTCTGTTCCTAAGTATATACCCAAGAGATATGGCCATGTATATTTGCCAAGAGAATTGAAAAGCCAATTTATTTATAATTACTAAAACCTGGGAGGTAGTTCAAAGAAACCCAGTAATAGGAAAATGGATAATTAAAACATGACATAGTCGTACAATGGAATATTACACAGCCATAAAAAAGAGAATGAAGTCCTGATACATTCAAAAACATGAATAACTCTCACAGATGTTATGGTGATTTGGAAGAAAACCATTCAAAGGATTAAAGACTATGATTTGATTTATGTAAAGTTTGAGAACCGGCAATACCAATAGACGATTGAAGTCAGAAAAATGGTTACTTCATTGGGTAGGGTATTATTGGGAAAGGGTTACAGAGAATCATCTAAGGTGCTGGAAATATTCAATGTCTTGATCTGGAGTAGATACATGGATGAACAAATTTGTACAACCGCATCAAATTGAACATTTAATATTGATTTTACTCTATGTTTGCATTTTGCTGTATGTTTGCATGAACTCAGTTTAAAGGTTAAAAAATTGCATGATGACAGAACAAAATAAAACAATAAAAAAATAAGATAAAAACTGTGTCAGAAAAATGAAGTACTCTGAGCCATAATTTGCATGACTGACCATGGCCTTATGTCTCCAACTAATTTTTTTAACTTTTTTTTTTAAGGTTTTATTTACTTGAGAGAGAGAAGGCATGAGGTGGGAAGGGTCAGGGAGAGAAGCAGACTCCTTGCTGAGTAGGGAGCCTGAAGCAGGACAGGATCCCGGGACTCCAGAATCATGACCTGAGCTGAAGGCAGTCGCTTAACCAACTAGGCCACACAGGTGCTCCCCAACTAATGTTTTTAAATCTCTTCCCACCACAGCTGAAGACTTACTATCTTCTTCTTCTTCTTCTTTTTTTTTTTTTTTTTAGCTCATGTTTTCCCTTTAGGGAAAAGAATTAGGACATTGCAAATGTTGGTATCTATTTAATATTTTCATTGAGGCTTCTACGCTTTTTTTTGGATGTCATAACTCACATATATATTATTTTATATGATAGCATTTTATTAATAGACTCCTTACTTAACTATTACATTATCTTTCAGAACTTAAGGTGTTGTCAAGTTTTCATTGGGGAATAAATGACTTCTTTTAGTTTTCCATACTCAGCTTATTTATTTGAAGTGAGGTTATTCACACAAAGGCCATAACTCAATTCTCAGAACCTGTTCTAATGTCATATTACTTTTAAAGGGCTGGCATTATTCATGTTGTCAAATGACATTTATAAGACTACCTATTTGTTACATCTTCACTACCACTGGGGATAGTTAAAAATCATTTTATTTTTAAATCAAAGTACAATGACTCAAATTATTTAAAGTAGCTGTAATTTATTTTTAGAATGGAGGCAGATTTCCCAAATACTAGATACCTTCTGTATTTCTCCATTTGTGTATTCTTTCTGATTATCTATTAAATGGAATCTATTTATTGACCATGTGTATATTAATCTCAGTTTTCTTTATAATTTGAATAGCAGAAGCTTATCTGTTTATCTGTTACATTTTCCTCATTCTGCTATTTTAAGTTTACTGCATTTTGCCTTATAAAAATTATCTTTATGTGGTCAGGCATATTGTATCTCTAATAATCTTCATTTTTGAGTGCTCTGAGTTTCTCTTTCTTCCTATTAAACACTTCACATTTAAATGTGCTATTATACTTTTTTCTGTGTTTTACGAAGTTGTATGTTCTTTTCAGTTGTTATTTGTTGTAATGTACAATGTGAAATATAAGCTAAGCCCAAATTAATTACTCTCCATATGGATATCTAATTCTGCAAAATACTGTGAAATATCACCCATTGTTATATTAGTTTTTGTTCAAATGCTCATAAAAGAACAATATATTTAAAACCCTCAATTTTTATGCCTTTGAATATTTCCTCCTGATTTTTGAAAGTCTGACAACATTTGGAGTTCTGTTATAATATTAAAACATTTGTAAAATTGATAAGCAAGTCTACCATCAACCATCTGTGTGCAGCTGTGTCTGTCTCCCTATCTGTCTATTTTCTTTGTTCTTTTTGCCTGCTGCTTATACACTAATATAGAAACATCTTGAGGATGTTTGCCTTTAAAGTATTTTAGAATATTCTATGGAATCTGAAATTGGTATTTTATTGCATTTATCAATTAAAGTACCACAGTTTAATTATATTGTCTTCCTAGATAAGATGTTTATCTTCCATTTTCTTCAGTGGGAATGAATTGTCCCTTTCTCTGTGTTTCCAAAGACCTACCCATAGTTCCCATTTGCAGGTTCTCAATGACTGTTTGCTGCTTAAGAATAGATTGAAATTAGGGAATGTAGCAACATCAATATTTAGGTCCAAATATGCATATGTTGATAGAATGAAGGGAGAATTTCAATTGTGTATGCAGCGATATCAAAATATACTCAGATCCAAGGTGTTAATAAAGGGAGTACACTTTCTTCCTTTTAAAATGCTCTGAATTAGGTAACAAGTTTAAGCCAGCAAACTGACCATCAACAAAATTTTACAAAACACGGAAAGCTATAGAAATTTTTGCAAAAGTAGTAGAACACGGGATTTTTTCTCACAAAATGAAGCCAAGGCAATAAAATAGAACAATTGTTTTTGAACCTGGGAAAACATAACAAACCTTAAAGTGATGGAGTGAGAAAACCCTGCCATCTTTTAGACTGAGGAAGCCCTGAATTATGCTACAGTGCTCTAGAAGTTTAAGTTTTATTAAGTTCTTATGAACAACTTCATAGCTTGCATTCAAAGTAATTCATCACTCCCAAGGAAATCTGTTACAACCAATGAGGAGAATGTTCTATGATTACATTTTTCTTATTATTCTGTCCCACTTCAAGTAATATTTTGGAGCAACAATAGGTTTCAAAAAGTGAGTATTTTGGGGAAGAACACAAGACAGTGGTGTTTATGTTCAAGAGAATGTTAATGGGGGCACCTGGATGGCTCGGTCAGTTAAGCATCTGACTTTACCTCAGGTCATGATCTCAGAGTCCCTAGATGGAGCTCTGTGTCAAGCCAGCAGGGATCTGTTTGACCTCCCTTTGCCCCACTTCTGCTTGTGTGCATGCATGTGTGTGCATGTTCCCTCTCTCAAACAAATAAATAAATCTTAAAAAAAAAGAATACATTAATGATGTTAAATACAATTTCTTCACTGGCCATTAATAAATACTCTTTACTGAGGTTTATAAGCTATCAATGTCTGGTATGCTTAGAATTTACACAATTTGAAACCATAACTCTTTAAAAAAACACCACAAAATGCAATTTTTTCCCTAAAATGTACTGCATATTACATTTATATTTTTAGATATATTAAGAATCTTGGATTTAGAAATTGATAGTATTGTCTAATGGTGCAAACTGGAATAAATGGAGAAAATATAATACGATTTTGTGAGTTGACACTTATGTACATAAAATCTAAAAACTCTGAGAACAAGAGCAACTAACCAATTCTCAAATAATAAGAAAATATTTTATTGAGAAGTTACATATATCATGGACAAAGAATTTCTTCAAAAAAGTAGAATCCTGGGAAGGTTTAGCTATGAAGGGGGAGTTAAGGAAGTTCCATGTCAGTAGTACTGTTTGGCATAAAGTGGCAAAAAAATGATACCGGAAAGGGCTTGGAACCAGACCATTAACACATTTATGTGACAAATGCAGAGGTTAGAATTTTGTTTCAAATTACTGAAAGTTCCGAAGTTTCAGGGAGGTTTTCAATTAAGACAGAAATGCAATTAGCTTCATTTTGTAGGAAAGTGACTCTGGTGGCAGTGTAAAGAATGGTCAGGATTAGAGAGAGACAACAGGAAGAAGAGAAATATAAAAACACACAGAAAAGAGCTGATAATCTGAGTTATGGCAGAGGAAGCAGGAATGAATGCAAGAAAAGGAATTAGAGAAGCATTTTTTTGAAGTAGAATCTGAAGAATTGGATTATCCATTGGATATGCTATGAGAAGTGGGGTTAGTCTGATGGAGGTGTCTGAAGATGTGGGTACTAACAGCAGAAGTGCTTTGTGCTCTGAAGATGAAGCAGACTTGCAGGGGAAGATTAGGAGTTCTACCTTAGAACTTACAATGGGAATTAAGCGCTAAATCTGAAATGCGTGCAGGGAGACCAGATGGGGCTATGTGTAATTAAGTTTTGGGTCAGATGACAGATCAAAGTTTTCAACAAAAAAGGTGGTTTTCAAAGTCACAAAAGTAGTGATTATGGACAGACCAAATAAGAAGAGTTGCTACAGAAACCTGGAGAATATTAACATTTGAAGGATTGTTGGAAGATGAGAGGTAATAGAATAAAGAGAAGAAATAGGAAAGTTCTACCTCGAAAACCAAAGAATAGGGAAAATACATAAATATGTAAATATCTAAGATATGCATAATAGAATGAGAATTAAAAATAGTTATCTGGATTTGTTAATTTGTTAATTAGGAGTTCCTGGTGATCTCTGTGAAAGAAATATCGGAAGTAAGTATTATCATCCTTGAGGACCAAGTTCATGACTGCTGTGCTGGAGGCTGTGGAGAACAGTGGCTCTGGTTGTGGGGATTTTAGAGTTGGATACTTGTTAAAAGAACCAGGAAGGACCTTAACTTTGACACTGTTGTGACAGGCGAGAGAGACGTTAACTTTAATACCATGGACAAGACTCTAGTTTACAGTCATGTTTATAGCTTGCTTCCTCTATTTGTAGACTAGAAAGATAAAAGCTACCATTTTGCAAGTAATTGTTGCAAAGAATAAGAAGCTCGCTACAAAGAGTTTAAAGATCCTTGGAGCTTGGATATAGTATTTTAAAAATACAATGTGCTAAGTATAATTATGAGCATCATCAATTTGTTGCCTTGGAAAACCTTTATTGAAACTCCAACAGAGTTGAACATAGATACGACGCCAAAAATTTATAGGCAGTTGTGATTGTCTTCATCATGCCTGTGTCTGGAAATAAAGGCCTAACAATAGGCTTTCACAGTGGGCATGAGTACCCACTATTAGATTTCAGGCATGTTGTAAACACAGTCCATGTACTCAAAGAGCTCACAATATCTCTCTGGTCAATACAAAAAGCTAGCTCAGTCCCTGAAATCATTGTATTTGTCTGTCTCCAGCGTCTCCACTTCCCAGGTAATTGCTGCATTGTGACTTTGTGTTTTCCAATAATAAAAAACACCATATAATAGACTAATTTCCACTGCTGTCCAGTAAATTTTGATTTGTTCCTAAGTACATTTACAGCACTAAGGAAGTGATTTATCATCGGAGAAGCAGAACATTTCTAGCTTTTAGTGATTGAGTCATAGGTTGCTAGACCATTGGTGATTATAACATGGCTATAATTATTTTTTTCAATCTCCTCCTTTTACATATGAAAGAACTGAAACCCAAAGAAGTCAGATGACTAACACAGAGCATTACTGTGATTTCAGTTAAACATATGACATTTCTATTTGCTGACAACCATGATTCTCTCAAAATAGCTAATTTATTTTAAACTTCTCTTATGGAAAATCAATTTTACCAAACATTATGCACTGTTGTTTTAATACAAATGCCTTAATTATTAGTTAATTGATACAAATTTTCCAGTAGCTTCTAAAGCCTCACTAGTGCTGGTGTGGCTTTAGGAAGGAACAAAGGATTGGGACTCAAGAACTTTTGCTTCTGGTCTAGCATTTTGAAACTTATTCCTAGACCCACAGTTTCTAACTACAGACTGAATTGGTAGGTTTGGAAAACCTTAAGCCTTTTTACCTAATAATTCCAGCCCTGACAAAAGTCCCAGTCTGACCAAAGCCTCAAATGAAGATCTAATATATGAAATTGGGCAACTCTTTGACTTTCTTCCATGGGATATTCAAAAGGTGTCCCCAAGAAAATGAAGGCCAAATTCCATATAATGGACCCTTCCCCCAGAGCATAAATGCAGTATTTCAACAAAAAAATTGGTCCAAGTTTCAGACATTGTTTTAGACACTGGGATTTCTTTTTTTTCCCTTTTTTTTTTTATTAAAGATTTTATTTATTTGACAGACAGAGATTGCAAATAGGCAGAGAGGCAGGCAGAGAGAGAGGAGGAAGCAGGCTCCCCGCTGAGCAGAGAGCCCGATGCAGGGCGCGATCCCAGGACCCTGGGCCAAAGGCAGATGCTTTAATCCACTGAGCCACCCAGGCACCCCAACACTGGGATTTCTAATAAATGGAGCCTCACATTGCTATGGGAAAACATAGATGCATGAGAGAAAACACACACAGGAAGTTCAATGTTAGGCATTGGTATTCATGCCCTCTTTGATTTGACCCATAGAACTGTGCTCCTGGTCAGTTCCTCCAAATGGTATCTCTCCGTTCGGACTGGAATGAAATTTGAGTCATAATCATCACTGACCTTTTGTCCTTCCAAGGGGTGAGGATGCATTGTATATCCTCTCTCTCCCCACTACTATATCTCTCAAAATATGCCTCTCGCTGAAATGATTAGGGTTCCTTCCTGCCTCTGTGCAATGGATTTGAGTGGTCTTTTTTTTCTTTTTCTTCTTTTAATCATTTTCAGAGGTAATCATGGCACATGCTCCCAGTTGTGGTTTGTGGGAAGATCCAGTGGGCATTCCCTCCAGCATCACTTAGCTCCCAGCAGTCCTGCCCACTTCCACACTCAACTTCCTTCCCTCTTGTCACCTAACCCTCCCCCACACCATACACTCATATAATTCATTAGCAGCAACCTCTCTCTTTCAGCTAGCCTCAAGACTTTGGGGAAATGAAAAGCAGTTCTTCAACAAAATGTTGGGGTTTCCTTATTTTTATAACAATCCATTTTTTTTTCTATAGAATTCAGGCTTTATTATAGTAACAATAATTTGTTTTGCCAAATGTTTCCTTTGAGAGCTAGCACAATCCAATAAAGCATCACTTCTAAGTGCATTGTATTTATTTCCTATTGTTGTTGTAACAAATTACCACATATTTGGTAGCTTAAAACAACAGAAATTTATTTGCTTGCAGTTCTGGAGGACAAATACTCAAAATTAAGTTGCTGGTAGGGTTACACTCCTCAAGAAGGTCCAGTGGAGAGGCCCCTCCTTGTCTCTTCCAGTTTCTGGTTTCTGAACATGAGCATTTTTTAAAAAAGATTTATTTATTAGAGAGAGAGAGAGAGAGATGGAGAGTGTGCCTGTGAGCTGTGAGCACAGGGGCTAGGGCAGAGGGAGAGAGAGTCCTAAGCAGACTCCATGTTGAGCACAGAGCTGGGGCTCTATCTGACTGTGCCATCCAGGTGCCCTGTGAAGGTGAACATTTTTCATCTAATGGCTGCATCACTCCAATTATTTGCCCCGTTTTCATACCACTTTTCCTTTGTGTGTGTCTATCTCAAATCACCCTCTGCCTCTCTCTTGGAAGGATACATGTGATTGTCTTTTGGGCCCACCATTGTACCAGCATAAGAAGCTCTTCTCATAATCTTGAACTTCTCATAATCTTTAACTAACATGTGCCAACTCACATGGCAATATAAAGTAATATGTACTTTTTGCCACATAAGGTAGTGTACACAGGTTCCACTGAGGTATTCAGCCTACCGTAGACATTATGGTTACCAAAAGTCCATTTTTGTTTGGACACTCATTTTTCTTTCTAGAAATCAATATAAAATTTCCTGACACTTGGATGCCACAGAAGTCAGTGAATAAACTGCCTATCAAATGCATGTGGTAGAGTCCGTGACAAATAAGTGTTACTTCTCTCTCTGTCCCCTTTCCTTAATGTACACTGGCCCTTTCTTATAAAAGAAGCTACAAAATTAGTGAGTAGGCATTCATCACGAGTTTCATTCATTCATTCATACTTTCAGCAAACACGTATTGAACCTCATATATCTGTCAGGTTTGAGTCAGACACTCCAAATACTTTAGCTCACTTAATTCTCCAACAGTTATTTGAACTAGAGGTTAGCATAGTGATTAAGATGCAGTCAGACAGACTAGATTTCAATTCTAGCTTCCCCGCTTATTAGCTGTGGGGGTTATTTCTCCTAAGTGTCAGTTCCTTCCTCTGTAAAATGAGTGTATGAATATTCACCGAACCAGCACAGTGCCTGGCACTCTTTAGATGACTGATGTTGTCATGTACATTTGGAGAAGAAATTGGGCTCGCTCGAGGGGTTAATTTTCTCCATCCCACACAGATGATTTTGACTTCAAGCCTTTGTTTTGTCTATTGCATCATTCTAGAAGAATCTCATTATAACTCAATTTCACTGATAGAGTGTTTCTGTGGGTTGAATCCAAGGATAGAAAGAGCCAATATTACATAATATAATGGAATAAATATCTCTGGTCAAGGATAATTCCCTTAAAGAAACATAACTATTACACACTTGTTCTCACATTAAGTATATGGTAACCTCAGTTGTCTCTGTATGTGTAACATGTTAGAGTTTTAATAGTCTCCTTCTACTTTTTCTTTGTGTCCCTTTGTCTTCCTTTTGGATCTGGCTAATGGAAGGCAGCAACAGAAGATTAGAGGGTGGGAAGACAGTGAAGTCAGGATATCTGTTACTCCAGCTCCCTCCTTGTGGTCTCCCCTTGGTTAATGCTGTCAGTGACCCTCCTAGAAAGCCACTCTCTGCCTCACCTCTTCCTTTAAGGGACCGCACTATTGGCAGGCTAAGTATTGCATTCTGTGTCTGTTGGTTTCCCTAAACTCTACCTCACATTTTTCTTTTTTTTGAGATTTTAATAGAGTTATATTTATTTTTAAAAAATTATGCTATGTTAGTCACCATACATCATTAGTATTTTTTTTTTCTCATTTTATTTTTTTCAGCGTAACAGTATTCATTCTTTTTGCACAACACCCAGTGCTCCATGCAAAACGTGCCCTCTCCATTACCCACCACCTGTTCCCCCAACCTCCCACCCCTGACCCTTCAAAACCCTCAGGTTGCCCCAACTTCCCACCCCTGACCCTTCAAAACCCTCAGGTTGTTTTTCAGAGTCCATAGTCTCTTATGGTTCGCTTCCCCTCCCCAATTTGATGTAATGTTCCAAAATGCATTGTTTACATATAACACCCAGTGTTCCATGCGATACGTGCCCTCCTTAATGTCCCTGGATTAGACTTTCTCCAAATAATCTAGTTTGAATGTACCATCTGTTTCCTATCATGGTTGGTATAGTAACTTCGAATATTATTTAGATATTTTCAGCTCCAAAGGGTGGAGTAGGGTTCCTGGATTTGCAAATAACTTTTAGATCTGGAGGAAGATCCTCAGATCCCTGTTGCTCCATGGCTTGAAAGGCAGTTTAATAAAACCATGTCCATCACCAAACATGTTAGCTGATCCCTAACCCTGAATCTGAACAAGGTTATTGAGTTTGAGGTGGGAGGAGAGAAGTCTTAAACTTTGTTTAGGACTAAGAGACTCATCATAGTAAAAACACCATTTTGTTGAGAATATGTAGAAATTATCCTGTTCACTTTTTTTTCATTAAATACCTGATACAGTTTCCCTCTTTGAGAATGTGAATCTTTTCTTTTTTCTTTCTTCTTTTCTTCTCCCTCTCTCTTTTTTAAAGTTATGATAGCACAGTGGTCAGGTACAGAAGCATGGGCTAATCTCTCTGATTTGATTTTAGTTCTGAAAATTATTATTCTCATAATCTGAGACAAGTCATTAAGCCTCACAAAAAAAAAAATCGTTATCTCATGTTTGCTTTAATAAAAATGCGTTAATCCATATTGTATGGGATGCAATGCCTGATTGCAGAGAACTCCCTTTAGGACTAGAAGACTCATCTATAAGTCTCTTTCTAGGAATTGTTCTTCACTGAAGTAAACTGTGCTGCTCCAGGTTATGCCTCCTTACCAGGGGTGTCAAATAATTGCTCAAAACTGTGGAAGGGTATAAAGTCAACCCTGAAAACCCACACAGCTTTGATCATCCTGAGGAATTAGCTGAGGTCCCCATTGCCACTGCTCCATAATTCAACGTCTCCCTCCATCCAGTTCTATTTATACCATGTGATTCAGCAGCAAGTGGTGAGTACTTTGGAGATTTTGGTAAGACACTCTCCAAGGGGTGAGTGATAGACTGATAAATATCCAAGGAGCTGCTACATGAAGTTGGAAGGGTCATCACTGCCAGTGACGTTTGAAGAGTCTATTAGCCTAAAATGCAAGGACATCTCCTCCAAAGTTAAAGGGATCATTGTATCTTGAATTTCTCACTCTTGAGTAAGAAGGAAAATACTTGGTAGGGTTTTTTTTGTTGTTGTTGGTTTTTGTTTGTTTGTTTGTTTGTTTTTTGCTTTCAGGAGGTAGCATATTCCACATACGTGGGGCTCATGACCCTTTCTTCTTTCCAGTTTCTCCCTTTTAGAATGGGAAGTCTACCATGTGCCTGTATCACCACTGTATTTTAGAAACAGATAACTTGTCTGGCTTCACAGGTTCACAGCTGGAAAATTTTGCCTTGTGATGACTCATGAGTTTTATCCAAACTTGATTTAGATGATATTTAGAAGAGATTTTGGATTTAGAGTTGATGGTAGGACTGGTTAAGTCTTGAACTGTTAGGATGGGAGTTAATGTGTTTTTCATGTGAGAAGGACATGAATTTGGGGGTCCACAGGATGGAGCATTATGGACTGAGTTGTGTTACCTCCAAATCCATATGACGTGGACCTAACCCCTAGTTTCTCACAATGTGACTCTATTTGGAGATAGGGCTTTTAAAGAGGTAGTAAGTTTAAAATGAGGCCGTTAAGGTGGGCACTAATCCAATCTGGTGGTGTTTTTATGAGAAGAGATTAGCACATACCAAGAGAGGCCACAGAGATGCATTTGCATAGAGGAATAACCCCATGGGACAACAAAAGAACAGCCTTCTGTAAGCCAAGGGGAGTGGTCTCAGGAAAAACCTAACTTGCTGACAACTTGATCTCAGACTTCCAGACTCCAGAACTGTTAGAAAACAAGTTTCAGTTGTTTAAGTCACCCAGTCTCTTGGTCTTTGTTTTGGCATCTCTAGCAAACTAAAACACCCTTCACCTGATTATTAATCAATAAAGGGATACAAAAGCCCAACGCCATTGGTTTGATCCAGGACAAATCTGAACTCAGGGCCATCAAAGTTCCAGGGTTCCATGTAGTACCAGCTAATCACTCTGTTGCAACTGCATTATGGTTCACATTCTCTTCCTGCCTAATCCTGCCTTTCACTGTTACAAATGTTCTTGATAGCACATCAGTAACTTCACTTTACAGCCTGTTTCCTGAAGAGACACCCAAAGAGTCTTAAGAGATACATGAATGACAGAACAGCTGGCACACGGCAAACATTTAATAAATGAAAGCAATCGCTATCAAAGTTACTAGTATCCTTACTAGTCCAGGACATTGCACCTATGAGGGGTTGATGATCTATTTGTGTGCCTGAATGAATGAATGACTATTGTCTTAACTCTGTCTTGCCCAAATACCCCTAATGAGTGAAGCTGTAGAGCCAGACTTAACTTCATCAAGAAGTTATAGAGGGGGGCAGAGAGGGAAAAAGGCTCCTGTGGCATCCCCCTCAAATTCTTGGATGTTGAATAATAAAAAGTATAACGCTGCATTCATTTGTATAATCTCTATTTTTCTATCATATTAATTTCCATTTCAAAATAAACCAAGGGGCATGAAATGAAAGCAATGAGTTACTTTTTTTTTTATGGCAACAGTGATTATTACTTTTTCTTTATCATACTACTTCTGTTATCTCCACTGTGCTCCCTTCTAATCACATGGTTCTACTGTTAGTTTGAACAGAATCACTGAAATAATATTAAGGACATTTGAAGAGGTATAAACGTTGCTTACAGCTACAATTTTCACCAAATTTTATTTAGTTCACACCTACATAGTACAGTCATTGGGACTCGGAGAAAATAAATATGACAGGGTTATATATTAAGATACTTTTTTGTGGTTGTGATTTCTGTTTTCTCATGCAGTCGGCTCCCATGCTAAGAAGAAAGGTAGGCTTCAGGGGGCTTTGGATGGAGGATTCTTGGAGATAACCTCTCTTTCTGAGTTTGTTTGTTTTTTTGTTTTTTGTCTTTTTTTTTTTTTTAAGAGGAAGGGGTTTATTGAAGAGATTCTGCTACATCCATGCTAGGAAGAGAGAAAAGGGATGACTCTGAAGTAAGAAATTATGGGAGATTCCTTGAGAGAACAAAGGGGGTGTAGTTTGCATTTATTTATTTATTTATCTAAAGATTTTTACTTGTTTACTTGTTGGAGGGGGGCACAAGTAAGGGGAGCAGTAGGCAGAGGGAGAAGCAGGCTCCCTGCTGAGCAAGGAACCTCATGCAGGACTTGATTCCAGGACCTTGGGATCATGACCTTAGCTGAAGGCAGCCATCTAACTGACTGAGCCCCCCTGGTGTCCCAGGACTTTTTAAATTTAATTAATTTATTTTTTTGTTGAAATTTTAAAAATTTAAATTCAATTAGCCAACATATAGTACATCATTAGTTTCACATATAGTGTTCAATAATTCATCAGTTGTGTATAACACCCAGTGTTCATCACATCATCCAGTTACCCCATCCATCCACCCCTACCCCTCGAGCAGCCGACAGTTTGTTTCCTAGAGTTAAGGTCCTCTCATGGTTTGTCTCCCTCTCTGATGACTTCCCGTTCAGTTTTCCCTCCCTTCCCTTATGGTCCTCTGACCTGTTTCTTATAGTCCACATATGAGTGACATCATACAGTAATTGTCTTTCTCTGATTGACTTATTTTGCTCAGCATAATATTCTCCAGTTCCATCCTTGTCTATGCAAATGGTACATATTCATCCTTTCTGATGGCTAAGTAATATTATATTGTATATGTATATACCACATCTTCATTATCCATTAGGGATGGAGTTTAAAACATCCTTTTAGTAGTGGGCCATTGCTCTGCTTCCTGGCAAAGCCCCTGGTTCCCACCTTAGGGACTCTGCACTTTTCATTTCTATTTTAACCCTTTTACTGGTGCACAATCTGCAGCTCAGCAACTTAGAATGGACTGAGTTGGGTCTAACTGAGTGGCTTGGAGTGATTTATGCAGCTGCAGTAATGTTGTGGCTTGACTGTGGCGAGGTGATGATCTGAGATGACCACAGGTCTTGTGGTGGATACTGGGTGTCTGCCCAGCCCTTCCTTTCTGGCTTGAGAAACCTGCTTTTTTCATATGCTGGAAACCCTAATGCACTAGTGCTCTTCAGGATTCCGAGTGCTTCATACTTACTAATGTCCTACTGGCCAAAGCAGGTAACATGGCCAAAGTCAGAGCTGTGTGGAGTGGCTTATACACGGATATGGATACAAGCAGGCAGGGCTTATCGGGGACCATTGCTGTAACAATATACTGCAAAAGCACATATAGCTGACCTTCATAACTCATGGATTTTTGTATTTGAAAATTTGCCTACTTCTTAAAACTTATTTGTAACCTCAAAATCAACTCAGTAATTTTGTCATCATTTGTGGGCTTGTGCAGAGCACAAGAGAAAAATTTCAGCTGCCCAACATGCATGCTTTTAGCTTAGCTCAAACAAAATGATGCCTTCTCATTTCAGCTCATAGTGTAAACAAGTGTCCTTTTTGCAATGTATTTAGTGACATATTTCTCATATTTTTGTGTTTTCATCAGTGGTGTTGCCTCCAACTATAGTGCTATTGATAATGCTTCCTGGTAATCCTAAGTGGAAGAAGGCTGTGACGTGCCTTGTAGAAAAAATATACGCATGAGATAACCTTCATTTAGGCATGCTGTTGGCTGTGAGTTCAATGTTAATGAATCAACAATGTAGATAAATAAGGTGTCTTTAAGCCGAAACACACATTAAATAAGGTCATATATTGATTGGTTGCCAAAAATGTTGTGACTAGGGGTTCACAAAAGCCTAACCCTATGTTTCTATTAGGAAAAGTGATTGAGTGTTTGCTAATTTGGAGGAAATTTTGTAGAACCTAACTACCACAAACAATGAGAATTGACTGTATGACAGCTCCTATCTAGTGTAGTTTTAGAGAAGTATGCCCACATTATTTCTAGGAAAAGTTAAAGAAAACCACAAGCCACTTCTGACTAATTAAACAATAAGGGAAAGGATGAAGTAACAAGCCCCAAGTGAATTGAATTAGTTCAATAACAATTCAATTTGATAACTATTAGGAATTTATCTAATGGGCAAGGCAATGTCATGTGTAGGTGC
This sequence comes from Meles meles, assembly GCF_922984935.1. Classification (NCBI taxonomy): domain Eukaryota; kingdom Metazoa; phylum Chordata; class Mammalia; order Carnivora; family Mustelidae; genus Meles; species Meles meles. The sequence continues at coordinate 29,328,732 of NC_060067.1, forward strand.
TGTGCCTGGGGACAAAAATTTGAACATTTGGTTTTATCCTAAAGAAGCTCAGAATCTAGTAGAGAAAATAAAGCAGTGGGGAATGTGATTTGGATCACACAGAGGAGAGATGATCACAAAGTATTAAGGAAGCCCAGAGATGGGAAATGCATTTGGCTGGCAAAATCAGTGCAGCATTCATAAAAAAGATATTGAAATGTGGATGGTATTTTAACATATAAAGACGAGGGAAAATGAAATTTCTTTTGTAAGAAGTAAGCATCATGAACAATAGATATCCTGCAGAGGGAAGTGGGAAAAAGTTTGGGACATTAGGGAGTGGGCGTATAATGAAAGTCTAGTGAAGTGGTTGCATCGAAGCTGGTAGGAGCTATCACTTAAAGAACATTTAATACTACTCTTGAAGCATTTCACATGCATTATTTCATTTCACCATCACTATAATTTTATGAAGTATAGTACTAGTATCATTGTTTCAGAGGTGAAGGAACTGAGGCTCAGAGAGAGGTCACAGTACTCTTCCATCTTATGGTCCTTTCCTGTTTCTATTCCTATTTATATATTCCTATTTCCTATTTTCTCTAATAAGTGCAAGCACATTCTTACCATCCTCACCAATGATATTTGCATTTGCTGATCTCTCTCCTAGAATGCTCTCTTAGGTCTCAACCAAGTGTCAGCTCCTTAGACAAGCCTTCCCTGAGCATCTTATCAAGTCTTGATACTAATTATAATGTATCTACTATGTTTGAGTATACTATATATTGTATCTCTCTCTAAATATATTGTATCTATATATCTATACATTCTAGTATCCTATAATGCATACTAATTATAATATATACATATGTATCATATTTTTATATTATATAAATTATATTTATTTATAAATTACATATATTATATATTTCTACAGATACTCATACATATATATAAATTATATATTTGTACATATATACAATTATACATATATGTATATACATATATAGATATATAATATAATAAATATAATAAATAAATTATATATATTTATACATACTTATATATTATATATCTGTGTTTGTATATTCATCCATTATTTATTCATTTACTTGTATATTTTATTAACAGTTTTGTCTCTTGTACCCAAGTAGTAGTAGACCCTCTTGGCACATAGTATGCTCTTGAGAAATTCTTATTGAAAAAATACATATGTTCTAGGAGAACAGGAACCTTGTATTCTTGCTCACCTATGTATTTCCAGACCCCTAAATAATTTGTGGAATGTTATAAGGCACTTGATAAAGATTTATGGCAAAAATAAAATAGTAGAGCCAATACTGAAAGCAGGTTTACCTAATTCCAGAGCTGAGCATGTGACTACTATTCTGTAGTGGTTACAGTTGCACAAAGTCAGAAAAAATGAATTGAAACCTGATAATAAGGGATCTTTAATTCCATATAAAATAACTGAAATTGTAATATACAGACAACTGTTGATTTCTGAGTGGAGGAAGCAATCAAATAAGAGCTATGCTTTAGATCAAAAGTTCTCTTCTTCAGCAGCTGGATTAGATTACCTAGAGAGAAGGAGCCACAAGAGAGGCAGGGAAAAGCATTAACATATTATCACAAGAGCTAGATAAGAGATAAAAGGGTCATCAGAATCCACAAGGAGGGTGATGATTTCAAAGCTACTGAAGAGATTTAATGGACAGAATGCCGCAGTGGGAAGTAGAAGAGTAGAGAAAGATAAGCATGAGGCTCCAAGCTTATCTGAATAGCCGATTAGCGATGCCAATAATTGAAGTTAGAACAGCAGAGGTTTTAAGAGAGATTCAGGATCTAGTGTGGGCATACTCGTTTCTTGCTGCTGGTAGATTTTCTGTGGAGAGAGAACTTTTTGAAAAGGAAGCAGGAAATTTAGGAGAGGCTGAGCTGGGGGTATATTCTTGGGAACCATCTGTAGAGAGGCAGTTAATGAGATAGTGATGATAGACGAGATTGCCACATTGGAACAATCACAGAAGAGGATGGAGGATATATGTACGAAGAATCCTTTCACTGAACAGAAGAAGCAGGAGAATCCTAAATGGAGAGATCAAGAGAGCCAAGAAGAAGGAGGAAAGTGCCAAGTTACAATAAGGTATTAAGGAAAGGTTGTTTGAATGAGTAGAAGGTCTTTGTAAATCATTCATTCATTCAATCATTCATGAGAAAGTGTGTGTGAGTGGGGGGAGGGGCAGAGGAAGAAAGACAGAATCCCAAGCAGACTCCCTGCTGAGATTAGACACCTACGTGGAGCTTGATCTGATGACCATGAGATCATGACCTGAGTCGAAATTTAGAGTTGGACACTTAACTGACTGAGCCACACAGGTGCCCCTCTAAATCATTTTTAAAAAGAAGATTTAGGAAATCTTGAAGTGGGAGATGAGATTGAAAGGGGTTGAGTAATATTCAGTGTCTAAAGAAAAAAATGGAATGGTAGCTCAGTTAAAGAAGTTTCCATAGAGGGTGCCCATGAAAGTGAATTTTGTGATTTGGGGACAGAGGAGGTTTGAATAACATAATGGTTTTAATCACAGTTGGGAAATGGAAGGCTGGCATGGCAAAAAAAAAAAAAAAAAGAACATAAGAATTCTATGTTTCTGACAAGAGCGATTTTGAAATGACTGATCATGATATCTAGGCTTCAGTAAGTAGACAAGTAATTTTTGGATGGATGTGGTAGTCTGAAAGAATTGAAAGAGATCAAGATCGAAAGTACACCATGGATAGGAATAGATTCAGTAAGATCAAGAAGTGAAGAACTAAATAAAAAGTATAGCTTGTAGGTTGAGTTAAAGAGGTTTTGGTTTTGGAAGTAAAGTAATTTCAGGTATACTGATGTGTGTATAAAATAAGATGGAAATGACAGTCATTAGACTAAGGAGTGTGAAAAACAGAGTTTAGGAAAGGTTAAAACATAAATGTTGAAGTTATCAAAGGATGTTATCCAAAAACAATGACTAAAGGGAATTGAGAGGAGGACCAAAGCCAAATAATGAACAACACTGAGTCCAAAAGATTTTACAATGACCCATTTATAATGAATGAGTTCAGGCATGGTTGCTTGTAAGGTGATTAAAAGAAGTATGCTAGAATACAAATAATAAATAAGTTCTTTCAGTGCATTACAATAAATCTGTGGAGTACCTAGCTAGGCACTAGGTAGAAGGCTAGGTACTTCTGTACCTAACGCACGTGGTGAGTATCAAATATCACACTGGATGCAATGGAACTCTGGAAGGCAATAAAACTATTTCATATTGGCTTATCCAGCTCCTTACAGAATTATGTTCAGTGAGTTGAACTTAATATTATATTATCAGATTTTAACATGAATACCACAATTATACAACATGCTATAAGACATTTTATCAACATTTACAGAGGCACCTGGGTGCCTCAGTCAGTTAAGCCTCTGCCTTTGGCTTAGGTCATGGTCCCAGGGTCCTGGGATCGAGCCCCACATCGAGCTCCTTGCTGAGCAGGGAGCCTGTTTCTCCACTACTGGCCACTTTCCCTGCTTGTTCTTGCTCTCTCCCTCTCTCTCTCTGTCAAATAAATACATTAAAATCTTAAAAAATTTACAGATTTCATTTCATCTAGTTTTCATAAGAAACCCACAAATACTACTCTTCTTTTAAAATGAGGAAATAGAATCAGAATAAGAGGTTGTTAAAAGTTTTCCAGAGATCACAGAGCTTTTTTTTTTTTTTTAACATATTTTATTTATTTGACAGAGAGAAATCACAACTAGGTAGAGAGGCAGGCAGAGAGAGAGGAGGAAGAAGGCTCCCTGCGGAGCAGAGAGCCCGATGCGGGACTCGATCCCAGGATCCTGGGATCATGACCTGAACCGAAGGCAGAGGCTTTAACCCACTGAGCCACCCAGGTGCCCCATCACAGAGCTTTTTAAAAAAAATTATTTTTATTAACGTATAATGTATTATTTTGCCCCAGGGGTACAGATCTTCACAGAGCTTATTAATCATACATGAGACCATGTTTTGAAACCAGGTTTATTCACCATAGATTTCACTCTGTTTTTACATTAACTTTTATAAATGTAAAGTGTACAGTGATAGAGGTTTTTCTATGACCAGACATTTCCAGTCTATTTTTCTGCCTCAGCTCACAGATGTAGAAGCTACACATTATTTCAGGTATACTTTGCTCCAGCCTCATAGGATTTGGCATCTGCATTACATAGTGGGGCATTATTTTATTGTGTATTACACATAAACTTTGGAAAGAAACACACGTAAACTACCATTAGTCTTGGAATACGGAGAAAAGAGAGATTCAAAAATGAATAATACATAGCTACTACTTCCTATCACAGCAAGAGAAGCAGACATGAGAACAAGTAAGATAGAGGAGGAAATGAGGAAATGAAAAAAAGTATGGGAAAAGTTCCTATGATTTGATTATAGAAATAATGCTTGAGCTTTAGGGCACAAACATGAATTTGTGGTATTCATGAATTGCTTCAAAATCATGTTTCTGGATAAATTTTAGAGGGTGGCATGAGCCGGTAGAAGATGTCTATAACAAGTAGACGACTTTCTTTTCTTCTTGGGAGTTTTTAACCCACTGAGTCAGCCTGGGAGTTTTTATCTTCCAGGCAAGGTCTCAACAGTGTATAAAGTGCTGATATGAATGCTGTTTCTTGTCACACTAGGTTATCCAAAATAATGCATAATATGTAATAATACATATTTGTATATTATATTACTATAATAGATTATCATTATTATGCCAGACATGAAAAATATAGAGAGTAACATAACATGTATATAGTCATTCTCCACAATAGATTTACAATACTATAAATAGAGTTGAAAATCCCTGTGTAGCTGTCCTCTATCACTTTGGTATTCTTCATACATTCCTAAACAGAGTGGTTACCAATTTAAAAATGTTTTTATTCTATAAGTATATATTCATAAATGATAGTATTGTTGTCCATGTTTTAAAAATTTATATCCTTTGTTCCAGTTTGTATATATTCTTCATAATGACTTTTAAAAAATATTTAAAAAATATTTATCCATATCAACAAATGCAAGTCTACCTTGTTGATCTCCAGTGTAGTGTTTGATTGTATGACTGCATCACATTTGACTTTTTCATTTTCTTGTTAATGCATATTTGGGTTGTTTTCAATTTTCTTTCACTATTAAAATAAGGCTACAATAAATAGTTCTTTGTGATTCTTTTTAAATACATGTGCAAGAATATAAATTTAGGGCTGGAATAACCGGGTTGAACATGGGTTGAACATGATGTAGTTGCTTAACAATGTGTTATCCCAGATGTATATTCCCTCCATCATTGCATGAGAGTTTTAATGTCAACGTATTATAGTCAAACTATTTTTAAGCTTTGTCAGTCAAATGGGTGTGAAATGTCCTCCCCAATTGCTAGCAGAATTGGTTATCTTATCACGTGTTCATTTGTCATTGAACTTCTCTAATTCTCATTAGAAGTCTATGTGTGACTTTTAGCTATTGGGCTAGATATTACTCTGACCATAGTTTTAATTTTAATGAATTATTTATATGCATGAGAATGGCAGCAAAGAATGTTACATTTCAAAGAGCCCTAATATTGAATGAGGCTGAAGATAGTCTCCTGCAGCTCGATAATAGCCGAGGTTAATTCTGGGGAGAGCTGCTTAAGGTCAGTGATTACTTTCCCATCACATGTTTTCTGCAATCACAGTTTTTTTTTTTTTCTTAATGGACTATAAAACAATAGTATGGCACTTAATGGCCAAAGATTCCCTTTCCTCTTAAAATATCAAATATAGTACAATCATATTATCAATATTTTGAGGAAGTAGAATGAACTTTGAATGAGTTGGAGTGTGAAAAATGATTGAAACATTCTGAAAAGGTTGGTTTTGAACAGTGAAAAAGAAAAGTTTCTCATAAAATCTGGCATATTTTCTTAGCGCTCTTCTCAAAGGATGGTATTTATTCATGATTCATTTTTCCTATTTACTTACATTTTTTAACTTGAGAAGCCTATTCTTTATGACTAATATATTCCACTCTCATTTGTCAATAACAGACAAGCACACTAGCCATTCATTTAAGGTAAAGGATTTCACAGACTTGTGATATCAGCCACTTGAAATAATTTATGCAGTTGCAAAGCTTCTGTATGAATAAGTTGTGCAAGCTGTGTCATCCAATATGAATGAAGAATTTGGCTGAGTTGGCTTTTCTTTTTTTTTTTTAAGATTTTATTTATTTGACAGACAGAGATCACAAGTAGGCAGACAAGCAGGCAGAGATAGAGAGGAAGGGAAGCAGGCTCCCCGCTGAGCAGAGAGCCCAATGCGGGGCTCAATCCCAGGATGTTGGGATCATGACCTGAGCCGAAGGCAGAGACTTAACCCACTGAGCCACCCAGGCACCCCCTGAGTTGGCTTTTGAAGAGAGAGTATTCAGTCTTACTCCAAGAACATTCTAGATTGTTTGAATATCCAGTATGAATAAAACTCCTAAAGTGGGTTTATTCCTTGTAAGTAAGTTACTGTATTTACCTAAATGAGTTCTGATAATTAAGTTGATCAGTTTATTGGAATATCCAGAGAATAAAAACCAAAATTAATGATTCTTCTAAGGATATGATTGATTCTTCTTATTCTTATTGTCACTTATGATAATAGAGAAATTCGATATCTTATTGTAAATCAAAGTATATTAGCTTTGATTGATTCAAGGTATATCTTTTTTACTTATTCATCTTTTTTCCAAGTTTTCATTTAAATTCCAGTTAGTTAACATTCAGCATAATATTAGTTTCAGGTGTAGGATTTAGTGATTCATCACTTCCATATATCACTCAGTGCTCATTATAAATGTTCTCCTTAATATCCATCGTCCATTTAATCCATCCCCCATGCCCCACCTCCCCTCACTGATCCTCAGTTGGTTCTCTATTGTTAAGAGTGTGTTTCCTGGTTTGCCTCTCTTTCTAAAAAGAGAATGAAATATTTCTTTTTTTGTGGTTGAATAATGTTCCATTATATATATCCATCTTTTTATTTCCTCTCTCCTCTACCTAGCATAATCTTTTGGACTGGTTATTTCTCAGTAGCTAAATAAATTTACATGAATAAACAATGTTTCCTAAACACTTGGACACAGAATTAGGTTATCTAGAGGCAAACTTTTAGAATTAATATCAGAGTTCAGTAAGGTTGTGAGGTATAGAACAAACTTAATGCCAATCAACAGTAATGATGAATATAACTTATAAAATATAATAGATGAATAGGGAATTCATTTTCATTAGAATCATTAACTACAAAGATATCTAAGATTCAATTTTATAAACCGTGCAGAAATATTTTAAACAAATCTAGAAGGATTATGGTATATAAGGTATATATATGATAATATATAAGGATTATAAATTTATGGTATTTATAATTTAAAGATAATAGATCAAGTATCTTATGGAATCAATTACATAAACAAGAAGATGAAGGAAATTATATGTAATGTAGACTTCCAATGTGCAAATGAAGCAACATTATTGATGATGATTCAGAATTAAACTATATTTGTATGAGTCAAGGTGATCTTAGTAATATATTCAGCAGCTATGGTTATGCAGAAACAGCTATTTATATCTATAGTTATCCCCAATTCCCTGCTTGCTTTGAATATTAGGTCTGGCTGAGAATGACAGAAAATGCAAAATAACAGCAGCTTAAAAATCACAGATATTTAGCTTTCTATTTTTAAAATGCAGTGTGGAATTTAGCATTCCTGAAGTGATACGGAACCTCCCTAATTATAGGAACCCTTGCTATTTCTATGTTGTTGCTCTTCCATCTTGAACGTATGGACCTTCCTCCTAGTTCAAGATGGCTTTGGCTCCATCTATTATGTTGGTATTGCAATCGGCAGAAATGGGGAAGTATAAATAAGGTGTACCCATTTCTTTTAGGGATCCCTATAGAAGTATATAACTTGTGGTTATATACCATAGAGCAGTACATGTTTCATGACCATACTTTGCTGTAAGGGAAGATAAGAAATGTAATCTTCACCTAGACCGGGTATATGCCTAACCAAATCTTAGCTTTCTGTTCCTGAAGAGGAAATGAAGAAAAGACATTTGGTGAATTCTATTTGTCTCTACTAAACATTAATTAGCCTTCCTCTCTTATGGAGAAGTTCTGTTGACTGATGGCTTTGGAAAGAAAATGAGGGTGGGGAGGATACTGCTGTCAGTGTGGCTGGTGAATCGATTTTGGGAGGAGTTTTATGATTTAATAATAAAAATATGAGTTAATACAATATATGACACACTTAAAAAAATTATTTATTTATTTATTTGATAGAGATTGCAACTAGTCAGAGAGAGAGACAGGCAGGGAGAGAGAGGAGGAAGCAGGCTCCCTGCTGAGCAGAGAGCCCGATGTGGGGCTTGATCCCAGGACTCTGGGATCATGACCTGAGCTGAAGGCAGAGGCTTTAACCCACTGAGCCACCCAGGCGCCCCGACACAAACACTTTTATAGCCATATTTTGCATAAGAGAGGCTATTAATATCTTTTTTCAAAACACAGCTGAAATTCTCATTTCCTTCTCTGTATAACTTTTTCTATATAGTCTCCAAAAATCAATACAGATTCACAAGGAGAGTAGACAAAATCATGGATAACCTATGCCTATAGCATAAGTAGGAGACGGAACACCACAACTACAATTTGCAAGTAGGTAGGGAAAGATTTCCAAACCAGTGAGGCCAACTTCAGAGATCATGCTGACATTGCCAGCCATGTTGAAACTGCAAGGAAGAGGGAATGGGGCATGGGGGCTGGGGTGGTAGAACAGAAATAATATTAAGTCCAGACAAAAAGAGTTCTACCATTAAAGGGGAAACAGTGAGGAAAGGACAAGGATTTGATAGCTCAGTGGGCTGAAGGGAAGGAGTTCCCTTTATTTATTTATTTATTTTTATTAAAGTTCATAATACCAGAGGCTACTGTCTCATTAAGACAGTATTGCTACAGATGGGGAACAAACTTAATGTCTTGGTGATAAAGAAGGAAAAACAAGCTAGGAAAATTAAGTCTTACCAAAATAGAAAATAATCCCAAAATAAGGAGATGCACTTCTGTTCAGAACAAGGGAAAACACTATTGATTTTAGAAACAGCACTTCCTGGGACAAACAGAAAAAGCTCTCTTTAGCTAAGAAATTGTATAAGCCACACAAATTACCACATGCAACTGTTATTGTTGGCCCAGAAAGATATAAGACATTTTATACTGAATGGAATATGGCAATCAAAATTAATATAAGAAGAAAATAGAAATGAGAATCATAGGATGTTAGGAGATAAATAGCCATGAAGGAAAAGAACAAGCAAATTCTCTACTCTTAGTTAAGTATTGTTAAACACTTCCATGTATTAAAATATAGTTTGAATTAGAAATAAAAAATTAGAATATAAATCATCAAGAAGAGAGAAAAGGAGAGAAAAATAGGGAAGGAGAAGGGGAGAAGTAGTAAGCCAGACATACACATACACAGAGAGAGCACAAGTGTGAAAATATGTTAAATACTGATGGAATTCCTTGTGGTGAACTTTGATCTTTTTCTGTAGATTTGAAATTTTAAGTCAGGGTGCACACATGGACACATAATCATTTAATTTCTACTTTGTGCCAAACACTGTAGTAGGGGCTGGGAATAGAGAGGCTAGTCTGGCCTCCCTGAGCTTAGAAACTTTAGAAGAAATAAACATACATGCATTAATTAGTCAAGAACACAAATAAAATAATCTTCACTGATTATGGCAAAGGCTATACAGGAAAATGCCAGATACTAAAAAAAGAGTAGAAGGAGCAGTAGGGTGGGCATCTAATTTATATTAGTAAGTCAGCGTAACTTTTAGGAAGAAGTGGTATCTGAGATGAGACTTGAGAGGTGAGTAGACTTTAAGAACAACTAATGAAAGGAAAAGAATTCCAGGTAGAAATAATACCAGTCATGTATACCTTGCATCAAGAAAAAAGTTTAAAAAGAGTTTAGAAGTGTAATCAGTTTTATTCACACCTAACCTTTGTTCCTTCCACCACTACATACGCTTGAGACTCTGGCCAATTAGACACTGAATCTTGGAGGGGAGTATGGAGGATGTTGGGGCAAGTTGGGGGGGTCAACTTCTTATCTTATTTTTTATACTTCTTTACTGTTAGGTTTTTAAAGGTAATGAGCATATTTATCTTTTCCAAGAAAAATTAAAAGTTAAAAATCATTTTACAAAAGGAAGGGTGCTGGATGTCTTCTGTTTGCCCCACAGATTTCTCTTTTCCCTTCTCCACCTGGCTCAGATATGACATGCATGGATGCTGTTAGCAGGCGCCTGTTGTTTCTTGGTTACTGGAGAGGTGAAGTTTGGCCAATTGGAAACACAGGCAAGAAGAAAGAGGCTGTAGAACATGAGGAGAGGGTATTTATTCTTCCAGATCCCTTACTGAAGGGTCTGCATGGTTGGCTGTGTTGGTCTACAGAACTCCACATTTTATACTGGGTGTCCTCTCTGTACTGCTCTGTTTCAGCTCTGACAGCTTCTCCCTTCCCTTACTTTTCAGGCTGTAGGAGGCCTGAAAGAGGAAGATCTCCATCTTCCCTAGAACCTATGAATGTTACCTTTTATGCCAAAAGAGACTTTGTAGATGTGATTAGTTCAAGGATCTTGAGATTATTCTGGGTTGTCTTGGTGGCCACTGAATATAATCATAAGGGTCTTTGTAAGAGGGAGAAAAAAGGGTCAAAGACACACAGTAAGCAGAGAAAGAAAAGGTGATGTGATGTAAGGACATAAGCCAAGGAAAGAGAACATCTAGAAGCTGGTAAAGGAATGATACCTTGGCACCTCCAGAAGGAAAGCCTTCTTACTGATACCTCGATTCAGCACAGTGAAACTATTTCAGACTTCTGACCTCCAGAACTGAACAATAATAAGTCTGTATTGTTTGTGGTAGTTTGTTACAGTGGTAATAGGAAGCTAATCCATAGGCCTAGGATGGCAACTGTTCTCCACATTGTTTTACTTGCCTAGGTTAGCACTCTGTCCCCTTTTGGCTAACCCTTGTTCACACTTTATAAGCGGTCCTTATGTTAAAATATCCTTATTTACCCAGTTTGCGTGTGCTGTCTATTTCCTGTCGGAAACATCTATGAGGTCCCCACCCCCCTACTTTTCAAAAAAAAATGTAAATTCCAGGATAATTAACATTCAGTGTCACATTAGTTTCCGGTATACCACATAATGATTCAGCAATTCCATTCATTACTCAGTGCTCATCATTGTAAGTGTCCTCTCACTCCTCTTCACCTATTTCACCCATCCCCCCACCCACCTCCCCTCTGGTCACCCTCAGTTTGTTCTTTATATGTAAGAGTCTGTTTCCTTGTTTGTCTCTTTTTGTTGTTGTTGTTCATTTGTTTTCTTTTTTAAATTCCACGTATGAGTGAAAATATACGGTATTTGCCTTTGACTGACTTATTTCCCTTAGCATTATACCACATAGATCCATCCATGTTATTACAAATGGCAAGACTTCATTCTTTTTTATGGCTGAGTAATATTCTATTGTTTGTATGTATTTCTCTCTATATATCTATATACACATACAGATATAAATACATATTTATTTATGTACATATATATGTATGTATATATCTCCTTTATCCATTCATCTTCTCCCACTTTTTTTTTAAAGATTTTATTTACTTACTTATTTGAGAGTGAGAGAGAGAGCATGAGAGGGAAGAAGGTCAGAGGGAGAAGCGGACTCCCCCCAGAGCTGGGAGCCTGATGTGGGACTAGATCCCGGGACTCCAGGATCATGAGCTGAGCCAAAGGCAGACGCTTAACCAATTGAGCCACCCAGGTGCCCATCTTCCCCCACTTTTATCGTGGGTATTATAATACCTAACACACAAGGTGGCTGTGAGGGAAAATGAATTAATGAAGTAAGCACACTTTTTAAAGTAATATGGGCTTGTTATACTGAAAATGGTTTTTTGTTCCATATCATTTGGCTCCTCACCCAGAATAGACAATCAAGCTAGAGTGATTAGGCAAAGGTGTCATAAACTCATATTAGGCCCAGGATTAAGTCACAAGAATGGGTTATGATGAACTCCCTGGACAAACCTGAAAAGGAAAATTGATTTTGGAGATTTGGGAAAGAAATAGTGTCCAAGCACAGTCATTATCAGCTGGTGCTTAACTAATGCTTTAATGCTACATTTCTCTTATGTGTCCAAGAAGCTCAGCATTCTGCCTAGGAGGGTGGTTTGCTTATGTCTCTGGGCTTTGTCCATACTACCCTTTATCCAGAATGTCCTCATTTTCTTCTCTGCTTCTAATTCCTACTTGTCACCTCTTCCTAGAAATGGCATCCATCATCTACAGGCTGAGTTAGCTGTTAACTTTCAATATTCCTATAACCCCTGTGACTATCTCCATCTTTGCTAATCAAATATTAGAAGTGTCTGCTTACTGGTTCATCTCTCACCACTAAACTCTCATTTCTTTTAGGGAGCACCTGTATCCACCATGGTGTCTGCTTCATAGAAAAGTCAACAAATATTCAATAAATCCATCATGGGTGTATCCGTGAACAATATGCAACACCTAGAGTTAAATCTAGATGATTATTGTATGAAGACATCACTGTTTTGAGTATTAAGTTTTATCCATTCAGGAATTGAAATTAAGAGCTTTTAATAGTGCCCAGCAGCCCTATTCAAGACTTTAGAACAAAAATAATGCAAGGGAAATGCCACAATGTAAAAATAGTTACCTTAAATGGAACAGCCAGACATCAGAATCAAACACAAATGCTCATATGAAATCTGTAGATCCCTGGGAGACTTCCCTTATGCTATCTAAATTTAATGTGGATAATTTATCATTCCATAAATACATCCCAGCTTTGGTTCATTCATATGCTTTACAGCCTCTATGTGCATTTCAGTTATTTGCTTTAGTGAATGTGCAGATAACAGGTTAAATAACTTACATAGATTTTCTATTGAAATTGAGTGGGTCAAAAATCTGCAGTGCGTACTTAATACACATAATTTCTTAGAAAAGAATGATGGGATCCTGCCATTAATAGCCATTTCTACTGCATTCCAATGCAGAACCATCAAGTTCTACATTTCTCCTTTCCTGGTGTATATTTAATAGCACAGCAGTTAAGGACAAGTTTAAGTGAGTAAAGAGAGCACTTTGGGACTTAAAAAATGTTCTGGCAAACTACCTTTTTTTTTATAGGTAGTCAGAGTTTGATACATTTCTGTTATGCCATTAGGAAGAAATAATGCTTATTTTGAAAGACAATGCTTTACTCTTCTTTAACAGGGCTACAGCTCTTGGACTGTAAATATATATACACAATCAGTAAGGAAAGGGAATTTGTAGCTACCGTGGCTGTAAGGGGTGCTGGGAAGGCATATCTATATAGGAGACTGATGACTGGCTCAGTGAATATCTTACTAGTCACAAGACTGGGCAATTTTTTTCACTGAGATGTCTTTTTTCTTTTTTTAAAATCAGTATAGGTTTATTTTATTTACTAGGCTTTTTCAATGCCATTCATTTACTGTTCATTTTTTTATTCATGGATTCATTTAGCAAACATTTTTTTGCGCATCTACTACAGGCCAGGCACTCTGGTTGAAGTGAGAAGAAAAATAGCACATGGTCCCTGCCATTCTGAAGTTCATAGTTTATTGGGGGAGACTGACAAATATGCTAAAAGTTGTGCACTGTAATGAATAGTAAGAATATTATTGTAGTTACATGGTATAGCAATATTATAACCAAAGGGAGTGTCAGGAGATATGATTTATTTAGAAAAGGCAATGGATTACTGAAGAACTTGGGACATAGAATCAAATATGAGTTCAAACTTGTGAAATATGAGGTTAGATTTAATAGTTCTGGAATTTTTCCTTCTTTAGTGAAAAGAAAATAACCGAAGCTCTTAGGTTATAAATTATCTGGGGACATTTCAGTTAAGGGGGAAATGGAAAGATCTAAGAATAGTCTAATAATTACTACTGTCAAATTTCTGATGTAGTGGTCAACCTTGTCTGTGATCTAAAGTGATGTCAGAGCTACAAATGGGAAAGGCAAGCAAATTTCAGCAATATTATCTCCAGCTAAGCACAATCATATCCACAGGGACAGGAAGGGTCAACATCAAGTCAGTTCCTCGACTTTCAGTAACATGGTACACAGATGGTACCAAGAGCTTAACGGAGTAGTTGGTCTAAGGTCATTCAGTTCTGTCTGTTTTCTCAGAATGGACCCATCTACAGGGAAGAAGAAAAATGCTCAAAACTAGAAAGTATGACCAGCAGGGAAATGAGAGGCAAACCTGAGCAATTTGCGGGACCACAGATGACAGTGCTAACTCTCATTTATTTACCACATTGACCCCTACATGTGGTCCCAAGCCCTCCACCACCTCATCCTTTTAGCTACTAATGTCCATCTGTACCTTAGAACAATCTACCTTTTTTGTTTGTTTTTTAGCAGCTTTAATTTGTCTAAACTGGATATTTCCTATAATTGGAGTTATGCAATATTTGTCCTTTTGTTCCTGTTTTTTTTTTTTTAACCTAGCATTATGTTTTCAAGGCTCACCCATGTTGTAGCATGAAACAAAACTTTATTCTTTTTTATGGCTGAATAATATTTCATTGTTTGTGTATACCATATGTTGTTTATCCATTCATTTGTTGATAAACATTGGGTTATTTCCCATTGGCTATTGTGAATAATGCTTCTATGAACACTGGCGTACAAATCAGAACAATCCATTTTTACAGTCATTATTCGATTACTCTAAGTAAATCCATAGATTTAACAATTTAAGAGTTAAGTGACTCTTCCAAGGTCATGGAAGAAGTCATAGCCAGGAGAAGTTTCTAAATACTGCATTTCTATTGTACTCTATTTTCTAAGATGGATTAACTCCTCTAGATTAAATATATGATTACAACTAATCTGGGTAACTTTAGGGTTAAAATGAGTTTGGAGTTCCATGTGCTACAGAGGTGTGACATAGAATAAACTTGCATAAATGTAATTCAATCGCTGGCCAAATAAGTGAAGATAAAGGTCTTTTAATTAGCGTGTATGACAGACTGCTGTGAATGTTTTAACAATATTGTGTAAAAATAGCGTACATTTGAAATCACTAGATGAAAACATCAGCAACACTTCAAATATCTGCAATATCGATTTTAAAACAAAAGACTGGTTGCTCACTTCTAGTCAGTTGTACACAGAGCCTAAAAATGTCTTTCAAGTATGGGACTTGTAGAAGCTTCATCCAATTGTGTGATACTTTTCTGGAGACTAATTTCAATAGAGAAGTCAGTTCTGATTTATCTGCTTTTCTCACTAGCATAACTTGCAGGACATTGTGGCAAAAGTAAATAACAGGGGCCTGCTTTGAAAGAATCATTATTTTGGCATAGTTCTTAGAATCTAGACTTCGTACAATAATAAGTAAACAAAATCAGAAGTTGGAATTCTAAAGAGAAGAGAAACAGAAAGAAGCTCAAGTTGAAAGTAATGCTACATTAACATCAAGTTGAAGGATTGACTAGGTAGATAAATAAGCTAAACCACAATGAGATACCATGTCACATCAGTCATAATGGCTAAAATTAATAAGTCAAGAAATAACAGATGTTCCAAGGATGTGGAGAAAGGGGAACCCTCTTATACTGTTGGTGGCGATGCAGCTTGTGCAGTCACTCTGGAAAACACTATAGAGTTTTCTCAAAAAGTTGAAAATAGTAGTGCAGCAATTGCACTACCAGGCATTTATCCCAAGGATACAAATGTAGTGATCAAAAGGAGTGCCTGCACCCCAATGTTTATAGCAGCAATGTCCACAGTAGCCAAACTATGGAAAGAGCCCAGATGTCCATTAACCGAAGAATGGATAAAGAAGAGGTGGCAGGGGGCACCTGGGTGGCTCAGTGGGTTGAAGCCTCTGCCTTCGGCTCATGTCATGATCCCAGGGTTCTGGGATTGAGCCCTGCATCGGGCTCTCTGTTCAGCGGGGAGCCTGCTTCCCTCTCTCCCCCTCTCTCTGCCTGCTTGTGATCTCTGTCAAATAAATAAATAAAATATTAAAAAAAAAGAAGAGGTGGCAGATATATACAATGGAATATTACTCAACCATCAAAAAATGAAATCCTGCCATTCGCAATGATATGGATGGAACTAGAGGGTATTATGCTAAGTAAAATTAGTCAGTCAGAGAAAGACAATTATTACATGACCTCACTCAGGTGGAATTTAAGAAACAAAACAGGATCATGTGGAAAGAGAGGGAAAAATAAACAAGACAAAAGCACAGAGGGAGACAAACCATAAGGGACTCTTAATCATGGGAAACAAACTGAAGGTTGCTAGAAGGGAAAGGGGTGCCAGAATGGGGTGATTGTTTGACATTAAGGAGGACACGTGATGTAATGAGCACTGGGTGTTATATTAGACTGATGAATCACTGAACTCTACCTCTGAAACTATAATACTTTACATGTTAATGAATTGAATTTAAATTAAAAAAAATACCAAAAAAAAAAAAAAGCTAATCTTACATGGGGTTTGTACAAGTTGTATGCTACAAGTTTCAACATGTCCTGTCAGAATCATTGGTATACATTGTGAATTCAAACCATCTATTTATAAAAATCTTGTTCCTTCATTTCCTGTCAAGGAGTTAGGTTTGAGTTCATTTCAAAGTAGCACAGATTGCTAAGAAGATGGAAAATCAACTCACAGAAGTCATTGTCATGGTGGCTTAATGCCTTTCAGATTTAAAAAAAAAATAAATTCAAGTTAGTTAACATACATTATTAGTTTCAAGGTAGACTTTAGTGATTCATTAGTTGCATATCACGCTCCGTGCTCATTACATCACGTGCCCTTTCAATGCCCATCACCAAGTTACCCCATCCCCCATCCTCCTCCCCTCCAGTAATCTCAGTTTATTCCTTACAGTTAAGTCTCTTATGGTTTGCCACTTACCCTGTTTTTAACTTTTTAAATTTTCCCTGCCCTTCCCCTATATTCATCCATTTTGATTCTTAAATTCCACATATGAGTGAAATCATTTGGTATTTGTCTTTCTCTGACTTATTTCACTTAGCATAACAAACTCTAGTTCAGACTTCTGCATAAGATTATAAATTCAGAACTTTTTCTGGTGTAATCTGGGAAACAATAATAATAACAACTCAATAAAATGAAATTTTTCTCTAAATGAACTAAAATGTCAGCTATTTGTCCCTGTGTTTATATTTTGTATGTTTTTTTATTGTGAGTCAGATTGTGTGGGTTACGTATTTGACTGTTCTTTGCTAGCTTTATGACTGGATAAATTACCTCCATCCTCCAGTTTCCTTAGTAAAATGAGAAAAATCATAAAACCTGGATCTTTAGTGATGTGAGTGTTAAGTGAAATAATAAAGCTCAATGTCTTATACATACTAACTGGTAAACCAATGTTAGCTATTACATTTATTTTTTGATTATGATATTCAATATTTTTGAAAATAAAGATTAAATAAATGTATTTAGATATTTTATTGGTTATTTTGAGACCCAGTTGCAAAAGTTGAATAGGACTAGGGACACCTTTGAGAGAGGTGTGAAGTCATTGTATATTTAAGGAAACCAAAGGCTATCCAGGTCCCATGGAGAGAAATCCATTTCTACCCTTGGCATTCTTTACCAGAATTATTTATAGAATGTGACAGGGTTTAGAGCTTCCATGAATTTTAAAATAAACAATGAACAAAAACCTAGCACCAAATATTTTCATCTTAGCTTTTTTACCCCTACCAGGTTAACCATTCCTTTTTAAACTACGTTTTTACACCAGTGTCTGGATAAAAAACATGAACAAGCCCCATCCTGACACAAGGAAAACCTATAGCCTTAAGTTCAAGTCATGATTCTAAGACATTCAGTTTTTGTTTGTTAGTTTGTTTTTTAAATCTTGTGATCTTAATGCTTGAGTGTGAAGTATTTTATTAAGAAAATCCCCGTGGTTCTTTTGTAGTTAAGCCTCTAAGTTTTAGCTAACTCTGGAAATATACTCTATGCTAGTCTCTTTAAGCATTCACAGACAGTTGAGCAAAAATCTGGAGAATGATAAAGATACCTTTGAACAAATGAGTAAAATCATTTATCTCCCCAAAATACCTTAACTTATATTTAGCAAAATTTCCCTAAAGAGCTCCTTTAGAGGGGGTTGATTTAGCACTACATAGAAGACATTTTCTTCTCTTCCATTATTCTTCCTTGATTCAATAATTGCAGAACTCAAAGGAAAAGAAAGGATGGGGAGTAAAGAACAAAGCAAAATGCTAGCCTCTGTTCTAGGCGGTAACTAGAATTAGAAAAACTTCAAGAGGCTGTAACACCAAAATTAAGAGCCTCCCGATCATCCTTACAAGGCATTTTATAGTATTTCAGAAGATGCGTCAAGACATACATTCATATAAATCTTAAACTGAACTGCTTTTAAAATTTAAGGTGACATTATATGTTTATAAAAAAAAATTGGAAGGGGAGGCGAACCATAAGAGACTATGGACTCTGAAAAACAACCTGAGGGTTTTGAAGGGTCAGGGGTGGGAGGTTGGGGGAACAGGTGGTGGGTAATAGGGAGGGCACGTTTTGCATGGAGCACTGGGTGTTGTGCAAAAACAATGAATACTGTTACGCTGAAAAAATAAATAAATTAAAAAAATTAAGGTGAAATCAAGATCTGTTCAAGTATTTGCTTTGGTCAAAATTAATTTAAAGGAAATAAAGTCAAGGAAAAACTGAATATTTCAACATCAAAGATGTCCTATAATTCTTACAAGCCAACATATTTTATGATAATGACATAAACCAAATCTAGACATATGACTTAATCATAGTTCTCTTGAGCTGGGTATTTCCTACAAAACTGGAAAATAGACAACTTTTATTTTCTCTGCCACATTTTTTTCTCCATTCCATTTTAATCTCAGTGACTTTTTAAATTCTCATGTAACAATCTGGTATCTATTCGTGTAAGTTTGCATTAACTAGGGAATACTTGGAGGTTAAGTTTTGGGATTAAAAGTAGAGTCTATTATCAGGGAGATCATATGATAGTTGTCTTTCTCCGATTGACTTATTTCACTAAGCATGATGCTCTCTAGTTCCATCATGGAGAAGCAACATGGGGGGGTAGGGGGATAGGAGAAGAATAAATGAAACAAGATGGGATTGGGAGGGAGACAAACCATAAATGACTCTTAATCTCACAAAACAAACTGGGGGTTGCTGGGGGGAGGTGGGATTGGGAGAGGGGGAGCGGGCTATGGACATTGGGGAGGGGAGGCGAACCATAAGAGACTATGGACTCTGAAAAACAACCTGAGGGTTTTGAAGGGTCAGGGGTGGGAGGTTGGGGGAACAGGTGGTGGGTGATGGGGAGGGCACGTTTTGCATGGAGCACTGGGTGTTGTGCAAAAAGAATGAATACTGTTACGCTGAAAAAATTAATAAAAAGGAAAAAAAAATGTAGAGTCTATTACTTCAACCTACACCTGCAGCCAAAGACTGAGTTTGTGTGCCTCTGTGTAGTACACATGTGTAACTGTGTGCAGTGAAATGATGAGTGAAGGAAAGGCAGGGAAGCTGTCCCTGAAACCCACCAGGTACTCACTGACTTCACTTATGTGTGAAGCCATTGATTTATCAACAGATTAAAGCACAATATGAGCCATGAGAGTTGTGTTTGATTAGATGAACAATTTTTTTTTAATGGATATGCTTACGGACTTCTCATAGGAGGAGAGTGAGAAGAATTAGTTCTCAAGAATCCCACTGATTGGGAGTGAAACTAACCAAACAATAATTTCTGAATGTTTGACCTCTGATCTCATGCCCAAGCATCACTTGAACTGAGGTCCAATATTTAGAAGCTTTAAAATCATTAAAACATTTGCTCAATCAGTGCTGCTTGTTGCCATAGTTTCTGCCTGTGCTTTTGATTTTGATCTTCAAATACAGAAATATCACCATGTGCAGCCAGTTGTGAGCAGTGATACCAGTCCAAATGTGTGCAAAGCATGTAACCACAAATCCCAAGCCCAATGTGTTAGAATACTTATTATGTAAGCAACCAGTCAGATAATTAAATCAAATTATAAAGACCACAGTGATTTACCACTTACGTTCAGATACATCTGCCTCCTTTAAATCTCAAGACCAGATTCGATTCTCTCTTTCTCAGCATTTTCCAGAGCCAGTTTCAGAGGACTATACAAAATGCAGAAAAATTATTGAGCTGGTTTTAACCTCGCTGTTTTATTTTTTATTCTTCAGACTTGTCTAAGGTCCTCTGAGGTCCTTGCTTTCATTTTCTCAACCCCAGAAGGAGCAAATGGAAAAAGCTCAGAGCAGCATGGGAGTTGTTCCAAGAGCAGTGTTGTGAGCATACATTTGTCCTGCTCAGGAGTGAGGTTTCGCCTCCACCCACATTCTGAGGGGGTAGCTGTCTGGATGGATGAGAGAAAAAATCAATATGCATAGCAATCTGGTTTTGTGCCCATGAGACCATGAGAGAAGATATGCTGTGGGCCATCAGTGTGTCGCAGATGAGGGTTGCTACCAACAAGCAGTGCACCTCTGTGTTAAAACAATTACTGAAAGGAAGGAGTGACAGTTGTAACAGCAGAAAAAGGTTTTCCCACTTCTTTATGGCTTTCTTTTTTTTCTTCACTTGCTTCAAAAATCCCTACTCATCCCTCTGCTCTTACCCCATCATAATTTCTATGATATGTCTGGGTGTTCAGCAAAAAAGTAGATTCTGGGGCTAGAAGCTCAGTAACTGACTGAAATAGTTAAAATGATAGGACCCCCTGGCTCAGATGTAGGTAGACACTGTTGTTGGCATTTGACCATGAATCATCACAATGTTTTTATGTGTTGAACAACTCTTTACAAAGTGGAAACACACAAATCACTTCCTGTGGTGAGAGGACAGGAGGTAGACGTTAGAGTCATTGAATATCTTGGGGTGGGGAGGCAGTGGAAATAACTTCTCCTTAGTTAGAAGTGCTTGGGATTGCTTATTTTCTTAAAGAACACAGTCTGCCAAGGAATGAGTATAGATGACATACCTAAAGGTCTATAGGACAAGCATTTTTCTTCAGGAAGGCAGGCTTGCATAGAGGGTGTCTACATGGGAAGCAGAGGAAACAGAGGCCTCATTTCTGCTCTCTTCCAAGCCCTGAATCCTCATGTCATAGACCAAATGACATTGTGTCTCTTTAAGGACTAAGTACAACAACTCTCTTCTCTGGTCTTGATAAGGATCCTGATGAACACTGTGGGCTTCTCCTGTTCACATGGGCAGATAACCAACCAAGGAGCCAGTTCCTGCTTCTCTTTTTATAAAGGGATGGGTCAGTTCAAAAGAACTGGTGTTGATTCAGTGCTGAGAGTTCCTGGGAGATTTCTGAGATAGGATGTTTCCATTACTGAAAAAAAGTTGTTCACACTGGTTAAAGAGACTGCGTCAACCACTCCTTGAAAATTAAGTGTTTGTCCCATACCAAGGAAATGAACTCTCTGAGAGAGTCACATCAATTCTGTCCTTGTTTTCTATTCATTAGTTCTGGTTTCAGGATGCATTCCAATTGCCCCCTTTCTCCATAGGAACCAGGTGACAACCAAAAATGTCCATATATTTGTAAAATTCAAAGTAGCTTATTCACATGAGATAGAAAGGACCTCAAAACTTATAATTCCTTACCTATACAAGATATTCAATAAATACTTATTAAATAAATGAAGACTGTGCCAAGATCTCTACCATTGAAACCATGGTAGTGAGGGTACAAAGTAAGAGAGAATTTCTTGTGGAGTAAGGGTAGTGCATGTTGCATTAGGAGGGGAGGACACATGCTGATTCCTTCAAGGCTATGGGGGTACTCTTCTATGCAAGTTAATCTAAAATAGGATGAAGCAGCAGATGATTATATTCTTACAAAAAACAAGACATAAGGGACACTACGTTGTTTTATCCATGCTTTGCTTTATTGTACTTCACAGATACTGTGTTTTTACAAATCAAAGACTTGTGGTAACCCTGTATATAAATAGCAATAAATAGCTATATAAATAGCTATAAATAGCAATAAATAAATAGCTATAAATAGCTATTTAAATAAATAGCTATAAATAGCAAGGCTATTTGGGCCATTTTTTTCCAACAGCATTTGCTCATTTAATGTTTCTGTGTCACATTTTGGTAATTCTTATAATATTTCAAACTTTTTCATAATTATTCTATGTGTTATGATGTGATCAGCTATCTTTGATGTTATTATTCTAATTGTTTGGGGATGCCGTAAAATGTGCCCAAATGACAGAAAACTTAATTGATAAATGTTGTGTCTGTTCTGACTACTGCACAACTGGCCATTCCCCTATCTCTCCCTCTCCTTCGGCCTCCCTATTCTCTGAGTCACAACAATATTGAAGTCAGGCCAATTAATAATCTCACAATGACTTCTAAGTATTCAAGTGAATGAAAGAGTCCCATGTCTCTCACTGTAAATTAAAAAAAAAAAAAACTAGAAATGATTAATCTTAGCGAGGAAGGCATGTCAAAAACCAAGAGAGACTGAAAGCTAGACCTCTTACACCAGTTAGCCAAGTCGTGAATGTAAAAGAAAAGTTCTTGAAAGAACTTAAAAGTGCTACTCCAGTGAACACATGAATGGTAAGAAAGCAAAACAGCCTTACTGGTGAAATGAAGACAGTTTGAGTGGTCTGGATAGATCAAATCAGACACAATATTCCCCCAAGCCAAGGCCCAATCCAGGGAAAGACCTCAACTCTCTTCAATTCTCTGAAGGCTGAGAGAGGTGAGGAAGCTGCAGAAGAAAAATCTGAAGCGAGCAGAGGTTGAGTCATGATGTTTAAGGAAAGTAGCCATCTGCAGAACACAAAAGTACAAAGTAAAGCAGCAAGTGCTGGCTGGTGGAGAAGCTGTAGCAAGTTTCCCAGAAGATTTAACTACATTAATTAATGAAGATGGCTACACAAACCAACAAATTTTCAGTGTAGACCAAGCAGCCTTATATTGCAAGGAGATACATCTAATATTTTCAGAACAAGAGAAGTCAATGCCTGGCTTCAAATCTTCAAAGGACAAGCTGGTTCTCTTGTTATGGACTAATACAGCTAGTGACTTTCAGTGGAGACCAGTATTCATTTACCATTTCAAAAATCATAGGTCCCTTGAGAATTATGTTAAATTCTGTCTGTGCTCTATAAATGTGAAAACAAAGTCTAGATGATAGCACATCTGTTTACAAGCTGGTTTTACTGAATATTTTAAGCCCTCTGTGGAGACCTGCTGCTCAGAAAAAAATTCTTTTAAAAATATTACTGCTCATTGACAATGCACCTGGTTGCCCAAGAGCTCTGATGGAGATGGACCATGAAATTAATGCTATTTTCATGCCTACTAATTCAACATTCATTCCGCAGCCCTTGGATCAAAGAGCAATTTCAACTTTTAAGCCTTATTAAGAAATGCATTTTGTAGGGTTATAACTGCCATAGATAGTGATTCCTCTGATGGTGAACTAGACTGAAAAGTTTCTGAAAAAGATTCATCATTTTAGATGCCAGTTAAGAACATTCATGGGAAAAGGCAAAAATATCAACATCAAATACCAATATTAACAGGAGTTTGGATGACTTTGAGGGGTTCAAGACTTCAATGGAGAGAGTAACTGCAGATGTGGCAGAAATGACAAGAGAACTAAAATTAGAAGTGGAGCCTGAAGATGCAAGTAAATTGCTGAGATCTCATAATAAACTTTAATGGATGAGGAGTTGCTTCTGATGATGAGCAAAGAAAGTGGTTTGCTGACATGGAAACTACTTTTGGTGAAGATGCCATGAAGATTGTTGAAATGAAGACAAAGAATCTAGAATATTACATAAACTTAGTTGACAAAGTGGTGGCAGGGTTTGAAAGGATTGACTCTAATTTTGAACGTTCTGCTGTGGGTAAAATGTCATCAAACAGCATCGCATGCTACAGAGAAATCATTTATGAAAGGAAAAGCCAATCCATGTGGCAAACTTCATTGTTGTCTTATTTTAAGAAATCACCACAGCCACCCTACCCTACAGTAACCACAACCATGATTAGTCAATTGCCACCAACATCAAGGCAACAGTTCAAGACCAGCAAAAAGATTATGAGTTATTGAAAGCTCAGTGGTTAGCATTTTTTTAAGCAATGTAGTATTTTTAATTAACATATATACTTTTTGATATAATGCTATGGCACACTTACTAGATTACATTATCGTATAAACATGACTTTTATAGGCAATAGGAAACCAAAAAATTTATTCGATTTGCTTTATTGTGATAATCACTTTATTGTGATAGTCTGGAACCAAACCCATTATATCTCCAAGGTATGCCTATATCCCAGTGTAGGAATCATAGCTTTTATATTCTGACATTTTACAAGAGGACTTGGAAAGCATTATGAGAGAGTTAGGAGCTCAGAGCCTATAATATCATAGTAGCACTATTGATTCTGCCTAGGGAGATGGACAATTTAGCCCTATCTGGCTTCATCATATTCAGTTGTGAATACTAAGGAAAATCAACAGTACTAATGAACCGCATTAGGTCAACAAAAATGGGCCAGCAGATGGGATTTATTTATTGTGCCACATTGCCATTAATGAATTGGGGGCAGATGAGAACAGTGGGAAAGATTAGAGACTGGAAAAGACAGTTAATAAAAATGAGTAGTCCAGGAAAAATAAAATCCAGTGGGCAAATCCACTCAAAACACAAAACCAAGTGTAAATTAAGCATACAAACAGGAAGTTCTGGGCTTTGTAGCAAAACATAACTATGTAGAATATAACACATAATTTTTCCACATTTGGTAATGCCTCAGGAAACTCCAGCAGTTCTCAGTGATGTCTGACCACTTCCAGAGGACACCTAGCTTTTACTGCGGGTTATTAGAAGAGTTCTGACCATTAGAAGAACCCAGAGGTCATGGACTTTGTTCTAATTTTATTTTTGCCTCTTACTCATTACCCAACACAAGCCAGTAAAACCTCATTTTGTCTCAGCTTCTTGTCAGTAACACAAGTACATGCAGAGAGAATCTATGAATGAAAGACATAAGGGGGGATGCCTGGGTGGCTCAGTGGGTTGAGCCTCTGCCTTTGGCTTGGGTCATGATCTCAGGGTCTTGGGATCAAGCCCCACATTAGGCTCTCTACTCAGCGGGGCACCTGCTTTATCCTCTCTCTATGCCTGCATCTCTGCCTATTTGTGATCTCTCTCTGTCAAATAAATAAATAAAATTTAAAATATCTTGAAAGACATAAGAGCTACAAGTAAGAAGGAATCATAAACACTGCCCTCAAGGACCTCACATTCTAGTGGGTGTCAAGACAAGTAAACAAGAAATATTCTACAGGGTGCTTAATGTAAAATGTATGTACAAGGTACAGAAATATACTGAGAGCATATTTATTCTGGCTACACCATAATCTGATGGATGAAAAGTACCTACACTTTTACTCTAAAAAAATCACCCTACTGATGAAAAAAAAATTAATAATAATACGGAGACTTCAATTCAATTGGGCATATATTTTCTGAGAATCGAACAACATGTCAGTCTTGTTCTAGTCTCTACAAACCTTTCTTCTCAAAATACTCTGTCCTCTGAATCATATCTCCAGGAGTCTTTGGGGAGTGTCTGGGCCTGTTCTAGGAGAGAGTGGTTTTCTTCTATTCTTCTCTGGTATTCTTTTTGTGCCCATCTTGTCTCCTATTTGTATATACACAGAGCCCTTAATGTTCTATTTGGTCTGCCTCTGTGGTGGCATCCAAGATTCTGGGCTGGATCTACCTAGCACTGAATCTTCCTACTTCTTCCACCATAGGCATGTTAACTAGAGTATAAAACCCATGAATACCCATACACTTCTGACCATACTTCCCAACCTGTGACAATTCAATTACATTCCATGTATGAGTTGCTGAGGCTGACAAATTACTCTGTGCTCAAGAATTATCTCTCAGGGGCATATCTGAGAGTTGATTGTCTTACTTCTTTAGATCCATATCTCCTGTTTTTTAAGGTTACACTTTAGTATGTATGTGGGGATTTCAAGGGAAGCATTATTGGTAAATAAATAGCCATCGATGCCATCAATTTTGTTTTAAAATTTTAAAATATTCACTACTATTGCATATGTTCTGAACTTTCCATACAACTAGGAATGTCTATACCACAGAAATAGTACTCTATACCACAGAATTAGTACTCTATACCACAGAAATAGTACTGCATGAGGGGTCAGAGAAGGGATGACCATAGATTTGACATAAGACAAACTGGACTTGCTACTGAATCACTGGTAATATTAGGAAATTACTGATGATTTTAGTCTTTATTTTCCAAAAATAAAAATTTTAAAAATCATGTTTCTTTGTCTATTATTGAGAGAAGTAAGTGAAATTATTCAGTAGCATCTTCAACACAATGTCTGGAACCTAGTAAATGCTTAACGTTAGCATTGTTAGTATAAACAGACAAAATTGCATTCCACTTGGAGGCTTGTGTCTTTATTGAAATAAAATTCAATGAAAATATTAGGGTCCAGAATTGTAATCCTTATCAAAGGCATTTTAGACAGTTTTAATTTTGAACATGAAGTGGTGGGAGTATCTAAAAGTTAGGAATCATAATTTGGGATACTGGTTTACATAGGCAGGGCAAAATTATTACCCATATCACCCAGCTCTGCCCACCTGATATCAAGAGGCAGATTCACTATAAAATTAATGAATATTCAACTCCAAGACCTCTAATTTTTATTGGATCCCTTTCAAGACCCTAAGAGGAGCCCTGCAGCTATATATTAAATTGTACAACTTTTGGGTCCCTAAATCCTAGGTATTTCTCTGTCATGGTCCCTAGACACTTACTCTTAGTTTGTAACTATCATTATTTAAGGAACTTTATATCCTTTGAATGCTAAGTACACCACATCTTAAAGAATCATGACTCAAGTTCTCACTGACAGCAAATCTTCTCTTTGGAGTGTATCCACTGAGTCCTACAGTGACTCCTAGAAATGCCCTCACTGAGAAGGTCCTCCAAAAAGTATTTTATTAAATGTTTAAGCATCTACTTGTTTCTGGTAACTTTTGTACATTGGTGTACTGGTTTGAATAACACCCACCTGATGACTCATCATGGGAAAAATAGTATTTGCCATAAGAACATAGAATTCTCTGATATTAAAATAAAGAAAGTAAAAAGAAAATTAGAAGTTTAATACGACATTTTTGGAATAAAAAGAAGACATAAAATAACCTCAAATGTAATTTTATGTATTTTCACTCATTTTAAATAACAGAAATGACAGATGGGAAAGGCAAAACAGAAGACTGGCAGAAACAACTACTCGTTCTAAATAGAGTTTAGCCAATGAAAAATGTAAGCTTGTTAAAAAGAGTATGTATATTATTGTGTGGTCCTTAGGCTGGCTAAAGAAACACATTCCAAATTTGGAATACATGGCTCAGGCTGTTTTCTGATTCCAGGCAAGAAGACCATCTGACAAAATGACGTCAATTTTATTCCACACTGTTGAACTTATGTCCTGGTTTAATCAGCTTGACATGAGTTTTGTAAGAAATAAAAGCAGTATACTAATGAGCTTGAGATGATAGTGCTGGAGTCAAAGCACAAGCCATTTTGTAGTTATCAAAAATGGTAAAAATTCAAAGAGCATCAGAGTACAGTTAATGCTGTCATTTTCAAAATAATCATATGTTGTATCTCATTATTGAGTATTGTGTCTAAAATAATGCATTTTGCATGGAATTTAGATGATGAAAGGAGGTGCTGTCCTTTTTTGTGGTCATAAAAATGGTGCTCAGATATCAATCATATTTTTGCATAATCTTGCCTTCTTGTCAAGTGATGAAGATTCTAGCTTTCCAATGAAGAATTGTGGAATGAGGCCATAATCTAATTCAAATCTAACACACACACACAGTTGATCAACATGGAAGGTAGGGGTGCCCACCCCTGCGTAGCTGAAAATCTGAGTATAACTTTGATTCCCAAAAAGCTTAACTCCTAATAGTAGCCTAACTGTTACTTTTGATACAAAATATTCTTGATATATAAACTGCTGATTAGCCCTTATTTTTGTACATGTACTATATACTGAATTCTTATAATAAGGTAAGCTGGAGAAAATAAAATGTTATTAAGAAAATTATAAGGAAGAGAAAATACATTTATAGTATTGGTCTGTATTTATATAAAGAAATCTACATGTAAGTGGACACATGCAGTTCAAACCTGTGTTGTTCAAGGTTTAACTGATATATGTATACACTTTATCCCATTTCTTCAGCATCCCTCTTGCACAAAATCATTATATTGATAAAGTAAGGTTAGACGCAGTGCTTTCATTGTAGTCTGTTATTTCATTATGGAAAAACGGATTGATTTTCAAACAGGAAGGAAAGACTTTATTCAAAACTTTTGCAGTGAGGGGAGAGAGTAAATGTAACTCCATTGAAACAAAAGATGGGAAAGTTCATGGGTGAGTTAGTAGAAAGTACTAGTGAATATTTTTGGTGAGGTTGCTTGATGCGATCATGCCACCTGTGTGTGCTGAACGGCACTTATGAAAGTTAGGCTCTTACCCTACCATAGAGACTGAGAGAAAGAGCCCTCATCTTTCTAAATGATTACATTTAGAAGGAATGTCTTCTAGGTCCTTGAGAAAGACATTCCTAGGGAAACAGAATTAGGATACACCTTCAACAAAAAGCCATTTCTGTAGAATCTATTACTTGCCACTTTACATATTTGTGTTATTTTAATTGTCCCCCCAAACTCTGAAAGACACTTGATGTTAACTCAGGTTACAAATGAGGAAATTCTGTCCTCGAGAGATTAAGCACATTGTCAATGTTCGCAGATTTATGAAATCTGACTCCAAGACCCAATTTCTTCATGTGTAAGCTGGATAACACCACATATTTCACAGAGCTGTGGGAAGAATTAAAAGCTGCTGTTTTTTTGTACAGTGCTGGCTCCATGTGGTTTGAAAACTTCCTCCGTATGTGTTTAGGCACGTGGGCTCTGAAGCTTGAGCACCTTGCTCTGAATTTCCAGTTTTTCTACTTCTTAGATATATAAACTTGAACTCATTTAATTGCTCTGTATCTGTTTTTTAGTCTATTAAAATGGGAGTAAAAATAGGGTAAAAACAATACTCACAGTATGATTGTCATGATTAATTGAGTTCATACTTGTTCCTTAGAATTTCAGATCTTAGAACAGTACCTTAATATAGTACCTTAGAACTTCACTCCATAAAGATTAACTGTAATCAATATTATCTCTTTTGACTATTATTGATTTTATATTCCTCAACCTTGATTTTTCAAAAATTTTACAATGAAGATAATATATTACAGAATGTACTTTGTTTGTGGAGCTACAGTGGATTAGTCGGAGAGTATAAACTTATTCCAAGGTTTCTACTATTTATGCAGAGGGAGAAACATAACACATTCAATTATAAATGTGTACTTGAAATCTGCTACATATTTTAAGAAATGATTTGTTATATTAAGATGGACTCGGTTCTGTTTTAGTTTTTAAATGTTCAAACTTTAGTTGAATCCATGAACTACTTTAAATCTTTTTGGAAATAGGTATTATGGTTGTATTAAACAATCAATGACATAATAAGGAAAATATACACATAATGGGTAATAATTACGGATTGAAATATATTTTTGAAATATTCTGTTTATCATTTTTACTCTATTCAAATTTGAGTGGAACTAAACTGCTTTTTCTCTTTTGCACAAAAGAATATACCCACTGTGTTTTGAAGAATACTGAAGAATACTGCCCTGGCTTTCAAAAGCTCACATAGAAGGATAATCATTGGTACAGGTGTTATATTCCTTACTGAAGAGATGTTTTGGTTTTCACACAATTTCCCATCAGGCTGGTAGTGAGGCAGACATTAAAGACACAAGGACCCGCTGTCTCTCCTTCAAAAACCTCTCTCAAGCACATATCTTATCCTGATTCTGGTGTGGTAATGCTTAAGACTTAAAAAACAAACAAACAAACATAAAAAACAACAACAAAAACAACAACAACAACAAAGAAAAACAAGGACAACAAAAAGAGAATGTGAATTCTAGCTTGGTAATAGTTTGATTTCATTGGATGACTAGTTTAGATGCTTAAAGGTCTTTAAATGACTGGTAGGTTACAATTTGTGATGTTTTGGTTTGTGAATCAGCTATATGATGGAGCTTTGCTTGCATCATTTGTTTGGGTTTCCATTTAAATTACTGCAGTTCAGTTTTGTTATCAGTTGAATAGTTTTGACTCTTTTGTTGCTTGCACCTTTCACTTCGTTCATGCTGTTGGCTCTTTCTTTTTTTTCTTCATGGAAATATTCAAATATTTAAGACCCTAAAACTAAGTCTCCAACTCTTCAGCTACCTGGCTCTTTCCTAATAAGTTTTTTTCTTCCTGTCATGGCCAATCTTCTCAAGAGAGTAGACTAAATTAGTTTCCTTTGAAATATTCTTTCTGAAAACATTCTTATCTAAGGATATTAATAATTTTTTTAAAATTTATTTATTTTTCAGCGTAACAGTATTCATTTGTTTTTGCACAACACCCAGTGCTCCATGCAAAACGTGCCCTCCCCATTACCCACCACCTGTTCCCCCAACCTCCCACCCCTGACCCTTCAAAACCCTCAGGTTGTTTTTCAGAGTCCATAGTCTCTTATGGTTCATCTCCCCTTCCAATTTTTTTTTATAAACATATAATGTATTTTTATCCCCAGGGGTACAGGTCTGTGAATCGCCAGGTTTACACACTTCACAGCACTCACGATAGCACATACCCTTCCCAATGTCCATAACCCCCTCCCCCTCTCCCAACCCCACCTCCCCCCAGCAACCCCCAGTTTGTTTTGTGAGATTAAGAGTCATTTATGGTTTGTCTCCCTCCCAATCCCATCTTGTTTCATTTAATAATTTATTAATTATCAAATCTGCTGACATTTTCTTAGTCTCATCCTGCTCAGCTTTCATTTATGCTTCTCAAAAATATTTGTGAACTCTTTACCACGAACCATGCCTTTCACTCATCACAGACAATGGTGGAAATTGGTGAATAAGGAAGAATGAGTCCCTGCATTTGTGGAAGTAATGGGATATTTCAGGGGGAGAAATAAAATGGAAGATGTATTTTAGATGAAATGGTTATATCTGAGGGGTAACAGTTAAGCTGAAAACTGGCAGATGAAAACCACTACGTGATGTGGGGGAAAGACTATCTCAGAAAAGGGACAGTGAAAGAGGCCATGAGGTACCACAGAGCTAGGCATTTTAGAGGAACTGCAAGAAGAAAACTCTTTGGGGCATTTACCTTCCTTGTCCTTGTTGCATCTTAACATGGATTTAGGGATGTAGCTTTCAGCAAGTTATCCGACTCTCTGATCATCCCTTCTTTATTCTCCAACTTGTCTTCTATAAGGGCATTTTGTTTCCAGGGAACGAACAAAAAGTGGGTCATAAATGCCTTACTGGGAGTGTAATGCCTCAAAAAGGTCCAGATTTTGTTCTTAAAATTCTGAAAATTCAAACAATAAGATTTAAAATGCCAGGCCAAGGAAAAATGTCATGTATCAGTTAGACCTGAGTTTAGCACTTGCAGAGCTAAGTCAGACATCTGTCACAGTCATGGGCACAGAGTGAATTTTCTGTGCTTTAGTCCAATGTAGTGATTTAGAACCATAGTGCCTTAGTATTTATACTCAAGGTGTGCTCCCTGGAATCTCAGTCCCCATCTTTGACTCATAACACTATTGAATCAAAATACGCATTTTCACAAGATCCCAAAGTGATTCAAATACATAAAAACCAAACTCATAGAAAGAGAGAAGAGATTGGTGGTCATGAGAGGTAAAGGTGGTTTGGTTTTGGATGAGGGGAATAGGTGAAGGTAATCAAAAGGTAGAATGTTCTAGTTATAAAATAAATAAGTCCTGGGGATGGAATGTTCAGCATGGTGAATATAATTAACAAAACTGCATTGTGCCATTGAAAGTTGCTCAGAGAGTCAATCTTAAAACTTTTCATCACAAGAAAAGAGATTGTAAGTATGTGAGGTGATGTTTGTTAAGTAAAATAATTATGGGAATCATGTCACAATATATGCATGTATCAAATCATTATGCTTGATGCCTTAAACAAATATATTGTTATATGTCAATTATATCTCAGTAAAACTCAGGGAAAAAGTAAAGTTTGAGAACCAAGGGGTTTGGGAGTCAGACCAGCTGGAGTTTAAATCCTGGTCCCACTTCTTATTAACTATGTGGCCTTTTACAGCTTAACCTTTCAGAATTTTAGTTCCATATCCTTTCTTTTTTTTCTCAAAATAATGTATTCACTATGCTTTGAAGTCAAGGAATTTAGAAGTCTTTGAAAAATAGTTGTGATGGCTTTCAAAAGTACATATCTGTGATACAGGCAGGTGTTGACAATGACCAGGTTTGTTGGAAAGATTAAAAGAAGATGTATCTAGCTGTTAGCACACACTGGATGTTGGTTTTGCAGTATATATCCACACTAGGAGAGTTAAACTTCTCTTGTTTGCCAGATCAATTAAAAATGAACCATCAATTTAACTAATTTAGAGAGTTGACTAGGGTTAGCAGGGAATGGGTTGTTACTTATGACCTCAGCTGTTGAGCAAGCTCCCAAAAGATGTACCATATGTCACAATTATTTTCTTAATGAAATTTTCCCAATGATGGCTCCAGCTGCCTTTTCAGAGGAATCGTGTCAGGTATCTTTACACTATCCACTGAACACAGTAAAGGTAGAAGGTTAAGAGAATCAGATCAAATAGGGAATCAAAGTTGCTTCTAGTTAATTATTTCTTCTGGCTTTATCCTGATATGGAGGGAGAACAAACCAAGGTAGTCCAACATGCTTTCTTTAATTTTCCAAAGAAGTTGATTTGGATCACAAATGCCAGTATAGCTACTTCTTACCTGGACACCGGTGGAGGCTTAATAAGGATATTTCTATCTTTGAGTTATAGTGTGCTGTACAATAGAGCCTAGAAACTCACTGCATTAAAAAGAAGAAAATATAAGAGTCTGATTCAATTAAAAATTATGTATTGAGTATCTATAGTCCCAGAAACTCTACTAGGTCACAAAGAAAGATTGATAGGACCAGGTATTCTACTTTTAGGAACTTATAACAGTATAGTGTACTGGCAGACTCCGTGAGTAGGAGGATAAAAATACCTATCTCCTTATTCCCTCCAAAATTAAGACTAGAATTACCAAATAATAAGGTAATTCCACTATTATATACCCAAAGAAAATAAAAACATGAATTCAAAAGATATATATCAAAAGATATATGAATTCAAAAGATATATATATCTGCTCTATATCCTAGCAGATATATAGATATCCTATATCTGCTAGGATATAGAAGCAGCCCAAATGTCTATTGATAGATGAATGGATCAGGTTCAGTGAATATATACAATGGAATAGTCTTCAACCATAAAAAAGAATGAAGTCTTGCCATTTGCAACAACATGGATGGACCTAGAGGGTATAAGGCTAAGTGAAATAAATCAGTCAAAGACAAAATCATATGATTTCACTGATTTGTGGAAATTAAGAAACAAAACAAATGCACACACAGAGACAAAAAAAGAGACAAACACAAAAAAGAACACCACTCTTAAATATAAGGGACAAAGTCATGGTTGCTAGAGGGACATGGATGGGTGGGATGGGTGAAAGTGGATTAAGGGTACACTTATCTTGATGAGTGCTGAGAAATGTAGAGTTGTTCACTCATTTTACTGTATATCTGTAACTAATATAACAGTGTATGTTAATTATACCTGATTAAGAAGATAAAACAAACAAAATACTCAGTTCCTTTTAGAAATATGAGTTGGCTTCTAAAAATCCAACACACCCTCACTTTTCTTATATCCCATCTTCCATGTTGCTCCTAGAAAGGGACTTGTTCAAAAATAATTCTGACTCCCAATCCCATCTTGTTTCATTTACTCTTCTCCTATCCCCCTACCCCCCCCATGTGAGGGAGACAAACCATAAATGACTCTTAATCTCACAAAACAAACTGGGGGTTGCTGGGGGGAGGTGGGATTGGGAGAGGGGGAGCGGGCTATGGACATTGGGGAGGGGAGGCGAACCATAAGAGACTATGGACTCTGAAAAACAACCTGAGGGTTTTGAAGGGTCAGGGGTGGGAGGTTGGGGCAACCTGAGGGTTTTGAAGGGTCAGGGGTGGGAGGTTGGGGGAACAGGTGGTGGGTAATGGGGAGGGCACGTTTTGCATGGAGCACTGGGTGTTGTGCAAAAAGAATGAATACTGTTACACTGAAAAAAAAATAAATAAAAAGATGGTCAGTTTAAAAAAAAAATAATTCTGAAACAGTCATTAGCCCATTTTCTAAATGTGGGATTTCTCATCACTACTATAACACTGCATAAGGACCCCATTTTTCTTTGCATGCCTGACTCCTATACTTAACCACACACTCTATCTTCCATCCACTCCAAGACTTTTCAAGTATTTCCACTGTCCTGATAGCTGTTTCCTTCCCTTGACCTCTTCTCTTTTTGGTAATCTTTTTAGCATCCCTCACAATTGAGCTCGATTACACCTTCTTCAAGAATCTCTGCTCTTTTCATTTTTCTTGGAAGACTCAGGCTTCTATTCCTTTGTGATCCTATTCCATTTTGTAGATTTTCACTCAGGATACTTTGTACATTGCACAGCAGTTACTCTTTTCCCAGATTCTCTTTCTTTGTAAAATATATGTACCACTCAACTTTGTATCTCCAGTAGCTGGTTGTCCTGCTGAAACATAGTTGGTGCTCCATAAAACCAGAGACTAACTACAGCAGGTATTTGCCTGATGTAGATCGACATTTATTGTAACCCCCAAGCCCCAAAATTTATATAAGTAAGGAATTTACATGTCAACTTCAGCACAAGAAGTTTGAATATTTTCTTTGGGTTCTGTCAGTGATGTTTAAACATGTTAATTGATGAAATATTATTATTTAATGAAGTCTACATTAGCTTGATAATATACTTCTTTTATACCTTTTCAAGACTCTTCTGGACCAGGGTTCAATGTCACACATCATAAAGGAGGGAACAGAGGGAATGATTTCTTGATTTTCCTTCTAAAGCATATTGGATTTCTGACAAACTAGTGAACTCCAAGAGTAACAATATTTTTTTGATATATAAGAAATCTCAGAGAGGACTATTGATTGCAGTTGAACAAGCACAGCATCACTTAACTGGCACCCAAAATACAATTTTCCCTTTTAAAGGTCAATTAGATTTGGGGGTGAAAAATCAACCAGAAACACATCTGGTAAATAAAATGGGTTATCCATCTAAAAAGATACCATCTTGTACTCTAAAAAAAATCTAAATTAACTATAGAATAATGAAATTAATCTCATTGAGTGGTTTGTAAACTAATTCTGAGCTTTGAAGACAAATAAATGTTAGGGTTTTCTTTGTTCGTTTTTAGTGGCTAATTTGACTCAGAAGACACTCATTTAGCTTTGCATGTTGGATTGCATTTATTCATAAAGTTCTTTATCTAACTCATGCTTTTATCCAGCCAATACCACATGAGTGCCTACTATGTGCCAACCATGACCTAGTCACAGGGATTACAGTAGTAAACAAAACCAAACTTGTGTACTCAGGGAACAGATAATCTGGTGTTTAGAGATAGGAACCAAAGTACAGAGAAGTATATAATTTGAAAAATAGTTAAAATTGCTAATACAAAAGAGAAATCAAGGCAAGAGGAGACAGAATGATAGAAGACCTCTGTGATCAAATGGCATTGTGGGATCTGGGGTAAAGAGCCAGCCTTGACGACTTTGGGAGGGGGGAACTTCTAGGCAGAGGGAATATGAGAACAAGGGCCACAGGCAGGAGTTGCATTGGCGTATATGAGCAAGAAGGCCTTTGTGACCAGAATAAAGTGATTGGAGGGATAAGGTAGGAAATAAGGTCCAAGAAATACCCTGGCATCAAATTATTGATGTCTCAGTTTGGACCCTTTGCTGAGTGAGGTGAGAAGTTTCTGGATGATTTTTAGTAGAGAAGTGAACTGATTTGACTTCTGTTTTAAGCATCACCACGGCTGCAATGCATCTAATAGACTTGGAGGAGAGGCTAAAAACTTAAAGAATCTCAACTAGAGAAAGTCCATGGAATTTCTTGTAAATCATGCACGTGTCTGTAGGTGTGAATATGCATGAACATTTATGTTCAGGGAGGACGAAGTTCATTTCTTACACCAAAGAAATAACTGTGATCCCAAAGAACTGCAGCTGTAAAGAACGAAGGTAAGCACATTTCAGTAAGAAGCCATGGTGGTCCCAAATAGAGAGGGAGTCACAATGTAGGTGATGGAATGTAGTTGGATCTATGATGTATTCAGGAAACAATTAATTGATAGTCTCCCTTAATATATATATGCCGTGGGTCCCACAAAAAGAGATGTTTATTTCCTGATGTGTATTTAGCTTAATTTCTTCATGATTTTGTGGCTTGAAGTGAAAGTTGGGCTTGGGTTCCCAGTTTTGTCACTAACAAGCTATGTGACCTTATCATGTCTTGACAGAAACTTTCTTACCTAAAAAATAGGTTCTTATAAGGGTCATAGGTCACCTGTAGGCAAGCATGCTTTGTACAGAGCTAACTGCAATGAAAAGAACACTGGAATCGGAGACCCTGCTTCTCCAAATAGTGCTTCCGACATTTACTACGTGTGCAAGCTTTTGAAAGTTATTTAACCACTTTTGGGCCTTTATATCTTCTTTTAAAATAAGGATATTGGGGCACCTGGGTGGCTCAGCCAGTTAAATATCAGACTCTTGATTTCACCCCAGGTCATGATCTCAGGGTTGTGAGACTGAGCCTTGTTTTGGGCTCTGCAATGGGCATGGAGCCTGCTTAAGATTTTCTCTCTCCTTCTCCCTCTACCCCTCCTTCCCTCTCTTTCTCTCTCTAAAATACAATGCAATACAATACAATACAATACAATACAATACAATACGGATATTGGTTTACCTAAGAGGGATTTTATAAGATTGCTGTAAAATAATCCACTCAAGCTGTTTTTACTACTCCTTGGCAGGATGCTATTTTTAACTTATTTTTCATGATAGATAATTTCTGAGTTCCTTGGTTAGTGTCTTTTCATAACTACCAATTTGGGATAGGCGGAGTCCCTTAATGACTCAGAAGAGTAAATGGGTTAGAAATATGTGTAATTTCATGAGACCTCCAAAATGCATGGACCATATTCTTCATAGTCTCTTGTTACTAGACACTAGATTCCCTAAATTTCTAGGCACTTGTCCCCAAAAGTTTTCAGACAAGTTTCCTCCATAAGTCTTGTTTACAATTGCTTTTCTAACTTTAGCCAAACTAAAATTTACAAATTAAAGTCTACAAAAATTGAATTTACAAATTAAAATTTGCAAATTTTATGATTTGGGGGTCCATGTTCTGATATTAGTATGTGTGCTGGTGTGCTTACTATAGTTACGGATTTTCTGATGGACAATTGAAAGATCTTTAGACACAGTGATTACAAGAGAGATCTCTGTTTGCTTCTGTGGTATTTGTTTTGAAAACTCCTCCCACCAATTTGTTCCCTGGCTTTGTAAAACTGAAGGCACACTCAGGAAGTGTTGATAAGAAATCATGTTGTTAGAATAGGATTAAATGTTTTTAAGACATTTTGAGAGATGTGCTCAGTGTCAGGGCAATATTGTGGATTCATGTAATATTTGAAAAGACATTTGATTAAGTGCTTTGGGGACTTTCTGGAAAAAGCTATATATAGGGCAGTCATGACCAGCTTTGAACATTGCTTGATGTTTCCACTTGGTTAAGTAGAGCATGGCCAAACATGGTACTCCTCCTTGAGACATCTGAACAGGAGGAGAGCAACAATCTGTTGCTGTTAGCTTCAAGGGATTCTGCCCCAGCACATGGAGCCGAGATCTGCAGGCCAATTTTTGATCACCATTTTCATTGCAAGGGGTCAACACTTACCATTTATTGAACTCTTATTATTTTCCAGATGCCTTACATACATTGATACATAATATGAAAATCTTGTGAGTTGATGTTATTAACATCTTCGGTTGAGGAATACTGCTTTTATCGAATACTCCAAAGTTTCACAGGTAATAGAAAGAACTAGAACTTGAAAATAGTTTTGTATGATTCCATCACTTTACCTAATAATACAGAACACTGTCTTTTATAATAAGGAGAGTGAGCAGTGGATGGTTCCATATATCTTCTGTCAGGAAAGTTCTAATGATGACCTTTAGATTTGAGGCTGAAATTCAATTCATTTTTTTTCATATGACTGATTTCATGTAAGCTATGACCTTTTACTCCATGGTAGGGAGGTGGTGCAAACAATTACCCAAAAGTAGTAGTCTTACGTTCTTCTAAGAACTGACTATGGAGGAAGAAAGGAAATAGAAGAAAGAAAGATTACCTTTTTCAGGAAGAAATAGAGGTTCTCTGCAGTGACCCAATGGCCTTTGAATAATCTTGTGAGAAAATGTGTCCAGTGGAAAAATTTAAGGGTTTTGTTAACTTTTATGTTCTAAAGACTGGTCATTTTTATAAAAGCAAGAAATAAGCATTGAGAAAATGACTCCTTGGAAAAGAAAATGAAAAGCATATTGCAAGCATAAATGGAACATTCTTTGAGGCACTATGGAAATAAATTAATTTAAAAATAAATCTAATGTCTCTTTCTTCTGAACAACCTGAGGGTTTTGAAGGGTCAGGGGTGGGAGGTTGGGGGAACAGGTGGTGGGTAATAGGGAGGGCACGTTTTGCATGGAGCACTGGGTGTTGTGCAAAAACAATGAATACTGTTACGCTGAAAAAATAAATAAATTAAATATATTAAAAAAAATAAATCTAATGCCTATTTTAGAGAAGGAAAAACAGGTATGTTAAGCCTGTTGCCCTGTACCCAAAACATGGTTCAGTAAGAAATAAGATGTGAAACACATAATCATGGTATAGCAATGTAATCATTTTGCAGTAAGAAGGCGAGTCTCTAACTCCTGACCTGTTCTCCAACTACTCTGCCTAGGATGTCTAATACCCAAAAAACCTGCATGTCTGGGATGCTCTGATCTCATGATTCCCTCCCATAGCAAGGACCACTGAGGCCACCAAACCTTAGGTGATGTATCATTGTGAAAGAGAAGAGAGGCACCTGGGAAACATGGTCACTTATGCCATCTTGTTGTCTTTAAGGTTTGCTGATTAAGGAGCAAACCAAGTCAAATTAACGTCGGCTGAGTACAATTTGCCATTCTACCTGAACCTTGACCTTGGATTGGCTTCTATAGTCTGATCTAGCTCATGGGAGTACAACCAATGATGTTAAAAGGAAATAGGTACTTTGGGGAAAGGACTGAGGAGAGCAGGGCTTGACACTGCTTTAGTGTAGTGCTAGAAGCTGCTCTCCCACCACTGTGCATAAGTTACCGTGAAGGAAGGTAACGTGGAACAACATAGTGTTTATTGTTTTTTGGGGGAAATCCAATCATTCCCCTATCAATCCAACCACTCATCCCTTTCAACTACCTTATCACTCATTCATGCAAAGACAATATTATAATATTTTCATTTTACCAATTTTTAAGGAGATAGAGAAATGTATAAAATGTATAAATAAAATAATATAAAAATGTGTAAAATAGACACAGAACATACTCACAAGACAAATGAAAGTTCTTGCGATGAGTTATAAGATGAGTGTGATAGTAGTAAGATGACTAATGACTGAGAGAATGGCTATTACGGTAAAGTGGTGAGGCCATACAGAGAATGGATTGTAAAGAGTGGTTTTTCCCAATGTTGTTCTCGTAGAGTAACCAAGGGTGGCCACAAGCTTTCTAGAAAGGATGGAAGGTTTTAAAGTGTGATCAGGAACCACATTATAGTAGTTAATCATGGCATCCTGACAAAACAAGAGTCTACTGCTGGTGAATTGGGAAGAATGGAGAAACTTCTAGGGCAGAGCCTTCAGTTGAGCTTGTGGAGGATGAGGTGAAGAGATTAAAGTAAAAAAGCACAGAGATCAAGTGCAGACCGTCTGGCTTTTTGATTTTTTTTTTTTAAATAAGAATTAAGCTGGTGGTCAGTCAACTGAGAGGTGAAGTATACATTATCTATTTGGATATAGAAGCTTTGGATTGGAGATGGAATAGGATGAAAAACAAAACAAAACTGTGAGTTATGGGGTTGTATAAGGAAGTAGCTATAAACTCATAGGGATGCAAAGCAACACAAGTGGGGGTTGGAAGAGGGTGGTATAGTCAGATACAGAAAGAAGGGAGTGATTTGTTTGGAAGCATCAATTGGGGAAAAGGAAGATATGTGTATGACACTTCATTTCCAAAGTTTGATAGAGTGAGGAAAGGTGGGAGTTCTGTGGAAGAAATGAGAGAATAGGTCATGCTTTTAGAGGAGTAGCAGATCATTGATCCAGAAGACAGAGAGAAAGGTGCTGGTTATCTTACATTATTCACGGAATTACAAATATGATTCAAGAAAGGAGAACTGAGCTTCACAAGAAATGTGCTAAGTCAATTACAGACCGTGAGATAGAAGAGCTGATAGTGGCCATTTTATCTGTTGGCACCACTATCTTTAATATTAGCAGTTTTCTCACCACCGTAGATACTCCCAAAATGCTTGAGGGTCATAGAGATGTCATAGAAGCATATGGCTGACATGACTTCAGCTCTATAATACCAACACCATGTGTTTGGTACATTAAAGGAACCACTCCACTGAACTACAGTCACAGATGTAACCACGGAACTACAATCACAGGCGTAACCTGAGCTTTGACCAATACGCTAATACATCTATTAGGAAAAAGAGGGTAGGTCCACATGAGGGGAAAATCAGTA
Source organism: Meles meles (assembly GCF_922984935.1). Taxonomy (NCBI): domain Eukaryota; kingdom Metazoa; phylum Chordata; class Mammalia; order Carnivora; family Mustelidae; genus Meles; species Meles meles. Next base: position 29,370,041 of record NC_060067.1, read on the forward strand.
CACAGGAGGCCTGTAATTTTCACAGCAAAAAGAAGTGCCTGAATAAATGAATAAATAAATAATTAGTATAAGAGTATCTTTAGACATGTCAAAGAATCCTAGATTCCTTGGAATTTATGTATCTGGCCTGCTTTATGTGTTGAGATTTAACTTTTCAAAGTTAAAGATTTCTAAAGATTACAGTAATCCTAGAGTCTGTAATCCTAGAGTCTGCACTGCTCTTGCACTAGCAAAGAAGTCCTTTCATAAACATAATATTACCTATTATTTTACAAAATTAAACCACATATTTACTTTGCTTTAACCATCATTATTTAATCCACTCCTATTCCCGATTTAAATCTGGTTGGTGTGGAGGGGCACCTGGGTAGCTCAGATAGTTAAGTGTTTGCCTTTGGCTCAGGTCATGATCTCCAGATCCTAGGATGGAGCCCTAAGTCAGGCTCCAAGTTCAGCAGGGAGTCTTCTTCTCCCTTTCCATCTCCCTTTTCCCTAGCTTGTGCTCTCTCTGTCTCTGTCTCTCAGATGTATAAAAAAAAATTAAAAAAAAATCTGATTATGGAATGTGTATGAAAGGAAACAACTTAAATTTTTGTGTCAACTATGTTATATACAAAGTACAACATTAAAAGTTAACAAACATGGACCAGAGAATTGTAACAAAGTTCTACATTACATCTAGCACCTATATCGTGAAGTAAGATTTTATCTTCTGAGTCAAACAATGTTCTCCACATAAGAAGCAAAATGTTTTCTTCTCTGAATATCATGGGAACTGTATAACATGGTTATTACCAGTTGGTAAGCATGTGATTGTACAGGATATTTGGTTACCAATTTAAAAAATTAGAAAATATTTCTGATTCTTTATGGGAAAAATCTGAATGTCATGCTTTATTTTCTATAGTGTGAAACCATGACTCTCTATTTGTGCTTTCCTGCATAATATCATCCGGGAGTTTAAAAGGTATTACATTAATAGCAATCAATAACATACCTGATTATGATTCTCCCTCCCAAAGGAAAAAAAAAAAAGAACAAAAACAGAATATGAACAATAAAATGTATTCCAGAAATCTCCCTCACCTTTTCTGTGATATCCTAGGAAATTTCTCACGCTCCCATGGACAAGTCTTTTTAGCCGCTAACACAAGATCATATACTTTTGGGGGCAAAGTTATCAGTGCCTCTAGTCATAGGGTCTGAGCAAATATGATGGCTCAAACCACTACCAAGAAAGAGGCTGGAACACAGACCATACTAGCAGAGTCAGATCCTGAAGTAAGCAGTCTGAAGCAACATATGGGTTTGGTCACTTTCTTCTGTAAGCTTGGCTGAAGCTTTTACCAACTAGCCATGCTCTGAGGTCATTAAAACCCAGGGTGCTTGCAGGAGTAATCTTCCAGGAAGGTGAGATAATAAGCAAAATTTACCAAATATACAAAGAAGATAAATGCTATGAAATCTTACACTTGTGCAAATAGTAATTATAATCATAATAATAACAACCATAATAGCAGCTCTTCATAAACACTAATTAAGTGCCAAGCATTATACTAAATGATATATATCATTATTTTTCTAAAAACTCTGTGAGATAGATACTGTTATTTTATGGGTGAGAAAACTGCAAGACAGGGATAGCAAGTAACTATTCAAGAGCAGGAAGGTAGAAAGTTATGGAACCAGAATTAAAACTTAGGCATCCAAGTCGAGTGTTCATATTCTTAGTCACTGTGTTCTACTGCAATGTGAAAAAACTTCAGTTTACACATAATTAATATTCCTAAGTAGGTAAAAGAGTAAAAAGAATAAATAAAATAAAATAATTTAGATTCTTATTAAAATCCACTAGAAAACATGGAAATTAAAAATATGCTTATCGTATCAAAGTCTGAGTGATGAGTCATGTGGTATATTGGACACAATCGAAGACTGAATTATTGAATAAAAAAATGAAGTTGAGGAAATGCCCTAAAACTCAGTATAAAAAATTAAAATAATAAAAAATATTAAATATTATGAATAGAATATATATAGAAGCTCTAACATAAGCCTAACAGGAAGTACAGAAGGGGAGAATATGGAGGATGGTGGTAGATTAATATCTGAAGATCTGATATTTGAGAACTTACCAGAATTAATAAAATATATGAGTCTTCAATTTGAACAAAATACCCAGAATGTTGAGTAAACTTAAAAAAGAAAAGTAAAATCACCAAAAAAATTCCCACACCAAAGGACATAATAGTCAAATCAAGTGTAGGATTAATGACAGAGAGATTCTAAAGTATAATTGAAAGAATGAGGGGGGGAGGAGTCAAGATGGCGGAGAAGTAGCAGCCTGAGACTACATCAGGTAACAGGAGATCAGCTCGATAGCTTATCTAAACATAGCAAACACCTACAAATCCAACGGGAGAGCGAAGAGAAGAAGAACAGCAACTCTAGAAACAGAAAATCAACCACTTTCTGAAAGGTAGGACTGGCAGAGAAGTGAATCTAAAACGACGGGAAGATAGACCGCGGGGGGAGGGGCCGGCTCCCGGCAAGCGGCGGAGGAACGGAGCACAAAATCAGGACTTTTAAAAGTCTGTTCCACTGAGGGACATTGCTCCAGGGGCTAAACCGGGGTGAAGCCCACGCGGGGCCAGCGTGGCCCCAGGCCCCGCAAGGTCACAGAAGGATCGGGGGTGTCAGAGTGTCGGAGAGCTCGCAGGTATTAGAACGGAGAAACCGGCTGCAAAGACAGAGCCGAGGACTGAACTCTCAGCTCGGGGTTACCTTGAACTGGTCGCGGGCTGGGTGAGCTCGGAGCGCGGCTAGAGGCTGGGGATACGGGAGTGATTGGGTGCTGTCCTCTGGGGGCGCACTGAGGAGTGGGGCCCCAGGCTCTCGGCTCCTCCGGGCCGGAGACTGGGAGGCCGCCATTTTCATTCCCGTCCTCCGGAACTCTACGGAAAGCGTTCAGGGAACAGAAGCTCCCAAAAGCGAACCCGAGCCGATTACTTAGTCCGGCCGCCGGTAAGGGCGGTGCAATCCCGCCTCGGGCAAAGACACTTGAGAGTCACTACAACAGGCCCCTCCCCCAGAAGATCAACAAAATATCCAGCCAGGACGAAGTTCATCTATCAAGGAGAAAGCAGATTCAATTCCTAAGACAGCAGAGCAATTCCAGAGGAGGAGAAAGCAAAGCACGGAACTCATGGCTTTCTCCCCATGATTCTTTAGTCTTGCGGCTACTTCAATTTTTTTTTCTTTTTTCAATTTTTTCTTTTTTTTTCTTTTTTCAATTTTTTTTCTTTTCTCTTTTTTCTTCTTCTGCTAAATTTTTTTAAAAAATTTTACCCTTTTCTTTTTTAACGTTTTTTGACTAGTTCATCTAAATATATATATATTTTTTCTTTCTTTTTTATATTTTTTATTTGTTTTATTTTTTAAATTTTTTTTTTCTTTTTTTTTCAGAACCTGTTTTTTATCCCCTTCCCCCCCCCCCACAATTTGGGGTCTCTTCTGATTTGGTTACAGCGCATTTTTCTGGGGTCTTTGCCACCCTATTAGTAGTTTATTTGCTCCTTCATATCCTCTTATCTGGACAAAATGACAAGGCGGAAAAAATCACCACAAACAAAAGAACAAGAGAGAGTACCGAAGGCTAGGGACCTAATCAACACAGACATTGGTACTATGTCAGATCAAGAGTTCAGAATGACGATTCTGAACATTCTAGCCGGGCTCGAAAAAGGCATGGAAGATATTAGAGAAACCCTCTCTGGAGATATTAAAGCCCTTTCTGGAGAAATTAAAGAACTAAAGTCTAACCAAGTTGAAATCAAAAAAGCTATTAATGAGGTGCAATCAAAAATGGAGGCTCTCACTGCTAGGATCAATGAGGCAGAAGAAAGAATTAGTGATATAGAAGACCAAATGACAGAGAATAAGGAAGCCGAGCAAAAGAGGGACAAACAGCTACTGGACCATGAGGGGAGAATTCGAGAGATAAGTGACACCATAAGACGAAACAACATTAGAATAATTGGGATTCCAGAAGAAGAAGAAACAGAGAGGGGAGCAGAGGGTCTATTGGAGAGAATCATTGGAGAGAATTTCCCTAATATGGCAAAGGGAACAAGCATTAAAATCCAGGAGATGCAGAGAACCCCCCTCAAAGTCAACAAGAATAGGTCCACACCCCGTCACCTAATAGTAAAATTTACAAGTCTTAGTGACAAAGAGAAAATCCTGAAAGCAGCCCGAGAAAAGAAATCAGTAACATACAATGGTAAAAATATTAGATTGGCGGCAGACTTATCCACAGAGACCTGGCAGGCCAGAAAGAGCTGGCATGATATATTCAGAGCACTCAACGAGAAAAACATGCAGCCAAGAATACTCTATCCAGCTAGGCTATCATTGAAAATAGAAGGAGAGATAAAAAGCTTCCAGGACAAACAAAAACTGAAAGAATTTGCAAACACCAAACCAGCTCTCCAGGAAATATTGAAAGGGGTCCTCTAAGCAAAGAGAGAGCCTAAAAGTAGTAGATCAGAAAGGTACAGAGACAATATACAGTAACAGTCACCTTACAGACTAATAATGGCACTAAATTCATATCTCTCAATAGTTACCCTGAATGTTAATGGGCTAAATGCCCCAATCAAAAGACACAGGGTATCAGAATGGATAAAAAAACAAAACCCATCAGTATGTTGCCTACAAGAAACTCATTTTAGACGCGAAGACACCTCCAGATTTAAAGTGAGGGGGTGGAAAACAATTTACCATGCTAATGGGCATCAGAAGAAAGCTGGGGTGGCAATCCTTATAAAAGATCAATTCGATTTTAAGCCAAAGACTATAATAAGAGATGAGGAAGGACACTATATCCTACTCAAAGGGTCTGTCCAACAAGAAGATCTAACAATTTTAAATATCTATGCCCCTAACGTGGGAGCAGCCAACTATATCAACCAATTAATAACAAAATCAAAGAAACACATCAATAATAATACAATAATAGTAGGGGACTTTAACACTCCCCTCTCTGAAATGGACAGATCATCCAAGCAAAAGATCAACAAGGAAATAAAGGCCTTAAATGACACACTGGACCAGATGGACATCACAGATATATTCAGAACATTTCATCCCAAAGCAACAGAATACACATTCTTCTCTAGTGCACATGGAACCTTCTCCAGAATAGATCACATCCTGGGTCACAAATCAGGTCTCAACCGGTATCAAAAGATTAGGATTATTCCCTGCATATTTTCAGACCACAATGCTCTGAAGCTAGAACTCAATCACAAGAGGAAAGCTGGAAAGAACCCAAATACATGGAGACTAAACAGCATCCTTCTAAAGAATGAATGGGTCAACCAGGAAATTAAAGAAGAATTGAAAAAATTCATGGAAACAAATGATAATGAAAACACAACAGTTCAAAATCTGTGGGACACAGCAAAGGCAGTCCTGAGAGGAAAATATATAGCGGTACAAGCCTTTCTCAAGAAACAAGAAAGGTCTCAAGTACACAACCTAACCCTACGCGTAAAGGAGCTGGAGAAAGAACAAGAAAGAAACCCTAAACCCAGCAGGAGAAGAGAAATCATAAAGATCAGAGCAGAAATCAATGAAATAGAAACCAAAAAAACAATAGAAAAAATCAATGAAACTAGGAGCTGGTTCTTTGAAAGAATCAATAGGATTGATAAACCCCTGGCCAGACTCATCAAAAAGAAAAGAGAAAGGACCCAAATCAATAAAATCATGAATGAAAGAGGAGAGATCACAACTAACACCAAAGAAATACAGACAATTATAAGAACATACTATGAGCAACTCTACGCCAACAAATTGGCCAATCTGGAAGAAATGGATGCATTCCTAGAGACATATAAACTACCACAACTGAACCAGGAAGAAATAGAAAACCTGAACAGGCCCATAACCAGTAAGGAGATTGAAACAGTCATCAAAAATCTCCAAACAATGTCCATAGCATTGTTTGGAGATTTTTGATGACTGTTTCAATCTCCTTACTGGTTATGGGCCTGTTCAGGTTTTCTATTTCTTCCTGGTTCAGTTGTGGTAGGACATTGGGGAGGGGAGGCGAACCATAAGAGACTATGGACTCTGAAAAACAACCTGAGGGTTTTGAAGGGTCAGGGGTGGGAGGTTGGGGGAACAGGTGGTGGGTGATGGGGAGGGCACGTTTTGCATGGAGCACTGGGTGTTGTGCAAAAAGAATGAATACTGTTACGCTGAAAAAATTAATAAAAAGGGAAAAAAAAAAAAACTAAAAAAAAAAAAAAAAATCTCCAAACAAACAAAAGCCCAGGGCCAGACGGCTTCCCAGGGGAATTCTACCAAACATTTAAAGAAGAACTCATTCCTATTCTCCTGAAACTGTTCCAAAAAATCGAAATGGAAGGAAAACTTCCAAACTCATTCTATGAGGCCAGCATCACCTTGATCCCAAAACCAGACAAGGATCCCACCAAAAAAGAGAACTACAGACCAATATCCTTGATGAACACAGACGCAAAAATTCTCGCCAAAATACTAGCCAATAGGATTCAACAGTACATTAAAAGGATTATTCACCACGATCAAGTGGGATTTATTCCAGGGCTGCAGGGTTGGTTCAACATCCGCAAATCAATCAATGTGATAGAACACATTAATAAAAGAAAGAACAAGAACCATATGATACTCTCAATAGATGCTGAAAAAGCATTTGACAAAGTACAGCATCCCTTCCTGATCAAAACTCTTCAAAGTGTAGGGATAGAGGGCACATACCTCAATATTATCAAAGCCATCTATGAAAAACCCACCACAAATATCATTCTCAATGGAGAAAAACTGAAAGCTTTTCCATTAAGGTCAGGAACACGGCAGGGATGTCCATTATCACCACTGCTATTCAACATAGTATTAGAAGTCCTAGCCTCAGCAATCAGACAACAAAAAGAAATTAAAGGCATCCAAATTGGTAAAGAAGAAGTCAAACTATCACTCTTCGCAGATGATATGATACTATATGTGGAAAACCCAAAAGACTCCACTCCAAAACTGCTAGAACTTGTACAGGAATTCAGTAAAGTGTCAGGATATAAAATCAATGCACAGAAATCAGTTGCATTTCTGTACACCAACAACAAGACTGAAGAAAGAGAAATTAAGGAGTCAATCCCATTCACAATTGTACCCAAAACTATAAGATACCTAGGAATAAACCTAACCAAAGAGACTAAGAATCTATACACAGAAAATTATAAAGTACTCATGAAAGAAATTGAGGAAGACACAAAAAAATGGAAAAATGTTCCATGCTCCTGGATTGGAAGAATAAATATTGTGAAAATGTCTATGCTACCTAAAGCAATCTACACATTTAATGCAATCCCTATCAAAATACCATCCATTTTTTTCAAAGAAATGGAACAAATAATCCTAAAATTTATATGGAACCAGAAAAGACCTTGAATAGCCAAAGGAATATTGAAGAACAAAGCCAAAGTTGGTGGCATCACAATTCCGGACTTCAAGCTCTATTACAAAGCTGTAATCATCAAGACAGCATGGTACTGGCACAAAAACAGACAGATAGACCAGTGGAACAGAATAGAGAGCCCAGAAATCGACCCTCAACTCTATGGTCAACTAATCTTCGACAAAGCAGGAAAGAATGTCCAATGGAAAAAAGACAGCCTCTTCAATAAATGGTGCTGGGAAAATTGGACAGCCACATGCAGAAAAATGAAATTGGACCACTTCCTTACACCACACACGAAAATAGACTCCAAATGGATGAAGGACCTCAATGTGAGAAAGGAATCCATCAAAATCCTTGAGGAGAACGCAGGCAGCAACCTCTTCGACCTCAGCCGCAGCAACATCTTCCTAGGAACAACGGCAAAGGCAAGGGAAGCAAGGGCGAAAATGAACTATTGGGATTTCATCAAGATCAAAAGCTTTTGCACAGCAAAGGAAACAGTTAACAAAACCAAAAGACAGCTGACAGAATGGGAGAAGATATTTGCAAACGACATATCAGATAAAGGGCTAGTATCCAAAATCTATAAGGAACTTAGCAAACTCAACACCCAAAGAACAAACAATCCAATCAAGAAATGGGCAGAGGACATGAACAGACATTTCTGCAAAGAAGACATCCAGATGGCCAACAGACACATGAAAAAGTGCTCCACGTCACTCGGCATCAGGGAAATACAAATCAAAACCACAATGAGATATCACCTAACACCAGTCAGAATGGCTAAAATTAACAAGTCAGGAAATGACAGATGCTGGAGAGGATGTGGAGAAAGGGGAACCCTCCTCCACTGTTGGTGGGAATGCAAGCTGGTGCAACCACTCTGGAAAACAGCATGGAGGTTCCTCAAAATGTTGAAAATAGAACTACCCTATGACCCAGCAATTGCACTACTGGGTATTTACCCTAAAGATACAAACATAGTGATCCGAAGGGGCACGTGTACCCGAATGTTTATAGCAGCAATGTCTACAATAGCCAGACTATGGAAAGAACCTAGATGTCCATCAACAGATGAATGGATAAAGAAGAAGTGGTATATATACACAATGGAATACTATGCAGCCATCAAAAGAAATGAAATCTTGCCATTTGCGACGACGTGGATGGAACTAGAGCGTATCATGCTTAGTGAAATAAGTCAATCGGAGAAAGACAAGTATCATATGATCTCCCTGATATGAGGACATGGAGAAGCAACATGGGGGGGTAGGGGGATAGGAGAAGAATAAATGAAACAAGATGGGATTGGGAGGAAGACAAACCATAAATGACTCTTAATCTCACAAAACAAACTGGGGGTTGCTGGGGGGAGGTGGGATTGGGAGAGGGGGAGCGGGCTATGGACATTGGGGAGGGGAGGCGAACCATAAGAGACTATGGACTCTGAAAAACAACCTGAGGGTTTTGAAGGGTCAGGGGTGGGAGGTTGGGGGAACAGGTGGTGGGTGATGGGGAGGGCACGTTTTGCATGGAGCACTGGGTGTTGTGCAAAAAGAATGAATACTGTTACGCTGAAAAAATTAATAAAAAGGGGAAAAAAAAGAAAGAATGAGGGTTTTTAAATTAGTAATGTAATTCAAAAGACAGTGGAAGTGAGCCTCTAAAGTGCTGAGTAGCAAAGGAAACAGTCAACAAAACAAAAAGGCAACCACGGAATGGGAGAAGATATTTGCAAATGACAGTACAGACAAAATGTTGCTATCCAGGATCTATAAAGAACTCCTCAAACTCAACACACACAAAACAGATAATCATATCAAAAAATGGGCAGAAGATATGAACAGACACTTCTCCAATGAAGACATACAAATGGCTATCAGACACATGAAAAAATGTTCATCATCACTAGCCATCAGGGAAATTCAAATTAAAACTACATTGAGATACCACCTGACACCAGTTAGAATGGCCAAAATTAGCAAGACAGGAAACAACATGTGTTGGAGAGGTTGTGTAGAAAGGGGAACCCTCTTCCACTGTTGGTGGGAATGCAAGTTAGTGCAGCCACTTTGGAGAACAGTGTGGAGATTCCTCAAGAAATTAAGAATAGAGCTTCCCTATGACCCTGCCATTGCACTGCTGGGTATTTACCCCAAAGATACAGATGTAGTGAAAAGAAGGGCCATCTGTACCCCAATGTTTATTGCAGCAATGGCCACGGTTGCCAAACTGTGGAAAGAACCAAGATGCCCTTCAACGGATGAATGGATAAGGAAGATGTGGTCCATATACACGATGGAGTATTATGCCTCCATCAGAAAGGATGAATACCCAACTTTTGTAGCAACATGGACTTGACTGGAAGTGATTATGCTGAGTGAAATAAGTCAAGCAGAGAGAGTCAAGTATCATATGGTCTCACTTATTTGTGGAGCATAACAAAGAACACGGAGGACATGGGGAGATGGAGAGGAGAGGGAGTTGAGGGAAACTGGAAGGGGAGATGAACCATGAGAGACTATGGACTCTGAAAAACAACCAGAGGGTTTTGAAGAGGTGGTGGGGGGAGGGGTGGGAGGTTGAGGAACCAGGTGGTGGGTAATAGGGAGGGCATGTACTGCATGGAGCACTGTGTGTGGTGCAAAAACAATGAACACTGTTACGCTGAAAATAAACAAATAAAAAAAAAATAAAGTGCTGAGTAAAAATATCTTTAAAAGCTGAATTTTTTACCCAAAATCTAACACTAGAACCCAAATGAAATATATTTTTTAATGTATGAACCAGACTTCCAATAAGAAGGAAAATAAAATGAAAAGGAAGTTGGGGAGTAAAAGAAAGAAGAATGAATAACAATTAAAATTATTTTCACCCAACTTTTGTATCAACATGGACGGGACTGGAAGAGATTATGCTGAGTGAAATAAGTCAAGCAGAGATAGTCAGATATCTTATGGTTTCCCTTACTAGCGGAGCATAAGGATTAACACGGAGGACACTGGGAGATGGAGAGGAAGAAAGTTGGGGGAAATCAGAGCGGGAGATGAAACATGAGAGACTGTGGACTCAGAGGCAAACAGGGTTTTTGGAGGGAGGGGGGTGGGGGTTTGGGTGAGCCTGGTAGTGGGTATTATGGAGGGCACGTGTTGCATGGAGCACTGGGTGTGGTGCAGAAACAATGAATTCTGGAACACTGAAAAGAAATAAAATTAAAATGAAATAAAATGGAAAAAAATGAAAATTGTTAATTCCTTCTGGTAAATGCCAGTGAGTACTGATTCTTAAAATGTCAAAGCAATAACAATATATTTGTGTGCTCAAAAATAAAATGTAATTAAAATTCTTGACAATAAAAATAGGAAGAGGTGCAGAGGACAGTTAAAGCAGAGGATCTTGTCATATTTGTGAAGGGACTAGAGAGGCTGATTAACTTTAGACTTCTCTAGAAAAAGATAAATTATGTTCAAACATCATTTGTATAACTTTAAAATATAAATGTGTGTATATTCAGAAGCTAAAAGAATAGTGTTTCTCATCTTTTAATTTTATGAATAAAATTATTCATAAAATCAAACAAAGCTAAAGTAAAAAAATAATAGTAACAAAAATAAATAAAATAACATACCAGTGATTCAGGTACAATCCTTAGGACTAAAACCAGGCCAAATTTAACATTTGAAATAGAGACTATAAAAAATTTGGAGGCATTCATTTTCATTTCACCCTGACTTGCTCAGACTTTTATTCAGGCTAATGACAGTTATAAACTTTCTGAAAAAAAGCAAAATCCTAGAGACTGTGTCAGTTATTTAATTTACTTTTAGATAAAAGGTAAATTATCTTGACTTTTTTACTTTTTATTTTTTGGGTTTCAGGTGTAGAATTTAGTGACTCATCACTTACATAAATCATCCAGTACTTGAGTACTTAATGCCTATCACCCATATAACACAACCCACCCCCCAACTCCTCTCTAACAAAACTCAGTTTGTTCTCTATAGTTAAGAATCTGTTCTATGGTTTGCCTCTCTCTCTCTCTTTTTTTCCTATTTTGTTTCTTAAATTCCACATAGGAGTGAAATTATATTGTATTTGTCTTTCTCTGATTGACTTCTTTCACTTAGCAACATCTTTAACTTTTAGATATCCAGGAAGTGTCTATTATCTATTGATGTACAACTAGCCTGTATCAAGGAAAAGTTTATTTCCCTTACTTGATTGAATGAATTTTTGTTTCATTTTGTTTTGTTTGCTCAGAGGATTTCCTTTTTGTAAGTTTTGTTTTTCACTGTAGTCATCCCTGCTGAAATTGAAAAAGATATAAGATTCTAAGCACATAGTGAACCTGTACTACGAACATTGTTGGTAAGTCATTCTGGATCAGCTGACCAAATAAATGAAGTTGGCTTAATTCTAGGAGGTTATTTGGAGGTCGTGGATGGAGAGCTCACAAGTTTAATTGGAACTTCTCTAACCTTAGTGATGTATCCTTGACATGAAACATATATTCTTCTTCCTGGATTGCTGGAAACCATCATGTCTATTTTTTCCAAGGTTTATATGCAAATTAAATAGAGTCCAATGATAAAAAATTAGAGTGATATTGTATGTCAGGCTAGCTGCCATGATAATATCTCATTCATGCACATTTAAAAGTGGATATTAGAAAGCTTTATTTTTCATGTCATTTCCTAAAATCAAAAGACTTGACTATCAAAATATTGAAAGTTTGACATATAACACATAAACTGACTTTTTGGACACTCTCTCTTAGTTTTAGATTATATAATTCAGGATTATGAACTAAAGGAATAAGCTGAAATAGTGCTATATGAATATATGAATAGGAGCATTTTGAGTGATTAGTTGCAAACAAATTCTACAAGCTTCCTGGTGTCACTCAAGGAAAACAGCTTCGCCAAGAGTAGTAAATTATAAGTGAAGTCCCAATGGCCCCTAATGAATATACTAGTCAATAGTTTAATAATCTAATAAATCAGAAACAGAGCAGCTGATATAGACACAAGATAATTATTTATTTATAGTCTTTCAGACAGATACTGGCTGATCACCAGGTAATACCTCTACAAATAATGGGGAGAACTTCCAATACAAAGACAGATACTATCCTGGTAAATTTCATGGGCTTCATAGTAAAGTGACCATGGGTAAGTTATTTAACCTCTTTATACTCTAGTTTCCTCATTTGTTACAAAAGAAAGATAATACTGCCTCCTGGAACTCTCAGAAGTATTAAATAAAATTATAGTTGTGTTTGGCAGCTACTATCACTTGATAAATAGCAGCTGTTATTATTGTAATAGTTATTAGCTCCCATCCAAAACTATACAGGACTTAGTAAGATACTTAGAAAGAAACCAGAAAGTTCAAGTGAAGAGAAATCCCAAAATGGTAAATACATTGAGCTGCAAATTTACAAATGCTAAGTTGATTCAAATAGAATTTTAGAAAGCAGCCAAATAACTGTCTAGGGGTTTGCCTTCTCTAAATAGGAATGGTATGAAAAGCATTAGGAGGCAAATGATTATCTATAGAGTACGCAATATTATTTTTACCTTGTGATGTGAGTACCTCATATTTTTAGCATTATTTTAACATTAATGCTATTTTATCGAAAATATTTTTCTTCTCAAACATATAACATCTTAATATGTTGCTTCAATTTTATGTAATTCTTAACTACATCCAAAGAATAAACAATGCCAGCTAATAAGTCAATGGGAAAATAGATCATGCACAGCACAAATTCACTTTGGAGCAGATTTTGCTGGAGTATGACAATTCTACTAGGTGAATGGCTTCTGTGATTACATGAGTACTTGAACGTTTTCTATGTCAGGGTCTCTCCTTCTCTGCAAAAGGAGCTTTTAGACAGAAAAAAGATTGTGGCTTATGCCTGCACTACTGGGCTATTACTGTGTGCATCTGTGTAAAGGGCACACTTTTTTTTCTTTTGATTAATTAATTTATTTTTTTTTCCAGCAAAACAGTATTCATTGTTTTTGCACAACACCCAGTGCTCCATGCAATACGTGCCCTCCCTACTACCCACCACCTGGTTCCCCCAACCTCCCACCCCCCCGCCCCTTCAAAACCCTCAGGTTGTTTTTCAGAGTCCATAGTCTCTTATGGTTCGCCTCCCCTTCCAATTTCCCTCAACTTCCTTCTCCTCTCCATCTCCCAATGTCCTCCATGTCATTCGTTATGCTCCACAAATAAGTGAAACCATATGATACTTGACTCTCTCTGCTTGACTTATTTCACTCAGCATAATCACTTCCAGTCCCGTCCAGGTTGCTACAAAAGTTGGGTATTCATCCTTTCTTTCTTTTTTTTTTAAATAAACATATAATGTATTTTTATCCCCAGGGGTACAGGTCTGTGAATCGCCAGGTTTACACACTTCACAGCACTCACGATAGCACATACCCTCCCCAATGTCCATAACCTCCTCCCCCTCTCCCAACCCCACCTCCCCCCAGCAACCCTCAGTTTGTTTTGTGAGATTAAGAGTCGTTTATGGTTTGTCTCCCTCCCAATCCCATCTTATTTCATTTATTCTTCTCCTATCCCCCTAACCCCCCATGTTGCATCTCCATGTCCTCATATCAGGGAGATCATATGATAGTTGTCTTTCTCCGATTGACTTATTTCACTAAGCATGATACCCTCTAGTTCCATCCACGTTGTCGCAAATGGCAAGATTTCATTTCTTTTGATGGCTGCATAGTAAAGGGCACACTTTTAAAATATATGTTGGCCATTCTTTCCTGCCACCTGAACTCTCAAGAAAAAATAAAATGCTGCATGAGGATGAGTAGAGTGCTCAGAGCATCAGAGATGTCAGTGCCAGTATTAGGGTTTCTGTTCATTTTATGCATTGATAAGAGGTGATTTCGTCACCAGGAAACATGTGTCCTCTGCTGCCATATGATGGCTAGAGCAGACACTAGAAACAAGGGGTTTCACTCTTTCCCAAATGGCGACAGCTTTCTTTTCTTTTTGTTTAATGATCTTGAAAATTTTAGTATAACAGCACTTAGAACAGTATCTTGTGTGTAGTGGTTTCTCAACAGTATCTGTAGTGAAGTATTAAATGAATGCATGAGCTAATTGATCAGCTAGTGGTTAAACCATATTTTTCATTTCTACTGAAGAATCTTAGGATGGAAACAATAAGCCAGCTAATAAAGATGGCCATACTTATTTTTTGAATCTTTACTACTGTGCTAGGCTCTATACTGTTTTATATGCATTTTCACCTTTAGTTATCAGAAAAAACCTATGAAGCAGCTACTATATTTTTAAAGATTTATTTATCTATTTGAGAGAGTGAGAGCGGGGAAGGGGCAGAGGGAGAGGGAAAAAAGCAGTGGGGAGCCCGACACAAGGATGGATCCCAGGACCCTGAGATCATGACGTCAGCTGAAATCAAGACACAGATGCTTCACTGACTGAATCACCCAGGTGCCCTAAACAGCTACTATTTTTAATTTCCTTATTTTAAAGGAGAAAACTGAGGTTTATAATTTGAGAATATCACCCAGGGACACTAGCTGATCACTACACTACACTACACTAGCTTGTAGTAATGCCAGGTCAAAGCTTGTGTCTTATTATCGTATGATCTCTCTGATATGAGGAATTTGAGAGCCAGGGTGAGGGTGGGGGGAAGGGAGGGAAAAATGAAGCAAGATGGGATCAGGGAGGGAAATAAACCATAAGACACTCTTAAACTCAGGAAACAAACTGAGGGTTGTTGTGGGGTCTGGGGGGAGGGATGGGGTGGTTGGGTTGTGGACATTAGAGAGGGTATGTGCTATGGTGAGTGCTGTGAACTGTGTAAGACTGATGATTCACAGACCTGTACCCTTGGGGCAAATAATACACTATATGTTAATTTAAAAAAAACCAAAACTCCATACACATACACACACACACACACGAAAACCCCTTGTGTTTTACTTCTAAGTGTGTGTTCTAACTAGTGCCTAATGCCCTCCCAGCTCTGGAGAGCAGTCACAAGGCAGTAGCAGGGGCACAGTCACTTCAGAGGCCCAGACAATTACAGTTACCTCTGACCTTGGTCTGGCATACTAGTTGAGTTGGCCTGGTATTCTACTTCCAGAAGCAGTCACATTGCCACTTCTGTTACCCTTTTGATTCCTGTGATTTTGTTCCTAAAGCCTTGCAAAAACAAAGAGGAGTTTCTACTCTGTTTCTACAAAATTTGGAGCAGAGGGAAAATAACAGGATATACAACAGGGAGGGAATGTGCCTTTGCTGTGTTCCAGATGTTCTTCAGTGGCTCTGGCTTATAGCAGAGGACTAATAGCCTCTTATATTCCAAACATAAATTCATGATCTTATTTCAGTGGACTAATCCCAAAGTCCTAGTGGATGCATTATGATTCAGAGTGTAAGCTTGTTTGATTCCAATGCCAATTCTTGATTCTCCTAATAGAAGGAAGAAAAGGGAACATAACCAGGGAATAGAGTTGGAGCTCAGAGCTCTTTCTCAAATCTGTTCTTGCAGCTGCTGAAGGTCATGGGCAAAAGGATTTCTCCAGCGCCATTTCAGACCCTCAAGTATTGCAGAGATGGTCCTGGCAACATCACATCTGTTTAACTGGACATTAGCTTTCTGTTTTCTTTAGGATATACCATATAGTCTCATTATTTTGCTATTCTTTCCTTTTGACTCTTCTCAGACACTGGAAAGAAGTAAAACATCCATTTTGGACAAGTAAATGACTTAAGAGTATGGCCCATGATTCTCACAGCCATGAAGTAGTAACATTTTAAATTTCTTCACAATAAAGATGGAGATGAAAGCAGAACATGAAAGTCAAACCTATAACAAAGAAACACATTATACTGTATGTTCTCTGTAGTAAACCATAAATGTTATATACAACTGTAGTACCTAATTTTATTAAGATTCTTAGCAGAAATCAAATCTCTTGTTACCTCATTTGGCATAGGAGTTTCCAGCCGAAAAACACAATGGAGGCTCATCTTCAGACACTCTTCATCTTTTCCTAAAAACAGCATTCCTCAGTGCCATTTTTAAATGGAGTGAATAAAAAGGACTCTATATTTTCAGCACATATAGTTCCTTGGTACAGAATTATCTTGTGACACAAAAGATGAAAGTATATACACTTGAAAATAATGAGTAATACCAGAGGTGCCTGCACCAAGATAATGGCTTTGTTCTTGTCTGATCCCACTAATCCCATGACTCAAAAACCTAAGAACATAAAGAATGAAATTCCTCTTCCTTGTCCAGTTCGAACAAACCTTCATGACCCTTAACCTTTTAGAATCTAAAAGGTTAAGAACAGATATCATCAAAAGTAATCCAAATGATTCTGTAAGGGTCATGAAAGAGCCTTCCATTTAATCTTGAAAGCAGTGACACCCCCCCAAGAAAGTGGAAAAACACTTTAAAAAATAGGCTCTTAACCCACAGAGCAGGACCCAAGAATAAGGAATAGCTACCATTTATTGAGTGCTTACTATATGATAGGTATGTAGATATGAATCTTAGATGAATTTTTCATTTAATTATCTCAAAAGTCATATCCTATTGGCACTATTATGATGCTATTAAAGAAACTGTAGCATAGATTGTTTAATTGATATGTCCAAGGTTGCAGAGCTGACATACTGGAGAATTATATGATTACATCCAGGGACTGCCTGCCTCCAATATCCATGCTTTTAATCTCTGTGATTAATGTTTCTGTTAGCTCCATAATAATGTAGAGTTACAATGCATCTAATACTCCACTTAATCAACCTCACACTCAGGACAGGAATCCTATTTGCAGCATCTTTGACAAGTATGTGTACTCCAAGTTTTGTCTAAACATTGATAGTAATAGAAAGGCCAGCATGAGAGAAAGGTAAGAGAAAAACAAAAACAAGCAAACTTCACAAACATTAGTTTTTATAAAAACCTGAAAGATGAATATCGCTACAGACATTAAATGGATAAGGAGACTGAGGTTCAGCAGGATTATGTAAGCAATCCTGAGACATGCAACCAGTAAATGGTGGGGCTTGTTTTTCTGATTCGGAACCTTGAGTTCTTTCCTTTCCACCAGCCTACCTATCTCTTGAGAGATACTAGTAAGAAGGCATTAATTTCAGCTTTTGTTTTTTAAAGATTTTATTTATTTATTTGACAGACAGAGATCACAAGCAGGCTGAGCAGAGAGCCTGATGTGGAACTCGATCCCAGAACCCTGGGATCATGACCTGAACTGAAGGCAGAGGCTTTAAACCGCTGAGCCACCTAGGCACCCCTAATTCCAGTTTTGAATGTAGGACAAATGTTTATAGTATACTTTTTTTTCACATCAGGCTAATAAAATCAGACAAATGGGACTGATATATTCCTTGAAAAATTCCCATGTTGATCTTCTTTTAAAAGCAACATAGAGATTATGCTGAGTGAAATAAGTCAAGCAGAGAGAGTCAAGTATATGGTTTCACTTATTTGTAGAGCATAACATATGACATGGAGGACACTGGGAGATGGAGAGGAGAAGGAAGTTGAGGGAAATTGGAAGGGGAGGTGAACAATGAGAGACTATGGACTCTGAAAAAGAACCTGAAGGTTTTGAAGGGGCGGGGGTGTGGGAGGTTGGGGGAACCAGGTGGTGGGTAATAGGGAGGGCACGTATTGCATGGAGCACTGGGTGTTGTGCAAAAACAATAAATACTGTTATGCTGAAATAAATAAATAAATTTAAAAAATAAAAAATAAAAGCAACATAGAGTAAGGAGCACTTGGGGGTCTCAGTCAGTTAAGTGTCTGCCTTTGGCTCAGGTCATGATCTCAGGGTCCTGGGATGGAGCCCTGACTGAGCTCCCTGCTCAGTGGTGGGTCTGCTTCTCCCTCTGCCCACCCACCCCCTCCCAGCTCTTGTTCTCTCTCTCAAAACTCAAGCAACTAGAGTAGCATCTCATCTGCGGCTCTAAAGAGAGATAAAAAGATCTAAGAGTATTAATCTTCAGAGATTCTTTACAGATTTACTATCTGCATACAGACAGAGTTCCCTGTCCTTTGCCATACGAGCTGTGTTTCTCTGGACTGTCAATGTTATTCTCAAAATGTGTAATCCAGAACTGAGAAAAAACAGTCCAATCAAGACCTGATATTGGGATAAATGCTGTGTTTCTATTAGAATAGTGTTTAAGAATTTAGGCCAGGAAATAAGATTGCTTGATTTCAAATTCTGGCTCAGTCACTTTCCAGCTATATGATCTTAAATAAGTTTTTTTTAAACTTCTTGATGTCTCAGTTTTCTCATTTTAAATGGGAGAAAATGGGAACACCCATCTTAAGAATTCATTGTGATGATTAAATGCTACCACCACATTGATCTACTATTTGAGTTTGTACCCATAACTCTGCTTTTTCTCCTATTACAATAAATGAACTACTCATGCTCTTATCGAAGGGCCAAGACCACTTTGGCAGGAGGTTCCATCCCTTCTTGACTAATTGGACTGTACAAAAGCCATAGTCAGGGAGATAAAGGTAAAAGCAAGATTGAGGTTTAAAAGGAATAAGCAAAATTATAAGTGCATCATTTGCTTGGTATGTGCTGACTGTGGTATGCATGGGGTATGCATTGTGGGAAAAGAAGTACCCATTGTGGGAAAAGAAGTATGAAAAACAGACTCTATTCTCAAAAGATGTTACAGTGTTTGGGGAGATGAGAATAACATAGTAAACAATAGTTTACTGGGGAAGACATTTCATAATTAAGTGCTATCTTTGAAGGTGTTTCAAAGTTCTGTATAACTATGGGGAGGGAAACTTATGAGGTTTAAGGTAGCTATAGAAGATTTTGGGAAAGATGTGATCTCTAAATTGGGTCTTGGAAGCTGAGCAATATACTGATGAAAAGAAAGGAAAAGGCTTTTCATTGATTAGTTAAAAAGAAGGGGAACTACTGACAGAGGCTAGGAAATGAGAATCAGTCTAGTAATGACTTACACTTGCAGTGTAAGACTTCACGGTTGGACAAAATCTTAAATGAGGCTGTGTAACAAGAGTAGATCTAATTGTGAAGTGTCATGAATATCTGGAGAAAAGTTTTGACTTGATGCGGTAGGTAATTGGGAATCAGTAGGTTCCTCAATGAGAGAATGGTATGATGAAATGGCACTTTATTAAAACAAATCTGCTGATGGGCTACAAGATAGAATAGAAAGAGAAGAAATGTAAAGGTACTGGTAAAAACCCCAAAGTAAAGAAAGCCTGAATTTGGTCTTTAGAATGAGCATTCTATTGGCCTAAAGCCTTCCTGAGCAAATGTAATGAATATAATATTAAAAATAACTTTTATAATTTTGAATTTTATGATTTTTTTTATCTGCAAGTGACTTGCAGATGTAATGTTATATTTGGAGGCATTTAATCAATAATTGTTATTTTGATCTCACAGTTTTCTATTTGGAAGCCATTAAGCTTTGCTTTTCATGTCTCAGGTATTTTCACAAAATGTTGAAGTGCTGATAGGTCCTGGGACCTGAGACTGTCTTGCTAGAGGATAAAATATTCTTGAAGAGATGAAGTTCCTTTTCCCTGGTATTGTCCACTCTAATGGAGAAGGTAGAGAAATTCAAACTGCACATACATGATCATGGCACCTTAAGCAGCACTCATGAATCTTTGGGATTTCACTTCAGTTATTGAAGTTTAATGACCCAGAGTTTCAAAGCAATCCATTGTTTGGATTCTAGAGCAATACATTT
This sequence comes from Meles meles, assembly GCF_922984935.1. NCBI lineage: Eukaryota > Metazoa > Chordata > Mammalia > Carnivora > Mustelidae > Meles > Meles meles. Next base: position 29,390,346 of record NC_060067.1, read on the forward strand.
CTCCATCTTCAGTAATCCTTTGATGTTTAGGAAGAACAAAGAATTGTCCTTTAAGCAACTTTCTTCCAAAAACAGGGGTAGGAATGTGAGGATTTAATAAAAATAAATAAAAGCTGTATTTACATTATTGATTGTTAATTTTATTGAAGCAAGTACCACTGCTTTGCAATTAGAAGGAAATGGATCAGGAAGCTTTATGGGTTCCAGGTCTTTGTGGTTTCATTAAAGGTTGACTTTGCCCCCCATCGCACTATCCCTGTCTTTATTAAAAAGAAGAAAACAAGGTTTAGGAAAGATAAATCTACACTTTTCCTAAAAGATATAGAAAAGCAAGGATCAATTCATTGGACAAAGAGCTACTTCTTTAATATAACTTTTATGTCCTGCAAAGAACAAAGCATACTCTGCTTGGACTAATAGTATTCACTACTTCCAAACAGGAGGGGAAAGTGGGCTATGCAGGAAAACATTCTTTTCCCCAAAATGTGTTTTGTGGTTTGACACTCCAAAGGATGTGGCATTAATTCTAGTAAATACTGCATTATTGTTCCATTACTTCTTTTAGACATAATTGAGCAATATTAGGTTTACTGCAAATAGGTTCTATTAACACCACTGAGATTACTTATGTCTGGAACTGGAGGGGATTATGTTAAGTGAAGTAAGTCAAGCAGAGAAAGACAATTATCATATGGTTTTACTCATATGTGGAACATAAGCAACAGCACGGAGGAACATAAGGGAAAGGAGGGAAATCCAGACAGGGAGAAATCAGAGAGGGAAATGAACCATGAGAGACTGTGGACCCAGAGAAACAATCTGGGGGTTTCAGAGGGGAAAGGGGCAGGGGAAGGTGGTAACAGGGTGATGAGTATTGAGGAGACACGTGGTATTGAGGAGGCACCTTGCTGTGATGAATACTTAACTAATGAAAAAGCTAATTATGTATTATACAGTGGCCAACTGAACATAACAAAAATAAATAAATAAATGTATATGTGTTTAATGAAAAAATAAATTAATATTCTTCTAAGAGATCTAGCCTTAAACAAATTGTTTTGTATTGCAGTTTAATAGCATATGGCTGCTTCCAGAAATTCTCCATGACATTTCTGTTCTGGTCTAGAATAGACTACTGCTTCCATAATGGCATGGAATGCTGCATAATCCATAAACATTGTGTTACATTGGTCACCACATATCTGGAAGTTATATCATATACTTAAAAATAAAAACTGAGGGTTTTGGAGGGAAGAGGGTGGGGGTTTGGGTGAGCCTGGTGGTGGGTATTAAGGAGGGCACATATTGCATGGATCACTGGGTGTGGTGCATAAACAATGACTATTGGAACACGGGAAAAAATGAAATAAAATTTAAATATCCAAATAAATATATAAAAATTGACATATCAGGCTGAGTATTGCCTGTAATAGACAAACCAAAGTGGAATTTTAGGTTTGAGAAACATACTCTGGCTTCCCTTTGGTATTCAAAATGAGAAGTTGAATTACAGTAGAGACAGTTGGTGGCTTCTGGGGAGGTCATTTCATAATCTGAGACACAGACACTGAAAGGGAGGCTAGCTTTCACTTGGTGTCTGAAAAGATTAGTAGAGAAAATTTAGGGCTTTATTTCAACAATGATCATTATTATGTCTACAGCATGTGTTTGTTATCCACATGTACATATACCACAAGTTTTAAACAAGGTAGCGCTAGTCAGGCCCTTACTAGGTATCAGAGAATGTTGTAAGTCCTTTATTAACTTACTTAACCTTAGTTATACCCCACAAGATAAGTAATAGTGTTATCTCAAGTCTATCAATGAGGAAAGACCATTGTAGGTAGAATGTGGCTAAGCATTTTTATATTTTAATAGAATTCCTAGCTTAGATGCATTTTAACATCTATTTTTTAAAGGAATAATTTTTCACATACAGAAGCAACGAAAGTTTCCTTTAAAGATATATATGCATATTGGGGCACCTGGGTGGCTCAGTGGGTTAAGCCTCTGCCTTTGGCTCAGGTTGTGGTCTCACGTGGTCGTGTGCTAGGATCGAGCCCCATATCTGGCTCTCTGCTCAGCGGGGCACCCGCTTCCCCCTCCCCCTCTGCCTGCTTGTGATCTCACTCTCTGTCAAATAAATAAATAAAATTTTAAAAACAAAACAATATATATGCATACTTGCATAAGCAAAAAAGGAGTCAATAATTTTGGATGATATGCAGTTGTGGCAAAAATCATGGAAGTGGTACTAAAACACTGAAGCTGGAAATGATGGTTTAATGGAATCAACTGAGGGTCATGGAGATTACTTTTAAAATGTCACCAATGGTTGTCACAACCTAATACATCTTCTTGGAAATGGTGTTGTTTGCAATATTATGATTAGTATCTAAAAAAATAAGATACAACTTTAAGATATTTGATTTTCCTACAATGAATACTGTTATGCTGAAAAAAATAAATAAAATCGGAAAAAAAGATATTTGATCTTCCTTTCTTTTATTGTTTCTTCTTCTTCTTTTGTTTTTTTTTTAAGATAAATAAATAAATAGATAAATAGAGTAACCCCTCTTCTTCTAATTTTCATCTAATCTTTCCATTTTAGGCTAAGCTTGTCTATTATGTTTTCCCCAATGAAATCATATCCAACCCAGGCAAACCAAAATCCAAGATAAATTTTTGACTTTGTTTCTAATTCACCAAACAATTTTGTCTCATTTAAGATATTGTTTTCCTCTGATTCTGAGCACATAGATACATTTTAATTAGCCTATTACCTGACTAATATTTTTTTTTAAGATTTATTTATTTATTTATTTGACAGAGAGAGAGATCACAGGTAGACAGAGAGGCAGGCGGAGAGGGGGAAGCAGGCTCCCTGATGAGCAGAGAGCCCAATGATGTGGGGCTTGATCCCAGGACCTTGAGATCATGAGATCTCGAGATCTCGAGATCATGAGATTGAGACCTGAGCCGAAGGCAGAGGCTTAACCCACTGAGCCACCCAGGCGCCCCTGTTTCTTCTTCTTTCCTTCCTTCCTTTCTCCCTCCCTCCCTTTCTCTTTCCTCCCTCTCTCCATCCCTAGTTCTCTCTCTGCCTCCTTGCCTTTTTGCCTTTCCTCCTGCCTGCCTTCCATCCCTCCATCCATTTTTCTTTTTTTCTTTCTTTCTTTCTTTCTTTCTTTCTTTCTTTCTTTCTCTCTTTCTTTCTTTCTCCTTCTTACATGTTTTTCTCTCATTCTTTTCTCCTTTCCTGAGAGTCCAAATTTGGTATTATTCCAAGAGAGACTCAATCAAGGTTAAGAATTTCAGCAGATGTAGTTCTTTTTTTTTTAGATAATTTAGGGTCACAGTTTTTACTTAATCTTCTACATTAATTTAATTAAGGAGGTTTAATCATAATGACACATCCACAGATCACATGGCCACACAATAGTTATAGTAATTGTATAATTATTTAAATTGGTCTTTTAGCACTTAAATTAGTCACAACACCATATTTATCAAAAAGGAGACCCTTGGGGTGCCTGGGTGGCTCAGTCGGTTAAGCGTCTGCCTTTAGCTCGGGTCATGATCCCAGGGGCCTGGGATTGAGCTCCCTGCTCAGCAGGGAGATTGCTTCTTTCCCTCTCCTCCTGCTCCTGTTCTCTCTCACTGTCTGTCTCTTTCTCTCCTTTTCTCTCTCGAATAAAATCTAGAAAAAAAAAAAAGGAGATTCTTGGAGTACCTGGATGGCTCAAATGGTTAAGTGGCTGCCTTTGACTCAGGTCATGATCTCAGAGTCCTGTGATCTAGGCCCACATCAAGTTTTCTGCTGAGTGGGGAGCCTGCTTCTCCCTCTCCCTCTGCCCCTTTGCCTGCTTGTGCTCTCTCTCAAATAAATAAATAAATAAAATCTTAAAAAAAGGAGACCCTAACAAATATTTAATCATAAAAAATGTTTGTATTTAGATAGATGAATAAAGATGAATAAAGAACATTAAAAATAAAAATAAAAACTTCGAAAAGCAAAAATAGCAGCTCTTTCACTGGCGAACAATTCAAATAGCTTTCTCTGTATGCCACTGACGAAACTCTAAAATGTAAGTCAACCACAGTGTGACGGGAATAGCAATATTATGCTGTTTGGTGGGAATTGTAAAGAGCGTCTCCAGGCATTCCTCCTAATAGAGTGAGCTACCTATTCCTTATGCATGGCCTGTTTTTTCTTTCTTCCATTTGAAGTAAGAAGTTTCTTTCTCTTAACAGGAAGCATTTGTCAATATCAGCCAGCCTTCCTCAGTGAACACTGCATCAGCCTACGTATTTATTCTCCACAATCAACTCAACAATATCTTTGCCCAGCATATCTCACAGGAAGTCCTGTGTGATCTGCCCAGGACTCCTGAATGTAATCATAACCCCTCTCTACACAGACAGTCTGTAGGAGAGAGAAGTAATTTTTCAGGGTGTACAATCAATGTAGAGATCTAATATGAAACATTTAGGACCCCAAACTGCTTTAAAAAATCAATAGTGTTTTTTTTTTTCTTTCTGGATCAGTATTATCAAAATAATTGCCTTTACTTTTTACTTTGCTTTATCAAGAAGACCAAGGCAAGACAAGATGATCCTTCAAGGAATAGTGGGAAACTCTGTTTTTCTTTTATATTCAATAAATGTAGTCATTGATTTTATTCTCATGCACAACGCATGGTCAGGCACTGTCAAGAACATCAAAAAATTGATTCAGAGTCAGGCTAGGTAAGCAAATATGGTAAGGGAGTTCTCAAAATCCCTCTCAGGCCACAGGTTTCTGGTTAACATTAAATTTATTTCTGAAACCTGAAATTTAGAAGCTTCTCTTTGGAATTTGGAGTGATTTGCATGTGTTAGAAAACCCGACAAAGTCATGTACATTTTATAATGCTCACACACTTGGCAAAGCTATACCCATTTATGCTGTGGACCCTCTCCAATTATTTTCATTTCTATAATGGTGAGCAATGAAAGCATGACTGTCTTCCCAGCAACATCTGCAGGGAAAGACAAGCTTAAACAGCACAGAGAAAAGCTTCTCTGTGCAGGGGTTAAGAGTGCAGGCTGAAATGAAGAAACTTGGATTAAAATCTGCTTTCAGCATTACGTAAGGTGGTTTCTAAGATCACTTCCCAAGATAAAGAATAGTAGGTATACTCTACTACCTTCCAGCCAAGGTGGTGAGTATGTGTGCATGTCTGCTATCTTAGAAGGAAAATCTTAAAGCAAATTAAAATGCTACAGGGGAAGAAAATGGAAGAAAGTCAGGACCACAGCAGAAGTAAGATTTCTTTTGTTTCATTGTTTGACTTTAGAACTATGTAAATATTTTATACAATTATGAAATAGAATTAAATCAAATTTTAAGACTCCAAACCAAAAGCAAAATGTACTTCTTTAAGTGGTGGCTTAACCATATAGTAAGGCACCGAAGGTTAAAATGTAACTTTAAAAACAGTAATTCTACTCTGTGTCCCTAACAGGATACACCCGAAAGGCAAGATCACTAGGAAGAAATCTTAACCTGTTTTTGGTAATCTCATCATTAGTAACAATAATGTTGGTGTTTTTATTAAAATATATATATATGTACACATATATATTATATATATAACAGGATAAACTAAATAAATAATTATGTTAATACATTAGGAATCAATATTTTTAAAGAGGATGAAAGAAACAAACATAAAATCAAAGAGGTTGAATAAAAGCCCTGTAATTTTAAATTTGAGTCAGAAATAGCAATACAAACTTGTGTTCTGTTTCCTCTACTTCTGGGATAGACAAGGTGCAAGCTGATGGATCAAAAGACAAAGGAACTGTCAATGATTACCGATGTCATGTTCAAACACCTTAGGAGCCAACTTAATGGGGCTGCCAGTGGCCAAAGACAACACAACATGAGGATGGAAATGGAATAGGCATACCTGTTTCAACCTGTGACTTCATAAGGATACACACACAAGAAAACAACAAAATGCCGAACTTCAGTGGTGTTTGGGAGATTCTAGGGGGATTTGGGAGATTCTAGGGAAATAACCAGCTATTTTGAAAACTGCAAAATAAAGGGAAACAATCAAGCATTTATGCCTCCTTCATTGCAACAACTTAATCTCAGGATTACCCAATTGATGAGGGAAAGTTCTTGCTTAGAGAATAATCTAGTTAATAAATAAAGAAGGAATGATAAAATATCACAATTTTGCAATTTCTAAATCAGTTTTGTCCAAGACTATCAGTGGCTGCTAAAATTGTCATGGCCTGAGTTGTGTCCCCTGAAATTCATCTGTTGAAGTCCTAACACCCAGTACCTGAGTGTGACCTTAGTTGGAGGTAGGGTCTTTATGGAGGTAATCAATTTAAAGTGAGATCATTAGGGTAGGCCCTTATCCAACATCACCAGTGTCCTTTAAGAAAAGGACACAGAGGTACAGACAGAGAGAAGGTGATATGAGGAGACGTAGGGAGAAACCAGTCATGCTAAGGAGAGAGGCCTAGAACCAATCCTTCCCTCATAGCCCTCCAGAGGAACCAATCTTGTTGACTCCAGTTCTGGGAGACTATATATTCCTGTTGGCTCCCATTCTGTGGTGCTTTGTTATAGCAGTCTCAGCAAACTAATAGAATTACATAAAAATGAACAGGATTATTATAATGGATAGATCAAGCTGTCAATGCCTAAATCTGCTCATCAATCTTCATATCACAGAAAGAGTCAGGCATTTTGTGTCTCATGCTAGAAGTGGACAAGATGGCTTATGAAGCAGTGTTGTCAAAGCCCAAAAAACAACTAGTCTCAATCTAATCAAGCCTCAGGTAGAAGGCAGAGGGAAACATTTGCAACAAGAGGATGTAATCACACACACACAAAAATAACATGTTTTCTTAAAATAATTTACAAGGAGGGAAATAAAGGAACAGTGAACATTTAGAATAAAAAAGAGATTTTAGATATTTTATTAGTCAAATGAAATGTGTGTACCTGTTTGACCTTGACAATAAATTATGAGCAAGAAAAGTTACTTTAGCTCCTCTAAGTGTTGGTACATAGCATAATAATAGTACATAGTTCATAGGGTTGTGGTAAAGATCAAATATGACAATAGAAGTAGAGTACTCAGCATAGTATAATCTCAACTATTTACATAGTTGGCTTAGCATATTTATATACTCAGATATTAGTATAGCAATCATGCATGGTATAGTTTCAATTATTTATATACTTTGGTATTGGCTAAATTCCTTGATACAACTGCTATCAATATTAAATGCTGAGATGGGTATCACTTAATTTTTATGTGCTTACAATATGTCCACACAAGCCTAAATGACACTCAACATACTTACAAGGTCCAATCTGAGCCAGTATTGGGCCAAATGGATTTTCACTATTCATTCCACTTCCCATTCTCACATGGCTCCTCAAAACCACCTGGCCCCAAGCTCGCCTTTGGTAGAAGATGCAGGAAAGAAGCATTGTGAGTTTTGGAAAGAAAAACCAAGGCAAGGGTTAGGAGGGAAATGCAAAAGGAAAGGCAGTTTTTAGGAAGGTTAAGTATTCCACTAAATATGATCTCAGAATTCAGTCATTCCATGCCTGCCATTTTCAGGAAAGACAAACACTGTCTTTCAGCCTCCACAGGGTCAGGCCTTAGAGAGAATCAGTGTTTTCAGCCAGCTGGATCATGTTTGGACAAGAGGCAGAACACATCTGGTCATTAATAGTGATAATTGCTCTTTGGTTAAGAGCCATCATTTAGATATAGGAAATGTTGCAGCTGACAGCGATTGTGAGTCAGGTGACTGCATTCTACAAATTTCCATTTCAATTTTTCAAACATTTATTTGGTTTGAGAGAGGGGATCAAAGGTTAATAAAATAAAGTTCACATTTTCAGCAGATAGATTGGTATCAATCTTGTTGGTATCACAGGAAAATAATCCTAAGGCACAGAAAGATATAACATCAAAAGAGAATTACAAATTCATGGGCTTACGTGGCATTAAAGCAAAGTAAGCCATCAAATTGAGAGAGTTTTTATCTGGTTAAAAACATTGTGAAAGTCTTCATGGAGAAAGTGGAATTTCAGAAAGGCTTTTAAGAAAAAGGATTAAGATGGGAGACAGTGTTGGAGTGAGGGAAAGAGGGTTTGGGGATAGAGAAGGGGGAACATTTCACAGGCCCTAAGTTTTTCAGATAAAATACAGGATGCCCAGTTAAATTTGAATTTCAGATACATAGCAAATAGTTTTTTAGTATAAATATGATCTATTTGGGTCATATATTTGGGTCATACTTGAGTTTGAAACACCCTGGATGTGTTTAGAGAAACAAGTAAGTTGTTTTATAAAGATTTAGTCTTTGTAGAGGAAGGAAATGTGTAATCATGTGGGAAAGTTGTTTTGGTCACATACAGAAGGTTTTAGATTACAGACAGAAGAATAAAAAGATGATTTTATGGAGACTGAGGAGAAATTTTTTTTTCCTGTAGAAGTGATATGGTCTAACATGCACCGTAGGAAGAATAAGATGGCAGTGATGAGAACAAGAAAAACTGAGATATAAAATGGGCCAGGAAGTGACAGTGAGGATGTTTATTTAGACAATGGAAATGGTTTGTAAATGGACATCGCTGAGATACAGCAGAGCAGATATGATGAATTGGATCTCAGAACAAAAAGAGGTGTGGAGTCAAAACTGCCTACAAGTTTATTCCAATTGACTTGGCAGATGACGATTATATAAGGAGGAGAACCCAATTTTAGAAAACAAACAAACAGATACTACGAAATAGGGGTCATGTCAGGAGGATCTGGCCAGGTGGGCATCCAGATACAGACGCTCAGGAAGCAATTCCAAATATTTTTCTGAACTCAATAATTTGGAATTTTAGATATGTAAGCTGTCACATCAGTGAGTTGGTCAAACCTCAAGGAATCCCTCTAATTCACCATTAGAGGCAAGAGAGGAACCAGTGAGGGAAGGGGAAAAGGACCAGAAGAACAACGATAATGAAAAAACAACACCAAGTCTTGGAAATCCAGAAGTCAAGGTCAGTCACCACTCTTAAATCACTCAGAGAACTCAAGAGTATAGATTGAGAAGCAACAACAGATGTGCTGGTAATTTTGGAGAGAGTTGTTTCAGGAAAGGAGCATGGGTGGAGCCATGGTTTTGGAGACTGAGGAGTAAATGGTGAGGGAGTAGAGGAAACCAAAGATGTGAGATGCAAGAGGACTGGTGTTTGAGGACAAAACCAAGGGAAGGCACCAGTGCGGTCTAAGACGGAAGATCTGCTAAAAGAAGGGAGCAAAGTCTGAAAAGAGTGTGTAGCAATGAAGTTAAATGCCTATGTGGAGAGACTGGCCTTCAAAAGAGGAAGAAATCATCCTCAGAGTTAAATGGAAGGGAGGAAAGACCGAAGTTTAAGGATTTGATGTATGACTCTGAAGAACTTGGTTGTTTAGTCTCCACTTTTAATTAAGAAAAGAAATGCCATTATGTGTTTTGAAAGGAGCACGGTGGAGTGGTCATGGGACATGGACATAAGTTTTGGACTCCTGCCACATCTTAGACATCTTTTAGTTAGATCTCGAGCAAAATGGAGGAGGAAGTAACAGTGACTGCGGTGTTGCTCCGTGGTATAATGCATTTTGTCACAGCAGAAGTAACATGGGAGCAAAAAGCTTAAGGAATGGAGTCTCTTCTGTGTGCTGAGTGCCTGTTGCACAGCAGCCTGGCTCCTGCAAAAGCCCTGGTCTCCCATCAGACACCACTCCGTTAAGTGTTAACACAACTGTGTGGCATTCTTGTGTGTCAAGTCTGATTTGACATAGTTGACAAAAATAGAAAAGAAGCAGTTCTATTCTTGTGATTATGGGATACCCAGTTAAAGGGACTTTCAGGTACATTCAGAAAATCCCACTGATCCCATCAATGCTAAAAACAATCCATTAGTGTATGGTCTCATTTCATAACTACTATCAGCTGGACTGACGGAAAGAGATAAGGCAAGAATTTCTTTCTCCTCATTATCCAACTCTAAAATAAGCATAGCTATGAATATGCCAATGCATATGTTATATGATAAGGCTTTTCTAGTACATGTGCTTAGGAAGTAATATATGACAGTTATTCTTGAAAAGGCAATTACAAAGAAAAAATGCAGATTGTCATTTCTGAGACTAGGAAGTGTTATATCAGAAGAATTAAAATAAACATGCCTGAATATATAGGACCATAGAAGCAATGGAAGTTAGTTTTGGAAGGGAATTTAGGGATAATTTTATGCAATCTCTTCCCTTGAAGACTGAGGGATCTGAAGCCTAGAGGAGGAAATAGCTTACGGAGGAGCACAATCTAGTTCAGCCACAAGTCTTTTAATCCCTAGTCACTGTCACAGTGACAAATTTCTTTTTTTTTTTTTAAGATTTTATTTATTTATTTGACAGAGAGAGAGATCACAAGTAGGCAGAGAGGCAGGTAGAGAGACAGGAGGAAGCAGGCTCCCTGCCGCGCAGAGAGCCCCATGTGGGGCTCGATCCCAGGACCCTGAGATCATGACCTGAGCCCAAGGCAGAGGCTTAACCCACTGAGCCACCCAGGCGCCCCAGTGACAAATTTCTATCAGGCTTCTGAGGAATTATTTCCAGGTCCATAATAGTGAACATATGGCATAGACTGAGCACTCAATGAATGTTTTCTTAATTATTTACCTTGAGAGAGGGAGAGAGCAAAGGAGAGAGAAAGAGAGAGAGAGAGCACTGGGTGAGAAGGGGGAAGGGCACAGGGGTATGGAGAGAGTGGGGAAAGAGTTTCAAGCAGACTCTCCACTTAGCATGGAGCCTGATATAGGGCTTGATCTCAAGATCCTGAGATCATGACCTGAGCTTAAACCAAGACTTGGATGCTTAACTGACTGGACTGCCACCCAGATGCACCGGAATTTTTTTTTTTAATTGGACAACTGTATCTCTGTTCTGGTTATTGATGCCCCAGGGAATTAGAGAATCACCCTCCATGTGCAGTTTTTCCAGCACCTAATAAGGTTATTATATAAGGCACAATGACTTTAGAAAAATATAATTTAAATTTACCATGTATTAACATAATCATTATTTCATAAGAATGTACCAGGGATTATTAATCCATTACTGCAGATAATAGAACTAAGACTCAGTAAATTTGTATAACTTGTTCAAGGTCAAACAATCAGAGATATTGGAGTTTGAGCCTATTTTTGGTCCTTTGACTCCAGGTGTTATGTTTTCTTTGCTGTATCTTATGGTTTCTCCAGGATGTTTATAACATCCAGGAAAATAAAAACAAACCTGTGAGGGAAGAGGTAGGAAAGAAGACAAGGGAAGAGAAATACCAGAAATGGTGTGAAGCTCTTATAGAGAATGCTGCTGTCAAAAAGAGATCAGAGTCCACATAATAAAGGAAGGATTTGTGTTTTCCTTTGGGAGATCCATTTGGGGGCTCCAAGCCTATGTTGGCTCCAAAGAGGAGAAAGCAATGTTGTACAACTTGAAAGGAGGTGTTGACTTCTAAATGTGTTTGAAAGGCAGTTGGGTAGGAAAAGTACACATATGGGTATCAGGGTACCTGGATTTTAGTCCCAATTCTGCCATTACTTTCTTGTGCCCTTAGAAAAGGCCCTTCCTAGTTTGTGCCTCAGTTTTATCAGTTTATAATGAAGTGTGTTCAACTTCATGGTCCTCAAATATTTTTCTTCCTTTCCATCAATTCCCATTGGTAGAGGCTACCAATAATTTGAGAAATGCCTGAAATGACTCTGTAAACTGAGAATGTAACCCACTCTCTTGCCTGTAAAAAACACGGTTCCTTTTTCTTTCAAACAAAAACAACTTTTTATACATTCTTTATTAATCACATATAGTGATTATACATGTAAATGATTAGCTTACTAAGTTGGGTTATGGAATTATTCTCCCAGAATATTTTATAAGAGTAATTTGTGCCTTTATACCTTGGTTATATCCAATAGAAGTTTCATAGATGACAAAAAATTACAAGTGATTTCCAGTGTATGAATCATCGTTAATGATCACCACTGATCTTGAATTAGTAGATTTTGTCAGTAACTATCAATACACTCATGGGAATTGTTGGTTTATTTTACTGTTTTTTCTGAGATACTTTTAGGTCAGAGATTTTAAACTAGAATTGAAAGCTCTTGGGGTACTGAAAAAGTGGAGAAATTACAAATACTATTTTGCAACTAATGCTGCTTTATTATGCAAATGAACTCCAAATCTATCAACTAAATAATCAACCACTGGGTTAAGTTCAGAAGTTTTAGTGCTGGGGCGCCTGGGTGGCTCAGTGGGTTAAGCCTCTGCCTTCGGCTCAGGTCATGATCTCAGGGTCCTGGGATCGAGCCCCACATCAGGCTCTCTGCTCATCGGGGAGGGAGCCTGCTTCCTCCTCTCTCTCTGCCTGCCTCTCTGCTTACTCGTGATCTCTCTCTGTCAAATAAATCAAATAAAATCTTTAAAAAAAAAAAAAAAGAAGTTTTAGTGCCGAACTTAGTGTAGAAAAAAAGTACAGTTGTTTTCATTTGCATATTTGTTTCGGATATTCATGAATGAATAGAAATTGTAACATTTTATCCCTTACCTAGAGTGTTAGCTTGGTGTGGAAGGCATGCAGAGAATTTTAGGGGGCTTATGAAAACTCTAAAATAATGGGAAAATGAGTTTGTGAATATAGCTCTCTCCAGCTTCTCAAAGGGACTTTGAAAGGTGACAATACAGGTTAAAGAACCACCACTCTACATATCCCCCAATAACATGCCACAGTTCAGGTATTTCTTTGGTAAAATGGGAAGCTGATTTGGATTATAGCTCTAAAATTTTTAATAAACCCTTGGGACGCCTGGATGGCTCAGTTGGTTAAGCGGCTGCCTTCGGCTCAGGTCATGATCCTAGCGTCCTGGGATCAAGTCCCATATCGGGCTCCTTGCTCGACAGGGAGCCTGCTTCTCCCTCTGCCTCTTTCTACTTGTGCTCTTTCTCTCTCTGTCTCTCTCTCTGACAAATAAATAAACAAAATATTAAAAAAAATTTTTTTTAATAAACCCTTAACAAAATCAGGGTTAATAATAGACCACAACAACTATGTGATACCTCTTCTATACTTGAGTCTTAAAAAGTCAAATAAAAAAAATAAAATCCACTATAGTGCAGAACATTTTGATATAAATTAAAGACAACCTAAATAAATGAAGGTATATCATATTTGTGTGTTAGCATTTTAAGATATTCATTCTCCCCAAATTGATCTATAGAGTCAAGGCAATCTCAATTACAATTTCAGCAGACTTTTTGGGTAGAAATCAACAGGTTGATTCTAAATGCTATAGGAAGAAGCACAAGGCCTAGAATATCCATAGCAATATTAAACAATAAGTACAGAGTTGAAGGATTTACACGATTTTATGATTTACCATATAGTTATTATAATTAAAATAGTGTGATACTGTTCGCAGATAGACACATAGAACAATGGAACGGAGTAGAGCCTAGAACTAGACTCCCACTTATCCAGGCAAAGTTACCAAAAACAATCTGGTGAGAAAAAAAGAATCTCTTCAGTAAATTATACAACTGGATATTTATATTTATATGGAAAAAATTGAACCTCAACCCTTACCTTACATGAAACACAAAAATTAATTCAATATGGATCATATACCTAAATACAAACATTAAGAGAGGGATTTAAGGGAATGAAAACACTATGAATCTTCTCAAAATCACCACAAAATATTTTCCTACTTCTTTAAGATATTGTTTCCTAATTCTCTTTCATAATTAAGTAGTCTATACCCAATACTTAGAATACATTTCAGTTCAACCTGGGTGGCTCTGAGATAATCAAGCAATCAACTAAAAAAAGATTGAACTTCTACAATAAGTTAGGTATAAAATTTGGCAAACATACATTTTCTTATTACTCTGTTTATTATTGGACGTTCAGGGCAAATAGTTCACTTACCTTTGATGAACAAAGTTGTCTAGATTTAGCTCTATTGATTTTCTTTCTCCAAAAGAGATTTTTTGGTCTTTAATAAAATTTTGTTACAGAAATTAAAGTGTCTATATATTCTCCTACTTGCTTCTCTTCCTGCTGCCCATTCCCAAAAGTAAAAATAATAATAATAATAATAATAATAAAACATAATAACAAGAACAATGGTAATAGTGAACCATGCAACACAAAGTCATTTACCGGAGTCCGTAGAGAACTGTTCCATCAGGATGCAGTCGAATCATTCTATTTTTCACGGTAACCCCATGCACAAATGATTTCTTGTCATTCAGAAAATAGGTGTCTGGCACCCAGAGTTGGTCAGCTACCCTGTTGTCCAACGTGAGGTTTAGTGGGATTCCAGAATAAGAAAGTCTTTTGTCTTTCCAAGACTGCTGGAAATACATGGTGAGTGTATAATCCTGTGAAACAAATGAAACAAGAAATCAAAATTATCATCATCAAAGGCCTTTTGTCATGAAAGTGGTAGTCTGTGATATCGTATATTCTCAGAGACTCACTGTCCTGCTATCCCTGAAGTTACATGTGAATACACAGAATTTTGCACCTCCAATTATAGGCAACCAATAGGTTAGAAGTAACAGAGTAATAATTGAAGACATGCACGAGCGTTCACTCCAATGTAGGGTAAATCCATTGAGTCCAATTTTAAGGCTTGAAGTTAAGGTAATGATCATGGTCATAAAGGTCATAAAAGAAAGTTGTACTGAGAGAACCATGTTCACAAAAATCTACCTCTGGATATTATATTTATGGTACTTTTTTAGAGGGGAATGTTTGCTCAATAATAACTAAAAATTGATGTGCTTAAAAGGAGAGGGTGTTTTCTAAATTGCAAATGCCTTTTGAATGATTACTGCTGTTTGCCTTATAAATGTCATCAATTACCATTCTCTAGATCTTTCTAGCAAGTTACAAATTGTCTCCTGCTACTAAAAAGTAGTTTATAAAGCACGTTCGGATGGAGATATTTATTTGGCTTGAGCATTGATATCAGTGGTGGAACTGCTCAATTATTTCTCTTATCCCATTCCTGCTTTGTTTTAAGAACTGGTTTGAGTTCAGAACTGGGTTTGTACTTGACTTTGTTTCCTCACCTCCTATAAAAGGTAACATTAAGGACATCCCATCTGGTTTTTTTTCTTTTTTTCCCCACACAGATTTCCCCTGGCAGTAAGAGACAGGAATATTTGGTCTCAATAAGTAGATGAAGCTACTAGAGAGGAACCATAATAATTATCTTAAGAGTTTTAGTTGTCTGTTTTTATAGAGTTCTATTAATTCAAAGTGTAATTGTCCATTAAAAATGATACCAGTAAAATCATAGACTTTAAGATGTGAGTCCCAATGTAATAAAACCAGAAAATTCACTTTTTCTTTTCAAGGATATTTATCTGTCAACAGCGACTGTTAATGCTTTAGCAGCAGTTAAGAAAACACTGGATAACTCCTGCACATCATCTGTGTACTACCATCGTTGTATAGACCACTAATCACATCATGGCTTACATCTGGGCACACCGTACTTTATTTAGAACATTTTATGGATCTATATGCATTTCTGAAAACTTCAAAATATAAGACAATATTCATTCTGGATAATGAGTTCCAGTATCCTTTAACCATTACAGTCAAGAACACACTGTTTACTCAGAAGGCATTGTGCAATAATTCAAAGCCGTCCTTTCTTGTTCATTAGCTCTTCACTATCAATCACACAATATTAATCACACACACCTTAAAGGTCTAAAAGCTCCTTCCACTTTACCTGGATTTAACCAAAAAGAAAATGCACAGGATTCTATACAATTCCCTTGTCCCCTGCAACTATTCTCATTTGCATCGTCTTCAATTTCTTAACATAACATCTTTTTGGAAGAAAAATGAACTGGGCAGACTCTCGGCCTTTGAGTTCAAAATACGTTGATTCTAAGATCTACCACATGGAGAGCTATGTAATCATGAGTAACTTAATCCCCTGTATCTCAGATGCCTCATTTAAAAAATAAAAATAATAGCATTTACTGGCTTATTATGAACATTACTTGGGAAAATTATGGTGAAGCCACGTTAGAAACTGTAACATGCTAAACAAATATATTATCCTCAAAATTGTTGTTATTTAAGGATTAATATCACACTTCCAAATTACTTTGAGTGTGCACATTCATTTTCATAAGCATTTCTATTTTAAAAGAGGTGGTTATGAAAAAAAGACCTTGAAGGCAGAAGGACCCCACTGACCATGAAAATAATCATTTGTCTGTGATCCATTGCAAGTCTTGGCGTACAGTTCTTATTTGTAATTCAACCAAAGTAGGAAAATTAATAACTAGCCAAAGACAAGTTAATGTAGACTTTGCCATTGTGATGAGCACAGTCAGCAACAGATTACATTGTTTCAGTATTCATGTCCAATGGTCATTAGCTTCCAGATCTTCACAAGTGGGACAAGGGATTTCCTCACCACGAGACCATGGGGCAAAATCCTTATTCCACTTTTTCTTCAAAAGAGTTTTAATGTGTGTTGGAGAATGGCCTATTCTTATAAAGTAAAAGGGTTGTAATGGCGAAACAGTACTCTTAATACCATAATGAAAACACGAGTTTGTGGTAAGTAAATAATGAAGAGTCAAAAGGAGAAAAGAGCATAAACATGAGTAATCTCTGCATAGATTTAAGTAAGTGTGTGTGTCTGCATGCATGTGCGTGCATGTGCGTAGACCTCTTCCCTTCTCTGGAAACTGTTTTGTTTCCTGCAGGGTGAGAACTATATACATGCAGTGAGATCTTTGCTCTACACAACTCCCACTCTGTTTTCACTAAATATCGACTAAAAATCGCATCATCTTCTAAATTAAAGCAGTAATTTACCTTATTTGCAAGAAGAAGTAATTCTGTGAAAAAGTATTTCTGCTTGTGTGTTACATTTGGAAGTGGGTGACGTAGCACGAGTACTCTTCAGAGCTTTTCTTATGTATTGCTAGCATCATCCTAATCTATGACCTCATTCCATGATAAATGGAAATCTAGACATATGAGATTGATAACCTTAATGAAAACTTTTTGAAGATAATGAAAGTAATGATGATAATGATGAACATTATGGAAACACTTAAAATACAGCCGTATCTCCTTGTGTACCATTTGTATTATAGTGCACACATAACAATAATCTCTTTCTCCTGGAGAATGCTCTGTCCTCTGTGGTTTTCATAGCTAGTCACATCTATTATCACATTTTGTTCTCACAACCTTGTGAGATGGGCAAATTCTCTCTGAGAGAATTTATTATTTACATATTTGAGAAGCTATTTACTGTCTTTTAAATAAATAATTCAACTGCATCTTAATAGAAATATTAACAGGGACATCTGGCTATAATAAAATCTATGACTCGTTTTGGTGTATTACATTTTTAGATGGAAAAGAAAGCCTTAAAGATGCTGTATTTTGTCCTCTCATACAACAGATTTTCTATTAATACTTCATTAGTCCAAAGTGCAAGCACTCAAGGAAGGATGGGAAATTTTTCAGAAAGATATTAAAGGTAGAGATACTGTGAACAAGAACACTAAAATGAATTTTATTCCAGATGTGCTTACAATTGTTCAGCCAGCTTTCTCAATTATGTAAGCTACTCTGCGAGAGGAAGAGCGACATATTTAGAAACTATGGACCATAGGGGATTCTCTGACACTGACGCAAATTAATGAGATTAACGGGTGCGAGTTGGCTAATGAAATTGGTCAGGCTAATTCAGGCATGAGAGACTTTGATTCACTGAAGAAAAAGCAAGAGAGAGGATACCAAATCAGAAGTGCTCAATTATACTCCAAAAAGATGTATTTTTTAAAATCTAAAAATGTTAGGGGAATAAGAAAATATTTATTACAAATAAAAATAATTCTTGTGGAGAATAAAGGTCAAATCAGTGGTTTTAAACCCTGGGCGATTTTGCCCGCAGAGGACATTTAGCAATGTCTAGAGACAGTTTTGGTTGTCACAACTGGGAGGAATGGTGTGTGCTACTGGCATCTGTGGGTAGAGGTCATGGTTGCTCCCAATGTAATGCATGACACAGCACAGCTCCCACAACAAAGAATCACCTGGCTCAAAATGTCAATGGTGCCAAAGCCAAGAAACACTGTCTTAGATGAAAATACCTTTCCTTTCAGTATTAGTAAAATACTTCAAAATCCTTTATCACAAAAAAAATGTATATTAACATGTCTACCTGAGCTTTTAACATATTCTGCAAAACTTTTGTGCTAGCGAATTCTGGCATTAGATGGTTTATAATTTGCCACTTTATCATAAGAAATCATTTGGTAAAAATCCATTACCTAGCACTGGAATAGGGAGAAAGAGTTACGTGTTTTATTGAGGTATGCATCTTACCAGAATGAGCTCTGAGACTTTATAGTGGGTTGGAAAAGTGAGTCTTTTATAAGCTCCATCCATGATCAGCACACTTCTTAGGCTAACTTGTCAGGGAGGAGACAAAATATTGCTTTAAGATTAAAGCAATCTGGTAATATTGCATCTACTCAGAATAGTCATATCCCTTCTGGTAATATTGCATCCACTCAGAATAGTCATATCCCTTCTTTTCAAAGTATTCTTAAAAAGGGAATGTGTGTGTGTGTGTGTGTGTGTGTGTGTGTGTGTGTATTAAAGAATCAGTGTTCCTACACACATTTTTATTTTATCTTTCATAAATTTGAATAAACATTATAAAGCATTCCAACCACAGATCCTGTTCCCTGTCAAATATTCATGCCGGGTTTAGTTTTCCCCAAGAGCTGATTGTAGTAGAGCTGTGCATCCTTGCCTGCCAGGCCTGGGTCTCTTCTGTGAGGGAAACTGTCCTGCTGACAACCCCTGATGATTGAACAAGGCCACATTCTATACCTCATGATCCTGCCCTCCTCCCACCTTGGGAACAGAGTAGCCACCTGATTTAAAAGCAGCTGATTCACAGGCAGGATATAAACCTGTGCCTGGTTCAAAAAGAAGAGTTGACCCAATCAGAGCCCTGTCCCAGAAATTAGCTCTTGCATAAAGAGTCTGAGACAGGAGCTGTAAGACTAAATGTAGAAGTCATGACCTAGAACTACGATACACTGCTATTACGCGGTTGTGAGAGAGGAGGGACTATGAATAAAAAGAGGAAGCCAGCCTGCACAGAAAGAAAGAAAACAGAGAAAGATGAAAAAAATCGCCAGCAGACGAAGAGTCTGACATTGTTAGAGAATGAATGACTGAGTTCAGGAAGGCTTTACTTATTTCTAGTTCACATGAGGTGTGGACATGTGGACATGTTTCATACTTCTACTTCCTAGGAGCTCTCTTCGTGTCATTACAATAAATTCCACTTTGCACTGAGTTATTTCCGTTTTTATGTTCGCTGACTAGAAAAAGCCATAATAATGATGCTGATCAACATCCATATCAGAATCTCATTAAGAACAAATTGCACATATTAAGGAAACCCAACAAAACCTCAATCATCTGGCCCATCTTTCTGATTGCGAAAAAGGGAGCTATTATAAGAAACCTGAAACCCAGAGATGTTAAATAGCTGAAAAACAGAAGGGAGACACATTTGGCTTTGTTTATTAACCAGAAGAGCAAAGAGAAGGGAAAGGTACTTTACTTCTCTCAAGACAATCCCCTACCCAACTCAATGACAATTATGAAGAAAATCCACCTGGAGATCAGTGTGTATACTGGCAATAAGTAGTATGGCTCATAAGGTTAGGAAGAAAAACCCCACACATCTTGCATCTCATGCAAAGTTTAGTGGAAAATGGCCTGATAAATAAACCAATTTAAGTTGTAATTGAAATGAACCACACAACATCTGTTTCTAATGCAACCTCCTGTTTAAATGAATGTTTTGCTATCAGTGTCACTGTTAAGTACATTCTGCAACGGAAATTCATCATTGTATCTCCAGATTTGTTGTTGATTTCTAATTTTTTATATCTTGTTAACATCATCTATTCTTATGTTAACTATTAATACATGTTTGTTGTGCTTACTCCTTAGCTTTGTTTTGTTATAATAGCTTTAGAATACATGCATTCTTAATCTCAGGAAACAAACTGAGGGCTGCTGGAGGGGAGGAGGGGCGTATGTGGTATCTGGGTGATGGAAATTGGGGAGGGTGTATTTTGTAAAGAGCACTGGCTATTCTATAAGACTGATGAATCATAGACGTGGACCCCTGAAATATATTATATGTAACATTACATTGTAATAACATTACATGTTAATTAGTTGAATTTAAATCAAACAAATACATAGATAAAATACATGCATTCTCATTGTTTCCAAAGCCCATGTTCTCATTCATGATTTGTTTTTTTTTGCCAACTGCACCCTCATGCTATGCCTCAGAGAACATAGTCTTCTTTACCTTTGTCTCATCCTAAATAGCCCCATTTTGTTTATCCATCTGTGTAGTCAGACTTTTATCAGTCTTGTGCTCTGTTCTGAACAATTCTGGAATTCATCGGCCTCGTGGGAGAACAGAAACAGTGAGAGTTATGGGCCTATACCAAAACAGAGGCCCCTCAGAAGATCACACGGACACACTGTGACACATAAACATGTAAGTACACGGCTGTGACAACTGGAGAAAGCGCTTGGGTTCTGAAGCGATGGACCGCATAACACCGTTTGAGATAGACTGTACAATGTAAGAATTCTGCCATTCTGCCCGCCTGTACTCTCTCTATCTCTCTGACAAATAAATAAATAAAATCTAAAAACTTGAAAAAAAAAAGAATTTCAGCATTTGTAATCTCATAGCTACTGGAGAAGCTATAAAGATTTATTGCCTTTAAAAATATAAAAGCATTTTTTGAAAACTTGTGGGGATGCCTGGGTGGCTCACATTTTAAGCATCTGCCCTTGGCTCAGGTCATGATCCCGGGGTCCTGGGATCAAGCCCCACGTTGGGCTCCCTGCTCAGTGCAGAGCCTGCTTCTCCCTCTCCCTCTGCCATTCCCTCCACTTGTGCTCTCTGGTTCTGTCTATCTCTCTGTCAAATAAATAAACAGATAAAATCTTAAAAAAATGCAAAAGCATTTTTTTCTATACAAAAACATCCAATGTCTTAAAATGGATATGATAAAATTAATGTTTCATACAGTGATAGTTCAAATGTCTTATGTTCTAAAATCTGAATCATCAGAGGCTCAAATAATTAGAGTTGTTTCTCTAGTAAGATATATTGAAATGTTGGACCTGGAGTGGGAGAAATTTTCTAGAAACTTCTGGGTTAAAAAGATCTTAGGCTATTAGAATGACTGATCCATGGTGTCGACATTGCATGACTGTTTACTATATGCAAAGAATTGTAATGGGGCACCTGGGTGGCTCAGTGGGTTAAAGCCTCTGCCTTTCACTCAGGTCATGATCCCAGGGTCCTAGATCGAGCCCCACATCAGGTTCTCTGCTCAGCAGGGAGCCTGCTTCCTACTCTCTCTCTCTGCCTGCCTCTCTGTCTACTTGTAATCTAATAAATAAATAAAATCTTAAAAAAAAAAAAGAATTGTATTATGCCAGTTGCTGAGGAGAAAAAGTGGAATGATACATTTTTCTTGCCTGCCTCAAGGAACTCACATGTCAGTGGGTGAACTCAGCACTGCCTAGTCCCAAGCCACCCTGCTGTCCTTTGCAGTCATCACAGTTCACCCATCACCTGTATAAAGCAGCTCTCTGCACCAAATTCCCTCCACTTCAAATACTCCGAGAACTCGGAATAGTTCCACTTGTTTTCATTGGCATCTGCCTACTCAAGGAGACAAGCTTATTGAGTAGGAGGATATCAGTTTAACAAGCTCTGGCATTAACCTAGGGAATAGAGAGCTAAGTCAGAGTTGACTTAAAACAGCACGGAAAGGGAGGTGGAGAAGAGGAAAAACGTATGAAGCAGTGAAGTTAGAAGACAGCATCAGGGAGGACCCCTGGGTTTCTGACGGAAGTGAGTAGATAGATAATTTTAAGAATGGAGGATCTGGGGCTGAGGACGACTAATGTATTTTGGGCTGGTTTGTGTTGTGGGTGTCAGTGGCATTTGCACATAGAGGTGCCAAGTATGTAGTTATGGGCCAGGATATAGGAAGACAGGGCTCAGAGAGAAACAAAGCCGTGTGAATCATGAGTGATAGATGAAGTCATGGGAATGAACTGGTTCGCCATGGAGACAGTGTAAGGTGGGAAGACAGAACCCCTAGGAAATTTAATTCTGCAATTAGTCACTCACTCCTTTGAGCCCCCACAACTCTGCTTCCACTTTGATTGGAGTACTTGCAATCGTTTCCCAGTCCCACAGATTTTGAGCTCCCCAAGGGCAAAGGATTTTTATTTTATTTTTTTTTTAATTTTTAGGTCCTCGCATAGCGTGCAGTGGATAGCTGTGCTCTAATATGTTAGCCGAATGTGAATTAAGTAGTGCTCTGTGTTTGTGGTACTGGATATCAGTACTAAGTACATTATTGCAAACTCATCTTATTACATTCCAATTTTCTGAAAAACTTATTATCCTTAGATAATGTATGTAGGGACTTTCAGTGAACTAAAATAATTACTAATCCAGAGTTTTTTCTCTAACTAATTAAGATTAATGGGTTTATAATTCCCACTAACATAGGTAACTGATCAATTTCTGGGAAATGAGAAACGCATATGGAGTTTAAAGAAAATTTGCTCTTTAAGAGTGGATTAACAGTGACTATCTATAAAATGCTAATAAACATTTTCAAATAGGTCAAATGAGATTTCATTGATAGTTATAGTAATAACTTGGCAGTTTTGGAAGTATAAGGCTATTTATGCCAAAGCTTTAAAAATGGACTGTATTCAGTGCAACTTGTGATCTCATTTACAAATTAGTCAATATTCAAAGTTATCAGTAAAATGTAAGATTGGCAATTAATTCATCAGGAGGATAATTCATAAACATTACTGACATTTAAAAATCGCTTAACTAATTACATATGTATGGCACAATAGGTTTTTTTCAAAGTTCCTTAGTTCCAGAAATTCCTAGAAAATTCATGTTTCCATTTTCTCTAATATTTAAGTAAGAGCAGAAATAAAATCAGATGCATGAAAGATCTAGTGGAACATTCAGAATGCGGCAGTTTTGGCTGGCCATCCTGAGTTGAACAATGAATATATGATCAGAATGGTACCATTAGGTGGTATGCATGACAATTCTAGAAAACTAAGGTATGGCATGATCTAAGTTGGGAAAAAATATGAGAATCAGAAAACCAAGATTCTATTAAAACACATGCTACTTAGAAGAAATGGAAAAAACTTTGTGATCATTTTCTAGCCCAGGAAGCCAGTCTTCTCTTGTGAACTATGATCTTGTAATGTGAACAGAGCTTAAAAGAGAGGAGTCAGTAATAAGATTCTATTATGTTTTGTTGGAGGAGAATGAGATCTTAGAAACTCTTAAAATTAATAGGGTGGAAAGAAGAAATTGTTATAGGATACAGAGATATCTCTCTCAAGAGCCAAGTATTTCTAATATCTCTTAGAGCTGTCTCTTACCCTTCTAGGAAGGAATCCTTTGGAAATCTCGGGAGCTTTATTTTCAGACTTTCTAACAGGAAGATGGATTTCCATCAAATTATCCATTAAAATTATCACCCTAAAAGACTATGGGTCATGTCTCTTGGGAGTCCCTGGGGAACTCTAAAAAGACAATGGGTAGCCAAATTCTATTTATATTATATTTATCATGTTTGCTCTCTTACTCTATCCTCTCTTTTCTGTACCATCTTGCTTTGTTTAGTTCTAATTTTCCATTCAAAGACAATCACTATCAACATTTGGTGGCTGCTTTTTCTATCTGTTTTAAAAATAAAAGATCATTTTACATATACTGCCTTTTTGTCATGAAAATTAGTACCTTTTCTCCACAGCTATTTATTTATTAATTTGTCCATTTGTTTATTGTTTATCAAGTTCTCTTCCTCCATCCTACTTTGTTTCACTAACCAATTGGCAGCTTGGTGAGTAGCCTTTTATATGTTTGTTCATACTCATACAATTATCTAGGAGCATATATATATATAGATGTGACTTTTATTGTTTAAAAAATAGCATTATATTATTCATTTTTATGAATCTGTCTTTTCTTTTTTATTTAAGATTTTATTTATTCATTTGAGAGAGAGGTAGTGAGAGAGTGCACGAGCACGGAGGAGAGAGAGAAGCTGGTTCACAGGTGACTCTGGGCTTGATCTCAGGACCCCAGGATCATGACCTGAGCTGAAGGCAGGTGCTAAACTGATTGAGCCACCCAGGCGCTCCAGATCTTTCTTTTCTTAATGACAGCACAGAAATTCTTCCAAATCAGTGGATAGAGATATAACTTATTCCATTTAGTGGATACACAGTGTACTATAGTATAGAAATTAATCATTACTCTATTAATGGTTATTGAGGTTATTTCAGGTTTTTTTTTTTTACAACTAAAAATAATACTGTACTAAAACTCTTTTTGATAGATGGATATATCACAAGTACTGGTATTTCAGACTCTTTTGCCTTACATGCTTTAGAGCTTGATATGACAACTTGCTAAAGTAAATAAAAATAAAACTATAGGCTAATGATGTACTATATATTGGCTAACTGAACATAATAAAAAATAAAATAAAACTACAGCATTCTTCTTTAGTACTACAATTTTCTAAATATTGAACTAAATTCAAATTTATAAAAAGTATTAACTAAGTCAAGCCTTAAACTCAAGTTTATAGAACCAAAAAGCTACATCAATTTCCATACTGGCCATCTCCAGTGGCTCAAACTCATTGAGAATCTGTTCAAACTTCTGTTGGTCTTTGGCTGGATCTGGCTAAAAAGTGACTTGGCAGACACTGCTGCAGAGAAGGACCTTGGCAATGTTATATCATTTACTGAGAAAAACAAAACAAAGCAAACCTCTAAACTCCAGGAATTTCTTTGGCAGTATAGAAAAAGTGGTTTGTGAATTCTAAAGCTAATAATTCTGATGAACTTCATATTCCTCTGATATGGTTTCACAGTTGTCAGTTATACCAAACTAAATAGACTTGCATTAAGGATATAGACTGGACCCAACTAGGAATAAAACCGCCATGCTAATAAACCGATCCATCAACTAAGTCTTTGACAAAAATAGAACTAGGACAGTTGGAATTTAGTTGAGGATTTATTTCTCACTGATCCGATGATCTTAGAGCAAATTTGAAATTCAATCTCCTTATCTGTGTGATGGGCAGAAAAACTATCAAGTCTGTTGGAATGATGAATTAAAAAATGTATGTAATAGTCCTAGAAAACTGTAAAGACTAGTTGATTAAAGAAGAAAAAAACAAGCAGCTTAAAGCATGTCACAAGACAATGCAATTCCTAATACATATTCTCTTTTTCTTTTTTCTTAAGATTTTTATTTATTTATTTGACAGAGAGAGCGAGAGAACACAAGCAGGGCGGACAGTGGGGAGAAGAAGGGAGAAACGGATTTGCTGATGAGCACGGAGCCTGATGTGAGGCTCGATCCCAGGACCCTGGGCTCATGACCTCAGCCGAAAGCAGATGCCTAACCCTCTGAGTCACCCAGGTGCCCCTCTAATACATATTTTCATTCTCTTTAGCTAAGTTATTAATTTCCCCCCTAAATATTTAATAATATGTGTTGCTTATTACTGAATGTTTAGCTGCATGACCAGTACTTAGTAGGGGCTTTCTGTATGTTATATTGTTTAAACCTCACCTCCTTATGCAATTGGAATTAATATTCCCTTTTTTAAATGATACTCTCAGTTTATGTGATGCCCAAAGTGACTCTGCTCAGAAACATCAGAGTTGTAGTCTGAACCCATATCTGACTTTAAGTTCCTAGTTCTTTCCACTCAAAAACAAGCAATGGCTAAGTATGTATCATAAGCACAAAAGGTTTTTCTCCTGGGACATGGCTTTTATCTCTTGACTAAGGCTGACTTCCGACTTGCTTTTTTATGGATGCCGATTAATCATTAACAGTCAGTTCTAATGTAGACTTTTCAGTCCTCTCTGATGTTTTATCCATGACCTTGCCTTCATCAGCTGTTGCCGGTAATGAACACCATGGCCATGCTCTTATCTGTGTGCAGTTGACATCCCCATGGAATGCTAAATACAATCAATTGTTCATCACTGCCCTGGTTCTTCAGATGTTAGCTCAGAGAAAGACAATATTTTTGTTCTCTAACAATCCTCAAGGAGTATAGGAAGTAGAATAATTTTCTTTTGGTCGGATTGTTTTCACATTCAAAAGCCTGCCAAATTTAAAAACTTCCAAGTAAAAGCCTTCTTCATCATTAGCTATGGTAGCAACTATGTTTTCCTTGCTGGCAATTATTTCTAAGTAACCATAAGATGAAAGGCAAACATGGCAAGTTCCTAGAGGTTAAGGATCTCTTAATTTAGGCTGTGCATGCATGATAACACTCTAGGAGAAGAGAGGGAACATACAGTTGTTGAGAGTAGGAGCTACTATGCGTTATTTCTGTGCCTCTATCACCAAGATCATAGAATGCCCCAAACAGAATCATGCCCACCCACACTTAAAATCTAGTCTTCTGTCCACCCCCATTTTCAGTGGGGGGATGATCCTTAATAATCATCCACCCTGTTGATCAAATCAGAAACTAGAAATCTTTCTTGACTTTTTTCTCCGTCTCACCCCATACTAAATAAGACAATAAAACCTGGCATTTCTATTTCATAAAAATATCTCTTTATTCCATTTAGTTGCTATATCTAGTTTGGCCTTTATCATTTCTCACCTGATTAACTGCAAGAGGTTCCTAACTAGTCCTCTGCTTTTCATCTTTTTCTTCCTTAACACCTTTGACAAATGGCAGGTAAAGTGGTATTTCCATTTTTTAAATTGCAGTTATGATTCTGTTGCTCCCAAGGTTAAAGTTCAACAGCCCCTCCATGTTATGAAGATAAAAATACAAATTGCCTAAGGGCAAACGGTGTGCTTCCTCTGTTCTATCTCTTTAGCTGCATTTCGGTACTTGATTCCTTTTCCACTCTGTCATCTGGCCTAGCCGGTCTTCTCTCAGTTCCTCACACACACAGTATTTTCTCTTGTTGTGAAGTTGCCTTGGCCGAGAATATTCACACTTCTTTTGCTTGCCCCTGGCTACTCCCTACTGACACAAGACAAATGCATCATTTTATCTGAGTTAGAAGCCAGAAAATCTGGGTTTGGTCTCTCCTATGGCTCCCCTCAGGACCATCTCTTCATAGCCTGCCTTTCTCTGCAAGGAAAGCTCGCTGGGTGCTCTTCTATTTCCTGCACTGGACTGTAAGCTCCATGAGGACGTATCCATCTTGCTATTTCCAGCGCCAAGGACAGGGTCTGCAGTCAAGGGGGTGTCCGACAACTTTTTGTTGCATGAATCAATAAATGGTAGAGGAAAGGTAAACCCAGAGGCATAGAGCCCTGTTAAAATGGTTAGCAGAGGTGAAATACACTAGGCCTCTGAGTGGGGGCAAAGTAGGAGTTACTACAGAGGAGTAGAGACAAAACATTGAAAGAGAGGGAATGGACTTAAATTGGCTGCTGCGAATACGAGAAATGAAGAAAATAAGACAAGAAATAGAGGAGTACCAGAATTGAGGGAAAAGTTGATATATTTGTGCTGGGTATTAACTCAAAGAGCTAGAAGTGGAGGTATAAGTATTGTAGCTGATAACAAGGCAGCAGATTGGATATCAGGGGCACAGATAAATGTGTCCTCATCAACTCTGTTATAGGATTAAATGAGATTATCAAAGTGAATTTATAGATAGAGGCAAAACAAGGGCTTAGGACAGAAGCTTGGTGCCTATCAGTTGTTCTTTTTCCCACTGGCTAACAGCCAGGATGCTCCTTCAGTGTGTGAATACAGGGCAATTGATCCATCATCACTCAGGGAAGAGACAGACAATTAAAGACTAGGAATAGTCCAAATATCAAAATGTATGGAGAAACCCCCAAACCCATGTTAACAAAATTCCAATATTTAGCTGAGAAACCCATTTTCTTATGTAAAGTAGAAGATGCCAAGGACAAATAAGACTCACTTTTTAAACTATTATTATTTTGTTTATTTTTGGTATGCCTTATCCACCCTCTAAGGGGGGTGTACGTTTCAAAGTTAAGCATCAGCAGCAAAGACAGCCCAGAAAAAGAAATCACCTTGAATAATTTACCACCCAGCCAATCAAATTTCTAATTATATTGTGGAGTCACACTCCAACACATTCCTTTTAAGCATATTTAACAGGTATTAATTTAGTCATATTCAAAGCTCTACATTGTCACTAAATTTTCCTAGATATATTATTTTTTAAAAAAATTCACATGAGAACTTGGTTTGCTAATGAGAATGAATCTAAGGATCTGGAGAAGTGGGTTTTAGAACTGTGGATAATCTTTGGCCAATCAAATTCTCAGACAGTGATCAATTTCATCCAATAAAATGAGGAGATGGCCGAGATCAATGATTCTCACACTTAGTGTATATAATTATTATCAGGACTACTTGGACTACTGAATGTGATTCTAAGTAGCACAATCCTGAAATTTATATTTTTGGTTGGGATATTTCCAAGGACATTATTATGCTATTAATTCTCAAAATATAATTTGAGAAATGGTGACCTAGGTACTCCCAAAATGTTCTTCACAATCCTTAATGAGCCACAGCTATGCTTTCATTAGTCCTATAAAATCTGTTCCTGTCTCTATTTATAATGGAGTTCCTTATTTTATCAATTTCTTTTTGTGTTCTCTTTCTGAAGCAAAAGAAATGTAAACCTGGAAACTTCTCCTAGTGTTGTTCTATACGAAACACAGAAACACATTTTCTGAAATAACAAAAGAGGAAAAGGGAGAGAAAGAGAAAGAGTAAAAGAGAGGGTTTTACTATTTACTTTTAGGTACTGTGTATTTTCCTGTCCTTCTACTTCAATACTTGTAGCTTAACACATTTGTTTTTAAAACATGTGCTGAAAATTGAAACGCTAGCTCAGATGTGAGTGGAAATAAAGGATCAGCAAGTAGTATGGCCACTAAAGTAATATCCGCAAACATAATGCAGATTTTATTTTTGAAGAGCAGCTTGAGTTCTTCCCAATTCTTCATACCTCATCTGTAGCCATTTCCCCATCCTGAATATAGAAGAGACTGAAGGACAAGGGAGGTCTTGTATAAAAATGTCACAGAGAGCCTGAGGAAGAAAAAAAAAAAGCAACTATGCTGATGTATTTTTTCATCTGCATGGAGCAATGTGTATTTTGGTACAGTGTTAAAAATCCTCAAGCGATTTCTCTCATGTCACAAGTTTAAGGAGTTATCTATGAATGAGTCAGCCTGAGAGTTGCCATGGTAACATTCTCATCCCTTTGGAGTCCATCCTCTTCTAATGATGCCGCAGAAATACCTTAGTTTCAGGAGGATCTGAAATTCCTACTACATTTAAATATTCATTATGTTATATATGCATTCCCTGCTTTTGCAAGATTACCTGACTAGAAATCATTTTTAGATTTCTATAAATAGACCTGTTACGTCATGCTCCCTTCTTCCACAAGATGAAAGACAAGTCCATAAAAATCCTTCCTGTGCTCATAGCACAATCAGTCTCTCTCTCTCTCCCCCCCTTCCTGGGTATAAATGTGTGCACGTATGTGTGTAATTGGTGTCCTTCATATTTGAAATATTTGAAGAGGACACTCTGGACAGCAATCATAAGCCCCAATTTTCAAGAGAGTGGTTGAAAATATTTGCAGGCTTGCCACACTGCAACTGCGCATGAATGTAAATGATGCTTTCATTTAGAGTGTTGTCACTATGGGCAACATTGGTGTGGTTTTCTGATTTATATTCCAGAAACGATCTATTTGACAGAATAAAATTGCTTATAGTTGCTATACCTACAAACAGAGAATTCCAGACTTTTTTTTGACAAGCAAGGTTCTCAATAATCTCTCTCAATGTGCTTTTCCAACATCTTTTCCTTCTTGACTACCTGCCTACTCAGGCATATCCTGCTGCAGACACAAATAGCTACTCATTATTTCCTTAACTTTCTTGTATTTTCCCTTACTTCAGTCTTTGGTTACACTTTTTTTTCTTCTTGAAATGAAAATCCCACTTACCTACATGATCAAAGACATTCCCAGTCCCCACACCATTCTAAGTTAATCTCCCCAGCCCCCTACTCTGCTCTTTGTTACTTTCTTAATGCCTCTACTACATTCCACTTACTGTGGTCATGATCTGCCTCCTCACTCTATGCTTTTGAGGTTGTAGCCCATCCTTTATTCATCTTCATGTGTTCACAATATTCAGTGTATAGACATCAATAAATTTTCATTAGACTTAAATATGTTGACATGAACTGAATAAAACATTTTTACTATGGCTCAGGAAAATAGCCAACTGAAAACCTCTGGATCCTGGTTGTTGATGGTATCATACAGCAGTCAAATTACACCTAGACTGGTATTCCTTGTAATATGCTGTTTATGAGTAACCTGCTTCTGAATTAAGTATAATATGCTGTTGGCTATGATGGTTTCTCTAAAATTCACTGCTGAGCTGCACTTTTAGAAACTGTCATCATATGGTAGGGCTGTCCACAATCACCACTGCTATTCAACATAGTACTAGGAGTCCTAGCCTCAGCAATCAGACAACAGAAAGAAATAAAAGGCATCCAAATTGGCAAAGAAGAAGACAAACTCTCACTCTGCAGATGATATGATACTTTATGTGGAAAATCCAAAAGACTCCACTCCAAAACTGCTAGAACTCATACAGGAATTCAGTAAAGTGTGAGGATATAAAATCAATGCACAGAAATCAGTTGCATTTCTATACATCAACAACAAGACAGAAGAAAGAGAAATTAAGGACTTGATCTCATTTACAATTGGACCCCAAACCTTAAGTTACCTAGGAATAAACCTAACCAAAGAGGCAAAGAATCTGTACTCAGAAAACTATAAAGTACTCATGAAAGAAATTACAGAAGACACCAAAAAATAGAAAAACATTCCATGCTCATGGATTGGAAGAACAAATATTGTGAAAATGTCTATGCTACCTTGTTCAATCTACACATTTAATGCAATCCCTATCAAAATACCATCAACTTTTTTCAAAGAAATGGAACAAATAATCCTAAAATTTATATGGAACCAGAAAAGACCCTGAATAGCCAGAGGAATATTGAAAAAGAAAACCAAAATTGGTGGCATCACAATTCCAGATTTTAAGTCCTATTACAAGCTGTCATCATCAAGACAGTATGATACTGGCATAAAAACAGACACATAGATCAATTAAACAGAATAGAGAGTCCAGAAATGGGCCCTCAACTGTATGATCAACTAATTTTTGACAAAGCAGGAAACAATGTCCAATGGAAAAAAGATAGTCTCTTCAACAAATGGTTTGGAGAAAATTGGACAGCCACATGCAGAAGAATGAAACTGGACTATTTCCTTACACCACACAAAAAGAGACCCAAAATGGATGAAAGACCTCAATGTGAGGCAGGAATTTTGAATCAGTAACTTCTTGGATCTCAGCTGTAGCAACTTCCTAGACACATCACCAAAGGCAAGGGAAGCACAGGCAAAAATGAACTATTGGGACTTCATCAAGATCAAAAGCTTTTGCACAGCAAAGGAAACAGTCAACAAAACCAAAAATCAATCAACAGAATGGGAGAAGATATTTGTAAATGACATATCAGAAAAAGGGTTAGTATCCAAAATCTATAAAGAACTTATCAAACTCAACACCCAAAGAACAAATAATCCAATCAAGAAATGGGCAGAAGACATGAACAGATATTTCTGCAAAGAAGACATCCAAATGGTCAACAGACACATGAAAAAGTGCTCCACATCACACGGCATCAGGGAAATACAAATCAAAATCACAATGAGTTACCAATGTACACCAGTCAGAAAGTCTAAAATTAACCAGTCAGGAAACGACAGGTGTTGGTGAGGATTCAGAGAAAAGGGAACCCTCCTACGCTATTGGTGGGAATGCAAGCTGGTGAAGCCACTCTGGAAAACAGCATGGAGGTTCCTTAAAAAGTTGAAAATAGAGCTACCCTATGACCCAGCAATTGCACTACTGGGTATTTACTGTAAAGATACAAATGTAGTGATCCAAAGGGGCATGTGCACCCGAATGTTTACAGCAGCAATGTCCACGATAGCCAAACTATGGGAAGAGTCTAGATGTCCATCAACAGATGTGGATAAAGATGTAGGATGTGTGTGTGTGTGTGTGTGTGTGTGTGTGTGTGTAATGGAATACTATTGAGCCATCAAAAAAACCCCCACGAAATCTCGCTATCTGCAATGATGTAGCTGGAACTAGAGGTTATTATGCCAAGCGAAATAAGTCAATCGGAGAAAGACAATTATCATATGTTTTTTCTCATATGAGGAATTTGAGAGGCAAGGCAGCAGGTTGTGGGGGAAGGGAGGGAAAAATGAAACAAGATGAGACCAAGGAGGAGACAAACCATTAAGAGACTCTTGATCTCAGGAAACAAACAGGATAACTGGGGTAATCCCTGGAGAGGGATAGAGTTGGCTGAGTTATGGACACTGGGGAGGGAATGTGTTATGGTGATGCTTTGAATTGTGTAAGACTGACAATTCACAGACCTGTACCCCTGAAACAAATAATACATTATATGTTAAGTAAAAAAAAAAGAAAACAGAAAAAAAAAAAAAAAGGAAATGCCTAGAGCCATCAGAAGCTAGAAGAGACACAGAAAAATTTTCCCCCAGAACTTTCAGAGGGAGCATAGCCCTGTTCACACCTTGATTTCAAACCTCTGGCCTCCACAACGGAGAAGGAAAAAAATTCTCTTGCTTTAAGCCACCTGATTTGTGCTAATGTATTATTGCAGGCGTAGGAAACAAACACACCTCCTAAAGTTGTTCTCTTGAGTTTGGTATATTTTTTGGATATTCACTTACATAGTCACTCAGTCAGCCTTATGAGTAATATTTGAGTACTTAGAATTTTAGGTTAGAATTTTGGGTCTTACGTGGAATATAGAATTTATCATGCCCCTGCCTTCAGTGTGGTCAGGAAGAAGACATAAACGCACATAGAACAATTAATGAACAGTATTTCCTCATATACTCAGTTACTTATTCTGTTCATATTATGCTGCAAAGATAGTTTCAGGTGCTGAAGATGCAAAAATGAACAAGAGCGAAAACTTCCCCATTTTCAGTGAGAGTCCAGGGAGAAACAACAGCTACATCAAGGCCTTAAGATAGGAACAAGTTTGACTGGTTATGAAAAACAAGCTTGTGGGAGTTAAGGAGAAAAAAGTAGTGGGAAATAAAAAACAAAATTGAGTCCTAGCATGTATTAAGCATTTCAATGGAGATGATTTGATCTTATTCTTCACCCAACTAGCATCTAAGCAATATGTTTAGAATTTGCTGACCAGAAGATAATGTTAGCCTTTTTTTTTTAAATAATATAAACCACACTAAGAAATGAACATGCCGGGGCGCCTGGGTGGCTCAGTGGTTTAAGCTGCTGCCTTCGGCTCAGGTCATGATCTCAGGGTCCTGGGATCGAGTCCCACATCGGGCTTTCTGCTCAGCAGGGGTCTGCTTCCCTCTCACTCTCTCTGTCTGCCTCTCTGCCTACTTATGATCTCTCTCTGTCAAATAAATAAATAAAAGTCTTAAAAAAAGATTTTAAAAAAAAAGAAATGAACATGCCAGTCTTGTCTCTAATATTTTACTCTAAAGTCTTTACCTCACATATTCATGTGTATTCGTGTGTTCCTTCTGTGGAGATGGAACAATCAGTAGAAACCCTTTACATTCTAGAACAGGATACTCGAAAAGGTAAGGAAAATAATAAAGGCAAAGAAAATGAGAGCTAACATGGAAGATAAGTTTTATATAATTCACCATGTGCTTTCACTGCTGGAAAGGCACTATTCATTCAATGGATAAGTTAAGAGGGAGAAAATGTGGAATCCTTATTTTTGGTGACAACCTCCTAGCCTCCTGTTCTGGCCTGCCAGCCCCTGGGGGGAGAACATTTTATTTTGCTGTTCTTTTTCTTTTTTTCTTTCTTTTTGTTATTACTAACATAGAATGTATTATTTGTTTCAGGGGTATAGGCTGCTCTTTTCCCATAATACAGAAAAGTCATGCCAGGGTACTGCTGCTGAACCTATTAGGACAAACTTTCTGAATGCAGTTCACAGCATATATTTAGTTCAGAATGAAAAATATATCTGCAATGCTGGCTCCCAGCAGAAAGGTCAAAGAAATCATGCTTTCCGTGAAGACGAGGTAAATATGAAGCAGAGATGATTTTAATAGAAGAAAATTGAAGAGGAGCATGTGTATCTATTCTATAATATAAGAACAAATGCTAATAAAGGGAAACTGAAAATCACTGAGCTAAGTGGTTATTTATCTTTCACATCCCAGGTACCATCTTGGTTTTCAGTTTACTTGGGTATCATCCTTGACTTTATTTTCTCCTCTTTTACCCATGTCCTTTCCCGCTAAATCAATTATTAATTTTCTTCATTTATAACTTCTAAATAGACTTCAGATTTATCCCCCTCTCTCCCACTTACCTCCAAGATATTAGTTCAGGCCATATTCTCCTTTCTTCTGAACAACTGTACAATTCTAACTGGTTTCATTGCCTTCAACTCACCTACCCCTGCAAGTCCATTTTCATATTATCATCAGAGTAATTACGTTCTAAAATGAGACTCTGATTATGTCCTTACTTTTCTCGAATGGGTCTCACTGCTCTCAGAATTAAATTCGAACTTCCTGACATGATTTCTCAGACCATTTACAATCTCTTTCTATGCCTAGTGTCATCTCTCGTTTTCCTCTTCATCCTGAGCTCTACTCTCTAGTCATAAAATCTTCTTTGTCATTTATTGAATGGACAAAGCTCTTTTTATGCATCCCCTCTTACACTTTCATACATTAACATTCAGAATATGCCTCTCAGCATTTTTACTTTTCTTTCCTTTGCCCCAACCCTGACTACACTTGCCTGTGCCTCCCCTCCATCTTCTAGTATCTAGTCCTAATTAGATACATCATCTTAGATGTCCCTTCACCTGGGGATAATTTCTTTACCTCATAAGCCAAGAGACACTCTTATAGCACCCTGTGCTACCTTTTACTGAAATGACCCATTTCATTAATGCTGTCCCTTTGTAGCATAGGCTACCCTAAGGATGAAATTATTTTATTCATCTGTTTTTTTTTCCCAGCATCTAACTGTGTTTAGCTTATTGTTATTGTCCTCAAGAATTATTTTCTGAATTAATTGATATATGAGTCACAAAACAGTCATTTCAAGGGAGTATGGTTATAGAGTCTGCCTCTGTGCTATCTGAGTAATTGGTTCAGGAGTATCTTTAAAGAGGGAGATGCTTTAACCCACTGAGCCACCCAGGAGCCCCTCAGGAATATCTTTAAAAGATTAGTCAGTTACTAACACATAGTCTTGGGATGATGTTTGGTGTGATCAGTGTTTATATTTATTTGAATTTACCTTGCAGTTAATAATGGGCATAGATCTCTAGAGAAAAAAGAAACAAGTATCCAACATGATAGATTATTTAGTCTTAGCTTAAAAGCTATTAATAAGGATATAAAGTGTTTCTTAGAAATGATTACCAACCTCAGAAATATACATATATATAATTTTTGTATATTATATGTTTAAAAATGTATAGTCTTGTCTTCTAGTCTTGGTCACCATAGGGCCATTGGTAGTAAAATATGATTTTTCAACTATTTTACAAACTGCGGGATTGAAGATAAAACAACACTGAAGGAATATTTAAGCTCTTGGCAAAGAAGGCTCTGATTTGGGAGTTGTTAGATAGTTTGAATATCACATGTACCTCTATATCCATTATAGAAAATATACTATTTTTAAGAAGCTAGCTCAGGTTGATCCTATTTTTTTAAGAACCAAAGACTTCTTAGAGAGGAATGCTCTTACACTGTTGGAGGGAATGCAAACTGGTGAAGCCACTTTGGAAAACAGTATGAACGTTCCTCATAAAGTTAAAAATAAAATTATCTTAGGACCCAACAATTACACTAGTATGTATTTACCCATAAAGGATACAAAAGTACTGATTTGAAGGGGCACATGCACCCCAATGTTTATAGCAGCACTATTAGCAATACCAAATTATGGAAAGAAACCAAATGTCCATCAACCGATGAATGGATAAAGAAGATGAGGTATATATACATACCTCATATACACACAATGGAATATTACTTAGCCACAAAAAAGAATAAAATCTTGCCTCTTGGAATGACATGGGTGGAGCTAGAGTGTATTACGCTAAATGAAATAAGTCAGTCAGGAAAAGACAAATAACATCCGATTCCACTCATATGTGAAATTTAAAACAAAACAAAGGAACACTGTGGAAAAGACAAGCAAACTGAGAAAAAGACTCTGAACTATAGACAACAAACTGGGGGTTACTGGAGGGGAAGTGGGCAGGGATATCAGTGAAATAGATGATGCAGATTAAGGAGGGCACTTGTGATGAGCACTGGGTGTTTATGTAAGTGAAGAATCACTAAGTCCTACACCTGAAACTAATATTGCATGTTATTTATATAATATAGCATTAATTAACTAGATTTAAATAAAAACTTAGAAGGAAAAAAAAAGAACCACAGATTTATAAATCATGAAGGACAGATCAAAGAAATAATGTGCAAAGGTATACATTACCCAAGGTAGAGAAAGGAGTGGGGGTTCTTCTGGTGGGAGTTTAAAAAAAAAGGTAATGGGGAGGGCACGTTTTGCATGGAGCACTGGGTGTTGTGCAAAAAGAATGAATACTGTTACGCTGAAAAAATAAATAAAATGGAAAAAAAAAAGGAAATCATAGGAAATGAGGAATGTCAAAGCTAAATTTGTTTTTCATTGTTTCTATGGTCTGATTACCCATTTCGTTTTGCATGTTATGGCCTGTATTATTTTTACTTCATACCTGATAAATGCAATCATTGCTAAGACAATTCTGCCCTTCTCCTCAAGGTATAAAAATAAAAAAAGTTTAAGAGCCATTTTGGGATTTTCTAGATTTCCCTGGCACCTAACCTGCTGTAAAGTCATTCCCATCCATTTCTCTAGCTGTAAAATTTAATTTGTACCAAATAAAGCCATCAGAGAATTACGTATTTTGATCTGAAATTTTTGGCTCCAATAAAATTAGTCTTGGGGAACCCTCCTACACTGTTGGTGGGAATGCAAGCAGGTGCAAGCACTCTGGAAAACAGCATGGAGGTTCCTCAAAATGTTGAAAATGGAACTACCCTATGACCCAGCAATTGCACTACTGGGTATTTACCCTAAAGATACAAACGTAGTGATCCGAAGGGGCATGTGCACCGGAATGTTTATAGCAGCAATGTCTACAATAGCCAAACTATGGAAAGAACCTGGATGTCCATCAACAGATGAATGGTTAAAGAAGATGTGGTATATATACACAATGGAATACTATGCAGCCATCAAAAGAAATGAAATCTTGCCATTTGCAATGACGTGGATGGAACTAGAGGGTATCATGCTTAGTGAAATAAGTCAATCGGAGAAAGACAACTATCATATGATCTCCCTGATATGAGGAAGTGGAGATGCAACATGGGGGTTTGGGGGGTAGGAAAAGAATAAGTGAAACAAGATGAGATTGGGAGGGAGACAAATCATAAGTGACTCTTAATCTCATAAAACAAACTGAGGGTTGCTGGGGGGAGGGGGAAAGGAGGGGGGGTGGGGTTATGGACATTGGGGAGGGTATGTGCTATTGTGAGTGCTGTGAAGTGTGTAAACCTGGTGATTCACAGACCTGTACCCCTGGGGCTAATAATACATTATATGTTTATAAAAAAAAATTGATCTCACAAAACAAACTGGGGGTTGCTGGGGGGAGGTGGGATTGGGAGAGGGGGAGCGGGCTATGGACATTGGGGAGGGGAGGCGAACCATAAGAGACTATGGACTCTGAAAAACAACCTGAGGGTTTTGAAGGGTCAGGGGTGGGAGGTTGGGGGAACAGGTGGTGGGTAATGGGGAGGGCACGTTTTGCATGGAGCACTGGGTGTTGTGCAAAAAGAATGAATAATGTTACGCTGAAAAAATAAATAAAATGGGAAAAAAAAAAAAAAAACAACAGATCTGGGCGCCTGGGTGGCTCAGTGGGTTGAGCCGCTGTCTTCGGCTTGGGTCACGGTCTCAGAGTCCTGGGATCGAGTCCCGCATCGGGCTCTCTGCTGAGCAGAGCCTGCTTCCCTCTCTCTCTCTCTCTCTCTCTCTCTCTCTCTGCCTGCCTCTCTGTCTACTTGTGATCTCTCTCTGTCAAATAAATAAATAAAATCTTTAAAAAAAAAAAATTGGAAGGGGAGGCAAACCATAAGAGACTATGGACTCTGAAAAATAACCTGAGGGTTTTGAAGGGTTGGGGGTGGGAGGTTGGGGGAACAGGTGGTGGGTAATAGGGAGGGCACGTATTGCATGGAGCACTGGGTGTTGTGCAAAAACAATGAATACTGTTACGCTGAAAAAAATAAATTAAAAAAAAATGAAAATTCCTGGGGCGCCTGGGTGGCTCAGTGGGTCAAGCCTCTGCCTTCGGCTCAGGTCATGATCTCAGGGTCCTGGGATCGAGCCCCGCATTGGGCTCTCTGCTTGGCAGGGAGCCTGCTCTCTCCTCTCTCTGGCTGCTGCTCTGCCTACTTGTAATCTCTCTCTCACTCTCTCTCTGTTAAATAAATAAATTTAAAAAAAAAAGAAAGAAAAGAAAATTCCTGGACTTTTCACCCTCAATCTTCAATTCAGCAGGACCAGAGTGAGGCATTGAAGTCTGTGTTTTGTCACATTCCTCTGGTGGTTAGGACGCAGAGAACAGGTTTAAGCCCTAAAGATCTTGGTTTGTCAAGGATATGATTTCAAAATATGTCAATCACTAGAAACCTTACTCAGTTGTTCTAAGATGGCTAGATAATGTAAATTTATAAGTTGGGGGTGAGTTAAAAGCAAAATGACTTAGCTGATGTGGACCCTACAAGCAATAGAGAACACTGTCTGGAGGCCTTCAATAGTCTGAAGATTAGTAGACATGGTGTATTTATTTACTGGTAGAAACTGTTTTAGAAGCACTGCTGTCTCAAAGTCTGTCCTTTCCCAGTGACATACTTCTAGGCTTGCATGAAGGATTCCAAGTTGTGGGGAGAATGATAGAAAGATCCACAATTCTGATCAATTAAAAAAGTTAAACTGTCCTTGCAGAGAAATCAGGTGTACAAGGAATGCAGGAATAGGAATAGTTGGAACATGTAAGAGGTGAAGTAGAAAGATGTCAGTGTTTGAATTATTATAGTTATACTTTTACCCCAAATGTTTGGAAGCCATTAATTTAAATCATTCATGGTGAATTCATCAGGCCTCTAATTTCAATGGCAGAAACCCAATTCAAACTCATTTAAATTGAAATAAGGGAAGAATTCACCCCTTCTTGTAACTGAGAGGTCCAGAAGGAGCATCTTTCTATTCAGGGCTCAGCTAGATTCAAGTATTACATGACGTTAGACCTCTTCCTTACTCCATTCTCAGCTTGGTTCTACCTGCTTGTCTTCCTTCTCAAATGACATAGCTTTATATGCCTGAAAGATGACTTCTGGCAGAAAAAAGACTATGAAGTCCTTATAGCTTGTGATTGACAAAGAAGGAAAGAGTATTTTTCTTGACAACTCTGATAATTGTGAGCTAGAAGATTCTCAGTGGTCAGGCTTTGGTTATATGCTTATGTCTCAATCACTCCCACCAGGATGAGAAAGAACTTTGGTCAGGCTTGAACCATGCTGGACCATATCAGTCTTTTCAGAACCGCATGTACCAAAAAGGATTACTGAAGTAAAGGGACAGGTGATTCTCCTAAAACAAGGAATTCTGAAAAAAAAAAAAATAATAAGCACGTTAACTGTAATAATCAAGTCGAATTGGCTCAATATCTTATGATACTAATAAATAAAGGCCACCCACAAGATACTGATTCCAAACTGATCTGAAGTTAACAGACATACTCCTCTTTAACTTGTTTTATAAAAGATTGATTTATTATTTTAGAGAGACTGAGAGAGAGTGCATGGGGGGAGAGGCAGAGGGAGAGGGAGAGAGAGAAATTCACAAGACTCCCAGCTAAGCAGCAGCCCAACAAGTGCTCAATTTTAGGACCCTGAGAGCATGACCTAAGCAGAAACAAAAATTCAGATGCTCAACTAACTGAGCCACCCAGGCACTGCTCTTTTCTTTCACGTTTGAAACATCTTCTATATTACTCCAATGGCCTGAATCAGTACATTTATTATTTCCCTTAAATGCCCGAAAGAGACTGTCTTAAATACTGAAGACCACTATTAGTTTGTTTAACGGAGAATCAGTGGTAAGTTGTAGTTTTCCATCCATGCAGTCTACAATGCATCCTGACCAAACATCACAATATTCTAGGAAACTGTCAGTATTTTTCTCTGGAGAGCTCACCTCAATACAATGGAACCAATCAATATAATCACAATTTCTTTAGTAAATATGGGTATTTCTATCCCTCTAGTTTCCTGAATTACATTAGTTTTTTTTTTGCATTCATTTGTTTATATATACATATAATGGATTGAAACAAATTGAATTAATTTACTTGAAAAGCTCCCTAAAGTTTAATTTGTTTTACTGATTAAATATTAC
The DNA here is from genome assembly GCF_922984935.1 of Meles meles. NCBI lineage: Eukaryota > Metazoa > Chordata > Mammalia > Carnivora > Mustelidae > Meles > Meles meles. Next base: position 29,431,333 of record NC_060067.1, read on the forward strand.
TGCATGTTCATAGAATTTGCAAGAAAACTGGTCAAACAAGCAAAATGCCTTAAATTCTTGTCATTGAGTAAGAATTGTTGACAAGCATTTGGCAGATGTCAGTCTATATTAGCCTATGTTTTGGAGTTGGGATATAAATGTTGTGGTTGCTAGCAGCGATTTTTGTTTTTTAATTTGCAAATGACAATAAATGTTTCACATTAGAGAGGCTTTTTATTTATGACTCCTTCTTGCTAATGGTACCCACTTTATGCTTGATGGTGCTCACTAATGGTAACCATCTCAACAGGATATAGACATCTATAATAGATGGACAGATTGGTGAACAGTGATATATATAACAATTTTTTTTCATTTAACAAACCTACTATTCTAAAAATTTTCTTAAGCTATCTTACCACCTGTCTGTTCTATTCTCAGCCCTTTAAATGATCCAGTGAGGCCACATAGCATCATACTAGAAACCTGAGGTCTGACATAGACAATCATGACAGTCTCTGGTGCTCATCGGTCTATCTCCAGAACCTTCTTCCCTGCTGTTCTTCTTCTCCACTAGCTCTCTTATCCACCTGAAACCTCCCCTTCTTTCCTCATTCTAAAGACTATTGGAATGGCTTCTCAAGCTTTGACTCTCCAAGAAAATCCTAGGGCAGGAGTTGGTTATAAATCAACCCTTGGGACAAGTTAGCCTCCTACATATATCTTATATATTTGTATCTTACATCTTATATCAGCAAAGTTGGTCCTACTCTACCTGTCTGTCTTTGTATGATAATTTTACATTACTTTTTGCAGTTGCTTGATTGTTGGAAAAAAGTTGGTTGGAAACTTTGTCCTTGGCGTTGTAGGCTTTGTTATCATGATGTCATTCTTAGTAAGTTTATATATACACTAGGCATTTTTTGTTAGTTTCCAACTGTATAATTAAATTAAAGGCCAATATACAATAACTGATATTTTAGTTTGGAGATATAAAGCATGTATATCTTGTTCTACAGATATCCATTTGGCTACAATGTAGATATGTGGAAGCTGCGATATTATTAAAGGTATAGCAGAATCTATTCATTAAGCAACAAGATTTTATGATGGGGCCCGATCAGAGTGATTAGACATATTCTTTTTCCCTGAAATCTGCAAACCTATTTTAGTGAAACTATTATGTTCTCCCCTGATCCTCTAAATGAATTCAGCTGTCATTTTGACTTGTTCTTTTGTTTTTATCGGTTTTCTGTATTTTCGATATCTCTGTAGCATAGTTGCCCTCTGTTCATAAGCCTTCCTAGAATTGTCTTTATCTGTTCTTTTTTTGTTCATATTTTTCTGGCTTCTTTCATTCAACAATGTCTACTGAGTACTATTACTTTTCAAGCTGTGCAAGTCACCCAAGGTAATTATAATGTGACAGAAGGTATAAGAGAGGAAAGCCCACAATGTTACATAAGCACATAGGAATGATGCCTGTTTCTGGGGAAGAAAGTCTTTCTACAGGTGTCATTTGAGTTTTTTAAGGATAAGTAGGAATTATCCAAATCAGAGGCTATTCCAGGCAAAATATCTAGCATTCTTTACAAGGCCCATCATGTATAATAATGTAGGGAACTTGGGGACTTTGAGTAGTAAATATGTCTGTATTGTAATTTAGATTTAAATCTAAAGACATGAGGAAGCCAGTGAAAACATTTTTATCAGGGGAATGCTTTGGTTAGCTGAACATTTTATAATGTTCACTCTGATAGCACAGCAGTTCAGAAAATAAATTGAGAGAGGGAGGTCCGAGAACTGGAAGTGGAGAGTTCACCAGCTTACTGGCTCAGGCTTGCACCAAAATAGGCAGTGGAGATGGAGAAAAGAGACTAAAGAGACATCAGAAGGGAGAATCGTTAGGACTTTGGTGACATAGTTATTTGTGAATGGTGCTTTCACTTATTTTTTTCCCAACCACTGAAATATTTCCAGTGCCTTCTCTTCTTTCTCTACACTTTGACTAAGTTGCGCCAAAACTGAAATCCCTGGAGCTGTGTCCTATCTCTGATTCCCCTGGGAGGCTTCTGGACTTCCATAGATTCATCTGCTCCTCAGTAGCACCAATCTCTCTGTCCCTTTAACCAGCTATTGGTAGGCTATCTCCCATGAGTATGCTGCCAACTTTTGAAGCTTACCATAATAAAACGGAGCTCAACATCTTCCACCTAAAACCAACACCTCACCATTATCACTAAAAATTCTTTTTAGGTGGAATAGCTGGACCATATAGTATTTCTATTAATTTTTGAGGAATCTCTATACTGTTTTCCACAGTAGCTACAGCAATTTACAGTCCCACCAATAGTGCATGAGCACTCCCTTTTCTCTACATCCTCTGCAACATTTACTTCTTGTCTTTTTTGGTAAGTACTTTAGTCTTGTCTTTTATTACATTTCCAGCCAAAGCTTTTTTTTTCTTTTTTTTTTTTCCATTTTATTTATTTTTTCAGCGTAACAGTATTCATTCTTTTTGCACAACACCCAGTGCTCCATGCAAAACGTGCCCTCCCCATTACCCACCACCTGTTCCCCCAACCTCCCACCCCTGACCCTTCAAAACCCTCAGGTTGTTTTTCAGAGTCCATAGTCTCTTATGGTTCCCCTCCCCTCCCCAATGTCCATAGCCCGCTCCCCCTCTCCCAATCCCACCTCCCCCCAGCAACCCCCAGTTTGTTTTGTTAATATCCCTTTCTGCTCTTTTTCACATAGTGTGCCATACATTTAGAAAGCAGAAAACTTTTCTTTTATCACTACTTAAGACTAAACTCAAATTTTTGAGGAATGTCAAGTCACACTTATCTAAAGTTTGGCAGAAAAATTTAGAATTTTTTAAAAGATTTTATTTATTTAATTGACAGTGATCACAAGCAGGCAAAGAGGCAGGCAGAGAGAGGGGGGAAGCAGGCTCCCTGCTGAGCAGAGAGCCCAACTTGGGGCTCTATCCCAGGACCCTGGGATCATGACCTGAGCCAAAGGCAGAAGCTTAACCCACTGAGCCACCCAGGCGCCCCAGAAAAATTTTTTGTTATTGGTAATAGTTATAAGTTGGTAGGATATTTACCTAATAAAAGAATCTAATATAATCATTTATGTAAAATAAATCAATTTTTATATATTTTTTTTTTAGGTTCTTTTTCCAAGGACATTTATCATTGTGTTGACACTTGTGTTTGAGAATTTAATGTGTATTATTTTTTTCAACTTCATATATTAGTGACATTGATCTGTTATCTTGTTTTCTTTTCCTTTCTGTTTTTTTTTTTTTCCAAATCAAGCTAACTGTGGATGATTTTACTGTGTATATTTCATATGATGTAAACCTGCCACCTAACTGTTAGCAAATAGAGAGGAAAATTATCTAGTGGTTAGTGATAGGATAATCAGCACTAATCCTTTCCAAAGTACAGATGAAAACTGTAACATAACCTTTATTTTCAGCTTCATAGTCAATCAGTAGAGTATGATTAGAAACAACCGATTACTAACCTATTGTTAGAAATGTCCTAAATTACTAAATGTAAAAGAGACACCTTTTTAAAAAAATTACAAATAGCAACGCATATATGAAATCAACATTGGTAATTCTAAATCTCCCTATAACTATTTTGAAGTGGTGAGATATTGACTGAAAGTTCTTTGAATACTGATACACAAATACTGATATACAAATGAAAGACTATTATTCCCCAAGACTGTCTTTCACCTTCTTACCATGTAAAATACCATACTTCCATTCTAGAACCAGGGATGAAAATTTGATGAGAAGGGAGATATTTATATAGTTTTAAAGAACTCTTTAGTAATTGCAGAGGAAAAATCTAATTTATAATGAAAAAAATCTGGAGACCTCTACCTTAAACAAATGATTAAAGATAATGTCAGAGGTAATGGAACAAAGCAACATGATGTGCTTCTGATGGACGCAATGAGAACACAGTCTCATTTCTGTCATATACTTGCCAAAGACACATAACCTGAATCTAATCATGAGGAAACATCAAACAAACTCACGTTGAGAGATAGTCTATGAAACAGCTTTCCTGCCTCTTAAAAAATGTCAAGATCATGAAAGACTGATGAACTATTCCATGTTAAAGAGACATCATCACTAACTACAATCTGTACTCCTGAATTGGATAATGGAAAGGGAGAAAAATAGAGCTAGCTATAAAACACAACCGAACTGAGGAACAATTGAGGAAATTTGAATGTGAATTTTGAAATAGATAATAGGAAGGTAGCAATGTTAAATGTCCTGATTTTTTTCTTTTTTCTTTTTTCTTTTTTAAAGATTTTATTTATTTATTTGATAGACAGAGATGACAAGCAGGCAGAGAGGCAGGCAGAGAGAGAGGGGGTAAGCAGGCTCTTTGCTGAGCAGAGAGCCCGACACAGGGCTCGATCCCAGGACCCTGGGATCATGACCTGAGCCAAAGGCAGAGGCCTTAACCCACTGAGACACACAGGCACCCCAAAATGTCCTGATTTTTATAATGGTACTGTGATTATTTAAGGGAATGTTCTTGTTCATAAAAAAATATACGACGCTGAAGTATTTAGGAAGTAAAAGAAGATAATGTCTGCAATTTATTCTCAAATAATTCAGAAAAAAAAAGTTTGAGAGTGTGTGTGTGTGTGTGTGTGTGTGTGTAAAGAACAAATGATGGAGGAAAGGCAAAAGGTAAACAAAGTGAGAATTCTTAGTATTCTTGCAACTTTTCTGTAAGTTCTAATATATCAAAATAAAAAAATTACACAAATATATTTCCTTTTATATTCATATACATTTAGAAAACGTTTAAAAATTTTTTAAAAGAATGCCAGCTTATTCTAGTATCCTGGCACCTGGCTAAAAGGTCTTCATATGTTTTTAAAAATGTTAAATTAATTAGAATTTGTCAAAATAATTTCTGTACATTTTAAAACAATAAAATAGTAGGGAAGGACTTTCCCCATCTTGCTTCCTCCCAAAGCTTTTGACCATTTCTATATTTAGTTTTGTTAGCTACTTCCAAAATTCTAAATAAATGCCTATCTTTTTCCTGTCAATTTTTCATTTTAAATAGTATCTATAGATTTCTGTAATTATAGATTAAGATCAAGCTCATAGACATTTCCCTTCCCCACAATATAATTGGGCATTGTTTTCTTTGCTGGTAATCTTTGAAGTTAAAATATTTTCTTCTGTTTCTATTATTTATTTTCTACATAGCATCCCTGGACTCTCCTCTTTGTAGTATAGAATGTGCATTTCTCTCCCTTTCTCTTCCTACCCACCTCCTAAGTTTTGACAGCTGTAGTTTTACTCTCCCTTGTCAGGGCTGATTCGATATTTCTATTACATTCATAAACATGATTATTTTATACTTTATGTACAGATTTAGTCTAAAAATTAAAAATCAAGAAATAGTATCTTCTTTCTCATGACTATGTACATATAATTCAATGCAGAGACAAGTTGTGTGCTATTAGTTTCCTCACCTCTCACTCAAATGTCAAATCTTCAGAGCTCAAAGGAATGCTCAGTGGACCTTCCTTTCCAGCAATGTACCAGTAACTTAAAATTGTGCCAAATTTCACTTTGGCATTGTTCCTTTTTGTACAGTTTTTAATCACCAGATTGCCTGTGTGTGTGTGTGTGTGTGTGTGTGTGTGTGTGTTTGTGTGTGTGTTTGAAAGCTAGGGGAAGAAAGCATATTCCCAGTGCCTTGTAGCTTCTTTCTCACTGATTGCATGGAATTCATTTCTTCTGAAAAACACTGACTTTTAACTATCTTTCTTCTTAAAGTTTTAGTTTTTTCTTTTTACTCATATTCTGCTCTTTTAACCTAATTTTAAATTATTTCTAAGTTTTGATCATATTTTCTTTTCTGCAACACCCCCCATCCCCCAGAAAAACTCTTTCCTGGAGTCTTCCACCAGCTTGATCCTACATGGGTGATCTCCTCTTCAGATCCCTTACAGAAAAGTCTTTATAGGATTTCCCTTAATTGCTTTTACTAATCAATCCATGGATCCCAAATATCTCTTTCTTTTAAAAAATTTACTCCCTAAATTTTCTAATATATATTCTCAAGTGATTTCTAATTAAGAGTTTGTCATAGATAAATTGGAGCCATTGTGAAACTTCAATGCCTCCTAATTTGCTGATCAACCCTCTTAACTTACTGATAGTATTTCTGGTCATTGGATTTTAGATTTGAAACTATCTTCTCTCAAGACTTGAACTTAATTATCTCTGTGTATTAGCATCTGATGTTGCTGAAGAGAAATTTATGGCAGTATGATTCTCATTCTTTAATGGTGACCGATTTTTTTAAAGTTTTTATTTAAATTCCAGTTAGTTAACATACAGGTTATTTTTTCTTTGTTTTTCTACTTCACTGGGGCTTTAAGATCTTTATCCTCAGAGGTTACATAGTTTCACAATGATATTCCTATGTGTGCTACTTTTGTCATTTATTCTTCTTTATATTTATTAGACTTTTTGAATTTAAAGATTTCATGCTTTTCTTCATTTCTAGGAAATGTTACTTATTTTATTGAGAATCTCCTCTTCTTCATTTTTTCTTTCTGGAATTCTTATATACCTCCTAGACTAAATCTCTTTGTCTCCTCTTCTCTTCTTGACTACATTGTGGGGAATATCTCCCATTTTATTTTTTCCTCCTTTTGGCTTCCTTTTTAAATTTCACCTGGTATATTTTTAATTACTAAGGGCTATTCGTTGTTGTTCCTTCTTCAAAGCATCTTGTTCTAGTCTTAAGGATGCAATATCTTCTTAAAACTCTCTAAGGATATGATTTAGATTTTGTTTATCATTTTCTTTGTTTCTTTTAGAGTAAAATGTTTGACTGTTCTGCTTGATCTTTGTCATCCCACATGCTCTCTTCAATTACACAGCAAATCTTGATTGATCTTTGTGTTTAAGAATGAAGCAAATACGCTGCCTGGAAGTTTGTGGACTTGAGCAAATTAAAGGGAAGCCAGCCATTATATTGCCCAAAGTACCAACATTGACTCTAGTTCCTGCGGTTTGCCCTTGACCCTTTAACCATTTTACAGAACTCTTCTCCTTTTCCTCACCCTTTCAAATTGGGAGTAAATATCCGGTTACTAGATATTCTAAATATTGTAGTGAGGAAGTATAAAGATTAGGTGGAGGTAACATACAAAAGTTCCTATTCACATTTCAGTTATTCACTCATGTAATAAAACCACAAATTGTTATCGATAGGCTACAAATTTGTTAACCAAACAGACACATTTTATGCTCTTTTGAAGGTTACTTTCTTTTGCAAAGGAGATATTGAGAAAATTAAAACATAAAGGCATATATGCTAGGTATTATGAAGAAAATTAAAGTAGGGTAGAATAGATACAGTGATGAGTTTGAGGAAAAGGGGAGAGGAACTGCTTGTCTAGATAAAGTCGTTCAGGAATATCTCTTTGATAGGGTGGTATTTCAGTAGGGAATTGAAATAAATAAGGAAGAAAAACATGGAGGTATTAAAAGGAAGCATGCTGTAAGCAGAGGGAGCAGGAAATCAAGGCAAGATGCGATTTTTCCTGAAGGAATTATAGATACTTCTCTTGCTTGCCTCTGTAGGAATGCTGACTTCCTACCTAGCAGCAGAGGTCTCAGAACATAATCTCTATGGTGGCTACTTCCATCTGGTTTCATCATGCCACCCTTATTCACATACTCTCCTTCATTTCAGGAATTTGTTGAGATTTCTAGTTCATCAGCGACTCTATCCTTTGATTACTGTCATGAAATTTTAGCTTATAACAACTTCTTTTTAATGGACTCTTCAGGAGTAGAGAACATAAATGAGTAGGTTCAGGTTGTCATCTTGAACAAAATTTTTTTAAAAAGCTCTCTTCTGAAAATGATCTCGTATGCCTTTTTAAAAACAGTTCCAATACAAACCGAAAAGAGATAACTTTTTCAGAGAGGTTCTAAATCAGCCTAAAAAGAATGGAGGATTTTAACAGTAATGTCAAGATGAGAATCTGTGTCATTATGCTATCTCTCACATCTACAGGAAAATATCAAGAGGGAAAGTTAGTATGTAACAGATAAACAGTGATTTATATTGCCATAAAGGAAACAAAACTGTTTAAAAAAAAAGGGAGAAATTAAACCTGATTGGCACCTTCCCAATAAAATCAGCTGAATGTAATGTTTTACGAATAGATTTTTACTCTCCTTCAATATCACCATAGTCAAATATCCAATGAATATTTAATAAACCAAAGCAAATAAAATGAACTAAGTCCTAAGTATATGAAAACCCATGAAACTTCTTCTTCTTCTTTTTTTTTTTTTTTGAGGCAGTAGTCAGGAGGATGTTTGCAAAATTAAATTGTAAATTAAAAAAAAAAGTAAAGGAGAAAGCATTTTATCTAAATATGGAACTCTAATTCTATGAGCTATAAAAACTGTTTGCTCTGCCAGAGAAATCAGTAATGATTTTCAGCTATTGTACTTGTCAGTCAGAAGACATCCACACTCCTTATATCCCTTCTGATAGTCAACCTTACCTAAGGACTCAGTCGTTTGCCCAAGTCCATGGAGAGCTGGCCACGTAACAGAAATATAAACTGGGCCATCAAACTCCAGGAATTCATTTTTTCATTGTATTGTAACACTGGTGGCTTGTTTGAAAATAACAAGCATTTCCTACACCCTGACAAATCTGACTTCGGCCATGGTAGGAGGGCAGGCAATGATAAAATCTAAAGCTATGGCTACATTATGTGAAATGACTTGCACTCAGAAATAACGAGACTCCCCAGAAGTAAAGCCGGACTTCAGCATTCAGAAAATCGTTTCTGTGGTTTTCTTCCTGAGGGAAAGACAACAGAATGTTTGTGTGCATGTGAGCACACAGAAACTTTAAACCGTGGTAGTGCATTATAAGTGGAAATGGTTTTACAGATGTGTCGACAGACCTTCAGCTTTGGTTTATGCACCTGTCAATCTGATCAAAAGCTGATCTTCACTGGGCCTGTTCCCTGTACTAGCATTTGAAAGACATTAAAAACTTGACTTGAAACCATATAACGCTAATTCCTTCAGTCAAGAAAGACTTATTGAGCCCAATATGGGCCAAGCACAGTGCTGAGAGCTAGGGAGACAGAAAGGAGTAAAACACAAAAGAGTCCCTGTGATTTTGGCCCTTAGAGCATATGGGGTCCTTGCCCTCATTATATGACCTACTGCAGGAGACAGGCACTAATTAATAATCATACAATTAAATATATAATAAAATGGTAACTACTAGTGTCATAAAAGAGAAGGTGTATTACCTGCTCTGAAAGCAGGTAATAAGAGGATTTAAGCATTCCTGGTTGGGGGGTGGGGTAGTTGAAAGAAAAGCCATAGTAGCTTGAGCTAGTTGTCATGGGGCATGGCAAGACCACAGAGAGGCACAGGGATCCCCCAGCCAGCTGTGCTTAAGGTTAATGGTCTTCATCCTGAGGGCATTGGGAAGACATTGAAAGGTTTAAGCAAGGAAGTGACATAATCAAATTTGCATTTTGGGAAGAAAATCCTTGGTTTGCCAAGGGGGAGAGATGGTGGGGGAGGAAAAGGTGTGGAGATTCAGCTGGGAGATGATGCAGGAAATAATCAACCCGGCTAGACATGGGGGCATGAGATTCCCTCGGACATTTTTGGCAGAATTTTCAATATACTTTTCAAAAATCAGATCTTTAAAAATGAGACCATGATTTATACACTTCAAAGTAAAGCCAAATTTTATCTATTCCTCTATGTATTTATATATTGATCTTCCTGCTTTATTTATTTTTTTCTTCTATGCTGGCCTAACTCCATTCCTGGAATGTTGGTTCTCTCTTCTTGCCCAGAGTCTTTGAACACTTGATCTATCCTCTTCAAGGGAATGCTCTTCCTTCAAATCATGATTTGGCCTCAGTGAAATATCTCATTCTTTAGGAAGCCTTAAATCGGCTCTTAAAAGCCAGGATAGCTATATTCATGGTATCCACCATTGCCCCAGATAGACCATGGCCTTAATTAACTATTTATAATTGCTGATCTAATTCTGTCTCTCTTGCTCAACTCTAACGCCTTGAAGGTAGAAATCATGTTTATTGTAACACCATTTTATGTTACATACCTACAGCACGTGACACATCATCGGAACTGAAAAAATATTTGCCAGGTAAATGAACGCAATACAATAGAATTTACTTGACAAGACTAAATCTGGCTGTTTTATCTTTGAAATAGCTGTGCTTTTTTTTAGGGTGACAGCGCATGTTGGTATTTTTGTTGGCTTTGTTTGCTGAGGGGGGACATCTAATTTATTTCAGTTTGGGGTCCTCTTTGTTAGTGATCGTACATTATGCCTATTTTATGACGAATATTCTAGAGAGCAGACTCTGGTATGGACCAGCACCTAGTTGAAGAAGATACTCAATTTCTCCACTTTCCAGTGGAGGAGGAGCGAGAAACGTAGTTGAATAGGTGGGAAGGAATGATATATTTGGAAATAAATGATGTTGGAGTTTCACTGCTTATTGGAATCATTTTTACATGTGTACCTCAAGTTGCCTTTTGGTACAGGTATTCTCATGACAACTTCACTCACTTCTAATAACTCTGCTTGGGACTCAGTTTATGCACCATGTCAGCTTACCAGGGGATATTCCACCTTATTGTCACACACTAGGGCTGTTGCTATGCTCTGGTTACTTTGTAGCAATTATGAGAAGAGTTGAGGTTCAGTTTAAAACCCAGTCACCCTCTAATGGCCTGAGGCAGATTTCATTCATATGGGTATGACTTCCCTCTCAGAAATAAGAGGAACCAGTTTTCCTTTTTTTTTTTTTCTTTTTGGCTATAAAAGCCATCACAACAACACAGAATAAATATTTATGATGAAAGAAATAGACTGTGATATTTTAGCTACCCATTAAAGCATATCCTGTGCCTGGAGAAATCCATGACCAATGTCAGGAAATCATTAATTCTATGGATAGCTTGAGAAGGGTTGCTCCAATCTCTTTTCCCAAAAGGGAAAACTCACAGCAGCAATTCTGTGGTGCATTAGTCTAATTTTGATTAATCACGTGTATTTTACATTGCTGATACTATTTTATTTTTAATTCCTTTATCTTTTACCACAAGAAATAGGTTGCCGGTAGGTCACTATTCTTTACCAGTATACAGCTTTGTACTTAAGCAATTTACCGAAACCTAAACAGGTCACTACAATCAAATCTACTCTGGTGTGATACAGACTGAAAGCAATAGAAAAAAAGACAGTGTCTGGAGAGATCAGGGGCCCTGTTCCTCTTTCTGGGGGAAATACCATTTTTTGCCCCATCATCAGTTATGTCTAAACATTCCAGAAGGGGGAAAACTCTCAAAACTATGAACTCTCTGAAAGATGATAAAATAAGAAACCCATACATGAAATCATCTACATGATATACTTTCTGTACTTGGGGTTGGATTTACCTACTTTAGAATTTCATTTAAGTATAATTATACAATAGACAGTTTTAAATCTAGTTTCTTCTCTTCAACATGTTTGTGAGATGAAGTAACAGCTTTCTTTTATTAATGATTTTGGTGATTTATGTCTTATCTTTCTATCTTCTTAGTTTGAGTAGATTAGTCTAAGTAGAAGTTTTTCTATTTCATTGATTTTCTATCTTTATTATTTCTTTTCTTATACTTAATTTGATTTAATTTTCTCTTTTCTTCCTCACTTCTTAAGATGAAACTTGTATCATTGATGGGAGATCTTTCTTCTTTTTTAATATAAGCATTTATACTTCCCTTCATGCACTGCTTCAGGTACATTCCATAATTTTGATTTGTAGAATCTTCATTTTTAATTTAGTCCACAATATAACTACTTTGGCTTTCTTATTATTAATGTTCAAATGTTGCATCTTTTCATATTGCTCTACTTAAGCCCATCTGCATCTTTATATCTAAAATGGATTTCTTATGGACATTATTCTGACTCTGCCGTTTCATTGGAATGTTTACATGTGATTTACATTTAAGATAGTTTTTTAAATTAACATATAATGTATTATTTGTTTCAGAGGTACAGGTCTGTGATTCATCAGTCTTACACAATTCACAGCACTCACCATAGCACATACCCTCCCCAATGTCCATCACCCACTACCCCATCTCTCTCATCCCCCCACCTCTCCAGCAACCCTCAGTTTGTTTCCTGAGATTAAGAGTTTCTTATGGTTTGTGTCCCTCTCTGGTTTTGTCTTGTTTCATTTTTCCCTCCCCTCCTTTACAACACTCTACCTTGTTTCTCAAATTCCTCATATCAGTGAGATCATATGATAATTGCCTTTCTCTGATTGACTTATTTTGCTTAGCATAATATCCTCTAGTTCCATCCACATTGTTGCAAATGGCAAGATTTTATGTTTTTTTCATCTTTATCTATTCATCTGTTGATGAACATCTAGCTTCTTCCCATAATTCCGCAATTGTGGACGTTGCTGCTATAAACATTCGGGTGCACGTGCCCCTTTGGATCACTACATTTGTATCTTTAGGATAAATATCTAGTAGTACAATTCCTGGGCCATGCGGTAGCTCTATTTTCAACTTTTTAAGGAACCTCCATGCTGTTTTCCAGAGTGGTTGCACCAGCTTTCATTCCCACCAACAGCATAGGAGGGGTCCCCTTCTTACGAATCCTCGCCAAACATCTGTCGTTTCCTGACTGGTTAATTTTAGCCATTCTGACTGGTGTGTGGTGGTGCCTCATTGTGGTTTTGATTTGTATTTCCCTGATGCCGAGTGATATTGAGGACTTTTTCATGTGTCTGTTGGCCATTTGGATGTTTTCTTTGCAGAAATGTCTGTTCATGTCTTCTGCCCATTTCTTGATTAGATTATTTGTTCTTTGGGTGTTGAGTTTGATAAGTTCTTTATACATTTTGGATACTATATTTAAGATAATTGAAGATACAATTAGGTTTAAAATTATCTTATTGCTATTTGTTTTCTACTTGTCCTCTCCTTTTTTTTTCTTTTCCTGCCTTCTTATAGATTAATTAAATTTTTAGTATTCTACTTTATGCCCACTATTGAGTTACTAAATTGCTCATCTACATTTAACTTTCTTTAGTGGTTGCTCTATAGTTTACAATATGCCTCTATAATTGATCACAGTGGGAGGCAATATTTTAAATCTCACTTTACAGATGAAATAACTAGAAACACAGAAAGCTTTATATACTTGCCTGAGATCATACAGCTTGTAAGAGGCAAAGAAAATGTTGAAAGGGAAACACAGAGTTTAGCCCAGATGGAGGAGCTAATGTGCAGAATAGCAGATGAACAATGAGATAGTGAGAAAACATTCATGACAGACAGTAAAAGAAAGAGATGAGGTACTACATTACTTTAATAACTAATGCATTAATTCATGAAGAAGAAGACAAGGTCCTAGCAACTGGTAGCAATGAAAAAAAGAAGGAATAATTTCAGTAAGAAATAATTTCCTTAATATTTTTGTATTTATTTCCATGGGTAGTGTTGGCTATGGAAACTAGTTGAGGCTAATTTAATTTGTACCTCCAAATATTCTAATGCTAAATGATTTCAGAGATGTACTTATGTGTGTGTATCCAATTATGTTTGTGTTAGTCTTTCTTTTTATATTCCTAGTACTTTAGAAATTATGACTATATTATCATTCCTCTATGTTTGATCTAAATAAAGTTCTTTAGTCTACTATTCTTGTAATTAATATTGTAAGTATTTTATCCATACAAGATACTATAATAAAAAATCAGGCTTAGGGCGCCTGGGTGGCTCAGTGGATTAAGCTGCTGCCTTCGGCTCAGGTCATGATCTCAGGGTCCTGGGATCGAGTCCCGCATCGGGCTCTCTGCTCAGCGGGGAGCCTGCTTCCCTCTCTCTCTGCCTGCCTCTCTGCCTACTTGTGATCTCTCTCTGTCAAATAAACAAATAAAATCTTAAAAAAAAATCAGGCTTAATATAAGGAAGCATTCCAATTTTTTTCCTCTATTCAAACTGTATCTGATTTTGCCTATTTTTATAATTCTTAAAAATAACATGCAAAGGGACAGCTGTATTATGAATGTGGAAGCAGAGGCTAACCACCTACATAGAAAACATTTTTAGCACCTCATCTAGCTTATGCAGAAACGGAGGCTCACTATGGAAAAAAAAAATAGATGGAAATATATATTTTGTTCAGGTCCCTAATTCCCTCTTTTCTACTGGTTCAGCTTCATTACTGATCTTCCCGTAATTTTTGCCAGTGTGTTCTTTCTCCCATGACTCAACCTGTACACAGCCATTAGCTTATCCTTGTGAAGCTTTTTACCTATTTGCTCAAAAATTTCCAGTAGCTTATCCATTAAATAAATAACAGGTTTCCTAGCATAGCATTAAAAGGCTCCATAGTCTGATTTTTTTTCCATTTTATTTATTTTTTCAGCGTAACAGTATTCATTCTTTTTGCACAACACCCAGTGCTCCATGCAAAACGTGCCCTCCCCATTACCCACCACCTGTTCCCCCAACCTCCCACCCCTGACCCTTCAAAACCCTCAGGTTGTTTTTCAGAGTCCATAGTCTCTTATGGTTCGCCTCCCCTTCCAAATTTTTTTTTTTTAATAAACATATAATGTATTTTTATCCCCAGGGGTACAGGTCTGTGAATCGCCAGGTTTACACACTTCACAGCACTCACGATAGCACTTACCCTCCCCAATGTCCATAGCCCCCTCCCCCTCTCCCAATCCCACCTCCCCCCAGCAACCCCCAGTTTGTTTTGTGAGATTAAGAGTCATTTATGGTTTGTCTCCCTCCCAATAGTCTGATTTTTAATTTACTTTTCAGACTTCTCTCTCAATATTCTTTCATCAACATCATAGTCAGTATAAATCCAATGCTTTTTCCTATTTTAAATGTATATTTTGTTTCCTATAAGCCCAGACTTAACATACCATTCTCTTTGCAAAGTCTTTCATAATACCAACATTTTAAAGCCCTACCCATTCTTCAAAACATGAGGTCTCACAATAAAATATTTTTAAAATAATCCCTCAGCTTTTTGATCCCTCTATCTAGTTTATAGAATTAATAGACCTATCTGAAGCCCTACGATCTTGAGTAGTACAATTATGTTGTACAGCTTTTATTATCCTATTGATTTATGTACAGAATATATATTGATTTATATATGAATAAATATATCTATATTTGTAAAGAGATATAGGTGTACATACATATTTATACGTGTTTTTATTATTGAATTATAATTGACATACAATGTTATATTAGTTTCAGGTGTACAACATACCGGTTTGACAATTTTCTATACATTACTCAGTGCTTACCAAGGTAAGTGTAGTCACCATGCAACATTATTACAATGTTATTGACTATATACCCTATGCTGTACTTTACATCCCTATGACTTATGTAGTTTATTACTGTTAAGCCTGTACCTCTTAGTCCCTTTTATCTATTTCACTCATCCCTCCACCCACCTTTCCCCTCTAACAACCACCAGTTTGTTCTCTGTATTTAAGAATACGCTTTTTGTTTGTTCATTTGTTTTGTTTTTTGGTGATCAGGGAGCCTGACAACAAGCTCCATTTGAGGACGCCGGATCATGACCTTAGCTGAAGGCAGACACGCTTTGTTGCTTAACTGATTGAGCTACCCAGGTGCCCCTCACTTTTTAAATTTTAAATTCTGTGAAGAAAGGAACAGCTTATTTCATCTCAACCCAGAATAACACTTCTTATAAAATGGCTATAATAATTTTATTTGAAAGAGCGAATAAAGAAATGCTGGATTTACTGAATAAACATTCCCAAGGGATGTTTATGATTTCAAAGTGCAGAGCACTTGAAGTCAGGAGACTTCTGGCTTGTCCGTCTATCTGCTTTCAGATTATTGTAGAATGACAGCCTCCTACTTTTGTATGTTAATATAGACAGCACCACGAGCTATTAAGCGATTTCTCAGTTCCAATCCTGACTTTATATATTCAGTGGCTCCACTAAACTTTCAGTGTGGCCAGTTCCTTAGTCTGAGGCTCTGTGAGTAGAGAGAACTAGAGGGAGTCTGCAAGTCTGGAGGAGAACGAAGGCATGTGCTCTTCCGGTGGGTTTCCTGCGAGCTTCCAGACTGCTGTGGTTTCCATGAGCCTCACCTCAGCAAGGCTTCTTCACCCCAGCAGGGACCATTCTGTCTTGTAACAGCAGCTGTTGCAGTTTTTCCAGCCCTTACAGAACCAGCTCCATCACACTGCTCCTCTGAGACCCCTGCTCCTGCTAAGCAGTGCCCACTTCTCAGAGGCCTGTTTCCACTCCATGGAGCCTCTCCTCCCAGGATCTGTTTTCATGATTTCAACCTCTTCCCCTATTTCACCAGCCATGGAGGTGGTAGCTGCTTTCAGAAATTATAACTTCCATGACTGCTTAGAATTCCCCTTTTTACTCTTCCAGTAGCCTACTATATCAAATGCAAAAGGAAGAGTTTTCCTGCAAAAAAATGAAGACCCAAACAGTCTGAAATTTATTTTACCCAGAACGAATTCTGCAAATTGAGATTCAACATTGGCAACTAAAATTTTAAACTTCCCTGCAGAAAAAGTATTTCCTTGACCATTGATGATTCCAAGTTTTCAAGCATAAATCTTATTATGTGATTTTGGAGGTACAGCTCTGGGCAATATTACATCCTGTCTGGGTGTGACAGGATGATCACATTAAATGCTGACAGGGCTTCCCCAGAAGCTCTGCTCTGGGCTGTTTGTGGAATTGAAGAGTTGGAACAGTAAGCGGAGAGAAATTAAAGTTATGGAGATCATGGGAATGGACTACAAAACCAGACAATAGAAGTGTCTTTATTTTTTTTAATTCACAAGAAGATCATGCCTAACAAATTCGTATGAATTATTAAAAATTAAATCATTAAGAAATAAAGTATTTTAAGATGTATTCAAATCAAAAGACATGAATTATACACATTTCCTGTTTATTTACTATAATTATTTCTAAGTCTCTAAGGAAACCACCTCTAAATTCCAAACAAGTATCTTCTTTCACTTACATAAAATAATTTAAATATGACACTTAATGAAAATTGGTGTGCATATACATCCTTTGAAATAGAATCCATTTCTATGTTTAAAATGTATCTTCATAGAGGAATATCTGAGCACATCTCAATGTAATGGTATTTATATGTTTTTATGTGTTATATAGTATACATATATATACATATATATAATTTTTGAAAATAAAATTCTTTTTAAACCATCTAGGAAAATTAATATTTTAAGGGTATGTAATAAGTTCTTTTGTAAAGAGGATGCATTTTTAATTATGAACTATTTTTAAGGTTACAGAAAATAAGAGTGGATAATGTGCTGAGAACTTACCCAGTTTTATTGAATCTTAATGGCTTGCCATATTTGATTTTGAATATTTACAGTAAGTAATTACCGATTTAGTTGAAGAATATTGAATGCTCCAAAACTCTTTTCCCAAATTTCTTTGCCAAATTAGCTATAAGCTGATTTTGATGTTTCTCTTTTACATCTTTGTTTTGTCCGATTTGTTCATGTATATATATTCTCAAAGTGTATATAATTCTTTTGTAACTTCTCAAATATTATGTTTTATCATAGATTACATATCATTATGCAATATATTTTTTGCTCAAATTTAAATTTCTGAGATTTATATGTTGATATGTGGTATCTCTAGTTCATTCATCCTGACTCTATTTCATTGTACGTATGTCACAATTTGCTTATCCATTCTTCCATAATGAACACTTAATTTGTTTCCAATATTTTCTTAAACAAACAATGCTGCAGTGTATATTCTAGTGCATATCTACTTATGTTTATGAGTTCCAGTTCTCATATACACACCTGGAAGTGGGAATCCCTTGGGCTGAATGTTAAACACATCTTCAACCATACTAGATCCGATCAATACAAGGTTTGTACCAATGAACACTCCTTCCTGTAGTGCATGAGAGTTCCTGTTTCTCCAGTTTCTCCTCACTATCAGTTCACATCTTAATTTGTACTTAGTGAATATTTAATGATGTCCAATTGTTTTATTTTGCACATACTTGTTTACTAGTTACATTGAACCTCTTTTTAGGTGCTTATTGGCCACATAAGTTTTCTTTTGTGCAAAGTATTTTTTAAAATCTGTTACCTGATTTTCTACCGGGTAGTTTTATATATCATAGATAGTAATGTTGTGCGTTTATACACACTTTGGAAATTTTCCCTCAGCTTAAGTGTTGTATTTTAGCTTTATTCCTGGTTTCTTAGGTTGAAGTTAATGTTTTAATTTTGATGTGGTCAATTTTAGCAATTTTTATTTTGTGTCTTATCATTTTTGTATTTTGTTTAAAAACTATTTTCTCTTCTTAAGTCATATATATCTGCCTCTATTTTGTAAATTTGAATGTTTTAAATATATCTGAAATTTACTTAGGGTGTGGTATGAATAAAAATAGGATTTTATATTATCTCATATATATAATCTGTTTTCCAGTACCTTTTATTGACAGGCAAATCTTCTTTCCCCTGATTTGTAAAGCCATCTCTATTATATACCAAATTTCCTTGTGTGTATAAATATGTTTGCATTATCTATTTTTGTTCATCTCTTCCCATATCAATATCACCCTGTCTTAATACAATAACTTCCTAAGATTTAAAATCTGGTAGACCATGTTTTCATATGCATGTACAGCTTGAAAGTATCACTACAAAAACATAGTCTTATGTAGTATAGATAATTTTTTCCTGGTGTAGTTTGTAATCACACCTTGTCACATGATATTATATGGTATTTCATAACCAAAATATAAGAAGGATTTCAGTTGATTCTTTAACAGGGGTAGTTCCTGGAGCCTAACTGCAAAAAGCAGCCCTATAGTTACTAAGTGCTAGTGCTATTTAGTGGTGGAACTGGAGATATTGAAAAACTATTGTCATTTCTTAAGTTCCAAGATGCTGTTAATAGACTACCGTGTAAGAGTCTGAGAGTTGATGGACACTAGAGAGGATTTTACAGAGGAGAATGTATCTGACCTGAATCTTGACAAATGGCTCATCCACTGGACACAAGCACCCTCCTAGCAATCAGAAAGGCTGAAGAAGGTATCCAGAGCAGAAAGACTTCCTCATACAAAAACCTGGAGGTCTGATGGCTCATGTCACAGGCATGGCTCTAACTTGCATGTTAGAGGTGACAGAGCCCCGTCTCTAACATGCATGCTTTGATGCCCATGGACTTAAGCCTGGGTGGTTCAGTGGGTTGGGCCGCTGCCTTCAGCTCAGGTAATGATCTCGGGGTCCTGGGATCGAGTCCCGCATCGGGCTCTCTGCTCAGCAGGGAGCCTGCTTCCCTCTCTCTCTCTCTCTGCCTGCCTCTCTGACTACTTGTGATCTCTCTGTCAAATAAATAAATAAAATCTTAAAAAAAAAAGAACTCAAATATTTTTCTAAAAACTCAGAGGACTAACTTCTCTCAAAATATAAAAATGTAATGCAATATATAAAAATATAATATAATATAATAAATGTAATAAACTATATTAAATATATTATACGGTATTATATATCATATTAAATATAGTATTATATTTAATAAAATAATGCCCTCCCATTATACACAAAAGTGGTAGTTTCTGAGCTTTCTAACAGCTTACATTTTGTTCTACTTGCCCACAGAAAAGATCCACGAAAAGAAAAGAGAAAAGAAAAGAAAAGAGCACGATCATTACAATAGTAAGAAGTATAGGACCAATAAACTATAGTATCTAATCAGAAACTCCAAGGAAAAATTAGTAAATGTACACCTTTTACTCTCCCACCTAGTTTAACAGCCAAAGTAATTTACTACTACATGTTCCAAAACATTTAACTGTGACAATTCTGCTGACTTAGGAGTCCAGATAAGTAAAAAGTAAATGAAGACAAATCATAGCAGTGAACATTATGGTATAGTGATATTCTCTGTGTGTCCAAAGACATAATTTGAAATGTTTTTTACACATCTTTGCTGCCAGGTTGAACACTGGCAGATGTCTGTGGCAACTATTTTGTAAGTGAATAATATTCCACATTAAGGGTTATCTGCAGGGAGCCAATTCAAATAATTGAGATGAATGTCTTTGGCTAGGAATGAACTTGCAACTACTTCACGAGCAGAACAGAAAAATAATTCTTCAGAAAACAAAACAAAACAAACCTTTCTCTTTCTGGAGGCCATAAATACTGCATTAAGTAACTAGCTGTAGAGTATACCAACCTTAGCAATTTATTTTGTTACAAAACGTTTGAATAAAACTAACAGTTAAAAATCACAGACTATTTGCAAAAATATCTTCAAATGTTGAAGCTTGCTTTCCCTCAAATTAGCAAGATAGAGCACCGATGCTATAAATGGCTTATATTGGTTATATATATAAAATGTTCTGAGGTGCCCTTGGCAAAATGACACAGCTCAACCAACACGGTCATTAACAGTAAGAATAAAATGAACTTAACAAAATGGGAAGCTAGAAAGTATAATACAAATAAAATCATGGCACCTTGTGGTTCATTTCAGCATTAATGTGACATGGAATCAAATTTATGAGATGGGAAATGATATTCCTATTGTTAAAAATCAGAAATTTCTAACTGTTGTAACTTTGTTTTATGATATTTTGATTAAAATATCATACTTTTGACTAGAAAATCTTGATATGTCAAAAAAGTCTTTTCCACTTAAATATTTATGAACTATAAAAGTTATACTTTTTTTCTTTTAAGCCTATCAAAAATACATGAAGTTAATTTTCAGCTGATTCTTTAAGAGATATTTCTTAAAATTTAACACCAAATACGAAAATCTAGTATATCACTCAAGATTTAAAGACTGTATCAGTTGAATACATCTTTAAGAAAAAGTATTTTTGATATTTTCACTTTTTCCAAACTCACATTTGTCAAGATCTTATTTATTTATGTTAAATCTTCACACTAAATCTCTCCCTCCCCTAAAAAACAAAAAAACCCCCAAAAAACAGATTTAAAGTACTTAAAACGTTCAGACAATATGACAAAATAGAATAAGTGAAAAAATCAGGAAAATATTAAGTTAATGCTCCGAATTAAGAAAAAAAAAATCAAAGGTAGGATGTTACTTGGATTTGTAAAGCCAAGGAGAGGCAATATTCAAAAATCAGAGTAAAGAAAATTCATGTGAAGGAATGAGTTTAAAGGATAAGATGAAAGATTCACTCACTATAGGTGTTTCAGCGATCAGTGTATATGTCTGTTTGCAATTAGAAATGTGTACCTCAAACTTAGGAGAACCATGAAAGCTGGAGATAGTTTAGAGTCATCTTCAGAAAGGAATGGTTGAGATCATTAAACTCGTTGAGATTTCTGAGAATTACATAGTAGAAAAAGAATGTGAGACAACTGAAGATATAATCTTGGGTCCACTCATATTTATGGGGCATAAGGAAGACGAGAAGTGGAGTCAGTTAAGGTATGGAGAAGCTCTAGAAAAGAGAAAGAGAACACCAGGAGACAGCAAAGGCATCAAAGCCCAAGTTGAAGGCAGTTTTAAGCAGAACCAGCTTCATGGGCAGATGCACAGGATGCAGGGCTGAGAAGTTTACCATGTTTGTTTAGCACTCTGTTCTCACAGCCACTTCTGAAGAGTTCTTGAACAAAGGACCCCACATTTTCACTTTGCATTAGGCCATGCAAATTATGTAGCTGGTCCTGATTTCAAAAATGAAAGTTGGTGTAACTTCCCAGTCAGCATGAAAGTGAACTGATAAATGAGTCCCAGGATTCTCATTTAAATACCTGCGACTATATGAAAACAGACAAAGAACTGGCAATAATGCCACAAACTAATACATTAGAAAAGTCACAATGCCAAAAATCTGGGCAAAAATTCAATTATCTGCCTCCTTGATGAAGATAAATGGAAAAGCACATTCTTGGACAACATACCTAATACTGCACGCTCAGAATCACAGGCAGATGGCCCCAAAATTATAGGAAGGGATGGGGATGAACGCTTTGATTCACTGACGCTTTTAGTACCTAATCTTGGTAGGAGGAGCTGCCAAGACCAGAGAGAAAAAGGTCTATTTGTCCCAAATATTTAAGAACTAGCCTTTAAGTGAACCAGAGGGAGAGCCCACATCTTTTGAGCCAACCAGTTCTTCTCACTGCTCCGTGCATTCAGGGAGTACTCAGAGAATGGCCTGAGCGGGAAGTAGGGATGGCAAGAGAGGTTTAAACACCTCTCTTGGTACACCCTGGAATGCTCAGCTGCCTAAGAAAACCACTATACACAGGGGTGAAGAAAGTCAAGTCAGGGGACAATGCATGCTGCAAGCTGGGGTGTAGTATTTCAGAACCACAGGACTGCAAACTGCTTTTGCATCTCTAACTCAGGTAGATGACTCTAACCATCGAAGTAAAATGAACTGAGGCCCGTCAGTCATAGCAAACGGCCAGAAGGCTGTGGACATATACCTTACTGTCTTGTCTAGATAGTGAAGGGTGGGCCCTACATGACCATAGGAGGTCTAAGGACACTCTATATATTCTGTAATTTAAAAACAAAACTATAGGAGTGCCTGGGTGGTATAACGATAGTCTCTGTGTGTCCAAACACATACTTAACCACACTTAACCAGTTGGTTAAGCAACTATCTTTGGCTCAGGTCATGATCCCAGGGTCCTGGGATGGACCCCCACATCAGGCTCCTTGCTTAGCAGGGAACCTTCTTTTTCCTCTCCCTCTGCCTGCTATTCCAGCTGCCTGTGTTCCTTTGTGTGTGTGTCGAATAAATAAAATCTTAAAAAAGTAAAATAAAAACAAAACTATGGGAATCACTCTCATTTATAGCTAAACAAATTGAATAATCAAAAATGATAGCTGGGAAATTTGGATTTATTGATGAAGCCAACAAAAATCTTTAGTTTCCAGGTTGTGCTTTGCTAAACTGACAAGGCGTTTCATCAATCTGAAATCTAGCACAACTAGAGTAATGATACTAATTAAGGACCTGGGCATTAGGAGCTGAGAGAAAAAAGTTACCCTTTCATGATTGTTCCATTCTCCATGTCTCTTAAAATACACAGATTCTTTGAAGCTGACTTAAATTCCACCTCCTTTTTGAAGTTTATTTTGACAAATTATATCGCCTTATATTTATCCCTTCTCCTAAATTTCTTTGGTTATATTGCCATTTATCATTTAACGTGTGACTATGTTTTATAACATGATCTGGGCTATTACTCGTAATTATATGTTTTCTTTCCTTGCTGCTACATTTGGCTTCTTGAAGTTAGGGATTCATGCTTTTATATCCTTCCTCACCCCATCCTATGACTCAATTAAAGCTTAAATATGTAGTTTGAAGGGAAAACAGAAATGGTTAAAAGACGAAAGAGAAATAAAGAAAGATGGATTTAGAAGTAGGAATATTTTAGCTTAGGTATTTTATAATTGTATGTCCTTATAACTTCAGAAACAAGCATGTGCTTAACTTTCTTTTTATTTTTTTTAAAGATTTTATTTATTTATTTGACAGAGAGAGAGATCACAAGCAGGCAGAGAGGCAGGCAGAGAGAGGAAGGGAAGCAGGCTCCCTGCCAAGCAGAGAGCCCGATGCGGGGCTTGATCCCAGGACCCCGAGATCATGACCTGAGCTGAAGGCAGTGGCTTAACCCACTGAGCCACCCAGGCGCCCTGTGCTTAACTTTCTTAATAAGAATGCAATCACATCTCACAAATAAGAATATAAGTTGCGTTTGTATCTTTAGGGTAAATACCCAGTAGTGCAATTGCTGGGTCATAGGGTAGTTCTATTTTCAACATTTTGAGGAACCTCCCTGCTGTTTTCCAGAGTGGTTGCACCAGCTTGCATTCCCACCAACAGTGTAGGAGGGTTCCCCTTTCTCCGCATCCTTGCCAGCATCTGTCATTTCCTGACTTGTTAATATGATCTCCCTGATATGAGGACATGGAGATGCAACATGGGGGGTTACGGGGATAGGAGAAGAATAAATGAAACAAGATGGGATTGGGAGGGAGACAAGCCATAAGTGACTCTTAATCGCACAAAACAAACTGGGGGCTGCTGGGGGGAGATGGGGTTGGGAGAGGGGGAGGGGCGTTATGGACATTGGGGAGGGTATGTGCTATGGTGAGTGCTGTGAAGTGTGTAAACCTGGTGATTCACAGACCTGTACCCCGGGGATAAAAATACATTATATGTTTATAAAAAATAAAAAAAATAATTAAATCTAAAAAAAAAAAGAATACAAGCTGCATAAGGGAAAGATATTTTTTTTTATTTCACTGCTGCATCCCCTGTGCTTAATACTGTGTCTGGCACAGGGTAGATGCTCAATGTTCACTCATTGAATCAAATTCATTGGTTTAATGAATAACCGAAAGTATGAATTATGGATACAGAGTACCCAACACAAAAAAAGAAAGGAACTGACAGGCAGTGTGTACATTCTGGGCATTATTTCCATTTTCATCTTCAGACTTAGGAGATTTTTTGTTTATTTTTTTGTTTTTGTTTTTGTTTTTTAAACAAATGAGGTTCCAGAAATTTAAGTAACTGGGCCGAGATGACATACAGCATTACAGGGAGGATCAGAGAATAAAATCAAGACCTGCTTGGCTCTTCCAAAGGTCATGTACTTTCTGCAGTACAGTAACAAAACAGAATACTACTTTTTATTCACTGGAGAAAGCAAGAGAAAATCAGACTTCTGATACGCCAAATGATATTTCAAATTAGATGTAAGTAAAGCACGCCTTAGGGTTACTAATTTGCATTGGATTTCTAATAAGGATATATCTTTGACAGGCAATAGAATGGTAGCCTAGGGACCAATTTCAAGTTTATTAACTCTATTGCCCTTCACCTTCAAACATGACATTAAGAGAGATCAATCTTAATGTGAAATAAATTCTGATATACATCCTTACAAGCGTAAGTTAATGTCTCTAAGAAATTTCTATTGCTGTATCGGTCCTCACACCTTATTTCTTAATTGGATACAGATCCCACTTTGGACTGTCCTTATCCCCTCAGAAGCTTAAAAATGTCAGATACTTGTGAGAATTATGAAAAATTCATAATTTTCTTTATCAATTGTATTTATCAATTTATCAATATGTAGTTTGGAGGGAAAACAGAAATGGCTAAAAGATGAAAGAGAAAAAAGAAAGATGGATTTAGAAATAGGAATATTTTAGCTTAGGTATTTTATAATTGCATGTCCTTATAACTTCAGAAACAAGCATGTGCTTAACTTTCTTAATTTACATTTTAAGTCATAAGACTGTAAGATGACATACCAAGCGGAAACTAATTTTTATCTAGAAATTCTTCTAATTTAGTGCTAAGAGATACAGTCTTTTAAAGAACAATAAAAATGAACGCATCTTTTTTTCCCCTCCATATCATAGTGAGATGTATTGCCAACAAGATCAAATTCAATTTTGTTCTCACAGGAAAAAAAGATTCTTGCTTTATGTTATCTTTTTATTGTAAACTTTATTTGCACTTGTAATCTGAATTCACTTGCCTCATGGTTGGAACTCACCCAGCTACTTCAGAAAAATGTAGGTTAAGAAGACCCTGGCGAGAAGGTTGAGAGCTCAATGAATACCTGTTGAATAAAGTGAAACTTACATACTTCTACAGTTTGGCAACTGATTCTCTAAGGAATTAATGTTGCTTCGTCTTTTAGTGTCCGGTGACAGATCTGATGCTGTTTAAGAAACCAACACTCAACCAGTATTGAAGCAGATATGATTTCCCAAATTTGTCTTTCATTAATATTTTAAAATTGAGTGAAAATCCAATCCAATCATATTTATCATTAATAAAAATGTTTTGCACTTATAAATTCCTTTCAATGCCTTTGGAACAAAATATATCTATGGTTAATTGGAATAGACTATAATAAACTTAATAACACCATTATTTAAAAAAAATTTTTTTGATTAGGAGTTAACAAACATACGTCAAAAATAGCATCATTCGAAAGATATACATTTATTGTGCATCTTTTTATTGTTATGTTACAATTCAGTTAACAAAAGAAAAGATACCTTTGTGTTCAGGAAATGAAGTTACTGCTACTTGTGGAAGAAGGCTTTATTTAGTGATAAAAGTAGGTGAGGTTAGCAGTGTCTCTTGGGATTTGTACATAGTTACAAAGGGGCACATAGTTACAAAGGGAGGTGTTGAAGAAAAACATAGTGAAGATAGAGAATGGGCTAATTATTTGGGTAAAGATAAATACTTCCTACTATCAGATTTGGCACAACATCTTTAAAAAGAGATTCCTAACAACCTGCTGTATTCTCAGAAATAGCCCCAAACCATTAACCTCAACCTACTGACTTCTTACATTCCCATCTATTCCTGAACTAATTAATTTCATTTTTACACCTTGACTAATCACAGCTTCCTTTCTGATGCTTAGTATCACTCTTTTGGTCCTTAACCTCTGATTTCTGGCTTCCTTCTTCTACTGTTGTGTTAACCTTTTCCTTTTGTTTCTTCTGGCTGATCCATTTCAGCTCCCAGGGACTTACACACTGACACTAGCTTTGCCGACCAGTGCCTCAGTAGTAATAAAGATCTAGAAGTGTGTAACCAAAGCTCTGGTTTAATTCTTGGTATTGAAAAAGAAACACAGAATTTTCAAAATATCAGAAATGAATGACTCTAGATGGTTTCAACATTCCCAACATTCATCTTCTGTATGCAGACAACTCCCAAAGTTAGAGTTAAAACTCTCTAAACTGACCACTTTCATGAGCTTCAGGACCCCAAGTGAAATGCCTAATACATATTTCCCCTTATATATCATTTCAGCCTCTAAAATTAAAAACGTCTAAAATCAGGACACCTGGGTGTCTCAGTGGGTTAAAGCCTCTGCCTTCAGCTCAGGTCACGATCCCGGGGTCGCATCCCACCCATGCTGCTCAGGTCACATTGGGGTCTCTGCTCAGCAGAGAGCCTGCTTCCTCCTTTCTCTCTGCCTGTCTGTCTCTCTGCCTACTTGTGATCTCTGTCTGTCAAATAAATAAATAAAATCTTTAAAAAAGTATCTAAAATCTTATTTATCATATTTTCACTATCGTACATCCCAAGCTTTCCACATGCTCTCACCTGCAATTCCTCCTTACGGTTCCTATTTTTATTGAGATGCCATCCTTCTTCCAGATCAACCTGCAGCCAAACCTCTGGGTTATCTAGTATTTCCCCCTCTCTCCCACTCTACACAAAGTTTAGGTATTTGTAGATTTCAGACAAAATTATATAAAACTGTATAGATGGCAAGGCATAATTGTGGGGTTTTTTTCATCAGATTCTAAGAAAGAGTGTCAATGTAAAAGAACTTTAATGATCACCTGAATTACCCACCTCCATATTATTTGTCCTGCCCTTTTTTCCCACTGATTCACTTATAAGCCAATAATCTAACCTGCACACTCCCCACTGCAGGCCATCCTTCAGGCCACATTTACATAATCATCCTAAAATAAATCTTATTATATCATTAGTCTGCTAAAAAAATACTAAAAATATACCAAAATTTATACCAAATATATCACACTTGTATAGTGCTTTAGTGTTTTCAAAGACCTTTCACATGTTAAATCATTTGAATTCTCATAACAGTCTTAATATTCAAAGTAGCTCAAAATCAAAAGCATTTTCCTCACCCCTGACACTTTCGGACACAATTGCCTTAAACAAAGTCCATCAAGCTTTGCTTCAGCCGCTGAGTTACTCTCTCCAGATAATAGATAAGGTAGGAAATTTGAACTCTGTGGGAAATGATGTTTATTTTCTCCACAATCCACTTTAGTGTCGTGGCTATTAGGGATTTGTCCATTTTGCCAGAAAGTTATTTATCAAAAAGAAGACTATTCAGGTAACACCTATAATACAATCATGCCATTGTTTTACAACTTCCTAGAATGACAACTAATACTTATTAAAGAGGTTCCTCATGCAAGCCAAAACCAATAAACACAACGATTATAACATGCAATTCTAAACTAATTGATATGACAATATGGCTAACGAGCAATAGATGATCTATTAAAACATGATTAATTACAAAATTCTCTTAGTATTTTCTTTATGATTAATAGCTATTACTGTGGATGAGCCTCTGAAATTTATAGCCCCAAATTTACATATTTTTATTAAAGAAATAATGAAATGTTAAAAATCCATAATGTACTGTTTATATCAATGAGATTCTTACTAGATTTGTATTTACCTGATGACTTTAGAATTATTTCAGCATAAAGTCATGAAACATCTACTCCAGAAGGTTTCCCTCTATTGATCCTCTCCCATTTCTTTTATGGATATACTTATTATTCAAAAAGTGGGAGATAAGCCTGGATATATTAATTCAGATGACTACTGAGATCTGAGCTTAAAGTGTTCTTTAAAAAATTCAATGGCCTCCTCAACCTTTCGCAGAATTAATTTTCAAGTGTCTGAGGGTATTCTGATTGTCAGTGGTAGCAAGGCAAGTGCAGAGAAGATGAATAGCATGCCGTGAATATAAAATTATAAAACCATGCATCGGAAGTGGATTCAAAGTGGATTCATTTAAATTGGAAAGGAGAGGAGATTTGGGTTATTGTAAACACAATTGCTGGTTTCCAGATAATGAAAAATAAGAACAAAAACAAAATATGACTGATCAAAAAAAACTACGATATTTAGCAGCTTTTATAAATTTCTTTTAGGTTCCGCTGTCATTCTTAAAGATAAAACAGTATGGTCTAAAAGTTACTCCCTATGAAATTTGGTCTCTTTTAAGTTTTTCTGAAAATTCTGTTTCAAGAAAAACCCATGGATATTTGGGATCACTGAGAGACAGCTACTTCTGTTTCTTCTCTGACTTTCCTTGAAACCCACAAATATAAACTGATTCTTATTATATGCCAAACACTATTTTAAGTTTTATTTATATTAAATCATTTAATTTTTACAAAAATCCTAAAGGGTTATTTGTAACAATTAGTATCATTAGGTCCAATTTATGTATGAGCAGAGGTGAAGAGAGATTAATTAATTTTCCCAATATCATACAACTAGAAAGCAGTAGAGTCAAGATGTCATTATTATTTTGCTAAAATCAGTGATAACCAATGAAAATATTTTTCGTTATTAATCTTCCCAATTCTAATGAGTGAACTCAGTATTATAAGAAATCTCAATAGGACAGAAAAACTAGAATTTGTCTAGAGAAAGGTAATCGGGTTGGTGAGTAGTTGAGAGAGGCATCAAGCAGCAGCTGGATATCAACCCATGAGAAATGGTGTAATAAGAGTTCCAGAGGCTCTATCCAATTCTAAGAATCTAGAATTCTAAGTTCATCATTACACATTGATGACTGTGCAACTTCATGAGGAAGTCATCCTAAGCCAAAGGACTAATGAACATGGTACATTTCTGTTGAGCTAATGTCCTTGAGCCAAATTTTGTAGAGTCCATTCAATGGCTGCCTTGAGACATTTACAACACTTCAGATGTTCTTTGGCTGGTAAACAATAGTATTTCAGAGAGGTACTGATAGACTTTATTTTGTTGCCCCAAAAAAGGCTCTTTTCCAATAATACTCCATTGGGAAAGTCTTCTAAAGAGTTTACTAAAGAGCAACCTAAACACCATAATGTGATAGAGAATAGAGAACAGAATAAGAAATAGCTAGCTATCCGGAGAACAAAAATTGCTCAGAATAGGGCCAGGTAGTGAAGAGAAAATCACTCAGAGAAACTGATCCCGTATCTTGGAGACAAAAAAGAGTTATTCATTTTTGTAGGATGTATTGTAGGACAGTCAGTCCTGCTTAACACCTGTCAGTGAAGACTAAACATTAAGAAATTGGGAAAGAGATGGAAGTCTTATTATATAAAACCTTATTTAAAAAAAGAAAGAAAGAAAAAGAGTGAAAGACAATATAGCAAAAGTAAATATATAGACTGAGGTCAGTATAAGGCACAGAAGAATTAGTAGGTTCCAGAACCTGAGGGGGAAATCTGTTGAATTCACCCTGAAATGGTATCCTGCAGAATCTCCTAGTCTTTATGAGAACCAGTTATAATTCATTACCAAAAGGGAAAAAGAAAGAGAGAGAAAAGAAGAAATCATTAAATTTCTTTCAGTACATGCAGAAAGAGAAAGATAAGAATTACAGTTTACTTCCCATTTGAAACCATGCAAATCAGAAGAAAATTGAGTGACATTTTTAAAGTGCTAAGGGAGGTGGAAAACTGTCATCTCAGAATACTATATTCAGTGAAAATACTTTTCAAAAATAGAGGGAAATAGACTTTTTCATACAAATATAAACTGAGAATTTATTACCAGTATTCTTGCATTAAAAGAAGTTTTTCATACAGAATCTGATAAGAGCCAAACTTAAAATTACATCAGGAAATAAAGAATTTTAGAAAAGGCATAAATGAAAGTAATATAAAATTTATTTTTTCTTATTTTTGATTGCTCTTATTTTTGTCTTTCTTATTTTTAACTGTCTAAGCAAAATACACTGACAATTCCAAGTGTTATCAAGAAAGTGAACCACTGGAGGAACTCTCATAGATCTCCGATGATAATTCAAAATGGTATAGCCACTTTAGAAAAATGTGTTTTTTCCCCTTATAAAACTAAAGATGTACTACCAGTACATCTGTTAGGTTGTTTAACTAACAACCCTACTCCCAGAATTTACCAAAAGAAATGAAAATGTATCTTCGCACTAAATTCCATATATGAATGTTATAGCCATTTTATTTGTAATCACCAAAAAATAATCCAAATATCCCTTTAGCAAATGATAAACTACAGCACATCCATACAAGGGAATAATACTCAGCAATAAAAAGGAACAGCATAACAATATACACAACAGCACAGATGAAACTCAGATACATTTTGCTGGTGAAAGAAGTCAGACTTAAAACACTGCATATTGTATGCTTCCATTTATATGAAAAAATTACAGAGCCAGAAAACAAACCAGAGGAGGCCAAGGGCTAAGGGTTGAGAGAAAACTTGATTGCAAAAGGGCACAGGATTACTTTTGGAATGATGGAATTCTTTTTCTTTCTTTTTTCTTTTGAAGATTTTCTTTATTTGTCAGAGAGAGAGAGAGCGAGCGCAAGCATGTGAGCATAAGCAGGGGGAATGGCAGTCAGAGGGAGAAGCAGTCTCCCCATTGAGCAAGGAGCCCAATGTGGGACACATCTCTGGGATCATGACCTGAGTGGAAGGCAAATGCTTAACTGACTGAGCCACCCAGGTGTTCCTGAATTTTGTTTTCTGTCTTGATTGTGGAAGTTAAATAACTGTATGTACATTTAAAAACTTGTAGAACTAAGCAGTATAAAGGGGAATTTTATTATATATAAATTATACAGTTATCAAAAATTCAACCAGGGGCGCCTGAGTGGCTCAGTTGGTTGGGCGACTGCCTTCGGCTCAGGTCATAATCCCGGAGTCCGGGGATCGAGTCCCACATCAGGCTACCAGCTCCACGGGGAGTCTGCTTCTCCCTCTGACCTTCTCCCCTCTCATGCTCTCTCTCACTCTCTCTCTCTCAAATAAATAAAATCTTAAAAAAAATTTTTCAACCAAATATTTTTGTATCACATACGCTATAGCAAAAAAGACAATAAAACAAAATAGGACAGGATAAACTATTACTATGATCCCCAGAGTATAGTTAGTGCTTGATAGACATTATTCTTTTTTATATACAGATAAAACGCTGGCCTTCAGAATAGGATACCTACTAGTCAGAAGTTTGCCTGGCATATTTTTCTATAATGTACTACATATTGTAGTTGCAAAGATAATTTTGTATAATTCTTTCAAACTTTCTATTATACTCCAAACAAATTATATTTTAAAATATTTTATTGTTACTCCAATTTAATCAATATGATTAGTCTTGACTGGCCATTGACTAGTTTCTATACAGAAATATAAAATATAATTTGAATTTCACCAGAAACAACTTGAATGGTCTAAACTTTCTTGTTTTGAACAAAAACAATATTGAGGAAAGATAGTTCTTTTAACCATATATTCAATGATATGGTTAAATAGAGTAATATATGTAATAACAAAGTAACTAATAACAAAATTATTTCTAAGTAATAAACTTAGCACACAACAATTTTGATGCCAAAAAGTATGAGTTCAATAATAATTTGGGTTGCAATAGGGTTTACCTTATGGTTTTTCAAGATACCTATAGAAAAGTATTATTTGGGGCACTTGGGTGGCTCAGTCATTAAGCATCTGCCTTTGGTTCAGGTCATGATCCCAGGGACCTGGGATCGAGCCCCACATCGGGCTCCCTACTTGGTGGGGAGCCTGCTTCGCCCTCTCACACTCTCTCTGCTTGTGTTCCCTCTCTTGCTGTCTCTCTGTCAAAAAATAAAAAATAAAATCTTAAAGGAAAAGAAAAGAAAGTATTATTTTGGAAAAGATTTGCAGCCAGAGACTATAAAATATCTCTTTAATATTTCCGGAGGCCATACATCTGTTTTTCACATTTGACACTGAAAGATACATAAAAATGATAACTCTAGGATATAAAAACAGAGGCTTTCTCCTATTTTGTTTTTATGTATTCATAGCTTTTACATAAATTACTTACTTTGAAGTCAGTGTTTTGAACTTCTTCATTGGATATGCTGCAGATTCTGCAAACGAAGTTTATCCTCTCCATTCCCATCTCTCTTCACCCCAAGAGACTAACCTCTATCTTATCCTTCATGTTCTAGATCTCAAAGAATGTATAACCATCTACCTAGTTGTCCACATGGGATACTGGAAGTCATCCTTTTCTTCTCCTTTCCTTGGTCCCTGTAATTCCTAAGAACTGTTAATTCCTCATCCCTAACATTTTCTTGGATCTCTCCACCATTAATGTGATAGAGACCCATCATTCTCCACTAGATTATTGCAATAACCTCATGACTTTCCTTGATTCCAGTTTTAGCCTTTTCAACCTAGCCTTATGAATGTAGCTAAACTACAAATCTGTTTATCCTACCCTGAATTTTTAAGTTACCTCCCTCTGTGTACTGGACCTTGTTTTTTTCTTCCACCCTCATCTCCCAGCACTTTCTGTCCCTTTACGTTTTGGTTACATTATATAGTTCGAAGTTCTTGGAGCTTCCATTTTCTTGCTCATTTCTGCCATTTTGTTGCTCCCTTCCTTCAAATGGATAATTCCTACCTGTCTTCAGCCTCAGCTTAGACTTCATTTCCCTGAATAGTGTCTTACTTTGATTCCTTATCCCCAGATTGGGTGAGGTGTCTTGACTCTTCATACCTACTTGTATGGTTCTCCATAATCTTCTCTTTTAATATATATTCATGTTATCTTATTTGCCTATGTACTTGTTTGCTCCTATTATCCCTTAAACTCTTTGAGAGTAGGTACAAGATCATGTTCATTCCTGGATTCACATCTCTTAGAAGAGTGTCCTTGAGGGTGAGTGGGCACCATGTGGCTATTTGTTGTTAAGGGTTTATGGCTGAATAACCCACAACCAAAGCAAAATACCACATCTTGATTTTAAATCCCAACTAAAATCAAAACTTCCTTCCCTATTTGGTTACCTAAACTGTCAACCCTGTTTGTAAAGGCAGGTTAGCAAGGCCTGTGAAACTGTGGGGTTCCTTTATCTTGTACCTTCACAGCCAAATCATGACAATCTGCCAAATGTTGGTTGACTCCTGATCATTTTATTTTTCAATTTCTGCAGTAGAAGTCAGGTTCTCTGCTAATTAAAATAACAGGGTTTCTTTGCATTTCCTACAAAGAATAGCATTCCCCCTCTCCCTATCTACACTATGCTTCAGAGATGAAGGAGGTGTTTCTGTAAAAATGCCTTCCTAACTTCAAAGAAAAAAAAGGGTACCCCTTTGTCACCTCACCCTCTTTCTGAAATAAGATATTAATATCCAAGGACCAAGTTTTAAAAATCAGAATATAAAATTCTCTATACCTGTACATTTCCCCATCATTTGCTAGGGTGTTTTGGCACTTAAAATAGAAACGTGATTTCGTCTTTGTGACATTTATTGCCATGCTGTCTGCATGTTTTTTTCTGAGTCAAACATAAACAATAGTTGCTAAACATCACAGGATGTGGGTCAGCAGAGATGATCTCAGGTGGGAGTGATAGTTTTTCTTCTCTTCAGTTCTAGTGTAAAAAGGAGCTGTTGGTTATTTACAGTGGCAGTGAGGAATCTGACTCAAATGAAGGAGGTTAAAATAAAGACAATGTACATCTTAATTAAATGCAGCTTCAATAAATTGCATATTATATATAGTTCAGAAAGACAGAACAAAGTAATGGTAATTTCTAAATAAATTTCTTTTTCTAATGTCCACTTTTTTTCACACTTAAAAACCATTTACATGGCAAAGTTGCTTTTAACTCTGCATTTCTGTTCCTCTTTTTCTGAGGTTATTGTATGACACATTCCTCTCTTGCACCCTAGTTTTTAATTGTATAGAAATAACCTGGTTTCGTGCATCATTCATGCATTCATACATTCATTCAACAAATATTTACAAGGCTAGTGTGCTAGGTTTTGAGGTATATGCCGGGGCACAGAGTCTAGCTTAAAAATATGTGAGTGCAGACAGACGCCATGTTGCTAACTTTCCGGCTTCACTTATGTCCATACCCCATGTATATCCTATGTAATAGACACAGTGTCTGATTTTCAGGCTCCCCTCATCTGTATATGCTTCTGTACCTTTTTGACTTTACACAAGCTGAATCCCCATCAGAAATATCTGCAAGACCCTGATATTATTCTTTAAGTCCTAGTTCTCAGTTTCGACTCTTTTACTCTTGTTCCTTTAATTCTAATGTTTGGGCAGATTTGGCCTCTAATGGTGGAGTAGTTCTATAGCTAAGAGTAGATGCTTTCTACTTTTTACTTCTTCTGTATGTTCTTATATATATGTGTGTTATTTTCTTCCTTATCTTTCCCATTTCTGTTCTCCTCAACACATGGTGGCAAATGCAGTGCAGAGTTGACTAAAATGTTATTTAAACCAATGAAATTCTGTGGGAGAAAAGAAAGGAATAATTGATTCTTGATTGGAAATCAGGAAAGACTTCCAGGAGGAAGGGGTCCATTTCACTTAAAATTGCACCAAAATTTAAAAATAAGTTCCATATTAGTTGTACATAAAAATAACCAAAATATTTCAGGCTCACTTAAAATATTACTCAAAAAGCCAGGAAAATAATATTATATTGCTCCTTTTCCTCAGGAAAGTCTAATCAGCTTTTCTTTGTTGACCTTTCCTTGCCCAGACCCTGTATCCTAAAGAGTCAAATAGCCTCCTGAAATAAAAGCATTTTGAAATCTGTTATCAGCAGTTTTAGGCCCTTAGATATAATTTTATAGATGAATAATATATAATAAACATGATCCTACATGAGTTACTATCCTTAAAATGTGATTAAGTAAACTTTTCCTTAACAAAATTTCTCTAGAAAGAACTTTCTAGTTATTTGATTTTTTTTGGACTTTAATTAGAAATAGGTCTCATTCTCTGAAAATATAAAACAAAATAGCATTCTCTTAAGCTATCTCTTAGTTATTTGAAACTTGGAGCATATAACTTTAACATAAAAAATTATTTAAGTAAGCATATATCATCTGTTTGCTTTATTACATTCCTCTTTTGATAATGTCTCAATGTCGTTTCCAGAGTAAAACAGAATGTACATATTCTTAAATTAAATCATGTAGGCGAATTTACAACTAAATGCCTTTTCTGTAATCACTAAATAAGGCATTTAACTAAGAAGCTTGTTTACAGAAAATTGTTTGGTGGGCTTTTTTAATGTGAAGTTAATGCTCATTAAAGCAGAACACTGACAACACAAGGCTCTCCAATCTTGAGTGCACTTGCAGAAACATACATGAATTCTTCCTTCATAGTGTAATGACTCTCCCTAACTTTCTTGCTCAAACACCACCCAGCAGAGACCTGTCGGCAGATGTGATGAGGCAAAGCAGAACGTTAATTTCTAACTCTGAAATAGTTCTTGCTTCTAGAGCACTTAAAGGACAAGCATGGGCTTCTGCCAGCCACAGAAACAAGCAGCCCATGAACTTCGTATTTAGGGGAGTTACAGTTTTAATGCTCACTATGAACTTCCATCTGCAGGTCTGTCTTGCTTAAGGAAAAAGCAAAGAACCTGGCAGAGCTGTCTTGCCACTGGGGGCACTCGTAAGATATATCTCTCAAAGCTCAAAAGTGGAGTCAGAAAGCGTCCAATTAGGTCATATTCTGTCACTGGAGAGACGGAAATCATTCCTTACAGCAGCAATTTTCGGTCTTCTCCTGGTATTATACATGAGGAATATTACCAAATTCCTATTTCCCATGAGATACAGTAGTTCCCTGAGGTCATGTTGGTATTTTCCTGCTATTTGCAAACACTGTTCTCTAACTTATGTAAGTGTTTTCTTCTTTGATGAAATGTCACACACAAGATAGAGATTCTTTACCAAGGCTATGTCTATACAGTCTTGCTACTTATATCATCAGATGTGGAGAACAGAAAGTGCTTTGTGTTTTCCCAGAAGCTAGTACATTATGTTCCAACCAGTGGATGCAAATCACTTGAACACATTTTTCTCCCCAAGTATAAGAGCTGCCTAGCAATAGAATCCTTTGAAAATGAAATGCTTACTTCTAAAGAGTTACACTCTCTTTCAATGAAAATATACAAGGACTAGGTGTCTTCTACCTGGGGCTATCATAGAAAATGAACATGACTCATTGGGGAAACTGTATCACCCTCTCAATACAGGGCATCAAGATACAACACTACAGGGGCGCCTGGGTGGCTCAGTGGGTTAAGCCGCTGCCTTTGGCTCGGGTCATGATCTCAGGATCCTGGGATCAAGTCCCGCATTGGGCTCTCTGCTCAGCAGAGAGCCTGCTTCCCTTCCTCTCTCTCTGCCTGCCTCTCTTGTGATTTCTCTCTGTCAAATAAATAAAAATCTTAAAAAAAAAAAAGATACAACACTACAGTGCCTCACCTTCCTCAGCATCTCCTTAAATTCTTAAATAATTGCTTAACCTTAGGCTTTATTTAAACCGAAGTCATAGTCAATTTTTACCCTACACATGCTTTATCCTGTTGTGAGATTCCTGTGACATAATGTGTGTCAATGCTCATTTTAAAACCTGGACCCATTAGATGCCATGAAGTATAAAGTACGTTAAGCCTTATGTTATCAATTAGTCCCAATACCGTACCCAGTCAGGACTCTCATTCGAAAAACAATAACAACAGCAACCACCACCACCACAACAACAGCAAAAGATTTGCTAGAAACCCTAATTTGAGGAAAGAAACAATTCCAAATGGCAGAGAGCAGAAGGATTTAGAGCGATTCCTCTTGAGAATGACAACATTCATTTATAAAGTTTCACGATAAAATGCCAACCCAGTTAATGAGCTCTTTAAACTATGTATGTTGAATCAATAAACACCCAAAGTAAATGATACCTATATTGATTGGGGATGAGACAGAAAGACCTAACTCCAGGGAAGGCTTAGCAAATTTTATTGAAGTTGAAACGGAAATAAAGGGAGAAGGAAGAAAGAAATTTGACTGGAAAGCACTTTTGTGTGTGTTGATAAACTACATTCCAGATTGCCACGTTAACTCCTAGTGGTAGAGAAATGAATTACAGCTGTGTGTCCAAGGCACTTAAGTTTAGAAATGTGGAAAGATAGCACAGATAAAATTAGGTGTGTCCCAATCTGACATGATCAAATGAGTGAAACAAACAGGGGCCAAGGCAAATTTCATAACCACAGATACTCACACATTGTACAGATGCTAAGTTTTTGAGAAATAAGCTGGAAGAACTAAGGGATCTTGAATTAGAAAAAGATGAATTGTGAGTCAAAGTAAATCAACCTAAAGTATGAAATTCCTGATTTGTGGATTTGTGTAGCGAGGCATATGCTGTTTTTAAAACACTTATACCTGTGTTACGTTGAATATAAATGTCCTTATGGCATCAAGAGAGGATAAACAAAAAGAGTTTATTCCCTCTTTTTAACCCCAGTATCATTTTCATTCAATTTATTCAATAAATATGTATTCAACACCAATGATGTGCCAGGCAACATTGTAGATACTGGAGAATCAGCAATAAATAACATAGAAACAAAACAAAACAAAACAAAAACCCCATGCCCTAATGGGCCTTCCATTCCAATGGAAGGAGAAATATAATGAACATATAAATAAAATATATGTAAAATGGGCTTGTGTATTATATGTAAGTGTTAGACAAAAAAGAAAGCAAGAAAATCGAGTAGGTATTCTAGGGGTGAAAATGGGAGGTTTCAATTTCAATTTATTTGTGGTCATGGAAGATTTGTTTGATGGGTATCTTTGGGACAAAGACCTAAAAAAGGTACAGAAACGAATCAGGCAGCTATCTAAAGAGGTTTTCAGAAACAACAGGCACCAAGTCCTAAGGTAGAAGCATGCCAAATGAGTTCTAAAAAGAGCAAGATGGTCAATGGGGATGGAGCAGAGTGAGTCAGAGGGAGAGGAGTGGGGGACAAAATCAGAAGCGTGAAGGGACAGATGGTGTAGGGCCCTGGCGGGCATTATGAGGATTTTGTTTTTACTCTAACACAGGAATCTACTAGAGGATGTTGAGCAGCAAAGAGACGTGGGCTTTTGTTTTAATAGGATCACTCCAGATGTTATTTTAACAAGAGAATGGAAGCAGTCAAGGGCAGAAGAAGGAAGACCTAACCAGATTATTTTTCTGTTGCTGCTATAAAATATGACCAGAAATGTAGTGGCTTTAAAAAGTACCACTTTGTTATTTTATGTATCTGTAGGCTAGAAATCTATGCATGTCTTAATGGGCTAAGTTCAAGGTGTTGGTAGGGCTAGTTACAGTCTTCAGGCTCCAGGAGAGAACCCATTTCCTTACTTTTCCCAGTCTCAAGTAGCTTCCCACATTCCTTGGCTCATAGACCTTCCCTCCCCCTTCAAAGCCTGCGGTGTTGCTTCTCCCTTAATGTTCTTCCATTAGCATATCTCACTCCAACTCAGAGCATTCTTTCTTCTTATCACATCTGGAAAAGATTCTCCATTTTTAAGGACTGATGGGACTAGACTGTATCTACTTGGATAATACGGGATAATCTGTCCATCTTGAGGATTTAATTATACCTGCAAAGTCCCTGTTGCCACCTAAGATAACTCATTCATAGGTCCTAAGGATCCAAATACTGTTAATGAATGGGGGTGGGTGTTATTCTGCCCACGACACAAACTCACCACAACCTTCCTTTTGCCTGTGCTATTCTTACTTGTGCATGTGCCTTGTTCCCGTTACAAACCACTGATTTCTCTGCAGGGAGAGATTTGCTGTCTGTGTCACCTCAGTAGCCATGTCTTATTTCCATCATCCTGTACCATCTAGTCTGGCCTGTCTCCTACCTATTTAGCTTGAAGCATCCATTCTGCTCAGTGAGAAGGCAAAACACAAAAATAATAGAATGACAAAAAGGCTTCTAAGATCTAAAAGCAATATAGGAGGCTGTATTTTCTCTCCATGCATAGGGATTTTAATATTCACACTGACATAGGCACAGAGCGAAAGGATCCCTGAAGATATATTAAAGTGTGCTAGACCACCATCTGTGTGAAGGCAGGAGGACAGACTATAAACTATATGACATATGGAGGTATGTCTCCAGCTTTATGACTCCATGACAGAAGTCCTTTAAATAGAATAAAAATGGGCTCAATAAAAGTGAAATATTTGTCATTATCCTACTCTAAGCATTTTATATTTGAAAATATTTTGCATTCTTTTTCAAACATATGATTAGTCTATCAGATGCTCCCCACCTCCAAGATAAAGTTTAAGTTAATAAAATAATGATTCTCATTTAAATTCTAGGTGAGAATGACCTATGACTTGCGGAATCTGATGCATGTGACTGATCTTTGGAATAAAAGTCCTCATTAAGTTATCAAAGTTAATAGTCACTTCCATCAAAGAATAACACAATTCACAAAGAATACATTAATATCCATATCTGTGATATTTTAAAAGAGACTAACTCAGCACTGACAGCTAATGAAAGTGACTGAAGAACATGAAGATTAAAAGATCAGTATGAATCAAGAATCAAGTTACGAATTTCATGAGTCATAGGAGCTCCTGGTACTTCCCCCCAGGCGGGCCTCACCAGCCTGTTGGTGCAAATGGTAAGCATTCAGAACAGTTAGCACATTCCAATGGCTCCCCATTTATATATTTGCTCCCCATATATATATATATATAAGACCTACAATACCACCTTATATAAACTTCCCTGTGCATGTGAACCACGCCCTCCAGTACAGCCATTATTTAGTTGCCAAGGACGGCCCTCTTTTCTGAGAACTGCAGGACTGTTCACATGTTGCCTTAGACTGCTCTTGTCCTTGCCAGGTACCTGGGGTCCTTAGCTTGGTCTGCCATGTTTGCTGGCTAGTCCTAGCAGACCAAGCTTCTAAGGCATTCAAGTTCCCAGAGTTGTTTGGGTTCTGTCAAAATGAGTAAATGCATTTCTCCTTCCTTCTTATGTAAACTCTATTCAATACTCTGTTAAAGGGGTGTCAAACCATTGTGCCCCATGTCTTACTACAGTTTCTGTAATGACTTTTAAGTTTGCATTTAGAGTCACATTCTTTATCAAATCCTCAGACAAACACTGTGCTTTATCAGGTATTTTTTTTTTCCCTTAAGCTAAATTTTTTGGCCCTACTGACTTTTTTCTCTTGAAGCATCTTCTCCAATTCTAGTTCAAACTGACTCTTAGCAATGTCGTTTACCAGTTCTACAAACTACTGCACGCATTTCAACCCTAACAGGAGGTACTGCTGAAGTTAAAGCTTGGACCCCTCTACCTATATAAAAGACTTAGATTACCTGAATAGGAAAACCTTAACACTTCTGTGATTAGAATTAAATGGGTTTTTATCTGCATTCCTACTTTTTCAGAACAATGGTTTAAAATGTTCATTTCTTTGCATTTTGTCAACTACAGTCCAAGTTGCTGGTCTGGTGGATATAAGGCTGGGAGTCTTGCCTGCCTGACTGTTTTAGCCCACCCTCCCTTTTTTGCACACACACCCCACCCCCCCACCCTCCCTCCACTTTCTATACTCACAGCCCCTGAAAGGATACCACAAGACACTAAGGACAGATGGAAGGCAGTGTGATAATTACTTCTCAAAATCTTCTAAATAAAGTAGAAATAGGAGCAAATGTATAAAGTGCTCTTTCATTGGAAAGCACCCATATAAAGAAAAATGTTATAGAAAATTCTTACTTATTACCATTGGGAAATTTTAAGGCATAAAATGATCCTTTAGAATTATTTAATCTCCTGTCTCAAAAGAGACTTTGCCATAGTGATCAGTGCACACTTACAACATTGTCCAGTCTTATCCAACACTTAAGGTCCTAACATATATATATGTTACACACATATATATGATATATGATATATATACATATATGATATAATATAGAAATATAATAATATAGAAATTCCTTTCCCCCCAAGTTTCCCATTGACATTTTGACTAGGAGGTTGTTTTTGAGTCCTAGATTCCCTTGTTTTTTCAATTAACTGATAATTTGGACTGTGATAGGTAATAAGGCATGAGATATTTTTTCCTGTCCTCAGAAAAAAATGGTGTAAATAATTGCTGCCAACAATTTTGTAATTTCCCACAACTGGGCAAATGGAAGTATTAAGGAATTCAAACTAAAGGAGAAACTTACGGTTTTAGGTTTCTTTGTGGGGGATGGGCTAACAGTGCTGATTATAGAGAATATTGCTCAGTGATTACTCTGGGGACTAATAGATTACCTGAAAAATTATATGAAAATAATTGGCAACTAGAAAATAACATAATAAATAAAAATGA
The DNA here is from genome assembly GCF_922984935.1 of Meles meles. Lineage (NCBI taxonomy): Eukaryota > Metazoa > Chordata > Mammalia > Carnivora > Mustelidae > Meles > Meles meles. Next base: position 29,473,523 of record NC_060067.1, read on the forward strand.
CTTAACTTTTGCTATCTCATGGAGGAAATATTCTCAGAGTATTCATATTTAAAAGGGACTTTAAGGAACAAGTCACCTTGTAGAATCTACTTCAGAATTTTATACTATGATACATCTAAAAGTAATACAGGTAAATTAATACACATTTTTTAATACACATTTTTCTTAACACTAGGAATAAGAAACAATTCTGTTTCTCTCCAATGGAATCCAAACATGTATCTTTTAAAGAAAAGTTCTCTAGACGTTTCCACATGCGAATTACGAATTAAACTTAAAAAAGAGAACAATTCTCCGTAAAACCGGTTGTTTAAGAAATTACACGATATTAAGACCTGTAGTGTTTCACCAATCTCCTTTTATATTTCTTAACTGTTATTTGAAATAACTGAGCAAAAACTACAGTTCTAAACTGTGAATAATGTCAGAAACTGGTTTTGCCAACTGGTATCTTTATCATGACCTCAGATTCACAGATTCTCTCCTTCTTTATTTATTTGTTGATTTAACAAATGTTTAATAAATTCTTGGGGCGCCTGGGTGGCTCAGTCCTTAAGCATTTGCCTTTGGCTCAGATCATGATCCCAGGATCCTGGGATCAAGCCCCCAGGGCTCCCTGCTCGGTGAGGAGCCTGCTTCTCCCTCTCCCTCTGCAGCAACCCCTGCTTGTGCTTCCTCTCTAGCTATGTCACTTTCTGTCAAATAAATAAATAAAATCTTAAAAAAATAAAAAAAAAACAAATTCTAAAGATGTGCCAGAACCGTTAGAATTGCGAAAGATTAGAGATAAGCAAAAGCAATTGTGATCACACAAAGTAAGACATAACTACAGTGATGAATGCTATAAAAAAAGGGGGGGGTTACAATCAGGCATATTTCCAGACACAGCCCAGTGTTTCCAGGGGGACAACACTGTCCTATGGGATAAATAAGCTGGCCATATTAAAATGTGACTATTGCTTTACTGAGTTATGCACACTGGACCAGAGTATAAGAAACCTTTACTCTTTGTGGAGATATCCTTTGGAATAGTTTCATGGAAGTGGTACTTGAGGTGGCCCATGAAGAAAGAATACAAAAGTGCTTGGTAGCAAAAGGCAATTCCAGGCCAGTTAAGTATGCATCAAATTGCACAACTTGTTCGAGAAGGACAGCCCCTTTTACGCTGCAGTGGTCCCTCTCCATACTTTCTAGTCTAACCATGATCACCTTGCTGAGGTCACTAGGTAAAGTGCTTATACACACATCTTTATTTTAGTAGGTTCTTTAATCTTAAGCAACTGGTGAGGTAAAACTTCTTTTTATTCCCCTAATGCCTTGAGATCAATAGAAAGGGTTGGCATAAGCCAGGGTCCCTGTCCCTAATTCCTGAGATATAGAAAAGATAATCAGGGTGAGATCATGCAAACTCCAAAATATTCCAATATGCTATTGCTAACACCTCAAGATTTATACAAGGCTGTGTCTGTCTGGATCATTCATCAGGGAAATATCCACCAGTTTGATTGATTTTCACCAAACGTCTTCACTTTACCTTTACTTCCCACCATCAGATTCCAGCTTTGCACAATTTCTGGATTTGAACACTTGTAATGACTAAACAGAAACCGTGTGGTTTTGCATGACAAATTTTGTGCAATTTTATAATCTAAAATACATGGGATGGGATAAGTCTACTGTAGGAAAGATTGGTTATAATTGACTGTATTGGACATTTTCTATTTCATGAAATGAATAGCATGTCATTCAAATGCCTTGCTAACAGGATATAAAAGTCAACAACTTATTTTCAATTTCCTATCCCTCAGGTAGGTCATGTATGGCATTAATAACTTTCCCAATCATCTCAGTAATTGTTTGTATATTCAACCTAAAGTCTGATAACAGTAACAGGTTCCTGATGAGAAAATCTAATGAAGGAAGAACAGTCACAAATGTGGTAAAGCTAAGATGACACTGGACAAAAATTGTTCTCTGGAATTATCGAAAGAAGAAGAATCATTTCGGCCCTAGATCTGCTCCTTGCATGTAATGTGATAACAACTGGGATATTTTCATTTGCTCTTATTTTGGTTAAAAGAGCGTATGATTTATTTATTTCTATTTTATTTTATTGTTAAGATTTTATTTATTTATTTGACAAAGATCACAAGTGGACAGAGAGGCAGGCGAGGTGGGGGGGAAATCAGGCTCCCTGCTGAGCAGGGAGCCCGATGTAGGGTTCGATCCCAGCACCCTGAGACCATGACCTGAGCTGAAGGCAGAGGCTTAACCCTCTGAGCCACCCAGGCACTCCTATGATTTATTTTTAAAAATATATTTACTAATGCAGCTTTATTTTTATAATACCAACTTCCATATAGTTTCTGTTATCCTCCCAGGTTTTAATAGTATGAAAGGTAACCATAATATATATAGTAATTCTTTTCTATCCATCAAAAAATTGATCATGTATTTGATAATTGATTCTCTGATTATAATACTGAAATTCTTAATTAGTTGATTTTTTCCTCCTTCATTTATAAAATATAGTGTGCTTCAGACCTTCTATTTAGAGACTCCAGATACTGTACATTTTTAAAACAGATATATATATATTCTAAATATATATATATTCTAAACAGATATATATATATTTATATATATATATATATTCTCCACCCAAATTCTATGAAGGAGAAGGGATTACTCTTCTCAATTCCCAAGGAGACAACAGTCTCAAATGTTTACCCACAGCATATTTCAGATTGGCACTTTGAGCTGAAGTTGGATTAGAACATAGGGCCTCTGGTTCCCGTAAATCAAGGCTGTCCCCATAGGCCCTTGCACTATTGGGAAAAGACAGATTATGAAAGAATGAAAGGGAGAAATATATGTTCTGCTATCAGGAATAAAGATCTAAGGACACAATCCACTGAGTCATCTCAGGACCACAGAAGTACGAAAGTGGCTAAAGACCAGAGATCTCTAAAGAGGAAAACATCGCAGTTTTTAAGATCTTTCCTCTACTTCTTTTTCCTCTCCTTGTCAATCATTGTGATTAGCAATTAATCACATGAAAATCTCTTTGCTTTAAAAAGAAAAGTTGGCATGGTCAGGTTATACCCATTATCTAGACTGGAAGCTAAAAGTGTCCCCCCCAAAATAAAAATTTTTAAAAATTTTAAAAAGTTGCAACATGGAGAAGAAAAGAAAAACAGATGGAGTCCTTGGTTTTCACACAAAACAGAGATGTCAGCTGAAGTTTCCAGTAGGACTCTGAGGTTGAGCAATGACCGACAGGTTTGTGTGGGTTTTTTTTGTTTTTTTTTTTTACCTTTTTAAATTTTTTATTTATTTCTTATTTTTTAAATAAACATATTATGTATTTTTATCCCCAGGGGTACAGGTCTGTGAATCACCAGGTTTACACACTTCACAGCACTCACCATAGAACATACCCTCCTCAATGTCCATAAACCCCCTCCCCCTCTCCCAACCCCCCCTCCCCCCAGCAACCCTCAGTTTGTTTTGTGAAATTAAGAGTCACTTATGGTTTGTCTCCCACCCAATCCCATCTTGTTTCATTTATTCTTCTCCTATCCCCTTAACCCCCCATATTGTATCTCCACGTCCTCATATCACGGAGATCATATGATAGTTGTCTTTCTCTGATTGAATAGCCAAAGGAATATTGAAAAAGAAAGCCAAAGTTGGTGGCATCACAATTCCGGACTTCAAGCTCTATTACAAAGCTGTCATCATCAAGACAGCATGGTACTGGCACAAAAACAGACACATAGATCAATGGAACAGAATAGGTTTGTGTGTTTTGCAGGGACAATCATACTGCCTTCTTTTTCCCAAAATACAGCATTTCTTATTTTGGCAAACAAGGCCAGGTTCTGTAACTCTGGCTCTAGCTAGGAGAGATTATAATTAATTGGTCTTTTGCAAAATCAAGCAGGCAGACCAAATGATGGTTAGTGTCTCAGTCTTTGTATGGGGAATGACAGTTGGTAGTTTAAGGGTTAATACATCATTTGTTAAATACTGGCTACAATAAGAAGTTCAGGTTTTTTGATCCTTGTGATATTAGCTGGCCTTCTCAATGATACAGCGGTAAAGGAAAGAAACAACTCTTTCTTCAGGGTTCAAGGCACAGAATCCCATGTTTTTACTGATCTAGCTTCCTGCTTTTCCAGCCTCATTCCCACCACTTTCCTCCCTTTCTCTAAGCCTGGCCATGCAAACACACCAGGCTCTTTCTCCTGGGATTTTTCATTGGCTCTTCCCTCAGCCTATAAAGACTACCAGTCTTTATATTGCTAGATTCTTCTCATTCTTCAGGTCCCCATTTAGACCTCCTTTCCTTAGAAAGGCATCCCTCACCTCACCACTGAAAGTTATTTTCTTTGAGCCAAATGTTTCTTTCTCAGCCTCCAATGTATAGTATTGCCTTTGTTTATCATCTGTCTCTTTTTCATGAAGGCAGGGATTAAATGTGTCTCCTTCCATACTCTATGCTCAGCAGCCTGCACTGTAATCCTCCCTATTTAGTGTTTAATAAATGTCTGCTGAATGAATTCTAATGCCTCATGTTTTTCTAAAAGTAGAAAAAATAGTATTTTCTACTTTTAAAGTGCTTTCATAGAAGGGATATCTTATACTTTCCATATAACATTATGACATATAGAAATTACCATTTTAATATACATATAATCAAGAAGGTAACTATTTCTCTCAGGTCCTAAGTAGGTTCCTAAGTTGCAAAGTCAATGCAAGCTTCTTTGTATCAATAGCCTGCCACCTCCTATTAGATAATTTTCTAGAAGCTTTACACACATTTCCTTCTTTAATCTCTCAAATAATCCTACATTAAATTTTATTATCCTTATTTTCCAGATGAGGAAAACATGCCTTAAAACATGATATTTATTTAAGAGAGAGCTAGTTTACCAAGATCTCTCCTACTCCACACTTTTTTCACCATACTATGCTATTTCTCCAACATATTTTCAAAAAATTTACTCAGTGGAAAGTTCCATAATACTATGGGATATTGAAGGATTACCAGTCACATGGTTTTGCATTAGATATTCTAAGATTTGACTTTCCTGTTGGAGAAACTCTGAAAATCAAGTCTAAATGCTAACATGTTTGTCAGGTCATATGCCTAATGTCTCAGCTAAATCTAAACTGAACTTCAGATATATCTTGACATGTCTCATGAGCTGGTGAAATCAACATATCATCTTTCCCCAGTGTCTCTTTGCTTGTAGGGAATGGTACCTGCTTATTGCCAGTGGGGAAAGTTGTCAGGTGGTGGGGGGAGGGGGGTGGGGGGGGGAGGGTGGGCAATCTTTGTGTGCTTGCTTGTATGAGAGAAAAGTGTTCAATGGGAACAATAGCCCTGTTCATTACTGTCATAGTTAATTTTTGTGTTAACTTGACAGGGCTAAAGGATGCCTAGACAGCTGGAGAAATATTATTTCTGGGTGTGTGTCTGACGGCATTTCTAGGTGAGATTAGCATTGCCTCCATAGTAAAGAGATCTATACTCACACATGTGGGAAGGCATTATCCAATCCATTGAAGGTCCCAAGAAAACAAAAGCAAATTATCTTCTCGAGCTGGGACATCCATCTCTTGCCCTTGAACATCTGAGCTCCTGGTTTTGGGCCTTTTGGCTTGGAGGTATACCAAACCCCCTTCCAGTTTTCATGCTTTTTGACTCAGACTAAATTACACTACTGGCTTTCCTGCTTCTCCAGTTTACAGAGGAAAGATTGTGGGGTTTCTTTGCCTCCATATCCAAGTGAGCCAATTCCAATAACAAATCTCTTCTAATATATATCTACATATACCCTATTGGTTCTGTTTCTCTAGATAACCCCAATATAATTACCCTAGGCCATCCTCGTGGATTAAGTATAAACCCTCTGGAGAGAATGCAGCAGAGGTTGAAGGGACTTTTCAAATCCCTGACGTACTTTGTGAGATTTATGAGTGTAAGCAGTAGAGCCTAGGGCCACAGGTGAAAAATTGTGGCACAAAATGGGGGGAATGCATTGCCCCCAATTCCACACACAGCACTGTGAGAACAAAAAGAAATCCAGTAACATTTTAGCACCTTGAATCTGGCAGGATTAGGAGAATCAGAGTGACCACCCCCTTGGAGATGTCAGAAGTGGTACAAAAGTATCATACACTAATAACCTCTGAAGTACTGGACACCAATAAGAAGACTTGGAAGTCTTTGAAGAAATGAGAGCCCTATTTGAGTGATCACATGAGATACCTCCAAGCCATCCTGTGACGTAAGTGGAGGGTAATGAGCCAATAAACTATCTGACAGGTATAGGAGTATTTGTATTCACTCCACAGACCATGCTAGGAGTTCCTGTTCTCATTTTCAGCTTGGCTTACCATGTCCATTACTAATACTTCATTGACTTCTGACTTCTTCACTGATGAAGTTCTGAGTTCACATAAGCTTGGTGCTCATAATTTCCCTGAATAAATCAATAATTTGCAATAGTATTATTCTTTACGTAGCTTTTGCCTTTTCATATTTGTTAAAAATCTTCTAAACAGAAGAATGTACCAAAGATCTGGTTTTGGTGGATTGCTTTAGATAAAATATATTAAGAATTATGTAGCCAATGACTTTCTTGAAGAAAAAGAAGCAGATTTTTGGTAAGGAGATTCCATTTCAAATGCACAAGAACCATTAACCATTCTCCATAGATCACAAATTTATTACTAAGAAGCTGAATGTTTGGCTAGGAATCCTCAATATTTGAAAAGCTCTTATCTTTCAAAAATTCTCCATACTATTCTCTGAATACTTTGAGCTAACTATAGGAAGTACAATTCTTTGTTTAACATAGTATTTAAGATCAAGAGTGTTAAGACCATGAGGATAAAAGAGTTCTTTCTAAATTGTCTTCATGGAAACAGTATATTGGCATGGCAGATTGATAAAATAAATCACTTCTCCCTGTATCACACCCTTTGCAATGTGACTTTGCTATTCCTATCAAGAGCTGGAGTCTCTTCACCTTCTTGTATCTGGGATGGCCTCATGACTCACTTTGACTAATAGTATGTGGCAGAAGTGGCACTCATATGTTCTGCAGGTCTTAAGAGGCCTTGCAGATCTTCTTCTTGCACTCTTGGGACCTTGAACTAGCATGCTGTGGGAGAGAGAGGTCAGCAAGGTGACAGGTACAGCCTGCCTGAATCACCAGATATGAATAAAGCTGTCCCCAATTGATCTGTTAAATAATTGCAGCCACATGAATGACTCCAGATTAGACTAGCAAAAGCATTGCCCAGATTATCAACCTAGATAATTGTGAGAATTTTTAAAAAAATTATTGTTTTAAGAACTATATTTTGGACTGGTTGGTTCTCAGCAACAATAACTAAAGTAATTCAATCTGATCTTTTCTTCCCTTGAAAAACAAGATCTCTTGAGAAGTGAGATTTATTTTTATTTTGGCAAAAAAATTCCCATGGTAAATTTGTTATTTACACTAGTCCAATATACTGCTTCAATCTCTGTGTCAAATACCAATATAAAAAAGAGCTTTTATCGTCACAGGCAATCTGTGAATGATGAACACAGGAAACTGGGTGTTGCATGAATACAAAGTGAATTTTTTTTTAACCTATGAATCTTCTTTTCACTTCTTTTTAAAGCAAAAAGAAGTGTTTTTGCAGGTTAAAATACAAGAAAAAAGCCACAAAATCTTATGTAGAAATATATATACATATATTCCTTTCATTAAATATATATGTATTTTTCCTTTCATTAAAACTCCAATGTCATGGGAGGAAATACTATAAAATTGATTGACAAACTTTTATCACAGGTTTTTAAAAATCATCTGGCAACAAATCAAAATATTAGATGTAGATGAAATTTTGGAGATTATCTAGGATTGACAAATACAATTCCTTCATTTTAGAGATGAGAAAACTGAGGATACATGAGTTGAGTTTCTTACCCAAAATCATGTGATAGTGACTAACAGCCCTCTCAAATGAAAAGAGAGCTTAGGAAGTTAACTTGTGCCCTGTTCCACAGCTAGTTAAGTGGCAGTTTCAGTTGTCCCCTCTAACTCTAGACGGAAGATTTGTGAAGATTGAATAAAGTCAAAATTTAAAAAATAGGTAATTTTTAATATAGTCAAAAGGCAAACAAGAAATTGGTTTTGTTGATATAGAACTCAAGTGCACAGTTCAGTTTGAAGGCGATAAAGGTTTCTGGCCCTGCCCCATCTTTAAGGGGCCTCTTCCTGGTTCTGCCAGGAAACGTACTGGGTACCTACAATGTATTATTTATTACTCATTCTTAATTCCTTCGAATATGAAGCTGATTAGAGGCTGAGAGATGAGAAGCTCAGGTTTGGGCAGTATGGGAAGTCCCAAACTAATCACATCTACCATTACAGAATTCTATTTGTGCCAAGAACTATGCAAAGTGCTTGTGTGGGTTGTATAAACTGTCTGTGGGGAAGGATTATTGATGTCAACCTAGTTATTTAGGGCATCTAAACACAATGAAAGAAAGAGAGAGCCTATATGTCCTACATCAAGGATGCTTTGGTACCTTGCGTTTGTTTTTATTAGATTGACCTTGAAGTATAGGGTTGAGTAATCCTAGTTTGAAGGCATATGAGGGTTGACAATAATTAGGCTTAACCAGTTCATTGGTGATAGGTTATACTGATTACCAGTTAAGATCTAAAAGACAAAATACAGCTTCTCTTGTGTTTGCCTTGCAAAGCCAAAACCACATATTGGCAGAAGCATTCCCACAGATGGCTGAAATAGGAATGGAGTGACATTTCAGTCCAGCACATTGTATTTATTTAAGCTGTTATTGATGTTTGTCCTTGAGCCTTTTAATTTAATTTATCCTCCACGAAAAAAACCACAGCTATTTTACATTTATATTGATGACTTACTCCAAGAATTCCTTTTGATTAAAAAATAATCAGTTTTAATTTAAAGGAATCTAACTGCATTTTTTTTTCTTATTTTTTCCCCCTTTATAGCTGAGAGTTTTTCCTCTGAGGCAACATAATGTTACAGTCTATAGACTTGGACTGAAGACTAGGGTTAGGAGACAGAGGGAACTTGCTAGGGGCCTACATAAAGCAGGCGGCAGATGGTGTAGACTCTCTAGTAAGGTATGTCTTTGATCAGAAAATGAAAATGGATTGGTAGAGTTTAGTGGGAATCCAGAACAATTAATGTGTGGCGAGTAGTAAAGGTAAGTTTGGGGCATCATTAACAGATCTAAGGTTTTCAGGGTAAGTACTACACTTCCAATGGAGAGGTCACCCAGATACTAGTAGACTCTTCATGGAGCATGAAGAGTGGGGATGAGTAGCTAGTGACCTAATGGAGCTGTATTGAGAAACAATAGTGTGCCTGACAGAAGACTCAGGGAAGATCTGAGGGAGGGCTGGCCCACTTTAATCACTGATCAGTCCCCCTAAGCAAGCCTCTAATCCCAAGCCTTAAATATGAAGCTTCTGGTATACATTTGTTACTTTATTATGATAATCAATGGGAAAATTGGATGGAATATATAGTATTGATGTTACGAGAGTATATATTTAATAAAATGAGATATTAAGAAAAGCTACAGTTGGGGCGCCTGGGTGGCTCAGTGGGTTAAGCCTCTGCCTTCGGCTCAGGTCATGATCCCAGGGTCCTGGGATCAAGCCCCGCATCAGGCTCTCTGCTTGGCAGGGAGCCTGCTTCCTCCTCTCTCTCTCTCTGCCTGCCTCTCTGCCTACTTGTGATCTCTGTCTGTCAAATAAATAAATAAAATTTTAAAAAAAAGAAAAGCTACAGTTTACCAAAAATTAAAAAAAAAAACTCAAGTAAGCTCTGCCTACCTTGTGTAATATATAACATGTATGTATGAATATATATGTGTAATGATAGTCTCAAAAAAGCTAAAGTCTAAAATATGCAATGGGAAGCACAGGTCAGTGTCACTCACCAACTTAAATCACCTGCTTTGCAGAACTGAGGACATTATCAAAGGCCTGAGTTTCAAGTCGTCATTAAATCATTGAGAATCCGTCTACTCAAAACTAATGGTCTCCCAAATTCATCTAGCACTGTATTGATTCAGGTGTGCTTGCAAAAGCTTGTTGGAAACAGGGTAATCTATCCTTTTTACTTTTCTGTTGTAATAAAAGCATATAATCAATCAACACTTTTCTGTACCACTTTAGCAAGAGAGGTCAGGGGAGCCTAGTTCTCATGAATATCTGATAATTTCATATACTTGATTATATATAATCCTCCATTACAGGGAGTATTAAAGTGAATGCCAAGATTTCCCCATAAGCTTGGCCATCTCTTGAATTGGTGATGTCAAAAGAAGTTGAGAATTACCTTATTTATAAAGATAGAACATTATGATAAAAAGACCTTTCTTCTAAAAATAAGAATCTAAATATTCTCAGATATTCAGAAAATGAAGTACTACCTATTCTGCATGCATAAATAAAATACACTGCAGATTGTTATAGGGAACAGAGATCTTAGAAACACTGTATTTTAAAACCCTTATTTGAAATTAAGAAACTAATGCTCATGGATATTAGTGACATGCCAAGGTCTGTGGGAGAACATAAACTTCCAGCCCATTACACTTCCTGCTGCACTAACTTCCTTCCAAATGGGGGATATGTCCTAGAGATGGCAGACAGGATAATTTTAAGTCACTTAAGAAATAGCAGAAAATGTTACATTAAGAATGTACTCTCCTTTTAAGTATTTTTCAATATTTCTGACTTAAATCTAGTGGAAAGCCTTGGTGTAAAAGTAATGCAATATTTAATGCCTCTTGTAACATCTACTAATCTCTGATTTTAACAAATAGAGCAGGTCAGAGGCACAGCAGACAGCAGCATCTCGCCAGCATTTAATGGCATTTTTAATTGAATTCATTTTTAAAGTTATCTACTATTTTCAAAGTGACATTTGTTTTCCATTTATAATAGTGATATAAAGTTCCTTTTTGAAAGTAAATTAATTTTGGTAACAAAATAGAGTTGATATAAAATATTATATGTCATAGCTCAAGTGATTCCCAGCTATTAAAAAAATTGTGAAGGTGTTGTCAGATGACTAAAGATGAGTGAAACCAAATATAGCAGTATTATTTACACCACTAACTGTAAGGTTATAAATTGTTATATTTGTATAACATCCCATCTTACCTAGAGCTATTTGCAGCCATTTAGTAATTTTGTGAAATTAGCAAAGCAAGCTTTACCATCCGTATTTTACAGTGGAAGATAATGAAGCTCAGAGAAATGAAACAATTTCTATATGATCACAAAATAAATAAATGACAGCCTTCCCCCAAAAATTAAATTCATTTTCTACAAAAGTTTTTCTGCCAGTTACACAGCCTACTCTTTTAGCAAGATGGACTTTTAACCCACCAGTTAATGAAAATATAAAGTTTGCTATACAAAATAGCCAGTAAGGTACCGGCTGGAGTTTTGTGGGTTCTAATGTCTAATACTAGGGAAAAGCTATTGTAGTATCTCCTGTCTAAAACATCCAATACATTAATATTGAAAAAAGTGATATTCATTGCCATTGTGTATAAAGGAGACAGAAAAATATATATTTTTGAGTCTAATACTATGATTCTTGAACACAAAAATCATATGCCTTATTTGAATGCTTATAGAACTTCAGAGAGAGCATATATTACATAACATTTAAAGAATAAAAGATAAGAGACTATGGACTCTGAAAAACAACCTGAGGGTTTTGAAGGGTCAGGGGTGGGAGGTTGGGGGAACAGGTGGTGGGTAATAGGGAGGGCACGTATTGCATGGAGCACTGGGTGTTGTGCAAAAACAATGAATACTGTTACGCTGAAAAAATAAATAAAATGGAAAAAAAAAATCCAAACTCAAAAAAAAAAAAAGAATAAAAGAAACAAATTTAATACTAAATGTGTGAATTGGACTAATCACCTGCATTGGGTCAAGTTGGTATAAGTTATTTCATTGAACCTTCAAAACAACCAAGTGGCTTGAATTATCTTGATTCTGTATATGAAGTAACTGAGACTCCAATAACTTAAGTGCCAGGCCTAAGATCTGTTGAATAATGCCCTGATAGTCACATAAACTGCCTCCGTTTCTATAACCCCATAATGATTTGGGAAAAGAAAAATCTGACTTTATGGCTGATCCATTAAATACTTTGGGTCTTAGGTTTGGACAGTTTTTCAGAGGTATCAAAGGCTGCATTATGTCATCTTAAACTGGGATGATTTTTAATTCACTACATTCCATTCATCAGGATCACTTTTCATTGTAAAACATAATCTTACAGGATTAGAGTGAAATCCCCTTCTTTTTTATCCCAGCCTCTACATACTATTCAAACTATAAAGATACGTTCCCCTGATATACTGATCTTGCATATTGAGAAGGTTTTGCAATATTGTTAAGTGTACTTAAAACAGTTTGATCCATAAAGACATAAATCTAAACAAATCCCCTTGTGTTTACCCACAGAGCTTTAAATTGAAGTAAGACTGGAGAGATGCCATAAGCTCCTGTCTCAGCCTACAATACACATCTCTTCTGCCAGATTGGTCGAATCGTCACAAGACCTACAGGGTCACTGTTTTTGATTAAGAAATTTGTCTCTTTTTTTTTTTATTTTCATTTTATTTATTTTTTTCAGTGTAACAGTATTCATTCTTTTTGCACAACACCCAGTGCTCCATGCAAAACGTGCCCTCCCCATTACCCACCACCTGTTCCCCCAACCTCCCACCCCTGACCCTTCAAAACCCTCAGGTTGTTTTTCAGAGTCCATAGTCTCTTATGGTTCGCCTCCCCTCCCCAATGTCCATAGCCCGCTCCCCCTCTCCCAATCCCACCTCCCCCCAGCAACCCCCAGTTTGTTTTGTGAGATTAAGAGTCATTTATGGTTTGTCTCCCTCCCAATCCCATCTTGTTTCATTTACTCTTCTCCTATCCCCCTACCCCCCCCATGTTGCTTCTCCATGGTCTTATTAGAAAGAACAAGAGTTACCTTGGATAGATTACACAGCAGTCCATGCTAATGTGTTCATTTATCATAATACATTGCATTTCTGTGAAAATACTTCACACTCACTTCTCTCTATCTCATTCTCCTAACTCCTAACATTTCAAAACTGACAGAATGTTATTATTAGTTCCATTTCACACATGAGGAGCAGGACGTGCCTGTCATTTGCCATGTATGTAGAGATAATTAGTGATAAAACAAGGCTCTGTTTCTTTATTGAGTGGCCAAGAGTCTTCTGTGCAGAGAGTAAAATCCTAAAGGAACAGGACACAGGATGGAAACATGAGTTGGAGGATTAAAAAAAAAAAGGTCTAGGGAGTAGCTGTGTGTCCAGGGGCAGTGGCCAATGGTAAGTCATTGCTGTAAGAAAAGCTGGAAATAGGATGACAAGGAGAAGGGGCCCAGAAATAGATTATAGTATTCTAGCATGTTAGGGCTGAAAGACAGCCTCAGGTTCACTGTTCTCATGCTTGTGTTTTACAGATGATCAACATGAGGGTTGTATGAAAGACTAGGGAGCAAACAGGACGACATACACAGGAAGGAAAAAACAGAGCTGAAATAAGACAGGGTTCCTAACTTCATATAACGTGCTCTGCTATTTACCCTATGACTGGCCAAAGGATGGCATCTTTTTGAAAGAATTTAAATTAGGTTAAGATTATTTTTGGTGTAAATAGTGAAAAGTTATGGTGTGGAAGAGGCAATTTGTAAGGAAAAGGTAAGAGTGTGGTGTTAAAAAAAAAGTGTGAAGGAGAAAAAAAAAAGGTAAAGAATAGTTTATACCTGCAACTAGCCATCCATCTGTTAAATTTTTCTAATGACTGATGATACAGCAATAGTTCTAATCACTAATAAAAACAGGAGCTAATGAAGCATTTGAAAAACTGCTCTGCAGGTTTTTGATAAGCAAATTTTTAGCAAAGGGTGAAAGTGGAACAAAGTTATCTCATGTGATTTCCCTAAAACTTTATTTAGAAGGGTGTGATATTCTGTAGGCAAACTCTTCCTTGAGTTATTATGTTTTTCTTAGCATGATTGAGAGAATTTAAAGTATTTTTAGTGAATGTTTTGACAGGATATACTTAGCAATTTGTAAATAATAGAAAACTTGCTGATTGTATATTCTACTCAAAATACATTTGCCTCAAAGGCATTTTTAAGGAACATAATACAGATGACATGGAGTAAGAAAAATAGCTGTTCTATGGATATTTCATATTTCACTTCTTAATTATTTTTATTCCATGCTCCAGGTGAATGGTAAGGAGGTCATCCTTTCCATGTGAGTTGTTTAATGCATATTGTGTGTAAAACTTAAAATCGTTTGTGGTCTCAAGTCTGTAAAGGACCACTCTGTTCAAAAAAGAAGTCTGGCTCCCAACGAACTAAGTAATAAGGGAGTACATGTTAACCGTCTCCAGAAACTCAGTTCTTTAAGTCAGAATCCAGTGATGTCCTTGGTAAGATACTTTGATTTGGGGACTCAGGTACATTTCAATTTCTGATAGAGTTCCATCATATTTCCAGGTTTATGCACAAGCTTTGCATCATTGGGCAGGCACTGCGGTGAGGTGATACTTAGGGACGATGGGGATCAGTGAGAAAAAGAAGGATGAGTATAGGCTTGGTTGGCTTGGCAGATGGTATGCCATACTGAGTTGATTTTATAGCCTAACTTATGAGACATGGTTAACTCATAATTTGGTCTCAAGCCTGGGATCCTAACAATGGGCCAAGAAGAAAAGAAAGTTGTCTTCAGTCAGCTTCCTTAAAATCAGAGCTCAAAATGGGGGTTTCTTGGGAAAGCTGAATATTAAAGGGATGCACTCAGAAAGGAAGCAAATCTGATGGGGAAAACAGTTAAGCAAGTATGTTGTCTCTGGTGGAGAAAAGCTTTGGTCTGTCCTACACCCTGGAATACAAGCTACAGCATGCCATGGGTCCCACCTTGAGGCCAGGAAGCTTCCCTTTTTATATCATGGACAGCTGGCTGCTGAGAGAGTGGAAGGTGACCTCTCAAGTAAGAATCTCATTGGACCAAGGGGAATTCTCCAGAAAAAGGGGTTACCAGGAGCCTTCACAGGGATTCTCACGGCTGCTGGGAATGAATTCACCAGCCCCTTGTAAGGGGTCTATGCTGACCCCCAAAATACTAGACTAGGGCTAATAAGCCAATTTAACTGTAGGGATGACTCACATCAGGACAACCAGAAGCCCATATTTAAAAGAGCATATGTAACTCTTGTTTGGTCTAAGCAGGTGTGTATTCAAGGGCCATGTGGCTGGTCCAGTTATGAGACGAAGCAGAGGTGCCTCTGGCTAGTGGGTCATTGAGTCAAGAGTTTCATGGGAGCAAGAATCCCGCCAGTAACTGAAGGAATAATAACAGCTTTTGATGAGGAAAAGGTGGAGTAGGCCTAGATAGGAGGTCAGGGCCCTAGCCAAGATTGCTGAAGTCAGAAAAAAGAGACAGTCCAACCTAGGGACCTGGAATATAAACCAAGATACGAGGCATCTATCTGTGAAGCTGCATCTGACTGGGAAGACAAGAGTGTAGATTAGGGCAAGTTCATGGCTTGGTGAACACTCAAGGACATGGAGTTCCCCCACCTACACAAAGATTACAAGGGTAAAACTCATTCCAGATGCCACTAGCTGGTAGATCTTTAACTCCAGCTATAACTTGATAACCATTTCTGGACTGACTCAGGTTCCAAGGGAGTCTAGTTTTCCAGGCCTCGGGGACTCCTGAATTTTTGGAAAAGCAAGATGAGAGTTAAACTCTCAGAAATCCTAATCCTAATATTCTTAAATATCCACTGCCAGCAGATGCCTTCATAAATGAACTGCCCTCTCTTTTTTCTTCTCTGCTTTTACTTATGCTCTTTTCACCTATTTTTCTATTTCCCATGACCCCATATTGGTGTGGCAACTAGGAATTTCTGTGAAGAACAAATACCTTTGAAAGGATAAACTTTCTTGTTAATGAAATAGGTGTAAAAACATGATACTAGAAAGAATTCTCTACACAACACAAACATACTTGTTGGAAGCTGGATTACAAACTTCATTTCTTCTTTCATTATTTCTGGAGAGAAGATTTAACATTTGATTCACCTGCTGTGACAGACGGAAAGACCAAGCACAGACTGCCTCCCCAACCCCAGCATTCATGAAACAACACTTCTTGGTCTGCAGACTTTATTTCTAATTGCACCACTAAGTAATAACCAATAGCATCTTGTTTATGTCTCCAATTTGTGTATATTTCATAGTAAGTTTAGCTTCTCATAACATTTGCAATAGCTAATTTAGCTGGTACCAATGAGATTGTCAGAGTGCTGCTCTTACTGGGCTGGAAACTGCATGGAAAAAAAAAATCACAGGGGTTTTCTGATTTGCTGCTGCAACAGGAACATTCCCAGCAGTATCCCTGCTCTCTGATTTCAGCTGATTTAATTCTAAGTGCTAGTGGCTCCTCTGTAAAACAGAAACGACTTCCACAGCCTCATATTGGCAGTGAAAATCCTCATGGAAGCCATTTTTAATTTTGGAAGAAACTTACTCTAAAAACAGCTCTTCCTCACCAGACCTTGGCAAGAAAGGAAGGAAATTCCTCCATTTCAGTAACATAGATATTTTAAGTCATTTGCCCTTAAATGCTGAGATAATCCTGAGATTTTCCTAGTACCACATCTGCCATTTAGTTACTTTTGGTACTCTGCAGAGAAAAGATAAGTGGTTTGAAATGCAATTAACAATTGCAACCTCACTGATAATTATAATTCTTTTCGTTTGAGTCCCATTCCATCTTTACATGAGAACTATATATTCATATTCTAGATAAAGCTCAAATGTCACATCTTCTGAACTTTTCCCTGTGTTAGTTACTCCTGTCTCTGAACCTCAGCATGTTGTGTATGCCCTAGTAATATTATGACAATAACAAATATTTAACAAGCACGTCTTACACATCAAGAACCACGTTAAGCACTTTATAGACATGATATCATTTAAACTTCACAAGAATTCTGAGAAATATAAGATTAGTATCCCCATTTTATAGGTAAAAATATCCTGCATCATGTCTACAATACCCAGGAAAGAACCTAGATGTCCATCAACAGATGAAGGGATAAAGAAGATGTGGTATATATGCACAATGGAATACTATGCAGCCATCAAAAGAAATGAAATCTTGTCATTTGCGACAACATGGATGGAACTAGAGGGTATCATGCTTAGTGAAATAAGTCAATCAGAGAAATACAACTATCATATGATCTCCCTGATATGAGGACATGGAGAAGCAACATGGAGGGTTAGGGGGATAGGAGAAGAATAAATGAAACAAGATGGGATTGGGAGGAAGACAAACCATAAGTGACTCTTAATCTCACAAAACAAACTGAGGGTTGCTGGGGGAAGGGGGGGGGTTGGGAGAGGGGGAGGAGGTTATGGACATTGGGGAGGTATGTGCTATGGTGAGTGCTGTGAAGTATGTAAACCTGGCGATTCACAGACCTGTACCCCTGGGGATAAAAATACATTATATGTCTATAAAAAATAAATAAATTAAAAACTTAAAAAAAATATCCTGCCTCCCCCATCTCTGCCCAGGCAGTCCCCTGCCTCCTTATTTAGTGTACTTCAGAAAGTATTTTATCAAGTTTAACCAAACATTAGCTTTGCATGCTACAGGGAGGATCTATTTTTGAAGAGCTACAAAATACTTTAAAGTCTTGAATTGTATGCTACTTTTAGACACAAGCTTCAGTGGTACATTTGAGCACACTGTACGTGTTCTTTAATTTTGTTCCTTTTTATACAGACATTTTTTAATATGTGATCTTTCAGCATATTTGTTTGTAAGGATGTTTTTCTAGATAAAAAGTATTCACTGTCCCATTTTTCCCCCAGAAATACTATTGTAAAAATACCATCGAAAAATCTTTGGCAAGAGCAATGTTGTTTATAAAATTTATCAGAAGAAATGTGTGTTTATCTTACACATGTTCTGTGCATTTTAGATATAATCCAATGATAACTTGAAATGAATGATATTCCCAAGTCAAAAAAATGGGAGTAAGATATATCTGTTAATCTGTGTTTTAGTCATCAACTCACAATCAACTCTCATCCCATGATGTTTTATGACATCTCTGTTTGTGTTCTGGCTGCTTACTGACCTCCTATCAGATAAATAGTCTGCTTAAGCCACTTATTTTTAAGTAATGGAAAAATAATTTTTCTATCTGTGTGGCAAGAGGCCACCAGTTTACTAACAAGACACTCTAGATGGTGACTGAGTACCAGAAAAGATGATGAATTCTTCCTCTGAGAACCAAATGTTCATATTTATAATTATTGGTAGCTTTTTTAATGTAAAATAAGATTTATTGTTCTTTAAAAGAGTTCAGGCTTTGGTTTTGTTTTATTTATTTATTTTTTACTTAAATTCAATTAGCCAACATACAGTACATCCTTAGTTTTTGGTGTAGTATTCAATGATTCATTAGTTGTGTATAACACCCATTGCTCATCATGTCACGTGCCCTCCTTAATGCCCATCACTCAGTTACCCCATTCCCCCCCCACTTCCCTTTCCACAACCCTCAGTTTGTTTCCCAGAGTCAAGAGTCAAGTTAGACTCCCATCTGATTTCTTCCCATTCAGTTTTTCCTCCTTTCCCCTATGTTTGTCTGTGCTATTTCTTATATTCCACATATGAGTGAAACCATATGATAATTGTCTTTCTCTGGTTGGATTTGGTTTTAAATCAGGTCGCACACCTTTCATCAGTCTGACATCTCTCTCATGGGCTTCAGCTAACAATACTTCATTATATAATTATTGGTAGTTTAAAAGAGGGAGAATGTGGCTCAATAGAAAGGTAAAAGTAAAATCTGGAAATACAGAGTTTCCTTGAGGTATAAATAAAAGGCCAATATTTCTAATTTTTCCAGATTTGAGGCATCCTGAAGTCTCCCTTTTACTTTTTTGACTTTCTCTATTGGGTTCATACCCACTACTCTACTCACTTTCCCATATAGACTTGTGCTTTATACCCATTTACAATACTGGATTATCTAGTACATGTTTGCATATTCAATATAACGTCCAAGCTGCTTAACTGAAAGTATTTTCTCAAATACTTTGAGAATGAGTATGGGAGAAACAAGAAAGAATTGTATCAAATTAAGGAAAAAACTTGCCTTAATATGCTTATTATAGAATAGATCCATTTTTTATAAAAAGGGCTGTAAATACTTTCATACTTTTGAATAGTAACAGAGGGACTATGTTATTTTCTTTCCTACCATGTCATTGATGAACTTACTTATTTAACCCTTAATAATTTCCAAAGTGGATAAAAAAGAAGCAGCCAGGATGGTTAAAACAGATGTTGTCACCAAGAATCTGTATTTAATTAAATTCTGGACATGCTTTAGATTAACTATATGTATCTGTGTTTTAGTAATCTTTCTGATAAGTGGCAGTGTGTAGGTTTATAACAAGAACTATCTAAATTAAAAAGACAAAACATTGTAAGCATGCTAAATGACAGAAATAGTCAGAAAATACTCCAAAATGGTGACGCTATCAGTGTTTTTAATCACATTAACAATTCCAGATAAATTGTTACATTATTTAAAGCACTGCCAAATTAGCTGTATAATTTCTGAATGTTAATTTAATTAGTGACAACAAATAAACAACAGTTGTCAAGAAATTTATCACAGGAGAAAATAGAAGCCAGCTTATTAAATCCATTTGTATTTTTTCATGTGATGGAGTATATAACCCAGTGCCACAGAAATGTCAGTCTTGGGGACAAAGAATATATGAGTAGATTAAAATTTATATCACTGTTTCATCATTATGTAAACTTATTTTTTCAGACACACATTAGAGAAATATTAGCAAACATGATTCCACATGAAATCGTATTTAGCTAAATATAGGAATAAAATAGTAGATTCTTTTATAATGCTATTTATGTAGGTTAGACTCTGCTGGGAGTCATAGTAGCGAAACTAACTTTTCCTTATTCTTTAGGAGCAATGCCCTTTTGTAGCTTGAAGAATTGCTACCAAAATATGTTTAGCCTGAATATGTAACCTGCTGTGAGTTATAAAATATTAAACTATAACTTTTTTCCTTTGACTGTGAAACCAAAAGAAACCCTCAACAGTGTATTCTACAGAACTGTAATCCATGTGTAATCTCTATGGTAAATGTCATCAGTTGCTTAAAACGGTAAAGCCACAGGAAGCCACTACTCCTAAGTACAGCAATATAATAATAATCTACTTGATTGAATAAATATACCTGAGAGTCAAAGTTTACCTGAGAGGACACAACTTAAAAAAGAAATCTGAAGCTTTTGCAGAGCATGAAAATATGTTCTGTTTCCATCCAGTCAAAATGACTTTTTGCCTTGTATCACTTCTACTTGTTTTTTTTTTTAACTGATGACTAAGAGATTACAATGACTTCATTTTCTCTATAAAAGAGTTGTTCCAGGTAATTTACAATCACATAATCATTCTCAAGATAGTCTAACTTTCAGCTTCATCATCCCCATCATCTTCATCACCCAATTAAAATAGAACAGGAATTCTATGCTTCACTGAAAAATAGGTTATATATTATATTTTCACTGCTTGGCTTGAGAATTAAGAATTTAAAAATAGAATAAAGTTTATTCAGTATGTATCTATTGGATGTCTTCCATGCGCTTGGCACTGTTCTAGGTACTGTGAATACAGTAAAAATCAGAAAAAAGTCCATGCCTGTGAGCCCCCAGCACTGTCTGTTGAAAGAGATGGGGAAAAAAATGTAGATAAGAAAATATATAATATTTTGATTGTTGATAAGTTGTACTGATAAGGTAAAAACAAGATAATGAGGATAAAGATTGTAAAGTGGGGTTAGTTAACAGGGTGTGTGCTGTTTTATACAGGGTTATTAATGGAAGTCCTCATTAAGGAAATGATATTAGAGCAGAAGCCTGAAAGAAGGGAGAGAGAAAATAATTCAGGGATCTAGATAAACACATTTCTGACAGAGAAAACTATTACAAGGGCCTTGTGAAGGGAATGCATGGGATTTTTGAGGAAAGGAAAGCAGATGTGACTGGGACTTCTGGAGAATAGGGAAGAGTGGGAAGATGTCAAATCAGAAAAGTAGCTGGGCAAGGGTCCTTGTCTGGCTCGGGTTCCTGGGGAGATGTTCATTCTGCCCGAGACCTGCCAGGAATCTATTTTTTAAATTTCCTGTTATTAGATATGGTAGAATAAGGCAGAGTTCCTTTTCCTTCCTTCCTTCCTTCTTTTCTTTTTCTTTCTTTGGTAACTTCTGTTACCCACACCAAACAGAGCTCTTTTACAGAAGCATTCCTTATGTTCTATGGATTCTATTTATAGCAAATCACAAATAAGCATCTATTTACAAAAAAATATTATAGTGATCCATGACTTTCATATTAAAAATATATTCAAAAACCAAAAAAAGAAAAAAAAGTAAAGTAGCTGGGGCCAGAAAAGTTTTATAGGCCAAGATAAGGCATGAAATTTCATTTTGAGTGGAAAGAGAAGCCACTGAAATGTAGAAGCAAAGGAGGGACATGGTCTGACTTGGGGTTTAGGAGGTTCATGACTGCTCTGGCTGTTCTGTTGCTTGTAGATCGTAGGGGTTTAGTACAGAAGCAGAAAAAAATAGATCAAAACCTTTTGCCATAATCCAGGACTCACAATAACAGTCAATGTGTGAAGTGATCAGACTCAGACCATAGTAAGAAGGCAGAGCATTTAGGACTTGCTGATGGAGCTGGTATATAAGATGCAAAAGAAAGACAGCCATTAAGGATAATCCCATTAAATGGATGCTCTAAGCAATTAGAAAGACAGTATTCCTTCTTGTTGAGATAAAGAAAATTGGTGGAGGAGTCTAGGTCGCAGTGGGGATAGGGAATCAGTATTTTGTTTTTGGACATGTTAACTTTGAGATGCACATTAGACACCTAAATGGAGATGTCAAATAGGCAATTCGATGAGGAGTTTGGAATTCATGCTTGAGATACCCGAGTTTGAGAGTCCCTAAAGTGAAGCTGGTATCTAAATCCATTAGTCTGGATAAAACCACCATTCAGGGAGTAGGCTGAAAAGAGCAAATTTAGGACAAAGTTTAGCACTTGGGAGATAATAAATAACCATCAAAGAGAACTGAGGAGGAGTGGTTGACAAGGTAGGAAGAAACTTACATTGAGTAGTAACCTAGAAGGCAAATGGACAAATATTTCAAGAAGGAGGGCAAATGTAATGTCCTCCGTGCATAAAGTGCTTGAGAACTGACCACGAGGTGTAGCAACATGGAGGGTTTTGTTGATTTAGGTATGAGTTTTCTCGACAAAGTAGTAGAAATGAAAGTCTAGTTGCAATAGGTTCAAAGGGAAATATGTGGAGAGAAATTTTAGACAGTTCTATAGTTAACACATTTAAGGATTTTTTTCATAAAGAGAAAAATGGGACTATATTAGAGATAAAATATACCATGGAAATTAGGAAAAGGGAAAAAATTTTTTCTGGAGGGGGAAATGGAAAGCCCTAAAGAGGTGGTGATGTAAAGGATTTTGATGAGCAGGCATGGGAAGAAGACCTTTCTAGCCAGAAGAGCATATTTAAAGCACAGAATTATTTTAGGAATAGCAGTGAGAGATGCAGCTTGAGAATATGGTTCCTGAGAGTGTAAATTGGAGTGAAGAAGAAAACGCAACCAGAAAAGTGGGTGGAAACCACTGAACTTTGGCTGAGGAGTTTAAGTATTTAAGTGATGTAACATGAAACAGCAGAGGTGTTTCCACAGATGTGTATTTTTAATGGCAGAACATTTGAATTGGAAACTAAGTTGGAGGACTGTGCAGAATGGATGGAGATAATTAGAAAATAACTTCATTTTTGAAGAGGAGGAATGAAGGGCTCAACCAGGAGATAGTAATAGGACAAATCTGAGAAATATTTCAAAAATAGATAATCAGTGACTGAGCAGAAAAGGAGTTTGGTGACAGCACCAAGGTTTCTGGAAGGTTTGAGAAGACTGGTGATGCTTTTAACATGGGAAACAGAAGGGGAAAATATTCGACTGGGGGATGTGGAATTCTGTTTCACACCAGGTTTCCTGGTTCAGAGCTGATTAATCCTACATAATGAGATTCTATGAGTCCTTCAAAAATGGGGATGGGAAGGCAAAATTCAGAAGATTAGATTGCAATAAAAACTCAAAGTGATTAAGAAAAAAAGCAAATGGAGAAATCATCACATTTTGGAAAGAGCCCAGTCTCAGCATCTCTTTCTGTTGTTGATAATTGTTTCACCTTCCTGAATCGAGGGCTTCTCTATTCCAGGTATCTAAGCAACTGTGCTCAGGCCCTCGACAGCTGACCCACACGTCTGACAGCTGATTTATTAAGTTGGTCGACTCAAAATAGAAGACGCTTTGATGAGGTACAACTCTCCCACTTAACATGCTTACTCTAACAGAGTAGAGACATGCAACTAACACATAATTTGGAGCCTCTTGTGTTTCCCTCCCCCACCATAAAATTCTTTCACAATAACTGACTAAATAGGTGCTGTTTGAAAAAAAAATCATCAATTTTTATTAAGGTTAACATAGTTTCTCTGGGCTAAAGAAATTCTGTGATCTCCAATTTATCAATGGTTTCATTTTTTCTGGTCTTTTCTGTACTTCATATGGGGGCCATCTTTCAACATTCATTTCCTAGCCTATGGATACAAAAGCAGAACAACCATGATTGTTCAATTTGCAGAACTTGTTCATGGTGTTTGGCTAATTTGAAGACTGACAAGCTTTGATTGCACCCAGGGATTTGGAGTTCTCTTATCAAGAGGAATTTAAAACAGAGAAATTTTAAGACATTGCCATTCACTGCTCATTGGGATTCTATTCTTTAGTATCCAAAGGGTTTATTTTTTCATTTGTCTTAAGGGTTTTTTTTGTTTGTTTGTTTGCTTTGTTTTTTTCACAAAACTTTATCTTCCCTCATGTTTTTATGATGTCAGCTTGTGAATGCAGCTATCATTGTGAGTGACGAGCTGCCTAGCTAACCTGAGAGAACTGAGAAATTGCAAGCCTTCAACAAGGAGGCAGTTTTCCAACTTTTGCTAATGGGGAAAAAAATTTCACGTTTCCGCACAAAATAGATAATGCACATTTGGGTTCAAGGGAAGAAACCTTTATTATGTGAGAGATGAGACATTGTTTTTATTAAGAAGGGTTTTTACTGGTTTAAAGCAGCATTACATACTGGTGTGTGGGTTTAATATGCCATTTGTCTTTCCAACATCTATTGCCATTTAAAATGTCACCGGTTCATCCCAGTGGTGAGGTAAAACCATGGGAACAGCATTCAAACCACTTCATAGAGTACAAGCCAATTTTAACAAATTCATAATTAAACCCCAGCCAATTCTCTCCTTGCAATGCCAAAGTCCTTCCTGTGTATTTCCCAATTAAATATCCTTTCTGTGAGGAAGCAGACTTCTGGAGATGCCAAATCTGAATCACTAATGTCTTTATAACAATGAAACCTTTATGTTCTCATCTCATTTTCAAATGCCTTAATCCCACTGGCTTTCACAAACGTTTTGAGAGAGAATGTACCTTTTACTTCATTTAGTAGATATTTACTGAACATCTACTACATACCCAAAACTGCACTAGACCCTGTGGAAGCATCAAGAATAAAACAATGTCCTTGCAGTCATGGTGCTGCCATTCCAGCAGAGGAAGAAAACACTGAGTAAATAAATAAGGACAGATAATATAATATTAGGTTGATAACTGTTATGAAGAAATATAAGGAAAAGAAAGGAAAGTTTTAGTTAGAATAGTCAAGAAAGCTCTCATTGAAGAAGGGACATTTGAATAGAGAACCACATGAGACACAACATTCAGGAGGGGAATTTCAGGCCAGAGGTAGAATCGTCTTGAAGCTAATGAGGCTGAAGCTTTAAGATCCCTCAGTTAATCAGACTCCTGCCACGACCCTGGGAAGGGCCCTAGCTTTGTGTTCACAATGTCATATATTTTTTGTAGAATTTGTGCAATAAGGAAATTTAACCACAATTGGTTATGTTTGTTGCCAATTCCTACTTCTACTACATTTCATCCTTTCTATCAGGTGGTTTTAGTGTGGCCAGGGCATTGTTGGGATCACAAGGAGGCTCATTTGCTTTGGTTTTAGTGGGATTATGTGGTTTGTAGTCACTGTTTACTTGATCTATTACTGGCTTCCCAGTGTAAGAATCCAAGTATGCTCCTACATCCACGATGCCAAGGTGAAGTATGCAATTACTTCATAAAAATATCGTTATGAGTCATTTATGGTTTGTCTCCCTCCCAATGACTCTTAATCTCACAAAACAAACTGGGGGTTGCTGGGGGGAGGTGGGATTGGGAGAGGGGGAGCGGGCTATGGACATTGGGGAGGGGAGGCGAACCATAAGAGACTATGGACTCTGAAAAACAACCTGAGGGTTTTGAAGGGTCAGGGGTGGGAGGTTGGGGGAACAGGTGGTGGGTGATGGGGAGGGCACGTTTTGCATGGAGCACTGGGTGTTGTGCAAAAAGAATGAATACTGTTACGCTGAAAAAAATAAATAAATAAAAAGGGAAAAAAAAAAAAAAAAAAAAAAGACAAGCTCAAAAACTCATTGTTCACTATAAGAACACTAGGTGTCTCCTGACATCGAGAACAGCTCTCTTTCTATTATAGTATTTTTATGACAATTAGAAGACCAGTAAGGGAATCTCCTGAATGTTATGAAAAGACTTAGAAAATTCTGATTTGAGGAAAAAAGGTAAAATATTGTATCCTTCTAGAATATACTTAAATATTCAAATCAAATCATGTCACATCACTAGTTTAAAATAAAAAAATAAATTGCTTTACCTATTTTACTGGATTTTCACAGACTGCCATTTAAAATATATATGCCATCAAAAGAGCACTATAACCAGGCCAAATTACCCAAGGAAAGTCATAGTATTTTTCTGGTGAAAACAAGTTTCGATCGAGTCAGCAAAAGAAAGAAGCGATAAATTAATCTCTGGCTTGTCAAAAAAAAAAAAAAAAGTCATTGCTTCAAACTTGACCTGGAGGAGTCACTAGAAATCTAACGGGAATAGCTCAGGACTGGAAAAATCCTTTTGAGAAAATGACCCTGTCTGGTTTTTGCTGTTCTTAGTGGAATTTGGTATAAATGGCTTACAACGGCCCCTTAATGCGATGCAGTTCAACGGCTATCAGCTGTGTCACATCAGATTGGAAGTAGGCTCGCCGGGACTTCAGGACCCAACAAGGTGCAAAGCCGCGTGAATGAAAAGACCTCATAATAGTAAATAATGCAATAAGGTCTCCGAGGAGAAGATAAATATGACTCTGATCTACCTTGGCAGCATCATATCTGTCACTATTACAGAATGCAGAATTCAATGTGGGAATGAAAAATAAGAATGGATATTACCATTTGAAAGCTGAGAGGGGATAAACTGAAACAAGGCCCATGTGACAAATTCGCCTGAGGAAAAACAATGCACACTACAAGATGAATCAAAAGAAACTATTCACAAAGTAGTCACACAAAAATAAGCATGTTGGGGAGGAACCATGGGTTGAAAAATTAGATTCTAAAAAGACCACATCCCCAGAGGAATTACTTTGAAGATGAGACATTTTTCTGCATTGATTTAAATGCTTTCTCTGTAGCTTCTGCATGAAGCAAAGGCATTTTGGAATTTGCCTTGCTCACTAACATGACTTAGTTCTTTCAGTTCAGTTTATCATTCAAAACACTAGGTAACTACAGATAATCCTTGCAATTAGTAGCAGAGAAGTTATTTTTTTTTAGTTGAGGTTACTAAGGAAGCCCAACTCTCTCACAATCACAACCTATTCTCTTTTCTCTCACTGTCTGAATCCAGGAAACACTTTTATTCAATGCTTTATTTTGCATATATGACTCTTCACACCTCTAATTAGATTATTTTCATAGCACAGAACAATAATGCAATGAAAAATGCACCATACATATAGTTCACCTTTGTTAGCTTCTTTAAAATGTATACAGTGGGGAGGGGCACCTGGGTGGCTCAGTGGTTTAAGCCGCTGCCTTGGGCTCAGGTCATGATCTCAGGGTCCTGGGATCCAGCCCCGCATGGGTCTCTCTGCTCCGCAGGGAGCCTGCTTCCTCCTCTCTCTCTGCCTGCCTCTCTGCCTACTTGTGATCTCTCTCTCTGTCAAATAAATACATAAAATCTTAAAAAAAAAATGTATGCAGTGGGGAAACATAAGGAAAAAGTCTTTTTTTTTTTTTTTTTTTTTGAGAATCAAGTTACCCCTTGGGAGAGTTGACAGTTCAATTATAGATACACAGATTTCAGACCCAAAGGGAAATTCAAATCACATATCAAAGTCATTTGAAAAGTAGGAGCATATGAAGCATTATTATATTCCTAGCAAAATATTTTAAATAGATGGATTTGATAACTATTTTTTTAGTAATCTTGTATTTCATAATGATGGGATAGAAGATTGAATATGTTTATTGTAGATTCACCATGGGACATTAATTCTTCAATTGAAACCATAAAATCCTGGAATTAGACACTAACTTTGAACAGCAAAATGCTTAAAATGAATAATAGTATGATTTATCCAACCAACTATGAATAACATAATGAAGAACAAATAGAGAAATGGAGGGGATCAACACTGCACATTGACTTTAAAATGCCATCTTTCTTAGGCAGCTTCCATGACTCATTCTAAGGCCATTTCTATAAGGAAATTAACTGCAGCTGCTGAATCCACGAAGATGGGCCTGCCAATCTACCCCTTGTAGAGATACGTGTTAAAGTGGGAAACTGTCAGAGGTACCCAGCATGCCACTAGCTTGAGGAGAGACCACTCTAAGTTTTTTTTAACTACATATAAAGTCAAAGAAGAAATTTCCTTAATGTTTTCTACTGACTTCCAAAGGCACTCACTTATAAATGACAAAACAATTGTTTACTTACTCTGGGATTCAACAGGTGATGATGACCTCAGGGTGGCCTTATAGTTACAGTCTGGCAGGCCTGTATTTATATTCTAGTTCCCTTACTTTCTGCATGATGCTGTATATAGGTTACAGCTTGTCATCTATGTAGAATATATGTCAGAAAGTTCACCATTGGAGGCTATATGAATTCTCTGAAGTCTGTTCTGGCAAATAAAACATCAATTTGAAAACACAGAAAGAATTTGTGAACCCTTTCCTAAAGGGCTGAACTCGGAGAGTTGCCATTCAGGCATCTTTATTTGGGTACAGTATAAGATAGTAGAAAGAATATAGTTGAGGAGCAAAGATGACTCCATATTTGGATGCTTGTGTAGACACATTAACAGAAATTGAGAATACTAGAAATGCTGATTTGGGGGGTAAAGTTATAATAAGCCCATTTGGAGAATATTGTATTGAGAATTGTCCATTTTTATAATTGGAAATGATAAGACTAGCAAGCAGTTGAATAAGGGACTAAATATATAGAGGACAGGTCAGGGCTAGAGCTATGTATTTGGAAGTCAACAACATACAGGTTATATTTGAAAGTCCTAAAGTTGGATGTAAGCTCTAAAAATTAGTTGATTCTCCCAACTAATCTTTTATTATCAGGGAAAGAACCCTGGGCTCCATGTATTAAAGATTTTATTTACTATGGAATTTCTTATATTTTTTTCTTAGGTCTTTATGTTATATTAAGAAAATAACTTTTTAAAAAGATTTTATTTATGGATAGAGAGAGCACACAAGTAGGGGAAGAGGCAGAGGGAGAGAGAGAAGCAGACTCTCCGAGGAGCTGGGAGCCCAAGATGGGGCTGGATCCCAGGATCTAGAGGTCATTACCTGAGCCAAAGACCAGTGCTTAACCATCTGAGTCACCCAGGTGCCCCAACACTAAGAAAATATCTTGAGAACTACATGAAAGTCTTTGCTATTAATCAGCCTTTGGGTCTAAAATATTTATTATTCCTCAAACATCAGGAAACTACATAATAAAGGTAACATCTATGAATTTGTCCTTTGACATCCTATGTAAGACCAGGTCCTTTGACTTCTATATATTTTCATATATATAATCATATGAAACAGAGAAGTCAAAGGACCTGGTTTTACATAGGATGTCATGTACCACAAAGCAAACTCAGGGCTGAACAGTGTTCTTCTCAACCCAGTCAGCTATAGGTGAGTGAAACTGGACTGTAGAAGGACTAGGAAGTGATGTCTATTTGGACTGTTCTAAATCTTCCATCGTGTAGAGAAATTTCTCTAAGATTGATTTAGCTTACAGCATTCCTCCTCAATTTTGCTTAGCATAAATATTAAAGTGGTATTTGTGCCAACTGAATTGACATTTTTCTGCAAGATAAAATAGACTCAGCTGCAAAACTGGATATTGCACTCTCACTAAATACACATTGATTGATTAATTAATTAATTAGATGAACCTCAGCATTGATCCTTAGTAGGCACTGCCATTATATTTTCTAACTAGAACATGTGCCCTTTATTACTATGCTTTTTCCTGCTTTACATCCAGTTTTCTGTTTCAAAAAATTATCCAGTACCTTAGTGAATAAGTGGTAGACAAGAATGAAAATTTATATCTATTGGAGTAGACAAGAATGACAATTACAGGTTCTTCATAAAAGTAGAAGGGACTTCAAAGGTAATCTAATATAATTGTTTCCAAATCCTTTGGAAGAAACCTTATGAGAAACTACAATATGTAAAACAAATCTGGAACTGCCCTAAGAAAGCAAGGTCTGCCATTAGCTAGCTCCCTTGGTTCTTAGGGCACATCTGTGCAAGTCTCAAGGGCATGGTTTGAACATTCCTGAGTAATCCAGCTCCCCCTTGGATGTGAATCATGTCTCCAAACACGAATGCATGAATATCCAGGGTTCTAAAAGTTCCTCTAGTAGCATATCTTACAGCGTATACCTTACCAAAGGCTTTCTGCATGTCTAATTAAATTATTTCTATGAGTAATTCCTTGTCTACAAGACATTTGTTTATTTTTTAAAAGATCTTTCTGAGAGAATTCAGGTTGGTTAGTCAGGCATGATTTCTACTTATAGAAACCATATAGACTTTTCCCCAATAGATTCTATTTGCTTCTTGTTCAGTGACCTGCCTCTATGTACAGGTCAGTGATTAGTAAGTGTCTTGAATGATGATGGGTCCTTCTGCACAGAAATGAAAGCTCTGTTCTCTAAAAAGAAATTCTAGGTATTATCATCGTCTCATGAATCCTTAGCCTTCTTTAACCTCACAGGCTATATAAAACTATGTTCCAAATGAATCATTTGCCTGTTACAACTACAGCTCTATGCATCTTTTGCAGGCAGTAGTTTTTACTATTGCATATTTTCTGGAACATCTGCACGATGTGCTCTCCAGGCTCCATCTCTTGCTCAGGGTTTTCTGCTTTACCATAACTAAAGTCACTCCCTATTAGGAACCTACTTAATCTCACGTCTGTGGATATTTTGTGTAGGATCGCCTTTAGGTACTTTTTACTGGGGTAAAAAGCCCTGCGCAGCTTCAACATGAGTGACTATTCCATATCCGTGATTGTACGCTGCTGGGACAGACCAATGGACAACTGCTCTCTCTACTTGCACCAAGTATACACACTCCTCTTAGGAGTGGTTTCAGACTCACAGTTCATCTTAAGAGATTAGGAGAAAACGTGATTCAGTTCTGGAAAGCTTATTATGATGTAGTTAACCAGGGTGGATGTGCGAGATGGTGACATATTACAGAACTAAGCTTATTGTTCTTGGAATATCAATTGTACTAGATGTGCACTGTATAAGCTACTTTCTCAGAAAACAATTCCAATTGTGTTACCATGTAAAGGGACTCATCTTTATTCTAAACATAAAATGCACTAGAATTTTCCTATCCATGTTTTCTTCTGGTGGTTTCTAATTTGTATAAGATTTTCATATATAATCTTTTATTTTGCTTCTAACCTCAACACTCTGGAGAAATTATTTTTAAATAATAATAATCATCTTAATAATTCAATGGATCACATGATATTAAAAAAAACACCTCACAAATGACTGCTATTTAAGGAAAATGTTTGGGTGCCAGAATCATTAAGGGAATCATGTCCTTTCTTACCAGACTGAAAGCTCAATCAAAGACAAAAATGATAGAGACCTAGGTTCCTTAGCTCATTTTCTCTTCCTTATAGTTATCACTGGTGTGAAAGTAGGACAACGAACTGTATGTTGGACTATGCTTTATGGTCTTATAAATCATTTCTCAGTCTCTTTCCTCTCTCTCTTTCTCTTTCCCCCCCATTCATTTCCATCACTATAGAGGTAGCAAAGATTGCATCAGAATGCCAGTTCAAATCCTTTTCTTTCTTTTCAATCCTTCTACGAGTTAATTGAACACCAACCTTACTTCCTATTAATTTATACCCAGGCTTATATCTTCTAGGACAATGATCAAAACGAATTTGTCCATTTTTACATGTGTTCTTCTGGTTTTTCTCCTCAATCATGTTTGACCTAGATGGTAAAAGTGAAGAGAAAATGATTGCCAAGCACGACTACTTTATACGTGACTAGATACTCCATCCTACCTCACCCATCTCTGACAAGCTAAGAAATGTCTTCTCATGAGAACATAATGAAAATAACTGATCTTAAATTTTCTTCGCTAAAGAAAAAGGAAAGAGATTTAAAGACCTCTGAGAGTATTGTTCTTCCTATGCTTCCGTGGCTTTGTTCTTAATTAATAAGGGTAGGAATTAAGCGGAATAGAAAGGATGCCATCATTTTTCCCCAGCATGGGTCATACAGACAGAGTAAGAGTTGGAATCCACATGTATCCATAGAATATGATTGGAGCCATCATGGAAGATATGGAAGATACATGGAAGATACTTTAATATGTGCTTATTGATGATTTGAATATCTTGGCCTAGGACTCACCAACGCTAGAAATTTCACTAACAAAAACCCATTCATGAACATAACCCTTTGTATTTTAGAAGGGTCAAATGCCCCAAGAACACTTATAGAATAAGTCTTTACAAAGGATTGAATGTGATCATAAATAAGTGTCATACCCAATCTTGAAGACAGGCATTTTTTCTTCAATAGAGGACTAGGTATAAAAAAATCTGAAAGCAGTAGGTGATTTCAGAAGGATGGGAAAGGCCAAACTTAGATAAGACAAAGTAGGAGTGAGAAGAGAATTTTGCTCAAGGGCCCCTTGATCTATGGCTGGTAACTCTCCCAACCCTTGGCAAACAGTGTCTGTTTGGGTATTAACAATAATGCTCTGCTCTGTCACCATCTCACCTTCCACCCAGGATCTCTGCTTTGGCTATGGGGACACCTGTTTAATGTAAGATGAGCAAAAAAAATAAGTCATTCCATTTGGAATGTAATTAGCATTCTGAACAATATTTAGACAAAGTGGTTGCCCATGTAAATGGTCCCTGTTTAGTTACCACTTGAGAGCCTTCTACCCCAAAACAGGTAATTAAAAAGCCCACTACTGAGCTCCTTCAATCTCAACTCAATGGATAACTGCATTAATGAGAACATTTAATTCCAACCCATAATTAAGTTTGGCAGTCTGAAATTATTTGAGGTTAACCGTTCCTCCCTGAGTATTTTGAAATTCTTCCAAACCATGTCTCTTCCAGATTCTATGCTACATATGCATCTATAGTCCCTTTCTTTCCTCAAAGAAATAACTTTGTTAAACACACACAAGAAGTACCAATGTCTCATTTCCCCTCATGGATGAGAATGTTGGGGTTGAATATGCATGTTTATGAAGTTTAGAATACAAACACACACACACACACACACACACACACACAAAGAAATCTTCTTACTTACCTCACTGCTCACTTCAAAAATAAGGACCCTAAAAGCTAATGTAACAACTCAGGTCCTACCATTATGAATGAAGTTAATTTCTTCTATTATGTTTACTGATTTAAAGAGAAAGTCCAAATTACCTTTTTATTACTATATGTAGTATAACCTGTGAAATTAAAAATTTTAGAAACCGCATCCATAAACTTATAAAAATAATAATAAAACTACTCTTGAAGTGCTTTTTAGACTTCAAACATATTAGGCAATCATTATCTGTTTATCCATCACAGTCCTTCAGCCCAACACCCACTGTTACTCATGAAGGTAAACCAGACAACATGGTGCCTAACCACTACAGGAGAAAAGAAGAGAGTCTCAGAGAGTTCAGTAGATTTTCTATAGATCATGTGACAAGTAACAGGTCAGCAAGAAACAGAAGCTGGTCTTCAGATCCTGGCCAAGTGTTCTTTCCACTCAAGTACATAGATTCTCACTTTCACACCTCACTTTCACATTCTCCTGGTTCCCTTTCCTTTTGTTATGAGTTTTCCAGACACAGAGCTGCCAGTAACTGCTACAGAGCATTGTAACCAGTTCAGTCAGGAGCCATTTATATGCATGCATGATAGGAAGGAAAAAACTTGGTAAATGAGTGGTAAATGAGAGACCACTTATATCTTCTCAAAATGTGGAGAAAAGAGTTTTTATTATGTTGGTATCACAGGCAATGGGTTGGTTTTTCTGTTCATTGTTGGATTTGGCCAATTAATCTGTTAGAGGAATTATCAAGATAGTAAAACATATGATGTTGAGATACTGGTACTCAATGAGTTTAGAGTTTAGTAAGAGGCAAGACTGATGCATGTAAACAATGCATGTGGATGCTGCAAAACTAAATTCAATAAAGCTTCTCAGGGAAATTCACTCTAAGTCAGCATTTTTTTTCCATTTTATTTTATTTTATTTCTTTTCAGTGTTCCAGCATTCATTGTTTATGCACCACACCCAGTGCTCCATTAATACATGCCCTCCTTAATACCTACCACCAGGCTCACCCAACCCTCCACCCCCTGCCCCTCCAAAACCCTCAGTTTGTTTCTCAGAGTCCACAGTCTCTCATGGGTTGTCTCCCCCTCCAATTTCTCCCAGCTCCCTTCTCCTCTCCATCTCTCAATGTCCTGTGTTATTCTTTATGCTCCACAAGCAAGTCAGCATTTTTAGCTGTGTTCTGACTCTAGCAGTGTGAGGGAGGTCCTGTGCTGTCCAGCCCATATCTCACAGCACTTTCAGGATTGAAACACTCATTCCTCCAGCTGCTTGGAGTGATGGCTGATGTCTCTCAGCTGAGTCTCTCTCCAGGGATGGAGAATGGTTCCATCACAGTCACTCACATCTCCTTTCAGGGACGGCCCATGGCATATAGCTGGTGATGTCAGAGGTGCACATGCCTCAATTTCCGATGATTCTGAAGTGTCATTCTAGTGCCAGATTCCCCATTGGTGTTAGTGATTCCCCATTTGTAGCAACTCTATCTTGATTCAATTTCATTTCGTCATGTACTATCAAAGTCTAAAATTTCCCCTCCTTCTTGCCCAGTGTTACTGCTCTCCTGCCCCCACAGCTGTTGTTCTTGAGGGCATTCTCCAATACATCCTGATAAACAGAAAAGCCCAACCTGCGATAGGTCCCTTCCTACTCCTCTCTCTTTTCTCATATTTGAATTTCTTCTCTGATTTCCATCAGTTAACTGTACCCACTAAGGTCACCCTGGCCTCAGCCAGCGTGCTCTCTTTCTCTCTCTCTCTCCTCTCTCTCTTCTCTCGGCATCTCAGTTCAGTTCACATATGGAAGTGTTCTGTCTGGTTCTCTCATTTACCTTCTTGCATCTACCTTAACACTAACATTATGAATTTTCCTGTCAACATGCCTATCTTCTTACAGACTACACAGTTGTTTTTACCTCAAGCTTGCCAAATAGGGTATGCCCAGCTAGGGGCTTCAACACTCAGGAAAAAGATGGCACAGGGCAGCTGCCATGTTAGATTGCTTAAATCGCCTGATATTTAAGCCCACTGAATGCTTTGGAAGCTAATCAACAAAGGAATAGATACATTGACAGGAAGAATCATAATTAAGATAAAGTTAGAGAGAAAAATGAGAGAAACGAACAGGAAGTTAGGAAGCCTGGGGTATAAACAGAAAGATCAACAGAGTCAACAAGAGGCTAGGAATAGGGCACGCAGCTCTGATGGGTTTAAAATGCTGGTTCAGAATTCTTGGGCTTCACCGTCTCTGGTGCAGACGGGCTATGGTAGCTTCATGCTTCTGAGTCTGTGCGCAAAACATGTTTAAACTCTTGGTCGACGTGCTTTCAAGTAATTGTGCATGTGTTACAGGGAACTAAAGAAAATGCTCTCCCCATACTTTCGGCCCATGTCTGAAAATGCACATCAGTATGCACCCATGAGTCTGCAGCCTCCATGGGAGGTCCGGTAGGACACCAGGGAAGAAAACAATGATCATGACTTATTACCATGCTGTTGTCTTTCTGTGTACTCAATTCAAGTCCTCCCATAACCCTTCATAAAGTGGCTCCGTGGCCTCCATTTTTATTTCTGTGAAAATAGGGAGACCCAAATTTATTCAGCACCTACTAGGCACCAGGTTTTCTGCTTCCTATATGGCTTAATAACATTTTTTTTAAAGATATTATTTATTTATTTGACAGACAGAGATCACAAGTAGGCAGAGAGGCAGGCAGAGAGAGAGGGGAGGAAGCAGGCTTCCTGCTGAGCAGAGAGCCCGATGCAAGGCTAAGGCTCGATCCCAGGACCCTGGGATCATGACCTGAGCTGAAGGCAGAGGCTTTAACCCACTGAGCCACCCAGGTGCCCTTTAATAACATTTTTTAGATAACCAGATGTCAGCCAGCATCCTTTGAGAATGAAATCAATTAACCCCAACCCTTCATCATGTACTATTAAAACTCCAATGTTTTCCCTGGGATTTTGTGCATGTTCAGACACGTCACAGTCACCTCTCTGACTCTGATTTCCTGTTTCTTCTGAATTCTTATTATCATTCTGCTCTTAAGTACACAGCTGTTCTCTTCCCTGTATTCCAAGCTGACCCAGATAATGGAACTCAGCTCCTCAAAACCATGCCAACAAAGCATTTGTAAAATCACAGACTTAAAAAAAAAAAACACAAAAAAAAACTAGAGAAGCAATGGTGGTTTATATCACAGCAATGAAAAATAACATAACATCAAATAACAAAATCCCTGTTTTAAAGTCCTTTAGCCACTCTGGCACTGGGAATTAGTTGTTGAGAATTTTAACATCTTGTATAGTTTTGCAGCTCGTTTTGTCTCCAGTCTTCCTTTTCATCCCGGTCCTCCATTTCCTATTCTGCCCTCAATTCCTCTTGTATTATAACTTAGAGAATTTTGGCTCTCTTCCCCCTCTTACCTCTAGACATAGTTTGTATTCCCGAAAGCTCACTAACATCTCCCTAATACAAAGGGCCAGTTATTCTGGGGCTTGCCCTTTAACACCACAGAATAACTGGCAGATCTTTTGAAATCCTAGGATTCTCTTCCTTTCTTCCTGCTTTTCTGAGCAAGCAGAAGGAGCAACCTAAAGATGCATCCTCCTACTGTGCCTTCCTGCCTGGGAAAGAAGACACAGACTCAGTGAGTCTGAATGGCATTTTTTTCCTTGCCCCAACACACAGAACAAGGAAATTAACAGAGCACTCACAAAGACAGAGCCAGAACCCAGGGTGGGCCTAATAACAACCCATACGTTTTTCACCATGCTGCTTTTCCAGAATAGATGGTGGTCAGAGGAGTCTCCATTAATTACTAAATTAAGGAAACACAGGGGAAAAGATCACGGAAGGGAAGGAAAGATGGAAGAAAAGAGAGGAATGATCAATGATACTGAAATTGAGTTTATGATTGAAGTTTTTCTTTCCATTCACATAGAGTAAGGAGGGGAAAATGTGAGGAGTCAGGAGATGAAACTGAACATTTGTTGTTAATTTGCTTCTCAAGGCAAGGAGGCAAGTTGAGGGAAAACAGTCCTTCTCCCAGTGCTGAATGTCTGCTTATAGCAAGCCATTCGCAAAGCAGCTCTTCAACAAAAATGACAGGCAGGTATCTATAAACTCTACTGAAATAATTCTTTGCTTCCCCGAACCTTTTGCCCTGGCCTTTACTTTCCCTTTGTATCTGAAATTTCCCCAAAATACCAAAAATAAAAGCTTTCTTTAGAACTTCTAGCTGCCATCTTTTTTTTTTAAGATTTTATTTATTTGACAGAGATCAAAGTAGGCAGAGAGGCAGGCAGAGGGGGGCATGGAAGCAGGTCCCCGCTGAGCAGAGAGCCCGATGCAAGGCTTGATCCCAGGACCCTGAGATCATGACCTGAGCTGAAGGTGGAGGCTTAACCCACTGAGCCACCCAGGTGCCCCATCTGCCATCTTTTAAATACACACACACACACACACACACACGGGTGTTTCTTTTCTAGTAACTATCCAATAAAATCACAAGTTAAAGGAATTTTAAAAATAGAAAATAACATACTGGTCTGATGAGGTCAATTACGAAAGTTATTCTGAAGTTACATATTTTCATACTTCAATAACACCCCCAATGCATTATTATGCTTAAAATTAGAACTTTTTTCAAAACCTACTTTGTGCTGCACCCACTCTTGGACCCGAGGAACTGAGCAATATCCTTGAAGCAAAGGTAATGAAGTTTCTGACTCGACCTGATCTGTGTGTGCCTGAACCTAGGTGGGAGACTACAGTCTGCAGTGAAAACACATGCCTAGTTAAGCATGTCCTTGCTAAATTCCCCACTGAGACATAAGAGCACATATTATTCTTCAGCTGTGAGGAATGAACAAATACAGCAAGATCTATGTTCGTGAGTAGCAGTACTATGCCTTATTTAGTACCAAAAAACAGTAAACATGAAAGCCTGTAATGGCTTCAGCAGAATTTAGTGGTCTCTTGAATAGCCTAACTCTGCATTTTTGAAATACAGAAACAACAGTTTATTTCAAGCAAGTTGTTTTCCCCTAAACTGTGTTCCATGACTGTCCTCTACTTTATAAATACACTGTTCTGCAGTAAATCCTTTTGATTTTTATTTCTGTAGAGTGAGCTAAGTGATTGTTATATTTCCATTACCATCATTTGGAGTAAGCCAAAAGAAACAGAGGTTTTCACATTTTTTAATATATGTATTTGATTTTTTAAATAAATGTATTTTGAATGTATATTCCTCCATGAGGCGGAAAAATGAAAAATATCCCCTGTAAGCTGTGTGGTAATAATAACTTGCTATTTTAACCTCAAGATGCCATCTGCATTTCATAATGTAATTTCCCATTTCTGAAAGGACAGTGATGAAATGATCTGACCTTTACATATTCCTGTTTGATTTCTCTCTCAGTGTCAGTGGGAAAACTAAGAAGAGCTAAATATACCTGAGCCTTTTCTGTCTTCTCTACCCAGAAATGGGTCGTCTAATTAGCTTCCCTACTCTCCCCACCAAGAAACCGTTGGCATGCTTCCCCCCTTCTGTTGTTGACGCCTGCCCCCATTAGAGAATTCTGGAGTGGAGAGCAATTCTTTCTTTCCACTGGCAGGAAATCTTGTGAATTGAAAAATAACAGATTTTAGATTTTCTGGGTCTTCATCTTGGACCCAAACAAATAAATCACCCTTGTAAGCAAACCTGACAGGAAAAGCGCTGTGTTGCCTGTTTTATGGACCATGGCAAAGCACGTCAAGGGAGGGAGAAACAAGAACTTGGGCTCCCACCAAACAATGCTCTCCTTCGATGAGAGTCATTTTTTAAGTCTCCAGCACAAGATTAAGAGGTAAGGCTCTGTCCAAGGAAATACAGACATTCTCCTACGTATGATGGTTCTACTTAACGCCTTTTGACTTTAGGAAGCTGCAAACGCAACAGGTACCCTAGTGGGAACTACACTTGGAATCTCGAATGTGGATGTTCTCTCGGGCTCGTGAGGGGCTCTGTATACTCTCGCGAGGCTACTCTAGGGAGGCTGCTCTCGCGATGCTCAGCCCCCGCCGCCCTGACTCCTAGTCAGCCAGATGAGGAGCGAGTGTGAACAGCTCCAACGCTGAGTACCACCCTGAAGACAGACAGCCGTACTGTTTCGCCCTGTCAGCACTATATTCAATAAGTTACGTGAGATACTCAACTTTGTCTTATAAAATAGGCTTTGCGTTAGATGATTTTGCTCAACTGTAAACTAATGTGAGAGTTCTGAGACGTGCCTGGACACTACGCTAAGCTATGATGTCCAACGGGTTAGGGATATTGCATACATTTTCGACTAAAGATATTTTCATCTTAAAATGGGTCTATTGGGATGTAACTCGATCATTAAGTCAAGAAAGATCTGTAATCCCATAGAACTGGAGCAGGAATACCAGTTCCTCCCTGAAATCGGAAAACTTGATCCTTTTGAGTGGGATTCTGCCTGACTCTTCATGTAGAGAAATAAAAGTTCTGACTTTAATAACACAATTCAGACTAAACTCTAAAATGAAAAGAATTGATGGCTGGATAAAGTGAGAAGGGGGGTGTGATATTGTGATTTAGAATAAGAAATGCGTATTTGGTCTTTTCCCCAGCCCTACCCTATTTTCTGCCACAGAGCTCCTTGGATGGAGTTTGGAGAGCTTCCGCGCGGATGAACACATTGGAGGTCCTGGGACAATGGCATTCCGGGAGGGGACAGGGAAACCTGGCACCTTCTCCTCTTACCTTGTCTTTTGCATATCTTTCATCTGGCTGTTCCTGGGTTATATCCTTTTACAATAAACTGGTCATCTACTAAGTCAAATGTTTCTCTGCATTCTCCCAACAAAAAATAATCAAGCCCAAGAAGATCATGGGAACTTTTGATTTAATGCAAGTCAGTCAGAAGTAGAGAGAACGACCTGGGTTTGCGACAGCAATCTGACGTGGTGTGGGGGACAGTCTTGTAGGATTGAATTCTTAACCTGGAGAACCTGATGATATCTCTGGGTAGATAGTGTTGGGATTGAGTCAAACTGCAGGACATCCACCTAGTTCCTAGAAAATTGTTTGTTGTGTGTGTGTGTGTGTGTGTGTTGGGGGGGGAATCACCCCCTGCTCCAATATAGCCCTCTTTTGGGTTCTGGATTTGGGTCCCAGAACCCAAAAGAGAGGGTTAGAGGTATGGCTGAGAAGTCAAACAGGCCTAAGCTTTAAATACAACTCCATCGCAAATGTCTGTGAGCCTTCCTATTCCCAGTTCTTTAGCTGTGAAAGAGGGCTATTAAATATTCCCATTTTAGGTGGCTCTTGTAAAAACTGATTTAAAATACTTATTCTGATACCCAATATGTGGTATGTATTCATCATATTTTAGTAACTTTGTATTCTTAACATAAGGGTTGCCCTTTTTTTTCCTGGGCTAAATACTGATGTAATGTATACACAGATTTGAATTGAATGCATTATGTTTCAATTTAATTCAACATAATTTTATTAAGCCTGCCCTGTGCAGAAGGCACTTATTAGGCACTATCTTTAAGAAGTTCTCATTACAGGAAACCCTTGGCATTTGAGGATTTAATATCTCCTGCATGTTTTCTTCATTAACTATCTTGAAGGTTAGTGACATGGCAGCTTCTGAGATATAAGTCTGAGTAGTGTGCACTAAGGTCAATAAGTTAGTTGTTCCAGAAAGAGCCACCAAATTAATGCCATTCAAACCAAGTGCCCTGTCACTGCCTCTGAGTGTGTGGTTGCAATCCTCTTAATTATATATACTATAATGATAATCAAAATGTGGGGATTTTTTGAAGATCTCACAATGTATATATATAGGTATCAAGTAAAATCAGAAAGGGTCTTAGAGAAATGCTCTTTCTTGTGTCACCCTCTTGCCTTTAGACAGAAAAGCCATATACGCCAACTGGGACAGATATAATTATCTTTTCTTGTTCTGAGGCTTTCTAAGGATGGACACTTCCCAGATACTCTTCATAACTCCTTCCAACATCTTCTCACTCATTACAGTCAAGATGTTCTTCCTTATGTCCAATCTAAACTTTGCTTCTTTTTTCAAGTTGAGTTCTTTCAGAGGCAGCATCAAATCCATTTTCTCTTTCTATTTCCAGTAAGTACCTTACACAGCACTTTAAGTGACACCTTGCATGAAACAGTCCAATGTGATTTAAATCAGTGAATGGATTAAACATTTTCATAACCTAAAGATGTTAATCAAGCTACTCCTTAATCTTTACACGATGTAACTCTGAGCTAAGTAATGGCAATTGCTAATGCATTTCACTGTAGGACACATTTTGCTAACTATTAATCATGTTTTCTAACTTTGAAACCTATGTTTAAATGCTATTAGAAATAATGATGCTTTATGATTTAGCTGATTAATGACCTAACCACCCTGAAGGCAAATCTTTAGATCTGCCATGCAAATCACAGACCTGGGTGCAAATCACAGCTCTGTTGCTTACTAGTTGTATAACCTTGGGCAAGTTACTTAATTTTTCTATGTCTCAGTTTCCTTACCATAAGATATAAATAATGATGATAAATATTTCATATGGCTGCGTTATGTATTTAGTGGGTTAATAATTGCAAAGTATTTAGAATGGTAACTGTTTTGTAGATGTGTTCAATATGTATTAATTTTCATTATTAAAATGCAAGAATGATATTCCAAGCCTTAAAATTTAAATGATGTTAATGAATTTCTCTCTTTCTGAGCACTCTTGGTAATCTTATTTCTACATTTTCTTAGTTCTGTTTTCCCTGCCTAGAATATTCATTACCTTCCTACCTAGATTATATCATCTTGAACCTCTCAGCATGGTTGCATCTTCTCTGTGATGTCCTGAGTGATCTCATCCTCAGGACCCTTTTTTTCAGTGCTACTTGTGGTCATTTATGACCTCATGAAGACAGTTACCATTTCTCAACTTATCTTTTCAGTGAAATTCTTGGCTGTTCCTTGAAGGAATTGAGTAAATCCTATAATTTTTAATAACCTTTGACAATTCTTAAGAAGCTCTTGGTAAGCAAAAGTGAGCTGATATATGATGTTTTTATTTGATTATCTCAAACGTTAGTGTAAAACTCTTATTAGGTTATCTCATCCATTCTACCTAATTCTATTGTTGGTGTTGACACATAAAGCATGTGGTACACATTAAATGCCCAATAAAGAAAAAGCATCAGTTTAAAAATAACTAATATTTTTCCCAGGCCAAGTAACACATTATCTCAGTTTGCCTTTAATGGCCTAAGAGGAAGATATCATTTATCCCCATTTTAAAGATGAAAAAATTCAGACTTTGAGTATCATAGAATGATCACAAATCTTGGCTTTCCCAGGGGAATGTTGTTTACACTTCCTGTCCCAAGTAATAGTAATAGCCTTCCCTTTTATTCTCAAAAGTGCATGTTTAGACAATAAACTATATGATTACTGTAGAGATAATGCCAAGGTAACAGATTCGGTAGGTGGAGGGACTATATCTAAAGAACTCAACTCCAGAACTCTAATCTTGCATGGATCTATTTCTTACAGATACCAGGGAGTAACATAAAATATGAAATTTAGAGAGGGATGAGAAGACCATACACTGATTGAAACTTTAAGTTTGAGAAGTCTTAAGAGCAAAGAGAAACTGAAAAAAATTTTTTTCCATGTCTTTCTTCCAGATCTCCTAAGTTTCACAATCAGAAATACTATACATTTCAACTGCATAAAGAAAATCCCAATATTAAACAAAAATATTATTTCATTTGATCATGCATGATGTGAATTCATGTTACTCCGATGTGCTGGCGTTAAAGAGGGAGAAATTCATGACAAGCTTTTGAGATAATGGTAAAATAATAAAAATACCAGCACTTAATGTTTAGATAGTAATTTACAATTTATACATCACATACACAGAGCATGCATTTGTATATGATGTATCTCTTGATTTTCACAGCTCTCTGAAATAGGTAGAGCAGGAATTATTATTTCCATTTTACATGGAACTGAGCATCAAAGGGCTTAAGTCATAAGATTTATGCTTGAGAGTATAAATTAGGATACAACATCATCCTGACATTTTAAAGTGATTTAAAATTATTCAAATATAACTTGACAGAAGCACATTCAAGGAGAATGTACTTCAGGATAAAACCAAAATTATATACGCCAGATGGGGAGTGTCTGGACTTAAAAAGTTGCCAGTATGCTGCCCACTAGGCACTGATTTTAACTATAAGATTCATTGTCTACAAAGTTATTAAAACTACAAGATATTCTCTTGTGATGAAAATTGTAAGATGTTATCATCACTTTGCCCACCAGTGTGGATGATACTCCCCCAGAGATTGGAGGTGCGTTTGTTGATTTCACATCTCGGATTACAAAATATTGAGCATTGCTGTCAGATCACGCAACATGCATTCTGAGCGCAGAGGATCAGTGTGGACAACACAAATGCTGTCTCAGCACACCTCAGTCACTGTTTCTAGCTGTTTCATATCAGCTCCCAAAGTCAGGAAACTGCTGATTGTGGAGAAAAGTATGACATAACTCCCGCTTCCTCTCTCTTTGTATCCTTTTCTAATCTTTGTCTCTTAAGCAAACTTGATTTCTCACTCAACCATTCTTTCACACTCCAGTGTATGTACAGGAAGTAAAAACTAGTATTATTGTTGCTTCTCTTGGGCTTATTTGCAATTCAGTAGAGTTAAAACTGAGGGTTTCTGGATCTAATGAGAACATTTTAAGCTGGTGCTCCCTACCGACATACCAACAGAATCCCATATTTTGACTCAAAAATAAACCTCTGCTTAGTGAGATCGAACACTATTGGAAAAGAATAATAGCAGTTGCTTTGTC
Source organism: Meles meles (assembly GCF_922984935.1). NCBI lineage: Eukaryota > Metazoa > Chordata > Mammalia > Carnivora > Mustelidae > Meles > Meles meles. The sequence continues at coordinate 29,517,566 of NC_060067.1, forward strand.
TGAGTTTAGGTTCAGCTGTCTCTGTCTATATTGCAGACCCAAAGGTATGAATCCTTTAAAATGTGGAAAAACTGTTCATCAAGATACTTATGTTCTATGACAGTGATTTTGAACACAGTAGGGAAAGTGTCATCTGTGATGTCTATCCTTCCACAATTGCAGAGACCCTGGTTATAGATTCCCCTTCCAATTTGATGACAACACAGTTCATAGGGGCACCTCCCAACCTAGTGTTAGCATAGGGGTAGGAGAGATGCACTGATAACCCACCAAGGGCTGAATAAGAGTTTTCAGTTTTGTCAGTACTTTCTACTCTCCAAATCTTTCAACCTGCCTTCCTCCTCCAATGTCTAACTTCAAAACTTCTAAAAATCAGTCCTCATCACATTAAGCCAAAAGTTTTCAGTTATACTGAATTTACAAATTGAATATATTCAATTATGTTTCAATTAAGCTTTCTAGTGAATCTTCTCTGTCTCAGCTCAGCAGTCTGTTTTAAATGGGACTGTGTTCTCTTATGTTTCTTTGGGATGTGCGGAAACGTGTGTGTGTGTGTGTGTGTGTGCTCGTGTGTGTGTGTGTTTGAGGGGTAGGCAGAGAGGTGGTGATGTCATTGGAAAGAATCTTTTACCATGATTTAATATGGTAGTTGATTTAACACATTTACTGGTTATGACAAATTACCACGTGGATCTAGAAGTTTCAGACAAAAATTGACATTTATGTAGTAGCAAGGACACAATTATAGCAATAATGACTGGATAGGTAGCTGGGTAGATTATAAACACATATATTAAACATATATATATGCATATATATATTTCTTGGATTAGACACTATATTTTCAAATCTAATAAAGTTCTTTCGTTATCTTTTGAAACTTAATTTATCTCATTTAAGATCTCACCACGTTGGTTGAGGAAACCCTTTTCCTTCTTTTTAAATGCCATTCCCTTTATAGTCATCAATCAAGTTGTTCTTTAACAATTTCTTAAGTGTTTCCAGAAATATTGATAGTCCAGGTGCCAGCACGAAAATGACATTTTGAAAAATGAAAATCAGTTATAATTTTTTAAAGCCAATGAAAAGTTATGGGGGTGCATACATGTTTATGCGTTTATATTTGTCATAAAGTAATTTTGTGTCCATGAAACTGGCTGTGCCATGCGATAAACTCGTTTCTATAGAAACAGCTCCTGATTCATGATCAACATAAAAGAAAATTACAGATGAAGGCATAAGGTAGAACTGACAGAGAAACTACTCATTTCTGAATTAATAAATTTAAATACCATTATTACTAACACTTCTTTATGAGCAGAAAAATTATAATCTTAATAATGTTATTAAGTTCCTATAATATACTAGGAGCTCATAGAGAGCATAAAGAATATAATCCTCCTGGAGCTTACATAGTAAAATTAGAAAAGACAAGGTCAATAAAAACCTTATATGGACTAAAAGATGATCATTATGTTATAGTAGGTCTTTTGCCTTTTTGGAGCCTTGATTTGTTTACATGTCCTATATACTCTTTCTTCAGCATAGTTTTCTCTATTGTGGCTACAGAAAAGGCTCCATAGGAGAAAGATGATTTCCTGTGGGTTTTAAAGGGGATCTATATGCATTTGGGTGGAAGAGGGATTGTAAATGGTGGGAGGGAGAAATGGTGGCCTCGGACATGAGAAATATTCTAGGCACAGGTAGGATTTCAACTAAATGTCATTGAAATGTCTCTATGGAAACTACAAAGCTGTTCCTCTTGACTAGAGAATTGTATATCGTTCCCTTGAAAATAATAGATCAGAAGAAAAGAAAAAGAAAAAAAAATCTCCCCATGACTCACAGAGGATTAGAGTAGGCAGGGAACCTGAGCTTTCAACAAATCTATTCCCCCGCTTTCAGGAAGAATCCCAAATAACTCTCTCATTCAAGCAGGATTCATTTCCAGCAACTTCCCTGATTAATCCATTCAGCAACAAGAGCAAGGCATCTAGCCTCTAACTTTCCTGTTCTATCTGAAGCACCTTCGCCCATAATCTTTTTCAGTAGAGGGAGGGATGGAATAGCGGATTGCTGTTAGCTACCTAAGAACCTTCTTCTACTTGAGTCTATTTCTCTAGCTGTGTCTCTGCTTTCTTTCTCTACACTAAATAATCCGATCTATGAATATAATTTTGCTTAAATAGTTATCCTCTTTCCAAGAGAACATTTGTGAGGGACAGAGCTCTGTTGAGTTCTTTTTTAAAATCATCCCCACCGAGCCATTCAAATGTTTCAGTTCTTCAGCAAAGCTCCTGGGAGTGACTTTTTAATTTCCTGGCAGCTAAGCTTCATTTCCCAGTGCATGCTGTTGGCCTCACTTGTGCTCTGTTATACCCCGTCTCATGTCATCACCAAATACACTTTTTGCAAGAACTCACAGTGCTTTCACATGACTTCACATGAAAACACAGTGTTCCAGAAGGACTCTGAATCATTTTAGGGACGTGGTAGAGAAGAGAGCAGATGCTGTGTAAGTGAGTTCTCCACACATCTTTTTCCCCCACTTATTTGGTTTTATAAAGGCAACTAAAACAGTACAAAGATCGCTTCCCTGGGGAAATTTGAAAAGTATGTTCTACACCCTATCAGGGTTCAGGTTTTTCTAGAGAAAGAACAATATTTCTAGAGGTTAAAGTTGACTGCATTCTATTCTGTCTTTGGCCTGCACCCTTTCTCTGCATCTCTACCCAGCTCATTTCAGCCACCACATTTATGTGTCCCAGGATTTCTCCCTACAGAACTTGCTTTATATATGAACAGAATTAGAAGACTCACCAAAGAACTAGTCTTTTTCAAGACAGTTCCAATCCCCAGTATTCTCCCCCAATGTCCCCACAAGTACCTTATAATATCATGCTCTGGCATTTATTTTTTTTTTTAATTCTGAAAACATATCCACTTCAGTGATGAGCAAGATGTTTGGGGCTTCTTTTCCTGTGTTCCATCCCTGGGGCAGATGGTGTCACATGAAGCTATCATTCAATATGCACTCTTGTAGGGCATCCTAGGATCATTTCCTCTCCAATGTCCATCATCTAATCAGTTACAAAATCCCTCTGATTTGCCTCTGTTTGATTATCTTTTCTTCTTTTTTTACTTTCCATTCCCAAGTCCATGCTTTTTCTACTTTAGGTGTTTATTGCCTCTCATCTGGACATTGAAACACCTTCTTGGCTTCTGAAATAGGAATACTGCCCCCAATTTCAGCCTTCTCTGCTTCATCTTTCCCATAACTTCCAGAATGATCTATTTGAAATGCAAAATATAGCACTTGTTAAAACCTTTAGCAGGTTTTCTGTATTTCAAGATTAGTATTCATTTCCTAAGCATACATATTCCAGTATCATTTTTTCCTCTCTCTCTCTGTCTGTCTTTTAAACCAAAAGTATAAAACATGTATAAGATTTTCGATAAATCAAGCAACTGAAAAGGACATGTGAAGTACAGTAGGTATCCCTTCCAGTCATACTCCTAGTTCTAGTTCCACTTCCAAGAGACAACCATTCATTTATCCTGTATTCTTCCAGAAATGGTCAGTGCATATCCAAATATATATACATACATATATGTGTTTATAGACAGCCTTCTTTTTATACAAGTGAGAACATTCAGTAACATTACCCTATGCCTTGCTTTCAGTTTTGTCTTTATGTCTTGACACTCTGCCCCATGTCCTTTAAGTTTTCACAAGAGTGAATTACCTGTGGTTCCTGGAACACTCCACGCTATTTTCAGGCACACTTGCCAATGCTTACGCCCTTCTTTTTGCTTGGATCTTCTTTTCCTTTGTATCCTATACATGGTACTAACTACTATTCCTCCTTAAGATTCATCTGAAGGATTAACACTTCACCGTGCCTTAGAAACCACTCCTCCATGTTCCCATAGAATCCTGGATACACATGTCATAGCACCTAGCACATCATTTAAAAGTAGATTTATATGTACATTGTCTTGTATACTGTATACTTATATATGTACATTGTCTTGTATACAGTATACTTGTATACTGTAAAATATCTGAAGATATGTAGCATAGTTTATATTTCCTTCCCTAGTGCCCATTTCAAAACATGATTAAAAATTAGAATTGTTCTGTGAGTATGTGTTGAACCAAAACACCCCCAAAACAGGATAAATATAAATGTTTCCAAATCTTCCAAAGGGGAAAAAAATCTTCATTCTGGCAAATAAGATTTTAAGTACTTTTTATTTTTTAAGACTGTAAACTCTACAAGACAGAGACCAGCAGAGTAATTGAATGAATGTTCTTGGGAAATGTCCTTTAATCTTAAATATACAATATGATGACAAGTTTTCCTAGGATTGAAAGAGGGGGAATATGTTAAGTACTTAATAGAGGGGTAACAGAAAGAACAACTGTTAGCAGAAAAGCAATGAGCACTAATAAAGATTCTAAAATGGGGTAACTGGGCTCCTAAAAGAAAACCCACACATCTTTCATTCTTGTGGTCAGCCTTTTCTCTAAGTTATAACCAGTGACAGGAATTAATTATAAACCCTTTCTCGAACGTTTCTGTTAAGTGCTAGGTAATAGGTTGTTATATGCCACAGACTATTAACTTTCTTCAATGGATAGTCAAGGGATTTCATGAAATGTACAATCTGCTGAAAACAATATTCTAAAATGCAGAAACCTGATCCTAGTGTTATTAAAAAAAATAAAATTCAGTACTCTGGAAAAGTTCACGGAGAAACTCCATACTAACACTTAATCAACTATAAATATATCCATTTATCTTCCTATTATCCTCAAGGATCCTCAAGTATGGTAATGTCATTGGCATTATTATAACTCAAGTCAGTTGGAAACACTTACTACCATTGTTTTTCTTTTGAAATGTTTTACCTTCCTTGACAATCACAAGATTTCATTCAAGTGTGTCTTGAGGGTGCTGTCAAGACTTTGGGGGTCTGCCAAAACAAAAACATCAAACACTCACAGAACTGATACCAAGTAATGTCCAGCTGAAATGAACACTTTAGCTTTAAGGTTCTCCCAGACCACCTGATGGAAAGATTTTAAATGGGTTGGGTAAATCCTTTGGGATATCCAGATCCTGGAAAGTAATGGTTTCCTACTGTCTCACATTAAATGTTGAAAATTTTATTAGTTTGACAGTTGTGGAGAAATGTTCCTAGTTTGAATACAGTGGACAGAATCAGAGAGAAGTACTTCCAATTCGATATTGGTTCCAATGTTCAGTGCAATACAAATGAGGGAGGAGTCAAGTTTCATTTTGAAGGCTGTTGATCCAATGTATCTTATTGCTGTTTGGGAATGTGTTTTTAAAAAATGGATGGTAATACCATGACCCATTAAAATGGTGATTCAAGAGGCCGGGATCACACACAATCATTGCTACAGTGTTCCCAGGAGACCACCATAGTTTGCACTCAGTAGGAATTTAACAAATGCTTGCTGACTGACATATCTAACAGGAGACTAAAACAGAATGAAGATGGACACCAGCAGGAGGGTAAGATGTTGTGGAAGAATCTTGATTTTGGCAGAGTCCAAAATCTTTAAAGATCTGAGTTTATCTCATAGAATATTTGAACTGAAAAGAGGTTTAGCCAATAGTGCCATTTACCTTCATTTTACAGAGGAGAAACTTGAGGTCCAGAAGTCAAATGACTCACTCAAGGTCCCAAAGCTAAATACTGGGAATGTGTTTTCACTTGCCTGGCAGATAGGGTCAGACCCTCAAGTCAGGTTGTCTGGCTTCAAATTCTGGCTGTGCCGTTCATGAGCTCTGTAACTTCTGAGCATGCTATTTAATCTAACCTAAATTTCTCCATCTATAATACAGGATAATAATCTGGTTTTCTTAAATCTAGGAATAAATGAGCTAGTAATATAAAGGACTTGATCAATATACCTCATACATAAGATTTGTTCAATAAATGTTACTATTTATTTTCATTGTATGATACACTTCAATATCCAGTCTGGCCTTGTAATCCCATGATCATGGGCTTTCAAATTTGAATTCAAACTTGAAAAACTCTGGATAGGCTTGCTTTGTTGTGGCTTAGGGTACAAAGAGATTTTTTTGTTGTTGTCTCCAGACAGAATGGCAAAAGGAAATTTTTCCTCTCTCAGCTTCTCAAGACGGTACAATATTGTAACCCAGCACTTAGAAGTGAGACCTCGTTGATTACTCACATAAGGAAAAATGTACTTATGTATTTTTTAACTGCAAATGTCCGTTCTTGCCTTTAAATGATACTGACCTATTTGCTCTATTTGCAAAGGAATTTTATCATAACCTCAGAGAATTTCCTGACATCTAAACATATAAGAGTATGTTTAGGCTATTTTACAAAGCCATTGCAAGCTCCTCAGTGGGGGGGAAAAACAGTTTGCAGTGTTCTCTTTTCTAAAGAAGAAAAGTCATTGGTGTTCTGTAAAGCAGCAGGATAGTATTGTCCGAGTTACTGTGCCTGGAAATATTTTCATAGCCATCGTTTCAGGTTGGCTGACTCATAAGTATTGACACAGTGAGGAGGACTGCTTATGAGTGAACTCAAGCCTCCTCATCCTGCCTCTCTCCTTTGTCCTGTTGCTTATCATCAGTTACTAAACCGATGTCCTCTTTGAGCACAGCTACTTGTTTATCTAGAAATTAATTTCAAATTTAATTTGGAGCCTTGAAATAATAACATTCTTAGAGAAATTCAAGAGAAAAAAGTTCATTTCTTAATAATGCATGATCTTAGAATAATGTATTACATCCTTGCTGCTCAGAGTGCCGTCCACCCATCAGCAACGAGCATCACTCAGGAGATGCAGAATGTGAACCCCATCCCTACTTCTGATTCAGAATTTGCATTTTAACATTTGAAGATCTCAGAGTGATTCAAGGACACATTGCAGACTGAGAAACACTGACTTAAAGAAATGGGTAGGGTGGATTCTGAAAGTGGTTGCTGCTCTGTGTCACCAAAATCAAGTAATTAGACATAACTACAGTATGTACCAGAATCCTCTGGAATCAAATATTAAAATAACAATAGAATAACAGTGGATATTCGGTAAATTATATTTGTTTTTCTTTTAGGTATGATTTACACAATTAGCTCATTTTAGGCTTTTGTGGGTTTTTGTTGTTGTTGTTGTTTTTACTTTTTTCATTGTTAATTGCAATGCGTAGAAGACTGTTCACTATTGCTTCCACCCATGCATGAAGGAAGAAAGGAAACAATGAGTGCATGGCAGTTATCCATTACTGACAGTGGCTACTTGGATTAGGACTCAATAGATACAAAGTCTTCTGGGAGTGACCACTTGGACCATTCATTGGTCTTTAGGTCAGGGATAGAGAGTTTTATGCTTGGAACTCTAACTTGATCATCAGAAGGCGCCTCCTTAATAAGAAGACACAGCTAGTTATTGGAATCTGAAATGCAAGTATTCAACCGCTTGTTTGCATGTAGTTAATACCATGCTTCCCCAATCTTCTGCTCAAAAAGAAGACCTGCTTAGTAATACCTGTGTTTTACTGGGTTTATAGTAACAGATGTTACTATGACAAATGTTAGTGGTTACTTGAAGGCAATTTATGGGGGCTACTGTCTTCTTTTTGCCCCAACTGCCTTCTGTTCAGCTTTAGTCTAGAGAGAGAGAGACAGTAGGTATGTGGCTTGGCAGGAACTTAGGGAAGGTTTGAAGGGTTTAATATAACAATAAATGGAAATCATAGTAGCATTTTTAAGATAACTGTTCAGAAAAATAACAATATATAATCACCCTCAACTGCATAGTATATCCCATAATGCCAGAGGAAAAAATCCTTCTTAATTTAATCAATAATACGAATTCTTGAAAAGTCTTGTTCTTAAGTATAATTTTTCTCCGCATCAGAATTATTCATCAGAGGAATACTGCTTAGAATTTACTGCTCAGAACCAACAATTGCTGACTGTATAGGTTCTTGACTATAAAAGCTCTCTTTTATTTTCTTAGTTTGGGAAAAATATTCTATATTCTGAAGAACATGAATCAGAAAATACTTGATGTTAGGTTAGTCTTTAAAACAGATAATGCAATAAACCAATGTGGAATTATATTGCACGTAGGGTAGCATAAGAAAAGAACAAAAAATAACAGAGCCTAGCTCTCAAACCCATTAACGTAATGTACAATTATCATGTCATTTTTCCCAGCCATGGAATGGGTGGATAATAATGGTAATGAATGAAAATATGAAAATGAACAGTGTTTTAGTAATGGATTTTAGTCAGGATTTTCTTTAGAACTATATTTTTATTATATTCGTTGTCCATTCTTCCTTTTTGTCAATTTTGGTAAAAATTTCCTTTTAAAGAACCTCAAAAGTTACTGCCTATCAGGGTACTAAAACATGCTTAACATAAAAATCAATGAATCTTATTTCCCATTAATATTTCAGCCCTACTAATATTACCTAAAATTCAAAGGATTTTGTAATGTTCTTAACTAGGGCTAACTATTGAGATTGTGTTGATAGCCCCTGATCTTGAAATTCCTTTTTGTTTCTATTTTTCTTGGATTTATTTCCAATCTCTTTATCTCAATGCTTTGTCATAGATGAGAAAGATAAAACAGACCTTGGATCCTATTGGTAACTCTTATTAAAACAAGGAACAGTAAGTAAATCAAGGTTTATTATTTATTATTATTTATTAAACCACTGTTTAGTGGTTTCTATTTTCCCATAATGTTTCTAATACCACTGTGGAAAGGCAATTGGTATTTTAGTACAATATATTTTTCAAAGGCTTATCTGTTGGGGGAATACTTTTTAAAAATCAAGCACATAGATGTATGGTGCTGTAAGTAAATAGGCTGTGCTGTTCCATCACTGGGAGCCCTTTCTAGTGGTACTGCAATTAAATACAATCCTTTTTGTCTGGGCTGTGTATGAATTCAGTTGAACAACAGGTTATACAGAGATTTTTTGTTGTGGTGGTGGTTATTTTGGTCAATAGCAACTTCCCTATTCAATTCAATTTCTCATTGTAACTCAAAAGTTGTCTGTAAATGCAGTCAACAGAATTATACATTTTTTAAAATTCTGCAAAGCATACTAACCTATACAGAAAATGAACCACTGGCAAAAGCACTGCTTGTCTTTTGAGCTGTCTGAATCTTCTCCCATTTTATAAATTATCTATGTGTGCACTTACAAGGTGCCAAAATAAGTGACTGAAAAGGAAAATATTATCATCATTTAACTACATGATACAGACGACTTTTTAATTCATTATCTAATTTATCCAGTTGCAATGGCATGGAGTAGGTATGATTTGTAAATGTGCACATGTTATTATATTCTCCAGTGTTTGTAAGTAGTGTGTTTCAAGTTGCTTTGTGGTAGTGAGATATATATGAACAGAATACTATAAATAAGTCAGTTTGTTAAAAAATCTTTCTCGAGTCAGAAAATATTCACTATGCATTCATTTTTAAAAATTATTTTTCTTTTTCCAATACAACCATCAGTGACGTTAAATAAGGTACTTAAAGCAGGGAAAGTTACAACTATAAAATATAGAAATTTAATATACTTTTTCTTCTAATTGTATTCAATAAACTATAAACATATTTATTTTTGCCTTGACATAACCTAAAGAAAGAATTCTTAAACCTTAACATGTTAAAACAGCACACTAGTAATGAAACGAAAAGACAATTCAGTAGACTTTACAGCTATAGAGTGACAAAATCCCGGAGGGTTTTAGTCTTAAATTATTCAGGCTGTCTAAATCTCTGCTGCCACAGTATTTTTTTTTTAAGCAAATGGAATAAAAATGGCATTTTGCTCCCGTAGATCTAGCTGTTCCCTGGGAGGTTGGTTCTAGAAAAGCAACAGGCTTTTCCCCCTGCCTTACAAGAAGAAACAGTTAGAAACTCTAACAACTAGAAAACTGCTACCCCACAGTGGTTGGAAACAGCCAACAGAGAAGATGATAGCTATGATTTCAATCTACTGTGCAAAAGCTTCAGAAAGGGAGAAGGAAAAGGGGAAATAAAAGAATGTTAACCTTTAGAAGGGACTGCTTTATGTTACTACCACACCCTACCCCCTCGCCGTCCCTTTAATCATCAGGCTTTTCTGGCAAGCTTAGCTTTCTAGGGTAAATCAAAGCAATAACTCCGACCCATTCTATTTCAACGTAAATTTGCAAGATGCTAGAAGACAAATCAGTCCCCACGCGGGAACAGTACAAGCCTCCCCAGAAGCTGACTTGAACCCTTTCGCATTAGTCAGCATGGACTGTTGTCTCAGCCTGTTGCTCCTGCCACAAGGTGTGTTCGAGCCGGGGTAGAAGGAGGGCGCACTCTGAAACGTGTCTGCGTGCTTGGGCGCCTGGCGGCGGGACCTGTGCTGGGTCTCCGGTTCAGCGACCACTCAGGTTAGGCGACTACGGACCACAGTCCGGGGACCCCGATGCAGGCCGCCCGGCCGCCGGCAGATGGTGCCCTCCTCATCCGAACACCAAAGGGAACCCAGCTAAAGTACCGTCAGACTCCGCCCCACCCGATCCTCCAGCGCCTCTGTCTACGTCCTTCCCCAAACAGTGCCGAGCACGTTTCCTCTGGAACACTGCAGTAGCGTGTGTGTGTGTGTGTGAGTGTGTGTGTGTGCGTGTGTGTGTTGAAAATACAAACCGGGGGGAACAGAGGGTGTGTGTCAGTGTGGGGAGCACGCGGAGTGGAACTCCCGGGCCAGGGCGAAGTGACCGCCAATGAAACGCAGAGGGCGAGGGGACCCGTCCATTTCACATCTGCGTAAGCCCGGCCGCGGGCCCGTCGGGAGGCCACTCACCATGTTGACTTCGGAGACCATGTCTATGCTGGCGACATCGATCCGCATCCCTACGTCCACAGGGGGCCCTGCGGGGAGGTGGGACACATTATGGACATACTCAGAGCGGAGACAGGATGGGGAGAGCCAGGGGGCTTCCCTGCGCTTACTACATTTTGAATGGGCTCCCTCCATCCCCTCCATCCTCCACCCCGCTTGCTGGGGACAGCCTGGGAAAACAGGTGTGGGCACACGCGTGATGCAGTGACTATGCAGAGGGTGTGTCGGGCGGGGGGGAAGGTCGGCTCTGCCTGGGGTTTCATCCACCTGCGAGGACGGTCCGGGGTGTGTGTGTGTGTGTGTGTGTGTGTGTGTGTGTGTGTGTGTGTCCAGAGCGTAGGGCGCAGCGCACACTTGCGGAAATGACATGCTTTTTTTTTTTTGACATTTATCTTTGACAGGAAAGGAGAACTAGATATGTATGGGTTACAGGTTGAAAAAAGATGAAGCATTACCTCCAAAGTCCGGCCGCAAGCGAATGTCATATCCTTTGAGCAATCTGTCCACTGTCTCTTTCACGTATGACATGTTGCTGGGCTCATTGGCGCTGAAGGGAAGAAGTAGGGAACGAATTCAAAATGAACACAAACTGCGAGCAGACATAAATATAGACAAGCACACCTTACCCCCAAATAACAAGCTACAGGATCCAGCAGGCATGTAAAAAGAAAAATAACACCAAAAAAAAAAAAAAAAGAGAGAGAGAGAGACGTTCAACAACGGCAGCTCACCTGTGTGCACAACACACCATGGCAATCATCACAGGGAAAGAGAGAAGCCCCAAACTCTCTCGATTTTGTACTGTCCACATTACTAACTCTGATTAAAGAATTGTCTTTCCTGCGAAGATTCAAGGAATGCAACTTAGTCGGCGGCAGGGCAGTAATTCCCGAAAGGACCTGCGCATGCGCAGAGGGTGCTCACTACCAAAAGACACCTTGTGCCTTGCAAACAATATTCCTAGTGGAACAGGCAACAGATTTCAATCCCTTTAAAGTTCCTGTTTGTGGTGTTCCACGTCCTCTGAGTAGCCGGAGATATTCTGCTCTTTCCTTGCTCGGGATCCTGTATGCAGTTGCATACTGAGATTTCTTCGAGCTTTAGAGATTGCTATGTTCGTTTCCTTTCTGTCCTCAACCTGATTTTTTTTTTTTTTTTTTTTTTTTACTCAACTCCCGGGGATCTGGCTAAGGCTGCCTGTGATTGGCATCCTTCGTTGGCAGTCACGGTGGTCCCAGAACTGAGAGTGCGGCGGCGGGGCCGTTCTCCGAGCTCCGGGGTGTGCCTGTATTCCTGACGGGAGCAAGGCGGGGGTGGCGGGAGTGAATGGAGGAGAGCCAGAGAAGGGAGGGGCAGAGGTAACTCAGCAAGTATTTGAGGACTCCAAGAATCAGGTCCCCTTAGGAAGCATCCTAGGACATCTGCCTTGGTGTAATCCTTCTCTGTGGGAGGGGAAGGAGGAGAAAGGAGCCAACTTTTTCACTCGCTCCCCCACTTTTCTTCCCTCCCCCTCTCCTGTCTCTCCAGGCTTGAGATTTAAGGGAAACAAGCGATGAGGTAGCATCTCTGGGCAGGCAATCCTTTTTCTAGTGCCATCTGCGGCAAGTCCCACTTTTTTCTAGGTTTTGGTAAGGAAAACGTCTTCCTTAAAATTGCCGGTGTGTTAACTAGCACTAGCAGCCCCGAACACAACCGCGAAGGACCCAGAGGGTCTAATCTCTGTTCGCAAATAGATTGGGGTTCCGTGGGTGCAAGAGGTGTTTGAATTATATTAAAGTTAGTCAATACTAATTCAGTAAATGTCATTGAGCACATGGTAGGCGGGAGGCCCTGGGCTAGGAATTTGTTTCATTTGATGGTATGTATTAAATATTTACTATGTTCTAGGCATTCTGGAACTTAGAGACGACTTAAAGAGGGTTACTGACCTAGAGAAATTCACAGGCTCCCTGTCAGGAAGATGACACAAATATAAGGAAATTCATTATGTCTCGATAGTTTATATACTGATGAGAGGCTTGCTAATTCATAAAAGAGAGGGAAGAAGAAGAAGAGGGGTAGATAATGGTGTCCAGACAAGGAGAAAGCTTTTTGTCAGAGCAGGGACAGAAAAGTATTACAGAAGGAGGGAACAGGCAGTGCCAAATCTTGGACACTTGAAAGGCTATGGTCTACTTGGATAGCTGAAACCAGAAATAACTGATCGGAATATAAAAGAGGAAAGGAAGGGATAGTGGTGATGAAGGTGCAAAGAGAAGCTGAAGCCAGACCATAAGGAAAGTTACCTCCTTTACTATGCCAATTTAGGCTTCTAGAAATCACTGAGTTTTAAGTAGGGATAGTCAGGGTCAGATGTCAGTTCAGACACATGTTCTGGTAAAATAATCATAATTGGAATAATTAGGATTTATCACTTGCTGACTATTTGCTGGTCATCATACACATTATATAGATAATCTTATTTAAGCCTTCATAATAATCCAAATGTGGCAGATATTACTATTATTCTCAAATTATAGATAATGATACTGAGAACAAATCAGGGCAATGTAACTGGTTCAATATCAAACAGCTAATAAGTCATGGAACAGGCATTGCAACCCAGAATCCATGGACCTGACTACCTATGCTATGAAGTGTGGACCCCAAAGGGAGAAACCAGAGACAGGGAAAACAATGAGAAGGAGAAGGGTTATAACAATGCCCCAGGCAACAGGAACTAAAATCAGTGTTTAGCATGGAGAGGAGGAGATAGAGCAGTGCAAGTTCTCAGAAGAATAATGGAGACATCAAATAGCTGGAAAGGTCAGCATGTGAGGACTTTTGGAAGGTAACCAAAGAATTGTACAAACATTTACACATGTGTAGATCTTGACATTCCACATATATTACCTTTATTTTCTCATTTGAGCCTCATAACAACCTTAAGCACTGAGGTCATTTCTTCTGGGGACGATGATAACGCTTAATCAGGTTTCTTAATTTTCTGAAAAGTGTCAAGTCTACCTCTTTTTAATTCATATGGATCTGCTTTTAATGAGTAAAAGAAAAGATTTATTTATTCTTCAAGTCCTTGCCGAAGCATAGAACCTCTCTATGTGGCACAACTCCGCCTTGTAAAAAACAAAACATGCAGAGGTTTACTTCCTTCATTTGTTCATTTATTTCTCAAATATTTATTGAACATTTGGTAGGTGACAGCCACAAGGCTAAGACGTGGTGACCCAACAGTGAAAAAGACAGCATACGGAACCCCTTTCCATATGAAATTTGTCAATTAAACCATCTTCCGGAAGTTGCAAATTATAGCTTTGTTAGCCAAATTCAATTCATAAAAGAAATATTTAGTTAGGAGGTCACTGTTTGTTCAACTTACATAGCTTTCATTAGGATATATGTTTTCCAGTTAGTCATAAACCCCTACAAATTCTTTTTGAGTAACAACCAGGATTGTGTTTGTGTCTATAAAAGAGTCAAGATTTTAATCCTGGAATTGAGGAAAACTGTGAGTGATTTCAAATTCTTGAATCCTAATGTTTAGTACTCTGCAATTTGGATAAATTTCACAAATTTGGTTTTTAAATTATGCCTCCATTTATATGGAAGAACACCACAAAGAGTCTAAGTAGATATTTATAATGTCATCTAATACTGAGAGGATATTGGGGGTGGAGCCCACTGTATCACTCACTGTCTTACATATGAGGACCTGTGGGAGAAAATTTTTCCCAGACCCTAGTCTGGGAAAGGCAGTTGGAATCCTAAAATTCATTAATTTCCTTATTTGCTTTGGCCACTGGGAATCTCAGAGTTACAGGTATAGTTCAGCTTTAATCATTAAGTAAGGTCTTCATGACCTGCATTTTGTTGTTACATTTCTCCCTGATGCCCTTGAATCCTAAATTTAATTTTCCTTTGTCACACTTTACTAACTTAAAAACAGATATGTTGCACTGAATAAATATAACGTGTAAAGCTGTCTTGAATAATTTTTAGAACTAACTGGGAAATAAATTCAAAATAATAAAAAAAGTAAATAATTGAAACATGCTAAAAGTCATCAAACCTTGATACACTGTGAGTCCCCCCCGCCCCATGGCTTAAAAACATCAACAGTTCTTCTGTGAAGTTACTTGTTTCTTTTCAAAACTAATCCTCACTTAAGACCTTCCCCTTCAAGATTCAACTTAATTTTCATTTTTTTTTATTAAAACTGCTCTTGAAAACCAATGTATACTTAATCATGCCTACTCTTATTATCTTCTACTGATAACTCCTAGGGGGATTCAAAAATGATCATCCATTCAGCAAGTTTAACTGTGAATCTGTGAACAGATTAGTATGAAGTATTTACCAAAAAGGAAAAATTTCCCACAAGTAAATAGGGAAGAAAAAAGACAAAGAGACACTCGAAATGAAGAATCACAAATTTAAACCATGATATAGCGTTTCAGACCTATCAGATAGGCAGAACTTAAGAATGCCAAACATTGGTTAGAAAGCCTCATATATGTTCAGTAGGCATACAAATTGATCTGAATACTTTGTAAAGCGATTTGGGCATATCTAGTTAAGCTGAAGATGCATATGCCCTTTTGCCCAGAATCTCCACCGCTAGGAATATGCCTTTGAGGACACTCACACAGTCTAAAAATGTTCACCGCAGTGTTGCTTTTAATGGTGTAAAATTGACAACAACCTAAATGCTTATGTATTGGGAATATATAGATGCTGACATGGTTACACAATGGAATCCAACAGAAGGAATATATAAGTATCTACATGCTTTACATAGATAAATCACAAAATACTAAGCAAAAACAAACAAAACAAAATAAAAAGAGCTAGGTGCAGAATTATATGAGTGTGATAACATTCAGTAAAGTTAAAAACAGTTAAGTACAGGGTGCTTGGGTAGCTCAGTCAGTTGAGTGTCCAACTCTTGGTTTCAGCTCAGGTCATGATCTCAGGGTCCTGGGATCAGGACTCCCAACAGGCTCCAACTGAATCTGTTGAGGATTCTTTCTCTCTCCCTCTACCCCTCCCCCTGCTCTTTCTTTCTCTCTCTCACAAATAAATAAATCTTAAAAAAACACATTTAAGTACAAAACTCAATATATATTATTATATAGAAAGATAAATAGATTTTAGGTGGATAGCTATCTATTATAAAAATAAGCAAAGATAAGAAGGATACTAAATTTTAAGATATAAAACATACTTCAACTGAATCTATAATACTTTATCCAAGAAAAAAATCTCAAGCAAATTAATCAAAACATGATATGTGGATGTTCATTATTCTACTCTTTATGTATTTCCAGTATTTGAAATATTTTGCAAAAACTAATTAAAACTAATAAGTGACAAACTGGGAATATATATTTGAAATTTAGATTTTTAAAATGTTGATACATATCAATAAGAGAAATATATAAAACTAAGAAAATGACTATATTAGGCATTTCACAAAAGAAAGTGATAAATTTATTAAAATTTTTCAATCTTCAAAGTAACAAAATGAATAAAATATGAAGTACCATTTTTACTTTGTTGGCTATTTTAAAAAGGTTTAACATCAAATATCATGAGTGCTGTAAGTAAATATAACTTTATACACTTTGGGGGCAGTATAAGTTACCACAATCGATCTTAAAGAAAATTTATAGTACTAATAGCCATACAATATGTTATTTTCTGAATCTATCTGTAGATTGGCATTCTTTTTAATTGATCAGGGTTTCTAATTTAAATTAATATATATTCTATTATATATATTTAATGATGACTTAAGATTTAATATAGGTATACATTGTGGCATGCTTACCACAACCAAATTAAGTAACACATCCACTATCTCACAGAGTTCCCATTTTTTGTGTGTGATGAGAACACTTAAGATCTACTCTTTTAGCAAATCTCAGGAAACAGTAATATGATTAACTATAATCACTATGCTGAGCATTAAATTCCCCAGAATTTACTCATCTCATTACTGGTCAGAGAGTACAAACTTTCATTTGTAGTATGATATTTTTATCATTATCAAATCACTTCAAATCAACTCACCTTGAATTTCGGTAAAGTAGCTCACTATTACTACTTTTAAAATATTTATACAGTCTTTGTTATGCTCTCACCCCTTTTTTAATAGCTTAAGTCCTGTACTTATTTATTAAAATTATAAACTCTTATATAACTTTGATATTACAGTAAATCTACCAGTAACTTAAGTAGTACTTTTATCTGTACTTATGGAAATAGCCTCATTCTATTTTTGGCATATGAATTTATTCCCTAAGGGTTTATTATTTTCTTAGAAAAGAAATGTTTTGTGTTTCAGGCTATATTAACATTCAGTTATTTAACAGATTTTCAGCTGCTAATATGAAAAAATGTCTTTTTCTTTTTAAAAAATAGTTTATTTATTTATTTTAGAGAGAGAAAGAGCACATGTGTTAGCAAGTGGCTGGGGTGGGCAGCAGAGGGGAAGGGAAAGAGAATCTGAAGCCGACTCTGCACTGAGAACAGAGTCCTAAGCAGGTGTGGGCTTGATCCCAAGACCATGAGATCATGACCTGAGCCAAAACCAGGATTTGGATGCTTAACCCACTGAACCACCCAGGCGCCCCTAAAAAAATGTTTTTATTTTGTATTTTTCAGCTTTTCTCATTCAAATATGATAGCATGGACTTTTGAGGACAAAAATTATGTCATGTAACGGATCTAAGTACATTTCTACCTCTTTTTACTCTTATTTAAGTAAATTTCATGCTATAGCATTTTTTTTTCACTTTTTAAAAATTTCTTTTCAGCGTAACAGTATTCATTGGTTTTGCACCACACCCAGTGCTCCATGCAATACGTGCCCTCTCTATTACCCACCACCTGGTTCCTCAACCTCCCACCCCCCGCCCGTTCAAAACCCTCAGGTTGTTTTTCGGAGTCCATAGTCTCTCATGGTTCATCTCCCCTTCCAATTTCCCTCAACTCCCTTCTCTCCATCTCACCATGTCCTCCGTGTTATTCCTTATGCTCCACAAATAAGTGAAACCATATGATAATTGACTCTCTTTGCTTGACTTATTTCACTCATGCTATAGCAATTTTATAAATTATCTTAAATAACTAAATAAATTCACATTTTATTCTTTCCCTGTACTTTTACTTGTTTTGAGTTTCTCCTGAAATTAATATTTCCAGTATTTCTATTATTTACAGTGTTTAGAGTGATTATAAGAATATTCTTTTTTTGTTTTAATAATTCTACACAAATAAATGATTTCATGTTTTTTGTCTTATTTAAATTCCAATTAGTTAATATATAGTGTGATGTTAGTTTCAGGTAAACAATTTACTGATTCAACACTTACATACAACAATTTATACTCTATCTTATTAATAAAGACATTCCAAATTGTTGATTATATTAAAAATAGTAATTTATATTAGTAAGAATAGTTAACATTTTTATAAGCTTATTATTTACAAATATAATTTTATTTTTATTTGTTAATGATTTTTTTAAAAAGATTATGTATTTATTTATTTGACAGACAGAAATTACAAGTAGGCAGAGAGGCAGGCAGAGAGAGAGAGGGGGAAGCAGGCTCCCCACTGAGCAGAGAGCCTGAGACCATTACCTGAGCCAAAGGCAGAGGCTTTAACCCACAGAGCCACCCAGGTGCCCCTACCAATACAATTTTAAATGCTTGACATATTTAGTGCTTACAATACTTTCTGGGGTGGTGGTAGTATAATTAGTTCTGTTTTACAGTTGAAGTAACTGAGAAACAGAAAGTTTATTAATTTATCCAAGGTTACACAATGAAATGATAGAGACAGAATTTAAATTCAGGTGGTCTAATGACAGTCTATACTCTTTACCAGTACACTACTAATTGTGAAAAAAAATGTTGCCACCATAAAACACTTTTTAAAGCTCTATTGAGATAATTATATGATTTTTGCAATTTTTCCTATGTAATTACATGCATTTAGAGTTTGTCCTATGTTATGAGTGACTTGCATTTTTAGAACAAGCCAGAATTAGAAATTTTTTTCTTGAAACACAGCAGACCTATGCTCCCTAAGTGGAATCTTATAAAAGGTAACTGAAAACTGGAAGTGCATGTAGGATTGTGAGCTGTGGCTGACCAGTGTGATGCTCTGGGCACACACAAAATCAAAGAGAACGTCTATTAAGCTTACCAGTGAACTATTGCTTTAAATCATTGTTTAAAAGTGGTGTCATTCATCACTCTGTTAATGTGTAGAGATTTCACTGTTATTCTTTTAGTGGAAACTATTTATACTTTTCATTTTGTTTGTTTCATGGGCTAAATTTTCAGTATCTGAGATTAGCTAAGTAACAAAAGTATTCCAAATGCCCAAGTGATTATCCAGGTGAACAATTTTCTCCACAAACATATGGCCCTAGGGTTTATTCATTTATTCATTTATTTACTCAAAAACATTTTTAGAGCTTTGCAACAATAAAATATTGTTCAGCTTTTATCAGGGTAAACATATCCAAATAACCACTGTATAATGCAAAAAAAAAAATACTAGAGGTGAGAAAAGAATATTCCATCATATTGTTAAAAATTAAATTTAACTGAATAAATTTGAAGATCTAATTGATTTCATTAAGCCATCCATAAATCAGGGAACATCTAATCTAGCAAGGAGAGAGGAGCTCCAGAAGTTATACAAAATGATTTTTTTTATAGGAAGGAGATGTGTGAGGCTTCTATTAGCAAAGGAAAAGTAAAGACTGCTTCAGGAAAGGTCACCTTCCCTTGGGAACAGAGAGGGGGTCTTATGAGTGGATTACCTCAGCTTTCTTTGGGGATTGGCAAGGACCCCTGTGACAGTTGACTACCTCCATGGTGCTGAGCTACTAGCTAAGACTACATTTCTGGAGGAGGTTGGAACTGCAGTTACATTAGGTATTAAGCCATGGTATGGTGACTCCATTTTGGTCTGTGGTTTTCTTTTTAACATAACCTTGAAGTATCAGGTATGATCCCTCAAAAAGTTGACACTTTCTGCTAGACTTTTAACTCATGGAATTAAGATGTTGGGAGGAGTTGGGACAGGTGACAAACACAAAGGCTTTGAGTCCTGCAGTTCACAGAGATCAAGGAAATGGTGGTATTTCAGGGAGAATGGGGTATAGACTGTGTTTGTAGTAGTGAGAGAACTGGAGGGACATGAGGAGGAAAGGAAGGGAGCAGGACAAGGAGAGCGAGATGTTCCACCTTTTAGCTAACCCAGAACCAGACTAGAAGAAGAAAATAGAAGATTTGGTTGCAAAATAAAATTTTTTCTTTGCCATATATTAAATACATGCTCACTATTACTAAATGAAGATCAAAACATTGCTAACCTATCATTTTTATTTCATTGTCATTAAAAATCTTCTGATTATTTTAAGAGGGTTTCAAAAGAAAATTTGGAAAACCTGGAGATTTGCACTGAAATGGTATGGTGCCAAAGTAATTCATTAATTTCAAAATTACTGTAATCATTTTCTGAGTAAAGAAATCAAACTTATAAAGCCATCCTCCCTCTTAAAGTTAAAACCTAAATCATCTCATGTTTTTCTAAAGATTTATTTATTTATTTGACAGAGAGAGAGAGAGACAGACAGACAGACAGACAGCAAGAAAGGGAACGCAAGAAGTGGGACTGGGAAAAGGAGAAGCAGGCTTCCTGCCGAGCAGAGAGCCCCATGTGGGATCCTGGGATCATGACCTGAGCTGAAGGCAGACACTTAACAACTGTGCCACCCAGGCACCCCCTCATCTCACATTTTAAATTAAAAAAAAAAGTTCTTCGGTCATAAGTAATTTCTATTATACACTAATGTTGAATAAATATGGGGTAAAATATTTGGAAGTTGCAGGCCTCCTTTACTTCATGGAATCAGAAATGAATTAACCATAGGCATGTAAAGGTTCTAATTTGGGTTTAAAAATGAAATACTATAATACGGACCCTCATACATAAATATAGATAGATAATCAAAACTCAGCAAATCTTAAAGGAAATCAACCTCTTGAAGAAGAGGAATGAATTCCACAAGGAGAAAAAAAGTCCTTTTGGGGAAATAGAACTACTGTGGAGCAAGCATAATAGTTTGAGAAAGAGTTAAGTAGGGGCATAATGTCCAACAAAAAGAACAAACTGTTGGGCAAAAACAAATGTTGACAAGGACACAAATTAAAAACTGGGATTCTAGGGCACCTGGGTGGCTCAGTCTGTTAATAGTCTGACTTTGGCTCAGGTCATGATCCCAGGGTCTTGGGATGGAGCCCCACATCCTGCTCCGGGCTCCAAGGGTAGCCTGCTTTTCCCTCTCCCTCTGCCTGCTGCTCCCCCTGCTTGTGCACTCTCTCTCTCTCTGTCAAAAAGATAAATAAAATCTTAAAAAGACAAAATGAAACAAAACTGGGATTCTAGGAAATTAAAATCTAATTGCAAATTTTAAAAGAAAATTCAAGGGGCACGTGGGTGGCTCAGTTGGTTAACCAGGCATTTCTTGATTCCCACTCAGGTTGAGATCTCAGGGTCCTGGCATTGAGTTGCACCTCTGGCTCTGCCTGGAGAAGTCTGCTTGAGATTCCTTCTCCCTCGGCCCTTCCTCCCTCCCACCTGCACCCCTTCCCCCCACCCCCACTCACACGTGCTCTTTTTCTCTCTCAAATAAATAAATCAATAAATCTTTTTAAAAAATTCAACAGATGAATTGAATTGAATTGAATTTGTTAGTGAGCCAAATAACAGAATCAAATAATTATCAAGATTACATTGCAAATGACAAATAAAATGTCACTGAAAAGAGATGCAGAAGTTACATAAGGAAAGAATGGAAGAAAAGGAGAGGAGCAAATAATAAAAGAAATAGCGATGTCCCAGAAATGACAAAAGTTATTCGTTCTATGATTGAACAAGTTCACTGAATTGTTAAACAGCATTAATTAGTCATATTCTGGTGAATTTTCAGAACAACTTGAATAAAGAAAAAAATCTAGAATTCTCCTGAGGGGGGAAAAATCATATTACCTACATAGAAAAGAGAATAATTGGTCATTTTAAAAAGATTTTATTTATTTATTTGACAGATAGAGATCACAAGTAGGCAGAGAGGCAGGCAGAGAGAGAGAGAGAGAAAAGGAAGCAGGATCCCTGGGATCATGACTCGGCCGAAGGCAGAGGCTCTAACCCACTGAGCCACCCAGGTGCCCCTAATTTGTCATTCTTATCAGTAAATTTAGTACCAGAAATTCTTTCTTATAATCAAGAAAAAAGCAAAAAGAAATTTATAAACATGCATCAGAAATTCCTATCAACAAATTTAGTACCAGAAATCAAGGAAGCAATGTTTTAAAAATTCTGAGTGAATATGACTTTGAAGTGCTAATTCTTTACTCTTACAAATTAGCATTGAGTTGTGTTGGTAACTTAAAGTCATTTTTAGGCATAAAAGGACTGAGAGTTTTGCCCCACAAATTCTTTCAGCAAGAATTTCTTAAGGATAGCTATAGGGAAACAAAACATTAATACGAGAAAGAGAAAATTAAGACATAAAAAGAAATGTGAAGCAAATAAATGGGTAAAAAGTTATTTAATTTTTAAGTTAAATGCAGTGAGATCAAAAACAAATGTTGAGAAATTATTCTGAATCTATAGGCAAAAGGTATAGAAGTTAAACATTTATGAGTTAGAGAAGGTACCGTAAAGTTGATGGGTTGTAATGAAACAGGAAGGAACAGGTATTTTGCATAAGCTGTATTTCTTAAGTAGAAGTGATGAATTAAAAACAAAAGCTCTTGTTTATTTAATGCTTACTACATGCCAAGTACTATCTATATTAAGTTTTTTAAAATACTTTATGCTATGTATATCTAACATTTCTAAGATTCTAGCAATAGTGTCTTCACTTTTCAAAAATTTTTAGAGGGGAAAATGAATGAAGGAAACTGCTGTTGGTCACATAGTTGAGATGTGACGGAGCCTGGACTCAATCTCACAAAGTCAAAATCTAAAGCCACTATTATCAACTACTATGTATCCTGATCCTTGGAGAAAAGGTGGAGTACAGAGAGTCAAATACCCAAATGCTGATGAACAGATTATGAAGAATCCTCTCAGAAAATAAGAAGTCACTGAGATGAGTTGAGTAACAATGAGAGTGACACACTTGAGAAAAGACCACACATGACTGAAGATCTACACACTTTCAGAGAAGTGAAAATTACAGCCATCCTGTGGGCTGCCAGGAATGCCTTCCATGTCCATTTCCAAGTCCATCATGATAACGGCGGTTCCTAGTGGTAAGGATTTCCTGTGTTCTTACACAGCCAAGTACCGTGGCTAAGATTTCTCTGTTCTCTACTATCGCATGCATTCTTATCATAAAACTACTAAATTGCAGCTCTGTGATGAAAAGAAGCATTTTCTTTAACTCACCCATGTATATCCCTTATCCAGAACTGTGTCTGGCTCAAAACAGATATGCAATAAACATTTGTTGAATGAATGAATGAATGAATGAATAAATAAATAAATAATAAATAAACAAATCCAGCAATATTTATTGGCTGTCTAATACGAGCCAGGTACTATTCTAAATACTGAGTACACAGCTGTGGACAAAACAGAAGGAAATCTATCCTTGCCATCATGGAGTTTATATTCCAGGGAGGGAGATGGATCATAAGCAAAGTAAATATAAAAAGTGTACTGTATATTTGGACAGTGATAAGAGGGGGAAAAAAAGCAAACTAGGGAATAGAAATAAGAATCTGGGGACAGATGTGTTTGTTGAAACTTTAGAAATGATGATCAGGGAAGGCCTCGTTGACATTTGAGTAAAAGGCTAGAGATGGTGAGGGAGTGAGCCATGTAGATAGAGGGAGGAAGAACATTGCCAACAGGGTATAGCAAGTGTAAAGATACTGAAGTGGGAAGGTGTTGGTATGTTTAAGGAAGCCAGTGCTGCTAGAGCAGAGGGAGAGGCAGAAAAAGCAACAGGAGATGAGTTAGAGTTAACAGATTTGCTCTGAGTAAGAGGGAAAGCTAGCAGAAGGATTTGATGTGGACAATTCAGGATTTGATCAGACTTGCTTTTTAACAGAATCACTCTAGGTTCTAGAATATAGCCTGCTAGAGGGCAAGGGTAGATGGAGTTCTGTCACTAATGCAGGTGGAAAAACTAGAGTAGAAGTCGTGGTAAGATGTGGTCGTATTCAGTATATATTTTTGAAGCCAGAGTCATCAGGTTCTGATGGACTGGAGGTGGTGTGTCAAGGAAAGAGGAATTTTGAGTGACTCCAAAGTCTTTGAGCTGAGCAGATGGCAGAGTTGGGGAGGATGTGGAGAAATAGTTTGGGAAAGGGGGTTTGTGACCTGAGTCAGTTCTGGATAAGCTAAATTGGATATAGAGTCGCCCCTTGCACAAAGATTAGGGGCTCAGACTCCCATAGGGTCAAAATCCACATATAACTTTGACTCCTTTAGAACTTAATTACTAATAGCCTACTGTTGACCAAAATCTTATTGATAACATAAAGCCGATTAATACATATTTTGTATGTGTATTACATACTAAGTTCTTACAATAGAGTAAGCTGGATAAAAGAATATGTTATTAAGAAAATCATAAGGGAAAGGAAATACATTTGTAGTACTGTACCGTATTTATCAACATAAATCTGCTTATAAATTGATCTCTGCAGTCCAAACCCATATTCTTCAAAGTTCCTCATAGTTCCTCAACTATATTGGATAGCCCATTTAAAAGGAGGATTCTTGGCTAGAGATAAAAATTTGAAAACTATCAGCCTTAATTTCATGTCTGTTAGGGCCAATTTAACATTAAAAGCTGTTTAACTGCTTAGCCAGAGCAATTCCATATTGCCTAGGTAGCCATATTGTTGTTTACATCCATGGACTTCATTCCAGGAAAAAACACCCCAATAGTTCCTGGTATGGTTCCGGGTATCGATTCCGGGAATAATTCCGGGAATAAATGCCTTAACAATAGAAGTCACGTACATTGGGTCTGCGGTTATGCCCTATAAAACCAGCCTGTGAGATCGGGAGGGGGTCGCTCTCTTTGGAGGTGGTCCTGGCCAGTCAGTCTGACTTCTAATGCTTGGCATAGAATAAAGTTTCACATAACTTTCACTTTGTCTCAGTCTCATTCCCCTGGCCGGTCAGTCTAACTTCTAATGCTTGGCATAGAATAAGGCTTTGCATAACTTTTCACTTTGTCTCAGTCTCATTCCTTTGATAATGGACCCCAACAATGTCTTCCCAAAATTCATATGTTGAAGCCCTACCCTCAATGTGACTTCATTTGGAGATAGACCTTTTCAAGAGATAATTAAAGTTAAATGAGGTTGTAAGAATGTGGCACTAATTCCAATATGACTGATGTCCTAGAAGAAGAAGAGACACCAGGGGTATTTGAACACAGAGGAAAGGCCATGGTGAGGACATAGCAAGAATGAGGTCATCTGTAAGCCAAGGAAAGAGGCCACAGGAAAAACCAAATCTTCCCCCACCTTGATCTTGGGTTTCCAGCCTTCAGAACCATGAGAAACTCAATTTCTGTTTAAGCCCCATGATCTGTGATATTTCATTATGGCAGCCCTCACATGCTACTAGCAGTATTTAATGCCATGGACTACATAATTTCACCAACATTGTGGGTATAGGTAGAAAAGAAGAAATCCAAGGTGCCCTGGGGTTTTTCAGTCTTTTGAGGTTGGGTAGATAGAAAGGAAATAGAAAACGAAACTAAGAAAAATAGCAGATAGGAAGAAAACCAGGAAAGGGTAGTGTCCTGAAAGCTAAGGGAAGAAAGTATGTCAAGGAAAAGGAAATGAACAATTATGGTAGCAATTACCTCTGATAGGTCAACCAATATGAGGACACAGTGAAACTTCCATTAGGCAGATGAGAAATGCATTATTTTTCCCCAAATTCATGAATTTTGGGTGTTTCAGTTTTAAGTGACTTTGATTCAATCTCATTAAGATTTTTAAGCTAAACTAATATCAGAATGGAAGATCTTGAAAGCTTATTTTCAGAGAAAATCAGTTTTCCGTTTTAATGGTTAGTGATATATATAAATTTCATAAATTATCAGGAATGAGTCAAAAGATGAAGACAAATACACTGTAAAATTTCAGTATTATCACATTATTTTAGGGGACATTTATTTTATTGCCAAGAGCTGCAAACATTAAAATTCATTGATTAAGTAGGTGAAAATACATACAAATGGCTAACAGATACATGAAAAAATGTTCATCATCACTTACCATCAGGGAAATTCAAATCAAAACCACATTGACATACCATTTATACCAGTTAGAATGGCAAAAATTGACAAAGTGAGAAACAAAAAATGTTGGAGAGGGTGTGGAGAAAGGGGAACCCTCTTACACAGTTGGTGGGAAAACAAGTTGGTATAACCACTCTGGAAAAGAGTGTGGACGTTCCTCAAAAAAATTAAAAATAGAGTTACCCGCAATTCAGTAACGTGGCAGGATACAAAGTCAATGTACAGAAATCAGTGGCTTTCTTATACACTAACAATGAAAATACAGAAAGGGAAATTAGAGAATCAATTCCATTTACTATAGCACCAAGAACCATAAGATACCTGGGAATAAACCTAAGCAAAGAGGTAAAGGATCTGTACTCGAGGAACTACAGAACACTCATGAAAGAAATTGAAGAAGACACAAAAAGATGGAAGACCATTCCATGCTCTTGGATCGGAAGAATAAACATTGTTAAAATGTCTATACTGCCTAGAGCAATCTATACTTTTAATGCCATTCCGATCAAAATTCCACCAGTATTTTTCAAAGAGCTGGAGCATATAATCCTAAAATTTGTATGGAATCAGAAGAGACCCTGAATTGCTAAGGAAATGTTGAAAAACAAAAACAAAACTGGCAACATCACATTACCTGATTTCAAGCTTTACTATAAAGCTGTGATCACCAAGACAGCGTGGTACTGGCATAAAAATAGACACATAGACCAGTGGAATAGAGTGGAGAGCCCAGATATGGACCCTCAACTCTATGGTCAAATAATCTTCGACAAAGCAGGAAAAAATATACAATGGAAAAAGACAGTCTCTTCAATAAATGGTGCTGGGAAAACAGCTATATGTAGAAGAATGAAACTCGACCATTCTCTTACACCATACACAAGATAAACTCGAAATGAATAATAGACCTCAACGTGAGACAGGAATCCATTAGAATCCTAGAGGAGAACACAGGCAGTAGCCTCTTCGATATCAGCCACAGCAACTTCTTTTAAGATATGTCTCCAAAGGCCAAGGAAACAAAAGCGAAAATGAACTTTTGGGACTTCATCAAGATCAAAAGCCTTCTGCACAGCAAAGGAAACAGTCAACAAAACAAAAAGGCAACCCACGGAATGGGAGAAGATATTTGCAAATGACAGTACAGACAAAAGGTTGATATCCAGGATCTATAAAGAACTCCTCAAACTCAACACACAAAAAACAGATAATCATATCAAAAAATGGGCAGAAGATATGAACAGACACTTTTCCAATGAAGACATACAAATGGCTATCAGACACATGAAAAAATGCTCATCATCACTAGCTGTCAGGGAGACTCAAATTAAAACCTCATTGAGATATCACCTTACACCAGTTAGAATGGCCAAAATTAGCAAGACAGGAAACAACGTGTGTTGGAGAGGATGTGGAGAAAGGGGAACCCTCTTACACTGTTGGTGGGAATGCAAGTTAGTGCAGCCACTTTGGAGAACAGTGTGGAGATTCCTCAAGAAATTAAGAATAGAGCTTCCCTATGACCCTGCAATTGCACTGCTGGGTATTTACCCCAAAGATACAGATGTAGTGAAAAGAAGAGCCATCTGTACCCGAGTGTTTATAGCAGCAATGGCCACGGTCACCAAACTGTGGAAAGAACCAAGATGTCCTTCAATGGACAAATGGATAAGGAAGATGTGGTACATATATATACGCAATGGAGTATTATGCCTCCATCAGAAAGGATGAATACCCAACTTTTGTAGCAACATGGACGGGACTGGAAGAGATTATGCTGAGCGAAATAAGTCAAGCAGAGAGATTCAAGTATCATATGGTTTCACTTATTTGTGGAGCATAACAAAGAACATGGAGGACATGGGGAGATGGAGAGGCGAAGGGAGTTGAGGGAAGTTGGAAGGGGAGATGAACCATGAGAGACTATGGATTCTGAAAAACAACCTGAGGGTTTTGAAGGGGTGGGGGGTGGGAGGTTGAGGAATCAGGTGAAGGGTAATAGAGAGGGCACATATTGCATGGAGCACTGGGTGTGGTGCAAAAACAATGAATACTGTTACGCTGAAAAAATAAATTAATTAAATAAAAAAAAACAATGAGTACTGTTATGCTGAAAATAAATAAATAAATAAAAATTTAAAAAAATAGAGTTACCCAATGACCTAGCAATTGGTAGGGGTAAATTGGATATTTACCCAAAGATACAGATGTAGTGAAAAGAAAGGCCAAATTCACCCCAATGTTCATAGAGCAATGTCCACAATAACCGAACTCTGGAAAGAGCCGAGATGCTCTTCAGCAGATGAATGGATAAAGAAGATGTGGTCCATATATACAATGGAATATTACTCAGCCATCAGAAAGGATGAATATCCAACTTTTGTATCAACATGGATGGGATTGGAGGAGATTATGCTGAGTGAAAGAAGTCAAGCTGAAAACATCAATTATCATATGGTTTCACTTACTTGTGGAACATAAAGAATATCATGGAGGACATAAGGAGAAGGAAGGCAAAAATGAAGAGGGGTGAATGAGAGGGGGAGAAAAACCATGCAAGACTATGGACTCTGAGAAACAAACTTAGGGTTTTAGAGGGGAAGGGTGTGGGGGATGGTTTAGCCTAGTGAGAGGTATTAATGAGGGCATTTAATGCCTGGAGTCCTGGGTGTTACACGGAAACAATGAATCACGAAATACTACTTCAAAAACTAATGAAGTACTGTATGGTGACTAACATAACATAAAAAAATAAAGAAGAAAAGGCAACAAATAGTTATAAAAAGGAAAATTAAATAAAAATATGGGCAAACATTAGGAAAATTGGTAAGAGACTCAAGTTTGGAAAAGCCAAGAATTGAAATCAAGACTCAACAACAAATTAATTATTTGAGTTCTCAGAGAAAATAATCAGTTATTTCAACCAATGTTGAATTTCCTTAGCAATCTGTAGATAAATACACACAGGGCTCCAAAACATTGTTAATTAGCAGTGCACAAAATTTTGATTGAGAGATTAGTCATGTGTTAGTCAAAAAACAATCATGATGAAAATATTAAGCCTTAAAAGTTAAGTATCTTGCCAATATTCCACAGTAGGTGGTTAAAAAGAAGCCTCTGTGTGTGTGTGTGTGTGTGTGTGTGTGTGTGTGTGTGTGTGTATGTGTGTGTGTAAGGAATAAATCGTTAGATTTTGAAGATAATGATTATCATTATTTGCTGTTTAAAGCTACTCTTTCCTATTTTACGTATTCCTATTTGTTTTCACTTGTTTCTTACTGTTTCTTTGGGCTTCGCCCTTAGCTGTCTTCCTACAGTCTTTATCAAAGCACAATTCACATGGAAGTCTGTTTCATCTTTCCTCAATATTTCTCTGTTATACTGCATGCAGTACTCAGTTAAGAAAATATTCTGTTGGAGAGGGTATGTGCTTTGGTGAGTGTTGTGTATTGTGTAAGACTGATGATTCACAGATCTGTGGCCCTGAAGCAAATACTACATTATGTTATTTAAAAAATAAAAGAAGATAACCACTTTTAATTTGCTTAAGAGTTTGATTAAATACATGAAGAATGGGACCATCAGCCAAGTATTATACTTCTACGAAAGTATCATTGAAGGTGTGCTTAATGTCACATAGTTGCCAGAGTCATAATTCTTTTCTCAGATAGTTATGTCATATCAAAAGCATGATGCCAAACACTCACTAAATCTTACCACCAGCAAGGAATTTAACAATCGGCCCAACACTCTTATTTAAAGTGAGAAATAGTGAGAAACATAGAAACCTTATGATATGCAGAAAGTTACACGTCTAGAAAATTACAGACCTCGAGTTACTTCTAGGTCAGTTAACCAAAACATCATTCTTTCCAAACAACTCATTATCCCCTTCTCCATTCAAAAAAACAGTATTAATCCTCACATCCTCAAAGTCTGCTTTCAAAGGAGTCCATGCTATTTATTAAAAACTTAATTTTATAATAATAATAGGTTGGACATTTCAGCCCCTAGCTCAAAAATTGATTCTACTCTCATTTCAACCAATGAACATCATTTTGTTCATTAAGTTGTCTGCATAATAGAAAGTTTGTCATCTAGGGGAAGAGGAAGAACATTTCTGGATTTGAGTTTCCTTTTTTTCAGAAAATTATTAAGCAATTTTGTAATTCACTGAAGTGTCAGTATATCACTTAAGTGATCAACTAGAATGATTATGGTTTTCCAGAAATTTCTATTAAATCATTTTTAAAAGAGCTTGAACATTTTTAATGATGAGAAAGAAAATAAGAATATGAATTTTTATAAGGCAAAATATGAAGCATTTTTAAAGAATCTTTGGTTTTATAGCCTGGTTCATATTTTGTTGAAGGCAATATGCTATACTTAGGGACATAGGGAACCATGACTCTATCTCTTAGGTTATTTCTGTTATTTTTTTCTTCATTGAACCCCTTCCCTATTACCATGTCCTTGATATTTAAAACATTGAACTTCTTCCATTTTCTGTGTAATCAAGTACAACCTTTTTATATGCTGAATTCTGTTTCTGCGGTACTTCTCTGCCCATTTCATCCTTAAGAATTTCAAAGTCTAGTTCTCCCTAATACTCCTACTGCAGCAGCATTTAGTTAAAACCTCTATTCAAACACTTTCTCCATAGTTCTATAATTAGCTGGATATGTATTTTCCCTGCTAGACTGTGTCCGTTAAGAATAATATCTGTAATAGAAAATACCAAAAACCCTGGTACACTGTAGGTCAACATATGTCCTAAATAAATGAAGAATGGAATGAATTAAGATATACAAGGGCTGTATGAATGGACAGAAAAATTCAATGTATATTCTTATTAATAGAAAGAGAACACATATTGCAAAACTAGCTCGTGCCTATTCTCTGTTTATGTAGTAGTATATGGATAAACAGAAGACAAATCTCAACAAAGGAAAGCAGGCAATTAATGGCAACACTTTCTAATTAACGCTCTGAAACCATTTGGTGTCAATTTTGCATCTCAGTAACTCCCTTGCAGTTAGAGTGACTGCATGACATGTTCAAAGCAATCAATGTGAAGAGAAATATTGTGGGTCATTTTTTGGCCAAGATGGTTAAATATCTAGTGTGTTTTCCCTTTTCTCTTTTTTCTACTTCAATGAGGCTCAGAAGGACAGAAAGCTAAGACAGAGAACCAGATGATGGAAGAATCTCAGATCCCTGAGTCAGCAGTTGGAGGAAATCTACTCAGGATTTTATGTGAAAAAACAACATTGGACTTTACAGGAGGGAGAGTAAACCTTTATCTCATTAAGCTGTTTGTTATTTGTTAAGGAGTGGGGGTTAATTACCATGACTGTATAAAAATGAATATTCTCTGGGCACCTGAGTGGCTCAGTGGGTTAAGCCTCTGCCTTCAGCTCAGGTCATGATCTCAGGTTTCTGGGATCGAGCCCCGCATCAGGCTCTCGGCTCCACTGGCAGCCTGCTTCCCCCTCTCTCTCTGCCTGCCTCTCTGCCTACTTGTGATCTCTCTCTCTCTCTCTCTGTCAAATAAATAAATAAATAAAATTAAAAGAAAAAACAAATAATCTCAAGAACAATGTATAATATAAAAAGCAAATTGCATGATGATACTATATATGAAAATACTAAAAGCAGGATAAATAATATTATTTACTTCGTATAGTTACGTAACAAAAACACATAAATATGCAGGAAAAGAGATCTACGAAATTCAATGTGATGGCTACTTTTACAGTACTCTGCGTTGTGGTGGAGTACTCTGGAAGTTTCAATTGTATCCGTAATGCTCTGTTTTTATTAAATTCTGAATCAATTCTGACAAAATGTTAGAATTAAATTGAGTGGAGTGTGGAGCTCCTGGATGTTAAGTCACTCTTGGTTGTTGGGTTTTTCCCCCCTTAAGTCAAGCAGAGAGTCAATTATCTTATGGTTTCACTTATTTGTGGAGCATAAGGAATAACACGGAGGACATGGTGAGATGGAGAGGAGAAGGGAGTTGGGGGAAATTGGAAGGGGAGACGAGCCATGAGAGACTGTGGACTCTGAAAAACATTTTGAGGATTTTGGAGGGGTCGGGGGTGGGAGGTTGGTGAGCCTGGTGGTGGGTATTATGGAGGGCACGGATTGCTCGGAGCACTGGGTGTGGTGCATAAACAATGAATTCTGGAACACTGAAAAGAAATTAAAAAAAATAAATACAATTTTTAAAAAAAGTCAACTTATAATGACTAGGAGGAGGTTAGGAAGAAGTTAATAAATTGTGAGTAGTTTATGTATATTCATCAAATTTGTATATTCATCAGACTCATAGGATTAGATCAAAGCACAAATCATAAAACCTGAAAAACAGAAGTCTTTCTCCTTTGCCAAGAAATGCATTTTACTTAGAGGATATAAACTTACGAGCTGCCCCAGAGTTAAACTGGTTGGGAAAATACAAAGTGAAGCAGGGATTCGTCAAATTCATAAACCCCACAAGCTGGAAAGTATTCACCACCGAGCACAGGTACGCGAGCCCACAAACAGATCTCCCTGGGAACAGTCGGGTCCCTGCATCTGTTAATGTCTCTGCTTTCCAAGCAAGCATGGCCAGTTGGCCCCACCTAGAACCTTGCTCTCAGGATTCCCACACCTAGTTTTCAGCCCTAGGCAAGCAGAACACAATGCAGACTTTCTTGGCTTGTCCCCACCTCCGTCTTGTTGCCAATTTTCTCAGTATTTGCTGCCTAGGCAGTTCATAGCTGGGCTCCGTGCCTATCGCAGCCCCCTCGGTCTCGCTGCAGGCTCATGTGTGTCTGCACAGTCAAGCAGGAAAGAAGTACCCAGATTGTACCTCTCGATAACATTCCTGCAGCAGCGATGATAAAGGGAGGTCTTGGGCAAAACTGTGTTGGTTCACAAGCTGGCTCCCTTCCTGGGTAGCAGAAAGATAAACAGAACTCCCCAGCCACTGGCCAGAATTTTAAAAGTTTATACAGAAGTCTTACGTGGATTCAGTCAGTATTGAGTACAGAGGGTCTCCACAACGCCTTGCTCTCTTGAGGTTAGTGGCTGCTCGTGTGAGCATGGTGCATGGAAGGTAATTCCAAAGACAGGGGTGGAGTGAGGAACCTCTGATGGCCTTGGTCCATTTCATAGGTCAGTTGGCGGCCATGTCTTCTTGATAACCGCCCCCAACAAATTGGAAAGTCTTTTAAGTTTATCTCTGGGCCTCCCACATCCTCTTTTACTAACTGCCCCTACTCAGTTGCATTTCATTTTTTAGGTAACTTGACCTTTGAACTTCATCCACCCTTGAACTGCAAATTGTCTATAATGCTCTCATTTTCACTTTGATTAAAACTTATTCTCACCAATGAGTTAACTCCCTAATATTGTAACACTTTTAAGCTTTTTACCTCCAGCTATGGAAAGACTTTCTCCTCACCAGTGGCAATGAGTTAAAAAAGTGTCAGGTTCAAAAATTTAATGCGTTAGTTATTAATATAGCTAACACTTTATTAGTGTTCACTATGTTCCAGGGACTCTTTGAATTGTTTTAACATATATTAACACATTTAACCTTCATTAACAATTCTATAAAATAGGCACTATCGTTGTCCTTATTTTGCAAATAATGACAATGAAGCCCAGGGTAATAAAAAGATGTTTCCAAGGGCAAATAGCTAAGAAATGGGTGGCTAGGTTTGGAAAAGGTCAAGCCAATAATATCCAGCTTTGGGGAAGAAGATAGAGGAACTTCGCTACATATTAAGGATAATGTGAGGATGACATAGGGGCTCCTGGGTGACTCCGTTGGTTTAGCATCTGCTTTTAGCTCAGGTCATGATCCTGGGGTCCTGGGATTCTGCTAAACAAGGAGTCTGCTTCTCCCTCTTACTCTGCACCCTGTCTCATGTGTGTATACATATGCTCTCTCTATATAAAATAAAATAAACTAATATATGATAATGGCATGATCATTTCAGCACAATAAATGGTGTCAGATAAATGAGCCAATATTTCAACTTATGGTAGTTACTGGCAATAACAAAGTTATCTCAGCATTGCTTACCATATTTCCTTCATTAGTATGCAACACCATAATTGCGATGCAATCATTAAAGGAACACCAGAATAGGAAACAAGGAATTGATCTAGGTAATTTTAAAGTTCTTTCTGCTCTAATACTCTGTAAAAGGGTCTAGTTAGTTTTTTGGCTTCATCTTATTACAGTTTGTAGCTCCAGGAACATAGTCATCTAATCACATCCTAAACATTTAAAAAACAAAACAAAACAAAACAAAAACAAAACAAAAAAAGGAAAGAAAAGAAAGACTAAATTCCTAAGGTCCACTGTTCAGTGTCTTAATTTTGAACACTTTTCAACTGATTGTGAGCTCAGTTGTGAGTCCTGACACTTGTTGAAATAGTCATTCCATTTCAGACTCCATTGCTAATTCAGTTCTGGAAACAATAGTATGCTATTCAGATGGTAGTCTGCTGGGGTCAATTGGAAAGGGCTAAAAATAACAGTGTAGTAGGCAACAATGAGTTGGCAAATCCTAGAAGACACTGGTAGTGGAAACAGGCTTTGGGACAGATATGGACAGAAAAACAAAAACAGAATCAACCCAGATATGGGGAGGAGGAGATGGACATCAGGAAGTGTAACAGATGAGTACCTGTGAGGACTGATACCAACCATCGTCCTGAAATCTAACACCAAGAACAACATGCTCAGGCAGCTGATCAGGGCATGACCCTGTCAGGCTGAAG
This sequence comes from Meles meles, assembly GCF_922984935.1. Lineage (NCBI taxonomy): Eukaryota > Metazoa > Chordata > Mammalia > Carnivora > Mustelidae > Meles > Meles meles. The sequence goes on from NC_060067.1 coordinate 29,552,627, forward strand.
AATCAGCAACAATTAGACACCGACGATGATATACGGAGAGTTTTACCCTGGAAATCTACAAACAGGGAAAGTGCAACCCAGGAATCTGGAAGTTTTGCATAGGAAGATTCCACCAGTCCTAGGTAAAGAGAAGAACAATAGGGCTCAAGTCTAAGTTACCAGAGAGAGAGACTGAGTTAGAGGGAGTAAGTCCCAACTGAAGAGGAGGTTCAGAACCATATCAACTGCAAGAGTAAGCTGAAGTCTAGCCCCAGAGTGTTCTGAGGGTGCTGCTTAAATGGTCTTGCCTCGGATTCTTCCAAATGAGAGATCTGTGACTTCATCCATACTTCCGGACCTGACACTTCTCTTTCTTCTTGTTCATCATTTGAGACACTGGCAAGAACCGATTTTTGTTGCAGGCATTATGTCAGAGGCAGAGATATGAACCCGATGCTTGTGGGGTTCCTGGAAGGGAAATGCCACTGTGGTTTCTGCTACATTGCCTTGTTACTTATCAAAGGGGGGGTCAAGACAGTGTGTTCCACTCATTGAGAAAGCTTCCTTGAATATGTACCAAAGCTTAGCTTGGCTGAGAATGTGGAACAGCACAGTCACATTTATCCAGAGACGAGCAGAAGCCTGGTTAAAATGTCAACTGTGGCGGGAAAGAATTCTTAGTTTATCTGCAAGGGCTTGGGCAGCCCATCTAAATGCCTTGTTTTGAAAACTGCTTGGCAGAGTTTTTCAAAAGAAAGCTTTCAAAGTATACACATCCATTTTAAAAAATCTACTGAATTTGGATGAAATCTGCAGTTGCTTACTAAATGGGGGTCATCACACTCTCTTGGTTTTACTCTCTTTTTGGTCCAGTCTAGAGACCGCCTATCCCGTGCTACATTAACCACTCTGTGGCCATTATCTGAGGTTCTAGGTTCATTTGTTCTTGTCCACTGGACTAGCCCTGAAACTTCACTTCTAAAGTTTAATTCCAGAGCACTATTGTTGACAATCCTCAGTTACATGGGTTGGTATACTTACAGGAATACAACCTCTAACACCACCAGGATCCCTGTGGCCACCCTTTTGTACTGTTGTATGTCTCTTGTCAATTATCTTAACCATGATTTGTATAATTGGACTCATTAACTCTTCAGTTTCTATTTTTTTCTTCTCCTTAAAAAAATTTAAAATTGATACTATTTTGAACATGGTAGGCTTAGCAGATGGTGTTGATTAACAGTGTCAAGTGCATTAATTTTAGGTGTTATTTCTTAAAATTATATGAATAAACCTATAGAGAGAATATTTTATTATAGTGGTATTTTAAAAGTCCAGGTGTAGGAAAAAATATTTTGGTATGGCTGGGTGACTAAGTCGATTAGGCATCTGCCTTCAGCTCAGGTCATGATCTCCTGATCCTGGGATCCAGTCCCACATTGGGCTCCTTGCTCAGCAGGGAGCCTGCTTCTCCCTCTGCTTGCTTTGCTCCCAGCTTGTGCGCTCTTTCTCTGACAAATGAATAAATAAAATCCTAAAAAAAAGACAAAATATTTTTATTTTTTCCCAAATGATAGTCAATATCAGATGTTTAAAAAGTGATTTTTTTAGATTCTACCACAACCTTTCTACTCATTCTTTTTCTTTTCTTTTCTTTTCTTTCTTTCTTTCTTTTTTCTTTTTCTTTTTCTTTTCTTTTTTTTGGTACAATCTCATGGTTTTGCCACTTATAATCTCAAATGTTCAAATGTACATTTCATGTTCAGAACACTATTCAGAACCAGAGTGGCTATATAATCTCCTTGAATGTCTCCTGGTCACTATCTCCAATTCCCTCTGCCCTCATGGAGGAACTCTGTGTGTAAGTGAATGATACCACAACCCGGCATCAAGCTGGGTTGTCACCCAAAAATCTGGGTGTCATTTTTTTTGTCATCAAATGCAAACAATGCCTATCTTGTCACCGGCATATCTCTCTAGTCTTTCCATTTATTTCCAACCCCATTTCCCTGCTACTATTGCAGTTCAGGCAACCATCCTCACCTGTAATATTGTAAGCATTCCCTAACTGTCCTCCCTGCCTCTAGATTTTTCCTCACTCCAAACCATTCTTTCTTTTAACTTATTTTATTTAAATTCCATTAGTTAACATATACTGTATCATTAGTTTCTAATGTAGAGTTCATTTATTCATCAGTTGCATGTAACACCCAGTGCTCATTACATAACGTGTCCTCCTTAATGTCCATCACCCAGTTACCCCCGCACCGCCCCAGTATGTTTCCTATGATTGAGTCTCTTACAGCACTCCAAACCATTCTTTACTCAGTCTCACTCCCTTCAACCCCGTCACCACAGTTCCAGCCAGAATGACCTTTTTAAAATGCAAACTTGATTCTATCAGTCCTGAAATATATATCTTTTAATGTTCTTCCATTGCTCGGTTAGGATAAAAATGCTTCAATAGTACAGCTTAAGCCTCCCCATGACCTGAACTCCACCTACAGATCTGGCCACTTGTTCCATCTCCCCCTACTTCTCTCCATTCTCTAGAAGAGTATTCTGGTTATCTATTTGTTTTAACTTCCATTAATTTTACAATGATCAACTGGTATAATTTCTTTTTTTTTTTAAAGATTTTATTTATTTATTTGACAGAGAGAGATCACAAGTAGACAGAGAGGCAGGCAGAGAGAGAGAGAGGGAAGCAGGCTCCCTGCCGAGCAGAGAGCCCAATGCGGGACTCGATCCCAGGACCCTGAGACCACGACCCGAGCCGAAGGCAGCAGCTTAACCCACTGAGCCACCCAGGCGCCCCCAACTGGTATAATTTCAATCCCTTCACATTTGTTTGGATCTGCTTTAAAACCCCAGCACACGGTCACTTAGGAGTAATGTTTCATATCATTTGAAAAGAATATATATTCTACAGTTCTGTCAATGTTTCCTACAGTGTTTTTTCTCCCCCTGCTGAGCAGAGGGCTTGATGCGTGGCTCAATCCCAGGCCCTAAGATCATGACCTGAGCCAAAGGGCAAAGGTTTAACCCACTGAGCCAACCAGGTGCCCCTCTACAGTGTTTTTTAAAGCTATGTATTGATATGCAAACAAACTCAGTATTTTTATATTATTCTGGTAAGTTTGCGTCTTTTTCAATGTGAAACAGTCACCTTTATCTCCAATAATGATTCTTGCACCTAAAATTACTTTATCTGATAACATGGGGTATAATTTATCTTAAAATTATCTGTGTCCTTATATTTAAAGTTAGTTTCTTTTAAGTGATATAAACTGGAACTTTATTTTGTTATTCAGTCTGGCAATCGTTATCTTTCAATTGCAATATTTGCTTTCATATTTAATGTAAATATGGGAATATTTGGGCTTAAATCTATCATTTTACTACATTTTCTATTTGTCCCACTTATTCTGTGATCCTGCTTGGGTTCACATATGGCAGAATTTTGTGTTACAAGCAAAGCAAAATATGTTGAAAACATGTTAGTTATTGAATCTTATGCCAAACCCACATAAAATGTGTTTCAATGCTTGGCTTCTATAATCCCTTATTTTAGAAATGGTTTGCTTATAGGATAGATACTTTGTCATAATTCAAGTCATTGTAATCAAAAGCAAGTGAAGCAATTTGATTTTAGAGTAATTTTCTATTCATGATTGAGACAAATTATAGATATAATAGATATACCAGACTCATAAAAGGGAAGAGTTCTATCTTTATGATTATTATAGGGTATGTTTTTTACATCTTTCATTTTTTTGTTACTAAGAACTTTGTGGGGATATACACTTTGGAATAATAAATAACATTATTTCCCAAGAGTCAGACTTTCTCAGTACAACATAATGAGAGGTCTGTCTGTGAATAGTGGGCAGTTTTATAAAATTTCTAAAAGCCAGCCCCAACCTAAAGCCAGAGTCTATGGTCATAATTTCATAGGGAAGGAGAAAGGAAAAACACATTGATCATTGTAATTTTGTTGTAAACAATTCAACTGAAGAAGATTCCATTCTCAAAGAACATCAAAATGAGTCAGAAAAATAGTTGGGTGATATCAAGCAGAGGAGAAAACAAAGGCAATCATTGCATCTTTATTAGATGGCCTGAAAGAAACGCATCAAATGTATCCCAAAATCAGGTGATCCAGATTGCTAGTAAACTTTTTAAAAAGGGTGGGACGAAAGAAAAGAAGAGTGAAAGAAGACAACCTCTATATTCGTAGAAAAGTGTTAAAATGCTGAGAGTTGGCTGTCAATTCCTTAGAGCGGAGGGCTAGTAAATTACATTATGTAACTAAGCACCATGTGTAGCAGACAGCCTGCTTAGGGAAAGAGGTTTGGTAGTTATTACAGAGCCATTGGTTTCTAGTTCTGAAGCACTAGCAGAGGGAAAAGTAATGTTCTCAGTGAGTGAAAAAATAAATAAAAAGGACATCTTCGGTGTCTATATCTTCATAAAGCTATTACAAATTTGACTCTAGGATAAACCACTGGCGGTCTCTTTGAATACAGAAATGTTTTTACTGCCTCACTATTTTCTCTTGAATTCTTTCTTCTTCTTCTTTTTTAAAAATATTTTATTCATTTGTTTGAGAGAGAGGAAGAGGGGCACAGGGAGAGAGAAAAGCAGGCTCACCCCTGAGTAGAGAGCCTGACCTGGGACTCAATCCCAGAACCCTAAGATCACAACCTGAGCTGAAGGCAGCCCTTAACCAACTGAACCACCAGGCACCCCTTCTCTTCAATTCCTATTCCTTTTAGTATCAAAGGATTCCTTTTGAGATATTGTACTTGAACCACAAGTTTGTTGCATTTTTCAACATTCCCTGAAAGTTAAAATCTTACTGGATGATTTATTCACCAAGAACTACATTCATTCATTCATTCTCAGGAGAGTTTCTGAACGTAGAACATTAATCCTGGGACCCACAAAGCCTGGTTGTGTTTGACCTCAGATCAGGCACGCCCTTAGCTTACACAGCCTCTAGTTTGGTGACTGCCCAGCACCTACTCTGTATATTTATGCCTTAGCAGAAATTGCAAGCACGACATGCCAGAGACCTGTGGAATTGCCAAAATGATAAATCTATAAATGTTAAGACTGTAAATGCCAAAAGCATTTTTCCCCCAGAAGTATAATTTCTTTTTTTTTTTTTTTTAAAGATTTTATTTATTTATTTGACAGATCACAAGTAGGCAGAGAGGCAGGCAGAGAGAGTGAGAGGGAAGCAGGCTCCCTGCCGAGCAGAGAGCCCGATGCGGGACTCGATCCCAGGACCCTGAGATCATGACCTGAGCCGAAGGCAGCAGCTTAAACCACTGAGCCACCCAGGCGCCCCAGAAGTATAATTTCTAATGCTGAAAAAGCTGGATGATATGGGATCAAATACACATTCCCAGAAGAAAACTGGTTCTGGATTTTGACCAACATATCTTATTAAAAAGACATTCCAAGATACTGTGTCATCTGTTCTTACCGGGGTGTCACATGGGTTTGGCTTCAACTTAGAGTAGGCTGTTAAAGAAACAAAATGTGTTTGGAGCACCTCGAAAACCTTCTACTCAGGCCAAAGTATATCTCGTAATAGCAAAACATTCCAGAAATTATATCCAAGAGTCTGTCTTTTTTGTCAAAAGTATTAATAATGCTGCCTTGTTGCCTATTGTGCTCATAATCTTGGCATGTATGCCTTATTATTTTTTAAGATAAATTCCTAAACCTACTGGCATAAAATTTAAGCATTTAAAATTTTTAAATATATTGCCTGATAACGTAACTAGTGATTTCCTAACTTGCCTGTAAATATATGTAGGCTTGGTCAAGCATCAAGTATAGAATTAAGAGTCATAAAAAGGCTTTTAATTTTAAGACTTCAAGTCCATTGCCTGCAACTAAGTTTTCTCCTAAGAGTAGTCGGGGGTTAGCCAGTAGAATAAAAATCTCAGTGATGGAGAATCAGAAGACAGGGATTCAAATTCTGAATCTAGTAATTAGTTGCAGAAACTTGGGAAAGTCATATATTCTGTTTGAGGATCAGTCTCATACATAAAATTATGTGGCAGAACTAGATGATTTCCCTGGTTCTATTTTGGCTTTGCAATTCTGTGATGGAAGTGGGAAATTTAAAAGGTCAATATGGACATTTACTTTCTCTACAATCTAACTCCGTCCTTGCTTTACTGTCTGTTAAGCTTGAAATGTCAGAGGTTTCCTTTAGTTTAAATTTCTTAAATAACAATGAATTTCATAGATTAATTCCTTACATCAATATAAATTAAATGCTTAGAACTTGGGTCTTATGAGAATACGTAAGGCACCACCTCTACACTTAAGAAAATCAGACAGGCATGAAAAGAAACCATTCCACAAATGATCAGCACACAGGCATCAACAGTCTTCAGAGATAGTTAGAAGAACCCTTAGTCAGGAGACCACAGACAAGACTTCTCAAGTGAGGCACGATTTAAGCTAAAATTTTAAAGGTATATAAATGTTTGCCAGGTAGATAAATGGAAAAGAGAATTTCTTTGACAGGTGTCATATGAATATACATGGATGACTGATTCAGTCAGAACAGAAAAAAATTGTTACATCTAATATATCACTAGAAGAAAAAAACTGCCTTCTTTTTCTGTCATAAAGCAAATAGGTGTGATTTGAAAGTCTCATGCTATTCATAAGTCATTTTCACCAGATTTTCAACTTTTCTCCATTGTAACTTGTTTACAAAACAACTTTTTATGACATACTTTTTTATTGTAAGAGAAATCTCAGATCCTTCTTTGATCTTTATCCTCATCCATTTGTAATATGTAATGATACTGAGGTTCTTCTCTCTATTCTTAAGGATGATATTCAGGGGCACCTGGGTGGCTCAGTGGATTAAGCCGCTGCCTTCGGCTCAGGTCATGATCTCAGGGTTCTGGGATCGAGCCCCGCATTGGGCTCTCTGCTCTGCAGGGAGCCTGCTTCCTCCTCTCTCTCTGCCTGCCTCTCTGCCTACTTGTGATCTCTCTCTCTGTCAAATAAATAAATAAAATCTTTATAAGGATGATATTCAGTTCCTTTGACTCTCTTTTAAAATTATATTTAATGCCACTCCATGCAGTAGCCACCAGATGGTAATGAAGAGCAGTCTGGCTTCAGAGTCTTCTGAGGACCAAATATATCACCACTGTGTCCCACGGAGGCTTCACAGGTTTGTATGGAAAATTCAGTTCCGCACATTGTGTTGGTCTGATAGCAGGCCACTGTAAATCCGTGATATTTTGACAATTTACGTTGTGTGAACCTTATTTGTGTGTTAAGTTCTGTATTAAGGATTTTAAAGTACTAAAAAAGACATGTAGATACATTATGTACTTTTCTTTAAAGGTTTTTGCTTTTCTTTATGCTTCTTTTAAAGAGGTATCTGTTATTTAAAAATTTGAAAGGCCAGAATATTTGTGTCTTCAATTAGTGAAAATTAATATATTTTTAGGTTTACTTTTTTCTTCTGTTTATTAGCATATTTGAAGCAGGAATCTCTTTATATCACTAGTAAAGAAATTGATAAGATTAAAGTGTCCAATGTAAATATATGCAGCAAAATTACATGAAATATACAATATGTTTCACATCTTTGCCTTTTGGGTTTATATAATTGCTAAATATGTTAACTCTGTATCATTTTTTCCAACACTTATAAAGCAAATGGTGATATTTCTTCAAAGGCTTAGCCTTAAAAAAAAAAAAAAAGAGCTTAAAAGCGGTTTATTTTAGGGGCACCTGGGTGGCTCGGTGGGTTAAATCTCTGCCTTTGGCTCAGATCATGATCTCAGGGTCCTGGGATCGAGTCCTGCATCAGGCTCTCTGCTCAGCAGGGGGCCTGCTTCCCTCTCTCTCTCTGCCTGCCTCTCTGCCTACTTGTGATCTCTCTCTATCAAATAAATAAATAAAATATTTTTTAAAAAGTGGTTTATTTTAGGGGCACCTGGGTGGCTCAGTGGGTTAAGCCGCTGCCTTCGGCTCAGGTCATGATCTCGGGGTCCTGGGATCGAGTCCCGCATTGGGCTCTCTGCTCAGTGGAGAGCCTGCTTCCCTTCCTCTCTCTCTGCCTGCCTCTCTGTGATTTCTCTCTGTCAAATAAATAAAAATCTTAAAAAAAAAAAAAGTGGTTTATTTTAATAATTGTACTGCATATAACTTGTTTTTTTGCTATATTGTTTTGTAGTCTTCAAAATTCCTATAATAAGCATGCATTATTTGGCTGATTAAAAAATCAAAACAAGATTTAATACAGTGATTAATTTAGAGCTGAAATTATGGCTCATGTATGTTCAACATTTATAAATGTTCACATGTCATGAGTCTTTACTTGTGTCACAGAAATCTTAAAAAGCATCCTAAAAGCAATAATGACAATAAGTTGTAACACATGATTCAGGATTCTATTATAATTTCATACAGCTTTTTTCAGAGGAATTCAATGGCATTTGAAAGGCAAGAAAACTTTTAAATTACTTAAATAATTGAAGTAGCCAATTCCCTTTCCCTATTCCATTCCTCTTTCTTCCTCTCCAGCAATACTATTCTATTATCTTTAATTTGGTGTTTATTTTTTCATGTGGGTTACATACCACTGCATATATACCCATAAACAATGTAAAATATTTTTCATGTTTTAAATTTTATATGATTAGTATTTTACTGAAGCTATTATTCTGCCCCTTGCTTATTTTGTCTTACATTCTTGACATATGCTTGATTTCCTTCATAGTACCCCACTTATGCCCTAATACAGTATATCTATTTCCCTGTTAAAGGACATTTAATTTGTTGTTGTTTTCCACATTACAAATAATATGCTAGCAAATATGTTTAAGGGGCATGAGATGGCTTGATCATAGGGCATAATCAGGTTCAACTTTAATAATTGTCAAATGCCTTTCCAAGTTAGTTTTATGAGTCCTGTATAACTTTTGAAAGCAACATAGATAGAGAAAGATAAATACTGAATGAACCCACTGATAACGTAGAATCTAAAAAAAGTTGAACTCATAGAAACAGAATAGATAGGTTGTTGCCAGGGACTGAAGGTGGGAGAAATGGGGTGATGTTGACCAAAGGGTATAAACTGTCAATTGTTTGTAAGATGAATAAGTTCCAGGGATTTAAAGTATAGCATGTTGGCTATAATCAACAATTCTGTATTATGTACTTGAATTTTGCTAAAAAAGTAGATCTTTTTGGTTGTTATTTATTCTTATTTATTTATATGACACAGAGAGAGAGAGACCACAAGCAGGGGGAGCAGGAGAGAGAGAAGCAGGCTCCCCACTGAGCAGGGAGCCCATGGTTGGGGGGAGGGCTTGATCTCAGGACCCTGAGATCAGGGCCTGAGCCAAAGACAGAAGATTAATGTGGAGACTGAGCCACCCAGATGCCCCAAGAGAGTAGCTCTTAAATGTTTTCCCCACACGTACAAAAGAAGGTAACCATGTGAGGTGATTGATGTATCAACTAATATTACTGTGGTGATCATTTCAGAATGTATGTATATGTCAAATAAAACAACAACACCAAAATTACATTTTATTCAAATAATTCTCCAGGGAAATAGAATAAAATCTTGACCTCCTTAATTTTTGGTCCATCATGAACAAATCACTTAACATATTTAATCTTTAGTTTATTTATAAAAAGAGAAAAATAATATCTAACCATAAATATTTTTTCTGATGATTTAAATGAGAATAGCTATTAGTAAAGGATAATTGCTAATATTATACTGAAGATTATTACTATCATCATCGTCATTATTACTACTGATATAAGCATGTCAAAAATGCCTTCATGTTTTAAGGAATTTTAAAACTCATTGCATGTATATTACTTTAATTTTGTTTTAAATATAATTGAAGGAAGATAATCACAGTGATGTACAAAATTGTGCCTCCCCTCCCAATCAAAATTTTAAGTTGAAGTCATAACTCCCAGAACCTCAGAATGTGACTGTATTTGGAAATGGGGATTTTTTAAATGTCATTAAGTTAAAATGAGGTTTTTAAGATGAACCGTGATCCACATGACTGCTGTCCTTATGAGGAAACTTGAACACAATCATGCATGCATACAGAGAAAAGACCATGAGAAGGCAGAGTAAAAAGGTGGCCATCAACTGGTCTAGGAGACAGGCCTCAGAAAAAGCAACAACCCAGCTGACATCTTGATCCTGGACTTCAAGTCTCCAGTGTGAAAAAATTAACTTAGGGTATTTAAGGGGGAAAAAAAAATATATATATATATAAACATATATATACATATATATTTATAGATATATTTATATTTAAGGGGGAATATATATGTGTGTGTGTATATATATATATATTTATATTTATCACAAGATAGAACTTGGCAGCAAATTTAACAAGTTTAATTTGGAGCACTATTGGTAACCATAAATTTCCCTTCCTAAGCATTACTATTAGATGCTGGAAAAAAAAAAAAAATCTGTCACTTGATGGTAGTACTCACTTTCTTGTGGAGCATAGGGAATAACATGGAGGACATAAGGAGAAGGAGAGGAAAAGTGAATTGGGGTAAATTGGAGGGGGAGACAAACCATGAGAGACTATGGACTCTGAGAAACAAACTGAGGGTTTTGGAGGGGAGAGGATGGGGGTTGGGTGAGCCTAGTGGTGGGTATTAAGGACACGTATTGTATGGAGGTGTGGGTGTGGTGCATAAACAATGAATCTTGGAACACTGAAAAAATAAAATAAAATAAAAAATATATATAAAAAGAAAATACATACATGTAAACAAATACAATTAAGGGAAATAATTACTAGAAACAAGAAAAACAGGTTGAATTATTTCAAATTCATTTTATTGCCACCCCAAACTTTTGTGTATCAAGCTAGCTGATTGTTTGATAAGTTGACAATAAATGCCTTCAGTAAGTGTCTTGATGGGAGACTCAAGATCTATGTAATCATCTATGGAAACTGGCAATGAATAAGGTTATCAAACGGGATAGAGTTTTTTTACACTTTAGTTACAAATGTTTTTCACCTGTTTGATTGTTTTATTATCTATGTCATCTTTTATATTAAACCATTAGTGTGTACTACAGTTGTCCATAGCCTTTGAAAATCTGAAGAAAGTTATGAAAAGCCTCACAGAAAAGTGTGCGTTGTTCCCCAAATATAAATTTTTATATTAATTTTTAGGGCATTTCATAGGCATGTGAACTCTAAAGCGCCCACGCTAAGACTTTAGGAGCAGGGAAATCTATGTTATTTGCTTCGCACCATATCAGAGATAAAGCTTTGTGATGAATTTAGAATATGTGGCTGGCTTAACGTAATGATGTTTGGGGGTTGTGCACTTGAACCCAGTTCAAAGTCTATTAAACATAGCAATGAAAGACTTTTATTAACTTTAAATAAGGAAGCAATAGGTATAATTTAATACATTCATATTTCTGTACAGTTATATACAGGCAATCAGAAGAATTCACTGACAATCTGAGTCATAATGGATGGAAGTTTATACAAAAAATAATAGCAAACTTAATAACATTTATAACCTCAGTAAGTTGTAATTTTTTTAGGTTGGAGTTACGTTACATTCATAGTTACAAAAATACATTTTTGTTAAAGATTTCAGACAGTAACACCCAACATATAACTTCTTTAAGTAATATGAAGGATAACATCATTGAAAAGCTGTGAAATAAAATAAAATGATATAGCTCTACTATTATCTTCAGTTGACCTTAAGTACTATACACCAGTTAACAAAAATATAATTGAAGTAGCTACACTGAAGGGTGGAATCTTCTTTTTATATATTTGAAGGTATTATTTTCACATATTTAAAATTAGAATTTTAAAAAATAACTTATCTTTGACAATATAAAACCTTTTTTCCCAAAGCCATTAATTTTTTGAGATGTATATAGATATAGATATAGACACAGATATACACACACATATTTGGATGTATATATTATATATACATATATATATATTTAGGTGTACATATTATATATACATATATAATATTTTAAATGGATATTGTAAGAAAAATAGAAAATTCTGGTTTGGGTTTTAGAAAGTAATAATGTAATGTGATATAATCATAATAATATGATGTATTATCAGCCTTTGCATAGAGACTCTACAGAAACAAATGCTCTCCTGGCATATATGGGAATACATTAATATTTTCACTTTTTTTTCACCCAAGAGAGTAAGCTTGAATTTCATCCAAATTAATTAGGATGGATTTGGAAGTAAGCAATTCCTTAATTTGTTTAATCGTTCTTTCAATAAATATTTATTATCTTTGCACTATGTGCCATGTAGTTTAATAAGAGAAAAAATAAATACTGATAAATAATAATTACCCAGCCCAGACCCTCAAAGGATCGTTTAGAGAAGAATGATACTATGGAATTAAGAAGAAGTATAACAGACACCATGAAGGAAACAGTACAGAATATCATGGAGGTGCATACCTCTCTTATTACATACTTTAGGCAATCAGAAAAGCTTCCCCTTTATGAAGAAAATTTTAATCAGGATATTGAAACAAACAAAAATAAACAAACAAAATCCTAAAATTCCCTTGGTTTGATTGTTCTCACATCAAATCAGCACACCTGTCAATAAAATTTGGAAAACCATCAAAGTTCTAAACAGAAGTATTTATTGGTGGTGATAGTTCCCAGGGAACTAACTTAATTACTTAGGTCATTGGTCCATTGCGTGTAACTTTCCAAGTGCATCACTATTAATGTGAAGACACCTTTCCCCCTGGGAACCAATAATTAACATTTTAAAAAGGTCTGTTGAAAGTGCTTATCTCTGTTCAACAAAACACTAAAGATGTAGTGCTTAGTGTCCCCTTTCAAGTCATTAGTGAACTAAGAGGCATTCCCCTCCATTTTATCTTCCCAACCTTCCCCTACCCCAAACACACCTCACATTTTGTCTTTCTTCTGTCTCTCTCTCCCCAGCCATCCTTTCCTCCTTCCCAAAGTGGTCAACCTTTGGAAATCAGTGAGCTCCATTTTAACAGAAGAGCATCAAGTGTCACAAAAAAAGTGATTTTGACCAGATGTCCCTTGTCTTCACCTTTCTTTTCTTCTCCAACAAGGGATGCAGCAGCAAAGCTGGGAGTGTGTAAGCCAGGTAGGAGCAAGCACAGTAAAGGAATTTGGTATCTTTACAGCAACAGCTTGGCAGATGTGTTGAGCCCAGAATGAAGCTCAAGGCCACTTTCTCAGTTTCTCACTTTCCCAGTGAATTGCAACCCCTCTTACCAGGAAGAATCCTCTTTGTTTTCCTACCCCCGCCCCCAACTACTCCCTCCCCAAATTACCTGAAAGGGAGAGTCCCAAAGTTTGTTTCTGTCCATACTTGATCCCTGGTCCTCACCATGGACTCCCATCCTCATGCCCAGCCATTTCAGTCATCCAGCTCCTTCTCCACCTCCAGCCTCAAAAATGGGTACAAAGCAGGGCCTGGAACAACCAGCCTAAGGAGAGAGAAGCTTCATTGGTGAAATCCAAATCCCAGCAGGAAGAGGCTGGGGGCGGGGGGGGGGGGGGTAGTCAGGAGGGAAAAAGTGGAGGCAAAGCAATGCTGCGGGCAGGGATCCATTTGGGGTTGGGGATGGCAGTCGTGAGGAGGGGCGGAAAACCGGAGTTAAAGGTTGGAAAGAAGTTGCTAAGCCTTTCGGTGCAAGCGCGCCAATGTTAACCTCGGAAGCTTCCCGGTGCGGGCACGAAAGGGTGTTGAGCGGTATACATAGCTCTCCATACACATTGGGAGCTCAGCGAGAAAAGGAGGGGGCGATGGCAGGCAGGTTCCGCCTCCCCCTGGCCCGCGTGCACACACGCGCCCACCGCGGCTCGGGCTGGCTGAGCGCGGGCGAGTGTGAGCGCGGGCGAGTGTGAGCGCGAGTGTGCGCACGCCGCGGAGAGCCTCTGCCCTCGCCTCGCACCCTGCTCAGGGCATCTTGAGAGCCTGGAAACGTGAACAGGCTTAAAGTATGGCATGTTGCAAAGATGGTTTCTGCCAAGAAGGTACCCGCGATCGCTACGTCCTCCCGGGTCAGTTTCGCCCTCCTGCACTTCCTCTGCCTGGCGGCTTGGTGAGTTCCCTGGGGTCCTGAGGCACAGGGGTGGAGGGGTGGCCAGCTCTGGGCCCCCGCTGGCCGCCGCCCCTCCCAGGGCAAAGCAGACCCTCCGGTCTCCACTGTAAGGTCAGGGGCCGCAGCTGGGTTTTTCTGTGCCCAAGTAGACGCGGAAAGCAGAAGGGCCACCGGGTGCAAGAAGAGTGTGGGTTTGGGGGTGCGTGTGCACTGGGTGCGCCTTTCTTGGCCATTTCTCTGTCCCCCACCCTTCAGATCTGCCTCCTTCAGCTTGGGGCAAGAGACTCTTTCTCTAGCAGATAAACCTGTTTCCACCTGTTCTGTGATGGATTCTTAAAACAACCCCTTCTGCTGTTTTTTTTTTTTTTCTTCTTCTTTTTTTTTTTCCTTCCTTTTTTCCCCCTTTGCGTTTGCAGTTTAAACGAATCCCCAGGACAGAACCAAAAGGAGGAGAAATTATGCCCGGAAAATTTTACCCGCATCCTGGACAGCTTACTCGATGGTTATGACAACAGGCTGCGTCCTGGATTTGGGGGTATGAATGATTTCAAACGCTCACGTGTGTCCTGTCTGTCCCTCTCTCTCGGTCTGCCTGTCTGTGTATCATTAGGTATGCCTCGAGTGGAAAAATGAAAAATCTCTCTCTCTCAGTCTCTGTCTGTCTCTCCCTCCCTCCCCGCCCCCCTTCCCCTTGATGAGACCTCTGACAAGAAGACCGCCCCCACCAGTACTTTCCCATCTCCCTGCCGCCTCAGAAGATTTGCCTCTCCCCCACACTAATTACCTTCCGGGACCTATGCTGGGTGGGGGAGGTTGGAGGGAAAGAGTCAAAAATGGGAACTTGGGGCTGGGTTGCCCAGCTGCGCTGCACCCTGAGAATGGACTTCCCTGCACCTGGCCACTTTGCTCAGAGCAGGTTGCACTTGAGGCAACTGATCCCAAGTCCCTCGTCCTCCCACGTGGTATCTGTCCCTCTGCCAAAACCTCGCCACCGTGTTCTACCTAGGACATGAATCTGGGGCACGAAGCTGCCCGCTCTGCTAGAGAACCCAGTCCTTTGCTGTTCTCCTCCACAGTGGGATGAATTTTTACTTTATTTGGGGAGATGGCATTTAGTTCCCTCCTAAGACTTTGGAGTCCGAGGTGTTTCAGCTTTATTTCTTCCTTAAGTATTTATAATGACTATAATAGAGGCACATCTATTAACTGTACTGCTGCTCTCTTGCATGTTCATATTCTGTTCGCTTATATAATGAGAATCTATGTGGCAAGCATTGTCCTAGGCACTGTGTTCTCAGAATCTCAAGATATAATTCTGACCCCCAAACACCTGTTCAGTCGCTCAGTCCAGTTCAGAGAGAACATATGACTTTACTCCAAGTGTCAGCTCAGGTCTTCTGACCACCCTGTTCTTTCCAACTACACGGAGCTAGTTATGCACTGGGAAGTGAGCTGAAGAAGAAACAAGCTCTATCTTAAAGGAACCTCTTAGTAGTAGTAGCAGTAATAACAGTAATAACCACTAATATTGTATTTATTTATTTGAATTTTCATATATGCCAGGCATTTTATAGGCATTACTGAGAGTAAGTTCTTACTATCCCCATTTTACAGATGAAGAAATTGAGGCTTGAGAAGTTAAGTAACCAGTTCAAGTTCACAGCTGGTAAGTGGCATGGGTAGGATGTGAACCCAGGTCAGGTTGTATATTTAAGAGACAAACCCATGAAGACTGAGAGGATATCAGAGGCTATGTGGCGAGCATCACATGATATTAGCAGCATAGGGCACATTAAGCTTCCTGACTTGAGTGTATGGAGAAAGTGAAAGGGATCAGGACATTCCCGTGATAGAGGACAGAATTAGACATGGTCTCAGGTTTGAAAGAATTATCAGAAGTAAAATAGAATTGGAGAGAGTGGAGCTGGATGACTTTTTTGGAGTCTGATGAGTCTGGTTCTTCTCATTTAACAAATGAGGACACTGAAGATTAGAAATGGAAAGTGATTTATACAGGGACGCAGAGCATATTAGTGGTTGGCTGGAATCAGATCTTCTGATCCCAAACCTTTTTCTGGATTTTATTGAGAAGGTTATAGGGGGTCGTTGAGGGTATTAATTGAGTGCTTGCATGTCGACAGTGATGAATCTGGATGAGAAGGATGAAAGATTCTCCTAGTCCTTCTCACATTGCCTCTCCAGGAGTAGGATATTCAGCCCTGCATTTGCCATCATGCAAATCTGAAAAGAGCCTTCCTTGCAGAAGTGAATCATTTATCAATGCACAATCTTTCACAAGTGACTGGGAAATTATCACTTTATATCCAAAAAAGAATTTTGTGGAGAATATTTCAGATGACGTGATATCACTGAAGACCATATTATATCAATAAAAGAAGTTTTATCGACCCATAAAGGTTTTAAACATGACATTTTAAGTAAGGAAAAAATATATAACAGAAATACCAAATCACACGAGTTTAAGAATTTATTAGAGAATTGATGTGCCTGGACATAAAGTGAAAAATTATAACTGAAATGAAATGGTTTTATTATTAAATGGTGGAAGTTGAAATAATATCTGCCCAATTGGTTATAATACAAGTATAACTCAAAAAGAAGAAGGAACCCACCGTAGATGCATCCCTTACACCAACCACCTTGTCCCGTAATATTGTGTAGACAATAAAATGAATGAAAGCAATCTTTGTAAGCCATTGTTAGATTCTGGCTAGCTACAGTACTGCTGAACTGTCTCAAGGGCATTATTGGTCATCTTACTTGTCACTGCCCAGTGATCTGCATTACCCACCTGGAGATACTTTCATAGCTTTATGGGAAGAGGTTGAATTCACCTTACTTCAAATGTTAGCAGTTACTTAATCATTAAAAATTTACTATATTACACAATTTGTTTGGCTGTGCTCATAAATATTTGGGTAAACGTGATTAATTTTTTGGAAATGGGTCATTCTCTGTAAAGGCATAGCATACCAAATGTGACAAGGGAATTGTAATTTTCACCTGCCCAAACCATGTAATCTGTTTACAGAATGTTGTAAATGAGCATCACTGAAAATAGTAAGAAAATACTCATTCTTAGCACAGACTCCTGGATACCACAAGTTTGGTCCCTTCTTTGACATTTCAATACTTTGTGGAAAGTTTGGCATTTTAAAAATAAAATGAAAACAATTCAGACTTTGGTCCGTTTGCTATAAATACAGATTTACTTCCTGGTCCCTTTAATCCTACTTCTGCTCTTTGTAGAGCGTTTACTTTATATCTGTTTATACAACTTAGCTGTGTTCCATTTAAAATGAAGCTAAAAGCAAAGATTTGAATTGAAATTGGATGGTTTGTGATTGTTCAGTAGGCCGGCAGGGGTTGGAATAGATTTGGAAACTAAATTACATATTTTTAACTCAGCGGCACAGCTTGCAACAGGGAAGTAAAAGGAACTGAAATCATTCTCTTCTTTTCATCCCTCCAGGGTCTCCTCTCCCTTGTCTCCCACGTTCTCCCACTGGAGAAGAAAAGGGGAAAAGGTGAGAAGAGAAGGAAGGAGGCATGGTGAGAGAAGCCAGATTGGGACTTTTGAAGGGGTGTAGTTCTTTTGGCCTCTGACACATCAGTCTGCTGTCATCTTGAAGTAGCTTGCACCCGCTTAGAAGTGGCATGCAAGTGTACTCTTCCGTAAAGGAGCTAGAAAATCATTTCCCTATGCTCTTAGCTGTTTTCAACACTGTTCTACGCCATCTTAAAAATGCATAGCTACGGTATTAACCTCCAGGAGATAGCTTAGGAAGCCAGCCCTTAACCACTTACATATATTGAAGGATTACACAATTGTACATTTGTACATTTCAGTCTTTTGAGGCACATGATCTGGAGTAATAAATACTTGGAGTAACGATAATTGCCTTGGATCATCTTCCACAACCTCCCTGAAATGGGAACAGACCATCAGGTCAGTTTTGCAAGGTTGCTCACTAGCCTAGCTGGACTTCATGTTAGTGAGGTCCTCTACAGTTTGGAAACCTTTTTGCATACAATATTTGATAAGATTCTCATAACAACACAAAGAGATAAGCAGGGTGGGCATCAGCCCTATGTCAGAGGGGAGGCTGGGAAAAGTTCCAATGAATTGCTCAAGAACCCTAAAACTCCTAATAGACCACCAATAGACCAGGCAGCTGGTCTACTGCTACATCCACTTCTAAAGCTTTCTTACATCCTTCTGTTTACCAGGAGTGAAATTTTCATTAACATACCTTCTTGTTCCTAAGTAGGTTATTAAAATAAGCAAAACTGCATTTCCCCCAAAGGAGCGAAATGAGAACTTTTATTCTAAAGCTTTAATAACATTTTAAAATGGAAAAGCAAATATGGAGAAATATATATACTTAGGTAAACTTGGAATAATTTCCCCACACAAATAAAAATATTCTTGCAATGTTTTCAAATGATCTATATCCTAGCCAAAATGCACTAACCATGTGCTCACCTTATTAATGGAATGTCTACAGAGAATAAACTTTTTAAAATATGTAGACAAAAAGAACACCTCAAATCCCCAGGGCAACAGAAAAATAAAGCTTCATTCTCTTTTGATTTGTCACTGTCATTTAACATCCATTTGTTGAACCAATAGATATTGACATCACTATGTATCAGGAACAATGTGAGGTTGTAAAGGTATTATTCTGAATCAGACACAGGCCCTTGTGAACTTTAGAGCTAAACAGTGTAGAGAGATAAAAATAAAAAAGAAACAAATAACAAAATATTAAAGATGATGCTGTGGAACAGTCTAAAAGCATGCTAAGATAGTGAATTAACTGGGTAAGGGATCTTTTTCAGATATATTTTCAGATAGTAAAGAGTAATTTGTACTTTGAGCCCTAAAGGTAGTGGATATGGAAAAGGTAAGCAAAAGCTGTTCTCAGGCAGGCAGGCAGGCAGGCAGGCAGGCAAGGAAGGAAGGAAGGAAGGAAGGAAGGGAAAGAAAGAAAGAAAGAAAGAAAGAAAGAAAGAAAGAAAGAAAGAAAGAAAGAAAGAAAGAAAGGTGTAAGGATTCTAAGGTAGATGATTAAGTTAGTGTGATTCAGACAGTGAAGGGAGTTTGGTGAAAGGCATTCCGGGAAGGTTGTAACAAAACAAGAAAAAGAATCTCACAGGTCTAGCTCCTTGCAGTAAGCAGAGGCCAAGCAGGCAAGGCCCTTTGTAAAAGAGTTTTGATCCTTTTTTAGTGAACCTGGAAGCCACTGGAGTTTTTTCCGTGGAGGGAATGACCTGATATGACTCAGATTGTAATGTGATCCCTTTGGCTGCTGAATAATAAAAAAGAAAAACTTAGATACAGAGGTTGGGCAATATTGGAGCAAGGAGACCAACAAAATAGTTTTTTCTGGGGTTTGGGGGGAGGTTCTCTTCATTAAGTTAATGGTGGCTTGGTATACAGCAGTAGATGTAGTAAAGATAGATTTAAGTGGAAAGATTGAGGTACATTTTGGAGGTATAATTCAACAGATAATTGGAGATGGATTTCATATGGGTGGTCTTTACCACCCATATGTAAAAAAATGACTCCTGGATTTTTATTTTGAGAAAATGTGTAGAGGATGGTGCTTTTTAAATTAGGGAGGAGGGAAGGGAGGGAGAAGAGAGATGGGGGTGAAATCAAGAAATCAGTTGCGGATATGTGAAGAATGTTAGAGTAAATATGTGGAGTCCTAGTGGTAGTACATATTTGGATATCACACAAGAGTTTTTTTTGTTTGTTTGTTTGTTTGTTTTAAGATTTTATTTATTTATTTGACAGACAGAGATCACAAGTAGGCAGAGAGGCAGGCAGAGAGAGAGGAGGAAGCAGGCTCCTGCTGAGCAGAGAGCCCGATGCGGGGCTTGATCCCAGGACCCTGGGATCACGACCTGAGCCGAAGGCAGAGGCCTAACCCACTGAGCCACCCAGGCGCCCCCACACAAGAGTTTTAACTTCAGGTACACAAGAGTGTCACCAGCATACAACGCTATGAGAATAGATCCCTAAAAAAGAGTATAGAAAGGGCAAGGAGACCAGAACCAAGCCTCAAAAAGCACTAACAATTGAGGAAGGGCAGAAAACTTAGAATTGTCAGAGGAGGATGACTGTGATATAGGTGGGCACTCAGAGCCTGTGAAATTCTAGAAGTAAAGAGAACGGAATGTCTCAGGGAGGAAGGATGAGAAGCCTCTCAAATTCTTTTTTTTTTTAAGATTTTATTTATTTATTTGACAGACAGAGATCACAAGCAGGCAGAGAGAGAGGAGGAAGCAGGCTCCCCGTGGAACAGAGAGCCCGATGTGGGGCTGGATTCCAGGACCCTGGGATTATGACCTGAGCTGAAGGCAGAGGCTTTAACCCACGAGCCACCCAGGCACCCCTCAAATCTTTTAAGATTAAATAAGATAAGGCTAAAGACATGGATATGTTTCATTTCATTCACTTTTCATCAACTCCTTATTAATCATATGGTATGCGTCAGGCACTGTTCTAGGATGGCACCGAGAAATGCATTAGTAAACAAAAGAAATGCAGTTCCCTGCCTTCATGAGCTGACAATTTAGTGGAAGAGACAGAAAATGAGCAACAGAAATAAGTAAAATGTAGTGTCCGAAGTCGATAACTGCTATGGAATATTAAAAAGCAGGGGAGGGGCTGTAGTTTTAATGAAAGTAGTAGGAAAAACTTCAATTGAGAAGGTTATATTTTGAACAATGATCTTAAGTGGGTAAAAAGAGAAGCCACGTTTGAGTTAGAAGAAACACTATGTGTGAAACCGCCAAGCATGGAAGTTAGAGTTGCTATAGTCAAGTTTAACAGGACTGAGGAGTAAGAAGGGGCCAGTATGATACAAAGATGAGGTTGTGTAAAGCTTTGCAAGCTGATAAATACTTTGGTGTTACTTTGAGTCAGATCACAAGTGATTAGAGGGATTCCAACAGGGGCAAGTCCTAAACTGCTCAATTTTCAAAGACTCACGTTGGTTGCTATAGTGACAAAAGCCGCTTAGGGTCAAGGGCAAATGCATAGATGTTTTCGTAATTAACTAGGTGAGAGATGATGGACGTATTGACCAAGCCAGAGGCATGAAACTTATAAAGTGGGAAGAAATGCTCTGGTTCTGGCTAGGTTTCAAAGCGTTGGTCTACTAATGACAGCTAGAATGTAGAGTGTGAGAAAAAAGGAGGTGTCTGACACCAAAGTTTTTGACTTGAACACCTAAAAAATAGAGTTGCCAAAACTGTGGCAGAAGAAGATGAGGGGTGTGAATGAACAATTTGTATATGGATGTGTTAAGTCGAGATGCCTATTGGACATTAAGTGAAGATGAATCTGGAAAGCAGGATGATTGGTATATCAATACATATGGTACTTAAAGCCATAAGACTACAGGGACCATCAAGAGATTAAGGATGAGGGGCGCCTGGGTGGCTCAGTGGGTTAAAGCCTCTGTCGTCGACTCAGGTCAAGATCCCAGGGTCCTGGGATCAAGCCCCGCATCGGGCTCTCTGCTCAGCTGGGAGCCTGCTTCCCTTCCTCTCTCTCTGCCTACTTGTGATCTCTGTCTGTCAAATAAATCTTAAAAAGAGAGAGAGAGATTTAGAATGATATGGAAGAGGCACAGGTATAGAGTTCTGAAGTCTCCAGTGTTAAGAGGTGGGGAGTTCACAAGAATCTCTGTCCCAAGAAGACTGAGGAGGGGGGTCTTTGACATAGGTGGAAAATCTCAGAGTATGCACACTGGATGGTAAGTAAAAAGAGGAGGAGTGATTGATCATTCACCACTACTTCTTCTTCTCTCTTCTTCTTCTTCTTCTTCTTCTTCTTCTTCTTCTTCTTCTTCTTCTTCTTCTTCTCCTTTTTCTTCTTCTTTGTCTTCTTCTCCTTTTGATCATTCACTTCTTAATGCTCCTGATAAATTGAGAAAGAACAGAACATAAAATTGTTCACTACTTTTAGCAATATCTGCCTCTTTGCTGATTTTGACAGAGCAGCTTCAGTGGTGTGGTGGATATAAAAATCTGATGGGGAGGATGGGAGGACCCTCTGGATATTTGTATAAGGGAGCAGAGAAATGGGGTGGTAAGTGGAGGGAGAAGTTGGATCAAGAGAGCTTCTTTAAAAATGGGAGAAATTAAATTATTTTTTAAAGTCCATGGAAACAATGCTGTAGATAGGGAAAACTAGATACTGATGAAAGGAAGTTAAGTGGCTCCAGAGCATGAAAACCAGGTTACAATAGATGACAGAGTGAATAGAAAGGGAAGAACTCGAGGCAGTGTGTATGGATTTTTTTTTTCTGAAAATTCAAAATGTGAAGGGGAAGAGAAAAAGGGAGGGTTGCCTTCTTTTAAGATTAGAAATATCAGAATACATCTGTGTACTACTGGAATAATCTAGTAGGGGATAATGTAATATCACAGTGGAGGGAAGGGATAACCAAAAGAAAGATGTCGTTGAGACCGTAAGAGACTACAGAACTCAGAACACAAATTTACTTGTTATTTACTTGGTTTGGCAAAAAAGATGTACCACCACTATCGTATATTTGCATTTTCTTTAGGGCAAGGATATTTGGTGTTTCCCCAAAAAGGCACTGTAAAATCTAGATATAGGCTATTAGTAACTTTATGGAGATGTAAACAATATTTCACTGGGCTGTTTGTTTTCTTTTAGGTGAAAAATACATCAATGCTCATTATATTGTTTTCTAGGCCTTTTTATTGTGTTTCTTTTTAAAACCTTCTTGTATACAGAACTGGATTCTGAATTAAGAATATTGTTTAACAATTACTCTCATTATTGGTCCGTATGTGACCCTCTTTTGATCCACCCACCCATCCATTCAGTCATTCATTGTACTGTCATAAACATAGCAGTTCAGTCATTGAACAGCACAACGGTGACAACTTCCATCCTGCTAGGGAGTGTCCCTCATCCTCTCCTCCTGTCTGCCCCAACCACAGTTACCACCATCCTGAGTCCTTTTTAAATTATTTCATAGTTTTTCTTTGAATATTACTTTAACTCAACTTTAATTTAAATTTCAATTACAAAAACTTAGTGGTTTTGAACATGTTCTATATTAGCTTTTGGTGTGTTGTTTTGTTTTTTTTCCCCCACTTAATCATGTATCGCTAAGATTCATTCTTGCTGTGGCATATTGCTATAGATCATTCATTGGACTGCTGTGTGATATTTCCACTTCATAGGAACCAGTTTATTCATCTTCTCTGTTGGCAGTAGGCATTTTGCTTATTTCCAAGATTGTGTTGCTGTGAATACTCTGGCCCAAATTTCCTGCTGTAAATGTGCAAAAGTTTCTTTTGCATATATATCCAGGAATGGATTTTTCTGGATCTTCATGTAAGTGGGAGTTCAACTTGATGAGATAATGCCAAACTGTTTTCTGTGGTGGTTTTACAAATTCAAACTCTCATTTACAATGAATATGAGATTCAGGATCCACAAAACCTTCAACCATATACATATACATACATATATATGTATGTGTGTGTGCATATATATACATATATATGTATATATATACTTGAAATGGCATTGGATTGTGAAATAATTAGAATTTTCTGATTTCAAATATGGTCAAACATCTTTCAGACCTTTATTGCCTATAAGAATTTCCCTTCTGTGAAGAGCATTTTTGTCTTTTGCTCATATTTCATTGTTTTTTAAAATGTTCTTCTTATGTATTTAAATACTTTAGTCATTTAAAAAGTTGACCTGGGGGGCACCTGGGTGGCTCAGTGGGTTAAAGCCTCTGCCTTCGGCTCAGATCATGATCTCAGGGTCCTGGAATCGAGCCCGGCATCGGGCTCTCTGCTCAGAGGGGAGCCTGCTTCCTCCTCTCTCTCTGCCTGCCTCTCTGCCTACTTGTGGTCTCTCTCTCTCTCTGTCAAGTAAATAAAATCTTTTAAAAAAAAAAAAGTTGACCTGGATTGATAGAAGGATCATAGGATATAGGAAACACTAATCTTTAACGTCATCTAACTAAAACTTGATAGCTCTGTTTTTCCTGTGTTATCCATGAATATCTCTTCTTTGTTTATTCTGCAAGAAGGCTAGCATTTCTGTATTTTTTTGTGACAAACAAAATTAGATATTTCTTTAAATATATTACTCAAGATTCCTTGTTGTTATTAAATGTCCTAAGTACTTGGTTTTTAGAAACATATCAGCTGTGTTTTGTAAGCTGTAGCTGGATGCATGAACTTAGGTGGCTGAAAAACCAGAAATAGTCCTCAAGTGGGTAGCTAGGGACACACTAGGAATAAGGATCGACATGTTTTAGTCAGTATTAGCAAAACATCTGAGGTCTTTCTCCTGGTGTTACAGCAAATTGGATACTGTTATTGGTGGAAAAAATTAAATCGTTATATCCTTTGACCAAGTCTATACAGCTGAAGTAAAGTTAGCAGTGGAAAGTCATCTGACACATTGTGAATTGTTTTTCTACTGTCCACCCAAGTTAGACTCATTAACAAAAATGGGAATATTCCTATGCATTTCATCTTGGTAGTTTTGGCTCTTTCTTTCAGACCCTACTGAAGATCACTTTGTTTGCCTTCTAAAATGCCAACTATATTTTGGGGATTAAAAAACATTCCCCTATTATGAAAGAAGTAGGATTTTTAAAATAAAATATGTCTTTGATGTTATACAAATGCATATAACATTTATGAGAAGTCCTTCCAAGCCCCAAATTATCTGGTTTCTATGTAATTATGCTCTTAGTAAGGTTGATTTGAACGTCCTAAACAGTAGTGTTAGGGGAAGCGTCTCTAAGAATTATTCTTAATTACATAGCGACCATTATTCATAGAAAACTGATTTATTGGAAACCCATTACATTGTGGCCTGAGATTAGTTCTGGGAAAGGATACAAATATAAATAAAACACATTTTCTGCTTTAATCAGGAAATATTTTTAGCTTAACTGGTATAACAAATGAATCCAAGTAATTTTTCTTTTTGGGAAGTTTTAAATCACTGGTGGGATGATATTAAGAACACAGACATGTAGTTATTCACCACCTAGTATGTGCAAAGCACTATGCTAGTTGAGAAGTTCAAAAGAGGATTAAGATTTCATCTTTGCTGTTAAGGGAAGAAAGACAGGCGCAAACAGGCTATAATAAGATAAGAACAAAGGCATAGAAAGAGCTGCAAGAACATAGCTCAGAAACTAGGCATAAACAAAATTTAGGAAATTTAGATATGGCATGTTATGTAATAGATTGGACATTACATAAGCAATTAACTACTGATTTATTATTTAATTATATCATTAACATAGTAAAGCTAGAATGTACTTGGGAAATCAATACAAGGGGGTTATAATTCTGGCTCTGGCATATGACATTTAAACTCTGTGAGCTCAGTTTCCAGATCCATAAAATTCTCATGATAATATCACCCTTGGAGTGTGTTGTGAGAATTAAATGAAATAGTGTATGGAAAGAGGATAGTAGCCCTCCTGGCACATAGTAGGCCTTCAATAAATAGAATTATTATATCTCTGCTCTTTGCTCTTTGGGGAAAAATCCTTTTCCCTGTGAGCAGTGACACACCAGCATGCCCCGTGATATGTTAACCTCTATCCTTGTTGCTGCATTCCTAGTGTAGGCCATCATCATTTCTCAACTGGGCTGGAATGGCAGCCTTTTATAAGAGCCCTTCCTCTACACTTGCTCCCTCTATAATTTACTGTTCATACAACTGCCAGAGTGATTTTATAAAGAATATAATTCAAATCATATAATTTCCTTACTTCAAACACTTGATGGCCTTCCAATGATTACGGGATAAAAATCAAACTTCCTCATAGCCCAAGGCAGAGCTGAACTGAGTATCAGAGGGAGAAAACTTTGGGAAAGAACAGAAGAAAATCGTTTCTTTTGTATTTCTGTATCCTTTTGCTTGGGAGGCCATTATAAAATTCCACAGACGGAGTAGCTTAAACAATAGCAAGGTCAAGGTGTCAGCAGGCGTGGTTTCCTCTAAGTCCTCTCCTTTGTTGTGGATGACTATCTTCTCTGTCTTCACATGGTCTTTCTACTGTGTGGTTCTGCGTCTTAATCTCTTCTTTTAATGACACCAGTCACATTGGATTCAAGTCCATCCTAAAGACCTCATTTTAACCTAATTTCCTTTTTAAAATACCTTAATTCTAAATACAGTCATATTCTGAGGTACTGGGTGTTAGGACTTCAACATATGAATTTGGGAAGAACATAATTCAGCCCATAACAACCTCTCCATGTGTGGCCCATCTGTCACGAGGATTTCTACAAGTTCTTTTCCATGTAGTTTTAACAACTGTCACTAGAACATGTATTTTAAGTATGTTGCTTAAAAGATGCCCTTTTAGGGGACACCTGGGTGGCTCAGTGGGTTAAGCCTCTGCCTTCAGCTCAGGTTATGATCTCAGGGTCCTGGGACTGAGCCCCACATCCAGCTCTCTGATCTGCGGAGAGCCTGCTTCCCCCCCCTCTCTCTGCCTGCCTCTCTGCCTACTTGTGATCTCTCTCTCTCAGTCAAATAAATAAATAAAATATTTAAAAAAAATGCCCTTTTAGAATATGGACGAGGAGTAGGTCTCTGCCCACTAACTGGTTTTCATTCTTTTTATGTGACTTTCATTTCTTATCATTCTCTTCCTTACCTGCATTGCGCCAGCCTCACTGGCCTCTTTTCTAGTCCCCGAACACAGTAAGGTCTCTCCTGACTCTGAGCTTTTACCCTGAAGTACTTTATGTTTGGAATAACAATTCTCTCTGTTCTACTAGTGGCTCATGTTTACCCTCCAGGTCTCAGTTTAAAAGTTTCCACTTTGAAGAGTGGCTCAAAAATCTAGGCTTTCCCAGCCTCTTACTCCTTTACCAGCCTGTTTTGTACCTCTTATGAATGAAAAGATTCTTCCATTCAATTTATTTCTTTATTATTTACACTCAGACTTTTCTAATAGCATGTTAACTCCCTGAAGCAGGGAATTTATTTATTTATTTATTTATTGTGTTTAAATTTATTTTTTTTTAATTTTTATTTAAATTCTAGTTAGTTAACATGTAGTGTAATATTTGTTTCTGGAGTAGAATTTAGTGATTCATTACCTACATATAACACCCAGTGAGACAGGGAACTCCTAAGTCTTAGTTACCACTCTAGCACCAGGGCCTAGTACAGAACCCAATACTCAGCAGGTGCTCACTCAGTGAATGTTTATTGAGTGAGTGTTCAAATGAAATTTCTCTTCCAATCACATATTTTTAGAATATCACTTAATTTCAAAGACCTATATGATCATGTAAAACAAATACTGAATAATGTCACAAACAAACTAAACAATACGAAGATTGTAATTCCGGACATAAATATTTTTCCAAGAATCATTAAGAAAGTATTATGTAAGAATTGGAAAATACCCATTATTATCATGAAATCACTGTAACTACAAGACTTAGCATAACCCCACACACCTTAAAGTGAATTTGTAAGTAAAAATATCATTGGCCTAATTTCTCTCCTATACTTCCCTTACTCCCATTGAACACTTACAGTAATAATATTTTACAGGATATAGTTGGGCAAATACTATCTAGAAATCAGATGAACACTGTCTGTAAACTGGAATAGAATGAACTGTATCACCTACGGAGTTGCTAGAAATGCAAATTGCCAAGCTCCACCTTAGACCTACTCAATCAGCAGGGCTAGGGTGGGGCCCAGCATTGTTGCTTTAACAAGCCTTTGGGTGATTCTGATCCAGTCAAAGTTTGAAAACTACTGCCCTAAATTGATCTTTAAAGTAATTTTTGATTCTCAAATCTTGAAGGAAGAGAAGAAAAAAATGAAACAAGAGGAAGCCAGAGATGGAGACAAACCATAAGAGACTCTTAATCTCCAGAAACTGACTGAGGCTTGTTGGAGGGGAGGGATGTGGGAGGGATAGGGTGTCTGGGTGATGGACATGGGGGAGGGTATGTGCTGTGGTGAAAGCTGAGAATTGTGTAAGACTGATGATTCACAGACCTGTACCCCTGAAAACAGTAATACATTGTATGTTAACAAAAAAATTTAAAAATATATATATAAATAAAAAATAAAGTAACTTTTGAATTCTCAAGAATCTTATCAAACAAATGGTTCAGTTGTCAGGACATATGCAACCTTAATTATTTTAAGTAACTTACCACTCTTTGCTCTTACTTGCAGTAACTTAGCTCTTTTAATAATTGTTCGTAAGAAACTAGTAGAGTGATTTGTCCCACTCTTGACCCCCTTTGAGTTAAAGCTCTGTCTTCTAAAGTTCAACACACATTGCCACCTTCTTGGATTGCCTATCTATTCCCGAAGCATTTTGGTTTGATGTGTTTATTACTACTACATTTTTATTGTTATTTACAATTGCTCACTCAAATAAAGAGTCAATTAACTTCTCACCCTTATTTTCTCTGTTTTCCAAAGGTGGTGGTGATGTTTTTTTTTAATGAAATCTCATGATGGATCAATTTAATCTGCGACTTTTCTTTCAGTATACTTACAAAGGACATATTTTTCTTAGGATACTTATTTGAGAAAGAATTTTATCATTCTTCTTCAAACTATTTTTCTTCCTGTGGCTCAGTCTTTGTCCTATACAGTGAGAAATATTCTGATTCATTTTTAT
Organism: Meles meles; assembly: GCF_922984935.1. Classification (NCBI taxonomy): domain Eukaryota; kingdom Metazoa; phylum Chordata; class Mammalia; order Carnivora; family Mustelidae; genus Meles; species Meles meles. The sequence goes on from NC_060067.1 coordinate 29,581,501, forward strand.
TTTAAGCCTAGGGCATTAAGCTATACCAACTACTCTTTCTCTCCCCGCCTCTTGGCATAAATCCAATTGCCCAACCAGTATCCGAAGGAAATAATCCATCTTGATAACAGATGTTATTCTTTCCAGTATGGATTATCTAGCTTCTGGCCGAACAATGGTATAAACTATCATTTAAATGGTGTCCAAGAGGGCAACAATTTTTTTTTAATTTTTATTAGTAATAAAAAAGATATATATAATAACTACTATCATTTTTGAGTGCATTATATTCTAGAGACTGGGACAAGTCATTTACATTTATAATTTCAGTTATACTCATTAAAACCTTTATCTCTCAGGATTCATGGCTTGACTAAGATTATATTTAAAAAGTGTTAGAGCCAGGGACACTTGGGTGGCTCAGTGGGTTAAAGCCTCTGCTTTCGGCTCAGGTCATGATCCCAGGGTCCTGGGATCAAGCCCCATATCGGGCTCTCTACTCAGCAGGGAGCCTGCTTCCCTCTTCTCTCTCTCTGCCTGCCTTTCTGTCTACTTGTGAGCTCTCTCTGTCAAATAAATAAATAAAATCTTTAAAAAAAAAGTGTTAGAGCCAAATTTAAATTCCACAGTTCCTGATTTTAAGCACCATGCTAAACCCAGATTGTGGAAATCTTCCTTTGTCTAAAACCTGTGTCACCCCGATGGTCATGATGCCCCTACCTTTTTCTTCTGCCAAACACACCTATGTGTTTGTTTCTGAACCAGCCTTATTTAGGCCTGGGAAAGAATCTCAGTGGTGGCCATTATCAGAAGCAAAGAGAAACTACTACTTAATAAGTACTCTTGTAAGAGAGTCACTGTGTTCAGGATTTCATATGAGAAATTTCATTTGATCCCTATCAACAGTCTTGCCTATATCTAAGGCTGCTGCTTCTGAGAGGTTCAATAGTCTGCCCAAGATGAAATGGCTAGTAGGTGGCAAGAAGTGAACAGGTCTGACTTGTAGGAGAGTTTTTCTTTGATCTCAGTCACCAGTATGGTCTGCCGATTGTTAAAGATGACCTGAATCATTTCTGTACTTAAGTTATTTCCCAGAATTGTCAGCTCTCCAAAGATGCATCCCTTACAACTCTTACGGTTTGTCTCCTCACTCTCGTAGCTACATTTCCTCTTTTTATCAGCTCAATGGCCAATCAGATGATGGACTATAAAAAATTACGAAGGCTGAAAGCTTTTTTCCCTCTGCACTGCCTGTTATAACAGTGCCCGGAGGTGATGTGTTTTTGAAGAAGCAAGGTTCCCCTAAGTAACTAGGGTGGTGTTTTTTGTTTGTTTGCTTGTTTGTTTTGCCTATAAATAAACACTGCTTTCTGGTTCTGTTGTTCTTTTGTCTACATTTTTTTTTTTCATTTTTGGAGAGATGCATCATCTCACTGAAAATTTAAGATGCCTATAAAAACATGATATATCATATCTGTATTTACTCTTTATCTTCCTTGCCTATAAAATTGGTAACTTTTTTCACTCATTTACTTTATACCTACTAGGTCCTGTTACAGAAGTAAAAACTGATATATATGTCACCAGCTTTGGACCCGTCTCTGATGTTGAAATGGTAGGTACTTAGGATATTTAATGTACCTCTTGAGGTTTGAAGAAAACATTTGAAAGAGAGGGCAATTTATATTTTAATATTTATTTTGTCATTAATCACACACAGATAGCAAGTCAAAGAACCGCCTCGTTTCAAAAGTTTATAAGGAGTAAGTCATTTAATTTGCATTTCGGCTCTAACGTTTAACTATTTTTTGGTTTAGAGTTATCCTTACGAAGAAAAAAAACTTTCCTATTACTAGTCTGCATGGCACAACCTTTTATGTAGTAATTTTTTCCCTTAGAAAATTATTGAAGAGAAGACAATTGAAGAGTGTAATTAGTTTTTCCATGAAACTATACTGTACCCCGAATCACGTTCAGTATTCCATGTTGGCCCAATTGCTCACTCTCTGCCCCCACCCCACCTCCTTCTCCTCCTGCCTCTCTCTCATGCTTCAAGAAGTTAGAACACCAAACACTGATCAGGATGAATTCATCCATTCAGTTGTGCCTCTAATAGTAGATATATGTAGTTTAAAGGTCAGAGAGCCAACTTGACCTTTCTTCCTTGACCTGAAGCTCTTAGGCTAACTTTAATAAATTCTGTTAATATATAATTGGTTTTTAAAAATTTTACTTTGTCTTAGAGATGCCTACAATTTTATGATGGATTATGCCATGATATTTGTTAAACTTTTACTAATTTTCCTACCTGGTCTAAAGTACAACTGTAATTACCTGGTGCTGGCGGTTCTATTAAATTACGGTAATTAATCTTGAGTGATTCATGTGTATGGTAATTTACTTATCTAATAAAGTAGAAGATTAAGGTATCAAGATGGACATAACATGCTTTAATTGCTGAGGATCATTTAGCTCCATTGACTTAAGAAAATTTCTGCTCCTATTAATTTAGTTTTTATTTGGGTAGGTTTTTTTTTTTTAATGAGTGGGAAGGAGGCTACAATTTAATGCATATTTATGTGTAGTCATCTGTGATTTGAATATGTCACAAACTAATTTCCCTAGGAATACACAATGGATGTGTTCTTCAGACAGACATGGATTGACAAAAGACTAAAATATGATGGCCCCATTGAAATTTTGAGATTGAACAATATGATGGTAACAAAAGTATGGACCCCTGATACTTTCTTCAGGAATGGAAAGAAATCGGTTTCACATAATATGACAGCTCCAAATAAGCTTTTTAGAATTATGAGAAATGGCACTATTTTATACACAATGAGGTAGTCATTTTTTTCTTTTTCCTTCTTCCTTTTTTATGCTTTCTTCCTATTCTTTCCTCCTTCCCTTTCCCCCTTTTTCTGTTCTTCCTTCCTTCTTTCCATCCTTCTCATTTTAGGTGTCATAAAATCATTTGTAAAGTGAGAGTTAATTTTAATTGTACCTTTCCACTATAGACTCACCATAAGTGCAGAGTGTCCCATGAGATTGGTGGATTTCCCCATGGATGGTCATGCATGCCCTTTGAAATTTGGAAGTTGTAAGTTACAATACAAATATTGTTAGAATTTATTTTTATCTAATGCAAGCTGATATTTACATATGTGCATGATTTCCCATAATCCATTTCAATCATTGTTCGTGATAACTCTCTAAGATTTGACTTCTAGGAGACTATTTCAACCTCACATCCAAAAACCAAAAACTGTTTGTACAGATGGCCTAGGCAGACTGACTCATAATGATAGGTTGGTAATCAGTGGTGAAATTTAGGGACCTCTGAAATCCATGTGTTGGTGGTGTAACGAATGAAGTACAAAGGATTTTCAGTGGGGAGGGGAGCAAATGAACAGGGTCTTTACAAGCAGACTTCTTTATGGCAGGTTTGAAAAAGGGCCAGAGAAGATTCAGGGTTTCTTGAAACGACAAGGGTGAGAATAATATCAACAATGCTGTTAGTATCAAAGAGGCTGAAGTATAATGAAAGCATAGTAGGAGGCGTGGTCTGATATATACAGAGAGCCAGGTAATATACCACGTTATAGACCATATTAAGGAGTTTGGATTCTATTGGAATCATTGTAGGGAGGTTAGAGTAGAAGCAGAGAAAAGTTGGAGGCTATTGCTCTAGTACCAACAAAGATGGCGGTGGCTTAGACAAGGATGGCGCTAGAGGAGAATCTGTGAGGTAGACAAATTGGGCATACTTTGAGGAGGTGAAGGCAAGAAGGTGAAATGAGTGGGTAAAAAAGAATATAGAATTCTTTTTCCCCAAGCTTCCTTCTCTGAGATGGCAGAAAAATGAGATTGCCTTTCCTAATGTCTGCCATAAATATCTGATTCAGTCAAAATCTACAACAAATAGGCGCTGGCTTTTCTTATTGCTTCAGATCCTTAGTGCACTGCGTCTGAAACTGTTGCCCGCTATTACCATTGCTCATAGCTTTGTAATGAGAACTGGTTGTCACCCTTCTTTTACAATCCCTAGTAATCACAGTATTCCAGTATTCAGTGAGCTAAATTAATGCTAGAGAGAGTCATTTGCTCCCTGACCAGTGACTTAGTGGGAGAAGATGAAGAAAAGAAAAGGACCATCTCCCTGGAAGCAGGATTAAAATCCATTGGTATTATAATAACTTAAATCCCCCCTCCCCCAAGATAGTTCTTATCTGTGGGAAGTTCTTTCCCACACAGCCTCCTCTAGTTCCCATACACAGCACTCTTTGGAGTGACTTAAACATCGTTGATATTCAATCAGGGTTTGTACTAAATAAAGAAATCACTCTTCGGAAGTTGATTTTTTGGATTAGCAATTAAAAAGAAAGTAACCTTTTGATTGCCTGCACCCATTTTGCCCACATCCCTAGGTCCTGCCTGAAATGTTGAATCATTAAGAGAAATGTTATTCTATTAAGGTAAGATAGCCAAGAGAAGGATACCTGCTTTAGAATATCAAGGGCAGGAAAATAGTATTTGGGGTCTTTTAAATGTATGATGTAGCATGAATATACTTCAGGAGAGAAATGTTGGTACATTAACTGTCTACTGCTAACTGGCGGCACAAGCCTCAGAACTTGTTTTGTGAAATCAAAAAAAATCATTTGTAAAAAATAGTCTCCCTAGGTATCAACTCCTTTGTAGAATTAAGCGATTTCACGGAGACCTACTGTGCTCTAGCCATTTTAAGAAGGTTTGTGGAGGGAACCAACTCATCATGGTTCTTTTGAGCTTCTTTGTGTGTGAGCCAAGCTATCTGTTGTGGGTAGACTGGTAAAGCTAGCAGCTGGTTTCCATTCGCACTGAACACCGAATAATAGAAAATGGGCTTAAATTGCCGCTGGGAGGGATTTGTTGAAGACAGAAGGGAAAATGTCCTGATTGTAGTTTAAAGGTAGTGGAACCAGTTGTGTAATTATTTTCCCTGGAGGGCTTTGCAAACAGCAGAGCCGGTTGTCACTGCAGAATGGCTTCCAAACAGCATGGGTGTTGCCCAGAGGCAGTCTGGAATAGGTGACCCCTGGAGAGCTCTCCCAACAGTAGGATTTGTTTTGTTGTTGTTGTAGTATTATTATTATAGGCAGCATCTGGTACATTTCTAATTGGCAGAACTGCCTTAGGATGGAAGGAGTCAGTCTCGGTCGAGCACTGGAAGTGAGTTGGAATGGAAGAAGTACTTTTTCAGTGGAGGAGCATTATTTCTGTTTTTCAACTGCTTATCCGAGGAGTGTGGAAGCACATCCAAGTCCATTGAGGCATATATAACGTTGAAGTTGCTTAGTTTTAGTGGATCCTTCTCCAATTCTTTGACATAAAAACAAGAAATATGCTGAGTTGCAAGGCTGTTCATTTAATCTCTACGATTTTCTAAATCTTAAGCATGTTTGAATAAATCATAATGATTACTGTTTCCTTTTATTCCATCTTTCTTGAACATGTGTAATATTCTTAAGTGTTGACCATCAGTCCTGCTGAAAAAGGACCACTGACTCTAATCACATTCTGGGCTCTCATTCAGATGCATATCCAAAGAGTGAGATGATTTATACCTGGACAAAAGGTCCTGAGAAATCAGTGGAAGTTCCAAAGGAGTCTTCGAGCTTAGTCCAATATGACTTGGTTGGGCAGACTGTATCAAGTGAAACTATCAAGTCCATTACGGGTGAGATGCTTAACGGTTAAAGTCAGTATGCTACTTGGCATTAATTTTCCAGCCTGCAAGTGGGACTGAAAAACACATTTTGGGATTTGAGTCTTCTGAATATCGGGCCTCACAGTCTGAGAATAAAGCCATGGCTTTCCTAAGTCACTTTAATATGTCACTTTCAGTTGTCACATTATAAATACTTATCAACAGCTACCAGAAATCTTACAATTTGTTTCCCTAATTAGCTTTTTAGATTTTTGTCTAAATGCCCATAAAAGATGCTTGAACTCAGAGATGCTATATATGGCTCGATGTTACATGTTTCTCTTTGTAGTTTTCTTCATATGTGTAACATTTAGAAACACATCTCTTTCCTAAAACTGAGACAGTAAGACAGTCTCTTCCAAAGCATATATGTATATATAACGTAAATCAGTGTATTTCGATTCTTTCCAAAATTAAGCTTTAGATTTTCAAGTGCGTATTTCCATGTTTTGTAGTGATTTTCCATAAAAGTGAGGTCTAAATTCGCTCTTAGAAAATGCTGAAATTGAAGGCTAACTGCTTTCGCAGTACCAGGCTTTTAAAATAGAAAGTGCTGCAAGTATTTTTAAAAAAGTTGTAGCTTAATTTATTAAATCGCTTAACCATTATATAGAACAAAAGTGTTTTTCTGTGTCATGATGTTCAATATCATTTCCTCCCTAGTTAGGAACTATATATTTCTCATTTTGCTTGCTATGCACAACAGATCATTCTTGGTCTAAAATACTATTTGTTAGTCTGAAATATGATTATGAAGTCATTGACTGATTGCCTGCATAACCAATAATACATTTTCCTCGTGTTTTATTTGTAGGTGAATATGTTGTTATGACAGTTTATTTCCACCTCAGACGGAAAATGGGTTACTTTATGATTCAAACATACATTCCGTGTATAATGACAGTGATTCTTTCTCAAGTTTCATTCTGGATAAACAAGGAATCAGTTCCAGCTAGGACTGTATTCGGTAAGTGCCATTCATTTCTTGGGTATTTTTGTTCGTGTTATATTTTGATCATGATTCACGGGAATAGTTCTTAAAACATCATTTTTTTTCCCCTAAGAAAATACTAAACAGTAATATATCAAGCTGTATTGAGAAAAGAATCATATGGCTTTGTTTCTTTTTTCTTTTTTCTTTTTCATAGGCTTTCATTTTTACTCATCCAATACAAATAAGGTGTGGGGGGATATAGGTAGGCCATCCTTTCCTTTGGAGTCTCATCTTATTTGCCTTATTGAGACCAGACAGATGGGACCAAGAGTGACTCTGGATATGATTTCACTTTTCATGATATTCTTGGGTTCCTACCTTAAAACTGTATAATTGAATTAAAATCATATCTAGGTGTTAAAATGAAATGCACTGGGAACTAAAAATAAAACAAATAAAAGTCATGGCTGAATGAATATGAAAGCCTTAGCATAATTTGCTTTTTAATGAAGAGGAACAAAATGCATATAGTTTCAATGCATTGAGTTGGATGGTATTATATGCTTAGTTTATTAGCTCACTGTTATGTTCTATCTATATCTTTTCTCTTCGAACACAAGCATATTTTCTTCTTTTTGCTTTTATAGTGGCTTCCTCTTTATCATATTCTTAACTTTACGAGGTCCAGAACACACCAGTTTTAAATTTTTATAGCTGTGAATAAGCCTTCTGTATATCAGCTTTGCTTTTAAACAATACAATTAGTTATAATGGTATCTATTTAATATAACATATTTCTCTATTCTTTTTCTATTGATTGTGAGTGGTAAAAGTATTTAGTAGTAGGATAAGAAGGAAAGTGTTCACAGTTTCTCTGGACTGGAGGTACAATCCTTGCAGGAGATGTCACTCTTCTTTTGCTTTTTCTAGTTGGTAAGATCAAAGCCATGGTATATTATCCCTTATCACACAATAGCAGGAGGGACGCTGGTGAGAAGAAACTGGGGGAAGTAGGAGCTTCTCATCCCACTACTCCATCCTTACAGAGAACTGATCAGGTGTCTTAGTGTCTTCAACGCATCTGAATGTGAGGAAATTTTTCACAGACACCTGCACCCCCCTTTAACCTTAGGTTTAATGCAAGAACCCTACTAGGGAAACTATTACAGAACGGTTAGTGCGGGGAGCAAGGTATGACCCCTGGAGGCCAGTGAGCAAGTATTTTGGCACTACCTACGTCACAGAGTTGTGAGGGTTCAATTAAATAATAACGGCACATTGCAAGTGTGGAGTATATTTTACCTATTAAACAAACTGAGGGTTGCTGCCGGGAAGGGGATAAGGGGAGGGTGTTGGGTTATGGACACTGGGGAAGGTATGTGCTATGGTGAGTGTTGTGAAGTGTGTAAACCTGGCCATTCACAGACCTATACCCTTGGGGCTAATAATACATTATACGTTAATAAAAAATTAAAAAATTAAAAAATAGGTGTAAGAATGAAAGAGAAAATAACAAATCTAAGCTTTGGACTGCAGTAGATTGGGGCTTGAAACCGGAATCTGGCACTTATTTTCTCCATCCATATACATCTCCATCCCAATGCCTCTCTCCTTCATGGACTGGTGAGATTCAGACTGATGTTCAGTCCTCCTCCCAGGGCACATGATGCACCTAGTACATATTTGTTACTCTCCTTCATACTTCTCTCACATAGAGGAGACTTATTTTGTGGGGATTTGGTTTCCTTGATTTTTAATTGCTTTTCCAGAAAATATTTATTGTTTTTATGTAATACCAGGCACGCTGTTAGGTCCTTTCTGCTCTTTAACTCATGTAGTGTGCGGAGTAGACTTGGGTCTTTGCATATCATGTTCAGAGTCAGCCTGACTGGGCAGGAAGTACCTGCAGAGGCTGAGCACAGACCAAACTCCCTTAACTTTCCCTGGCATAAATCATACCAATGTTTTAGGAAGTATTATCAAAAAATAAAAATAAAATCACCTGAACACATATTATCATCTCTTTTCTGTGATCTTAAAGAACATCTAGAGCAGAAAATACTGACCCGTCCTTTGTATATCTGATGAAGAGGCAATAGTGTCTTAACACAGATTCTGCCTCCAGGCAGCCTCAGTTCTAACCACAAGGTCTACCACTGATTTGCTGTAAACTGCCCATGAGTTACTTCTGCTCATTTCCTCGCATGTTACAACAGGATGAAGAGTTGTACTTACTTCATAGGGTCGTCATAAGGGTTAAATGAATTAATCTGGATAAAGAATTTGGAACAAAGCCTATCACAGAATACATTTTATTTAAGTGTTTATTATTATAACAGTCCACACTGCCATCTACCTCATTTAGGAATCACTACTTGATACTCTAATATGAATGTCCCCTGTATTTTAGAGTTAACCGTGATTGTTCGATAAGCTTTGAAAGCTTTTTTGGTTGAACACAAACTGGTAGCCACTGTACTGTCCTGTCTCCCTTGTCCCCAAACAACAGACAGTTCCAGTGATGTGGAGAAGGATAACACTGATTACAGTGGTACCCACCAACATTTCCAACACATAAGACACTGTAAGGAAATTAAGTGGCATGTAGTAAGGATACTGGTAATACTAATAACAATGATGATAAGATTTGCCATCTTATGTAATTTTCACAATAACTCAGCTAGGTAGGTCTTATTAGTTCTTCATAGATGAGGAAAATAACTCAAAGAAATCAAGAAACTTGTATGAAGTCACATACTTATAAGTGATGGACCCAGGACAATTTCTGTCTAACTTCAAGAACCCTGCCATTTCTACTCTGCCATTCTGTCTTCACAGGAAGTATAAGGATGTGGGCGTTTGTGGAGTATTCAAGAGCTTCTGAGTGAGATTGTATAGATGTGTTCTGAAGATAATTTGTGGGTAGCTTTTTCCATTTGAACTGTGACATTTGCCTGTCTTGTGCTTATGTGCCAAGATGTTGGTTTTGATTGACCAGGGAAATTATGCACAATAATTAAGTCTTCAAAGACCTAAGATGTGTCAGAATGGTAATTATTAAACTGTTCATTGAGGCACTGAGATGGCATTTTCCTAAGGAAGTTAAGTTTTAAGTATTTGTGGAGCATTAGAAATCTATTTCATATGAGATTGAAGTAAGAAATTAATTCTGGACTGGTATTCCTTTTCCCTAATTTTCATTTCCCTCTTCACTCAGAGAGAGAATATGCTGGATCAGACATGTCACCAGAGATCATAGAAAAATAGACTCTCCTCCCCCCCAAAAAATTAATTAGTGTAAATATGAGAAGCAGAGTGTGCTAAATTCTCTCCAAAGACCTTCTATCTGCAACGTTGTATGCCTTTAAGTCTTCTCATTATTCCAGTATAGTAAAATGTTAAACCAGAGTAAATGCCAGCTGGCATGTCTAAATCATTACTAGTTCATTTCCTTGGAGTGGCCAGCCAAAAATTTACTCTTGTGCACAGTCTTAGCTTACTCTTACACGTCCTCTCCCAGCTCCTGGGCCAGCCAATATGGTACATATTCAGCATTATAAAAGCAGGTACTGGCATCAATACTCAAACGTGTCAAAAAAAATTCTATGGTTGTTGAAATGCTTTCAGGGTAGATGCCAGCTAAGCCATTGAGAGCAGATGCACTGTCTTCCTAGAGGCAGGCATGTCTTCTTATCTGAAGGGTTGGCTTCTGTTTGCTACTCTTTTGGTGTTTATTAAACCAAATGCTCTAAAAACAGCTGTAAGAAGCACATTCCTGACATGCTAGGCTTTCTTTAAGTTTGACCACAAGGCAGAGAAAACTTTTTGTCTAAAAGGAAGGCAACTTCAAACACTTAGCCAATTGTTTATACAGGTTACTTCCGTAACTTTGCCAACAGTCATAAGATATGAACCATAATATTTGAAGGACTATTCTACAAACTTTCAGTCAAATTGACTCAAACCAGTGAAAGGGAAATGGAAAGTAGCCACATATGTTTTGCATTTCTGTCCACAGCATCGTTTAACATTTTCAGGAACTGGGTGATCTGCTTTCCTTAGTGATCAGAAAGTAATTTTGGAATTCAAGGCTCAATAATTTCATTAATATCCTGCCTACTTAGTATTAATGAGGGATTTTCTTCCCCTGACAGCAGGAGAAGATGAAGACCATTACTGCAGGTCTTCAGGAGAAATTGTTCTGGTATCAAAAAACAACCTGAGGGTTTTGAAGGGTCAGGGGTGGGAGGTTGGGGGAACAGGTGGTGGGTAATGGGGAGGGCACGTTTTGCATGGAGCACTGGGTGTTGTGCAAAAAGAATGAATACTGTTACGCTGAAAAAATAAATAAAATGGAAAAAAAAACAAAAAAACAAAAACAAAAACAAAAACCAAACAACAACAACAACAAAAAACAAAACATGTTCAAAGCCACCTGGGAAATCCCAAATCACTTATATTTGAGTTTGAGTTTTCCTTTTTGGTTATCACATTATGTTCTACAGAATTTTCTGAGTTCTGAGTAGTATTCTTATTTAGGCTGTACTGTTCGTATTTGATTTCCAAGTGCTTTCAGCATAATTGCTGTGATAGTAGAGGAAATATACACAAAGAATTTATATAACATTTTTGAATTCTTAATAGGCCATTAAACTTAAATTTTTATGAATAAGAAGAAAAACTTTGATTTATCTTCAAACTTTGTAGCTAAAATTTTCAAGGTTAATTTACGTCTCACAGACAGTATGGGAATGTTGCCATTTTTCTGAGATCAAATAGAGGCCTAAAAGTTCTAGGGTTTCTTTCTGAAATGAAGTACAATAAATTCACAGTACTCCATTTTCATAGCTAGTTCAATATCTCCGTATTTGACCCAGCAAACATTTAAAAATCTGTTTTAGATGAATAAAATTCTAAAAAAAAAGTCACACTTTTTTTTTTAAAGAGGGAATATAACCAAATCCTCACGTTTCTTTCTCTGTAGAGTTTATGGAATATTTTTAAAAAGATCTATAGCTTATATGCTACACAGTTGCTCTAATTTTGATGTTCTAAACATTGATAATTCAGATGGGACTTGAGAAAAAATGGATTGGCGAGGAGGTGAAAAAATGAGTTTTTATTCATTATGCACTTATGTATCTGGCATTATATGAAGTATGACAAATACTGAAGCAGTATTAGATATTTCTGCCCTCAAGAAGGCTATATTAAATTAGGTTGTAGAGACAGGCCTATGTGCATGGAACAATTAGGGAACAAGGCAGAATATAATTAAATGCTGAGTTGAGGAGACAATATAATTTCTCCCTAATTTCAAATATTATTATTCCATTACTGTTGCATGGGGCTCACTATTTCTTTAGTTTAACATGTTATTATTTGGTTTTTGATGAAGGATTGACATGGATTAGAATATATAGTTTAGGTGACTTTTTCATCATCATCATCATCACCTTCAATTCAGGAACTATTCTGAACATTATATATAATGAGTTTATTATTTATTTATTTATTTATTTAAAATTTTATTTGTTTGCCCGCGAGAGAGAATGTGCGCACAAGCAGGGAAAACAGCAAAGGGAGAGGCAGACTCCTCACTAATCAGGGAGCCCTGTGCAGGGTTCCATCACAAGACTCTAGGATCAAGACCTGAGCTGAAGGCAGATGCTTAACTGACTGAGCCACGCAGGCATCCTTTGAATGAGTTTAAATGGGTATAGTAAATTCGCATAGAAATCTCCAAGCTTGACTAGATAACATGGATGATATATGCAGATAGCCAAAGATACAAAAAGAGACAACGATTAGCATCCTTTTTTTTTTTTTTAAGACTTTATTTATTTACTTGACACACACAGACAGATCACAAGTAGGCAGAGAGGCAGGCAGAGAGAGAGGGAAGCAGGCTCCCTGCTGAGCAGAGAGACCGATGCGGGACTCGATTCCAGGACCCTGAGATCATGACCTGAGCCAAAGGCAGAGGCTTAACCCACTGAGCCACCCAGGTGCCCAACTATTAGCATCCTTAAATAACACATTTCTCGATTGCTCCAGTGACAAGTGTGGACTTTTTCCACTGAGAATGGGGAGTAACTTTTTTTTTCAGGCCGAGGAGAAGGCTTCCCTGGAGATAATATTCTTCAGAAACCTATTAATGAAAGAGAAGTACCTCTATTCTTGTTGCAAAGATTTCCCTGCTTACCACAAACTGATGCATGGTAGATGTCCAGTATTTTTAAAACCAGATTATTCTAGAAATCTATTTTTTCAGAAATATACCTCTATTGCTTTTTATAAATTAAGCTCTTTTGCAACTAGATTATTATTTTATTATTATCTTAATTCAGTAGGTAATACTCAGTTTTAAGTATCTGTAATTCATGATTTTTCTGGTCATGATTCTGCATAGCAATGGGCCATGCCTATTGCAGAAATTCTGATGTTACAAATTACAATGCTATCAACTTCTCACTCCTGGTTGAGAATCAGTGCTTCAACAGGAAATTACACCTAACTACCTATTAGGTGTATGTGTTGACTTTCTCAGGTATGTTGGCGCAGATACTAATACCAGCCCAATATATGATAGGTGCTGTATATAGTTGTAATCTTTATAACAAACCCAATCGGTAAGTATAAAATGAAGCCCATTGGGGCACCTGGGTGGCTCAGTGGGTTAAAGCCTCTGCCTTCGGCTCAGGTCATAATCCCAGGGTCCTGGGATCGAGCCCCACATCAGGCTCTCTCCTCCGTGAGGAGCCTGCTTCCTCCTCTCTCTCTGCCTGCCTCTCTGCCTAGTTGTGATTTCTCTCCGTCAAATAAATAAAATATTTAAAAAAATGAAGCCCATTGAGTTTTCCTCACTTAATCTGAGTCACACTGAGCCAATAAATAGAAGAGTCAGGCTTTTAATAATACCTGTCTCTTACTCGAAAACCTATGCTAATTTCACTGAGCCACTAGGGTTTGAGTCTCCCAAAAGAGATGGCTTGAGATATTGTAAACTTTGTTACCCCTCTCCCACCAAGTCCCCAAGGTTTGTTGGTTTGTTTGCATAGTAGTAATGGCATTTTGTCTCTTTGCTCTTTTGCTTCTGAAGGAATAACCACAGTCCTCACCATGACCACACTGAGCATCAGTGCACGGCATTCTTTGCCCAAAGTGTCCTATGCTACCGCCATGGATTGGTTCATAGCTGTCTGCTTTGCTTTCGTATTTTCCGCCCTGATTGAGTTTGCTGCTGTCAATTATTTTACCAATGTTCAAATGGAAAAAGCCAAAAGGAAGTCATCAAAAGCCCTCCAGGAAATACCGGCTGCTCCAGTGCAGAAAGAAAAGCCTCCTGAAGCACCTCGGCAGGTATTTGACTTAATCTCCTTCAGTTTAAGCTTTCAGCTTTTTGGTCAGGTTTACATTGAATCCAGGGGAAAAACTGAGAATTTGAAAATCCCAGTAACAATTTGGAAGTCATTTAAAATCCAGGATAATGGAAGGGGGTAGTTGTAAACTTTAAAACTGTGATTAAATGGCTTAAAAATTAAACAGGTCTGGATGAGCTAGATTTATCTGGAGCTAGTTGTTTGAAAACTCCTGTCAGAATTAAAAGTTTTTGACTGGGGCAAAATCTGATGTCTGCTATTAAGAGGAACCTGTGGATATCTTTGAATGGGTTGATCGGTCATTTCAGTAGTTCATTGAACAAAGTAAAGCAGCCGTTCTTGATGTGATTCCACATTAGAACTATCCCATGGGGTCTGGTGGGGCCTGTGCCCTTGTATTAAACAAGAAAATAAAACCAATAAAGAAGAAGAACCATAATTGTAGCTGATGTGCACCAAAGATGAAGAATTATTGACCTAAAGGGACAGACTTAAAAGGTTGTAAACATCTAAGAGCTACTGTAATTTACATTAAGCACTTCAGTGATTCTGTGATTTAAAAAAAAAAAGTTTTAAAGTAATGTTTTCCTCAGGACTCCAGTTGTACAAAAACAGCTAGATCTTCATGAAGACACGTAAGCAAACAGGCAGCTCCTCTTCCTCTTCTCCTTCCATCACCCCCTCCCCCTTCAAGATCTGTTTCTTTCTTAATCTCTACTCAGCTTCCTCTTGAATCAGCAGACAAGTTTCTGCACTCACTTACTCACAGCCTTATTGTAGTTGCCACAAGTGATGGTCTAACACTCTTTTTCACAAATCAAAAGTATGTATAAATGATCAATTACATTGTCTGTAGATAATAACTCATTCCCTTTTCTGTTAAATCATTCATTAATTCCTTTATTATTATTTTTTAACTCATTCAACAAATCCACATCCAATGCCAGCCATGCGACAGACTTTATTTATGGTCTGGGAATCAACAGTGTACATACCCTCACTCCCCACCTCCCTCTTAGTCCCACCACCAAATATCCTGCCCTGTGGAGCTTTCATTTAAGTGTGTAGGATGGGGAACAGGAGACAGATGATTTAAGGAACGTAACTAATAAAACACATGGCTTTTTAGATGGTGACAGTGCTGTGGTAGGGCTGAAGCTCTAAGAGGAAGGACCCATGTGCTGTGGCGGTGTGAGAGGGCTGGGATTCCATTCAGAATGCGGGTGGTCAAGGAAGTCCTCCCTGGGAAGATGGCGGCAGAACAAATTAGGTTAGGTGCTCACCCCCGTGAGGATTAATGGGTCAGGGTTCAGCAGTCTATAGCTCCTACAGAACTCTGGGCACTGGTTCTCTAAGAAGGGCATGTGGGCAGGTTGAGAAATGATTGCCCTTCCGATTAAGTCAGTTTTGATAGTTTACCTTTTTTTCTAGAAAATTTCACAAGATTTTCAAAATCGTTAGGAAGGATTTTGTACACTCTTCAGTGAAAAAAAAAAGGTTATCTGCAGTTTTATTCCTTTCCCATTCCTTATGGATAAATTTATGCCTTCTCTGCCTCTGATTGTTGTTTTAATTGCTTTGCTCTGTTGTGTTGAAGACTTAGTAGAAACATTCTACTTACTATTCCTTTCCAAAAAAAAAAAAAAAAAGGGAAAGAAAAATAAATAAATAAATGTCGGGTATTTATTTATTTATTTTACTGCTTCTGTTTTCTAATTATTGATTTGTGATTTATTTTATTTCTATATTTCTGCAGGTTAGTTATGTTACTCTTTTTCTAGTTTCTTGATTTTAGTTCCTCGAATTTGTTTTCACTGTTTCTTATTTAATAATAAAGATTCTTTTATTGCAGTGAGCTGTAGTACATACAGCTTTGGCCATAAGTCATAAGTTTTGATATATATTATAATTATTTGATAAATGTTCTACAATTACATGGCTGTTTTTCTCTATAAGCTAAGAATTATTTGGAAGATAATATTAAAATTTCCAAAGTGGATTTGTTAATTTAACTCTACTGTTTCTTTCTAGCTGTATCCCATTATATTCAGAAATGTTACCCGCACAAATATAAATGTTATTCATACTTTCCTTGTGTTCTGAATTATGTTAAAAGCTTGTAAATGTTTGATGGCAATTTGAAAGAAGTTGATTTGTAGCTGTTAAATCAATTTTACTTAAAACATTATTATTTCATCCATCTAATAAATCACCTCTTGTCTTCTTGATCTTTCAAACACCGAGAAAGATACAAACAGTTCTCCCACTGATAGACTTGTGTTTTTTTTTAACATTTTGACTTTTTTGTTTTCTACACTTTGATGCTCTGATATGCAACATGTAAAGATTCATAACTGTTGTATTTTCATATCGGTCCATATATTTAATCATATAACCTTTTTTTGTCTAATACCTTTTCCTTTAAATTCTATTTGGTCTGATTTTAATATTTTTCATATTCTTTCTTAATAATAACTTTTGTAGTATATTTTTACTACTAAATTCCTTATTCTTTATTTTCTCATGGACTTTAGAAGCTATATATCATATCTCTATATCACTGGTGATTAACTTTTAAGTTTTAAGGTAACATATCTCTACTAATGATTGTCTAAAAATGTTGAAAGTATAAAACATACCGACTCTCCAATGTAGCTATTAATTTCTCCGAACCCCAGGATTGCTTAAGTCCAGAGATTCTGGATTTGGAGACTCTTTTTTAAGAGTCTCATGCTCTACTGACTGAGCTAGTCAGGTGGTGAGACTTTTTTTTTTTTTAAGATTTTATTTAGCTATTTGAGAGAGAGAAAGAGCAAGAGAGAAAGGAGGGTCAGAGGGAGAAGCAGACTCCCTGCTGAGCAGGGAGCCTGATATGGGACTTGATTCTGGGTCTCTGGGATCATAACCCGAGCCAAAGGCTGTTGTTTAACTAATGGAGTCACCCAGACGTCCCATGGAGACGTATTTTATATACATATTTTTTTCTATTTATAATGAGTCAGTATAGTTCTCTTTCATTTTCTTCCAAGTGAACTTGCATTAGTGCTGTAACGGACTACTTTAAATACTTAAAAGTACCACTTAAGCAGAATAAACCTAATGTCCAAAGGTGGGGAGAGGATCGATAATCTTCTATTCACTCCTTTAAACATATCTCTTGGCTGGAGCCATTGCTATTGCCAGTAAATCTCAGTTGAACCAATGCAATGGGCTATGTCACCTCTGATTCAGTAACTAACTCCTCTTGGCAGAATGGGCCACCGCCTGTGTGCAAATGATATAACCAATGTCAAGAAGATTAAATTGGCCTGTGAGAGCATAGATTCATAGTATTTAAGGGTGGGAAGGAAATCTAGTCAAAGTATAAGTCATAGGCTTCGTGTCCTCTACAGTGTTTGACTATGTCTGTATAATAACTCAGATCTCCACAGCAGTTTACTTGAAGAATATCTGTGTTCTAAAGACAGTGATTAATAGGTGAGCTCACCCATCCTCCGAACTTCAGATTCCTGCCAGAGCATAGCTGGCTTTGGAGTGTCTTTGGAGTGTCAGTTATCATTGAATGACTTCAGTATCAAGTTCGACTTTGAAGGTTGAGAACACATTAAAATTGAGAGAGGGAGGGAGGAAGTGGGGAGAGGGACACAGAGAGAGAGAGAAAGAGAGAGAGAAGGAAATTTAGAAGGAGAGCAAAATTTTAGGGGTGCCTGGGTGGCTCAATTGTTAAGTATCTGCCTTCAGTTCATGTCCTGATTCCAGGGTCTTGGGATCAAGCCAGCAGCAGGCTCCCTGCTGAGCGGGAAGCCTGCTTCTCCCTCTTCCACTCCCTCTGCTTATATTACCTCTCTAACTGTCCTCTCTCTCTGTCAAATAAATAAATACAATCTTTTTTTAAAAAAGGCCAAATTTTAAAACATATTATTGGAAGGAAATATTCTAAGAATATATAAGGTTTGAGTTTCAGTAGAAATTCTAACCAGACAGCTGAAATTTGCTTATTCAAATATGTATTCTAACTTGTATGGCTGTTGACTTATTTGAGTGATGCTGCCTTTGTTTAAAATGTGCTTAAACTCCTTATTTGGAATTTCCCTGAGAGTCTACATGACATTTGGTAATTTAATAGTCCTTTGGGTAATGTCACTAGTGGTTTGATTCATTGTCACCATATGTGACCTATGGACTGTTAATGGCCTGGCAGAGGTTTATGGTGACCATTTCTATTCTTTGGGAATTGGAATGCATATGGTTCATGGAATATTCATGAAGTAAGAAGAAAAGGCGGATTGGCAGAATCCAAGGGCAGCTGTGGGCAGCCTGACTATGTCTTTGGGCATCTCAAGAGGCAGAGCAACTGTTTTGCTTCTCTGTTCAGCATTACCTTAATTCTGCCTTTGAGTCTGTCCTTCCAATATTTGAGTTGTGTTTCATTGTTTGGGCTGTATCTTTCCATATCCTTACTACTTTTGAGAGTATCTGTTCTCTCACTGATGCAGGTAATTTGGATTAATAGGACAGTTTAGAAAATAAATAACTAAAAAAAGGGAAGATTTCTTAAAATCTTATTTTAAAAAATCATTTGAAAGTATATCTTATAGTCCTTGTTCAGTTAGAAAGTATGCATTTATGAGTGTATGTTGTATCTTGTGAAAAAAATCCAATGATACAATGACTAAAATTAATTGTTCTCTTAAACTGTATCAGGTACTATGTGATATGCCTTACATGCATTACTTAATTTCAAGGTCATGATAACTATCTTACAGATGAAGAAGCTGAGGCTTACAGTTGTTAAGTGATGTACTCAAGAAATGGTAAACCCCGTGTTCAAATTAATTCAGCTCTAGCTGAATGCACAACTTGTTCTCTTTTATTAAAACTCTGTTTTATAGTATTTAATTTTTGATATACCTATAAAGAATAGACAGTAGAATATATATTAAATACATGCATAAAATGATCATCCCGACAGTCTTGTTCATATTTCTATAAATAAATAACAATAGTGAAACATTCTGAATACTCTTTACATGTCAGTAACAAGAACTTTTACAGACATGCAAGACTTAATGACATTAGACATGTTGAGTGTTGGAAATGGAGGATGAGTTGGGGGTGGCATCATTCACACAGAGAAGAGCAGTGAACTACCTTTAATGAAGAAGCTAATTAGTTCAAGCTTAGATAATGGCAATTTCCATAGCATGACATTTTCTCCCTTCCCACAGTAAGAATGATTTTCTTTTTTCTAATGGCAAGTGCATACTTCTCCACAGCATAGCTTTCCTTCTACCCAATTTCTTTCCAATCTACCCAATTTCTTTGTTTCCTTTTCACTGTAACTATTCTTCATGAACTTCTAAATTTTAAAGTGTTTGTAGATTCTTACAATGATATTTGTAAAAATAAAGAGCTACTTGCTCTACTTAGAGTCTTGAGGCAAAGATGATATAAAAATATATAAATAATTCAAGGTGGCTCCTGGATTCAATAATTTAAGCTCACACATGAGAATCTCATTTTTTACTATCCATTCTTCAAAGTCAAACTCACGCCTTATTTCCCATAAGTGTCTTGTTCTGACTGAGTTTAAGGATCTCCAGGACATGGTCTTAGGGACCCACATCTACAAAGTGGGGGTGATAAAAGAAAGGATTAAAGAACATCATACATGTCAAGTACATAGTACAAGTATAATGCCCAGGAAATAATTGTGTGATTATCATTATCCTTTATTTCTTGAAGCATCTTCAAAATTTAACATACATTTAACATGTCTATCACAAAATTTATCATTTGTACTACTGAAGTATTTTGCATAAGTAAATTGTTTCATATATGACTGCTATATCCACCTTAGTTTAGGTGGCGAGCTTCTTAATATCATTGATAATGGTTTCATTCTCTTTCCTCACACAGCACATTGCATGATGTTTAATAGTTACAGTTTATTGATGGAGTATGAGTCAACTCTAGGAAGCATGACAATGGAAATGTGGTGCTTCTGAAATTATATAAATATCAACTATGTCCAAATGTGTTTGTACTTCATGTAAAATTCTTTCTTACCAAAGTAAATGTGAACATCAAACAGATATTAAGTACTGAGGTAGAGCTGGGCTACTGGGAGCATCTAGAACAAGAGACATTCAGTCTTAGCATTCTGAGACACACTTGTCACCACGTGGACTTAGCTTGTGGGCAGCAATAGAGCACAGAAAGGGATACTTTGAAAAAATAAAACAAAACAAAAATCTCAGTACATCACAAGTGCGATTGTGCATTAAGAGGAAAGCATCATTTGTTGTCCATTGGTCCTTTTATTCTAAACATCACTTACACAGATGTCAATGACTATTCGCAATATCAGTGTTAAATCCGATGATTTCCGGGCAGTTGGTAATATACAAGCTTCATTCCATTGCAACAGGGTGTACAAACTAGGTCAGTTTCAGATTTTCATTTTAATTATTCTCCAAACTCCTCTTAGAAATGCTGTTCTTTAAATAGTTTAAGCTAACATGCAGGAAACTTTCAATTTTCCATTTGTCCATATTTCTTTCATTTCTTAATTTAGTTTCAAAATCTCTTTCCTAGGCAGTTTGAAAAAAGACCTGGAGCAGTGCTGTCAGTTCACTTGACATTTACGTGTGTTTGTTACAGTAGTTTAATAACATTCTTTAAATCTTGTATAAATTGTACCTCCCAAGCCCATACCTTGTTCAGTACAGAATGTTCTGTAGTTAGTAATGCTCTTTAGGCAATGAGTAATTGCTTAATCACACAATTATTAAACAGTACGATTTATGTCAAGAATAACAGAATTATGTGTCATTTTCAGTCATATTTTTTATCTTTTAGTTTTGTTTCGTGTCTTGTGTGGATTCATGAGGAATTGTCATGCTGCTAATCCTTGAGAGCAAATCTAGTCATTTAACAAGTGTTTACCAAGCTACTGCTGTGCACCCGTCACCACGCAGGGCACTGATTGAAAGATGAAGTTTAGGAGCATGGTTTAGTGAAGGATTGAGGCTAGTAGTCTTGTGAGTTAGTAGTATATTTAGTGTATAGAAGTGTGGCTTGTGCCCCGGTCTTAGATTAACACAAACATACTTTTACTAGTGGGAAATTATTCTCAAATCTTCATGGCTACCTCAGACCTACCTGCTGAAATACCAACCTCTATATTCAATTACATATTGAGAATCTATTATATTTATTAACATACTTATGAAATAACTATTGTCAGTGTTCTGGGAATACTGTGCTCACTCCTTTCATAGATATTAGGATAGTAGGAGGACCAACATTCAATGATTCCTTTCAAATAATTAAGTAATGATTAATGTGCAAAATGCTGTGGAGAAGCAGAGAGGGTAATGATAAGTTAATGACAGAGAATTAGGCTTACGCTGAGACTTCAGGTTATTTTTTTGAAATGCATAAAGTGACAAGTTAGGGGACATCACTCAAAGTGACAAAAGGAGGAGAAGCAATAACTTTTATAGCTTATCAAAACCATATTGTGCATATTTGGGTAATTATTGGTAATAATATTGCATGGGAAGGAAAATGCCAACATTAGCATCATAATGAAATATGTAGTCTATTTCTTCCTCTAGAATGGGAAATGCTGCAATTTTGATGCTGCATTAGGAAGGCTAGATATATTAGCCAGTGCTTAAAGGATGAGTAAGGCATCTTATAAACCTTGGTTTATAAGGGTAGGGTGTATGTGTGTGTGTGGTATAGGTATAGATTAATAGTAAATCCATTCTTTTATTTTCATGTGTTCTGTGTTTATAAATATCATGGCAAAGGGAGAAGCTGTGAAATGTATTTATGTGGTACATGGAATTTGGGTACGTAGCATGCCATTACCATCATTATGTCTACTATGTACCATATAGTTGTGTGTGTGTATATACATGTATATGTATATGCATATATATATAAATTTACCATATACATGCATGTATATGTATATAATATACAGTGCTAGTTGCTTTATATGCAATCTAATTTTTACAATGAGTCTCAGGTTGTGTTGTTACACACATAATTTTATGGTTGAGGAAAATAAGACTTGGTGAAGTGTTTTCGAGACTTTCAGATATATGGTGCTGCCATTCGCTAGAGAAACACATCAAGGGATTGTGTTTCTACTCTCAGTTCTCCAGTGTCGCTTTACTCACGCAACCCAATATTTGGGTTTGCACTCCTCTGTTAGGTGATGAAGTTAGGCAAGATTATATCTAAATTTCCTTCTAATTTTTAAAAAGATTTTATTTATTTATTTGAGAAAGAGAGAGAGAATTGAGCAAGGGAAGGGGCAGAGGGAGAAGCAGATTTGCACTGAGCAAGGACCCCCTGTGCAGGACTCGATGCCAGGACACTTGGATCATGACCTGAGCCGAAGGCAGACGCTTAACTGACTGAGCCACCCAGGCACCCCTAAACTTCCTTCTAATTAAAAAATCTGCATTACTACAAACTCATTTACTCTCTATAAATAATGCCAGATTGCTTTATATTCTTTAACATGTGCTTACTTTAGTAAAACGGATTGGAAGGATGGTGGTTCTTTTTGGGTTTACAGAGTCAGCTCAAAACAAATATTCAGGTTATTTTATACTCACCTACATAGTAACGATCGTACAGTTCCAATAACACTAAGAACATCAGCTGATACTATGCTACCAAATACCACAGAGTATTTTAAGCATTTCACATATATTAATACATGTAAGTGCTACAGCAGTCCTGTCCTATCTTCAGCCTAGCTGACAGATGAGGAAATTGAAGTGCAGAGAGACCCAGATGACTTGTCCAGGATCATGTGGCTGCTAAGTAACGGAGCCAAGATTTAAACCCAGGTAACTGGGATCCAAAAGTTTAGGCTTATAACTGCTAGGAATCGCTGCCCCACAGTTATAACCTGCTTCCAGCACTACTGACCCTCTGCTGTGCCTTACCACCACATACTCATTCCCCATCCCAATTTCAGGTTTCCTGAAGGCTGTATCAGTGTTCACATTGTTGAAAGTGTAAGCCCTATTTTGGAACTCTGTCCTGTTTATAAATAAGCCCTGTCCATTAGCTAGTAGTTTAGTTTACACAGAAGCCAAAATCACAGAAAATTAGTCACACTTTCCAAATCTCCAGGTTTGCATAAAACACATGGGCATTTTGTCAAGGCTAAAAATTATAAATTGATTTAACACAGTCATTTCAACAGACTATACAGCAGTCCCTAGTTTTTGGCATTTTGGGTATTTTAAACATTTTAAAAAATCATTCAAGAGTATTACTATTTTTTTTTATTTGAAATAACCTGTCCTCCATGTGTTGATGTGTTTAAATTTTTTTTTAAATTTTATTTATTTATTTGACAGAGAGAGATCACAAGTAGGCACAGAGGCAGGCAGAGAGAGAGAGAGGGAAGCAGGCTCGCCGCTGAGCAGAGAGCCCGATGCGGGACTCGATCCCAGGACCCTGAGATCATGACCCGAGCCGAAGGCAGCGGCTTAACCCACTGAGCCACCCAGGTGCCCCTGTTGATGTGTTTAATTAACAATATTTACTTAGAACATGTGTTTAGAAGAATTGTTCTAAAGATTGTAGGGAAATTTTTAACGATGTTCAAGAGATAGTTTTTGCCCTAAATGAATTTGTACTGTCAGGTGGCAGAGTATAGGTATATAAGTCATCAAGAGGAGCAAATATTCTGTAGGGACCAAGGAAAGTTGTGAAAAAACATCCTGAACTTTGAGAGGGGGTAGGAGAACTCAGCCTGGAAGTGAGGTGTATTTTACCGATGGGCAGCAGATGTAGGAGAATGGCAAGGAAGTGAGCTAGCTCATTACCATAAATATCATTAGTTTGGTTTGTGATATTCATGAATCAGTCTGAGGATCATTCTAGCATTGCTATATGAATAGTAAACTATTACTATATTAATGGAATTTTTATTACATCTCCATTTACTCCATTATTTCTCCAGCACTTCTGGCCCAAATTTGCTAAGAACCTAGCAAGTGCTCAAGAACTAATTATTATTGATTTCATTCCTCATACCACTGAGATATAGACTCAGTTGCTAGGGATACGAATATAGGAAGGAACCACATAGTTCCAACAGTGAAATTTTATTGAAAGTTTTTTTAAAATGGTGTTTCCAATTTTTATTAATTTCATGATCTTTTTCCATCTGTGTTAGTAATATGAGTGAACCAGCCCTTCTTTTAAGAGTGAAAAAAAAATCAGCTTCAAAAATTACAGCTGCTTGAGGGGCGCCTGGGTGGCTCAGTGGGTTAAAGCCTCTGCCTTCAGCTTAGGTCATGATCTCAGGGTCCTGGGATCAAGCCCCGCATAGGGCTCTCTGCTCTGTAGGGAGCCTGCTTCTTCCTCTCTCTCTCTGCCTGCCTCTCTGCCTACTTGTGATCTCTCTCTCTGTCAAATAAATAAATAAAATCTTTTAAAAAAATTACAGCTGCTTGAAACAAATTCCCTCAATGTTTAGCTACATTTTCCAGCAAATTCTCTTCCCTAAGCTACTATGTAAGATTATTCATTCCTTCTGGTTTATTTGGCTAAGCTGCCAATTTCCCTTTTGCTATTTTGAGGGACTAATTTCTCACAACATAATATACATAGCTAAATCTCTAGCTTTTCACTCAGCCTCAGATGTTTTAGAAGTTTCAAGAATTATCAGTTTGCGTATTACTTATTTCATTTCACTTAAATGAATTAGATGATATTATGCATAAAAATACCTCTGGTAGAAGATTATTATGTGTTTTGGTCAATTTAAGGAGAGGGGACTTTCCACTCAGATTGTATGGCATGATACGGTTTTCTGTGTTCTAGAATTTCACAAGACTCTTACGCTGTCTAGTTTTGTTGCCTGGATAACACATCTTATTCTCTCACAAAGCCTCTTTTATAGCGATCCTGAGTTTTCATATTCCTCTTATTTACTCTGCAAGGTGCTATTTTTTTTCTCCTCAGTTTTTCTCTCTCTTGTACTTTGACTTCAACTTTTATAACTCCAACATGGTCATAGAGATGACTACTAGCATGAAGACTTACTTATTCTAAGTCTCATGACTCCCAACCAGCTAGTCCACTGAATTTGGCTTCTTTCTCAAGCACTCTCTCTCTTTTGGGGGAAATCTGGCTAAAACAAACTTTTAAAAAATGACTTTTACTTGCTTTTTGTTTGACTAATGGAAAACAGTTGTGGGCTCAGTAGTCAGAGAAAAGGCTATCTTTCAGAGATTCAAAGAAAGGAATGGGGGTTTGAGGATGAGGGTGTGGTTTTGTTTTTCTGTGAGCACTTCCTATCTTTACCTCCTGAAAAGGCTTATTTAAGCCAAATCAGTTTAATGGGGACAGTCAGGGGTCCCCTGAAAATGAAAAATTGTACTGTTAAAATGAAAGGAGATTATGAAGGAAGAAGGATCCCCATCACTTAGTGCATCTGTACTTTCTCTTCAGCTACATCTTTGGCACTTGAGGGCTGACATTTTCAAAGAGAATTTGGCAAAAGAGGGTATGGACTCTGTATCCAAGGAGTGGAAAGCCAACTCTTCACATACAAAATGGGCATACTGTTGTTTCAGCTTAACTAACTATGAACACTTGTGAACATCTGGATAGACTTATTTTATTTTATTATTATTTATTTATTTATTTGACACAGAGAGAGAAAGATCACAAGTAGGCAGAGAGACAGGCAGAGAGAGAGGGGGAAGCAGACTCCCTGCTGAGCAGAGAGTCCAATGTGGGTCTCGATCCCAGAACCTTGGGATCATGACCTGAGATGAAGGCAGAGGCTTTTTAACCCACTTAGCCACCCAGGTGCCCCTAGATTTTTTTTTAAGTCTCTAAGAATATGAACTTCAGGACAAATATTTAGCACAGAACATGGTACCTAGGAAATGCCTGTTCAATATTTGTTGACTGTGTCAGTGGATCAAAGAATGAATGAATGCAGTGTGATCTCCATAAAATATTAATAATTATAGTGACAGGAAAGAGAAGTCCTAGATGACAACAAAAATGGAGAAAACTCCCATATGTCCATTCCAGTGTTGCTTTTTTACTTTTGAAGACCCACACTGAGTTTGGGGATTTCTGGAGGAAATCTGCATGATTTTTTTCTTGAGCTGAAACCACCTGGTTTCTTTGGAAATATCTCATATGAAGCAGCCATGATCCTTGCCCTTTAATTGGTTGTTCCTATGACTTGGTCTTGTTTGGGTTACTCTGGCTCCTGATGTAGACAGACTACTAGATGGGAGTGACAGTGATGTTCAACTATGTGTGCTGTTCAGGCTATGCCTGGAGCACAAGTAAATGTTGTTTGATTGTATGTGAAAAAAAGATATAATTGATACCCTTTGGAGAACTGGTTTGAATGGAGAAGAATTGAGAAGAGCATCCTGCCTGGAAAGTGAGGAAAGGAGGCCTCGTGGAGCTTAAAAGTTGCTTCCATAGAAAGCAAGCAAGAGCTGGACAACCATATAGTAATTTCTATAACCATATAGAATATAGTTATATTCTTAGAGCAGATGCACCACTAAAAAAAGGTGGACTGCAGTGATGAATGAAGAACATGACTGAGCACTTGACCTTCACTGCCCCCCTCCCTTCCATGGCCAAATGAACCTGTGATTTGTCTTGACAAAGCCAGTTGTGTGTGTGTGTGTGTGTGTGTGTGTGTGTGTGTGTGTGTGTGCATATTTATTTATTTACTTATTTATTTATTTTTAAATTTTTTATTTTTTTAATTACTTTTCAATGTACTAGAATTCATTGTTTATGCACCACACCCAGTGCTCCATGCAATATGTTCCCTCCTTAATACCCACCACCGGGCTGGCCCAATTTATCACCTCCTCCCCTTCAAAACCCTCAGAGTGTTTTTCAGAGTCCATAGTCTCTCATGGTTCATCTCCCCCTCCAATTTCCCTCAACTCCCTTTTTCTCTCCATCTCCCCACGTCCTCTGTGTTATTTCTTATGCTCCACAAATAAGTGAAACCACATGATAATTGACTCTCTCTGCTTAACTTATTTCACTCAGCATAATCTCTTCCAGTCCCGTCCGTGTTGCTACAAAAGTTGGGTATTCATCCTTTCTAATGGAGGCATAATACTCCATAGTGTATATGGACCACATCTTCCTTATCCATTAGTCTGTTGAAGGGCATCTTGGTTCTTTCCACAGTTTGGACTGTGGCCATTGCTGCTATGAATATTGGAGTACAGATGGCCCTTCCAAAAGCCAGTTTTTATTATTTTGAACCATATGAAAGTACCATTTATACTGGTCAAAAATGGTTTTAAAAAGTCAAAAATGGTGTTTTGAAATGAAGATGAGGCCTAGATATGCCTTGCAATTTCCTTTATCATCTGTTTCTTTTTGACAGCAAAGCAGGTAATTAAAAATAAATTGTCCTAGTGATTATACTGGTTAACATTTTAAAAATTTATTGGGTTGTTTTCAAGACAAAAATTAAGGTTGGAGCTGAGAATGTCAAAACCTTGGGCCTATACTCAGTGTGCCTGGGGCTGATGGGAACATATCCTCTATGAGCATCTTAATACTCTCAAAGGATTGTTTTGTTAGTTTATTTATTTTATTTTGACTTGAAGCACTTGAGGCTTGTACAGACCTAGAGCATCAACAGGCACTCTCCCTTGCGGTTAGCTCCACTATTGCTGCCTCTGCAAGCAAGAAACCCACTTTGCTAAAGGCTTAGCTGATCCTGAAAAGTGTTAACATGCTTTCTGCTTAATGTTTGCCGATGGGCTGATCTAAAAATGGCAATGAGGAGGTTACCTATTATCTACAGAACAAGAATACATTTTGGGACTGAAATAGATTATGGTCAATGGGGACTTGATCTGCTGACAGAAAGTTATATTAGTAGCCCTGAGTGATTCATAAAAATAGAATTAGATTTTATGTGGTGAATCCTGTTTGGTTTTGGTTAATTAAAAATATGAATCTCTTTTTTTAGTACTTCCAATGTTTAAGTCCTTTTTCTCTGAGACTTATTTTCCCATGGTGTTTTTTTTAATGAAATACACTCATCTTTCAAAATTATGGAAATCATTCATTTTTGCACATTTGCAATGGATAATATCCTTTGCACCATCGCCAAATATATTTTATCAAATTCATTACTAAAAATACTTTAAAGAAGTGTTTTGAAGCGCCACTGAGATAGAATATAGGAAGACTTAAAATCTATATTGAATGAAACAAACATTTTTTTTCCCTCTGTGATCTTCAAAATCCTAGCAAATTGGAAACTTTTATTGTTTGTTTGTTTGTTTGTTTTAATGTATAACAGGTAGGTTGACTTTGTCCTTGGTTGCCTGTTTCCCTTGTGGTCTACCTAATTTAAGATTTGTTTGGGACAAAAATATCCTGCCTTGACCAGTAGACTAGATAGTCACCCTAACAATGGAGCAAATGTGAAAAGCAGTTTTCCAGCAATGAAAATTTGCTGAAGGGTTTAAGTGAAGTATGTCAAATTATAATCTAGATATATATATGATTTTAGTAGACATCTTGTAATAGGGTTACAGGTCAAAATTACAATCAATAGGGGATTTCAGAATTCCATGAAACAATTCAAAGTAATTATTGGTTACTATCCAGTCCTTCTTCAGCCAGTAAGTGCAACTAACTTCTCACAGTACTAGTATTCATAGCATTATGAAGCTTCTACGTTCCAAGACACATAAAATTGAAGTAAAAATGATCACAAGTCCATATTGTAGGACAGTGTTGTTATAAAGTACAGGTGAATTTTTCTTTGATGTAAGACAGATCAATACTGTTGCTTTATTCTTAGGAATTTTGTTACTAGATGGTCTTCCTCATGGAGGAAAAACAAACCAAAACCAAGATACAGGGAGAGGTAAAATTTGGAGCTGAAACACGTGGGGTGAAATCAGAAGACTGAAAATAAGAAAAGAAATACTGGATAAGATGTTCTTTCTTCCATGCCCTTGCTGTCTGCCTTGTGTGTTACTTAAGCAGTTCAATTTTTTTTTTCTTTCTGTCAAGCCCTAATAGAGGACATCCTTAGATTTCATCTTATGTGTTGGTCTGAATGAGAGTATATGTCAGACTTATATTAGGAAGAAAGAAAGAACTCTGTTGTTGCTTGGGATTTTTTTTTCAATTTAATATAATTTAATTTAATTTTTTTTCAGTGCTCCAAAATTCATTGTTTATGCACCATACCCAGTGCTCCATGCAATTCGTGCCCTCCTTAATACCCACCACCAGGCTCACCCAACCTCCCCCCCCCCAAAACCCTCAGTTTGTTTCTCGGAGTCCACAGTCTCATGGTTTATCTCCCCCTATGATTTCCCCCAACTCACTACTCTGCTTGGTAGACCTGGTTTCACACTGTGTAGTATAGCCCGATTCATGATAGAGCTGATCATTTCAGAAAGAGCTGCATTAAATATTTACATTATATATGTTCCAGACCAATTTCCTAGCACAGTAGAGTAAGCACAATCATACACTCTCAGCAGTGTAAGCAATGAAACAGAATTTGTTGCTTTTTCACTAACTCACCATAATGTTCTTCCCCAGTTTGAATGTGCTCCACAATCTGATCATGATGTTTACTCCATGGTGTTCTTTCTTCATGTCATTAATATCATATTTCCTCTTTATTTATGATGATAGCTTGCTAGATTTCCAGAGGATAAATAAATGTGATTATTTTAATGGTTAAAATACAAATTGGATGGTCAATGGAGGGTTTATGGCTGTTTTGGATCACCAGGAGTATGTTATGGTGTAGGCCTCAGTAGGTTCATTATTCAAACAATTTTAAAGAGGACTAAGAAGATAAAGACATGCCAGAAGCCTTCTGATAAATTCATGGTAGGTGATAGATTAAGGTGACAAGGACATAGCTCCATGTAGACTATGTCATCCTTTGTAACAGCCGTTCATATGGTGTTACTATTTCCACATATGCCTGCCACGTGTTGAGCAGGTAAAACCCATAATTCATTTAAGAAATTCCCATTTATCTAAGTACAAAAAGATAACTAGATCAAAAAATTAGATAAAGTACAAAAAGCTAAATTAGATAAAAGCACTTTTTGGTATTTCTATATAGTGTTAACTTATGTATGAATATGCCGCAATGTAATTTTAGTGTAGAGTTAGTTTTTATGATAACCAAATGCTTTGAAAATTGACAACGGATGAGTAAAAAGGGATTCTGCTAAGCACACAAAAAAATTAATCAGAAACTCATTCCAAAGTTTAATTTCAATGTTCAGTTTTTTTCACAATTCATCAAGCTGACATTAAAAGTTGCTCCACTCCTTTTAAAACTGAGCATTTTAACTGTTCCCTCCCCAATTACTCCACCAGCTAGATAAAGAAAGCCTTTAAAGCCCGGATCTCAGGCTTGAGGCATTTGAGTACTGCAAAAAATATATTATAATAGAAAACATTTTTCGAGGTGGTTGTGATAAGACCTCCTCCCCCACTGGTCGTCTGCCATGCATTTCTTACAGTGTGAGGTGGAGTCTGTGTTCCCTCACACTTGAATCTGGTTGGAGCAGGGGGCCTGTGAGCCCAGTAGAAGTGTTGCTATGTGACATTGAGCCTGGCTTTCCTGAGACCCCTTATTGGGACCCAACCCTCATGTGGCAAGGAACCAGGTCACATGGAGAGACCACAGGGAAGATATTTCAGCTGACAGCCCCATTATCAACTCCCAGAAATGTGAATGAGGATGCCTTCAAGGTGGCTCCAGTCCCAGTCACTCTGACTAAAACCACGTTAAAGACACTGAGCGAGAGTTGCCAAGCTGAGTCCAATCAACTTCCAAAGCCACGAAAGGGACTGTTTGGGATGATTTATTATGCACTAGATAACTGGAAAGCATATACCTTTTTAAAAATCAGATATACTCACGTTCAAATACTGAGTCAACCTTTTGGCGAGTGAGAGGATGTCAGCCAAGATATTTAATTTCTCTCATTCTGTTTATCTTATAGAGGTTTAATCTGGAATACTGTAGGTGCTCAGTAAATATGTTTTCCTGCTTTCTTCCCACTGTTCTGCCTTCCCTGTCTCCTTTCCTTTCTTTCCTTCTTTCCATCCATCTTTCCCTCCCTTGCTGTAACTTTTCCTTCTTTTCCTTCCCATGTAAATTCAACTGAGTGCAGCTGCTTTTGTGGTAGACCATTTCAGACTGGAATATGTTAGCACCAGGTGTGGATTTAATTGAACCTTTACTTAGAATGCAAGCAGACAGAATTCAGGATGCTTTTTTTCCCCCAGCAAAAACTGCTGAATCACTGCTTCCAAAATCGGCATAGAATATGCTCAGACCTTTCACAGACAGCATGTGTGATGTTATCAAGTGTCTTGGGGGAATGGGGTAAACACATTTTTAAAAAAGGAATGTTTGCATCAGTTCACAGTGAACGTTATCTGAATTCGTTCAGGCAAAGAATATCTTTAAAAGCTAGATAAAGGAAATGAAGGCGTGAGCAACATGTTATTTGTAGGAATGACATACATTATCTCCTTGGCAACTGCAGGGTGGCATGCAATTTGGCAATCTATGTTGTGTCATCTCGGATGCCTGGAAGTCACTGTTTCCTATGGAAACAAAGGAAAGAACAACATGAGAAAAAAGTTCTGATTTTAGGACGCTGGAAAATTATTTTAAAACCAAGGAACCAGCAGGTTTCCATGGCATAACAAAAACTCAAAATGGCATTAAATTTTCATTTTTTTGGTCTTTTTTAAAAATTTAATTTAATTTAATCTTTTTGTGTGTGTTCCAAAATTCATTGTTTATGCACCACACCCAGTGTTCCATGCAATATGTGCCCTCCTTAATACCCACAGCCAGGCTCACCCAAGCCCCTACTCCCCTCCCCTCCAAAACCCTCAGTTTGTTTCTCAGAATCCATAGTCTCTCATGGTTTTTCTCCCCCTCCGATTTCCCCCAACTCACTTCTCCTCTCCATCTCCCAATGTCCTCCATGTTGTTCCTTATGCACCACAAGTAAGTGAAACCATATGATAATTGATTTTCTCTGCTTGACTTATTTCACTCAGCATAATCTCCTCCAGTTCCATCCATGTTGATACAAAAGTTCGGTATTCATCCTTTCTGATGGAGGCATAATACTCCATTGTATATATGGACCATATCTTCTTTACCCATTCATCCATTGAAGGGCATCTTGGCTCTTTCCATAGTTTGGTGACTGTGGCCATTGCTGCCATGAACATTGAGATACAGGTGGCCCTTCTTTCCACTACATCTATATCTTTGGGGTAAATACCCTGTAGCGCAATTGCAGGATCATAGGGAAGCTCTATTTTTAATTTTTTTTTTAAGGAATCTCCACACTGTTTTCCAAACAGTGGTTGCACCAACTTGCATTCCCAACAACAGTGTAAGAGGGTTCCCCTTTCTCCATATCCTCTCCAACACTTGTTATTTACTGTCGTGTCGATTTCAGCCATTCTAACTGGTATAAGGTGGCATCTCAATGTGATTTTGATTCGAGTCTCCCTGAAGGCTAGTGATGATGAACATTTTTTCATGTGTCTGTTAGCCATTTGTATGTCTTCTTTGGAGAAGTGTCTGTTCATGTCTTCTGCCCATTTTTTGATGGGATTATCTATTTTGTGTATGTTAAGTTTGAGGAGTTCTTTATAGATCTTGGATATGAGCCCTCTGTCTGTAGTGTCACGGGCGAATATCTTCTCCCATTCCATGGGTTGCCCCTTTGTTTTGTTGACTGTTTCCTTTGCTGTGCAGTAACTTTTGATCTTGATGAAATCCCAAAAGTTCATTTTCGCTTTTGTTTTCTTTGCCTTTGGGAACATGTCTTAAAAGAAGTTGCTGTGGCCAATATCAAAGAGATTACTGCCTATGTTCTCCTCTGTGATTTTGATAGATTCCTGCCTCACATTGAGGTTTTTTATCCATTTTGAGTTTATCTTTGTGTATGGTGTAAGAGAACCAGACAAAGACCCCATCAAAAAGGAGAATTTCAGACCAATATCCCTGGTGAATATAAATTTTCATCTATTAATTCCACAATGCTTTGGAAGATGGACTAGATCCACTTTTCCTTTGGGCCTGCTGAGCTTTTTATTCATGCTTTATTTCCAAATGATGACTCAAGACATTTGTATGGAACTTTCAATATACTGGTATTTAGTAAGTCTTTCTTAAAATCAGGATCTCAGCTTATGCATGTACATTCCTCTGTTTATTCAACGGATCATTGTCAAGTGTTAACTTGTGCAGGAGTCGTGCTAGGTGTTGAGGCTTGCACCCTTTGCCTTATGTCTTATAATCATGCTGGCATATTCAGAGGATAGGATGGCATTTCCTTATTTGAAGTGAATCCACAATTTAGCAAGCATTCCTTTGGCCATGGTCCGAAGATCCTATTATATTGGGAGTTAAGAGATAGCAGATGTGAGCCACAGGGCCACACAACACTTGATGGGACACAGAACAATTCTCATCATGGCTTTTCTTTGATGGGTGATTTCAGTTAATTTTCTTAGTATAGTATCAGCTGGTTTTCATCAAGAACCTCCAAACGAATGGTTCTAAAATATTTCTAATAGTGACTCGTGCTCGATATAATTTCCTTTGGTAGGTAATTTGATGAAATTGAATGTCTTCAGTGAGGGACCCTCAGATTGCAACATAGCTGGTTAGAGTCTGCAAGTTTCCGCTATGATGAAATTCAAAGAAGTATCAACTTTATAAAATGCTATAAAGGCAGTCAGAATGCTTGCAGCGGGGCTGCTTGGCCACAGCAGAGAAGGATACAGTTGGTAACGTGAAATTAAAGTGTGGCATCAGTGCTGCCAGGCTCACCAGTGGGGCACTGAGAATTCTTTCACAACGGCATGGCAGAGAAGGACTTGAGATTTACTGTAGAACATGAACTTGGGTTCAGGAGTCGGTAATTTCCAAGCATGATCTTGCCTCCCATTGACTGGTTTAGTGTCTCCAAACCATTGCCTTTACTGCTTATTCTACATCTTCTTCCAGCCCCACTACAGCAGAAGGTGGGACATTTATCCACATTGTGAGGCGTGTTAAAGAACGAGTGCGAGGCAGAATGCTACTGTCCAGTGAAGAGTCCCACAAAACAACCTTCTAAGCTGACCTTCCAAATAGTCATTTCAAGTGTTCTTCCAGCTTGGGGGAGTAGAAGCCATATGCCTGATTTTATCTTTTCAATATTAAAATTGACGACCAGATTTCACTTCCTGGATTTTTCTCCCATAGGGTCTTATTTTACTATGTCCTTTCTAAGAGCAGTATTTCAGCTTAGAATTTTCTTGGGTTTGTGGATATATTCATGGAAGATTTAAATAGCATTGCAGCTGTACAGAAAAGCTGTTCTAGTGTGTGCTTTGAAAATCGGCTTTTCAATAACTGATAGCTTTAGAACTATGATTGAGAGGAAAAATCCAGTCCTTGTTAAACAAGCTATTTCAGCCCTTGGCAACATGTTTCAACTGGTTTCAAGGAGAGACTCACGTTTCCCATCGCTTTGCTCCTGCAGAAGCAGGTTGGTGCCTGTGTGCCTCATGCCTTTCCTGTGTAACAGCAGAGGGGGAGGGAAGGGGAACATTGGTCCAGGAGGGGATGCTCTTCTGCTCAATAGCAATCATCCAGTCATACTTTTAAATAAGCAGATGTATAAAATGGGAGAGGAAAGGCGTTTAATTCTGGTTATCAGTTAATATTCCAGGATTGACTCATTAAACAGTTCATTAACTACTGTAGTGGCCCAGGAAGTATAATCTGGATAGAATAATTGGCTGTCATCTGGTTTCCAAGTGGATTTAAATGCACTGCTTTTGGCCATATAGCTTTGCCAACTACTTATCTCCTGAGACACATTGTGTGAGACTCATTTTTGCTCTTCCGAGGGTACAGGAGGGAATGATTTTGTTGCTGATTTATTTCAATACACTTTGCTCGTCATTTATTTATTATTCATTTGACTTGTTTTTACTGACTATCTCTTTGTGCTTGGTACTGTGCTAGTTAGTGGGAAAGGGAAAACACAAGAACCCTGTCGCCTCAAGGAATCCAGTTGGAAGGGGCACTCACACGGTATGCCACATGCTAGGCCGGGAAAAAATCTAGAATGCTGTGTGAAGATAAAACAGTTCAGATTAACATCTCTGTGATGGGGTATTCCAATGGTGGTGGTGGATATGTCACATTGAATTTCTCAAAGGAATCCATAGCTAAGTACTACCTTTGAAAAGATAAAAGGGAGGCAAAGAAGATGGAGGAGAGAAGGCAGTTGAGGGGTATGTGCAAAGATCCAGAGGCAAGACAATACAACTGATATTTGTAGAACTAAATGAAGGCATTCTGCTATAATCCAGGTGCTCTAATGAGGTTTCC
This sequence comes from Meles meles, assembly GCF_922984935.1. NCBI lineage: Eukaryota > Metazoa > Chordata > Mammalia > Carnivora > Mustelidae > Meles > Meles meles. The sequence goes on from NC_060067.1 coordinate 29,617,026, forward strand.
CCAAAAGCAGAACTCTGCTGCAAGGATTTGTATGCAAACACTTTATTTTTTGAGGTGATCCCAAGAAGCACTGTGAGGAAATTAGATGGAAAGGAAGAAAAACCAGTAGAGTATGATTAATGAGCAGATTTTCCACTGTGTACCCATCGTCTAGGGATTCTCTCAGAGTATGTATGGAACACACCTCACAACCCACTGGTTGACAAAGAAATGAGATACTTACCAACTCTTGTCTCTTATTAATTAAGATTACTCAAGGGCGGTTAACCTTCTTGAACTTTTGGTCAAATCCTCTCCCCCAGATCAAGCTCCTATAGACAGGATACACTTTAGCCAGAGAAAGGCAGTAAGCCATCATCTTGTCTGGAGTAATGTCCTGGGTAAACCAAATAAAAACAGAAGAGGCACTAATAGCACATGCTACACTAGGATAACTGGGTAGTTATGAGGAGGGTTTGAGATTAATACAGAAGATGAGACTGGACTGGGATGCAGGGCGCAGATCATGTAGAGTGTTGTTATGTAAGTATTTTAAGTTTTTTTCTTGAAAACAACAGAGTACTAACCGAAAGAATATAAGCAAGGAAGTAATGTGATCAGATTTACAATGCATAAATATTATTTTAGTGGAGTGTAGAGGGAGGGAAGATTCATAATCATGTTAGGTCTGAGAATGTTAATAGCCTGTGCAGTAGCCAAGTGTGAAATATTGATTGCTTCTACAAAGGCTGTGAAGAGGACTAGATGTATCAGAAAAATATTGAGAAAGTTAGACAGAAAAGAGTAAGGCAGAAGTGGGAAAGAATAGTTGAAGTTTGTGGCTTGTATAGCTAGCTGAATAGTGAACCAGTCTTTAAGATCTAGAATATAGCAGGAGGGATATATTCGTAAGGATAAATACCTTGTGTTTATTAGATAATATATTTGTATGTAGATTAGACTTTAGAAAAAAATGTTATTTCTGTAAAGGTAAGAATTTGGGGGCCTTCCCTCCACTTTTGTGTCACCAGAGCCAAGAACAGTGCCTGACATATAAATAAACACTCAATAATGTGTTGAATAATTAGATGAATAAGTGAGTGGATTTATGAATGAACGAATTAAATTTTTAGTATCCTTCTAGTGTATCTGAATGATATCCTTCTGGATATATGGGTCTTCAGGTTGGAGAAAAATTTGGGAGGTAGACATTGATTTTATAATATTGATATAAAGATGGTAATTCAAGTCTTTGGACAGGTTTATTTACCCAAAGATTGAGAAAATTGGGATGTCTGAGAGTTGAACCATATGAAAAGATAGCATTTTAGAATTAGTCAGAGGAAGAGCATCCCACATCGGAGACTGAGAAAGGTAAGGGGAACGGGACTAAACTGTGGAGTTTATGGGAAAAATTTAAAGAAGGAAGAAGTGATCAACAGTTTTAGATGCTGCTGAGATAATAGGTAAGACACAAGTTTTAAAAAATGCCTGTTGAAATAATCCACAAAGAGTTTTAAGAGAAAGCTAGGAGAGGATATAAAATAACAATGGGTTGAAGAGTAAATGACAGTTGAAGAATCAGGAATAGTAAATGTAGACATTTTTCCCTAAAGCGGACGTGATAGAAAGAACAGTAGCTGGAAGGGGTAAAAAGCTTTAGGAGTTGAGGGAGTTGATATTTTCCTTTGCTTCTTTATAATCTAGGAGACATTTTAGCATGTTTTATGTTGACAAAGTGTGACTATTTTTTTAATTGCTAATATAATTAAGTAGAACAAAATCACAGGATTCCTGATTTTTTGTCTCCCTTCAAATATCCATCAGCCCAGAAAGAAACCTTTTAAAGAAGAGCCTTTAATTATCTCTTCCTGCAATTGACAGATCTGGGCAAGTTGGGTTTTAGCTAGTTCTTCACATTGCTCCAAGGAACGGAGCTGATTATCTCTATCCAGAAATAGGAAATAAGATGAATTTTGAGCAGAGCACAGAATGTAGTTCTCATATCTTTCCAACATTTTCTGGGGTGTACAGTATTCATTTAACATTTAGTTCTATTGAAAAATACGGTGAACATCTAACGATAGAAATAATGGAAATTTATATTGTAATATTTTACCTCATAGGGACTATCCACATTTTTGCCTTAGAATATGAAATGATAACAATACAATATTAATATTTAACAAGTACTAATTGCTTACTGTGTTCTAAGTAGGGTGTTAAGCGTCTTAAGGATACTACCCCATCAGTAACTCTAAGTGCTATTGTTATTGTCCTTATTTTACCCAGGAGAAAACTAAAGAACAGAGAGGCTAAATAACTTCTCCCAAAGTCATATAGCTAGTATTTAGCAGAATCTGAAACTTGAATCTACCTGATTTCAGAACCTCCGGTTCTGATTTTGGTTTTTAACTCCTAATATCTTGCCCATAAGAATGATAATAAAGATAGATACTTGATAACTTTTGGCTTTAAGATTCATTTTATAGATGTTTGTAGAGGGCACATTTTTCTTGCTTCCTACCAGATTTTGGGGCCATCTAGTTTCTGGCCTGCTTGGCTGAAGTGGTTTTCTTAGTGGTATTCATTAATGTGCTGATGAGCCATTTACCATAAATTGCAGCTCAGCTACTGGTTCAATTCATGCTAAATTTGCAATCTGCCTTTACTGAAGTGCAAAATTGTCTTCCTTGTCATAAAGTGGTAGAACATGCAAAATAGTCTAATACCTTATTTTCTAGCTCAAGTAAGATGATCTAGGCTCAGTTTTTAAATTTTCACTTTGGATGAACAGCTGTTTCAGCGTGAGAGCCTTGTTAAATGTTGAATGGTTTTGATAATGCCCCATTGGAAACTATAGCTGATAGCATGGTACTTACTCTTCAGGACAAGTCAAATTATTTCCTGGAGAAAATCTAAATGGCTTCAGCAATTTGGGGGGTCGTCTGTTTGACAACGTAAGAACTACGAAGTGGTGTCATGGTAGACCATCAATTTGTTCCAACTTAATACTCTGTTTTACTGTAGATGGAGTAGATTTGTAATGAATTGTGTTAAAAGAATAATTCAACATATGCTTTATGACCAATTGGCTATGCTTCCATTCGTAAAGACTAGGGAAAGGGATTGGTTTTGGAAATACAAGAGCATACACAATAGGTGGCTTAATGAGTCTTCTTCTACTAGACACACATATGTATACGCATTAACTTTATACATAATTTGGCACATGGGTTGTTGAACTTCATTACCTTTAATTACTTGTAGATAATTACATGTTTGAAGAATCATTCTCAAGTCAGAAACTAGAGCTACTGCTTATGTTGATACCTTCTCTGTGTTACAATTAAAGTTGAAATTACAGTGTTTTATGCACCAGGGGGAGAAATGTTTCAGCTTTACCATATCATATACTTGAATGGTAAATTTTTGAACATCTTTTGAAAGTGCTATATTCTAACTTAAGAGAAAGTTTGTGGAAGAAAGTTTGGGGCACAGCTTCCCTCTCGCGGGAGATCATCATAAAAATATTTTCATCATATAGAAGATACAGATTTTGAGTGGTAGTGTTGATTCATTTTTAGAACAGTTTAAAATGTACAGGATAGCTGAGATACAAAGTAATGTCTATAAGTGTGTTATGACAACCGAGTACCAAAGGAGTAGTAAGAATATAAAGAAGAATGGGAGAAAGAGAAATATGTTGAAACTCGAGAAGAATTTTCACATATACTAGAAAGGAAGGATTAATCAGAGAAAGATTTTTTGTGAGTCAAGGCATATGTTTAGCTTATGCTAGAAACCAAATAAATGTAAATAAAATCAATTCTGAAGGGCTGAGTCATTTATAGTTGTTACTAACCTGGTTTGGATTTTGGGGACATATTTCAGGTAAATTCTTTTCAGCTTTCTTTCAGTCTCATTAACATATGTATTTGCTATTGTAGGCAGCATCCTAAAGTGGTTAACAGTGTGGGTTTGGGATTCAAATCATACCTCTGACCCATTTTAATTGCCTGACCTTGGCCTCTGACACTAGGTTTTAGTGTCCTCATTGGAATGTTAATACTAGCTCCCAGGTGGTTGCAGGAGATATGTGAGGTTATTTGTGAAAACCATTTAGTGTAGTGCTTGTTATTATTATTAGTAGTAGTAATAGTCGTAGTAGTAAGTATTTAATACACTGTAGAGATGTTGGTGGAGATTCATGGTCTCTGTCTGACAAGTGCTAGTATAGAATTAATTATGTGAGAGTAGCCCTGAATATTAATATTAATATTAAGCTTTGCCTTAATTGCCCATTTCAAAATGATTTAAGAGGAAGAAAAGAAAAGGAAGATTTTAGAGCATCTTCAAGGGATCTCAAATTTTAACTGACAAGGAAGTTTCTCAGCCTTCCTTATCCTTATGCTACTGAGAGAAATCTTCAGAATTTGTCTTCTCTACCATAAGGCACTTCCTTCCTTTCCTCCACAGTCCCTCCTTTACCTGGTTTAAGTCTTACTCATCCCTAGTTTCACTCACTTTCTCAAAGAGGCTTTCTCAGCAATCAGGCTAGGTAATATACTCCCTAATTTCTTTAATTTTTCTTTATAGCATTTATTGGTTATTATAATTTTTTTATGATTCCTGAGAGAAGTTGCCAAGACTGTATTTTTTTTCACTTCTGTACTCCCAATGTTCAGCAAAATAACTTGAAAAATTAGGCACTCAATACATGTATATTGGATAAATTAATAATAGGGTGAATCAGTGTCTTTAATAAGTCTTTTATTGCTTATGAGCTTAATTGTGGATCTTCCAACAAGAGATGAAGCATGCACTTGAGTTCTTTTTCCTAAAAATAAATCTATTGGAGCTATTATAAATGTTTAGATTCAGTAGGCAAACATTGTCTAATATTGTAAAGAAACTCAGCCTGTTTTAGGTAAGGTTTTTGGCTCATCAAAGTCTTTCTTACACTGCATAGCTATGATTTTACAAAGGGATGTGACCGATAATGTTTGAGCTTTGAAATGTTTCCTTTCAGAAGAATTATACTGCAAATCTGGTCTTGATAAATTATTGCTTTTTGGATAGTGCTCCTGTTGCCTTTGCTGATGCAGATAAAAGTATTACTCAGACTACTTGATATACCAGCCTTCTGTGTTTTTGGCAGGAACCTGAGTCCTTCTGGGTGGGTATTTATTGTAGCACAATTTTATTATGATCAAATTGTATCAAGTCTATAATAAGAAAAAAAGCCTAAAAGTTTCTTAAAGTAAGAAAAAAAAGTATAAATGTTTTCTAAGTTCAAATGTAATTTTCTGAATATTTTAAAGCTGAAGCAAATCATTTCCATAAGATGATGTACATGATTTGAAAATAAATTCATTTGGCCACCCAAGTTAGGGATTTAAAAACTTGATAAGATTTCTCTTGCAATGTTTAATCAGATATCTACATATATTAACTCTACTCTTATGGATGAAAAAAATCTTAATATAGAATGTGGAAAAGAAAAGTTATAAATTACGTTATTAATGACATTTTCCCAATATATAAATAAATTTCCTGAAATTCACAACACAGAGAGAGAGAGAGAGAGTCAGACATTAGAGTCATTATAGAAAAGGAGGCAGAAATATTTAGGGAAAATTATACAGTTGTTCAGAAGGATCTGGAGCTAAGTCCAAACTAGAAGGGTAAATAAAAGCCCCAGTTAATCAAATTCCTCTGATTTGAGTGAATAAAAGATGAAAGGAGCTCAAAAGTTATCCTGAAGGAATCTTCTATCTAGGCAATTTGGGCAGTTTGGAAAGAGAATGTAGATGCTCCCTGGTATATATGAAAGTATTTTTATTCATCGAGAACAACTAACCATATTACAAAAAGATCAATGCTTAATTCCTATCAAAGGCATCTCTATTTCTCTGCATGTCTTGTATCTTAACTCTGTCCAGGATTTGGGGATATCAGAAAGGTATACCCACTTGGTAGAGAAGAGAGAAGAGGACAGACTAGAAACAAAAAAATCTGAAAAGAGAGAGCTGAAAATTTGTTTAGATTTTATTTTTTTTTCCTCTGAGGCTAGTTAATATTCATTATTTTAAAAGTCTTAAACTAAATGTGCCTTCAATTTAATTTTATTGATGTTAGAGAATTGTTTCAGTCACCTCAGGCTGCCGTAACAAAAATAACGTGGATTGGATGACTTAAACAACAGAAATGTGTTCTCTCATGGTTCTAAAGTATAGAAAATCTAAGATCAAGATTCTGGCAGGGTTGGTTTCTGGTGAGAGTTCTCTTTCTGGTTTGCAGATGGCTGCCTTCTTGTGGTATCCTCTTTCAACACAGAGAAAGAGCTCTGTGGTGTTTCTTTTTTATAAGGATACCAGTTTTATCTGATCAGGCCTCCATTATTATGACCTAATTTAGCCTTAATCGCTTCCTTAAAGATCCTATCTCCAATACACTCACACACACGGTGGGTGGTTAGAACTTTAATACATGAATTTGAAGCGGGACACAGTTCAGTCTATAGTAATGATTAAAACCTCTTAATGTTTTTATTACTTTACCTTCTTTTTTTTTTTTTATTTGTTTATTTACAGCATAACAGTGTTCATTGTTTTGGCATCACACCCAGTGCTCCATGCAGTACGTGCCCTCCCTATTACCCACCACCTGGTTCCTCAACTTCCCACCCCCCCACCCCCCCGCTGCCCCTTCATAACCCTCTGGTTGTTTTTCAGAGTCCATAGTCTCTCATGGTTCATCTCCCCTTCCAGTTTCCCTCAACTCCCTCTCCTCTCCATCTCCCCATGTCCTCCATGTTATTTGTTATGCTCCACAAATAAGTGAGACCATATGATACTTGACTCTCTGCTTGACTTATTTCGCTCAGCATCATTTCTTCCAGTCCCGTCCATGTTGCTACAAAAGTTGGGTATTCGTCCTTTCTGATGGAGGCATAATACTCCATTGTGTATATGGACCACATCTTCCTTATCCATTCATCCGTTGAAGGGCATCTTGGTTCTTTCCACAGTTTGGCGACCGTAGCCATTGCTGCAATAAACATTGGGGTACAAATGGCCCTTCTTTTCACTACATCTGTATCTTTGGGGTAAATACCCAGCAGTGCAATTGCAGGGTCATAGGGAAGCTCTATTTTTAATTTCTTCAGGACGCTCCACACTGTTCTCCAAAGTGGCTGCACTAACTTGCATTCCCACCAACAGTGTAAGAGGGTTCCCCTTTCTCCACATCCTCTCCAGCACACGTTTCCTGTCTTGCTAATTTTGGCCATTCTAACTGGTGTTAGGTGGTATCTCAATGTTGTTTTAATTTGAATCTCCCTGATGGCTAGTGATGATGAACATTTTTTCATGTGTCTGATAGCCATTTGTATGTCTTCGTTGGAGAAGTGTCTGTTCATATCTTCTGCCCATTTTTTTGATATGATTATCTGTTTTGTGTGTGTTGAGTTTGAGAAGTTCTTTATAGATCCTGGATATCAACCTTTTGTCTGTACTGTCATTTGCAAATATCTTCTCCCATTCCGTGGGTTGCCTCTTTGTTTTGTTGACTGTTTCCTTTGCTGTGCAGAAGCTTTTGATCTTGATGAAGTCCCAAAAGTTCATTTTTGCTTTTGTTTCCTTGGCCTTTGGAGACATATCTTGAAAGAAGTTGCTGTGGCTGATATCGAAGAGGTTACTGCCTATGTTCTCCTCTAGGATTCTGATAGATTCCTGTCTCACATTGAGGTCTTTTATTCATTTTGAGTTTATCTTTGTGTACGGTGTAAGAGAATGGTCGAGTTTCATTCTTCTACATATTGCTGTCCAGTTTTCCCAGCACCATTTATTGAAGAGACTGTCTTTTTTCCATTGAATATTTTTTCCTGTTTTGTCGAAGATTATTTGACCATAGAGTTGCGGGTCCATATCTGAGCTCTCCACTCTGTTTCTTTACCTTCTTTGACATTCGTTGCCTTCTACTATTTCCAAGTGGAGTGCTTTCACTGCCCCATTTCCTGCATCCAACTTAAGTGTGAAAAAAGTCCTTTTGACTTCTGTAATTGAAATAAGATAAAAGAGAGTGATACTATAGTGCTAGAACAATATATCTACAGATACAATTCTTTTTAATATTCCATTATATTTAGAAAGTGGACCAGCCAAACTAGGTTGCCAAAGTTCTCATTCTGAGCCAATGTTCTACGTCTGTCTTTTTGTGGCATAATGTGCTGTGTGTGAATGTCCTCCTCGAGATTCGATTACATCATTTCCTCCAGTCTTTGCTCTTTCCCTGATGACTAGTTTCTAGACTTAACTACTAGTTTGAAAGTTCCTGAAAGAGGCCAGTGATCTGATATAATACAGGAGATTCCTTTTTTATATACCCACATCATTTTTGGACATTGAAATACTCGTGGCTGTAGTTTTTCCTACATGGAGCATGACATGGTTGTGGCAGCTAATTAGTTAAAAGCATGTTAGCAGAGTGACAGTTGCAGAAGAACCACTCAGCAAAAGTTAACTCAGTAAAAGTTTAAACAAAAATTAAAACCATTGTTTTTCCCTAGAAGAAATTTTTATGTTTCTCTTATATCACAAGTTATAGGATTTACTATAGTGCTAATTCTCCCATTACTGTGTTCAATATGCATTTTAATTTTGTATTTCCTCATATTTATTTCTCATTTCAGCCAGAAACATGCTTTTCATGGCTGGCTTCCTTTTATGCCACAGACTGTCCCTCGCTTCAGTGTTCCTCCACCTTTCTGATTATTAGAAATGAAGGCCATATTTTTATAGAAATCCAGAAAATATCTTCTAAAGGGCTCCTGGGTGGCTCAGTGGGTTAAGCCTCTGCCTTCGGCTTGGGTCATGATCTCAGGGTCTTGGGATCGAGCCCTGCATCGGGCTCTCTGCTCGGCAAGGAGTCTGCTTTCCCCTCTCTCTCTCTGCCTGCCTCTCTGCCTACTTGTGATCTCTCTCTATATATCATATAAATAAAATCTTAAAAAAATAAATAATAGTCTATTTACCATAGTGGGATTTATTTTTGAGTGATATACCTCTTTCTTTTGGGGACAGAATCTCATTATCTGCCTTTTGCTGGGTTATTTCTATATAATGCTGGTTTGATGCCTACTGTGTGCTAGACAATATAAGTACCTTACATGCATTATTTTATTGATTCATTATGAGGAAAGTACCATTATTATTCCTAATTTGGCAAGGATTTTGAGGTTTCAAGAGGTTCAAGAACTTGCTAGATATCTCATAGCTGGTAAAAGACAAATTGAATACTTGTGTCCCAGTCCCTCTGATTTGGAGGCATGTAATCCTAATTATTTAGCCAGTGTTTCCCAATTTCTGATCTCTGATAATTGGCAATAATATAAACAATAAGTAAGGCTTCCTACAAATAGGCCTGAAGCAGTTTTTAACTAGTTCCCAGGTTATTTTTATTTATTATTTATTTATTTAATTTTTGTTAAGATTTATTGATTTATTTGAGAGAGAACTAGAGAGCATGTGCACGTGTGAGCAGGGGACCCGGAGAGGGAGAGGAAGAGAATATCAAGCAGACTCCCTGCTAAGCACAGAGCCCATCACAGGACTCAGTCTCAGGAACCTGAGATCATGACCTGAGCCGAAACCAAGAGTCAGATTCTTAACCAACTGAGCTACCTAGGCACCCCCTCACCACGCCAGGTCATTCTTATAAACACTTAGAATGACTATAATGCTGCTTTTCATTAGTAAGCAAGAAGAGATTCATCCAGGTTAGTGTTTGCATTTGGTTAAAATGAGTGGAGTGTCCTTTGCCCTCTACTCTCTCCTGGGTTACCTTGGGAGCATTGGCGAATGCAACTCCTGGAACAACTGCAGGTAACATTCTGGTCAAGTCCACTTGATGATACTGAGAGCTTCTGCTCTGACTAGTGAAAGCTCCGGCAAAGAGAGTTCCTCTGCTAGAGCAGTAGATTTAATATACAAAGCACCGGCAAATAAAAAGAAGCACGAGGAATCACTATGAAACAAAATTAACCACCACATTGCATGTCTTCAAGAAATCCCAATATTTTAAACTTTCAGCTTCTAAACCTGTGAAGACAAAATGAATAAATTCTGTAAGACCTTGTTCTGTGGTAATTTCAAATTGAAGACATAAATTTTTTTATCCCAGTGCCTGATATTGAAAGTAGTATTTTCATAGCTTATGGAAATACAAACATCGAATTAAATGCTAACATTGGGAGAAAATGAAATACAATAAATAGAGAACTGAGCATTTTCATTTCTACATTTTGTTGTTCAATGTGTGATTGAGTCCCCTGGTAACTATTTATGAAATATTTAGCATATTTATTTGGAGGGGATGTTTTTCATTTCTATGTGGTAGCATTTTCTAAAAACACTACTGATAGTTCTCAGTAAATCATTACCTTGGAGTTTAGTTTCAGCTGCTCTACCTTACTTGTTTATTTCCTTATTAAATAAGATGCGTCTGAAGTCCTGTCAGAATGGCCTGGAATAAATGTCTTTACATTATTGGATTTTTTTAATATGTGACTCACTGATATTCTAGAAGATAAACCTGTTCATTATTAGCCTTGTTTGTTTTTAATTTGGAAGGGTTAAATTACATTTTATTCAACTTCATTAGCTTCTCAAGCAAGCAATATGAATGTAGCATATATTCTGCAAAGCTCGTCTTAGTCACTTTATCTCAGTGCTGCTAGAGTAATAAGTGGAGATGAATATTCTTTTTGCAGTTAATAACACTTCTTTGGAAATTGTGTCAGATCACAGTCATGATTGACGAATTGCTTGGATGTGCTCCTGTTTGCCCGTTGCTGCTTTAATTTGTTGGGAATGTTTGAGTCGGCCTCCTCGCCTCTCTATCCCACCAGTTTTCTTGCTTTGGGCTATTGTGACTAATGACAAAATGATTTCAAACTAAGTCATTTTTCAGAATTCAAATGAAGCTTAGGTGCTTTCCTTGTTTGTAATCACTGAGTGTCTGCTGAATACTGATGTTGCCACTCAAATCTCAACATTGCCTCACTCTGACACAAAATTCCAAATTTCCAAAATTCAGGGGCTGCATGAATAGTATTCCTAGTCAATTTTGCACAAGCTAAGTCAGCAGATTTTTCAATCCATTTGTGGTTTGTCACCATGGAAAATGACAACTGCTTTTTACATAGCAGTCCTTGGACATCAGTACAAATAACTTGAGTATCATTTGGCTGCTTCACAGTAAGTAAAGTTTTAAGCCCCAAATTAGTCTAATTCTGCTTTCCTTTGTGTGGGGGCTGATATAGAGAGCACTGAGACTCCTAAATCATTCTTAGACTTGGGATTGCATCAAGATAACATACACCATGGGCACTACCTGTAATATTCTAGAACTCTGCCCCATCAACAAAAGATTGGTAATCTGGAGGCCAGATGGAACATTTTTGACACTTTCTTTTCATTTTTTTTATTTGAAAAGAATCTTGATTCCAAAATATATCCATTTCAATGAAATATATTAAAAAATGAAGTAGGTACCTGTTGTGTGCATTCTCCTACAGTGATTAATAAGATAGTCTTTATACTCTAGAAGCTTGCTAATAGTTTTAACCAAGAATAAAAAGATTTGATCTTTGCTTTGGAGTGATAATCCTAGTGGCACGCTTCATACCATTCCCTCCATTTTCATAAAGTCTCTTGCTTCTTTGACTCTTTTTTTTCCAATCACCTTGGATGGATCCTACCTCTTTGGCTTGGGATCACTTTCTTTCTCCAGGTGTATTATTCAAGTCTATATTTAATTTCTCTGCTATTTATAGCTTGTCTAATAGTAGATGTTGTGAGAATGTAATAGTATATCCAGTTGAATATAATTTTCAAACTATCAAAAAGTAAATTCATATAAATATAAAATGGACATCAGTCAAAGTATTATCCAACTCATTAATTAATGAGGGAAACACATAAATGGTAAAACTGGTTCAAAATCTTTTTAATGATTATAAATAGCCATTTAAAGAAATGGAGTACTACAGTAAATACAAGGTTAGATATAGAAGTGATTACTATCCTACGGGGCAACAAAACCATAACATAATCTTTGGTGGTCTTTTCTGCTGGACAGGAATCTACAAGTTAACACATAACTTCACAGTGTTTGCACTCAAATCCAATATTAGGTAGCAGAATCAAATTCAAGTAAGTTCCTCTACAAGCTTAATGATCCTTGGGTGGACTTGTTAAACAATGCTCCGCTGTGACATTAAAAGGACATGCTGTACTCTTTTCTGATTTCCAAGTCTTTAGTCAGTTTCTAACAATGTACCTGACTGTTACAAATACTTAACTGTCTCAACTAGATAGGTGTTGTTTGTTAAGTTCTTTTATGTCTTCTCCACATTTGTCTATCAAGAGGCTGTAAAACATGGCAAAGCATTCCGTAAGTAACTCGCTGTATGATTTCAAACCAGTCATAACCTCTCTGTTCTTACTTTCTTCTACACCTAAAATGAGGAACGGGAATTTTAGAATTTCTCTCTGCTTTAAAATACTGTTATTCTTTCAGAATGGGATTATAAAGGGCAAACTATCTTGGTCCTTTAGCTAGTATGTGGCATTAGGCAATAGGGCCCCCTAATGGTCTTTGATGAATTCTGGGCGGGTCAGCCTTCTGCTTATCCCGGAATGTTTGAGAACTTCTGCTCACAAGACGTTTGGCAACACCTTCTGAAGACCCTTGATTTAATTGGACTTCGACAGTCCAATGTTATCTACTGTCACAGTCATACTACATAACAAACAAGTACAAAGTTTCAGTGGCACACAATAAACACTTACTTCTGCTTTCAAGTCTATGGGTTAATTGGGAATTTCTGTGATCTTGATTAAGCTTGGTTGGGCAGTTCATCCTCTCTTAGCTGGGACAAATTCATGTGTCTAGTGAGCAGCTAGCTGTTGGGTGACCTAGCAGAGCCTCACTGGGGTGACTGGCTCTGCTCCAAAAGATCTTTTTACCAGTTTAGTCCAACCTTATTCTAGTGGTGTTGATGGCAGTGTTTTGAAGGAGAGTAGAAGCGAGGAAGAACTCTTACGGCCAAGACAAAAATGACATACCCATCACTTTCACCACATACTGTTGGCGGGAGGAAGTTACAAGGAAGCCTGTGGGGGAAATAAACTCCATCTCTTGATGGGGGAGGAGTGGAACATTCATATCACAAGGCGGCATGAATATGGAGAAGGAGGAAAATTTGTTGCAATTTTTGTATTTAATCAATGATATAGTACATGATTCACAGTTGGGATTTCAGGAAGTTGTGGAAAGTTGCGGACCTAGAGGGAAAGAAGACAGACTTCTGTAAATATTCTTGTGCTTTCCTCTGGAGCCCACCTAAGTCACTTAGAGTTAATTTTCATCCTTTCATGTCTTATTTTTAAAATTCGTTCAGCAGGACTAGAGCTGTGTTTAGGGCTAATTATCTCATATTACTGAAGCAAGGTCATTCTTAGTACTCTACCAAACATTACACGAATGGTGAGATTTTATAGTCTGGTTGGTGCAAGCATGCATTATTCCTGGTGCTCCAGGTACTGTTTCTTTGAATCCTTTTGTGGGGTTCTTTTTGCAGCCTTGGGTAATACTTCCTAGTCATAAACTGATCTGTGCTTTGCAGAATAGTCAATCAATGGGGATTCTTTCAGAGTTTTAGAGTTCTCTCTCACTTTTTTTTTTTTAGCATATACTTCTCTGTTATTTTTTCCTATGAATTCTAGCTACCTTGACTTCCCCAGATTCTCAGCTCATGTCCTCAATTCAGGGAATCTGGCATATTTCTCCTGGATTCTCCTTTCCTGTTCTGCAGCGTGCAACCGCTTTCAACTTTGTTTCTTCTCTCCCAAGGATTATGGTTCTATGTTGTCAAATGCTCAGTGTCATCAAAAAACAATTGCTTCACATATTTTGTCCAGCTTTTATTTTTCCTGTCATTTCATACAGGAGAATAATTCAATCCCTTTTACTCCAGGTCATAAGTGGAAGTCTTTGATGCTTAGAATTTAGTTTTAAGAAAAATATGGGTTTCTGAAGAATACAGGCAAAGTAAATTCCTGTGGAAGAAAGCGGTGTGCAAATTTCAGATTATATTTGAAAACGTGTTTCTTTCCTGCTTGTTTAATTGGTCTGCCATTCCTCTCTTCCCTTCTCTTAATATATTCAGCACTTTGCTACAGTTTGACCTTCACTATATTTTATATTTTGTTGTATTTTTGGCTGCATCATGTGTGTGGGTATGCATCTTGTCAATGATAGTGTAAGCTCTCTAAATGTGGATATATCATATTCTTTATATTAATCGCTGTCTATATGACATTTCAAAATTAATGTTAACTGATTAACTATTATTCCATTCTGTAAAAAGAGACTCAAAATCTGAGGATTAACTGACATTTACAATTGTGTTTCGTAGAGGAAAAATTCAGGGTAAATAATGGTACCTTTAGATTTTATGTTGGTGTCAATTTTGTTTTCAATTGTCTCCACCAGTATTCAGTGCCATATGTTAGACTATAATTTCTCATGAGTTCAGCTGAGCCTGCTTAGAAGACTACTCCAGACTGACATGAAGAATACTTTCTAAACCTCCCAGATCTTATTTTGGCTCTATATTTTGTGAGGCTTTTATTCTTTCTCTACTTAACAAATTTGAAGTCATAATCTACAAATACATTAGACATGGATTAAATACTTTCAGCCTACTTGATGTGCTTGGTTTTGAAAAAGGATTGTATTTGTAGAATAAACATGTCTCTGTAAAATGAACCGTCAGTTCATTGCATATGATTTTTATCTGTGATATTCCTGTAGGCTGGCTCCTTCTAATCACCCACTTCTGAGTTGGTCTTCATCCTCTCCTTCCTCACTTCCTCATTTACCTTCTGTTTCATAGAATGGTACGGGGAGAGGGTATAGAAGGCAATTGCAATATACCCTTAATGTAGCTTAAAATAAACATGATTAGGAAGAAATTTTTTCCAAATAATCATGGTATGTTCTAAAGACAGACGTGACTAGTTTGGGAATCATTTGAGCATTGTTTTCCTTCATTAGCATAGGCAATCTGTAGTTGGCTATACAGTTACTTATCGTGCCTGTCAGAATATAGGAGAATCAATTTTAATCTTTATCATGCAGCTGTATTCAAGTATTGTCTTGTCCTACACATAAAATAATTTGATGGGGGGGGGCGCCTGGGTAGCTCAGTCGGTTAAGCGTCTGCCTTCGGCTCAGGTCATTATCCCAGGGTCCTGGGATTGAGACCCACATCTGGCTCCTTGCTCAGTGGGGAGCCTGCTTCTCCCTCACCCTGCCTGCCTGCCATCCCCTGCTTGTGCTCTGTCTCTCACTATCTCTCTCTGTGTGTTAAATAAATAAATAAATAATCTTACAAAAATAACTTTATGGATAATAGAGAGTTCCATTTTTTTTTTTTTTTTTTTTTTGGGTGGGAGGTTGGGGGAACAGGTGGTGGGTAATGGAGAAGGCACGTTTTGCATGGAGCACTGGGTGTTGTGCAAAAAGAATGAATACTGTTACGCTGAAAAAATAATAAAATGAGAAAAAAAAAAAAAAGATTATCAGAAAGAAATTAGGTCAGAAATGAAATAAAAACGAAGGGCAAAGAAATACCATTTTGATGTAAATAAAAGCATTTCTCCTGCTTAGTGAAAAAAAAAAAAAAAAAGAGAGTTCCATTTTGATTTAAACATCCTTTCTTGGTAAACAGTTTGAATTCAGATATTTGCACAATGGTATGATGATGCTGTTTATACGTCTAATATAATATAATATAATTTAAAATTAATGCTCCTTTGTATTTTTGTTATTGTGGTGACAATGTAAAGTGCATTAGGATCTCCAGATTTTATAATAATTTGTATGATTGCTTATGTAAGATCATGAAAGTAAATTTCAGGGTTTTGGAAATTTAAGCTTTTTTTAAAAAAATTTTTTAAATGTATGTATTTATACTCTAAACTCACTGCCTTAGAAAATCCTAGAAAGTACAATACACAGTACATAATTTATTTATTTTTTTTAAAGATTTTATTTATTCATTTGACAGAAAGAGACCACAAGTAGGCAGAGAGGCAGGTAGAGAGAGAGAGAGGGAAGGAGGCTCCCTGCTGAGCAGAGAGCCCCATGCGGGGCTTGATTCCAGAACCCTGGGATCATGATCTGAGCTGAAGGCAGAGGCTTTAACCCATTGAGCCACCCAGGCGCCCCCCACAGTACACAATTTATTAGCTGTTAAAGCAATGATGTCATCACATGTCACTGTAGCCTTCGGGAAACTACTGTTCACTCATGAGAGTAAAAGTGAAAAAGACAAAAACATCTTCATATTATGAATAGCTTTAACCTTGTGGACCCTATAAAAGAACCTCTGGAATCTCTCTTCCCCAGAGATCCTCTGGCCATAATTTGAGAACTACTGCACAAGTCAGTTAATGGTGTTATGAAAATTGGCTCTGTCCACAGGAGGTGAAAATCAGAAGCTTATTTTACACCATACAAAAATAAATAAATGTCAAATGTCAAAGGAATTAAAAGTGGGGAGGTGTGGGCCCTGGGTGGCTGAGTCAGTTAAGTGTCTGCCTTCAGCCCAGGTCATGATCCCTGGGTCCTGGGATCAAGTCTCACATCAAGCCTCCTGCTCAGCAGGGAGTCTGCTTCTCCCTCTGCCTCTGCTCCTTCCCATGCTCATTCATTTTCTCTCTCTCTCTCTCTGTCAAATCAATAAATAAAATCTTTTTAAAAATGAACCAAAGGTCTAAATGTGAATAAGTATAACCTCATTATCTCAGTGTAGATAGCCTGGCGATACCAAGGGGTGATGGAGCGACAGCGAGAAACCAGAATTTGCATACACTCATGGTGGAAAGTTTAAGTAGTTTTCCTGCTTATTTCAAACATTTATTTAACATATGTAATGTTGAATAAATTTCAAGGGTGTAAATATTCTACAACCCCACAATTCTACTTCAATATATGTGTCCCAGAGCCTTTAGAGTTTCCTTTTTTTAAGGAATGTCTTGTACATATGGTTGGTTATTAGTGTTATTCTGAGCACAGAGTAAGTACAGTTTTTCCTGTTTATTAAACATACATATATAAAACTCACTGAAGGGTATACAACCTATCACAGAATATCATTTACAATAAAACTGAACAGGGAAGTTGTACAGCTATCATCATGAACTCCTAAACTAAAATCAAGCCTAAGTCTAGTTTACAGTTCTAAAAGCCAAATCTTTCTATGGACTTAAATTCTGATTACTTCTAAGAGTGGACAATATTTTGAAATAGAAGATTTTTGATTCAGAGTTTCAAATACATTCATATTCTTATTTAGTTAGGCATTTTTAAACTTTTACATCAAGCTGAGTGGCTATAGCATAGTAATAACAGTTTCTTTTATAGAAACAACTGATTTTAATTATTTGGTCCCTTTACATTTTGTATAAATCTACCTAAAATGACATAATCAATGTAATTTTTAATATACCTTTTCAGAACACAAATGCCAATCTGAACATGAGAAAAAGAACAAATGCCTCGGTTCACTCTGAATCTGACATTGGCCACAGAACTGAGGTGGGAAACCATTCGAGCAAATCCTCCTCAGTTACTCAAGGATCTTCTGAAGCCACATCGCAGTCTTACTTAGCTTCCAGTCCAAACCCATTCAGCCATGCAAATGCAGCTGAAACGATTTCTGCGGCAAGAGCACCTCGATCTGCTCCTCCATCTACTCCTGGCAGAACTGGGTATGTGTCCCAACAGGCTTCCACCCACCGTGTGTTTGGATCAAGACTGGAGCGAATTAAGACCACCGTTAATACCACAGGGGCTCCTGGGAAGTTGTCAGCCACCACTCCTCCCCCTGCGCCACCACCGCCTGGATCTGGCACAAGCAAAATAGACAAATATGCCCGCATTCTCTTTCCAGTAACATTTGGGGCATTTAACATGGTCTACTGGGTTGTTTATTTATCTAAGGACACTATGGAGAAATCAGAAAGTCTAATGTAATTTTGTTGCTAGAATAGTTTCCTAAAAGATGATGAACTTAATGCAGAATGCCTTTTTAAATGTTTTTAAAGATAAACCATTGTTCTTTATTAAAATAAAAAGTCTATGTAATTTTTACATTTAAAAAATTCAAGCCAGTTATTGGGAGAGTTAATTCATTCCTCAGTGAAGAGAGAGTGAGCCATCTTTCGTTGCAGAAAAATGATTTGAATAGAATCAATTCAGCATTCAAATTACATGAATTGCAGACCATCTTGGAAATTTGGGACAAAAGAAATAGGGCTATTAGAGATACATGGCACATACTTATGCACTGAAATTTGAAAACAGACTATGACATCTTTTCATATACACTATGAATATCAATCAACCACCCTAAATTTCCCAGTGGCACTGCCCTTAATCAGAATTGTTTATTGGTTATCATATGAGGTGACCTTTGGAGATCCTGCTAGTACCTGCAAGAAAAGGACTTTCCTTGTTAAATGAAACATTTTGAAAAGGAAATGGAACAAAGCAAATACTGACCAATGAGTGAAACTTCTGCTGCATCTAAAACAAAAACAGAGACCAGGGAAGATATGTTCCCTGTCTTACGTTGGCCAAACAGGACTTAACCCTTGACTTGAAAATCTGTGCTTTGAGCCAAAGTTTAACTCATTGTATGAATTCTTTTTTACAGTAGTTCATTCAGTTATGTATTCTTTAACATATAGTTATTCAGAGCCTACTGTGTTCCAGGCACTATGCTAGACACTGTCTCTCTAGGAAAGCTCTTTCACCTTTACTACAATATTACTTGAATAGTAGAACAGTCAGTGCATGCTCACAAACCATAAATTAGCAGAAGATCTTGCATTCTTTAATGGAAGAAATTTATTTAAAGTCTGAGAGCAAATTGAAAATATTTGCTTCTCCTATATTATAGAGGATAACAATTAGCTTCACTAATTGACTTCAAAATATAATGAAAATGTGTGCAGGTTGTTCTCTAAATGAGAAGCAATGTGTACCTAAGAATAGAAATCTGGGCACTATAAGATCATATAAATTATTTGTCTCAAATTTGATCAGAATAGTAGGATAGAATTTGATCAGAACCATAGACTCATCAGAATTAGGAACTCAACACAAGGCCTTTTAGATGCTTTTCCCAACATAGATCTATATGGCTGGTGAAATGCTAATCGTCAGGATAGTTTTTGTGTTGGTAGTTTTGTATTTCTACTTCTCTGGAAGTTTAGTGTTTTGGGAAAGGGCAGTTTTTGTATGGTTTCATAACAAAGGTGAGTATTTTAAAACTAAAAGAGCAGCAAAGGCATGGAGTAAAGAAGAAAAATCATAGCCAAGGGGTAGGATTCTGCTGACTCTGGTAAGCAATTTATCAGGATTTTCATGTACTAACTTTTCTTTTTAATTATGTAGGCTTAACAACTTAATTGAATTTCTTGCAGCTGTCTTATGACACTAAATCTACGTCTAGTTTTTTGTTGTGTTGCTTTCAGATTTTTCTTCTATATTTCTTTCTTCCTGATCAGGGTTGTGTGAATGAATGTGTTCTGGATGCTTGGGGGAATGCTTTGATAAAAATGGCTACCTTCCTAACAAAATCTCTTATTTTTTAGAAAAGAAATCATATTAAGTATTTGCCATTGGTTTTTAAGTTGTTGCACTGCCTTGGAATGGTTGTATATGAGAACTGTAAATTGTGAAAATGCCAAATATTAATTATGAGTCATATCTGAGAATTCCTCTTTGGTTATCACTCTAAGTACATCCTAGAATCACTAACAATTTTAAGGCTGAAAGACACTTTAAAAATCATCCAATACAAGTCCTCACTTATAAATTGATGCCAGTAATATGAGGCCAAATAAAATTTGTATATGTGTATATATTTAATAAAGAGTACTTGTACAAAAGCTTATCATAAGTGATTTTATGAATGTGAATAGATTTCTAGCCTTGAGGACAATGCTTGAAATTATTGTTGGAAGCTATGATTGTTTATTATTCCAAGAAATGACCTTATTTCTTTAGTGAGAAATATACTCCTTGTTTATCCATTGGTCTATTCTTAAGAAATATCTTATGGCTTCCTTTTTTTTTTTTTAAAGAAATTCTTCTCCTGTAAATATCACAGATTTTAAAGGGGTAAAAATTAATGATGTTAGAATTGCAGCCCAGGGATCAGCTGAACCTCTGTATTTCTTCTTCGTATATGAAGAAGATTTTAAAATAAATCAGGTAGCCAAATAAAGAGAAAGGGCAAAATTAACTAAGGATTCTTAATTGTTAATGTGAAGAGTAAATTGACCAGAAAGTCTAATCATTAGTATAAAAAGGAATTATTTCCCTTGCACATGATGTTTATAATAGTAATAATAATAATGCATAGTTTATTTTCTCTAACTGAATTTCATTAAATCGATTCATGGCTACATTTTTTTTTTTTATTTTGGTCATCATTCCTATCTTCCCAATAACTCAGAGCTATGTTAAACAAAACACTTCTGTGAAGAACCAGTCACTTTTTACAATAGAAAATCTTACAGGAGTCATTAGGAGAGCTCAAAGCCTTGACACCTTGTGAAGAAGTCTGGCTGAGAATGGTAACTCTGTATATCTTACCTTTTAAAGATGAAATTCGGAACTGTCTTACTCAGTACCAGTATCTATATCCTAGCTTTCCACTCCAAGTTGGACCTTATACGTAATTACTTCCAGTTTACTCCAGGCATGACTCGGTATAATAGCATACTTAAATGGTTAATCTGCAGTTAAACATGACTTGTATTTGTTCATATACAGAGTATTTGGATAATGTATGTTTAAATCAGACCCCGCAAATCTTGAATTAGAGTTGGCAGAAAGTAGAGCCACTCTCTTACCTACTGGATGGAAATGAATCACAGAGACACTGGTGACAAAGACAAAATCAAGGAACTGGAATTAACTTTGAAAGGTCATTTTTCAGTCACTTCACCTTAACAGTGACCATGTTGCAAGGAATAAGTAAAAAAAAATTGTTTGTGGTTTATTTTACCCATGAACTGGTCAGTTCTGCCTGACCTAGAAAAAAATCCCCACTCTGTTTTCCAATTGTCCCCTCTTCTAGATTTATGAATAACCTGCAGTGAAAAACACCAAGTGAAGACATGGATGACCTCATTTCATGTTCTGACTCTATTTTGATTTTAAAGGAGTCACTTAGGGGCACCTGGGTGGCTCAGTCTTTAAGCATCTGCTTTCAGCTCAGGTTTGAACCCAGGGTCCTGGAATCAAATCCCACACAGGGCTCCATGCTCAGTGGGAAGCCTGCTTCTCCCTCTCTCAGACCCCTGCTTGTATTCCCTCTCTCACTGTCTCTCTTTCTGTCAAATAAACAAATAAAATCTTTAAAAATGTAATAAAGGAGTTGCTTAACCTTGCTAGGCTTGATTCTTTATTTATAAGAGGATGGGAGGATTAATTATTATCTAAGCTTTCTTTTAATTTTAATATGTTCTGATTCTCATAGTAGACTAAATACAAGCATTTCTTAGAATAGATACACTCAAAACTTTGTGCCCCAAATAGATGTTTCTGGGGAAAAAAATCCTGATTTTAGTTTTACTGCCTAATTACTTATAAGCTCATGACTTGGCTCAAGCTAAGGTTCCCTAACCTCAAGAAAACAAAACCAGCTTAAAAATAACCCACGACCCCCGGACCAACTAAGAAAACAAAACCAAAACAAACAAACAAACAAATAAACAAAACATCCATCTCCATTTAGATTAGATGTTTTCTTCCCTGTGGAAGATTTTACTTTTTAAAGAATTTGGGTTTCTCTTTTCTGGGTATTTATTCATCCTTACTAATTGGACTCCTACTCCATATTATGTATTGTGCTCATTTTTAGGTATATACAGAGAAATAAAACTGGTTTCTTTCCTTTTATGTGGTCCCAGTCTGGTAGTGATAATAGATGTGTAGGCAAGTAACTATAGGGTAAAATAAGTACTTCAGTAGTATAAAGTAGGCTAAGACTAGAGTGGTATGAGTGAACCCTCACCTAAAACACACAAAAAAATAGAGGGGTATCAAAAACCTTAATAATCAAGATAAATAATATTTTGAAAGAATATTTTTTAAATTTTTGAAAGAATATTTAAATCAAAATTCACACAAAACCTATGATTAACAAAATACCCAAATTTTAAATAAATATGGGATTAGTATTAATATTTTTTTTCTTTTGCATCAAGCTTTACTATTGTTCAGCCTGGCCCTGATCCAGTGGGTGGAAAAGGATGCATGTAATTTTGTAACTTTGTTTACGGGGAGGAGAAAACAGTGATGGCAGGAAGGCTTCACAGAGATGATTCTGAATGGAATTGTGTGAAATAATGTGGAGGTCCAGCTCCTCTGCTGACTTCTGCAAACAAACAAACAAACAACAAGAGCACATTTTTTACCACCTCCTGACGCATGAAGAGCTCTTACTACAAATTACAACAAGTGGTAGGAGGTAAGATGAATTCAGGGAAGTGAAAGATGGTGATGTTGGAAAGACCTGCTGGAGTTGGATTAGAGAGTTTTGTGTAAATTACTAAAGAAATTGGATTTGATCTTGGACTAGTGACAATTTATTGAAAATCTTGCAAGATAAGATGAAAATGAATGTGCTATGCTTCTGTTTTAGAGAATTCACTTGATTGCTGTATGAGCTATGGAACAGAGGGCCACGAATCTGGAGATCATACAAGAATCGAGATGTCTCATTTTTCTTTTCTCTCCCAGTTAATCTTGGCATTTCATTTCTTTGAGTCCCAATGACTTCATTGTCATTTGTGAAAATGATACATAATTGTTAAAAGTGAAGATAGGTTTTGCAGAAATTTAAAACAATCTCAAAATCCCACACCCAAGAAAGTGTTAATATTTCATGACTATCAGGCCAGATACTTCTGTATAAATATGGTTATATAGAAGAGTAGAGTGAGTGAATAAAAGGCAGTTTTATAAATTTAGGAGCCAAATATTTCAAAAATGAATGTTGCCAAATAATTTTTGAACATTGGCTCTACCTTTATCTAAAGTTAAGATTAAAAATACTGGGGTAAGGGCGCCTGGGTGGCTCAGTGGGTTAAGCCGCTGCCTTCGGCTCAGGTCATGATCTCAGGGTCCTGGGATCGAGTCCCGCATTGGGCTCTCTGCTTGTCAGGGAGCCTGCTTCCCTCTCTCTCTCTCTGCCTGCCTCTCTGTCTACTTGTGGTCTCTCTCTGTCAAATAAATAAATAAAATCTTAAAAAAAAATACTGGGGTAAAACTGGAGAGATTGTTGAAATTTAGATAGTTTCGAAGAAAGCAAGAGATTCTGGGGACTCTGTGTGTTTTTATTCCTCATTTCAGTTTTTATTTCAGGAAAGCTTTTTTCCTATAGTGTGTCTAAATAATTTTTCTTTGTAAGCGCTAATTATGTTCAATCTCTTTTGCCTCTGTAACTATTTATAATATTTCTTACAATCCCTTTTGTATTTATAAATTCATCGTCAACTTTTGTCAACCATGACCCAAGTGAGTTTTCAATTGTGTTCATTCTAGTTTGTAACCTCTAATGTAATTTTTAACTGCATAATGGTTTTATTCTTTTCCATTGCTTTCGTGGCCTGTGCCATGTCATATTTTCATTTCTTGCTACTATTTTCAGGATCTATTAAAACATTATCTTTTCTTTGAGCTTCCTATTCTCCGATTAATGAGATCATGTCTATAATTTGAGACTACAAATAACTCTTTATATAAAGTTTTCCTCTGTTTCCTGAAAAAAATTTTTTTCTCTGGTATGAACTTCCCCTGCATTTTTATTGTGTTTCTGCTTCCTCTCCCTGTGTTCCAGTCTGATTTCTCTCTATTAAACCCTGAATGAAGCCAGCAATTTACTGAACACTATGTGGGAAGTGGCGGGGAATGAATCAGAGCAGCCCACAGAAGCTATTTAAATTTCAGATTTCAAGCCCACCTCCCCAAATCCGTTTTAACTTCTGCCCAGGGACCACATTTTTCTCTATTTTTGACATTTGGTGTTCCATGTGGCTCACTGTGTAAAACTCTCAGTTTTCCTTTCTCAGTGTTGTTAGCACTGTAGTGATTTTCTCCTCTTCTTCCTGTCTCTTGCTTTCACGCTAGTCACCTGTGGTGACTAGCACGCTATTTTACAACTATCAACTACAATCTATCAGCAAACGTTTTCCTTATACCCATATTCCACCATTTGGGTTTATGTAACTAGAATTCTATAAAGGCAGATTTTGTTTTTCTCTTGCCTGTCCATTGTCCATCTCATGGTGGCTTCGAAGAGTCTTTGAAGAATGTCTCAGGACCATGGTCTTGAGTGAAATCTAGATCCTATCCAAGATATGTGCCAGTGAATGTCCTTTCTTCCATCAGTGCATAATATGTCCCTGTTTGAAAGCTATTTTCACTGTTTGTTGCCGATTCCTTATGATTACAGATGTGGTTTCTTTTCTTTCTTTTTTTTTTTCCCAATTTTTCATTATTTATTTTTGGAAGGATTTCCTAGGAAAACAGTGAATTGTAAATGCTTTTATTTCACCATCTTCTTCAACTGAATCACCATCTATCATTTGTATTTCTGTTTGGCCGGGGGGTTGACCAGATTTCTAACAACCAGAGCTCTGTGGTTTTTCCCTTTTGTATATCAGGTGTTACTGGAATCAGGAAAGAAAGCTGGATTAAATCTGTGACAACACAGTTGATAGAATATACTTACCTTTAAGGGGAGAAAAAGAAATTACAATAGTAGGGAATCAATATTATTACAATTAACCTTTAACTGACATACCCTTTTTCACTCTTGTATTTGTGAATGGTATGGTGTATTCCATCTTTGGAAATGTTTGCTGATAGAGTAGGGCATGTTTGTAATCATTTTACTGATTATGTATACCATTTCCTACTTCAAATATACAATAAATCAGAACTTTCACTTTTCTAGGTATGTAAAATTATTGTTGGTTGATAAAGTAGGATTTTATAATTCCAAGGGAGTTTTATCCAAAAATGAATCAAAATCCAGTTTTCAGCTAAAGCCATATTTTATGCTATAAGACGTTGAATGGCCATAGTAAATAAGAACTAAAGAACTAAAGAACTAAATAAGAACTAAAGGTTTCTCCTTTAATGATGAAAACTCCTTAACAATTTTATGCTAGAAATGTTGAGAATTGAAGAAGGAATAAAGTATTCTTTTAGGTTTTTCAATTCTAATGTTGCACAAACTGAGGAATAAAAACTTACCTGCCTGCTCTTTGAATAATTTTAAATTGTCTGTTTAATTGCACAATTAAAGCTACTCCTCATTATGGGAGTAAAGAAAAATATTAATGCATATTTCATCATATCATGAAAATTAAATTTGTTATCCTTTGAGATTTATTATTCTTTTATTTTATTTGACAGAGAGAAATCACAACTAGGCAGAGAGGCAGGCAGAGAGAGAGAAGGAAGCAGGCTCCCCACGGAGCAGAGAGCCCGATGCAGGGCTCGATCCCAGGACCCTGGGATCATGACCTGAGCCGAAGACAGAGGCTTTAACCCACTGAACCACCCAGGCGCCCCAAGATTTATTATTCTTGCTCAATCAGAATAGCAAATAATAAAGCACTTTATTTTAAACAGTATAAAATTTGGAGGAGACACAAGTGTTTTGATTTCATGGGAAGACATTTTTCTTACAAAGTAGACACTTCCTGAGCTTATATAAATCATATTTGATCCCCTGAGAATGATGATTTTTAATTTAATATTATTGTCACAATATATTACAGTAAAGAATACACAGTCATGCTTTTCTTTACGCAAATTTGTTTTTTCATCATTTTATTTTCTTTTCCATCATGATAAGTATACTCTTTTTATAAAATTTATTTTATTTTATTTTATTTTGTAAACATATAATGTATTTTTATCCCCAGGGGTACAGGTTTGTGAATCGTCAGATTTACACACTTCACAGCACTCACCAAAGCAAGTACCCTCCCCAATGTCCATAACCACAGCCCTCTCTCCCGACCCCCCTCCCCCAGCAACCCTCAGTTTGTTTTGTGAGATTAAGAGTCACTTATGATTTGCCTCCTTCCTGATCCCATCTTGTTTCTTTATTCTTTTCCTACCCTCCAAACCCCCCATGTTGCATCTCCACTTCCTCATATCAGGGAGATCATATGATAGTTGTCATTCTCCGATCGACTTATTTCACTAAGCATGATACCCTCTAGTTCCATCCATGTCATCGCAAATGGCAAGATTTTGTTTCTTTTGATGGCTGCATAGTATTCCATTGTGTCTTTATCCATTCATCTGTTGATGGACATCTAGGTTCTTTCCATAGTTTGGCTATTGCAGACATTGCTGCTATAAACATTCAGATTCACGTACCCTAAAGATAAGTATACTCTTTAATCCCCATGTTTTTGTAATTTGTTTTTTAAAAAAGGGAAATACTGGTTTAGGATTTTATTTTTTATTTTTTTAAAGATTTTATTTATTTATTTGACAGAAAGAGAGAGAGAGCGAAAGAGGGAATACCAGTGGGGGAATGAGAGAGGGAAAAACCAGGCTTCCCGCCGAGCAGGGAGTCTGATGTGGGGCTGGATCCCAGGACTCTGGGATCATGTTCTGAGCCGAAGCAACTGAGCCACCCAGGCACCCCTGTGGATGAGTATTTAAAATAAAAAGGACTTAAATTTCTATAAAATTTTATCAGAGATACTTATATTTTAAGATTAATGTGTTGGAGTTAAACTCTAGAATTATTAAAATATAAATACTGTATTTAATGAATTTTTTCTATTTAAATTTAAAACAATAAACATAAATATCTTCTGAATTATTTTAATTCAAGAACTTTTTTTGTTTATAAGTATAGTTCCCTTAAATTGGTCACAGTATTGTTTTGGACATGATATTTCACTTTTTAAAAAAAATATCTTACTTATTTACTGTGGTCTTTGAGAAACAAACAGGGTTTTAGAGGAGAGGGAAGTGGGGGATGGGTGAACCTGGTGGTGGGTATTAAGGAGGGCACCTGTTGCATGGAGCACTGAGTGTGGTTCATACACAGTGAAGCTTGGAACACTAAAAATAAAATAAAATAAAAGAATAATTGGTCACAGTATTGTTCAGACATGATATTTCACTTATTTTTTAAAAAATTGTTTTACTTATTTATTTGGGGGGGGGGAGCAAAGGGAAAGGAAAGAGAGAATTTCAAGCCAACTCCCCACTGAGCATGAAGCCAGACAAGGGGCTCAATCTCATGGCCTTCAGATCATGACCCAAGCCGAAGCCAAGAGTCAGAGGCTTAACCAACTGAGCCACCCAGACATCTCTGATAGTTCACTTTTGAAGCCTTGCCTCATTCATTAGTATTCATAGTTTTCCCTTACTCTCATTCCCCGCATGACCAATACCTTTATCTAGATTATAGTTTTGCCAAGTTTTCATGGTCAGGAAAATTCTCTGTGGGTGATATGGATGAAGAAAAGTGATAGGACCCATTATATTTGATGTGGTACAATGAAAATATTACATATGTGATTTTGCTTGATCAAAGGGGTATCAAATGTATATACATGTCTTTTTTTATTCTGATGCATCAAAATGGATAAAGTAGAGCAATCTAGGACTTAATTCTAACTTGTGAGACCAAAGTAAATGTCTGAGAAAGTCAATGAGGTTAACTTATAAAAATATGTGAGCTTATGCTTTTCATTATCCAGCTCAGCATAGTAGCTATGTTTATTTTGTTGAGATGAAGGGTTTTGAACACTCTGACGCCTTTAATTAAAGTTAGTTTTGTTTTTATATTTTATAATGTATCATGAAATGTTTTGAATGTAACCCTCCTTGTTCTGAAACAACTGTTTTCTGAAGAAAAATTCAGGCTTGTAATTTGTACCTTTAAAAAAAGAGAATGTACCTGAGAGAAAAAAAAATTGATCACAGATTTTCCATAACACACACATATAGACACAGACATTCTTGTATAAATACATACTAACAAAATACATAGTACATGCAGTATTCTTTTTTGTTGTTGTTGTTTACTTTTATGACATATTAATTAAGTCCTTCCATATTTAACTGTATTTGGTCATTTATGGACTGAATGTTTGTATTTCCCCAACATGCATATGTTGAAATCCTACCCCCCATATCATGGTATGAAGAAATGGGGCCTCTGGGAGATAATTAGGATTAGATGAGGTCATGAGGGTGGAGCCCTCATGAATAGGACTAGTGCCCTTTTAAGAGTCACAAGAGCTTGCTTCCTTTCTCTGCTCTGTGCCAAGTGAAGATACCCTGAGAAGTTAACAGTCTGCAACCTGGGAGAACCTGACCACCCTGGCACCCCACTCTAGGACGTCCAGCCTCTAGAACTGTGATAAATACATGTCTGTCATTTAAACCACCTACTCTATGGTATTCTGTTATAGCAGGACAAACTAAAGCTAATTCCTTACTCCTGCAAGAACATTTCTATTAAAATATTAATATTTAAAATGCATAGCACCTTTGTTATATAGTGATTTCTGCTTTTTAAATTTCTTTTTAAAATATTTTATTTATTTACTTGAGATAGAGTGTGAGAGAGAGAGCGAGAGAGAGCACAAGCAGGGGGAGCAGCAAGCAGAGGAAAAAGCAGGCTCTCCACTGAACAGGGATCCTGATTCAGTGCCTGATCCCAGGACTCTGAGATCATGACCCGAGCTGAAGGAAGATGCTTAACTGACAGCCATCCAGGAGCCCCCTCACTTTTTTTTTTTTTTTAATTTCTATAGGTCTCACTGATGACCAATCCTGTTTCCTGAATACTAGGTAGAAAGTGCCTGCCTTTTATTTTCAATATTGATAATAGAGAATTAAAATAATGTAGGAGAAAGAGGAAGACAAAATAAAAAAGAAACTATTTTCAAATACAAGTATCAATAGAGAAGTAGGAAAAATAAGGTAGAGGTATATGACTTTCCAAACTAGGTTACTTCAATTTTTATTTATTTATTTATTTATTTTTATTTGCTTATTTACAGCATAACAGTGTTCATTGTTCTGGCATCACACCCAGTGCTCCATGCAGTACGTGCCCTCCCTATTACCCACCACCTGGTTCCTCAACCTCCCACCACACCCCACCCCCTCCCACCACCCCTTCATAACCCTCTGGTTGTTTTTCAGAGTCCACAGTCTCTCATGTCAATTTTTTTATATGATGTTAATTTCATTTTTTTTTTCCATTTTTATTTATTTTTTTTTCAGCGTAACAGTATTCATTCTTTTTGCACAACACCCAGTGCTCCATGCAAAACGTGCCCTCCCCATCATCCACCACCTGTTCCCCCAACCTCCCACCCCTGACCCTTCAAAACCCTCAGGTTGTTTTTCAGAGTCCATAGTCTCTTATGGTTCGCCTCCCCTCCCCAATGTCCATAGCCCGCTCCCCCTCTCCCAATCCCACCTCCCCCCAGCAACCCCCAGTTTGTTTTGTGAGATTAAGAGTCATTTATGGTTTGTCTCCCTCCCAATCCCATCTTGTTTCATGTCTACAATAGCCAGACTATGGAAAGAACCTAGATGTCCATCAACAGATGAATGGATCAATTTCATTTGTTTTAATCATAGGTGAATAATTTCTGCAAGACTCATTTTTGAAGTAGAATAGTTAGAAGTTAATTTTCTTTCTGACTAATTGGAAGCCAGAGATCACTGCTGGCTGAATGATTATGAAAAACACTAAGGTGGTTCAATAATCATGAACTTGTTTATAATGTTACCTAACCTATATTATCGTGCCCTGTGCATTCTGAAAATTAATTTCTCTCACAAGGAAAATTGCATGTAAGTCTTACCATTATATTCAACTATGTTTTCTTGAAGTCAAATATACATCAATCCTGTGAGTACTTAAACGGTATCCCTCTCTTTTTATTCTGGAAAATGTAAAATAATGTCACTAGTTAACATTGGTTTGGATAATGTTCTCATTTGAAAACTCTTCAGGGTAACATTCCTCAGCTTGGTATTCTACTCAAACAGATTTATGAATCTGTATCATTAGTGTTAAGATAAATGCTCATTAGTAGCATCATTTATTAAGTAAGGACCATATGTCTGCTGTGGAATAATATTGTCAAGTTGCCCTATGTGTGTTTATCATTTGAAAACTAAACAGGCTGATACATGCACTGGAGGAAGATATCTCAACTGGCATATTACTCCAAAATTTTGATACATTTTTATTTCTTCCTTGGCTTCAGTTGCTTGTATTTTGCCTACTAGTCCTTGTATGGTATCAAAACTCCTTCCCTCACAGTTTATGGTATCCTTACCAGCACCACGGAGAGAACACAAATCCTTTTCTCTCTTGTCTGCAAAATGGAAAAGGTAAAGGCATCATTCTATTTTTGTATATATTTCTTATTTTTTACATTTTCACATACATAATTTTCTAACAAATACATTGTGTAATATATGATAGTCTTCCATAAATGAGAACAATATATTTTTTTCACTCATAAGACTAGGTCTAGTGTTTCCTTTAGCAGAAAAGCAAATATGAGGTAAAAAGCTATTACTCTTTATTTTGGAAAAGGTTGCATTGTGAATAGAATAATACCTCTGCCACTCTAAGAATAAACCATACACATAATTAAAGATGCCCTGTAGAGATTGTGCTAACTGAATTATTCAAATACATTCCTCAAAGAGCAGATCTAAAATGCTGGCATTCCTTGTAAAAGTGGAGTGATATGTAATTCATTTTCCATTACACAATTATTCCTTGCATTTCTGCTCAAGTGGTGGCCTTATTTCCAGCTCCCTGGTCTCATCTCTCCAGCCTCATCCATTCTACATGCAGATGTCATAATATTTCTGTGCATTTCACACTTGTCTTAGCATCTCTATTGGCTCTCCAACACTTCTGGGATAAAAAAGGAATTCCTTACCATGACATTCAGGGCCTAACACAACCCAACTATAATGTCACCTTCATCCTCTTCTTCCCTCTGTTTTATGATCAAGCCACCCAGAACTACATGAAATTCTCTGAATATTCTCTGAAATTCTCTTTGTGCTTTTCAAAGCTAAATCTTTTGCCTCACTTGTCTTTTTCCTGTTCCTGTTTTGTGATTTCTTATAAATCATTGCACTAATATTTCCACTAACTGAGGCCATCTCTGATTTTCCTTAACAGAATTAATCCATGGCAATTTCCCATTTCTCCTATCACTCTTCTGTAGTATATTTAATATGAAATTATGGTAACAGATCTGGTTTTTTTATTTGTAAAATAAATAAAAATATGTGTTGAATATATTTAGTCAAAAATGAGTAGACTATCCTCTTTGATCAAAAGTTCACAGTTTTGTGACACCTGGATATCTCAGTCAGTTAAGTATCTGTCTTTGGCTCACATCATAATCTCAGGGTCCTGGGACAGAATCCCCTGTCAGGCTCCTTTCTCAGTGGGGAGCCTGCTTCTTTGTCCTTCTGCCTGCCACTGCCCTTGCTTGTGTTCTCTTTCTGAGAAATTAATTAATTAATTAATTAATCTATCTTTAAAAAATCCAGTTTTATCTATACATTTGAGATTAAAATAAATAAGCTCATTTTCTGATGACAAACTGAAGTTCCTAATTGCTTGTCAATTTGTAGGTTTATTTTCTTTTATTATTTATTTATTTATTTTAGAGAGGGAGAGAGGGGAGAAGGAGAGGGACAAAAGGAGAGGGAGAGAGAGAATCTAAAGCAGTCTCTATGCCCAGCACAGAGCTTGATGCAGGGCTTGTTATCATGACCCTGAGATCACATGTAGGTTAAGTTTGTTGGGAATTTGAATTTACTTGAGTGCCAAAGAGGACAGATATGCCAACAATAATGTGCAGTTTATTTCTGCATTTGGTAAAATAATATTTAATTGTTTAAAAGGAGTAGGCAAAACCAATAACATTGTACAATTTGAATTTAAGATTGTGTACTATAGCCAAAACAGCCATTTTTAATGCTTTTAACTGAAGGTATTATTATGGCTCTACAGTCATACTTCTGTAATTTACTTGATAGAAATGGAGGGGGATTCAGATGTATATATTTCAAAGTTGTTGTAAGATTGTATCTATTTTATTAAATAATAGCACAACTTTACTGATCTTGACTCTCTTCCTCACATACCCCTTGGTAAGAGAATATATATAGAGAAAATAAAAAGGTTCAGCTTCACAGCATAGCATGGTTGAAAACTCTTGATACCCCTGAGAAATTCCATCATTTAAGTCTTCAAACAAATTTGTCATTCTTTGACAATAATCATGCTTTGAATTACAAAACATGACTTATTCAGACCATACAGATTGTTTTGAAATAAATGCTCAGATAAGTAATTGTGGGATAGAATTGATTCCACTAGTTTCAGAATTGACATTACATTGTTGTTCTGTGAAAATCTTATTTTTAGTAATAGTATAGTAGTGCACTGCTAATGGCACGCTGTACCAAACTCTCACCTTTAATAAGAGTAGGAAGAAAAACATGATATCAAGGAAATAAAAGGGTGAGAAAAAAATGAAACAATGGTAAAAAGTATTTTCAAAAGTTCCACAGTGATTTTTAAAATTGGCAAGGAGTACTATGAAATGAAATACTTTACAAAGCAGGGATGCCACTCCACTATTTCTAGATCAATTTTCAAATTTCTATGACCCCAAGTTGACACAGTAAAAAATGGAGAGGACAGAATGGTGAGTCTTTTTCAATTAATATATGTGATATATATTTAAGCTTGTTGTTCTTATTTCTGAATGGTTTGCACAGAAACATAGATACTTAGTATAATTCTATTATGTACATAAATTCTATTGTGCACATAAATAAATACCTCTACGGAGGGTTGTTGGTTTTCTGGCTATTAATACAAAACTAAAACCATTTCTCTTACCTTATGACTGACTGGCAAGAAATGACTTCCTTTGAATACAAATTGATCTTTATATTATTATGTAAGAATAATTGAAAGATAGAAAAGAAGTTGTGGAAGTAAAAATAGAGAAAGGGCAGAAATTCTCAAGATATAAAACATATAAAAGCAAAATGAATACTTCCAATTTTCTATCTCTTGTATTAACATGCCTTCTCTTTGGGAATTCCTAACTCTTCCTGGTAATAAACACTTCAGGAACAGATTACATGTAATCTAGTATTTTATTTTATCTTTAATGTTTCCAGGTTACTCTTAAAACTACATGAGGTATGCTGGTAATATTTTATGGATAGGAGATTCTATACAAGTTGAATTTTATTTAAGAGTTAATATTTCTTCATTTTTCTCTTTTGAGGAAAGAAATGTGTCTGATAGTGCTTAATAAACTTCTTCAAGTTTTGGTGGCTTAGAACAACAATTTATTTGTTTGTTTATTTCACTGTTCTGTTGGCTCATCTGAGTGACTCTCTCTTGGAGTCTCTTATGTAGTTGCAGTCAAATAGCAGGTGAGGAGGAGTCATAGGAATTGCTTTCACTCACAAGCCTGATGCCTGGACTGAGAGGGCTGCAATCATGGTGACTACCTAAGGTTGTGTTTTCTTTATGCGGCTATCCTGGGATTTCTCATGGCATAAAGTCTCATTGGTCAGATTTCTTTACAGGGCAGCTGGTTTTCCCCAGGGCAAAGGTTTCAAGAAATAGAAAGTGGAAATAGTAAGTCTTTCAATGCCCATCCTACAAATGGGCACAAATATGGCCCTTGTGCCAAATTCTATTCTGCAACAATAGTTGCAGAGTCTCTCAGATTCAAGTAGAGGTAGCATAGAGTTAACCTCTCAATAGGAGGAATGTCAAAGAACTGTAGCCATCTTTAATCTGCACTTGTATTAGCATTACTAGTGGCCCTATTTGGTGAGTGTCAATATTTCATGCCTTCTTAATAGTTAAACTCTATGGAATTTAGCTATTTCAGCCCTAGATTATCCACAGTGAGATATTAAAAAAGGTCTTGACATAATTTGCTTTATAATCAATACAGAATTTCAGTTGATGAAAAATAGTTCAAGTTATTAGTCCTTTTCGTCTGATATTTGGTGTGTTGTTGTGTGTACTGTTACTATCTAATAGTCAACCAATCCCAGAAGAGGTGTAGGAGAAGAATCATTTATCCTTCAATAAAATCTTAGAGAATATATATCTTTACATTTATAACACATAAAACAAGAGTCTGAGAGAACTGTCAGCAGGGTGTAAGAATTAGAGGTCATTCAGGTTCCAGGGAAAAGAATTGCCAGCATAGACCAGCTTCTTCCTAAAGCTTAGCTAAAAATAGCAACACAATTAAGTAATGGGACTCCAAGCTTCGGGATTGTGATGATGAAGATATTGTAGCATTCTGCTAATATTACACCATCCCATTTATTGTCCCTTCATTTAGCTAACTTACTTCAGGCCTGAGAGTGAGCTGGCTGTTGAGCCAATTAAGTGGAAATTGAAACAAGGACAATTTTAATTTTTGGGGTGCAATTTCACAAATTCAGACAGTCAATATGAACAAGTTCTTAGAAATAAATGGAGATGTCAGTTCTGTCAAATACCCTGAAAACCATTGGTTTAAAAAATGAAACAAAACCAAAAATTTGCCAGGAAGCATAAAGTAGAACCTCTCAGAAAATCATGAAGTTGGTCAAGTTGTCGGGATGTGTAGGCTGGTATCATAGATTAAACATGTTGTATAAGTGCTAATACAGTCAGATAATTATTTTAGACTTGAACCATTTCTTGATCAGGGCATATAATTTTATGAAATTTTGTCCTAAATTCCACTGGTGGTTGTTTTTATAACCACCAGTTGTAATCATAGGGTTACTGTACGGTGGTCAGCATCTAAAAGCAAAGAAAAATCAACCTCCAAGTAAATACATTAATTTAAAAACTATGAGGTGTATTCATATAATATAAAAACTTCTTTATTTTAAGATTTTATTTATTTATTTGAGGGAGAGTGAGAGAGAGATCACAAGCAGGGGGAAAAGGTAGAAGGAGAAGCAACTCTCCACTGAGCAGGGAGCCCAATGTGGGACTTGATCCCAAGACTTTGGGATTATGATCTGAGCTGAATGCAGACACTTAACTGACTGAGCTACCCAGGTGCCCCATAATACAAACACTTCTTAACACTTCTTCCTTCTATGTTCTGTCCATGTCCCCATGTTCCACTCTTACTTCCATATCCCTCCTTCCAAAAGTCTTCATAAATATCTCCCTGAACCCTGTACCATGTACCTCTCATCTTTTTTACCTTTACTGCTTTTCTTTTTCTCAAGTTCAACTTTTCATCATATTCCATTATTAAGAAAAGAACTAATCTGGCAACTGACAAAGTCTTCTTAAGAGGGTTCCAATATTCCCTTCTCCCCAACCTGGATTTCTGAGTGATATCTAAACTAAGAAGTTTGGGGAGTGGTCACTATTCAGAGGTAGAGAAGACAGAATTATGAAAGAAGAGAGTTTAGCACACTGTGCCCCTTCTCACTTCTAAGATGAAGCTCTGTGAATGAACAAAACAAGATATGTGTAGTTAGATGTAGCAACAATGGGAGGGAAGTAAACAAAACAAATGCAGTTTGGTTACAGAAGATTGTCTCAGAAGGAACTTGCTTCCAATCATCTAGAGAGTTCTGATGGTGTCAGGCTCACAGAAGCATGCCAGACAAAATAATGTATATCATTTTCCTGGCATTTTGTCCAATACAGTAGCTCAGATATTTAATTTTTGTTGAAAAACTAGTTTTTATGTTTATATTAAAATATGTCAGTGTGAGTTTCTTAGATCTTGACCAACTATTTCTGGCTTCTGCCATGATCTCATTTAGAAATGCATGGATAGTGTATAGTAAACAAAATTTTGATATTAACTGTTGGTTAAACCTGAAAGACAACCAATGGTAGTTATCTCTGGTCCTGATACTTCCAGATCCATCTTAACCAGCACTTTTCTATTATGAATATTATACAAGGCAATTACTAATAAGGCAAGATGATCTGGATCACTAGCAAGTCAGGATAGCTTGGAAAGATAACTTTTGGTCTTAGAAGGGCCATAGGCAGAACATCTGCTGCTGTTCTCCCTGCTGTTGACTTGGGGTACCATCCAATTGTGGTCTGGTCCATGCACAGGCCTTTCAGATGCAAGGGGCCTTTAGGCCTAAGATGCCAAAAGGAAAATGTTAATGAGATTTTATGTACAAAATCTCTGTTTTCAAGAAAATTGATAAATAAGATATAAAAAGTGTCAATATTTATCATCACCATGAGAACATTAGTGATATACCTATGAAAACCAGAAGACATAGACATGCAGAAGACTCATCAGCAACTATTGCAAAGGTTAGTAGTTATTTTAAGAGGACTGTGTGGAGAGATAAGAAATTAATCCATGACTGCAGAAAGTACATGTATATATAACACTGTGAAACAGAAAGTTTTCTTTTAGAATAAATTAATTTTATCTCATTAGTTTTTCTTGATTTCAATCCCAAGTTTTTCAGTGCATGTATGTTCTGTCATGATGGCTGTTACATGAGGCCAGCTTTCTATCATTGTTATCTAATACTTCACATAGTAAATCAATTAAATAACTTACAATGGTTTTATATTTTTGTGTTCAATTCATGGAATCAAATTGAAACTTGGAAATTCAATTTTCAAAAGTAAAATATCTGCTATTACTGTGAATATTATTCCTTAACACTTAGTTAAAGGATTATATTTAAAATAAAACTATTCACAGTTTAACAGGAATTTAAATTGGATAGAGTCTAAAGTCATAGTAAAAAATAAAAAATTCTTATTTAATTAAGAAAACTATGGAATAACTATATCCTTGAAATTGGCTGTGTTGTACATATAATTCATAAATGCAACCAACTGCAATTGACATAGAAACTATAATAATGAAAATTCAAAATGAAACAAGAGGAAACCAGAGATGGAGACAAACCATAAAAGACTCTTAATCTCACAAAACAAACTGAGGGTTGCTCGGGGGAAGGGGCTCGGGAGAGGGTTGTGGGGTTATGGACATTGGGGAGGGTATGTGCTATGGTGAGTGCTGTGAAGTGTGTAAACCTGGTGATTCACAGACCTGTACCCCTGGGGCTAATAATACATTATACATTTCTAAAAAAATTTAAAAAAAATTAAAAATTATGAAAATTCATAAAATTGTTATATATAACATTTTGATAAATAAAAGTGCAATTTTTTAGTGATAAAACCAGAATTGAGTACCAACAATAACAAAACAATCTTCTCAAACATAACAGCGTGTATTTTCTCTCTTCATTGTTCCTAAATAGAATTGGGAAAGTATTCATTTTTTAAAAAATACACTTTGTAAATAAATTTAAATGGTCTACAAAGGTGCTGAACTTTTTATAAACAAAATTTAGAAAATGTTTCATTGTGTTAAAAATCATTCAGAAATTTTTAATCAAACAATTCAAAAATTTTATGCTGATAAAATTCAGATTTCAAGGCTTTTGCAGATTAAATAGTTATTTTAAAAAATGTGCAACACAGAAACACACTGAGATTTACTCCTACAAAATCAAGGAATAACCTTAACAAATTCAGTTGGACTTTAGATGATTAATGTAAGATTTAACCTTGAAATTCTGCAATTATACCCTAGGATATTTTAACCCATATGAAAAAAATTTTTGATGTATCTCCCAATATAATTGAATAAATTTACATTTATAGAGAAATAAAATTAAATTTAAAAGACTCCTAATTTGCATCACATAAATTTGACAAAACCATCAAAAGAGTTATAAATAATAGAAAACTTATTTGATGAAGCTTGTGTCAAATATTTTCTGAAGACTGGTGCTCTGAATAGAGGCAAAAATAACAGTACTTGTGAAAATATTTGGACTGAGAAATTTATACATCAGTATGAAAAAGTACAAATGATATTTTCTGTTTAATTTCTTAGCTTATTTTCTTAATATAAAATAGAATCTACAGGGAAGAACAAATTGAAGGTGTCAAAATTTCCCATGTATCAAACATAAAAGTACATATTTGAGAAAACAATTAAAAATTAAAAACAATGCCATATTAAAAATGTAGTCTTCAGAAAAATATTAATGACCCAGTATTATAGACAATTAAGGCTGAAACTCTAAAGTACATTAATATGCGCCAAGAATTATCATTCCATTATTTTCAGTGTTCATATTAACAATACAAAGGCATTTTTAAAGTTTTTGCTTGAATGTAATTATTTTAATTTTTAGAAGGAATCTCATATTATGAAATGAATTTTGAATTGTACTCTAAGCCCACCAATACAAAATTTATAACTTTAATTAATTTTATTTTCTCCTAGTTGCCTAGTTTGGATAATGTATTCTATGGTTACCATATAAGGTATTGTCCACACATATGGTTGGCATCTTGAGGAGGGGAGATACACAACAACAGACTTGTAGATCGCTTTGGGGTTACATGCAACTCAAAGTCCCCTTGTGACCAACTGGGATGAAGATGTAACTGGCCAGTGAGCTAGTCAAAGAGTGCTGTGACATGGAAGTTAAAGATCTCTACATGAGAGATTGCATTACATTGAGGGGTGGGAACACCTAACTCCCAAAGCCTTTTCCTCCACTATGGAGTGACATATACAAGAACAATGCCCCTAATGATTCTGTCTCTTCTTCCGGTGATGGTGGTGGCAATCAGTGATGTGATTGGTTGATTTGGAAAACGAGCGTTGGCTTTGTGACCCGCCCCTTCCTTTTCTCTTAAGGAGGAGTTGCCCAGAGGACGTGCCCACTTAGCTCCGCCCCTCCAGGCTGTACGTTGCGGAGACGGATTTACCTGTGCGCGGTCGTCCGTTGGGTGCCATCTGTGGCGTCGTTGGTAAGTCTAAGGCTGGGGTAAGCCGTGGTCTTCAGTATTTTCTTTAGTAGTGATATAGAGATGTTTTGGTTTGCCTGCCGCTTCGCTCTTATTTCCCTCAGGGTAAAAGACGTTATAAGTCGGACTCTCCTCACACCCCAACATCCCGGGTATAGGGTGGGAGTAAAGAGAAAATGAAAAAGAGGAATTCTGCGTTGTAGAGTGTGGAGAAGGCTTCGTGTGGGCATGCTCCTGGCATGGCTAAAGTGGGAGATGTTGAACTTTGATGATGTTGGATGAGGCATTAACCACGTATTTTCGGTGGTGGTGGATTGTTACAGCTTAAGGCCCTTTTATCACGGGAGGGTGGCCGGTTTTATAAAGGTAAGCACCCGTTTGTATGGAGGCAAGTCCGCGTGCTTTCGGCAGTAAGCAAAGGCAGGCAGCCTTTGGGGGACTCAGACTAGCAGTGCTGAGACATCCTTATGAAAGACTCCTAGTCAAACAGTTGCTACTGCTTGACCTTAAAAATTATGAATACATAATTTTTTTCTAAGTAGCCTTGTCAGAGACAAAGTTTCTGTTATAAAGCCAGTGTTTTCAAGTACCAGCCTTTTTTTAGGTGTCAGTGTTTCTACTATATCCAGCTGTGCCTGCTGGAAATATTTAGTGCAGGCCTAGGCTGGTGGCCTAGAAATTTCTTCTTCCATCCACTGTTATGTTGTTTTGAGCCCCCCTCCCCCTTCAGAGTCAAGGGAAGGAGTGTGGGAAGGACAGATCTAGGGGTCATATGACTTGTCTATAGGTTTAAAAGTTGCTCTTAACTTTTGATTTCAGGTGGCTCTGAATTTGATAATTCTGTATGGTCTGACAGTGATTTTTTGATTGCTGAGATTCAAACTCGTAGTAGGAAGTTGATGGGTATTAAATTAAAGAAGGATTGGGGCCCTTTCTGTAAAGAGCATATACCTTCTTAAATTGAGAATGAAAACAAGTTAATAAAATATTGCAAAACCAGTGGCTTAGAAAACAAAAAAAGGCTTGTTTTTGGAATGCTCTGGCTCTAATTATTGATCTTGCTTCGGAGTTTAAGGTGTTAGGGTAGTTTAAAACTTGTGCTTCAGGTTCATACAGAGTTATGGAAGACTGGAAACAAAAGAAAAAAAAATTGCTGGAGGAAATAAAACTCTTTTAGAAAAGAGCTAGAGAAACTAGGGGACAAACTTAAAGATGACAGAAAATAATTCAAAGTTCAGGTAGACATCTGTGAGAAACGGGAATTCAAGGGGATCTAAATTCTCTTCAACAGAGTATTGGCAAAGGGAGAGGTGTTCAATTGTTATTAGATTGAAATAAGGGCCTAGGTCTAAAATTAATTAAAGAGAAGGAGGCAGGATCTCAAATGGAATGATTCCTTCAAAAAGAGTCAGGAAACAGGAAACTAATGAGAGGTCACAGATAAGGGGTGATATATAAAGCTTTAGAAGAGCATCTTAGAAATTGGGAAAGACGGGGCGCCTGGGTGGCTCAGTGGGTTAAAGCCTCTGCCTTCGGCTCAGGTCATGATCTCAGGGTCCTGGGATCGAGCCCCGCATCGGGCTCTCTACTCTGCAGGGAGCCTGCTTCCTCCTCTCTCTCTGCCTGCCTCTCTGCCTGCTTGTGATTTCTCTGTCAAATAAATAAAATATTAAAAAAAAAAAAAGAAATTGGGAAAGACTAAGAAGATCTGTAGAATACACAAAGTATCATTAGGTGATTTTTAAAAAAAATATTCATTTTTTTATTTTAGAGAGAGAGTGCTTGCATGCCAGTGTGGAGGGGTGCGGGCCAAGGGAGAGGGATAGAATCCTCAAGCTGACTCCTGGCTGAGCACGGAGCCCAACCCAGGGGCTCCATTCGATGACCCTGAGATTATGACCTCACCTGAAATTAGAGGAGTTGGGTGCTTACCCGAGTGAGCCACCCCGGAGTCCCTCATTAGTTGACTTTTAAGGTAATACAATAATTGTAGGTTTGTATAAAAGTATAGTTTGTGCATAGAAGGAACATGCCCAAGAATTTGGACTCAAGACAAGACTCAGCAAAATGGGGCATATTGAAAGGAGCCAAGCAAGAGGATGACTTGGGTCCAAGCTTGGGTAGGCTTGATGCTTGTCTGATGGGAGAAAAGTTCCTGTGTGGAATTATGCATCCCAGCGGAATGGAGGAGAAAAATAATTTTTTTTAAAAGAGTAGATGCTTTAAGTAAACTCAGAATTGAGTTTATTTATTTATTTATTTCATTATTGTTGATAGAGATGATTCTAGAATTTAAGAGATAGAGGAATATTTTAGGAAAAAAACCCCTAATGTCCAAAAGAGATAAAAAGGAAGGCAAGTACTCAGTTCTAGCAATCAACAATAATCCTCTATGTTTTGGAAAAGAGACCAAATTAATAATAGGTTAAGCAGTTAGTCTTAACCTATTTAACTTTCTGAACAGATTAAATAGTTAAAAAAATTAGAACTTGCTGAAAAGTGTAGAAGAGAAGAAAATAAAAACTAGAGGTGGAGTTCATTGCTACAGAAAAATAGGTAGCAGGAAAAAATGCTATTCAAGTTCTGAACAATTCAGTGATGAAAGACAGTGCCTGGAGGAGCACATGGAAGAGGTATTAGTTTTTATTGGGCCTCTAGGGGCTCGGGCTTCAAGAAGCATCAATTGCAGCTTCAGTTCAGGAATCTGAACTGAGAGTGATTTGCCAGCCGAGACAAGTGGGATAAGAGAGAAACCCTCTCTTAAGATGCAGGCTTCACTAGCTTTGCAATTCCTTAGCAAGAGGTGGTGGAAAGAGCCACTCTTGGTATAGGATTGAAAATATCTGCTTCCGGAAGATAGTAGCCCCTATTTCACGAAATAGAGTCTACTTCCAGCAGCACCAGAGTGCCAGAAACTGGGGGTTAAAGAAGGGAATGGAGATGCAGAGGTTTTTAAAATATGTTGCAGAGGAAAGTATTGTACTCCAGGTCAAATTTGGTGATTCTGGTTGTACGGTTTTAAACTTTTCTGGAAGGCAGGGATGTTTCAAGTGTCATTCTGTGAGAGAAACAGCAGTATGCTAAGTGGATTTCGTTCCTAGATATGATGAATCTATACTGTCAGAATTAATGTTTTAATAGAAATTTTCTGGAGTCTGCTACTCACACAGACTGACAAGCATTCTAGTGAAGCTGAAACTAACAGTACTTCGAGGTCCTTTATTCCTTTAGATGCCATTCAATTCTGGTTTCTAAGAACAGTGTTTTGGAGAATAACTAATCTAAGATCTGAGAATGGCTTTTATTTAAACTTTGTGGGTGTGGGGCCAATTTTATTAAGTTTGTATACTCATTTACTATTGTTTTTGAACCATAGATCCAAAACTCAAGAACTGATAGTTCAAAAACTGAAGTGATATTTAAAAAACTGTACATTGACAAATCTTCTGTCTACTTCACATTTAACAAATTTTACTTATTCTGTAGTACTTAATAAGTGCCCAGTACTGTCCTGTGTATTTTGCAAATGTTAACTCATTTATTTTCTGTATCAGCCCATTATGTAAGAATTCCTATAATACCCATTTTATAGACAGGCCCAAAGAGGTTAATTGATTTGTAAGTGGCACGTACCAGACCCAGGCAGTCTGGCTCAAGTTAGACTAGTTACATAAATGATTTAGTAGGTCCTATACTATATATGCCTCTTGTGTCATTTTTTAAAATGCAAATGAATGCAAATATGAATATATTTTCTAATTTTTTCCCTTTCTCTACAAAAGAAAGCAAACTTTATACACTGTCTGCACCTTGGTTAGTTTGTTTTGTTGTGTTGTGTTGTGTTTTTTACTTAACTGCATATTCTGGACATATTTTCATACCAGTATATAGAGAGCTTCTCATTCTTTTTGACAGCTGCATGGTATTAATAGTGTTATGTGAATGTGTCACAGTTTACTTAAACAGTCAACTATTGGTGGACACTTGGGTGTCCATTCTTCTGCAGTTAGAAATAGTGTGGTAATAAACATATATATACTTGTCATTCTTGGAAGGTGTGTCTGTAGTATAAATTCTTAGAAGTTGAACTGCTGAGTCAAAGATATGAATGCATATGTAGTATTGTTTCTATATTGCCAAATTCCATAAGTCTCTTACCGTTTCTCATTCTGCTCCGTCATAGCCTCAACAATAGAAATGTTTAGGTTTTTGCTAGTCTGATAGATGAAAAATGTTTTTTTTTCAGTGTTGTTTTAATTTTTGTTTATTATTTAATAATAAGATGAATGAGTTGAATATGTTTTCATTTGTTGAAGGGTCATTTGAATTTCTTTTTATGTGAATTGGCTTTCATGTTCTTTGCCCGTTTTCTAGGGAACTTTTAGTGTTTTATTTCTGTTAGATATCTTCATATTTATTTTATTTTGAATGCACACATGAGGTGCTTTGTATCACTGACAGATTTTCTTTAATAATAGAAGCACCACCTCCCTTACCTCTGGCCTTACCTTTGTGGTGACACAATGAGAGCTAGATCAGTTGTTCTACTTACTAGGTGAAGAATGTGAAAAAACAATTTTTCTCTGCTTTTATGGTGAGGGAGGCAGCTGTTTTCTCCCTTCCTGAAAAAGTCTCTTTGGAACATTATGGGCCTGATTCCTAACTATAACACTTTTGTCTGTAAGTAATATCCCCCCAGAAGTCTGATAGCTCTGTGTGTCTTACATCTAGAGATGTCTCTTGAGTTCTGGGTCTCATTCCTTCCTGAAATGTAAATACCTAGAAATAGTCTCCCCAGTACTTTAACCCAGAACCAAGGTACCTATCCCCAAATGTTACCTTTTGTCTTTGGGGAAGGTAAGTTTTATTATTCTTTTGGATCAGAGCAGGTAGCACTCTAATTTGGGGAAGAAATGGCTACAGATTTAGCCCTGTGATGTATGAAAATATTTTCTAAGTAACTTTAAATACATTGTCATGTTGCAGGAGGCTTGGACTTTTGATAGGAACAATACAAAATCCAGGAATGTTACATTTTCCTACACATAGATGATATTTTTATAATTTCTGCTGAATAAAATATTAATACTATACCTGGGGAATAGCAAATTCTCCACAAATGATCCTCATTGTAATAATAATCATGCTTATTATTTTAAAATATTAAAAATCCCTGTATCCATGTTGCAGAAAGAATAAAATGGAAATTACTTTTATATTTATTTATTTCACTTTTGAAATGAATCTGTTTCTAAGATTTAGG
Organism: Meles meles; assembly: GCF_922984935.1. Taxonomy (NCBI): domain Eukaryota; kingdom Metazoa; phylum Chordata; class Mammalia; order Carnivora; family Mustelidae; genus Meles; species Meles meles. Next base: position 29,661,350 of record NC_060067.1, read on the forward strand.
TTGGATGGTGTCTGTCATGAGCCTGGAAATCTGCAGAGAGGAGTCTGCATTTTCTTCATGGAAGGCTATTTAGCTCACAAATTATTTACCTTCCTTGGTAAAAGAGTCCTCCCCCTCACACACACATACGTATATGTACATATTTTACATATACATATGTGCTTTGGGTTTCTGTTTTCTCCAGAGCTTTATAAAATTGGATTTTCTCTAAGTCTCTGCTAAGGCATATAGACTTCATTCTCTACTAATAGCTAAACCTAGTAGTTGGGAGATAACTTATTTGCTGCCTTTTGTAACTCATCTTTTAGACTCTATTTGTAAGGATTCAGATTCCTTTAAATTTCTGTTTAAAACTATGATGGGTTTTCAAATATGGTACTATAATATCTAGCTGGAAAGACAAAGCTACTTCAGATAAAGTACAATGTAGAATGTTGTGGATCTGTAGTAGTTGAAAAAGAAGCCGAAGTATTGATAATATTTAGTGGAGGATATGGTACGTGAATTGGACCTTTTTATATGAAGTAAAGAGAGAAGATCACGTATCGGGTATGGAAACTAACATGAATTAAGGTTGTTTCTTGAATACATGTTAACTTTTTTCTTCTAGTGGCATACATCAATCAACAAGAAGCAATGGAACAACCCTTCTTCATGATTTTATAAGATAATTTTAAAATACACTGTGATTCATTAGTTATGTCTGTAATTAGGGAACAGAAGGAGATATGCCACCAGGAATGAACCTATCAGGTTTGAACAAAGAGTTTAAGATAATATGCTACGGGCAATGTAGAATCATCACAGTTTTTAAACAGGAAAGCAAAAGAATGAGAAACAGTATTTCAGGAAAATTAGTCATTGGTAAATTGAATGGAAAGAGATTTATGTCAGGAAGACCAATTAGGGAAATACAGGAATAACCTAAGCAATAAATGATGAGAACATATAATTTAATTTTGGCCTTTGAAACAGAGAATCCAAAAGAAGGATCAACAGTTTTTCTAGACTTAATTTATGAATGGAAGGAATAGGTCATTTAGAGGTAACTTCGGGATTCGGGAAAAAAAGAATATAAATTTGGAAAGGAAAGCAGCAGCAAATTATTTTTTATGCATATTTGGGTGTTGGCCAGTGACTATATCCAGAAGAAAAAATTTCTATGTAGACATTGAACATGTATTACTTGAAGTCTAGTTAAGAGATAAAGGTTTAGAATTTGTCAGTCTAAAGGTGATAGCTGTTACTGGAGTGAGTAAGCCTTCTGAGTTATAAGTCTAAAGAGTAGATTTTAGAGAAATAGCTCAAAGGCAGTTGGGGAAAACAGAGAGATGAGGATCAGAGAACATAGCCAATATAGTTAGGGAAGCTGAAGAAATAGCAGTGTCAAATTAAGGTGGTGATGTATGCCAGTCACAGCCTATCAATAACCAGGGTTGCAGCTGCACTGGCCCTTGTGGTTCTTATTAGGGTTGCAAGATGCTCTCTGCAGTAACCATCAGGAAGCTTTGGAAAAAGGTTTATTACTTACAAGTTTTGTAAATTGCATGGCACACTTGGGGCTGCACAGCAAGGTCAAGTTGGGGGAGGGGAAGGAGCGAAAGTAGAAGGAAGGGAAGGAAGAAGATAGCTTGGGCCTGGGGTTCTGCTTTTATTGGGATTGAGGGTGGAGGTTATAGGTTGGAGCTGCTTGTTGGCGAATTTACAATATATAAGTGGGAATTAAAGTGCAGGAAGAGAAAAACCAAGCAGCCCTAATGAACAGTTACTGAAATCAACCCAGATCTCTGAAATGAAGAACCCTAGGGCATGATCTGGCTCTTTATCTACTTTTGTGGCTGACAGTGTGTTTGCTCAAAATCATCTTCGAAGGGGATGGTTCTTTGAAGCCTGTGCCTCAGCAATCAGAACTTAAGTCAGGCACTTGAATTACAAAAAACAGAAAACGCAACTGTCAGGGCTTTATACAACATGTTAGCTATATCAAATTTTGATGTGAGGTAAAAGAAAATGAAGTCTGAGAAATCCTCATTCATCTCTTGGTTTAAAGTATTGTCCAGGAGGGGCGCCTGGGTGGCTCAGTAGGTTAAGCCTCTGCCTTCGGCTCAGGTCATGATCTCAGGGTCCTGGGATCGAGTCCCGCATCAGGCCCTCTGCTCAGCGGCGAGCCTGCTTCCCTCTCTCTTTCTCTGCCTGCCTCTCTGTCTACTTGTGATCTCTCTCTGTCAAATAAATAAATAAAAAAATCTTAAAAAAAAAAAAAAAAAGTATTGTCCAGGATGGGGTGGGTTATGAAATTGGGAAGCTTGAACTCTTACGTCCATGTAAATTTGCACATTAAACCCCTATCACCCATTATTGCAGAGTGATTTGTCAGATAAATTGTGAATAAACTATTAAATTTGAGCAGTGGAGGGGGAAGAGTAGAAGTGTGTGTGGTGATGGGAGAGCAGTGCTGAGTTGGCAGCCATAGGATTTATCCCTTGAGGAGAGAGAATATTTGAGAAGGGACAAAAATGGGCTGGTTCCTAAATTATGTCTTCTGCTATTGCAGACAGTTACGACTCTGTTTCTTAGCAGAAGCACAGGTGATGTTTGTTGAGTGGGGATCAAATAAAAGTAACACCAAGAAATACAGCTTTTCCTAAATGGGAGGGCGGACGCTCAGCCTTCTGTTACAGACACCAACTGAGATGGCATTGGATTGATAGTGTTAACGAGGATGAAAATGAGAAGAAATATGGAGAGATATTAATTCCTTTTCTTACTAAAGACTTGAAATAAGAGTTGGTGATAGGGGAAGCCAGGGGATAAGGAAGTTGGAACCTTAATTTTTTTTTAAAGATTTTATTTATTTATTTGACAGAAAGAGAGAGAGATCACAAGTAGTAGAGAGCTAGGCAGAGGTGGGGGGGAAGCAGGCTCCCTGCTGAGCAGAGAGCCCAATGCTGGTCTTGATCCCAGGATCCTGAGACCATGACCTGAGCCAAAGGCAGAGGCTTAACGCACTGAGCCACCCAGGCACCCTAGAACCTTAATTTTACAAAGGAGCTAGTAGTTCATGGTGGGGCCTACAGTCTGAGCGACCCCGTATTTCCAGACACTTGGCCCTGTCTTGACCCTGTTTGTTTCTGGTTCTGTTGTCTGTGCCCCTGGGGTGAAGCTAAGGACAAAGGACAATTGGGAAGCCAGCTATGGCCTACAAAAATAAGCCTTCAGTTGTCATTTTAACGGGTGTACCATTTCACCTTAATTTAATTTTCCTACCTCTAAGAATATATCTTGTTTTGTAAGTTCACAAGCTGACACATCATCCAGAGGGACTATTTATTTTCCCTGTATTCTTCACACAAAGGCTGAGATTATTCTTGCAATAGTAATCAAGAGCTTCTGTCTTTGGGTTGCAAAGAAAATGCATTCAACTGTACTTGAAAGAGAAAATTGAAATTTGGCTGCAAATGATAAAGCACTTTCAGTTCTTTCAACTCTGTCTGTTCATATCAGCTGAGCTGCATTAATAAAAGCAAAAAGGTGCCTGTTGCTTGCTATTGGCAAAAAATACAATGTTCAATTGCCCTAACTGTGTATTAGGTGTGTTGAAGTTTACTCCTATTATAGAACCTTGCACTTTTAGTCCATTTTTTTCTTTGTCAGTGCTAGCATGGTACGAAATGAATTAGGAAAATAGTCCCCAGAGGAAGGCTTTTCCACCAGCTTTAATAGTGGAGCTACTGTGAATCTTCCAAAAAAAAAAAAAAAATCAGATCTCAAGTATAATTGGCTTGTCTATCTGCCTGTTGTAAACTTTTTACATTATGGGTGTAATTGTTTTGGAAATAATCTTGTAGCCCTATTAGCATACTTCATGCTAGCTTTAATTATTTATTTTATTAATTAGGATGTAAGTCATGAAATTGCTACTGGATACATTTATGAGTAGCACAACCACCACAATAATACAAGGCATCCAAAAATAAAAGTAGGTTGGTGCCTCTGAGATAGATTTCCATAAACAAAGGGTATACTTTTTTTCTTTTTCTCAATCAGACAGTCACATGGGCTTGCCAATTGTGAGACCATAGTCAAATTTTAGAAATGCAAGGGTAAGGACAAAATAAAAGTTTATACTATTGTAGACTTGATGAGTAGTTCTTTTAGCCAGCCCTATAGCACGAGACTAATAGCACACATCTAGGCAAAATTGTGAAGTGGGAATAGGTTATCTTTAGGTACTTCCAGCCTCTTTTATATGCCTAATAATATCCTTATCTTCAAAATCCTCATTGATTTTCTTTCCTTTTCAAAATTACTTATTTTCAAGAGAAGATGAAATTCATTTGCACTGAGGTTTAAATGATGAAGGTGGTAATGTGCTATATAGAAAGAACTCTTTGAGCCCAAACAGCCCTAGCTTCAAATGTAATATATATATAATATATCGTTTTCCAGCTATGAGATTTTAATGAATACATTTTACCTCAGGAAACTGATGGTTTGGTGCAGACTGGGGTATATACAATTTGGGGGACCCTTTATAAAAATAAAGCTATGTGTATCAATTGAGGTAAGAAAATAAATATTTATAATTACACATTGAAAATGATGAACACAACAAAATTTAGAAAAAGAAATTTCGCCATTCCCCAACTTTATTTACCCATGAAAAATTTATTTCTGCTACAACAATAAAATCTTACCATAAAAGATATTGGTCTGGGGATATAGTTGTTGGGTCCATGGTCAAAGGAGCGAGACTGATACAAAGCGAAGGTCAAGCAAAGCTTTATTTCGTGCCAAGCATCGAGAATCAAACTGACCGGCCAGGGCCATCTCTTGCAAAGAGGTGACTCCTCCCAGCCTCACAGACTAACTTTTATAAAGTAAAGGCCAGGTGGTTGAGCCTGACCACACACAGGTGGCCAATTGAATTACAGTTCACCCTATAGTAGCTATTTGAACTAGCCTATCACTCTGGTCAGAAATTTGAACTAGCCTATCACTCTGGTCAGAATTGGCGCCCAAAAGGCAGAGCCCACACTCTTGGGTGTTTAGGGAGGTGCTTTCCTGATTGAATGTCTCCACCTGGCTTGACTCATCCTTGTATTCTGGGCTCTGTTACCTCCCCCTGACCTGACACGTCCTGGTATATGGGCTCTGTTATCAGGGGCCCGTCAGTCATATTTTACTGGTTTCCCAGACTTGTTTCTAAGTAAGTTCCTCTGCGGGGGGAAGGGTCAATCTAAATTTACTGCATAAACAACAAAATGGCTCGCTCTGGCTAAGCAGGCCCTTACAATAGTAATCTGTTTTGGTCCTTATTTTCTGAAGATGTGGGGGCAACTTTGATTTCTATCTCCTTCTTATGAGTCATTTTTTCAAAACTGGGTGTGGGGAAGAAGCCCAAGGTTTGGGGTGAAGGAGTCAGGCACCGTTCAGTAAATCACCTCTTTAAGTGCACTGAGCTCTATCTTCCGTACAAACTGATGGCAGGTCCCCCACATAACTCATATACAATGAATGCATGCCCTTGTGTGCTTCAGTTTCTCTATCCTGGCCAAGCCAGTAAATTATTATAAGATTATTAATTATTATAAATTATTATAAATTATTATAAGCCAGTATATTATAAGATGCGTTATAAATTCCATCGTGAAATAAAGATACATGATGCTGATTTAAAAGGTGTACACTTGTTTTTTCTACCTATATTATATTAACTCATGTGACATTCCTGATGGATTTGTCCCACTAACATTATCAATACTATTAGTGAAGTCTGATAAAGAACACTTGTGATACTGCTCTTTTTAGTCTATACTATAATCTGTAACAGTAATACCAATAATCCCTGCAGTCAGTACTAAAGTCAGGAAGACTCACAAGCTACTGGAGTTAGCAAGAGAGAATCTGATTCTCCTAGGAGGAAAGGTGCTTTTTCTTTGACATTGATGTGTTTAGTAGGCTGTTCTTTGGAACATTTGGGTTGTACTCGATTATAGTCCTTGTATTTGCCTCTCCTGAATGATGTCCAACAATAGCTAAAAATCAATTTAACTGAATAGGGTGAAAGTAAGGAAATAAACAAATACAGAAGAGGTTCTTTGCACAGAGCTGGAACAAAAGAGACCTACATACATGTGAGACTCATTTTCTCTTCACTGCATCATAATAACATACCTACAACTTAATTTTGTATTACCATGCTCACAATCAAACTCAGCTTTCAGGATGTGTGACTGAAAAATCTCTGGTCTCTCTAGCTTGTACTTAATCCAGTGTCATTTGACACAGACTACAGAAGAAGGGGAAGAAGCAAGAGGGCTAAACAAACTAGCCCGTAATGGGATGGCATGATGCTCACTAGTCTACTACTTATATTTTAAAGGAATGGGACAGCTTAAATTGGATATAAGCTAATGTCTTTCCTGCTGGGCTCTGAGATCATAGAGAAGACAAGGAAACTTTACATAGTTGTAGTATGCACAGTGCATTCTCTTAGATGCTTTGTTCAGTTGGGTTTGAAGACATCTTTTTTTCTGATCTCTCTGTCTTATTGCTGCTCCTTTCAGTCCTCTCTTGTTCTCACCCTAAATGTTGAAGTAGCCCAGGACTCTGACCCTGGACATTTCCTTTTCTTCAGATACATTCACTTTCTAGGTGGTCTTTGAATTACCATCCTTAAAGTTTCCCCAGGTTCTGTGACCTGAATCTTTCCCCTGAACTTTAGACCCATATCTGTGTCCTAAACCTGACATATCCAGGCTTGAATTCTTGATTTTTCTATACCAGATCTGTTTCTAACACAGTGTATCTCTTTGAGTAAATGGTAACCAGTCAAAAATTTTGTTGTCACCCTGTCAGTCCTCCTTTCACATCCCATGCCAGCAAAAGTGTTGCTTCTACACTTTGAAATTTATTCTGAATCTGACTACATCTGTCCATTCCTATTGTCATCAGCTTTCATTCAAGCCATCCTCATTTCTAGCCTGGACTGTTACTTTGTCCTTCTACCCCTTGTGTCTATTCTTGTTTCCATTTACCTATACTTCAAACATGGTCAAAAGGACCCATTTAAAGTGTAAAAATGCGGTTACCCTCTGAATAAAATCCTCTAATGATTTCCCATCACACTCAATAAAATAAAAAATCCTCACTGTCGCCTAAAGGCCTTATATTATCTGATTCCAGACTAACTGGTTTCTGTCCCTAGTCACTGTTCTCCAGCTGATCTGCTTTCAGAACTGGAAGGACTCCATCTCAGTGTTCGAACTACTGTTCCCTCCATCCATAGTGATCTTTATTCAAATATTCGTGTGATTTACTGTTGAACTTCTTTCAGTTTCTGTTTACGTGACAGTTTGCTAGAGAAAACTTTACTGCCTGTCTTGTTCAAAGTAGCACCCTTCTTCATTTTTCTTTATCTCTTGGTTTATTGCCTCTATCTCCAAGTAGAATGTAAGGGACATGGGACATGACATGGTCCAGTTTTTCTTCTTTCATATTCCCAGAGCCTAAAATGTCCTGGCATGGGGTAGTCATTGAGTAAATGAATGAATGAATAAGGCATCATTAATGTTCTACGGTCTCCATTTGCTTTAGAGCAGCAGCCTTCTGTTGGGATAGGTACAGGGAGTATATCCATGGTCAGATTCATTTTAGTTTCAAGCCCGTTGCCAGACCCAGCTTTTAGCAGCTAATCTGTACTAGAATAAAATCCATGTCCCTGTGATTATGAAAATATGCTACATATTAAGGAAGGCCTAGACGTAGGCTGCTTTTCTACTCAAACACATCACGCTAACATAAAGCTTCAGGATTCATTCCGCATTCTGTGTAGTGGGGTCTTAAGTCTGCTGTCCTACTGCCTTCAGCTAGATCATTATTTCTAGAGCTGAGCTCAGCTGACTGTGCAGGTTAGAGGTTTTCATGCTTAGGTGAATTTCCTAGCATTGATGCTGCTGGCATTTTTTTCCTTTGTATTAGCCATTTTTTCTAGTAACATGTGCTAGATTAATGAGGAAATATTGGGAAAACAACAATTGCAGAAAAAAGCAGAAAAATAGTTTTTTAAAAATTTTACTCCTCAGAAACATCCATTATTAACATTATGATATCAGTTTTATTTTAGTGTGTTTGTATGCATATGTGCTTACACAGTTGGGGTAAGCCAGTGATACTTATTGAGTGGTATTTATGTTCAGAGACCTTTGTTCCTGTCCTAAATACCTTAATAAAGATGAGGGGATTTGACTTTTTGTCCTCATTAACTACTCCTTAGAAGGCATTGTTTTCACATAAAATTAGACTTCACTCTATGTACCATTACCTTGTACTTGAATGTACGTTTGTCCTTTAGTGTCTCTGTCTCTCTCTCATACACACATACACACACACACATATGCACACACACAGTACCTAGCCTGCTTGGATGCATCAAATCAACACTGGAAAACAAAATTCAGTCAGTAAAGCAAGAGAGCTAAAGTGTCTTTAAGTGACTGACTTAAAAAGAAGAGTGACATAGTACTATGGTGTTAGGTCTGGTGAATTTGGGGAAGAATTCAAAGCTAAGACCGTGTGTGACAGAGCGCAAATCTAGGTAGCAAGTGGCAGTCTCTTTCAGGACCACACTTTTTATCCAAGGCCAGACCTAACAAGGAAGATGTTAAGTCCTAGCCAAAGAGAAGGTAGATAATAAGCATAGTTGGTGATGCAAATAGGGGAATTTTTATAAGGATGGTTTAACTAACTAGTTCTACCAAAGCGCTTTCCCCCTGGGTTTGTTGAACTAACTAATACATGATCATTATGGGAATACTAGAAAGTACAGATAAGTAGCTGCCCACTTACCTTAAAAAAACCTTTTGGTGCTTGCTTTGTGGTATTCGTGGTACTGAGGGTGAGGGGCTGTGGGAAGGGATAGAATTGGGAATTGAAGGAAGTATAAACAAGAGATGAATAGGGACAATATATTTCTGCAGTTTAATTTTTCAAGAAGAAATGTAGTAATGTGTCCTCTTTAGAAATATAATAACCCGCCCATCACTGTGACTTGACTTGTTATGTATTTTTGTGATTTGAAACAAATCTATTATTTAAAAATAATACTTAAATTATTACATTGGCATTAACAAGCTGGAAATAGACCAGGATTTAAATGTGGCTTGTTTCCAGTCAGGAAACGACAGGTGTTGGCGAGGATGTGGAGAAAGGGGAACCCTCCTACACTCTTAGTGAGAATGCAAGCTGGAGCAGCCATTCTGGAAAATGGTATGGAGGTTCCTCAAAAAGTTGAAATAGAGCTACCTTATGGCCCAGCAATTGCATTACTGGCCTTTTACCCTAAAAATACAAATGTAGTGATCAGAAGGGGCACATGCACCTGAATGTTTATAGCAACAATGTCCACAATAGCCAAACTATGGACAAAGCCCAGATGTCCATCAACAGATGAAGGGATAAAGAAGAGGTGGTAGATATATACAATGGAATATTACTCAGCCATCAAAAAATGAAATCTTGCCATTTGTGATAATATGGATGGAACTAGAGGGTATTACATTAAGCGAAATTAGTCAATCAGAGAAAGACAATTATCATATGATCATACTGATATGAGGAATTTGAGAAAAAAGACAGAGGATCATAGGTGAAGGGAGGGGAAAATGAAACAAGACAAAACCAGAGATGGAGACAAACCATAAGAAACTCTTAATCTCAGGAAACAAACTGAGGGTTGCTGGAGTGGAGGGGGGATGGGAGAGATGGAGTGGCTGGGTAATGGACATTGGGGAGGGTATGTGCTATGGTGAGCACGGTGAATTGTGTAAGACTGATGATTCGTAGACCTGTACCCCTGAAACAGGTAATACATTCTATGTTAATTAAAACAAATAATGTGGGGGCGCCTGGGTGGCTCAGTGGGTTAAAGCCTCTGCCTTCGGCTCAGGTCATGATCCCGGGGTCCTAGGATTGAGCCCTGCATGGGGCTCTCGGTGGAGCAGAGAGCCTGCTTCTTCCTTTCTCTCTGCCTGCCTCTCTGCCTACTTGTGATCTCTGTCTGTCAAATAAATAGATAAAATCTTTTAAAAAAATAATGTGGCTTGTTTCCTGTAATTCTAAAAGAATTCATTGAAGTTTGGTGGGATGCAGTGTCTGTTACCTGAAGGCACCCCTCTGAGAACCAAAGTCTTTGCCTCAAAGCAAAGCACTAAATTCTGGTGGCACCTTCTAAGGGACATCACTTTGCTACTCCCGTTGTGCTCCTAAGGCACAGTCCTCAGCATGTGAGTTACTGCTTATCAGGGAAGTTCTGAGAGTCACTGTGAAATGTTGTTTTTCAGATGTTTGAATCATTAAGTGTAGTGTCAGCACAGCGAGCAGGCCTTCCGCTCTGAGCATCAGTGCCTTCAGCAGGGGTTGGCAGCCTACTGGCTCTGGTCTGATAAATAGCTCCTGGTAGGAGTGAGAATTGTCCAGGAGGTGGCAGAGGAATCCAGGGCCTAGGCCAGGTCCTGCCTTTATTTTCATCCTCCAAGCTGCCTGCAGGGTGCAGTCTCCTAATTCTCTAGGGCTGAGGCAATTGGGAAAGACTGCTTGCCTACTTGGTATGAATTATCAGGTAAAGCTTCACTGTCTTATACCTTATGGGATATTTACTTTGTACAGTTTTCCGTAAGTGGTCTTAGAGGAAACTTTTGAGTCCTAGATAGTATATTGTGTGCAGGTGAAGGATATAAGGCAGGCTTTCGTGGTTTTCACATATGTCAAACTGGCAAGGACTAGAATGAAGGTTTGCATCTTAAATGAGTCTATTTGCTTTTTGTTTGCTTGGCTTTTGTTTGTTTTGTTAATACCCTTAGGCTAGGCAACATAGTATGTCTGGAAAATCATTGGAAGATCTGTCTCCTAAAATGTTTCTCAGGAAAAAAAATGAACAAGTTGAAACAGGATGATTAGGAAGAGATGGGATTCATTCCTTGCCTCCTTTCTTTTCCTCTGTTCCTTCCTTTCAGTTGGATTTGTATTAAGTCCTTCTAGATGTGGGACACACTGAATGGTTCCTGCCTCCTATTAGAATCATAACGCTAATTGTTTAAAAAAATTGTTTTCATGTTGCTGAGATTTCTGCCTAGAGTATAAAACACCTGTTTGTGATTTTTTTTTCCATATCAATTAAAAGTTCTGTCCAGTAAGTGGACTCCTTCATGTTCACAGAGGGGTTTTCTTTATTTTTTAATCAAATGTTCCTTAAGTCTGTGAAAAGGCTTTTCTTCATATTGAACTTTTGGTTTCACCAGTTTATTATCTGAGACTGAAAATAGTTCTGGGATACTGCCTATTCTTGTTTGAGAAATGACTTTGACTTTGTTTTTAGTTACTTTTTTTTTTAAGATTTAATTTGAGAGAGAGAGAGAGAACACACACATGCGATGAGGGAGGGAAGGGAGAGAGAGAGAAAACGAGAGAGAGAATCTCAAGCAGACTCACTGCTGAGCGGGGAGCCTAATGCAGGGTCGATCTCATAACCCTGAGATCATGACCTGAGCCAAAATCAAGAGTCAGCCAAGACTCTTGGCTCAAGACTCTAGGCTCAAGACTGAGCCACCCAGGTGCTCCTAGTTACTTTTTTTCTTTTTGTTTTAGTATGTTTCTTGATATTTTAATTTATAAATCAGGGTTCCTTTTCAGTAACAAAATTTACCATCTGATTGGAGTTTTACAAAAACAAACAAACCCTGCATTTCTGAGCTTATATTCATTGTAATATACAAACATGTGAATAATTATGATTTATATAAGACATCAAGGACTGGTAATTATATTTGTTGTGAGAACAGATCTTTTAATAGCCTCCATTGTTGTTTTCTTCATATTATTCTGTAGTAAATGATTTTTATAATGCATTATAACAAAGAATCTGGCACATGGTTCATTTGTAAGCCAGTCCTTGCTACTTATAATATTCAATTCCCTAGGCTCACCTGGAGTCGAGTAGTGTTTTGGCAATTTCTCTATGGTCCCTGGGACAGGTGCAGATTCTCACTCTATGTTATCAGTCTATCTTTGTCCCTAAATCATTACCTTTCACCCTTAATCTTTGAAAATCTTACTTTACTAATAGAACCTGAGACATTGTCTGATTGATGAAAATTTCAGTGGTCGATTCAATACATTTATTCCAATATGAAAAACAGCTCTCCACCTGTTACCCAATTTAGGAAAAGCCTCATATAGATGACCTTTTTGTGCTGTTTTTCTGTGACTAGGCCAATGATTATAGCATGTTACTTGATATCAAATTTCCTTAACAATTCATCGTGTTCTGATACAGTACAGGTTCTACTTCCAGTGGAAGATTTAAATATGAATATAAGTGGAGGGGAAAAAAAGGACAATCTCTTTTCTGTATTATCAAGCCCAGTTTTTGGTGATTTTATTCTAGATTATACATTTGTTGAAAGAATTGTATCTTACATTGTCCTACTGTCCGATATCAAACATGAAGGCATAGCCGAACAGAATGTATTCAGTACTTCAAAAATTGGGATGATTTGGGGGCACCTGGGTGGCTCAGTGGGTTAAAGCCTCGGCCTTCGGCTCAGGTCATGATCTCAGGGTCCTGGGATCGAGCCCCACATTGGGCTCTCTGCTCGTCGGAGAGCCTGCTTCCTCCTCTCTCTCTGCCTGTCTCTCTGCCTCCTTGTGATCTGTCAAATAAATGAATAAAAAAAAATTGGGATGATTTGGATTAGAACCTTCTTTTAAACAGAATAATTAAGGGCGTCGTTATAGAAAAAAAATTATAAATATATAGTTTTGACTCATCATTGTTTTATTAGCTTTCTGACCTTGGGCAAATTACTAAACCCCTTTGAGCTTCAGGTTTCTCAGTTTCTAAAATGGGAATAGCAGTACTTAGAAAAAATTAAGGACAAGATACTATATAATTTATCCAGTAGTATGTTTTGAAAACTGAAGGCTCAAACCCATCTCTTCTGGTTTCTACTGTATAACAACTGAAATTGCCATTTTATACTTTAGATACTTACAGAGCAAGGACAGGAATTAGAATTATACTATACTATACTAGTATAGTATACTATACTAGTCATGACCCATCCCCTTCCAGGATGATACAGGAAGAGAAAAAAGAGAGTGCTTGAAACCTCATTCTGGAAGCTAATTAAATTTTGAGACCTTGCTATGTGGTCTGATTGTTAGCATCCCTTCCAAATTCGTATGTTAAAATCCTAATGCCAAATGAGAAGGTATTAGGCGGTGGGGCCTGTGGAGGATTTTTAAGTCATCAGGGTGGAGCCTTCATGAATTAGATTAATTGCTTTTGTAAAAGAGATGCCATGATGCTCCCTAGTCCCTTTGGTCACATGAGGATACAGAAGTCTGCAACCCAGAAGAGAGCTTCCTTCCACTTGACTGTGCTGGCATTCTGAACTTGGACTTCAACTTTCAGAACTGTGAGAAATAAATGTTTGTTGTTTATAAGCCACCCAGTTTATGATGTTTTGTTGTAGAAGCCCAAGTGGATGCAGGCAGACCCTGACAAAAATTTTAAATTGATGTCCAGACAGTATAATTAAATGTTTAATATAATATCAGTTGGCAGATAAGAATTAATTTTAGAGAAAATTTTCGTGCCAAAAATAATGTGCGGAAGAATAAATGAAACAAGATGGGATTGGGAGGGAGACAAACCATAAATGACTCTTAATCTCACAAAACAAACTGGGGGTTGCTGGGGGGAGGTGGGGTTGGGAGGGGGGAGGGGGTTATGGACATTGGGGAGGGTATGTGCTATCATGAGTGCTGTGAAGTGTGTAAACCTGGTGATTCACAGACCTGTACCCCTGGGGATAAAAATACATTATATGTTTATAAAAAAAAAAATTGGAAGGGGAGGCGAACCATAAGAGACTATGGACTCTGAAAAACAACCTGAGGGTTTTGAAGGGTCGGGGGTGGGAGGTTGGGGGAACAAGTGGTGGGTAATAGGGAGGGCACGTATTGCATGGAGCACTGGGTGTTGTGCAAAAACAATATCGTTACACTGAAAAAATAAATAAATTTAAATTTCAAAAAAAAAAAAATAATGTGCGAAGATAGGGGATCCTGAAAAGGACCAAATTGGAAAGATTATTTTCTAAATTAAGTCAAATGGTCAAACCATATATCAAAATACCAAATTTACAAAATAGTTTAAGAAAGCATAAAGAAAATAAACAGATTTTAAAAAATGGATTTTTTTTAATTTAAATTTTACTCATTTAACATGCAGTGCAATATTGGTTTCTGGAGTACAGTTCAGTGATTTATCACTTACATACAGCACCCAGTCCTTTTCACAAAAAGTTCCCTTGTTAATCCCCTTCACCCATATGTGCCATCCCCCTACCCACCTGCCTCCATCAGTTTGTTCTCTAAGAGTCTCTTAAGATTTATTTCCTTCCCCACTGCACCTTCCCATATGTACATCTGTTTTCTTTCTCAGATTCAATATATGAGTGAAACCACATATTTGTCTTTTCTCTGACTGAGTTATTTCACTTAGCATAATACACTCCAACTCCATCCATTACATTGTGAATGGCAAGATATTATTCTTTTTGATGGCTGAGTAATATTTCATTGTATATACATATACACCACATCTTTATCCATCCATCAGTTGATGGACGTTTGGGCTCTCTCCCTAGTTTGGCTGTTGTTGATAATGTTGGTATAAGCATTGGGTGTACCCCTTCAAATCTGTATTTTTGTATCCTTTGGGGAAAGGCCTAGTGCAATTTCTGGATCATAAGGTAGTTCTATTTTTAACTTGTTGAGCAACCTCCATACTGTTTTTCCAGAGTGGCTGTACCAGTTTGCATTCCCAACAATAATACATAGGGTTCCCCTTTTCCTGTATCCCCCCAACACCTGTTGTTTCTTGTGTTGCTAGTTTTACCCTTTTGACAGGTTGAAGTGGTATCTCATCATGGTTTTGATTTGTATTTTTCTGATGATTAGTGATGTTGAGTATCTTCTCATGTATCCATTAGCCATCTTGAAGTCTTCTTTGGAAAAGTGTCTGTTCATGTCTTCCGTCCATTTCTTAACTACATTATTTGTTTTTTGGGTGTTGAGTTTGATAAACTCTTTATAAATTTTGGATACTAACCTTTTATCTGATGTGTAATTTGCAAATATCTTCTCCCATTCCATAGGCTGCCTTTTAATTTTGTTGATTTAAACAATTGGATTTTTTAAAGCAATTGAGCTGATAATGTACTTCATGTGATTAAACATTTTCTTCTACAGTTGAAAAATTTAATCCAGGTATGATTTTGATTTAATTATGCCCAAAATTGGTACTAATCTTACCTAGGTTTCAGCTTCAAGTATGTAAATATAATGCACCTTGATTTTTTTAATCTAAAGCTGAAGGTAGAACAGGCACATGAAAAGATGTTCAGCATCACTAATTATTTGAGAAATACAAATCAAAACTGTAATGAGATCACCTCACTAGTTAGAATGGCTGTTATCAAAAAGACAATAACTATTGGAGAGGATATAGGGAAAAGGGAGCACTCATATGCTGTTGATAGGAATGTAAATTGGTGCAGCCATGATGGAAAACAGCATGGAGATTCCTCAGAAAATTAATAACAACTACTGTAGGATCCAACTATTCAACTTCTGGGTATTATTTGAAGAAGACAAAAATGCTCATTGAAGTGATATGCACACCCCTGTGTTTACTGCAACATCATTTACAATAGCTAAGAAATGAAACAACCTCAATGTCCATTGATGGATAAATGGATGGAGAAGATATGTTGTGTCTACAGTGGAATACTTCTTACCCTTAAAAATAATGAAATCTTGACATTTTACTATATGGTGGACCTTGAAGATATTATGCTTAGTGAAATAAGCCCAAAGGAGAGAAGATACTATATAATTTCACTCATACATGGAATCTAAAAAAACAAAATGAATGAACAAAACAGAACAAAAACCAACTCACGGATACAGAAAGCAGGGGTTTATAAGAGGGGGTGGGCCAAATGGTGATGGTGGTCAGCTATATGGTGACAGAAAGTAACTAGGCTTACAGTGGTGATCACTTAATAATGTAAATAGATATGAAATTATAATGTTTTATACCTGAAACTTACATAATATTATATACTTAGTATACACCAATAAACAGACAAAACAAAACAAAACAAAAAAGCCCAAAACAAAAAAATAAGGTTTAGAGATTTTATTCCCACTGCCTATCAAAAATAAGAAGAACTGAACCTTATTTATATGAAATTGAACCTTCAAATTAAGTTACCCAAGAGCCCAAAGTGAAAGATATTAAATGCCTTTTCCCCATTCAGAAATTCATCAGAGGTAATGATGAATAGTACAGATAGGTAGTAATTATGATGGTTGCAGACAGAAAAAGAATTAAAAATTCTGACTACAGTACTATTCAAGGAAAGGAACAGAGTCTGTTGATTCTATTTGACTTTTACCCTACCCTGCAGGCCACTGTATAAAATGGCATTGAAAGGATTGTTTTCTTTTAGGCCCTACATAATATCCTTTTGGGTCTTTGCAAATCACATGCTACACTGGAAAAACCTTCACTTACAAGATATCCTCGCTTACGAAAGCAGAAGAAGTAGCAGCCCTAGGCTCCCTGCCTTTGTCAGGACTCCTCTTGAGATATTAATGTAAAAGTTCACTGAACTAAAATTTTAATTATAACCCAACTTCAGTTGGACCTATTAAAATGATTTATGGTTCAGGGTAATTAATGAGATTTATGTATCTGTTGGCATAGTTTATAGTGTCATATAGACCACATACAGGTGCAGTTGAGAAAAAAAAAATCAATCCTCGTAATTCCTTGGTCTCTTTTTCCTTTGAGATTTGGCAAGAATAGTGAAGAACAGAAGCCAAGCAACCTGGAATCCATTCTTTCTCTTAGAGCGATTTGGGATAAAATCGCAATTCTCACATGGGTGATATTTATACAGAGTTTAGAAAGAAGAGAGCTTTGGTTTTCAAAAAGATATTTTTGCTATTTTGGGATAAATGCATCTAAAATCCTAGAACTTTCAGTAAATATTTTTACATAAATTTCAATCAGTTGTATTAGCCACTTCTTCAGAACATCTTTTGATCAATAATACCCATGGTAGTAGAAGAAAAGGAGAGAGAAACTTCGGTATAGTAGATGGAATCTGTTAAGAGATGTCTGGTTAGTGGCCTCAAATTTTCAACTATTCCATATTTTCTTATGTTTATTGTTAGAATGCATATATTTATGGTAGTATTTTTATTTATTTAAACATTTTTATAACTCTTCTGGTTAGTGAGGGCATAATCAGTCTATCGTATGTGAAGTCAGTACTCAGGTAGCCTATTTGACTTTATTTGAAGTTATTTTTTTTCTGCCTATTTGAAATTATTTTTAAGAAATAGATTTGGAGAAGAATAAATGAAACAAGATGGGATTGGGAGGGAGACAAACCATAAATGACTCTTAATCTCACAAAACAAACTGGGGGTTGCTGGGGGGAGGTGGGATTGGGAGAGGGGGAGGGGGCTATGGACATTGGGGAGGGGAGGCGAACCATAAGAGACTATGGACTCTGAAAAACAACCTGAGGGTTTTGAAGGGTCAGGGGTGGGAGGTTGGGGGAACAGGTGGTGGGTAATAGGGAGGGCACGTTTTGCATGGAGCACTGGGTGTTGTGCAAAAACAATGAATACTGTTATGCTGAAAAAAAAATAAAATGGGAAAAAAATAGATTTGGAACAAGTGAAGTTTCACTATTGTCATCATTTGTATTTACCCTTAATTAGGTGTAGCAACTCTTCATAGTACGGACAATGGTAGATATGTTTTCAGTGTAGATAACACTATACAATCCCTTTTGGTATTTGCATAAACCTTACCTGCTTGAGTTTATTTTATATACATGTGAATTTATATTCACATTTTAGCACCTTTTCATAATTTTAAAAGTTATCTTAATAATTTTCTTATGGAATCCTAAATTTATGGAGAAACTGGAAGCACAGTGCAATGTTTTTTTTACTCCTGAACCATTTGTGAGTAAGTTGCTGATTTGATTCCCTGTAATTCCCAAATATTTTGGTGTTTAGACCCTACAAACAAGGAAATTCCCCCACATAATTATGATACTGCCATCAAAACTAAGAAATCAGCTTTGATGCATCCAGAGAAATCTCATATTCCAGTCGAGTTTTGCCAGTTATCCCAAATGCATCCTTTATAGCAAAAGGATCCAGCTCAAAATCACATAATGCATTTGGTTGAATTTTGTCTCTTTTCACTAATTCAGTCGAATATTTTTACAGTTTTTCTTTTGACGCTCATGACCTTGCTTCTCTTGAAGATTGCAAGCTAGTTATTTTGTAGAATGTTCCCTCAGTATGAATTTTTCTGGTATTTCTCCATGATTATATTCAGATTAGATATCTTTGCCAGGAAACCATAGAAGAAATGCTGTCTTCTTCTCGTTGCATTCTGTTAAGTGGTGCACAATTTCACTTTGCCCCCTTATTGATGATAGTCACTTTGATTGCTTGATTAAGGTAGCGTCTGCTAGTTTCCTTCACTGTAAAGTAACTCTTTTCTTTGTTGTAATTAATAAAATTTTGTGGGAAAGTACTTTGGAACTGTGTAAATACTCTGTTCCTCGTAAATCTGTTTAATTTGCTAATTTTATCTGTATAAACTGAAGGTTTTCTGTTTTATTTTTGTGCTAAAATTGTTCTCGAATTGTCAGGCAATAGCCTACTTAAGCTGGTTTATCTGTGCTTAGGAAATGTATCATTATTTGAGCACTCCTTGCTTTGTGGCTTATCTTTAAAATATTTTTTTCCAGCTTCATTGAAGAATGATTGACAGATAAAAATTGCATGTATTTAAGGTTATACAATGTGATGATATGGTATGTGTAGACATTGTGAAGTAATTATTACAGCCAGGCTAATTAACGTATTCATCACGTCACAATTCACTTTTTCTCCTGTGGTAAGAAGACTTAAATCTACTCTCTCAGCAAATTTCAAGTATTCAATGTGTTATTATTAACTATAGTCACCATTCTGTACATTAGATCACCAGAATTTATTCATCTTAAAACTGAAACTCTAGGGGTGCCTGAGTGGTGCAGTTGGTTATGTATCTGCCTTCAGCTCAGGTCATGATCCTAGGGTTCTGGGATAGAGCCCTGCATTGGACTCCTTGCTCAGTGGGAAGCCTGCTTCTCCCTTTCCCCCTTCCACTCTCCCTGCTTGTGCTCTCTCACTCTTTCTCACTCACTCTTTTGCTCTCTCTCTCAAATAAATAAAATCTTAAGCAAAAAACCCCAAAACTGAAAGTCTCTACCCTTTGACCAACGTTTCCCCATTTCCCACATCATCAAGTCTTAGTGATCAGTCTTCCCCTCTGCTTATATGGATTCAGTTTTTTTAGATTCCACATATAAGTGAGATCATGCAGTATTTCTCTTTACGTGCCTGGCTTATTTCACTTAGCCACAATGTCCTCCAAGTTCACCTGCATTGTCACAAATGATGTGATTTCCTCCTTTCTGTGGCTAAATAATATTCCATTGTATGTGTGTATCTTTGTATCTGATGTACAAATAATACTTTTTTTTTTTTTTTTTTTTAGAATGAGAGAGAGAGAGAGAGAGAGATTACAAGTAGGCAGAGCAGCAGCCAGAGAGGGGAGGAAACAGGCTCCCTGCCAAGCAGAGAGCCCGATACGGGGCTCGATCCCAGGACCCCGAGATCATGACCTGAGCTGAAGGCAGAGGCTTAACCCACTGAGCCACCCAGGCGCCCCTACAAATAATACTTTGAATAATGTTTTATATCTGAAAATATTTAGAGATATGGATAGATGAAGAAAACGTGATGCATATGTAAAATTCTCTGTATCTGTTTGATGGACACTTCAGTTGTTTTCATGTATTGGCTCTTATAAATAGTGTTGCAATGAACATGGGATGGTAGATAACTCTTTTGAGATACTGATTTTAATTCCTTTTAGTATATACCCAGAAGTGGAATTGCTAGATGGTATGGTGTTCTATTTTTAATTTTTTGAGTAATCTCCATACTATTTTCTATATGGCTATACCAAATTACATTCCCATTATAGTATTCTTTTTCTTTTTCTCCACATAATCAACAACACTTATCTTTTGACTTTTTGATAATAGCCATTCTAACATGTTGGATGTGATATCTCATTGTGGTTTTGGTTTGCATTTCCCTGATGATTAGTGATGCTGAGCACCTTTTCTTATGTCCATTGGCCATTTGTATGTTTTTTGAAAAATGACTGAATGGATTGTTGAGTCTGTTGTTTCTACTGTTATTGTTATTATTTTGCTATTAAGTTGTATGAGTTCCTTACATATTTTGTGTATTAATATCCCCATATCAGATCCTTGTAGTTTAGCTTACACTGTCTTTGTCTCAGGCCTAGAATTGGCCATTTCTTCAAGTTGCCTGATTTCTTTTAATGGAGAATGATAGAAGCTAAAACCCCGGAGTTGGGTATATACCATTTGCTTTTGCAGTATCACTGCTTCCAGGCCTTACAGTGGATAGTTCTAGGGACTATAAATATGTATAATACACGCACACACACACACACACACACACACACACAATTATGCCAGTAATTATTTCTCTCTCTGTGTTGAAGACCTTAAGTTCTCATTAGTACAACAAATAACAGTCCCAAACTAAAGGATTCATTTTAGTTTTCCCCTTTTTGCATGCACAGTTTTCATCTCTGATTTTGAGAAACCCATCTTCCAGATTTCTCTCAGGAAATATATTATCCTAATATACCAATATCCTGTCTTCCCTTTCAAGTCCTCCCCCACACAGATACCCTCCTTATCCTTGTCCAACTCTTGACTCTCCATGTGTGAATATTCACTCAGGATCCTGTGCACTATCCTAATACCTCCTCCCCCTGTTCGGACTGTGATATCTAGTGTTAGGCTTTCCTCACTTGTAAATGTCCTCTTTGCTCCATTTGGGATCTTGATTCTCCCTGATGGACCAGCCTACATTCCTGAAGATCCTTCTCACCTGCTTGAGCTCTGACACTTCGTAGTAGACCGCATCCCAGCATGGATGTTCTCCTCATATTGCTTAGGTGCTGACATTTGATGTGAGGTCAAGTCACATTCCACAGAGATCACTATTTCTTCTACTTGTTTTTAGTACCTCTGTTAGGTTTCTCCTCCTCTCTCTTGCTTAGATGCTTTCTCAACTCCCATCTCACTCCAGTTTGCTTCTCTGTGAGGATGCCTTTTCACCCCGTTCTGACTTTGACACTCTGTCACAGAAAGCCTTTCTCTGTGAATACCTTCCTCCTCCAATTTGGACTCTAATACTCTTTTTCTGGGTTACTGTGGGTACCCTCTCACAGCTGGCAGATACATCTGGTTTGCTCTCTGCTGCCTGTTTTTGTAATTTATATTTTAGAAAGTCAAAAAGCTTTTTTCTTGAAAGAGCAGGACAGAAACCTGTGCTTGAAACTTTGAAAAGTAGGTGGTCCTCTTATCTTATCTTTATAAAGAGAGTCACCACAAGATTTCTTAAATCTCACTGTTGAGTATATTTATTATTTTAGTTATAAAAATTTGATCTTTAATCTTTTGCATAGCACATATCTTTGCCCCATTCATATTTCTTAGTTATTAGGTAATATAGTACAAGTAGTGGAATTTCATTTTGTAAACTTTTTTAAAATTGTCATTTTGATTCACTTTGTGTTTTTGTGTATTTAGTGTGTTCTCAGCAATGAAAAAAACACAGTGGATAATAGGAAGGAAAGAGAATAGAGAATTCCATGACTTCAAGCAGCTTATGATCTGCTTGGGCTAGCAATAGTCCCAAAACAGAAACAGAAACAATGCAGTGCAGCATGTAAACGTCACTGAGTTACATAGTTGGAGGGTAAGTATAATGTAAATTCAGAGACTAATATGACTTGGGGTCTGGAGCCATTGAAATTTTAATAGGATTTATGACACTTCAGTTTGTCCTGGAGGATAGAAAGGATTTGGACAGCTGGAGAGTTGGAGGGAAAAGAAGAAATGAACATCAGGAAAATCGCTGAGGTGGACTAACCAATGGCACATGGAGAATGAAAACGGATTCATCTTTATGGGAGCAACAGTATGTGGGGAAGTCATAGGGGGTTAAATTGGTAACCAAAATGTGGTACTGTTTCCTGGTCCTGGAAACCAGTTAGCGTAAGAAGTGTGGGTTTTCCCCATAGTTACTAGAATCACAGAAAGATCTTGAACAAGACTGTGACATTATTAAAGTGATATTTTAGAAAGTTTAATCTAGAGGACGTTTGTAGTGTGGTTTGGAGGTGGGAAAAATTGTCTTTTAGGCAGTTTAAAAATGAGATGGAAGTGTTCACGGACTAGAGTTGGGGTATTATACTGAAGAGTGAAAATATGGAACAACTCAGAGCTCTTTGCAAGGACAACTAAGGACACAGAAAAAAAAAAAAAGGTTAAAAGTAACTCCAGAAGATAGCACTCAAAATGAGGGCGCAGTACATCCTCTGAAAGAAACATTGAATTGAGTATTTTGCACTTGCCATTGGATTTAAAATGCCTTTCATTGATTTCCCAATTCAGTAATTATTTTGTTCTGTGAATCTCCTGAAAATCTAAAAGATGCCCATTAAAAAAGCAAAAGAAAAAAATTAAAAAGAATAATTAGCAATGAATGATTAGAAACACATGTGCAGAATGTATCTCTATATGCTCTATACCAGGTAGCCCATAGGCAGGTATGTGTACTAGGTTAATTTAGGCAGTTTTAGTTCCCAGCCATAGTCCTAGAAACAACGGGAAGATCTGAAATATTTTCATTTATTTATTTATTTATAAAGACTTTGCTTATTTATTTGGCACAGATAGGAAGAGAGAGCACAAGCAGGGGGAGCAGCAGGCAGAGGGAGAAGCAGGTTCCCTGTAGAGCAAGGAGCCCATTGTGGGACTAAATACCAGGACCTGGGATCATTACCTGAGCCTAAGGCAGATGCTCAACCGACTGAGCCATCCAGGTGCCCATTAAGTATTTTTTAAAAAGATTTATTTATTTATTTATTTGACAGAGATCACAGGTAGGCAGAGAGGCAGGCAGAGAGAGAGGAAGGGAAGCAGGCTCCCTGCCGAGCAGAGAGCCCAATGCAGGGCTCAATCCCAGGACCCCGGGACCATGACCTGAGCCGAAGGCAGAGGCTTTAACCTACTGAGCCACCCAGGCGCCCCCCCCATTAAGTTTTTTAATAAACAATTTTGGGAGACAGAAATAAGCCTGTAATTTTCAGAGAATATTTAGTAGACCAGTAGGTTACTAGAGATATGTTCAGGTAGGGGACATTTCAGTTAACCAGTTCTGTAGTTATGTCTGTGTACAAACAAACGCATAACAGAAGAGAGGCGACCAGCATAGAATTGCATATGCCAGTTTTAGAAATTACACAAAAAAGTCAGTGTTGAGAGAAATTTCCAGAAAACATCTGCTAGTTTTGCAAATGTTTGGTTAAGTTTACAATTTTTCAGGTATTTTTTAAGCATCATATCGAGGTATACACAGACAAAAAAATTCTATACTTTTAAAATGCATCAGGGACTATATAAAATATAGTCCATCAAAGCATAAACTTGATTCTGAAATATGATTGATAATACCTGAGAATATATTCTGCCCTTGGAACAAAAAATATTCATCAAAGAATCAATAGGATGGGCCATGTGTTCTTTGGTAGTTGCAGAAATGAAATCTGAAATGAAGACTAGATAGCTTTCAGCTTGTTTGTTTTTTAGTTTTGCACATTAGATGTTGCAGTTGAAAACGTATATCCCCAGTGAAGATTTCAATGCTGAAAATGCTCACCAGGTCATTCCTTTGGGATCTTGTATCCACACTGCAACTAAGAACACTTCAGCTTTAACTTTAGTATATTGTGAGTCTTGAAAGTATCATGAATTTAAGCGAATTCTGACCATTTCCCCCTCCTAGATATGTTGCTCTTACTGGATTTTTATCACATATAATAAATTATGCATTGGATTTAGA
This sequence comes from Meles meles, assembly GCF_922984935.1. Taxonomy (NCBI): domain Eukaryota; kingdom Metazoa; phylum Chordata; class Mammalia; order Carnivora; family Mustelidae; genus Meles; species Meles meles. Next base: position 29,685,521 of record NC_060067.1, read on the forward strand.
TTTCACAGAAATCTAAGCCAAGTGTCCATACCTTAAAAAAAAACATAGATCGGTAAGTGAAGTTCAGAGACTAAGAGAAGCCTTGCTTCAGTTTGATTCGAGACACAAAGTGAATTGTAATCTGAAAGCAAATATATTTTTCTCTTTATGGTTTATAGTATTTTAATCCATTTACCCACCAGATATCAATTGCAGTCCCCTGATAATTCAACCAACAGAATTGACTATGGTTTTCAATGAAGGGCATGATAATACCTTTGCTAACAAATAATGGCATAATTTATTGAGCTGCTATCATATTCTTAATACTTTATACTTTATTTAACTTACATTTAATTAACCAAAGTTCTATGGGTTTGGTAGCATTTCTATCCCATCTTGGACACAAAGTCAGTAAATTGTGCAAAGTAACAGCTAGAAAGAGGTGTAGACGTGAACTTAGACTCCAGGATTCTGACTTCAGTTCATTTCCTTAAAAAGATTTTATTTATTTGATATATATAGAGAGCATATAAAAATGCTCTATTGGCTTAATATGTGAGTAATTGGCTTTCTGAAATAGAAATGAGGAAAAAGGTGGGTATTCCTAAGTGTCAGATAGAGGAATTGAGGGTATATCTATGTCATTAAACATGTGAAATTTAATTGCTATAGCTACGAGACAGACCTCTTAGGTTATATTTAATTAAATGTCTACTTATTTCCCTACCTGAGTACCATTTTCCAGATGAGAAAACTAGAACTCAAAGAAGTTAAAATCTTCTCCAGAACACAGAATTTGTGAATGATGTGATGAGCCCTGGGTGTTATATGCAACTGATGAATCACTGAACACTGCATCAACAGTCAGTGATGTACTCTATGTTGGCTAACTGGACATAATAAAAAATACATATAAAAAAGACCTTATAAATGTCAGATTCAAAATTTGAACACAAATCTCAGATTTCTAAAATCTGTGCTCCTTTGTATTACTGTTATTATTCTTTTAAGTTTTTATTTTAATCCCAGTTAGTTAACATACAGTGTAATATTAGTTACAGGTATACAATAGATTCAGCTGCCATACAGCGCCTTGTGTTCATCATGACAAGTGCCCTCCTTAAGCCCTGTCATCTATTTAGCCCATCCTTCCACACCCCTCTCCTCTGCTAATCATCAGTTTGCTCTCTGTAATTAAGTCTCTTTCTTGCTTTACTTCTCTCTCTCTCTCTCTTTTTTTTTCTTTGCTCATTGGTTTTGTTTCTTAAGTTCCACATATGAGTGAAAGAAATCATATGGTATTTGTCTTTCTCTGACTGACTTATTTTGCTTAGCATAATGCCCCATAGCTCCATCCATGCCATTGTAAATGGCAAGATTTCACTCTTTTATGGCTGAATAATATTCCACTGTTTATATATACCACTTCTTTATCCATTCATCAGTTGATGAACACTTGGGCTGCTTCCATATCTTGGCTGTTGTAAATAATGCTGCTATAAATATAGGGGTGCATGTATTCCTTTGAATTAGTGTTCTTGTATTCTTTGGGTACATAGCCAGTAGTGCCATTGCTGAATCATAAGGAAGTTCTATTTTTTGAAGAACCTCCATACTGTTTTCCACAGTGACTGCACCCAGTTTGCATTCCCACAGTGAAAGAGGTTTCCTTTTTTTCTACATTCTTGCCAATACCTGTTGTTTCTTATGTTGTTGCTTTTAGGTATTCTAGCGATGTGCCATGATACCACACTGTAGTTATGATTTTGCATTTCCTTGATGATAAGAGATGATGTGTCTGTTGGCTATCTCTATGTCTTCTTTGGAGAAACGTCTGTTCATGTCTTCTTCCCATTTGGGTAGGATTAACCTATTAAGCCATCTGGCCCTGGACTTTTGTTTTTTGGGTTTTTGCTTTCTTTAAACTGACTGAGTTTCTTTGCTGATTTTTGATCTGTTCACGTTTTCTATTTTTTCCTCTTTCACCTATTTCAGTTTTGGTAGTTTCTCTCTGCTTTCCCTATGTCTATCTTTGTTTTCCATAATTTTTTTTCTTTTGTTCAGCTTGATTACTTTACTCTCTCTTTTGTGTCACTAATCATTCCTCTGCTTTCTCCATCCTGTTATTAATCCTATTAAATATGTTTCTTGTTTCACTTATTGTGTCTTTATCTCTGCTACGTTATTCTTTATGTGTTACAGGTGTCACTCATGTCTTCCACTCTTTTCTCAAGAATGGTGGGTATTCTTGTGGTCGTGGCTCTTAATTCTCTGTCTGGCCTGTTACTTGTATCTGTTTTGTTTAGATCTCTGTCAGTGGCCTTGTCTTGTTCCTTCACTTGGGATAAATTTCTCTGTCTCCTCATTTTGTCTGCCTTTCTGTGTCTGTTTCCATGTGTTAAGAAAGTCAGCAGTGTCTTTCTCTTGAAAGTAGTGACCTTATAAAGATTAGGTCTTGAGTGTTCATGCAGTGCACTTCTGGAGAGTATTTTATGTGTGTTGCTCATGCTTTGCTGTTGCATCTGAGTCATTTTCCTTTTAGTGCATTTGTCTGCATTGGTTCTCTGCCTCTTGTGGTCTCTGCATGCTCTGAGGTGTTAGTGAAACTCAAGCGAGCCAGTTTTGAGGGGACATTCCCGCTGGGGAACTTGGGACTATATTGGTGGTGTTAGAAAATGTTGCACTGGACTCCTAATCCTATGCCAATCCCCTGAAACACCGTGGTGACTGGGCCCTGCATGTTAGTGTCTGGGGGTGTGGCTGGGCTCAGTGTGGCAGTTGGGCCCCACACTGGGCACTGTGCATGACAACAGCTGAGGGTGTATGGCTGGATCTGGTGTTCGACAGTGACTGGGGACTGTTCTCAGTTGGAAACGGTATGGCAGTTGTGCACCTAACAGCTGGGTGGGTCACATGTGTGGCTTTAACAAAATTTTCCCTGAGCCCAGCACTGAGGCTAGCTGGCTTGGAGTGGGCATACTCCCAGAAGAACTTGGTGGGTGTGGCACACTGCTAGTAGATTAGACAGCAAGTGTCTGTGTGTCCCAGCTTCTCACGGGCACCCTCTGTTTATGCCGGGAGTTGGGGGAGGAAAATGGCACCTGCCAGCTCCCTTGTGATTGGGGAAGACCCCCAACACACTCAAGAATAAGTTTGAACTGGTCTGTCTCCCATTTGTTCCCGGCATTGTGTAAACTGTATGAACTGCCATTTTTATGTTATCTCTATGTACAGTCTCTTTAAGGGTAGTGACCCAGCTATCACTTGCCGTCCTGGTTCACCCACTGCTGTGTCAGCTGACTTTAAAAAAAAGATTTATTTACTTAATTTAAGTGGGGGAGAAGCAGAGGGAGGGGAAGTGATTCCTCAAGGCAAACTGCCTGTTGAGCATGGAGCCTGATGTGGGCTCAATCTCAGGACCCTGAAATCATGACCTGAGCCAAAATCCAGAGTCAGATGCTTAACCAACTGAGCTACCCAGTTGCCCCATGTCAGCTGACTTTTAAAGCCTCAAGTTCCAAGATCCACTGGTTTTATAGATTCACGGAATTCAGTCCCTTGGTTTTTAAAGCCAAATGTTATGGGGTTTAGTCTTCTGCATAGGAGCCCTCTGCTGTAAGAGCCCATTTCTCTGTCTTCTTCACATGTGTAGCTCCTTTCCCTCTTATGGGCCTCCTTTTGCCTTTCTGACCTTTCTTACCATCTTTTATACATTTAGTTGCAGAGCTTGTTCTGCCGTCTTCAGATTGCTCTCCGGCGTATTCACTTGGATGTGGATGCAAGTTGAAAACGTGGGCCGTGGTGAGGTCAGGGTCCTCCTACGCTGCCCTCTTCCCCTAGATTCCCAAATCTTTGCTTCCAGGGCTCCCCACAAGTGTATGCGAACACATGTGTGTGTGCTGGGACAAAGCCCATGGTTCACATGCCTGCCTTTGGGTAGCACATTGTCCTAGTGACTACTGGTTTCCCTGCCCTCTCTGAGATGGCTTTTGGGCCTGAAAAGGGGCTGGGCATCTGCTGCCCCTACCAAGGATGTACCTCCCCCAAAAGGAGCCCCCTCAGCCCTCTGTTTACAGCCATGTCTGAGAAGCATGTTGTCACTTTGTGTCCTTCCTGGAGAACCCTTGGGGTGGTGTGAGCCTCCTCTTCCCTTTGTGGGTTGCCCCCAGAGCCGTGGCTCAGGGAAAGGAGGCATGTGTGTAAGGCATAGGAAAAATACCTCTGCAACTTTGTCCCTCAGCTCTGCCCTCTGAGACAATAAACTGCTCTCTCTAAACCTAAGGAAAAAAAAAAAAAGGAAGTAGAAGGAGCAGTTGAATTGGTTGAGGATAAGTGGGAGAGGCTGTATTGGTGGCTAAGGCAGTAAGAGGAAGGAAGAAGCTTGGTAAGGGAAGCTTGGTAGGGCTGGATTCCGGGTATAAGGTAGAGACAAACTCACCAGCAGGAAAAGACCACATTTCTGGTAAGAGACAGAGCGTTCAACCATCTCAATCCTATAGTGGAGCCCAGGGTGAGGGCTAGTTCATCTAACCATGCATTCTTCATCACACTCATCCAGTATGATAGGGACCATAGCTATTCTTGAAAGACTATTTTTTCCATTCAAGCCAACAGATCTAAATTTGAGGTTTTAGTACTGCATGGAGCACTGCACTGGGTGTTGTGCAAAAACAATGAATACAGTTACGCTGAAAAAATAAATAAATTAATTTAAAAAAGAGTAAATTTGAGGTTTTAGCTCTGCCAATTACTGGATGAATAGAGGAAAATCAAATGCATGTTTTTTTGAGTGGTGAGTAGTATTTCTCTCTCCAGTTTGTGCTAAGAAATCCTCAGTGGTAGTTGTGAAATGGCTTTATGAAAGTGGTCAGCCATGTCCTATATGTTAGTTACTGTTATGACTAGTTACCTTGATTTCCAGCTTTTTTTCTTTCCTTATATGTCTCAAGAATAAGACCCTTCTCCATCAGTTGTGGAAAGCAAGGGATGCCATTCTCAATCTTTAAAACACCTGAAACCCAGACAAATATATACATGTGCACACACACACACACACACACACACCTACCCACATATGGCACACATCAGAATCGTGAGGAATTGGAGGAAACAGAGCCGTATTGTTTAAAAAGGTCTCCTGTCTTTCAGAAATACTTAGATTTTCCCCTGGGGTGTGCCGGCCTACACCAAACCAGATAATTAGGTCAGGTTTAACTTTGAAATTCAGTATATTAAAACTCTAGAATAATCTCTATATATTTCCTCCTCCTTCTCCTCTTTGATGTTTAAAATATATTTAATGTAGAGCTAGCCTTTTCATGAATGAAAAAATGGCCTGAATCTCACTTGCTGCTTGAGTTACTGTATTCAATTATCTTAAAATATAAGTAATGCTACAATGCTGTCTTTGTTGGGAAATTTGGGGGGAGGTGTGCAGTAAAGAAAGTCAGTAATATATGTTTCCAAATTTACTTGGCAGTCTCTTTTCTCCCTACTTTTATATAAACCATTTCTTCTGTTTAAACATTGTCATAGTTCTACCCCACTCAGTCCCCAACCTTGCTAATTCCTACATTTCCTTTAGGTCTCAGCATACAGGTCAATGGCCTTAGGAGGCCTTCCCTCTTTTTTAAGACTGAGAGGGTAATTCCACTAATCTCTTGTTCTCAAATCATCTTTTACCATTTTAATATGTTGTTTGCCTAAAAATGGCATCTCTGCATCTTTTGCTAGGCTTTGTCTTTGTGGGCAGGTCCTTGTTTGTGTTTGGCTTACTGTTGTATCCCTATTATAGTCTTTATCCAGAAGTTATAAGCCAGTGTTGGGGGTACTGGTGAGAGGTCTGCAGTTTTTAAATTAAAAAAAAGTGTCTGTTCATATCTTCTGCCCATTTTTTGATATGATTATCTGTTTTGTGTGTGTTGAGTTTGAGGAGTTCTTTATAGATCCTGGATATCAACCTTTTGTCTGTACTGTCATTTGCAAATATCTTCTCCCATTCCGTGGGTTGCCTCTTTGTTTTGTTGACCGTTTCCTTTGCTGTGCAGAAGCTTTTGATCTTGATGAAGTCCCAAAAGTTCATTTTCGCTTTTGTTTCCTTGGCCTTTGGAGACATATCTTGAAAGAAGTTACTGTGGCTGATACCAAAGAGGTTACTGCCTATGTTCTCCTCTAGGATTCTGATGGATTCCTGTCTCACGTTGAGGTCTTTTATCCATTTCAAATTTATCTTTGTGTATGGTGTAAGAGAATGGTCGAGTTTCATTCTTCTACATATAGCGGTCCAGTTTTCCCAGCACCATTTATTGAAGAGACTGTGTTTTTTCCACTGTATATTTTTTCCTGTTTTGTCGAAGATTATTTGACCATAGAGTTGAGGGTCCATATCTGGGCTCTCCACTCTGTTCCACTGGTCTATGTGTCTGTTTTTATGCCAGTATCACGCTGTCTTGGTGATCACAGATTTGTAGTAAAGCTTGAAATCGGGTAACGTGATGCCGCCAGTTTTGTTTTTGTTTTTCAACATTTCCTTAGGAATTCGGGGTCTCTTCTGATTCCATACAAATTTTAGGATTATTTGCTCCAGCTCTTTGAAAAATGCCGGTGGAATTTTGATCGGAATGGCATTAAAAGTATAGATTGCTCTAGGCAGTATAGACATTTTAACAATGTTTATTCTTCCGATCCAAGAGCATGGAATGGTCTTCCATCTTTTTGTGTCTTCTTCAATTTCTTTCATGAGTGTTCTATAGTTCCTCTAGTACAGATCCTTTACCTCTTTGGTTAGGTTTATTCCCAGGTATCTTATGGTTCTCGGTGCTATAGTAAATGGAATCGATTCTCTAATTTGCCTTTCTGTATTTTCATTGTTAGTGTATAAGAAAGCCACTGATTTCCGTACATTGACTTTGTATCCTGCCACGTTACTGAATTGCTGTATGAGTTCTAGTAGTTTCGGGGTGGAGACTTTGGGGTTTTCCATATAAAGAATCATGTCGATTGAGGAGTCAAGATGGCGGAGAAGTAGCAGGCTGAGACTACATCAGGTAGCAGGAGATCAGCTCGATAGCTTATCTAAACATTGCAAACACCTACAAATCCAACGGGAGAGCGAAGAGAAGAAGAACAGCAACTCTAGAAACAGAAAATCAACCACTTTCTGAAAGGTAGGACTGGCGGAGAAGTGAATCTAAAACGACTGGAAGATAGACCGTGGGGGGAGGGGCCGGCTCCCGGCAAGTGGCGGAGCAACGGAGCACAAAATCAGGACTTTTAAAAGTCTGTTCCACTGAGGGACATTGCTCCAGAGGCTAAACCAGGGTGAAGCCCACGCGGGGTCAGCGTGGCCCCAGGTCCCGCAGGGTCACAGAAGGATCGGGGGTGTCAGAGTGTCGGAGAGCTCGCAGGTATTAGAACGGAGAAGCTGCTGCAGAGACAGAGCCGAGGACTGAACTCTCAGCTCGGGGTTACCTTGAACTGGTCACGGGCTGGGTGAGCTCGGAGCGCGGCTAGAGGCTGGGGATACGGGAGTGATTGGGTGCTGTCCTCTGGGGGCGCACTGAGGAGTGGGGCCCCAGGCTCTCGGCTCCTCCGGGCCAGAGACTAGGAGGCCGCCATTTTCATTCCCATCCTCCGGAATTCTACGGAAAGCGTTCAGGGAACAGAAGCTCCCAAAAGCGAAACCGAGCCGATTACTTAGTCCGGCGGCCGGTAAGGGCGGTGCAATCCCGCCTCGGGCAAAGGCACTTGAGAGTCACTACAACAGGCCCCTCCCCCAGAAGATCAACAAAATATCCAGCCAGGACAGTGTTCATCTATCAAGGAAAGTAGGTTCAATTCCTAAGACAGCAGCGCAATTCCAGAGGAGGAGAAAGCAAAGCACGGAACTCATGGCTTTCTCCCATGATTCTTTAGTCTTGCGGCTACTTCAATTTTTTTTTTCTTTTTTCAATTTTTTTTTCTTTTTTCTTTTTTCTTCTTCTGCTAAATTTTTTAAAACTTTTACCCTTTTCTTTTTTAACGTTTTTTCACTAGTTTATCTAAATATATATATTTTTTCTTTCTTTTTTATATTTTTTCTTTACTTGTTTTATTTTTTAAATTTTTTTCTTTTTTTTTCTGAACCTTTTTATCCCCTTTCTCCCCCCCACAATTTGGGGTCTCTTCTCATTTGGTTACAGCGCATTTTTCTGGGGTCTTTGCCACCCTTTTAGTAGTTTATTTGCTCCTTCATATCCTCTTATCTGGACAAAATGACAGGGCGGAAAAAATCACCACAAACAAAAGAACAAGAGACAGTACCGAAGGCTAGGGACCTAATCAACACAGACATTGGTAATATGTCAGATCAAGAGTTCAGAATGACGATTCTGAACATTCTAGCCGGGCTCGAAAAAGGCATGGAAGATATTAGAGAAACCCTCTCTGGAGATATTAAAGCCCTTTCTGGAGAAATTAAAGAACTAAAATCTAACCAAGTTGAAATAAAAAAAGCGATTAATGAGGTGCAATCAAAAATGGAGTCTCTCACTGCTAGGATAAATGAGGCAGAAGAAAGAATTAGTGATATAGAAGACCAAATGACAGAGAATAAAGAAGCTGAACAAAAGAGGGACAAACAGCTACTGGACCATGAGGGGAGAATTCGAGAGATAAGTGACACCATAAGATGAAACAACATTAGAATAATTGGGATTCCAGAAGAAGAAGAAACAGAGAGGGAGCAGAAGGTCTATGGGAGAGAATTATTGGAGAGAATTTCCCTAATATGGCAAAGGGAACAAGCATCAAAATCCAGGAGATGCAGAGAAGCCCCCCTCAAAGTCAACAAGAATAGGTCCACACCCCGTCACCTAATAGTAAAATTTACAAGTCTTAGTGGCAAAGAGAAAATCCTGAAAGCAGCCCGAGAAAAGAAGTCTGTAACATACAATGGTAAAAATATTAGATTGGCAGCAGACTTATCCACAGAGACCTGGCAGGCCAGGAAGAGCTGGCATGATATATTCAGAGCACTAAACGAGAAAAACATGCAGCCAAGAATACTCTATCCAGCTAGGCTATCATTGAAAATAGAAGGAGAGATAAAAAGCTTCCGGGACAAATAAAAACTGAAAGAATTTGCAAACACCAAACCAGCTCTACAGGAAATATTGAAAGGGGTCCTCTAAGCAAAGAGAGAGCCTAAAAGTAGTAGATCAGAAAGGTACAGAGACAATATACAGTAACAGTCACCTTACAGACTAATAATGGCACTAAATTCATATCTCTCAATAGTTACCCTGAATGTTAATGGGCTAAATGCCCCAATCAAAAGACACAGGGTATCAGAATGGATAAAAAAACAAAACCCATCAGTATGTTGCCTACAAGAAACTCATTTTAGACGCGAAGACACCTCCAGATTTAAAGTGAGGGGGTGGAAAACAATTTACCATGCTAATGGGCATCAGAAGAAAGCTGGGGTGGCAATCCTTATATCAGATCAATTCGATTTTAAGCCAAAGACTATAATAAGAGATGAGGAAGGACACTATATCCTACTCAAAGGGTCTGTCCAACAAGAAGATGTAACAATTTTAAATATCTATGCCCCTAACGTGGGAGCAGCCAACTATATCAACCAATTAATAACAAAATCAAAGAAACACATCAATAATAATACAATAATAGTAGGGGACTTTAACACTCCCCTCTCTGAAATGGACAGATCATTCAAGCCAAAGATCAACAAGGAAATAGAGGGCTTAAATGACACACTGGACCAGATGGACATCACAGATGTATTCAGAACATTTCATCCCAAAGCAACAGAATACACATTCTTCTCTAGTGCACATGGAACCTTCTCCAGAATAGATCACATCCTGGGTCACAAATCAGGTCTCAACCGGTATCAAAAGATTAGGATCATTCCCTGCATATTTTCAAACCACAATGCTCTGAAGCTAGAACTCAATCACAAGAGGAAAGCTGGAAAGAACCCAAATACATGGAGACTAAACAGCATCCTTCTAAAGAATGAATGGGTCAACCAGGAAATTAAAGAAGAATTGAAAAAATTCATGGAAACAAACGATAATGAAAACACAACAGTTCAAAATCTGTGGGACACAGCAAAGGCAGTCCTGAGAGGAAAATATATAGCGGTACAAGCCTTTCTCAAGAAACAAGAAAGGTCTCAAGTACACACCTAACCCTACACGTAAAGGAGCTGGAGAAAGAACAAGAAAGAAACCCTAAACCCAGCAGGAGAAGAGAAATCATAAAGATCAGAGCAGAAATCAATGAAATAGAAACCAAAAAAACAATAGAAAAAATCAATGAAACTAGGAGCTGGTTCTTTGAAAGAACCAATAAGATTGATAAACCCCTGGCCAGACTCATCAAAAAGAAAAGAGAAAGGACCCAAATAAATAAAATCCTGAATAAAAGAGGAGAGATCACAACTAACACCAAAGAAATACAGACAATTATAAGAACATACTATGAGCAACTCTACGCCAACAAATTTGACAACCTGGAAGAAATGGATGCATTCCTAGAGACATATAAACTACCACAACTGAACCAGGAAGAAATCGAAAACCTGAACAGGCCCATAACCAATAAGGAGATTGAAACAGTCATCAAAAATCTCCAAACAAACAAAAGCCCAGGGCCAGACGGCTTCCCAGGGGAATTCTACCAAACATTTAAAGAAGAACTAATTCCTATTCTCCTGAAACTGTTCCAAAAAATAGAAACGGAAGGAAAACTTCCAAACTCATTTTATGAGGCCAGCATCACCTTGATCCCAAAACCAGATAAGGATCCCACCAAAAAAGAGAACTACAGGGGCGCCTGGGTGGCTCAGTGGGTTAAAGCCTCTGCCTTCGGCTCGGGTCGTGATCCCAGGGTCCTGGGATCGAGCCCCACATCGGGCTCCCTGCTCAATGGGGAGCCTGCTTCCTCCTCTCTCTCTCTCTCTCTCTCTCTCTCTCTGCCTGCCTCTCCACCTACCTGAGATTTCTGTCTATCAAATAAATAAATAAAATCTTTAAAAAAAAAAAAAAAAAAAAAAAAAGAGAACTACAGACCGATATCCTTGATGAACACAGACGCAAAAATTCTCGCCAAAATACTAGCCAATAGGATTCAACAGTACATTAAAAGGATTATTCACCACGATCAAGTGGGATTTATTCCAGGGCTGCAGGGTTGGTTCAACATCCGCAAGTCAATCAATGTGATACAACACATTAATAAAAGAAAGAACAAGAACCATATGATACACTCAATAGATGCTGAAAAAGCATTTGACAAAGTACAGCATCCCTTCCTGATCAAAATTCTTCAAAGTGTAGGGATAGAGGGCACATACCTCAATATTATCAAAGCCATCTATGAAAAACCCACCGCAAATATCATTCTCAATGGAGAAAAACTGAAAGCTTTTCCGCTAAGGTCAGGAACACGGCAGGGATGTCCATTATCACCACTGCTATTCAACATAGTACTAGAAGTCCTAGCCTCAGCAATCAGACAACAAAAAGAAATTAAAGGCATCCAAATTGGTAAAGAAGAAGTCAAACTATCACTCTTCGCAGATGATATGATACTATATGTGGAAAACCCAAAAGACTCCACTTCAAAACTGCTAGAACTTGTACAGGAATTCAGTAAAGTGTCAGGATATAAAATCAATGCACAGAAATCAGTTGCATTTCTGTACACCAACAACAAGACAGAAGAAAGAGAAATTAAGGAGTCAATCCCATTTACAATTGTACCCAAAACTATAAGATACCTAAGAATAAACCTAACCAAAGAGACTAAGAATCTATACACAGAAAATTATAAAGTACTCATGAAAGAAATTGAGGAAGACACAAAGAAATGGAAAAATGTTCCATGCTCCTGGATTGGAAGAATAAATATTGTGAAAATGTCTATGCTACCTAAAGCAATCTACACATTTAATGCAATCCCTATCAAAATACCATCCATTTTTTTCAAAGAAATGGAACAAATAATCCTAAAATTTATATGGAACCAGAAAAGACCTCGAATAGCCAAAGGAATATTGAAAAAGAAAGCCAAAGTTGGTGGCATCACAATTCCGGACTTCAAGCTCTATTACAAAGCTGTCATCATCAAGACAGCATGGTACTGGCACAAAAACAGACACATAGATCAGTGGAACAGAATAGAGAGCCCAGAAATCGACCCTCAACTCTATGGTCAACTAATTTTTGACAAAGCAGGAAAGAATGTCCAATGGAAAAAAGACAGCCTCTTCAATAAATGGTGTTAGGAAAATTGGACAGCCACATGCAGAAAAATGAAATTGGACCACTTCCTTACACCACACACGAAAATAGACTCCAAATGGATGAAGGACCTCAATGTGAGAAAGGAATCCATCAAAATCCTTGAGGAGAATGCAGGCAGCAACCTCTTCGACCTCAGCCGTAGCAACATCTTCCTAGGAACAATGGCAAAGGCAACGGAAGCAAGGGCAAAAATGAACTATTGGGATTTCATCAAGATCAAAAGCTTTTGCACAGCACAGGAAACAGTTCACAAAACCAAAAGACAACTGACAGAATGGGAGAAGATATTTGCAAACGACATATCAGAAAAAGGGCTAGGGGCGCCTGGGTGGCTCAGTAGATTAAGCCGCTGCCTTCGGCTCAGGTCATGATCTCAGGGTCCTGGGATTGAGCCCCGCATCGGGCTCTCTGCTCCACGGGGAGCCTGCTTCCTCCTCTCTCTCTGCCTGCCTCTCTGCCTACTTGTGATCTCTCTCTCTGTCAAATAAATAAATAAAATCTTTAAAAAGAAAAAAAAAAGAAAAAGGGCTAGTATCCAAAATCTATAAGGAACTTAGCAAACTCAACACCCAAAGAACAAAAAATCCAATCAAGAAATGGGCAGAGGACATGAACAGACATTTCTGCAAAGAAGACATCCAGATGGCCAACAGACACATGAAAAAGTGCTCCACGTCACTCGGCATCAGGGAAATACAAATCAAAACCACAATGAGATATCACCTCACACCAGTCAGAATGGCTAAAATTAACAAGTCAGGAAATGACAGATGCTGGCGAGGATGCGGAGAAAGGGGAACCCTCCTCCACTGTTGGTGGGAATGCAAGCTGGTGCAACCACTCTGGAAAACAGCATGGAGGTTCCTCAAAATGTTGAAAATAGAACTACCCTATGACCCAGCAATTGCACTACTGGGTATTTACCCTAAAGATACAAACATAGTGATCCGAAGGGACACATGTACCCGAATGTTTATAGCAGCAATGTCTACAATAGCCAAACTATGGAAAGAACCTAGATGTCCATCAAGAGATGAATGGATAACGAAGAGGTGGTATATATACACAATGGAATACTATGCAGCCATCAAAAGAAATGAAATCTTGCCATTTGCGACGATGTGGATGGAACTAGAGCGTATCATGCTTAGTGAAATAAGTCAGTCAGAGAAAGTCAACTATCATATGATCTCCCTGATATGAGGACATGGAGAAGCAACATGGGGGGTTAGGGGGATAGGAGAAGAATAAATGAAACAAGATGGGATTGGGAGGGAGACAAACCATAAATGACTCTTAACCTCCCAAAACAAACTGGGGGTTGCTGGGGGGAGGTGGGATTGGGAGAGGGGGAGGGGGCTATGGACATTGGGGAGGGTATGTGCTATCGTGAGTGCTGTGAAGTGTGTTAACCTGGCGATTCACAGACCTGTACCCCTGGGGATAAAAATACATTATATGTTTATTAAAAAAAAAAATTTGGAAGGGGAGGCGAACCATAAGAGACTATGGACTCTGAAAAACAACCTGAGGGTTTTGAAGGGTCAGGGGTGGGAGTTTGGGGGAACAGGTGGTGGGTAATAGGGAGGGCACGTATTGCATGGAGCACTGGGTGTTGTGCAAAAACAATGAATAGTGTTACGCTGAAAAAATAAATAAAATGGGAAAAAAAAAGAATCATGTCATCTGCGAAGAGAGAAAGTTTGACTTCTTCATTGCCAATTTGGATCTTTTATTTCTCTTTGTTGTCTGATTGTTGTAAAGAAAGAAACAGCCAAAATTTAAAAAATTAAGATACTTTACATTAAAAAATCACCTTCCAGTTTCTATTGAAGAAAAGAAATACCAGAATTTCTAGTAATACTTCTCCATTTTCCAAAGATAATTATGAGACATATAATATCTTTACTCAAGTTTTGTATTATTTCTGATTTTCCCATAAAGAGATGGCTGTTTTAATTGGGATAGTACAATTTGGATTTTTAAAGGGATCAGTCTTCTTTTTGTGGTCTTGTAACTAGATGAATTACTTATTTAAGAATGTAAATTAATTTCTTTGCAGTGATCAAAGCAGCTTTTATTTAGCTCCTTTAGGGGAGTAAATCATATTCTCTTCGATGTCCGAGTAAGACATTTTGACGAAACTGAATATCTTCAGGTGAACATAAGGGATATAATTTATGGATAATTCATCTAGAAAGGGAGAGTAACTTTTTTTTTCTAAATATGGGGTAACTGTATTTGGGGGTTGCTTTTGGATGTCTGAGTTAGGAGGACAGTACCTCAGGTTATTTTACATGTGTGTGTGTGCGCTTTTCACCAGTCATCAAAATCTGTTTCTCTTAGGAAAATAATAAAGATAATAAAGGATGTTGTTGATTATTGCTTGACATTGATAGTGCATTAAAAGTTAATAAGCTTAAGGAAATATACTATGCCCATTAAAACATGAGTAGAAAAAAAGTTTCTCCAGCTTATTAGCTTTTAATGTTCTGTTTTATGGTAAATTTTAAGTTAAATTTTATTTATGTTTTATATATGATCCACTTTCTCTGAGTTTGCCAAAATGAAATATCTACTGTACCAGGCCAGTTTCCAAGCTGTTCTTTAAAAATACCATGCTTATTCCTTCCTCTCTGTATTCACAAATTGCCTCTCACTATAAAACCATCTCATATTTCTCCCTTGGTTCCCGAAGTCTTACTTGCCCTCACTGGTCTAACATAAAGTTATCTTTTTCATACATCCTTTTTTTTTTAATAAAAAGAGTTGTATAGTAGAAGAAGTCTGGCCACTGGAGTTGGACAAACCTAGTTTTGAAACCAAATTTTCTGCTTATTGGATATGTGACTGTGTAGACCTTATTTAGTTTCCCTGATCCTCAATTTCCCCATAAACTTATAAAAATTTGCATAATAGCCTAGGTTTTTATAAGAAAAGAAAATGTTAGAGCATGTTGGCCATATGAAACATAAAGTTTCAATAAATATTTTTCTATAGCACTTATTAAACCAAAGATTGTAAACTAGCAGCTCACACACTGCATATACCCCAGAGATGTGTTGGCGTGATTTACGCAATGTTTTAAAATTAGTTTCAACACTAAAAACTAAAAAGAGAGAGAGATTTTATATATACCTCTAGTTACATATACCTCTGTTCATATATACCTCTAGATTCTTGTTTCTGTTTAAAAAATGAGAAGATCTGGAAGTCCTGGGCCTCCATTCCTGAGTGGCAGCAGGCCACAGGCACTTACTGAGCAGTTTTTGTGAGAAAACATGCTTCAGTTGGGCTCAGTATCTGCTTTGCTCACTGCATTTATTTACTTAGCCTTCTTGGACCTGATAATCATTTGAATTTATGATCCCTGAGTTAAGCCATTCATTTTGTATTTGAATATATTCTACATTTCATCTTTAACTCTGCGTGTGTATCTTATTCTATGGTATATAAAAATACCATGTACTTTAATGTACCTGATTATGTATAACATATCTTATATATAGGTTTATTCTATTACGTAGGCTCTTAGAGGTCAGATATAAAATTTGAAAAAATTCTTCAAAATCTTCATCTGCTTTTAATAGTTAATAAACTATATAAATTAATTACAAGTTAATACATACCAGTTAAATTAGATTATGAGGTTAAAGATGTAACTGTGATAGTGGAATTTACTTTATCTGTTATTAGTATTACTTCTACTTAGTATTCTACCTCTCTACAAGGCTATGAAGAAGAGAAAAAAAAGTCTTACTGCATTCTTTCTTATTCCTCTGCTTTTCCCAAGACCACCATTGGTTTTTCAGGGCTTTTCTTATGTGCACTGAAATTTTGCTACTGCATACATTCTGAAAACTCTTTGTTTTGATCAGTTTTTACTTCTTTAGCTCTCCCACTGGGAAATTTTACTCGCTCTTTGTTTAATTTAGCTGTTACATAAATATGTTGAAATGCTCCACTATTTCAGTTCTTACTGTGAAAATATTTTGTAAGCAGCAGTATTAATACACTTTTTTTTTCTCCCAGCTGTATAGATCATAGGAAATTCAAAGCGGCAAGAGAATGTAAAGCTTACCCAGTACACCTCCTTATGACACCACTGGGGCTTAGAAAAAAAAAGGGTCAGCCCTTAGTTCACCTCAAGGTATAAGAGCCTCAACTAGGGCCCAATATTCATGACTCCAGTTCAAGCTGGTATTTAAATTTTATTTTATTTTTATTTTTAATTTATTTTTAAAGATTTTATTTATTTATTTGACAGAGAGAGAGAGAGAGATCATGAGTAGGCAGAGAGGCAGGCAGAGAGAGAGAGGGGGGAAAACAGGCTCCCTGCTGAGCAGAGAGCCCTATGCAGGGCTCAGTCCTGGGGCCCCGAGGTCATGACCTGAGCTGAAAGTGGAGGCTTAACCCACGGAGCCACCAGGCGCCCTTGGTATTTAAATTTTAAATACAAGTTAGATTTTTATGGTGTTTGTAAGCCAGATAAGATGAATTCCACTGAAATGATTGTTCTGTACCTCATAATCCTCATCAGCTAGTACTTATTAAACTTACTATGTAATGTAATATTATTCTCCTTGGCGCTGTATGGGATAAGTATTGTTATTATCTTATTTTCACAGTGGGGAAATCTGAGGTATAAGAAAGGTTAAGTAACTTGTTGGAGCTTAGACAGCTAGTGATAGCTGAGATGAGATTTTGAGTCTTGCCATCAGACTTCAGCTTCTGTGCCTTTAACCACTAGGCCACCTTCCTTGTTGATCATGTGCTTATCTTCTGTATTCTGTTTTTCACATGTCATGTGTGTATGTAAGAATGACTATAATATTGACAGCATTTTCAGTCTTTCTACTTGTGATTACTTGAACTTCTTGAACTTTAATTTTTACAGTTAAAGGTTTATACTTTTGTTACATAATTCTGTCAGTCCATATCACCATTGTTCCAGCTATTTCTGTTCCTAGTCTCCGTTTCACCTATGTGTGAAATTTTGAAGTTGTTACTGTTGTGATTTTCTTCCACTGCAAATATACCTTAGTGAAGCTTTCCTCTTTAAAAAAATAATAAAAATTTAGCTATGATAATATTGGATGGGAACAAAAATTGTTGTAATAGCTTTGTGCCAAACCTTTTTTCAATTACTCAAAAAACAAATCTCTTTTCCAAAAAATACAAATGGAAGGAAAACTTCCAACTCATTCTATGAGGCCAGCATTACCCCCAAACCAGACAAAGACCCCACTAAAAAGGAAAATTATAGGCCATTATCCTTGATGAACATGGATGCAAAAGTTTTCAGCAAGATACCAGCTAATAGGATCCAACAGTACATTGAAAGGATTATTCACCATGACCACCATCTTATCTTATTCCTAACTGCATGGGTGGTTCAACATCTAACAGTCAAACCATGTGATATACCACATTAATAGAAGAAAGGGTAAGAGCCATATGATCCTCTCAGTAGGTGTAGAATAAACATTTGACAAAATATATGATCCTTTCTTGATAAAAACCCTCCACCATGTAGGGGTAGAGGGAACATACTTCAGCATCATTTTAAAAGCCATATACAAAAGACCCACAGCGAATATCATCCTCCATGGAAAAACAGTTTTCCCCTAAGTTGAGAAACATGACAAGGAGGTCCACTCTCAACACTTTTGTTCAGCATAGTACTGGAAATCCTGGCCTCAGCAGTCAGACAGCAAAAAGAAATAAAAGGCATCCAAATTGACAAAGAAGTAGTACGACTTCCACTCTTCGCAGATGGCATGATACTTAATGTAGAAAACCCAAAAGCTCTACCAAAAAATTTGCTAGAATTGATAAAGGAATTCAGCAAAGTCACAGGATATAAAGTTAATGCACAGAAGTTTATTGCATTTCTATACACTAACAATGAAGCAGCAGAAAGAGAAATCAAGGAATCGATGCCACTTACAAGTGTATCAAAAAACATAAAATACCTAGGAATAAAGCTTAACCAAAGCAGTAAAAGATCTGTACTCTGAAAACTATAGAACACTGATGAAAGAAATTGAAGATGACACAAAGAAATGGAAAAACATTCTATACTTATGGATTGGAAAAACAAGTACTGTTAAAACGTCTATGTTACCCAAAACATTAAGTGCAATGCCTGTCAATACCAACATTTTTCACAGAGCTGGAACAAACAATCCTAAAATTTGTATGGAACCACAAAAGACTCTGAATAGCCAAAGTAATGTTGAAAAGCTAAAGTAAAGCTGGAGGCATCATAATTCCAGACCAAGCTATATTACAAAGTTGTAATCATCAGGACAGCATGGTAATGGCACAAAAGTAGACACACAGATCAATGGAACAGAATAGAGAACTCAGAAATGGACCCTCCACTCTATGGGCAACTAATCTTTGACAAAGCAGTAAATAATATCCAATAAAAAAGTCTCTTCAACAAAAAGGTATTGGGAAAATTGGACAGCCACATACAAAAGAATGAAACTGGACCGCTTTCTTACATCATACACAAAAATAAATTCAAAATGGAAGAAAGGCCTAAATGTGAGACAGAAATCTATCAAAGTCCTAGAGGAGAACATAGGATCAGCCTCTTTAACCTTGGCCACAGCAGCTTCTTCTTACTAGACATGTCTCTGAAGGCAAGGGAAACAAAAGCAAAAATGAACTATTGGGACTTCATCAGAATAAACTAAATGGCAACCTACGGAATGGGAGAAGATACTCACAAATGACATATTACGTAAAAGGCTAGTATCCAAAATCTGTAAAGAACTTATCAAACTCATCATCCCACAAACAACAACAAAAAAAATGGGCGGAAGACATGAACAGACATTTCTCCAAAGAAGAAATACAGACAGCCAAGAGACACATGGAAAGATGCTCATCATATCTTATCGTTAAGGAAATGCAAATCATACCTACAATAAAATATTACAGCACACCTGCCAGAACACCTAAAAGCAACAACAGAAGAAACAACAGGTATTGGTTAGGAAAAAGATCCTTCTTTCACTGTTTGTGGGAATGCAAACTGGTGCAGTCACTGTAGAAAACAGTATTGAGGTTCCTTAAGAAGTTAAAAGTAGAACTACCCTACGACCCAGCAATTGCATGACTAGGTATTTATCTAAAGGATATAAAATGGTGATTCTAAGAGGCATATGCACTCCAGTGTTTATAGGAGCAGTATCCACAATCAACAAAATATGGAAAGAACCCAGATGTCTGACAGATGAATGATTAGAGAAGAGGTGGTACACAAACACACACACCCCCCACAGAGGAATATTACTCAGCCATCAAAAAGAGAAGTCTTTTTTTTTTTTTTAATTTACTTGACAGAGATCACAAGCAGGCAGAGAGGCAGGCAGAGAGAGAGGAGGAAGCAGGCTCCCTGCCAAGCCGACAGTCTGATGCGGGGCTCAATCCCATGACCCTGGGATCATGACCTGAGCTGAAGGCAGAGGCTTTAACCCACTGAGCCACCCAGGTGCCCCTCAAAAAGAGAAGTCTTGCCATTTGTAATGACGTAGATGGAACTAGAGGGTATTATTCTAAGTGAAATAAGTCAGTCAGAGAAAGGCAAATACCATATGATTTCACTCATTATGTGGAATTTAAGGAACAGATGAACATAGGGGAAGAGAAGGAAAAATAAATAAGATGAAAACAGAAAGGGAGGTAAACCATAAGAAATTCTTACCTGTTGGAAACAGGTTGCTGATGGGGAGGTGGGTGGCTGGTTAGGGTAACTGGGTGCTGGGCATTAAGGAGGGCACCTGATATAATGAGCACTGGGTGTTACATGCAGCTGATGAATAAGTAAATTCTGTCCCTGAAACTAATAATACACCATATGTAACTAAGTTGAATTTAAATAAAAAAAAAATCTGTCTTCCTCTAAAAGTAGTTTTGGTCCTCAACTATTAATTTTACCCTTTATATGAAAAGAGTGCCTGCTGGGATGAAAAACTGCATCTTTTATTCAAGAGAGAATGTTCTGTTCAGCTTTTTAGTGTTTTTTTTTTTTTTTAACCCCTCAAAAGCTCTGTCCAGTGCTAGATGAAACACTGTAGGAGACTAAAGGTGTGGAAACTGGACTTGGCAGTTGGAATAAGACATAGGAACATGCCAAATAACAGTTAAGTCCATATAAGGTAATCCTGAGCCGTAAAAGTCAGTGTCCCAGTCCTCTAGTGTGAGCTGAGGTGAGTGTGTGAAGTGCAGTTGAGACAGGCAGTGTTAAGGGCTTTGGAAGGAAATCTTCCTCAATCCCAGTCTTGTAGTCATAACCACTGCCTGGCTTTTATCCCTCATTGACCTTTAGGAACTTGGAGGAACAGATACTTCAGAACTGTGTGTGTGTGTGTGCACGTGTGTGTGTGTGTGTGTGTGTATACACACACATCATTTTATTTTTATGATTATAAAACAAACCAGACTTAATGGTCAGGATTTTAAAACTAAAATAGTATGAAGAAAAAAAAATTGTCCCCAACACCCAGGGAAATCCATTTTAAACAGCTAATTATCTGTTCTGTGGGTCCATGTGTTTAATTGCCTAAACACTTGTCTGTTCTGTACATTATTTAAGTTCAACACACTTAGGATCATATTATTTATATAATTTTTAGCTTACTTTTTCTCAACCCATAAGTCAGAGTAACATAATGTATATGTTTATTTTGTTCAAAAGCATGTTTTTATTTTTTTTAAGGGTTTTATTTGACAGCAAAAACTGGGGAGTGGCAGGCAGAGGGAGAGGGAGATGTAGGCTCCCCACTGAGCAGGAAGCCAGATGCAAGGCTGGATTCCAGGACCCTGGGATCCTGGAATCATGACCTGACCCAAAGGCAGATGCTAACTGTCTAAGCCACCCAGGTACCCCCCAAACATGTTTAATGCCTTCATTTTGTTTTCTTCCATGGTGATTGTCATATGTTTTTGTTACTCTTCATTTTTCATTAGGAATAAACATTGAACATTCTTATACAAAAATCTTTGTTATTTTTATAATGAAATAAAAATTATATGATAATTTTTAGTAAGTAATGTTTTATTAATTCCTTTGGGAATAAATCCTAGATATAGGCTTTATAAGTTAAATGTATAAGCTTTGAAAAACAACAATAATCTTTATTTTTATTATCACAAAATAAAACACATTATTATAAAAACTTTAGAAAATATAAATTGACAAAATGAGAAAAAAACATCATCTGGTGACTAGGTTTCATTTTCTTTGTAGTGTTTATAGCTTCATATTTATTTCCCATTAAAATATTACTGTGGCTTATTTCACTTAACTATAGAACACAACTCTCTTTCCAAGTCATTAATTTTTTCCCAACACCCCTTTTAATGGTTTTACAATATTCCATTTTAAGACTGTATTATTATTTTGATGACTGCATTTTATTGGATATACAAATTATTTCCAATGTCTTATAACAATTCTGTAATAAACACTTCTTGTTACGTGTTTATCTTGTATTTAGTCATTGTTATCTGAATAAGTGACATGTTTTTCACTTGTTGTCTTGTATTTAGTCATTCTTTTCACAAATGTGTTTTACGTGCTACTATGTGTTAAGGCACTGTGGTGGCACAGGAAAAGTAGCCTCTAACCTCAGTGAACTTACAGAGTAGAACAGTGGTGTCCAATAAAACTTTCTGGAATGATGGAAATGTCTGATCTGTCAAATGCAGTTATTTTATTTTAACTAATTTCAGTGTCAGTTTCAGTAGCCATATATGGTTTGTGGCTACTTGGATTCTTGTGGATACTTGTCTTCGATAGAGCAACTGTAGAATTTACCTAGTCATATTCTCAAATCTGCTGGCTATCTTAACTTTTGAGTACTATTATAATTTCTCTTGGGTTCGTACTGAGTTCCTTTTATATAGTCTGTAAAGAGAAATAGCTTAAATAATTATATTTCAGAGGTTTTACTAAAATCAGTAACACTTTTTAAAAAACTCAATGTACTAGGTAGCCAGTTAACTAAAATAAATGTGAAAGCCCTAAAATGCTGTATGTAAATATCTGGTGGTCTGTGTGTTAATATGGATTGTCTTGTATTTGTTCCAAATGATTAAGAATCACTAAAAAGTTAATTACTGAATCTAATTTAAAAATAATTACTCTACACTCCACTCAGTATATCTCGTTGCTTTGATTTATATGGGTTAATATTTTTTTGGTTAAAATAATTTTAAAGAAGAGTTCACTTGAATTATCTAAAGTAAGACATTTGATTCTTCTGCTTTTACATTTTCTCATTCCACCTATATGAAAACCTACAGTTATGTAGAACTGCATGTAGCAAATACAGGTTCTAGAATTGAAATGGAAAACATTTAAATTCATAATTTATAAATTGCAGTGAGTTGAATTCAAATATTCCATTAAGGACACTTCTATGGGTATATCTTTTTGTATAACTCTGACTCTTAGAATTATGGTGATATTTTCATATCCTCAATATAAAGAAATATAAAACTAAAATGAGAAGGTTGGGAGAAGCCAAAATAGAATATAAACTAAAAGATAAACCTAAATATATTATAAATGAAAAATAAAATCACATTGAAGAGAGTAGGAAAGAACATAAAAAAATCTTTATGGAAAATAGAATCTTAATTGGGTACTGTATGGCTAAAGACAAAAATAATGTACATATATGCTGTGATCTAATTAGTAAAGGTGTTTCTAACATGATTGGTATAGCAAAGCATGTATTTTTCCCCCATCTAATTCTTCTTTTTTTAATTATTATTTTGTGTTAGTCACCATACAGTACATCATTGGTTTTTGATGTAATGTTCCATGATTCATTGTTTGCATATGTATAACACCCAGTGCTCCGTGCGCTACATGCCCTTGTTAATACCCATCAGCAGGTTAACACATCCTCCACTCCTTTCTTCTCAAAACCCCTCACTTTGTTTCCAGGAGTCCATAGTCTCTCATAGTCTCTCATGGTTCGTCTCCCCCTCTGATTTCCCCCCTTCATTTTTTCTTTCCTTCTTCTAACATCCTCCATGCTATTCCTTATGTTCCACGAATAAGGAAAACTATATGATAATTGACTTTCTCTGCTTGACTTATTTTACTCAGCATAATATCCTCCAGTCCCGTCCATGTGAAGCAAAAGTTGGCTATTTGTCCTTTCTGATGGAGTGTAATATTACATTCTATTTATGGACCATATCTTCTTTATCTATTCATCTGTTCAAGGGCATCTTGGCTCTTTCCACCGTTTGGCTATTGTGGACATTGCTGCTATGAACTTTGGAGTGCATGTGGCCCTTCTTTTCACTACATCTGTTTTCTTTGGGGTAAATACCACAGTTTATTGAATTTATTGCAATTGCTGGGTCAAAATGTAGCTCTGTTTTTAAGTTTTGAGGAAACTCAACACTCTTTTCCAAAGTGGTGGTACCACCTTGCATTCTCACCAGTAATGTAAGAGGGTTTCCCTTCCTCCACATTCTCTCCAATATTTGTTGTTTCTTGCCTTGTCAATTTTTGCCATTATAACTGGAGTAAGGTGGTATCTCATTGTGGTTTTGATTTGAATTTCCCTGATGGTTAAGGGTGATGAACATTTTTTCATGTGTCTGTTAGCCATTTGTGTGTCTTCTTTGGAGAAGTGTCTGTTCATGTCTTCTGTCCATTTTTTGACTTCATTTTTTGTGTTTTTAGGTTTGAGTTTGTGGAGTTTTTTATAGATCTTGGGTATCAGCCCTTTATCTGTAATATCATTTGCAAATATCTTCTCCCATTCCGTGGGTTGCCTCTTTGTTTTGTTGACTGTTTCTTTGCTGTGCAGAAGCTTTTTATCTTGATGAAGTTCCAAAAGTTCATTTTTGCTTTTGTTTACTTTGCCTTTGGAGACATGTCTTGAAAGAAGTTGCTGTGGCTGATATCGAAGAGGTTATTGCCTGTGTTTTCCTCGAACTTTGATGGATTTCTGCCTCACCTGTCTTTCATCCATTGAGAGTTTATTTTTGTGTATGGTGTAAGAGAATGGTCAAGTTTCATTCTTCTGTATATAGCTGTCCAATTTTCCCAGCAGCATTTATTGAAGAGACTGTCTTTTTTCCATTGGATATTTTTTCCTGCTTTGTTGAAGGTTAGTTGACTATATAGGAACTATACAGGGATGAGGGGCCATATCTGGGCTCTTTATTGTGGTCCATTGAACTGTGTCTGTTTTTGTGCCAATACCATGCTCTTTTGATGATCACAACTTTGTAATATAGCTTGAAATCAGGCAACATGATGTTCCCAGCTTTGTTTTTCTTTTTCAGCATTTCCTTGGCGATTTGGGCTCTCTTCTAATTCCATATAAATTTTAGAGTTGTTTGTTCTGGCACTTTGAAAAATGTCAGTGGTATTTTGATTCAGGGATGGCATTGAAAGTATAGATTGGTCTGGGTGGCATAGAAATTTTAACAATGTTTATTCTTCTGATCTGTGAGCATGGCATGTTTTTCCATCTTTCTGTGTCATCTTCAATTTCTTTCCTAAGTGTTCTGTAGTTTCTAGGGTATAGATCCTTCACCTCTTTGGTTATGTTTATTCCAAGTTATCTATTATCTAACAGTTTTTGGTGCTATTGCAAATGGAATTGATTCCCTAATTTCTCTTTCTGCAGCTACATTTTTAGTGTATAGGAAAGCAGCTGATTTCTGTGCATTGATTTTGTATCCTGCCACATTATTGAATTGCTCTGAGTTCTAGTAATTTGGGGTTGTAGGGAAAGGCTCTCAGCTTAAGGGAAAGGCTCTCAGCTTTTCCCCATTGAGAATGATATTTGCTGTGGGCTTTTCATTGATGTTTTTTGTGAAATTGAGGAATGTTCCCTCTATCCCTATACTTTAAAGAGTTTTAATTAGGAAGGATGCTGTATTTTGCCAAATGCTTTTTGTGTATCAATTGAAAGGACCATATGGTTCTTCTCTCTCCTCTTATTAATGTGTTCCATCATGTTGATTGATTTGTGAATGTTGAACCACCCTTGCATCCCAGGGAAAAATCCCACCTGGTCATGATGAATAATTCTCTTAATATACTGCTGGATATTATTAGCTAGATCTTGTTGAGAATTTTGGCATCCATATTCATCAGGGATATTGGTCTGAAATTCTTCTTTTGGATGGGGTCTTTGCCTGGTTTTGAGATCAGGGTAATGCTGGCCTCATAGAATTAGTCTGGAAGAGAGGCATGTATTTTATATACTAGAATTTTTATGTATATATTAGAATTGAACAAATTAACTTTATTTAATGAAATCTGGGTTTTCTCACTGTTGCAGAAAGAAGTATAAATAAGGAAAGGGGGAAGGCTAAAATGAATCCGGTGAAGTTGGATGGAATTAGAGGTATCAATATAAACTCATTGTGGTTTTTTTCCTTTTAACCAATATATATCATTTTAATAATATCATAGAGTACTTTTGAAAGAAAAAAATAATACAAAGTTTGGAACAAAAAGCCATGTCAAAAACTCCAAAAGGTATAGAAATCACTTGACTACATGATTCTATAGGGTACTTGAGATAATGAAAGATCCGTGGAAAAGGAGTGAAGCAAATCAGGCCAGAGTTGAAGAAACACCCATTATGTCTTCCCTGGAACCATCTGAATATTAACAAAAACTTCCAGTACTCAAAAACCTAATGCCAACCTTCCTTTCCTTTCCTTTTCCTTCCTTCCTTTCTTCCTTTCTCTTTTTGAAGTTTAGTTGACATACGATATATTGGTTTCAGGTGTATGATAATAGATTCAACAATTATATACATTACAAAAATTCATTGTTTTAATATATATTCAGATTGGGAGTGTGGGAAGATTGTAAATGTGTAGAAGGAAGTGGGAGATACAGGCTTCCAGTTATGGAATAAGTAAGTCACAGGATAAAAGACACAGCATAGAGAATGCAGTCAGCAGTATTATATTAACATTGTATGGTGACAGATGGTAGCTACACATGTGGTGAGCATAGTGTAAGGTATAGGGTTGTCTAATCACTATGTTGTATACCTGAAACCAATGTAACATTGTGTGGCAACTATACTAAAAAAAAGTTAAAAAAGGAATACAATCTATTCTTGTTATTCATAGTAGTTATGATCTATGAACTCACCATAAACACTGTGCTAGAGTATACCAAACCATTGCTCCTAGATGAAATATGGGATTAGGTTCCTCCAAGCCTCTGTTCACAATAAAAATGCTGGAGAGGATGTGGAGAAAAGGGAACCCTTTTGCACTGTTGGTGGGATTGTAATTTGGTGCAGCCACTCTGAAAATAGTATGGAAGTTCCTCAAAAAATTAAAAATAGAACTACTGTGTGATTCAGCAATCCTACTTTTAGGTATATATCCTAAGGGAATTAAGTCTTTTCCATAGAGAGAGATGTCTTTACTCCCATGTTTGTTGCAGCATTATTTACAAAAACCAAACTGTGGAAACAACTTTAAGTATCCGTTGATAGAAAAATGGATAATGAAAATATGGTATATATTATACATATAAGTGGTATACTATATAAAATATTATTTACCCATAAAAAAGAAGGAAATCCTGCCATTTCAACAACATGGGTGGATCTGGAAGGCATTATGCTAAATTGGATAAGTAAGACATAGAAAGACAAATACTGTATGATCTCACTTATACCTGGATTCTAAAAAAAAAAAAATGAACTTACAGAAGCATAGAGTAGCTTGGTAGGATGCGGCTAGGTGGGTGGGTAATGGTGGTCCAGGGATACACACTTCCAGTTAGAAGATGAGTAAGTTCTAGAGATTTAAAATTCAGCATGGTGACTCTAGTTAATAATACTAAAATAATATCATATGCTTGAAAGTTACTGAGTAGATCTCACATGTTCTCACCACACACACACATAAAGTGTTAACTATTTGAAGTGATGGTCGTGTTAACTGCCTTTATTATGGTTATTATTTTACAGTACATATGTATATCTATGCACCACCTTGTGTACCTTTAACTTACACAGTGTTATGTGTCAGTTATATCTCAGTAAAGCTGGAAAAAAAGGATAAAGGATTTCTTATTTGAATACAGTTTGATTTGTATTGAACTGCAGTCAGTGCTCTTTGGAGGCCACCTACCGTCTTAGATCCTGTCACGGGCCAAAACACATTTCATGGCAACTCTATTGCTCTGTGTACCTGTACTTCCAAGTAACTTGTATACCTTTTTGTTTTTCCTCTGTCACTGATTAATTTTCTTGGCACTTTTTAGTTCAAATTCAAAGAGAAAGAAATAGATTGGCCCTAGTAATTTTTTTCTGATTGGACCTCTTCTCATCTGTAGTCACAACCAACCTAATGGATTCACTGTCCTTTGATTAGATGCCTATCCCAAGTCCAGTGAGTTCTGGTCCTGTGGGGGCATGGGCACACGGTTTAAAATCTGGCTGCCTAATGATTGTATTTATCAGGGAAAATGGCTTCAGCAGCTTGCTGTAGTATTGGCAAGCTATGTATTTGGCCTATGTAGAGTAACGGTTTGTTCTCACTCATGTAACACTGGTAAATAACTATACTTCTTTACAATGTTAGTAATTGATTTACATTTTTTTTCTTTTTTAATTTATTTATTTTTTCAGCGTAACACTATTCATTGTTTTTGCACAACACCCAGTGCTCCATGCAACACGTGCCCTCCCTATTACCCACCACCTGGTTCCCCCAACCTCCCACACCCCGCCCCTTCAAAACCCCCAGGTTGTTTCTCAGAGTCCATAGTCTCTCATGGTTCGCCTCCCCTTCCAATTTCCCCCAACTTCCTTCTCCTCTCCATCTCCCAATGTCCTCCATGTTCTTTGTTATGCTCCACAAATAAGTGAAACCATATGATACTTGACTCTCTCTGCTTGACTTATTTCACTCAGCACAATCATCTCTAGTCCCATCCATGTTGCTACAAAAGTTGGGTATTCATCCTTTTTTTTTTTTTTAATAAACATATAATGTATTTTTATCCCCAGGGGTACAGGTCTGTAAATCATTTTTGCAGTGTTTTACAGACTCAGTTCTGTTCACTTATATAATAACTTTATGTGGTATTACACATTAAAATGAAGTAAAGCCTTACCCTTTTGGGAAGTGGAAAATAGATACTAATATTGAGTAGGTTTTTCATGTGAAATATCAATACTATGTGAATACATTGTACATTTTGGAAAGTATAGGAAATTTATGTTCATTTAGCAGCTTTTCTGGTCTTGAAATTGCTTACCAAATTGTCTTAAAAAATAGTTGTCGATGGATATATGCGTTGATGACACCAAGAGTGATAGTAGAATATCATTATAAATTCTGAGAGGTGCTGTATATCTTATTCAATCCAATACCTTAATTTTAGCAATTTCAAATCAATTTATCCATCTTTCTTAGGATAATTAAGGAAAATATGTGCTCTGATTTTTGCTTTAATGATGCTCGTAATAAATTCTTAGAGTTTACCATCCAGGAAAAAAAGTTTGTTTTTGTTTTGATAAAATGAAATACTTCATTTTGTTCAAAATAAGATTACACAAAGCTATATTTCTCTCTTTGTGATAGATGGGAAAGCACAGAGTTAGATTTAATTTTTAAATATAGTCATATGAATATTTTAAAAATATTGTCTCCAATTTATTAAATTATTGAGTGAAAACTATGGTTTAAACATTAGTTAGGCCCTTTTTATTTGGCTATAGTTTTTGTATGTCTATCTAACAGTATATTTACATTTGCTTGTCCAAGTGTATATTTCTATTTTCATGCGGGCCACCTCAGTCATTTTGGAAAGTTGCTAATCAACCAGATGATGCTTATTTAGCACATACTATATGCTAAAAGGTGTATTAGTAAAAAACTAATAGGAGTCTCTCCTAAGGAAAAGCTTACATTTCAAGTGAGGATAGGCAGAAAAAGGAGACTAAGAAAGCTGTTGCTAATGAAATAGGTTGAAAACTCCTTCATGCCATGATCTAGTTTTAGGCTTCCCCTTGCCCCACAGTGCCAGGGACATTACTGAGAATCATGAAAACTGCTAAGTTCACAGCCTGGAACATAGTTATTTAATCGTTCCACCTTGATTGCAGAGCAAAACCTGGGGCAAAGCTGATGGTGCAAGGGGCAGAGTTGTATTTCTAGGTTAGGCAAAGTGTATATAGACAAATATATTATAAATGTATACTGTACATATACAGACATACACAAATATTATATATAGTAAACATATATACATTATATATAGTAGGCAGAGTACATGCAGATAAATACATGCATATACATAAGCAAAGTAAACTGAGGACATAAAAAGGACACATTTTGGATAGTTTTCTTATAGAAGAGGAATTTTGAATACTTTTTTATCCAATTTGCCCCCTGTGTACCTAAGTAAATGCTCAATACTTCTTCATTGAATTAATAAATAGAGAAGAAATTGCTTTAAAAGCATTGTAGGAAAATGGGATGCTCACTATAGATAAATCTAGATAAAAGCTGAATGCTAATCACATTAGGGCATAACATAGCCTTTGATTGTGTGACAGTGCTTTATAAATAGTATAAGTTTGCATACAAATTATACATGTACACAAAGCATCATGGCAGCTTCTTTGAGTTATAGCTAGTTAATTCAGGGCCTTGCACATAATACATGCTCATTAGATTTGGTTGTATTGATTAAAAAAATAAATTATAAGCCAATCTAAGCATGTCTAATGACAATGGAAAGTTTAAAAATAGGTTATGTGAGCTACTTAGTAATTAAAATGAGCTTACTTTGATGAGTATTAAGTGTTAGCCATTTTTGAAGTACTGACTTTCAAAGCCTTACAAATAGTGAAGTAGCACAATTCTGGCACTAATTGGGTCTTCCGGGGAGCCTAATAAAACTGCATTTCATTTATTTAGCGGTGCCTCTTACCCTTTTCTCCTCGGAAAGAGACTGGAATCGAGGTAGCTCTTGGCTTCTTGTGTCCCTTTCAGTCATGATTACCTATGAGCCTTCAGCAGGTCAGCAGACTCACCTGTCCCTTTGCTCTATGTCTCAGATTTCTCTGAGGAAGCTGGTGATAAGCCTCTTGGAGAAATGCTTTTCTATTGGTTTTCCTCCTACTTCGCTGGCCTCTTTTATTTGGTCTGTTTTTCCTGGATCTTTCATATTTTTTTTAAGATTTTGTTTATTTGACACAGAGAGAGAGATCACAAGTAGGCAGAGAGGCAGGTAGGGAAAGAGAGGGAAGCAGGCTCCCTGCTGAGCAGAGAGCCCAGTGTGGAGCTCAATCCCAGGACCCGGGATCATGACCTGAGCTGAAGACAAAGGCTTTAACCCACTGAGCCACCCACGTGCCCCGTGGCTCTTTCATTTTTGCCTGGCCTCTAAATGTTGTAGTAACTCAGGGCTTTCCTTACTTTTCTCTTGTGGCAAAAAGAGTTACTCCAAAATTAGTGGATTAAAACAACACACATTTATTATCTCACAATTTCTTTGGGTGAGAAGTCTGAGCACATCTGAACTAGTTCTTCTGCAAGACCACAGTCAAGGTGGGGCACCTGGGTGGCTCAGTGGGTTAAAGCCTCGGCCTTCGGCTCAGGTCATGATCCCAAGGTTCTGGGATGGAGCCCTGCATCAGGCTCTCTGCTCAGCGGGGAACCTGCTTCCTTCTCACTCTCTGCCTGCCTCTCTGCCTAGTTGTGATCTCTGTCTGTCAAATAAATAAATAAATCTTAAAAAAAAAAAAGACTACGGTCAAGGTGTCAGCTGGTGCTTGAGGTAGCATCTGAATGCTTGACTAGGGAAGGCTTTATTTCCAAGTTTACTCAGATCATTGGCAGAATTTATTTCCTTGAGTCTGTAAGGGTGAGGGCATCGTTTTTTTGTTGGTTGGAGGCTGGTGACCTTACGAAGTGCCACCTAGAGGTTTCCCTCTGTTTCTTGAGGCCATCCTCAATTCTCTGCCAAGTGGGTTCCCCAGCGTTGCTGTTTGTTTCACAAAAGTAAGCCAGCTAGGGGGAAACTCCACAACAAGATTGAGCTCTATAGTCTTATATGCTGTGACAAAGTAATCACAGTATCATTCATACACATCCTGTCACATAGATTGAGTTAGAAACAAGTTACAGATCCTGTCCACACTCTCAGGAATGAAAATCATACAAGGGCATGACCACCAGGAGGTACAGGTGATTGGAGCCACCTGAGTCTACCAACTTCCAGGCTAGTCTCTGTCTGTCCTCTCCTCTGCACTCACTTCCTTTAGTATATCATGGCTCTAGATATAGTCAGTGAGTGGACAACCCATAGTTTTGTAGTTAAGAGCTTGATTTCCTTCTCTAAACTCTGCACTGATTTGCCTAACTGCTTTATATTGCTCCTCATTGGGTATTACTAACAGACCTATCAAAATTCACATATCCAAAGTCACAATAATTATTTCCCCCAATAACCTGCTTTACCCAGTTTCCCAGTCCCATTAAATGACAGCAGTTGCTCAGCTAAAAAACCTTTGTGTCATCCTTGACCGTTTCTGTTTTCTCATATCTACCACCCAGTTTATCAAAACTGTTCTACAAATTTGGCATTTTCTGTTGAGTATCCTTGTCTTCAGGTGACACTAGGACCTTACCTAAATTATAGGTTACTTGGGTTTCTGGCAACCATTCCAGTCCTACTGGGGAGTAAACTCTATCTTTGTTTTCCAGTAAGTGGCTCAGGACCTGTTTCTAACAGGATGGACCACATGGAACCCCAAACACCACTGCTTTCTAACTCAGGTCGCTTTACCATATGCCAGATTAGTTCAGGTCAGTTGTTCCCTCTTACCAAACAAGGCTTCATTTGGCTTGGTGAACCTCTGGTAATTGTTTCACTCCAAAGATCAAGAGGGAGTAATGCAGGTAACAGTAGTCACCTGACTGCTAACATTCCCTTCCTGTAGGGTTTTCTCCTCTGTTGCCTGACTTCTTTTCATGCTGTATTCTTTTTTTTCTTCCTTTCCCTCCACATTGTCAAAAATTGTATTAAAATCTACTTCTATGCAGGTAGGACCTCCCATCATTCACATGTACTTTGATGTAAAGTAATAAATAAATACACCTTTTTTTCCAGGTGTATTTTTACTTTAAAGCTTACTCTTGTTCTAGAATGAAAACTTTGTTCCTGTCAACAGGATTTGAGACATTAGTATCCTCATGAATTCCATTTAGGGTACAAACAGCAGGTCGGTCCATTCTTGTTTCCTTGAACTCACATCCTAGGTAGGAACCTGCTCTCTGTTCATACCCAGTTAATCTTGGTTAGAATTTTTCCCGTTTTATTTTAGGCACAAGTAGATTATACTTATGGAGGCAGCTGCTAGAAAAAAGGTGGTGATCTCAACTACATGGGTTGGAAAAGCTTATAAACTCCTTCTTTACCACTACAGGAAGACAGGTAGCTATGTCCTTTTTCACAAACTTTATGATTCTTTCCTTTTGACTTTAAGTTATTTCTTAAAGTTTACTTGTAATCAGATGTCATTTGTATAAAAATATTTACTGTTGATGGGAGTAGTAGTAAATGGTGATTTCTCTGGGTAAAATATAGCCCAAACTGACCTTTTGCCTTTTTCTATTTCCTTGAAACCTCACACTGATTTTCTAATTATGTTTTTAGGAACCTGAATCTTGAATTTTCTGAGGACAGCATCTAGGCTTCAGAGTTCTTACCAGGTAATGAGAAAATACAGAAAAAGTCCAAACTGCCCAGATTAGAATTTCACTGTGTGTGTGTGTGTGTGTGTGTGTGTGTGTGTGTGTGTGTGTCAATTTAGATGACCCCCTTTTTATGGTGTGTATGTGTGTGGGGAGGAGCTGCAGGTTTGATAGAAATTTTACAAAAAATAAAATGGGCATTAAAACCATTTTTGAAGTTTTATGTACTCTTAAGAACTTTTGACTATTGAAAATCAGCATAACCACCAAAAGAATAAGAGACAGATGCCAGTCTAAACAGACAAATGTTTCCAAAATAAGATGTTTCCTATCAGCAGAAAATGTTTTACTTGATAGACTAACTTGATAGTCTTAACAACGCAAACATTTGGGATGTAAAAGAAAATGTGTGTGTTGCCAGCAAACATTTTCAAAAGATAAGCACTTGTTGCAAGTACTATATGCCTAGAAAAAAAATCATTTTGGCCAACTGAGACCACCATGTGTTTTAAAATATGTCATCTATCATTTCAGTGTTAAGAGCGCCCCCTGGTGTGATTGTGTAATTATATATTTATGAGAAATTTAGACATTGTTTTTGAAAAAATCAGTTTGCTATTGGTGATGGGCCTTTTTTGATACTAGGTTGATTTGATCAGTATAGTGTGTAACTATCCAGAAGTATGCATTCAGTGTTTTTCTTGCCCTAATTTATGGTTGTATCTGGAGTCAGTGGTCAGCTTAAAAGTAGAATTTGAAAATACCTAATCCCTCAAATTCTTCAGTTCAAGATAATGACAAATAGTATATCATTTAGTAAGGGTGAAATTTTTACAGCATAATCAAGTTCTTTGTTGGTAATAAATTTTTTAAATGGAAAATTGCTATGGACAGTTTCCTTTTGGTAAATGCATAAGTATTTTAATTAATAAACATGAAAATTCAGATATTACATTTTGTTTTTGAAATCTGTGTCATGTAAAAAATAATTCAGGTTTTAATATTCCCTTATAAGGAGCTCCCCTATAGTTACAGAACTGCAAATATAAACATAGTAATTCATCCATGAATTAAAAATAGGGCTCTCATCTATCTCCTGAAATCACCCCCATCCCCACAAATTCTTATTCAGAACTGACAACAAAAAACTATCATTTTTTGTTACATTTAATTTTTAGTTTTTTGGGGAATAATTAAACCATTCTTGCAAACTGAAAATGTGCATAATATTCTAAATTACATTTCTGTAAATTGGGTAGTTGCAATTATATTTCCTCCTACTGTCTCTTCTCCAGATTATGAATTATCTTGATTGTTTTAACCATTTCTCATAGGTTTTGTGTCCTAAACTTGATCATGTACAGGGCTGTAGTACTGGACTGTTTGGAACAGACTGCTTTTGCTTTTATTTTCCTCTGTATTCTCCTTCTTTCATTTAATTCTGAAACCATAAGGTCAGCACAGTATTTACATTAAGTCCTGGCTTTTTGAAAGGGTATCTTCTAAAATGTAGAATTAAAAAAATTGGAGCAGTCTACTCTCTACCACAGTAGATCTGCATTTGAATCCTGATTCTCACATTTACTAGCTTAGTGACCTTGAACAAGTCACTGAGCCTCTCAGAGTCTCAGTCTCTTCTTCTGTAAAAGGGGAATACAAATCACTACCCCTGAAAGATGTTGTTAATCCAACACACCACGTGGGTTAGTATTCTCTGGACCTGGGACCGTGAACCATAGTCTGTTCCTGGGTGCCTTGTTATTCTATTCAAGTAAGGATTGGCCTTGTGAAGACTGCATCATTTTCCTTATGGTTTAAGAATTTTTATCTGATATCTTAGATATCAGAATTTATTTTTAATTGCTACAGAGACTAGTGGAATAAGTTTCTCATTTTGTTAATAAGTCATTTTGAAGGTTCTTAAGTAACTCACTCTGGAAACAGTGTGCTGATCAGGCCTGTTTTTTGCTTAATAATATCTTGTCCTTGAGATTTGCTCTAGGAAGTAGGCTGTTCAACCATGAGTGAAGGGTTCATTGTTAGGTTTTTCTATGACAGAATGACTGTATTCTTGGTGAGGTTGCCTCATGTTGTGCTTGGGTCACATGTATAGACAAACTATGAACAGGTGTGTATGTTTTGTCTTACCCCAAGCATATATCTTTAGGAAAATTGGCTCAATTATCATTATTGAACCAGTGAATGAGTGAAGAAATAGAAGTTGTCTTATTTTTCTGCCCTCATTTCTGCCCCACTCTATACTTGTTTCTTCTGCCTGGCCACCCCACCCCCCACATGGACACATGCACACACATCAGGATTTGGTAAATGTATTTTTTAACTTTGACTTGTTTAATGTCTATGAAGTCATTCAGTCTTTCTCTCTCTCTCTTTTTTCCCCCCAGTTCCTCTGGTACTATTTTGGGATGAGTCTTCACATTTTTCACTTAAATCATTGGAATAGTTCTTTAACTGAATTCCCTCTTTTGAGTGTTGTCTGTTTCCAATAAACCAGGAACCAGGAAAATCTTCCTAAAGCATGAAACTGATACCAGTTTATATTCATTTAGTGTCTCATTGTCTAAAAAGACCCTTTGGTTCTTGCTTACCTTTCTTCTAATTTCTCTCACTACCATTGCCTTTCCCTTTAAATTATGTGCTTTGCACCACTAAAAAATTTACAAATCCCAGGATATTTTTTACTTTGTTTGCCTTCTGGTGCTTTTATGCACTAATACTCTATGCCAGTAACATCCTTTTGCACACCATTTGGAGAGCTCCACTTTCTCCTTCTGTGGCAGTTCTCTGACTAATTCCCACTCCACAAGCACACACCCCATTTGAGTTAGGTACCTCTTCAGTGAACCACTGCATGACCCTGTGCTCACTTCTGTTATTGAAAAGTTCAGTTCAAAGTGGACAGCTTGAAGACAATTATGTTATTTCACTCAATGTACCACAGTGCTAGATACAGAGAAAGTGCTCAGGAAAAATTTATTTATGAAGCCCATGAAGAGGCTCAATGAAAAATAGAAGGATACTCTATTAGGATTCCCATGAAGCTTAAGCCTCAGTAATGCTTTAAAACTTATAAATCAAAATGCCAGACCCCTGTCAGCCGTTACTGGGCAGGATGGTAAAGCAGCCATCAGTTGACTTCATATGCTTTTATTTACTTTGACTCTCTTATGTTTGCATTTTCATTTATATTGACTCTCTCCTAGCACTTATATACTCATCATTACCCCTCTGACAGAGATTTCCTGTGACTTAATATTTATTCTCCTTTCCTTCTTACTTATGGAGTCCCACAATTATTGCAGCCAAAAAAAAAAAATTAAAAAAGAAGAGGAAAAAAACACAAGCCCTTCATTTTCTCATTCTTCTTATTGTTATAAGGGATAGTCTTGTATAATTCTGTCTAGTGAAATAGAAATCTGATGGCATTTCTGGGAAGGTTTTGCTTTCTTGATGTGGATGTTACTTTATCTTCCCTCTCTCCCTTTCCTTCTTCCTTCTTTGTGTGAAGGTGCACATGATAACAGGATCTGGAGCAACTGCCTTATAACCTTGAAAGGCCAGGGTATTATTGAGATTTTAGACATGACATCCTGGAACTTAAAAATCGATAGCAGTAATGTTCTTCCTATAGAATTCTCATTACATGGGAAAATTTCAGCATGTTGTTTCAGCTATTGTTATTTGAATTTTCTGTTGCAGCATCTGACTCACTTCTCTAACTGATACTTATTAGTATTACAATTAAAATAAATGCATAGAACAGAACTCGGGGTGCCTGGGTGGCTCAGTTGGAAGAGCATGTGACTCTTGATCTCCCAGTTGTTTAGTTGGAGCCCCATGTTGGGGTAGAGGTTACCAAAAGAAAAAAAAAGTAAATATATTAGAAGTTAATAGTTTGTTTCTTCCCTGTCCACTTATATTTTATATTTATCAGCTCAACAATTGTATTTAGACCATTGTCACCATGTGCCTCCCTAGACAGTAAGAGATAAGGACTGGAATACCATTTCTATGCAAATGACTTACAGTCTTAAGGGGGCACAGAAACAAAATTAATTATATTGTACAGTCAGTATAAGATAGAATATATAATATGGTAAGTATCACAGTAGTATATATAGAAAATCCTAAGGGTAAGCAGAAGAGAGTATTTGCAGTTTACAAAAGCTTTCCTGAAATTATTAAAATTTTTGAGATTGGAGAAGTGAATCTTTCATCTGGGATTTCAGGCACCCTGGGCAGGACTTAACCCTTGTGCTGTTTTTCAGTGAGACAGTACAGGTGCTCACTTACTTTTGTGTGTCAGCCTTGCTGCCTGTTACTAATAATTAAAATGTGCACGGTCTAAGAGACTAGAGATGGAATCCACACTTTGAACTGCTGACAGGCTATTTTTGGAAAATCAAATTGGTGAAAAGCAATCTGTGGAGATGGAGAGGCAAGAAATGACACAGGGAGTTGCCAAGGATTCTATTGACACACAGACGGAAGCAGTAAGCCAAGAGCTATAACAAAGAAGGCAGTAAACAAGAAACTGAAGCTTGGTGGTTGAAAGGCAAGAGTTAGTTAATGGAGACAGACATCAAAACATCAGGCAGCCGACAGCCTGAAACAAACTCACAATAAGGGAGGGCTGGGGAACAAGCCTCCTCAAGAGAGCACAAAAATAGGCTGCTGTACTCCAGGACTCTGGGCAAAGTCTGTGAGGAAAGCCAGAAGCAGACCATAATAAGGACACTATTTATAAAATCACACAGACTCAAAGGAGTAAAAATGAGAAAGTGGTCTTAAAATAAAGCATAAAAATGATAATCAGTTGGTATTTTGAAAAAGGACAAAATGCTTAAGAATCTGATTCAAAAAGAAGGTCCAGGAATATTGGCATTGATTTCAGGGTTTGATCTTGAGGTGATTTTTTTGGTACAGATTGTGAAATGAAAAAAAAAAAAAAAGCCCTAGGAGGGGCAAAATCAATGTGGAATAAAATTTCTGGGATTAGGCCAAATGCCATTCAGAATTTTAATGTCTTAGATAAGTTACAGAAAGAAATTTGAGTATATTACCATTTATTCTAACTGTGCCACACAGGGTTTTCCCAGAAGATGAATAGCAGGAAAGCTGCCAGTGATCCAGGTTAGAATAATAAGGATTGACCATCTCCACTCAACCACACACTTGAGAGAAGCTATAAATACCAATAAGGCATCAGGACATGTTTGTGCAATCACCTAATAATCCATACTTTTGCTTTACTCCGTATTAATGGACCACGTTATACTTTGATGCATGATCACCAGGGTCTGATAGAGAATTAAATAGTTTTCAGTGGCACAAGTCCAGTCTTCCTGAAAAACAAAGAACTAACATAGATAATGAATATCTTGGCTTCTGTGACCGTCCTCCATCTGCACCCTTCATCTAGTGAGGAATAATGGTAGTTACCTCATATGATGAAATTTGACTGACAGTAGTTTTCTGAAATATGTGTGTATTATATATGTGTGCACTTTATATATCTTACATCTGAAATATATTAGATCACTTAAAATGTTAAAAATGATCTAAATTATTTCCAGTGTAAGATGTAATAATTTATTCATGACTTTTTTTTTTTTTTTTTTTTTTTACTTTGAATGTGTTTCCTGTGAGACAGTGTGATTGTTTGGCATGATTTCAAGTGCCATAAAATAGGAATGTGACCTAAATACCTTTTAACTGTTTTTCATAATTTGATGCTTATCCAGAATATGTAAATTACCTAAGTTTTCCTTGAAACTATTTGCTTGTAGTTGGCAGGCTGCTTTCTTCATTTGTGAAACATAGTAATATACTTTCAAAGAATACACTGTTTTCTAGATTTATGTTTTAGGTATCTAGGATTTAGTAAATACTCATGTTTACCTTTTCCATGTCTTCTTTGTTGACAGTGATTTCAGTTTTTCACCCTCAGTCTTTTGGAATGAATAGTTCTGGCCTTTACTATCTTTCTTCATATAAATCTGTTCTATAGGTCATTATTTTCATTGTCTTTCTTTAAATCCTGCCTTGCTCTTTGCTGTTTCTGAATTGTAGCAACTGGCAGCATGAGACAGTATATGAGCACATAAAGCAGAATATTAGAAAAATCTCCTCATGGATACTTAATTGTCATTACTTTTCTAAGAGTCTCATCTCATCCTGATGATGAATCCTATTCCTAAAATTATGTATTCCTGGTTTTTATAAACAAATGTATGATTATAGTGAGCCATTAATATTTGATGAATATGACTTGAAGATTGCATTAGATTTCCAAAAGAGATCAGGGGACTGTAATAATCAAAAATCAGTTACGAATTTGCAAAGGAGTTGGATTAAAGAGTTTTTCTTTTTACTTTCCAATATCCTCCTTAGATATATAGGAAGAGGTTTTTTTTTTTTTTTTTCTGCCAGTAGTTTTCATCTATAGAAAACCCAGGTTAATTGTTTTCATTAACATATCTATACTCACAAGTTTGGGTTGGATTTCATTTTTATGTTGCACAGGCTCCCCCACGTAAGTCTAATGCACACCACTATATGAGGACCCTAAATTTTCAAGAAAAGTATGCAGAGTGAACTTTCATAATGAGATGATATTTCATAAATATGTTTAAGGTTCTGTGTTGACTTCAAATTAAATATAATTACAACGTATGTGCTAGGGACTGAATGTTTGTGTTCCCCAAAATTCACTTTTTGCAACCCCAGCTTCTAATGTGATGGTAGTAGGAAGTGCAACTTTTGAGAGGTAAAGTTTAGATGAGGCCAGGAGAGTAGAGCCTTCATATTGGACTATGAGTAGATAGCCTTCTGTTAGATGTACTTAATAGCATCAGAAGTATAAGAATTATAATTAATATAAGGAGAGGAAGAGACCAGAGCTCTATCTGAAGACACAAGAGTTAGGACATATTAAAAGCCAGGAAGAGAGCTCTCAGCAAGAACCAAATTTGCCAGCAGTTTGATCTTGGACTTCCAGTCTCTTAAACCGTGAGAAATAAATTTCTGTTTTTTAAAGCTACCATGCTATTTCAGTATAGCAGCCTGAGAAGATTAATACAGTGTAATTGGAAGCCAGGAATAATTTTAAAATTTCATAACTTTTTCTAACTAATTAAGGTTGGCTGCTAAACTCATAGTTGCCTTCAAGTATCAAAAAAAGAATGGTAAGCAAGTAGCCAAATGGGCATTACTGAAAAGGTAATCTCTTAGGAAATAGAATGTTCGGAAAATACTGTGCAGATATTTCTGTAATTAAATTACAATATAGAAAAACTTTGTTAGACAGAATACTTAGGGAACAGTATTCCGATGTAATTGGACCTTTGATAAAAGTTGAGCTGAATTTTTTTGTGATTCTGCTATTGAAAATTTTCTTTAATATTATTCTTATCTTCTCTCCCCTGATAAAGTGATAACCAAATCTTCCTTTGCATTTGGAAACTCTTACTCTGAAGTAGATTTCTCATTCTATAGTATTACTGAGGGATAAAGATGAAGAGGGTTACAAGCATTTGTTTGTAATGGAACTTTGTAATATTAGCTTTTTGTGGATGTGATTTGCTATGTTATTAATGGAACACAGAAGATTCTAGATATCTAAAGTTCCCAGTTATGATTTTATTGAAAAAAAAAATACTGTTTCAAATCTTAGTTTTTTAAAGTATTTTTCAGTAGTTATATTTATAATGAAGAGATTGATACTTACGTCATAGTAACCGTTAGGCCGGACAAAGAATGTAAAAGAGGATTTAGGAGATTGATAAAGTCTAAAATAAAGTATTTATAAAGTTTTATCCTGATTCCACACACTACTTTTTGAGATTAACGTAGATCTAAACAGAGTTCTATCTATAGTATATGTTTTCCATATACCACTATGCAGTACCAAGTACTATTCTGTGCGAGGCATTGAGATAAATAGTTACACACATATACACCCACAATCTCATTGCTGTATGTCTTATATAACTTAATTTCTATAATGGCCTAATAAAATTAATTCATTTGTGAAATTAACATGTGCTTGACAGTATATGTGTGAAAAAAATCTGTTTTATTATCAAGCGGAACATATTTTCTATCATATTGTTGGTCAAACCTATTACATAACTGGAGGAAATAAAAACTTAATTGGACTCTCAGAATTGAAATACTTCAGATACAAACTGTGGAAGTATTTTAGGATATTTTAGAATCAGGTAGAGAAGTGAGTTCATCAGCTAGATAAATACAAATTAATTATCTTTAAAATGGCTGTCAGTAGTTATAAACCACTTTCCATACACTCCTTTTAAAACATTTTTTTGTGGTTGTACTATATATAACATAAAATATCCCATCTTTAAGTGTACAGTTTGGTGGCATTAATTACATTCTCAGTGTTGTGCAGTCATCATCTTTATTTTCTAAATCCTTTCCATCACTCCAAAGAGAAAATTCTGTACTCATTAAGCAATAACTGCCCATTCTCCCTTCCACCAAGACCTTGGTAATCTCTGATCTCTTTGTTTCTCTATTAATTTACCTATTCTGAACATTTCATGCAAGTAAGATCTTGCAATATTTGTTTTTTTGTATCTGGTTTATTTCACTTAGCATACTGTTTTTGAGATTCATCCATCCTCTTATGAATGAGTAATAAATCCTGTTGTGTGTATATATTGCATTTTGTTTATGCATCCACTCTTGGTGGACACTAAGGTTGTTTCCTCCTTATTATTATTATTAAGGTATTTATATATCTTAAACTAAGACCTTTTCATTGAACTAAGTCTCAGAGTATTTTAAAGATCTTTAGATCCTTTTTTTCTTTGGAAACCCAGGCCTGCACTGAAGTCAACATGTTAAAATGAATTTGTGTATCAATTAAATATTGTTGTAAGTATGAAGTTGAGTTAAATGATTGTCTAATTGCCATGAAAAATTGTATAGGCATTTATTAATTCATTTTACTTATGTAGTTTTCATGCTTTAGCTTCAATATATTTATATTTTTCAGACCTTATACATTTTCAAAGACTTGAAAAAGTTTTTGTCCTAGGTACAAATGGACTAAGTTAGTAGCTGAATTTTTTTTTGAAGAAGCTGTAGCTCACGTGGTCAGTTTCTTCAGTGAAAGCTGTTTCTTTCACTTCTTCTTTATCACTAAGAGGACTAGGCATGTTTACTGTTCCCAAATGCAGCTATCAGGCTATTCTTGCACTTCCAATTCTCCAGTTGTCTGCTTTCCTGAGTGTGAGTAAATATGTGTGTGATGTGTTTGTATAATCTCAAAACAGTTACTGGGTTTTTTCTTATTTTGAAAGCCACGCATTTTCATCATAGGATGTTTACAAACTAGAGGAACATTTGGTTTGTTAACTTTGCAATTATAAACAGCTTTCCAGTGAATAACCTTGTGCATACAGTTGTGTCTGTGCAAGTGTACCTGAAGGTATTATGTACATCTGTAATTTTCTTAGATGTTGCACATTGCCACCAGCAGTATATGAGAATACCTGTATCTTTATACCATCCTCATTAACACAGTGAGTTATTAAATTTTGAGTCTTTACCAATTAGGAAAAAGAAAGATGTTTTCAGTACACTTATGGCTTTTATTTCTCTTATTATAATTGAGAAATTTTTCATTTTTAAGAACCACTCATATTTCCGTTTTTATAAATTATCAGTTTACGTATTGCCCATTTTTCTTTTGAGGGGTTTTTCTCGGAGGATTTGGAAACTGGTGTATTGCTTGTGGTGTTAGTTGCCATTATTTTTCT
This sequence comes from Meles meles, assembly GCF_922984935.1. Lineage (NCBI taxonomy): Eukaryota > Metazoa > Chordata > Mammalia > Carnivora > Mustelidae > Meles > Meles meles. The sequence continues at coordinate 29,728,371 of NC_060067.1, forward strand.
CAATTTACTTGTCTTTTCATGTTATTCCTCTAGGATTTTGTCACTCATGATTTTCTAATGAAGTTTTTTGTTTTTGTTTTTGGGGGGTCTGGTTTTGGTGAACAGAATGACTTCTGGGTAAAATTATTTAACAATATTTCTGTAGTTTCTTTTAGTAATTTGATGCACACTCATTTTACATACTGAAATCTTTGATTTATTGAGAATTTGTCCTGTTGGATTGATGGGGCAAAGTCATAACAAGGTGAAGAAGAAAGGGGCTGAGAGAATAATGAAAGTGTGTGTGAGAGAAAGATGGATCCAAGCAATCGAATTGGAAACCTAGTTATCCTAACATTTTGTAATTGAAAAATCCATCCTTTTTTTTTAACATGACCTTGCAGTGCCATCTTTATTATATATAGAACTTCCAAGTGTGTTGGTTATTTTCTAGATTTTTTATGTTATTGACATTTATATATCATGCTTAGCATTACACTGGTATTATAGCTGAAAATACATTTTAACATTTGAGAAGAGTATTGTTCCCACCTTTCTTTTCTTGTTCTTTTATGAATTTCCCAGTTTTTGGTGCTTGTTTATTTTACCATCCAAATTCTAGAATCAGCATATTTAGTTCTCCGAAACAAAATGAAGCAAAATAAAACCTGTTAGCATTTTTAAATTGGCTTCATATTACATAATAATGTGACTTAGGGAGAATCGTCATGTTTATGATATTGTTTCCATCCAGGAATATGTATATCTTTCTATATTTTCATTTTATTTTTCGTCTTTCAATAATTTTAATGTTTTTTCATAAAAAATTCACATTTTTATAAGGATTTTGATTTTGTTGTTCATGTAATTTCTTTTCCTAGATTTCTGAGGCATTTTACTGCAGTTTTTTCCCAACTTGCACCTTCTTCACCTTTTCTGTGACCTTGTTTATCAGTCCTACAGTTTATAGCTATATATTAATACTCTTTAGTTTAACTGGATTTTAATCTTCAAACTTAAAACATGTTCATGGAATTCCAGTTTGCTAATTGAACAACATTCCTTGTAATCCACCATTATGTTCATCATTCAACATTCTTGTGTACACTCCTTTTTTTCTTATGTTGTTATCTTTAAGTATGAGTACATGCTGGAATATTATACAACCATAAAAAAGGATGAATTTCTGCAGTTTGTGGCAACATGGATGGACCTAGAGGGTCTTAAGCCAAGTGAAATAAGTCAGACTGAGAAAGATCATCAGGCCATATGATTTCACTCATATGCGGAATCCAAAAATAAAAAACAAAAAACAAATAAATAAACAAAAAGCAGAATAAGACCTACAGAGAACAAACTGATGGTTGCCAGAGGGAAGAAGATGGAGGATGGGCAAAATGGGTTAAGGGGAGTGGGAGACACAGACTTCCACTTGTAGAATGAATAAGTCACAGGAATAAAAGGCATAACATGGAGAACATAGTCAGTGATATTGTAATAGTGTTGTATGGCGACAGATGGCAGCTGCACTTGTGGTGAGCAGAACATAATTTATAGAGAAGTTGAATCACTATGTCGTATACCTAAAACTAATGACCACACTAAATGTTCTTTTAATTATCTACATGGACTAAAGCTTTTCACATTCACTTATTCTTTTATCCCTTCCTCCCTTTTCATGTGGTGTCTGCTCAGAACCATTAAGTCCACAAGACTATAAAGTGAAATACTAGTCTCAGGCATTCATTCCCATCAGTTTTTTTTTCCCCTGTGTTCATCTTCCTTGCCTGACTCTGCATGATTTGATACATTTTATTATCCATTCTTTCTTGAAAACCTTTCAGTAGGTTTAGTGACACTGAATTTCTGAATCTTTATTTCATAAATAAAGTGTAAAAATATGAATTCTAGGAGCTTGTATTTTGATTCTGTTCTTCCTGTATTTAACTCTTTCATAATGTAATCTGTTATTATGTTTTCTACTCTAGGACTGGGTCTACCATGGCTCAGATAAACAGTGGAAGCCATATGTTAACGGTGGTAGAAACTTTTCAGCCAAGGTTCCTATGTTTTTTTGGAGCCGACACTGCCTCCCCTCTTCTACACTCTAACTAGACTATATTTGAACAAGAAATAGCATTTATTATGTAAGTCACTCATATGTTGAAGTTTTTATGGTACAGCTGCTAACATTACCTTGACTAATACAATTACCTTTTGAACATATCCCCCCCCCTTTTTTTTTAAGATTTTATTTATTTGACAGACAAGATCACAAGTAGGCGGAGAGGCAGGCAGAGAGAGATAGAGGAGGAAGCAGGCTCCCCGCTGAGCAGAGAGCCCGATGTGGGGCTCGATCCCAGGACCCTGGGATCATGACCTGAGCCGAAGGCAGAGGCTTAACCCACTGAGCCACCCAGGCGCCCCTGAACATATTCCTTTAAAGGTATCTTGGACACTTCAATCTCATTATGCCCAGAATACATTTTCTTCTATTCTGCTGAACGTGATGTCTGGAAAGGAAGAATCATATTTCCTGTCCACTACTTTTCTGTCCACCAAATGAGTAAAATTTTTCCACACACTAACCAGTTCTCCAACATCACCATGGTGTTCTGCAATTCAGTGCAGTTTTGACACTTTGTAAAGTTAGCACAGACCCCACAGGTTAAGGGCTTAGTCCCACAGGATTCCTTCCTCCCTCCAGTTCAGAAGCCAGATGCAAGTAGCAGGTCCCCAGGATACCCACAACTTCTGTCCAACTTGGTACAAAGGCAGAGGTTCCCAGACGTCCTCCTTGTATTTGATAATTTGCTAGAGTGGTTGACAGAACCCAGGAAAATAGTTAACTTACCAGAGCCAGTTTTTTATAAAGGATATCTTAAAGAATGTAAATGAAGAGCCAGATAAAGAGATGGATAAGGTGAGCTCTGGAAGAGTTCTAAGTACAGGACTTCTGTCCCTGTGGAGTTGGAATGTGCCATCTTCCCAGCATGTAGACTTGTTCATCAACATGGATGTCTCCACATGATGTGGGCACTCGATATCCAGCCCCTATCCTCTCTTTGGAAAATTGGGGTTGGGGTTCAAAGTTCCAAGCTTCTTTTTTATTTATTTGACAGACACAGATCACAAGTAGGCAGAGAGGCAGGCAGAGAATCAGGAGGAAGCAGGCTCCCCATGGAGCAGAGAGCCTGATGTGGCGCTTGATCCCAGGACCCTGGGATCATGACCTGAGCAGAAGGCAGAGGCTTTAACCCACTGAGCCACCCAGGTTGCCCCCAGAGTTCCAAGCTTCTAATCATGATTTGATCTTTCCAGTGATCATCCCTTATCCAGGAGTCCACCAAAGTTACCTTATTAGAACAAAATATGTTTCTGTCACCCAGAAAATTCCAACAAATTTAGGAGCTCTGTGTCAGATATTCCTATCACTTGGGATGTTAATGAGTTTTAGGAGCTCTTATTAGGTTAAAGACCAAATTTTAACAGGAACCAGTGTCAGACTTATTTTATACCTGAGCTTCCTCCTTTTCCTTCTTCCTGGTAATGACTCAGTGTACTGATTGTACTACAAGATACTCAGTCATTTGAGCTTATTTTTTTTATCTCACTCACCCAATTGCTTCCCATTTTCTCGAAAATCTTCCACACATACATTGTTCCTCTTCTCTCCATTTTCATAGCATCTTCCCTCTTCAGGTTCTCATCATGTCTTGAGAGTTATTACAACTTTCTAACCAATCTCCTCATTTCATGTCATGTCATGTCATTTCTTCTCCCAAGCTCTTCCTTTGCAACTGATTAATACTCCTGACTTATTTCTGATATGCCATTAGTTTTTACCAAAATTGTATGTAGTGAAATTCAAATTCTTTTTCTGTGATCTGCCTTTTAACTTAAATTTGCTGTCTGATTTTATATGTCCTCACTATATGGTACAACATATTATGTGAACTGAAATACTTGCAGTTCCTTTACATACTCATTATTTTCCCACCTCCCTTTGTTCTCTTTATTTGGAACATCTTGTTTCTCCATTTCAGAATGTCTGAATTCTTCCTAATGTCAAGACCCTGCTCAACTGTTATTTCATCCACAAAGCTTCTCTAATTCTTATTTTTCTAATTTCTTCATCTTCTAAAGGATGGAGTGTCATTTATGACACACTGCTTTTCTTACAGTTTCTTACATGTTAGACTTCTAAAGGATGGAGTGTCATTTATGACACACTGCTTTTCTGTATGTCTTATTTCCTTCACAGAGAAAGAGCTTCATGAAGCCATCCTTTCATAAAATTATAACTAAATGAATTTTACCTGAAAATTTTACAAATGGAAATAAAGGTTTCAGCAATTTTTGCCAAAGAATAAAAGTGGGTTCAGCTGAGGTAGAAAATAGATCTCTGGGAGATTTGTAAATAGATTATTCTTAGATAATGTCAGATACACTTACTCTACCATCACCAAATGATTGTTATGAAATGAGAGACATTATGACTTCATAATGTTCAACTAAACTGAATCATGGTCCTTGATACATTTTTCAATTTAAAACAAGGTAAGTCTTGGCAATATGACACACACCATGAAAAATAAATGTATTCCCTCTGGGGGGCAGGGAAGTAATAATAAAATGATCCTTTGAAGTTTCCCAAGGAATGCTGTATCCATTTTGGTATACAAAAGACAGTAATCTAAAGCACATACTTTAATACTGCTATTGTCTTCATAGTTTAGACTGTCTTGAAAAAGGAGTAATAGCTCAGATGTAAGAGTAAGGACACAACATTACAATTGTGTTGAGTAACAATAACATGAATAAATACATTTTTCCCCTTTATGAGTAGAGATTTATACTTCTCTGATGTCAATCTGTGTAAGACCTCTCTTACATTTTTATAATTACGTTTCTTAATTCCTCATCTCCCCTGGCATTTCTTTTTACTCATATTCATGTTAGACTTTGAGTTAAATATGTCTTTGAAAATTATATGGTATTATTCTTTATATTTATGTGTTCATATGTTTTAAGTTTATGTAAATCACTTTGGATCATCTCCTGTTTAATAGTTTTTCTACTTAATGCTTTTTAATGATTTATTAATTCTACTCTGCATCTAATTTTATTTTTATCACTGTTGCCTTGAGTTCTTATCTCATGTATTTACCACATTTTACTCATCTTATCCCTTGTAATTGACACTTAGTATTACCAGAAGAGGGTTTTATAGGTCGCATGCACATGTAATTTCACTAAGTACTCTGTGATTGCTTTGTGGGATGGCTGAATCAATTTATAGGCCTAGCAACAAAACCTGGCAGCTTAAACCCTTATAGTTTCTAGTGTTTGGTACTGTCCAACTTCCTGATTTTTGTCATTTTGAAAACTGGTAATTTGAAATTTGTGTTACTTTAGTACTGAGGATGAACTTCTTTTTCATATATGAAAAAGTCCACTCTTTCTTCAGGAGTTCTGTCTTTCCCTTGTTGATTTTCAGGAGTTCCTTGTATACACTCTATTAACACTTCATTAGTCTTAGACGTTGCAAACATCCTTCCTAGTCTTAAATCTTTTAACTTTGCTTATAGTGTTCTTCATCAAATAGAAATTCTTTATATTTTCCAACTCCCATTAGGTTTTTTTGCTTATGTCTTAAATTTAATAAAGTAGAATTTATATATAGTAAAATACATCTGTGTTAAATGTGCAGTTTGATGAGGTTTGACATGTATATGTCTGTGTGCTCATCCCCACAATCAATGTAGAAAATTTCCATTACCCCCAAAAGTCCCTGGTGACCCTTTGTAGTCAATTAATGCCTTTGGTCCCCAACCTCAGACAACTAGTGATCTGTTTTCTGTCACCAAAGATTAGTAGTCTTTCTTTTAGAATGGCATCTAAATAGGGTCATGCTGTATATACATTTTGTGTTTGGCTTCTTTTATTCAACATCATGTTTTAAAAAAAAAGAAAATATGTATATATGTGTGTGTTTGTATACATACATATATATGAAGGGACATACATGTGTGTATACATATATAGAGACATACATGTATTATACATATATGTATAGTTCAAATGTATGAATTATTTAACTATTTGGTATAATTTCTCTTCCATTCCCTAGACTTCATTTAGCATTCCCTTTAATGCATATCTGCTACTAATAACTCATTTTCAAAAAAGGATATTTCTATTTCAGCATCATTTCAAAAATTAAAATAACCATTCATGAAAAAGATCCTCAACAAAGAAGATTCAGAGGGAACATAACACAATAAAGGCCATATATGAAAAACCTGCAGCTAATATCATCCTCAGTGGGAATAAACGATGAGAGCTTTTCCTCTCCCATCAAGAACAAGATGGGCGCCTGGGTGGCTCAGTGGTTTAAGCCTCTGCCTTCGGCTCAGGTCATGATCTCAGGGTCCTGGGATCGAGCCCCGCATCGGGCTCTCTGCTCGGTGGCGAGCCTGTTTCTCCCTCTCTCTCTGCCTGCCTCTCTGCCTGCTTGTGACCTCTCTCTCTGTCAAATAAATAAAATATAAAAAAAAAAAAAAAAAAAAAAAAGAACAAGATGGGATGTCCACTATCCCCTGTTATTTAACATAGTACTGGAAATCCTAGCCTCAGCACTCAGACAACAAAAAGAAATGAAAGATATCTACATCAGCAAGGAAGAAGTAAAACTTTCACTATTTGCAGATGACATGATACCCTGTATAGAAAATCCAAAAGATTCCACCAAGAAAATTATTAGAAACTGATGCAGGAATTCAGTAAAGTCCCAGGTTACAAAATCATTGCACAGAAATCTGTTGCATTTTTATGCACCAGTAATGAAACATCAGAATGAGAATTCAAGGAATCAGTCCCATTTACAATTGCACCAAAACCTCATAAGATACCTAGGAATAAACCTTACCAAAAAGGTAAAATATCTGTGTACTGAAAATTATAGAACACCGATAAAAGAAATTGAAGACAACAACAAAGAAATGAAAAGATAGTCCATGCTCACAGATTGGAAGAACAAATATTGTTAAAATGTCTATGTTGCCCGAAACAGTTTGCACATTTAATACAATCCCTATTGAAACGCCAACAGCATTTTTCACAGAACTGTAACTAACAATTCTAAAAGTTGTATGGAACCACAAAAGACCCCAAATGGCCAAAAAGTAACCTTGGAAAAGAAAAGTAAAGCTGAAGGCATCACAATTCCAGACTTACATTCCACTTCTATTACTAAACTCTAGTGGTCAAAACTGTGGTACTGGCACAAAAATAGACATGTAGGTCAATGGAACAGATGGAAAACCCAGAAATGAACCCCCAGCCGTGGTTAATTAACCCCCGACAAAGCAGTAAAGAGTATCCAATGGGGAAAAGACAGTCTTGTCAACAAAAGTTGTTGGGGAAACGGGACAGCAACATGCAAAAGACAGAAAATGGACCACTTTCTTACACCAAACACAAAACTAAATTCAAAATGGATGAAAGACCTAAACATGAGACCTGAAACCATAAAAATCGTGGGGGGAGAACACAGGGCAGTAACCTCTGTGACATCAGCCATACCAACTTCTTTCTAGGTATGTCTCTCAAAGTAAGGGAAACAAAAGCAAAAATAAACTACTGGTGGGACTTTGTCAATTTAAAAGCTTCTGCACAGTAAATCGATGAAACTAATCAATGAAATAGGGAGGGCACGTACTGCATGGAGCACTGGGTGTGGTGCAAAAACAATGAACACTGTTATGCTGAAAATAAATAAACAAAAAGGCAACCTACAGAATGAAAGAAGATATTTGTAAATGACATTTCTGATCAGAGGTTATTATCCAAAATAAAGAACTTATAAAACTCAAGACCCCCAAAATGAATAATTAAAGTGGCAGAAGACATGAGTAGTAATTTTTCCAGTGAAGACATAGAGGTGGCCAACAGACACTTAAAAAGATGCTCATCAGAGAAGTACAAAGCAAAACCACAATAAGATACCACATCATACATGTCAGGATGGCTAAAATTAACAACACAGGGAACAACAGATGTTGGCCAGGATACAGAGAAAAGGGAACCCTCTTACACTGTTGATGAGAATGCAAACTGTGTAGCAACTGTGCAAAACAGTATGGAGGTTCCTCAAAATGTTAAAAATAGAACTACCGTCAGATCCAGCAATCACATCCCTAGATATTTATTTAAAGAATATAAAAATATTAATTCAAAGGGATATATGTACCTGATGGTTAGAGCAACATTATCTATAATAGCCAAATTATAGAAACAGCCCAGGTGTCCATCAGCTGTTGAATAGATAAAGAAGTGATAGGTAGGTAGATATAGATATATAGATCTGTATCTACCTATAGATATATAAAATGGAATATTAACCATAAAAAATGAAATCTTGCCATTTACAATGACATGGATGGAGCTTAGAGAGTATTATGCTAAGCAAATAAGTCACTCAGAGAAAGACAAATACCATATGATTTCACTCATATGCAGAATTTAAGAACCAAAATAAACAAGCATAGAGAAAGAGAGAGGGAGGCAAACCAAGAAACAGACTCTTAACTGTAGAGAACAAAATGATGGTTACCAGCGGGGAGGTGGGTGGGGAGTGGGTAAAGAGGTGATAGAGATTAAGGAGTGTACTTGCTGTGATGAGCTCTGGGTTCTGTGTGGAGATGTTGAATCACTATATTGTACACCTGAAACTAGTATTATACTGTATGTTAAGTAATTGGAATTTAAAGTCTTTAACAAAAATCAGTATCATCTTTGAAAGGTGGTGTCACTTGGTACGGATTGATTCTTACCTGAGGTTTTTTTTTTTTTTTATTCCTCCTATACTTTGTACATCTGTTGTTGTCTTCTATCCTCCACTGTCTGTGATATAAAATCCATTATTGAAACATTGTTAACATATTGTAATGTCATTTTTCCCTATGCTTTCAGGGTTTGCTTTCAGGGTTTGCTCTTTATAACTTTCGAACTTGACTATGAAATACGAGTGTTTCTTTGTGTTTATCCTACTTGAGATTTGTTTTACTTCTTGGATCTGTAAGTTAATTTTGGCTGTTTTTGTTTCCTTTTTTCCTTTATGCTAAATTAAGGAATATTACAACCCTTATTTCTTGAAATATTTTCTTTCTTTCACTACTACTTCTGGGGCTCCTGTGACATGTACATTTAATCATTTGATGTTACTCCACAAGTCTCTGAGCTTTTATTCATTTTTCTTCAATATATTTTTCTCTTTGTTCTTCAAATTTTATTCATCTCATTTATCTATTTTCAAATTTACATATTTCTTTTTCTTTCTTCTTAAAACTGATGTTGATCCTATATAGAAATTTTACATTTCAGTTGTACTTTTCAGATCCAGAATTTCTTTTTCTTTTTCAAGTTTTTCTATAAATTCCAATTAGTAAATGTACAGTGTAATACTAGTTTCAGGTGTAGAATTCAATGATTGATCACTTATATCAACACCAGTGCTCATCATAAGTGCCCCGCTTAATAACCATCATTCATTTAACCCATTCCCCTCAAATTCAGAATTTGTATTTCATTCTTTTTTATAGTTTGTTTCTCTGATGAAATTCCCTATCTGTTCACTCATTGAACTTTATTTTCCTGTAAGTTTTGAATAACTCTGTTTAATTCTTCAAACACCCTTATCTTAGCTTCTTTGAATTCTTTGCATGATATACCCAGAACTGGTACCTATTCAGAGTCAGATTTTATTAGTTATTTTGTGACGAGGGGTCACAGTTTCCTGCTTTCATTTTTATTTTGTTGTTTGCTTACTAATTTTTAGTGGAAAAGTGGACATGATAAATAATATGCTTAACAATTCAGAAACTTCTTTTTTCTTTTGTTGTTATTGATTAGGAGGAGAGAGGAGGATTTTGTTCTCCTTCTCATAAGTTAACTTGTCTGGACTCATTGTGAAATCTATTTCACCTACAGTATTCAGCAACTCATATTTCTATTAAGATTTTTTTTTTCAGCTTCCAGCTGCTGTTACTGCCTCCTCCTCCTCCTCCTATCTTCCTCTTTTGTCTAGCCTTCAGGCATCTTATCTGATCCTGTAATTTAGCACTTAATCAAGGATTTTATGTGCAGAGTTCATACTCAGATTCTGGGGGACGTGTAGTCTTGTAGTTTATTCATATCTTGACATAACTCTTATTTTTCTTTTTTGTTCCCTTATTATTGTGCATTACATTGAATGGTAAGTCAGCCCCTACCCCCCAAAAAACCCAAAAAAAACAGAAACCAAGAGGGAAACCACCATTTCATAGATACAACTTTTATTTTTAATTTATTCCCACTATTCTCATTCTTTTCAATTTTTTAATAATATTTTAATCTACTTACCATCACAGTGAGATGTTTAGTACAACAAATTCCATAATAACCTTTTAACTTGAACTTTTTTGATGCATATACTTGTGTTTTATTTATTTATTTTAAAAATATTCATATAGAGATAAGGTTCAAGGTAATCCCCTTTCCCCAATCAGTGCTACCCCTATATGTAAACAAGTTTTAATCCCCCTTTATCTCAGGAAAGTTGAGTCCTTTAACAAAGCTATCAAGATACATCCAGGAGGAATCAAAATAACCTTTCTCGCCCACACTGAGCATTTATAACCACCTTCCCAGCTTTTTTTTTCTGCCAGTATTTCTGTGTATTTGTTTTTGTTCTGGTAGTATATAAATCTTATACCTGGGGTTCATTTTGGCTGGGTTCTTTTTTTTCTTGTCATTTACTTTTGTCGGTCTTTTTGTTTGTGTGTTTTTCTTTGTATACTTTATAAATCCTACCTTTGGGACCCATTCGGGCTGGGTCTTCTCTTTTTCTTTTTTCTTTTTTTTTTACATTGATTGGTTTCCAAATGTAAACCCAGTTCCTCTTTCTGAGGTAATACCTGTTTGCATATGATTTATTTTCCTTTTTATAAATTTTTAGATTTGATTGGCTAATATATTATTTTAATGTTGATTTTTGTGTAGTTTTTTTCTTTAATGAGGTCATAGTCTAGTTTTGATTTCAAGGTAATGCTGGTCTCAGAGAATGAGTTGTGATGTATTCCTCCTCTCTGTTAAAAAAATTCTCAGATTAGTAATATATCTTTCATATGTGTTTGGTGAAATTATCAGTAAAGCAGTTTGGCCTTGAAGAATCTTTGTGGGGAGGTTTTAAGTTACAAATGCAACTTCTCTAGAATATATATATATATATAGAAAGCCATATATATGTGTGAGTGTGTGTGTGTATATATATATATATATATATATATATATATTGGCTTTCTTAGTTTTGCTCTTCTTGAATCAATTTTGGTAATTTGTGTTTCTTAGGGAATATTTCCATTTTATCTAAATTGTTGAATTTATTAACATAAAGTTATTAATATTCCCTTATTCTTTTAATATTGGTACATTTTATACTTTTGCCTCACTTTTGATTCTTTGTTTCTTTGTTTCTTTCTTTTGTTAACATATGATGTATTATTTGCTTCAGGGGTACAGGTCTGTGAATCATCAGTCTTATGCAATTCACAGCACTCACCATAGCACATACCCTCCTTAATGTCCATAACCCAGTCACCCTATCCCTTTCCCTCACTCCCCAGCAACCCTCACTTTGTTTCCTGAGATTAAGAGTCTCTTAAGGTTTGTCTCCCTCCCGATCTTGTTTCTGTTATTAGTAGTTTTTGTCTTCTATTTCATCGGTCAGTCTAGCTGGAATTTTTGAAATGTAATGTTACTGATTTTTTCGGTTGATTTTTGAGCTCATTAATTGTCTTCTGTTTTCTTATTTATTCCTACCCTGACCTTTATTATTTCTATGCATCCAAATACTTTGGGCTTAATTAGCAATTACTTTTAATTTTTTTCTCTTTTTTTAAAAGATTTTATTTATTTGAGAGAGAGAGCAAGCAGAGGGAAAGGAACAGAGAAGCTGCTCCTGGCTGAGCACAGAGCCAGACGCAGGGCTTGATCCCAGGACCATGAGATTATGTCCTCAGTCAAAAGTGGATGCTTAACAGCTGAGCCACCCAGGCACCCCTATTTTTAAATTCTTGAAATACAAACTTATGTTACTGATTTTATACCTTTTAAATTATAATTTTTTCTCTAAACTGCTTAGCTGCATCTGAAAAATTTTGACATGTCATTTTTCAACTTGTGATTTTGTTTCAATCCAGTAGTGTGTCACTGACTTTTCAAATGTCTTTTTGCTATAATTTTTCATTTAATTGTGTTTAGTCCTAGGATATAATGTTTGTGATGTGAATCCTTTAATTTTCCTGTCACTAGTCCACATTGTCCAATGTATGATTTATCTGATTAAGTGATTGTGATTGGATGGAGTGTTCCATAAATGCCAGTGAGGTCAAGTTGATTAGTATACTTGTTCAAGTCTTTTATATGCTTAGTGATATTTTGTTTACTTAGTATGATACTTGCTGGGTCATATACTAAATACATGTTTAACTTATCAAGAACTTGCCAGACTGTTTCCGAAGTGACTATTTCATTTTGAATTCTTCTCTTAATGTATAAGAGGTATTACTGTTTTATATCTTTACCAGATTTTGATTTGTCAAGATTTGTTCACTTGTTTTAATTTTAGACATCCTAACAGTTATATAGTAATACCTTATTGTGGTCTAAATTTTTATTTTCCTAATGCCTCAGGATGTTGAGACTTTTTTCTGTGTGATTTACTACCTGTATATTTATTTTGGCAAAGTGTATGTTCAGACCTTCTGCTTTTTCTTCTTTTTTAGTAATTCTTTGTTATTTTGGAGTTTTTCCCTTATTTTTACTGAGTTTCAATAAGTTTTAATATATTCCATATATATGTGTTAATTAGCTGCATGATTCACAACTATTTTCTTCCAATCTGTAACTTGTTTTTGCACTTTATCAAAATGTCCTTTAAAAAAACAAGTTTAAGATTTTAATGGAGTCCTAATTACCAAGTTTTTTTTCTGTATATTGCTTGGTGTCATATAAAAATACTTACTACCAAACCAGAATTCTTACATATTTTTTACATGTTTTCTTCTAGAAATTTTAATATTTTCATTTATATGACTTATTATGGGTTAATTTTTGAATAAGCATGACCTGTATATTGAGGTTCATGAATAAGGATGTTTGACTATTCCAACAATAGTTGTTGAAAAGAGCATACTGTTTTTATTACTTTTCTTTTGTACCTTTATCAAAAATCCATTGATTGTATTCATCCGGGTTTTCTTGTAGCTTTCTGTTTTCCACTAATCTGTATCTTTTCCCCAATACCATACTGTCACAATTTCTTTAGCTTTTTATAGTAAGTTTTGAAATGGAGAATGTGAGTCTTCTAACCTTGTTCTTCAGGATTGTTTGGTTAGTCTAGTTACTTTGTCTTTCCATTTGAATTAGAATCAGTCTGGCAAAATCCATAAAAATGCTTGCTGTGATTTGGTTGTGATTCTGTTGAATTTGTTGATCAATTTGGGTAGAACTTAAATAAAATAAGACATATATATTGAATCTTCCAATACATGTACATGGTGTACTTCTTTATTAATTTAGATCTTTGATAGCTTTCCTTAGTATTTTAGAGTTTTTAATATTTGAATTGTGATAGTTTATTTGTTAACTTGGCTATGCCACAGTCTGCAGATACTTCACCAGTCGGAATGTGACTGTGAAGGTATTTTTTTAAATAATGTTAACATTAAAAATTTTTAAAAGATTTTATTCATTTATTTGAGAGAGAGAGCAAGCAAACATGAGTGTGGGTGGTGGGAGGAAGGGGGAGAGGGTGGAGAAGCAGATTCCCCACTGAGGAGAGAGCCTGACTCTGAGCTCCATTCCAGGATCCTGAGATCATGACCTGAACCAAAGGCAGTGGCTTAACCAACTGAGCCACCCAGGTGCCCTGATAATATTAACATTTAAATCATTAGACTTCGATGAAAGCAGATTACCCTCCATAGTGTGGATGGGCTTCATTTAATCAGTTGATGTCCTTAACAGAAAAAAGACTGAGGTTCCCCAAGGAGGGAATTATGTCCTCAGACTACCTTCGGAGTTGAGCTGCAACATAAGCTCTTGTCTGGGTCTGCAGCCTGCCAGCTTACTCTGCACATTTTGGATTTGCCAGCTTCCACAAAGGAGTGAGCTAGTTACTTAAAGTCAGTCAATCTCTCTTTCTCTGTATGTGTTTGTATATAAAGAACAACCCATGAACAACCTGGACTTGAACTGTGTGGGTCCATTTATACATGGATTTTTTTAAATAAATGCAGAACAATATTGTAAATATATTTTCTCTTCTTTATGATTTTCTTAATGCAATATTATTTTTTCTTTATTGTAAGAATATAGTATATAATACATGTAACATGAAATATCTGGTAATTGCTTATCAGTGAAATTTCCAGTCAGTAGTAGACTATTAGTAGTTAATTGTTTTAAAATATTTTATTTACTTGAGAGAGAAGAGCATAAGAGGGAGAAAGTCAGAGGGAGACGCAGACAAGCAGACTCACTGCTGAGCAGGGAGCAGTGGTTAAATTTTGAGGGAGTCAAAAGTTACAGACAGATTTCAACTGCATGGGGTGGGTGGTCAACAACCCTAACCCCGGTTTTGTTCAAGGCTCCACTTTATAGACACACACACACGCACACACACTCACACTCTTAGTTATGTTTCTCTGGAGAACCAACCTAATACATATATTTGGTTAATTTATATATAAATATTTTTGGTGTTCTTGCAAATGGGATTTTGTTTTAAAATTTCAATTGTTCATTAATGCTATATAGATACTCAGTTCACTTTTATATATTGACCTTTACCCTGCAATCTTGAAATCATTTAATAAGACATTTCTTTTTATATTCTCTGGGATTTTCCCATAGATATCCATGTTATTTATGAACCGAGGTAGTTTTATTTGTCCCTTTATAATCTTTATGCCTTTTGCTATTCTTGTCCTTTTGCATTGGCTATACTTTCAGTACAATGTAGGAGTGGTGAGAGAAGATTACGTTTTTCTTTTTCCTGATTTTAAGGAGAAAAAATTCAGTCTCTCATCTCCCCTCCCTTCCCCACACTTCGTCCCTCCCTTCCTTCTTGTATTTATAGTATACATTTAAAAATAATTTATATCTCTCTTCAGATATAGTATAGTATGCCACTTCACATGTAGTGTGAGGACCTTATAACCATATATTCTCAGTTCATTTCTTCCATCCCTTGTGCCATTTTTATCATGGATTTTACTTGTACATATATATTAAAACACATACTATATTGTTATTGTTTATTTCAGCAGTTATCTTTTTAAAAATATTTTATTTATTTGTTAGTTTATTTGAGAGAGAGAGAGAGAGAGAGAGCCGGGAGGAGGAGCAGAAAGATAGGAACAAGCAGACTCCATGCACTGATCATAGAACCTGATGTGGGACTTGATCCCATCACCCTAAGATTATGGCCTGAGTCAAAATCAAGATGCGGTCGGATGCTTAACCTACTGAGTCACCCAGGAGCTCCTGAACAGTGACATTTTATCATAAAACCATGATTAATTTACCATTATTTATTCCATTTACAGTGCTGTTCATGTCTTTGTGCAGCACGAACTTTTTGACCTATATCATATTTCTTCTACTTTATAAACCTCATTTATTACTTCTTATAGTAATCTGCCTCCAAGCAATATAATTTTTTATTTTATTTTTTTTAGTTTCAGAAAGTCTTTTTTTCCTCCCCACTTTCAGTTTTGAAATTTGTTTTTGTTGGGGATAGAATTCTTAGTTGACAGATTTTTGCCTGTTTTGTTTTCCTCTAACACTTCAATGATATTGCTCTTTTGTTTTCTTGCTTGTCTGGTTTCTGATAGGAAGTCTGCTACAATTTTCTTTTTTGGGTTGGTGGATAGCGGAAGGAGAAGGAGAGAGAATCTTAAGGAGGCTCCACCTCCAGCATGGAGCCCCATATGGGCCTTGATCTCACAATCCTGAGATCATGACCTGAGCTAAATTAAGATTTAGTTGCTGGGGCGTCTGGGTGGCTCAGTGGGTTAAACCTCTGCCTTCGGCTCAGGTCATGGTCTCAGAGTCCTGGGATGGAGCCCTGCATCGAGCCCGGCATAGGGCTTTCTGCTCGCCAGGGAGCCTGCTTCCCTCTCTCTCTCTTTGCCTGCCTCTCTGTCTACTTGTGATCTCTCTCTCTCTCTCTCTCTGTCAAATAAAAAAGTAACTAAGTAAGTAAGTAAGTAAGTAAATAAATAAATAAAAGATTTAGATGCTAACCAGCTGAGCCACTGAGGCACACCTGTCTGCTATAATTTTTAATCCATGTTTTTCTGTAATGTATTTTATTTCTCTATATTTAAAATTTTCTCTTTATCTTATGGTTTCAGCAGTTTGAAAAAGTACTTTTTTTTTTAAATTGGTGTCCTAGGGTCATTTGGAGTCTTTCATGAGTTTTGGAAATTTCTCAGCCATTATTTTATATATATATATATATATATATATATATATGAAATTATTTTTCACATATGTGTGTGTATACCTTATTCTTACCTTCTTCAGAGATTCCAATTCCACATATATTAATCTATTTGATATTGTTTCACAGCTTCTGTGTCACAGTTGTGTTCTGTTGTGGTGGGTTTTCTGTTTGTTTGTATTTTCATTTTTTTCTTTGCCTGTAAGTTAAGATAATTTCTACTGTCCTGTGTTCAACCTCATAGATTCTTTCTTTGACTGTGTCAATTCTATTGATTAATCGGGCAAGGCTGCTTTGTTTTCTTTTTTTTTTTTTCCTTTTTTCCTCTTTTCTCTTTTTTTCTCCTGTCTGATACCACATATTTCCATTTGATCCTTTCTTATAATTTCCATCTCTCTAGTCAGCCTTACCAACAGCCTTGCATGTTTTCTATGTTTTTCATGATAACCTTTAACATATTAATTATAATTATTCCAAATTCCCATTTTGATCATCCCAAGATGTATGTCATATCTGATCCAATCTTATGTTTGTTTTGTCTATTTAAGCTTTTTTTTCTTTGCTTTTTCATATGACTTGTTATTTTGTTGTTGTTGAAAGCTTAATATGTGGTATAGGATGCCAGATACCGAAGTACTTTTTTTTTTTTTTTGGTATGCTCGTATGCCTAGAAATTAACACACTCTTCCTTCTGCTAAGCTGTAGTTTGTTTTAATGTAGTTAGGAGTTGTGCTGTATTCCAGTGTTATTTTACTCCATCTTTGTAGCATGGTAGAGACGATTAGGCGAACTGGCGATCTTGTATTTGATTAAGTCTGTTTTAGACTGCACTGTGAACTTGATTATGTGGGGTGTGGTCTCCACAGTTCTTCTTGCCCCTTCTTTAGATGTAATCCTGGAGATAGCACCTACTGTCATCTCATTCCAGACCTCAGAGAGACAGACTTCTTTTTCTTTTTTAATCCTGTTGCCATCCTCTAGCTACACTATCTTTGCACCAGTACCTGATGTTTTAGTTTTATTGTCCTTTCCTCTGTAGATAAAGGATTTTTTTTTTTTCTCCTGAGGGGTCGTAATGCAGGTGATGGAGTTTTGGTGTTGGCTGCAGTTCTTTCCTCCAGCTGTAGTGGGTTTCCACTGGCCACTGGCTCAGTCTGTCCACAGTTTTGTTTTTTTTTTTTTCTTTTGGTATCTTGGCTTTTTTTTTTTTCCATTTTATTTGTTTTTTCAGCGTAACAGTATTCATTCTTTTTGCACAACACCCAGTGCTCCATGCAAAACGTGCCCTCCCCATTACCCACCACTTGTTCCCCCAACCTCCCACCCCTGACCCTTCAAAACCCTCAGGTTGTTTTTCAGAGTCCATAGTCTCTTATGGTTCGCCTCCCCTTCCAAATTTTTTTGGGGGAGGGTAAGTGCTATCGTGAGTGCTGTGAAGTGTGTAAACCTGGCGATTCACAGACCTGTACCCCTGGGGATAAAAATACATTATATGTTTATTAAAAAAAAAAAAAATTTGTCCACAGTTTTTTTTTATTATTGTTGTTTTAATCTCCCTCTGAAGATAAAATGTCTCTTGATATGTCTGGATAGAATTTTGTAAGTGGCTTCTGTTTTCCCCCAGCTAGCACTATGGAGTAAGTTCTTTCAGGATTTCCCCTGGCTTCCCAGTTTGTATTGAGTGGGTTTCCTGGAGCAAAAGCCTCTAAAAGCATGAAATATCCCTATGTCTTTAGGCCCTCAGGGGCTCCACACTCCTAACACTGGCCCATACTCAGCCTTTAGAAATTATTTAAATATTTCTAGCTGAAAATCTTACTAGCATGTATGGCATATGGTAATATTTGTATTAGGTAAGCAAGTGCTGTTCTTGTTTCTCCTACGGGCACCTGTTTCCTTCCTGATATTGGATTACTTGTTTTATGAAATTCTTTGATCGGTTAGAGAAAACTAATTTGCTGTTTGTCTAATTTTTATTTTGTTTTTGTTCTATAAAAGTAAGAGTGGATCTCTTTTGATCTCTTATTTTTTTAATATTTTATTTATTTGAGAAAGAGAGAGAGAGAAAGAGAGAACATGATGGGGGGAGGGTCAGAGGGAGAAGCAGACTCCCTGCTGAGCTGGGAGCCCGATGCAGAACTGGATCCTGGGACTCCAGGATCATGACCTGAGCTGAAGGCATTTGCTTAACCAACTGAGCCACCCAGGCGCCTGATCTCTATTATTTTTTTATTTATTAGTGTATTTAGTTATCTTACTATTTATGTTTGTATTTGTGAACACTCTCCTGTAAATTTGAGTCTGGATTTTGCTAGGCCTATGAAATAAGGTGACAGCATCATTTCTTTCTCTGTAGGAATGTATATGAGATAGATATTAATTTGTGTTTATTTAAAACTTGATATAATTATGAAAACATAATTGTCTAGGACTTTTTATGTTTTGGTAAAAGAAGGTGTTTCTTTTAATGAAATTTCATTTTGCTTTTTAAAATATAATTAATTTTACTGTTCTGTGCCACATTGGCATGGTGCTATTGCTTTTCTGTCTGTGACAGTGAGTGAGCAAATATTCATCTAGGTCATGTGAGGGAGAAAAAAATACACAAATAGATACTTCTCCCTACACTATGTACCATAATATTCTCCTCATCTCTACCCTCTTTATTTTCTCCCCATAGGCATCTTATAGTTTTTATGTTATTTTCTGGGCACTTTCAGTCATACCATCTCACTTTTGAAACATATCCCATGTTGGTTTTGTGGAAGGGATCCAGTTCATGTTAGTGGCATCTCCTTCAGAACAGAAGTTCCCATATTTTTTATTAAAAGCAATTGAATAAATTGAGGTCTTCAAGTGTACTAAAGACTTAGCAGCTATTTTGGCAATGTAAGAGAGACATAAAAATTATTTCTCTTTCCTAGGCTTATTTTGTAATATAGTTAATCAAGAAAGACTCTTTCAGTATTCCATTATAATTCCAAGTACTTGAAATTGATCATAAATATTTGTGACAATGATTATTTTCAACATACACACTTGAAAAACACTTCAGAGTGTATGCAGTTTATGCTCAGTATTCAGTTTGACTCTTCTTCTTGCAGATGTGATATGAGAATTGTCCACATATCCAAGATTAGGGAACTTGATGCTTGGAGGGATGAAATGATCTGCTTAATATAAAAAAGTAAATGGTACCATGAGGCCTGTGTATTCCAAATCTAGTTCTTGTATCACTGAAAACACTGCTCCATGTGATCACCCTCCTTATTGTATTGTGTCCTGATTCATGCACAGGCTATACCACATAGAGTTAAATATTTAAGGTTAATTTGGGATTCACTGAATACTTAAAAGAATGTTGCTGCCAAATAGAGTTCATGTTTCTTCTGGAAAAATAATTTCTGTCAGAAGGAATGATCTCTTCTGTCTAATAGTCTTTTCTTTGATAAGAGTGACTGAATACATTCTGGTGCATCTTTTGAAGTGTGTCTTATTGTTTTTACCTCATGACTTCCTACTGAATTTGTATGGCACTTGGTTAAAAAATAATTAATTGAAAGTCCATATTTGAGTTGAATTCAGATTAGAAAAGCTTCAACTAGAATCAACCAAGTATGAAGCTCAGAGGTATGTTTTAAGTGAGCAAAATCAGCATAAGGCAGTAGTTCTAACTTTAGTATGCATAAATCCTAGGCTTCAACTATAATAATTCTAAATATTTAACTTATACCTTAGGTTGGACTACTTTCCAAGACATACTGCCTAACTGTGTTAGTAAAAACCAAGTCATTGGATTAGAGAGAGGGTTATTTCAGTCTGAGTACCTAGTAGTAGTAATACCATGCAGAAATGGTACAACTGCCTGTGGAAATGAATACAGTTAATGGAAAGGTCTGGAATTTGGTCTTTATTGTCCTAATCCCTCTTTGGGACTAGATCAGGATTTCCTGGTACCATTCTGCTTTACGGTAGTATTTTAGTATTTAACCATGGTTTGTAATTTTTCTTCATTGCTTTTATTGATTTCTGTGCCTCAAGATTGTAAGCTTCTTGGAGTGAGGTGTTAGTTAAGCAACTCTACTTCTAGCCTTTAGCACAGGTGCTTAATACACATATGTAGAAAGAATGAATGTAGTGTGACCCTGAAGTGGTAACACAAAAAAGGACTTCTGGTGAGTAAAGGGGGATTAGGAAGTTCTCCAAATAAAATTTACTTTCATTTTACAGTTCTTTTCTGTGAAAGTTAGTCATTTAATAATCCCTGCTACAGAAGAAACTTCTATCTCTTGTCAGCCTAGAGATGCTAACATGTTTCTTTTTTAAGGATTTGTTTTAAAAATGGCCAAATTTAAGGTGACTGTGAACATGTCAACATGACTGAAAGTATTGCATTTATTCAGTCATTCATTAAAAAATAGTTTTCAGCTGGGTGGCTCAGTGGGTTAAAGTCTTTGCCTTCGGCTCGGGTCATGATCCAAGGGTCCTGGGATCTCGCCCCACGTCGGGCTCTCTGCTCAGTGGGGAATCTGCCTCCCCTCCTCTCTCTGCCTGCCTCTCTGCCTACTTGTGATCTCTGTCTGTCAAATAAATAAATAAAATCTTTTAAAAAATAGTTTTCAAGCACCTGTAACATATAAAGCACCATATATTCATTAATAAGTAGAAACAGTGATCCCTTCATTCTTGATATTTACAGTACTGGGGAAGAAAGACAGTCCACCCCCAAACTACTAGAACTCATACAGCAATTCAGTAACGTGGCAGGATACAAAGTCAATGTACAGAAATCAGTGGCTTTCTTATACACTAACAATGAAAATACAGAAAGGGAAATTAGAGAATCGATTCCATTTACTATAGCACCAAGAACCACAAGATACCTTGGAATAAACCTAACCAAAGAGGTAAAGGATCTGTACCCGAGGAACTACAGAACACTCATGAAAGAAACTGAAGAAGACACAAAAAGATGGAAGACTGTTCCATGCTCTTGAATTGGAAGAATAAACATTGTTAAAATGTCTATACTGCCTAGAGCAATCTATACTTTCAATGCCATGCCGATCAAAATTCCACTGGTATTTTTCAAAGAGCTGGAGCAAATAATCCTAAAATTTGTATGGAATCAGAAGAGACACCGAATTGCTAAGGAAATGTTGAAAAACAAAAATAAAACTGGCGGCATCACGTTACCTGATTTCAAGCTTTACTGTGATCACCAAGACAGCGTGGTACTGGCATAAAAACACATAGACACATAGACCAGTGGAACAGAGTAGAGAGCCCAGATATGGACCCTCAACTCTATGTTCAAATAATCAAAACAGGAAAAAATATACAGTGGAAAAAAGACAGTCTCTTCAATAAATGGTGCTGGGAAAACTGGACAGCTATACGTAGAAGAATGAAACTCGACTACTCTCTTACACCATACACAAAGATAAACTTGAAATGGATAAAAGACCTCAATGTGAGACAGGAATCCATCAGAATCCTAGAGGAGAACATAGGCAGTAACCTCTTCCATATCAGCCACAGCAACTTCTTTCAAGATATGTCTCCGAAGGCAAAGGAAACAAAAGCGAAAATGAACTTTTGGGACTTCATCAAGATCAAAGTTTCTGCACAGCAAAGGAAACAGTCAACAAAACATAAAGGCAACCCACGGAATGGGAGAAGATATTTGCAAATGACAGTACAGACAAAAGGTTGGTATCCAGGATCTGTAAAGAACTCCTCAAACTCAACACACAAAACAGATAATAATATCAAAAAATGGGCAGAAGATATGAACAGACACTTTTCCAATGAAGACAAACAAATGGCTATCGGACACATGAAAAAATGTTCATCATCACTAGCCATCAGGGAGATTCAAATTAAAACCACATTGAGATACCACCTTACACCAGTTAGAATAGCCAAAATTAGCAAGACAGGAAACAACGTGTGTTGGAGAGGATGTGGAGAAAGGGGAACCCTCTTACACTGTCGGTGGGAATGCAAGTTGGTGCAGCCACTTTGGAGAACAGTGTGGAGATTCCTCAAGAAATTAAAAATAGAGCTTCCCTATGACCCTGCCATTGCACTACTGGGTATTTACCCCAAAGATACAGATGTAGTGAAAAGAAGGGCCATCTGTACCCCAATGTTTATTGCAGCAATGGCCACGGTCGCCAATCTGTGGAAAGAACCAAGATGCCCTTCAGTGAATGAATGGATAAGGAAGATGTGGTCCATATACATGATGGAGTATTATGCCTCCATCAGAAAGGATGAATACCCAACTTTTGTAGCAACATGGACGGGACTGGAAGAGATTATGCTGAGTGAAATAAGTCAAGCAGAGAGAGTCAGGTATCATATGGTTTCACTTATTTGTGGAGCATAACAAATGACATGGAGGACATGGGGAGATGGAGAGGAGAAGGAAGTTGAGGGAAATTGGAAGGGGAGGTGAACCATGAGAGACTCTGGCCTCTGAAAAAGAACCTGAAGGTTTTGAAGGGGCGGGGTGTGGGAGGTTGGGGGAACCAGGTGGTGGGTAATAGGGAGGGCACGTATTGCATGGAGCACTGGGTGTTGTGCAAAAACAATAAATACTGTTACGCTGAAATAAATTAAAAAAAAAGTAATTAAAGCAAAGTGGGTACTTTCTGAAACGTTGGCAAGTCTGAAGTATCACAGAACAGAAGTTTTGTGTTTATGGCACAGATAAAACAAATATGCCATCTGTGGTACATTTCATATAGACAACAATACAGCTGTATGCCATGTCAAAAGGCACTGATTGTAGTTATAAGCACATTCCATGTACTTGGTTTTTCATTACATTTAAAGGTGCTTAAAGTCTAAGAATCTGTCTTCTGTGTTCATGTATTTTTTACAGGGTTCAGTGCAATATTCTGAACTAGTGGACTCTAATAAAAAACTTTGACAAACTGACCTTTCCTACCTTCTGCCAGATGTGCCAAAGATAGTAAGATAGTTAATTCAGTAATGGTTGCTGAGTATATTTATTCTTCTCCTATCCCCCTAACCCCCCATGTTGCATCTCCACGTCCTCATATCAGGGAGATCATATGATAGTTGTCTTTCTCCGATTGACTTATTTCACTAAGCATGATACCCTCTAGTTCCATCCACGTCATTGCAAATGGCAAGATTTCATTTCTTTTGATGGCTGCATAGTATTCCATTGTATATATATACCACATCTTCTTTATCCATTCATCTGTTGATGGACATCTAGGTTCTTTCCATAGTTTGGCTACTGTAGACATTGCTGCTATAAACATTCGGGTACACGTGTCCCTTTGGATCACTGCATTTGTATCTTTAGGGTAAATACCCAGTATTGCTGTGTCATAGGGTAGTTCTATTTTCAACATTTTGAGGAAACTCATGCTGTTTTCCAGAGTGGTTGCACCATCTTGATTCCCATCAACAGTGTAGGAGGGTTCCCCTTTCTCCTGAGTATATATAGGGTCATTGAATAATTGAGAATTGACATATGATTTTTCTCTTTACTCATTCTCACTTGCCTAGCTATTCCAGGTGTTTTCATCAGTCCATTCTGGCATATATAATAGTGTAGTTACCTTTGTAACAAGGGCATGATAAGACTCACTAGAAGCCACTGTACAGTATTTTCGTAAAAAATACCTCTTTGCAATTTTGAGTGTTTCTGAAATTTAAATTTCTAATCAGCTCATTTTCTAAGGTCTGCTGAGAAATGTGTAGGTTCAAAGAGTTATTCAGATATCTCATATACAAAGCAACTTCTGAAGCTGAGAGAGAAAAATGTGTTTGAAGAGGGTCTCGATAGGGCCACCCTCCAACTCTTCTCAATACCAACACTCTAATCTCCTGAGATGATTAGAAAATCTAGCCTTTTTTCAGCTGCCCCAGTTTGAGACTTCCCCCATCTCCTGGTTTCTTCAAATTTCATTGAGCCTGACTTTGCAACCAGACTCCAAGCCTCTTCGGGCTATTTTTGCTTTAACTTAATCATGTTTCCTCAAGAGGGGAAAGTATTTCAGAAAGTTCTATTTACTCTGTGACCTAGGATTATGTTTTCATTATGTAATTATTCAGAATGTTTAGAGTCAGTAGTTAGACGGCAAATTAAAGTTATCCAATTAAAGAATGTCACAGAGTAAGGGGGAAGAAGTACAATGAAATGTCAATATTCAGGTCATACTAGAGTTTATTCAGCATGTTATAGTGGAGAGGTCATAGACTTGGGAGACTGATGGCCTGAAATGTGAACCGGCTTGTCTTTTGACCCTATAGCTGTACTTAAATCCCCAGATTCTCATCTTCTTCATCAGTAGCAAGAGGGATGATGATTCTACCTGTATCACAAATTTTTGTTAGAATTGAGTAAAATAATCCATGCAAATCATTTAGCAGATGATAAATATTGCACATATTAGTTCCTTTCTAATTCTTTTTAATCAGTCATCCATCCACAGTGCAAACAAAATAGGGATGCAGTCAATGCTATTGTAATACCATTGTATGGTGACACAGTAGCTATACTTATAAGCATAGTGTAAGGTTGGGAGTTGTTGAATACATACTGTACACCTGAAACTAATGTAACATTGTGTGTCAACCATATTCAATATTTTAAAAATAAAGTACTTTTTAGAATATACAAAAAATAAAGACTTCTTAGAATAGAAAAGAAGAGTAACATGTCAGTTAACCACCAAGTCTGTAAAATTAGGTTTAAAATTCCATTGCTTGCCCTCTATTCCCTTTCTTTTTGTCTGTCTCTTGTTTTGACTTCCCACTCATGAACTGCTGCCTGAAAATACTGAGCTAAGACTGAATCACTCTTTCTCTCCATACTCTAAATCTAAAAGGCAAAATGAGGCAAAATCCTGAATCTAACTCCCATTTGAAAAATATTTCTGAGGTTCACAGACAAGCTACAGGGTGTTCAAAGTAGGATCTCAATCAGTACAATGTGAGTGTGAAACTGATTACTAACTGGATGTCTCTGACATAGGTCTACTTCTAGTCCACAGCCAGGCATGCAGTTATAAACAAATCAGTGAGATATGTAATATTCAACTCAAGCGAATACTATGAAACTTATGAATTCTTTACCATTATGCAGTAGATTATTTTCTCTTAGTAAAAAAATATTCTAATGCAAACAATATTATTTTTAAATTAAATATTTTTGAAATTAAATCATATTTTCAACATTTTGATTGAGTTCCTACTGTGTATAAGATATCTTACTAGAAATTGCAGAAGATTTAAAAAGATTCAGATACCAATCATGGTTTTAAGGTGATTACAGTATAGTAACAGCTATGATAACTATTAATTATAATTCAGAGTAAGTAATTTTAAAGTTTCTAATAATGTACTATGAGAATTCAGAAAACATGATCACTTCAAATTGGGTTTAAGGCAAGGTGGAATTTTTTTGAAAAATGGTCACAAATTAGATGTCCATTAAGGTATAGATGACATAGAAAAAGGAATAGGAAAAAGAATGGGAATCTAGGCTAGGAAACAGCCTACGCAAAAAACTGGGGGCAGCGGGGAGAGAGCTGGAGGCCAGAGAAGATGAAGTGTTTATTAACAATGACAAATCAAGTATGCATGAGGCTTAAGGACAGAATATGAGATACGTTTTGACTATATCATTAAGGACATTGAAAACCAAAATGTAATTTGTTTTATTTTTCACATATATTCATGAATATAGCAATTTTACATGCTATTGTAATTGTCAGATATAATCCCAGTCTTGTATTCAGTATATATTTTGTATAAATATTTTTATTGTCAGATGGATTGAGGGTGGCTGACATTGGTGGAAAATATAAGGAGAATCTACATATTAATTTCTTCTGATACCATCAGGTATCAAAATAAAAATAATAATAAATAATAATAAATATAAATAATAATATATAATAATAAAAATAATTTATTAAAAAATAAATAAATTTTTTATTTATATCAAAAATCTAACGATCACAAATCTCATTTTACTCCTATGCATGAGACAGAAGAGGAAAGTGTTATGATCTCCTTGTGGTTTGACAAATCTTATAAGTCTTTATTTGGTACCTTTCCAAAACAACACAAAACAAACAAACGAAATAAGTGATGAATCTTGCAATATAATCTATGAAACCATTCATTGCCAAAGAGCCTTATCATAACATCATCATTCACTAGTATGAGTTATAGCTTTTAATTTATATACACATATCTTTAAAGAAGGAAACTTTTCTAAGGTATTTTTGCTGGGTATTTACCCCAAAGATACAGATGTAGTGAAAAGAAGAGCCATCTGTACCCAATGTTTATAGCAGCAATGGCCACGGTCGCCAAACTGTGGAAAGAACCAAGATGCCCTTCAGCGGGCGAATGGATAAGGAAGATGTGGTCCATATACACGATGAGTATTATGCCTCCATCAGAAAGGATGAACACCCAACTTTTGTAGCAACATGGACGGGACTGGAAGAGATTATGCTGAGCGAAATAAGTCAAGCAGAGAGAGTCAAGTATCATATGGTCTCACTTATTTGTGGAGCATAACAAATGACATGGAGGACATTGGGAGATGGAGAGGAGAAGGAAGTTGAGGGAAATTGGAAGGGGAGGCGAACCATAAGAGACTATGGACTCTAAGAAACATATTGTTTTATAAATGTTCTGCAATTTGCACTCAAGTCAATGCATATAGTAATTTTTGGAGAAAGATGATTACATCCAGGAAGGACACACTTAAAGAGACATTACAGATCCCTTTTCCCGGGTTGATCCACCTAAAGGAAAAAAGATTTATATATTACCTTGCACAAGGCAGCTTCTCCAATGAACTTGGAAAAACAGAATGGAAGTCTTGTTCTGAAATTCGTGATGCTACAAGTTTGATATCCAGTGACAGACCAAGAATTTGGAGGGGAGGGGGTGGGGGGTTGGGTGAGCCTGGTGGTGAGTGTTAAGGAGGGCACCTACTGCAATAATCACTGGGTGTAGTGCATAAACAATGAATCTTGGAACACTGGGGAAAAAAAAAGAATTAGACAAACAAGTATTTTTAAAGTCTGTCACATGACTAAAGAAGTGTCATTAAATTGACCTCAAAATTCAGATTCAGCTAATTATGTTGTTATGGTGATTGCTGATTGCTGACCAAAATCTGTATTCTGATTTTTCTGGTCACTCTGGTAGGCACTTGCTAAACTTCCTAGCAAATAAGAATTGGCTATATGACTAAAGGCCAATTAGTGGAATGAGAGCAGAAGTCACACATGCCACTTATAGGCCTGAAAATGAAGTATAACTTCCATGTAAGTGCCTCCATGCCCATTGCCCCCTTTAGTGACCTGGAATTGAGACTTCATTTTACTTGAAGAAGTCAGTATCACCATTTATGAACAGAAATAAATTTCTAATGCATTTAACTTATGTGATATTTGGAGTGTATTTGTTATAATCATCAGGCTTACAAATGTTTAAAAATAATTGGGCAAAATGCTATCCTAACTCAATATTGAAAGTAGGGAAGCTACACAGTTTAGGTCCACATTTATTAAAAAGAACAAAAAACCAAAACTAACTTATGATAGTTACATGAAATAGTAGAAGAGAATTCCTTTTATTTTTTTTTTTCATCATATGGAAAGCCAATCATTAGCATTGTGATTTTTACCTTTCCTAAGTCATGATTATTGTTATGTGATTTTGGGGGGTATATGAACATGAAATATTAAAATGGTGTATAATTATCTGTAATTATAGCGTGACTAAAAGGAAAAAGATTTCAAGGGAATATTTAGGGCCAGTACATTAAAAGCCAGCATGAATCCATGTAACATAAATAGCAGCAAAAAGGTAAGACGAATACTCAGTGACAATAAGATGAATTTGAACCAAACAAGCATTTATGAGGCAAACCCTACAAGCATAGACAATGGCTCTGAGATATGTGCATGCGTGTGTGCATGCACTCACACCCGTCCATACTGATTAAGCCTACGGGGTTTGCCAAGGATTAGAAAGGTAAAGGAAGAAGGAAAAAATAAAAAAGACCTGGACCACAGGTAATGAAATTATAAGGATATTCAAGATATTTTGGTAAAGGGCTTGAATCTTACAATACTTTCACATATTTAGAGGTTACATGAAGACATGGAAAGCTATTTTTTTTTCTTGTTTTTAAAGCAACATCTAGTAGAAGCAGAAAGGAATACCAGTATGTAAAAAAAAAAAAAAAAATCATACTGATCTACGAAAATCCACAAAGTGGCTGAAAATATGGGGAAGAAAGGAGGATATTGTAAACAGAGAACCAAATGACAAAAAGAGGAGAGATACAGAAATGATATTAAAATATTAGATTTGAAATTTTTAAAAGTTGGCATTCAACTTCTAGATCTCTCATTTGTTAGTCATTTAATCTTGTATTTTACCATTATTAAGTCTCTGTGAAAAGGGAGGAAGCGTTCTTTCTGTATTTACCTTGCAGTGTTGTAAGGCAGATGAAATAAGATAATGGATGTGAAAGAACTTTGTAACATATAATGAAGTCCTCATGCACATAATTTCCATAGCGTGTGTATGTGTGTGTGTGTGTGTGTGTGTGTGTGTCTATCTATCTACATAGGTATATATGTCTATATCTATATCTATCTTTATCTGTATCTATATATTTTTTTAAGTAGCCTCCATGGCCGGTGTAGAGGCCAACATAGGGCTTGAACTTACAACCCTGAGATCTAGACCTGAGCCAGGATCAAGAGTTGGATGCTTGACTGACGGCCACATAGACAACCCCATAGTACATTCCTGACAGCCACATAGACAACCCCATAGTACATTCCTTAACACGGATTTTGAGTCTTTTTAGAAAGACTGTAATGGTGATATTTTCCTAACAGAGACCTCAAAAGTAGCACACAGACAAGATTCAGTAGGGAAGATATCTTTGGACAGTCTCATTCTGGTATTTTTTTTAACAATGAGGGGATGGGGACTCCTGGGTGGCTCAGTGGGTTAACACCTCTGTCTTCAGTTCGGGTCGTGATCCCAGGGTCCTGGGATCGAGCCCTGCATCGGGCTCTCTGCTAGGCGGGGAGCCTACTTCCTCCTCTCTCTCTGCCTGCCTCTCTGCCTACTTGTGATCTCTGTCTGTCAAATAAAATAAAATAAAATCTTTAAAAAAAATAAAAACGAGGGGATGGCATATGTTGTGATGAGCACTCAGTGTTATACTCAACTATCATTGAACACTGCATCAAAAACTAATGATGTAATATATGGCGGCTAACTGACCATAAATAAATAAATATAATATAAATAAATAATATAAATATATTATATTTATATTATAAATAAATAAATATATAAATAAATAAAACAAATAAATAAAATATAAATAAATAAAAATAAATGAGGGGATGGTTTAAACTGTAATAAATATTTTCTTTGTGGACAACTATATTTCTTGGAAAGTAGAAGATGCAGTCTACTAAATCAGCTGTATTTTTCCCAATGAGTAAGAACAGTTGTGATATGAACATAGTGGGAACATAGAAAGAAAGGTCCTAAGTTAGGAGAATAAATACAAGTACTGTATTTATAAGTATTAAACATTTGAAGGGGGCAGTGGGAGAAAAATGTAAAGTTATAATTGTATGATATGAGACTCTTTTTTAAAAAATATTTTATTTATTTGACAGAAATCACAACTAGGCAGAGAGGCAGGCAGAGAGAGAGGAGGAAGCAGGCTCCCCACGGAGCAGAGAGCCCGATGCAGGGCTCGATCCCAGGACCCTGGGATCATGACCTGAGCCGAAGGCAGAGGCTTTAACCCACTGAACCACCCAGGTGTCCCGATATGAAACTCTTAAAGGAACATTCACTCAAGACAGATGGGAATCTTGAAAATATTGACTCTAATGAAGTAAAGTATTTAATGGAGAACTCAAAAGCAGGATAACTGGATCATGGTAACTGGACAGGGAATACTAATTGAACTCAGGTCTTTAATAAAGGACCCAGAGAAAAGCTGAAATAAGGGCCAGTTAACCACAAAGTATCATGAAGGAATAGCCAACAGAGCCCAGAATGAGCTATAATTTAACAAAAGTTCTAAACAAAAGAAGTAGAGAATTTTATCTATAATAAAAAAGATTGGATAGGATTCTATCAAGGTACAGATGTCATGATGTTAACATTTTAAAAGCAAGAAGTCAAACATACTGAGGTCTTATTTAAATGTAAACTTAAAAAAAATTCTATCACCCACCACCTGTTCCCCCAACCTCCCACCCCTGACCCTTCAAAACCCTCAGGTTGTTTTTCAGAGTCCATAGTCTCTTATGGTTCGCCTCCCCTTCCAAATTTTTTTTTTTTAATACACATATAATGTACTTTTATCCCCAGGGGAACAAGTCTGTGAATCGCCAGATTCACACACATCACAGCACTCACGATAGCACATACACTCCCCAATGTCCATAGACCCTCCCCCTCGCCCAATCCCACCTCCCCCCAGCAACCCCCAGTTTGTTTTGTGAGATTAAGAGTCATTTATGGTTTGTCTCCCTCCCAATCCCATCTTGTTTCATTTATTCTTCTCCTATCCCCCTACCCCCCCATGTTGCTTCTCCATGTCCTCATATCAGGGAGATCATATGATAGTTGTCTTTCTCCGATTGACTTATTTCACTAAGCATGATACGCTCTAGTTCCATCCACGTCGTCGCAAATGGCAAGATTTCATTTCTTTTGATGGCTGCATAGTATTCCATTGTGTATATATACCACCTCTTCTTTATCCATTCATCTGTTGATGGACATCTAGGTTCTTTCCATAGTTTGGCTATTGTAGACATTGCTGCTATAAACATTCGGGTACACGTGCCCCTTCGGATCACTACGTCTGTATCTTTAGGGTAAATACCCAGTAGTGCAATTGCTGGGTCATAGGGTAGTTCTATTTTCAACATTTTGAGGAACCTCCATGCTGTTTTCCAGAGTGGTTGCACCAGCTTGCATTCCCACCAACAGTGGAGGAGGGTTCCCCTTTCTCCGCATCCTCGCCAGCATCTGTCATTTCCTGACTTGTTAATTTTAGCCATTCTGACTGGTGTGAGGTGATATCTCATTGTGGTTTTGATTTGTATTTCCCTGATGCCGAGTGACGTGGAGCACTTTTTCATGTGTCTGTTGGCCATCTGGATGTCTTCTTTGCAGAAATGTCTGTTCATGTCCTCTGCCCATTTCTTGATTGGATTGTTTGTTCTTTGGGTGTTGAGTTTGCTAAGTTCCTTATAGATTTTGGATACTAGCCCTTTATCTGATATGTCGTTTGCAAATATCTTCTCCCATTCTGTCAGTTGTCTTTTGGTTTTGTTAACTGTTTCCTTTGCTGTGCAAAAGCTTTTGATCTTGATGAAATCCCAATAGTTCATTTTTGCCCTTGCTTCCCTTGCTTTTGCCGTTGTTCCTAGGAAGATGTTGCTACGGCTGAGGTCGAAGAGGTTGCTGCCTGCATTCTCCTCAAGGATTTTGATGGATTCCTTTCTCACATTGAGGTCCTTCATCCATTTGGAGTCTATTTTCGTGTGTGGTGTAAGGAAGTGGTCCAATTTCATTTTTCTGCATGTGGCTGTCCAATTTTCCCAGCACCATTTATTGAAGACGCTGTCTTTTTTCCATTGGACATTCTTTCCTGCTTTTTCAAAGATTAGTTGACCATAGAGTTGAGGGTCGATTTCTGGGCTCTCTATTCTGTTCCACTGATCTATGTGTCTGTTTTTGTGCCAGTACCATGCTGTCTTGATGATGACAGTTTTGTAATAGAGCTTGAAGTCCGGAATTGTGATGCCACCAACTTTGGCTTTGTTTTTCAATATTCCTTTGGCTATTCGAGGTCTTTTCTGGTTCCATATAAATTTGAGGATTATTTGTTCCATTTCTTTGAAAAAAATGGATGGTATTTTGATAGGGATTGCATTAAATGTGTAGATTGCTTTAGGTAGCATGGACATTTTCACAATATTTATTCTTCCAATCCAGGAGCATGGAACATTTTTCCATTTCTTTGTGTCTTCCTCAATTTATTTCATGAGTACTTTATAATTTTCTGTGTATAGATTCTTAGCCTCTTTGGTTAGGTTTATTCCTAGGTATCTTATAGTTTTGGGTACAATTGTAAATGGGATTGACTCCTTAATTTCTCTTTCTTCTGTCTTGTTGTTGGTGTACAGAAATGCAACTGATTTCTGTGCATTGATTTTATATCCTGACACTTTACTGAATTCCTGTACAAGTTCTAGCAGTTTTGGAGTGGAGTCTTTTGGGTTTTCCACATATAGTATCATATCATCTGCGAAGAGTGATAGTTTGACTTCTTCTTTACCAATTTGGATGCCTTTAATTTCTTTTTGTTGTCTGATTGCTGAGGCTAGGACTTCTAGTACTATGTTGAATAGCAGTGGTGATAATGGACATCCCTGCCGTGTTCCTGACCTTAGCGGAAATAGGGAGGGCACGT
This sequence comes from Meles meles, assembly GCF_922984935.1. NCBI lineage: Eukaryota > Metazoa > Chordata > Mammalia > Carnivora > Mustelidae > Meles > Meles meles. Next base: position 29,761,454 of record NC_060067.1, read on the forward strand.
TTTGCATAGAGCACAGGGTGTTGTGCAAAAACAATGAATACTGTTACGCTGAAAAAATAAATAAAGTGGGAAAAAAATTCCATATTTTCTAATAGGTAGAAAGTGGTTGAAACAATATCTTAACTCCAGATAGCATATTTAGAACCAGTAGAGAAAGTTACCCCAAAGTAGATATAGGCACAGTGAAAGATGGGACATGCTAGAAGTTTGCAATAACTGAAAATCTGGTGGTATAGCCCAGGTTAAAATTTCCATTTCTAGAATGCTTAAGTAAAGGTTGTGTTTTAGTCTCATTGTTAATTTTATAACTTTAATAATAAAAGCTTGAGTTAGAGTAATTCTGAATTCCCTACCAATGCAAAAAGTAGTAATAATAAAAAATAAATTCCCTACCAATGCTAAGACTCTTCAGTTCTAATTGAGATTAGGGTCAGTTTATTAGAAAGTAGAGTTGCCAAATTTAACAAATAAAAATACAAGAAACCCAATTAAATTTGAATTTTAGATAAACAGTGAATAATTTAGTACACTCCAGATATTTTATCTGGCTACATGACATTTCTTTCCAGTAAATTTCTTGTTCATTTTTTTTTCTGGGATTTAAGGAATAGTCAATGAAGAAATGACAAGCACAGCCAAATCTACTCAGAGACCTGGCTTCAGGGATTTGCAAAGATTATTAAATGCTAGAATCCATAGACTCCCAAGACTGAAAGCAATCCCTATATGACATTGGGGCAATTCTTTAATTTTAAGAGCAAAGTGGACAATTGGGATTATATAAAATGGAAAGTAATGTAAAGTTATTTGCTGTAGTTACCGGTTGGTAAAGAAGTTTATGGCATCTCTTTTATTATAGATGATTCAAACCATCTAAACGTAATCCTTCCTATGCATGTGTGAGTGCAAAGTAGACTTCTCCAGGCACCATTTAGCTCTGAAAACCTATTTTTAAGTCTTACCAGAATTCCCCTCAGGTAAAATCGCTTCACAGTTTTATGGACTAAGATTTTCAGCTCATCAATCCCTGAAGTTCCAGTAACTTGACTGCAGATAGTTGTGGGGATAATTTAAGTAAGTCCTGTATTCCTCCAATTTCCTTTTCCACAACTTCTCTACAAAATAAACCAAGCATGAGACACTTTGCAAATGTGACAGCCTAGTTTTCAGCCTCTCCTTTGTTTAGAAGCTCTTGTGGCTGACCTTTGGAGAAGTCAAAGTAGCAATCTCTCAAATAGATTACAGTACTGTAATTCATTCTTTGTTGCTTGAATAATTTGTATGAAATGACAGTAATGTTCCTAGGGGGTGATTCCCTGACTTATAATTAGAGTTGTGTGCCCAGAAGGGGGCATTCTTTAAAAACTTGTGAAATTCTCTATTATGCATGATTTTCTCAACATTGGCCCTTCCATAAAACCAAGGTTTATTTGACATTTCTTGAAAGAAACTATAGAAACTTGTTCAGTAGGTAAGGTCTTGTGCATACAACATAATTTCCTTGTCCAGTATTCTTTAAACTAGTGGACCTGCCCATGTAACATATAACCCAAACCATTTAATATAACCCCAACAATGATTTGGGCTTCTGGGATTCTACTCATCATCTAAACACTGGCCTTTTATTTAGACTGACACACCTCCCTAGTTTTTTATAGTCATATAAATGGAGACCAGCACAGATTGTATTCTCATTACAGAAGTACCTTTTATGGGTGAGAGTGCAGCTATGAACTCCGGGGGTTTGGATAGAGAGAGAGATTGAGGATTTGGATTGGTGAGAGAGACTCCAACACCTTTCTTTTCTTTAAATAGATCAAATATGAGAAAATCCTTGCATGGCAAGAAATGGACAGTTTGGGCTTAGGCACTAGCCATCTAGTTGAGTATTAGAAAACCAGTTGCCCAGCACTTTGACATCTTGGGGGCTGCCAGTCTCTTTGGGAGTCTGGAAGAAGGAGAGTACTTGGTCCTAACTAACTAACTGTAGAAATAGTCCAGAGAAAGCTGTCAACTGTATTCACTAAACAGTTTTATCCAATGTGAAGTAAAAGAGATAAATGGAAATCTGAATTTCAATCAAGTCACCTACAAATCTATTTTGTGCAAAATATTATTTTTGTTAACATTAGAATTAGGGTTACATATTTCCTATAACTTTCTGTTCAAAACTTGGGTTATTAATTAGTATATAGTGCTGGCTGCAGGCATTATGTTGCTAAGTCTAAAATGAAGTACCATTATGAAATGGACTGGTGTTCACATGGAACTCCACTCTCACTAAGGAAGTTTTAGGAAAATTGGAAAAAATCAGAATAGGCTAGGGTTTGATTCACAAGCAACAAGATCCAAGGGTTCTGTCAATAGAGGGTTAAGATGGTTCCAAATGATGATCAGTCCTGTGCTCAGAGCTCAGCCAGTAGAGTCTACCTCAGCAGACCCCAGGAGAGACTGATAATATATTGCTTTCTCTGGACAGACTTGTCTCTGGAATAGTAAGAGACCGAGCTTGGAAGTGCCAAAAAGATATAGGGAACTAGAACAGGTATGGGCTGAAAATAGAATGTATGGAAAGTTGGGATACCAAAGGCAGGGAATATCATTTGGGGTCAATCGTTTAATTGTCTTTGAGATGGCCCAGTCTTGAACTGGGATAGTGGTAGTGACAATGAAAAAGGAGCAACAATAAGACAGACATAGCAATAATAAAGTAATGGATTAACCTATGTACATAAATTTATGTATTAAAAACAAAGTGAACAAACTTATTGATCAAAAAATGTCATTCAGAACACTGCAAATGTATGAATATGTATGAATGAAAACCTCAGAAGTCTGGCTTTACAGGGGCTATCTTTCTGCCCCCCTCCAAATGAAATAAAACCCATACATTTAGGGCACAAACTGTGAATCATCTACAAAGCCTGGCCTTAGACCAGCGCTTAATAAACATTTGCTGAGTTAGTTAATGGAATCACAAAGAATATACCTCGCTCAGATAAATTGTGTATTCTATTCCTGCCTCAAATCTCCCTTGGTTTCAGGAAGCAGACATTGTATAAAAATGTGCTTAGATGACAGATATAAAAATTACAGACTTTATACAACGTAAAAGTGTGATTGATTTTAAGATGTATCATTGTCTAAATCAGTATATTTTTGCTGCCTTTTTTGAACCTGTAAAGGTAGGTTTTTGATGAAAATATACAATAACCTTTATTTCCTTTATTTACTAAGTGGCAATTCCAGAGAGATTCTCACTTTTCTCATGTTATTTTTAAAATTTCAAGAAGTGTCACCTACATTGGAAACAGTTGCTAAATCTGAACTTTCAGAATGCTAGTAGGATACACTTTAATTGGATTTATAAAAGTAATTCTCCAAAGACTGTACCTCTGACCAGTTTACAGAAACCAGTTCCGGGTTTACAGAGGAAAAAGTGAAACACTTAAAAACTGTAAGTGTTCCCTTGTTCAGCCTAATGTTTGGAGGAAAAACTGAGGAATGAAGCATTAGTAGTTCATTTGAGTGCACTCTATTATTTTTTTTCTCTTGGATTGGATGAAATGTATAATCCCATTGCATTTTATGTGGTTTTCTTCAGTGTTCCAAGGTCATGAAACTACTAACACCATGGATAGTAATATGTTTACCAGATATCGCTCACTTTGATTTCCATAGTAATGGTAAACAGGGGTAGATCAATGAAATTGACACATAACTCAAAAGGATGTTTTTATTCAGTAAATAATTTCAGTATTCCTAGAGAATACAGTTTTTAAAATCTGTGTTCTCCTTTGACATTTTTATTTTTTTGTAATGGTTGTTTTTGACCAGCACTAACATTAACAAGTTAAAAAACAATATTGATCTCTTATGTTCTATGATTCACTAATCTTGTTTACTGCTTATTTTGGGTTTTCCTATACCAAATCTTATCTGGTGGGAATGCAGGGGTAGACAATTGAATAGTCAAAGAAAAGGCAACCAAAAGAAGAGAAGTAAATGGCCTCGATAATCCATACCCTAGCTAATCAACCTCCTAATTTTTGAGTGTTGATTGAATTCACAGGCCGTGAAATGGAGTCCTGTAAAGTTTTCCTAACTAAACCTCAACTTAATTTTGCTTCCTGGTAAAAAACTCTGTGAAGTTTAGAAACCGAATACGAAGTTAGAGCACACCAGTTTAGAAACCGAATACAAAGTTAGAGCACACCAGAGGTGACCTAGGACCCAAATTAGAGAATAGAACAAGCGGGTATCTTGGAAAACTAGCTGAGTAAGCATGGTACTTGTTAGAAATGGTATACCTGGAGGGAGGAGTCAAGATGGTGGAGAAGTAGCAGGCTGAGACTACATCAGGTAGCAGGAGATCAGCTCGATAGCTTATCTAAACATTGCAAACACCTACAAATCCAACGGGAGAGCGAAGAGAAGAAGAACAGCAACTCTAGAAACAGAAAATCAACCACTTTCTGAAAGGTAGGACTGGCGGAGAAGTGAATCTAAAACGACAGGAAGATAGACCGCAGGGGGAGGGGCCGGCTCCCGGCACGCGGCGGAGGAACGGAGCACAAAATCAGGACTTTTAAAAGTCTGTTCCACGGAGGGACATTGCTCCAGAGGCTAAACCAGGGTGAAGCCCACGCGGGGTCAGTGTGGCCCCAGGTCACGCGGGGTCACAGAAGGATCGGGGGTGTCGGAGTGTTGCAGAGCTCGCAGGTATTAGAACGGAGAAGCCAGCTGCAGAGACAGAGCCGAGGACTGAACTCTCAGCTTGGGGTTACCTTGAACTGGTTGCGGGCTGGGTGAGCTCGGAGCGCGGCTAGAGGCTGGGGATACGGGAGTGATTGGGTGCTGTCCTCTGAGGGGCGCACTGAGGAGTGGGGCCCCAGGCTCTCGGCTCCTCTGGGCCAGAGACTAGGAGGCTGCCATTTTCATTCCCGTCCTCCGGAACTCTACGGAAAGCGTTCAGGGAACAGAAGCTCCCAAAAGTGAACCCGAGCCAATTACTTAGTCCGGCCGCCGGTAAGGGCGGTGCAATCCCGCCTCGGGCAAAGACACTTGAGAGTCACTACAACAGGCCCCTCCCCCAGAAGATCAACAAAATATCCAGCCAGGACGAAGTTCATCTATCAAGGAAAGTAGGTTCAATTCCTAAGACAGCAGCGCAATTCCAGAGGAGGAGAAAGCAAAGCACGGAACTCATGGCTTTCTCCCCATGATTCTTTAGTCTTGCGGCTACTTCAATTTTTTTTCTTTTTTCATTTTTCTTCTTCTGCTAAATTTTTTAAAACTTTTACCCTTTTCTTTTCTAACGTTTTTTGACTAGTTTATCTAAATATATATATTTTTTCTTTCTTTTTTATATTTTTTCTTTAATTGTTTTATTTTTAAAATTTTTTTCTTTTTTTTTCCTGAACCTCTTTTTATCCCCTTTCTCCCCCCCACAATTTGGGGTCTCTTCTCATTTGGTTACAGCGCATTTTTCTGGGGTCTTTGCCACCCTTTTAGTATTTTATTTGCTCCTTCATATCCTCTTATCTGGACAAAATGACAAGGCAGAAAAAATCACCACAAACAAAAGAACAAGAGACAGTACCGAAGGCTAGGGACCTAATCAACACAGACATTGGTAATATGTCAGATCAAGAGTTCAGAATGACGATTCTGAACATTCTAGCCAGGCTCGAAAAAGGCATGGAAGATATTAGAGAAACCCTCTCTGGAGATATTAAAGCCCTTTCTGGAGAAATTAAAGAACTAAAATCTAACCAAGTTGAAATAAAAAAAGCGATTAATGAGGTGCAATCAAAAATGGAGTCTCTCACTGCTAGGATAAATGAGGCAGAAGAAAGAATTAGTGATATAGAAGACCAAATGACAGAGAATAAAGAAGCTGAACAAAAGAGGGACAAACAGCTACTGGACCATGAGGGGAGAATTCGAGAGATAAGTGACACCATAAGACGAAACAACATTAGAATAATTGGGATTCCAGAAGAAGAAGAAACAGAGAGGGAGCAGAAGGTCTATTGGAGAGAATTATTGGAGAGAATTTCCCTAATATGGCAAAGGGAACAAGCATCAAAATCCAGGAGGTGCAGAGAACGCCCCTCAAAATCAACAAGAATAATGCTAATGATAATGCTGCTATAAACATTGGGGTGCATGTGTCCCTTTGAATTAGTATTTTTTGTATCCCTTGGATAAATACTTAGTAGTACAATTGCTGGATCACAGAGTAGTTCTATTCTTAACTTTTTGAGGAACGTTCATACTGTAGGAAATGCCTTTTCTAGTCAGTGTACAATCTTGCCTTATGGAGGAGAAAGTTCAAGAAGGTAAGTGAACACTTATTTCCTTAAACAGTAAAGTGTTACTTACTGCCTGTGGCCTGACCTTAAGTGTCCTATTGTTAATGGTGATGCAGTCTTTAAAGACCATCCTGTCTCATCCTGTCTGTTAACAGAGGCCTATTTGCCTCAAGAGTGTATGAGTTTGGAAATGACGTATTCATGCAAAAATAAAAAGCCAATCTCCTAGACATATTGCTGATTGTTATTTGAAGGTCTCTATTATTTAGCCTTAAAAAATAAAATTAAGGGGCGCCTGGGTGGCTCAGTGGATTAAGCCGCTGCCTTCGGCTCAGGTCATGATCTCAGGGTCCTGGGATCGAGCCCTGCATCGGTCTCTCTGCTCAGCGGGGAGCCTGCTTCCTCCTCTCTCTCTGCCTGCCTCTCTGCCTACTTGTGATCTCTCTCTGTCAAATAAATAAATAAAATATTTTTTAAAAAATGTTGAAAAGGGTAAAAGTTAAAAAAAATTAGGAGAAGAAGAAAAAAAAATTGAGAAAAAAATTAACTGCAAGACTAAAGAATCATAGGGAGAAAGCCATGAGTTCCGTGCTTTTCTTTCTCATCCTCTGGAATTCCGCTGCTCTCCTTGGTATTGAACCTGCTCTCCTTGGTAGGTGAACTTGGTCTTGGCTGGATTTCTTGTTGATCTTCTGGGAGAGGGGTCTATTGTAGTGATTGTCAAGTGTCTTTGTCCGAGGCGGAATTGACCGCCCTTACCAGGGGCCAGGCTAAGTAATCCGCTCGGGTTTGCTTTCGGGAGCTTTTGTCCCCTGAACACTTTCCATGGAGTTCCAGAGGACGGGAATGAAAGTGGCGGCCTCCCAGTCTCCGGCTGGAGGAGCTGAGAGCTTGGGGCCCCACTCCTCAGTGCGCCCTCAGAGAAAAGCACCCAATCACTCCCATGTCCCTGGCCTTAGGCCACACTCCAAGCTCACCCAGCCTGCGACCGGTTCAAGGTAACCCAGAGCCGAGAGCTCACTCCTCTTCTCTGTCTCTGTAGCCAGCTTCCCCGTTCTAATACCTGCAAGCTCTCCGACACTAAGACACCCCCATCCTTCTGTGACCCTGCAGGACCTGGGGCCACGCTGACCCCGTGTGAGCTTCATCCCGGTTTAGCCTCTGGAGCGATGTCCCTCAGTGGAACAGACTTTTAAATGTCCTGGTTTTGTGCTCCGTTGCTCTGCTGCTTGCCAGGAGCCAGCCCCTCCCCCCACGGTCTATCTTCCCGTCACTTTCGATTCACTTCTTGGCCAGACTTTCAGAAAGTCGTCGATTTTCTGTTTCTAGAATTGCTGTTCTTCTCTTCAGTCTCACGTTGGATTTGTAGGTGTTTGCAATGTTTAGATAAGCTATCTAGCTGATCTCCTGCTACCTGATGTAGTCTGAGCCTGCTACTTCTCCGCCTTCTTGACTCCTCCTCCGCAGTTTATTTTTTTTTTAAGATTTATTTATTTATTTGATAAGGAGATAGCACAAGTAGGCAGAGCAGCAGGCAGAGGGAGAAGAAGAAGCAGGCTCTCTGCTGAGTAAGGAGCACAACATAGGGTTCAATCCCAGGACCCCGAGATCATGACCTGAGCCAAAGGCAGCCGCTTAACCAACTGAGCCACCCAGGCACCCCTCCAGTATATATATATTTGTGTGTATATATATATTTTTTTTTTCAAGAATTTATTGATTTGACAGAGAGTGAGAGAAGTAGAGAGAGCACAATCAGGGGGAGGAGCAGAGTGAGAGGGGGAAGCAGGCTCCCTGCTCATCAGGGATCCTGGTGTGGGACTCGATCCCAGGACCCTGAGATCATGACCTGAGCCAAAGGCAGAGTCTTAATGCACCAAGCCACCCAGGTATATTTTTAAGTATCAAGCAGTATCAGATAAAATGTCTACGTTTGAGGTGATTATGTTGTTGAAGTAACAAATCAGAATACTAAAACTTAGGGAAACCTAATTTTAATTCAGCAATATGGGAACATCAGTAATCTATTTAAAAATTAAAAGGTATAAAAAGAAAAGGAAACATCTTCACATAAAAATTAAAAGGTATATATTTATATTTAAAGAAAATATAAGTTGTCTTATATGGTGCTTTATGTTTCTGAGTGAATGACTTGCTTTGAGGATTGGATAATGAAAATGTAAATTTTACATTTAATTAAATCTCTGATACATTCAAATTATTTCTCTTTTGAAGAAACAGAGTTCGCCCTAGGAAAAGTGTCCCTTTACCACTAGTAAGAGGGCTTATTATCACCCACCATCTTTACCCACCAACAATAAAATTTGAGGGGAGAAGAGGTATAAGTAAAAAATTTTGAGCCTTTGAAATGGATGGAGATATGAAAGAGGAACAGGGTGTGTAGCATAGAAGGAGAAAATATAGGTAAACTACATATAGCCATCAGTATCAACAAATGTACTTTACACTTGGAATTAGGGAAAGAGAGTCTACCAATGGAAAAAGAAGAAGGCAGACATCACCTTCCCTTTCATCAAGTGCTTCACTTTGTACCATAGTAAGACTATCTACAAAAGATTTAGAGTGGAAAGGTGATGATATGCATGAAAAATTAGTAAATAAGAGCACCGGAGCACTACTGAATATAACCAGACAGGGAGTTAATGTAATTCTTCTGAATTTGAGGCAGGGTCAGGCAAAATTAAAATCCAGCATGGAATCATTTAAAATAGCCATGAATAGAAGAACCAAGCCCTAAGGTAATGAGTTATAAATGTGCGGCTAGCCCAGCAAGTAAGGAAGGTGGTATTTTCAGAGTCACTTGCAAAAATTGGAAGCACCTTCCAAGAAGTGAATAACAGCTATTTGAAAACATTAAAAGGGTGAACCTCTTAATAGAAAAGTAACCACAAAAAGTATAACCTAACCAATTCTGTATCTGACTTTCTAGAAAGAAGCTGTTAATGAGCCATCCATGGATTACTTAGAAACCAGAGCATGAGGGCAGAAATGCATGTCAGCCCAAAGAGAACAGAAGGAGGGAATTATGAGAGCACATGTTTCCAGTTACTCTAGCTTTCTCTGGATCATAAAATTAAATGTAGTCATTGTCTGATGTCTTAGTTCTGACTGGTATAACAAATAGCATGCACAGAGTAGTTTATAAGTAACAGTTCTGGAGGCCAGAAGTTTGAGATCAGAGTGCCAGCATGGTCAGGGGCATCCTCCTTTTGGGTTGCAGACTGCGGACTTCTCACTGTGCGTATCCTCACATGGAGAACAGGGCTAGAGATCTCTATGGAACCTCTTTTATAAAGCACTAATCCCATGCATGAGGGTGGAACCTTTAAGATTTAAGCACCTCCCAAAGGCTCCTATATATCAAATACCATTACCTTTGGGGGTTAGGATTTCAAAATAGGGGGATGGGGAGGCACAAATATTCAAACCATAGTAACATTCCTCTAGATGAAAGTCTTAGAGAAGCAGGTCATGACTGAATATGGCCTCGGATGTGTTTTGTTTGCCCTGGACCTTATTTAGAAGCTAAATATCTTAAAAATCAGGATATTTCACATTCATAACTTAGATATTCAGCTCCTCTTTAAAAATTAGATCTGGAAATACAGCTCAAATTCCAGTGAGGCACAAAAGTGAAGTATAATTGAAGAACATTATTTCATTAGTTCACCATAGTTTCCGACATAGCCTGTTTCTCTCAGTACTAAAGCTTAGTGTTCATTCTCATTTTTCTATCATGCTTACACCATAGGTGTTCTTTGTAGTAGTAGAGGAATAATTCTCTGTTCCCCTGAGTCAGAATGGAAAATCAAATCAGCTTACAAATGGACATTATATTTCCTGTGTTTTAAGAAAACAAAAAATACATATATTTTTGCTCAAGTGTAAAAAATGCCTATCTGATTCTCAGGAAACCTTCAGCCCATTTGCCACTTTTCTATTATTTGTCTAGCTACTTTTTTTAAAAAAACATTTTTTAAATCTTACTTAAAGCTCACTACACAAACTCCTTAGATAATTTGTTTTCCTAGAGTCTCTGTTTATAGGAGATAGTTACCCTGGATAATGTACTAAATGGTTATTAACAGTAAATCTTCCTGGTGTGTAAGTCTGTGAGATTTGGACAGTATGATTTGAACATCTGCAATCTAAACAATCCACATAAGTTGCTGGATGAAAGAAGGAATTTTTGTGAGGATAAAGATCAGGTACTGGATTGTGATCACTCAAACACTAAAATAGCTGATGGTTCTGTTCCTTTTTCTTTTAAGTGAAAAATGAGTTTTATTGTTTTGAATTTTTTCTGTCAACATTTCTAAAATTTATCTAATAACTAATGAATACATTTAATGTATTTAATGTACACTTAATGTGACAGTATTTTATTTTATCTGTAAATTGTTAAGTTGGTAGCATCTAAGCAAAGAGGAAATTAAGTAATACTGCCTTAAAATAAACACTTAAATCTCCTAAATAGTAAACAAAAATGCTAAAGAATTCTGGCATAGTAGCAGTTTGAAAAGGAAAACAATTTTGGAAAGGTAATCTTTCAGATCACTTCAACTGACTCATGTAAGTAAAACTGACCTGAGTATGTTGTCATTGGATATATTGTTAATTCTAAATTATTTCCTGTCTTCTTTAATATTCTACTAGAGTTTGAATTACCTTCCTCATGTTGTAAAGTTATATTCAGGGTATACAGAGAGATTCAAATACGCTTTATTAAAACCTAGGTAGAGAATCTGTTTGTTGCTAAAGTCAGTCATCTTTTTGTTATGTGTTTATGTGTAAATGCATGTATGTTTATATATACACATATATGGATGTAACTTCAAATACAAATGATATTTGAATTCTCTGATGATTTCATCCTTAGTCTATATAATTGAAACTTTGATTTTTTTAATTTAAGAAGTCATATAGAACATAAACTCTGTACCTGCCTTGTGCTGGATCTCTTGCCTCTTAAGTTCATAAATTATGATTTGGCAGGGATGGGGGGATAATTATGTAAGTACATAAAGTCTGAGTAAATAATGACTAAATTTGGTTAAATTATGATCATGTTCATGAACTCTGATAGAGATGGTCAGGAGTAGGTAAGAGACCTTATTTTGTACATGTACTTACATGTTATTGTCCTCTGCAAAATATCATCAAAGAAAATTTTAGAACCCACTAGACTACTTGGGTCACTTCTGGTAGAAATAAGATTCTGACCTTGGGTCTGCTGTTAAACCATTTAACATAAATAACACACATGCACACCGCGCCCCACCCCCAAGCACATACACAAATAGGAAAATGGGAAATGTGTTTCCTTCTAAGTTCATGAAGTTATACCTTTTTAAAAAAGAAAAATTGATACAAGGTATTTTATGTATATATTACATATTTTATGTAATTATTTTATATTATATATAGCTATTATATGTATGTATTATATATATGTGTATAGCTATCGTGCACATATATGTGTGTGTGTGCATTTTCATTTAACTGGAAAGACATGTACAAACTGTAATGCATAACACGCTTCTTACTCCCTCATTTCTTTATCTTCTCTAGTATGGCCCTATGTCTGGATTCCTATCTTGACTTAGCTCTATTAGAATTCATTCATGCAGCAAATGTTTTTTTTTTTTTTTCCCTTTTTATTTATTTTTTCAGCGTAACAGTATTCATTCTTTTTGCACAACACCCAGTGCTCCATGCAAAACGTGCCCTCCCCATCACCCACCACCTGTTCCCCCAACCTCCCACCCATGACCCTTCAAAACCCTCAGGTTGTTTTTCAGAGTCCATAGTCTCTTATGGTTCGCCTCCCCTCCCCAATGTCCATAGCCCGCTCCCCCTCTCCCAATCCCACCTCCCCCCAGCAACCCCCAGTTTGTTTTGTGAGATTAAGAGTCATTTATGGTTTGTCTCCCTCCCAATCCCATCTTGTTTCATTTATTCTTCTCCTATCCCCCTACCCCCCCATGTTGCTTCTCCATGTCCTCATATCAGGGAGATCATATGATAGTTGTCTTTCTCCGATTGACTTATTTCACTAAGCATGATACGCTCTAGTTCCATCCACGTCGTCGCAAATGGCAAGATTTCATTTCGTTTGATGGCTGCATAGTATTCTATTGTGTATATATACCACATCTTCTTGATCCATTCATCTGTTGATGGACATCTAGGTTCTTTCCATAGTCTGGCTATTGTAGACATTGCTGCTATAAACATTCGGGTACACGTGCCCCTTCGGATCACTATGTTTGTATCTTTAGGGTAAATACCCAGTAGTGCAATTGCTGGGTCATAGGGTAGTTCTATTTTCAACATTTTGAGGAACCTCCATGCTGTTTTCCAGAGTGGTTGGACCAGCTTGCATTCCCACCAACAGTGGAGGAGGGTTCCCCTTTCTCCACATCCTCTCCAGCATCTGTCATTTCCTGACTTGTTAATTTTAGCCATTCTGACTGGTGTGAGGTGATATCTCATTGTGGTTTTGATTTGTATTTCCCTGATGCCGAGTGACGTGGAGCACTTTTTCATGTGTCTGTTGGCCATCTGGATGTCTTCTTTGCAGAAATGTCTGTTCATGTCCTCTGCCCATTTCTTGATTGGATTGTTTGTTCTTTGGGTGTTGAGTTTGCTAAGTTCCTTATAGATTTTGGATACTAGCCCTTTATCTGATATGTCGTTTGCAAATATCTTCTCCCATTCTGTCAGCTGTCTTTTGGTTTTGTTAACTGTTTCCTTTCCTTGAGGAGAACGCAGGCAGCAACCTCTTCGACCTCAGCCGCAGCAACATCTTCCTAGGAACAACGGCAAAGGCAAGGGAAGCAAGGGCGAAAATGAACTATTGGGATTTCATCAAGATCAAAAGCTTTTGCATGCAGCAAATGTTTATGGAGAACTTTTATACATAAGATATTCCATAAGAACTAGGAATTTAAATATGAATGAAAGAATTTCTTTTCTTTTTTTTTTTTAATGTTTTATTTATTTAACAAAGAGAGCAAGAGAGCACAAGCCAGGGGGAGCAGTAGAGGCAGAAGGAGAAGCAGGCTCTTAGTCAAACAGGACCCTGAGATCATCACCCAAGCTGAAGGCAGATGCACAGCCATCTGAGCCACCCAGGTGCCCAGAGTTCCTATTCTTTTTTTTTTTTTTCTCAAAGATTTATTTATTTGACAGAGAGAGATCACGAGTAAGCAGAGAGGCAGGCAGAGAGAGAGAGGAGGAAGCAGGCTTCCTGCTGAGCAGAGAGCCGGATGCGAGGCTCGATCCCAGGACCCTGAGATCATGACCTGAGCTGAAGGCAGAGGCTCAACCCACTGAGCTACCCAGGTGCCCCAGAGTTCCTATTCTTAATAAGTTTACAATTAAGCGGGAAAAAAGATCAGGCAAGCATTGTTAATAAAGTTTGATGTATGCAGTTATAGAGCTAAGAGCCCTTTTGTTCTCTGCTGGACACCATATTCCATTGTCACCACCTCCTCCTCTCATTAAACTTTTTATTTTTTTATTTTTTTAAGATTTTTTCATTTATTACAGAGATCACATGTAGGTGTAGAGGCAGGAAGAGAGAGGGAGGAAGCAGGCTCCTTGCTGAGCAGAGAGCCTGATGCGGGGCTCAATCCCAGGACCCTGGGATCATGACCCAAACAGAAGGCAGAGGCTTTAACCCACTGAGCCACCCAGGTGCCCCTCATTAAACTTCTTATAAGTCATTTCTCCTTAGACCACAATGTTATTATTATCCTTATTTGCATATGAGGAGAATGAAGCACAGAAAGTTTGCTGCCTGGCTAAGGTCACATAGTTAATCAAGTTGCAGAGCTGAGACTAGAATTTCCTGGATCCTGCACGCAGGATCATACTGTTCCTATAGTTATTTGCAGCCTCACCAATGTGGTTTTAAAAAATATAGACAATAGGCAGATGACAGTCATGATTAAAGAGATCAGTATGGTGCTTTAATGGATGATAGGATTTTTAGGCCTCTTGTAATTCACTCTTCTCAACAACTTCTGACCTATAGTTAGAATTTCTGATTTCTCTTGGGCTTTCTTGATTTTTAATCCGTAATACTTCCAAAGGTCTGAGAAGGGCATAACAAAAAGCAATTCATCATGTTGGCTAGCAAAGATCCATATTTCCCTGGGGCAAAGCAATGAACCTTTGAGTTTCAAACAGCTTGGGATATCAAGTCCAAACATTCAGATTCAGACATAAAACTAAAAGGAACTAATCGCATCTGAAAAATGTATTCTCAGCCTTAACTCTATTCTTACTTCCTCAGCAAGAAAGAGTGTTACCATAACACATACAGGAAGAGTTCAGCCATCTCCCCTGTCCTGGGACCAGGAGAACACGGTAGGAATGCCGGACCAATTAAAGCAATATAATCTATATGTGGAAGGGAAACGAGACAGTGTATTTAGCAAAGCCCATTTCTAATGTGCCTCTGGAAGCTGTGCCAGCTCTTTAATGGATACCTTGGCTGCATGAAAGCAGCCGGAAACTATTTTGCATTCCAGATGCTACCATTTAGGTGGCCCCCTGCTGCTGGTTCTGCTGACAAAGTACATGTAGGGGTAAGGGCTATTTTTCAGAGAGCTCTGGCTTCAACCTGCGTAGGATCATTTTTAAAGCCTTTTCTACTCAAGAAGGCTCTGATGAAGAAAGAGCTTCTAAGAGAACACTTATCTTGATATGTAACTCACCTGCCTTCCAAGAAGTTTTCTTGTGTTTGATTTGTAGGCAGCTTAAGTGACTGAGAAATTAAAACTCAGAGTGGTTTCAAGGGTCAAAAGAAGGAGGAATTCCCTAGCCCAGTTGGAAGGCATATTTTACTGTAATTTGCTTCTGTATATACTCACCAGTGTGATTCTGAGTTTGCTTCTAGGCATCTGGACACATCAAAAACCTTTTCTCATATATTTTTTTCTTTGTTTCTGTCAGCTGACTTTTGAATAATTTCCTCAGATTTACTATCTTGTTCAGTAATTCTCTCTTTAGCTGTGACTACCATTAAACCATTCATTGGATTTTTTATTTTAATTATATTTTTAGAAATTGTACTTGGTTCCTTTTCAGATCTTCTAGTCATTCTTTGTAGTTTCTTATTCACAGAATATATTATAAAGTTTTAAAGACTCTTTGAATACAACAAATATGTTTATCTTAGAGCCTGTCTCTGATAATTTTAATATCTGAAATACTTGTAAGTCTGTTTATTTTATTATTTCTTCTGGATCTTGCCCTTGGTGCCTTGTTTCCTTTGAAATTGGTACTTTCTCTATGAACTGATCATTTTCCTTAGATTTTTAATTGCAGAAGCCTCTGAGATCTGGGATAGAAGTGTGTTCTTCTGGAGAGGATTTACAGTTACTTCTGTAACTCTAGAATCTCTATATTCTCAACTTGAGGGCTTTCAGACTACCAAGACAGTGTGAAATTGGGCTGTAAAACCTGCAGGAGGGCCAGTTGGTGGTTCCAAAATCGTAATCACCATTTTTAACCAATGTTCTTTCAAGGTTTAAGATAATTAGTTTTCTTGCAGTTTTCTACAGAGTGGGTTATTTCTGGTCTACACTTTCCCTAAAGATACAACCCTTTGGAATCTTCGTTATAAGAAGATATGTTTCCTGCCTTGTTGTAAGAAGATAGGTTTCCTGCCTTGGACGAGTTTGAGTTTTGGTTACTAGTTTCTACATGTAGTGAAATCATGAAAACTGAAGTTCAAGTTCACTTTTTGAGGAACAGGTCTCAGAATAAATGCTGGTTAAAACTGCTGCATTGTCTTGGTTCCTCTATCACTGAACCTCTGCTTTGAGAATATATATACTTACATATGTCCCGCCATGTTACTACAAATAGAAATTTTAGTCAGAATCACACTAGGAAGAAGTTTTGGGCCCATACATAGCTATTCTTATAAATTACTAATTTACTTTTTTTCCCCCTGAGGTAGAATGCCCCTTTATTCTTTTCTCCATATAATTTCAGCTTTGTTACCTGTACTTCTAGAGATTGGAAATACATGAAACTTTGATCAGTTAAAAAAAAAAACACACACACACACACAGACTGTCTGCACATTTAGGCACTTGACTCTATGTAGAGGCATGAATTGACTGTTAATGTAACTCCTGCCCAGTATATGGCCAAGACAATGGCTAATTGAGGCAGAGAGGGGACAGCTTTCCAAGGACCATGCAGCCACCTACTTGTCTAGATTTTCTATGCTCTATGACTCTCAGTTTAGAATATTGGGAAAAAGTATATCTATACTAGTTTATCTTAAATTGCTATAAGCATATTTTTACCAAACTTTGCTTGAATATATATTGCCTCGGTTTCTATAAAATAGTACTATAAGAAATGGCTATATAATGAAATTATAATGAAGTATTATACTTACAAATAAAATGCAAAATCCTTTGAGTCCTGTAAGGTTCTGTATTCCTGGTTTCTTGTCGACCTTTTCTGACTTACCTATTGCTAGCTTCTCTAGTTCACAATGCTTTAGACACACTGAGCTTCTTTCAGTTTCTGCTTCAGGGCCTCCATGTGTATTCCATCTTCTTCTTAGAGTTAATTTTTCCCTCTTATACTGGAATATTTCTTTCTAATCATTGTATTGTCTCACCCTAAATGTCTTTCCCTCAGAGAATTTTTTTCTGCCTACAGAATATTAACATTACTCTTCTATTCCCATTTTTATAATACTTGGCATTTTTATAGAATTTATCATTTAGTGTAATTATAAAAGATTGTGGTTGTTTAATGATTTGCGCCCCCACTGAGCTTTGCAAGCTCTATAAGGGCTAATAAAGCATTTTTTACTATTTCAATAAATGCTCAAATTTACAAATAATAGCATAACATAAAATTTTCTCATTTTTGTCTGCTCTAAAATGAAGATGATAACTAACCTCCATGTTTTCTGATGGATGTTAAAAGAGAATAAAATATTGATGTAAGAAGCAGATTCTAAAGCAGACATATAAATACTCATTAAACGGCATGCAATGCACTCCACCGTTACCACCAGTAAATAAATTTGTATGCATGCTTTAGTAAAATTCCAAATGATACTTGTCGTAGACTTAATTTATTGCTTTTAAGTACATGAAACAATAAATGGGGGAGTATAAAGGTCTTTCTCAGAATACTTTGAGCTGATAACAGAGGAATGAGTTAGAATTTCCTGCTATGAGAAGGAACTCAGTGGAGAGAAGGAATGAGTGTTCCTGTAACTAGAATGCAGAAAGTGAAGAGATTTCGTGTGAGATGTTGCTTATTAAGTGAACAAGAATCATAAAAGTCTTACTATAGGCCATTGTTGTGGACTGAATGTTTCTGTATCCCCACAATTCATATGTGGAAGCCCTAGTCTGCAATGTAACTATGTTTGAAAATAAGGCAAGTGAGGAGATGATAACAGTTTAATCAGTCATATGGATGGGTACCTCATGTTCTACGGCTGGTGCCATGTAAGAACGGAGAGAAGACACTAAGCTTGCTCAAATTCCTCCTTGTGAAGACAACAAAGCGGCAGCCATTTCCAAGTCAGGAAAAGAGCTCTGACCAGAAACTGAGCCCTGACAGATCTTGATCCTGAATTTTCCATCCTCAGAACTGTGAGAAAATAAAATTCTGTTGTTTAAGCCATGCAAGAAACACCATTTTTTTTTTAATGCCAGCCCAAACAACCTGGGCAATCATGTCAAAGATATTAGTCTTTATCTTAAAAGCAGTGTATTCCAATATCTAGTGGTTATGTGACTATTAAAGGCAGCTTATTAAATATATAAATGTAGGTGATTTATTTTTGCTTCTCTTAAAAAAAAGAAACTATTATGTGGTATTGTGTCCTGACCTAAAAAAAATTGACTTTCAACTATTGGTCAGGTCATTTTGGTAAATGTTTTTATACTCTAGTAGTTTGAATAGGTTGTGTGCCTAATGGGCCTTAATATTAGATGGTATTTTGATGAAGGAAATTCTTAGATCTATTTTGTTAAATATATGTAATTAAGTAGGAAGAAATACAAGAACTTAGGTTCAGGCACTGTTCTAAAGCATTTTAGCACACTTCTTACATTAAAGCAAATTTTTCTAATGTCAGGAGCAACTACTCAGATAGTTGAATTAGATAACAGAATTCAGTACAGTGGAGAAACTTAGGACCATTAGAACTCTAGATCCAAAGGTCTGTTCCCAGTGTATCAGGCTGCTATGCTTACCAGAGTCTCAGTTTTTATTTATGCAATAGCATTAGGCCTGATAAAACCTTTCTAGTTAACCAGGTATTTTGAATACCAGTCATCAATTAAAAAAAAAATATTCTAACAGCCCTTAGGTTATGGGATGTTAACAAACCCTCTGATTTATATATTTTTAGTTAGGTTTCTGGTGCATATGTAACCATTCCTGAAGTGTGGATGTCTGGTTAGTGTACTTTAAATTCTAACTAACAACCCTTTTACTGAAAAATAAGGTTAATTTATACACACACATATCATACTATTTGTATTGAAGTATTTTTAAAGTAAATCATCAGAGTATAACAAAGGTCTTTCAGTGTAGATGTGATACAGGCATATTTCTGCATATAGAACATCAGTTGTGAAGAATGATTCAACATAAATAAATCAGTAATGTTAAAATCACATGAATAGAATGACAGATAAAAACCATATTGTCATCTCAATAGATTTAGAAGAAGCATCTGACAAAATGCAACATCTTTTCATAATTAAAGGAAAAAAAATCAAGAAATTGGCTATAGAGGGAATATGCCTTATCATAATAAAGGCCATACGTGACAAGCCTACAGCTAATATACTCAATATTGAGAGTTGGAAAGTTTTTCCTCTAAGCTTATGAGTAATAAAGGAGTGCCCACTTTCACAATTCGTATTTAACATAGTACTGTAAGTTATAGCTAGAGTAATAAAGCAAGAAAAAAGAAATGAAAGACATCCAAGTAAGAAAGGAAGAGATAAAGTTATCTCCATTTGCAAATAATAGGATCATATAGACAGAAAACCTTAAAGACTCCACCAAAAAACTGTTAGAACTAATTCAGTAAATTTGCAGTATATGAAACCAATAAGCAAAAATCACCTGCATTTCTATCCACTAACATTAATAAACTTTTGGGAGGAGAAGTTAAAAAAAACAATCTTATTTATAGTAGCACCAAAGCCAAAATTTTTAGAAATAAATTTAACCGAGGAGGTGAAAGACCTATACAACAAAAAATGTAAGACATTAATGAAAGACCCTGAAGAAGACACATGTAAATGAAAATACATCCTTTGTTTATGGCTTGGAACAATTAATATTGTTAAATTGTCCATGCCATCAAGATAATCTACAAATTATATGCAAACTGTACTAAATTTTTAAATAAATAGATAAAAGCAGTACTAAAATTAATATTAAATCACAGACCACAATCAGCCAAGTAATATTAAAGAAAAAGAACAAAGGTGAAAGCTTTATACTTCTTGATTTAAAGTTATACTACAAAAAAAAAAACCAAAACACAAAACTATACTACAAAGATACAGTAATAGAAACAGTAGGGAACGGGATGAACGCAGATAGATACACCAGTGGAACCAAGTAGAGAACCCAGAAACCCAGTAGTGAACTGTCTACCTACAGATAGACAGTCAACTAATCTTTGAGAAGGGCACCAAGAGCACACAATAGGGAAAGAACAGTCTCTTCAATAAATGGTATTGGGAAAACTGGATATCCACATACTGAAGAATAACATGGACTCCTACCTTACACCACTCACAAAAATTAACTTGATGTGGAGTAAAGGCTTAAAGGTAAGACCTGAAACTATAAAACTCATAGAAGGAAACATAGGTAAAAGGCTTTTGCCATTGGTCTTGGCAATGATTTATGGATCTGACACCAAAAGGCAACAAAAGTAAAAATAAACAAGTCAGACTACATCAAACTAAAAAGCTTTTGCACACAAAATAAACAAGATGAAAAGTCAACCTACAGAATGGGACAAAGTATTTGAAAATCATATATCTGATAAGGAGTTAATATCCAAAATATATAAGGAACTTCTACAAGTCAGTAGGAAAAAAGTTTGAAAAAAAAGTTAATAACTTGATTTAAAAATGGGCAGAGGACCTGAATAGATGACATTTTCCCCAAAGAATACATCCTAATGACCAACAGGTACATGAAGAGTTACTCAGTATCACTAATCAACTGTGAAATGCAATTGAAAATCACAGTGAGATACACCTTAAAGCAGTTAAGATGGCTGTTATCAAAAGACGAGATAACAAGTGTTGACAAGGTTGTGGAGAAAAGAGAACTCTTGTGCACAGTTTGTGGGAATGTAAACTAGTATAGCTATTATGAAAAGAAGTATAGAGGTTCCTCAGACAGTTGAAAATAGAACTATCATATGATCCAGTAATCCTATTTCTGTGTATATATCCAAAGGAAATAAAGCCTCAGTATCTTGAGATATCTGTACTCCCTTGTTCACTGGAGAATTATTCATGAGACCTGGAAAAGACCTACTATTTGATGATGAATAAATGGGTACAGAAGAAAATGTGGTATATATTTGTAATGAAAATTACTCAGCTGTAACAAAGAAGTAAATCCTACCATTTGTGACAGAATGAATGAACCTGGAATGTGTTGTTAAATGAAATAAGTCAGATGGAGAAAAATACTGGATGATCTCATTTATATGTAGAATATAGAATAAACTGAACTCATAGAGACAGTATATTAATGGTTGCCAGGGACGAGAGGAAATGGGAAGATGTAGGTCAAAGGGTACAAACTTCCAGTTATAAGGTAAGTTCTAGGGTTCTAATATATACCACAGTAATTATACCCAACAATACTTTTGTTCTTACCACACACCCCATATACCACCACACAAAATGATAGCCATATGAGGTAATGGATGTGTTAACAAACTTTATTGTGGTAGTCATTTCACAGAGTATATGCCAAGTCATTACATTGTACACCTTAAGTTTACCCAGTTATATGTGAATTATACCTTAATAAACTTGTTGGGGGAAAAAAATCACTTGTGAGCAGTTGGGAGAATAGCTGAGGGGTACAAGATGGCAGAGGTATTATGGGAACATCATTTGAGGAAAGCATATGAAGAAAATTTAGGCCATCATGGAGACAATTTGCAGAGAGTTTAGCAGATATGAGATGTTTTTAGGGTGAAAAAAGAATCCAATGGTGTATTAAATATTTTGGGGGAATTGAAGGTATCTAAACAAGAATGATTTCTAACTTTTACTTGCTCAGCTAGATGGATGGAGGTGGTATTTGCTGGGTTAGGAATGGAAGAGCATGGTTGTACACCATTAGCCTATTGATTTTATAGACATCAAATTATCTTTGAATATCTTAGAGTTTGAATTAGCTTAAGAGAGATGCTATGAAGGCATTTTCATGTAGTGCCCTTGAGTGAAGAAAATGATTTATATTTGGAGATAAAATTTGGGAGATAGCTAATTGCCCATGATAATTAAGCTTATTTGTATAGCTAGGAATAACTAGAGAGCATATAAAGTGAAAATACAAGGGAAAAAAACCTATGGCTTTTAAGAGCTTTTATATTAAGTACCTGTTAGAGGAAGATGAGTTTGTAAAGAAGATGAAGCCATAGAGATAGAAAGCTAAGGGAATATTCTAGAAGCTAAATGGAAGAGAAAGTTTCCAGAGGAGGATTCATCATTGGTGCTATTTTAGCTGGATAGTCAAGACAGATGATTCAACATGTCCACTTTGGGGACAGAGAGGCCGTTAATGACCTTTGTATTACCTATTTATGTAAAATGATGGGATGGAAACTGGATGCAGTGTAAGAAGAATGGATGGTAGCTGAGGAAATGGCCAGGGTTCATTTAGTAGCTGTTTGAAACTGGATCCTGTTTCCTTCCTTCCTTCCTTCCTTCCTTCCTTCCTTCCTTCCTTCCTTCCTTCTTTTTTTATAATTAGTTATGTATTTATTTATTTTTATTTTTTTACTTTTATTTATTTATAAGTTTGAACTCCAGTATAGTTAACCTAGTGTTATATTAGTTTCAAGTTTACGCTTTAGTGATTCAGCAGTTCCATGTATTCAGTGCTCATCAAAATAAGTGTACTCTTCAACCTGATGACTTATTTCACCCATCCTCCCACCTACCTTCCCTCTAGTAACCATCTGTTTGTTCCTTTTAGTTAAAAGTCTATTTCTTGGTTAGTCTCAGTCTCCCATTTTTTCCCTTTATTCATTTTGTTTTCTTTTTTTCCTTCCAAGTTTTTATTTAAATTCCAGTTAGTTAATATCCAGTGTAATAGTAGTTTCAGGTGTAGGATTTAGTGATTCATCACTTGCATATAGCACCCAGGGCTCATCACAACGTGTGCCCTCCGTAATACATCACCCATTTAACCCTTTGCCCCGACCTACCTCCCCTCCAGCAGCCCTCAGTGTGTACGCTATAGTTAAGAGTTGTTTGTTTTATGCTTTGTCTTTTTTTCCCCTCTATGTTCATCCTTTATGTTCATCCTAAATTCCACATGAGTGAAGTCATATGGTGTTTATCTTTCTTTGAGTGACGTATTTTGTTTAGCATAATACTCTCTAGCTCTATGCATGCCATTGCAAATGGCAGTTCTTAAATTTTACATATGAGTGAAATCTTGGAGTATTTCTTGTTCTCTGACTGGCTTATATTTCTTAGCATTATGTTCTCTAGATCCATCTATGTCATTGCAGATGACAACATTTCATTCTTTTCTATGGCTTGATAATATTCCACTGTGTGTGTGTGTGTGTGTGTGTGTGTGTATTTCCATCAACAGTGCACAAGGGTTCAGTTTTCCCCAAATCCTCACTAACATGTGTTCTTTCCTTATTTTTTTATTTTAACCATCTGAAGATGGGAGGCGCTATCTCATTGTGGTTTTAATTTGGATGTCCCTGATGAGTGGAACATCTTTTCATGGTTCTGTTGGCCATCTGTATGTCTTCTTTGGAGAAATGTCTGCTCATATCTTCTCATTTTCTTCTCATTTTTAACTGGATATTATTTGGATTATTTGTTTTTTTGTGTGGGTTGACTTGTGTAAGTTCTTTATATATTTTGGTTACTAGACGTTTATTGTACATATCATTTGCAAATAATTTCTCCCATTCAGTAGGTCGCCTTTTGGTTTTGTTGGTTGTTTCCTTTGCTGTGCTGTGCTTTTGCATCTATTTTTATGTAGTCCCAAAGTTTATTTTGCTTTTGTTTCTCTTGTCGCAGGAGACATATCTAGAAAAAAAGTTGCTACAGCTGATGTTGGAGAAAGTACTGCCTGTGCTCTCTTTTAGGATTTTTATGGTTTCAGGTCTTGCATTTAGGTCTATAATTTATTTTGAGTTTGTTTTTGGGTATGGTTTAAGGAAGTGGTCCATTTTCATTCTTTTGCATGTTGCTGTTCAGTTTTCCCAACATCATTTATTGAAGACACTCTCTTTTTCCAATTGCATATTCTTTCCTCCTTTGTTGAAGATTAATTGACTATATAAATGGGGGTTTATTTTGCACTTTCTATTCCATTCTGTTGATTTGTGTGTCTGTTTTTTGTGCTAGTACCATACAGTTTTGATTAATAAAGCTTTGTAATAATATCCTAAAGTCTGGAATTGTGATACATCTCTAGTTTTGTTTTTCTTTTTCAAGATGTCTTTGGTTATTCAGAATTTTTTGTAGTTCCATTAAGATTTTGGGATTCTTTCTTCTGGTTTTGTGAAAATGCCATTGATAGTTTAATAAGGGTTCCAATAAATGTGTAGATTGCTTTGGGTAATACAGATATTTTATTTATTTTTTAAATGATTTTATTCATTTTAGCACAAGCAGGGGGAGGAGTGACAGAGGGAGAGGGAGAAGGAGACTGACATGAGGCTTAATCCCAGGACCTTGGGATCATGACCTGAGCTGAAGGCAGACACTTAACCAGACTGGGCCACCCAGGTGCTCCAGTATATAGAACAAATATTGTTAGATGTTAAATGTTAAATATTGTTAGATGTTAAATATTAAAATTTTTTTTTTTTTTTTTTTTTTTTGTTTTTCAAACATATAATGTATTATTAGCCCCAGGGGTACAGGTCTGTGACTCATCAGTCTAACACATTCACAGCACTCCCCATAGCACATACCCCCCCCAATGTGCATAATCCGGTCACCCCATCCATCCCCCCACCACCCCCAGCAACCCTCAGTTTGTTTTTTTTTTTTTTTCCATTTTATTTTTTTTTCAGCGTAACAATATTCATTCTTTTTGCACAACACCCAGTGCTCCATGCAAAACGTGCCCTCCCCATTACCCACCACCTGTTCCCCCAACCTCCCACCCATGACCCTTCAAAACCCTCAGGTTGTTTTTCAGAGTCCATAGTCTCTTATGGTTCGCCTCCCCTCCCCAATGTCCATAGCCCCCTCCCCCTCTCCCAATCCCACCTCCCCCCAGCAACCCCCAGTTTGTTTTGTGAGATTAAGAGTCATTTATGGTTTGTCTCCCTCCCAATCCCATCTTGTTTCATTTATTCTTCTCCTATCCCCCTACCCCCCCATGTTGCTTCTCCATGTCCTCATATCAGGGAGATCATATGATAGTTGTCTTTCTCCGATTGACTTATTTCACTAAGCATGATACGCTCTAGTTCCATCCACGTCGTCGCAAATGGCAAGATTTCATTTCTTTTGATGGCTGCATAGTATTCCATTGTGTATATACACGAAAATAGACTCCAAATGGATGAAGGACCTCAATGTGAGAAAGGAATCCATCAAAATCCTTGAGGAGAATGCAAGCAGCAACCTCTTCGACCTCAGCCGCAGCAACATCTTCCTAGGAACAACGGCAAAGGCAAGGGAAGCAAGGGCAAAAATGAACTATTGGGATTTCATCAAGATCAAAAGCTTTTGCACAGCAAAGGAAACAGTTAACAAAACCAAAAGACAGCTGACAGAATGGGAGAAGATATTTGCAAACGACATATCAGATAAAGGGCTAGTATCCAAAATCTATAAGGAACTTAGCAAACTCAACACCCAAAGAACAAACAATCCAATCAAGAAATGGGCAGAGGACATGAACAGACATTTCTGCAAAGAAGACATCCAGATGGCCAACAGACACATGAAAAAGTGCTCCACATCACTCGGCATCAGGGAAATACAAATCAAAACCACAATGAGATATCACCTCACACCAGTCAGAATGGCTAAAATTAACAAGTCAGGAAATGACAGATGCTGGAGAGGATGTGGAGAAAGGGGAACCCTCCTCCACTGTTGGTGGGAATGCAAGCTGGTCCAACCACTCTGGAAAACAGCATGGAGGTTCCTCAAAATGTTGAAAATAGAACTACCCTATGACCCAGCAATTGCACTACTGGGTATTTACCCTAAAGATACAAACATAGTGATCCGAAGGGGCACGTGTACCCGAATGTTTATAGCAACAATGTCTACAATAGCCAGACTATGGAAAGAACCTAGATGTCCATCAACAGATGAATGGATAAATATTAAAATATTTTTTTTTTAAGATTTTATTTATTTATTTGACAGAGAGAGAGATCACAAGTAGGCAGAGAGGCAGGCAGAGAGAGAGGAGGAAGCAGGCTCCCCGCAGAGCAGAGAGCCCGATGCGGGGCTCGATCCCAGAACCCTGAGATCATGACCTGAGCCGAAGGCAGCGGCCCAATCCACTGAGCCACCCAGGCGCCCCTAAATATTAAAATATTTTAACAATATTTGTTCTTCCAGTCCATGAGTGTGGGATGTCTTTCCATTTCTTTGTTGTTGTCTCTAATTTCTTTCATCAGTGCTTTATAACATTTAGAGTACAGATTTTTAACCTCCTTGGTTTGTTCCTAGGCATTTTATTATCTTTGGGATAATTATAAATGGGACTATTTTCTTAATTTCTTTTTCTCCTTCTTCATTATTAGTATATAGAAATGCAACAAATTTCTATATATTGATGTTGTATCCTGCCACTTTACTGAATTTGTGTATCAGTTCTAGTAGTTTTTTGGTAGAGTCTTTCCAGTATTCTGCATATAGATAGTATCATGTTATCCACAAATAGTGAAAGTTTTACTTGTTCCCTACCAATTTGGATGTCTTTGTTTCTTTCTGTTTTCTGATTGCTGTGTCTAGGTCTTCCAGTACTATGTTGGATAAATGTGATGAAATTGGACATCTTAGTCTTGTTCCTGACCTTAGGGGAAAGTTTTCAGATTTTCTCCTTTGACTACAATGTTAGCTATGGGTTTTTCATATAAGGACTTTATTATTTTGAGTTATGTTCCCTCTAGACCTACTTTGTTGAAAGTTTTTATCATGAATGGATGTTGTACTTTGTCAAAGCTTTTTTGCATCTATTGAAATGGTACTTTTTTTTTTTTTACTTTTTGAATTTTTATTTTTTAAATTTCTTTTCAGTGTAACAGAATTCATTGTTTATGTACCACACCCAGTATTCCATGCAATACGTGCCCTCCATAATACCCACCACCAGGCTCACCCAACCTCCCATGCCCCTCCCCTTCAAAACCCTCAGATTGTTTTTAGAGTCCATGGTCTCTCATGGTTCGTCTCTCCCTCCAATTTCCCCCAACTCCCTTCTCCTCTCCATCTTCCCATGTACACCTTTAATTTTTTTTATTTGTTTATTTTCAGCATAACAGTGTTCATTGTTTTTGCACCACACCCAGTGCTCCATGCAGTACGTGCCCTCCCTATTACCCACCACCTGGTTCCTCAACCTCCTTTCACTTGTTGATGGGATGTATCATCTTGATTAATTTGTGAATATTTAACCACCCTTCCATTCTAAGAATAAATCCTACTTGATCATGGTGATTGATTTTTTTAATGTATTATTGGATTGCATTTGCTAATATTTTGTTGAGGAATTTGCATTTATGTTCATCAGAGCTACTAGCCTCTAGTTCTCTTTTTTGTGGTGTCTTTATCTGGTTGTGGTTATCAGGGTAATTCTGGACTCAAAATGAATTTTGAAGTTTTCCTTCTGTTTTTTTGGGAAAGTGTGAGAAGAATAGATATTAACTCTCCTTTAATATTTGGTAGAATATTAAATTGTGAAACTGTCGGATCCTGGACTTTTGTTTGGTGGGAGTTGTTTGATTACTGATTCGGTTTCATTGCTGGTAATTGGTTTGTCAGATTTTCTATTCTTCAGCTTGAGTTTTGGTAGGTTATGTATATTTAGGGATTTATCCATTTCTTCTAGGTTTATCCATTTCTCCTAGGTTGCCCAATTTGTTGGCATATAACTTTTCTTAGTATTCTTTTATAATTGTTTTTCTGTAGTGTTGGTTGTTATTCTCTTTGTTTCTGATTTTATTTTAGTCCTCTCTCTCTCTCTCTCTCTTTTGGATGAGTTGGCTAGAGGTTTATCAGTTTTGTCAATTTATTCAAATTTGGTTTCATTGATCTATTCTATTGTTATTTTAGTTTCCATTTACTTATTTCTGCTATAATCTTTATTATTTCCTTCCTTCTGCTGTTTAGGGTTTTTCTTGCTGTTCTTTTTAGAGCACCTTTCAATATAAGGTTGGGTTGTTTATTTGACTAAGTGGGATTTATCCGTGGGATACAAGGGTGGTTCAACATTTGCAAATCAATCAATGTGATGTAACAAGTCAAAATAAGAGAAGAGAGAAGAACCACATGGTCCTCTAAATTGATGCAGAAAAAGCATTTGACAAGATACAGCATCCATTCCTAATTAAAACGATTCAAAGTATACATAGGGATAGAGGGAACATTCCTCAACTTCATAAAATCTATGAAAAACCCACAGAGAATATCATCCTCAGTGGGGAAAAGCTGACAGCCTTCCCTTTGAGAGCAGGAACATGACAAGGATGTCCCCTCTCACCACTATTGTTCAACATAGTACTAGAAATCCTAACAACTGCAATCAGACAATACAAAGAAATAAAGGTATTCAAATTGGCAAAGAAGAAGTCAAACTCTCTCTCTTAGCAGATGACATGATACTTTATACGGAAAACCCAAAAGACTTCATCCCCAAATTACTAGAACTTGTACAACAATTCATTAATGTGGCAGGATACAAAATCAATGTTCAGAAATCAGTTGCTTTCTTAAATACTAACAGTGAAAAAATAAAAAGTGAAATTAGAGAATTGATTCCATTTACCAAGAACCATAAGATACCTGGGACTAAACCTAACCAAGAGGTAAAGGATCTGTACTCGAAGAACTACAGAACATTCATGAAAGAAATTGAAGACACAAAAAGATGGAAGAGCATTCCATGCTCCTAGATCTGAAGAATAAACATTGTTAAAATGTCTATACTGCTGACAGTAATCTATACTTCCAGTGCCATACCAGTCAAAATTTCACAGGTATTTTTCAAAGAGCCGGGACAAACAATCCTAAGATTTGCATGAAACCAGAAGATACCATGAATTGCTAAGGAAATGTTGAAAAAGTAAAACAAAACTGGGGGCATCACGTTGCCTGATTTCAAGCTTTACTACAAAACTGTGATCACCAAGACAGCATGGTCCTGGCACAAAAACAGACACATAGACCAGTGGAAGACCAGAGTAGACAGCCCAGATATGGACCCGCAACTCTATGGTCAAATAATCTTCAACAAAACAGGAAAAAATATCCAATGGAAAAAAGATAGTCTCTTCAATAAATTGTGCTGGGAAAATTGGACAGCTATGTATAGAAGCATGAAACTCAACCTTTCTCTTACACCATACACAAAGATAAACTCGAAATGGATAAAAGACCTCAATGTGAGGCAGGAATCTATCAAAATCCTAGAGGAGAACATAGGCAGTAATCTCTTTGACATTGGCCACTGCAACTTCTTTCAAGACATGTCCCCAAAGGCAAAGAAAACAAAAGCAAAAATGAACTTTTGGGATTTCATCAAGATCAAAAGTTACTGCACAGCAAAGGAAACAGTCAACAAAACAAGGAGGCAACCCATGGAATGGGAGAAGATATTTGCAAGTGACAGTACAGACAAAAGGTTGATATCCAGGATCTATAAAGAACTTCTCAAACTCAACACACACAAAACAGATAATCACGTCAAAAAATGGGCAGAAGACGTGAACAGACACTTCTCCAAAGAAGACATACAAATGACTAACAGACACATGAAAAAATGTTCATCATCATTAGCCATCAGGGAGATTCAAATCTAAACCACACTGAGCTACCATCTTACACCAGTTAGAATGGCCAAAATCAGTAAGAGAGTTAACAACACGTGTTGGAGAGGATGTGGAGAAAGGGCAACCCTCTTATTCTGTTGGTGGGAATGCAAGTTGGTGCAGCCACTTTGGAAAACAGTGTGGAGATTCCCTAAGAAATTAAAAATAGAGCTACCCTATGACCCTTCAATTGCACTGCTGGATATTTACCCCAAAGATACAGATGTAGTGAAAAGAAAGGCCATCTGAACCCCAATTTTATTTGAGATGTTTCTTGCTTTTTGAGGTAGGCCTGAATTGTTCTAAACTTCCCTCTTGGAACTGCTTTTGCTTCATCCCAGAGATTTTGGACCATTGTGTTTTCATTTTCATTTCTTTCCATGCAACTTTTGATTTCTTTTTGACTTTTTGATTGACCCATTCATTGTTTAGTAGCATGTTATTTAACCTCCATGTGTTTATGCTCTTTCCAGATTATTTCTTATGGTTGATTTCTAGTTTCATGGCATTTTGTTTAGAAAAATACACGTGGTATGACTTCAATCTTTTTAAATTTGTTGAGACTTGTTTTGTGGCCTACTACATGATCTATTCTGGAGAATGTTTGAAATGCACTTGAATGTATGTTTTGTTGTTTTGGATGGAATTTTTTGTTTGTTTGTTAAATCCAACTAGTCCAGTGTATCATTCAAAGCCACTGTTTCCTTGTTGATCTGATGATCTAGATGGTTTGTCTTTTGATGTTAAGTGATTTATTAAAATCTATTACTTTCAATTATTTCTTTTATGTTACTAAATGTTTTATGTATTAAGATGCATCCATGTTGGATGCATAAATACTTACAACTGTTGTATCTTCTTTGTGGATTTCCCCCATTTTGATTATACAATGTCTTCCTTTGTCTCTTGTTACAGTCTTTGTTTAATATCTTCTTTGTCTGATATAAGTATCACTACCCTGACTTTCCTTTGACATCTATTTGCATGGTAAAATGTTCTCCGTCCCTTCATTTTCAATCTGCATGTGTGTTCAGGTCTGAAATGAGACTCTTACAGGCAGCATACAGATAGGTCTTGTTTATTTATCTGTTCTGTTGCCCTGTGTCCTTTGATTGGAGTATTTAGTTCGTTTATATTCCCAGTAATTTTGATAGATATGTATTTGTTGTCATTTTATTACTTATTCTGTAGTTGTTATATTTTTTCTCTGATCCTTTTGTTCTCTTTCGTGGTTTGCAGTCATTCTTTAGTATTATATTTCAATTGTTTCTCCTTTATTCTTTGCATATCTGTTACTGGTTTTTGATTTGTGGTTACCATTAGATTTGTATATAACCTCTTCTGCATATAGCAGTTTATGGTAAGTTGATTGCCAGTTAAGTTTGAACCCATTCTTTATTCCTCTACTCCCTATATTTTTATTTATTTATTTATTTATTTATTACTTATTTGAGATAGAGAGTGAGCGAGAAAGCAGGAGTACAGAGGGAGAGGGAGAAGCAGGCTCCCTGCTGAGCAGGGAACCTGATGTGGGGCTTGATCCCAGAACCCCAGGGTCATGACCCGAACCAAAGGCAGATGCTCATCCGACCAAGCCACCCAGGAACTCCTCCTCCCCATGGTTTACACATATGGTGTCCTGTTTTACATGGTTTTATTTTTTGAATCCCTTGACTGATTTTTACATATATACTTATTTTTACTGTTTTTGCATTTCCTACTTTTCATACTCATGGTCTTTCTTTTCCACTCAAAAAGTCCCCTTTAACATTTCTTGTTAGGCTGCTTTCGTGGTCAAGAACGCTTTTAGTTTATGTTTGCCTGAGAAACTCTTTATCTCTCCTTATATTCTGAATGATAACCTTGCTGGATAGAGTATTCTTGGCTGCAGGTTTTTTGGGTTTTTGATTGTTTGTTTGTTTTGTTTTGTTTCCCCCTTTTAGCACTTTGGGTATATAATGGCATTCCTTTCTGGCTTGCCAACTCTGCTGAAAAGTCCATGGATAGCTTTATGGGATTTCCCTTGTATGTAACTGTCTTCTTTTCTTTGGCTGCTTTTAAAATTCTCCTTTATCACTCCTTTGTGCCATTTTTAATTATTGTGTGTCTTGGTATGGACCTCATTGGCTTGATTTTGTTGGGGCTCTCTCTGCTTTCTAGGTCTAGATATCTGTTTCCTTCCCCAGATGTGGGAAATTTTTATCTATTATTTATTCAAATAAAATTTCTGTCCTGTTTTCTCTCTGCTCTTCTTCTAGGATCCCTATAATGCGAATGTTATTTTGTTTGATGTAGGCACTGAATTCCCTAAGTCTTTCTCATTTTACCTATTATTTTTTTGTCTCACAACTCAGCTTGATTACTTTCCATTACTCTGTCTTCCAGGTCATTAATTCATTCCTCTGCTTCCTCTAGTCTGCTATTTATTCCATTTCATGTTCTTTTAATTTTATTTATTGTGTTTTTCATCCCTGGTGGGTTATTTTTTAAGCTCTTTATTAAGTGTCTCACTGATGTCCTCCACTATTTTCTCAAGTCCCATGAGTGTTTTTGTGATTGTTACTTTAAATTCTCTATCAGGCATATTGCTTATATCTGTTTGCTTAGGTCTCTTACTGTGATTTTATCCTATTCTTTCATTTGGGACACATTCCTCTGTCTCTTCATTTTGTCTAACTCTCTGTGTATTTTTTCTCTGTGTTAGAAACTATTTCTCCTGCTGTTGAAAATAATGTCCTTATGAAGAAGAGGTCCTATGGTACCCTGTACTGCAGCTATCCCTTGTTACCCAGGCATAGCATTTCAGGGGGTTTCTCCTGTGTGTATTGTGTGTGCCCTGCTATTGTGTCCTGGCTACTTTTGGTGGCCAGTTTTAACAAGGTGTGCCTTAGGCTTCTACAAAGCCCTGCTGCTATTGTTGCTGGCACAAAGGTCCCACAAAGCACACTGCATGAGAGACGCAATGCTGGTGAGGTTTGCACTGTCTTCTGGGGGAGGAGGTCACAGCCCCAGGACTAAGGTAAGCATGACTAGAAAGGGCAGAAATGCCAAAACTCGGGGAAGTGGCTTGGTGTAAGCAAGTTAGATAGTGCATACCTTGCAGCACATGGCCCAGTTTTTATGCTTAGGGGTGGGGAGGGAAATGGATCCTGCCAGCTCCTTTATTTCTGAAGGGGTCTTCTTGGGATCCCTGCCTTTCTGGGAGAGGCTCTGAGATGAGTGTTTTGCTCTCTCCCCCATATGCCCTGAAACTGCTCCTTCTACATTGTGTCTTCCAGAGCTTTTTGTCATGGTGTCTCTTTAAGGGTGGGAATTCGGCTTCCTGTTGCCCTTGGGGTTCTCCCAGAGAAGAGCCCCCTGATTTTTAAAATTACAGGCTTTATCTCCCAAGGATTGTAAGAACTCAGGGTGTTCAGTTGTTCTTGCTTTCAAAGCCAGATCTTATAGGGATTCATCTTTCCCTTGCTAGCTCCCCAAAATGATATTCTGTTTCTTGCCCATCTTATACCAGTGGCTCCCTCCCTCCTGTCAACTCCCAAGGTGCATTTTGCTTCCCACAGCATCTTCACCCCTTCCTACCCTTTTAGTTGTGGCTTTTTCTCTACCCCGTTAGTTGTGAAGTTTGTTCTGCCAGTCTTCAAGTGGTTTCCCGGGTTCTTAACACTGATGTGAGTTTAGTTGTATCCATGAAATATGATGTGCTTTGGGTCCTCTTACTCCATCCTCTCACTCCATCCTCCTTACTCGAGCCTCCCTGGATCCCTTTTTCCATAGGGCAGTATGTCCTTCCATACATTCTCACACTATATACAGTTCACACAGTATAAACTGATATTTTGGCTTAAAGTGTTGTAATTGTTATTATGGGGCTATTCTTTGCAGTCAAAGAAATGAGTGTTGTATGTAGAGATTCCCAGAATTATCTAGCTGCTGAGTATATGTTTTATTAGTATTTTTGGACTTTGAACAATTATCATTTGTAGGTTCTTAGATAACATGTGGCATTCGTTGTAAGCATACTTAAGGAAATACCTTTATAATCTAGCTTAAATTCAGTCCTTTAAGAAGCATGGCTACTCTTTATTTCCCAGTATTAATTCCAAAATTTTCTTAGCTATTCTTGATGTTCCTCCAGTATAAATTATAAAGTTATAGATGATCCTCCAACATCATGAACTCAGAAGGTAATGCAGGAAATGGCTCTACCTTGGATATCATCAATTCTGAACACAATTAGATGCTGACTATCTTAACTCTGATTATTTTGTATCTACTCAAGGTTATAAATTGCCCACATTTATTTATTTATTTATTTATTTTGTGTTTCAGTTATCAACTGAATTTTTTTTGTTTTTTTTTGTTTGTTTGTTTTCATTTTATTTATTTTTTTCAGCGTAACAGTATTCATTGTTTTTGCATAACACCCAGTGCTCCATGCAAAACGTGCCCTCCCTATTACCCACCACCTGTTCCCCCAACCTCCCACCCCTGACCCTTCAAAACATACAATGGTAAAAATATTAGATTGGCAGCAGACTTATCCACAGAGACCTGGCAGGCCAGGAAGAGCTGGCATGATATATTCAGAGCACTAAACGAGAAAAACATGCAGCCAAGAATACTCTATCCAGCTAGGCTATCATTGAAAATAGAAGGAGAGATCAAAAGCTTCCAGGACAAGCAAAAACTGAAAGAATTTGCAAATACCAAACCAGCTCTACAGGAAATATTGAAAGGGGTCCTCTAAGCAAAGAGAGAGCCTAAAAGTAGTAGATCAGAAAGGTACAGAGACAATATACAGTAACAGTCACCTTACAGGCTAATAATGGCACTAAATTCATATTTCTCAATAGTTACCCTGCATGTTAATGGGCTAAATGCCCCAATCAGAATGCCCACATTTATTTTTAAAGAAGTCTTTCAGGCTTATTTCCTATTATTTTGTAGTAACATTAAAAACAAATTTTTATGATTATGGTATGTTCAATCAAGATGAAAATGAATTATAGAATTGGCAAACAGCCTGAGGATTTATTTCAGTGTGATGCTTATGTGCCACTGTTACATGTGCTGTTGTTTTGAATTTGATATTAGAGGAGACTCTCTTGATTTATATGTGTTTGGACTGGAAGGCCACCTTTAGAGGAGAAATATTTGAACTAAATTTTAGCGTTGATAGTTGGAGAAAAACCCTTAATTAATCTCTCCACCCCCATTCTATTCATCTGGTTGAGCCTATTTAAGAATTTAGCTCATCTACTATTAAGGAGGCTCTTCATGAGCTCTTTGGATGGGGAAGGTACCTCTTATTTTTGATGGCATAGTATCCTGATCATATCTGTTTTAACACTTTTCACATTGAAACCTTATAATTATCTGTCTCTTACAACTGAGCATTTCTGAAAGAATGGGCCATACCTATCCTTTTATGTAACATTGGTGTTTAGCAGACTACAGTTAAATAAGAGAAAGTGAGTTGAATCATATTTAAACAATAAAATAAACTCAATATTATTTAGGGTTTCTAGAGGATCTTTCATTATGCAATAAACTCAAAAGAGCAACTTTCAGTTCTAGAAATAAATAGGAAGAAGAGTGTATATGGGCCCATTCTCACATAGTTGTAATTCCTCCTAACATTGACTTCTCTGGGCCTGTGCAGTACATTTTTTTGAAGCTTCTTCTTCTTCTTCTTCTTTTTTTCATTTCTTTTTTTTTTTAAAAGATTTTATTTATTTATTTGACAGACAGAGATCACAAGCAGACAGAGAGGCAGGCAGAGAGAGAGAGAGGGAAGCAGGCTCCCCGCTGAGTAGAGAGCCTGATGCGGGACTCGATCCCAGGACCCCGAGATCATGACCTGAGCCGAAGGCAGTGGCTTAACCCACTGAGCTACCCAGGCGCCCCTCTTTTTTTCATTTCTTTTTGTTTTGTTTTAATTTTTATTTATTTTTTAAATTTCTTTTCGGTGTTCCAGAATTCATTTTTTATGCACCACACCCAGTGCTGCATGCAATACGTGCCCTGCACCATACCCACCACCATGCTCACCCAACCTCCCATCCTCCTCCCCTCCAAAACCCTCAGTTAGTTCCTCAGAGTCCACAGTCTCTCATGGTTCATTTCTGCCTCCAATTTCCCCCAACTCCCTTCTCTCCATCTCCCCGTGAAGCTTTTAA
Source organism: Meles meles (assembly GCF_922984935.1). Lineage (NCBI taxonomy): Eukaryota > Metazoa > Chordata > Mammalia > Carnivora > Mustelidae > Meles > Meles meles. The sequence goes on from NC_060067.1 coordinate 29,797,285, forward strand.
TACAGAAACAAAATAGAGATAGAAGAAACTAGAGAGAATATAATCCACTAGTCCCTATCACTTAATGAATGAATCTATGTTTTCACCCCTATCCTTGATGGACCTCTGGGACCTCAGTTTGGATCAAATTTTTCTTCCAGTATAGTGGACATTTTTTTTCTTTCGCATTCAGTATGCATTCCTCCTCCTCCTCTAAACAGTGTCCTGTTGCTCTTAGGAAACCATCTATCATCTATTCTCAGCCAATGTCCTGATTCTAAGAAGGACAAAGGATTCAGGTCCCTCACCTATTTCTATACTTAGATCTTTGTGCCTTTTTCAAAACTAGCTTGCATTAGAAAAATAGATGAGTTTGGTTCTCCACCTCTCCTTCAAACAGAATATGAATCTAGGAAAGGAGTAGCTAGAGTTAAATATTTACTATCCCTTCCCCACCTTCCTATTTCTATCCATTTTCTTCCTCAACATGTTTATAATATCAACTCATGAATATCCAATCACCAGTTACTGCAGATATTAAAAAAACAATTTAAAGTGATGTCTGTGTCATTTAGATCTTATGATTTGGATTTGATAAATGCGATAAAATACATTATATAAAGAAACCCACAGTTCCATCATCAGTAGTGGGTGTAAGCTGTATAAATTATATATGTAATCAAAATTATGGCCTAGTTGCATGGAAATCTTACTTTTCCAATTAACAAATATTCAAATAGTTAATTATGCTAATTTAGTTTAGAATGCCATTTTTATCTGTGACATTTTAGATTCCATTAGATTAACAAAAAAGAAACTGAAAGTAACCTCTTTGAAACTAGAATTCTAATTGGATTTCAAAACAAGAATCTGTATTCTGAATTTCTATTGCATGTGTTTACATGGGTAGCCTCTTTAGTGTCCTTCCCTTAGGAACTTAAAAAAAAAACTAAAATGAAATATCAGTTCACTAAAGCAGGATCCCTGCCCCAAGGTTTGGCAAAGTGCATCCTGTCTCACTGTCTTTTTCTGAGGCATTTACAAGGAAAAAAATTATCAGTTTACCAGAGTCAGCCCTCTGGCCAAAGTCTTTCCTCACTTCCAAGTAATGGATCCTAAATGAAAGAACAAGCAAAGGTAAAATGCCAACATCTTGTTAAAAGTTTTAAAAAAAGTTTTCAAAATTTTATGAAAGTGAAAAGAAAAAAAAAAAGTATACTGAAAGAGAGAACTGGCCTGGAAAAACAACTTGGAAAGTGATCATAGTTACTACTTTAGGGCTGTGAAGTGCTCTTCTCATCAAATGGAATTTCTCCACAAATGCTCCATGAGTTGCCCAGTTGATGGCAAGAACAAAAGCCTTACTCATAAAGGTTTTATTTACAGATATATTTGGAGCAGAATTTAGGAGAGCAGATATAGTTCAAGTCATAAATAAAAAATCTGGAGATTTTAGAAACAAGGGAAAAAGGATTATTTTGCAGTGCTAAATATTTCAGTCTGAATTTGGGATTTGATCTAAATTAACTTCTGGAGTAGACCCTTAATGGCGTAATATCAGGTTAGAAATTAAAAACCATTTTCATGAAAAATGGAATTTTTCATTTTTCAAATTCAAAAAAAATTTTAATTTTTTTGCTTTAAAATGTTTTATTAGAATCCTTTTGATAAAAACAAGTATTTTTGTTAAAGAAGTCTCATTGATCTAAAAATATTTAAGCATCTCAAAATTTCTGGGCAGTTTCATTTTTCCAGTAAGTTGACAGCTGCTGCTCACACAGGTTAATGCAGGAAAGTTAGATGGAAGTTCCTAGGATTTGCCCAACACCAGATAGGAGATAATCCTCTGCGTTAACAAACACCATGGTAGCCAGAGAGAAACAATGTGGCTCTTCTCATCACAGCCTGAAGGTTCAAGTGGCAGGAGCCATTACCTAGGCATCACAGACATCTCTCCACAGGATCTCTCCAAGAGGGCAAATTCAAAACTTCAGCCCTTCAGCCACCAGTTAAATGTGTCTTTCAGATTTAAAATGTCTTTGACATCTAGAAGTTAAAATTTTTAATTTTTACTATTACATGTCCGTCACATAATCAGATTAACTGCAGAGATGGCTTGTACACTTTCATCTCAAGATTTAAATGAAAAGGGGCGCCTGGGTGGCTCAGCGGGTTAAAGCCTCTGCCTTCAGCTCAGGTCATGATCCCAGGGTCCTGGGATCAAGCCCCGCATTGGGCTCTCTGCTTAGCGGGGAGCCTGCTTCCTCCTCTCTCTCTCTCTCTGCCTGCCTCTCTGCCTACTTGTAATCTCTATCTGTCAAATAAATAAATCTTAAAAAAAAAAATTTTAAATGAAAATTTCAGATTATGCAATGAGAGATTATTGATGCAGCTCTAATGGCCAGTGCAGCATCATGCAGTCTTTGTATTCCTAGAGCATTTAATGAATAAAGGTAGATGTGGAGAGGAGGAAAACATCTACTCAAATATTAAAACTGCAGAAGTTAGAATCACATAATGAAAGCTAGAGTTAATTGCTACTATGAGTGTTGTTAAGATACCCTGGGCTTACCATGCACTCTGTGCTTCTTCTGTCATTTATGTTAAAAGTCCCCACAAGGAAGTGGTTTTGTTTGTGAAATGCCTCCTGGAACTATTAAACTATTGGAAATGAGTACAATGGTGTAACAGCATTGAGAACACAGAGCCATTCTTTGGTGTTCCCTGAAGTGTGTTCTGGAAAACACTAATAATATAGTCCAGGAGAAAAAAAGCACGGCATGTTCAGCTAAGTTTGGAAAGCACCATTCACCATCCCTGTGAGAGAATAGCTATATACATTAGCACAATAAATGTATGGAAAATGCTTTAATAAAGAAGAATTTGACTTTGTTGTCTGCATATTGCCCAAACTTAGATGACTTTGAAGCCCTTTTTTAAATTTTTTTATAAACATATAATGTATTATTAGCCCCAGGGGTACAGGTCTGTGAATCACCAGGTTTACACACTTCACAGCACTCACCATAGCACATACACTCCCCAATGTCCATAACCCAACCACCCTCTCCCTACCCCCCTTCCCCCCAGCAACCCTCAGTTTGTTTTGTGAGATTAAGAGTCTCTTATGTTTTGTCTCCCTCCTGATCCCATCTTGTTGAAGCCCTTTTTAAAAGTAACACCTACTAACATCAAATAGAACTAGGAAAATAGGCACATCTTTTGGTGAATATTGATAGTAAGATCACTTTATGATTGAAATCAGCATCAGACTAGCAAACCTGAGAGATAAATGATGTATTCCATTCACTGGAATGGGATATTTTTCTTTTGAAGTTAAAAAATTAATTTTCACATTCTAGTTTATACTCAAGTTCTGAGATCTCCAGTGCCATGAGGTAGATATTCAGAGGCTGTCATCTTTAGGTGCCTGTACCAAAGAATTTTGTTCTGTCTCTGTAAGTTGAGGATTGGATGCAGAGATATGTTGACTGCAGAAATGAAAGACTGGCATATTTTGAGACTTTAATTGGATGAACTGTCCAAGTTCAAGTCTTATCATTATTCATTGGAGCATTTCAGCAATCTTCTGCAAACTTTTCCCTATACTTGTACTAGAATAATATCTAAGCCACATATCTGACCATGTAATTCACACACATGATGTCTTTCAGTGACTCCATATAATTTTCTCAATAAAACTTTCAAAATTTCTAGAATTTATTATAACCTTGATCATCTTCTTTTTCAAGATTAAGTAGGATAAATGCTGTTATTTATCCAGATATTTTGACTTGCTGGTCCACTGAAATAGTCTCTTCTAGCAGGACCTGATTATATAGCAATCCATGAACTATGGAATATAGTTAATATAAAATCTTTTGAGAGTGACCATGATGGTCCTTTAGCACTTAATACATTGCTTAAAATAACAAGGACACCTCTCCAATGTTTGAAATGGATCGAAATGTAAAATTAACATGGACACCCACCTTGAGGAAATTTGATGGCCTTATGAAAGTTTAATGGAAAATAAAATAAGAATTATTTTGCACAGTCATGCCACTGACTTGCAGTGTGGCATGGAGAAAAGCCCTCAACCTTTCTGTTACTGTTTTGTTCTCTTAAACATAGCTGTCAGAAAGGGGGAAAATGAGTATAGTTGAAAGCACTAAAGACGAAAGACTAAAGAAAATACAATGGGTAGTTAATGAGTCAATCACATTAATGTGATAAGATCCATAAAAGAAATTGTCTGAATGAACACTGTGACTATTCTCAGGATAGACTTTATGAATACTTTTAGCATTCTATATAAGATAGAAATGGTCTGTTTATTTAGACTCCCCCCCCATTTTATTTTTTTTAATTTAAATTCATTTAGCTAACATACAGTGCATCGTTAGTTTTTGATGTAATGCTCAAGTGATTCATTAGTTGTGTGTAACACTTAGTGCTCATCATATCACATACCATCCTTAATGCCTGTCACCCAAGTACCCCATCCCCCCATCCACCTCCCATTCCGCAACCCTCAGTTTGTTTCCTGGAGTCTAGAGTCTCTCATAGTTTGTCTCCCTCTCTGATTTCTTCCCGTTCAGTTTTCCCTCCCTGTCTCTGTGATCCTCTGTGCAGTTTCTTTAGACTTTATGGGAAGAATATAAGGGGAGTACATACCTTATATCCCTTCACTTTTCAGGCAACATTTGCCATTCGAGGATATCAACTCACAAGTTGTCCACTCTATTACTTCTCCCTCCTCACCTAACAGTCACTACAGTGATCTGCCTCTTAATTTGTTCAGGTAACATCCATTTATGTAACTTTTTAAACTTAATAAAGTGGCCTAAACCACAGCCTGTACCATTCATGAATTCAGTGACTCAGGAGGTGATGCCATTACATATGAACTAGAACCATTGTTCATCATTTCCACCATCAACATTGCTGCTTGCAGGGTTCCCATATTTCCTGTTACAAAAAGACTGAAGGCTTAAGTAATCATGATGGGAGACACTTTGCACTGTGTACACTTAATCCTTCCTTGAGCAGCATAGTCTTCTGAGAAATACATAAATGAGCAGAAGATACTGCAGGTTATGTTCATTTTCATTTCAAGAAGATTGCCCTTTTTTATTGTTTCTTACTGTGTGTCAGTATTCTGAAGCTGCAAAAAGAAGAGCAGAAATAAAAGCAGGTGGAAATAAAGGTGTTAAAATTGAGCAACGTAGTTAAGGAGCCTCAACTTCAAAAGTGTATCATTCTTTATACAGCAAAACACCAGTATTAGTAATACTTTTAATGCGTCTCAATGCTGCCAAATGTTTCTGTTGACTAGCTTATTCCCAGGGGGTTCCTATAGCTCAGGTCACTCAGGTACTGCTTTTCAAATTACCATGGTGGTGAATTCAATTACTGCCGTACTCTTTCAGTGGCCTAAAAGAATAAATGGTCTTCCTAAAATGTCTTTCTCTTTGGAAAGGTCTAGAGTGTTAGGACTGGATAGGACCTTAGAGATTATCTGATTCACTGTTCCATAACCTTGTCTGATGACAAGACTCTTCTGAGAACTCTTTAAAAAGGTAGAGATTTTCAGGCTACTCCCCTGGATGCTCTGTTACAGTAAGTTTGACATGAAGTCTAAAATCTACATTTTGTAACAAAGATTCCAAATGACTCTTAGCATCAGGCCAGTTTGGAAAAGCCATATTAATCCCACTTTTTTTGTATTTTATAGAAGAGCAAGGGGATGCCCAGATAGATTAATTCATCTAAGTTGTGTATTGCACAACATTTTTTAAAAAATATTTTATTTATCTGACAGAGAGAAATCACAACTAGGCAGGCAGAGAGAGAGGAGGAAGCAGGCTCCCCGCGGAGCAGAGAGCCCAATGTGGGGCTCGATCCCAGGACCCTGGGATCATGACCTGAGCCAAAGGCAGAGGCTTTAACCCACTGAGCCACCCAGGAGCCCCTGCACAACATTTTTTTTAAAAATTGAGATTAGTTAATGAAAGAATGTTGATAGTGTTTATGCAGTCCATGGCAGGGAATAGGAGAATATATTTTCTTAGAATTTAAGCCTTTGTATTAAATAGAACAGTGCCATTTAGAGGATTATGGGAAAAGTAACAAGAGACACTTTTCTTTGTATACAACAGTGGTTCTTAACCAGGGATGATTTTACTCACAAAGCGACATTTGAGAATGTCTGGAGATATATTTTTGGTGTCAAAACTGAGGGGAGAAAGGTACTTCTTACTGGTGTGTGGCACACAGGGGCAAGGATGCTGCTAAACACACCATAATGAACAGAATATCCCCCCACAAGAAAGAATTACTTGGACTAAAATATCAGTAGAGTCCAGGTTGGGAAGCCATGGTATTCGCTTAATCCCTTCTTGAGCATCATCTTTCTGTGTGATACTTACTAGTAATATTAGGTGCACTTGAGAAGTAGGACACAGTTTATAATGTTCTCCCTAAAGTTAAATAGAAAGTCTTATATCAAGGCTAAGCAGGACATTTATTGATGTGTGTTATGCTATGCTTAGACTGGATGAAGTTGATTTTTTTTTCCCTTATGACCATACAGTAAATCATTCTAGGATCCCTCCCTTCTTCTAGTCAAGTACCTAGACCTTTCTATTCAAGAGCACCCCAATTATGTCTGCGTTTGCCTTGCTTCATTCTGTACCTAGATGATTCACACTCTAATTCCCTGGGATCAGCTACAAGCTACAGGGTCAATGTCTATTGATTTTTAACAGAAATAGACAGAATTTTGGTCCAAAATGGTAAACCAGAGGCTACATGAATGGACTTACTCAGTTTATTTAGAGTAACTTATTTTTCACATCAGACCGATTTTCTTTTCCTAATATTTCTCAATTCTAGTTCCTTTCTATCTGTTTGGTCAAAACTTCATATCATCATTTTCTAGAACCATTGAAATAAACACTTAATATTGAAATAACCTTCTACCTTTTCTGCAACTTTTGCCATCTTCCTACCCAGTTTCCACCAGCACTTTTTCCCCCAGATTTTTCCCCATTCCATCAGTGGTCTCTCCTCTATAAGAATGTTTCTTATATGGAATCTTTTTAAAGGGGAAACAAAGTCCTTCATATCATTTGTCCATCTTGAATTACTTTATTTTAAAATCACTTGTACATGTGTAAACATAAAACCAAATTTAAGATACAATTATGAAACCAAATCATTTTCAAATTTAAATAAATAAATAAACCAAGCTATACAACAAAGAAAATTCAAAAGTATATATTAATTCAATATGGCCATTAATATTGTCCAGAATCTGTAGCAGTGCTTGCTGTGGCCATAGTTCTTTTACTTTCAGATGTGTGTTCCATATAGTGAGCTGGAGTGTGACTCAGTTTGTCAAATTCTTTGTTTTGTCCCTGGCATGAATACATTACTTATATATGAAAGCTGCCTCCATTCTTTTCCCATTAGTCCAGGATAAATAAATGTTGTATAGCAGTACAAGCAAAAAAAAAAAAAAAAAAAAAAAACAGAACCAAGATAAATGCAGGCACCAGTAATTGATAAGCTACAACATCCAAGTGTCATATTGTTATATTTCTTTTTTAAAATAGATTTTATTTATTTATTTGAGAGAGAGAGAGCATGAGCAGGGATGAAGGGAGAGGGAGAAGCAGACTCCCTGCTGAGCAGGGAGCCCTATGTGGGGCTCAATCCCAGGACTCTGAGATCATGACCTGGGCCAAAGGCAGGTGCTTAACGATTGGGCCACCCAGGTGCCCTGTTACCTTATATATCTTTAAATTGTGAAAACAAACTGGAGGGGATAGGAGAGGGATAGTGTGGCTGGGTGATGGACATTGGGGAGGATTTGTGCTATGGCGAGTGCTGTGAATTGTGTAAGACTGATGATTCACAGACCTGTACCCCTGAAACAAATAATACATTATATGTTAATTTAAAAAAGGTAAAAATATAAAGTGTGAAAGTAAAAACACAGAATTAAGAATTCTCATTATCAGCTCAAGAAAAAGGCTGAGAGTTTGAGTCCTCTTTTCTCATTAGTGAGAAATATTGATTTATAGAATTGAGTCTACCTTCCATAGTTAGGCATGCAAAGTCCTCACCGTGCTGCTGTTCTTTCCTCATCCCTCCAGGCTCTTCCGTGGGCCTTCACTTCTTCACTTACTACCTAGTGTTACTGAACTCTCCAGTTGCCCTGCCTGCATACTTTTTGAGCCCTCTGTACCTTTCACTTTTGCTACTTCCTCTACAGTCTGCACTCCCAGGTTTGTTTTTTATATCTTAATCATCCTTCAAGATCTAGCCTAGGTGTCATTTCTTCTATAGCCATTTCTAGAACTCCAGGTTGAAAAAGGTTAACTCCTCCTGTGGACCAAGGGAACCTGTTTTCATCTCTAACCGGTCTCCTCCTTTGTAACAGTGGCTTTGTTCATTCCCTCACTCTACCATAGGCTTCTTGAGAGAAGGCATGGAACCACTGGCACCGAGCCCAGACCCTCACACACCAATAGTCACTCAGTAAATATTTTAGTAAACCACCTCTTGTAACCCTATTGGTTTTTGGGTTTTTTTTTTTATTTCCAGTACTCAGAATTGAATATACTTTGAAAAATGATAGAAAAATGATAGTTGAAAAATGTACTAGATTTGTAAATGATGGGACTGGAATTCACATCTTGCCTGCCATTTATTCTTATGTACAGAATGGAGATAAATAATCACCATTGCACACACTATTTTTGCAAATGTGCAAAATTCTGGCACAGTGTTTTGCAGAAGGCATATATTCATTTGATATTAGTTTCTTCACTAATTAATATATTACTGTTATTTCTTTTTATGGCCTTTAGTGATTTGAACTTATTTTTGTTATCCGTTAGGTTTCAAATATATATACCTCCTTATTGCACTTAGATTGAAGCCTAGTATTAGTTATTTTCCTAAACTGAGTTTCAGCACTGCAGTGTAAAGTAGATGACACAATCAATTTTTCCTTTTCATCCTCACAAGCTACCTCACTCTCTTTAACTATTTATATTTATTCAGAACATATTTCTTTTCTTTTATTGCCACAGGCATGAGAGAACCTCTACTTTGTTCTTACTACCTAGAGAAATCTGTCTTCTTCCATCTCTTTGTGGTCTGTTTTCATCAGAAAGCATCTGCTTTGAGAAATATTTTCTTTATCTGAATTGTATTATTGAATTTTTATGCTTTCATATGGATATTAGAGCCTATTGCTTCAGTTCTTTGAGTAATAGGCTTAGGTTTATCAATAATATTAAATATATCATAAAAGTAAATTATATGAAATTGAACAGTATGGAAAGTTTCTCTAACTCATGGATTCCCAGCTTTTACTTGTGTTTTATAAACAGAATAGATATAATGTAGATATGAAAGCAGCTGAGATAGATGTATCTGATGCTGACAAGGAAACACAAAAAGTGTGAAAGACTGCATTTTGTTTATTAGGGGATGAAATGCAAGCTACACACTCTAGCAGTTCCTAAAAGAAAGTTCTTAATAATGGATACTTACTGGTACAAGAAAATTCAGGTATGTGGAAGAAAAAAGCTTCACAGATATGGGGATAACCAAAAGATGAACCAACCTACAAAGTAATGTGATCAGTGTCCATAGAGACAAAGTATCTGAGTTTCAGCTTAACATCTTGAGGATAGGAATAATAAAATCAGTTTGATGTAAAGTAGCAGGCATGCATCAGTGACCCACAAGAAATTCCTGTTATCGCAGTTACTCTCTGGTTTTATGCCATCCTATGTGCCACAAGTGTTTCAGAATTGAATTAAAATTGCACCTGTCATACCTTGACCCTTTCACCTTCAGCCTACTTTCTGAATTCAATTCAAATTAATACCTTAGTGCATTTTGGTGGAGAGATTCTTGACTAACAGGAAAAAAACAGAAAACAAAAAACAAAAACTATTTGGAACCTCAGAAGAAAGGCATTTGGTTCTGTTTTTTTGTCCCCTTCATCACAATCATGAAGAGTACCACTCTACCATCTGGTCAGAAATAAAAGAGAACCTTAGGGTCTTGTTTTCTAAGTTGGGAATAAAGTCGTTTGAGTTGGCAAATTTCAGTGAACAGTTATAAGTTTACAAGTACTGACCTCAGGCATTTGTATCCATGTTGCCTGCATTTGGACCACAGTTAACATATGTCATTGTTAGAAACCGAACATTGTTTGACAGCTTGCGCAAAGAAGAGAAGTTGACAGAACTCCATGTGTTTCTGCTTCCAGATCTCTTGTTCAGTATAACCATATGTTTAAAATATAAAATTATTAGGGTTGTTATGACATGTACATTTGATTTCATGATTTTTTGACTTGTCATCAGTGTTCATTTAACTTCTTTAAGGTCACCAGTATTCACTTACATGTCGGATTGCTTTAAAAAACAACAACAACAATAACAACAACCCAAGGTGCATGGGTGGCTCAGTGGGTTAAAGTCTGTGCCTTCAGCTCAGGTCATGATCCCAGGGTTCTGGGATCAAGCCTCGCATTGGGCTCTCTGCTCAGCAGGGAGCCTGTTTCCTCCTCTCTCTCTGCCTGCCTCTCTGCCTACTTGTGATCTCTGTCAAATAAATAAATGAAATCTTTAAAAAAAAACAATTATTTCTATGCTTTTGTGTCAACTATTGTGTATGCATGGTTACATCCCTTGCTCTTAGAGACCTTAAAGTCTATTTGAGTAGAATATAATCTCTCAAGAAAATGATAAGACAAGCCACAGGCTGGGAGAAAAGATGTGCAGAAGACCTGTCTGATAAAGGACTCTTATGTACGTTCATTAATTTTAAGAAATATAACAAATTTATTAGCCTGTTACAGGAGGGGCAAGCTATGGGTGTGTGGGGTCAGCATGTATGTAGGGACTCTCTATTTTCCACTCACTTTTGAAGTGAACCTGAAACTGTTCTAAAAAAAAAAAATAAAGTCTGTTTTTTAAAATGATAAAGCCAATACATCATGTTAAATGTTATGAAACAAGGGTTATAAGAAGACCAGTAGCCCAGAGAAGAGGGGCTTTATTCAACCGAGGGAGATTTGAAGATTTCACAGAAGTGGTAACCTTTGGACGGGGATTTAAAAGACAAATAGAATTTTACCTGTAGAAAGGTACAAGGCAGGAATTATAGGTAAGGAAGGAGAAGGGGAGAGGTGAGCAAAGGGCTTAAAAGAGAGGGGGAAAAGGACCAGCGGGAGAAAGTGTGACATACTCTGTGAATGCCTTATAATTCATACGGAGACCTGAGTTTATAGTAGTCACAGGTCATTGGACTTGTGGGACATGTTGCAAATTTTCATTTTGTCACTCATGCTGATTAGAGTCTAGGGAGCAAGCCATTGGCTGGCAAGCCATTTAGAAGAACAGAAAAGATAACACTTACTGTGTGCTTACTCTTGTCGTTGTTATGGGTTGTCACATGGAATCCTTATGTTACTGAACTCAAATACAGCTGCCCTTCACCTGAAAGTTCATCACTCAAGAGACAGGTTTTCATTGGAAAGAAATTTGAACTTTATTCAGAAAACTTGGAACCTGAGGAGTAGGTGGACTCTTGTTCAGAAGTCAGCTCTGGGGTTTCTGCCTGGCCCAAGGGTTTTTTAAAAGGCTTAGGGTGGTTAGTCTGTAGAGGGAATGCGGCGGCCTTCAGTGTTTCTTGATTCATGCAAACTCAATGATGCCAACTACAAAAGTTGTCTCATGAGAGGTGGTTGTGCAGGAGGGTTTGGTTCTTGTTTCGGGATGTGCTGGAGTGCTCTGTTCTCTCTGAAAAGAAAGGCACGGTCTACAGATGCACAAAGGGAGGTCAGTAAAGTCATCTGTGTGACGAAAAAAGAAAAAAAATTTGCTAAAAAACTGCTGGACTAATCAGAAAGCTGAGACAGTTTCAAACAGACTTGCTGGCTTCTGTGACCTAGGAAAGTTCTAGTCCTTAACTCCTCAAGGCCAGTGGTCTGCAAATCTCAAAGAAAGTAAATAGTGTTGTTACAGATCATGGATGTTAGGTCTGCAAGTTACGAGTGTGGTAACTTGAAGCAAGTGAACCAGTAAGACCCACTCGTGTACTGTTACACAGCATTCTTTGGAGCTGGGGATTAGTGTCTCAGTTTGCCATTGAAGAGTCTTAAGGCAAAGAGAGGTTAAGTAACTGCCCGACTTCACACAGCTAATCAGTAGCAGAGCTGGGACTCAAATCCAGGCATTATGGTATCAAAGTTATATGACTGGTCACACTCTAAGGAGTGGTGTGAGTGAAACATTCAAAGGGAGAAACTGAATGTGGATCAGTTGTCATTGCTTATCTTTTGTTCGTCCAGGTCTCTCTGCAAGGAAATAGACCAACAGCTGTAATCAGTGGCAGTCCTGTCACACCTTCATCATGTTTCCCTTGACCAGAAATGCACTAAATCAGTTCAAGATTCGAAGCATTCAACAACTTAGGTCAAGACAGAGTCACAAAAATCATTCTCAAGATTTCCATGATAGATACGGTAACACTGTATTAGCCAGTGGGACTGCATTCTGTGTTGTTGCATGGATGTTCACGGCCACACAGATTGGAATAGAATGGAACCTGTCTCCAGTCGGCAGAGTCACCCCAAAAGAATGGAATGATGAGTAACCATCAAAGTTACTGTAATACAAAATTGTTTCAAAATCAACTTGTCACTTAAGCACTCTGCTGCTCATTAACATATAGCATAATTGAAGAAATAAAATACATTTAAAACCTTTAAAAAGTTGTTGAAAATACTCTTTATAGTGCCTCAAAGCAAGACAATAGCAGTGGGTATAGGTTATAGGAGATTATGAATAAGAAATATTTGAAAGTAGAATTAATAATGCATGTGTTTTTCAGGCTTAATGATTTACATTAGGTATCCCTTAGTGGAATACACACATATGTACCTTACAAATTTGTTTAATTGTTTGGCAGATTCTGTTGGATCTTTCCTTAAAATATATTCATGATTTAAAAAATAATATTCATAATCTATTTTTCACATCCTTAATCTTTCCCACCATGATCTGAATCACCATACTGGGGTTACTATAAAATCTTTCTCACTAGTCTCCTTGCTTCATCACATAATGTCCCCCCAAACCTGCATCCTCTATCCCACCACACACAACTTTTTTTAACACAGAATCCAGAATGATCATTTTATTTTTTTATTTTATTTTATAAAAATTTGTTTATTTGATAGAGCCAGAGAGCACAAACTGAGAGAATGGCAGAGGGAGAGGGAGAAGCCGGCTCCCTGCTGAGCAGAGAGCCTGATGCGGGGCTCCATCCTAGGACCCTGGGATCATGACCTGAGCTGAAGGCAGATACTTAACCAGCTGAGCTAGGCACCCCCAGAATGATAATTTTAAAACATTTGTGATATCACTCCTCTTTCAAAACCTAGTGACTGCATTTCACTCAGAGCTAAAGCCAAAGTCTTTAGAAAGGTACACAGGCGCCTAGATGCCGCACTGGTCAGTTTTACTCTTGCATCAGGACACTTCCATTTACTCTTTTCTCTGCTTGCTGTGTATTTCATTCAGATCTTGTATGACTCATTTCATCATACTTTTCAAGGTTCATTCTTATGTCATATTTTCAGAGGAGGCCTGACTACCTTTTTTTAAAATTGCAGCCCCTCCTTCGTTCGGGCTTTGTTCTGTTTCCTTGCTTTATTTTTTCCATAGAAATTATCATCATCTGACATAAGATATATTTTGTTTATTGTCTGTGTGCAAAGCTCCATAAAAACGTAGTTTAGAAGTGGGATTTTTCATGACTTTATTCCTATAACAGGGCTGGATAGATTAGACCTTCAGTAATTATTGGTTGAATTAATATTAGTCTACCAATAATGAATATGTTTACCACTGTGGCTTTGCAATGATTATTGGGGAGTATATTGGTTATCTATTGCTATTTTATAAATTACCCTAAAACTCAGTGACTTAAAACAATTATCATTTATTATCTCTCAGTTTCTGTGGGTCAGGAATCTCGGTGCGTCTTAGCTGGATATCTCTGGCTCAGGATCTCTCTCTCTTAAAATCTGAGTGTCAGGACAATAATCATTTCAAGAATAAGTAGGATAGGATCTATATCCAAACACATATGGCTGTTACTGGCCTTAGGACCTCACTGAATATGGAGACATCAGTTCCTTTTGTGTAGTTTTCTCTCTAGAGCAGCTCACAATGTAACAGAATAAAAGATACAGAAGCCACGGTCTTTTGTAACCTAATCTTGCAAGTGACATTCCATCACCTCTACAATATTTTGTTCACTAGAAGTAAGACAATAAATCAAGGCTATGAAAAAGGGGAGGGGATTTTGCAGGGGCATGATTACCTCAAGGTAGTCATTAGGGAATACCTATCACAGTTGCCAACTGGAGACCATGTCCTCCTGGATGACTAACCTCAAAATAAATGTATCTCAATGTCAAATATATATTAATACTGTTACTCTGTAGACAAAGGACATTATGTGTTCCTTCCCAGTTTTACTATATGAGTTCCTCTAGGGTCCTTCCTAGGTATAGAATTAGTAGTTCTTAGGGAATACTCATTTTCAGCTTTATCTGTGTTGCTGGATTATTTCCCAAAGTGGTTAAATAGTTTACAGTCTCACCAGTAGTGTCTACAATTTCCTTTTTTCCACATCCAATCTCACTCTTAAAAGTTTTCATACATTTTAATATTTGCTGCTTGGTATGGGTATGAAATAGTAGCTCAGTTTTAATCTATATTTCCTAAACCTAATTACTGATGAGGTCCAACATCCTGTGTTAACCTGTGTGTGTGTGTGTGTGTGTGTGTGTGCGCTTTTCTGTTTCTTTTTCTTTTTCTCTAGTTATTTGTCTTGCTCATCTTTTAAGATTTTAAATAAATTCTCCTTACTAATTTTATCAGTCAGGGTTTAATCAGAGATGTAAGGCCATATAAGTAATACAGAATATCAGATTAATTATGGAAATTAGAACTCATGCAATGGTGAGAGCCAGTGGAGGGGTTTTTACAAGGCTGTTGCCGTCCCATCTGGTACCGAGTAAGTTCTCAGTTGAGGAAGAAAGCTGTATCTGAAGTAGGAAAGAGCAAAAACCAACTGGAATTGTGAAGGATGCACTGGGATCATGGCTATAAACTAGAACCTGTGTCTGTTTGTCACTGTCTGTAACTAAGATGATATGGATGACTTATGGGAGAAGCTGGTGCCATTCCTTGTGAAACTTCACATTCACCTGACCCAGTACTCAAAAAACCTAAAGAATTGGTAGAAGTTTAAAGAGCTATAGGTCCAGGTGTTGTTCCTTATCAATAAAGCAAGCCGTAAGGTCAACAATGGCATACACAAGCTGCACAGTGCCCAGTGATTTATGCTAGCCTTCCAAGTACAAAATGGTTGCTATTTTATGTTCACCTTCCCTATATGCAAATCTATCTGGTGGTTGACCCTAAGCTGAAACCACAATGGGAAGGAATTCTGGAAAATGTAGTTGAATCCTAGCTAAATTGACACTTAGAAAGCCATAGTATTCCACCACTTGCCAATTTGACATAAGTGCATATCTTCCTTTTTTGTACTTCAAATAAAGACAATAACAAAATATGCTTTTACCTAACATAATACAGCTTTCCCTCACGAGACTAATACACTAGTCCTGTCCCTAAAAAATACATGAAATCCCTTTACAAACCATGGCAGGGTGTCACTGTCAACTTCCAGTTTACTGGAGTCATTTATGTGATCCCTAGTAAAAGCCTAAGACCTCTATACTAGCAAAACCCAAAGTTAAAGAAATGAATAATTCTCTAGTGGATTACTAGAGGTAATTGTGATAGGACCCACCCACTGTCATCTCTACTTGTTGATTCCCAGACCTGAAATTCCCAGCTCTAGAAAAATAGCACTATGTGTTTGTTGGACATTTAGAGCATGGAAGACATTACCTCAGCCTGGCAAGGTAGTGTTATCCAGCTGTTGTTATAACTACACTTTTTTAAAAGATTTGATTTATCTATTTGACAGAGATAGATCACAAGTAGGCAGAGCGGCAGGCAGAGAGAGAGAGAGGGAAGCAGGCTCCTTGCTGAGCAGAGAGCCCGATGTGGGGCTCGATCCCAGGACCCTGAGATCATGACCTGAGCCGAAGGCAGTGGCTTAACCCACTGAGCCACCCAGGTGCCCCATAACTACACCTTTAAAAGGTTATTGCACCATTCTATCAGTGATGGGAAACATAGTAAGATAAGTGAATTCCATAAGCATGAATCCATTAATGTATTTCATTTGCTATAAAGTAAGTTTCTTGATCAAGATCAGTGCTTTGTTGTGTACCAAGATACTAAATAAGGCATTTAGGAAGTTCATGAATGATGGTATTCATAGAAAAGCTGCAGGGACAGAAGGTAGATCTACATCACTAGTTAAGTGTCTGTTCAAATAAAGAGCAAACCACTGCCCTTTCCATGATTGAAGTGGTCCAAGGGGAATGGTCCTAAATATAGGTGCATTGGTGGCCTGTCCACTGGTAGATTTGGTGCACTCAACAATATCTATAGCCAGATTAGTCTTGATGGTGGCAAGTCCATTTTGTGAGCCCATACATAATCATCACTGCTGTCGTGATCACTTTGAGGGATTGAAAAGGCATAGGGTGGCTGAGAAAGCGAGTAATAGCCATAAAAATGGGTCATCTTGTCTACCTGATTATTAAGATGATACTGTGCTGACTATTCTCTTATGTGTATCTGTATAGGACCTGTCTGTCTTCCCACTCTGTGCCTATTTATAGAAGTCTGTTCACGTAATCTGTTCCCAAACTTGGTGTCACCCATTTTCCAGTAGTGTTCCTTGTAATTCCTTGAAGAGCTTGTCATGCCATTAGCTGGTCCCCATGACTTGGTAGACAATTGTATCTCTGGTAATTTTTTCTTCCAAGTAACATGAGCAACTATGTATTCTACTTAAAATATTGCCCACCAGGAAGATCTCCCATCTTCAGTATCAACTTAGAATTAAACTGTATTGCCGAAGCCCTCCACTTTCAGTTATGGCCAACCTATTTTGCAGAACCAGATTTGAATTCTTTCTTCTTTGGTCCACTGGTAATAAGATACTCCCGATAGGGCCATACACACCTGCATACCCAACTAAGTTTAAAGTGAATGAAACTGGGACGCCTGGGTGGCTCAGTGGGTTAAAGCCTCTGCCTTCGGCTCAGGTTATGATCTCAGGGTCCTGGGATCGAGCCCCACATCGGGCTATCTGCTCCGCAGGGAGCCTGCTTCCTCCTCTTTCTCTGCCTGCCTCTCTGCCTACTTGTGATCTCTCTCTGTCAAATAAATAAATAAAATCTTTAAAAAAAAAAAAGTGAATGAAACTTTTCCAAACACACATCTTGTAAACAGTGGAACCAGGAGTCAATCTTTAGAACCTGTTCTTTTACTTCAGATTTATACTGTTAGTCTTTTTTCAGGTATACAGGTTGGAAGTTCTGGAAGGATTCAGGCTGGAACTAGTAGAAGATAGGGAACAAATCACAGATTGTTGTGAAAACCTTCGGAGTGAAAAATATTATCAAGAGAGTACATCAATAAGGAAGTAGAGATAGGGAATGCATGTGGCATGTAATGAGTATTTTAAAATGGCTGTTACTTTCCTTTTTCCCTTCACCCTGAATATTTTCTGATTTGATATGGGGATGAAAGCCTGTATATGTGTATATATGTAAGCCTGTGTGTGTGTGTGTGTGTGTGTGTGTGTGTGTGTGTGTAGAAGAGCATTCATATGTGTATATATCTATATGTATAGATACAGACATACACATAAATACATCTGTATATACACACATACATATAAATGCATCTTTTTAAGAATACACTTATTTTAAGGAATGTATATATATATGTATATATACTTCAGATTGTTCTGATAATAAAATTTGTGGCCACTGCTTTCTTATAATAAAATTTAGATATTGATCTTTTAGTTTTTCTAACCTTTCTCACTGGATATTATATTTTGGTCATATGTAAAACATTCTAAGCAAGCCATTTTGTTGTTCTCCATGTGTCTTGCAACTAACTTCTAGGTACATTTATAAAATTACCAGCCACAACATAATCGTTGCATTGTCTCACACACTTCTTGGAAAACTGTATTATTATATATTATCATTTATGAGGAAAATATTCCTTTGCAGTTCTTAAATACATTTGCTTGCTGTCAGCAGAGTTGGGTAGCTTCATTTTGATACATATTCTCCCTTTATTTGGAAAAACTGAGCTGCCATGGCTGTATTTTGCTACTGGGCTCTAAATAAGCATGAATAAAAGTAAAAAATGAATAATTAAAGTTTTCTATATCTATGTGGTGTTACAGCTGCTAAAGGATTGGATGTTTTTCTCATTTGAAGTTGTAGTAATCCTATAAAGTCTGTAAGCTCGTCATGCATCTTATTGAATGGATGTATGCCCATGATTAGCCTGGATTGTCTAAGTGACATGGAAGTCAATTTAAAATGAAAACAGAATTCACATCTCTTGGCTTTTGGTCTACTGCTCCATTAGGAATTTCACAGACTTTCTAAGAAAAGACAACGCTGATCTAATCCCAGGTGGTGATGATATGTTGATAAATAAATGCTGTGGCCACATGCCGACTATTGAGAAGATTGGTAAACAAGAGTCAGGCTGGAAGATAGAGCCAAAGGGGTAGTACGTATTTGATCATTCTTAAGTTATGTCCATCTGCTTTAAATAGGATTTGAATTTGAGGCCCGGTATTTACTAGTTCTTTTTTCATAACACAACCTTATAGATAAGTTAGTAACAATGACAAATGTGTACAACAATGCTAAAAATTCCGGTTTCGGTTATAAACAATCGATACCTCTGTGTCAGTTTTCACCTATTCCTTAACTGATTTAGCCGATGCACTGTGTTCCATCTTTAAAGATGTGATGCAAAAAAAGTGAAGTAGAAATTGCAAGCCAGTTATTAGTACCCATTGTTAAAACATTACAAAAATGAATTCACCCCCTTTAAAAGAAGTTTCTGCTAATATTGGAAATTAAGTATAAAAATAGTTCATTTGTTACCAGTATAAAAAAGTGCATAGATGTACAACATGCATCTTCAAATCTTTCATGTTTTGCAGTAACAGCAGTTGCTTTCCTGTAGGGGGATGACATTAATTTGAGCAGTATCTCTTATTTTCCAGTAACCTTTTACATTACAAAAAAATCTGCAACTTCATTTTCTTCCCCTATCTGGAAACCATAGAAACCAATGTGAAATTATAGCTAAGAAGTTCGTCACTGGGCTATCTCAAGCTGATCTCCATGGAAACATTTCACATTTTCTTGAAATGAAAGATCTTCCAATCAGGCACACAACCATAACTGATGGGTGTCTGACAAATATAACAACAACAACAACAGAGAAGTATATGGATATTTTATTAGATAATACATGCAGGAGAGTTTTAAAACCACTTCATAAATGAGAACATTTAAATGGTAAGTATAATGCCAACAACTATAGAAATAAACATACCGTTTTGAAAACAATGTTCTGTCACTCTTTTTAAATGTTATTTCTAGATTTTTGCATTATAGGCAACTTCCTAAAATAGTATGGACTTTGAATTCAGAAAAATCTATATTCAGAATCTAGTCCTGCCCCTTAGCTCTCTGGCTCATTGTTTTTATTTTCTTATCATAAAATTGAGGGAAATAATATCTGATTTACAGATTGTTTGCAGATTAAATTGAGTTAAATGCTTAATAAACAAATAAAATTTTTATCTGGTAAAATAAGTATTGAGGTGGAGGATTTTAGTCTTTTAATAAATGGTTAAGGGATAGTACTATACTATGTGATATATTAAATATGAATGCCACGTTTCCAAATATCAGAGCTCTGTTATTTAACTGTGATAATACAAAGGCTCTCACTAGTTCAAAACTTGGATAATTTCCAAAAATTCACTTTTGAGATTGTTGTTTGGAGCTTGGGTCACATGAATAGGGATCCATCCTTCTATAGGAGTGAGCTCTAAAATAAGCCTGTGAGGTAAAAATATTATTTTCAAAATTAAATTACAAAATTGTAAACTCTTAGATTACACAATCAAAATTAATTACAAAATATAGTTTATTATAAAGTTCAATATTCATTTAATGTATTTTTCTGTTATATATAGAATGTATACAGTAATACACATTTACCAAGACATGTACATGATTAATATCATTGTCCAGTAGTCCCAGACAGAGCATGAGGACATGCCCTTTTGTGAGAGCAATGGGAAACTGAGAAACTAATCAGGAGCATGTACAGATACTGAGCAGAGCATTAGATAGAATGTTCTGTCCTATATACATTTGTTTATCTTACATTTTTGTCTCTGTCATCTGTATCTATGTTGCAGTCTTAATTTCTCCCCAGTCTTCTCTGTTTGCTTTTCCTCTCTTCCTATCTCTCTCTTTCTCCAAGCCTATGTAATTGAATTTGATTAAATTAAATATATATATGATATGATTTCTCTATATTGCTGTTAAGAACAGTATTAAAATTAAAATTAAAAAATAAAAATTAAGTTCCCTTTAAACTTTTTCTGCTGCAATACTTGCTAAATGAGGGATATATGACAAATTTCTATGGCTGTAGCCAGAATTTGATTTTTTTTTAAAAAGGGAAATAAAGCAATAAGAACATGCATATTTTGTGGGTTAAGAAGTAAGTCTTTAGTGTTCTGAAAGTATTTTAATTCTCAAACCTTCAACTGATTTGGATGAGGCCTGCCCACATTAGGGAGGACAGTCTGGTTTATTCAGTCTACCAATTAAAGTATTAATCTCATCTTAAAAGATCCTTACAAATGTACCCAGAATAATGCTTGACCAAATATCTGGGTATTTCATGGTCCAGTCACGTTAGCACATAAAATTAGCTATCATATAACTCTTGGGTCAGAGGAAACCAAATTTTCAGATCATCTTGAAAATGGAGATTTATAAGAACACAACATGCCAGAATTGGTGATATATAGCTAAATTAGGTACTGGAGGAAAATTTAAAGATTAAAGGCCTATAACAATAAAAATGAAAAGTGAATTAAACTCCTAACTGCTTAGTAAAAGAAAAACTTTATAAAGAACTATATAAACCAAACAAAGCAGAATTAAAACTGGAAATTGAAATATAACAAAACATTATTAAAAACTAATAAATTAATGCATAGTGAATTCACTTATTTGAAATGATCACAATAAGAAACCATTATCAACCATATTAATTTTTTAAAATGTGGGGAGAAAACATGAATACAGAAATTTAGAAATATTAAATATATATGGAAAAATAACAAATTAGTGTGCATACTTCTATGCAAATATATTGGAATATCTAGATAAGTGAATTGTTTTCTAGCAAAATACAATTTATCAAAATAAAAATTTATCATTTAATCCTAAAAGTTATAAAGTCTAAACAGATCAATTATCATGGAATACATGAAATTTATTTTCATTTCATTTCATTTATTTCAATTAATTATTCAATTAATGATTTCAATTAAAAAAACAAGACTCTGTCTGGATCCAGATAAGAATTTTGCCCAACTCTGAATATAAGACTAAACTGTTCTAACTATTCAGTCTAGACTATTCACAACAGAGAAAAGAAGGAAAAATCCAAATTCATATCAGGAATGAAATGAGTGTATTATTAACCCTAAATATTATTGTACCAAAAATAAAATTACAATCCAGTCTCATTGGCATTGGACTAATACATGCTGATCATATGGACTTATTCTAGGAATGCAATGTGCAATGATGGTTAAATATTAACAAATGCACTTATCTAATTCATTATATTATTAGAGCTAGAAAGATAAATGATATGCTCATGTTCATAGATACATAAAGATCTTTAAAATATTTGACATTTATTATGCTTTAATGACAAAAATCTGATTTGTGCGCACACGCGCACACACACACACCCAGACCCCTAAAGTTGACATCTTACCTAATGGGAAAACATTAGAGGGTTTTCAAATAACGTCAGGCATAAGGTAAATATATGTTTTATATTTATTTAAAAATGTTAAATATATTTAACATTTTTATTAGATGTAGTAACTTATAAAAGTAGTCAAAACTACAAAGACATAAGAATTGGAAAGTAAGAATTCTATTTGCTGATGGTGGAATTATGTATGCAGTAAACAAAAAAAAAATTATGGGGAAACCTAAGAATTTCAGGGTGATAACAGATTAAAAAATCATAAAATCAACATTCAAAAGGATGCGATGGATGAGACAATCCATTTTATAAAAGATAAATACATAGAATATCTATATATAAATTTATATGCAACAAATAGGTGTATCTATATAAACAAATGAAAACACATATAATATTCTTGGACAGAGAGACTCAATGTCATATAGAATTCAGTCTTCCCTGAGATAATTTATAACATTAAAACTTTTCCAAGAAAATTTGAATAAGCTATTTTTCTTTGGAGCTTGGCAAATTAATTATAAAATTCATTTAACAGAACAAATAATAATCAGGACATGCAAATTCCAGAAGTAGTGACTGATTCTTTCAATTATTAAAACATTTCCAGAGTCTCTATTTCTGAATCACTATGCTATGTGTACAAATGGAAGCCAGACCAATATAATAGAATAGGTAATCCATAAGTCAATCTTATTGCACATGGACATTTAATATATGATAGAGCATTTAAACAGTGAGGAAGAAGATGAACTTTTAATAAGTAGTGTGGAGGATAACTGATTAACCAAATAAAGAAAATAGATTAATTTGTGTCCATTTCTGACATTTTTTTTTTACTTCCAATTGAGGCTAGTATATTTTTTTAACTTTTATTTATTTATTTTTTCAACATAACAGTATTTATTGTTCTTGCACAACACCCAGTACTCCACGCAATACGTGTACTCCCCATTACCCACCACCTGGTTCCCCCAACCTCCCACCCCCGGCCCTTTCAAAACACTCAGGTTCTTTTGCAGAGTCCATAGTCTCTCATGGTTCACCTCCCCTTCCAATGTCCCTCAACTTCCTACTCCTCTCCATCTCCCAATGTCCTCCATGTCATTTGTTATGCTCCACAAATAAGTGAAACCATATGATACTTGACTCTCTCTGCTTGACTTATTTCACTTAGCATAATCTCTTCCAGTCCCGTCCATGTTGCTACAAAAGTTGGGTGAGGAAAATTTTTTAAATAGGAGTTAAAAATCCAAGTGCAATAAGAAAAATTGGTAAATTTAAACATATTAAGAAATAAATTTGCATTGCAATAAATCCAAAAAACAAACAATGGCTAATATGAAAAGTTCAAAAATTATGTCCATTTAAAGAGTTACTATCTCTAATATATAAAAGCCTTCTAAAGGCAGAGAGGTAAAATACAAATGGGCAAGGAGATAGGAACAGATAGTTCACAAAAAAAGAAATGCAAATAGCTCTTATATATATGAAAATATTCACGACTCTCCATAATAAGAGAAATGTGCTAATTAAAACTAAACTGAAATACTGTTTCTCACCAATCAGATTGGCAAAAATCCCAAAGTGTAACTAAATGTTGATGAGACTGAAGGAAAACTGGCATTGGCAAACATTGCTGTTGAGAATACAAAATGATGAATCTCCCTGGAGGAGAATTTGGCAATATTCTACATTTATTCTTTGACCCAGCAATCTCATTTCTAGGTATTCATCTCAAACTGCACCAGCAAATATGTGAAAAATTACATGCAGAATGCTATCAATGGTAATACTTTTATAAGAGCAAAAGACAATAAACAGTCAGTTGTTAGACTCTTGTGTCCCAATTTCAAAATCCACCCATGTATAATTGACTAGATGGGCAGTCTGAGCCTCTACTCATCACATTTGTTTGTGCCCTGGCTTCAGGAAGTCTCTGCCTGTGGGGGGGCATTACCACAACACTGAAGCTTGGAAGGCAAACTAAAGGATGCCAGCATTTCTGTTTTGCCACAGCTTCTTCCAGTATCACAAGGGCAACAGTTCTTCACTCCAACAAGAATTTGTTCCCCACTGGCTTCAGTACCGCCTTTATCATGTACCGAATGCTTTTGTCTGGAGCTTGAGATGTTGATATATAATATATTTAGAAGAACAAACAGTATCCAGGAAAACCTGGACCTTTTAATAAGTATTGGACTCACTAGTTAAACCATAGGAAAAAGAGATAAAACTGATTCCATTTCTGGCATTACTCATAGAATTGATCCCAAATTGTTCTTAAATTTAAATATTTAAAAAAATCATATAACTGGAAGAAAATGTGAATGCTATCATATCACATAGGTAGTAACTGTAGGAAACAATAACCACCTATGACAAGGAAAACAAAGGTGAAAATGGCAATTATTAGACTTTGGCATAACAAAGCAATCAACAGAACTGATACCTAGACCTTGAAAGAAGGGGCACTCTGTGGCTGGTGTAGGCATCTTTGAGGTTGGAATCCTGCAGGCTTGGCCTACAGATCTCCAGTGTGGGATGACCAGCAGGCTTGTTCTGGTTGGTACGTATAATAGTTTAATATCCCTCTGTGAGAATTAGAAAAACTCTAAGATAGGATCAAAGAATATTAGGAAATCACCTTATTATTTCAAAAAGTGGAATACATATAAAGAAAAGAAGCTAGGATTCATTCTGCCTCTTCTAAATAAATTCTACCAAAGTATAAACAAATGGGGAAGAGTTTCTTTTCATATTATTCTAGGTAATAAAGAAAATGAGAATTAGTGCCATTCAAATGAAAGATCTAAGCGATAAAAATTAGTGACTACTTACCTCACAAAAAAAGAGAAAATCAGACATTATATACCTGCTGGTGAAGTACAAACAACATTTATGAACAATTCTTGCCCAAAAAACAAATAATTGGATATAAATTTAACTACCAATTAACAGGAAATAAGGAGACAGAAATACTTTGGGCAACACTATGAGGAGGCAGTAAGCAAAATTCAGACTAGGAAACTCTTGGACAAATATCCAGTTTTTTGTGAAAATAGATGTCAAAGAAAGAAAAAGAAGGAATGGGAAGGAACTTCTATATTAAATTAAACTTGAGACAAAATTAATGGATGGACCCTCATCAGATCTTGATTCAAAGAAACAAAAAATGTAGGAGACAATAGGGAATTTGAACACAAACTGAACAATCGATTTTAAAGAATTTTTTTAGATGTGATAATATTGGGTTATGTTAAAATAAAAGAATGCTCATATTTTAAAGCTATACCCTGACACAATTATAAATACCATCTACGACTTCCTGCAAAACTATCCCGTGTGTGTGTTGAGGGTGTGTGAGTAAAGGAAACAAGAGTAGCCATTTATTGAAAACTATAAACACCCAGAATTCTCTGCATGGGGTTTCATTTTATTATTCTATTTTTGTACTTATGTATTTTTTTAAAAAAATTTCCACGGTAAAAATAAATACACTAAGTATATTTATTTGTAGTATATTTTGTTGATAACAATGACTAGTAATGATGACAACGTACCTTTCATTTGAGTACCACAATGTTTTAGTCCACATAAATGTACTTTAAATATATTATATCTTTAGGGGTGCCTGGGTGGCTCTGGGTTAAGCCTCTGCCTTTGGCTCAGGTCATGATCTCAGGGTCCTGGGATCAAGCCCCACATCAGGGTCTCTACTCAGCAGGGAGCCTGCTTCCCCCCTCTCTCTGCCTGCCTCTCTGCCTACTTGTGATCTCTGTCAAATGAATAAATAAAATCTTTAAATATATTATGTCTTTAAATCTATCCCCCAAACATGTGATCTTTGTATTATTCCCATTTATTTGATTTCAGTCTTCCCTCTTGCAACTATTTACCTCTCTGCCATTCTATCTATAGTGGTGGAGGTGACAAAAATTTCAGTGGCAAATTTGCCAGTGAATAAGATTTTAATATTAATATTTAATAATTATTAAGTTATAATGGTTAATGTTTATTACTACCATGTGCCAGGCACTGTTCTATGGGTTTTGTATGTATTTATTTGATATTCCAAACTACCCTATGAGGTAGAACATTTATTAGCTAAATACAGGGTTTTTGGGGTTTTTTTTATTCTTGGAAAACTTGCATGATGTCACCTATCCAGAATTTATTTAAGTCATTTTTCTTGTTAGACATGTAAGTTTCTCCTTTATTGTTAGAAATGATACTGTAATTTTTATTATTTATTTATTTATTTATTTTTAAATATTTTATTTGACAGAAATCACAACTAGGCAGAGAGGCAGGCAGAGAGAGAGGAGGAAGCAGGCTCCCCGCGGAGCAGAGAGCCTGATGTGGGGCTCGATCCCAGGATCCTGGGATCATGACCTGAGCCGAAGGCAGAGGCTTTTACCCACTGAGCCACCCAGGCGCCCGATACTGTAATTTTTAAAAGATTTTATTTATTTATTTGAGAGATGGAGAAAGAGTAAGAAACAGCATGAGAGGGGAGAGTGTCAAAGGGAGAAGCAGGCTCCCCACTGAGCCAGGAGCCCAATGTGGGACTGGATCCCAGGACTCTGTGATCATGACCTGAGCTGAAGGTAGAGGCTTAACCCACTGAGCCACCC
Organism: Meles meles; assembly: GCF_922984935.1. Taxonomy (NCBI): domain Eukaryota; kingdom Metazoa; phylum Chordata; class Mammalia; order Carnivora; family Mustelidae; genus Meles; species Meles meles. The sequence goes on from NC_060067.1 coordinate 29,824,013, forward strand.
AGGTGCCCCTAGAAATGATACTGTATTAAGCAGCACACAGTTTTGACTCTTCACCTTTGTTATTTTTAACTAGAGCCTTATGACAGAAATAACTAAGTATAACTATTTTTAAGCTTTTGATATATATTATCAAAATTCTGTTTAGAAAAGTTTTGCCAGCTTCTGCCAGTTGCACATAGCAGTTTTAGTATCATATGGAGTTCGGTGTACTTTAATCCCTCTTAGTAATCTAATTTTTAAGAGGCAAAATTGAAAACGGAGAGCTGAGGGACGCCTGGCTGGCTTCATCAGTAGAAAATGAGACTTGATTTCAGGGTTGTAAGTTCAAGCCCATGTTGGATGTAGAGAGTACTTAAAAATAAAAAATCTTTAAAAAAAAAGAAAAGAAAGAACTGAGAGGATAAGAGCACCACGTAATTTGCATGTTAATTTTAATTTATTTATAGTATCTAATATTTTTAAATGAGATCACATTATATGTGAATGTGTGTATGTGTGTATATGGATTGTCCATTATTTTCCTTCCTCTGTTTTTTTTTTTTTTGACAGATATTCTTGTCTTATTAAATGGGAAGACTTCTTCATATAGTAAAATACCAGCTCTTTTCAGTCATAGATGCTACAAGTGTTTTCTTATTTGCCTTTTAAATTTGTTCAGGATATTTTTGACAGGTGAATTTTCAATTTTAATGTAGTCATTTAATCAATCATTTCCTTTGACCTTTTCCACTGAACTTTTTTGCTTGGTTGGGAAGTCTTTCAGGGATCATAATATCAGAGACGTATTCACAGACTTGTGCTTTAGCTGATTTGTTTTTGAGACTTTATTATTCCCTTTGACCAAAATGCTCTAGTCGACTGATTTCCTTTCATTATCCTTGAATCTACCAAACTCTTTGCCAGCTTGAGCTGGGAAAGGCATGTTGTAGTGCCTGCTCCCTAGGCAGTTCAAAGCTGGACCAAATTGTCCAAAGCTGTTTTGTAGTCTAAATTGGTTGAAGAATCCTAGCTGTTAAAGAACGTGATCTCAGCAGGGAGTTTCTGGCATTGAGCTGAGGAGCATCATTAGTTTGAAAGCTAGGGAAGCCAGCTAGTACTAGAGAATCACCAATGCCTTGTAATATGAATGCATGGCTTTGACGCAAATGGGTCATGAGTAGAAAAGACAGAGGATAATTAATTGAAAAGCATCAACATTTTTAAAAAAGATTTTATTTTTTTATTTGACAGAGAGAGAGATCACAAGTAGGCAGAGAGGCAGGCAGAGAGAGAGGGGAAAGCAGGCTCTCCACTGAGCAGAGAGCCCAATGTGGGGCTCAATCCCAGGACCTTGAAATCATGACCTGAGCCGAAGGCAGAGGTTTAACTGTCATAGCCACCCATGCCCCAAGCATCAACATTTTTAAAGCAGGGTTTAATTTTTGTTGGCACTACTTTAACTATGGAATAGGAGATATCTAGCAAAATGCTTGGAGAATTTCATTCACGGACACAGATTATCTAAACTCCTGAAATCCTGAAGTTTCCTCTTAATATTTAACTCACATAGTGTACATATTTGACTACAGAATTTCAATGACAACAACAAAATAAATCATTGTTGTTAATACTTTTTTAAAAAAATATTTTATTTATTTGACAGAGAGAAATCACAATTGAAAAGCATCAACATTTTTAAAAAAGATTTTATCCTTTTTGCACAACACCCAAGGAATGAATACTGTTACGCTGAAAAAATAAATAAAATGGAAAAAAAAAATTTGGCAGTACCAGCGCCTTGATTAGTGTGAAGGCGTACTGATATTAATAAAAAAGGTGATTCAAGATATGTTAAAAAAAAAAAAAAAGATTTTATCTTTTTATTTGACAGAGAGAGAGATCACAAGTAGGCAGAGAGGCAAGCAGAGAGAGAGGAGGAAGAAGGCTCCCCACAGAGCAGAGAGCCCGATGTGGGGCTCAATCCCAGGACCCTGGGATCATGACCTGAACCGAAGGCAGAGGCTTTAACGCACTGAGCCACCCAGGCACCCCATTGTTGTTAATACCTTAGAGATGGTTTCCGTTTCTGCTTTCACTACTCAGAATTAGACTGATAGAGCAAGTGTGAATTTTAAAACCTGACTTGTTTGGCAATCTTATTTTGAGTAGGAACGTTTTGAAACAGAATTTTCCTGTTATTTTTAACACTTAAATTTTGCAACAAAGTAATATAAGTACATGTTTTGAAATCTCAAGCAGTGTAGATGGGCTTAAAGAAAAAAAAATAGTCTTAAAAAACAAAACAAAAACCAAAGCAAAACAAAACCAAACCAAAACCGAATAGTCTTCCACACTACCTCCTTCTATCTTTAGCCTTTGCTTATAACCATTTTACAGTTTTCTAATTGTTTTTCTAATTGTTCTTCTTATATTTCTACATCATTAAGTTGATTTTTCTTGGTTAATCCATTTCAGCCATTGCCTTTGATAGATGAATATTTAGCAATTCCTTTTTTTTTTAAGATTTCATTTATTAGAGAGAGAGATCACAAGTAGGCAGAGAGGCAGGCAGAGAGAGGAGGAAGCAAGCTCCCTGCGGAGCAGAGAGCCCAATGCGGGGGCTCAATCCCAGGACCCTGAGATCATGACCTGAGCCAAAGGCAGAGGCTTTAACCCACTGAGCCACCCAGGCACCCCTAGCAATTCCTTTCTTACTACAACCCTGTTCTCATTTCGGGGATTGCAAAATCTTTTCAAACCTCTGTGTGTTTAGGGTTAACATTGCTTTTTTTAAAAAAATTCCATTCAATTCCCTATAACTGATATTTCCACTGTGGTAACTTTTTTTGTTTGTTAATCCTTGTGTTGTTACAGGTTTTTCTTCAAGTTCTAGCAATGCTTGAATATCATTTTAAGTTGAGAATGACTGGCAATATTGGGTGGATGGGTGGTACCTGTCAACTGGTGGGCTTCATTTTGAATAATTAAGCAGGAAACTGGAACTTTTCTGAATAATAGAATTTGAACAACTTTTCTTTGAGGCAAATACCCACTGTCCCAGTTTGCCCACAGAGAGCCACCTCAGTTTCATTAGATAGAAACCTTCCTGCTCCTCACCCCACCATATTGTGTGGGGTTTACATTGCATATGGGTAGAAGTAAATGGGGACTATTTCATCCTTTTTTAAAAAAGTAATGCAAAGATGTTATATGTGGAAATTCAAGGGCCTCCATTTCTGGGCCCTTCTCCTTAAATTCTAGAATGGGTGTCCTCTTCTGTTTATCATATATGATATCATATCTGACATGATCATATCTGATAAATGTTCTGTCTACTGAAAGCCTGTCTCAGTCACTTTTACTTTGTTCTCTTTATTGTCCCTTTATGAGATTCTTGATATAAGAAAAGAAAAATATTTGGTTTTAGTCAGAGGCCATCAACCAGGAGCCACAAGTTACTTTTTTTTTAAATAAGCTTTGTTTTCCAGCTTTGTTTCATTGTTGATCTTTAGTTTTGCACCATTGTGGTTGGAAAATATACTTGGTATAATTCCAGTCTTCTTAAATTTGTAACATGTATTATGTTTCTTTTTATGTGATTAATCGGGATTCTTCAGGGTGTACTTGAAAAATGTGTGTATTTTATGTTTCTTCGTTGCAGTGTTCTATATATATCTTTTAGAACCATGTATTCTGAAGTATGCTCCAAGTAAAAAACATTCTTGTTGAAAAAAAAATAACTTTAACTGAGGGTTCTGTTTAAAATAAAGCATATGGGAGTGGAGGTGGGTAAAATAGGTGAAGGGGAGTAAGGGTACACTTACGTGATGAGCGCTGAGTAATGATGTATAGAATTGTGGAATCATTATGTTGAAATATATGGAATACTGTGTTAACTATACTGGAATAAAATAAAAATATATGGAATACTGTGTTAACTATACTGGAATAAAATAAAAAACAATAAAAAATAAATAACCAAACTTTATTGTATTTTATTTTAAAAACAAATATGTAGTCATTGAAGAAAACTTGTAATACTCAGGAACACATAAAGAAGGAATTAACTATCAACAGCAGACTCATCATTAATGATAATGACAATTTGGTATTTTTTTTCTCAAAACTACATCTATAGTTATGGTATACCTTTGTATTGAACTTTAATCACAATATTGAATAATAATCACTCAAATTTTAAAGGAAACAATTTTCCATTTTATTCATGAGTTTATCATATTATAATTTACTATTTCCTCATGGCTACAGTTTAAAATATTTTCTCCCTTATCACTGTTATTAGGAATGCTACAGTGAGAATTCTTCACATAAATCTTTACACAAATGCCTTATTATTTCCTGGAAATTTTATCTTGAATATAAAATTTTTTAATCAAAGTTTGTAAAAATATTAAATTTCACAATTCATGTGCTAAATTGCTTTACAAAGAAGTATACCTATTGGCAGTATATAAGGGTCCCCTCTCAGCAATGACCTTACAAAATGTAATATTAATATTTTTTAAAGTGCCAACATTACAGATAGAAATTTCCCCTTATTTACTTGTTTTTTTTATCATTAACAAAATTGATGCTTTTAAATTTTATTTAGCTATTTTTGCCTTTTCTTTCATGAATTATCTGCTTTGATACCTTGACAATTTTTGAAATCATGATATCTAATGGTTATATTTTAGAATTTTGTAACAAATCAAAATGTGTTCCCTTATATATGCCACAAGTTTTGTTTTGTAAATTTTGTAGTAGATGCCTGTCTCCAATGTCCAGTCAACTTTTAAGTTTTCTGTGTATACTATCATCATCTACGTATAGTCATGCTTGTTGCCAAAATTTTGAAAATAAATCATAAACACAAGAGATGGATAAAGAAAAGAAACATATAGCAAGAATTATAATACTTATATCCTTAGCACAGAAGAAATAATTGAAAGACAATTGCAAAGAATGTAAATAAGTGCCATATGTAGTACAGCGCCTGTGAGAGGCTCTCACTCCCTAAGTATTTGGTGAGTGGATGAGTCAAGGAATTACGAGCAAGCAAAGAACTGCAGACACAGCTGGCGATGAGATCTTCTCCTTCTTTCAGTCTTTCCCTGATTTGGTAAGTAAATAAGACAGACCAGGAATTCTCCCTTTGTTTTGGTTTTTCAATATTACTGAAAAAAAAATCTTACCTACAACATTTCTTCAGGGTGATGTTGTAATTATTAGCTGGTGCTGTCAAAAATGGTCTACACTTTTCAGAATAGAGTTGGACAAATAATTCTTATCAAGATATCACATATAGTGATACTACATCAGGTATAGTCGTCATATTCGAATTCAAGTCAGGTATAGTTGTCATATTCAAGTCAGTTGCAGAAGGTAGTGTTTCTTTAAATAGCAGGTGATATGGTTGTTTTTGTTATCTCAATCTGTTTTTAGAGTTATTCTCTTTTTGACCAGAATTTTCCTTTTCTCAAATATGTTTAATTGTGAGACACCTGGGTGGCTCAGTGGGTTAAGCATCTGCCTTCATAATCCCAGTGTCCCAGTGAGCTCCTCAGTGAGGAACTTGCTTTTTCCTCTCCCTTTGCCCCTCACCCCCACTCATTCTTCCTCTCTGTCGCTTGATCTCTCTCCCTCAGATAAATAAAATCTTTTAAAAATGTTTCATTGTAGGGGCACCTGGGTGGCTCAGTGGGTTAAAGCCTCTGCCTTCGGCTCAGGTCATGATCCCAGGGTCCTGGGATTGAGCCCCACATTGGGCTGTCTGCTCCGCAGGGAGCCTGTTTCCTCCTCTCTCTCTCTCTCTCTCTCTCTCTCTCTCTCTGCCTGCCTCTATGCCTACTTGTTATCTCTGTCTGTCAAATAAATAAAAAATCTTAAAAAAAAGAGTTTCATTGTAAAAACAATATTAGAATCATGTTAAAGATAATTAGGGGAAAAAAGGAAACAAAATTGTTGCAAGGCACAGCTGTTAATGGATACATATTTGTTAGAGGCCATTGTGGACAGCTCAAACGGGGTATGAGATTTAACAAATTTTTTTTTTAAGATTTTATTTATTTATTTGACAGACAGAGATCACAAGCAGGCAGAGAGACAGGCAGAGAGAGGGGGGAAGCAGGCTCCTTGCTGAGCAGAGAGCCCGATGCAGGGCTCGATCCCAGGACCTTGGGATCATGACCTGAGCCGAAGGCAGAGGCTTTAACCTACTGAGTCACCCAGGCGCCCCAAGAGTTAACAAATATTTAATGAATTTGATCTATATGTGCAAAAATAAATATGAAAAAATAACGAGGTTATGATAATTTCAATTTTGTATTCTGATTGTTGAAATGCATTATTATGAACATTTCTGGTGACCCTACTAGAATTTATCTTTGGCCTTTCTATCTTATCTGTATCTCTTCCTTTGGTGGAGCTCTTCTTTCCTGTTTGTGAGATTCCTGGCTATAGGAGAAAGAACATAATCCAGCTGACCTGTAAGAATAGCCCTTACTCTTAGGAACAGTAACAACTCCAGAACTTTTCAAGGGATTCATACAGATGTTACTAGAAAATGGTCATAATGCTTTTGTGGTAGGAATATTGGGTATAAAGAAACAGGACCCAGAGCTCCCATCTTTGTTAAAATGTGGAAACAGTTTGTTTAAGAATGAAAAGACAGTAGCTTCTTCATAACATTTGAATTTTTGGTCCCAGCCAAGCCTGAATCAAGAACTACCACATGTATTTTCTTATTAAATGAGCCAATATATTTCCTTTTTAGCTAAGCTAATTTGGGTACATTTTCTTTTTCTTATTAAATAATAGTGCCCTGATGTTTTGTGTAGACACTGAGTGTATAGCTTTCACCTTCAAGTGAAATGAACAAAAATAAGTATTTGTCACACAGTGTGGATTAATGTAGATGGTGGTAGCCAGCGCACAGAAACCCAGCTAAGTAAAGCAATTTTTGTAAAGGCATTGAGGTAAGAGAGATACTAGGACACATTAAGAAAATTAACAACATGCTTGGGTGTTTCTGATCTGTCATCTAAGGAGCTTGGAACTCACCACTCTGTTCTAAAAACAAGTAAAAGCAGAACAAACTAAAAATCCACCACTTTTCTTAGAATCCATCAGAGAATTGAGGTCACAGAGCAAAATCACTGCCTTCAGAGTTTGAGAGAGAGACCGATAGGCACAGAGAATCAAAAGGTACTGGAGGAGAAACCCAAATGATAATTGACAAACTGCTAGAGGCTCAGTGTAGGCAAGTCTGGGATTTTAAAACTCCAAGGAGGCCAGGATGGGCCGATCTCACACTAAACATAATCTTGGAGTATGACTGCTTTCAACTCATTTAGTTGAAAATGTGTATACAAACAAAACAAAACCTGCACATGGGTGTATTTTTAAAGATTTTATTTATGTATTGATTTGAGAGAGAAAGCACAGAGAAGCAAGGAAGAGGGACAAGCTGACTCTTTGTTGAGTATGGAGCCCCACGGGGGGCTGATCCCATGACCCTGAGATTATGACCTGAGCTGAAATGGAGAGTTGGATGCTCAACCAATTGAGGCACCTAGGAGTCCTGCTTGTGGGGACATTAATAGCACTTTTCATCATAACTGCCACAAACTGAGAGCAACCAAAATGTCCTTCAATAAGTGAATGGATAGATAAACTATCATACATCCATAAGGAGGAATATTATTCAGTGCAAAAAAAAAAGAAAAAGCTATTGAGCCATGAAAAGACATGGAACAATCTTAAACACATGTTACTAATTGAAAGGAGCTAACAGGGAGAGGCTTCAACTGTATGACATTCTGGAAATGCAAAACAATGGAGACGGTAAAAAGATCATTGTTCTTGGTGATCAGGAGAAGAGTGAGTGATGGGGAATAGACAAAGCCCAGAGGATTTTTTTAGACAGCGAAACTACTCTGTATTAAAGTGGTGGATACATTCATTCTACATTTGTAAAACCCATAGAATGTGCAAGAGCCAAGAGTGAACCTTAAGGAGTTTGGGTGATAATGGTGTGTCAACGCAGTTTTGTTGATTGTAATAAACGTACTACTCGGGAGCTGGATGTTGATAGCTAGGGAAGTTATTCATGTGTGAAGTCAGGTGCTATATGGGAACTGTCTGTACTTTCTGCTTAGTATGACTGTGAAACTAAAACTGCTCTAAAAAATAAAGCCTATTAAAAAAATTAATGTCAGCAAGAATAAGTTATGTGAGAAAATGACAGATGATTTAATTATAGAAGTTATGCAGTGTCCTTAACTGTCATGATAACAAGTTTAGATTTTATTCAGATATCATTTGGGGCTGATTATGCATTTACATATTTATTTTTTCCATCTTTGAGATTCTGTAATATTGTTGAAAGTCCAACCCAATGCCTACCGTGACTGAGAGATTTTCAGGCTGATAATTCAATCAACCACCACCACAACTATCCCAGGGGAAGTTGGCTTAGATTTACATACTTTTTTCCCTATGTTTATCTGTGCTGATTCCTAATAATCACAGTATTCTTTTCTAAATGTTTACCAACTTCATTTTATTTTTTTTAAGATTTTATTTATTTATTGGACAGAGATCACAAGTAGGCAGAGAGGCAGGCAGAGGGGCGGGGGAAGCAAGCTTCCGCTAAGCAGAGAACCCAATGCAGGGCTCGATCCCAGGACCCTAGGATCATGACCTGAGCCCAAAGCAGAGGCTTTAACCCACTGAGCCACCTAGGCACCCCTTCATTTTATTTTTTAAAAGGATATTTTTATTGCTATGAAATTGCATATTACATTGTAAGTTTATAGCATACACTGTGTTGACTAGATACATTTGTATGTTGCAATCTGATCACCACCATAGCATGACACCTTTATCAAGCCCATAACTGTATTTTTTTTTTTTTTTTGTGGTGGAAACAATTAAGATGTAGGCTCTTAGCCCCTTTGAAGTTCATCATACAGTACCGTTGTCTATAATCACTTGCATTAGATCTCTAGGTCTTATTTATCTACTAGTTGTGAATGTGTACCCTTAAACAATATTTCCCTAGTTCCCCTACCTACCAGCCCCTGATAACCACCATTCTCCTCTCTGTTTTTACTAGTTCCAGGCTGTTTTAGACTCCATATATATATGAAATCATCCAGTATTTGTCTTCTCAATTTATCTCCCTTAACATGCCCTCAAGGTATTTAACTATTTAAAGCAAGGTAATAACATCATTTGATATGTAGAAAAGCCACTCTTGGTATTGTGAAAAATAGATTTGAGGAGAGTGAGATTAGAGGAAATGGACCAGTTAGGGGGCTATTGTTATTAACCAGGTTAAATCCATGAGAACTGGGATAAAGAAGTATCAGAGAGGAGAAAGATTCAAGAAGCACTTTAGAGCTGGACTAACAGGATATGGTGGAGGGTTGGATTTGGGAGGCAAGAGAATAAGAGGGGACTGGAAAGCACAGTCTGGCCCCTCACACTTCAGGGTCGCAGGGCATGAGTCAATGCAGGTCAACATATCACGAATATTTAAAAGGTATAAATAAAGTTAACAACTTATTAAGTAAAGCATGTTCTATCCTCATCTTGAAAAATACAATTTCGGGGCGCCTGGGTGGCTCAGTGGATTAAGCCGCTGCCTTCGGCTCAGGTCATGATCTCAGGGTCCTGGGATCGAGCCCCGCATCAGGCTCTCTGCTCCGCAGGGAGCCTGCTTCCTCCTCTCTCTCTGCCTGCCTCTCTGCCTACTTGTGATCTCTCTCTCTGTCAAATAAATAAATAAAAATTAAAAAAAAAAAGAAAAATACAATTTCATACTGACAGATAAACTATAATATTAATCTCTAATTTTTATATAACAATGCCGGCAAGATACCAAAGATAATTAAATTATTGCACGTCTGAGTGTTCTGTTCAGCATTTTTTTGTGAAAACAATAGCTAAAAAATTAAACAAAATGTAATTGTATTGAAAGCGTATATAATTTTTAATATATTTAAATAAAATGGTAAATTTAAACTTTAAAAATGACTTTATATTTTTAGGATTTTCCTTCTGAAGCAACCCAAATGATCTATTGAAATTAAGATGCAAAATGCAAAGTATAGTACATATTACAATTTAAAATATAATTCTAGCATTTAAAATCCATCTGGTTGTCAACGTAAATAAGTGATACTATATTGTATACATGTTTTCTCTAGAATATTATATATACAAATTTAAATCCGATATGAATTGTTAATATTGCTAAATGTTATACAGTCTCCATTGAGCAGTTAGTAATACACTGTCATTCTTGAATACTTCTGGAACTACAAAACAGAGCACCAAGAGAATAAGAATATGGATGCTTAAGAAGACATCCAGATGGCCAACAGACACATGAAAAAGTGCTCCACGTCACTCGGCATCAGGGAAATACAAATCAAAACCACAATGAGATATCATCTCACACCAGTCAGAATGGCTAAAATTAACAAGTCAGGAAATGACAGATGCTGGCGATGATGTGGAGAAAGGGGAACCCTCCTACACTGTTGGTGGGAATGCAAGCTGGTGCAACCACTCTGGAAAACAGCATGGAGGTTCCTCAAAATGTTGAAAATAGAACTACCCTATGACCCAGCAATTGCACTACTGGGTATTTACCCTAAAGATACAAACGCAGTGATCCGAAGGGACACATGTACCCGAATGTTTATAGCAGCAATGTCTACAATAGCCAAACTATGGAAAGAACCTAGATGTCCATCAAGAGATGAATGGATAAAGAAGATGTGGTATATATACACAATAGAATACTATGCAGTCATCAAAAGAAATGAAATCTTGCCATTTGCGACGACGTGGATGGAACTAGAGCGTATCATGCTTAGTGAAATAAGTCAATCGGAGAAAGACAACTATCATATGATCTCCCTGATATGGGGACATGGAGAAGCAACATGGGGGGGTAGGGGGATAGGAGAAGAATAAATGAAACAAGATGGGATTGGGAGGGAGACAAACCATAAATGACTCTTAATCTCCCAAAACAAACTGGGGGTTGCTGGGGGGAGGTGGGATTGGGAGAGGGGGAGGGGGCTATGGACATTGGGGAGGGTATGTGCTATCGTGAGTGCTGTGAAGTGTGTAAACCTGGCGATTCACAGACCTGTACCCCTGGGGATAAAAATACATTATATGTTTATAAAAAAAAAATTGGAAGGGGAGGCGAACCATAAGAGACTATGGACTCTGAAAAACAACCTGAGGGTTTTGAAGGGTCAGGGGTGGGAGGTTGGGGGAACAGGTGGTGGGTAATAGGGAGGGCATGTATTGCATGGAGCACTGGGTGTTGTGCAAAAACAAATGAATACTGTTACGCTGAAAAAAAAAATAAAGAAAGAAAAAAAAAGTGAAAATAAAATGCCCCAGAAAGAGAAAAAAAAAAGTTAATTGTACCTTATATTGTTTGGGACGATTTCAGAAAATCATTTGACTTCATTTTCCTGTACATGTGTGGTATGGCTTCTTACCCTCTGTCTTTTCTTAAACTTAAATATATCATTTGAAAGTTCTATTAAAAAAAATAATATGGATGCTTGGTACTAATGAGAACTGATATTTAATTATTGCAAGAATCCACTGTATTCATGCTGTCTGAAGAAACATTTGTCAAGTTCATTAATTTCTCTTTTTATTTACCTAAACATGCCTACAGCTAAAGCTTCTTCATCCTTCACTACAAGGTTCTTCTCTGAAGTCAGTAGTCACACAACCCCCACACCATCCCAATGTTCAGGAGTAATTTCTTTCTGTTTCAAGAATACAGGGCAAGAGACATGAGAAACATTTTCACGGAACCTGAGGGTACTGGTCAAGATAAAAGATTTTAGGGGCGCCTGGGTGGCTCAGTGGGTTAAAGCCTCTGCCTTCAGCTCAGGTCCTGATCTCAGGGTCCTGGGATAGAGCCCGGCATCAGGCTCTCTCTGCTCAGGAGCGAAGCCTGCTTTCTCCTTTCTCTGCCTGCCTCTCTGCCTACCTGTGATCTCTCTCTCTCTCTCTCTGTCAAATAAATAAATAAAATCTTTTTTAAAAAAAAAAGATAAAAGGTATTAGTAATTACAGTTTGTGCCAGATCCTGAATGACAGAGGTGCTCATAACCTACCTGTAGTGTCAGTAAGTGTGTGTCTGTGTGCCTGCACGTGCAAGTGTGTGTGAGAGCCACAGTTGTCTAAAGTGTGTGTGTATGGCTCAGTGAAGAGGTTTCTCTTCCCTCAGTTCAATGATGCTTGGAGAAACACCATAACATTTAGACCTTAACTGTCTAGATGACTGGTGTGGCCTTAACCAGAACAGGGATTATCACAGTAAGAGGAACAGATTTAGGAGAAAATTATTGTTCAGTTTGGGACAGGTTAATTTTTAGATAATGTTGGGATATCCAAATTAAGAGATTTAGTTACATTAGAAATACAGTCTAGGCCTCTAAATAGAAGACTACATTTGCAATATGGATTTAAGAGCTGGTAGCTTTGTAGTTTGTAGGAAAAAGAAAGATTTTAAGGTTCCACTGTCACATTCTCCTTATTCCTCCTGAAAGGGAAATCCGTTTATCACATATCAAACACTCAACAGTCTGTAACAGCCGATGAGTGAAGTTAATCTGTGGGTTAAATGCAATGAGAGTTTCATTTGAATTTCTCTTTCCGTGGCCTCTATTCTAACAGTTCACTAACTTAGCTATCTCAACAGCCCTGGAGCCTACACTTTATCTTTCTTCGCATATCTTCTGCCTCTTCATGCCATAAAATTAGAATAGGATAATACTGAAAATCTGCTCTAGGTTGAGGAGGTGTGTGAGGAAGGAGAATTTAAATGACATAGAGAAGGTGACAGGTCCAACCCCAGAGGTCCTGGCTTAAAACGGTTACAAGCTTTGCGGTTTAGGGTCAAAAATAGCTTTTGCTGAAAACTTCTTCCTCCCTCTTGCCACTGTTATGTATAAATCTTTTATGAGAAGGGTGACGTAGTGTAGGCTAAAATTCAGTTCCCCTGCATAACCTGTCCATCTGAGACCGGTGAAACCCCATCGTAATAGTAAATGCTGGAATATTCGATATAAACATCCTATTATTACTTGCATTACTGTGAACGAAATTAAAAATTCAAATGGGAACATCTGAACTTACGTGCAATAAAAAGAAGTTTTCATTCCAGTCTGTGTCCGAGGTCCCTAATGTCAATACCGATAGGAGTGCTTTATTTTTCTCAACAATAGACATCAGGCAACATTGTTAATAAAACAGTGCATACACCTTTGTGCACTTGTACACATAAGAATAAACTCCAAGAAGTAAAATTTCTAAACCAAAAAATGTGTCTTTTAAATTTTATTGTCACTAAATTGTTCTCCAAAGAGGTGGTGCTGATTTACATTCCTCCCACCAGTGTATGAGAATGTTGGATTAATATTAAGAAACATTTTCATTCTTGTCAACCTGAAAGATAAAAATGGCATAAAATTTTTGTTTTAAGTGACATTTTATTGATCTTGAGAGGTTTATAAGTTGGGAATATTTCTTCCTTATATAATCTACCCATATTTTATTGGGTTGTTGAGTTATGCTTTTAATGTGTAGAAAGTCTTTATATCTTTTTTTTTTAAGATTTCATTTATTTATTTGACAGACAGAGATCACAGGTAGGCAGAGAGGCAGGCAGAGAGAGGAGGGGAAGCAGGCTCCCTGCTGAGCAGAGAGCCCCATGTGGGGCTCCATCCCAGGACCCTGGGATCAAGACCTGAGCTGAAGGCAGAGGCTTTAACCCACTGAGCCACTCAGGCGCCCCAAGTCTTTATATCTTTAAGAAACATAGTCCTATTATTAATTTATCATTTACCATTGTTTACTTTTTATATTTTTATATATTAACATTTAATATTTATGGTATATATAACTTCATAATACTTACCTCTATAGTTTCTGAAATGTATGTCTCATGAAGAAAGTCATTTCCCACTCTAAAAAATGAATAAATGTACTTTTTTTTCCTATTTCTCATGAGATTAATTTTTATGTCTTCTACTTTGACCTCTTTAAAAGTATTTTGGTAAAAAGAATGAAGTTGGGATATAGTTTTATTTGTTCCTAGTGCCTAACAGTCATTCTAAAGATTTTTAAGGAAAAAAAAAATCCATTTTTTTGCTATTGAAGTGAAATGCGACATTTAGCTCTTTGATAAAGCCCATATGCATTTGCTTCTATTTCTGGTCTGTCTATTCTGTTCCTTTGATCTGTCTACCTTTCTCACACCACAGAAGATCAAGTGGACAAAAATTAGGAAATATAAAATATGTAAATGTATTCAATAAGGTAAATCTTATATAAATGCACATACCTATACACAAATATACATAAAACTAGCAAAGGTTATGTACAATTTATAGAAGAAAAAAATGCAAATGTCTTATAAAATTTGAAATATGCCCAAATTCACTCAGAATCAAAGACATGCAAATTAACATTATAATGATATTCTATTTTTTTATCTATTATGTTGATAAAAGTTAAAATATTTGATTAACATGGGTACTCCCTTACTGTTAATAGAATGCAAATTGGCACTCTTTTATAAATTAACTACTTGATAACGATTATCAAGACTTAAACTGTGTATATCTTTCAACCAATAATTTCCTACAGATAGGCTAGTACACTTTAAAAAATATATGTACCATGTCTAGGGTTATTTGTAGTATCAGAAGACCAGAAACAACTCATAGTAAGGGATTTTTTCCAATAAAATTGTATATACAGGGGCACCTGTGTTGCTCAGTGGATTGGGTCTCTGCCTTCGGCTGAGGTCATGATCTCAGGGTCCTGGGATCGGGCCCCACGTTGGGCTCTCTGCTCAGCAGGGAGCCTGCTTCCCCCTCTATCTCTGCCTGCCTCTCTACCTGCTTGTGATCTCTCTCTGTGTCAAATAAATAAATAAAATCTTTAAATAAATTGTATATACATACAAAATGATATTAGCGGCCCTTAAAGATGAGTTAGTTATGTATTGATAAGGGAAAAAAACCCTCTAAAAGTATACTGTAAATGAAAAAAAAAATTAAATAGTGTAAGCAAATACTGAAAAGTTTGTAAGCTACGTTTCCCTGTATGTTAAAGGTATACATCCCTTATATGAAAAATATATATACATATATATGACTGTATATGGATAAAACATTTCTGAGTGGATATGTTAAGGCATACTAATAACAGGATGGAGTCTTTCCAACAAAACTGAAAATGAGTTTATTATAAGATGTTTTTATAAGTAATAGAGGGTACCAACTACTCTTTTAAGTGGGCAAAGTAAACCAGTACACATTTTACAGATAAAAAATTAAGTACAGTTGACCAAACTTACTACAAAATTTGCACTCTTATGAAATTCCATTCTTTGCCTATCAGATTAGAGAAGTCTGGCAATACAAAATGTTAACAGACTTTCTTCTTAATTTGTAACTTGGGTTCACTTTATTTCCAAGGATAGGGTGGCTGGATGGCTCAGTTGGTCAAGCAACTGACTTTGACTCTGGTCATGATCCAGAAGTCCTGGGATTGAGGCCTACATTTGGCTCCCTGTTTGGCAGGGAGTCTGCTTCTCCCTCTGACCTCTCCTCTCATGCTCTCTCTCTCTCATTCCCTTTCTCTCTCTCTCAAATAAATAAAATCTTTTTTAAAAAATCCCAAGGATAATTGAGTAGAAGTTTGTGTGTGCCTCTGTGTGTGTTTCTGCCAACTTTAACCAGAAATTCTTGGTTTTCTGTCTGCCTTCACCCCCAACCCAGATATCATCTCTGACATCTTTGCACAGCACTGGTTTCCAGGAGGCTGATTTTTAGAGGCTGGATCCCCCAGATTCTTTGGTTGGCTTCCAGTCAATAGTGACCAAAAGGAGGCACTGAGATTATTGAAGAGAAATCAGAGAAAGATTGGGATATTTCCTTCTCCATGGTTCCTCTCTACTTGGTACTGCTTCTTTAACAGTGAATCTCTCTGCAATGAAAACATCCACCACTTGGTCTCTCTTCTCTTGATTCCATTCTCAAGGGGCTTTAAGAACAGCTTCTTCCCCTTCCACCTTCTGGCCCAAAGGTGGTAATGTCTGCCTCCTCTTTTGAGTTGTTGAGTGCTCCATTTGTTTTGTTTGTTGTCTTAACCCTTCTAACATTTCTAAAAATATTCCGTTCAATAAACTCTTTATTTGAAACATTAATACAGGAAGCACATGAAATCTGCAAATGCACAAACACAGAGATACAAACAAAATTAAGAAAAAGCATTTATACACAAAACAACAAAAAAAAGAGTTCAAATTCTTACACTGAATAAGGTCCTATGTCAGTGGGATCCATAAAATACAGCAGAGTAAGTGCACATTCAGTCTCAGGAGGATATTGGGGATTTGGTGGTCTTATTGTGAATGATTTCAGCAGAGGATTAGGGGCAGAAGCAATAGATGGAATGGATGAATATAGGCGTGGATATGGTTACTACAGATTATGTAGAAGTTTTTTTAAAAAAATTTCTTTGTTGTAGTTATTTCAGATAAAACTGGACAATTCAGTCAACCGATCTGATTAAAATATGATTTACTTAGTTTTTATTTGGACACAAGAGAATATAAATTTAAAAACCTGATATGTGAAAGCTATAGAAAAAAGATTTTAGAGTATTTTTCTTTGAGATTACTCTGAAACCACCTAGTCACCAACCTGTTTCTTAAGTATATCTAGAGAAGACTTTTGTATAATCACTCATATCCTTTAATATAACTCCCAGATAGAATAGTGCCTCCAAAATTTTATTATTCCTCACTGGAACTGAAGATCATTCCTGCATCGCTCTCATTATTATGAAATATTAATAACCACAGATCTTAATATTTTAATGGGAAGATGTCAATATCTAAAAATCAAACATCATTAGAATAATATGTACATTAGAGTTGATAAAACATAAATAAACAAGCTAATGGAACTAGCCAGTGTAAAGGCTTGCAAAAAAATCCCCCCAAAACAAAAATAGTTAAATTTAACAGAGAATCATGTATCTTTTGCAGAGTTCCTGAGAAGACTTTTGGATAGTATCTTACTTTTGAGTTGTAGCTGAGTCATGTCAATTTTGGTACAATATGCAGTATGATATATCAGCTTGTAAATGTAAGGTTTTCTGAAAAATTAAGCACTAAAAAGAAATTTTAAAAGAAATTAAAATCAAAACCTTTACTCAGGTCTTATGAAATGCTGACAAGATACTAGATTCTGACATATTTTTCAGTTAGAAAACTGTAGACATTAATTAATATCACTTTTTTAAGCATTTGTAATTTTGATGAAAAGCCATTTCCATTTGTTTTAAAATGAATATTGACTTTATTTAATTGAAGTTAAAATTATCATCAGATGTAGTTGTGAAGAAAACATTCATCTTTAGAAGAGAGTCATTTTCCATACTGTTTAACTTGGACACTAGATCAGAACATTGTGTTTCTCACCACTCAAGTCACAAACAACACACCGCTTTATGAAAACCACAGGGCACTGAATCTAAAGGTAGAACTAGAGATGCAAAAATCAGTTGATTGAAATGATACTGAGGGAGTCAGGTACAAACAGAACCTTGTTCTATGAGGAGAATAAAATATAAATGAAACTGAAAGAAAGTTTTTCTGAATGATAAAATAATTGGACCATGATCAGTGGCCTAGTAATTCTGTTTTGCCATAATCTGCTTATCCAAAAATCTACTTTGGCATGTCCGATTGTGTTGGGATAGAAAGTTGAACTTTCTACAAGGATATGAGATTAAAACTTCTGTTGGAACCTGATTTTTTCTACCACAGTCAGAATATTTCTGTCTATAGACATGGAAAGGGTCATGGTTTCCATAGAGTATGGGAGGTCTGGATGGGAAAGAGATGTGGAAACTAAAACCCAGAATAACAGAACAGAAACACGATGTTATATAATTTACAGTAACACAGGGAGAAACTATTTTCCTTACCTTGGATCCATGTTTCAGTCTGACTTCCAAAATAAATCTAACCGGGAAATTCTGTGTTTCTCTCAAGAAGAGAGAGAGAGAGAGAAGTGTTTTAATGTATTTGCCTCTTCCAAACACATCCCAAATTCTGTCTTTATAAATTATTGTGGGGCCGAGAGAATGTATGGTAATTGATTTTGTTTGGGGTACACTCTAAAATAAGTAAGAATGTAGGGCAGTATTCATAAGGATGGGTTCCTCAATAAATTTAGCTGAAATTATCTTAAAGCAGTATGGTTCAACAGAAATATAATGTAAACTATGCATGTAGTTTTAAATATTTTAGTGGCCATATTTTTAAAAAGTAAAAAAAAAAGTGAAAATAATCATAATAATAGATTTGAATTAACTTGACATATCCAAAGTAGTATTGTTTCAACATGTATTCAATATAAAAAGTGTTAATAAGATACTTTAGATTCTTATTTTCATAGGAAGTTTTTGAAATGCAGTTTTTGTTTTGTTTTGCTTTTTGTATTTGTAAGGAACACCTAATTCAGACTGGGCACGTACTATGTGTTTAATGGCTGTATGGAAATAATGTCTGTTCTATTGCATAGCACAGCACAAAAGGATTAGAGGCAGAGAGAGGACAGAAGGGTAGCCTGGTAGAGGCAAAAGATGAGATTCTGGACTGTGAGGATTGAGGGATGTTAAGAGATTTGTTTTCTGTCTCCCTATATTATACACTTGCTATATGGGCAAGATTTCAATGGTCCTGGCTACAAAATGCCCATGAAGGTCTGTAAGCCAAGATAATTTGATTTAAAATATGACATTTCTTGCAGTTGCTTATTCTTGGATAAATTTACACCTGTTGCATGAGTGTTCCCCCATCCCCATAAGCAAAGATTTTTCTTTTTTTTATTAAAGCTTCTAAATAGAGTAATATATACTTAACACTTTTATTCCAAAACGACTCCCTGTGACTCCCCCTGATCTGGCCTAAATTCTACCTCTAATCCCCTGGAATGAAGAGGGTTACTTAAATCAGAGCAAGATTTATCATCAGAAATTGTCATGAAGAATTTGTGATGCCATTATTATTTTCTTCTACTACAAAGTAAAGAAGCTAGTTGATGGAATAAACTCTAGAAGCCATGTATCTTGATATTTATCTAGTACTATTTTACAAAATATTTATGGGGTACTCAGTAGAACTAAGATTAAGAAGAGACTGAGCAGAACAAGCAGTTTTCATTTTATATGTTAACTCCAAAGATTTGGAAGTGGCCACCATCAGTGTTTTGTGAATAAGGAATCTGGGGCTAAATTTCTCTTTTTTATTTCTTTTTTCAGCTTCATTGAAGTAAAACAGTAAGATACTGATGATCATGATGATCCAATAGACATACACTCAGAGGGGGTCCTCTCATCTAGTTAATGAAGCTGGGGTTGATTAGCAATGTCTTTTATGGGTTTAGGGGGTAGACTAGGTTAAATCATGTTCAGATTACATAACTGTCTAAATTTTCAGTGAATGTCTTAGACTGTCTGCCTTCAGAAGTCATAGGTGGAGAGTCAGTCCTACCCAAGAAGTGTTTCTGCCCCTTGTCAGCATCCAGACCCGATTCACTGCTCCTTTTCACTACTGTGAAAACCAGAAAGTGGACGGCACCAAAGTGGCAAGGTGGTGTCGTAGAATGAGAAGGGGCTTTGGAATGAGATTAATGTAAATTCGATGTAAATCTTAACTCTGCAAAACTTTGTTGTACACCTTTGGGAAAATCCATTTCCTCATCTGTAAAATGAGGATAGTAGTAATAATACCTATCTCACAGAAAGGTTGCAAAGCCCTCCTTAATGTATAAAGCTATTGATCTTGTTGTTGTTCTTAGCTTAAGTATGCTTTGGGACCACGGTGAGATTTTTAGAGGCAAGGACCATGACTTATGTTCTTTTGTACATACCTGGAAAAGGTAATCAATAGGTGTCAAAACAAATTAAATGCCTTTAAGCTGCAATGGCATCTAGTTTTGCTTGGTGTGCACTTCAAAGCAGAAAGACAAATTAACTCCCTTTTTGGGTAGATCAAAGTATAAACTTTATTAGAGACAAGATAAGATACCAAAGTGATGTCTTTGAGTTGCTTCCAACTTTTCTTTCTATGGTACCTAAATAAAAAGCAAAAAGGAAGGGCCTGCCCATAACAATTTTCAGCAGGGATTCATTGGTAGTCATTGTGTGGTTGTTGTAAAATACAGCTTAGTATTTTATGGCAGCTTAATCCACTTTGCCTTTCATCTGTGCATCTGTGAAAAAATAGTGACAACATGGAAAATATTCTAAATCAAACATATGGAGTGCTGCAGACTGCAGCCAAATCCTATCCTTACCAAACTGTAAGCAGAAATTCCAAGGCTGGTTTTAAATGCTACATGGTTGTAATGTACTCAAATAGCCACTCCCTCGAGTTGATTATTATTTTAAAATATCCCCCAGACAGAGGTGCTTGGGTGGCTCAGTCAAGTATCTGACTCTTGATTTTGGCTCAGGTCATGATCTCAGAGTTGTGAGACTGAGCTCCACACTGGGCCGGAAGCTTAAGATTCTCTCTCTCCCTCTCCCTCTGCCCCTCCCAACTCTGCTTTTCTGCTCTCCCCCACCCCCACTCTCTCTCTTAAAAAAAAAAAATCCCCCAAATAGAAACAATACTCACATGAAGCATTTTTTCCCCTGATTTTACCAAATGCTAAAAAAGAACTTTCAGTGAATCCATGTGTAAGAAATACTCATGTGCATGTACACACACACACACACACACACACAGAATATACATATTTAAGGAGGATTTAAATACAAATTAAGATATATGGATTCAAAATGATAGAGGCTTAATATTAACATTTCAAAATAAAAAAGTTGATAAAATCACAGTTTTTGGTTTTGTTTTTATGTTGTGCCTCATGAATACACAGAGAGGTAAAGAATACAGTTCATGAAGTACCCCCGGCTCCTGAACCAGTGTTCTGTTCCTGGGACTGTGCCATACACATCTGCAGGAGGGGCCAGTCACATCGATTATGATGTGAACAGCACCCCTTTGAGTTGTACATTGGAGTAGCACCCAATCTAAAAATGCATCGACAGTAAGTGAACTTCAAACAAATGACTTTTTTGTTTTGTTGAAGCTTTGGCCAAAGTACCTTTAGTGTGACCATATGTTATGTTATAAACCACTTGATTTTCTATACCTTGTACAATGTGCCTTACTCAGCAATGTTTCTTCTAGAGAAATGTTCCTCAAATGTTAGCAGCACTATACTCATGGAAGGCTTGTAAAAACAAAGATTTCTGGACTTGACCCCGCATAGTTTCCAATTCAGTATGTTTGGGGTAGAGACTGAGAATTTTTCTTTCAAATTAGCTCCTATATGATACTGATTGAGCTAGTCCAGGAGCCACCACCTTTCTTGGAGTTATGATTGTAAAAATATACATATAAGTCAATGAGCTAAGAAGCAGAATCACATTTGTATTGATTTTTCCCTACAATCTTGGGCTGGGCGTATACTATAGGCAAATGATTTTTTTAAAGCATTCTTAGAAGAAGCCAGATTGGCTGAATCATGACACTATAAGTAAAGCTGGTGATTCATGTGCTGATGGAGTACCTAGATTATAAAGGGAGTACTAATGGGGAAATAAATGACCTTAATCTTGGGATTAAAACTTTAACATAAATTGATGGAATTGCAAGTAACAGAAAGTAAAGTACGGAATCCATGGAGGGAGCAAAATGCTTCCTGCAGTGAAGTAGTATTTCATACAGAGGGAAGTAGACAGGATGTCCTAGGAGAAATCAAGTACTTAGTACACTAGAACAGCCCTGAATTTTATGATGAATACCTTTATACTTTATAACAATTTTATTACACCTTTAATAATTCTATTATGGAATGAAGAATTTAACCCCCTAATGTGTAAGCCTACTAATATTACCTAGTTTTGTCTGGTAATGAATATTTTGTTAAGTGCTTTCATAATTACTATAGAAAGCTTCAAATTTATAAATATATAGATTTTATCTTAAAATTAAGCTATAAATTTATGTTATTAACCAATTTTTAACAATACAAGGAATAAAAACTGATCATATACCTTATCATTTCTACTTTTCACAATCTAAAATTTAACTTTTTTGGTTCAGTCAGTAAAACAGCCCACTCTTGGTTTTGGCTCAAGTCATGATTTCTTGGTCATGGGCTCCAACCCCGGGTTGGGCTCTGCACTCATTGTGGATCCTGCTTGAGGTTCTTCCTCTCTTTGCCCCTCCCCACCCACATGTGCTGTCTCTCTCAAATAAATAAATACATCTATAAAAATAAAATAAAAGTTAACTTCTGGGATGCCTGGGTTGCTCAGTGGGTTAAAGCCTTTGCCTTGGGCTCTGGTCATGATCCCAGAGTCCTGGGATGGAGCACCGCATCGGGCTCTCTGCTCAGTAGGGAGCCTGCTTCCTCCTCTCTCTCTGCCCACCTCTCTGTCTCCTTGTGATCTCTGTCTGTCAAATAAATAAATATAATCTTTAATAAATAAATAAATAAATAAATAATAAAACTTAACCTCTAAGTGGTTGGTGTTGAGAGTCATGACTACACCAAATAACAAAACTCTCTTTAAAAACAAAACCAAACAAGACTTTTTTTTGTGTAGTTTTTAAAAGTAAGTTGATTTAACTAGTTGATCCTTAATATTGACCATAGTTATAATTCATAAGGGGAACATATTTTTTCACCAAATGGAATTTTTCCACTTAATATCTCTTAAGAGTTGATGAATTAGCCAGACAAATTAAAGGTCATGGATGATTTTCTATTCCCTGAAAAACAAAGTTCCCTTTTCTGTTATTTTCCCTGAAGAGCTTATATACTATCTTTACTGTCCTTCCTGTATGTAACAATCTCTGTCTATCATCCAGTGCCACACATTACTTACCTACCAACACTTCCTCATGCATTGGGTGAATAAAGTGAAAGAGAGAAAAATGGAAAGGTAAGTTGAGATCACATTTCTAAGTTATCTTAGAGGCATTCTTAGGGCTTCTGGGCTTTTGATCCTTGAAATATGTTGTGCCTCACATTTTAATTAATTAATTAATTAGTCAATTAATTTTTTAGGATGTTGTCTTTATTTTTTATTTTAATTCCATTATAGTTAACATACAGTGTTATGTTAGTTTCAGGTGTACAATGTAGTGATTTAACAATTCTGTACATCATTAGTCCGTGCTTTTCATGATAAGTATAATCTTAATCCCCTTCACATATTTTACCCATCTCCCCACCCACTTCCCCTCTGTTTATTTTAAACACCTTCAGTTAAAGTTATTTAACTTCAGTTAAAGTTATTTAAAAGAGCACCTTCAGTTAAAGTTATTTAAGAGAGCATTTCAGTAATCCAGTTTCATATAGTGATGCTTTGGACCAATGCAATAGCAGTGGAGATAGTGAGACTCGGTTTCTGGAAATATTCTGAAGATAGAGACAAAGGATTTTGTGACAATTGAATGTAAGTCATGAAAGAGAAAAAGGATGTAAGAATATGTTTAGGGAAAGCTGGAGTGGCTATTACAAGAGATGGAACAAGCTGAAGATGGAGAACATTTGGGGGAAAGCATATCAGGGTTAGTCTTGGATATGGTTAAATTTGAAGTGGATAGTAAAGCATCTAAGAAGAGGTGAGGAGGAGGAATTTGAATTCTACAATTCTGGAGTCTAGGGGAGAGGTCAAACTTTGAAATAGACATTTTGTAGTTCTCAGTTCAAAGATGAGATCACCTAGCAATAGTGAGGGGGCTCTAAGGACAGAAACCTGGAGCATTCCAACACTGAGATGTTGGGCAGATGAGAAGGAAAAAGTAAAAGAGACTGAGAAGAAGTACCAGTGAGGTTGGGAGAAGATTTATAGATCATGGTGTCTTATAAGCCAGGAGGAAGAAATATTTCAAAGTGGAAATAGTAATCACATGAATCAAACATTGCTGATAATGCAAACAAGAAGTCTAAGAATTGACCTTTGGATAAATAATAAGAAAAGAACATCTTTGCTAATGTTCATAAGAAGAGGTTCTCTGGGTAGATGAGATTGAATGTATTACTGAATTGTACTCAAGAGACAATGAGAGTACAAGAATTGGAAAATTGAAGAGTTTTGCTTTTAAAGAGCCAAGAGAAGATATCAGATGACAAAAGAAAAATTTTGACAAGATAAAAAAGAAAGGGTTTTTTTGGTTGCCCACTTCTCCCTCCAACAGAATTGATTCATGTCCAGATTGATGATATCACAAATGTACCACGAAGTTATAAAAAAAGTTTATTGGTCATATAATGGGGCTATTTGATGAAAGGGCAGGCACAAAAACTGGGGGCAAAAGGAGGGACCTTTGTTTTTATTTTGGCTAGAAAGTAGGAGTAAAGGTTCTTGTGTGAGCTAAGTTCAAATTCCTGCTGATGACAAAGGAGGTTGGAAGAAGACTTTCTTATTGACTTGCCAAGCTGTGGGGCAAGAGAAGGGAAAAGATGGGACTTGAAAACTGTCAGTGGTCATCCATAAAAAATAGAGTCAGACTGTAAAAAAAGGTTTGATGACAAATTCTGCGTGAGGCTTTAGAGAAGTGATGAACATGGTTGTCTAATTTGGAACCAAAGGATTGATGATAATGCCAGTTTTAACCAAGACAGGAGACATCCAATGAGAATCAGTCCACATCTGAGAATTCCAGCCCATTCCCACCAAAGAGAAGAAGAGGAGGAACAGTGGGAGAAAGGAAAGCAGAAATTGAGATATAGTAGTAAATGCTGATGTTGTGAATTTTGGCATTTGGGTCTTTGAAGAAATATTCTCCTGAATATTAGTTTCTTTGTATACAAAATAGTTCTGGTTTAGTTAGGGTCTTTGGAATATGAGAAGAACTTTCTTATTTGATACATTCATGATCAGAGATGGTCACTCAATTGAAGGCAATTAATTTAAGGCAGAGTCATAAAAATGACATATAAGTGTTGCTCTACTTTGAGTCATTAGAAACCTTATTAGTGTAAACCATATGGTGTGGCCTGCGAGGCCCACCATGAATAACAAAGACATTTCTATCACTTGGGAAATTCCAAGACTTTAAGAGGTTACGTCCCAGGAGCCTAGGGCAAGTGCAAGGACTCTTTTTGAGCAAGACAAATTCATTACTGCACAGATCATAATTATAATAATTATACAATAAAGTAACAATATAATTGCAATGTGTATATCTGACATGAATGATTCTAGCAACCAACACAATGGTCCCTCTGCAATACTAGTGTTCAGTTCTTGAGAACAAAAATGCATGTATATCCTGGGAAAAGCCTAATAGAGAGAGAATTCAGTTAGTTTCTCATTATACTTTTAAGGCACCTATCAATATGTTTTATACCAAATGAAGAAATAAGTGAGTTGAGGTCATAAAGATCTTCGGTTGAGTTTTCTATTTTTTTTACAATAACTGTAAATTCCTTGAATTATAAATACGCTTGTTTAAAAAATATTAAAATACTTGCAAGATAATTTTTTGAGTTTTGATATAATTAGTGAATTGAATTAAATACTTACAGTTTTCTTTGAAAATAGTTTATTTTTAATTGTATTATAAGTATCTTTTTTCCCTTTGACCCATTATTTATTATTTCTTTACCTCCCAAATATTTTAATACATATTGCTGGAGGTGGAAAGATCTTCAAAGTCCCTTGTTTAGGCTCTTGTTTTTCAGAAGAGGAGACTAAGACTTTAGGTAACTCGTTCAGTGTCAAATTCTGGCAGAGCCTTCACTGCTGTTCATGGTTCCTGAATGCAGTCCAAGGCTCCTTATTTAGAGTTGAAAAAGCAAAATTATGACAATTGCTTATGTCCTAATTGAGAGAGAGCATGAAACAGCGAAAAGAGCTTCATTTTTTAATTAGTTTTACGATTATGTCTGAGCCCCGTTTTCATTGGCCAGGTGACTTTGACCAAATTACTTAACCTATCTAACTATAGTTTTCCTTCAGCTTTGGAATTATTAGGTAAGGTATGTTCCATAAAGAACCAGCATCGGGAGTCCTTCTGTGGATATTTGTGTTGTATGCCATTTAGTTAATAAACATACAGTAATTTCAGACTTTCTCTATTTCTCTATGAACTGGAATATGAGCAGATACTGTACATTTCGAATTCGAGCCCTTCTGATTTCCAAATCCAAACATTGGAGTTCATGCTTTGCAGTTCATTGCTTCTTTAACTCTCCCGTGGAGGCTGTTATTGCTGCATCGTTCAAACTTCTGAAATGAAAGATTTCCATTCTTCCGTAGTGTTTTATAAATCACTAAGAAAATTCACTGAGGCTTAAAACTTTGCAAGAGTGCTCAAATACCAAAACAATTGTCTCATGTGAAATCTAAAATATATTGAAGTAAAAATGCAGAAGAGTGACTGAAAAGAAAGATAATATTATTGAAATGATTTCTTAAATAGGATACATGTAAAAAGCAGTATTTTTTTTCGTTTTCAAAAAGCACTTTAAAAATTTAGCTGAATGCTGAACTATCAGTTGAATAAATTTTTTTAAAAATCATATACAAGTAATAATATCTCATTTCTGTTGCTTTTGTCAAGTCAAAAACTATTTAGTATAACATCTTGTCCATATTCCTTTCTTTCTATTGCTATCTTACTCTTGCAATGAATTTATGATGTTAAAAACAATTGGGAATTATGTGCAGTGACCATAGTACAAAGTTGTAAACATAATATGTGTAAAACTTATATCATCTGTTATGGTATCATTATTTAATTTAAAGACATAAGTAACCTTGGCTTGAATTCAACAAATATATTTTGTGTAGGGGGGACACTCTGCTAGTAACTAATATAGAAGTGAATAAGACATGATTCCTTTCTCCTGAAATTCTCAAGTTAGTGCTGGAAAATTGCATCTGTCCATTTGCCAAGGGCAATTGTTTCTCATTTACTGAGATACATGATGATTAGGAAACTTCCAAACCTCTGGTGTAAACAATATGATGCAGACTTTGCAATTTATCTAATTATGTGTGGCTGAGAGTTACCTAAAGCCCTGCTTCTGTGTATCATGTGATTAGTTTCCCTTAAAATATTCTTTCACTTTGGCAGAAGGGATTGTTTTCTAAGACTCTGAAAGGGAAACTAATTGCTACAATAATACACTTCCACAGTATATTTTGAGGCTCTAATTGACATTTCTTTGAGGTACCCAAGAAGATGTTTTGGGAATCAGTCAGATCCCTGAGCTGTGCTCCCAAGCATACAAACTGCCCAGATCATGAAACCAAAACTTAAGACATGGTTTAAACTATGTCCTTTCCCTGACAGAATTTTATTGAAACCGTGCACATAAAAAGATGTTGCCTCTTTTGTGATATGAAAAAGATAATCAAGATGGAAGAAAGCATAAGTCAGGGGGCGCCTGGGTGGCTCAGTGGGTTAAAGCCTCTGCCTTCGGCTCAGGTCATGATCCCAGGGTCCTGGGATCGAGCCCCGCATCGGGCTCTCTGCTCAGCAGGGAGCCTGCTTCCTCCTCTCTCTCTCTGCCTACTTGTAATTTCTGTCTTTCAAATAAATGAATAAAATCTTTAAAAAAAAAAAAAGAAAGAAAGCATAAGTCAGGTACTCTATGCTTTGAAACCACAACCACAGACAGTCTTAGATGTGTAATATGACTTTGTTTCACAAAGGGAGCAATATAATTAGAGGGGCTAAGGTTTTCAATGGCAAGGATCAAAGGAGCTAGAGCACACGAAAAAGAGAGTACCACGGCCATCACTAATAGATTTCCAGAAGGCTAAATTACATAGCTGGAACACAGAATTACCAGGCTTAGGACAACAGTTCTTGGACATATTTTTAAAAGAAGGAAATAATAATAATTAGACTTTAACCTGAAAGAAAAAGAAAAACAATGACATTTTATCAATAAAACAATTGAGACAGAATATGAGATGGTAGCCACTTCCCCTGGGACAGAGGATATGGAATGATACAAATGTGTTGTGATTCATGGATAATGACAAGGAGAAAGTAGCCTTAAATTTCTAATTACAAAAATCATGTGTTTATGCAAAGGTCTAGTCAGTTGTGCTACAGTACTCTGACTCACTTAACACAGCAACACATAGCCAATTTTGAAATACATTTGGGAGTCAAAAAGCAATCATTTGGAGTCTGAAATTATGAAGGAAGTAATTGTAAACAATTTTCAAGTGTTTAGCTATTGTTAGAGGAAAGCTACATTCAAAATAAGCAATTGAGTAAAAATTTAAGCAGCATTATAAAGTTTGTGCACTTTGTATTGTTTAAAGCATAAATAAGAGACAAGGATTCTACCAGAAATGTCAAGCATATTAGGCTCCTGGGCCATTTGAATAAAAGGATTTACCAGTTATTATTTAAGGGCTACTGAAAAAGGGAGTATAAGAAATTCCATTTTTAATTTGCATAAAACTAAACCTGGCTGACTTTAAGGAGAATAAAAAAATGATTCTTCTGTAACAGGCAACTTAAATTGCTTTTTTTTAAAAGATTTTATTTATTTATTTGACAGACAGAGATCACAAGTAGGCAGAGAGGCAGGCAGAGAGAGAAGAAGGGAAGCAGGCTTCCTGCTGAGCATAGAACCCGATGTGGGGCTCAATCCCAGGACCCCGGGATCATGACCTGAGCCGAAGGCAGAGGCATTAAGCCACTGAGCCACCCAGGCACCCCTTAAATTGTTTTTAAATTAAAAGATTCTTTTAATTTCTTTTAAATTGCTTTCATTTTTTAAAAAGAATTTAAAGAATTTTTAAAATTCTTTTTAATTCTTTTTAAATTGTTAATGTAAAAGAACTTTACACAATACTCAACTGTATGATGAGGGTATACAATTTACTTATCTACTGTATTTAAGACTTACGTATGGGTGGAACTATAAACCTTAAATGAATTATTGAGATGAGAAAAACTGAATCTAATAATTGCTCAGTGAAATATGGAATGAAGCAAGTGCATTTAAAAATAATAGAACATTACACTCATGGAGAAAAATGTCATGTCAGAATTGATTGATTGGTGGTTTAGATGCTTCAAAGTTTTGATTCCATCATAATTCCACTGCATAGACTATATTATTCTGAGGAAGGCAAAGAAAAATTTTATAACTTTTTTTTGCATCTGTGCACAGTATATAGTAGATAAGAGGATATAAACACTTAAGAGAAGTTTCCAGTGTCCTTCAGTGCTTATAATCTTCGCTGTGGTGTTTAGTGACAATATATCTTTTCCATAATGCATGCTGGATCAGATCCAGCCCCCAGAACATCTACTTTGAAAGAAAACAGAATGTAAGGATACTCAGAGGTTTCAGAGGCCCTGTAGACCCCTCTTTCATTTCGCAGGCATGACTTGGAGCTTTGTTACCCAAAGTGTGCCCCACAGACACTAATGTCTGGGCGCTGTTAAAAATGCAGACTCACAGGTCCTACTACATGCTTAGTATACAGGAATCTGCATTTTCACAAGATCCTGGATATAGCTCCAAAAAAGTTTAAGAAACCCTGGTCTAACAGAACATATAGACCAATCCTAAATCGTATAGCTGGTGTCAGAGATTGGAATGGGGAGCCGTACACTCATGACTATGTGATGCCTCACTTAGATATTAGTTTTCAAAGCATTGCCCTTGGGGTACTATGAGATTTGGAATGTGACTTACAGTTTAGAGGCACAATGGGATATTTAGTTATTTATGTTTCTTTCTTCCTGAGTGATATTCTTTCGCTTTCTGATTACCAATTTCTTTCAGTTCCATTTACATATATTATAAAAGTTTGTGTTCTAGTAAAGCTGTGATGGCGCAGGTCAGTGTTTTCTTGCTAAATCAGATACACTCAGACAGAAGTTGCTCAATGCAAGAGGATTGGAATTGTTATAAAAAGCACATTGATCAGAAGTGAGTGGTTTGAGGAAGGGCTATCATCCGCTCTGTTTTGTAATGAGATGGACTCACTTTCAGCAGATCCCTAACATAAAGATAGAAAAAGTCTTAAAAAAAAAAAAAAGTGGAGGGCAAAAAGCCAGGGAAAATAATGGTGAGTCACATCATTTTATGCACTACAAGAAGAAAGAAGAATCTGGAGTAAGATGGCTGGGCACTGAAAATAGGTGGGTTGCCAAGCTTCAGTAAAAGGAAATGTGATAGCATTTCTTGAAATAAGGGGCAGTAGGGGCTGATGTTGAAGTAAGGCACAGGGAAAAGAGAAGCACATTGTCAAGTCCAGAGTTGGGCAGATCTTTTCTTTAGACCTCGAACACCTGAGTCTGTTAAGCATCTGCCTTCAGTTCAGATCATGATCCTGGTGTCCTGGATCAAGCCCTATGTGGGGCTCCCTGCTCGGTGGGAAATCTCCTTCTCCCTCTCCCTCTGTGCCCCACCGCAGTTCGTACTCTTTATCTCTCAGTCTCTGACAAAGAAATAAATAAAGTATTTTTTTTTTTTAAAAAGGACAGACATAGGGGCAATTAATACATGAGAACTATATCTAGGAAAAACTTTTGGGAGTGGTTTATGACCATGAAACTAAGTGGGAAAAAATAAAGTTTTTGAGGCAACTATGTTGGCTCTATTTTTCTAAGTTTTTGGACAGAACTGAATTGTTAGGGAAACCACAAGTCTAGGCAAAAATAACTTGTGACTAAACCAACTTAGTCTACACTTCCAATATATCATGATAGGAAGCATCCTGAATCTATATACCTTCCCATTTTCTAGAGACAACAAACATGCCTAACCTCTCTCAGTGGGCAGAGACAAAACCTGCAGAGTATAATGGACAAAGTGTTTACTTCAAGATAACCAAACCCAGGCCTAATCAAAGAGCAGAGGATTTTTCAAAATACCCACCCAGTAGGATTCTGTTAGTGCCATATATCAGTGACTGCTCTCCGTTTCCTATTTTCACTTTTTTCAATGGAAGTTTTTTTTTTCCGTTTTTTTTTCCATTTTATTTATTTTTTCAGCGTAACAGTATTCATTCTTTTTGCACAACACCCAGTGCTCCATGCAAAACGTGCCCTCCCCATTACCCACCACCTGTTCCCCCAACCTCCCACCCCTGACCCTTCAAAACCCTCAGGTTGTTTTTCAGAGTCCATAGTCTCTTATGGTTTGCCTCCCCTTCCAAAATTTTTTTTTTTTTAATAAACATATAATGTATTTTTATCCCCAGGGGTACAGGTCTGTGAATCGCCAGGTTTACACACTTCACAGCACTCACGATAGCACTTACCCTCCCCAATGTCCATAGCCCCCTCCCCCTCTCCCAATCCCACCTCCCCCCAGCAACCCCCAGTTTGTTTTGTGAGATTAAGAGTCATTTATGGTTTGTCTCCCTCCCAATCCCATCTTGTTTCATTTATTCTTCTCAATGGAAGTTTTTAATGGGCATATCCTGTCCCTGCTCGATCATTGTATATTGGCTTGTTTGTATTATCTGGGGATACAGCAAGTTTTCCATTCTGTTTTATATGTTGCTATACCCACAAGGAATTATATAAAGACTTAAGGAGGAGGATAGCACATTACCCAAAGATCTTAGATTTGAGCTGGATTCAGTAACTGGATGGGATTTTGGATTGTTTCCCTTCAAGATAAGATTCATGTAACCATAGAATGACTGTTTGTGTCCCCTTAAAATTGTATGCAGAAACCTAATCTACAATGTGATGATGATGATGCCTGGAGGTAGGACTTTTGGGAGGTGATGAGGTCATGAGACCAAAGCACTTATGAATAAGATTAGTGCCTTTAGAAAAGTGATCTCCCAAAACGCCCTTGTCCCTTCTGCCATGTGAGGACACATCAAGACAATAGCTGTTTATAAACTTGGAAGCAGATCCTCACCAGATGCCAAATCTCCCAGTACCTTAATCTTGGACTTTCCAGGCTCCAGAACCATGAAAAATAAATTTCTGTTATTTTGAAGCCCAATGGACAAAAGTAAGTGTCTTAAAAACTAGAAAGAAAAATTAAAATGGATAATTGGTATCAAGAAGGACCATGTATAGCATTCATCCAGTCCATGTCTTTTTCCTGGGCAAACAGGCTCCCTTGTAGTTAGGCATATTTATGTGACTGAGCAATAGTCAATGGAATGTGAGCAGAAGTAACTTTCACAACTTAATAGACATGGCCCTTAAAATCTTACATACTTGAAACTTCAGACTTTTCTCTTCTTACCTGTTGGATTCCTAGGTCTTCCAGGACCTAGGTGAGGGTAGAGCCACCATATTGAAGAAATGTGGATTCTGAGTTGCTATGTGGAGGAAAGTCCCCCCTACATCTGGAAGTAGAGGACAATAGAGAATAGTGCTTAGGAGCCTGGAGTTTGGGTTCATAGTTGAGTACTATTTCCCCCACTTACAATCTGTGTGACTTGAGGTAAGTCAGTCATCTTCTCTAAACCTTCATTTCCTTAAAGTAATGGGAAGACAATAATAGTATTATCTTTAATACTATCAAAGCATCATCATCCTTAAGCCTATTATCTTCCATAAGTTACATTATTCATTTTACTTCTTATCTGAAAGATCCAATGGGATGGTCTGATTTTATTCTCTTATGCAATATGTAAGTACTAATCATCAACAAAAAAAGAAAATAATCAACAAGTATATACATTGCTTTTCATGTTTTAATTTTTATTGAAACATCAGTAGTAATTATAGTTGATGATTATGTTTATCTATGTAATAAGAGTATATTAAAAATTATAATTGAAAAAGCTTGGTTCTAAATTATACCTTTGACTATAATCATAAACTTCTGATAGTTATTCCTATGTTTAAAAAAAGTATGCATTTTTGAGTCCCACCAAAGCAATATGGTTTATGTAGAGCAGAATTATTTTGAACATTGACACTAATGACATTTGGAGTATGTAGTTCTATTTTTCAGGGGCCTGTCTTTGCATTTTTGTAGAATGTTTAGCAGCATCTCTGGCCTCTACCCTCTAGATGCCAGTATTATTCCTCTGCCCCTCATGAGACAATCACAAGTACTTCCAGACATTGTCAGATGTCCCTGGGAAGTAAAATCACTCGTGGTAAAACCACTGAGGTACAGCTTTCATCTATTTATTTACCAAGTAATTAAAAATGACTTAACTGAGCATTTACCCTGTGTTTGGTGCTGTTCTAACACAGGGAAAACAACAGTGAATAAAACAGAAAAGTCTCTAACAAAACTTATATTATGGAAAGATAAACAAATAAATGATCCATAAGATTATATGGGGGAAGAGGATATGAAGAAAATAAAGCTAGGTATGAGGATTGTATTAATTACGTCATTTATTTCCTGTGTTGTGATGTATTGACATCTGGGACTTCTTGTCTCTAGAAGGGCTGGCCCTCCCAGGGTTAGCCAGTTTCTAGAGACAGTAAACCACTCACCGGAGCCTGGTTCTTGAACACAAACTAATCCATTCAGATCCCTATTCTCAATCCAGACCCCACCCTCAACCACTTCCTCTACAGGATTTTTGTGCTCTGGACCACCCTTCTGCCCTAATCATATCAGGGCCAGGTATCAGATAACTGGAAACAGCACCTATGCCACAGACACTGCTAAAATTATTCAAAGTAGCCAGTCGTACGGTGAAGTTTCTTGCCTGCAAACCCCCCACCCCACCTCCGCCACCCTTTCTCTTTGTCTCTTGACCAACTCTGGTGCTTCTCTAATTTGGCCCCTCGTGGTGTGGTGTACTCTCTCTTGGGATCTATGAATAATAAACTATCTTTTCACTGGAAGGAGTCTTCTGCTCTGTTGGCCTTACTACACCTACATTTTTTTTATTAATATACCTATATTTTAAAATAAGAATAAAGAGTGGCAGCGCTCCATTTTAGATGAAGTGGTCAGGAAAGGCCTCTGTGAGGGAGTAGCATTTGCCAAACCAAAATAAACTGAATGGGCCATGCTGATACCAGAAAAAGAATGTTTCATGTGGTAGAAACTGCCAAGACAAAGGTCCAGAGACAGAAGCATGCATGTGTCCAAGGAAAAGCAAAGAGGCTAATATGATTGAAGCACAGTGAATGTGAGGGATAAAGGATGAAATTAGAGAGGTGTCTAGGGGCCAGACTCTGAGAACCATTATAAGATCTCTGTCTTTAACTTGTGTGACAGAAAGCCAATGTAGGCTTATGAGCAAGGAAGTACCTCATTACCTCATTTGATTTGCTCTCTAAAAAATTTCCTTTGGATGCTATTCAAAGAACAAAATGTAGAAGAGGTAAGAGTGGAAGCAAGGAGACCAGTTAGGAGGAGGTCAGAATTTACTGTGATTTGAACTAGGGGACTAGCCAGTGAGGTGGATACATTTTAAAACATACAGGATCGATAGGGTTTTCTGTGAACTAGATCTGCTGTGTAGGAGAAGGAAATTATTGGTCTGTGTGACTAAGGGAATAGTGATGTCATTGCTGATATAAGGAACAGTGTGGGAGGAGAGCGGGTATGAGAGGTGAAACCATCAATTCAGCTTGGGGAATGTGAGGTTTGCGGTCCTTATTCAGTATCTCAATATAGATGTTGAATAAGTGATAAACATCTGTGTGTATGTATGTGTGTATGTGTGTGTGTGTATCATTGCTGTCTCAAGGAATGGTAGGGGCTGGTGGTAAAAAATTTGGATTCATCAGTGTAGAGATAGTATTTAAAACCATTGGGATAATAGAGATCAACTCATGACAATATACTTTGGTTATAGATACAGAACAACAAATAATAAGTAGCATCATGAGTTTGAACTTGAAAAATATGACACATAAAATGTTACAAACATAATAAGGAATAAAGGAAAGGAAAATCCAATATAACTTTAGGTGCTTTTTTGGTAACCAGCAATCGTGCAAAAAAAAAAAAAAAAAAGAACACTTCATTTGAGTCCTCTATAGCTTTTTGGCAGCTATCAATTTATTTCTGCCTTTGTTAAAGTACGGATTTATTGAAGGGGAGAATCACAAAATGGGACAATAATATTTCCCCCTCCTCTTTCATATTTGTAGTTTTCACTCTATCAAGTAAAAGGCATTTTAGTATTTATTTATTTTAAATTCTTAACCTGGCTTATTACCACCCCATCCACCTTTTTTAATTTCTGCATTTTGGCAGGATGTGAGACAACCGCACTCATAATGGTAATGCATGGAGCAATATTGACTCCAATTGGTCTGTGTGGATTAGGATAATAATGGGTCCACAATAAACTCTGACTACTTAAAAGCACATTGCCAGCATAAACACTAATGTGTCCTTTGGAGCCATTTTTTTGCTTCTGTCTTTGTTAGAGTGAGGCGAACTCTCAGAGTATAGTCTGCTGAATTTCTTGATCTATTCTAGTTCTTGATAAATTCTCAGTATAGAAATTATAAGAATATGAAGGTTAATACGTGATTATACAATTATAAAATATATTTTCTAATTTGTATTATATATGCATTTTTAAAAGATTTTATTTATTTATTTGAGAGAGAGAGCACAAGCTGGGGTGGGGAGCAGAGAGAGAGGGAGAAGCAGGCTCCCTGCTGATCAGGGAGTTGATCATTGGCCTTGATCCCAGGACCCAGGGATCATGACTTGAGCTGAAGGCAGATGATTAACCAACTGAGAAACCCAGGTGCCCCTATATGTCTTATTTGTGTTTGCCTACATACCTATCTAATGACCTGACTGCCTTTCTATTTAATATAAATAATGATGGAAAGATCATATGTTGATGTCTAGTTTGAAAGATAAATGTTTTGAAGGCCTTGGAGGTAGGTAGGAGAATGACAGAGACTTATTTCATCTAACAAGCTTTCCTACAGGGCTAATAACTGCCAGCAACAATAGGGTGGGGAGATGCAAAGCTGAGGAGGTGAGTTACCAAGGAATGCATCAAGTTGTGAACCAGATGTATATAAATTGAACAAAAAGGCAAATCCAGAAAAGGAAATCAGGGAGGGTTAAAGCAAATGGACTATTGAAGATGCAAAGTCAGAGGTTATGTAAAATAAAAACAAAATAGATTTATAATTGAGAAGACTTAGCAGGGAAAGCCTAGGTTCATATCTACTACTGGGAAGAGAAATTTAATTTTCATGAGAATAAGTATCCAACTATCCTTAAATGTACACAGGGGCATACACACAGGCATGTACCTTTCTGTACTGTAGTTTATAGTTACAAAATATATGTTGTAAGTGACCCTCTCTATGGTTGCTAAGCAAAGAGACATTTTAACATCGGGGTGGATATGTATAAAGTATCTCCAGGTAATGTTCTTCTTTACATTTTCTTGCTGGAGTCTAACACTTGACTAGATCTCTCATTTTGCCATATGTTTCCTTGACCAACTGTTTTCAGGCAAGGTTGAGACATATTTGAACTTGAGAAGATGATGTTTAATTTATAAGTGAGCTGATTTGGTGTAGTTGAGGTGAAATTCTTTCCATTGCCAAAGGCTTTAGCAGAGATGTGGTTCTCTCTAATAAGTTGTTATATCTAAAAACTAATGAGTGAGAAAATCTTACCAAATCAACAAAGGTGCCCTTGGTTGTGTTAAAGCAAAGACCCTATGGTCAATTGTTAACCAACCCACTGAATCTTCAACCCATTTCATTCCATATAAATGCAGCTACATGAAAAGCAATCTGAAGACACTCTGAATAAACACAGCCCACTCATTTCCTTTCTTTTATTCTCCTTGATCTTTGAGCCATGAAAGTAGGTTAAGCATTAACCCGATACCACTAATATGTTTTATTTTTGCATGCTATAATTATTATACCATCATGGTTATGGGTTGCTCTTATTATGATTAACAATTTCCATTACAATCATCACTATCCTGACTGATCTGTAACATCTGCTCTCTGCAGGTACAGCAGAGTTTGAATGCGTATGGGGAAGGTCAAAGTTAGTTCATAATTCAATGAACACCCATTTCCTGCTAATATTTCCCTCTAGGGTAATTTAGGATTTTGTTGGGAGTTAGAAGGGGATAGGTGATATGGAAAATAATAGAGCAGGCTATGTGGGAACATGAGGGAAGGGAAGTTACAAGGCTGATGAAAATTTTAAATGGGATAGTCTAAGTGGGCCTAACTGATAAGGTGGCATTTCAGTTGATATGAGGATAGAAGCCATGGAGACATCTGGGAAATGAGCTTTCTAAGCAAAGTCCTTGGTTACCAATATTATCTCCTATATATTCCCACTTCCTGGATTTTGTTTATACTAACCTTTGTTGGAAATGTAGATTTACCAGTATTCCCACAAAACACAGGTATATCTGACTCCCCATCACCAAGCATAACTAACTGTAGAAAGACAATTACCTTATATAACAAGGCTGTGTGCTACTCTCTGTTTTTAAATTTTCTAGCTGAGATAAAATTCTCCTAAAATCTTAGTGATGTCCACCAGAAGTTAACAATACACTCTAATACTCATGTGTTTCTACCAAGTCCCCTGAAGTACTAGCATTAATGGACACAGAGTTTGAATCTTATATAATAGATAAGTGTTTAGCAGATTTTTGCTACCACTTAAGGATTTATTAAATTTCAGGCAGGAAAATGGAGCTCTATATGACCTCAACTTGCCATGTTTTGTGGTTTATCTCTTTTGATTCTCCATTCCTGGTATGAATTTTTAGAACAGGCAGCAAAATGACAGCCTCTGCAGAATCGTGGAGTAGAGAGCACTTGTTCTAAAAAGAGATTCAGTGTAGATAAGAATAAATGCCCTTACCACAGTTGTTCACTAATAATTACTTTAGCTTTTTATTTCATTTTAAATGCATTGAATATCCCAATGCAAAGTTCATGATGATGAAACACTTCATGATTTTTAAAATTTTAATAGCCTAGAGATTATTTACCGTGTCACAATTTTTATTTCATCCAACACAGAAAGGTAAATAAATGAGTTTTGGTTTACCACCACACAACTCAGAGAAGTCATAGTTAATGGGTTGTAACAGTAGTTCTTGAAGTTTAGCATGTATGAAACTCACCTAGCGAGCTTGTTAAAATACAGATTACTAGGTCTCAGTCTCAGAGGTCTGAAGGTGCATTAGAAGGTGCATTTCTAACAAGTGCCATCTGATGCCTGTGCTGCTGATCAGGGACTACACTTTGAGATCAGTGGAGCACTCTTCCCCACTGGAGCCTCAGAATCATTTACAACACACAGCTACAGGCAATTAACAATCAGAATATTTTTCAATCTTAATATAGAAGATTATCCCTATGTATTGTATACAGATTAAAAAAATAATCTGAATATTTTAAGGAAAATCTCTACTAAGTTTGCTAAAATCGGTGTCTATGCTTCTGAAAATTTTTACTAGCGAGAACCTCTAGATCTTTCAGAAGTTGCTATTAGAGTGAAAGTATACCTTTAAGATTTTAGAAATATCCATTATAATCCATCTTCTTCTCTTCCCATAACACCCCTGCCTTTGCCATTAAGTAATTAACACTTAAGATTCAAACATACCAATATTTGGCGGAGCAATTAAATTCAACATTTAAGCTTTAAGCACTATTTGCATCTAAATTATAGTAAATTCTTTTTGAAGATGTGTAATGCAAGTTATGAACTAACTGGACTTGAATCTTAGAAAGGCGTCATGGGAAATATTTTAAAGCCTTAAGATACTATAATCCAGGATTCTTGTGTTCTATAGTTGGGCATATATTTGAATTGTGGTTTTCTGTCTTTCCATTTAGAAATTAGCAAGTATGGAAAACAGCAAGAAGTAGAGAAATTTCCTTTACACTCTAATATATTTTTCAGTAAAGGAGAAAGCAGTAAGGATTCAGAATTTACAAATCTAAGCAGGAAATGAAAATGAAGGGCAATCATGTGAAGAAAAGTAATCTGACACAGTTACACTGTCAGAACAGAGAGCTGGATACAGAAATAGATCAATGGACAGTCCTAGTCAACCAATTAGAAATGGCTTTTAAATATGCTTTTTCTTTTGAAAACCAAAACATCCTATAGTTGAGTAATAAAAGGATAGCCCTGCTCAACCTAAGCATCTTCAAAAGAATAACATTATGTTAAAACTTTGTAATCTGAATGCAGAAGAGTTTAGCACAGAAGAAAAGCTTCAAGATAGAGGAGTCATGATGTTGATTAGGGTGGGAGATAAATATTCTCAATGAATAGGTGCACTGTCAAGTGAAGATGATAGTTTATCCCAGGGTCAAGTACGCTACTCATACATTCCTTAGGTGTTCACCTGCCTGACCCAAATGACCTTGGGAAGATGCCTGGAAGCATTTGACAAAATCAACCTCAGAAGCACTGGGACACTAAAACTCTCCATTTGAAACTTCCAGAAATAGGGAATAGGGCATGATTTGGCTGTTGCACTGAGCTTGAGAAGGATAAACAAACAAACAAACAAATACCCTCAAGCATGAAAACGTCTTATTCTAATACAGTCCCATAACTTTTGCCTGACCTCCTGCTGCTTTTGTAGTTAAACTATGGGTATTTTGATGCCAAGGATTTCTGGTTTAGAATCTTGCAGATTTTGAATAGTGATACCCATAAAAAGATTATTTGCTAACCTTTAACATAGATGATTTAATGAGATTGACACATATACACCTTCTCTGATTTATAACATAGCAATAAATAGAAACAGCGGATTAAATTTAAGAAGATTAGAAAATCAAGGTGAATGATAGGATTTAAGACATACAACTGGAATTATCAGTTTTCTGACACTATATTTAAACATTTTTAGGGACGGTAATGCAGATTATAATGTCAAGTTCAACAACTGATCTCCATGACAACACTTGGGCATGCTAACATCCCTCACATGGTCATGAAACTTTCTGGTTCACATTCTGTAGTCAGAGTTTAATCAGTTCTCTATCCTATTAGGAATAGGAAAAATAGGGGAAAATAAAGGGAGCCAGTACCTACTGACAGTTGTAATCTGTCACTTTCATTTTCCTGAAGGTTAAATAATAAAGACCTTTCCTGGACTAGAGATTGGAGTTTCAAGCAGAAAATTATCTCTTTTGCTGGTTCCAATAAAATGCCATGAAACTTTCTTAATATTATTGGAGATAACCCTTAGAAAGTGTCACTTGTTTTCATCATACTTCTTTTTTTTCAATTTACCTTAATTATGTAGTTTGCCAGTTAGAGCAGGATCATGAAATATACATTAAAGCAAAGAGGAAGTCACCATGATATTTTGTTATTTTAGTATACTTTTTATTTTATAGGTTGCAGATAGGGGCCTATTCTTGATTTGTGTCTGAAATATTATGTCAGAGATTTTTTGTGTGTGACCAGCAGACAAAGTGGGATATTTCTATCATAGCCTTGTGGCTATGGATATGGCAACCATAAGCCATCACAATCACAAAGATCTGAAATAAAGTGAGCACTAGTTTGTTAGGTTTTGGAAATTATAACTTTGTAGAATCCATAAAATCCCACTTAAATTTGCAGTTCATATGAATACTCAAACTATGTTCAAACTTGATAATTTTACCTGCAACTAATAAATTAAAACAAATTACATACTTAACTTCAGATATAATCAGGGTCATAGAAAAGCCACAACCTTCTATTAATCTGTAACTGTCAAGCATAAGTCTTTAGAGAATAAGCATATGTCTTCAATATGTTTCTAGCAATATTCAAATTTTCACTTAGGGTTTAAACTCCCGAGTCTCTTTCCCTTCCCCCTATGACTAGCTATAATGCTTCATTTTATCAGCAGTCTCAGTGAACCCCTTTCAATAATTTAATAATTATAGGATTTCCATTAATGGTTCCAGAAGGAAAGGTGATTCCCTTCTATAGACAAGAAATATAAAAAAGTGTAGGAAAGGTCTTATTATTTAGCCTTTAGAATAAAACGGTTAAAATGTTTAAAAAAAAAAAAAACAACAGCCACTTAAGATTATTGGATACTGACTGGAGGCATATGACAAATTAAGAAGTTTTTATTTAAAAAAAATTACAAGATAAACATATAATGTATTTTTATCCCCAGGGGTACAGGTCTGTGAATCGCCAGGTTTACACACTTCACAGCACTCACGATAGCACTTACCCTCCCCACCATAAGAGACTATGGACTCTGAAAAACAACCTGAGGGTTTTGAAGGGTCAGGGGTGGGAGGTTGGGGGAACAGGTGGTGGGTAATGGGGAGGGCACGTTTTGCATGGAGTGCTGGGTGTTGTGCAAAAAGAATGAATACTGTTACGCTGAAAAAATAAATAAAATGGAAAAAAAAATTACAAGAGCTCCAAATAAGAATGGTGGAGACAATGATTTTCTTGCCTAGAACTTCTACCTTTTCTATATCCCCTCAACACACATCCAGCTCAATCTGGAAGAACTCTTACTTTACCTTAAAATAATAGGCTCTTCTGCCAGAGGTGTCAACTGCAGTTCTGGGTGGAGAGTAAAAATCTGCAAGTTTGTTCACCTTAACTGGCAGATTTGGCTTAAAATCACAGAGAAAATCTGAAACTATGCTAGCCCAAGTTGACATTCTGGTTTGTGGCAATCAGCAGGTCAAAAGTTTATGGGTGAGAACTTACACATAAAAGAAGCAGAAAAGGAGTAAAATAACCTCTCACTCTTAAGCTTTCTCATCT
This sequence comes from Meles meles, assembly GCF_922984935.1. Taxonomy (NCBI): domain Eukaryota; kingdom Metazoa; phylum Chordata; class Mammalia; order Carnivora; family Mustelidae; genus Meles; species Meles meles. The sequence continues at coordinate 29,865,805 of NC_060067.1, forward strand.
GAAGCAGACTCTAGAAATCCTGTCAAAATGCAAAAGGCAAGGGAGATGGAGAACAGACTACAATTTTGAATGCTTCTCTCAACCCACATACTGCTCCATTGGCAGAGACTAGAAACCTTACATATTTGAGGTGTTTGAGCACAACTTCTGCATATCAAAATCAAAGTGCTAAGTCAAAGGCAAAGGAAATATCACTGAAGCTACAAGTGTAAAACAACTCATTACACATGGGGGCATGTTATCATGATTCCCCATTAAAAACAAGGAGGGTCCAGAAGGCAATATCGTGGTATGTTCAAAGTGCTAAAAGAAAAAGAAGATTGTCTATCATGATTCTTTTCCAGCAAAACCATCCCTTAAAAAAGGCAAAATATATTTCAGATAAACAAAAACATAATTTTTAAAAAGATTTTATTTATTTATTTGACTGAGAGACACAGTGAGAGAGGGAACATAAGCAGGGAGAGTAGGACAGGGAGAAACAGGCTTCCTGCTGAGCAGGGAGCCTGATGCAGGGCTCAATCCCAGGACCCTGGGATTATGACCTGGGCCAAAGACAGACACTTAAAGACTGAGCCACCCAGGTGCTTCAAAAACACATAATTTTACTAGCATTCACTATCCCCCCCGCAAAAAAAAAAAAATATATATATATATACATATATATATATTTAGAGTAAAAAGAAAACTGTAACTTTTTTTTTAAAGGTTTTATGAAAACTGTAACTTCTAATCACAGAAAAAAGTTGAGGAGCACCAGAATATATATTTTCTGAATATAAATGCGGCATTCTGGAGCACCAGAATATGTATATTCTGAATGTAAATACAGCATGAAGCAGATTGAATCAATGAAGCTAATCTGATTTTAAGTTGTTAGATTTTACCAGAACTAAATTACTATTAACCAGAGGTAGACTGTGATGTTAAATATAGATAGTATAATTAAAGCAACTACTGCAAAAAGCTTGAAAATATGGGTAAAAAACAGTAGAGTAATTAAAGTGTTATAAAAATACTTGTTTACAACAGAAAGAGGAAGTAAAGAAGGACATAGGGACATAAAATGATGAGACTTATAAAAATAAAATAACAAAATGACAGATGAAAACTGAATTTACCAGTAATTACATTAAATATGAGTGAACTAGACACTTTAATCAAAAGTCAGAGATTGTCAGAATGCCTGGGTGGCTTAGCTGGTTCAATGCCTGACTCTTGATTTTGGTTTGGGTCATGATCTCAAGTTATGGGATGGAGCCCCACATCATGCTCTGCCCTCAGCATGGAGTCTGCTTCTTCCTTTCCCTCTTCTCCTCCTCCCACTCACAATGCTCTTGTATCTATCAACAAATACATAAATAAAATCTGAAGAAAAAGAGATTGTCATAATCGATTAGGGGAAAAAAAGAAAAAATAAGATCTCACTACATGCATTTTTTTAAGTTAACAGTTTTTACTACTTTATCTAATCCATTCTTCTTTCTTTCTTTCTTTTAAATAGGCTTTATGCCCAATGTGGGGCTTAAGCTCACAGCCCCCAGATCAAAATTCTTGTGTTCTACCAACTGAGCCAACCAGGTGCCCTTGTATGCTTTCTTAAACAAACATACAGCACTAGATAGTAAGGAAGTGCTCAAAACAAAAACGAAAATAAAAATCACAATGATGGGCGTATGTCAAAGAGACTCAGGAATAAACTGGAAGAATTCTTAATAGCTATATCTGGAGCAATTTGATCAATAAAATAAAATAGTAATGATTATAACTCCAAAATATAAAATACTATTCATGAATCCATACTAATATAAACATATGATTGACTAAATTAATATATAGAGGGGCTAGTCAAATCTCCTATCCAGAAAAATTCCAAATAACTTATCTAGATACAAGCGTACCTTATAGATATAAGGTGTTCTAGACCACTGCAGTAAAGCAAGTCAAAATTTTTTGGTTTCAAATGCATAAAATACGCACTATACTTTATGTTTACACTGTATTACATTCTCTTAAGTGTATAATAACATTATGCCTAAAAAACAATGTACATACCTTAATTAAAATACTTTATAAAAAATTAAAAATTTAAATTTAAATTTAAAAAATTTTAGCCAAAATGCTAACCATCATCTGAACTTTCAGCAAATCATAATCATTGATCACAGATAACCATAAACAAATAATAATGAAAAAGTTTGAAATATGGCAAGAATTATCAAAATGTGACATAGAAACATGAAGTGAACAAACGCTGTTGGAAAAATGGTTCCAGTAGACTTGCTCAATTCAGGGTTACCAAAAGCCAAATTGTAAAAAAATGCAGTTATCTGCCAAGCTGAATAAAATGAAGTGCAATAAAATGAGGTGCTGGGGTCCAGCCTCAGCAATCCAGGTGTTCCCGAAGGAGGCGTGGTGTTGGTGAGATGAATGGGAGAGCCACACAGAGAGTTCTGCTCAGTAGTCAGGCATCTCCATCTTTATTCTGATTTTAGACCTTCTTATATAGGCAGTTTACTTGGGGTAGGGAGTTACATTCGTGCAAAGGACATTAAAGGACTCAAGCATTCATCAGGTAATTTCTCTTTGTTCAGCACCTGTTATTCTAGTTAAGCTATAATGGGTACAAACTGGCTCCAGGGATGGGGGACAGGGTCTCGGTTCTTGAGTAATCATGTCCCTCAAAAAACCCATGAGAGGTAGCACAAATATGTGCCTTTTGGTAACTTATTCTGGGGTCTGCAGGAAAATGAGATACAGGTTAATGGAAAAACTAGACACTTTCTGAAGAAACTAAGTATACAGGAGAGAGGTACGAACGAGAAGCTGTTACCTTTGCAGTAGACAGGCTGTATTTTAATGGCTCAGCTTGTGAAAGCCTTGGACAAACATCAGCCTAGGGAGGAAATTGTCTATTGTGGTACATATCTAAAGTTCTACATAGTCCTAGGTACAGAATAATTTACCTCCTTGGAGTTGCTCCCACCCACAAGCCTGAGAGATGTTTGCAGCAGATCAGCAAGGGGCTCTTTGTTTGAGAGAGATACTGGGATCAGAGAAAAAGGCAAGAGACTAACAGACCATGCTTATCTGCGGGGCTATTCTGCCCTTGGCAGAATTAGGCTTGCATTACTTCAAACCTTAACCTAGTGGGGCAGTGCCATTCACCAGGCCTCATGGCTCCCAACATGAGGTATGCCTATATGCCACTTCATAAATATAGTCTGCACGTAGTAACTTCCTTCCAAAGAGTACAGGGTAGTAGGTAGACTGGGGGAGTGTAAATTTAAAATAAAGAAATCTAACAAACAATACCTCAGCCAGGTCATCAAGGTTAACATTGATAGTGATATCATGTTCATAATATGTAACCGTAGGATGACATGATGAAAACAGCACTTCACCCTAGTGGTCTTATTTCCCAAAACCCATACTCCCAGAGAAAAATGTCAGGTAAATCACCACTGAGGGGCATTTTACAAAATTCCTGACCAGTACTCCTCAAAACCGTCCAGGCCATCAACATGGAAAGTCTGAGAAACTGCCACAGCAGGAGAGGCCAACAGAGACAACTAAATGTACATAATGTGGTACCTGGATGACATCCCAGAATGGAAAAAAGACATGAGGGGAAAACTGAAGAAATCCAAATGAAGTACAGACTTCATTTAACAATATATCAATCTTGGTTTATAATTGTGACAAATATGCCATAATAATGTTAGGTGTTAATATCAGGGAAATTGAGTGGAGGTATAATGGAATGCTCTGTTTCTTCTTTGTAATTTCCCAGAAATCGAAAACCATTCTAAACTTTGAAATATAATTTAAAAATTGTTAACCTGATCTAAATGGAAATAAGCCCAGAAGAGCCAAAACAATTTAAAAGAGTAGGACAAAATTGAAGGTCTTACCCTCCCTGATTTCAAAACTTACTTTAAAGCTACATTAGTTAAACCAGTGTCGTACTGACATAAAGACAGACATAGAGATCAGTGGAACAGAGCTGATTTTTGGTAACATTGGTAATTCATTGTAGAAGGGTCTTTTCAGCAATTAGTGTTAAAAAAGTTGGTCATCAATATACCTGCATGCAAAAACAAAGAAAAAAGAACTTTGGTACATCACATCATACAAGCATACAAAATAAATTACCTTGAAATTGATCAAGGATCTAAATTTAAGAGGTAAAGCTATACACGTATTGGAAGAATATGTTAGATGTAATTTTTATGATCTTTGGTTGAGGACAGAATAGGGTGTGTATAGGGAAGTTCTGGACTAAAAGATATTTTGTGTTTAATAGTTCATTGTTAATCCAAAGTAGCGACACTCTGCCAGCCACTGGCCATATTCAAAATGTGTTGTGAAGGATCCAGCATGGGTACCAGCAGGTTCAGTTGGGTTCTAATCTTTAATCCTAGCAGAATTTCACTCTAGCCACCATCTGAAACAATGGCTGATATGTCTATTCCAATGTTCATAATTCTAGAAGGTGTATGCATTTCAATACCCTTTTAGCCACTTCTTGAGTAAAGAGCAGGAGGGTGAGAGAAGAAAGTGAACCATATAGTTGACCAGTCTTCAAATGCTGACTAAAACCAAAAGCAAGGGTTTGGGACAAGGATGTGAGGGTTAGGGGAGATGCAAAAGATACCAAAACACCTCCTTTATTCTGCCAAAGTGTGAGTTAAATTCATACAATATATCTTAAATGCTTTTGGATAACATTTCATTCTTTCATTCATCCACATGCTGGTGCTCAGCATAAACGGGGGGGGGGGCAAAATAAATATGAACAAATACAATTAAAGTTGCAAGAAATGTTCTTAAGTCAGAATTCTGATTCTGTCCCTTGGCATGCCCACATTTGTCCCTTTGCTGCCATCCTTCAGTTTTTGGACGCTCTGACATCTCCTGGACCTTCATTCAGAATTTTTTTTTTTTTTTTTTTTTTTACTGTTTGGTGAATTTCAAACACTGGTACACTTATGGTAGCCAGAGTTCATTTTGGAATTTGTTATCACAATGTTGGTTGTACATTCTGACCACATCTTTAAGTGGGCTTTTCTGCCCAGTGTTGTCCCTAATAAGCCTGATGTTATACTGTGATTACTCCAGTTCCCCTCGTCTAGAGTTGCCTCTCCTCTGGCTGGAGATTGGTATAGTGTGGATTAATTGACATGACTGATGGTGTATTTATTTTCTAGGAAATACCAGTGCTGCAGATTAGAAAGCAGATGCTAATTTTCTCTCCTACTTCTATCATATCGCTCTTCTCATCTTCATTTATCTTCTTCTCAGCATGTAAGTTTAGCAGCCATTATCAATGTTAGCAACAGAGGGGTCTCTTGGATAGGTTGATGGATTTGTAGCAGAGTGGCTTTAATTTTGTACACTCAGTGAAGACATCTATTCTTTTCTTTTGTATTTACTGAGATTTTAAAAGTAATGGTGGTTGGGTTTAAGGAAAAGAGATGCTGTTTTGTTTTGTATTTTCTTCTTAAGAAGTAGATGCATGATAAAGAGTTGAAATGAAACTAATAGATTTTTTTTTTATTTTCAGCATAACAGTATTCATTGTTTTTGCACCACACCCAGTGCTCCATGCAATACGTGCCCTCCCTATTAACCACCACCTGGTTCCCCCAACCTCCCACCCCCGCCCCTTCAAGACCCTCAGGTTGTTTTTCAGAGTCCATAGTCTCTCATGGTTCATCTCCCCTTCCACTTTCCCTCAACTCCCTTCTCCTCTCCATCTCCCCATGTCCTCCATGTTATTTGTTATGCTCCACAAATAAATAAGACCATATGATACTTGACTCTCTCTGCTTGACTTATTTCGCTCAGCATAATCTCTTCCATCCCGTCCATGTTGCTACAAAAGTTGGGTATTCATCCTTTCTGATGGAGGCATAATACTCCATCATGTATATGTACCACATCTTCCTTATCCATTCATCTGTTAAAGGGCATCTTGGTTCTTTCCGCAGTTTGGCGACCATGGCCATTGCTTCTATAAACATTGGGGTACAGATGGCCCTTCTTTTCACTACATCTGTATCTTTGGGGTAAATACCCAGCTGTGCAATGGCAGGGTCATAGGGAAGCTCTATTCTTAATTTCTTGAGGAATCTCCACACTGTTCTCCAAAGTGGCTGCACCAACTTGCATTCCCACCAACAGTGTAAGAGGGTTCCCCTTTCTCCACATTTTCTCCAACACACGTTGTTTCCTGTCTTGCTAATTTTGGCCATTCTAACTGGTGTCAGGTGGTATCTCAATGTGGTTTGAATTTGAATCTCCCTGATGGCTAGTGCTGATGAGCACTTTTTCATGTGTCTGATAGCCATTTGTATGTCTTCATTGGAGAAGTGTCTGTTCATATCTTCTATATGTAGAAGAATGAAACTCGACCATTCTCTTACATCGTACACAAAGATAAACGTGAAATGGATAAAAGACCTCAATGTGAGACAGGAATCCATGAGAATTCTAGAGGAGAACATAGGCAGTAACCTCTTCGATATCAGTCACAGCAACTTCTTTCAAGATATGTCTCCAAAGGCAAAGGAAACAAAAGCGAAAATGGACTTTAGGGACTTCATCAAGATCAAAAGCTTCTGCACAGCAAACAGTCAACAAAACAAAAATGCAACCCACAGAATGCGAGAAGATATTTGCAAATGACAGTACAGACAAAAGGTTGATATCCAGTATCTACAAAGAACTCCTCAAACTCAACACACACAAAACAGATAATCGTATCAAAAAATGGGTAGATTTATTTTTTTAACTTCATTTTTTGATATATTGAAAATTACTCAAAGTAGAAAGAAAGATTGTGAAGCTTGTCCAATCTTCTTATTCTATGCTTTATCTTGTCCCTGCTTGGTAGCTCAGCCTATGCTTGGTAGCTTCATTCTATCAATCTTCAGTATCCAAATAACTAAATAACAAAAGATTCTAGCATGTATAAGTTCTGGATATTATATTTCAAACAAGTTTTTCATAGGATAACTTTAGTTTGGAATGTGTTAAATGTAACTTGTTGGGAAAAAATCAGTACTTTGAACATTCTTTTCGAAAAATGAATAGTTACTATTGTGAGTCGATGGCAAATCTGCTTTTAGATATCCATATTCTTTCTGTACAAAGCTCTCTTTAATTTTCTACAAAGAAAATTACTAAGAAAGTATCGATGCATGACTTAGTGGAGAGCCCTTGATATCACAGACACTCCTTTATGGGAGCCTTTATTTATTTTTTATTATTAACATACAATGTATTATTTGTTTCAGGGATACAAGTATGTAATTCATCACTCTTACACAACACACAGTCCTCATCACCATACATATCCTCCCCAATGTCCATCACCTAAGGCATCCCATACCTCCACCCCTCTCCCCTCCAGCAACACTGTTTCCTGAGATTAAAAGTCTCTTATGGTTTGTCTTCCACTCTGGTTTCATCTTGTTTCATCTTTCTCTCTCTTCCCCTGTGATCCTCTGCCTTGTTTCTTTTTTTTTTTTTTAAGATTTTTATTTATTTATTTGACAGACAGAGATCACAAGCAGGCAGAGAGGCAGGCAGAGAGAGAGGAGGAAGCAGGCTCTCTGTTAAGCAGAGAGCCTGATGCGGGGCTCGATCCCAGGACCCTGGGATCATGACCTGAGCCGAAGGCAGAGGCTTTACCCCACTGAGCCACCCAGGCACCCCCTGCCTTGTTTCTTAAATTTCCCTTATCAATGAGATCATATGATAATTGTCTCTCTGATTGACTTATTTTGCTTAGCATAATACCCTCTAGTTCCATCCATGCCATTGCAAATGGCAAGATTTCTTTTTTTTTTTTGATGGTTAAGTAGTATTCCATTGTATACACATAATGCATCTTTTTTATCCATTCATCTGAGGTCTCCCCATAGTTTGGCTGTTTGTGGACATTGTTGCTGTAAACAGAAATAAAAGGCATCTGAATCGGCAAAAAAGAAGTCAAACTCTCAGTCTGCAGATGATATGATACTTTATGTGAAAAACCCCAAAGAGTATACCCTAAATCTGCTAGAACTCATGGAATTCAGTTAAGTTGCAGGATATAAAATCAATGCATGGAAATCAATTGCATTTCTATACACCAACAATGAGACAGAGGAAATAGAAGTTAAGACATTGCTCCCGTTTACAACTGCACCCAAAACCATAAGATACCTAAGAATAAATCTAACCAAAGAGGCAAAGGATCTATATTTAGAAAACTATAGAACACTCATGAAAGAAATTGAGGAAGACACAAAGATATGAAAAAATATCCCTGCTCATGAATTGGAAGAAAAAATATTGCTTAAATGTATATGCTACCTAGAGCAATCTACACAGTCAATGCAATCCCTATCAAAGTACCATCAACTTTTTTCACAGAACTGGAACAAACAATCTTAAAATTTGCATGGAACCAAAAAAGACCTTGAATAGCCAAAGCAATGTTGAAAAAGAAAACCAAAGCTGGTGGTATCATAAATCTGGGCTTCAAGCTCTATTACAAAGCTAAATCATCAAGACAGTATGGTACTGGCACAAAAACAGACACATAGATCAATGGAACAAAATAGAGAACTCATAAATGGACTCTCAACTCTATGGTCAACTAATCTTGGACAAATCAGGAAAGAGTATCCAATGGAAAAAAGACAGTCTCTTCAATAGTGGTGTTGGGAAAATTGGGCAGCCACATGCAGAAGAAAGAAACTGGATCATTTCCTTACTCCACACACAAAAATAGACTCAAAATGGATAAAAGACCTAAATGTGAGACAGGAATCCATCAAAATCCTTGAGAAGAACACAAACAGCAACCTCTTCAACCTTCGTCCCTTGCATATGATGATATTAGGAGCTGGGGCCTTTGGGAGGTTATTAGGTCAATGAGGGTGGAGCCCTCATGAATGGGATAAGAGCCCTTATAAAAGGGACCTGAAAGAGATCCTTCACCCCTCTTTCTCCCTGTGAGGACACAGGGAAAAGACATCAGCTATGCACCAAGAAGTGAGCCTTCAATGAATGTGACCATGCCAGCCCTTTGATCTTAGACTTTCCAGCTTCCAGAGCTGTGAGAGATAGATTTCCACTGTTTATAACCCAGCCAGTCTATAATATTTTGCTATGATAGTCTGAATGAACTAAGATACCTCCCTTGAAGAAGATTATGATTGAATAGAGAGAACTGAAACATATAACAGCAAAAACAAGTAGAGTAAGACAAGGGCCATAGACAAAGTAGAAATCAAATTAAAGAAATGATCATAGTCATATGACTCAGGAATAGTTTCATTAAAAATAATGCATTTGAGACAAATCTTGGATAGATATTTCAACAGGATGAGTTGGGGAAGAGAGAAAGTATAGCATGTCAGAGTACTAGACAAAATGAACAACACAAAAATAAATAATAAAAATTAATACTGGATAATTATGTTGTTATTAAATGGACTAACTTGTTTGGTGGTCAGGTTCTCTTCCTTAGGGAAAGATTTGCATCATCTACATTGAAATAGTAATTAAAGCTGTAAAATTGGTTGGTTTAATCCATGAGGAGAATGTAGTGAAAAGAGAATGAGACTGAGAACTAGACTTTAGAAAATTCTGTTTCTATGGTATAGAAAGATAACAACAACAAAAAGAACTACTAGACAATGGGGAAATTAAAATGAAATAGACCTAAAGGTAGAAATGATTGCAAGAATTTGATTAGTGAAGACTAAATTATTTAGAGAAATCCAGGATGATGGGACTGAAAATACATAACTGTATTATACTAACTAGATACTGTGAGAGCAATTTTAGCACAGTGGTAAAGGTCAATGGTAGATCTAAATGGTTTAGAATTGAACTGGGAAAGGCGTGAAGACAGCCTGTATAGATTATTTTTTTCTAGAAAATTGGCATTAAAAAGAGGAAATAGAGCATGATCTACATCATACCAACAATGATTAGCAACAATTGAAGTCCTTAGGATGGTTACACTGCCCTTATACTGCATTAAATAGAAAATAAAATCTTAACAGATGAAGTAAGAGGATAATTTACCACACCTTTCTTTTTCATACATCTTCCCAATGGCTAAACACTGGCACAGAAATAAATGGCTGTGGAATGATTTAAAGAGAAAGAAAGGCCTAAAGGGGACCCAGTATGTGTATTAGAAAGTAATCAAATATCATAATCTGTGGGGAGAAAGGCACCAACATAATCACACTACTAAAATAATTCAGTTGGAAAACAGGAAAAGATGGATTTAAATTCAATCATAAAAGACAGTGTTGAAATTTTAAGAAATTGGAACCTTTAAATATCTTTATTTGATTTGCTATTTTCATGTTGTTTCTACTTTTCATTTAAAATTAATTAATTGATTAATTAATTAATTAATTTTGACAGAGAGAGAGAGAGAGTGCACATAAACAGGGGAAGGAGCAGAGGGAGAGGGACAAGCAGACTCCGTGTTGAGCTCAGAGCCTGACAAGGGGCTCAATCCCAGGATTCCAAGATCATGACCTGAGCTGAAATTAAGAGTCAGTAGTTCAATTCAATCAGCCACCTAGGCACCCCTTTATTTTTTATTAGAAATATACTAAAATCAAACTTTTTAGCTGTTGCATTTTAAAGTTTAAGATACTTTGTATCTTGCCACACATGCAATAAAAATATAATTATTTTAGCAATGCACCATGCAACTAAATTTCCTTAAAATGGAAATATCAATTTAGTGGAATATTTCCCAATTAGATCATGATCTTGGAACTATAATTTCAAAACTCTCAATTTACATGCAAATACTTCTAGAGATTGGTCTCTTCCAAACTACTGCCTCTGGTAGACATTGTATTTTTTCCATATTAACATATATATATAACTTAAAATAATCTCTCTTTTATATGAACATTCTCATGTGAATATTAAAATTATTCTTGGGCAGTAAATAGCAAATAAGTTATCTGCTTTCAAAATTAAAATAGTATCTTCTCTCATTCCGTGGGTTGCCTCTTTGTTTTGTTGACTGTTTCCTTTGCTGTGCAGAAGCTTTTGATCTTGATGAAGTCCCAAAAGATCATTTTCGCTTTTGTTTCCTTTGCCTGCAAGTTGGTGCAGCCACTTTGGAGAACAGTGTGGAGATTCCTCAAGAAATTAAAAATAGAGCTTCCCTATGACCTTGCCATTGCACTACTGGGTATTTACCCCAAAGATACAGATGTAGTGAAAAGAAGGGCCATCTGTACCACAATGTTTATAGCAGCAATGGCCACGGTTGCCAAACCGTGGAAAGAACCAAGATGCCGTTTAACAGATGAATTTGATAAGGATGATGTGGTACATATACACTATGGAGTATTATGCCTCCATCAGAAAGGATGAATACCCAACTTTTGTAGCAACATGGATGGGATGGAAGAGATTATGCTGAGCGAAATAAGTCAAGCAGAGAGAGTCAAGTATCATATGGTCTTACTTATTTGTGGAGCATAACAAATAACATGGAGGACATGGGGAGATGGAGAGGAGAAGGGAGTTGAGGGAAAGTGGAAGGGGAGATGAACCATGAGAGACTATGGACTCTGAAAAACAACCTGAGGGTCTTGAAGGGGTGGGGGTGGGAGGTTGGGGGAACCAGGTCGTGGTTAATAGGGAGGGCACGTATTGCATGGAGCACTGGGTGTGGTGCAAAAACAATGAATACTGTTACGCTGAAAAGAAATAAATAAAAAAATTTTTAAAAATTAAAATAATAAACTAAATATAAATGATTAATTTATCTTAAAATATAAAATGAAAGTCAATGTCACCAATTCTGCTGACAGAAGAACCTTTTATGTTAGGCCTAGAGAGAGAAGAGGAATTTTAAACTGGTATTGCAACATCAAAGTACAGAGTAAGTGGCAAATAGAAAGGCAGAGGGAAAATAGCCTGTTAAGTTTTGTTGATTTAGAAGAAATCTTGTGATAGCATTTTAAATTCAGATGGCTAAGGACTAAAGTGGGCCACAGGCTAGGCTCTTGTCCATGATTTGTCTGTAGGGAAAAGCATAGCTTCCCACTCTGTTAAGAACAGAAATAAGAAAAAGAACATAGAAAATTCCTAAATGTGCTCAGAAATCCAATCTAAGGACTGGGGGAATTGTTACACCAAACACTTCCTTCTATTCTGCCAGATAAGAGCAACTTAAATGCTCTCATTCAAAGAAGTAAAGGATTGAAAGTCTACCAATTCATTCTTTCTACTTCATCATAAAAATAGTCTTCTCTTTCTAGATTTTGTTTTGCATATTTCATTCTAATACTAAAGCACATATTACATATTTTGATAGGTCATCAATAATTTGAACAAATAAAATCATAAATACATTTTAATGTACTCTAAAGAGGCTCAAGGACCCATGATTGTTTTTTTTTAAAATGTCCAGCTAGACACTGTATAGTACATCATTAGTTTTTGATGTAGTGTTCAGTGATTCATTAATTACATCATAATACCCGATGCTCATCACAACAGGTGCCCTCCTTAGTACCTTCACCCTGTTACCTCCTCCCCCACCCTGCTCTGAAACCCCCAGATTGTTTCCCAGGGTCCATAGTTTCTCATGGTTTGTCTCCCTCTCTGATTTATCCCCCTTCAGATTTCCCTCCCTTCCCCTATGGTCCTCTGTGCTATTGCTCATTCCACATATGAGTGAAACCATATGATAATTATCTTTCTTTGCTTAACTTACTTCATTTGGCATAATCCCTTCCAGTTCCATCTATGTCAATGCAAATGGTGGATATTCATCTTTTCTGATAGCTGAATAATATTCCATTGTATATATGGACCACATCTTTATCCATTTGTCTGTTGAAGGACATCACATCTCCTTCCACAGTTTGGCTATTGTAGACATTGCTGCTATGAATATTGGGGTACATGTTCCCCTTCTTTTCACCACATCTGTATCTTTGGGGTAAATACCTAGTAGTGCAATAACATCAGGTTTTTTGATGGAAATAAGAATAAATGTCTGTACCTTGATCCTGACAGCAAATTCACCTTGTTTCCTGATCAAGAAATGTAGGATTATCTACATATTTTAAAATTTTGTTCTTAGTCTAGTAGGCCCATGAGCTATAGAGTGATGGTTTAATTGTACATTTGAAAGGTTGGTATTTTTTGATATGGGGCCTTGTGCATTCTCTCAGAAAATTGTAGCTTAATGAAATAGAATGACCTGTAAATATTAAAATTATGTTCATCTATAGCATGGGAAGAAATGGTGGAAGGTAGTTTTGAATAATCCTTGAAATAGCAAAATGTATAAGAAAATGAAAAAGACTTTAGTTATTCAATGGAAAATCTAGATTATTTTCAGGGAGTAGGAATAAGAACTTACAATAATATAGCAAGATTCTGTATTTTCAAACATTGGGCAAAAACTATTATGTTTCAATATCCATTTTATAGGCAAAGAAAGCTAATAGTATCAGAATTAAAAAGAATAGAAAATTGGAATTTTTATAGCATGCTGTGGGTGGCTTCCAATTATTTTTCAATAAAGGTTTTGTGTAAATTTTATAAACTCTCTTATGAATTTCAGCAGATACATTGCTTTCCAAATATTGCAAAGACATTTTCTTTTTTGCATTGTCTAAAATAATTTAACTTTTTGGCTCTGGCAATTTCAAAGGATGAGGATCCAGAATGGATTTATTATATGGAAATAACTTTAGTACAATGGATTTTGCCCTACTCTTTATCCAACCAGCTGGATTAATTGAAAGTCCTTTGTTGGTATTACTAAGAGATCAAAAAAAAATAGATATAAATAAGCATTTCACACCTCGCCAAATAATACTCTCTGTATTTTTTCTTATTTAAAAATTAAATTAAAAATTAATTTAATTTAAGTTTTTTCAGTTTTCCAAAATTCATTGTTTATGTACCACACCCAGTGCTCCATGCAATATGTGTCCTCCATATAACACTATCTTTAGAAGAACTTTACATGTGTGATAACAGAGGGGTGGGTAATAGAGATGAAGAAAGAGGATGCTGGACAATATGGCTCCCCAAGACATAAGATTTGTCTAAAAAGGATCTGCCTGCTGAGCAAAGAGTCTGCTGTGTCTTCTCTCACTTAAAACTCTGTGGGGTTTCTTATAGAAATACTCTCCTATATCTAAATTGTCCTAACATGCTTAATGTTTCTCTTTTGTACTAACTTTGACATGGTAATATGTAATATTAGCAAGTGTATAATGGTTCACACTATTAGCCCCATTGAAAAAATAGGGGATAGAATTCCATTCCCTCATGAACTTTATTGATAGGTTACTGAAAGCCATTGTGTAATTCAATAATGCACATACGTAAGTGTCAGTCACTGTAACAACTAACCACATTTTACATTATTCAGAGAAAAAGTATATTCTTGGTTCACATAATTGGAAAAGCAAGCTAAGAATTCTATAGAATAGCAATGGCCCTTAGCTTGTCCACTCAGGGAGGAAATGAGCATACTCAGTTGTCCTTTACAGGATCCCACATATAACCCATGGGTGGAGAAGACATTAAGACTTTGATTAAATATTTATTTTAAAGGTAAAGGAGCTGATCTTGCTTAAAAGTTTATTCAAAAGAATTGTAGTTATTTACTAAAACAACAGTTTTCTTGAACTTCCAAATATGGGAGCTATAGGTATTAAAAAGGAGATCAAGGACCATCAACTGCTTTAGTTTGTTTTTGGCATTTCTCTCATGGACTTCCCTAGCAATACATTGACTTTCTTTCCTGTATGAGACTACTAATGAAATGCTGAAGTCTTGATATAATGTTTTATTTTGCGCCTTCATAGTATTCTTTTGTTTGGTCAAACAAAACTCAGCCTGGCTGGCTTCCCAACATCAAATCTTCCAAAACAATAGGCAGTAGGGTGGTTGCTTTGTTTATTCTTTTTAAGAATTTTTTTCTGGTCACATAACACCCTGATGCTTTTTAGACATTTTGAATTATTGTTTTATCTGCATGATGATATATACAGTTCACAGAAAAGATGTGCGCTTGCTTTATTCAGAAGAATATTAAACTCCATGCAGTTTTCTGTGACATGAACCTCATTCATATTTTGAAATCTCTGAAGAATTATACATAATTCAGTTCATGTTGTATACTCTAATTATTTCTACCCCAGGAAACTGGATGATGCAAAGAAGCCCTCTATAGATATAGCTATCCACTGGAAGAAATTATTTCCTTCAGAAAGTATTACCTAATTTATTCGTATAAATTTATATATCCACAGGTATTTGCTGAGCATATAACATGTCCTTAACACGGTATCACTCAGGGAAGTATAGAAATATAAGACACTGCGTCTTAACTATCTAGAGCAAATCTCCATTTTTAAAATATTTCTGGTTTGTTATAAAAACTATACTTCTGTAAGATCCAATAAAATGAATTACTAGGAAAATGAAATTGAATTAAAAACAAAGTACAAGCCAATTTTTACTATTAGAGTCAAGTGACATTATATTACATTTAACAAATATAATCAGACAAGCATTACAGAAAAGATTTAAAAACTGTACATATTGCTCATTGAAAGTTTGCATCACTGTGATCATATAAAGAAACACTATTACACTTGAACTTGTTGTAGTTCAATAATGGAAATTAAGAAGTTATGAGTACAATAGTGATTTTCCACGTGGAATACCTACTTCCCAATTTGAAGAGACATCCTACACATCAAAATGTAAAGCTTTAATGTACCAAATGAACTTGTTCCTTGCTTAACTTATTTAATATAGATTCTATTGGCCACAACCATATTCAAAGGGAATAACATATCTAAACTATTTCAATTTTTTTAACTTATCATAGAGCAATCAGTGTGGAAATGATATGTTGATAGCAGTGAAAGAAGTAATTTTAAAGCAATTTCAGCAAGCTAAAGATATTCATTCTTAATTTTTATCTAGGATAAAGAATGTGATGCTGTATTTTCAAAATTCATCTTTAATTCTTTGTCAGTAGCCAGTGCCAACAATTTATTCTGAAAGTTATTCCTAGGCTTTATTTAACTTATGATGAAAGAAATTGATCTTGGATTTCATTAATATCTGATAAGTGAATATTCCTTTGATGGAAAAGGACTTTAAATCATTCCACCAAATTTATAAGGTTCTTGTTGATAACTTTACACAGGTAAATTATTAAGTTTACTACATACCTACTGAATAATTGTTATTGAATTCTGGATCACATAACATTCTGTAGGAGCTCTCTTATTTCAGAAATCTTGCTTTCATTTTTGCCTTTAAAAAGCATCCTTCATTCCTTCTTTTCATGGAGGTGGTAAGGTAATTAGAAATACCAAAGATACCAGATAAATAGCAAGTCTGGATGCTTAACTCACCACTTAAAAATGTTGAGACCAAACTGGATTCTTATATTGCATAAATGATGAGATTTTATTCTGAATCCAAATTTTTCAACAGAAATTCTCTTCTAATAGCCATTATACTTCAGCATGAAACAAGTTTTTGATAGCTTTCATATTATCGCCACATAAATAGAATAATCTCAAATTTGACCCTTCAGTTTTTAGAGTCACAATTTGTACTATATCACTAAATACATCATTTAGTACACCTAACTTAAAAAAAAAATCAAAACAGTTCAGTGAAGAAAGGAATGTGGAGATCAATAATATTCCGGCACCAACTCCTGATTCGGGTGATGACTCCAGACTGTTCACTTGGCTTTGCAACTGTACCATTAGAGCAAACTCCTACACAGAATTTGAACTCCAAACTGAATGTTTTTTTTTTCCCAAACTGAATGTTTTTATATATACTTCACGTCTAGCTGTGTTTTTTTAGTACTGAAGCTAAAAATCGTTCATGTGCAAATTTCACAGATACTGAAAGGATTGCCATGCTAGGGGTATCTCTGGATGTGTTACTCTGCAATGAAAAACACTTTGCTAACTTCCTTTATTGTATGACTTGGTCTTCTTCCCTATCATTGGTTTGTTTCTGCCGTTGGTGCCTGGTGTCACTGAAGTGTGGTACTTGTATGAGCTGCTTTTTGCCCACTATTTTCAAGCTAATACCTCTGAAATGGTCTCGCGCTAAGAACTCAGTGTTTACATATACAGAGACTTCTAGCGTTAGCTCAGAATGTTACTACAGTCACTCACAAAACTTGAATGGTCATATAGAAAATATTAAATGTTTACTTCCGTCAATTTTTTAATTCAAGACCTTTCCTTTATAAGGTACTTTTGACTTCGAGCATATCTTTATGAGTGAATTTAAAAGCTATTTAAGTTTCATTGGTTCCCTTGCCCCATTAACCAATGCATTAGTTAGAACATGCTGTAGTTTTGACACTTCATCATCTATTATAGTTACTAAACAGAACTTATATAATATAAACTCTTTCGATCTTCCTTTTTTCAAAAATTATTTTCATCACCATGAATTAGTTTGTGACTGCTGCTATATTTTGAAAAGATTTATCCTTTCTTAACAAAAGTTGTCCAGTGAATCTTACTTGCATCATCATAATTAAGTTAGCGTTAAAAGTAAATAATAGCGGTGCCTGGGTGGCTCAGTGGGTTAAAGCCTCTGCCTTCGGCTCAGGTCATAATCCCAGGGTCTTGGGATTGAGCCCCACATTGGGCTTTCTGCTCAGGAGGGAGTCTGCTTCCCTTCCCCTCTCTCTGCCTGCCTCTCTGCCTACTTGTGATCTCTGTCTGTCAAATAAATAAATAAAATCTTTTTTAAAAAAGTAAATAATAACGATTTTTATTCCCTGACTTAGTTAATAATGTTAAACTGTAAATTAAAAACAAGGTTTTATTAAAAATAACAGTGATCTTAAAATAACTAGAAAATATAAGTAAATCTTTAAATATACTGATATATTAATACAAATGTGGTTTACAGTCATCAAAGTAATCTTATAGCATAATGTGGTCCTACTGACTGTGACCAGTATGCAAATCCTGCTATATTACTCTCTGTGCTGGTTCAAAAACACTAAAACTGTTCCAAAACACAGGTGCGTTCATCATCAGCTTGGGCGTCATGTCAATGTCAAATTGCTAGAAAAGTTTCTGAATACTTTTTTTTCCTGCACTTATATTGTCACAGCCTGTAAGAAACGGTTCATGGGTGGGTAGCAGTTTGAGTATCAATATTATGCAATCAGTTACAGTTCCTAAAGTGGTGAACTTAAATCCTAGACCACCTCTGTGATGGGCAGTGTGTTTGTCTATCAGTGAATTGAGAGTTAATATGAGGGACAGCAACTCTCAAAGATGGGGAGCCTGGAAATGTTAATAGAGGAATCTGGTCTCATAGCCATGTGTGTGGGAGCCATCACAGCTTCTTGAGCAAGGGAATAACATGAGGATAGTCCCGTTTTAGCAGCCAGTGCTCTGGCAGAAGGTTGGAACATCATGGTGGTCTTGTGCAACCTACTCATTTTACAGATAAGAAAACCGTGATGTAAATAATTTATCAATAGAGCCAAAGCTAGCCCCCCAAAACTAGCACCCCAAAATAAAAACATATTTATAAATACTTTATATTTATAAATTTATATTTATAAAAATTTATAAACATATTTATAAACTAAGTAAAATATATGCAGGAAAGAGCTTGTATGCCTTGCCATATTTAAAGTTAGGTGACATTGGAATGCCAAGAGCAGTTAAATTTGCAAAAACACTCTGGAAGACCTTAACTTGACCCTACCTAAGAAAAATTCTGATATTTAATTGTCTTGGAAAAGATACTCTTAATTCAATGACGTGGACAGTTTTCAGGTCACTCCATTCCCAACAGCTATGTGACATGCATTAGCCATGACCATGGAAGCGTGAAGAAATTAAACAACTACAGAAGACATTAGGGAACAATAAAAATTCAAGGACTGGGAGGGAGACAAACCATAAATGACTCTTAATCTCACAAAACAAACTGGGGGTTGCTGGGGGGAGGTGGGGTTGGGAGAGCAGGAGGGGGTTATGGACATTGGGGAGGGTATGTGCTATCGTGAGTGCTGTGAAGTGTGTAAACCTGGCGATTCACAGACCTGTACCCCTGGGGATAAAAATACATTATATGTTTATTAAAAAAAAAAAAAAACTGGAAGGGGAGGCGAACCATGGAGACTATGGACTCTGAAAAACAACCTGAGGGTTTTGAAGGGTCAGGGGTGGGAGGTTGGGGGAAAAGGTGGTGGGTAATAGGGAGGGCACGTATTGCATGGAGCACTGGGTGTTGTGCAAAAACAATGAATACTGTTACGCTGAAAAAATAAATAAAATGGAAAAAAAAAATTCAAGGACTGAACATGGCAATGTAAAGTTGCAATTAGCCTATTTTTATTCTTTTTTTGGATGACATTTCACTAATGTACCTAAACTTACAAATAGCACAATAAAATGTAAAAACACATTCCCTGCGTCTTTATAAAAATTGTGTAAACTTATTATTGTAATAGTAGTTTGAATTAATTTAAAACAGTAATTCTTCCAGGGACATACCAGACATTGTGAGTTGACTTTAAACAGCCATTTCCCATTTTTAAATTTGGTATGCATTATTTTACCGCATATGCAAGATCTTTGGGAAAAGTTGACTCCATCCCCAGTAGTAGAGGTGGGAGGGGAAAATGGGACATAATATGGATGGAGGTAAAATGCAGCATACCTTACTCCTTATCTTTTTAGTAATCCCATAATTACTTCCTGCTAGACAATCTCCAGTACCTGGAAAATATTGAGTTCATGTTAAGTGTTAAGTTAATAAATGATGATATCGTTTTTACATTTGGAAAGACTAAATAAGGGAGAATCTTGTTATTTGTAGTGGGCCATGTACATATTTGAGGAAGCTGGAAGTCATAGATGAATCTTGTGGTTCCTTAAGTTTTCTTATAGTTTATATTTCCATAGTATACTGTTTATTAGTTTGATTTATCAGTGTGTTCTCAAGCTTATAAGCAGTTTTGTCTTATTGATTTCCATTAAATATGACAATTAACTACTAATTTCATAATAAGCAATGTGAAAATTTTTTACTTGAATTCTGAGTGGACACAAAAGTGCTGAAGTCTTGCAAAAGAAGAAGGAAACATATGGAACTAAACATTCACATAGAGGAAAAAAACCAAACATGGGAAAGATTTGTTACACAGGCTAAGAGCCGTATCTATTTAAATGCACATGATGAGTATTTTTACCACCTAGGTTTTTGTTAGAACAAATTTGCAATATTCTTAATGAATTATGGAAGGTGTTTAATTTGGAAAGTAAGTAAAAGCAAGGTAACATTGAATTGCAAAAATATTGAGGTTGAAAATACTCAGATGTACTAAAATATTTTTAACATAATGTATTTCTAGAAAGGCTACAACTGCTTTCCTTGTTGCAAACTTCCCACCTGGTTAGGTAGAGTTATTTAAAATCCTTGAGATAAGTTGCTGTGCAGAACTTCTTGGCAAACACAGGAAGTGCTTCTTACTGAGTCTGTCATCCTGCTACTACAGCAATTTCACATTTGTTACCATAGCAAAATCTAAAATTACTTTTGTGTTCTACCTAAATCTCAGTACATAAATAATAAATATCATAGGCTGTTTTGCCTGAAACTTAGATTTAACGTGAAGTAGTGACTTTCTATTTAAAAGAAAATATGCTATACCAGTACAGAAATCTAAGTTTCTTAAATCATCTCTCCCCAGTGCATTGTCTTTCTATTGCTTATGTATTTCCCACTTATAACTATTGACAATATTTGCAATTCATGACTTAAATTACATCCAAGGACCACAACACTTTTAACTTCATGTTTGCTTCATATGGTACTAAAAATAATTTTCATTAAAAATGACAATATTTGCAATTCATGACTTAAATTACATCCAAGGACCACAACACTTTTAACTTCATGTTTGCTTCATATGGTACTAAAAATAATTTTCATTAAAAATTTAAAAATTTTGTTATATGAGATCATATTCTACATGCAAAAGATATAATCTAGAGACCAAATGGTTTATTAACTAGATCTACAGTCAGGTAATAGAAATGGAAGAAATTCACCGGGGTTTCTTCCACTGGTCTATAAAACCATGAAAGCAGGTACATTCTATATCTTGGTTATAAATTATTATTTAATTTCCTTCAGCTTACAAAGGCCTTATCTAATTTAGTAGGTACTTTGTAACTTCTGTTCAATGAATGAATTAACTGGTGATAATTGGAAAGGCAAGTTAAGGAAGAGATAAAGAGTTTGAGAGACTTGAAGATGTTGATTAAAGTATAAGTAAAAGTAAAAGTATAGTAAATGGTAAAAAAAAAAAAAAAGTAAAGTAAAAGTATAATAGGGCCCCTGGGTGGTGCTGTCTTGGTTTTGGCTCAGGACAGGATCTCAGATTCCTGAGATCGAGCCCTGTGTCAGGCTCGACACTCAGTGAGGAGTCTGCTTAGGACACTCTCTCCCTCTCTTTCTGCCTGCCACCACCCCACTTTCTTTCTCTCCTTTTCTCAAAAAGTAAGTCTTAAAAAAATAAGCATAACTGGTTTGGTCTGACAAATAAGGAGCTTAGAAATTGTCACTCCATCCTAACAAGTAAAAAGCTGAATAAACTGAGAAATAAGCAACACTCCTTAGATATTTCAAAGAGTTCATGGACAAACCACTGCTCCTAAGACTGGCGAGACAGACAGGCAGAGAGAATTACAACTTTCCAGAGAAGACACTTCCACAAAACCAGTCCTGGGGTTGTGAAACCTGTACTGTAATTGGTGAATTTCTTGAAGGTTTAGTGTGGCTATGACTCCGATGAGAACTCTTCATGAGGGAAAACCCCCGAACAAAAACAAACTCCAAGGGGACCCAGTTATAGGGAGTCTCCATACATTTGCGAGTTTTACCTCCAGGAGCTCTACCAGGTTCTCATAGTTGATAGTGGAGAAAGATTTCCTCATGCTTCTAGCAGGAGAAAGAGGAAAAGTATCATTTTGAAAAATACCACTTTTATCTATACAAGAACAACTCAGAACTCTGATGGAAAGTATCAATGCACAAAAGAAATTGAGAGAGACTCCATATTCATGGACAAAAAGATTCAATATGCTCAAGATGTCAGTTCTTCACAAATTTGTCTATAGATTCAACACAATCCCAATCAAAATCTCATTAAGTTAACTTACAGATATCAAATAACTGATTCTAAATTTACCTGAAGGGTCTGAAGACCAGGAATATCTTACATAGTATTGAAGGAGAAGAACAAAGATAGAGCACAGATAATACTCTTCTTTGAGACTACTATAAAACTATAGTAATAAGACAGTGTGTTTATTGGTAAAAGAATAGATGGCCAATGGAATGGAGTAGAGAGCCCATAAATAGATCCACAGAAGTATGTAAATTGAAATTTGACAAAGGAACAAAGGCAATATACTAATGCAAAGAGGGTCTTTTCAACCAGTAGTGCTGGAACTGGACATTCATATGAAAAAAACAAAAATCAACAGAGACCATATGTGCTTCATGATAATTAACTCAAAATGGATCACAGACATAAATGTAAAATCTGAAAGTATAGAACTCCTATAATATAGTTTAGGAGAAAATCCATAGCCTTGGGTCTGGTAATGACTTTTTAGATACAACATTAAAGGCACGGTCCATGAAAGAAACAGTTGACAAACTCTGCCTGACTAAAATTAAAAACTTCTGGGGCGCCTGGGTGGCTCAGTGGGTTAAAGCCTCTGCCTTCGGCTCAGGTCATGATCCCAGGGTCCTGGGATTGAGCCCCACATCGGGCTCTCTGCTCTGTAGGGAGCCTGCTTCCTCCTCTCTCTCTGCCTGCCTCTCTGCCTAGTTTGCCTAGTTGTGATTTCTCTCTGTCAAATAAATAAAATATTAAAAATTAAATTAAATTAAATTAAAAACTTCTCTGCAAAAGACAATGTCAAGAGAATGAGAAGACAAGCTACAGACTGGAAGAAAGTATTTACAAAAGACATTTGATAAATAACCATTATCCAAAGTACACAAAAAGCTCTTAAAATTCAACACTGGAGGATGAACAACCCCATTAAGAATTGGACAAAAGACCTGAACAGTTACCTCATTAAAGAAGATATACTGTTGGCAAGGAAACAGATGGATAGATGTCCAACTTCCTTTGACATCAGGAAATTGCAAATTAAAATGAGATGCCACCACTCACCTATGAGAATGGACAAAAACCAAAGCAGGTGATCCCAAATGCTGGGAAGGATATAGAACAACAGGATCTCTCATTCATCGATGGTGGAAATGAAATGGTACAGCCACTTTGGAAGACAGTTTGGTGGATTCTTCCAAAACTAAGCATACTCTGACCATACTGTCAAGCAACTACAGTCTTCATATTTACCTGATGAGTTGAAAACATGTCAGCATACCAACTTGCACATGGATGTTAATTCATAATTTCCAAAAACTTGTAAGCAACTAAGGTGTCTTTTAGTGGGTGAATAGATTAAAACAACAACAACAGCAAAAACTTAAGTACATCAGTGCTACAAAGAAATAGCTATCAAGCCATGAACAGATGTGGAAGAAACTTAAATACTTATTAATAAGTAAAAGAAGACAATATGAAAGGTCTATGTAAGATTCCACTATGACACTCTGTAAAAGTAAGAACTATGAAGCAGTTGAAGTAACTGTGTTTGCCCTGGCTTAGAGGGAAGGAAGGGATGAATAGGCAGAGCACAGAGGACTTTTAAGGTGAAAATATTCCATATGGTACTATAATGGTAGATCCACGTGATTATACATTTATCAAGATCCACATAATATACAACATCATTAGTGAACCCTAATGTAAACTAGGGACTTTGGAAGCTAATGACATGTTAACCTAGGTTCATTGGTGATAACAAATGTATCCTATCATGCTGGATATTGATAGGGAGGTTGTGCATTTGTGGAGATGAGGAATATATGGGAATGCTCTGTAGTTTCTGCTCAGTTTTGCTGCAAACCTAAAACTTCTCTTAAAAATACAAGGTTTGCTGAGTAAAATAACTCAAGCAGAGAGAGTCAATTATCATATGGTCTCACTTATTTGTGGAGCATAACAAAGAACATGGAGGACATGGGGAGATGGAGAGGAGAAGGGGGCTGAGGGAAATTGGAAGGGGAGGTGAACCATGAGAGACTATGGACTCTGGAAAACAACCTGAGGGTTTTGAAGGGGTGGGGGATGGGGGGTTGGGGGAACCAGGTGGTGAGTATTAGGGAGGGCACATATTGCATAGAGCACTGGGTGTGGTGCAAAAACAATGAATACTGTTACGCTGAAAAGAAATAAAAATAAAAATTTAAAAATCATTTAAAAAAATACAAGTTTTTTTTTTTTTTTAATCGGGCCAACTTGGGTTTGAATCGTGGCTTCGTCTTTCATAAGTTGTGTGACTTTGGGTTTAATTTTTCAAATATCATTTTCCTTCTCTCTAAAATAGGGTTCATAATTCCTAAATTATATGCTCTTTTTGAGGTTCGTGTGAGGTGTTATTTGAAAGGCACAGACTCCCTGTCTTTTCTTCCTTCTCTTCTCTTCCCCCGACCTACTCCCTGTTCCCTCCCACGTAGTCTTTTGGCGGGGAATGAACTGCAATGAAATCAGAAAAGGAGGAAAAAACTGCAAAAAGAGCTAGACATCCACAATGTCAATTATTCAGACTCAGTTCAACTCAGCAATCTGAGATTAATTCTGATTTGAGGCCTCTGGGGCTATCCTTGTACCAAGTCCCAACTGATGCTAACCTATCCTCAGCAGATTCCCTTCCTTGTTAACTAGGCTTCCGATTTGCTTCTAGAATGCCAACATTTCCTAAAATTCTCAGCCCCTCGACTGACTCCGTATGTGTGCATTCTTTTTGCTGTGCTCTCTTAATTCATATATCCCATCATCAGTATTAGATTCTTGCACTGTTCTTACAAGTTTCTTCCAAGGTCATTAGTCCAGCTTCTGAACTAGACAAGAGACTGGAATGATTTTGTCTTATTATTAGCATTCTTTTTTTAAAAAAAGATTTTATTTTATTTATTTGACAGAGAGAGAGATCACAAGTAGGCAGAGAGGCAGGCAGAGAGAGAGGAGGAAGCAGGCTCCCTGTGGAGCAGAAAGCCTGATGCAGGGCTCGATCCCAGGACCCTAAGATCATGACCTGAGCCGAAGGCAGCGGCTTAATCCACTGAGCCACCCAGGCGCCCCTTATTATTAGCATTCTTGATACAGATTGTCAAATCCAACAGATGGCAATAAATAGATGACAACATTCAAATTTCCAACCTCTGAGTTCTCCTCAGAAATCCTTTCCTTGTATTTAGTCACTTCCTCTCCCCTTTCTCTAAAAGGCTGTCATAGGGGTGCCTGGGTGGCTCAGTGAGTTAAAGCCTCTGCCTTCGGCTCAGGTCATGATCCCAGGATCCTTGGATTGACCCCACATCGGGCTCTCTTCAGCAGGGAGCCTGCTTCCCTTTCTCTCTCTCTGCCTGCCTCTCTGCCTACTTGTGATCTCTGTCAAATAAATAAATAAAATCTTTAAAAAAATTTTTTTAAAAAGGCTGTCATCTGCTCTGGAGGACAGGAGGCCTGGAAAGAATACATAATACTTGATTTTTTATTTAACAAGAAATCAGACCACCTGGTAAGGACATTCTCAACTTCCTTTTCTCCCTCTGAGCTTATTCACACCTTAATTCATGTTTGTCAGTTTCCCAGGGCTTCCATACAAACTTGGTGACTTAAATCAACAGAAAGTTATTTTTTCTCAGTTCTGGAGGCCATAATTCCAAAATCAAGTGTCAGCAGGGCCATACACCCTACAGAAGCTCTAGGGGAGAATCCCTTCTTTGTATCTTTTTGCTTCTTGTGACCACAACACTCCAGTCTTGGCATCTGTCTTCATTTCGTTTTTTTCTCTCTATATCTGTGTCAAATCTCCCCTGCCTTTCTTTAATAAGGAGTCCTGTGATGGCATTTAGAACCTACCTGGATAATCCAGGATTATCTCCTCATCTCAAGATCCTCAATGTAATCACATCTGCAAAGACTCTTTTTTCAAATAAAGTAGCACTCATATGTTCCAGCGATTTTACATGGATACTTTTTGGAGGGCTATTTTTAATGCTATCATGTCATGTTTTTCTCTCTTTTCTATGTCAGTGGAAGAGCCATTCTTTACTTGTTGGTCTTTACTCTTGATCTCATCCTGCCTTAGTTCCATTCCTCTAATGTCAAAGCCTGAGACAAACAGATTATTATTTGGGAGGTGGTCCAAGAAAACAGGAGTGATAAAATGGAAGTGAGGGAAAAATAAGGAGAAAAAGCCAGTTGCTGCATTGCAGCAGCCACAATAGAGACTCAGTTGTTTTGTGAGGTGACTGGTCATGCATTTTACCCATTGATTAAAATTGTGCTATCTATGGCCATACCACCCTGAACGTGCCCGATCTCGTCTGATCATAAAATTGTGCTGTTTGTCGTTTGTTATTGATTTTTAAGAATCCTTTATATATTTTGGATACAAGTACTTTAACAGATTTAAGTATTGAAACTACCTTATTTCACTCTGTGGTCTATCTTTTCACTTACTACCAAATGTCTGGGCCAAAATGCTCTCTCCTCAGTATTATTTCTTGGCCACATCACTCAATTTTTCTTAACAAAGTTTCAATTTTTTCCTATAATATTCACATTACTTTTATTCTTTCAATAAAGAAATTTAATTTTCCATTTCCCAAAATATATTGTTATGAGCATACCTATTTTAAAGTATTAAGTCCACCTACATTGATTTTCCTGGGGAGTTTCATTGGTAACCTCCTCATGTTCATATAGAATAATACAAAAAATAGCTCTATGGTTTCTTCTTCTCTTAGTATCCTGAAAATAAGACTTTTTTTTCTCCAGTCTTTTGAATTGTATTTCCCGAAAAAATGGTCTCACTACATCAGGCCTGTATACATGCAAACATTCAGTTTCATTTAATTTGGTGCAAATATGAACAAGACAGACTGTGTCCTAAAAGGGTTCACCGTGCAGGAAAGAGAGTCAAACAAATAAACAAATCACAGTGAGCCCCCAGATAGGGCAGATTTTTAAAAAGAAAATAAAGGAAAGTAAAGTACAAACAAAATTCCCAGCACACAGTGTTTCCTAGAATAGTGCCTGAGCTGAACTGCAGTTGTAATTGAAATGATTTGTTTGTTTATATCTCGGTGGTGGGTTTTGGAACAGAGCTAGAGAGAAGGTGGCTGGTGAAGTCAACTTAATGGATAAATGTCTTTTTTTGCCTGGGGTTTAGAAACGGATACAATCAGATAACTTGATAATAGGATCAGAGAGGATGGACAGTGGTGGAGTCTTTTAAGAGTCTATGCTAGGGGGCACCTGGTGGCTCAGTGGGTTAAAGCCTCTGCCTTCGGCTCAGGTCATGATCCCAGGGTCCTGGGATCGAGCCCCACATCCGGCTCTCTGCTCCGCGGGGAGCCTGCTTCCTCCTCTCTCTCTGCCTGCCTGTCTGCCTAGTTGTGATTTCTCTCTGTCAAATAAATAAAATATTAAAAAAAAAAAAAGAGTTTATGCTAGGGGCACCTGGTGGCTCAGTCGGTTAAACGTCTGCCTTTGGCTCGGGCCATGATCCCGGGGTCCTGGGATCGAGCCCCGCGTTGGGCTCCCTGCTCGGCAGGGGGCCTGCTTCTCCCTCTCCCACTCCCCCTGCTTGTATTCCCTCTCTCACTGTCTCTCTCTATCAAATAAATAAAATCTTTAAAAAAAAAAAGAGTCTATGCTATTTATGAGTATGTTTTAAATTTTGCCATCATTGGTTACAAATGATGTCGCATATGTATCACCATTCCAAATCCCAACAGATGTAAGTTACCACCTGTTTATTAGCAAAATTCTGGTCTTTAGTGGGTCTTCTCCCCCAAGTGTTTCTGAGGTTCTCTGGGAGAATTTTCTGCATTCTTAATTCCAGCTGCCTTGTGGATTGATTGTTGCTGAGGTGTTGGGGAACTCAGATATGGTTCTTGACTCTCATCCCTAGTTCCTAAAGCCTAACCTACTTGTTCCTTTGCCTCAAGTGATTATCGTCATGCTACTGATGGTGGGGTTTGACAATCATCTGAAGCTCAAGAGGGTCCCCAGGAATTTATAACTTTCTGAACTACTTATTCAGGTGATCCCAATCACCTTCTCTCGTGCTGCTGTGCTACACTATCATGAACCCTAATTGTCTTCACTGGATCGTTCCCATGCTGTAGTC
This sequence comes from Meles meles, assembly GCF_922984935.1. Lineage (NCBI taxonomy): Eukaryota > Metazoa > Chordata > Mammalia > Carnivora > Mustelidae > Meles > Meles meles. The sequence continues at coordinate 29,894,193 of NC_060067.1, forward strand.
TGACAAATATGTTCCACTGCAGATCCAAGTTTATACACACACACACACACACAGGCACATACACAGAATGGAGAAGGCTTGCATGGCTGCTACAGAAAGGATTCCAGTATCACATAGACCCAGTTTCCTTTAAACTAGACTGGTTCCAAGTTCAGCTCACTGATTAATATTTCCCACTTTTATGGAGATGGCAAGAAATATATATATATATAATCTCCCTAAGACAAACTTTAGGCACCCAATACATATTTTTTAATGACTGCATAAATGAAGGAATTGGATTTTCTTCAGTAATTTCAATGTCATTTTTTAAAATTTGGTCTTTTTAGGGATGAATGCAGTCTTAAAATTTACAAAAATATATTCGCAGCATTCAGAGTGAGAAAATGTACTTAGGATCCTGCAGATTTTCCTACATAAAACTCCTTTGGGGGGCCTAGGTGGCTCAGTGGGTTAAAGCCTCTGCTTTCGGCTCAGGTCATGATCCCAGAGTCCTGGGATTGAGCCCCGCATTGGGCTCTCTGCTTGGCGCGGAGCCTGCTTCCCTTCATCTCTCTCTGTCTGCCTCTCTGCCTACCTATGATCTCTGTCTGTCAAATAAATAAATAAAATCTTAAAAAACAAAACAAAACAAAAAACAACAACAGAAAAAAACAACCAAAAAAACCCCCACCTCCTTTAAGGGGCACCTGACTTGCCTAGTCAGTTAAGCACCCAACTCTTGATTTTGGCTCAGGTCATGATCTCAGGGTCATGAGATCAAGCCATGCATCAGATTCCACACTGAGCTAGAGCCTGCTTAAAATTCTCTCTATCCTTCTCCCTCTGCCCTCCCCCCCCCCCACTTGCACACTCTCTCTCTAAAAAAAAAAAAAATTTAAAAACTCCTTTAAAATTTTATAGCTAGTAGATGCAAAGAATTGAGTGAAATTGACTACATTACCTCTTTGCAGAGCCGATGTATGTATTAGACACAAATTTGGCCAACTATTTGGCTCAAAACTGGTCATTTCTATGCTAAAACTCCTGCCCTCTGGATATAACTAAATGAACCACGGTTCAGTTTCTGACCCATTGTAGGACAGTCAGAGTTTATCTTTCAGGTTTTTGAAAAATTACAAAAAGACACACAAAAACAGAAGTTTTTGTGAAATTGAGTCAATATGGTAGAACTAAGAGCTAAGATCCCTGCAGCTGCCCTAGTGTTTGTCATTATGATCTTAGAGACTCAGTGCTTGTTTTAATTCTAAGATTGACTCCAATATCATTCCAATAATTTTCTGTTTTACTTAGGCCAGCCAGTGTCAATGTCTGTTATTTGCAACCTAAAGAATCTTAACAAATAAATGAATTATATAGCCCTAAATACAAATGACAACATGTGGAAGAGAGATGTTTTATTCACCTCAGTAAAACTGGAAGCCAAGTCCTAGAATCTAGTTAAGATGGCTTGTCAGGGAGTGATGACTCAATATAATTGGGTACTCAGTTTTATTGGAAATCCCAAGGACTTTGGTGTTAGAAAATCTAAATCTGAACCATAGCAATGCCTTTCTATGTGGAATTTGGTCAAATTAATGTTAAATTATAAAAATATAAAGATATGTAAAAAGAAATAGAAAAATATAAAGTTAATGTATAATTATCAATAATATTAACCCTAGTAAATATTATTTTACATTTCTGTAAATTGGAAATGCTAATACAGTACCTGGTCATGGTGCTGTTGTGAGAACTGAATGACAATGAGATTGAAAGTAATGGCATAGAGTCAGCATCTATAAGGTTTGTGCAGATATAGTTGAAGATAAGGTCAGAGAGACAGATTGGAGTTACACCTTGGAGAGCCTTACTGCCATCATGAAAAATTGGAAGTTGATTTATTTGGAAACTGGAAGGCTACGAAGGTCTTTGAGCAAGAAGTGATATGATTGTTGCTGTACTGTTTGGAGATTAATGTGATACCATGATACAAGATGGACAATTGGGGGATGGTAAATAACAAACTCTCAGGAGATATTCTAGGTATCCAGATGATAGCAACGAGATCTTCAACTAGCCTGATAACAAAGGAAACAGAACAGATGGGGGGTATATGAGATGCATAATGTGCAATACGTTGTTTGTGGGGGTGGGTGAGAAGAAATACATAAATCAGAAACTCTTGAGGTGCCAAACCTAAAGACTTGGGATAAAAACAAATATAGTTCAGGATACTAGAGATATGCATGACATATAATGAAGCAAAATTTAAAAATTGACAGAGAGTGACAGAAGCCATACTTTGGATATCAGCTATAATATTTTTATCTTATAAATATTGGGTTTTGAACAATTATTATCTTGTGTGTTAATTTATCAGTACTGGGTTATAAATCATTCACCATGGGTTATAAATCATCCACCATGTATTAAGCTGGTTATACTCCTTTGGAATTGTCTTAAAAGAAGTAGTTTGGCTTTTCCTTAGACCTCCCATGCTTTCCTATGTAGGACACACCCTTATTTGTGGCAAATTTCTACTTTTACATCACCTACAATTGGTTGAGCAATTCCTTTGTACCTGAAATACTCCTGTTATTTCACATGAATTATCTGAATTAATTTGTTTAATTTTCACAAGCCCACTGTTTGCTTTCAACACTGTTATTCTTGTTTTAAAAATGAGGTGGCTGAAGTTCCAAGAGGTGGCCATAACTCAACCCATGACCAAACTTACTTCTTGGAATTGCCTTCTGTTCGTTTTCCTGCCACAAGAGTAAATCAACATCATGGACATGTCTCTTGAGACAAATGAAAAATAGCTTTGAATGGCTCTTTTCTCCTAAAACATAAATTAGCTTTCCTTGGAAGGTTTACTACCATTAAAGATATCCTACTAAATGTTAAAGGTGATACTTTGAAATAAAAACAATTAAATTGCAGGTAGGAGCTCTAAAATGTATTTTTATAGTAATGGTTTTCAAACTTCTTTAATGCCACAAAACAGTAAGTCTAAGTTACAAAGCTCCCAGTGGCAATAGTTCCTTAAAGCAATTGATTCTTATTGGTTGGGTATGTATGGATGGCAGGCATATCTGAGAGTGTGTAACAGTGCAAAAATGACCAGGTTTGTTTTTTTCTAAGTATTTTTAAGTGGTGTGGTGAGCAGATGTCTTTTCCCTACTTGATCTCTATGAATAATAAATATATTCTTCATGTGCTAAATCTGTCCCCGGCTTCATCCTGAATTTGTAACTATATTGATAAATTTTTAAAAGGCGATTGCTTAAAATTCCTACATTGAAAAAAAGAAAAGAAAAAGCATAAAACAAATGATTCAAACAGTCCTTTTAATTATATATTTTACAGTTATGTTCTAGCTGTGAATTATTTCCTTATCCTAGATATCACTTGTCAACAAAACAAGGCAAATGTGGGGGAAAAAAAAGAAAGAAAAAGATGGGTTTAGAGATAAGTTTAGGGGTATCTGTTTATATCTGTTTATATCTATGTACCTCGGTGAACTCTGGTAAATTTCTGGCCTTTTCTGAGCCTCAGTTTCATTACTGGTAAAATAGAGATTTATGAGGATGTATCCCTGATACACACACACACACACACACACACACACACGTATATACATATAAATATATATATATATATAGAGAGAGAGAGAGAGAGAGAGAAAACTGTAAATACTCTTTCCTTCCTACCCTCACGCTCTACTAGCCTCAGCCTCCTGTTCTAAGAGGTTTTCTCAGTTCAAGTTTCTTCCCATCTACCACAGGTGCTACTTTCACTCCTGTTTTTTTTTGTTTGTTTGTCTTGTTTTTTCTTTCCTCTTCTTCTCTTGCCCACATCTGTTTTAGGAAAGATTTTGAAATAATTTAAACTCAATTCTCAAGATATTTGTGGAAACTATTTTTAGTAACTGTGGAATATTAAGTAAATGATAATCTGAAGAAATGAGAGAGGATCCTGAGGGTAAGGCAGACCTTCCTGAATCCAAAACATTTGCCCATGTAAGCAGTATCGTCCACTGAATACATTTTTAGTAAGGAGAGATGGATACAATTAACAGCAATATTTTAAAATAAAGGTAGGAAACTAGACACTAGACAGTGCAGGAATGGCATTGATTGATTCTGTCCAAAGTAGGATGGAAAGGAGGAACACATATGAATGTGTAGGACTGATGCAAAAAGGCATCATTTAAGCAGTGTCTTGAAGGATGAGTAGGACTTTTCTAGGTATAGAAACAAATTGTCTCAATTAGTTTACTTAAAATCATATTACTATTTTCCCACTCATGTTTACATCTGAAAACCCTGGTCTAGGAATGTTCTGCAGTCTTTATACAGAAATCTTAATTGTCGTCAGTTTATAAAAGCTGACAGTCCATGACTAGTTAATAATTTGAGTCATGGCGCTATTATAATCTTTAATAATTCACATAGAAAGAAAACGTAACATTAAATTGTCTTGAAGTCATTTCACTGGAATTACTTTATTTCTCAGAATTTTTTAGACCAATATATATCTCAAAGAGAAATCATACAAAATATGGCTTTTTGGTAGCTTGTTATGGGTTATATATTTCTATTTAATTTATTATTTAAAATATTAAATATTTAAAAAATACAACGTACTTGGAGTTAAAAGTGATTCAAATTTTAATCAGATAAATAAATGGAAGTTGACAAATTTTGGTATTGTATTAGTGTATTTATTGTCATGAATGGTCACAATGAATGACATGTATAAATGTATAAAATGATTATAAATGAATTTTTATACATAGCATCTACATTTACAAATATTACCTTATATAGTGTACAAAGTACAATCTCTTCTTCTGGAGGCTTTTATATATATTTAAGTGCAAAAATCTTAGATAGAGCATTCAGTGAATTTTACAATGTGACCAACAGATCAATCAGGGACCACCTGAATCAAGATACAGAACATTAACAGCCCAGAAGCAATCCTCATGGTCCTTTATAGTCATTAACCCCCACAAAGCAAATCACAATTATATTACCAAGACTTCCATCACCATAAATTAATTGTGTCTGTTTTAGAAATTTTTTAAAAAGATTGATTGATTGATTTATTGATTGATTTGACAGACAGAGATCACAAGTAGGCAGAGAGGCAGACAGAGAGAGGAGGAAGCAGGCTCCCTGCCGAACAGAGAGCCAGATGCAGGGCTTGATCCCTGAACCCTGGGATTATGACCTGAGCCGAAGGCAGAGGCTTTAACCCACTGAGCCACCCAGGCGCCCCTGTTTTAGACATTTTTTAAAAGATTTTATTTATTTATTTGAGAGAGGGACAGAGAGAGCTGAGCAGGGGGAGGGGTAGAGGGACAAGCAGACTCCCTGCTGAGCACAGAGGTGGCCAGTTGCTGAGCTCTGGCTGGATCCCAGAACACTGAGGGGATCACCTCAGCTAAAGGCAGACCTTTAACTGACTGAGCCACCCAGGTACTCCTGTTTTATAAATTTATGGAAAGGAAATCATACTGTATATATTCTTTTGTTTTTAGTATCTTTCGCTCAACATAATGTATGTTGTTGAATACAGTAAGGATATACAGATACATATTATAGATAATATATTTCAATTACATGAATATTCTTTTTGATGACTATGTCTTTCTTTTTTTTCCCTTTATTTTAATTTACCTTTTTATTTATTTATTTATTTAATTAAAATTTAAATAAATTTTATTTATTTATTTGAGAGAGAGAGGGAGAGATTGATCATGAGCTGGGTGGGTGAGTGGTAAAGGGAGAAGCAAGCAGACTTCTGGCTGAGCAAAGAGCTCCATGCAGGGCTTGATCCTGCTGAAGGCAGATGCTTAAGTGACTGAGACATCCAGGTGCCTGATGACTATATGTTTTCTACAGTTGTGGATGAATATTTGAGATTTTGATTCCCATTTTTGATAATTAAGAAAAACGGTTCTGTGTACACTCTTGATGTAATGGTTAAAAGAATAGGCTTTGGAGTCCCATGACTCAACTTCAAATCCTAATTTCAAAACATATTAACTGTGTGATCTTGATTAAGTTATTTAGCTATGTTTGCCTCCTTTCTTCATCTGTATAATGGGTAATTATACTCACACTGTTGGTTAATCTGTTTATTATGTTAAAGAATAAAAAGTCCCTGAAACAGGACCTAGCATGTAGTAAGAACTCAGTATCTATGTTTGTTTTACAGTTTCTTCTTCTTCTTCTTTTGCCTTGAATTGCATTATCAATGTTGCCATTTCTATATAGACCATTTTAATTTCTGTAGAGCCTTTTTGTTTGCTCCCTTTCTTTCACCAATTCTGTGTTAATCTTTTAAAATTTTGCTGGAATATTGAGATGTGAAATTCTTTCAGAAGTTTTATGGACAGTAGCTGTTCAAATTCTTGAAGGTCCAAAAAAAAAAAAGCCTCTATAGTCAATGCCATCATTTCAAAGGTAGTTTGATTAGATGTACAATTCTAAGTTCTAATGAACATTTTTCTTCAGAACCTTGTTATCCTTTAGTTAATTACCTGGTGTCATGTCCCAAGTTCACTCTTTCTCCTATAGCCCCCTGCTCTTTTCTTAGCACTATTCCAGAGTTGGTCTAGACTCAGCAGGGAAGCCTCTTTCCAGTGCAGGGGACTGCAGATGTCTCAGCTCTTTGGGCTTCCATTTTCAGCTAGGTCCGTCCACCAAGTCCCTCATCGCATGGTAACACACTTTTTCACTTCCTGCCCTGCTATGGATTTCATTTTATGCTTTTTGTTGTTGTTGTTGTTATTTCAGGACAGTTTTGAGAGAAAGGCAGGATAATATCTTGAACAGGAAATAAGATTTTTTTGGACATAGTCCTTAACATTGTACTATTTTGTCCTTTATTACTTAATATTGGGAACAATGCGGCTTTTTATTCAGAGACCCGTGCTCACACTCTTCATTGCCTCCATAACAGCTGTGCTCACAAGCAAGTAACAGACCCCTCTTTTAGTTCTGGTGTCCTCATCTCTAACGCTAACTGGTTATCATGTGGTGGTAGCAAATGTACAGAGAAAAGCAGTCAATTAATTCAACACCAACCATATGCTTCTCTGTAAGCCTTGTGGGAAATGGGGCCAAGGTTGGAAAATGGTGCTCAGAGACTTGAAAGCTTGGGATTCTAATTCTAGGTAGTATGCCCTTGTCTTGGTGAGTAAACTTGTACATGTGATTCCAAGTTTTTGAACCCCAAATTCATTTTTAAAGTAAGGGGGGATGGGTATAATAATTACAGCCCCACAAAATCCTTAAAATACCTTGTAGGTTTAGAAGTCTATGCTTCTAAGCTTAAATTGAGATGGCACTATTTAGCCACTGCTGAGTTAAGGTATATGTGTATACATACTGTATCTGGGGTATCTGGGTATCTGAGTGTGTGTGTGCGCAGGGGCAGGGGGCACGTTTTGTATGTATGTGGGAGTCCTGAAGGAAAATGTATCTTTAGAGAAGACATTTTTGGCATTGAAGTTGAATGGTTCTTTTGGAATGAATTTAGCATTGATCTATTTATTTTGGCAGAACTATCAGGAAGTGTACTCAGTGGAGAGAGGGACTGTTGACTGGGTGTTTGAACAGAAGCTGTTTTGCATATTTATCTGTCATCTTTTCTGGCCCTGGGGGAGCCTGAGGCTTCTGCCTTGTCTAATTCCCCTGCTAGGCCAGTCCAGCGGCTGCTCCTTCCCTCTCCTTCCTCCCTTGATAGTCATTCACATTTTGCAAGACTTTTAAAAACTGATTTCAGAGAGATTGTATAAAATACAGTTATTGTTTATATTCTTAACCATTTTTTTTCTTAAAGAATTATCATTGCTTCTTTGAATAGGTATTTATAGAGATCTCCCTTATACATCTCACTGGAGCTAAAAGGGTCTCCCCACCTGCACTTTATTGCAAAGGCAAAGAGCACACATCACATCACCACATTCTTTCAGTTAAGCGATGTGCCTGTACTCCCGTGGCTATCCTTTTGGATATTTGTTTCATCTTCCCTCCTCTAGACCACTTTAGAAATATGTTCATTTAATTCATATTCTGAACCCACTAATTCTGTCTCTTGGGCCTATATTTAATTTTTGAGTGTACTTTACAGTGCCATTCATTCCCCCCTGAGATCTACTATAGCATTCCTTTATGTTTTTTTTTTTTAAATTAGAAAAATAACACATTTATTAGACACTAGACACTGGGCATACTTGAAAAGACTGAATGTGTGTTTGCCCCTGCAGAGCTTGGAGATTAATAAAAACATGTGAATAAAGAATTAGACATGCCTAGGTATAGGTATTTACAGATTTTGAGCAAAGAGAGATACGAACTGGCTGCTGGGAAAGAGACTACCTGGGGAATGACTTTGCTGTGTAGTGAGGGGGCCAGGGAAGGCTTCTCTGGAGGAGATACTTAGAAGGGGACCTGGAAGATGAGAAGAGTAAGATGAAGATTTGGGACAAAGCATTCTGCAGGGGGAGGTGTTACTTAAATATTTTCTGGGCTGGGGCATAATCCATATCCTGTTCAATTAGCTCTAATATTTAGAAAAATGCTCTGACAAGTCCAGATAGAACTTTTTTTGGTTGCATATGGGCAAATGTGAGGAAGCCACAGATCATACTGGCTCTACATAGTAACATGAGATTTCTGAGATTATGAAATGAGGTGAGGAGAGTGAAGATGAAGGAATAGTAGGAGAGAGAAAGATGGGAAGAGGATCTGAGAAAAAGCACAGAGAAGGGCAGATGGAGAAATTCCTAATGGAGGGAATAGTCCATAATCTCACAGACACAGTGATGATTGATGTTGATTGTAAGCCTGCCTCTTGTCTTTAGATGTGATTATTCTCTTACGAATATCAACGTTCTGTAAAAATCACAAACACATTAGCCTTAGGTTTAGTGGTACTTTGGGAAGAATGAGATTGTCCGTGTTGACAAGCATAGGGAGCTGGGGTGACCCTAGGGGTTGGGTCATTGTGGAGGCTGAGGCTGCTGCTGGAATCAGGAGCAACTGGAAACCCCACTGCAAAGTTATCCCTACAGTTAACTGGACTGAGGATATATGTTCAGATACTCGAGAAGAGGTTGCTCCTGGAGAATTTGGGACTATCTAGTCCAGCAATTCTCAGGTGGGATTGATTTTTTCCTCCAGAGCACATTTGGCAATATCTGGAGACATTTTTGGTTATTGCCAACTTGGGAGGTGAGTGCTACTGGCATTTACTGGTTATAGGCAAGGGATGCAGCTAAACCGCCTATGATGCACAGGAAAGCCCACCCTCCTCTCTCCACCCAATGAGGAATTATCTGTCCCGGAACTTCAGTAGTGATGAGATTGAGAAACTCTGATGTAGACTGAAGGCATTTTGGTCTTACCCATCTCCTAGTTGTTAAAAAAGCTAGTTAAAAAATTAGTGCCAAGGGGCACCTGGGTGGCTCAGTGGGTTAAGCCGCTGCCTTCGGCTCAGGTCATGATCTCAGGGTCCTGGGATCGAGTCCCACATCGGGCTCTCTGCTCAGCGGAGAGCCTGCTTCCCTTCCTCTCTCTCTGCCTGCCTCTCTGTGGTTTCTCTCTGTCAAATAAATAAAATCTTTAAAAAAAAAAAATTAGTGCCAAATAATTCATGTGATAGGTACGTGAGGTCCCTCTGTGATGCAATTTACTTCCCATAGTAACTAAACAAAATCAAGCAGAAACTCACTTTTTTTTTTTCATTCAAAAGCCTTCTTTGCAGTGAGAGTCAGGGCTGTAACAGATATACAGCGTGAACCTAGTAGGTCTAGAACTAGAGATTGGAAATGATTTGTACAATAGGAAATGACTTGGCCATGGACTAGATAGCTGTTTTACTGACTCTCCAGTTCAACTAACAGAAACATCGAGTCGACCTGCCAATGCATTCAGACACAATGACAAGATAATTTAAATAATCACTTTTGTTTACTATTACCTCAGATGTTTTGAAAAGTATTGAATACAAAAACCATTCTCCTCCTTGGAAGCAGGTACCTCAGAAATGCAACAAACTTTTTACGACAATGCTGCCAATACTCATATTTTTAGATTTCCTTTTTAGGAAGTACCTAGAAATTTTTTTAAGAAGCTCACCTTTTCAGAAGTACATTTAAATACATATGCTTTTTGAAAACTACAAACCTGGGTGACTCAGTGGGTTAAGCCTCTGCCTTTATGCCTTCGGCTCAGGTCATGATCGCAGGGTGCTGGGATCGAGCCCCACATCAACTCTCTGCTCGGCAGGGAGCCTGCTACCCCCTGCTCTCTCTGACTGCCTCTCTGCCTACTTGTGATCTCTCTCTCTCTCTGTCAAATAAATAAACAAAATCTTAAAAAAAAAGAAAACTATAAAAAAATTAGTAACAATAAAAAATAATGTTGATTGAGCACCTACTACGTGTAGTAAGTGTTGCACTAAGTACTTCATGAACACTATCAGATTTAGTTTTCAGAAATCTTCAGTTGGCTAAGTATATTTAATATTCTCTTAGCTGAGAAAACAGGCTTAGAGGAGCTAAAATAATTTGCCAGAGACAATAGGATCTGCCTGACTCTCAGAGTAGTCTTTTGAATAAGCGGGAATAATAATAGTTTGATCTTAAAATATAGGTATAGAATAATGAAATTAATTTCTTATGATATCCCTGGAGATCCCCTCCCCTCTCAAAAAAACAAAGAAATTCCAAAAGTGACTGAAATGTATACCTATTAAAAGATTATTTGGAGGAATAATCTCCAATTAAGTTCTCTTTTGTTTGTGTGATGTTTGGTTAATAATTTAAACTATTCTATAGTCACCCACTTTGTTCTAATCATAGAAGGAAAAAGAGAACTGAATTATGACTCTTCCACTCACTTGAAATTTAATCACTAGCCACTTTCATTTTTTCATTTTCCAGATTTATTCCATTTGTCCTGTCTAGATTACATGGTCCTGAGGCAAGTGACTGGGTTTTTAATCCTTTTACACCACAGAATCTTGCACAATATTTTGTATAGAAGAGAATCAGTTAAAACTACTTAGGGTAGATGAATGAAGTTAAAATATTCAGTATTTTCAAACATTAAAAAAATACACACAAAAACACACACTCCAGGAAGGAATCCATACATATATCTTTGATGTACTCTAATCTCCTACCATAAGTAAATTTTCCAATAGTTACCGAGAAGTTATTTTCAAAGATTGGTGACATAATAAATACGAATTATGAAAGTGAATAGCTTCTAAAATCTGTGATTGTATTAAAAAGTGGACTTACAGAGTGTTTTTGACTGTTTCCTTGATATTAAGTGGTAATGTCTTGCTTTTTGCTGGATAAACAAATGGTAGAAAAGAAGGTTCTTCTCTCTTTTGTTTTCCCCCTGCCTTAGGGAGAGATAGTTATATGAAGAGGGAAGGAAGGAATATCAGTTAAAACAAACAAACAAAAAAACAATTCTAGCTTCCCAACCAAAAATAACTTACTCCCTCCAGTGATAGCTTTCTTGTTAAATTCATGAATGAGGAGACATTTAATATACACATTGCCTAAAGAGTCAAGGTATTTTTTTTTTAAATTCTTGGAAATATCTGCAGGCCATTTCTTTGAGAAATTATCAAGATGTGCATGACCTCTGTTTTTTAGGTGATTTTGTAGGTGTTTAAGTATGAAGGAAAACAATTGCTGGGAGCTCACCACCGGATAGTTATTTTTAGTGAATATATTCATTATTAATCACTTTAGTTTCCTAATGGGCAGAAGCATGATTAAGAAGGTTACAGAGTCCCTTTAGGAATTGAGTTGTGCCTAACAAATTCAACATAAGACCCATTTTATTTATCATGGACTCCAGTTTGGTCATGTTTTAGTGATATTACTAAAATTTTGGACTCTGTTTAAGCAAAGGCAACATAAGCAATTATTAGAGCATATAGCAAATATACTGTTGACTTTTTCTATAACCTTGACCACAGGGACCATTAATTCTGGCTGCTTGTATTTAGTGTAATTTAGAGGAATATTGGCTGCTCCTGGAGTGAAATATTCATTCTTCTTATTGTTACTGACCTTTCATAACTGTAAGCGAGGTTATCTGTGTTTTGTAAAGATTGTTTAATATGTTTATATAATATAAATTACAATTGAAAATTGTTTATATAATTTCACAAAATATAATTTGATAAAAATATGTTTATTAAGTATATAAAAGTAGCCAGTCATATTGCAAATATGGAACCAACTGTATTTTTTAAGGTTTAGTGCATATTTACAACTTAAAGTGCAATCATGGGACATCAGAAAAACCAGGCAGAGTAACTGTTTAATACTCCTTAAAATGTGTATTTTCTTAGGCACTGTTCAATATATGATTATAGTGTAGTGCTGTGTAGTCAGACAAAGCCCAGATGTCACTCAAAACCCAATAGAAACTAACTTAAAAGATACATAAAATCTATGGGGTTGCCAGACCAGAAAAAAGAAGAATGTGGAATTCCATCTACATAGTTCAAATGGTAAAACTCAGAAGCATTGCAAAACCTATTCAAGGGAATGTTATTGTAGTGTCTTCAGAGATAGAAGAGAAGACAATACAATGTCTTAGACAACCAATGAACTGCAAAATCAGAAAAGAATTAGTTAAAACTAACTGAAGACTGAAAGATTCAGGTCAGATGGACCAATTAGATTAATGCATAACTTGACTATAGGGAAGGAAGAATGTTAAGACCAAACACCCTTACAAATATGGAGTCTGTTCAGTTAGCATATAGGTTTGAGAATTTTCCAGTTTGTCCTGAGAGGAAAGAAGAAAACAAAGGGAAAGGGAGAAGAGGGAAGGGGAGGGGAGGAAATCCACTTTCCGAGTTTCTGAAAAACCTTTCTTTAGTCAATATACAACCTCATTTTTCAAACATTTAAATCCCAGTTTGCTTGGGGAAGTAGAACAGTTTCTTTATTGGGTATATATCTTTTGTCAAAGATAAACGATTTACTTCGTATGATTAAGCAAATCAAATATACAGTATTAGGAATTTTATATTATTTTAAGAAAAAAATTCTGCTTTGTTTTGTAAGTTAAAGTCCTTGTACTGATTATTTCTTTATTTTTATTATGTTATAACATCCCATCTGAAATTTCAATTTAAAATATTTAAAGAATTAATTTTAGGTTGAAGTTTTAATTTGAAAGTAAGAATATCATTCTACTCTTTGGAAACTAGGAGAATGATTTAAAAGCTTTTAATGTTTACTATATGTAGAAGTGTAACATACTCTGTATAAAGGAATTACTTAAGAATTTGTGATATTCTTGCTTGTTAGAAGAGCTTTTACCACTCTTTTCTTGTTTTATGTTCCTAAGGACATAAGAGCTTAGATTGTACCCACACATTCTGAGGTGTGAGGACATAAATTTGGTAATTCCTGCACACCGAAATCCTTTACATCTCCATTTAGAATGCTTGCAGTGAGATAGTTAAACTTCATATAAAAGTTGAATATTTTAAATGATAAATGGAGGCATGCCTGGGTGGCCCAGTTGGTTAAGCATCTCACTCTTAATTTCAGCTCACGTCTGGATCTCAGGGTCATGACTTCAGGCCCTGCATGGGGCTCCACACTGGGCATAGAACCTACATTAAAACAACAACAACAAAAAAAAAAAAAAAAAAAGAAAGAAAAGAAAAACAATTTAAAAAATTATAAATGTGATTAAATGTTTTGGGAAGCTAAATATAATTATAAATTGGGCAAAATATTAATCAAAAGCTATCTTTGAAGTGGTTGTTAGATATTTGCTGAATTTATACCTAGGGAATAAGATTGTGAATTAATTTAAAAGGTTTAATGAGTGACTTGGTCTAACAGGGACCAAAAATACTTTCCCACCTGATGCAACTGAAAAATCAGGCACCTATGAAACAACCGTTCTCAAGAAATCGGGCACAAGGCAAGGAAGGGCAGTGAACACTGAGAGTTGGGAAACAAGTAAGGTGAGCCCTTTGATTACACTGGATTACTTCTAGGAGGAAGTTTTGAGGCTGCAGCACAGGAAGACATCCCTGTCATCTCCCCAGGTTAAGGAGACACAAGTGGGAGCCAAGGGAGGCCAAAGCAGTGATATTTTGCAGGGCTGAATACCAGAGAGAAGACTGCTGCTGCCCAGAGAAACAGTCAGTGCCCCACGGAGGGACTCCCTGGAGTTTTCAGTGGAGATCTGATCAGCACACATGGGTGAGGAAGCTATTCTAGGCAGATGAACAACCATCTAAAAGGATTAGAGGGAGTACTACTCGGAGCTCACAGAGGGTCCAGAACAGTGCTGTTCCCAGCAGCCAGGGTGGAAAACCTTGCAACTCACAGGGCAGGAGTAGATTACTAAGAAGGTTCTTGCATCGTTAGTGGGGCGAAATTAACCCTAGACTATACCCTGGTCCTGCCAAACAAACCTTAAAGCAGACCTAAAGGGATCGGATTGTTTCCAAGTAACCTAGTGGCTTCCTGTAACAAAGGTCAAAAATGGGTCTTGGGGTACAAACACACTCAGCATCCAAAGGACAGAATTCATTTTCTGTATCTAATTCAAAATCACCACATATGCAAACACACAGGAAAATACTAACCTTAATGGGACAAAAACTCAATCAAAACTGATCCAGAATAAATAAATAAACAAACAAACAAACAAATAAATAAATAAATGTATCCATAGATAAATTATTAGATGACATTCACAAGAATTAAAACTGATTCCTGATAAAAACCTCAAAAATTAAAATTGAAGAGAATCTTATCTTGATAAAGGACATGTTTGAGGAATCTATAGTTAATAACCTAATTTAAAAATGTACAGCAGATTTGAACTGATACTTCATCAAAAATGAGATATGGATGGTCAAGAACTGCATGAAAGGATCCACATCATTAGTCAGAGCAAAATGCAAATGGAAACCACAATGAGAAACTTCTACGTGCTTCCTGGAATTAGAATTAGTTTAACAGTTAAAATATTGACCTACCACATGCCAGGAGGGATGTGAAGCAACTGGATCTTATATATAACTTGTGGTAATATGAAATAGTACCATCACTTTAGAAAACAATTTGGCAATTTCACAAAAAAATTAAACCTTTACTTAATCTTGCTGTTACACGTTTAGGAACCTACACGAAAGAAATGAAAGCATATGTACATGCAAAGTCTTGTACACAAATGTTTATTTCATCTTTATTTGTATAGTCAAAATCTGGAAAGAATCCAAAAGTCTATCAATAGGCAAATGCATAAACCAGTTTTGGTATATTCATACAATGTAACACTACTTGGAAATGAAAAGAAATGAACTCTTGATACAAAAATAACCCGAACAAATCTCAAAATTATTCTGAATGAAAGAAGTCAGGTACCTCTCCATCTTGAAAATAAAAGAACAATAATATATTCTATATGATTCCATTCATACAATATTTGAGAAATATTGCTAATGTTTCATGACTAAAAGCAAACCAGTGATTGCCTATGAGTAGGAGGAAAGGTGCAGAGAGGGAGAGGAGTGTTATAAGTGGGAATGAGGACATTTTGAGGGACAGTGGATATGTTCACCATCTTGACACGGTGATAGTTTCATGGGTGTTTACAGATGCCAAAACTTCTCTAATATCTAATTTAAATATATGCAATCTATTATATGCCAATTATGCTTCCATAAAGCTATTTTTAAAATCTTAAGGGAAATTTGGATTTCTAAATTCATTATCTTAATAAATTAACTGTTAATTTTTAAAATCAAAGAATTAATTGTAAGTCTTCTCCAGATTTATTAAAGCTCTTGGAAATGGTTTCAGAAATTTCTACAATTTTAGTAATAATCCCACTTACGCATATGATGTTTGAGAATCATACCCTAAGACAGTCAGAAGTCTTACAAATTTTAGATTTTGCAAAAATCAATTGAGGGTCTTAAAATTCCCTTAATAATCTTATAATTTAAGCTTAACAGTTTTTCAAGGGATGCATAACACTTGAACTGTTTGGCCAGGAAGATAACAGAATGTATCCAAGAATAAATAAGCAAAGAAACTGGCTTGGTATTTTATGTTTTTTTATGCTGGAAAATATTAGAAATAACTACATAAGAAACCAACATTATTAGAGCTCTGTGTGGTAAATACCACTCTATTACTTCTGGAGTTTCATTAATACAACAGGGTGTAGTGGGCAGAGAAATGGTTAGTGCCAGAGAAGATACGTTGGCTAATGCCTCAGTATTTTTAGTTACTAACTAAATACCCTTGAGAAGAACAGGTGACGGAGGTGTTTGAAGAGAGAAGTCTGAGGAGATTAGTGAGGGATATAGAGAAATGCAAAGAGGAGAGCAATGAGAACAGAATATCACAGTGCCAAAGAAAGGAGTGTTGAATATATGTGGAGCCCCAACACACAGTTATCATACAATTTATTATTGTACATAGTTGCTTTGTTTCTTCCAAGAAGAACTGAATCATAATTACCACAGTAACATAGGAAATTCTCACTTTGGAAGTTAATAAAATAATCCTCATCTTTATATACATTTTAATTACTTATTTTTTTAAATGAATCTAGGATAGCAAGAACATACTATTTAATGGGACTCTGATGGGTAGTAATGGTCATTCTGTTCACTCTTTCCCATTGCTGAGGTCTGAATGGGCTCTACACCAGTTTCTTAAACCACAGATCTGTCTTTCAAAGTTGTAATTTTAATTCAGAGTTGTAGCTGGCAGGAGGTGGATTGCTTACTGTTTCTCTCTGTTGAATTAGTGTTATTAAATATGGAGTAGGGACCTTGCAATTGGGTTAATTTAATGAAGGATGTTTCTTCCTTATGAAATGGGAGTAAAGCTTGTTGTAAGAATTCATTAATATAATGCAGGCAAAGCACTTCACCATAGCTTGGAACAGTGAGCATCCAATAAATATTAGCTATTAGAAATAGTATGGAGGCAAAATGGCACGGTTGAAAGTCACTAAATTATGAAGCAGAAGATGAAGTTAGTTACTAATGCCCTAAGTATAGAAATTTGGGGAAAGCTCTTACCCTACTCAAGGTTCCTTCACTTAATCTTCAAAATGGATTTAATAAAGGCTCTGACTGGGAGCCAGATCAGTTGGATATGCTGAGGTCCTATTTGGAAAAGCTACGTGAAAATGACATTCACAAGGTGTATCTTAGATGTGTTGATCCTGATTGTGTTGTTACATGCTGCTTGTCCCCCAAATAGTTCCTTCTGAAACATTCTGTAATAAGGTAGAGTCACAATAGAGGTAGATAGAATGAGTGGCACCTACGTGGTGCATGGAACTAAAAGAAGGCAAGTAATGAGTTGAAGAGAACTGCTAAACAGATTGAGTACTGAGGTTGCTGATCCATTTCTGATTCCAATTAACCTTAATTTGTTTAGAGGCTCAGCAGCACCAAATGAATCTAACTGGCCAATTAGCAGACCAGAAACATGAGTTCAGCTCACCAAAAGCTGTTTATCAGCTGGACATGATGAGGGCAAAATTCTGCCAATTCTGTGGTAAGTGTCAGGGCACGGCTCTGTCTTGTAGAGCTCCTTAACTTGGGAGATACAGAACGTACACATTCTGAGATACTAAGTGTAGAGATTGCAGGAGGAGTGACCTGCCCTTCATTTGGGGATTTTATTAGCAAGTACAACTGCAGCTACTTACAAGCGAATATTAATAAGACTATTGCCTGAACCCATGAGGTTTCAACTATGATTAATTCTTTGCCACGTACAGTTCTTAGCAAGGACTCAGTGTTCAACAATGCTAATAGAGATGCTTCTTTCATTTTTAAACTTTACAATAATTTCCTTGGTGCATACTCATTGGTCTTGCCAAAAGTCCATTCTACCTATTATTGTAAAAATATGGTATGTCCTATTTTAAGAACAACATTTAAATACAGATCTGCTACCTAACTTGTGGAAGATATCATCATTTCCTTCCTGGACAGCTATCATCTGATCTCTTGTTTAAAGGTGAAATCTTTTGGTCACTCTGAGGACAAGCTGAAATAAAATCTATTTCATGGCATGAATGGTTATAAAACTTCAATTTGCCCTGTCCAAAATTATTATATATACAAATTATATTTGCAACACACTGTTGATGCAATGGAAATTATGTAGAAAGTGGACTTGGGTACTTACTAACACAGGAGAGGACCTGGTGAGGTCTTAAAATGAGAGTGGGAAGCAGAAACTCATTCCAACTCTGATGATAACTTGATATGTAGCCTCTGGCAATTCATTTAATTTCAGGGAGCATCCAGTTTTGTCATGGTGATAATAATGCATGCCTACTTCCCAAATGTGTTGTGGGGATTAATTATTTAATGTTTACCAAGCACATTGAAGATGCAGACAAGAGTAGATATGAAGTTTATTACTTGGGATAGGATGTATCAGGAAACAGCATTCTTTCTCACCAAGTCGTTCTGGTGTGCCATGAGGGGAGCTTGAAGCAAGAACATCTGAAAGTGTACGAGAAATGATGATGAAACAGACATTTCTCAATGAATCAGAATTTTGTTCCTGCCCTCTGTTTTTGAAGAAATGTGTTTGACAGCTAAGCACAACATGAATGTACTTTTAAAAGTTATGTCTGGAAAATATCTCCAGGGCCAAAGCAATGTCAGTTTGATTTTCTGCCATACCTACATCAACTGCACTATGAGAGTTCATATTCTTTTTTTTTTAAATTTATTTATTTATTTACAAACCATAACAGTACTCATTGTTTTTGCACCACACCCAGTGCTCTATGCAATACATGCCCTCTCTATTACCCTCTACATGGTTCCCCAACCTTCCACCCCCTACCCCTTCAAAACCTTCAGGTTGTTTTTCAGAGTCCATAGTCTCTCATGGTTCATCTCCCCTTCCAATTTCCCACAACTCCCTTCTCCTCTCCATCTCCCCATGTCCTCCATGTTATTTGTTATGCTCCACAAATAAGTGAGACCATATGATACTTGACTCTCTCTGCTTGACTTATTTCACTCAGCATAATCTCTTCCAGTCCTGTCCATGTTGCTACAAAAGTTGGGTAGTCATCCTTTCTGATGGAGGCATAATACTGCATCGTGTATATGGACCACATCTTCCTTATCCATTCATCCGTTGAAGGGCATCTTGGTTCTTTCCGCAGTTTGGCGACCATGGCCATTGCTGCTATAAACATTGGGGTACAGATGACTCTTCTTTTCACTACATCTGTATCTTTGGGGTAAATACCCAGAGTGCAATTGCAGGGTCATAGGGAAGCTCTATTTTTAATTTCTTGAGGAATCTCCACACTGTTCTCCAGAGTGGCTCCACCAACTTGCATTCCCACCAACGGTGTAAGAGGGTTCCCCTTTCTCCACATCTTCTCCAACACACGTTGTTTCCTGTCTTGCTAATTTTGGCCATTCTAACTGGTGTAAGGTGGTATCTCAATGTGGTTTTAATTTGAATCTCCCTGATGGCTAGTGATGATAAACATTTTTTCATGTGTCTGATAGCCATTTGTATGTCCTCATTGGAGAAGTGTCTGTTCATATCTTCTGCCCATTTTTTGATATGATTATCTGGTTTGTGTGTGTTGAGTTTGAGGAGTTCTTTATAGATCCTGGATATCATCCTTTTGTCTGTACTGTCATTTGCAAATATCTTCTCCCATTCCGTGGGTTGCCTTTTTGTTTTGTTGACTGTTTCCTTTGTTGTGCAGAAGCTTTTGATCTTGATGAAGTCCCAAAAGTTCATTTTCGCTTTTGTTTCCTTGGCCTTTGGAGACATATCTTGAAAGAAGTTGCTGTGGCTGATATCGAAGAGGTTACTGCCTATGTTCTCCTCTAGGATTCTGATGGATTTCTGTCTCACCTTGAGGTCTTTTATCCATTTCGAGTTTATCTTTGTGTACAGTGTAAGAGAATGGTCGAGTTTCATTCTTTTACATATAGCTGTCCAGTTTTCCCAGCACCATTTATTGAAGAAACTGTCATTTTTCCACTGTATATTTTTTCCTGTTTTGTCTAAGATTATTTGACCATAGAGTTGAGGGTCCATATCTGGGCTCTCCACTCTGTTCACCTGGTCTATGTGTCTGTTTTTATGCCAGTACCTTGCTGTCTTGGTGATCACAGCTTTGTAGTAAAGCTTGAAATCAGGTAACGTGATGCCGCCAGTTTTGTTTTTGTTTTTCAACATTTCCTTAGCAATTCGGGGTCTCTTCTGATTCCATACAAATTTTCTGATTATTTGCTCCAGCTCTTTGAAAAATACTGGTGGAATTTTGATCGGAATGGCGTTAAAAATATAGATTGCTCTAGGCAGTATAGACATTTTAACAATGTTTATTCTTCCGATCCAAGAGCATGGACCGGTCTTCCATCTTTTTGTGTCTTCTTCAATTTCTTTCATGAGTGTTCTGTAGTTCCTTGAGTACAGATCCTTTACCTCTTTGGTTAGGTTTATTCCCAGGTATCTTATGGTTCTTGGTTCTGTAGTAAATGGAATCGATTCTCTAATTTCCCTTTCTGTATTTTCATTGTTAGTGTATAAGAAAGCCACTGATTTCTGTATATTGACTTTGTATCCTGCCACATTACTGAATTGCTGTATGAGTTCTAGTAGTTTGGGGGTGGAGTCTTTGGGGTTTTCCATATAAAGAATCATGTCATCTGCGAAGAGAGAGAGTTTGACTTCTTCCTTGCCAATTTGGATACCTTTCATTTCTCTTTGTTGTCTGATTGCCGTTGCTAGGACTTCTAGTACTATGTTGAACAAGAGTGGTGAGAGTGGGCATCCTTGTCGTGTTCCTGATCTCAACGTGAAGGCTGCAAGCTTTTTCCCAGTATTCTTAATAATGGCTTTCAGGCAACAGGAACTTCCTGATATGAAGAAAGGTTTATGTTTAATCTCTTTTTTGAAAGTAATAATCTGGGCAAATTTAAATTGTCAGTTTGAATATAGTTTTAAATTAAGAGATAGAAATAATTAAAACTCAAGATTTCTAATAAGGAGGGAAAAACCAAAAAGATTTTCTAGCTAATTGTAAACAGAAAATCATCTTGATAAATTCTACTTTTTCATGCTCCTCTATTTCCTAAGATAGAAATATGCAAGGAATTTACTCTAAGTAGTAGATTTGAGTGTTATGAAAGCTGTATATTCTATCAGAAGGATTCTGCAGGAGGCGAAAGTAAAGGTTAGTAACTGTTCATTTGGTTAATTCAGAACTAAAGCAGTACTCTCTTTTATTTTTTTTTATTTTTTTTAAATTTTTTTAAAGATTTTATTTATTTATTTGATAGAGAGAGATCACAAGTAGATAGAGACGCAGGCAGAGAGAGAGAGAGAGAGGGAAGCAGGCTCCCTGCCGAGCAGAGAGCCCGATGTGGGACTTGATCCCAGGACCCTGAGATCATGACCTGAGCCGAAGGCAGCGGCTTAACCCACTGAGCCACCCAGGCGCCCCCTCTCTTTTAAATATTGTGAGTCACTAGCCACAGATTGAGTGACCAAAGGCCTTCAGAAGTTTGCATTTCCTATACAGATGAATTCTGCACTGCTATTAGAAAAATATCATAGAACTATGGAAAAATAAAGTTACTAATTTTAAATTATGCAAATGAAGAAAGCAAGGCTCTGCAGTTGACATGGTTAGACCAAGTTTTCATTGCTAATTGAGAGCTGAACAAATATCCTGTTATGTACCATTTTTCTCCTCCACTCTGAACCCAATTAATTATGTTCAATGGCTAAAAATAACAAAAATATAATACAAAGAATTTACCTATACATGTGTACCCAGATGATGGTCTTAGTCCAAGGGGAACACAATGAAGTTTTTGCCAAACCATTATTCATAGAAAACTGAACATATTTGTTCTTCTTCAGAAGCTTCTGGTACCTGAATCCCAAGAACTAAATGTGAAGACACCTTGTAATGTTTATAGAGCTGGGTGGTGCGTCTAGGATATTTGTTTCCCAGCTAAGGGCTGAGTCAACCTCAGATGTTATGGCAAATATGGTTTGTCATTTAACTACCCTTTCTTTCTATCACTTCTCTCTGTTGATCCAATTTTTAGTCCTCACTTTCTACTGACTTGGTTGATCTGTACATTTATCTGTGTTTTCTTCATTCTCTGGCAACATTGTTGAAGGTAAAGTCTGAACCAACTCAGATAAAGTCCTTTTTTAGTTCTTCTTATTCTTCCTCTGCCTCTCATAGTGATATGAAGTAAAGGATAAAGAACAGAAGAAGGCAACAAGACGAAAAGATGAAAATCAAACCAGGGGAGGACATTTTAGAATGGTATAAGGTTTCCATATTCTTTCTCATTGAATTAAGGATCTATTAGTGTAATAAAAATAGCTCATCACTATCCTTTATAAAATTACAGTCACTCTGCTAGACCATTATATATCTTTTAACCTTGTAATACCCACTGGAGTAGTTACTATTTTTCCCCCAAATTACTTACTCAAGATCAAAAGCAAGTATGAGAATTTTAATCTTAAATGTGCCTTACTGGCTATAAATGATTTGGTAAAGAATTCACTGAGATTAACTCATTAAAGTTGAATAGTTGAAAGAAATGTTAGCAACTCTGAAAAAGGAGATGTGTGAAGGGTAGTATGAGCAATGATAATCAATCACAACATACACTCATTGACTATGTACCACCAAAATAAATAAAAGCTAAGAAACATTCCAAGTTTATGGATAGAGAGAACAAATATATTGTTAAAATATCTGTATTACCCAAAGCAATCTACAGATTTAATGCAGTCTCTATCAAAATGCCAATAGCATTTTTCACAGAGCTAGAACAAATAGTTCTAAAATTTGAATGGAACTACAAAAGACCCCAAATAGCCAAACAGTCTTGAAAAAGAAAAACAAAACTGGAGATATCATAATCCTAGATTTCAAGATATACTACAAAGTTGTAGTAATCAAAACATTATGGATACAGCACAAAAGCAGATAAAAAAAAAAATCAATGGAACAGAATCGAGAACCCAGAAATAAGCTCACAATTATATGGTCAATTGATCTTTGGCAAAGGAGGCAAGACTATGCAATGGGAAAAAAAGACAATCTTTTTAACAAATGGTGTTGGAAAAGGTGCACAGCGACATGCAAAAGAATGAAAATGGACCACTTGCTTAGGCCATACACAAAAATAAACTCAAAATGGATTAAAGACCTAAATGTGAGACCTAAAACCATAAAAATCTTAAGAAAGCCAGGCAAAACCATAAAAATCTTAAAAGAGAGCACAGGCAATAATTTCTCTGATGTTGGTAATGGCAACATTTTTCTAGATATGTCTCCTGAGGCAAGAGAAATAAAAACTTTGGGACTACATCAAAATAAAAGAAAGCTTCTGCACAGTTAAGGAAACAATCAACAAAACTAAAAAGCAACCTATGAGATGGGAGGAGATATTTGCAAATGACACACCTGATAAAGGATTAGTATCCAAAAATAAATAAGGAACTTCAATTCAACACCCCAAACCCAAATAATCCAATTAAAAATGAGCAGAAGATATGAACAGACATTTCTCCAAAGACTTACAGATGGCCAATAGATACATGAAAAGATGCTCATCACCACTCCTCATTAGGGAAATGCAAATCAAAACTACAATGAGATATCACCTCACACCTGTCAGAATGACTAAAATCAAAAACACGAGAAACAACAAAGTACTGGTAAGGATGTGGAGGAAAAGGAACCCTTGTGGACTGTTGCTGGAAATGCAAACTGGTGCAGCCACTGTGAAAAATAGCATGGAGTTTTTTCAAAAAGTTGAAAACAGAACTACCTTATGATCCAGCAATGGCACTACGGGGTATTTACCCAAAGAATACAAAAACACTAGTTCAAAGGGATACATGTACCCCCATGTTGATAGCAACATTATTTACAATGACCCAAGATAGAGCAGCAGCCCAAGTGTCCATTAATTGATGAATGAATAAAGAAGACAGTGCATATGTAGATAGTCAATGGAAAATTACTCTGCCATAAGAAAGAATTAAATCTTGCCATTTACAACAACACAGATGGATCCAGAGCGTATAATGCTAATCAAAATAAGTCAGAGAAGGACAAATACTATATGATTTCACTCATGTGTGGAATTTAGAAAAACACAACAAATGAACAAATTTTAAAAAAGAGAGACAAACAAAAAAAATAGACTCTAAAATGTAGGGGACAAACTGATAATTACTAGAAGGAAGATGGTGGGGCGATGGATGAAACAGGTGAAGGGGATTAAGAGGACACTTAATATAATGAGCACTGAGTAATGTACAGAATTATTGAATCACTATATTGCACACTTGAAACTAATATAACATTATTAATTATAGTGGAAAAAGAACATTTCATAATACTTATATTATTTCCTTAAAGTTTAAGTTATGCGAAATAATATATGTTGTTCATGGGGACATGTGTAGTAAAAGACTACATGAATGGAAATGAAAAACATCACAGGCTGGGGAGGAGTTTCCTCAGGAGAGAAAAGTTGAAATGTCATGCCTTAAGCTGGGTGATTGGAATATAGGTATTGATTATAATATAGTCTATCCCTTTTTATGCCCAAGTATTTCATGATAGTATTTAAAAGATGAACCTTAAACTGACATGCTATGGTGCAAGGGCAAAATGCGTCTCTGGCCATATTTTGTATTCCAGCCAACCTCACAATCTCACAATCACATCATTCCACCCAATCCGTGGACTTGGAATGCAAACTACACTGCCCACTATCCCATGTGTCTGGAAACTCAGGAAAAAAAAAAAAGGAAAAGTTATATATTTGAAAATCCACAGGACTTTGTTTTCATTTTCACTCACATGACCTCCAAAGCATCTTTTCAGGTACCCTTAAGTATAGACATTAACACAGTGGGGCACCTGTGTGGCTCAGTGGGTTAAGTCTCTGCCTTTGGCTCAGGTCATGATCTCAGGGTCCAGGAATAGAGGCCCTGCTTCAAAGCAGAATCAGCTTGTCCCTCTTCCTCTGCTCCTCCCCATGTGCTCTCTCTCTCTCAAATAAATTAAATATTTGAGATAAATAAATATTAACACACCAAATTATAATTAATACACATCCTAATCGTACTTTGCATGGTTTTGACTGAATTGGACCCTCAACATTCACTTGCTCAGCTCCTATTCAGAACCACCTCCTGGTTCTACATTGCTCTCTTTTGTGGTGGTTTGCATGCAGGTGTGCCGTTAAATGAGTCCTAGACTCTAATTCACATGCTCAGCCTCTTTGTCTGAATCTACTCAAAGTTCAGTCTTGGAAGAAATTTCAGCTTTTTGTCTGTGTCTTTTCTATTTCTATTTCTTTTTATCTCACACACAGTCTTTATGAAATTGGTTCTTGTATATGTGCATCTTCATATTTACTTTCCACTATGAGAGAGGAGTTTTCTGAAAATTATGTGATGAGAGGAAGGGTCATATAGCCTTTTTGGCTTTTGGCCAAAAGAGAAAATCGTTCTGTGTGTGGATCACTCCTGAAAGTATCTCCCTCCTTTCAAGTTTGCTTCCAGTAGTTTCCTGCATATATTCCCCTGGATATTGCAACCTCAGATTTGGACATTTTCTGTTTCATACGCAATTATGTATTCTTAAAAAAGAATATAAAGAAAGAATAGAGAAGAAAAATGAAAACACTTAAGAGAACAGTTCTTTGAGTCATTTATCAGCTCAATCACGTTTTTAAAAAAATTTATTTACTTTTTTTTTAATATGTGCTCAATCACTTGTCAGTGAGAAATACTTCTAGATAAAGACACAGCTGTGCCATCTATGGGCTATTTCCACCCTGATTCACAGCAATGACAGTAATATTTCCAATAAGTAATGCATAATATTTTAAGTTAACTAAATATTTCAACATATGTTATAGCATTTCCTCTTCACAATAATCCTTTAGATTTTGTATTTGCCACATTAATAGCAAGACATGAAGAAGTAAGGCTCAAAAATCAAAACTGTTGATATAATAGTAATGATAATGTTACAATAGCAACAATGATTATAATAATAATAATTTACTGAGGTGATTACTATGTGACAGTCCCACAACTCATTTAATCCTAACAATTATAACAACAGTTTATTATTGTTAATATTTTATGGCAGGGTGAATGAAGGTCTGTAAGTCAAAGATGACACAGCTGTTAATTTCCAGAGCTGGATTTAAACGCAGGTCTTTCTGAAATGGTATAGAAGTCTCTCAAACGTAAGTTCCAGAACTGCAAATTGTCACACGCGCTGACATACTGGGCTGTATTCTGTTTATACTACAGACATTACATGACTTCCTGACTCCACTGTGAGTCACCCTTTGTGTGTATGCATCTCTTTTTCCAAGGAAGACTTCAGGCCTCTGAAGGCAGAAACTGTGCCATTCCCCTTGTCTCTTTACAGTTTCTAAGTTGCTATCATCACTTGTGTTAATAGGTAGATCTAAGCACTTTGAGGAGATCCAGTGGAAGCAGTGAAGATTGTTATCCTATAGTAGAAATAAACTATTCTATACTAAGCCAAAATCAATTTGTATGGATGAAGATATGATAGTATTAACTGAAGTTACTGTTGTTATAAATACGCAGTTCATTCTGTGATGGTTCATTGAATGGGTCAACTTGTTTGGGCCACGGAGTACCCAGATGTTTGGTCAAACACTGTTCTGGATGTGTCTGTGAGGGTGCTTGTGTGTGGCATTAACATTTGGATCTGTAGACTGAGTAGAGCAGATTGCCTTCCCCATGGTGGGGGCCCATCCAAGCGGTTGAAAGCCTGAATAGAACAAAAAGGCTGACCCTATCGCAAGTAGAAAGAAATTCCTGACAGACTGATTATGTCTTTTCCTGCTTTGGACTTGAACTGAAAATTCTGTTTTTCTTGAGTCTTGAGTTTGCTGGCTGTCAGATGGGAATTTATACCATGAGCTTTCCTAGGTTTTAGGCCTTCAGACTCAAACTGGAACCTCACTTTGGCCCTCTTGGGTTGCCAGGTTTACCAACTACAGATCTTAGTATTTTCAGCCTCTGTAATCATATGAGCCAATCCCTTATAATAAATATCTTTGTGTGTGTGTGCGTGTGTGTGTACACACATAAAGACATATATATACATGTACATATATACACTTTGATTTGACATATATATACATATATATGTTTATAAGCACATAAACATATATGTTGTCAATATATGAGCATGTATAAGCATGTATATATTGCAGAAACTATTGGCTTTGTGTCTCCTAAGAACCCTAAAGCAGATTCCTTCAGCAAACATAAATTATACATTAGTTCTGTTCAAGCACTTCCTTAAACACGGCTACTGAGTGCATGCTGTATGTAAGGTTTGTGTTAGGATCTGGAGAAACAAGCAAATGAAAACCACCCTCTCTCCTCTCAAAAGATAATATAAACCCAATCAAGTCCACAGAACACACACATAAAATAGAAGTAACACCCAGTAGCATAAGCTGAATGTCAAGTAAGTAAAACCTGCAGTAAATCCCATTAGAGCCTGAGGTATAGTGCTCACTTCATGGATGGGGGAGCCATCCATCCCCGTTTAGCAAGGGAGGGACAGTGCAGTTTATGCCTGTTGTCTCAACCCTATTATTTATAGCCCCATTTCACTCTTAACAGTGTTCCAGTTAGACAATAAACTATAAGGTCACCTTACTCACAGATGGGAATAGAAGGAAATGTTTCTTTAAAAGGTGAATTGTGGGCCACGTCTTAAAAGAAGTAACAGACATGAATCACATATCTGGCACTTTGAAATGTGTCTTTTATCATTTCCTTAAATTTGCAGCCATGAATTGCTTCAATTCCTACTGTCTGCCTTCATTCTAAGGAGTCCTGGGAGAAAATAAGATGTATTTTACACGAAGGGTACAAAATGTTTCATTGATGTCTCAGCTCTCCTCCTGGAGGATGGCAGTTCAAGTTCGGCATCGCTGTGGCAGTGAGTGTTGTAGGAAGGCACGTGGGGCCATAAACTCCTTCATGTTTACAGTTGCTAAAGCGATTCCTTGACGGGAATTAATATTAACCAGGGTAAATTAGCTCAAAAGTCACGTATTTAACTTCCATTCACTCAAAATAATTGCCTGCTGAATTAAAATTGGCTCACATTTGAGAAAATAATGTAAAAATGTCTGCAGTGGACATATTTGAATGCTTATCAACACAGATGGAAAGGGGAAGCATTTGAGGAATGCTAATATAACATTTAAGTATGTTTTGCATGAAAATCACATTCAACTTTTCAAAGCAGTGTAAAGAACGTGACCCTTGGCAACTAACGCCACACCCACTGATAGAACTGGCATCAGGATGAGTCTTCAATCATGGCAGGATTTTTCAAATAAAAAAGGAACAGTGGTCATAGCTCTATGTTTCATGAGGGAAATTAGTGTACTGTAGTCTTCATGAGTACATCTATATAAATTAAAAATTTAGATTATATGATTTCACAGGAAAAGTTCCACACTAGCTCTCAGATCTAGGGGTGTCTATTTTTGAATGTGGACATTTTCGAGAACAAATGCCGTAGCTTATTCACCTCGGTATCTCTCCTATAGAATAGAGTGCCTGGTATATTTTAGGCAGTTGAAAACCGTTGAATTAATTTGACTGAACTATGTGTTTTTTTTTTTTGATGACTAAATTATTCACAAAGGTAGATGGAAGTGATGATTAATACCTAAAATGGCTTCTCAGGAATTTTCTGTGCATGTATTTGACTTCTGGAGATGTGAATTATACTTTTGAGTCAGATACTTACTTGTCATATTCTCACGATCACCAAATGCATACCCAGAAACTAGTTAGGAAACACTGAGGCGGAATATTACTCAGCCACTGGAAAGGATGAAGACTCACCATTTGTACTGACATGGATAGAACTGGAGGGGATTATGCCAAGTGAAGTAAGTCAAGCAGAGAAAGACAATTATCATATGGTTTCACTCATATGTGGGACATGAGCAATAGCACGGAGACCATAGGGGAAGGGAGGGAAATCTGAAGGGGGAGAAATCAGAGAGGGAGACAAGCCATAAGAGACTATGGACCCCAGGAAACAATCTGAGAGTTTCAGAGGGATGAGTTGGGGGGAGGAGGCAAGTGGGTGATGGGTATTAAGGAGGGCATGTGTTTTAATGAACACTGGATGTTATATGCAAATAATGAATCATGGACCAGTACATAAAAAAGAAAAAAAAAGAATTCTTAAGGAATAATAAATGGAGAGTAGGTCACAGGGAAACTTCTTAGGACTTTAAACGTTTTGGATCTCAAGCCCTCAGATAATCCAGATCTTAAGTTTTGGTAAGGGCCTATCAAGAATGACAAAATTCCTGAATGTTCACAAATTCTGCTTACCTACTAACGCTCAAGTCTGTCTGGAGGCTATTTATTCATGCTCTTTTAAATCACAGCATGTTCTTCTAGCAATGAGTAGATTAAGAGTACAAGTCATAGGCTAAAGTCTGAGTTCTGATTTTGACATGCCATGAGAGCTTAGTCTTACACCTTTAACCTCTCTGAACCTCAGTGTGGTCATCCACAACATGTCACTAAAGTTGAGGGTTGCTCGATGGATCTGTATATCTTGCAAATTATAGGAGTCCAGGAATTTCAAGAATCTGGGCATTGAGTGATTGAACAACAGATAAGTAGTATGTGTGACATCTTTCAGGAATACATAGTTGAAGATAAAACATGCATTCTTCAAATATTTAAATGACAATTCCTGTTTTAAAGTACTTGGAAAAGATTGGGATGCGATTTTATAATAATAGTTTTCTAGTTCTTAACCTTTGTCAATTAGAAATCCAGAATGTAAAAAAAAGATTTTAGCAGGGAACAAATAAGACTTTGATGAAGGAGTTAGAGGCTAAAACACTAGAATAATTTACTTTTCTACATTGTGAGGATAAACTAAATAATAAGCGTGAATCTTTTCCTAGGATGAACCTGTAGGAAAATCTTTTCCCAGGAGGAACCAAGCTTATCTAGCTTGGCAGCGTATCATGAAGAAATATAGCAGAGAATTGCCAAATATCCACATCATTTGGTGCTGTCATGGCCCATTATATAACACTAATTCTTGACCCTTTCCGGGGATAACAAACCTCTCTGGAGACTATGATCAAAGTTACTGGCTAGTTCGTTAATCACCTGATGCTAGATTATGTTATGTAACAAACAACTCCCAGATTTTAGGAGCTACAGCACAAAAATTTCTTTCTTTCTGTAGTATCATAAAGTCTGTAGGGTTACTGTGATTGTGGTCCAGGCTGTTGACCAGTGGTTAGTCTGGTCCAAAATGTCTTTTTATCTTAGATCCTGGGCTAAAGAATTTACCCCTGTCTGGGACATGGTATTCTCATAGCATGGGACAGTAACACAAGACACTGTCAAGAGTATATTACTTGGTCAAGCCTAAAATCAACAAGGTAGGGATTAATGATTCATTATGCATTGGGCAGGTATTATCACACTATTAAGGGAGGTGTGGGGTTGCAAATGTTGAGAACAATAATTCAGTCTACCACCATTTCCACAGGAAACTGTAACTACAAGCCTATATTAGGAATTTCTAGGGGTTTCAAGCCATAGGTTATGTCTCTTGAGCAAACAGCCAAATGGCAAGGTTATAATTTTCTTCTAAAATAGTTCAACATATTTGATAAATAGCCTTGAATAAATTATATCAGGCAGGACTTTTCAAAAGACATTTTTTTTCTTCCACTACTGCTTGACTTACTAAATTTCACATTCATGAACATTTTCATGGAAAAGGTTTGTTTTTTGAATGAGATCTCTAGATGTACAGTAGGGAAAGGATGGATATTTGGGTCTACCTGAAAAATTCTTAAGTAACAATAGTACCATAATTTAACATTTGAAAGTGAGTTGTGAATATTTGATTCACATTGTTTTTCTAGTAAAGGGTGGTGAAAGGTGGTGCACTAATTAGCTGGTTAGTATGATCTAATGGAACTTGGATTAACTCCAGGTTTTACTCACTTTAAAACTTACAAAATAATTTTTTCACATTTTCTCTGAAGGAAATAGTGAAATGATTCTATGCAGAGATTGGGGGAAGTGGTAGACAAAAATAAATAAGTAAATAAACAGATAAAAAATAGTTGAATAATTTGGAAACTCAATAGCAGTGATTCCTATTAACAGGAGCATAGTTAGAGGTAATGTCTTAACATTTCCAGAAGACAAAGTGCCTAAAAGATACAGGCCATACTCCAACACAGCTGACTTACTCCAACAGTAAGCAAACCAGAATTGCTACACTCTTTGATGTTATGTCTACACCATGAAGTGCAAATTGAAAAATTACTAATTTTATAGATACAAATATCAAAATAGGGCTGACCTGTACAAACAGAAGAAAGGAATATTTTGGTTTAATGTTAACATTTATTAATTTATTAACCTATATAACAGTTGTATGTTATTCCTCATTAGGAAAGGCCTTACCAATTTCCAGAAAGCATTCTTTTATGAAGTGGGTATGTGGTTGATTGTGATGATTTCTCAGGTCACTTTTACTACTGAGATTCTATGTCTCATAATTTCTCATTTCCTTCCTTCCTCCCTCCCTCCATCCCTCCCTCCTTCCTTGCCTTCCTCCCTTTCACTTCCTCTCTGTCTCTGGCTCACTGTTTCCTTCTTTCTTTTTTTCTCTTTCTTTCTTTCTTTCTTTCTTTCTTTCTTTCTTTCTTTCTCTTTCTTTCTTTCCTTCTTTCTTTCTCTTCCTTCCTTTCTTTCTTCTATTTAAAAAGTAAAGCACAGTTTAAAATACATTTTTCTCTCTAAATTTGTTATTTTAGTATATTTTAATCAGATTTTCAAATATTCTTTTAAGTATTAAACTTTTCTCATTTCCTCAATACTATCTGTACAAAGTGCTATTTCAACTTTCTTTTAGAAAGCTCTTTTCAGTTTCCAGTTTCTTACATATTTAGTCTTAACTATTACACTCTAAAAATTTAGCTGTAAGATAATAATTTCATTTAAGTTTTTAATGAAAAAAACATAATATTGAGAGAATCTCCAAATCTTATTTTATTGACAAACTAAATGGGTCCTCACTTGAAGGTTAAAGATATCAGTGCCTTAGCAATATGGCTTTTGCCTTTACATAATGTTGTCCAATGGATTTGGTAATGTTACGGAGTTGATTATTATATTCTAACCACAGCAAGATACATATTATTACTTCTCCCCTCTGATACATTTAAAGATCTATTATATAAGTAACACATATAAGCCCCTTAAGAAAAGAATAACTTAAAGATTTTTAAGAACTGTGTAGATCATTTTAAACTATATTCATTGTACACAAATCATTAAAGGAATCTTTTTTTTTTCTAGTTAAATGAATATTCGACTCAATGATAAGTTGTGCCTAAATGGGAAGTGACCTGCTCAATTCCATCTGACCATCACCATGTAGGGAAGTTGACCTTTGTTCTAAAATAAACAATTTTTCAAATGAAGCCACAAATATGGAATTTTATTCAAAATCTTCAAATAATAATTAGTGCCTACTAACAGTTCTTTTATCTTAGTTGTACCAACTTAAAGAAATACATTTAAGACAAAATCTGACTGCCAGTGCGAGACATCTATTTTACACCCACAGAAATACTTACTTGCTCAAAGTTCTATTATCTTAGGATATTTTTATGATGATGTTTAGGTAATGAGATGAAACAAGCAAACCTGGATATAATAACCTCAATCAATTACTGCATATATAGCCCAATAAAAATTAATGCATTTATATTCAACTCGTTATTTAACATAAATGTTCTAAGTCTTAATAATACTAATTTAGAAATTATTGGAACTAAATTAGTCACATCATATTCTTAGATATTTCTCAGTCTACAAAAATTAATGCAAATCAATTCTTCATTTTGATTGACTGTGTTTAACTATTTTTTGGATTTACAAGATTAGGGATACTAAGGTCACAGGAACTTTCAAAAATCTGTTGTTGTTGTTTTTTTTTTAATTTATTTGACAGAGAGAAATCACAACTAGGCAGAGAGGCAGGCAGAGAGAGAGGAGGAAGCAGGCTCCCTGCGGAGCAGAGAGCCGCTCGATCCATCCCAGGACCCTGAGATCATGACCTGAGCCGAAGGCAGAAGCTTTAACCCACTGAGCCACCCAGGCGCCCCAACTGTCAAGAATCTTAAAAATAATATTTTAACATTACTCTTATGCCTCCAAATCACTTAGGTCATTAACAATAATATGGGCAATAACATAAGATTAAAATATACTGAAAATAAGAATTTTGGACTTCTAATGAATGACCAGCTATTTGAATAAATATTTTTGCTAAAAATAATTTAAGTATTGTGTGAACTTTAAAATTTAAAAATTTATTAATGTTTTCTTTTAATGCACCCATGAGTTGTCAAAATTCAAAGGCTACAGAGGGCAAAGAACTTGGAATCTCAAGAAAGCAGGTAAGCAGGGATTCACACTGAAATAATTTTGTTGAGTGGTTGAACATGATTGCTCACCTTCTTGGCCTATAGTGCTTAGTGCACTGGGAATGGTTTAGGTTCCTCATAATAGTTCTTTTATATTTTCAGAGCATGTTATAATAAATATCCCTGAATGTACATTTGCAATGAAATATATAGTTCACATAGGCCCTGGATTAATTATAGATGTGTGACTTAGTAAATGGGATAAGTTGTCTCCCATTTGTATTCCATAAACTGGTTTATATTTCATATTTGGCCATAGATTTGACTTGTAAAATATAACTTTTACTAAGGGGGGCAAACACTTTAGATATGACTCTGGATTTGACTTGCAAAATATAACTTTTACTAAGGGGGGCAAACACTTTAGATATAACTCTGGATATTCTTAAAAATATATGAAAAGAGGGGTGCTTGGGTGGCTCAGTGGGTTAAAGCCTCTGCTTTCAGCTCAGGTCATGATCCCAGGATCCTGGGATCCAGCCCCACATCAGGCTCTCTGCTCAGCAGGGAGCCTGCTTCCTCCTCTCTCTGCCTGCCTCTCTGCCTACTTGTGATCTCTGTCTGTCAAATAAATAAATAAAATCTTTAAAAATATATATATATTTGTATGAAAAGAGAAGTTATAGATTTGAAAAACAGATAAAAGATCATTATGAATTTTCATAAACTCCTTTCTTTTATAAAACCAACAACCTATATTTATTCCATTTATAAATAACTTGCTTCCTTGAAATTGAACATTTTTCTAACGATGCTAGATTACTGGACAATGAGAAAATCTTAAAGCATTAGGAGTCACCAGAAATCCAGTCATCCAGCCAAAAATGAGGTCTTCTGGGTGGGCCTAAATCCAATATGACTGGTGTCTTAATAATAAGAAGTGATTAGAACATAGACACACATGAAACACTGTGTGAAAACATCAGAATAAGATGACCATCTACAAGCCAAGGAGAGAGACTCCAGAACCAACTCTGTAGATCCCGGATCTTAGACTTGAGGAAATACATTTCTGTTCTTTAAACCATCCAGTCTTGGTAATTTGTTATGGCAGCCCAAGCAAACTAATACAGCAGGCAACAAGAAACACAGTCCAAAGAGACCGGACATGAGTGGTCTATTGACTATTAAAGAATATTTATTATCGGGGTGCCTGGGTGGCTCAGTGTGTTAAGTCTCTGCCTTCAGCTCAGGTCATGATCTCAGGGTCCTGGAATTGAGCCCTGCATCAGGCTCTCTGCTCAGCGGGGAGCCTGCTTCCTCCTCTCTCTCTGCCTGCCTCTCTGCCTACTTGTGATCTCTGTCTGTCAAATAAATAAATAAAATCTTAAAAAAAAAAGAATATTATCAAGAGAACTGCATGGAGGAGATGAAGTGAAAGAAGGAAAATTGTAGGTATACGGTGTTCACATCAATTTAAGAGAGCATCTAATGTTAAAACAAGCGAAATTGCATTCAATTTTATTCTATAGAGTAATTGAATAATACAGATGGGTTCCGTCCATATTTATTGAACTGAATGCTTTGTTCACTTCCATTTGTGTGTGTGTGTGTACATGCTAATGAATGCACTTAAAGTATTGTTTGTTTATGTTTTTTTGTTTTGAAATCGAGCATTGGCTGTATTTCCTACATTTAGAAGTATACATAAATAATTGATTTTGCTTCTTCTAGGATTCAGATCAACAAAAGATCCTCATAGGCTCTTTAAAGTAATTCGTGAGGTGAGATAGGACTGAAGAGAGTGAGTGGCTGCTGATGGTGCTGCAAACACAAACTGGACTTTGCTTGGAATTGCTTTGGCAGCATGGACGAGGACCGTGATCCTGGACTTGACTTTTCCAGTGAAATATTCTAAGATTAGATAAGAAGTATTACAAAAAACCTAACACACTGAAGAATAAAGTGGATAAATATTTATTCTTAAGTTATCTTACAGTTGTATGTTATAATTTGGGCATTTATTTTGACTTTTTTTTTTTTTTACAATGCAGAGATTACAGAAAAAATTAAATTCATTTCCTGATTCATTAATATTTTAAGGTACTTGGTCATTTGAAGCTTTGTCATTGAGTAAAACTATGGTACTTCTTAATGAAATACAATGTTCTATTACCTTTAATTTTTTATTTAGTATTGAAATATTTCAATTTATAACAAAACCAAAGAATGATGCATTAAAATGGCATCTAAGATAACCAAGTTTCTTCTCGATATAGAAATCTTTTTAGCTGCATAACTGACATCATTATTCAACCTCCTTCAGGAAACTGGCAAAGGTGGGTTTTTCACCTTATTACAATACAGCCTTTTGAAAGTTTTCTAAATACTGAAATTTGTATCATCAACAGATGGTAAGTTGTTCATGAGATATGCTATGATTTATTTGTTCTTACATCTCCTGGCCCATAAAGGGAGCTCAGTAAAAATGTGTGTGATTAAATTGAGTTGAATAGCCCAAGATAACTTGTCAACAGGTCAGTCAAGTTTTATCATTTTTGGATTTTTTTTCAAAGATTTTATTTATTTATTTGACAGACAGAGATCACAAGTAGGTAGAGAGGCAGGCAGAGAGAGAAAGGAGGAAGCAGGCTCCCTGCTGAGCAGAGAGCCTGATGTGGGGCTGGATCCCAGGATCCTGGGATCATGACCTGAACCGAAGGCAGAGGCTTAACCCACTGAGCCACCCAGGCGCCCCTATCGTTTTTGTTTTAATCCTGGAATAAGTTGAACATTTCTTCATTTTCTGCAAGAGCTACAAGGTTGTGTGAAAGACTTTAAGTTTCGGCTCAGTTCTTAAATGTCCTTGGGATCATAGCCTATTCCTATCTGATGCCAAGTTAGAACATTTACCCATCAAGTGTTAAAGTCAGTAAGTCTTGAGGTATTGATTTGTTCTGTTCATTTTGGATACACTGTTTGGGAGCCTTTGTGTCTTCTAATTCTTGCTGTTTTGTCTTCCCTCTCTCTCTTGGAGCTAGAACAGACATGAACCTATATGATTAGTGGCAAAAGGCTTATAAATAGATATCAGAACATAGTCTAGGGGAACTGTTAATGGAAATATTTCCACCTAATTTTAATCATCAATGTACCTATTCTTATGCCAATTAAAAAATATGCCTTCTCTTCGAAAAAAGTAAATACTTCTTACAAAGTATGTTGAATGCTGAGAGACTCATGGCTCAAATATTTGTATATTTTCTAAAGAAGGAAAATAACAGGTTCATAAGAATATTTCAGATGAGGCCTTTGAAGAATATCCTTAACAGATTACAATTCTACATCTGGGCCAAGTGAATGAAGTACTAATAAATTGATGTATAGTTTGGAACATTCACACATTAATATTTAGGAGAAGAATTTAGGTCAGAGTGAAAAGGACGTGTCATATACAATTTTCAAAACATTACAAGAAGCAATTGTGCTTAAGCATATATTTGTTCCAGTGCTAGAGATGTTATTCAAACAGCTTTGGAAATTATGCTATACAAAAAAATGTGTACTAGATGGCAGTCTAAGTACCCTTTTCATTTACGTCTCAGTCTGATTTTTGTATTCCAATCCATCAGTGGAGGAGGAAAGAAAGTATAGTTCATTAACTCATCAAATAAATGTTTTTATTATTACATAAGAGCCTAGTGTTTAAATAATTAAACAAATGAGTTGCGATTTAAGTTTAAAAAGCCATAATGCATCTTTTACTAGTACATCATCTGGAATTATAATTGCATCCAGATGCAAAAATATCCTTTGTGACACCTTGACACAAATTAAATTTGTGTTTCTTAGATCCTTAGCACCCTTTCCTTTATATAGTTTCTTGTTCCTTATCCTCAGGGTCTTATTTTAAGTAAAGCAATGATAAACGGAAATTAGAAGCAAAACACAGATATTTTAGTTTAGTTTAGTTTTTGGTTTTTTTGTTTGTTTGTTTGTTTTTAGGTACTTCAGGATTCTGAGGATGCAGGTACAACCAAATTATGGCCACATCTTAGATTATTAGTGTTTTAATTATCTGTGTGAATTTATGCTGTTCTTACAGTTAGAAGACTTTATGTTTATTCTTAAAATTTTATGTTTAGGGGCACATGGGTGGCTCAGTGGCTTAAGCCTCTGCCTTCAGCTCAGGTCATGATCTCAGGGTCCTGGGATCCAGCCCCTCATCAGGTTCCCTGCTCAGCTTCTCCCTCTCTGGCTGCCTCTCTGCCTACTTGTGATCTCTTTCTGTCAAATAAATAAATAAAATCTTCAAAAAAAATTTTATGTTTATTCTCATGTTCTTTTTTCATATTGGTGCAGAATTTTTTATTCCCACTTTCTATGTGTGTTTACCCTCTGTTCAGGTTTGTGTCTTTCTGAATGTTACACAGGACCAAAATATATTTAAATAAAAAGCCAAAGTCATACCTTTGGAATTTTATTTTGCTTTCAGTATATTTGATCATGGTCTTGTCTTTTTGTTATTTTTACAGAAGGTGTTTGTAAGTGTTGGAATCATTTCCTCATATGTAACCCAAGCTGGCTGTTTAAATCCAATTTGCATACTTGTTTTGAAGATGTCTGGAAAGCCACAGACAGCCCCTCTAGTTTCATTTACATAACAACTTCAAAGCTCCATGTTGCCAGGTAGTTGGAAGCACTGGCAACCAAGTGTCCCAGACTATAAGAAGCTGAGGAGTTCAAGGGAAATGATAGATCTTTAGGTTTGGAGCTGAGAAGATAATAGAAATAATAGCTAACTTCTCTTTTGGAGTCACTAAATGCCAAACAACTACAATAAACTCATTACATGGATTTAATTTAACATTTAATCCTATGGGGTAGGTAGTATTCTTAATCCTGCTTTATAAATCAATAAACCGACTAAGTAACTGCCTAATGTCATAGAAGTAGTAAGCTCTTATCCAAGCAGTCCACTGGCAGACTCTCAACCACTACAAAGATTTTATCCACAAAATTTTGCCACCATAAGTCCAAATTACAGGATTCAAAGAACTAAGAAGTTCTAGGTAGGGATGACACTTGAAATCAGTTTAAGTAGCATTATTGTGGTCCAGGGTCAAATAGGGCCAAAGATGTCTGTGGATTGGGGGTCCAGGGTCTACTTCAGAGACTGGGGCTGGTAAGAATTAGGTGAAATGACTGACCAGTCAGTCAACAGTTTTCAGCAGGATATAAGTGCTTATCAAGAACAGAGGAAGCCATTCATGTACATCTATACAGTTACCATAAATCCTGATGCTAGTTGTGCAACAAATAGTTAAATTAGAAGACCCCGTAATATCTGTAGTGCAGATTTTCCTACATTCTTTATAGTTAAAAAATTGCCCTTTTTACGTGTTTGCTTAGTTTTCTAAACATGTATCACTTATTATCCCTGGTTTGTTCCCTAATTTTGTAATCTCCTTTTATTTCATTTAGTTACATTAGTTCTTCTGTAAATTTCATGTGTTTGAAGAAATTCTTTCCAGAAGTTTCTTGTTCTGATCTAGACTTGTTCATTCTTAGGTCTGATTTTTTATATTGGTATTTTCCCATATCATTACACTAAGAATTCTGTTTTCATTCTTAATTTGAATCTCCAGTTTTCTGAATCTCATAATTGCCATAAATCTGTTTTCCTTACTGATTTTGCTGGATCAGATGCCTAGGGGCTTCCTCAGCACACTGGGAGGTATATTTGTTGATAGCTTGAATGTATGGAAATATCTTTGTTTGTTTTATGTTTGCAATATTTTGATTTCTTATAGGATTCTAATTGGGGAAGTATTTTGCCCTGAAAGAGGTGTTTTGTTATTGTTGTTGTTGTTGTTTTAAGATTTTACATATTCATCTGAGAGCGTAAGTGAGAGAGAGCACAGCTGGGGGAGGGGTAGAGGAAAAGGGAGGAGCAGACTTCCCACTGAGCAGGGACCTCCCAATGTGGGACTGGATCCCAGGACCCTGGGATCATGACATGAGCTGAAGGCAGATGCTTAACTGAGATACCCAGACCCCATAAAAGAGTTTTTAAGATTTTTCTCCATTGTTTTCTAGCTTCCAGTATTGTTATTGAGAATCGGATACCTTTATATGAAGCCTCTTTCTCTCAGAAATTTCATGGAATTTTCTCTTTATCCTGCTTCCTAAAATTTCACAATGGCATACATACATTGCTGAGAAGGATGTCTTCACTGCAAAAATCCAGCTCCCCATTACTGAAGGCACATGTGAAAGGAAGTTCATTCTCATTGTCATTTACAATGTTACCCTTAAAGTTGTATATTTTACAACCTGTGTGGCTATTTGATACAATGTTACTAGGTCAGATTATTTTTACCCACTGGATGCCAGGTGAATATTTAAATGTGGAATTTTACCAATCTAAGCTCTAGAATATTTTCTTGAATTGTTTTGCTGTTCTTTCTTCCTCCACCTCCATTTTTCTGGTGTTTCTTATTGAAATACCTATTATTAGGATGTTAGGAAGCCTAGCGTGGTCATCTAGCCTATGTCATTTTATTTCCTTTTTTATTTTTTTTAATCTCCTTGTTCTTCTTTTTAGGAGATTTTCTCAGCTTTATCTTCCATTTCTTACTAATCTTTTCATTTCCAATATTATATATTTGGTTTCTAAGAGCTCACTTTGTTCTCTGAATGTCTCCTTTTTTTTTTTTAGTATATTCTTATTTCTTTTATTTCTCTGAAAATATTTAAGAGTGTGTGTGTGTGTGTGTATGCACATGTGTGCAATTTTTTTCTCTCTTTGTAACTTCTGTTACTTGTCTCTGCTTTTCTTGGCTTTTGTATTTCATAATAGTGATGTGCCTTAAATGTCTATTCATTTTTGACCACTGATTAGCATGTTAAAAAGGGTACTAAAAACTGATTGGAGGCTCTATGCATATAAAAAAGACCATTGGCTTTTCCTGAGTAATCTAGTAGTGCTGATTATTAGAGAAGTTCTTGACGTTATTACCTGAAGGACTTTTCTCTTGGGCTGGCCAGACTCCCAGGAAAACTCTTTCAGGGGGCTCATGGGACATAAATTATGGCTTTCACTTCTGGGATCCTGGCAAGATAATATATTTAGGTTTTATTTATTCATTTGAGAGAGAGAGAGAGAATGAGAGAGTGAGCATGAGGGGGGGAGGTCAGAGGGAGAAGCAGACCCCCCCCACTGAGCAGGGAGCCTGATGCGGGACCCAATCCTGAGACTCTAGGATCATGACCTGTGCTGAAGGCAGTTGCTCAACTAACTGAGCCACCCAGGCGCCCTTATATTTAGTGTTTAAATTTCCCTTGATTTGTTTTTAGTATAGTACTCTGGTCTTCAAATCAGATCAGAGATATTCTAACTATTCCTCCCCTGTTAATAAACAACCAATTATCTGCTTAGTTGAGGTGTTCATGTGTGCGTGTGTGTGTGTGTGTGTGTGTGTGTGTGTGTGTGTAATGTAGTGGATCCTTAGCTATGAAGAGGAAGACAGGTGATCTGGGAGGTCTAAACCAAATTTCAACTGACCTTCCTGATATTATTCTGCCACATTTATTCCAACTTCCATGAGTACTTGGTATTGCCAACTTTTTAGTCATTGATTCTTTGGTGTGCATTGGGTCATCCAGGAGATTCTCAGGTTTCATTATTGCATTAGGATTCAGCTTTCTTAGATATATTTAATCAATTACTGCTTTTCTATCTGATTTCAGCTTCCAGAATTTTTCTTTGTTCTTTGAGCTTGTCTTTCAAATTAGTTTTTTTTTTTTTTTTAAGTAAGATTTCAAGAAAGAGTGGAGGCTATCGCTTACGTTAAACTTGTCATCCTTAACTGGGTGTCACATAGTTATTTTTTAGATTTATTGTATTTGAATAAAAGTTAAAGATAAATCATGGCAATATTCCTTGTTTTCTCTTTTATTAGGGATACATTTTATATTATATTTTAATAACATTAAAGTATTACAAAGTTTACTTACATAAGTTTCATGATATATTTATCATATATATCACTCCTTATATCTCTTGCAATTTTCCATTTCTCATTCATACTGTACACTTTTTCCATTAGAATTTTTGGACTTTTATGACATTTAATTTAACATCCATCTGGGCTATCTCTGTGTCTGCTTTCATTGACTGTTTCCTCTCTTGAACAGAAATCACATTTTCTTGACTTTAATTTTTTTGTTGCTCTTTGTTTTATTTTGTTAAGGATAAAATGGATATAAATATTTTTTCTCATATAAAGGACTGAGTACTTTTTGAAGTTTATTTCAATTAGAGGTTCCTGTATTGCCAGCTCTTCACTGATTTTTTTTTAAGTTATGAGTTTATAGCAATTTTCTCTTGAAACTCTTATATTCAAATGGGAGCACAAATCTTGTAAATTATTCTGAAAAAAGTGAATTTTGAATGCAACATGTATTACCTACACATAGGTAAACATATTTTCACACTGAAAACTGGTGATACCTATAGCTTCTGTAAATTTTAAGGTAGGATGGGATGATCAGTGCAGGATTAGCATCTGTCCCAATGTAAAAACATGAATGCCCACTGCAATATGAAAGAATAATATTATACTGATGGTACAGATTGTAAAACAGCTTGACAGAGGATTTGCCACTAGAGATGCAAACAGTTTGTGCTTCTGTTCATAAGAGTTCATGTTCATAAAGGTTTACTTCAGCTTTTCAATATTGCAAACAGCAGTTGGAGATCTCAATTGCATGCAGTTCTTACATATCAAAGAACTGATGTAGATTTGAACCATATAGGGGGGATTTTTAATTGATGAAAAAAATCCATGCATAAATACTAATTTTGTAAAAATAACACTCTTAATATTAAAAATCTGAGTCAGAAAAAATTGCAGCATTTGTGAATCATGTGTATATGATTCTTTTATCACAACCCAAATAATGGCCTTCTAAGCTCTTTCCAAATGCATCAGCAATATATGTGAAATTGGAATTAAAATAAGGGAACTTAACATAATTACATACTTCAGCTAGTTCAGTGAGCAGAAATCGTTGGCACCCTCTTGCTAGATTTTCCCAAACTGAAGCTGCCATGTTTTGTATTATGAGCAGTTCAGCAGCTTTGTGCATCTGTCCCTCCCCTCCAATTTAATTAGACTGTCTGTTGCAGACAAATCAGACTGTGGCTTTTTTTTTTAAACCCAACTGCTATAAATGCCAAGTCAAAATATGAATAAGAGGAAAACAAGATGTTCTGCAAACACATGCCACTTTATTGGGTAAAAACATGATAGGTGGGTCTGCTCACACTATGAGAGATGAGGGAAGTGAGGCCTGCAGAATGAGGTTATAAAAGGGTCAGATTGATGCTACTGTCTTTGTCGGCTCCAGTAGAGCAGGGACTTGATTCTTCCCCCAGTGTAATCTTGCTTTGACACTACAGCCAACACAGATTTATGATTACACATTCTCCTATCATGAAGGGAGTGAGAATCACAGCAGAGGGAACACAAGAGACAAATAAGCTAGAGATTATTGTAGAAATTTATTGTTTTATGTGCTTTGCATTCCTGTGGATAAGTTTGAGCTGATATGCCCTAATAGGTCACTATAATGTTACATTTTATCATTTTAATAATACTGTAATAAGGTTGAAAAATAGTTGCTTTTATAGGAGAATGTTATCTATAGTCAACCATTAATTATAGACAGAGGATAATAGATGAATTCTATGGAAC
This sequence comes from Meles meles, assembly GCF_922984935.1. Lineage (NCBI taxonomy): Eukaryota > Metazoa > Chordata > Mammalia > Carnivora > Mustelidae > Meles > Meles meles. The sequence continues at coordinate 29,937,560 of NC_060067.1, forward strand.
ACCTTTCTCTACATGATTGTCCAAGTTAACAGTGGCCTGTAGAAGAAACTGGGTCTTTAAAGTTAAGTGCTATCTCTGGAGTAATGCAAAGGTAAGGCAATAAAATGAAAAATCTCTCAACAGGTAAGTAAACATGCAGTGGTATGTGTTAGGTGTGTAGGTGAGTGGGAACAGGCACTTAGATACAACTATGAGTGCAGGATAAGTGAAGTCAGGTAAATGAAGTCCAAGACTGCAGGCTGGCATGGAAAGCAAGAGGAGATTAATTCCTAGAGAATAGATAAATGCAAGTTGTAAACACAGTTCTTCAATAGGTCTAGAGAAGAGATTCACATTTCCTTTGAACTTTATTTAGAAACCCTGAAAAAGTGGATTCTCCTTTTTGAGAACACAAAGCTATACTTGACTATTAAATTATCCCAGTTGTCTCTTGAAATTACTTTTTTTCTTAATAATTGTAATGTGCTGTATGAAACTATCCAAATGTTTCTGAGTTTCCTATGAAATGGAATGTTGATTAAGAAGTTTATTAAAATTGTTGTTTCAGTTTGCATTCATGAGGGAAAACAGAAAATTTGTTTATCTTGAAACTTATGAAGTCTCATTTGGCTTTATGAAGGCTCATTTGTGTGTTTAATGCACTTAGCAGATGAGTTCTTCAGACCTGAAATATGCCTCCCCACTGTTTCTTCTTGGTAAGCTTCTCATCACCAAACAATATAGTACTTTCTCTTTTGAGGCGTTCTAATCCCTAAAGAACCAGTTACTCCATAGCAACTTTTGCATATACCTTTATTAGAGGCATTATTATTTCCAAGAGGGTGCTTTAAGAGTTGTGATGCCAGTATGGTTCTGAGTGTGTGAAGAAGGTAAATATCTGAAAGGCTACCAGCATTTTGGAGACTGAAAATTGCACACCCCAAGCCCAACTTATAGGAGTAGATCTTTTATCCAGTTACACAGGCTGTGCTTTTGTGCAGAGAAAATATCTTCTATACTACCTCCCTATCTTATACCTCCTCTAGTTACCATGAAAATTAGGGTGAAGGTCAATAGAAGGAGAAAGGAAGAACTTTTGACATTTCTCTTTGGGAATGCTATCTTATTTTCTGTGGGTTTTTTTTTTTCCTTTAAATTCTGTGGGAAGTTGGCTTCTTATTACACATAACACTTGGATATATACTTCAAATGTTCCCAGGAGACAATATAATACCAAATCCTGGAAACAGGTATCAAATTGAAATGCGTGTGTTTAATATACACCTATCAAAATTCAAGCCTTCATAGCTAATTGAACAAAGGTAAAAATTTATAACTCAAACAAACAATTATACATATTTGATTTACATCATAATAGAAAGTTATCAAAATTCTCTGAGTCAAAGGAAAATAGCACCACCAAAGGTCCTACACTTAGATAAGGAAGTGAAGATATTTGAGAAGAAATTGCCTAAAGGGTTCTTCTCACCTGGAAGACGGAAGAGAGTAAAGTAAGTTAATCTGACTACCCTCCTTTTAAAATCTGCCTTGCAATTTCTCTTAGTGTGGCTAATTGAAATAATATTTGTAGGCATATGTACCAGGAATGCAGTAGTTTTTAAATAAATCTTTGTGGGATGGGGAAATTGATAAATCCAGATAAGAAGGAGAATTAGGAAACTTGAGACCTGTTCTTCTTTATATCATGGATGTAAGCAGTCCTATTATTCTCAGTTTGTTGGTGGAGGACTTTGTAAATTACAAAGTAGTTGACATAAGACCACTTAAAAGGAAAGTTATAAAGATTCTATCATTAAAACTATCATAATAAATGTCAATCTCTTTAACAGACCAAAATAAACTCTGAATTAATAAAATCTAAATATTAATAGTTCCAATACTTGAGATAAAGGACTTAATTCTCCTAGGTCCAAGGACTTGCTCAGTAAAATCATGTGCTAAAATATTTGCGATAATTATATTATCAGGATTCTGGCACTTGTTCTTGAACAAGAAAAACAAGGCACATATGTTAGGCAATGTGCTAAAATTCTGAAGTTTTTTGGCTAACTTTTGCATTTTCAGTATATACCACACATTCTTCATATACCACCTATCCCACAAAATTAATCTGTAGAATCATAAATGAATGGAGACTTTGTCAGTCTTCAGATAATTCAGATTTGTCTCGAAATCCAAATTTTAAAGAAGCTGTTTCCCTTATATGGGGGAAGTTTCCTACAAAATTGTATACAAGAGTAAATGATCTCTCCTTGAGTGATTTGTGTTTCTATATTTGCACCATATCATAAAAACTCTTGAAAAAAAGATATTATTTAGTACTTTTAGAAGACATAAATAACTTTTTGTGGATGTTGAAAGCTTAATTCTGTCTTCAGGAAAACCCTAAGAAAAAAAGAGGACAATATTGGAGGATGAACCTTATCTTATTTGCTTTTAAAATGTTTCTTTTGGGCTAAGAATCTATATGCAGAAAACTATAAAGTACTCATGAAAGAAATTGAGGAAGACACAAAGAAATGGAAAAATGTTCCATGCTCCTGGATTGGAAGAAAAAATATTGTGAAAATGTCTATGCTACCTAAAGCAATCTACACATTTAATGCAATCCCTATCAAAATCCCATCCCTTTTTTTCAAAGAAATGGAACAAATAATCCTAAAATTTATATGGAACCAGAAAAGACCTCGAACAGCCAAAGGAATATTGAAAAAGAAAGCCAAAGTTGGTGGCATCACAATTCTGGACTTCAAGCTCTATTACAAAGCTGTCATCATCAAGACAGCATGGTACTGGCACAAAAACAGACACATAGATCAGTGGAACAGAATAGAGAGCCCAGAAATAGATCCTCAACTCTATGATCAACTAATCTTCGACAAAGCAGGAAAGAATGTCCAATGGAAAAAAGACAGCCTCTTCAATAAATGGTTCTGGGATAATTGGACAGCCACATGCAGAAAAATGAAATTGGACCACTTCCTTACACCACACACGAAAATAGACTCCAAATGGATGAAGGACCTCAATGTGAGAAAGGAATCCATCAAAATCCTTGAGGAGAACACAGGCAGCAACCTCTTCGACCTCAGCCGCAGCAACATCTTCCTAGGAACATCGGCAAAGGGAAGGGAAGCAAGGGTAAAAATGAACTATTGGGATTTCATCAAGATCAAAAGCTTTTGCACAGCAAAGGAAACAGTTAACAAAACCAAAAGACAACTGACAGAATGGGAGAAGATATTTGCAAACGACATATCAGATAAAGGGCTAGTGTCCAACATCTATAAGGAACTTAGCAAACTCAACACCCAAAGAACAAATAATCCAAGAAATGGGCAGAGGACATGAACAGACATTTCTGCAAAGAAGACATCCAGATGGCCAACAGACACATGAAAAAGTGCTCCACATCACTCGGCATCAGGGAAATACAAATCAAAATCACAATGAGATATCACCTCACACCAGTCAGAATGGCTAAAATCAACAAGTCAGGAAATGACAGATGCTGGCGAGGATGCGGAGAAAGGGGAACCCTCCTACACTGTTGGTGGGAATGCAAGCTGGTGCAACCACTCTGGAAAACAGCATGGAGGTTCCTCAAAATGTTGAAAATAGAACTACCCTATGACCCAGCAATTACATTACTGGGTATTTAACCTAAAGATACAAACATAGTGATCCGAAGGGGCATGCGCACCCGAATTTTTATAGCAGCAATGTCTACAATAGCCAAACTATGGAAAGAGCCTAGATGTCCATCAACAGATGAATGGAAAAGAAGAGGTGGTATATATACACAATGGAATACTATGCAGCCATCAAAAGAAATGAAATCTTGCCATTTGCGACGACGTGGATGGAACTAGAGGGTATCATGCTTAGTGAAATAAGTCAATCATAAAAGAACTATCATATGATCTCCCTGATATGAGGAAGTGGAGATGCAACATGGGGGGTTGGGGAATAGGAGAAGAATAAATGAAACAAGATGGGATTGGGAGAGAGACAAATCATAAGTGACTCTTAATCTCACAAAACAAACAGGGTTGCTGGGGGGGGGAGTTGGGAGAGGGGGAGTGGTGTTATGGACATTGGGGAGGGTTTGTGCTATGGTGAGTCCTGTGAAGTGTGTAAACCTGGCGATTCACAGATCTGTACCCCTTGGGATAAAAATACATTATATGTTTATACAAAAATAAGAAATAAATAAAAAATTTTAAAAAAATAAAATGTTTCTTTCATGTGTTCATTTTTATGACAAGAAACTTCTTTTAACAATGACATTAGAGCATTTCACAAGTGATAATACCTCAGTATGTTTCTTCTCAATCTTTTGATAAAGATTAGATAAGATTTGTTTTCTTTTTGATGAAAGAATCCCAAACTTTGACTTCCCCTCTCTCTTGATACAAGATCCTTCTATATGGCTTGCTTTGACACATACCTTCTCTAAACTAAACTCCTACCATTTCACTAAACTCCATTGCATTTTCTAATATTTTTTTTTTCCTGGATAGCCTAGCATAATTCTCTAGATTCACATTTATTTCCTTGCGTACTTCTGAAATGAAACTGTGTGGGTGTTTCAATTCTGAATTCAGCTTTCTATAATGGGCCACCCAACTTAAAAATATTTTCTTTGGTGACTAACTACATGGACCTTTTGTCTCCCAACTCCTCCTCCCTCCCTCCCAACACATGGTTAACCAGATTTACTCATTATCTTGCATTGTTAGGTCTAAAATGTATTTACACATGGAAACAAAATATGGTGTAGGTATTTGGATGAGAAAATGAAAAGATATGAGAATTTAGTATTATACCTTTACTCTGAAAGTTACATTATAAAAATAGAGCATATACTTTATGCATTTTTTTAAGATTTTATTTATTTATTTGACAGAGAGAGAGATCACAAGTAGGCAGAGAGGCAGGCAGAGAGAGAGGAGGAAGCAGGCTCCCCGCAGAGCAGAGAGCCCGATGCGGGGCTCAATCCCAGGACCCTGAGATCATGACCCAAACCCAAGGCAGCGGCTTAATCCACTGAGCCACCCAGGCGCCCCTACTTTATGCATTTTTATATGTATTATATTCTTCATAATTTTTATAATACTGCTTTTTCTGTTCAAGTTCTATTTCCTTTCTTTCATTTTCCTTGACGACTTTCCACACAAGTGAGCATGAGATCTAGGATGCCCTTATGTGAAAAACCCAAGTGCATAGCACATGCTTCAAGGAGGTCAAAGTAGAACATATTGTGGAGACTGACATTAGATACATGGTAAGAAATGTTCTTCTAAAACAGAAGTGCTGGGACCATTTAAGCCACAAGTTTCCAGGAGACAACTTTGCTACCACATGGACAAAATCAAACATAGAATGAGGCCAAAAAGAAAGTAGAAATGAGATGGAGAGAAAATTTCAAGGCCTTTGCTTATAGATTTTGAATCTCTGGATTAAGCTTTATTTGAAAACCATATTTGAACTTTACGGTTATATAAGCCAAGTAATTATCTTTTGTTACTGTTTAAATAGATTGCTGATATGTTTCTGTCACTTGCAACTAGTATTTTGATAATCAAGACTGCTTTAATTGATAATGATGAGGATGCTGATGATAAAAGCAACAAAATAATAAAAATTATTTATTAAGATTATTTATTTTATTTATTTATTATTATTATTTATTTTATTATTTATTTATTAAGATTATTGCTTAAGGAATAATTTTTCTTCCCTTGCCATGAAAATGAGATTTACAGAAATCTTTTCACTTTTGTTATATTAAAATAATTTTTCCCTAAGCTGGTCTTAACAGACATTGCTAATGAGTCCCCATACCAAGTAAACATTGTACTAAGTATTGTACATCATGCACTGTTCTCCCACAGCAGGATTATCTGTAGCACAAATAAATGTTTATATTTATTTTGATTACTGTAGCATTATAAAATGTATGGTTATTCTTCTTTTAGCTTAAATTGGTGTATAACATATTAGTTTTACGTGTTCAACCTAATAATTTGATATTTGTATACACTACAAAGTGAATACCACAATAATCTAATTATCATCCATACCATACGATTGAACCCCTACATCCTTTTCATCCAACTCCCGATCCCCTTTCCCTTTGATAACCGTCAATCCATTCTCAATACTTAAAAAGTTTTTTATTAATTCTGTTTTTATATGCTACATATAACTAAAATCATATGATTTCTAGCACACATAGAGACACAATGGAATACACACATACACACACACACACACACATTTTCTTTATCCATTCATCTGATAGACATGTAGGTTTTTTCTGTATTTGGCTATTATAAATAACACTGCAATGAAAACTAGGTGCATGTATCTTTTCAAGCTTGTGTTTTTGTATTCTTTTAATTTTTTGAGAACTCTCTACACTGTTTTTCACTGTGGCTTCACTAATTTACACTCCCATCAATAGTATACAAGAGTTCCCTTTTCTCTACATCCCTTTTTAAAAAAAAGATTTTATTTATTTATTTGACAGAGAAAGACACAGTGAGAGAGGAAACACAAACGGGGAGTGGGAGAGGGAGAAACAGGCTTCCCACTGAGCAGCGAGCTCTATGTGGGGCTTGATTCTAGGACCCTGGAATCATGACCTGAGTTGAAAGCAGAGGCTTAAAGACTGAGCCACCCAGGGGCCCCTCTCATCCTTTCAACATGTGTTATTTCTCATCTTTTGGATAAGAGCCATTCTAACAGGTGTGAAGTGGTATCTCATTGTTTTGATTTGCGTTTCCCTGATAATTAGCAGTGTTGTCTTTTCATATGCCTGCTGATCATCTGTATGTCTTTTTTTTTTAAACGTGTGTTTAGGTCCTCTGCCTATTTTTTAATTAGATTGTTTGTGTTTTGTTTTGTTTGCTATCGAGTTGAGTTATTTATATATTTTGGATATAAACTCCTTATTAGGTATATGATTTGCAAGTATTTTCTCCCATCCAGTATATTTCCTTTTCCTTTTGTTGACAGTTTCCTTTGCTCTGCAGAAGGTTTTTAGTTTAATGTAGTCCCACTTGTTTATCTTTGCTTTTGTTGACTTTGCTTTTGGAGTCAGATTCAAAAAGCCAGTGATAAGACTCATGTTCTCAAGGAGATTACCACCCCGTTTTCTTCTAGAAGTTTTATGGCATGAGGTCTTAAATTCGTGTTTTTTATTCCATTTCTAGTTGATTTTTGTAAATGATGAAAGATAGTGGTCTAGTTTTATTTTTTTGCACATGGCTACCCAGTCTTTTCAATGCCATTTATTGAAGAGATCATCCTTTCCCCATTGCACATTCTTGGTTTCTTTTTTGTACATCAATTGACCAAATATGTGTGGGTGTATTTCTAGACTCTCTATCCTGTGCCATTGATTTATGCATCTGTTTTTCTGCCAAAACCATACCATTTTTTAAAAGATTTTATTTATTTATTTGACAGATCACAAGTAGGTAGAGAGGCAGGCAGAGAGAGAGAGGAGGAGGAGGAACAGGCTTCCTGCTGAGCAGAGAGCCTGAAGTGGGACTCGATCCCAGGACCCTGAGATCATGACCTCAGCCGAAGGCAGAGGCTTAACCCACTGAGCCACCCAGGCACCCAATACCATATCATTTTGATTATTATAGTTTTGTAAAATAGTTTGAAATCAGGGAGCTTGATGTTTACAGCTTTGTTCTTCTTTCTCGAGATTGCTTTGGCTATCTAAAATTGTTTGTTCTATTTCTGTGAAAAAATGTCATTGGAATCTTGATATGGATTGCATTAAATCTTCAGACTGCTTTAGGTACTGCGAACATTTTAACAGTATTAATTCTTTCAATCTATTAAGCATGGAATATCTTTCCATTATTTGTGTCTTCAAATTCTTCCATGAACGTCTTACAGATTTTGGTGCACAGGTCTGTCACTTCGATAGTTAAATTTATTCTTGGGTATTTTATCTTGTTGATGCCATTATAAATGGGATTGTTCTCTTAATTTCTCTTTCTGATGTTCTTTCATCTATTCTGTCTTCATTTTGTTGTTCTTTCTACTCATTTTTATTAGTTTATAGAAACACAACATATTTCTGTATATTGATTTTATATCCTCTAACTTTACTTAATTCATTTATTAGTTCTAAAAGTCTTTTGATGGATTCTTTAGGATATTCTATATATAGTATCATGTCAACTGCAAACAATGACAGTTTTGCTTTCTTCTTTCCAATTTGGATGCTTTTATTTCTCTTTTTCTTTCTCCTAATTGTCATGGCTAGGACTTTCAATACCCTGTTGTATAAATAAAATAAATACAGTGAGAGCGGTCCTCCTTGTCCTGTTCCTGATCTTCGAGAAAAGCTTTCAGCTTTTCATTTGTTGAGTACGATACTAGCTTTACTAGTATCTAGTACTAGTACATTGAAGTGTGTTCCCTTTATACCTACTTTGCTGAGTGTTTTTTATCATAGATGTTGAATTTTATCAAATGCTTTTCCTATGTCTATTGAGATGATTAAATGATTTTTAACCTTCATTTTGTTAATATGGTTTATCACATTGATTTGTAGATATTGATCCATTGTTGCATCCCTGGAATAAATGCCACTTGATCATGATGTATGATCCTTTTAACGTATTTTTGAATTTGGTTAACTAATATTTTGTTGAGTTTTTGCACTTATGTTCACCAGGGATATTGGTCTGTAATTTTCGGTTTTTTTGTATTACCTTTGATTTTGGTATTAGTGTAATTGTGGCCCCGTAAAATTAGTTTAGAAGCATTTCTTCTTCAGTTTTTTAGGAGAATCTGAGAGGGATGGTTATGAAATATTATAATATTTGATAGAATTCACCAGTGAGGTTGTCTGGCTGAGAAATATTTGATTATTAATTCAGTCTTACCGGTAATCAGTCTATTCGGATTTCTATTTCTTTATGATTCAGTTTTGAAAAATTTTGTTTCTAGGTATCTACCCATTTCTTCTGTGTTTTTCAGTTTGTTGCATTTTGATTGTTCATAGTAGTGTCGTGATCCTTTGTATTTCTGTTGAGCTAGCTGTAACTTCTCTTTCATTTCTGATTTCACTTATTTGAGATACCTTTCTTTTTTGGCGAGTCTACCTAAAGGTTTGTCAATTTTGCTTATCCTTTGAAAGAACTAGGAATTAGTTTCAATGGTCTTTTCTATTATTTTTTTTTTATTTTAGTCTCTATTTTTTTTTTTCCTGCTTGGTTCTTTATTTCCTTTCTTCTACAAACTTTGGGCTTTGTGCTTCTTTTTCTAATTCCCTTAGGTGTAAATTTAATTTGTTTATCTGAGATTTTTCTTGTTTCTTGGGATAGGCTAGTATCACTATGAACTCCCCTCTTAGAATTGCTTTTTCTGCATTTCAAAGACTTGGATTGGATTTTATATTTCCATTTTCATTTCTTTTAAGGCATTTTCTGATATCTCCTTTGATTTCATCATTGAGCCATTATTTGTTAATAGTATGTTGTTTATTTTTTTTTATTTTTTTCTGAGTGGTGAGTTCTTTTTTTTAAGTAGCATATTGTTTAATCTCCATATATTTGTGATTTTTCCCAGTTTTATTATTGTAATTGATTTCTAGGTTCATATCATTGTGGCCAGAAAAGATGCCTGATATAATTTCAGACTTCTTAAATTAAGAATTGTTTTGTGGCTTAGTATGTGATCTGTCCTGGAGAATGTTCTATATGCAATTGAGAAAAATGTGTATTCTGTTGCTTTTGTATGGTATGTTCTGTAAATATCTATTAAGTCCATTTAGTCTAATGTGTTGTTTAAGGCTAATGTTTTATTTACTAATTTCCTGTCTGGATAATCTATCCATTGATATAAGTGAGGTAAGTATTAAAGTCCCCTATTATTGTTGTTTTACTACCAATATCTCCTTTAGGTCTTTTATATTTTATATTTTGGTGTGTGAGGGTTTTTTTTCTTTTTGATGTTATATTTTACAACTTTATATTTTGTATATCCCTTAACTAATTATTGCAGTTATAGTTAACTTTACCACTCTTGTCTTTTAACCTTCATACTAGATTTATATATAGTTAATCCACTCCTTTTTCTATATATTTGCTTTTACCAGTGAGGTTTTCCTTTCATATTTTTTTTTTGTTATTAGATAATGAATTTATTTCTGCTTAAAAAATTACCTTTAACATTTCCTCCAAGGCCAATTTAGTGAATGATGAATTCCTTTAGCTTTTTCTCCTCTGGAAAACTCTTTTATCTTTCCTCCAATTCTGAGTGGATGCCTGGCCAGGTATTCTTCACTGGAAGATTTTTCCTCTCAGCTCTTTGGATATATCATGCCATCCTCTTTTGGCCTGCAAAGTTTCTGCTGAAAAATCAGCTGATCATCTCATAGGGCTTCCCTTGTATGTAACAAGTTATTTTTCTCTTGCGATTTTTAAGCTACCCTCTTTAACTTTTGATATTTTAGCTATAATTCCTTGATGTTGATCTCTTTACCTATTTGGAACTCTCTTTGCTTCCTGGACCTGAATGTCTGTTTTCTTTCCAGGTTAAGAAAGTTTTCAACCATTATTTCTTCAAATAAATCTTCTGTCCCTTGCTCTCTCTCTCTCTCTCATTTCCTTCTGGAGCCCTTATAATGGGAATATTATTCCACCTGATACTGTCCCTTAAGTCTCTTAAGATATCTCCACTTTTTAAAAGTTCTATTTTCTGTTTATTGTTCTGTTTAGGTGAATCTCACTGCCCTGTTGTTGAGGTTGTTGATCAGTTGGCTTCATCTAGTTGATGAATGGTTCTAGTTGAACCATTCTAATGCACTTTTTAGTTAGTTATTGTATTCTTCAGGCTTCTGATTGGTAATTCCTTATATTTTCTCTTTGTCAAAGTTCTCATAGTGTTCACCCTGTGAGTTTCTCCTGAATTTGGTGAGAATCTTTATGACTGTTACTTTGAACTTTTTATCAGGTAGATTAGTTATGTCCATTAATTTTTTTTTTTACTAAGGTTTTGTCTTGTTCTCTCATTTGGAATATATTCATTTCTCTGTTTCTTTATTTTATTTTGCTCTCTACCTTTGTTTCTATGTATTATGTGAAACAGGTATTTCTCACAGATGTGAAGGAGTGGCCTTGTGTAGTAGATAAGATATCATTCAAGCTTGCCTAGTGCTTGGTTGTCTCTTGAACCTTTGTGATTGTCTCAGTAGCTTCATTTATTCTTCCTAGGTATTAACTATTGAGAGTGTGTGCCAAGACTTGTAGTGTTCCAAAGGGAAGAATCTCAGTCAACACTTAGTTTCAGGCTGACTAGAAGCCAGATCCTTAGGCAACTGCTTTTAGCCTATGTAAACACATACAGTCCTGTGGGACCACAATTGTTGACTCTGCTGATCTTTAGACCAAGAGATCTGGAGGTGTCTTCTGCACCCACTTGCAAGACTTAGTGTTTCAGATGAATGTGTAAGTTCCTTTCTGGCACGTACCCATTTGCTGTGGTGAGGCCAAGGGAGGACACAAAGATGGTGGCTCTTTGCCCACATTCCCTGAGAGCATCTCTATAGCCTCTATATGTGTGGCATACCTGAAGTTTATATCTTCAAACTGAAGTTACAGCAAAATGAAATGGGCTTTTTTATAGGCAGACTAAGGGTACATTTCCATCTGCTCTTTGTGCAGTGTACTCATATGATAGCCTGTTCTGAACTATCTTTCTTATTGTAACAGTTGCATGGGGCCCAGGAACACAAGCCCCTCTGACCTCCAGAGCCAGATAATCAAGAGGCATCACCTGTGTGGACTGCATTTGCCCCCTAGTTTTAGCAAGACTTTGGAAAATGATGATGATGGCCATGCTTGAGGCTTTAGTGATAAAGTGTGCTAGAATGGGGGACACCTACTACAAAGATGAGTACTGAGCTAGGCATGCCTGCAGCTTTATCAAGGCTGGGTACCAGCACTAGCAATGTAGAGGGAGAGAGCAAAAATGGCACTCACCAGTACCTTCATCTTCAGAATTCTACTGGTCCCACCCCTCCAGCAGATAAACTTCAAAATTCGCAAATGTAACTCCTTCACTTATAATCTTGTTAATTCTCAAACTATTGCCTTTGTTCTGAATTCCAGGACAAAGGAGTCCATGCACAAGTCCCTCAAAAGGAATATCTTGGGGGCACCTGGGTGGCCTAGTCAGTTAGGCATCTGCCTTGGGATCATCTGCCTTAGGCTCAGGTCATGATCCTGGGGTCCTGGATCCTGCCATGTTGTACTCCCTGCTTAGTGGGGAGTCTGCATGTCTTTCTCCATATGCCCCTCTCCTCCACTCCCATGCACTCTCTCTCTCTCCAATAAATGGATAAAATCTTAAAAAAAAAAAAAAAGGAACATCTCCAAAGCCCCTCAGACCTTGTGGATATAAACCTGTTTGTTTCCAAAGCCAGACTTGTCTCTGATGCAAGTCTCAAAGGTTGGGATGCCTGATGTGGGGGCACAAACCTCTCACTTCTTGGAGAGAAGCTTCATAACTGTGAGTTCCCTCTTTATTGTGTGTCCATGAGCTGGATTGGGGTTTTAGGCAAGACCTTATCTGTATCTTTCCTACTCATCTCAATGTGGTCCTTTTATCCCTACTGTAGAAGAAGCTGTTCAGCTTTTTTTCGGCGGAAATTATTCCACATGTAGCTATAAATTTGGTATGTCCTTGTGAGGAGGTGAGTTCAGGCTCTTCTTTTGCATCCATGTTCGATTCCCCTCTCATGGTTATTTGTAAAGTTCAAGAAGAGAGTGTCAAAAGAACACTACTTTTTTTTTAGATGTCTCAGTGGACTGCAAACCAATTTTTATGAGAAAGACAACCAGACAGGGGCGCCTGGGTGGCTCAGTGGGTTAAAGCCTCTGCCTTCGACTCAGGTCATGGTCTCAGGGTCCAGGGATCAAGCCCTGCATCGGGCTCTCTGCTCAACAGGGAGCCTGCTTCCCTCTCTCTCTCTGCCTGCCTCTCTGCCTACTCGTGATCTCTGTCTGTCAAATAAATAAATAAAATCTTAAAAAAAAAAAGACAACCAGACAGACTTAATCTTGCTTGATTTCTGCAAACCTTTATGTAAAATACTCTGATTCTGTGTTTTATCATAGGGAAACTGGGTTGTAACAGGACGTTAGTACATATTAAGCAAAACAACACATGTGGAAGCAGTTATGTATCTGATACATGGTAAGCACTCATAATTCAATTCTTGTTGATATTATTAGATCCAATCTGAAGCAAAATTATAAAATAAAAGAGCAAGTTGGGTTTTTAAAATATATAGCTAATGTTCTGGTGATAGTTTGTAATAAAAAGGTGGTTTTATTTTTCCTTTATATGATCTTTATTCTCAGCTACAGACAGAAAGTACTACACTGAAAAATGAATAACACATTGTTCTTAATGGCAGCTATAGTGTTGCCCATATAAGTTAACATGTAGGTTTCAAAATTATTTATCCATTAGGACTTTGCACACAGTTAAGAAGAAGCAAAACAGGAAAGTAAGGTTCTTGTTATGCCCAAAAATGTGCTAGGTTAAGTGCACATAGAATTTATAAAACTTTAAAAATGCTTAGAGAACAGTTAGTAAATTTCTTCCTCATTTTCCAGCCCCTACTACTATAATGAATCCTATCTATTAAAACATAAAATAATGTATCCAGTGCCCTGACTTCTGAAGAAATGGAATACCATCCTAAATACATTAGACTATAATGTGTATTTTTAATACATTGGACCATTAAAACCCAAAGAAAAAACCCCAATACCACCTGTAAACAATTTCCCAGGGTTTTCAAAAAGTCTCATCAAAAGTAAAACAGATTTTACTTTCTTTTACTACCTCTGAGAAAATGCACAGGGAATGAGATGGTATTAATGAAACCAAGGCAGATCATTCAGGTTGTAGGTTCACCTTGTGTGAGTTTGTACATCCCTTGAAGTCAAATATATAAATGTAAACCTTGGCTCAGGGGTTTTTTCACAGGAGTTAGATAAACATAGATCTTTACCAAAAGAGAGTTGGTCTTCTTGAGAATGTTAACAATGCCCCTTCCCTGATTCCTCACTCATAAGAGTTTGGCTGAACAGATAGAAATGTAAGACTATCTTATTTTTTCCTACAGACAGAACAGTGATTTAGCACTTTACCAACGTGTGTGTCATATGTATTGTAAATCACTATTTTATATTGCTCTGACCTTGCAAGATATAAAGTAATGTTAAGGTCAAAAATAACATTTACATAAGTAGTTTCACATCTGTAAAGAGTGTTCAGATGTGTTACCTCACTTATCTATAAATATATCACAACTAGTCAAATACCTCCACAAAGTTCTCCAGATTTTTAAAAATAAAAGGCAGTTAGTTATTGATATCCCACTATTGTATCAGTTCCATTCAAATAATATTGATATGAACTTACTCAGTGCTGGGAATTATGTATTGGGAGGTTGTGTTGTGATGATGATAATGATAGCTGGCATCATATAATGATGATTATGATTATCTTAAAGATCATAATGCTGATTGTAACATTTTTTTTCCATTTTATTTATTTTTTCAGCGTAACAGTATTCATTCTTTTTGCACAACACCCAGTGCTCCATGCAAAACGTGCCCTCCCCATTACCCACCACCTGTTCCCCCACCCTCCCACCCCTGACCCTTCAAAACCCTCAGGTTGTTTTTCAGAGTCCATAGTCTCTTATGGTTCGCCTCCCCTTCCAAATTTTTTTTTTTAATAAACATATAACCTGTACCCCTGGGGATAAAAATACATTATATGATTGTAACATTTTAAGAGCAATTTCCATACATTATATTATCATATATACAAGGATATATTTCTGCAATCTTGAGTTTGTTTTCACTGCTTTACTTTCCATTTCAATGCCAAGATGTCTTCTACAGTCTTTATAATGTTTTGTGATATCTGATAAGAAAGTTTTTGTTCACTCTTCTATTCCAAAATTATCTCGGTGATTCTTAAGTATTTATTTTTTAATATAAAGTATAAGGTCTTGTCAGTTCCTTTCAAACTCCTTTCCTTCCCCAGAAGTTCACCTCAGTTGGGATTCTATGAGAATGGTATTAACATACACTCATCAATTTTGGAACAACTGGCATATTAATGGTATTAAGGCTTCCTATTCAAGACTATGATATGGTTTTAATAGTTTTACATTTTTCAATAAGATATACATGTAGATCCCGTGCCTTTACTATTTGCATTCACATACATTTTATAATTTTTGTAGCTAATATGAATGGAAGATGTTTTCTCTTCTTCCTTTCTCTAAATGTTTACTGCTAAATTAGAAACATCATTGAATTACTGATTTTTGTTTATCAAATGTGCAGGAACTTTATGTCTTATTTTTTCTATCAGTTTATTTTTTAACAAGGGTGCTTTGTTTTTATTTTAAAAAATCAAATAATCCATGAGTCTTATTACTTACATTTTATAAGTATTACTTATATTTTATAAATATCACTTTATTTCATTGCATGATTGCATTTGCTAGAAACTTTGAGGCAACACTGAAAAATAATGGTGATGGTGCCTAACCCCGCATGATTCTTGGATTTAAATGAAATGGTTTTGGTGTCTATCTATGGTAATATTTAATTTTGATGAAACCTTTACTATATTTGAGTAATTTTATTCCATCCCAATTTATAATTTTATTAGAAGTTCTTAAAGATTAACATATGTATATTACATGTTGTATTAATTGTATCCCTAAATGCACTGATGTAGTGAACGATATTGATAGATTTTATGATAACATTACTGAAATTATCCTGGTTTGGTCATGGTATAATGGTCTTTTGATATTTTAGTAGTATCTTTTTGCTAGTGTTAATTAAAGGGGCCTGGAAGGAAGCTGTGGTAGTCTTACTAGGAGAACTTACCAGGAATACCAGAGCATCTTACCAGAATCTCACTAGGTTCTGCAGGCCACTCTTCATCTTGCCAGTGGTGGTGTGAAGACTGTCATATTTGCCTGTCAAAACACCTGTCCTTGGGGCACCTGGGTGGCTCAGTCGGTTAAGCGTCTGCCTTCAGCTCAGGTCATGATCCTAGGGTCGTGGGATCGAGCCCCTCATCAGACTCCCTTCTCAGTGGGGAGCCTACTTCTCCCTCTCCCACTCCCCCTGCTTCTGTTCCCTCTCTCACTATATCTCTCTCTGTCAAATAAATAAGAAAATCTTTGAAAAAACAAAAGGAGAAACAAAACAAACAAAAAAAACACTTGTCCTGGATAAATGTAATTCTTCGTCTAGTCTCATCTCCCCTGAGCCTTGTTATCACTTTCTGTTCATGACCACTAGTCTCAAGTAGGTCATTAATGTTATCTGGAAGTTCTACTGGAATTCCCTAATCCATTGTCTCTACCAATCTCCTGGCTATCTATTTCATACCTGCTTCTATACCCCAGATCTAGAATCTTTTCCCAAATATTCATCTCAGATCATTTTGATTTGGTAATAAAGGGAAGGATAGTTACATTAAAATGTCTCAATATCCCCAGAATTTCCTGTTCACAATTGTTCTTGAATAATGTATATGTTGCTCATTCTCATGTTCAGATAATGAACAAGGGGACATACTAAGTCATGATTTAATGAGAATTGTTAACATACAAACAGTGAGAAAAAAAAATAGTCTCTCTCTTAGTTCAATAATTTTTTAAAATTTTATTTTATTTTTTTCAGCATTCCAAAATTCATTGTTTATGCACCACACCCAAACAAACAGAGTAATCTTCAAAATTTGAACAAGTATTATTCAAAGAAAATTGAAGACAAATTTTTTTAAAGATTTTATTTTTTCGACAGAGAACACAAGTAGGCAGAGAGGCAGCAGAAAGAGAGAGAAGAAGGGAAGCAGGGTCCCTGCTGAGCGGAGAGCCTGACGCAGGGCTTGATCCCAGCCCCCTGGGATCATGACCTGAGCTGAAGGCAGAGGCTTTAACCCACTGAGCCACCCAGGCGCCCCTGAAGACAAATTTGACAAATAATAGCTAACACTAAAACAGTGCTTTGTGTGGACAGACATTGTTATAACCACTTTACATATAGTATTTGGTTCAATCTACACAGTAGCCTCAAAAATCAGAAATCATTAGTGTCTGCAGTGTAGAAGTGAGAAATGGGAGGCACAGGGAGGTTAATAAATTTGTCTGATATCACATAGTCACTAGGAGGTTTTGGCAAGATTTAAACACAGGTAGCATGGCTGTTACTACTTTTCTCTGGGGAGTAATGAAGGGGAGGAGAAAGTGCAAGAGGTGAAAAATGTCAAAGAAATTCTTTTTCATAGAAATCAAGAATGGAGGAAAGAGTTGCCCCACTTTTTATTCCTATAAATGTATGAAGTTTAACAAAATGGGAGTTTGGCCCTTGTCTCTCAAGTGAAGTGATCAGTAGTGTATTTGGACAGTCTCCTATTTTTTAAGATGTCACTCACACATACTACCCATTTCTCTTTTGAGCATTTTCTTGGAATCAGATGTGGATAATATAGAATTTGCCTCCAAAGTTATAAAATGGATCAGAATCATGTATTAATTAAACCCAATCCAAGGGCACTCAGTTCCCAAAGCCTGAGTCACACTCTGTTCTCTTTCTTACCCAATATTATGCCCAGCCTCAGAACATAATTTATTAGAGACTGCAGTGAGATTAAATGCCATTAAGATATTCCAAAGATGCCAACATCAGAATGCTAACATTTGAATACACACTCCCTGTGAATTTTGCAGAAAGAAATTTAAGTCTATGTAAAATCCACTTTCTTACTCAAGAAATCAAGTTATTCTTACCCTTTTAATCAAAATTTGGAGAAATAGAAGTGCATCCTCTCCAACTGCTTTAGTCTGACATGGAATGATTCTTCATGCTTGAGTAAATCTGGGTTCTATCACTAACTACAGCTTGTACTGTTTGTGTCCGGAATAAGTCAAATCCCTTTAATGGTCTGAGAAGTTGTATTAGCTCAATTGCAGTTTGTAGGACATCACTTTTTAAACAATTCAAAAAAATTAATGACACAAAATCATCATGTTCCTCAAATTAAGAGAACAAGTCAATCTTTACTTCTAAAAACAGTTCTTCAAAAGAAAGAAAGAAAAAAAAAATGGTCCCAGAACTCAGTATTTAATGATGCCAAAGACCAGAGAAGATGCTCCTTTTGAGTAAATGAGCAAATTTTCTTGGTTGTAGCCTTGCTAGGATACCAGTCAGTCTATTCCAGGTGTTCTAAATCCATGACATGTGAATATAAACTCAACTGGGAGAATTCTTCCAGCAAGAAGTGAATTTTGGTGATCTGCAATCACATTTCAGAGAGCATAATCGATTCATGCACCCAGGCTCCTGTCTCTGAGAGTGACACTTAGTCTGCTTACAAAGTTTAGAAGTCTGCAAAGGTGGCAGCTCAGGTGCCAGGTGCATACTTTCTTGTAAATATTCACTCTCACTCCTCTGCCATAGTGGACTTTTCCAGTGCCTCTTGCCAAGAAACCTGCCTCCTTGCAAAGTTTTCTCCCCCCAACCTGGAGTTAACCAATTTAGTGTCAGCCTGAAACTGAAGTAGGGAATGATGCTGAGTTTTTGAACAATTGTCATGATTTATCTTTCTATACCTATTTTCTTGGTCCTATGTGCAGAAGAGGATGTGGGTCATCTGATCCAGAGATATCTGGCAGCAACAATTTAAAGTTAAAAACTTGGTGGTGCTTAAAGACACATGCAGAATTCCACTACCTGACAATTTAGAAGCAGCAGATACTGTATTTCTCACTAATGCCAAAAAGGCCTGTACTCTTCCTTGCCATGGAACATTTGCCTCAGCCAGAAAAGGAAGAGGAGGAGACTGCAGCTTCATGAATCTGGAACTCTGCCCTTTCTAAGCCCTGGAGATTTGTGTCTTTGCCAGACTCTGCACCTTTGCTGAGAACTGAGTGGCTCCGTCCCAGTTTGCTGAGGTGCACACATTCTAGCTCTGATTTCATCTTTCACCGTCCCCTCTCACTGACATCCCTTCTTGAATATCTCTCCTGGGGCCCAGGGACCTTTGTCTAAATGTCTGTCTCCAGGAAAACAAAGCCATTTTTTTTTGGACCAAAACAAAACAAAAAACAACAACAACAACAAAAACACAAAACAAACAAACAAACCACCTGCAAGCTACAATCATCTACCACAGCCAAAATACCATGAAGTTGGGCTAAAATATTTCAATTTAGTCAATCACAGAATATAAAAACTCATATGAGCCTAAAACTGACCTTTATAAATCACCACAGTCAGAGTACCAAGGCCCAAATTACATATCCTTAAACCACCAAGGCTTTCCATGTGTATACTTTCTCTCCCAAATTCCATTCTTTCAGTTTTAATTTTCAGTATTTCTGGCTGATAGATTTAATGTTGGGGTCTTAACAAAGCCACCACAAAATTATTACTGTTCCTCCCTTACCCTGGTGCAGTCTAAAAAAGCTGAGGGGGAAAAAAAAGTCAGGTCTCAAAATGGAGGTTAAAGTAATACTGGAGACCTGGTTGAAAAGGCCACGTCTCAATAGGTAAGCCAAGTGCTCCTGCTAATCCTGAACCTCGAAACTAGGCAGATTGCCCTCCTGATTATGGGCAATATACAGGAATGGAGAAAAGAGTGACATTAAACCAAATAACCTATTAATTATGTCAAATTCACTTTTACTACGGTGGAATGAATGAAGAAGTGGAGAAAGGTCAGAGTATGCAAAGGGAAGATACCACCTCTTGGAAGCCTGGAGTGGGAAATGGCATTCCCCTCCACACAAAAAGGTCAAAAACACGCCCAGTGTTAAATAACTCACATATGGAAACTGTGGATGTCTGGTTCTAAGACTCCTGCTGTTTTCACAACAAATGAACTGCATCTTTGTAACTTAACAACTCAGTCTGATAGCCTTATTAGGATTATTAGTTGTCATCACTGTGGTGATGAGATTACATTTGAAGTATGGAATTCTATGTGTCTATTTATATGTCAAGAAAAGCCTTGCTAAGATTGCTTCATTTCCTATAATAGTGTGCTTTGAGGCCATTGGCATGTTTTTAACTGAAAGGCAGAATTATCCATTTAATTTTTTTTATCATTTTTTTGTTCATTTCATTGACTAATAATTAAAATCAATTTACTGGGGTTTGGGCAACATACTAGAGCTTCTTAAAATGATTAAAATTATTTGCAATTACAGTATTCCTTATTTAAGAGGGTTTTGTTTAGGAGTCACCAATTCTAAATATTTTGAAATATATCAACTTTATTTTTTTAAATATGATTAATGTATTAATCTTATAATAATAACACCTAAAACTATAAAAAAGTGTGCCCATACACATCAATTTCACTTAAACTTCACGTCTTTCTAAGACATAAATATGACCATTCTCTTTGTCAGGGATGGAAACTGGAGTTAAAAGGTGGTGAATGGCTCTCCAGGGTCATATACTTAAGAAATGGCATAAGGCTTGACTCTAGACTGTTAAGACTGCTAGGTTAGTGTTTGTTTCATGACACAGGCTTCCTTTATGCTACAGGCAGAGCAACTCACATGTTATGATTATTGCAGAAAAATATAATGGCCACTCATTCTCTCAAGGATCATTGAAAACAAGATGAAAGAATGGTATGGGCTTTCAATTATTCATGTGAAGAAAAATAAAGTTCCAGATATGGAAATCTGTATTCTCTATACCACTGTACTAGTAACATTAGAGACAGGAAGATTGCATCCCTTCTTGAGAGAGCAAGACGCTCTTGAAAAGGACTCATCATCCCTGATGACATTGAATCTGCTTCTCTTGCCGTTTTCTTTGTTTATGTAAGGGGATAATAATGACATTTTCCTTGGGATATGATTGGTAGTTTCTTTGTTCAACAAACTTATTTTCTGGAAGTCTCCGCAGAAAGCATGAGGCTTTTAAAATTTCTAGAGCCCAAAGAAAGTGTTTAGAGGGATATTTATCTTTCTTTCCCACCTTCTTTTTCCTGGATCTGTTCTCTTCTCTCTTGATAAGGTCTCTCACTTTCCTCATTGAATGAATAATGAACGAGCCAATGAATAAAGGAGACTATAGAATGGAATGGGGAGAAAGCATGTGGGAAAAAAGTTATCCTAGAAATGGAAATGGAATGCTAAGAATAAGGAAGAAGGAAAATCTGTACACATAAAAGTTATAAATCAGATAGATCAATGCAAAGTGCTAAAAAATACCCATGAAAAATAATAGCACCAGCAGCCCTGGTTGCCATATATCTATATCCAAAAAATAACTAGAAATGACAATGTAGGCAAACATATCATTTCATATTTATACTTGCAATGACAATGACATCAATAAACACCTACTTAGGCTAAACGCTTAGCCTTCCCATCATTGTTAAACACAAAAAGGCAAGAGAAGGGTGATTATTTTCTTCCCAGTGTTGGCTGTTCTCATTCAGTCTTATTCAGCATGTTGTTATCCTCTCAGGAGACAGGTTATACACCTGACCTGCATTAGAAAAGTTAGCAAGTGAAATGAGATTTCCCCTAAGCCCCTAACAGTGTTCTTTGGAATATATTTGAAAGCTTATCCTTTAATATAGTAATATTCCTTTCTCTACACTTTTATTACTTTGCAACTGAATCCAATCCCCACAGTCAGCACAGAGGCATACAATGAAACAGTATCCCACTGCCTTATGGAGAAACTTATTGGTGTTCACACACACACACACACACACACACACACACACACACACACACGTACATATTTTCCATACCCTGCCAAACATAGAAGGGAGGAGTTAGATCCAGACCCAGATTTTGATGGAATTAGTCCTCAGCTGCATACACACTACTATTTTTAGTAGAGCTCCACTTATAATACATTTATGCACCCATCATTAATCACAGATTGCCCTCTTCTAGAACAACCTTCCCAATCATTTTCACTTTCTAAATCCTATCTATCTTCAGAAACTAACTAAGGTTATTTGCAATCTATGAGACAGTTCTGGATCAATCTGGACACAGACATGTCTTTCTTTTTTTTAAGATTTTATTTATTTATTTGACAGAGAGAGAGGTCACAAGTAGGCAGAGAGGCAGGCAGAGAGAGAGGAGGAAGCAGGCTCCCTGCAGAGCAGAGAGCCCGATGCGGGGCTCGATCCCAGGACCCTGAGATCATGACCTGAGCCGAAGGCAGCGGCTTAATCCACTGAGCCACCCAGGCGCCCCCAGACATGTCTTTCTTTTCTAAACTTATGGTACTTCTAGTTATTATCAAAATCAACCACTTTCAAATGCACCAGGCACATTCTTGTGATACCTTGGAACTTTCGTTCAAATACTGTTCTATTTCATTTTATTTTGTTTAAATTGAAGCTTACTGGTTTCTTCCTACGTATATTAATCTTTGCATAAGATGCATTGCTAAAAGCCAACTGTCATGTCATAAGTAATAGTTCCAGAAAGGTGTTTTCTAAAGCTTCATGTGGTATTGAACTTCACATTTTTCACTAGGGCTACAAAGGGGACAGGAAAAATGAAAATATTAGCAATGTGGAAAAAGAGATTGAAGCAAAAGAATAAAAGTATGCTCTATATAAGATTCAAACTTCATATAAAGGCAGCCTCAGGGGAGTAGGGCATGGAGCTAAGAATGTATGAATGGAATGGTGTCCATAATGGGTCCCAGAGAGGCAAGAATTGAGCCTCACTGAGAATATAGCAGGGTAATAGAGACACAAGTGTTCCAACAGCTCTAGAAGTAAAGCTAGGTTGAATAAATCTCTGCTCCTCAGAAACTGTAAGTGGTAAAAACATGGAGATTTCGCTAAATTTTCAGTTTGCACATGTAATTTCTTGAATTAATTTCTGAATTTTTTTCTCCTAACCTTTTTTCTACCTTAAGTTATGAGCATTTGCAAAAAGGGATTATTTTCTACTCAATGTGGCATATTTCCCAGACACAATGAGTGCTGTAGGCTCAGGCTTATGCAGTAGGATTTTCCTCAAGCAACTCAAGGATTATGGTTCCAGAGTTATGCCTTAATTATCTATAACTCAATAGTGAAGTCCTTGAGATCAACAACTATTTTTAGTCATCTGTTATAGACAATATTTGTGTCTCTCAAAAATTCATATATTAAAATCCTAATCACAATAAGATGATATTTGGAGGTGGGGCCTTTGGAGATAATTAGGTCACAAGGGTGGAGCCCTTATGTATAGGATTGGTGTCTTTATAGGAAGAGGTCGGAGAGCTAGCTAGCTCTCTTTTACCACATGAGGTTATAATGAGCAGTTAGCAATCTGAAATATGGAAGAGGGCTCTCACCAGAACCTGACCATGCTGGCACTCTGATCTCTGACTTACAGCCTCCAGAATGATACACATTTCTATTGTTGATTAGCTACTCAGTTTATGGTATTTTGTTACAGCAGTCCAAGATGATGAAGACATTTTCCTTATATTCCCATAAAACATACCATAATGTTTTTCTTACAGTAGATTTTCCATGAATGTGATTAATTTGTCCTTAATTCCACGTACTTAACATTTAACTATTATGAATATTCAAAAATCTTTTTCCAAAAGATGTAACTTTGTCCAATTAAAAAAAATCATTAAACATCCAATCACACCATTAATGTATCTTTAGTGCAATGAAAAGTCAGGTGCGTGGAACAGATAATACACCAAAGGATTCTTTTTTATCATTATTTCACAGTTTTCAGCTGTGATTGGAATTGCCTTTGAAAACATTTGTGCTTCTCATTTAGTTGAGCTCTGTGACATGCAGAGAAAGATGAAAAACAATCTCTGTGTGAAGTCACATATGAGGGTTTAGTTCTAAATTTACCAGCCACTAATTCCTTTGAGTGATCATATTTGTTCTTTGATTACACATAACCTTACTGATTTCAAAGCAAAAGAGCAGAAGGAGATAAAAATGCTTGAATCACACAATGGCCTCAGGTGGTGCCATTGGCAGTGAAGAGCTAACATTCCAAGTCTTAAAATATATGAGACATAACTAGACTTTGGGCAAATCTGATGCAGTAGCAATAACCTGTAGCCATACAAGGCTAAAAACCAAGCAGAAGAGTATGTTTCGTGTGTGTAGGAGCCCAGGCAGCCCAGACAGGAGCATGAAGGGATGAATTAGGAACTCCCTGACTTATGGTTGGTTTCCTGGGGAAAGTTTAGTGGCATCACACAGGGAGTACCTTGGTGGGAATGCCTCTGAAGCATGGGAAGGGTCTTCGCCAAGCAAGAAGGGATTCTTTCTTCAGAAGGGGATTAAAACACTTGCTTATTGTTGACTGAATAAACTAGTATATTCTCATAGGGTGGCTGGTGATGACCTAGAGAAATCTGGTGAAAGAAAGAAAATTGCAGAATATATTAGAGAAAATAAAGTCTCCCTTAGGAATAAAAGGTCAAATGGTAAAGACTTATGTTGAGGAAACACATAAAATTATACATTACATCATTTTATTCTATAAATATGTAATTTTTCATTTTTTTCTTTTTGTACTATTTCACGTTTGTTAAGTGATTACTATATGCTAAGTACTGAATTGAATAGTTTACAATATTATTGCTTTTAAGCCTCATTGACAATCAGGAAATATGTACAATTATCAACTCCATTTTTTAAAATAGGGAACTAGACCTTAGAGAAATGATGTAAATTAATAATTTCAATAACAGGGGCGCCTGGGTGGCTCAGTGGGTTGAGCCGCTGCCTTCGGCTCGGGTCATGATCTCAGGGTCCTGGGATCAAGTCCCGCATCGGGCTCTCTGCTCAGCAGCGAGCCTGCTTCCCTCTCTCTCTCTCTGCCTGCCTCTCTGTCTACTTGTGATCTCTCTCTGTCAAATAAATAAATAAAATCTTTTAAAAAAATAATAATTTCAATAACAAAACTTGAAGCCAGTTCTGACTCATTCCAAATCCCATGTTCATTATTTCTAAGATGGACCATCCCTGAAGCAGGAAACAGACATTTTAACATGGACTGTGAAGAACTATAGCAAAACTATGGACTAGAGAGAGCATTCAGATGGGACAAAACTTATTTCTAAATAATGTGGCACTGGAAACCTCTATAAGAAACCAGGAATGACTGCATATCCCCCTTCCATTAATTATATGTGTATGTATATATACACACACATATATATGTGTGTGAGTGTGTGCATATATATATATATATATATATATATATATATATATATATAGTGGGTCAATTAGACATATTTGATTATAGTGTGTCTCAGTTTATGTTGTCATTCTCAAAAAATTGCTATTTTTATTGATTCCTGACTTGAAAGAGACCTAACAGGTATGTATGATCATATGAGGACACTGTGATGCTTAATTTTGTATGTCAGATTGATTGGTCATGGGATGCCCAGAATAACCATTATTTCTCAGTATGGTTGTGAGAGTGTTTCTGGATAGGAATAGCATTTAATGAATAAACTCAATAAATAGCCTTCCCCAATATAGGTGGACATCATTCAATACTTGATGGCCTGAATAGAATGAAAGATAGAAGAAGAAGGAATTCACCTCTTGTTTTTTCTGCCTCACTCCTGGGATGGGACATCTCATTCTATCTTTTATTGCTTTCAGACTATGATTTACATATTGGGCCACGACTTCTCAGACTGTTGGACACCAACTGGAATATACCACCAGCTTTCCTAGGGCTTCAGTTTGCAGATGACAGATCATGAAACTTCTAGGTTACTGTAATAATGTGAGCCAATTGCTCATTATGTATCTATCTTTTATCATCTATCATTTATCTACCTTCTATCTCTATATTATTGATATCTTCTATCTATAAATTTTATAGATAGACTACAATCTCTCTCTCTCTCTCTCTCTCACACACACACACACACACACACACACACACGCTTTTTTTCTTAGTTCTAGTTCTCTGGAGAACTCTGAGTATTATGGACACTTAGGTTAGGGGGTAAAGATTTTGGTACTCAGAAAAGATAAAATTAAATAAATAACAACTGTGCAGAATCCTACCTCAGCAAGATTTATGTGTGGGGGGGGGGGTAGTTGCTGTGAGCTGTTCTTACAAATGTGAGCAGTTAGCCATAGCGTTGTAAACAAAGGCTGCTGTGTTTTGTAGTTCATAATGATTTAATTAGAAATAAATTTAACATCTTTTCCCCCTTGTGAAAACAAATTGCCTATACTTTACTAACCTTAATACTGGTGATCCTAGGGTACACAAGTGTCTCGATTCTGGTACGTTGTACTAAAGTCTTCAAATATTCTTGCCAACTCTTTGTAGAATACAATGGACTCATGTAAAACATCTGTTGATTCATTTAGGCATTCACAACAACATGTGGAATGTCTACTCCATGCCAAGCATGCATGGTTTTCAGGTTAACAAGGAAATGATGTGCAAATAGGTAAATTCCTTGTGCTAGTTAACACCTAAACAAACAAACATGCAACATAATATCAGTTATAAGTGTTAGGAGAATGAATGTATAAAGCTGGAATAGGAAAGAGAGGGTATCTAAGAGGTTGGAGTTCTATTTAAAATAAAGTTTTCAAAGATGACCTTGCAGAGGAAGTAGCACTTGAGTGACGCCATGAAAAGACAAAAGAACAAGGGAAAGAACCTGAAGCAAAAACGTGCCAGGCTAAACAAAAAAACACAAACACCCTTACATGGAGGTCGACTAAGTGCATTTGAGGTTTGGTGAGGAATCTAGAGTTTATCAGAGCAAAATGAGAAGTAAGAAATGAAGTTAGAGTAGTAAGCAGAGACCAGACCAATTATAGCCTTGCACATTTCAGATTTGACAAGATGATCATTGGGAGTTCTGAGTAGGGTGTGGCAAGATCTTATTTGTGTTTAACAAGTAAGACTTTAATCACGTAGACTAGATAACACACCATATAGATAAAGACTCTAAAATTAGAAAAACAAAGAGTCATCAGTTGGTCTTTAGAAGAACATTAATGCCATTTTTAAGTAGAATCATATCATTGCCAATTGCTCTATTAAAGTTTTATTTTCCTTTCAATTTGTTTGAAAACATATATACAGAAAAATTGAATGAATCATAAATGTACAACTTAATGACTTATTAAAAAGGTAAATAGAACTGCAAATGTATTTTTAGGTAAGGAAATAGAGTATTTCCATTATTTTCAGTAACTCCACTTGTTACCCTCATGCCAAAGGTATTATTATCCTGACTTCTAAAAGTATAGATTATGGGTGCCTGGGTGATTCAGTCAGTTAAGCCTCTGCCTTTGGCTTAGATCATGATCCTGGGGTCCTGGGATCGAGTCCTGCATCAGGCTTCCCGCTCAGCAGGGAGCCTCCTTCTCCTTCTCCTCCTTACTCATGTTCTCTGACACCATCGTTGTCTCTTTCAAATAAATAAACAAAATCTTTATAAAAATAATAAAAGTATAGATTACCTAAATCTGTCTGTTTTAAAAATACATAAAGATGGAATCATCAATTGCATGCTATTTGGGCTTGGCTTCTTTTGTTCAACATTGTATTTGTAGCTTTTGGCATTGTAGATCCATCTCCAATATATCAATTTATTATTTGATATTTTTTTCTTTATTGTGTTTCTTCTACATTCTTTTGTCCTCATTTTTCTTTTTAATGCCAGCAATTTTATTTCCCTTTTTCTCTTAGACATAAAAGTAGACTTTTTGGGTCATGAACCAAATCTGGAGGTGTTTACCTCCCATCCTTAGTGGCCTCTGGACTCCATTTTTGTCCTTGTTGTACATGAATCTCTCCAATGCTCTGCTGGAATTCTCAGTCCTCAGTGATCTTTTCTATAATTGGCCTTTGCTGAATGGAGAAAATATGGTCCCTTATTCTGGACTTATCTTCCTGGGATTTCCTTCTCTCCCAATCTTGGCCTTAGAATTCCCTGCCTTGGGAATGCTTTACTATCATCAAACACATTAGTTTTTGTTCCAGATTTTTCTCATTCTTCTTAGTGAGAAGGTAGATATGAACAAATAGGTTCACTTTTACCATAACATTTTGATAAACTTTTAATCATTCTTTAAGATAGCTGATATTCTGAATGCCTTGGATTTACTATAAATGTTGTCATCAATTTAGAATTTTACTGGTTATTTTAAATGGAAACCTGTTCATTCACAAATGGAGTAGCTTTCCAAAATAGTTAAAAACTGAAAGAAAGGATAAATTATAAAATTTAATAAATTATTAAATTTTAAAAGCTTATTTTTACTAATTCTGTTCTGGAAAAGTTCTAGGAAATCACATATAGGACTTCTAAGTGCTGAATTTAAACTTATGTTTCCTTGAATAAAAAAAGCAGACTTGTTTTTGCCATTAAGAAATAAATTTAATACTGATTATAAACCGTTGTAACTTGAAGAACAGAAAATTTTGTATACTAACTTGACACCTAACAAAAGACCTTGAAGAGAACACTCATATTTAGATGAATTGTGTGTATAAGGTTTTTTTTCATTCCATTATGAAATTTTTTTCTAGCTTCAGAGATGAGGGAGAATAAGTAACTTCTCTATGTCACACAGCACATAAGTAACAGAGACTGACCTCAAACACTCCTAACTGCTATAAATATTTTCCGATGCCTCATAGTGTCACCAAAACTTCTTTAAATCTTAGTCCTTGTCTAGTTGCTATGCTCTTCCTTCCCAGAATTTCCTAATAAAATTTCTTGAAAATGAAAGAGCAATGCCTTCTTTGTGAACTTCCTCACTTCCTCTCTTTGCAGTTTGAATTACTAAGGAGCATTTATATTCCCAAGTTTTTGGAATTTTACAAAACTAAATAAACAGACAAATAATAACCTAAACTAATGGGTAAAGATATTAGAATGGATTCTTGCTTTAGCTGAAAAGTTGGACAAAATTATTTCAAGATCACCTACCAAGTTCTATAGTGTACATTGTTATAACTAACTTCAGTTTGTTTTGTTATTTAAAATAAATAATTTTAAATATTTTGAAGATAACTGTAAAATATTTTATCATAGTGATATATTTCAAATATATGTAATGTTAATGTGCAAATTACCTTAAACATTTTTGAAATTTATATAAAGATCCTATAAAGCTCTAAGACTATTTTCTCTTTTATTCACCACTTACGTTTCCCTTTCTAAATGTATATAATTTGTTTTGCTATTAATAGTCTATCTTTTGAGCCCAGCCAATGTGGTATCTGATAATGACTGTCTGACATCAATCAGCAGCGCCTTTCTCTCCAGAAAATGATGTAGTCTACATGTCATGTGTATTGTCTTTGTGGTACATAAGTATCTATGTGGTAATTAAAGCAAGCAGCTAAAGCAATCATGTGCTATTAGGGAGAAATGCTTGTGATTAGAATAAAAGATGATTATTATATTAATATTTCAGGTGGCAGAGTCTGTCTGAGAGGAAGCTATTTCTAGAAGGACTCTGGGACTTTGTCCTTCAGATGCATATGCTAGTCCCAAATGCCATAACTAAAAACCTAACTATATTTATCTAATATGACCCTGCATGACTTTTCCCACAGACTGCTAGAGTTCATTGGATATAGAGAGGAGAGCAGAGGGTAGAGTATGATACTATATGGGGAGCATCAAATCAGATAAATACCAAGGACTTTCATGTATTCTCAAACAACAGGCTGGATGCTAAAGGTTATTGACAGAAATGTTGAATGCTCTGCCTGATCTCAGAAAGCCTATATTAGCAAGAAGTCAAGGGTATGTGCATGCTTTTTATTTTTATTTATTTTTTGAAAAGATTTTATTTATTTGATAGAGCGAGAGCGCACAGCAGAAGGACAGGGAGAAGGAGGCTCCCCACCAAGCAGGCAGGGAGCCCAAGGCAGAGCTCATTCCCAGGACCCTGGGATCATGACCTGAGCAGAAGGCAGACACTTACCTACCTGAGCCACCCAGGTGCCTCTATGTGCATGCTTTTTAACTGAACATCACAATATAAGTGTATTAGGTTTTTTTTTGAATTGCTGCTGTGACAAATTACCACCAACTGTGGGTTAAAACAACACAAATTTATTATCTTACAATTCTGTAGCTTTGAAGTCTCACCAAGCTAAAATAAAGATGTCTCTCAGAGTTTATTCCTTTCTGGAAGCTCTAAGTGGAGAATTGATTTCTTTGGCTTTTCCAGTTTCCAGAATCTGTCCACATGCATCCTGTTGGGGTTCCATTATTCTATTTTCAAAGTCAGCAACATCAGATTTCTTTCTTACCCTTCTTCTGTCATTGCATCACCATCTGATATCAGAAAAGAAAAGTTCTCCACTTTTTTTTTTTAAAAGATTTTATTTATTTATCTGACAGAGAGAGATCACAAGTAGGCAGAGAGGCAGGCAGAGAGAGAGAGAGAGAGGGAAGCAGGCTCCCTGCTGAGCAGAGAGCCCCATGCGGGACTCGATCCCAGGACCCTGAGATCATGACCTGAGCTGAAGGCAGCGGCTTAACCCACTGAGCCACCCAGGTGCCTTTTAAGGACTCATATGGTTAGATTGCTTTCACCTAGATAATCCAAGGTAACATATTTCAATATTCTTTTTTTTTTTTTAAGATTTTATCTATTAATTTGACAGAGATCACAGGAGGCAGAGAAGCAGGCAGAGAGGAGGAAGCAGACTCCCTGCTGAGCAGAGAGCCCGATGCAGGGCTCGATCCCAGGACCTTGAGATCATGACCTGAGCCGAAGGCAGAGGCTTTAACCCACTGAGCCACCCAGGTGCCCCACATACTTCAATATTCTTAACCCTTATCGTAACTCCAAATTCCCTTTTGCTGTGTAAGGTAACACATTCATAGATTTTGAGAATTAAAGTGTGGACATTTTGGGGGGGCATTATTCTGTCTACTGCAATTACTGTAAAGGTAGTTTAAAAATGAAACTTAAATTACAGTTTAGAGAAAAAAAGAGAGAGCTATGTGGGCAAGATAAAAGGGAAGAGTTTATCAAAGAGGTAGATGATAAATTGATCCTTGAAAAGTAGATTATTTGCTTTTTGATTTTTTTTTCTGCCTCTTGAATCATGTTTACTTCAGAAAAATCAATTATTTTGTCAAGGTTTTCTAAGTTATTAGCATAGATTATAACATTATTTATGTTTTCTCAATTTATCCTCAAAACAACCCTACTAGAGAGGGATTATTATTAATCCCAGTTATCTAGATAAAGAAAAATTAGATAAAGTAAATTACCCCAAATCACACATCTTGTGTGTATTGAAACTGAATGCAAACCTGCTTGATTGGCACCTGTGACCACAGTTCACCACCATACTCCACACTCCTTATTTACATTTTCCTTTGAAAATCTAATATTTTTTGTGGTATTTTCCCTTTTAAAACCACATTTTTATTTGTTTTTTAAAGCATAAACTATTACATTCCATGTTCCTTAAATGCTATTTTTGTATGTTATTTTCAAATGTATTGATTCCTCCTTTTATGTGTATAATTTTCTTTACTCCTTTTTTCTTCTAATTTATTTTTTCTTCACATTTATTTTTTCTTCAAACGTCTGGTGTTGAATTCTTAATTATATTTTCTTCAAAAAGAGTAAGGCATGAAATTAACTTCTGAGTATGAATTTTACCATATCTTTAAAATATTGAAAGGCAGTATTTTTATTTTAATTATTTTAAGAAATTGTAATTGCATTGTTGAAGATTTTCCCTCATGGCAATTCATGATTATTACAGAAGAATAAAAATCAAGAAAGCAAAAGAAGGAAGTAAATAAACTATTTATCACCACGAGCCCTAGAAATCTCAAGAATAGTCTTGGTTAGTCATTTGGTGAGGAATCTTCAAGGACTCTTTTTGTGTTGTTTCTAATTTTTATATATACTTAAAAAAATAAGGTAATATATACTGTTTATAATGTTTGACTCTTTTTTTGTTTTTAATTTTTGTATATACTTACAAAAACAAGATAATATATGTTGTTTATAATGTTTTACTTCCCCTGTAGGAGTATATGAAAGAGATGTTACCATGTAAGCAAATCTATCATTCATTATCATTTTTGCTGATTGCATAGTGGGCCTTCAATGAAGATCTTATAATGTGTTTAACTAATCCTCCCTATTTTTCCCAATGTTGCATTAGTGTAGACAGTACAGCAATGAATATCTATTCACTTCTGGCTCTGTCTATCTACCCTCTCTATAGATGTTATTTGCCTCTCTGATTATATGCTTTGTATATAATAGTACATAATATATTGCTAAGTATGTGAGTTCTCTTCTCAGTTTTCTTGGAGTTGAATCTCTTTACCAAAATGGAGTTTGGGCTGGTCATTTAGGCCCTCTGTGACTTAGTTTTCTTATGCATGGTTAAGTAATAATATTGACCTCATAGGATTGTGGTAAGAATTAAATATGATGATTCATGTAAACAGTTTATAAAAGTGCCTGACATATATTGTCAATAAATGTTAGTTCTTACAATTTGGATTTATTCCTAGAAATGAAATTCAAAAGGTCAGAGGGAATTCACATTTTATGGTGATGTAAAACTGCTAACATACCATTTGAACTCAGAAGATGTTTAAAAGATAGTTTCTCCTATAGTAAACAGGCCCCTTTAGAAAAAATCATTGAAACATAAGCTGTTTTTCCTTTCCTGATTTTAGACATTGAATTCAAAAAGCAATTTTAAGGGATTAGTTTATATTAGGGACAATTATCCAGAGAAAGAGACAGAAGATTCTGTCACTTTGAAAAGAAAAGGAAAAGCAATAAAATACAAATCTAAAAACAGGTCATTAATATTCAATATGAACTTCTAATTGTTCTCAATCTAGTTAGTGCCAACATCATAATATGTATATAAATATTATCTTACGGAGTCATTTCATCTGTCTGTAAGGGTATTAGGAAAATTTATATTTAAAAAAATGAAGCTTTACATCAAGTGATAGGACTGTTGCATTAATAAAGGAGGCTTATATTAAAAAAGTGTAAAAATGCCATCTGTCTTTATTTCATTAATATTGTTAATGCACTAAGTTATCCATTGAATATTCTGCTGGCTAGATTTTTGTCAGAAAAAGAATCATTTCTGTGGATAGGATACAATGTTTTCCAAAAAATCACTTAAAATGCTTACATTTATGCCAAGACTCCTAAGTAATAATTTAAATAAACATTTTTTGAACTGAATATAACTCATCACCAAATGGTTAATTGGTCTTTTGTTGTGGGAAAACCACAACAAATTACTTCAGGGGCAGGGTGACTTATTGACATGGGGAAGGCTATGTAACTAATGCTGTTAAATCCATATGGAGTTCTTACCAATTTCAACATGTGCTAAGGATACCATGACACAAAGTCTTTGTGGTTAAACCATAGTATAATTTAATTTTAGTTAATTAACAAAGCATAAAAAATAAATATATTGTGAAATGAAAGACACTTAGGCTAAATGAGTATAATCAAAGGACATTAAACCTAAGTTTGCTTAGGAAATAGCACAAATGAACATTGGACACCGAAAAGACCTAAGGCTTTTCTGCCTTATGTTAATGTTGGCAAGTAAAATACAATAATCCTGTGGAGGCAATTACCTCTTTTATTTCCTAAGTATAAGAAGAAGTCTAATTACTTACTTTGATGAGCTTAAATATATTCAAATTTAAATACTGGAGATGATCAGTATATGTTACCTTCACCATGCTATATTGCCTATTCCATTTAAAAACTGATAACATAAGAAGTCTGCCACCAGCTGGGATGGAGTAACAGGGACTGGATATACTCTCTTTCTTGGGACAGCTGAAAAGCTGTACACAATGTAAGAAACAATAGGGTCATGATTGAGTATCAGGCGACAAGAGACCATGATCCTTGAGCATGGTAAGACTTATATTTGGCGCAGCATAATACCTGGAGAGAGTTTCCAGGATGCAATACAGAAAAAAACAAACAAACAAACAAAAACAGGGAGAAGCCAGTAATTTCCCTGCATTGAAGGTATGGGGCTGAAAGTTGGTTTTAGTCAATAAATGGAAAGGATTAGAGTTCACAGGACAGATTGATAGGCAGGAAATATGCCCAGAAAAGGAGCTCTGGAGATCTGCTGAAGGTTCTGGACTCTTGAGTCTTCAGCTGATACCAGTTAGTGGTTTTACATCAAGAAACTGACCCAGGCTGGAGAAACAAGAAAATAGCCCAAACAGTAACAAAAAAACAGTAACAGTACCAAGAATTCACATGGCCCAGGAAACATGCATGTTCCCAGTGGCCAAATTGGATGAACCCCATAATTCATGAGGCATCAGGGAGCAGACTCAGACAAGCTTTGCTTCAGGAATGAGGCAAAATTAGCCTTAAACTAAATGCTTTTCTGATCCTACTAGACAAAGAGTAAATATTTTGAAGTAAATTAACTGTATTGGAGGAAAAATTCTAAGAATATTTATAGACAAGTACAATATATTTTATATGTACATACACATATACACACACACGCATACATGTCCCTACTATAAACATAGTCTGTATATCTACACACACATAGATATAGACATATATAGACAACTGATATCATATGTTTTGATGAATAATATATTTTCAAGTAGAGAACCATATTATAGGTGAATACTTCATTAGAAGTGTGTGCCTATGTTTAAATTTGCTGATTGATACTATTTTACTGACAAAAAGGACAAATATGTGAATTATACCCTCACACAAAATGACATCATGATACATCATACAAAGGATTTACATTATAAAATGTATTTTGGCAAAATTATATTTTCATCTGGCACACTGAAGCAAGAACACATTGAAGTAGATCATTTTGTATAGTGCCACTATCACAATTTATCACAATAAATTAATAATTTTCAATATTAATTCAAATGAGCCTGTTGTTTTCTTTGCAGTTGACTTTAAAGCATTTATAGTTTTAAAGCAGAAATAAGAATAATGAGTTAATTCTGCCCACAGCAATCTATACTTTCAACACCATCCTGATAAAAATACCAATGGCATTTTTCAAAGTGCTGGAACAAATAATCCTAAAATTTGTATGGAACCAGAAAAGACCCTAAATTACCAAGGAAATGCTGAAAAAGAAAAACAGAGCTGGGAGCATCATGTTGCCTAATTTCAAGTTTTATTACAAAGCTGTGATCACCAAGACAGCATGGTAATGGCACAAAAATAGATACACAGAACAATGGAACAGAGTAGAGACCCCAGATATGGACCCTCAACTCAATGGTTAAATAATCTTTGACAAAGCAGGAAAAAAATACCCAATGGAAAAAAGATCAGTAAGTGGTGCTGGGAAAATTGGACAGCTATATACAGAATAATGAAACTTGACCATTTTCTTACACCATATACAAAGATAAACTTAAAATGGATGAAAAACTTCAATGTGAGACAGGAATCCATCAAAATCCTAGAGGATAACATAGGCAGTATCCTCTTCGACATCAGCCACACCAATTTCTTTCAAGACATGTCTTCAAAGGC
Source organism: Meles meles (assembly GCF_922984935.1). NCBI lineage: Eukaryota > Metazoa > Chordata > Mammalia > Carnivora > Mustelidae > Meles > Meles meles. The sequence continues at coordinate 29,973,209 of NC_060067.1, forward strand.
AAAGGAAACAAAAGTGAAAATGAACTTTTGAACTTGATCGAGATAAAAAGCTTCTGCATAGCAAAAGAAACAGTCAACAAAACAAAGAGGCAACCCACAAAATGGGAGAAGATATTTGTTAATGATACAACAGACAAAGGGCTGATATCCAAGATCTATAAAAAAACTTCTCAAACTCAACAACCAAAAAACAAATAATCAAGTAAAAAAAATTGGGCAGAAGACATGAACAGACACTTCTCCAATGAAGACATACAAATGGCTAACAGCCACATGAAAAAGTATTCTTCATCATTAGCCATCAGGGAAATTCAAATCAAAACCACATTGAGATACCACCTTATGCCAGTTAGAATGGCAAAAATTAACAAGGCAAGAAATAACAAATGTTGGAGAGGCTGTGGAGAAAAGGGAACCCTCTTACACTGTTGGTGGGAATGCAAATTGGTGCAGCCACTTTGGAAAACAGTATGGAGATTCCTCAAAAAATTAAAAATAGAGCTATCTTATGACCCAGCAATTGCACTACTGGGTATTTACCCCAAAGATACAGATGTAGTGAAAAGAAGGGCCACATTCACCCCAATGTTCATAGCAGCAATATCCACAATAGCCAAACTGTGGGAGGAGCCATGATATCTTTCAATAGATGAATGGATAAAGATGTAGTCCATATATACAATGGAATATTATTCATCCATCAAAAAGGATGAATACCCAACTTTTGCATCAACATAAATGGGACTAGAGGAGATAATGCTGAGTGAAATAAGTCAAGAAAAGAAAGTCAGTTATCATATGGTTTCACTTACTTGTGGAATGTAAGGAATAGCATGGAAGACATTAGGAGAAGGAAGGGAAAAATGAAGGGGTGGAAATCAAAGGGGGAGATGAACCTTGAGATACTGTGGACTCCAAGAAACAAAGTGATGGTTTTAGAGGGATAAGGTGTAGAGGGATGGGTTGGTCTGGTGATGGGTATTAAGGAGGGCATGTATTATCTGGTTGTTATATGTAAACAATGAATCTTGTAACACTACATCAAAAACTAATGATGTACTGTATAGTGACTAACATAACATAATCTAAAATAATAATAAAATTTTTTCAATAAATAAGTAAAGGTATATTAGTGACATAAATATAAATATAGTAAGTTATTTGGAAACAATATGACAAACATGAGACAGTATTTGTATTATCCTTGAATTGAAGTCTTTATTGTGAATCAATTTGCTTTATTTTGACCTCAGTAGCAGATACAACCTATTAAATAATCAAAGAAATGAATAAAAAATATGAGTTTATACTTAGTTTTATATTTCTGCATGTCAAAGGAGTAATTTAACTGAGATAAAATGAGATTGTTGTTTGGAAGAACTTCATATAGTAATTAAGCTAGATTTTTATATGTGTATCATATTACATGGAAAAGAAATTCCTAGCAAAACCAGAGGACTAAAGTCATGTATGGAAACATTTTAATTATTGACTTTGGACAAAACTCTTGAATTCAAAGTGTAAAATATGTTTTAAAAGTGTAAAAGATGTTATCTAATTTAGGTCTTTTGATAATTTTCCTCTTTTCCTCCATTAAAATGCAACTGGTTTGCATCCCATTTACTTTGGAGATCTAAAGTAAAACAAACAAAAACAAGAGAAAAACAACAACAGCAAAAAAAACCCTTGTCCCTTGCCAGAAATTTCATCAATATCTGCAGGAGATGGAGGTTTGGGGGGAGGGGGAAGGCCTCTTGATTCCTCTTGTTACTGGAACCATGTTTCCTTGCCTGTGTATTTCACTAGCACAGTCTCAATGCAAAGAAACATGGAATCAGCTTTCATTTATTTGTGGCAAGCAAGAAAAAATAGCCTTTGGCAAGTTAAATGAAAAGATGATTTATTAGGAGTGTACAAGATGAGAAAAATCTAAAAACCTGGCTTTAGAATTAAAACTAACAAAGAAACAAACAAACAAACAAACAACAAAAAATGGGAGCAGCCCTGGTGATCCAGGCAGCCAGTGGAGACAATCACTTACCAGCACCACATTTGAACTGAATGGACTCCATCCATGTGCTGGTTATTACACCTTCATAAAAAAAAAAAAAAAATTATGCCAATACTCTGCAGCTTAAAGCAGCCATTTTATCATGCTTATGGAGTCTGGATGTCAGAAATCCAGAAATCCAAACAAGGCCCCTCGTATGGAGGCCTTAGCTAGAAAGACCCAACCACGGGTGAGGGCACTGTAGTGCTGGATGCTGAAATGGTTTCTGGGCATCTTCATTCTCAGTTGACAGGTGTTGCTAGCTGTCAGTTAGGGCCCTCAACTGGCTCAATTTCAAAAAGTCTTTCCATTCGGCATGGATTTCTTCACAGCATACTGGGTCTTGGGGTATTCAGAGATTTTATGTGGCCACTCTGGGCACCACAAAAAATGTCCAAATACAAGGCAAAATTTTCACTGCTTTTTAGAACCTAGTTTTAGAAGTGATATAATGTCATTTTTGCCATATTCTACTGGTTGAGTTAGTTATAAGCTGACTCAGATTCAAGGGAAAACATAGATCCCACTTTTCAAAGGGAGTGTGGTAACATCACCTATTAATGAGAAGACCATGCTTGTTGGGAGATATTGTGCTCACTTTTGGAAAATATTATCTGTCAATACCTCTTTTCTGTTTATATACAAGCACGCATTGGATTCCAGTGGGCATCTAAATGGACAAGTTTTATGGACAGGTTTATATTTTTGTCTAGAATCTTACCTTCTTTACCAGGAAGAAGGTACTTTGTGGAGAAGAAGGTCTTCTGATTTAGAGAAAGGGAAATATCCAAGGGAAATGGAATCTGGAAGAAATATCAAAGAAGAGAGTTAGAGTCCTGTGTGCCTTTGGTATCATAAATGTCACTGCAGCAGGTGAAATAGACCAGGGGCAGTGACTCTGTGAAATTCATAAGATTTCTTAAAACTTCGAATTTCCCTTTGTTTGTTCTTCTGTTTCCCCAAAGGGATTCAAAGTAAAAACCTTCATACCAAAAAGGCATGTATTTGTCTTTGAGCATACCAAGAAAATGTTGAGCTGGCGTAAAGATAAACCACTAAGGAGGCAAATGAGAAAGGATGTTTAATGTTAACAGTTAAAGAGGAAGGAAAAGCAGGCTGGGTCCATGGGGATCCCATAGGGAAAAAAAGAAAAGAACAGGAAACTGGCCTTTACCTTAAACACAGCCCTGGGGATTTTGCAGCCTGAAATCCCTGGAAAAGGGCTACAATGGCTTAAAACAAGCCTGATGTTAACTATGCCAGCTAAATCAAACTAGATCCAAATATTTAAACCTGACAAATATCTGGTTGTAAACCAGGAGCTGTTCTCAATGGCTAATGCAGAATTATGATTATTTTCTTCTAGGCCCTTCCGTTGGTTCTGCCTATTTTCTCCTTTTCCCCCTCTCTTCTCTACACTCCCCACTATTTTTATTTGTTAAGTCATTTTTAGTGTTTTCTCTCCTTTTAGAATTAGTGAAGGTAGAAGGAGAAATGAAAATATTAAAAATCATATAATTCAACAGTCTCATTTTAACAAAAAAGAAAGCAGCCTCAGAGAAGTAACATGCTCAGAGTCAAGGCGGATTCGTGGGAACAGCAGTGTTGTGGATGAACGTTGCTGTACCACTCACGTGGCTCCTAGGATATGAGACTGCCTTTCCAGCCTGACTTGAGGCTCAAGTCCCAGAGAAGGAAAATCGTAAAACTATCAAAAGGTCCTTATGTCAGTTTGAGCTCTGTGGGGAAGCTGACGGCAAGACAGAACTAGAAAGGCCTGGGATTTGGGGGGCGAGGCACCTATGAAGAATAAAGAAAAATAAAAGAGACACAGAGAGGCTTCAGATCACAATATTCGTCTGACACTCTGAAGGAGAAAGTAAAAGAAGGGAGAGACTCTGATTCCTATATTGTTCTGAGACAGTGTCAGCAAGGTTGATGGAGTGTCCAGAGTGAAAATTCATCATTAGAGGAGTCCCATATCGGGCAGCAATGTCTCAGCTCTAAAATCACTAGTCATTGTTCAGCCATTGACCGAGAGCAGCCTGGAGGGGGTGGGAGAAGTGAGAACACTGCAGTGGACCCCCAAAATGTGGTAGCTGCAGACTTTGGTGATCTACACTCCTTGAAGCAGATTCTCTCTCTCTCTCTCTCTTTTTTTTTTAAATTAGCATATAAGGGGCGCCTGGGTGGCTCAGTGGGTTAAAGCTTCTGCCTTCAGCTCAGGTCATGATCCCAGAGTCCTGGGATCAAGCCCTGCATTGGGCTCTCTGCTTGGCGGAGAGTCTGCTTCCCCCTCCCCCACCTCTGCCTGCCTCTCTGCCTAGTTGTGATCTCTGTCTGTCAAATAAATAAAATCTTTTTAAAAATTAAAAAAATAATAAAAACTAGCATATAATGTATTACTTGTTTCAAGGGTACAGGTCTGTGATTCATCAGTCTTACACAATTTACTGCACTCACCATAGCACATACCCTCCCCATGTCCATCACCCAGCCACCCCATCCCTCCCAGCCCCCTCTCCTCCAGCAACCTGTTTGTTTTCTGAGATTAGGAGTTGTTTATGGTTTGTCTCCCTCTTTGGTTTCATCTTGTTTCATTTTTCCTTCCCTTCCCCTATGATCCTCTGTCTTGTATCTCAAATTCCTCATATCAGTGAGATCATATGATAAAAGTCTTTCTCTGATTGATTTATTTCACTTAGCATAACACCCTCTAGTTCCATCCATGTCATTGCAAATGGCAAGATTTGGGGCATTTTGATGGCTGCATAGTATTCCATTTTGTGTGTGTGTATGTGTGTGTGTGTGTGTGTGTGTGTGTGTATCTCACATCTTCTTTATCCATTCATCTATTGATGGCCATCTAGGTTCTTTCCATAGTTTGGCTATTGTGGACATGGCTGCTATAAACATTCAGGGCCCTTTCAGAAGCATGTTCTCTCTAGAAGCTGTTCTGAGTCATACAATGACTGCCTCAGTTTGCTTCTATATAACTTACAAATGGGTCTGTAGTAAAGTGGGCAAGTGAATTAGATGTCTTCTGCTATGTAACAAATTACCACAAACATAGTGGCTTAAAATAGAATATTCGAGACCAAACCTTGAGAGATTCAAATATAGGTGTGTTCATGATCTCAAATTATTTTGAATATTCATGAGTAGAAAAGTTTATTCACTTGTTATAGGTTATATACATTATCAGAATGGGTTTGATGGGAAAGTTGGGAGACACTAAGTATGTTAGTGTCCTAATGACTAAAAATATTCTCCCACACTGTCCATTATACTCCACACTGCCAAAATAACCTTTCATTTAGATTCATCCAAACTGGATCAAGTCACTTAATATTCTTAAGCATCATTTTCCATACTCATTAATCTCCTACTCCCATCTTAGGAGCCTTTGGCAGCTGAAATTATTTCCTCAGCTATGAATGCTCTCCTAGACTTTGCAATCACCTTCTGTAGGTCGTTGCTCAAAAGGAACTTTCTCAGTGAAATCTATCCCACCAATTTATTTTAAATTGAAACCTACCCCTTCCTTCAGAGATCTTGATTCTTTTTACCCTGCTTGACTTTTATTCTTTCCCATAATATTTATGGCTTGCAAATGCACCATATATCATTACTCATTTATTAGATTTCTTTTTTATTGTCTGTGCCTTTTAGAATGTAACTTTTATGATGGAGATATTTGCCACTTTTGTTCATTCATGTAGCTCAAGTATCTAGAGAAATAATGTAGATAGTAGGCACTCTACAAAAAAATACCTATAGAATGAATTAGTATCTTTAAAGAACTCTCTGTGACAGGTATTATTATTATCACCTTCAGGATACAAATGAGCAAACAGATGCACAAAGTGTTGAGCAAATTTCCCTGATTGTTCAAATGATAATCGACAGAACCCAGAGTCAAATACAGGTAGTATGACTATGGAATCTGACCTTAAAAATGATGCAATATTGCTTTGCAAGGAGAGAGAGGAAATACAACATGCAAAAATGAAACTTTCATATTGTCTGTAAATACATATAACCCTTCTTAACAGTTTTGCTTCTCTGTCCCATTACTATGTCTCCAGAAGATTAAGCACATATTTGCAGAATTTTCAGAGAAATATAATATAACAAGAAATAAGTTCATCACACAGATGCAAACTTTACATTTAAATATTGTTAAATTTCCCCCTCAAATAATATAAGTAATATTCCCCCTCCCAGAATTCTAACATTTTTCCTTAGTGGTTGAAAATCTCAACAATAGAAAGGACACAAGTACTATTAATAAGGTTCTTTTCAGTTCATCTTTCTAGATAAATCCTTAGCAAGGAGAATAACTGAGTAGATTTAAATTAATGACTGTTCAGAGGTTTTCAAGCACTTTATAGATCTCAATATTTGGTCTAGTTCATTATTCTTCATGGATCTTACTCTCACTAAAATACACATTTACAGTCAAGTTTCACTTCAAAATCTGGGTCAAAATTATCTAAGCTTGACCTTGAAGTAAACTATAGAAATAAGATGATAATTGCATGATATAATCAGGGAATTCCTGAACAAGTTCACTGTCACTATGAATGCTTTTTTTTTTTTTTTTAGATTTTATTTATTTATTTGACAGAGAGAGATCAGGGAAGCACAGCAAGGGGAGTGGTAGAGGGAAAAGCAGGCTGCCCACTGAGCAGGCAGCCTGATGTGGGGCTTGATCCCAGGACACTGGGATCATGATCTGAGTCAAAGGCAGTTGCTTAACCAACTTAGCCACCCAGGCACCTCACCACTACTATGAATGCTTTTAATAAAAATCTTTCACAGATAGTTTTCCTAATTGTCAAGTACATTGTGAGAATCATAACAGAAGATTGCTGGCTTAGGAGGAGAAGACCCAAGGTCTGACCATGGTGCTGTCATTGTCTTACAGTGTGGCCTCATGTAAATAATTTTTTTCTCTCTGGGTCTCAAATATTTCATCAATTGGAGAGAGTTATGGTGTGGCTTCTATGTGACTTCCAGCCCTAATAAGACCAATGAATCCATGAAAATCGAGAAATCCATATTTAATAGTAAGGTTACATGAAACAGACTTTCCACACTGTGGCTATGATTTAAAGTCTCTTAAACTGAGATCTAGGATCTGAGTATATCTAAGGAACTGGTGAACAGATAGCCTCCCCATTGTCTATTGGCTTCATTTATTTTATATGAATGATGGATGGAACTTCTAGAAGGACAGTTGTTGTACACTTTTCTTGGATACTGTATCAGACAGGTATTATCAACAATAAAACCTATAACAAAGAACCCTAAAATACAGTGGCTTACATAATATGCATTTAATCACATGCTCACAGGTCATCAAATGGCTTGTTGATCTAAGCTGGCTCCACTAGGCAGGCTACGTCAGGCTGTGTATAAGCTAAGCCTGGTTCTAGGTTATCAGTGGGGTTCAGGGCTCATATTTACTTCATGTAGTTTGTTCTAGGGACCAAGTTGATGAGACACCAGCTATTACAAAAAATCATCATGGAAGATTTATGAACCACAAATAACAAGACAAACCATGCAAGGCTTTTATTTCTATTACATATGTCAATATTACTTAGGCCAAGGCAGGTCATGTGGCCAAACCCAATATCAAGAAGTAAGAAAGTATACTTTTTTAAAAAAGATTTTATCCATTTATTTGACAGACAGAGATCACAAATAGGCAGAGAGGCAGGCAGAGAGAGAGAGGAGGAAGCAGGCTCCCTATAGAGCAGAAAGCCCGACAGACACGGGGCTTGATCCCAGGACCCTCGGATCATGACCTGAGCTGAAGGCAGAGGCCTTAAACCACTGAGCCACCCAGGCGCCCCATGAAAGTATACTTTTTTGAGGTATAGCATAGACGTAGATGTAGGGTAATGAAGAATTATCAATAAAAGTTTAATCTATCACAAAGTGAAGGTGAAGGGAGCCACATGTGTTCCTGAGGCTAGCTTCATGGACTGGTTTGAAACCTATCAAGGGAAAAAAAAAAGATTTCTCAATTTGGACAAATGTCACAGGACTTATCAGGATTCAGTCCCTAGCAGGGACTGAGGAACATAGTGCTGTTTTTTCATGGGAGATCATTACAGTATTTTATTTAGGGTGGAAGTATCCGGGTGGCATCACTGTGGGCTGGGAAGCAGTGCCATGTAGAGAACAGCAGCATCGATGATACTGGGTGTCTGTGACTCTCAAGTGCCTCTTTACGTGATAGCCCTCATTGAAGAATATAAGGAATTGAGCAGATTTATTTATAAACAGATGCCTCATTTTCCTGGGAGGATCTCAAAATTAAATGAAGAAAATAGCAGGTGCTAGGACTGAATCATGTACTCTGCAAATTCATATGTTGAAGTCCTAATCCCCAGTACACCCTAAAATGTGACTGCTTAGAGATAGAGCCTATAAAGAAGCAATTGGGTTAAATTAAATCATAAGGGAAGGCCCTAATCCAATAAGTTTGGTGTCCTTGTAAGAATGGGAAAATAGACAAAGAATGGACATGCATAGGGAAAGACTATGTGAGGACACAGCGAGAAGGTGCTGTCTCCAAGCCAGGAAGAGACACTTCAGGAGAAACCGAATCTGCTGACACCTTGATCTTGGACTCCCAGCTTCCAGAATTCCGAAAAAAGAAATTTCTGTTGTTTTAGCCATGCAGTCTGGTGGCTGGTATTTTGTTAACACAGCCCTAGCAACCAAATGCACATTTTTGTATTGAAAAGTAGGGAGCTCTTGTAACAACTACCTACAAATATGGAAGTGACTTTGTGGAACTGGGATGGGGAAAGGCTGGAAGAATTATGAGGTGCATGTTGGAAAGGCTTAGATTGACTTGAAGAAACTGCTGGTAGAAGAAACTGTTTTTCATAGAAGTATGAAACCTTACCGGTGATGCTCATGTGGTCTCAGATAGGAATGAGGAACGTTATAAGAAACTGGAGGAAAAGTGATTCTAGCTATAAAGTGGCAAAGTACTTGGCTGAATTGTGCTTAGTGTTTTTTTTGGAAAATAGAATTTATTTGTGATCAACTTAAATAATTAACTAAGGAGATTTCTAAGACAAAATGTCAAAGGTGCAATCTGGATTTTTCTTACTGTTTATAGTACAGTGCAAGAGCATAGAGATGATTTTAACAAGGAATTGTTAAGCAAAAAGGGAACAGACTTTGAATATTCAGAAAATTCTCAGCCTATCCACACTGAAAGATGCAAGAAAAGCATGTTCTGGAGAGAACACCAAGGATTGTTGGCTGGAAGAATACTTCATTAAAGACATTATGGGTGTGACTCCTGGCCAGCAAGATAAGAAAGAGTAATCTGAAATTTGAACCAGGGATCCAGTTCTAGCATTTGAGTTGTTAACTCCAAGGCTATCAACTTTCACACTTTGTTATTCACGGAATCTATTTATCTATCCTGTAAACTCTGTGTGTGTGTGTGTGTATGTGTGTGTGTGTGTGTATCATATATATTCATTTCATAGGATACAAATTTGATAATTTCTTCATCTCCCTGTGACAGGGCATGGGAAGTTTTAGAGGAATGACAGTACTATAAAAATAATAGTACCATATGATTCTACTTATATGTGAATCTGAAAAACAAACAAGAACTAAACAAGCTCTTAAATACAGAGAACAAACTGGTGGTTGTCAAAGGGGAAGTGGGTAAGAGGATGAGCAAAATAGATAAAGGGGATTAAGAGGTAAAAATTTTCAGTTACAAAATAAATAATTTATAGATGTGAAAAGTACAGCATAGGGAATATAGTCAATAATATTATACTAATGTTGTATGGTGACAGTGACTGTTTATCACATTAAGCATCGAGTAATGTGCAGAATTATCAAATCACTATATTGTACACCTGAAACTAATATAGCATTGCATGGTAATCATACTACAGTAAGTTTTAAAAATTTTTTTAAAAATAAAAAGAACAGTACCAGTGCTAAGAGTGACTGGAATGTGAAAGGGACATTTTTCAGACTGAAGGTTTTGTGTCTATAAACATGATGTGGAAAAGTTTGGGATCTTGTGTTTTTTGGAGTGAGTTGAGCAGTAACCTATATTTGCTAGAAAGAGAGGGGGATCTCCCCATCCCATTGTCAATATTTCATAAGAGTTTTAATATGTGAGGGCTAGGTATCATTGGAAGATGCTGCAGATGTCTGAAATTAATTGAACACTGGGAAGCAACATTTTGTCTGTCGTAAGCTTATTGGCAGCTTCTAAGAAAGGCATTTATGCCAGTTGAATGATAAGAAGGCTCCAGATTACTAGAGTCATGTGTTAAAAGACTTGTCACATTTTCTTTCTTTCTTCCTTTCTCTCTCTCTCTTTCTTTCTTTCTTTCTTTTCTTTCTCTTCTTTCCTTCATTCTCCCCCCCCCTTTTTTTTAATGTGTTTTGTGTGGCACCTGGATGGCTTAGTTGGTTGAGCATCTGACTCTTGGTTCTGGCTCAGGTCATGATCTCAAGGTTGTGAGATCAAGCCTTATGTAGGGCTCCCTGCTCAGCACGGGATCTGCTTAAGATTCTGTTACTCTCCCTGTACCCCGACTCATGCAGGGGTATGTCCTCTCTTTCTTTCTATAAAATAAATAAAAATCTTTTTAAAAATGTGTTTTGTTTTCTGTTTTTGAGATTTTATACATCTGGATTTTTATGTAAAATTGGCATTTTTAAATGTTGGGAAGTAGGTAAAATTAAGTAAGGCGAAGGCAAAGAAAAGTATCTATGCACGGAGACCCAAGACCTCATTCGTAGTCTCTGGCCTGCACAAAGTGATGAAGAAGAGAAGAATGAGCAAGTCTCATTGCAGACCAGCTAAGGCCAGATAACAAAAATATTTAGTACAGCCGGTAAGCTTGGTCACAATTAGCAGTATGGGATTGGAGGAAAGGAAATAGGTAGTTCTATCTAACATGGAAGTTTTGTTATGTGAGTCTGGCAGGCAGTCAGCAGATGGAAAGAAATCTACGTATGAAGGGAAGGGCATTATGGACTTTTGGTTGGCAAGTTGAAGTAGCCTGGAGATGCGCTCTTTTTTCTTTCAAGGATAAGTTTATAGAAAGAATAAATAATAGATAAATTAAGAGAGACACCAGAATGAGACAAGTGAGGCCCCTAGGGTACAAAACTTAAGAAGTCACTCACCTGCAGGTTCATGAAGGCTCAGGGTTGAGGCTTGCACAAACCCAGACATGAATGTCTCCTGACATCGTGTGCCCTGTATGCATCAATTGCCTCACCTTAGTGCTGGTTCTGGTGCCTACATTATGTCAAAAACAATTATTTATTCTTTTCTCATATGATATGCCTATATTTCAGTTTTGGGAGAAGCAAATCTCAATGAAAAGTAGTAATGAAAGAGTATTAAAAAGAAAAAAGTCTGGACACTAATGGCCCATTTTGTGATGATAAATTTGCAACCATTTGCTCCAGAAAATCAATTTTTATTTTATACTTATAGATTTTCAATTATACTTCCAAACTCTGTTACAATTTTACTTTGCTGGTTTACATATTTATTCATTCAAAGGTATTTATTGAATTCCTAACTAATGTGTCATTGTGCTAGGCAATTGATTATATATCGGTGAATAAAACAGAAAAGGTGACTCCCCTTTTGGAGTTGATGATAAGGGAGAGAGAAAGAGACATTTAACATGTACATAACTAAGTTAATAAGTACTTTTCATTGTGGTAAGGACAATAAAAGAAAAAATGATGCAAGAATGTCTACTATTATTGTTTCATATTAGATAAAACAGTCGAGGATCACCTCCAAGACCTAAATTATGGTGGGGGACCAGGCATATATAAAAACTTTGGGGATGCAATATGGTTGAGGAGAATTCCTGCCAGAAGTCCTAAGACATTTGAGAAAGTAAACTATATAACATCTTTTCTTTAAATATTAAAGATAAAGTTGAAATAATTCATGCATGCTTTAAAAAATAGGAAGATATTTTTTCAAGTATGTAGAATAAAAACAAAACACATTTGGTCATACTGCAAAGATACTACTGATGAAGTTTTTTCTTTCTTTCTAGCTTTGTCTCATGCCACACTTTAGTAAAATTCATATTTTATTATTTATTCATATTATTTGAATATGAATTTCATATTTGAATTTGAATTCAATTCAAATTTGAATGAGTTTGAATATTATTTGAATATTATTTATTCATTTTATTATTTATTATTTATTCAGATTCTCTTTCTTTTTTCTCTTTCTTCTCTTACTCTTCCTTTTTATTCTTACATATTTAGGATTGATCTAATTTTACATTCTTCTTACTTAAAGCTACTCTTGGGGGGGCACCTGGGTGGCTCAGTTGTTGAGTTTCAGCTCAGGTCATGAACTTTTGGGTCCTGCGATGGAGCCCAGAGTTGGACTCTGTGCTCAGCAGGGTTCCTCAAGCAGCTTGAAGCATGTACCTCAAGCGGCTTGAAGATTCTTTGCCTCTGTCCAACCTGCCACTCACACACACACACACACGCGCACACACACACGCTCTCTCTCTCTCTCTCTCTCTCTCTAAAATAAATAATTTTTAAAAAAAATAAGACTACTCTTAGATATATTAAGTTTTTGTTGCTGCTGTGAATCAAATCTGGTCTCTATATTTTCTTTTCATAATTTTCATAATCTAAATAGTCTTAATGTTTCACTGTAAAGAAATTTTAAAAATAAAGAAAATTCTAAAGAATAAATAAAAATCACTCGCAATGTGTAATCTGGTTAATGTTTGCAAGATAATCTTTCAGTTATATATTTATATTTATAAAATCAAACATTTTTGTTGGTCATATGTAATGATTACAATTCGTAACTATCATTTTCTTATATAAAAGAAAGTATTGAATTTTTCTATATGTGGTTTGCATATGCCATTATCCCATTGTACCTAATTACTAAGACTTTTAATCAAATACTTCATCTTCATTTATTGAAGTAATTGTTATTTTCATATCTCACCAATTGGTGAGTAACAGGGTAGATTTATAGATTTTTTTGGAAGAGTAATGTCCTTGTGTTCCTGGGATAGAGTTTATCTATTCATGGTATGTTATTTCCATTTATTTTGTGTGAATTTACATACATGCAGTACAGAAGTTTCTACAATTACTCATTCCACATGCCTCGTATATCAAAATTGTTCCTCTTACTTATGACAGAATCATCTGGTAGAAAATAATTCTTCCATTTTCATCACGTTCTTTCAAAGACTGTTATTTCTTTGACTTTTCTATATCTTACTTAGAGTTTACTTATGTGACATTAGAAAAACAATTTATACTTTTAGCCATTTTAATAGTAGAATTGTATAAAATTCATTATTACAAAGAGTGTTGTGCTAGAAAATGTTTATCAATTGACTCTTCAGAAAAAAAAAAGAAAAAAAGAAGAAGCCATAATTTGTAACATTTGTTCGTTTCCATGGTGCAAATACTCCCACCATGGCTTTTTTCAGGCTACCGATGTGATGACATGGAACGCGGATTTGAGACATTGAGTAACTTGTAGAATCCAGCTCTAGCAGACTATTGAAACTGATGGTGCAGGAATTAGTCACTGAGATGGCTGAATGTAAGAAAAGTCTTTATAGCCCTAATATCTATAAATGAAAATGGCCTTATGCAATAAGATAGGATTGTTGTATTTTATATGAATAACTCAAAAAGGGTTTGAAGGCTTGCTCCCTCAACATATTGCAGTTAAAAAGTACTGGAACAAGCGCAGAAGACCTAGACATAAACATATTCATTCCTTCATAAACTGTACAAATTAACCATTTCCCAGCTGCTGTAGAGATTAACACTGCCTTTCAAGATCACACTCAGGTCCCTAAGACCTTTATCAAACCTTTTCTGACTATATTAAAATTTCATCTTTATTCATTTTCTTCTTTTTAATGCCTATATTCATTCTCCCTATTACACAAATGCGACATGCGTGTATGTGTAATTTGCATTATTCACAGCTTCAATATGTCCTGATCTTTCCTTTTCAGGTACATTTAAACCCCTTAATGCTTGAATCATAAAGCCCCCAAGTATTTATCATATTGCCACACATATAGCAGTGTCCAATCAATAACTGTTCAATAAATATGAAAATAAAATGTAACTCTAAACTTGAAAAAGCAAGAAAATAAAAGCAAATTTATACAATGTTAACTTAGACCTGTGATGGTATTTTTGAATTTGAGTTATTATCCTGTTTATTGTTGATTTCTTAATGTAACAGTGTCTGACAAATTATTATACTTATCATTTATTAAAGGCTTCCTACATTGCCAAGAACCTTATTAGGAGCTTTTACTATCTTTTTCATCCTTACAATAATTCTAATAAGATAGGTCATTTCATCCCTTATTTTTGAAATAAGGAAATTATACTTTGGAGATATTAGCATGTTCAAGGTTATAAAGCTTAAATGATGGATCCAGGAATCAAATCTAGATGTGTCTGACTCAAAAGCCCATGTCTTAAAGTACTGCATCAAAAGTGCAAAAACTATGTTCCAGAAGTTCACATTGAAATTAAGAATATATTCAAATTTATGGAAAAGAGAAATGAAATGCTGGGTCTAAATAATACTTACGGTTGGCCATATAGGAAATCATAAGAGAGCTACTTGAATTTAACCTTACCCTAGAAAGTACTCTAATTCTAGCCACCAAACTGGATCAGCCATTAATAATGCAAGGTGATGTGCAGAGAAAGACGCTTAGCGCATAAAAGTGATTCATGCACCCTCTTTCCGGAAACAACATTCCATTGGGGCAAATCAAAGCCAAGAGCTGTTACTGAGGACACTATCTACATGAGCCAAAAACCACTAAGGTTCACTTTTATTTTTTGATTCTAATTCTGAAAGGTACTTGGCAAATGTTGCAGGATGTTCTGTACAAGAAAGCAAACGATAATAATTGGGGAAAACTGGGTATCGTACATGAAGGGACTTCTGAAGGATCTCTGGCATTACTTTTCCTTTTAGTCCCTTTTATAAGTTTTAACTGAGGGTTAGCAATAAAGCAATTTTCTGGAAAAAGTTTGTGTTACCTTAAATTCTAACCAAAAATACTTGGAAGAAAGATAAAAAATAAATACTGTAATAAGAAGCACACATAAAACAAAAACTTCAAAGCCCTAGGATTATATTACGCTTAGTTCCTTTTCACAAACAAAGATTTCTGTTACACATAAAATTAGCATTGAGATTTATTGGTCCTCAATTTTTGATAGTTTGAGCTAACAGGAAAGATGGAGCTAGGTTCACATTTGTAAGTTGCTCAACTTGCCTAGACACATTCGTTACTCAAGAAGTATTTGTTATATGAATAAATAAAACTCTGTGAATATACGCATCTGTATGCTTATGTACACAAATTCATGCACATATATTCATACTGCTAGTGTTCTACCCTAGCAACAGTTATAAGCACATATTTACAGTCATTCAGGGATATATATGTGTGTGTGCATTATTGAAATACAGGGCTTGAGTAAGAAATAGTCTAAGCCCTGGCTATTGTGTACTCTGTGTTATAGGAGAATACCAAGTTTTAGAAGCAAAGTTGGATTTACTTCCAAATTGGATACAATTGGATTTGAACCCTGATTCTACCATTAACCAATCTCTAACCTTGGGCAATCTCTCGGATGATTCTAAGTTCCAGTTGTCATATGTTAGTTCACAGTAATGCCACTTTTTCAGATTTTTCAGATTTTTTGAGTATTTCAAATATGAAATATTAAAAAATCCATATGACCCCAACATTTTAGTGTTATGTGGTCTTAAGTTTTAGATTCACTTCTGAAATATTTCAACATTTCAACATAGCTATGTGGGGCTTTATTTTCCAAATAGGCTGCATCTGTCAAGAAAGATATAATGTTTGTGATTCCTTCTATAATGACATTTTTAATGCAATAGATACATGATTATGAGAAGAAAAAGGCAGACCTGAAGCTATGGATCAGTATAGCTGAAATATTTTCATTTCAGAATTTTAACATAGATTATCATCTTATGGGCTCGATGTATATATTGTTTGTGTGAAAATATGTAAGTTCACTCGCTTGGTTCTTTGGTTGGGTACAACCTAGTAAGTTCAGATATAATTTCCTTTTTTAAAAAATATTCATGAGCGAATTAAGTTGTTTTCCTGATATAGTTTAGGCTGCTTTTATTTATCTTATAATAGAATGTAATTCCTGACATTCTACCAAATTAAGTAGACTTGGAGAGAAACCAAATGCATAATTCAATGAGAAAACAAATCTTAACAAAAATCTAATAAGCTCTTAGAATTTTACAAATAAGTAGCAGAAGTTTGAAACCAATAAGCACATACCATGATTCTGCATTTATAGAAAATTAGAAATAATAAGATGGAAAAACTGACTCACTAGATGAGTGGACAATAATAATTTTAATTTTTAATGAGATAACAACTTTAATTGGGCAATGTTTTCCTTAATTAATCTTTTATTTTGAATATAAGTGGCACTGACAAAACTCTAGTTCTCATCATATTTAATGAATCACTTCAAGGTGTATGTACACTTTTCTTAAGTTTTCTAATTTCAAAATAATATACTACAGTCATACTTGGTCTTCTCTATATCTGTCAAACTCAGAAACAATAGAACCATTATTAAAATAAATAAGCATATATCATGCTGGAAAGTAAGAAAGGGAACTATCAACAAACAAGAAACTGAAATGAATTCCCCACCAAAAAAAAAAAAAGAAGAAAGTAAGAGGGAAATAGCACCTGTAATTCCTGACTACCATTAGAAATAGAGCTAAAATTAGGAGAAGGAAGGGAAAAATGAAGGGGGGGGGATATCAGACAGTGAAGATGAACCATGAGAGACTTGGACTCAGAGAAACAAACTGAGGTTTTTAGAGGGGGGGGGGGTGGAGGGTGGGTGAGCCTGGTGGTGGGTATTAAGGAGGGTATGGACTGCATGGAGCACAGGGTGTGGTGCATAAACAATGAATCTTGGAACACTACATCAAAAACTAATGACGTACTGTATGGTAACTAACATAACATAATAAAAATAATAATTAAAAAAAAGAAATAGAGCTAACATAGATAGTTGAGTTCACCTGGTGAGGCCCATGGCTGCTTCAGGAAGCTGTAGTTCAAAAACTGTAGACAGTGCTGCAAATATGTGTTACAATAAATTTAATCACCGTATATTTAAGAAAATCCAAGCTAATGAAACACTAACAAACTCAACAAATAGAATTTGTACTCGAAGAAACAGAGTTAATAGAACACTTAGATCCTGTCTGTATAATAAGCATATCTGGTGTGTCAGAGAAATAAAGCAAGGACTTAGACCCCTGGAAATAAAAACAGGAGATTATAAAAGATAGGTGATGCTGGGAAAGAAGTCAATTCAAGGCGTGTGTGTAATTGTTGAAATGTACTTTTTGTTAATTTGAAGGTCAAGTCAGAGAAAATGTAGTCACTGGGCTTCATTCTTCTCCTGGTTCTTCTCCTTCTCCTTCCCCTTCTCCTAAATTTCATGTTCCTTTTTTTGTTGTTTTTTGTTTGTTTGTTTGTTTGCCTTAAACTGAAATCCTCTTTATTCACATTAGGAAAGTCCATGAATTTGCATGATTACTTTGCTTCTGTGAGTAATATAGATTTTGGCTCTGTTATCCTATACTCTGCATGTCTAAATAAACAAAGGCTAAATATAGCAAATTAGACCCAAATGCTTTAGATTGAACATTCTTTTACTACCTATGCAGCACGATCCTCTAACTCTTTGATGTCAGCCTCAATTTTAAGAAGTTACTCCATTTCCCTATTTCCTCCAACTTGCTCTCTTGAAGACACTGTTTCCTCTGCAGTCCCCTTAAGCAAGTACCTTACAAAACACAGATTCCACTTCAGACTAATTCTCACCTATGAACTTGTGAAATCCCTTTTTATTTCTCTATCTCTGTTGCCCCCCCCCCCCGCTTGTTTCTGGATAGTATTAGCTCATCTTATGAAATCCACATTCAGGGAACACTTTGGTGTGTGGTCCCCCAACTCCTCCATTCCCGCAGCATCTCAGTGTGAATAACATCTTCTCCAGCATCACTCATCCATCTAATCACACGCTCTTGCAGTCACCCTAATGCCCCCTAACTCCTCCACTTCCACTGGAAACATCCCATCCTCCAGCCCCAACATACTATCTTCCAGACTGCTTGTTTAACTAGTTGTTTGTTTTTTTTTTTCTTTCTTTGGCCTCCCTGACATTCTCAACTCACTGATTTCTCGTTTTTCTCATTACCCATCACCACCCCCTTCCTTCACTTCCTTCTGTATTTTGGTTAGACTGCCTAGTCCCTTATTTCAGTCACTGTCTCCCAAACCTGTAACTCTTTGCCTCTATCACAAGGATCCCAACTCTTCTCTGCGAGTCCACCTGGGCAGGTGACCATTGCTGGAGGAGATACACAACCAAATTGGAATGAGACTATCCACAATTTTTGTTCACCAAAATAAACACTGTTTAAATCTTAAATGACATTTGGCTATTTGGCTAATTGTCCTACTTTCCACAATAACAATTTCAGTTCTTTCCATTCTACCCAGACTCCCAGTCTCTCCTACTTCACCCTACTAAGCAGTTTCAGAACTCTCTTACTTCCTGTAGAAAGTAAAAGCCAGCATTCTGGAACTCCTTCAACCTCCCACCACTAAACATAAATACCTCTCTGAATCCTCAGCCATCCTCCTTTTTCCCATGTTTAAAATAAAGAAAACATTCCTTCTCAAGAGCTGCCTAGTACTTCCATTTTCTTTACATTTACTCTTTAACCCACTCCAATCCAGTTTATTGAATTGAAAGTGGTAGAACCACTTCAGTAAAACAGTATCGACTAAGGGAATCTTTGGAATCTTAATTTAAGATATTACTTAATTTTTCAGTAATGTCATCCCGTGTTCCATAATACACTCCTATTTGTTTTCTTCTTATCATGTCTTTACTACTCAGCCTTATCTCTTGGCTGTTTTTATCTATAAGATCTTTAAATATCATAGTTCCTGAGTATTTTCCTACTTTCTTCTCTTAGCCTAACCTCCCCACACACAACCACTTCCAGAACGTCAATCAATATCCATAAACTGAATGTTTTTGTGTTTATATATTGAGCCAAGACTTTTTTCTGAGTTATAGATCTATACAATTACGTGCCTACTTGACATTTACACTTGGATTTTTTTAGAAGCATTTCAAATTTTATACAGCCCGAACTGAACTCATGATTACTTATTCCCCTAAGTCTTCTTGCTTTCCATAATCTCCCATACAGGAGGACTCCAGACAGGTCCTCAAGTCAGAAATGTGGAAGTCCTTCTTGGTACTGTTTCCCCAAATAACATTATTATATCTTGTCTATTTTACTTCCCTATCACTGGAAGTTATCATTTCTCCCCTCCTCTATCCTAATATCCTATTTCCTGATCTACCGCAGTAACTTTGTAAATAGTTTGCTTTTATTCAAGTATTTGTTTCATTAATGACATAACAACTAAAGGAATGTATTAGTTATTCCAATTATCACTGTTGAAATAATTTATATCCTACCTAGAAATTAATTTTTACTCTCAAATCATGGAACAGTGTATTTCTTTGAACACTTATTGTAGCCCTAGGCCCTCCTTTTCTTGATATTATGTAACTATAAGGATGACTATTAAATTAGTTCATGAGGGGGCGCCTGGGTGGCTCAGTGGGTTAAAGCCTCTGCCCTCGGCTCAGGTCGTGATCCCAGGGTCCTGGGATTGAGCCCCACAATGGACTCTCTGCTCAGTAGGGAGCCTGCTCCCCGCCCCCCTCCCACTCTCTCTGCCTGCTTCTCTGCCTACTTGTGATCTCTGTCAAATAAATAAATAAATAAATAAATATTTTTAAAAAATTAATTCATGAAGTTCTTCCCTCTCATATCTTCACACACTCTGTATAGTGAGAGACAGATGTGGACATCTATGTAATATCAGAATGGAGACATTTGGGATTTGCCAAGGTTCATTGCTCTATGTTTTAGGATAACCTCTTCTTGCATTAGAGAAATAAGAGTTCTAAGATCAAGATTAGTGAATTGGTTTAGTAGAAATTGTGCAAGTGAAACAAATAATATCTTTTCACAAAAGTTCCAGCTCTGCTTCCCACCACCAGGGTATATATAGGTGTATGAAACTGATGGTTACTTGTCATTTCTGTAGAGATCTTAATATTCTCAACTGGAGCAGGATTTAGCAGTTTGACAATTTTTGAAATTTGGCTATCTCTAACTTGGTATTCTGAGATAATTCCTGGGATGATGGTCTTGTTTTATCTAGTCCTCACTCCCCTTGAAAAGTGGAGTCATCTCTGAGACCCATGCTTTGTGCTTGTGTTCTTGATTCCTGATGATACTTTTGGTACTAAGTGCTTGCTAGTCTGGTTTTATATTCCATGGTACCTCCTAATTTCTCTGCCTTTATTTCTGGAAGCTTGCTCAGAATTTTTTCTGATCCTGGGGTAGTTAGCTTTATTCATTTTATCATGGAGCATGTGTTCCAACATGCTGGGCACATGGAATTATGTGTCCGTTTGTTTTGATCTGATTAAGATGATACTTACACAGTAGAGAACATTCGGAAGTTCTCCTAAAGCATTTAGTCATAAGTCATATAGCACTAATATATATTCACAGTCGCGTAGAGCTAACATTGAACTGAGGTCAAAATGTTAAAATCTTGAATTTTAGGAAGATTTTGAAATCACTTGATGCTTTCATAAATAAATATACTGATACAAAATCTGATATTTCATTATTACTGCTACTTTTTGACCAAATGAAATAAATACAAATTTAATCTGCTAAGGGGAGAAAAGACTCACTTCGTAACCTAGTCAATATGTAGTTATAAAATCATAATAAATATTGTTCATTTTTTTTTAAGATTTTATTTATTTATTTGACAGAGAGAGAGATCACAAGTAGGCAGAGAGGCAGGCAGAGAGAGAGGAGGAAGCAGGCTCCCTGCAGAGCAGAAAGCCCGATGCGGGGCTCGATCCCAGGACCCTGAGATCATGACCTGAGCCGAAGGCAGCGACTTAATCCACTGAGCCACCCAGGCGCCCCAATATTGTTCATATTTTATCCAAATATTTTTCAAAATTAATTAGTTAATTATCTATCTTCCAAATTTGTATTTAAATTTCACTTAGCATATAGTGTAATATTAGTTTCAGGTGTAGAATTTAGTGATTCATTACATACAACACCTGTTGGTCATCACAATTGCCCTCCTTAATCCCCATCATCTATTTAACCCGTCCCCCCCATGCACCACCCTTCTGGTAACCATCAGTTTATTCTTTATAGTTAAGAGTCTATTTCTTGGTTTTCTTTCTTTATCTTTTTATGGAATACAAACAGTCTACACTTTACAAAAATGGGCTGTGTATATAAATAGAGTCTAAAATTCAAAATACATATAAAATGGAATAACAAAATCCAAAGTAAAACAATCTAACCCAATGCATAAAATCAAATTCAAAAAATACAAAAGTAAGTGAAGGAAGCTAGACAACAAATTTGATATTAGGTTTCTATTAAAGAATGAAAGAATATTTTAACTGAATCCTACAGTGGCATTTTAGGAAGAACTTTAGGTTAACATGCAATATTTGCTATTGGGAGAACTTACATAAAGCCAAGGCTTATTTATTGAAAGAATGTTGATCCTTCTGTCAAATACTGTCACATCCCTTAACTGACATGGCATAAACTTACTGGATTTATTCCATGCATTTTCTTATAGAATTAAAAAGTGTTCTCTTTTTTTTCCCTCACAAGGACAGATCCCAAGCAGGTATTAGAATCCAAGTATTGAAGTAAGTCTGCTTCTGATGGAATTAGCACAGATTTTAGTCATCTCCCTCTATTATAATTTTTCTTCTAAGATCTGCTTCCTCAATACATTTTCTGGAACACTTTACTATATATCTGCTTTGCCAAAAAAAAAAAAAAAAGACTCACCTATTTCTTGCAGTAAATTATGTATCTCTCCTACTTCACAACTTGGACTAACTGAACATTGAGCAAAATATCCTAAATGGAGCTTTCAGTGTGAACACTGCTTTGGAATTATGCCAGCTTTTCCTGAGTACTAACTGCTCTATGAATGGTTGTCTAATTCTTCAAACTGCAGTTTGAATTATGGCTATTTTAGACCTAGAAAAATTCAGATGTTTCACATAGGGATTTGGAGAATTAATTTTCCAAGCTAATAAGATTTACTATGTCCTAGAAGAGGAAATAAGTTAAATATTTTGTATGGTTTACTAAGACCCAAAGAAAGGAAATGGGGTCAATATCTTCTCAAAGAAATGTCTTTAAGATAGTCTTAAAAATTATAGTTTGATTTCTAATTTCCCCAGTAGTTTAATTTGCTTTATCTTTCACCTACTTATCAAAAAGGCAATATCTAATCCCCTCATTGGACTTTGTCTTGGGTCCAGTGGTGGGGAGAAAATACTCATCCTGTCATCTTCCCTGTGAATCTCAAGCAGCTTCATTGGAATTCAGTAATGGTTCCAAGTTCATTTTCCTTCTTTAAGGCACAAAGTAGGATATAAAATGGGGCCATGCCTCCCTCTCAAAGGAATTATTAATGAATTGTTTAAGTACAACACTAATTTGTGTTTTCTTTCTGCCCTTGGAGCAAGGACCTAAGAACAGGAAAGAATCTGTAGCTTGATCTTATTAAACCCTGGAGGAGAGCTCTATGATTGACCCCATCTTCCTTTTTGTGTTGTTGTTTTTATTTGTTCATTTGTTTTTGGCTCTCTGTTGATTCTCCATGGAATAGGAATAGAGAGGTGCCAGTGCTAAATATGGTTTTAGACTTCATTTTCATTAATGGTTTCATTTCCCTATTTAAAGAAAGTAACTAAATTGCTGGGGGAAAAAAGTGCTGACCAAGATTTGTAGCATGTTCAGCAAACTTTTAATTGATGTATGATAGTGTATTAAAGACACTGAGTACATAACCTTGCACATTTGCTTTTTGTAACTATAAGATTAAGCTTCAGACTGACACAGCATTCTCTTCCAAGAGAACTCAGCATGAACCTCACCTTTTCCTCACAACTCCATCAGGAGAAATCTGTTTTTCTACCTGTATCTGTCAGGATTTGTGCGTAAGCAGGGTGACCGTGTGATTAGTGGTCAAACAGAGACACTTTGAAGAGGAAAACAGAATGCTATTAATAATTAAATAAGGCATAAATAGATATGTTCCAAGAAAATCTAGACATAAAATGACAGTATAAATCAGAATAAATTACTCCAAATAAGTCACTGAACTTGAATTCCAACTTGAATTGAAAGCTGATTTTCATGATCACCAGATCTCTCTAAAGATCCTCTGTTTAAATATATGTAAATATATTTCAGAATTACTTAAGCAAAGCCTCAGTTTTCCGTTTCACATTTCCAACAATGAAAAACATGCTCCAAAGTTGTCAAGGAACATACCATGCTTTTGCTCGACTCTCATGGGTTTTCCCAAGCTCTTTTCCAGTAAGGGTCTTCATTTTGTTTGCATGTTTTAAATCAGGAACGTGGGGGTGCCTGAGTGGCTCAGTTGTTTAAGTGTCTGCCTTTGGCTCACTTCCTGATCCCAGAGTCCTGGGACTGAGTCCCACGTCAGGTTTCTTGCAAAGTGGGAAACCGTCTTTTCCCTCTACCTGCTGCTCCCCCTGCTTGTGCTTTCTCTCTCTGGCAAATAAATAAATAAATAAAATCTTTACAAATAAATGAATCAATCAAGAACATGGAGGTGTACTTACAGTAAAATACACTCTTAGGTATACAGCTGCATGAATATCTCCACCATATCGACACAGCATATATCTATCACATGCCAAATTTCTTTATTTTCTTTAGTAGTCACTTTCCTCTGCTCAAAGTCAGAAACTGGCAACTACTTATCCATACTTTTTCTAGACTGTCATAGAAATGAAATTATACAGTATGTAACTTTTAAAGTCTGGCTTCTTCCACTTTGCATAATGCATTTGAGATTTGTCTATGTTATTGCATGGATCAGTAGTTGGTTGTGTTTTTATTGATCTTTCTACTGAGAGGTATTCTACTGGATAGCTGTATCACAGAGAATCCATTCACTAGTTGAAGGGCATTTCTGTTTTAGGTAATTGTGATTATAACCACTATATCTCTGCCATCCAGATCTTTGAGTGAACATTGTTTTTATTGTCTCGGGGGACAGGATTGTTGGGTTGGATGGTAAATGTATGCTTAATTTTATAAGATACTACCAATTTGCTTTCCATGGTGATTGGTTTTCATTTCCACCAGCAATATATGAGAACTGTAGGTTAGCACTCTTATCTACAACTGATACTGCCGTTGCATCATTTTTATCCATTCTTACAGACATGTGATGCTATCTCATCATAGGTCTAACTGGCATTCCTCTATTAGTAGTAATGTTGAACATCTTTGCATGTGTTTATGGATCATCCATTTATCTTCTTTTGTGAAGCAGCTCTCCAAACCCTATTTTATTTTTTATTAACATATAATGTATTATTAGCCTCAGGGGTACTGGTCTGTGAATCCTCAGGCTTACACACTTCACAGCACTCACCATAGCACATATGCTCCCCAATGTCGATAACCCCCTCCCCCTCTCCCTACCCCCCTCCCCCCAGCAACCCTCAGTTTGTTTTGTGTGATTAAGAGTCTCTTATGGGTTTGTCTCCCTCCTGATCCCGTCTTGTCTCATTTATTCTTTTCCTACTCCCCAAACCCCCCACATTGCTTCTCAACTTCCTCATATCAGGGAGAGCATATGATAGTTCCAAACCCTATTTTTAATTGTGACCTTATTTTCTTATCGTTATGAGTGTCTTCCCTCCTCAAGGGGGGAAAAAAAGAAAAAAGAAAAAGAAAAAAAGAAAAGGCATCTGGGTGGCTCAATCAGTTAAGCAACCCACCCTTGATTCTGGCTTAGGTCATGATCTCAGGGTCATGAGATCAAACCCTGCTTCAGGTTCTGTGCCGGCCATGGAGCCTGCTTGGGATTCTCTCTCTCACTTTCCCTCTGCCCCTCCTCACTTACATTCTCTCTCTCTCTCTAAACAAACAAACAAACAAAACCACAAAACTTTATGTATTTTGGGCACCATTTCTTTGCACAAGGTGTTGTTTCACATTTTCTTCTAGTAGTTAATTTGTCCTTTCCTTTTCAAACACATTTTGAAGAAAGAAATGTTAACTTGGATGAAGAATAATTTACCATGTTTTCCTTTATGATTCATACTTTTGGTGTCCTATCCAGGAAATCTTTGGTTAATCTAAGGTTGCAAAAATTTTTTTCTAAATTTTCCTCAAAAAATGTTATATTTTTGCATTTTACTTCTATGTCGATTATCTACTTTATGTTAATTTTTGTATGTGATACAAGGTATGAGTTGAGGTAGGTTTTTGTTTTATTTTGTTTTGTGTTTTGCTTGTGGATGTTCAATAGCTCCAGCACTATTTGTTGAAATGATTTCTTTTCTCTATTTGATTGCCTTGGTTCTTTAACTGATCATATACATGGGTATCAATTTTCGAATTCTTTCATTCTCTTGACCTAGGAGTCTATGTTTTTGCCAATATTATACTCACTCAGTTACAGTTAATTCTAAAATTAGGTAGTGTGACTCCTCCTCTAACACTGTTTTTCTCTTTCTTCTTTTTCTTTTTCTAATGGCTACTCTAGTTCCTTTGCTTCTCTATACACATTTTAGTATCAGCCTGTTTATCTCTACAGAGCAAACAAGCAAATAAACAAAATACCTTGTTTGGCCTTTAAAAAAATTATTTATTATTATGTTCAATTAACCAGCACGTAGTGCATCATTAGTTTTTGATGTAGTGTTCAACGATTCATTAGTTGTGTATAACACCCAGTGCTCATCACCACATGTGCCCTCTTTAATACCCATCACCTGGTTATCCCCTTCTCCCTGCCTTCCGTAACCCTCAGTTCGTTTCCCAGAGTCCAGAGCCTCTCACGGTTTGTCTCCCTCTGATTTCTTCATATTCACTTTTCCTTCCCTTCCCCTATGGTCTTCCGTGCTGTTGCTTATGTTCCACATACGAGTGAAACCATATGATAATTGTCTTTCTCTGCTTGACTTATTTCACTTACCTTGCTTGAATTTTAATTAGAAGTGAACTGAATGTGAAAATAAATTTGGGGAGGATTGAAATATTAACAGTTTTGACTCAATTTATGAGCAGAGTACATTTCTCCATTTGTCTTTGATTTCAGTGTTTTATTATATATTATGGAAATGTATTTAAATGTGAAAAATACTTCTGAATATTTTTGCTACAATTGTACTCGGTAATAACTATGTCAATTTCTAATTATAATTACTTAAATGTGAAATAAGATTGATTTTTTTCTTATTGTTATTATGCCTCATTATATCTGAATTTATTTATGCCACTAGTAACTTTTCTTGTAGACTTTTTAAGCTATTTCTATGTAGAACATCAAGTTGTAGGTGAGTTGAGCTTTTCTTCTTTCTTTCTTCCTTTCTTTCTCTCTTCTTTCTTTTTTTTTTTTTTTGCCTTATTACACTAGGACCATCATTGTGATATTAAGAACAGTGAGAGGAGAACATTCGCGTTGGTCCTGATATAAGAGGGGAAGCATTTACTCAGTTATCAGGTTTTGCTTTAATTTTGCTTTTGTAGATGCTCATTATCAGGTTGAGAAAGTTTCCTTCTATTATTAGTTTCTGAAGATATTTTTGTCATAAAAGAACTCTCGAATTATATCAGTGGTATTGTCTCTTTGACAATACATTGAGGTGGCTATATGTTTTCCTTCTTCACTTTAATGGTATTTACCCTTTAATTAAATGGTAAATTAAATTGATTTGTTTAAACATGTGAAAATGCATTCCTGCATTCCTGAGATAATGCTCTGATGTGTTAAACATTTCTGGATTTGACTTGTTGTATTTTTTTTAAGACTTTTATGTCTATATTCCTGACGGATGTTGCTGTGTAGCCTTCTTTTCTTGCAATATTTTTGTCTGGTTTATGTATCAGTGTAAGCCTGGAGTTGTAAAGCGCATTGGGAAGTGTTCTTTACCCTCTACTTTCTGGAAGCTTTCTATACTGTTGATTGTATCTTCTTTATATGTTTGGTAAAATTCTCTAGTGACATAGCTGGACATAAAATTATTTTAAAGATTTTTATTTATTTATTTGATAGACAGAGATTACAAGTAGTCAGAGAGGCAGGCAGAGAGAGAGAGGAGGAAGCATGCTCCCCTCTGAGCAGAGAGCCTGATGTGGGGTTGGATCCCAGGACCCTGAGACAGTCTGCATTGGTGGTATAGTGGTGAGCATAGCTGCCTTCCAGGACCCTGAGACCATGACCTGAGCTGAAGGCAGAGGCTTTAACCCATTGAGCCAACCAGGAACCCCATAAAATTGTTTTTGTTGCTTGTTTTTGTTTGTTGGTTGTTGGTGATAGAAAGTTCTTAACTTACAATTCAATTTCTTTAATAAGTATAGAATTATATTGTAATAAACTTAATAAATAAATAATTATATTCTAAAATTTGTATGGAGTCAGAAGAGACCCCGAATTGCTAAGGAAATGTTGAAAAACAAAAACAAAACTGGCGGCATCACGTTACCCGATTTCAAGCTTTACTACAAAGCTGTGATCACCAAGACAGCGTGGTACTGGCATAAAAACAGACACATAGACCAGTGGAACAGAGTGGAGAGCCCAGATATGGACCCTCAACTCTATGGTCAAATAATCTTCGACAAAACAGGAAAAAATATTCAATGGAAAAAAGACAGTCTATTTAATAAATGGTGCTGGGAAAACTGGACAGTGATATGTAGAAGAATGAAACTCGACCATTCTCTTACACCGTTCACAAAGATAAACTCGAAATGGATAAAAGACCTCAACGTGAGACAGGAATCTATCAGAATCCTAGAGGAGAACATAGGCAGTAACCTCTTCGATATCAGCCACAGCAACTTCTTTCAAGATATGTCTCCAAAGGCCAAGGAAACAAAAGCAAAAATGAACTTTTGGGACTTCATCAAGATCAAAAGCTTCTGCACAGCAAAGGAAACAGTCAACAAAACAAAGAGGCAACCCACGGAATGGGAGAAGATATTTGTAAATGACAGTACAGACAAAAGGTTGATATCCAGGATCTACAAAGAACTTCTCAAACTCAACACACACAAAACAGATAATCATATCAAAAAATGGGCAGAAGATATGAATAGACACTTCTCCAACGAAGACATACAAATGGCTATCAGACACATGAAAAAATGTTCATCATCACTAGCCATCAGGGAGATTCAAATTAAAACAACATTGAGATACCACCTAACACCAGTTAGAATGGCCAAAATTAGCAAGACAGGAAACAACGTGTGCTGGAGAGGATGTGGAGAAAGGGGAACCCTCTTACACTGTTGGTGGGAATGCAAGTTAGTGCAGCCACTTTGGAGAACAGTGTGGAGATTCCTGAAGAAATTAAGAATAGAACTTCCCTATGACCCTGCAATTGCACTGCTGGGTATTTACCCCAAAGATACAGATGTAGTGAAAAGAAGGGCCATTTGTACCCCAATGTTTATTGCAGCAATGGCTACGGTCGCCAAACTGTGGAAAGAACCAAGATGCCCTTCAACGGATGAATGGATAAGGAAGATGTGGTCCATATACACAATGGAGTATTATGCCTCCATCAGAAAGGACGAATACCCAACTTTTGTAGCAACATGGACAGGACTGGAAGAAATTATGCTGAGCGAAATAAGTCAAGCAGAGAGAGTCAAGTATCATATGGTCTCACTTATTTGTGGAACATAACAAATAACATGGAGGACATGGGGAGATGGAGAGGAGAGGGAGTTGAGGGAAACTGGAAGGGGAGATGAACCATGAGAGACTGTGGACTCTGAAAAACAACCAGAGGGTTATGAAGGGGTGGCGGGAGGGGGTGGGGTGGGGTGGGAGGTTGAGGAACCAGGTGGTGGGTAATAGGGAGGGCACGTACTTCATGGAGCACTGGGTGTGATGCCAGAACAATGAACACTGTTATGCTGTAAATAAGCAAATAAAAATAAATTAATTAATTTAAAAAAAAAAGAATTATATTCTATATATAGAAAAACACATTATTCTAGTAATATATGCCTTCTTGAGTAATATTTGGTACATTGTGCCATTTAAGAAATTTGTCCATTTTATCAAGATTTCAGGATTTATGAACATCAAGTTGTTTATAATATTCCCGCACTAACCTATAAATATTAAGGTGACCTGCTGGTATGTTCCCTTCTTCCTTAATAATAGTTTGTTTTTACTTTCTTTTTTTCTTAAATATTGCTAAAGCTTAGTTATTATATTGATCATTTTTTAGTAATTAACATTTGATTTCGTTCATTTTATTGGTTGTCTTTCTGCTTTCAAGTTTATTGTTTCTACCTTTGCTTTATTATTTCTTCCTTTTGTTTAACTTGAGTTTCATTTGCTCTTCTCATTCTAGTTTCTTAAGATGAAAATTAATATCATTTTGAGACATTCTAAATCAACATTTAGTCTTATTTTCCTGTTGATTAGCCACATCACACAAATTTTTGTATGTTATTTTTATTTTCTTTTTTTAAGGATTAAGAGAGAGAAAAAGCATGAACAGGAGAGAGGGGCAGGAGAAGAGGGAGAATCAGGCTCCCTGCTGAGCAGAGAGCCAGACATGGGCTCAAACCCAGTTGGGGCAAACAATAGACTAACCAAAAATTTGGAAGGAGAGGGTGGGTTTTGAGATGCTTTGGGCCATAAGGACTTGATAAGCTCTGACATATTCCTGGAAATCTAGAAGGCCAGGCATATGCCCATGGCAATGTTATTCTTTTATGATTGGAGTGATACTGGTAGAAGGTTTACTTCAAAGTTTGTTTTCTGTTCTGTTTTAGCCATCCTATAAGCCTGTGCTACAGTGATGTTCTCTTAAGCGACTCTTGTTCCTCCCCCAAGGTTAGACTTTTATGGCTTGTACTTCATGCTTGCTCTTATGTGGTGTAGTTTATTGTAAGTCAAGTAAGCCCCATTTGGCATCAGAGGTTGGTTTCTCTCAGTGTACCTACTCCTCCTTCCCACGGTAGACAGCCAAACTGTGAGTTGTATTTGTGGTACGACTTACGCATGAGAAAGTTTTTTGCCATTCCCCAGATGTAGACGACCTCTCCATTAGTATTGGTGTAAGATACTGTGCTCAGTACTGTTAGCGGCCACTACCCCCCGGGGGAGGGGGGGAGAGAAGGCTTTTGCTAGTGTCTGGGAGTGATAGACCTAAAGCTTTTGAGGGGAAAAAAAAATGGGGCTTTGTAACTTTCTTAGGCAGAAACAATACCTTTCTTCATGCCTGCCAGTTAGAAAGGAGACCCTATCTTGTATCTCCACCTGTCTCCCATCTTTCTTATTAGCTCCCAGTGGAAGTCTATTGATGGATAAAGGCCTACCAGTAGGTATCAATTTCCTTGTTTTAACAATTCCAGGGGTTCTTTGGAGTGATTTGAACCTATACCCAGCCTTTATAAAGTGGTGAATAATTTAGCTGATTTCTTCTTACTTGCTTGTGTAGTGGTACTATCTGTTCTGATACTCTGCCAATCTGTGATAAGCCAGTCCTTTTTTTTTTTTTCCCCCCCTTGGGGGAACCCATCTCTCCTCGGATTTCAGGTTTCTTGTCTGACTTGGGAATTAAGCTCCCTGATGTGTTGAAGAAGAGTTAATTTGTGGTTTATCTGTTTAGCTCTTTTTCATTGTTATCAGGATAGTGGCAATGCTTTCTCCAGAGCTCCACATCCTAGGCATAAAGGGAATCTCCGGTGAATTTTTGAATCTTAAAAATATATGAAACAATTAAATGAGGGAATGGTGAAGCTAACTCTTCTACATCATAGTTTCTGTTTTTCAACTGTGGAAATTAATGGGGGAAGTCTCTTCTTGCCTTAATGATATATTTTTCTACAATATTCTTCATGGACAAGACATCCATGACAGCCATTCCTTCCCTGTGATTCAAGTCACTGCTAAATTGATTAAAATATAGTTACCCTTTAGCACAGGGTATTTTTATTTTCATTATTTTATCAAATTTTAAAGCTTGCCTTAGGAATTGTTCTTAAAATGTTTGTTCCATGCATTAAAAAGGCATTTGGAGAGTAGAGGGAGGACCTGTGTCACTGTATACGTCTTTAATTTAATGTAAAATACTAAAATATTAAAATAATAGACCTTCACACATTGAATTGTCTTGTTTACATTCCTCTCATTTGGTGGCTGTGGACAATTTTCACCTCCAACTTTTTTATAATGAAACAGCAAGGCTTTTCAAAATTATATGTCAGACTCCATGTGTATAATACTCATATCATCACCCTCAATTACTTTCCTTATTATTATGTTATCATTTGTTGAATTATTTCTTGATTCATGTCCTTTACTCCATCTAAGCATTTGTTTGAATATTCACCTTTACAGAAGGCTATTCCTGCCTTATCCAATCTAAAATAATAGCTATCTTCCTCAATATCACCATCCATTCTGCTACATTATTCTTCAGTTTTCCTCAAAGAATGTTACATGACCATATATATATATATATATATATATATATATACTTTTTTTTAACCAAGAAATATGGAACCTTATTTTTTTAAAGATTTTTATTTATTTATTTGACAGAGATCACAAGTAGGCAGAGAGGCTGCAGAGAGAGAGGAAGGGAAGCAGGCTTCCCACTGAGCAGAGAGTCCAATGCAGGGTTTGATCCCAGGACCCCAGGATCATGACCTGGGCCGAAGGCAGAAGCTTTAACTCACTGTGCCAACTAGGTGCCCGGGAATCTTTATTTTTAACATAATTACTCTATGTTAGGAATATGAAAATACATATTTTACAAATGGAAATGATTGCTAGAAGAAACGATGACAAAAACAAGTGGTATTTTATTTGAATACATATGAACTTAAGTTTCAATACCAGCCAAAAAAATGGTTACAATGTCTTTCAGTATTGCATCTGACTGTTCTGAGATCTTTCTTCCAGTTTTGATGTTGCCCAACCCAGCTTGGCAATGGCAGACAACATGAGCTAAGAAAGCATCCTCAAACACTGTTATTTTGCCAGATTCAAATTTATGAAATTTATCCAGTTTATATCAGCATAGATGACAGCCACTTGTTCATCACCAGTCATGAGAGAACACTGTACTTTTTTCAAAAACTCGGTCAGACATACACAAGACTCAAGAATTGTGAGTGGCAGCATTGAAGTCAGAACTGAACTGGGCAAAAGTGGAGACCTCAGGTTAATGAGGCAATTCGTCATAACTGTTACCTGCTTTATAGCCATGGTTGGAGCAGCATACCTAATGTAATGTGTCAAATAGAAAAACTAACATTAATGAAAGGTGGATCCCTTTGAAGAAGAATTCTCACTCACTGGTGAAATTACCAGAAAGCTGGGATTTGTTGTGCATATGGACATACCTTGATGCTGCAAGAGTGCCTGGTAGACAGGCAGATTTTTTTGAGTGGGTGCTTAAAAAGTACTCATTGAATGAATGAACGGAACAATGTACAAATTCTTAGGCAAACTCATTTTCTTCTGTGTATCCTGATATGAAAATGCTGAGAGGCATCACATCATTCTGCATTTCCAACAAATTTTTAAAGTAGTTATAGTAGGGGTGCCTGGGTGGCTCAGCGGGTTAAAGCCTCTGCCTTCAGCTCAGGTCATGATCCCAGGGTCCTGGGATGAAGCCCCACATCAAGCTCTCTGTTCAGCGGGGAGCCTGCTTCCTCCTCTCTCTCTGCCTGCCTCTCTGCTTACTTGTGATCTCTGTCTGTCAAATAAATAAATAAAATCTTTAAAAAATAAAGTAGGTATAGGAGCTGAGAAGCAAACTCTGGCTACAAAGTATATACTAATAGATAAGAAGAGAAGAGATGGATTTTATATATAACATAATTAGAGCAGGGATCTATTTCAGAGATGAAAAAAAAAAAGAGGTAGATGTCAGGTTACCAGGACGCAACAAATATAAAGTGAATGAGTAGAGAGCTCTAGAATGAAGAGGAAGTGAGAAATCTGGGACAAACATTTACTAAAAGATCAAGTAATAATAATAATGTTTGGAGGGGTGGGAATAAGATTGTAACTATATCAGAATGTAACTAGTAACCTGTAACTAATATCAGAATCCCTAATTTTGATGTGCCTATTACTATTCTAAGTGTTAAATATTTGCTTTAAAACTTACTTACACTATGAATTTGCCTTGCAGAGTTTCTACCATACACATATACAATAGAAAACTAATCACTGTTACACATTTCAAATGATGATGTCTCAAATGAATGAAAGGAAATGTTAATTCTTCTATGAAAATCTATTCTTTCCATATCAATTCAGGTCTCTTTATCATACCCAGGTCTCCAGTGATACACAGAGAAGACAATCTGGCTCATAGACTCCAGGGAATTTTATATATGCCACGAATCCTGGAGACCCTATGGACAGACTGGCCATTGATTCAGGTCTGACTAGGAAAACAAGACTTTCATAAAGATGATGGCAATGAACATCAGTCCGCCATGACAACACCATATTCAGGCTTATAGCAGTTACTCTGTTCCTGTTTTCAAAATAACTGTGATCCCTGGAAACACTATTTTGCATAGTGGTCAATGCACATGCTATAAAACCAAACTTCTTGGATCGGAACCTGAGTGAATAACTGTAGGCAGATTACTTAATTTCTTTTTTTGCTTCAATTTATCATCTCAAAATGGGAATAATAATAGTAAATACCTCAGTGCTATTACAGGGTTAAATGTGTTAATACAGGCAATATGCTGAGAATTGTACCTTCAAAAAATGTGAGCTGTTATTAGTATCACCTTATAAGAAACAGCTAGCATCCTTAACCAAAAGGCTGACTTTTAACGTGGAACTCTTGGAAAATGTTAATTTTCTTCTTAGCACTTCAGGATAGGAAGTACTTCGCCACTGATTTAGAGTTTACAATCTTCCCAGGCTTCTTGGCATCTCATAATATCTGAAGTCCATTTGTGTTTTGCCCGTGCATAATATGCACACATCAAAACTCTTCAGTTGTAGACCAACTTGATAACTTTCTCATTTCTTGCCCACATAAGATGCTAAGCTGGAAAATCTCCACACCAGCTCAGAATATGGTAATACCCAGAATATGGTAGATATTATATATATGTTCTATATAGTAGAGGACAGAATAAAACTAAGGGATGTCATTAAGAGCTAACACAGCTGTGAGAAATATGAACTTTATGAAGACTCCAATTAGAAGAGAAGATTCAGATTCACAATCCGTCTGCCTGGCAGTGCAGTTTGCTCTAAATCTTATTGTATAGTAGTCTTTGTACGATCAACAATTCCTGGGGCACTGGGGTGGCTCAGTTGTTTAAGCACCAGACTCCTGATTTTGGCTCTGGTCATGATATCACAATTGTGAAGCGTAGCCCTGCATCAGTCTCCGTGCTTAAGATTCTCTCTCTCCTTCTCCCTCTGCCCCCCTTCCCTCTAAAAATAAAACCCCAACACAAACCCAAACAAGGAACAGTTATTAACATCTATCTCACAGGATTGTGTGGGGAGACAGTTTTCTATTGTTTAAGTGGCAAGAAGTATTTTTTATGTCATTCCAGAGGAGATCATGAATGGCTCATTGTCCAAAATCATCTCCTTACGAACACAACCAAACATAATTACTTATTAAGTATTCTCTCTTTCCTAACTTCATGTAAGAACATATAGAGATCAGAGAACCTGAAAGCACACCTGCTTGCTTTACAGCTTTATCTAGGCCTGACTTTAATAATCACAATGAAATTTTCTTTACTCAAACAGGAAAGGACTCAGTTGATTATGTCCCCTTAGGTAGTCTCATGACAACTTGGGGACAGTGAAGGGTAGAGTATAATTTCCTTAATTTACAAAAGGAGTCTTGGATAATGTTATTGGTTCTCAAAGTCACATTATAAGGTGAGGGCCAGGCAGGTGCTGGGACAACTGACGGCTAGTGTTTTACTGAGTGCTGCTAGGACTTCCCTGTACCAATAACATCTCCATAATAAAAACATAAACAAAACCCAGGCCTATAAAAGATGCATGAAATCAAGAGACTCACAGTCAAATGGCCATATCTGCACTTAAAAAAAGTGACTATCAGCCTGTTACATACACCTTTGCACCCTTTGTTACTTACATAATTCTTATAAAGGTGTGACTTTTGAAAGTTTTTGGTGGACCAGCTTATCCTTCGGAAGAGTCAGCTTGAATCAAATGGTCGTGTCTTTTTACTGTACTTTTAGTAATTTGCCCTAAATGCTATTACATGCATTATTATGCATTTGCAGCACTATTAAGATTCAGTACCACTAAATTAAGGAGTTAAAAATTGTTTAGAGAGATAATATTAATATACATGAAATAAGATGAGAATGTTTAAAATAAACATACAAAATATGATAATACTTATTACTAGTACTCCATGAATTCATAAATGAAACAAGTCAGTGTGCCCTGGAGAAGACAGGGAGCAGTATACCAGGGAGCTGGTCTGAAGGAGTAGACCCAGGGTCTGATTCAGAACTCACTTCCTGTCCAGGGTAGCATGCCTCATAACTTCCCTCTAGCAACTGTTAAACATTACTATTGGCCCATCCCTGCCACATGCTGCTTATTTTTTCCTTTCCAAATATAAATATTTCCAGTACTCTTATATCCCTGTATTACTATAGGGTATGTGGTGAGCATATAATTTGTCCTTTTAGTTCACAGATCTATAAATCAAAAGCAACCATGGCCTGACCTGATATAGATACAGAATATCATAAGATTAGAGTGTTGATTTATGTGTTGAGTTTTCTTTCTTGAGGAGGGCATGAGTATATTTTGTGGGCAAAAGAGAGGAAAACAAATATTTGTGCAACAAAGAGAGTAAACTGTAGTAGACTTTATACATTTTCAAAGTATTAACTGCTCCTCTTTATGGAAGTCCATCCTCATTCTGTGACATCAGGCTTGGCCATAGGATTTTCTGTGCCTGTTCACGTGAAAAGCCATCCTTTTTGTGTTGTAATATGTGCACATCAAAACCCTTCAGTTGTAGACCAGGTTATGGACCATCCTACTGCCATCAAGCTTCACCAAGTGACTTGCTTTGTCTGGAGAAATGTGAGCAGATGTGAAATGCTACAATTTGAGCCAAAGCTTTAGCAACCCCTACCATTTTGTTTTTTGCGCCCTCCACGAGAAGAATGTCATTGCCGCAGGTGAGACTGCTCTCTCAGTTTGAAACTAGCGTAGAGATTATGTAGAGAATCACAGAGCAATTGAGATTAGCACAGCATGAGTGAGATTTGTTGTTGTACACCACTAAGAACTAGGAATTGTTTGTTGCCGTAGTATATCTTACACAAAGCTGACTGAGAGAGTGGTAGAGTTTGTACTGGTGGTAGGAGAGACATCACCTCATGTAACGGTAGCAGATATGAGTAAAGAACGCTGCAGAATGTTTTTGAGGAGCATTGAAGAGGTAAACCTGAATAGAACAGGAGGGTTACAACGTAATGAGATATGAACACTTGTATGTAGGTTCTTTTTAGGGAATGGGAAATCTGAAAACTAGGCACTGGAGGTTAGATTTGATATTTTAGCACTGACGGATACTTGGGCTTTCAGTCAGGGACTCATAAGATGAAAACCCATGTAATGATCATTAATTTGGCTGTTAATTATAATCAGAAAAATTGGGTGAGAAACCAACAGAAATTCTAGAAAAGATAAAGAAAGGGCTGTAATTATCATTTGATTACGGTTGAAATGTGGTCCTTAACAGTGGAGCTAGGAAGAAGGTGAAGAACAAAATAATTCTTTATAAGAAAAACTATGTAGGGCGCCTGGGTGGCTCAGTGGTTTAAGCCGCTGCCTTCGGCTCAGGTCATGAACTCGGGGTCCTGGGATTGAGTCCCACATCGGGCTCTCTGCTCGGCAGGGAGCCTGCTTCCCTCTCACTCTCTCTGCCTACTAATGATCTCTGTCAAATAAATAAATAAAATCTTTTAAAAAAATTAAAAAAAAAGAAAAACTATGGAGTTCTCTATATTTATAGAATATAGTGAATAAAGAGAAGGAATGAGTCTAAAGTAACTTTATAGTTTCAAATCTAAGGAACTGGGACAAAGAAAACACCATGAACAGAGATAGGTATATTAGAAAAAAAAAAAGGGCTAATTTTGAGTGAAAACTTGGTGTTTAGAGTAAATATTTTATTTTTTATTTTTGAGATGAACCATTCAGTAAAATGTTGGATCAGAGATCAGGTCACATGATAGAAATTTTTGAGTCATCTTCATAAAGATTATCACTGAAGCCAAGAAAATGAAGGAGTCTTCTCAAACAACACAGAGCAAAAATAAAGAAGATTAAGAAAGAAGTTATGGTTACAGGGTTTGAAGGAGACAGAGAAGTTATAGAAGCAAGAACTTGGATATGAATTTATACTACACATAAGTATTATCACAGAATTACTTCCCCAAAGGTAGTTTATTTAGGATTATCTGAGGCATGAAAAGCAAGAAAAAAAGGTATAGAGAAAGTTCATTAGATACATCAATTCTCATGGTCTATCCAAAGAGTTGTTTAGTGATGGAGAATTGAAATTTATGAAGTTTAAAGACAGCATACTAGAAACATTGAACATCAAAGGTTCTCAGAAAGGTGAAAAGGGGAAGGAATAAGAAGAATCAGGGTCTTTAAAGAACGAGAAATGGATGGGCTGGAGGACACAGGTGGGAGGATTAAGTTGCCTTTAGGTGGGGTAAGTGTTTCTAGTTTGTGTCTCAGCAAGCTGGTGTGAAAATAATAAAAATAGCCAACATGATTGCTTCCTTACTATATGTGAAGTGTTGTACTGAGAATGTGACAGATAGGTCTTTTAATCCTCTAAATAAATCCTCCAAATTAAGTAAGTGGTAGGGTAAGTAGTGTTATTATTATCCCGATTTATAGGGAAGAAATATAAGGAAGTAAAAAATAAGATTAATTAACATAGGTCACTAGTAAGTGTCATAAACGAGAGTCAAACTCATGAGTTTGGATTCAGAATCAGTGTCCTAAGCCACTACATTTGGAATGGAAATGGTTAGTGTGAGAAGTGCTGAATTTGAAACAAAGAAAAGTAGGTGTGACCATTTCAAGCAAAACAAACATTTTAAACAAAATGTCATTAGATACATATATCCCTTCTAGTTCCTACCATTTCAAATACTGGAACATTTCACAATAAAATAAATACTTTAAAAAAAAACAGTAAGTAATTTAGCATAACTCTTCACCATTTATGATTCATCTGTAGTATCTCATTTGATTCTTACAGCAAACTATGTAAAAGATTGTACTGACTTTTTGTTGTTGTCTTCTACGAGCGAGCTAAACTAAAGAGGAGAGGGGGAAGAAGTTAATTTTGTCAAAATTACTGTGATAGAACATGGCAGAGCTGGAGCTCAAAGCTAGACAATCCTTTTACTCCAAACGTGGTGTTCTTCCCAATTCGCTAACTGATTTTCTACCAAGCGCCCATTCTTTTGACAATAACAGCATCTATACACACTTAGCATTTGACAAAGTCCTCTAAGTTTCTTTATCCCTGAAGAAAGCATAACATGAGACTCAGAGAAATCAGGGCACCTGGATGGCTCAGACAGTTAAGTGTCTGCCTTCGGCCCAGGTCATGACCCCAGGGTCCTGGGATCCAGTCCTGCTTCCTGTTGGCAGCGAGCCTGCTTCTCCCTCTTCTGCTGCTGCTCCCCTGCTTGTGCTTTCTTGCTCTCTCTGTCAAATAAATAAGTAAAATCTTCAAAAAAATAAGAAAGAATCAGAGAAATCTAACTGTCCAAGAGACATGCCTCTACTCTGGACTGACTTCCTGATTTCTCCACTCTCTGCACAAAGTCCACTCCCTGTATTGAATCCAGAAACACTAATAGTTTGCTCATAGGGAATGCTTCAGACTTATTTCCCTATTACTTTTGAGAACCGGTTCCCTGAGGCAGTAACAAAGCTCCTGTGCAGCCCTTTCATCATCCCATCCAAAATATAAAGCATCTTTTAGCTTTGAAATTGGGCATCACTAGGGCTGGAAAGGCATAATTTATCCCATGTTCCTATGAGTCACATATTTTAACAAAGCATAACTTGTAATCTTTTGTCACAATGTGGTAAAATCTTTTCTTCAGTATTATTCCTGTTCTTGCTTAAGTTATTAGGAATAATTTAAGCTATAATTAAAAATAACATTTTAGCTCCCATCCTTCCAATAGGCACTTCGCAAATTATTTTTGTTTACTTCAATCCAGCACTGTGAAATTACCAGCAAATGTTTAGATTTTCGTCAAAACATAATACATTATTTATTAAGTACAGAATAAAGAAAAATGAAATTCATTGCCATTGTTCTTAGTTGTTTCTTTTCCCCAAGATTACCTAAATAATTTAGCTTCATAAATTACCATACTTCACTTTGGAAAAGAAGGCCTGAAGAGTTTGTCTGTGGAATTGAACCTGGATGTTCAGGTTTCCTGATTAGTGGTCCATGACACTGAATAGCCATTAGCAGATGTTATGTGGTAGTATCTTGTGCAGAGCTCTGCTATGCTGATTGTCCAGTTGTCCAGACTCCAGGAGATGGTAGATGACATGGTAGAGGAAACTTTGGTAATTTCCTATTGACACAGTTGATTGGAACCAAAACCTCTCCATACATGCATGGTATAATCCTTGGGAGAATAAAATAATCTAAGTACAGCTAGATTTGAGAAGAGCTTATGAAGCCTGGAATTACCTCAGCCTATCTAGAGTCAGCTGTAATTTTTAAAAAATGTGGTACATGTGGTTCTTAGGCTTCTGGATCAATAACTTGGAAG
Organism: Meles meles; assembly: GCF_922984935.1. Classification (NCBI taxonomy): domain Eukaryota; kingdom Metazoa; phylum Chordata; class Mammalia; order Carnivora; family Mustelidae; genus Meles; species Meles meles. The sequence continues at coordinate 30,013,441 of NC_060067.1, forward strand.
TATGCAGGAAGATGAACCATTTCATTTCTTCTGCAAGGTCTTAGATATTTCTATCCCAAAAAGAGCTCCTTTTACTTAAATAGCAAAGTCATTCCCACTGAAACTCCTCTTCTAGCCTTGTTTGGAGTAGTAGATCATCTTTCAAATTGCCAATATCTTGGACCACTTAAGGGGTTAATAATACTTTAGTGGAAGAATCCTTCAGCTTACTCCTTTTCCTAACATTGAATAAAATCCATCAACCTCAAGGACAGTTAAAGACCAGACTTCTGAAGATCTTGAAAGCCAAGAATCCTCTGTATTGGTCATGTTGGGCAATGCTGCACTTTCCTACACTTCTGCAAGAATGAAAAAAATACTGTTAAAGGAAAATTAGTCAACAAAATGTATGGATATGGATTTGATCATTACAAAAGTAATAAACAAGCACAATCTCAGGCCCATGAGTCAGTGGATATTACCTATTATCTGTTTTGTCACAAACCTACTATGTGGTCATGGACAATTCATCTTATGTTTCTTAGTTTCAGTTTTATCACTTCTAAAATGGGAGTATTAAAAAATGGCAGAAACAGACCCATAAATACAGAGAACAAGTTGATGATTGTCAAAGGGAAGAGAAATGGAAGTATAGGCAAAATGGGTGAAGGGGAGTGGGAGGTCCAGGCTTCCAAGTGTAGAATGAATAAGTCAGGGATGAAAGGTATAGCATAGGGAATATAGTCAATAGTGTTGCAATACGTTCTATGGCGACAGATGGTGACCACACTTGTGGTGAGTGGAAAACAATGTATAGAGTTGTCAAATCTATGTTGTACACCTGAAACTAAAGTAACATTGTGTGTCAGATACAGTTCAGTAAGAAAATAATCTTGTCATTTCTCTGAAAAATTACTGATTAAATCACATTTCATAAGAAACAAACATTAGAAAAATAAAATGAGGGTATTATGTTAGATTTTATAGGCTTGTATATATGCATTGATTATTTTATTGAGATAGAAATAACAGATATAACACTTGATGAGTTTCAGATATACAACATATTGTGAAGTGATTATCACAATAAGACAAGTTAACATCCATCACCAATATAGTTACACGTTTTTTCTCGTGATGAGAACTCTTAAAATCTATTCTCTTAGTAACTTTCAAATGTGCAATATATTGTTAACTATAGTTACAAAAATTATTAATTATAGTCATCATGTTCCCCACAACAACAAGATATCATCTTACATCTATTAGAATGGCTATGATTAAAAAAAAAAAAAGACCAGAAAAACATAAGTGTTGGAAAGGTCGTAGAGAAAAGTTAGATAATTTTGAGATACCTCCTTGCCCAGATTAAAAATGAAAGCAATCACCACAATCATAGAACCATGGGCACTTAAAGTTAGAATGCACCTCAGCAATCACTTTTCCTCCTGTCCAATTCAGGAATTCTTCTTTAGTAACACTGATTAAATAATCTATAGCTGAGGACTAACTCTGAGAAGAAGGTTTTCATCTTATAAAGCAGATTCTTCTAAGATACAGGTGGAAAAGTTCATGGTTGACTGTTGGGGCTCTAGGGTTACTGCATTCTGAGTTTGAATCCCAGGTCATTAGGTGAGTGACCTTGGGAAGTTTAACATCTGTATGCCTCAATGTCATCATTTGTTTTAAAAGGTAATATTATTACTATCATTAGTATAACCATTATTGACAAAGACTCTCTCCTTGACTAAACTTTAGCTAAGCCACTTTGATTCCTCTTCTCAACTAGGTCTCTGTGCTCATCTGGGCAAAGCCCAGTTTTAACAAGAATTCTGCGAAGTCAGTTTGTCAAGAATCCCCACCCTTGATGGGTGTCACCTTGATAAATCACCCTTGAGAGCTGATCAGATTCCTCATCCCCACCCTTGATATCTAATCCCTCTCTCTGTCTTCCATAAGAATCCTATTAAGTAAGTTTAGTAAGAATCCCCCTCTTCTTGATGTCTCCTTTTAGTAAATTTCCATCCACTGTCCCCCCTCACTCTGCTTCTTGGCTATAAATCCCCAACTGCCTTTGTTGTATTTGGAGTTGAACCTATTCGCTCTCCCCTGTTCAATACCCCCTTTGCAATAATCTTGATGAAGTTCTTCCTTATCATTTTTAATAAGTGTCAGGATAATTTTTCTTTAACATTGGTTATTAGAAAGTTCTTATGTTGAGTTGAGAACCTATTTTGCCTCCTCCCCGCTCATCCTAGCACTTTCCTTTTGGAAACACAAATAACTTTTCTATTCCTTCTTTCACATGAAATCTTTCAAATACATGAAGAAAGAGGTCACATATATCAAATCTTTTTTTTTTAATATTTTATTTATTCGACAGAGAGAAATCACAACTAGGCAGAGAGGCAGGCAGAGAGAGAGGAGGAAGCAGGCTCTCCACGGAGCAGAGAGCCCGACCTGGGGCTCGATCCCAGGACACTGGGATCATGACCTGAGCCGAAAGCAGAGGCTTTAACCCACTGAGCCACCCAGGTGCCCCTATATCAAATCTTCTTTATTTCAAGTTAAATATGTACATTTTCTTCAGCGTTCCAGATGATAACCATTTTGGTCCGTCTTTATGAATATGTTTGAATATGTCACTGTGGCAGTCATAATACTTCAAAGGTGTGCATACAGTCTGAGGACACACTGACACCATTATCTTTCTTGGTCTAAGCCAATACAATGCTATGAAGCTGCCCTGAGATGTATTTCACAGATGCATTAAATGTTGGCAGTTGCATCACACCTTGGCACACAAATACTGATATGAATCTGGATTTTCTCTAACCTTGAATCTCTGTAGTTGATTTTTTAAAACTAAGTACAGGTTTTTAAAATAGGATGGAATTATTCAGGATAGACTTCCCAAAAAAGGCATTTCTAGTCATCTAATGAAACAGTGATGAACATGTGTCTTGAGAACTGAGGCTTGAAAGAGATGATGGACAGTAATGATGAAGCATGAGTATTTTCTAATGGTAGGGTGGAATACAGAAAGGCATGGAGAAGGGGATTAAAGAGAGTAATATATCAGCTAAAAGCTGATTTATCATTACTCACTGCTTTGCTTCCTTCTTTGCCCATATGCCATTTGCTAATTCCTATTTCCAAGACTTGCACCTCTTTCTTCAATACTAAAGGATTTGTCTCCTAAGCACCTTAGATCCTGATTATGCCAGTTTTCAAACTGTATTTTTTCAACATGTATTACTATTTTTCTGAAACAAAAAAGCCATTTAGTAGAGAGAGTTTTAAAAGTATAGAAAAACACTTTTAATCTGAATTATATATATAGCTATTTATAGGTATATATATATTTATATCACTGAGTTACATATGTAGATATATATATATTTATGTCACTATATATTTATTTAAGTTATATATATATATGTATGTATGTATGTATATACATATATAATAAAAGTTTTCCCTTCTTCCCTACAGATTCCACTTTCCAGCAATAACCATTGCAATTTACTTGTCTGGGTTCATCCTTTAAGCTATAGATTTTTTGAATATATAAACTGAATTTATTTAAGGTTGTTAAACCCATGATCAAAGATAAAATCTTCATGAAGATGAGATCCATTAACTATTAACCCTTACCAGGAAAAATTTCAATGTGCAGCCAGTACTGCATACAACATATCATATAGAAATAATACATAAGGGTGAAAAGGAGAATTCTCTACCCATAACACAATTATCAGAAAAGTGAGAAAATATTTTTGCCTGAAAAAAACTGGGCACAAACTAAGCATTCTTGATGTCATTTAGACTTTTAAAAATTACTCGGAAATAAGCTTAAGTTGCACCCTGATAGAGGAATTTTGCCTGAAGACACAGTGTTGTTATCCTTTTGTGCATCTAAGCAGCATGCAACAGTACTAAAAATGAAAATTGGATTTAACTATAGCAACAAACATTGTCACTTAGGGTAGGTAACAAAAGTAACCAGGAGAACAAGCGTTAGAGATGATAAAAGTCAGTATCTTGGCAACCTTTTGTGTTGCGTTATTTTTAAAAAATGAATAATATTGTGCTCTATTTCTAATTTATTCAGCCACTTGCTGAGTGATAGCAACGTTATAACTATAGAAACCGTATGTCATTTTGACATTATAAGTATTTCTTAAATACAGTAATACTTGTTTTATTTTTTCTTGTTTAGTTTTGCTGTGGTAGGAAGAAATCCTTAAAGAAGTTCTTACTGGATTAACTCAACTATGCTGCCTGGTTGATAAGTCACTATTTTGTCTATTTTTTTTTTTTTAATTTTGAGAGAGATTTCTTAGTGTTTCTATTAGAGACTGGAGACAATATTATTTCAGCTTCCTCTTGTTAGCTATTAATATTTTTGAAAGAACACTCTGGGATTTAATTTATTAGTCTAAGTGTATCTGTGAAATACATTTACAAAGTGTATGGTAAAGGTTTAAGTAAACAGGGCCGCTGAAAGACAAACAGGTACTTAATTAAGTTCCACAAGTATGAAATGCCATTTCTGTGCAGGGCACTGTGCTGGGTACTAGCTCTGCAGGTACAGATCAGTATGAAAGAGTCATGTAGCTCTTAGACCAGTAGCAAATAATAGTCTCGTATAATTTTCATGATTTACACCTTTCAAAGATCTTTTACATCAAAGATGAAGTGAATAGCTTAAAGTTTATTTATGCATCATTCATAACGAGCTGGCCTCTTAGACATTGTTCAGAAGGAGTGTTAACCATTGTTAAATTCATGCAACTCTGCCCTTCCTTTTCCATCAAGGCTATGAACTGTGGATTCTCCAAGCAGCTCAAAGGCAAGTCAAAAAACCTCTGCGAGGGGCGCCTGGGTGGCTCAGTGGGTTAAAGCCTCTGCCTTCGGCTCAGGTCATGATCCCAGGGTCCTGGGATTGAGCCCTGCATCTGGCTCTCTGCTCAGCAGGGAGTCTGCTTCCTCCTCTCTCTCTCTCTGTCTGCCTCTCTGCCTACTTGGTGATCTCTGTCTGTCAAATAAATAAATAAAATCTTTAAAACAAAAAAAAAAACAAAAAAAAACAAAAAAACAAAAAACAAAAACCTCTGCGAATCATGTCTCCCTCCTATTCCCCACGTGCGAATGGCAGGTTGAGTCAGACCACTAAAACCTTCTCTCAAATTTATGAAAATCAGACTAGGAATTTCACCTGAGGCTGTGTCATATATGTAGTGCCCTAAATTTCTTCTTCCCCCCCTTTTTTTTTTTTTTTAGTAAAGGCATGAACACCTTTTCTTTTTTAGAAATAAACTTTACACCCAGTGCATGCCTTGAACTGAAAGACCCTGAGATCAAGAGTCACATGTTCTAACAACTGAACCAGCCAGGAGTCCCCTAACTATCTGGATATAGATTCTTACCTTCCTATAATCACCATCTGGCATGTCATAATATAATTAATAAAAACAAATGTGCGTGGTGCTCTTCATCTCTTTTTCTACTTAATTTATTTTCCCTGTCAGTTCTTTTAACAATTTCACTATGCCTAGCACAGTAAATAATTGTCAAATCTGTGAGGGAATGAATGAATAAATGAATGAATGAATGAATAATACTTTACCCTTTCTGCCATCCTCTGAAGAGCATTTCCCATATTCTTTTTGAATGATGCCCCAAAGTTGTGACTGCACCCCCGAACCCCCAACTCCCATCCCTCATCCCCCAACCTCCAGCCTGTAGAGGAGTGTCTCCAGAAGCTGTCTGTGGTCTGTTTTCTCCTCACATTTCTCATGCTTGGGAGGTGCTTTCTGTGTTTTTTGTTTGTTTGTTTGTTTTTCTTTTTGTTTTTTGTTTTTTTTTGTGAAACACTCCATATCACAGTGATTTCTAGTAGCTACCCAGAAATACGTCTAAACCTTTCAAGTTTAAATTCTTCAATTTTGTTTTATTATTTCAAGGTTGTCTTCTCATCCCCCCTTTCTGAGTCTTTAGATTTTAAAATTCTACCTCCGCTAACATCTACAGATATTTAGATTTGATCACTTTGATCTATCAAAGTATTTGATAAAAATACAAAGTATTTGATCACTTTTCATCTATCACCCCGTCTAATTCTCACCGTCACTTTAGGATGTTGACATAAGAAAACGGGAACTCCAGTGGGATGGTCAGTGGCTCAGCCCTGCAGCTGAGATGGTAGAACCTGGTTTCAGAGGGGCTCTGGACCTGCCAAAGTGGGTGCTTTTCCACCCTGTGGTGCACCATCTCCTGGCCCTGTGTTTGCCACCTTCTCCCTTCGTTTATTTGAAAGACAGAAACACTGACTGATGACATGCCTTGACATTGATCATCCTCTCATGATAAATATGAACCCTCCCATTAAGTTTTCTTGCCCCTGTTGTGCCTTGAGGACTTTCAAATGACTCCTTAATGAGGGAGCTGTGGGCAGTGGTGGGAGCTGTTGTGTGCAAATGAATTGGCACTTGCCAGTATTTAATTATATGTATCCTGGTTCCCAATAATGTTCAAATCCCCTCTGTTTATTTTCATCTTCTGTTCTCTTATTTTCATGGCACAAATGCCATTCTGTGTCTTCTTCTTCTCCAAAGCAAGTCAAGCATTGCCCGTGGCCTGGCCTGCACTTTGAGGTCTTCAATATTATCTCTTTCCGTCTCATTTGATAGCACTGTGCCTCTTGCTACAGCTTTCCTGGAGTACCCTTTATAGATTTTAAATATTCTCATCTTTGGTTTGTCTGCTATTGTCAAATGATGTTATCTGCATAAGGCACCTAGGCTTAATAACTAACCTCCGATAGCATCTTTTTTTAATCATTTCCATTTGTCTTCTCTCCGATTTGTTATTTATTCTCTTTTGAAAGGGTCTGCAGAGCACACACAAAAATAGAGGACTGTGTGGGTAGACTTGTCTCACCTCCTTGTCAGATTAATTTATTTCTTCCCCCACCCATTGAGCGTTAGAATGTGGGTCACTTTGATATATAACATCCTCGCTTATTTTAGGAACTTATCTGGCAAGCATTATTTTGGATCCAGATTTAAAGAAAGAATTATTGTAGTTAATCATCAAAGCCATATTTTTGAATAAACTAATTAATAATTTCCCCACCTCTCTATTTTGGCCTGTTTCAGATCTCCTCTGAAATTCACAATCAGCTATTTTTGGATCCTTGACATATCATTTGCCCTGTGTGTCATGCTTTCTGCTAAGCTTGCCAACCTTTGCAGCGAGATGTCTATGTAAGTCTTGGGATCAGTATTCAGTTATGTTCCTGGTCTCTGGGTTCTAACGCTTTTCTTCTCTCCTTTGTAATTACTATTGATAGTTTTCCTTGTGCTGACCTTTTGACCTTTTATTCATACACCTTTAATTCAAAGGCTTTTTAGAATTCCTTTTGTTTAAAGAGCTGAAAGACTCAGCAGAGAACCATCAAATATCAAACCCAAGAGAAACATCAAATTCTACCTTAATCAGTCTGTGCAATTTTTGAGTTGATACGTTTGCCGTAGAATAAATTTTAACTTCTTGATTAATTCTTTGGCGTTGGCACATATTACTTCTGTTTTATGTGATGTACCATTTTCTTTCTTTTTTAAAAATTTTTATTTATTTTTTAAATTTCTTTTCATGGTTCCAGAATTGAAATTGTTTATGTACCACACCCAATGCTCCTTGCAATATGTGCCTTCCATAATACCCACCACCAGGCTCACCCAACCTCCCACCCCCCACCTCCAAAACACTCAGATTGTTTTTCAGAGTCCACAGTCTCTCAAGGTTTGTCTCCCCCTCCAATTTCCACCAACTTCCTTCTCCTCTCCATCTCTGCATGTCCTCCATGCTATTCCTTATGCTTCCCAAATAAGCAAAGCCATATGATAATTGACTCTCTCTGCTTGACTTATTTCACTCAGCATAATCTCTTCCAGTCCAGTCCATGTTGCTACAAAAGTTGGGTATTCATCCTTTCTGATGGAGGCATAATACTCCATAGTGTATATGGACCACATCTTCCTTATCCATTCGTTCACTGAAGGGCATCTTGGTTCTTTCCACAGTTTGACAACTGTGGCCATTTCTGCTATGAACACTGGAGTAGAGATAGAGCTTCTTTTCACTACATCTGTATCTTTGGGGTAAGAACTCAGTAGTGCAATTGCAGTGTCATAGGGAAGCTCTATTTTTAATTTCTTTAGGAATCTTCACACTGTTTTCCAAAGTGGCTGCACCAACTTACCACCAACAATGTAAGAGGGTTCCCATTTCTGATCAAAATTCCAGCGACATTTTTCAAAGAGCTGGAGCAAACAATCTTAAAATTTGTATGGAACCAGAAGAGACCCTGAACTGCTAAGGAAATGTTGAAAAAGAAAAACAAAACTGGGGGCATCATGTTGCCTGATTTCAAGCTTTTACTACAAAGCTTTGATCAGCAAGACAGCACGGTACTGGCACAAAAACAGACATATAGACAAGTGGAACAGAGTGGAGAGCCCAGATATGGACCCTCAACTCTATGGTCAAATAATCTTCGACAAAGCAGGAAAAAATATACAGTGGAAAAAAGACAGTCTCTTCAATAAATGGTGCTGGGAAAACTGGACAGCTATATGTAGAAGAATGAAACTCAACCATCCTCTTACACCATACACAAAGATAAACTCGAAATGGATAAAAGATCTCGGTGTGAGGCAGGAATATATCAGAATTCTAGAGGAGAATATGATTTTCTTTCTTAAAGTACATTTCCTTGATTTCTCATTTCTCTTTCTGCACCGTCTTATTGCCTATTTTTAATATGTTAAGAATCAATCCTGATTTCCTCTTCTTTGCATATTCCATGTTTTCTTTCTGATATTTTATGCTTGTATGAAGTTTTCTTTCTACCTTGATGGTATAGACAGATTCTTTCACCTGTATTTAGACTTTTGCTATGTTAGCTTTAACTTATTTTTTCTCCTTTCTCTCTGTTCTATTCTTGTTCTCGCCATCAAATTTTTCTGCAGTCTTATAGACTATTGGCTTTCTTCTTGAAAGCCTTGTCTTTACTCAACCCCTTTAAAAATCATTCTTCATGTCACTTTTAACATTTCACTCACTTTCTGACATCTTAAAAGGGCCATCCAACTTTCACTTTCTTAATCAATCCTTCTAGAATTTCTTCCTCTTCTAGTAACTCATCCTCTGTTTACCATTATAGGTTAATTCTTTTAGCTCTAAAGCTACCTACAAAAACCTTTATAGACTTTTTTTTTTTTTTTTCAAAGGAAAGATTGTCTGCTATTGATTGTAAGAAAAGGCAAAGAACTGAGGTAGAGAGGCAGGTTTCCCACGAAGTCTGCCTGGAATGGTTCTGCCTAAGTTTGTGGCCCATCAGATACTCATGCACATTTTATTACAAGTGGGGCTTTGGAAGGTGAGTCAGACATTACCTGTTTGGACAGACCTGTAAGAGAAGAACAGGGTGTGCAGCTCTAGCATCCGGACTTTTTTATCTTAAACCTTTTGGCTCATTCTCATTATCTATCTCCTTCAGGTCCAGTGAACCTTACGTCATTTCTCAAATCTTATTCTCCCTCATCTTAGGGCCTTCTTGCTGTTTCCTCTTCTTGGAACATTTTGACCTCTCATCCAGTCATTACACTTTATGCATCAGGCTTCAGTTTAGATGGGGTCTTTTCTGTTCTCATTCCTTAGATTAAATATTTCTCCTATGTGTTCTCATAACTCCATACATATACCCCAGTGTAGCTTTTGTCATGCTTTATTATAACTATTTGGTTCCTTGTGCCAGTCTGTAAGTTTTCTGAGAGCACACACTCATCTCAGAGGCATCTTCAACATGATGGCTAGAGGCAAAGACTAGAGTCATGCTAGCTATGACCTTTACTGGCTTACAAACTTAGGAGAGTTACCCACCTCTCTGTGCCTCGTTTACTCATCTTTAAATCAGGGGTATTATTATATTTGTCATTTTGTGTTTCTAATGATCAAGTGCTTAGAAAAATTCCCATCCTGACTCATAGTAAGTGTTCTGTAAAGTTTGCTATAAAGTTTACTATAATAATAGTTCTTACCAATTATCATATATAACTATATTATATGTTATTGTGTATAATATGTATTATTATATAATTGTATAATATTATTATTAGCCATAGACACATTCTAAGGATATGTAGCCCAATATTTGCCATAGAATAGTGTTAAATCAATGCTTGTTGAATAAAGGAACTAATGAAAGATCGAGTGATATTAAAAATAATACATTCAGGGGCACCTGGGTGGCTCAGTGGGTTAAGCCTCTGCCTTCGGCTCAGGTCATGATCTCGGTGTCCTGGGATTGAGCCCCGCATCAGTTTTTCTGCTCAGCAGGGATCCTGCTTCTCTCTCTCTCTCTCTCTGCCTGCCTCTCTGCCTACTTGTGATCTCTCTCTGTCAAATAAATAAATAAAATCTTTAAAAAATAAAATTAAAATAATACATTCAGATAAACAATCTAGCAACACAGGAGAATGTATATAACCTAGAATATGTGAGAATGGGAACCTCCCAGAGGCTGGATTGCTCTCTTTTTTCCCTTGTGACTGGCAGACATATCTAAAAGGAGCAGACCTTCCAAGGGAAACTTCACCTAAAAATAACTGGGCACTGATAATTAGTATGTGCTTTAGTGATATCCTTTGTTATCCCAAGAAACTTCCTTTCTGGCCTCTTTCCAAATTACACTTCTGCCAAATTTCTCAGCTTATGAGAAATTTCTGCTTTTCCTATGGCATTATAAGAAGGAACTTCTTTCATATTTTACAAGCTAAATTCCTTCTTACACACTAATCCTATCAACTCTGTCACATCCCCCTTTCTACTGACTTTGTTAGGGAGGAGTAGTTGGGCATGCAAATAAACATCCCCCAATCCTATGCTCTTCCAAGTTTCTAGTTATTTTTTGTATAGACTGTCTGTTGTTGCTGTTATTCTTTCCTTTCCTATCACTTTTATGGACAAGCAATCAAAATCTTCTCAATTGGTTGTATGCATAAAAAAGCAGGGTGTTTGTACATTCCTCATTTTTCCTTTTTCCTTATGAAATATATATACATTTGCATGTCTAACCACACATCAAATTTTCCTTGACATTACTGTAACCAAATCTTAATTTTCCACAATCTACTTTTTTTTTTTTTTAAGGACTTACTTATTTTAGAAAGAAAGAGAGAGAGTGGGCAAGTGCATGTGAGTATGGGAAGGGCAGAGGGAGAGGGAGAGAATCTCAAGCAGATTCCATGCTGGGTGGAGTGTGGAGCTGACAAGAGTCTCATCTCATGACCCTGAGATCATGACCTGAGCTGAAATCAAGAGTCAGATGCCTAACCAGCTGAGTCTCCCAGGTGCCTCTTCCACAATCCACTTTTGCATTTGTTGACTTGATCTCTATCAAAAACTTACAATGTGGTATAAAGAAGGTATAAGCCACAGGTCTTTTAAAGAAGTGCATTGTCTTTTGTAATGTTAATTTTATGGTGTGTTCCATATAGTAATAATAAGTGATAATAATGTATCTCTACTTTATAAATGAGGAAACTGAGCAACAGATCCTAACAAATACTTGTTATTAAACATACATGGAATTAAAAAGAAAAAGAAAAATTTAAGTAGCATATTATAATTAATCTAATAAGATAAAAATAGTTAATTTTTAATATAGTAGATAATACAACCTCTAAGGAGGGAAAAGAGTTATGTGATATTCTGAAGTGTGGACTTTGATACTCTCTAAATACCTTCCACTTATTGTCTAATGTAGGCCTCAAATTATTCCCATGAGATAGTTCCTCTTATTGCCTCTGTTTGGTAGAAAAGGAAATCAAGGTTCAGAGAGAATCAATATGTGACTCAAGGTCATAAAACCTACAAACTGAGAAAAGAAATTCAAGAGACCAATCACAAACATGAAGAAAAATCAAACTTACTAGTTAAGAAATGCAAACTAGTATGAAGAAATTCCATTTTCATTATCAGATCAAGCAGAATACAATATTGACTAATGATAATAAAATGGTTATAGAACTTATATCACTGACAAGAGTTTTAAATGTCACAAACTATATGATGAATACTTCTGGAATATATATATATATATATATAAAAGGTCCTTAAAATATTCATTACTTTTTTTCCGTGATTACATTTCTCAAGTTCATAAATAAATGAAATCAAAATACAGGTTTCTCCTGCTACCTGATAGTAGAACATGCTTATGAAAACTTTTGTAAACCTAAAGGGCAGAAATTGAAGAATCTATTTACATGGAAAAAATTTTGAGCCTCGGAGACCCCACAAATAATCTCTCTGAGGCTTTTCTGATACCTTAGGACACCTCTTGCTTTCAGATGAACAAAATAAATTGAGATAAAGTATGGATGCTCACAGACACACTTCAAAGCTGCGGCAGCTTGCTGCTCAGATGCTGCATGTAGTTCCCAGGGAAGGAGCTTAGCGGGGCCCCTCTTGCATTTGGGGTGCATGTTGCCTATATGGCAGCTTGCTGCAAAACGAATGTTGAACATTCTTGCTTTTTCACCTTGTATCCTAAAAGAAAAATCCTCTCTGGATTTCTTTGGGTCAGCAAAAACAGGCAATGATGCAGGTCATTTATGAAAGCAAAGGGGTGTGATACAAACTTTAAAAAAGTGGGGGTAGCTCAGGGTATCTGGGTAGCACAGTTCGTTAAGCATCTAACTCTCGGTTTCAGCTCACTTCATGATCTCAGGGTCTTGAGATGGAGCTCTGTGCCCTCATCAGGCTCCTCACTCAGCAGAGTATCTGCTTAGGACTCTCCCTCTCTTCCCCTTGAACCTTCACTCCACCCCCCCCATTCCTTCTCTCTCTCCCTCAAATCAATCAATCAATCAATCAATCAATCTTTAAAAAGTGGAGGATATCTGTATGAATATGTACTTAAAGTCTTTTCACTGTGGCTGAATTTATATTGGGAAAAATTTGGAGAACTCCAGTCTGAAAACTCATCAGATGGCTGGTTATCTATATCATAGTGTACCTTTTTATAACGGAACGTTATATTGCTGTAAAGACAGTGCCTTCAAAGATGATCTTTCAGCATGCATTACTAAAGGCTAGAAGTCAGATATAAACAAGATTGTATGATTCCGATGAGGCTCTGCTAAAGTGAAAAATAACAGCTTAGAGGCTTAAAACATAATAAAGATTCATTACTCATTCACGCAACATCTGCTGTGGGTTCAGCGGTGCTCTGTGGCAAATGGTGACTTGGGGCCTCAGTCAGCTTCCATGTGGTGGCCCTGCCACACAGATCAACCTGAGGTTTCAGAGTTCACCCCCAATCTTCAGTGCCTCAATCCAGTAACCTTGATTAAAACTTTGGTTCTGGGTAACTACAAAAGAGGTGGGAAATGCATTCCTTTCACCTGCCATAGAATGAGAAATTTAGTGAGGTAACATTTTCTAAAAACAGCTATATAATGTTGGTCTCATTTTTTAATTGTTTATAATAGCAATTATATGTCCATAGATATAGCTCTATCTACATACCTATGTGTCTATGCCAAGGGTTAGCTAAATGTGGCCCTTGTCAAAGCTGGCTTAGCTACTGGCTTTTATACAACCAACCAGCTAAGAATGGTCTTTAACAAAATTAAAAGGTTGAATAATATTTGGTGGTTGAGGAAAATGATCTGAAATTCAAATTTCAGTGTCCACAAATAAAACTTTATTGGAAACACAGTCATGAACCTTCACTTACATTTGTCTTTGACTGATATCAGATTTAACAGAAAAGTTGAGAAGTCACTGCAGAGGTCATACAACCTACAGAGCCCAAAATGTTGACTATCTAGGCCTCTCCAAAGAGACTTTGCTGACCCACTGCCTTAAGTACTTAGGAAAAGTAGGCATGAAAACAAAACTGTCATAGTACTTACTTGAATCTTTGGGATTTAAACTTTTTTTTTTTTTTTTTTTTTTTAGTTTTTAATACTTTCTTCTATTCTCTACAATTTTGACAATGAATAGATATTATGGCATATTTGGGGAAAATTGGAAAAATTAATAAAAATAAAAGTAACTCATATGTAGAATCGCTAAGAATATTCTTACTTGAGTAGGCACAAAAAGCCGCCTTCTCTGTGGAGGCCTCCAGCCTAGCACAAGAGACGAGGGAATCACTACCAAAGAGAGGGCTGGCTTCCTTTCCAGTCTCATGTGCCAGTCCTTTCCCGCTCTTTCCAGGCTCTAGCCACATTCCCTTTCTCTCTCTGCAAATAAACCCAACTCATTCTGTCCCTGTGGCCTCTACATTTGCGTCTCCCTGGAGAGCCCTTCCTCCAGATTTTCACATGGCTGACAGCTTTGTCATTCAGTTCTTAGCACAAACTGTCATCCCATGAGAGATCTCTCCTGACTCCTCTGTGTAGTGTTTTACACTATCACAGTCAGTCTCGGTCACAATTTCCTGTTTCTTTTTCCCTCCATGCACATAACACTATCTGCTTTATTTTGTCTATTTATATTCTTACTGTCTGTGAGAACTAAAAATCCATGAATGCAGGCTCCTTGTCAGTCTTCTCTCACTTCTCTATCCTAGAACATTGGACAATGATTAGCAAAGGACCTATATAGAGAGACTGAATGAGTAATAAATGTTTTCATTATTAACTTTAATGTGTAATGTTATATACACATTGACATCTTGAAGAATCCCAGCGGAAAGCCAAATCCCTTCTGGGAAAAGCCTCTCTAGTCAGCAAAATCCCTAATTGGTGTTAGTCATCTGCTGACAATTGAATTTTGAATTTAACTGTGCCAGTGATGAAATAATTCAGTGGTTCTTATATCTGACATGATTTGAAGGAAAATATGCAACTGTAAGCAAATTTAGTGAAAATAATTAAGAAGAATTTCTTCGAAAAATCATGATTTATAAGTCCACTAATAATGCTTTATTTTTCTGACCATATAAGGATGACTGGACAAAATGTATGAACGTGTACCTAACCAACACCAACAGCATACATTTATTAGATATCTGATTTGTAATCAGGTTGTAAAAATGAAATATTATAAAGATAAAATGCATCATCAATATAAATTTAAAATATTATAATAGCCACATTTTTGTTATAAGAATTGTATCCCCAAGGGAGAAAGTTAGTTATTCTTAGAGGTCAAAATGAAACTGAATTTTTGCAACTTAACCTCTTGCCTATGGGATTTCTGAACCTTCTTTACTGCTAAGAGGAGGACAGATAAGACTCCATGACTTAACCAAAAAGGAAGTTTCTTACAATCCATTATTCTTAAGGATGAAGACCTGATCATCTTCTTCATGTTCTAGTCTTGGGAATGTTGTCTCTGATTCCTCTGTTTTTTCCTATAATATGCATTCATATAACATGTTTCAAAATATATAAAACCAGCTATTGTCAAAAAATAGTTTACTGGACTTAAGCAATCAGAAAAATAGGAGTATGCATAAGGAAGCAAACTCCAGAGATGTAGCGCAGCTACAGAATCTTGTCCTTCCTCTAAATGTCTATATGTCCCCTGCCTTTACATTTCTTTCAATCCATAATTCTCATCTATTTGTTTTTCATACATCCACTTAGATTCAACATCAATCTTCTTTTTCAAGGGGCCCACACTTAAGGATAAAAATTTAGTATTAGTGTCAATTGAATGACACTCCCATGGAATACAGTTGGGAGAGGAGGGGTGCATTCCATGTACAAAGGGAAAAAAAAAATGCCTCATTTGGGGAGAGGTGGCAACATGACCTGCTCTCCTTGGAAAATGTTTGGAGGCTTAGTGCAATGCAAATGACCTTGGTCTGTTATGTGGAAAAATATAAATCTCACAAACTGCTATTTATCACTCAAAGAAATATTAAAACCCAACTTGGTGGTCCCAGAAGGATATTTAAATTCTTATCATTATTACTTTGACAGATAAGATGTTTTTGTCTATGCTATTTGGGAATGTCTCTCAAAAACAGCATTCACAGTACAATTTACCATAATGATTTTTATAAACCAGATGTTACTGTTTCTCTTCCAACACCATCACAAAGTCGGCTATGTCCATTAAAATCTATTTCCTATCCTTCCTGTGTATAAAATAAACAGCTCTACCGTATTCCCTGTTTCCACTGTAGTCAGCTGGAGCCATGTGGCTATGCTATCAATGTGAGGGAATAAATATTATGTGCACCACTTCTAGGCCTGGGCCATAAACACCTTCACTCCTCTGATTGCAACTGAATGTCAACCCAGGCTGTAGAAGGCTTAGGGGTCTTTAATGCCTTGATGCCAAACTATCCAGTCTGTGAATGAGATGTGAAGCAAGGTGGCCCCCCATCACTCCCACCGTCTATAGAGTTCACCTAATTGTAAATGATGAACTCCTCTTCCCTCATGAAAATTTTATGGGTTATGTTTTATCTTTATAGACTAATTGCAGTAAATAATACAGAAGTCTACAACAATACGTCTAACAGTATTGCTTTCCAGTTTTCCTGAATGGTCATAGTTAAGTCTTTTCATTCATTTAGCCATTTGCACAAATGAACTTTGAGTGTACAAGAGAGAAGAAAGAGTATCTGTTCATCTCTTCAGTGAATATTCATTGACTATGTCCCTTATGCTAAACATTGTGTCTAATGGACCCACAAAGATGAATTACATAGTGCTGTGATTCTGCAAACCAGTTAATAATTCTCTGTACTAAATTGTTTTTTACTTAAACTAGCTTCAGTGGATTCTGTTCCCTGAAATGGAAACCCGATCCAAGTATTCCACATTCCAAGAATATAGCTAAAGATGTCTCAGCCTTTGAACTCCAGTTTGAGAAGCATTTCATTTAATGTTAAATGTAATTATTTTAGGGTTTCACTTGGGTAAATAGCAGGTGACTGCAAATCCAAATTCCAAAGCAGGAATGGAAATTTATTAATGTCCAATTATGATGATCATTCAGATAATTCAAAATAAGTTCATATTTTTTATTAACAAGAAATGGAAAATTTTTAAAAAATAGTTATTTGTTAATTTGCAGACACCCTGGGTGCTACTGATCCAAGATGAAAAAATCCTGGTTTAAAGCATATAGCAACAGAGTGTTTGGCAGAGTCGGGAGAAAGCGCGCCATCAATATTCACAATTTTAAACATAATGTTAATGCTAAATACCAAATGAGATAATAATGTGGAAGTACTCTGGAAAGTGGTAAAAGGCTGTACCCACTGTTGAGAGTTTCATCTACATAAATGCCTCACTATTCCTTGGTGCCATAGTGACAATAGTCCAATGTCACATTATTGTAACTGAAGGATAATTCCCTGTATATTTTGTCTGTTGAAGGTATAGATAGAAATTACATAAAGGACCCTTCACTCTACAGACAAGATTCAAGTTAAATAGCATTAGTATAAACAAAAGAGGAGTTCAATAATTGAATGCCCATAGTGATTCTCTAGGTTAAGATAGACCCTTACGTGTAGAACAGTTTAAATTACTGCTTCTCTTGTTCTGCTTTACTTTGGGGATCTCAAGCTGCCATTATAACACCTTCCACTAGACCGAACTTGCAATTGAAAAAAAAATCAATCTTGAGGTGATTGAAATTACTATTGCCTGACTTCTCTTACTTTGTCATTCCACAGGAAGCCAGTATTGGCAGTGGATAGAGAAGGAACTGACATTTTTCTTTCATTTTGTGGCATCACAGACTTTGAGAAAAATTAATCATAATATTTTTTCTATGAACAATAATACATGAATTATAAATTTTAATATAGGTTTTCCATATGTATTTGAGATATATTTTCCTCAGTTCATGTGTCCTCTAAACTCAGTATTAAAACCTCCTTTGAGTTCCTAGAACTTACAATTTTAAAAAAACCTGATATAATATTTTATGTGTATATCAATATGTAATATTGACAAAGTGGATTTATATATGTAGAATAGTGCAGATATATAAATATGAATCTCATGGATGACCTAAATTGTATAGATTATTTTCTCGATTAATTTACTCATTAACAATATTCCATTTTCTTTGAATTCATTAATTCTACTTTTATTCTGCATAGCATTTAGACATTCACTCCTAGAACTTCATTTTTGCCCCCACTGACGTTTTTTTTTTTTAGATTTTTATTTATTTATTTGACAGATCACAAGTAGGCAGAGAGGCAGGCAGACAGAAAGGAGGAAGCAGGCTCTCCGCTGAGCAGAGAGCCCAGTGCGGGCTAGATCCTCAGACCCTAAGATCATGACCTGAGCTGAAGGCAGAGGCTTTAACCCACTGAGCCACCCAGGTGCCCCCCCCCCCACAACTTCTTTAAGCCCTTTCTGCCTTTTAAAGACAATGAAGAGAAAAAAACTAGTAAGTAGCTTTTATTAACTCACAGCTGTTTTTGTCCCTACCTTTTGTTCATCCCTTTATATCCAAGCAACCAATGTCTTTTCATTTTCCTCATTGTCTCTCAGATTTCACCTCTTCTAACTTCCTCTGCACCATGCCTGTCTCACCCTCACTATCTCACACCGCAGTAAGGCTTTCTTCCTGACACCATCCTCTTTTCTACCCTCTACCTTCACCCATGACTTTGATCAGGTCCCAGCCTCGGAAGGATATTCACTACACTGCAAAGTTGTTCAAGAATCTGGAGTCATTCCCACTATCTCTTGCCAGTGTTTCCAAACCCCAATATTGCTACTCTTCTGAAAGAGTTCAAGTACTAAAGTGAACAAATGTAAAGATGTTTCTTTCCTACTCAACCCCTTGGAAACTACCGTATGCTAATCCTCCCTGTAAATTGCCAGGAGGGTATAGAGTCTGGGTATAGGGTATAGAGGGTATAGAGCAGTTCCCAAATAGAATTTGTTATTATTTTGAATGGGAAGGGAGATAGCATTAATACCCAACAGAATGCTGATGTGTTTTTCAAAATACTATTAAAGGAAAGCTAATCTGTGAAGAAGATCATTTTGAAAAGGCTGTTGTTAAAATCTGACCATCAACTCCTCCATTTTTAAAATTTCAGTAATTGTCGAGAGCCATAATCTAGGCGCTCTTGTGACATGGTCTACACATGGCTTGCTCATGTCTACTTCTGTAGAATCATTCCCAGCAAAGATCATCTTCCTTTTCCTCTTCACTAGTTATTGCCAGACTGCTATGATTTAGGTCAAAATCCCCCTGTCCCAAAAAGTCTTTCTTAATGATCTCCATTTTAGGCTATTATGCTTTATTTTAGAGCCATAGCAGCTATGTAAACTTTCATGCCTTCATCTATATATCTTCTTAGATATCAATCTTGTCTTTGTGATTGCAGTGTAAGCTTCTTTTTGAAGTATGAAATTTCTATTTTTTTTTGTTTATGCCTCTAAAATGAGTTGCAAGTTGTAATTTTTAATGTGTTTGTATCTACAAATATAAATTATCCTTCTGGCTGCTAAACTGAGGAAGCCCCTGTCAATATCCCTGGATACATTTTAGATGGAAGGTAGCAGCACAGCTGACAAGGGCAGGATGGCAACAGACATTCAGGAGTTTCATGTAAGTGAACATCATTCCTGACAGCTTATGCATGATGCAAGAAAACATCTTGCAATATACTATAAAAGAAGAAGGAGCCAGCCAAGCGGTTTTTAACAGGGACCTCGTCGATAATGTTTTATAAGCTAGGGAACAATATGTGCATATATTCTATGTGTAATACAAATTACATAAATTTAAGTATCAAGGGATTCATTCCCATTTAAAAATGAGGTATGTTAAAGTTTTAGCCTTTGTTAATTCTGAGTGATGGATATATAGAGTATTGTGTTCTTTGTAACTTTCTATGTATTCATATTTCTTTTAAAAATGAAGATAGCAAACCATTCTAGCATAATTGACAATAATTTCTTTTGTGAGATCAATTGATACCTTGATGTCACTTTATTTGAATCCTATAAATTATCTTGTTTCAAGTCTGCATTCTGTAGGTAGCTTTCTGAGTATAATTGTCTCCCTTAGTGACCTAAGTGTACTGCTTTTCATGAGTTATAGTTTTCATTTTAATTAATACTTTAGCATTTTGTTGTGTAATTGAACAACGTGGTGATTAAGGGTGCTGACTTTCTATGCAGTCGAAATATGTGTATAACTTTTGACTCCCCAAAAACTTAACTGCTGATAGCTACTGTTCACCAGAAACCTTACTGATAATATAGTTAGTAAGTACATATTTTACATGTTATATGTATTATATACTATATTCTTTTCATCAAGCATGACAGAGAAAAGAGTATGTTATTAAGAAAATCATAAGGAAGAAAAAATAGATTTACAGTACTGGACTGTGTTGAAAAAAGTCTGCATATGAGTGGACCTGCACCGTTCAGACTGTGTTCAAGCGTCTGCTATACGTTGCTTTCTGCGCACTTGAGTCTACTCCAGACAGATATACCCATACTTGATGGACTGAAAACTTATCCAGATTTCTGAGTCTGTCAGGATGAGAGTTAGACTCTAAAGCAGTGTTGCTCAAAGTGTGGTCAAAGGACAACCTACAGAAGAATCATCTGGACAAGGGTCCGGCTTTTAGGTCTGGTGAATGGAAGTCTTCAGGCATGAATCACAGGCATCTATGTCTTTATTCTCAGGCATGTGAGAAGGAACATAGTCCCTAGACCGTTGAGTCAAGGCCCCTTGCTAGTTTTCTTACTACAGGCATCAGCCTTCTCTTGGTAATGTTCCAATCTTAGCAAATCACTTTTTAATGCAACTACATTAAAACTTACTACTCCATGGACACACTGGTGCAAAATTTCCCATACAACTTACTGTCAACTATTAAAAATGGACAACTTTTTTTAAGAACAGAATTCTGTAATTATGTCATAATTTTATAGGGAAAACATGACTTCTTATGATATTTGTGGTACAATAATTTCTTTATAATTTTTATGCTTAAACAAAAGCCTATATTCATTGTAAAAGAATATATTCTTTGTATTAGTGTATCACTAAAATCATACAAAGGCACAGTTAACATCTTTTTATTTTTTTTATTTTTTTAAGATTTTATTTATTTATTTGACAGACAGAGATCACAAGTAGACAGAGAGGCAGGCAGAGAGAGAGGAGGAAGCAAGCTCCCAGCTGAGCAGAGAGCCCGATGTGGGACTCCATCCCAGGATCCTGAGATCATGACCTGAGCCAAAGGCAGAGGCTTTAACCCACTGAGCCACCCAGGCGCCCTGTTAACATCTTTTTAAAGAAAGAAGACAACAAAAGTAAAATAATAACCTAAGGATTAAAACGTATATAATTTTGCCTCAATGCCATGGTCTTTATGTATTTAATCAGACATTGTTTTAAATTTGAATCATCCCTGAAAATTTTTTGGCACAGTGTCAAATTGCAAAATTAAAAAAATATTTTAAAGTGACATTATTCAAGGTACGTTCTGTGGAGTGTGAGTGACCTCTCTATACTCTGAAAGAGGATATTTAAGATATCGTTTTGACTAACATGTGAGAACCAATTAACATGGCTCTATGTTTTCAGTGTCTTGTCTCCTAGATTTTCTGTATTAAAAGGGCAGCATAGAAAAAAAGCCACAATGGAAACTCTTCTCAGAAATATTCTACTACTGCCCCTGTAATACACACTCTTTTTCTGCTGAAAGGTAAATCTTAAATAATTTTAAGTAGAGTAGAAATCTGGGAAGTTTGTTTGTTTTGTTTTGTTTTGTTTTGTTTGTAAAGGTGATAAATGAGGTAATTTTTATCAATAGGAGAATGTAGATCATGAATGTTTGGCTTTAAAAATCTGATAAAGAGGGGCACCTGGGTGGCTCAGTGGGTTAAGCCTCTGCCTTCAGCTCAGGTCATGATCTCAGTGTCCTGGGATCAAGCACCTCATCAGGCTTTCTGCTCAGCAGGGAGCCTGCTTCCCCCTCTCTCTGCCTGCCTTTCTGCCTACTTATGATCTCTGTCTGTCAAATAAATAAATAAAATCTTTCAAAATAAATAAATAAATAAAATCCACTGAAGCTTATAACTGTAGTCCTTAAAAGAAAATATTTCCCATCTTCAAGTCATGGTAGGTTTTTAAAGTATTTTATATATGTAGAAATTCTCTTTTGTGATGAAATCTTTACATTTCACTCTATAGTTTAAAGTCCATGGTTAGAAGACATCATTCTTTTCCTCAGTAAGATTGATGTACACAGTTGTTCAGAGGCAACTGAGGTAAGGGTTTGCACGCATGCCATTTGTGGGAAAGGTAGAAAGCAATTTTCAAGCCTGAAGCAGCTGTGCAAATTCAAGAAGGCAGTCATTTGAATTCCGTGTGTCACTCTTCCCAGCAGTAGCATGAACAGCTAGATCGGTAGATAGGTAGGTAGATAGGTAGCTGGCTAGTCAGATAGCTAGACAGCTAAACAGCCAGATAAACTTTATAAGCACACTATTTATTATCTTTACTCCCTTACAGATATGCAAATTTATTTCTCTTTCTTGGTGCCTGTAAACAAGATGAAGGCACTTTTGGTTTTGTTACTGATTATTGCTTTTCCTGCTCTCTCCCCAGTTTGTCGGGAGCAGAGGTTAATTTAATCCTACAGCCCAGGCCCAGGCCTACAGTCATCTTGGGTCAGTGCAAGGTCCCTGTCCTCTTTGACACTCCCTCCATCCCAGATTCTCAAGCACTTCCTTCTCTCCCTTTCCAAAACTACCTCCTACAATGCTTTTGATATATTTTCCTGAATATATAAAGTTAACAAAATTTGTTTTCATTTTTTAAGCTCTAATCTCTAAAAATATTTTATTTCTTTATTTGAGGGAGAGAGCACGAGCATGAGGGAGGGTCAGAGGGAAAGGAGGAAGCAGACTCCCCACTGAGCAGGAAGGCTAAGTGTGGGGCTCCATCCAAGGACTCTGAGATCATGACCTGAGCAGAAGGCAGACTGAACTGACTGAGCCACCCAGGCGCCCCTAAACTCTTATTAAGGAGTTCGAGAAATTAATGACTACATCTAAATAGAAAATTTATTTGACTGTTTTGATGGAAGTAACCAGCTGTTAACAAGCAGTTCAGCACTTGCCAAGGTCTTACCCAAGGAAATGAAGAAACCTCCATGTGCTAAGAACCTTCCAGGCCCTGTTGTAGGCCTCTTCCAGAAATTTTCTCATTTAATTTTTACTATAATCATAATTCACTTTGATAGGCCACATATGAGGCATGAGAAAACTGAAGCCCGGGGTGGTTAAGAGACTTTTTCTAATGTAAAATAAGAAAAAGCTGTGGTAGTGCTGGATGATTTCAGGACAATAAATCCTTTCTGAATGAATGAAATAATGAACGCATGCACGAGTAAATGAATGAATATGACACATCCTGACTCTAATGAGCCTTTATTCACCGTCTGGGGCATATTTACTCTCTGAGAAAAGAAGAACAATTGGGATACAATTGGGAAATTCAAATCTGACTAATAATACAGACCACATGTGTTATTTAGATAAACTGGGCTGTCTGAAATCAGAGGAGGTGAGATCAACGTGCACCATTTTGCAGGTCGCAAAATACACAGTTGTGAATTTGTGAATGAAGCCTTTGAGGCTAGAAGAGCACAGAAAATATTAGAGAAAAGTAAAATGCTGTTTTCTTGTTTGCTTTTTGCTTTGTTCAATGTGCACAAAGCAAATATCTGCTGATGGAGGCTCACTTATGCCTAAGTCGACAAAACGGATGTCAGGACAGCAAGAAAGCGTTTATGGTTCACGATGCCAATTTCATAATCGATAACGGCAGCAAAAGCCGCAGTGACTGATATTGACTATTAAGATGCACAGATATGAACCACGGAGGTTGTTTTCTATACTTTATATTATTTTCTCTCCCTCACATAGCCATGTCTTCATGAAATGGGTTCATTCACTATTGGTATGGCTGGACTTAACCTTTATTAACAACCCAATTTTCAAAAATGTCTATGAAGTGACTTACAAAGACAAAAATACGTGTACTCAGCTCTGTTATGGACAAAATTTAGTCCATTTATAAATTTTCCAACAACAAGCTTCCTACACAACTTCTGTACATTACTATGTTTGTATGAGACTTTGTGTAAAAAATAAAATGATAATATTGGTTCTGCTACATTAGAGTTGAGTGAATTATTTGGACAATTTATATAAAATGGGAATATGCCATGATTAAACTTTGATTATATAAATATGTGATTATTTCTAGACTAACTTTCACATACATGTTTGAACCCCTGCAGACAAGCTTTTATACCATTCCTCTCACCTGTATTTTAATTTTTATTAGTGACCCCCATTGGGAGGGGAAATTTTTTCTCTACGCTTAAAGATTCTTCTGGCTGATCTAAGAGTCAAATTGACATGAGACAGATTAACAGAAGAAAGTCAAATTTAATTACATTATATATGCACAGGGAATTCATATAAACATGTGAACTTCAAAAAAACAAAACAAAACAAACATGTGAACTTCCAAAGATAGGCAAAATGAGATGTATATGGCATCCTGAACCAAGGAGAAGAGATAGGGGTCTGGGATTTCAAAGAGAATGAAAACAATTCATAGGAAGAAGAAAAAGAGTAAATGTTTAGTAAACAAATATTGGCTGGGTCATACAGAAACAGTGGGAGATAGAGAAGAATTTTAACAAACAAACTTGGCTAAGTTCCTCCCTCTCTACCATTCTTTATTCATGTTATGTTTTAGGTATCTCAGATGATAGCTCCTGTCCTGGAGCAGGGGCTCTATCTAAATTCTTTTAGGCAGTTAGGGGGACTTGCAAAGTTTCTTCTTGAGTCTTTCAGACCTTGATTGTTTTCATCTTGAAAAATTTGCATGCCAAAATAGCACATCTTGGGGCCACTGGTTTTGAATGTTTGGAGCCCTGCAACCTTTGTTAAATTGAAATAATTCTTTCTGAGACATGCCGAATAGTGCACTAGTTTAGAGATGAAATCTGACTTCAGAAAAACCTGGGACTGAAGACTGACTATGTCATTTACTAGCTTTGTGTAATACGCTATGCTATTTTTTTTTAAACCTGAAACAAGAAGAAGGAGGAGGAGGCAGAGGAGGAGGAGGAGGGGTAGGGGAGGGGGAGGAGGAGAAGGAAAGGGAAAGGGAGAGGGAGAAGGTGAAGAAGGAGAGGGAGGAGGAGGAGAGGAAGGGGAAGGGAAAGGGGAAGAGGAAGAAGAAGAAGACGATGACGAGGACGACGGAGGAGGAGGAGGAGGAAGAGGAAGAAGAAAAAGAAGGAGGAGGATAAGATTAAAAGTTCGTATGTATTTCTTTTAGGTTTAAAATAGCTTATACATGTGAAGTCACTTACCACAGTACCCAGCATAAGGAAACACTAAAAAATGATGGCTTTATTATTTTTCCTATTTACTGGAACCGGTGTCATTCACACCTAATAATTAAGTCACAATTTACAAAGATGTGTTGAAACTGAAACAAACTATCTGGACAATTCAGATTTTACAATTTTATATGAACAATGGAATTGAAATACTGATCAAAAAATCAATTATCTATTTAAATTTACTGGCTGAGACATGCCCTAACTTTGTTAAAATGTAGTCAAACAGACAGATGAAATATGTGCATTTATTGAACAGTTATAACTTTGGTTTTGCATTATTCACTCTCATTTGTTTTCTAGTACTTGACATGCCTTTAATGCATTTTTAGTTTGGGCATTTTATTAATTGAAATTTCAATTATTCTAAAGTTATCCAGGAAGATTGGAAACAGCCAAATTTGTTTTTTTTTTTTTCTTTGAAAACTTCATTGTGCAGTAATATTCATAGCTACACCCACTCTCCAACAATTTTGAGTTTTGGGGAATGAGTCATGCAGACATATGCATGTGTATTTTTATCTGGCTAGAAAATGTCATGCCCATAGAATTCTGTCTTCCAAATACATGCACTTCTGGGCTTCAAACCTCTTTCTCACATGCATGGAATGCAAGATAGGGAATGCTGTTCTATAATGTATGTAAGTTATTTTTTGAGTCACCCAATGGAAACTATTTGGTACTTTCAAGTGTTCTTTTAATGAGAGCTACCATTGGGGCTCCTGGGTGGCTCAGTGGGTTAAGCCTCTGCCTTAGGCTCAGGTTATGATCTCAGGGTCCTGGGATAGAACCCCACATCGGGCTCTCTGCTCAGCGGGGAGCCTGCTTCCTCCTCTCTCTCTGCCTGCCTCTCTGTCTACTTGTGATCTCTCTCTGTCAAATAAATAAATAAAAAATCTTTAAAAAAAATACTGATCAAGGAAAGTGCATCTACATAGAAAGGAGGTCGACTACAGTATTTTGGCAAGAGCACAAATTCATATACTTGCTGCCCTCCTTGCCAGCTGAGTAGATTTGGGAAAGTTACCCAATTGCTCTGATCTTTACCTCATTTTATCAATGAGGATAATATAGCCACTACTTATGGATGTGTCTAAAGATGGGGATTGAACAAAATAATACCAAGTATTTAGCATACAGACTAGCTCATGGAAAGTCCTCCAGAAATATTTCCTATTTCATTATTATTATTGTAAAATCAAATGAATTTGATAGCATATTGACTGTGAATGCCAAAACAAAAGAACGAATAAAATCATTCTAAGACTTCTACCATGAGTGACTAGAACAACAATGACATTAACAGAATCGGAAAATACAGGAGACAAAAGAGCTACAGAAAAGAAGATAATAACCAAAATTTTTGTTGTATCTTTTATTTGAAGGGTTGGTGGATGGACAGATAGAACTAGTAGGCAGTTAGAACTAGTGGCCTTTGTGGTTAGGAATGAACTACTAACCCACCATGCTGTAAAAAGACTATGACAAGATCCAAAGAGAGAACTGTATTTTTAATTGTGCTTTTGATTTTTATGCAGTGAATTAGTTTTTGTTAAACTGATCATCATGATCATATAGGAATCTAAGTCTGCCTTGAATGAAATCTAGTGAAAGAGAAACATGATTTCACAATCAAGGCTTATAGTCTCAGGGATACAGACTCTGAGTCATTTCCTACACTTATATAATTGTATTGTATGTTTTTTTTTTTTCCCAGAAGAATGCAAGCATAATTTTATGCATTTTTATCTACCAAAAAAAAAAAAGTTTCTATTGCCTCAGGAACACTCAAAATGACTCAGGGAATCTCCCATAATCAAATCAGGGTATTTTCTCAATGTTGATGACTCTAAGAATTGAACTGTGCTGTTTGGCTTTAGCTGGGTTCTGAATGAAATAACATTATTCATATCCTGGTGATTTGCCAACACGTTCACTGTAACAATTATTCTAAAATATTCCTTGTTTCCTTCACCTGCCCATCCCGTTTCTTTACCTGTTTCCACATTTCTTCTTCCTTTTGAAAGCTAAGCATGATTTCTCAATATTGTCTATTTTGTGTAGAAAAATTGATATGATCTGTCTCATTTTCTCCAATCTCTACCTTGTTCACTTTATGGGACACCTGGGTAGCTCAGTTGGTTAAGCATCTGACTCTTGATTTTTGGCTCAGGTCATAATCTCAGATTTGTGAGACTGAGCCCCATGTTGGGCTCCATGTCAGGCATGGATCCTGCTTGGGATTTTCTCTCTCCCTCTGCTGATCTCCCCATACCCCTGCCCCCACTCTCATTCTCTCTCTCTTAAAAAAAAGAGAGAGAGAGACTTTATTTTTCTCTTTTGCTGATTTATGAGGTACATGTTTGGAAATTGTGACCTTCCAGAACAACTCCAAGATCTGACCCCCTAGTTATCTTTTCATTTTAGCATCTTCATTCTTAGTGCCTCTGCCCTTAAACATATTGGGTCTATAGTTTCTGAATCATTGCACAATGAATGTGTATCTCATAATAGAAAATAGTGAAATCATTTCCCCCCAAAAGATTGAAATGTCCAGGATAACTTCAATAATAAAGCAATGCAAATAAGAAGTTATTCACATTATCTTTATCTGTGCCCATAAGAAAAAGGTGTTTCTTCTCCCTACTTAGCATCTTTAGTTCCTATTTTCTGCATGCCTCATAAATGCTGGTCCTACAATGCCTTATGTTGGACTTCTTTCTTTCTTTCTCTTTCTTTCTTTCTTTCTTCCTTTTTTAAAGATTTTATTTATTTATTTGACAGAGATCACAAGTAGGTAGAGATAGAGAAGGGAAGCAGGCTGCCCCCGGAGCAGAGAGCCCGATGCAGGGCTCAATCCCAGGACTTTAAGACAAAAAGCTTAACAATCTCTGAAGTAAGTAAGAGAGTATGAGAGTTTCACATTAAACTCCATAACAAGGGTGCCTGGGTGGCTCAGTGGGTTAAAGCCTCTACCTTCGGCTCAGGTCATGATCCCAGGGTCCTGGGCCGAAGGCAGAGGCTTTAAACCACTGAGCCACCCAGGTGCCACAAAGCAGACGTCCGAACAGGGACTATTGGACTTATTTCTAAGCTCTCTTCTGGCTACATAGCAAATACCTTGAAACCTCACTTAATTTTTCATATATTCTTATATGAGTATTGATCATAATGTAATGATTGAAGAAAATTTATTTGAAGCAGAAGTGCATTAAGATCCTTATTTTAAAAGGAAAGCATAAAAAGAAAACATAAAGGCTATGCATAGGGATAGTAGCTGATCTTCTACGTGAACAAAGAACACAGTAACTCCCATCATCTTGATATTTTCAGGCATGCTGGGGAAGTGAAAGAGAAATAACTATATTGCATTCATTATCCTTATTGAGTCCTATCACCTGATTAGACACGCAATCTGATTTAGTTATTCCATAAGCACATTAAATGGAGCTGAGAACTTGCCCTTCCTTCCTAAGTCCTTCAAAGACTGAATGTTTATCATTGAAAATAATTTATTTCTGAGGGGAGAGGAAGATGAGGAAATTGTTGTTCAATGGGTATAGAGTTTCCCCAGATGGAAAATTTTTAGAGATTTCTATATGACACAATGTTTATTATACTTAACGATACTGGACTGTGCACTTATTTGTTAAGAGAGTAGATCTCATGTTATGTGCTTTTTGCCACAATAAAAAATAATAATTTCTCTGAAATATGTAGGCCTTTCAATCTTCACCAACTCACTTATAAAATTCAAATGTGCCTAGAAAATCATACATTCCATCTCCAGTGTTCTGTAATGGTCCTGTGCCAAGTGTGGTCCAATGACTGGTGCTGATCTTATGAATTATTGCTCCTGATCTATAAGTACAAAAATTTGAGAGCATGCACTTAGAAAATTTTATAGAAATTTGGCATTGTTGCATTTTAAGATTTTATTTTTCAACAGTGTGTCTCTACAACAGACTAGAGGGAAATAGAAAGAAAAGAAAGGTCTTTCTTCACAGATAATTTGCTTCTCACTGGGGACTTGTTCCCAAGATCCTGTAATGCTAGAACTTATGGATAGAGCTTGATGCTTGAAGAATTTTTAGTACAAGAAAATGGAAATAATTGCTTTCTATAATGGAAGTCCCCTTGTGGAATTCAATGCCCCAGAAGATACCACAAGCTGAAAATCTAAATAGGTATAATAGATATGTTAATAAATTTAAAGTTGGTAGAAAATTATGCTATACCTACAGTTGTGGTAAAGGGTGGCCCAGGATTATCATTCATTTTTAAAGCAAATTTTGGTGGTTCATAGACCCCTTTGAGAATCTGATGAAAAGCATTGTTCTTGAGGAATAAAAAGTAAAAAGTGCATATGGACAAATATTTGCATATAATTTTGGATATTTGTAGTTTTAGTTGGAAGTAATCTGATTACAAGCATTATGCAGTAGGAGAGTAGATCTTAAAAGTTCTCATCACAAGAAAAGAAACTAGTGATGGTGATGGATGTTAACTAGACATGATGTGGTAATCATTTCTCAATATATAAATATCAAATGATTATGTTGTATACCTGAAACTAATATAGTGATATGTGTCATTTATACCTCAATTAAAAAAAATAAAAATAAATACACAAGATGACTATGAGCATTCAGGTATCTACCCAATGGGAGTTTGGGTTAACTTTGAACCAAAATTACGTTCTCACCACATAGTAAACATGGTGAAACATGTTTTGGTGGCTCCAGCATGGCAAGATACAGATGTTGGTGCTTGGGAAACAGGAAACACTAAGATAAGGAGGAGGAGGCAATAAGCTTCGAACTGAGAGAAAATGCTGCTGCTCCAAAAATTTGTTATTATCAGATATCATAGAAAGAATTGTCCTCCCCTTTTAAGTTCTGCTCTTAATTTCCCCCCTGTCCACCTATGAATTAGGCCCTCTTTTTTATCTCTCTTCCTTACTGCTTTATTTCTTTGGTGACCCTTACTCATTTTCATGACTCAAAATAATAATGATTATAATGATAAAATAGTGATAATACTGATAATAATTATTAATATTCATTGAGTGGCTTGTTAGGTAACAATCATACACACACACACACACACAGAGGTATATGAAATTTTCTTTCATAATAATCCCATAAAGGAAGTACCATTTTACAGACAAAGGGTTGCACAGAGAGATTAACTAATTTGTTCAAGATAACATAGCTAACAAGTGATAGAAATAGAATAGAGATAATCATTTTTTTCTGAGAATATTTCTGGGATAGGTTTATTTTCTTTCTTGCATGCTCTCAAGTAGCCTGTATTGATCACATTATAAAACTAATAAGAGTTACAGTTTATAACAGACTGAAGTTCATGGGATACTCCCCTAACCAGACAGAATTCCAGAGAGGGAAGGGGCTGTCTTGTTCATGTTTTTAAGTATCTCTTGTAATAAGCACAGAATAGTAGCACAGAAGAGGAAATCAATAAATATTTGTTGAATATAAGTATAAATGGATGAATAAGTACTTGGATAAATGAATAAATGCTTGGATGAATAAATGAATCTAATAATTAAAGACTGTGTAATCAAAGGCTGAATAAATGAATCTCATAATTAAGGACTATAAGTAGTAACAAAAATCCTGCTAGAAGAAGTGACATCCTTGTGTTCCAACTTAGTTAATGAAGGTTATCCCTGTTGTTTATGGAACAATGGAGCTGCATTTCCCTTGACTACTCTGGGCAGATCCTACAACCACAAATTAACAGCAACAATGGAATGAAGGACCATAAGCCATTGAACTCCATTGCTCTCTCTGTATCATTGAGAGACTCCCACATTGAATGGGAAACTCTATCGCAATAAGATTGAGAAAAATCAATCAATATCTTGTTTATCAATCTACATGGTATCAAATACTTTGCATGGGGTTTTCTTCTTTTAGTGAATTGTCAATCTCAAGTCAATGTAGTTCTATTCAGTGACAACTATGCTTAATGATGTGAATTATGAGTATAGCCTTTTCTCAAGAGAAGAGATTTTTGTAATGGCCTGTTCACTGCATCCTGCTTCCAATTCTTCCTTTCCAGTCCTTCACACAAACATCAGATTTTTCTTTCACTATTATATTTCCCTGCTCAAAATCTTTAATTACTCTCGTAGCTACAGGATCAAGGTCAGACTTCTCAGCCTGATGTTCAAGTCTTCCTGAGTTAATCCAAATTTGTGTTTCTTTTATTTTTGACTCCTTTTTTTTGTTGTTGTTGTTTTCCATATTTTTTTAATTTTTAATTTTTTAATAAACATATAATGTATTTTTATCCCCAGGGGTACAGGTCTGTGAATCGCCAAGTTTATACATTTCACAGCACTCATCATAGCACATACCGTCCCCAGTATCCATATCCCCACCACCCTCTCCCGTCCCCCCTCCCCCCAGCAACCCTAAAAGACTCAATCTCAAAAAACAGACTGAGGGTTGACTCCTTTCTTATATCAACCTTCTGTTTCATTTCTTCTGAACGTACCTTGCTCAATCCACACGGTACTGCTTTGGAGTGAACTAGGGACACCACGGGCCCTGGGCCCTTGCCACAGCCAGGATTCCCCGGAGGTTCTTGGTCTTGTCATGAGAATTCAAGGACAGACATGCAGCACAACAGATGAGTAACACAAGTGGGAAAGTTAACTTAAAGGGACAAGGGCACTCTGGAGGTGTGAGAGCCAGTGAGCTCAAGAGAGAGCTGCGCCCCCTGGAGGTTGAGTTTGTCTCTTTTTTGGATAGTTGTGAACTAGGGGGCAGAATATTGATTTCTTGGGGCAGAAATGCAGGATTTTGCACTTTTTTTTTTTTTTTTTTTTTTTTTTTTTTTTTTTTTTTGCTAATTTGGTCAGGGGTTTTCTGTCATGGTGTCTGCCATTCTGGGCCTGTCTGGTTTAATCCAGCTTCTTGTGGAATGCTGCCAGGATGGGCCTCTGACCTTCCTGATAGCTGTCCATGCCTTTCTGTCCAAACCTAACTAACTGCCTACTCTAATAGTAGCATGCAGAGTTCAATAACAACACTTAAAAAATTTCCTCTTCCTTTTTGATCGCCTATTCTACTTGTCTTAATAGGCCTAATATAAACTCCATCACCACTCCAGAGTGCTAAAGATAATACTTGCTTTTTTCTCTTGTTATTTTGTGGGATTTATTTTTGACATCATTTATTTAGCATTTGGTTTTATGCTATCTGTGATATTCTCCTCTCTCTATATACATGTGTGTGTGTGTGTATACATATATATATGCTTTTTTTTCTCTTAATCTTTTTTTTTTTAAAGATTTTATTCATTTATTTGACAGAGAGAAATCACAAGAGAGGCAGACAGAGAGAGAGAGGAAGGGAAGCAGGTTCTCCGTTGAGCAGAGAGCCCGATGCGGGACTCGATCCCAGGACCCTGAGATCACGACCTGAGCCGAAGGCAGCGGCTTAACCCACTGAGCCACCCAGGCGCCCCTTTTTTTTCTCTTAATCTTGATGGTCAGCATCATAAGGGCAGAGAGCATGTCTTAGACTTATGTTATATTTTATATGATCCCTAGTTTCAATAATGAGTATGTAATTAAATACCTGCCGAATGCATGTGCTCGTGCTTCTGGTATAAATACTTGCGGAGAGGCGCTCAGAGCAGCAGGACACTTGCCAGGCTGAGTCATTCCGTAGCTGCAACATGTTTGCCATGTGTAGCCTCAACTCAGTGTATGAATTAGGAATAAAGGAATCCCAGTTTGAAGTGGAGTGAATAATTTTGTACCGTCTTGAATATTTGTTTGTTTGTTTGCTTGTTTGTTCATTTGTTTATTTATTTATTTATTTTAGAGATAGAGTGAGAAAGATAGTCATGGTCAGGGGTAGGAACAGGGATAGAGGGACAAAGAGACTCCATCCTGAGCAGGAAACCCAATGTGGGGCTGGATCCCAGGATCCTGAGATCATGATCTGAGTCGAAGCTAAGAGTCAGAAGTTTAACTGACTGAGCCACCCAAGAGCTTTGTCTTCTTGTAACTTAATAATGCATCTTAAAAACTATTGCTGTGCATGATCCTTCCCTTTGATTTTATACAGGTAAAGTGGTTTTGGCTGCAAGTAACAAAATGGCTTCAATAATAAGGAAGCAATCATACCAAAAGGAAAAAGAAAAAAATGTTCAGGTAGAATAGTTTCAGATTTGGTTAATTTTGTAAGCCAGTGATGTCATCTCAGACAAGGTGTTCTCCAAGTTACTGCTCTCATGCCTCCTACTAATGTAATCCCCTTAGGCTGAGTTTCTTTTTAATTGCAAAATGGCTGTTACAGATTCATCCCTTTGTTGAAAAATGCCACAGTGTTAAGTGGGAGAAATAGAATAATTTCTTCTTTGGTCACTCTATTTAGGCGTGAAGAAGGCTTTTCCAATAGCCCCTAGCAGATTTCTTCTGTGTTGAAACTGGATTACATGCTCACTTCTACATAAATAGATGGAAAGAAGAATACTCCTACCTGGTTTGCCTTGGTTCTGGAAGAATTCTGATCACACGAGGTTAGCAAATGGATATTAGAACAAAAGTGAGGCTGTTGGGGCACCTGGGTGGCTCAGTGGCTAAAGCCTCTGCCTTCGGCTCAGGTCATGAACCCAGGATCCTGGGATCGAGCCCCACATCTGGCTCTCTGCTCCACGGGGAGCCTGCTTCCCCCTCTCTCTCTGCCTGCCTCTCTGCCTAGTTGTGATTTCTCTCTGTCAAATAAATAAAATATTTTAAAAAACATATTTAAAAAAAAAAAGTGAGGCTGTTAAGTGTATAAGAAGTGGAAACGTCTGTTAGTAAAACAACCAGCAGTGGGGCTTAGATTCGAACATGACAGTAGCCAATGACCTGTCTCAGAAAGGTGAATCCTATGCCCCCCTCTAATGTTTGTTTTCAAAGGATTGAACAGGCCAATGCATATCCTGACTCAGAGGGATACCATCCAGCTAATCAGTGGTTGGAGTCCTCTGCCAGAACATTTTAATAGTCTTAATGACCATATATTACATATATTGTTTGCATTAAATATTGGCTATGACTAAGCCTAAGGTTCTCCAGGGCACCTTTTTAAATAATAAATTTTAGACTTGATGACTTCCTAAGCCAGCTTGTAAATTAGAGAGGTCTTATGCTCAGTTACCCCCACCTCTCCATTCTCTTTCTTTCTTTCTTTCTTCCTTCCTTCCTTTCTTTCTTTCAGTTACGTATCTTTGGACTTTCTTCCAGAGGCCCAAAGCTGTGTCAAAATCTGCTTATTAGAAGTTTTCTATTGTCAGTCAGTCATACTGGAGGGTGAATTTGAACATGTGTACCTCTACCTGAATTATGTGAATTAAAAATTAATCCTTAATGGTAGAAAAGGGATGTTTTGATTTTACAGGCCAAAATTGTCAATATTAGCTAAAAGATTGAGCAGGATAATTTAAGCGATTTCATGAGTTTTCTAGCACCCCACTCTACTCATTGTAAGTTAAAACTTGTTGAAAACATATTTCAATTAACCAGATAAAATGTGTGTGGGTGTATGCCATGTGCCTTTGTATGTGTGTGCTGGAAGTGGAATTGAGGAAACAGTTTTGAAATGCATGTTTTATATTGTGATCCTAATTAGGTTCATGCATACTATCTCCATCAATTTATAGAAATTTTATGTTAAATGTATAAACAAAGTAATTAAGTTGAGTATATAGGAAAAAATATATATAGTTTGGTGTTGTTTTCAAACCACTTGGAAATAATTTTGCTTCTGACCAACTGCTTCTAAAAAAAATACTTTCTCAAAGATTATAAAAAAAGTCATTAAAATATTTTCACTCTTCATTTCTTGCTTTTTAAAGTCTGTTTCAACTTATATCATCTACTTAATTGAGCAGAACCTTACACATACAACACCCAAAGTCACCAAATGTTCAGATTTGCCTAGTGAATTTTGTGTGAACATTAAAAAGAGAACAGGGATGCCTGGGTGGCTCAGTGGGTTAAGCCTCTGCCTTTGGCTCAGGTCATGATCTCAGGGTCCTGGGATGGAGCCCCACGTCGGGGGGTCTCTGCTCAGCGGGGAGCCTGCTTCCCCCTCTCTCTCTGCCTGCCTCTCTGCCTACTTGTGATTTCTCTCTGTCAAATAAATAAATAAAATCTTAAAAAAAAGAGAACAAAAACTAAAACTCTGATGATGTAAGATTTCTGACATTCTTTCTGCCTCACTAACTATAATGTTCTTTTTCTACATTTCTTTTGGCTAGATTGATAGGAAAACTATTTGTCTCTAATCTGTCAAGGAGAAGGAATACTAATTAAAAATAAAGATTTCAATAGAATAAATTATAATCACAAATAAATTATGATTTCTTCATCAAGTCAACTTGTAAGAAGTTAAAAGACATATATTATATACAGAGTTTACCTAAAAGATTAATTTAGAACAAGAATCATTTGTGAAGTCTCCTGCAACTCAGCTCTATCCAGCACAAGAATGAGATCTTCCCAATTTGGCCCCCACAACGTATTTACAGGGTTCATAGTTCTATTTCACTTTGCACAGGGCACTATATTTATTTCTGTGTTTTTCTCAACCTCAAACCTTTGGAACTCAAGGACTGTTTCTAAATAATCTCTGAGTGCCCAATACTCAGCCAAGAATCCAGCTCACACTGGGTTCTCAATGTCCACTAGAAATGTGTCACTCATGTTTGGCTCCTTACTCTGGACCACTCAGGATATACAGTTAGAATTGGATTTATGCTGGACCCTCCATAAAAGGGGATAACAGTGAGAAGTCAAGGCCATCTTCAAGATTTTTCCTCTTTGTAGTCTGAGGCACTATTAGAATACCCATATATTCTTCCTTTTTTCATGTCGGAATCATTCATTCATTCAAATGATATTTATTCAATATCTAGTATATGCCAGCTATTACCTCAGGTTCTAGCATCCATCTGCAAATGAAGTAGACAAAATCCTATCCTCATGAGGCTTACATTCAAATTGGAGAGCAGACAGTAGAGAAATAATCAAATGGATATATAATATAATGTCAAGTAGTGATAAATATCATGAAGAGAAGTACAAGATAGAAAGGGACTTCATCAAGATCAAAAGCTTCTGCACAGCAAAGGAAACAGTCAACAAAACAAAGAGGCAACCCACGGAATGGGAGAAGATATTTGTAAATGACAGTACAGACAAAAGGTTGATATCCAGGATCTATAAAGAACTTCTCAAACTCAACACACACAAAACAGATAATCATATCAAAAAATGGGCAGAAGATATGAACAGACACTTCTCCAACGAAGACATACAAATGGCTATCAGACACATGAAAAAATGTTCATCATCACTAGCCATCAGGGAGATTCAAATTAAAACAACATTGAGATACCACCTAACACCAGTTAGAATGGCCAAAATTAGCAAGACAGGAAACAACGTGTGCTGGAGAGGATGTGGAGAAAGGGGAACCCTCTTACACTGTTGGTGGGAATGCAAGTTAGTGCAGCCACTTTGGAGAACAGTGTGGAGATTCCTGAAGAAATTAAAAATAGAGCTTCCCTATGACCCTGCAATTGCACTGCTGGGTATTTACCCCAAAGATACAGATGTAGTGAAAAGAAGGGCCATCTGTACCCCAATGTTTATTGCAGCAATGGCTACGGTCGCCAAACTGTGGAAAGAACCAAGATGCCCTTCAACGGATGAATGGATAAGGAAGATGTGGTCCATATACACAATGGAGTATTATGCCTCCATCAGAAAGGACGAATACCCAACTCTTGTAGCAACATGGACGGGACTGGAAGAAATTATGCTGAGCGAAATAAGTCAAGCAGAGAGAGTCAAGTATCATATGGTCTCACTTATTTGTGGAGCATAACAAATAACATGGAGGACATGGGGAGATGGAGAGGAGAGGGAGTTGAGGGAAACTGGAAGGGGAGATGAACCATGAGAGACTATGGACTCTGAAAAACAACCAGAGGGTTATGAAGGGGTGGCGGGAGGGGGTGGGGTGGGGTGGGAGGTTGAGGAACCAGGTGGTGGGTAATAGGGAGGGCACGTACTGCATGGAGCACTGGGTGTGATGCCAAAACAATGAACACTGTTATGCTGTAAATAAGCAAATAAAAATAAATTAATTAATAAAAAAAAAAAAGGGACAGAAAGTTTCAAGAGATACCATTTTTAGAGAGAGGGATCAGGTCGCATTTCTGAGGTAATATTAGTTTATCAGAGACAGTGGGTATCTGGGAGACAATTTTTTTATTGATTAATTTATTTTTTTATAAACATATGATGGATTTTTATACCCAGGGATACAGGTCTGTGAATTGCCAGGTTTACACACTTCACAGCACTCACCATAGCACATACCCTCCCCAATGTCCATAACTCCATCCCCCTCTCCCATCCCCCCTCCCCACAGCAACCCTCAGTTTGTTTTGTGAGATTAAGAGTCACTTATGGTTTGTGGGAGACAATTTTTTTAAAAACTTATTTTAGAGAGAGAGATAGCATGCATTCTAGCAGGGGGAGGGGCAGAGGGAAATGGAAAGAATCTCAAGCAAAGTCCTCACTGGACATGGAGCCCACATGGGGCTTGATCTCACAACCCTGGCGATCAAGACCTGAGCTGCAATCAAGGGTTGGATTCTTAACAGACTGCACCATGCAGATGCCCCATCTGGGGGAAGAATATTCTAAGCAGAGATTAGCAAAAGCAGACTGGAGGCAGAGCAAGCATTATATGCCTGAGAAATAATAGGAAGAATCTTGTGGCTTTAGAAGAGTAGGTGGAAGAAAGAATTGTAAGAATTGTAAGAACTGAGGTCAAAAAGTCTTGGACATCTGACATTATAGGACTGAAGGTAATGGTAAGGATATTATTCTGATCTGTATACACATCTCCATACATTAGTATATTTGAATATTAGTTTAATATAGTATGGGAAACCACTGATGGTTTTAAATAGAAGGCTATGATTTATTTTTGAAATGATTATTCTGACTTTTTTTTAAATGATAAATGGGAGGAAGGCAAGAGTGAAAGCAGACAAATTAGAAGGCAAATTGCCATAATCCAGACATGGCAAAAAATGATATAGCAAGTGGACTAGGAGAGTAATAGTACAATGAACGCAAAATCGTTAGTTTCCCAATTTGTTATGAAGGCGAGCCAAGGGGAAATATGGGTAGATTAGGTCAAGGCTGAGAAAAAGAGAAGATAAAGAGTGGTTGTATGAGTTTTGGCCTGAGCAACTGGGAGAATGACAGTGTTATTTAGTGAGAGAGGACACACTGCGGGATGAACAGGAGGAAGGCAGAGAAGAGCCGGTTTTGAGGCAGAGCAGGAATCATGACACTAAGTTGGGACATGACACTAATCTTGGGACACTAAGTTTATGATGATTATTAGAGACCCAAATGCACGGTCCTGGATTTCAGAGAAATGGGCAAAGCTGGAAGTTTAAATTTGG
Source organism: Meles meles (assembly GCF_922984935.1). NCBI lineage: Eukaryota > Metazoa > Chordata > Mammalia > Carnivora > Mustelidae > Meles > Meles meles. The sequence continues at coordinate 30,052,412 of NC_060067.1, forward strand.
GAGTTATTAGTGCCTTTGATGTAAAGATTCAGATGAGCTCACCTAGGATTCAGTGTAGTAGAAGAGCTGTAAGAGGACAGAGACATGAGGTGCTCCAAAATTTATAGATCACAAAGAGGAAGATAATCTAGCAAAGGAGACTGAGAAGAAGCCACTGTTGAGGGAAACCAGGAGAATGTGCTGTCAGAGAATTAAAAGAAAAGAAAAGAAAAGAAAAAAGAAAAAAAACGGGGGAACAAAGAGAAGGAAAAGAAAGGAGAAGAGAGGAGAGGAAAGGAAGGGGGAGGGGATGGAAGAGGAGGGAAGGAGAAGAGAGGAGGGGGAGGAGAGGAAAAAAAAGATAGCAAAATCTAGTAAGAACCTACTTTCCTTTTTGCTTTGAATGATTTTCTCCATTGTCTATAAACCCCCCAAAAGTGAGACTGATCTTGTGATCTAACCTATGTATCAGAAATATTCAGTCTGGGAACAGATTCCATCTCCCCAAATTGGGAAGCGATGTCTAAATGGCCCATTGCAGGATGTGCTGTTCTTGCTTCCATCAGTTAATCACTTAACTTAGCTCACACTTAGCTCCTTCCTTTGCAACATTGCCGAGGAGCTGTACAGTAAATGGCCTAAAGCTTTGGTCTATGTCTATTACGTTTATTAGGACTCAGGCTCTGAGGACATTTTATCTATTAAAATAGATAAAATTTAGTTTTTATAAAATATATATTTTATAAAATTTTATAAAATTCAGTTTTGTTATAATTTATAAATGCTCTGAAAGCAATTATATTAAATATTTTCCTATCGGGTGTCTTAACAAATAGCTCCAGTGTTCCCCATTATCTATGTAAAATACACTGACTAGTAACAATGGTCGCCAATCACTCACAGCCATAAGCTTCTCCTCAATGTCTGTCCCCTTCTATTTCCTCTTGGATTAGACTGTTTCTCCAATTATACTTATCAGGGCAATATTTAATTTGATGAGATATTCGTAAATTGATATACTATGAAAACAAAATTTACTGCATTGTTAGGTACTGATGAATATGGATTGCTAAAATAAGTCTGAGGTTTTGGTGTTGGAGAGAAAACTAAAAACTAGGATGAAATTATAAAGATTAAAGAAGGATTGTAGCCAAGTCCTGAATTATAATCATGTTTTGAATCCAGATTGCTTCCCCTGACTCTTCAAGCTCTCATTAAACTGAAGGAGGGGAAGGAGGAGGCAAAAAGAGGAATGGAAGGATGCAAAAATAAAGGCACAAAGAAAGAAATAAAAAGAAACAAATTGGAACTAAAAAGATGTATTTCGGATATGACTCGTGTAAGAGAGACAATGTAAAACTTTAATTAAATCCAAAGAAAATGCCATATGTCTGCATCTCTGTATCAAATATTCACAAATAAATGCACATGTATGCTTTCAAAGTTAAAACTGTTTAAGAAAGGCCTGTCTCATTTTTATTAGATGCACTGTAAAATGAATTTTTTATACCTACCATTGATTTTCTTATTACATTGGTATCTATGTGTAGGTATTTCTTTCTGGCTTAGGATAACTGATTAGGGTTTTTTTTGTTGTTGTTGTTGTTTGTTTGTTTGTTTTTTAAGTAGGCTCCAGGTCCTACATGGGACTCAAACTCTTGGCCCTGAGATCAAGAGTTGCATGCTCTGCAGGCTGAGCCAGCCAGGCACCCTAATAATCGATTAGTTTCATTTTAAAGAAGCCAAATGCTGCTGCAAAACACCCAGCAAAAATAGCTTATTATGATGAAAGAATTGAAGAATCAGTTGACCTGTGTCTTTGAAACTTTCATCCTATTTTTGTCATTATAGATGCATTTATTCTTGTTATTACATATTCATTTGAGTAAAGTTTAAAGTTAAATTTAAAATATGTAAAGTATACTTTACAAATTTGGCTTTAACAATATAGTTACCAATATTTATCAGTTTCTTATTTGTTAATTTTGAAAGACATAACATAAATAATGTAATTGAATATACTTATTTGGAAAACACAAAATGAAACAGCTGAGTCTTCTTTAAAAAAAGGAGAGAAAATTGATTCCGAAGAAGAAAGAAATGGCAGAAAGAACTATAAAGGAAAAACATTTCCTGTGTCATTTTCAAACTCTCAGAATAGAATGCATTTGTGTCTAGTTGGGTAGAGAATTGTGCAGACTTTTATGATTTTTTTTTATTTGAAAATCTGTGTTAACCAACTTTTACGTGATTTAGTAAAGAAAGCATAGCCCAGCTTCAAGCTTAGTTTTATTATGAGTCTCCCGTGAGATAGTTTTCATTTTCATCTATTTGCTCTAAGGCAGGCACTATACTATCCCATTTAATCCTTCCGACAACACTTCCAAATAAATATTGTTGTCCTCATTTTCTACATGAGAATTAGAGGCTTAGAAAGAGGTGAAAAGCATTGTCAATGGCCAAATAGGGGCGTGAGCTAACCTCTGCCTGATAACAAAATCTGCGTATTTCACCACATCCCAAACTGTCTCAATTCATCTGCTCATGTCTCAATTTCTTCTGCTATAAATTGTGGGTAAAATCATCTGCCTTCCCCAGGGTAGATCAAATGAAATGAAAAAAATCCTGGTGTTTTGCAAATGTCAAGTAGTGTTTATAATTATGACGATCTCTCAAGGAAAGAAAACAGTCGCAGAGGAGCTTGTCTTAGAGAAATGGAAATGTGTTCAGCCCCCAGTCTTGCCTAGTGCTTCCAATCTGCCCTGGCTTATCACCCCCACACTCTCCAGCAAGGGCTCAATAAGGCTGACCAAGTTGTCCTGCATTTTTCTGCTGCTTATCAGTGGCTCAGAGAATCGTCAGATTAATTTCCCACAGAACTTCCTTTCATAATAAGGAGGAACTAGAGGTTGTGTAAAGTCCAGTTTCTCTTTTTTTAAAAAAAGATTTTATTTATTTATTTGACAGACAGAGATTACAAGTAGGCAGAGAGCCAGGCAGAGAGAGAGAGAGAGAGAGGAGGAAGCAAGCTCCCTGCTGAGCAGAGAGCCCTATGCGCAGTTCTATCCCAGGACCCTGGGATCATGAACTGAGCAGAAGGCAGAGGCTTTAACCCACTGAGCCACCCAGGCGCCCCCCAGTTTCTCTTTTTAACAGGAGCCAGTGACCAGCTCTCAGCAAGGATGGTTGATCCTGATGAAAGGAAATGATAAAAATGAACACTGCAGAGACTTATTTTACTGTCTGTTAAGTAAAAGGAGGGAAGACTATTTTTTTTTAAAGATTTTATTTATTTATTTGACAGAAAGATCACAAGTAGGCAGAGAGAGAGGAGAGAGGAGGAAGCAGGCTCCCCTCTGAGCAGAGAGCCCGATGTGGGGCTCAATCCCAGGGTCCCCAGGACCCTGGGACCATGACCTGAGCCAGTGACAGAGGCTTTAACCCACTGAGCCACCCAGAGGCCCCAGTAGGAAGACTATTTTGAAAATACATTTAAAAACGTGCCTGCTTTCATTAAAGCGTGATGTCAATGATGAGACCTGTGTAATATTCCTAAAAATAAAAACAGAACGAACAACCCCAGATTTACTTAGTAAACAAACAAACAAAAAAACTTGAGTAAGATATAACAAAAATTTAGTATCTTTTCCAATAGAGTTTAACAAATCAGTTTTGTAAAATTTGTCACTGAACCAAATGGTTCTTGATTATATCAGCAACAACAATAGTAACAACAACAAAATTCCGGAGATTACACGTTAAAATGGATAGCCAGATAGAAGTGGATTGGGGTAATTACAATTGACATTTTACTGAACAGGACTGAAGACATTACTGAGTTTTAAGGCAAACAGTGTGAACAATAATAGTGTTTAAGTGATAGTATTTGTCAGGAGCTTGTCCTTCTAGAAACTCCCTAATATAGTAAACCACTATAATTATTTTTTCTGAACATAATGTGTTAGTTTTGACTTCATACCTCAGGGAAGCAAGAAGCTAAAAGAAGGTGAAGAGAGGCTTAAGATACATATTAAATAAATAATAAGAAACCAAAAGGGAACTCTTCGAATTCCCATCCTTGGGAGCCCGATTTCCCAGTGTCAATACATGGTGCTTCTTCTAGTTTCCCACAGTGTCCTAAATGAGAAAGTTTTCCAAAATACTTAGCTGAAAACAAAATCAGTTTTCCATCCAAAAATCAAGTCAAATCACCCAAGAAAATAGAAGCAATATTTACAGATGAATTTTATTATGTGCCTAACTCATGAGAAGACTGTGAGAGAATCGTTAGAGAAAATGCTCTACTCATCAAATTCTCAACTGGCAACATTCCACCAGATTTTAGTGGGAGTGCATGCCAGTGATCAGAGAAGTTTAGGAATTCGTAGTTTTGTTTTCTTTTGGATAGTCACAATGCAAAAGAAGTTGTGCTCTAAAGAAATCAGTCCATCTCTGTTAGTACCAGTATTTCCTATTTTATTTCCCAAAAGTACACTTTTTTTTTAAAGATGTTATTTATTTATTTGGCAGAGAGAGATCACAAGTAGATAGAGAGGCAGGCAGAGAGAGAGAGAGAGAGGGAAGCAGGCTCCCTGCTGAGCAGAGAGCCGGATGCGGGACTCGATCCCAGGACTCTGAGATCATGACCTGAGCCAAAGGCAGCGGCTTAACCCACTGAGCCACCCAGGCACCCCCACTTTTTTTTTTTTTTAATTCCTAATGACACACTAAGTAATAGTTTCCTGAATATGTCTGGATGGATATAGTTGTCATGCACCGGGACTGATTCCTTGTATCTCTCCCTACGTTCTTGCCTATAGGGGCTACATGGGCAGAAAATACTATCTCCTCATTTATGTTGGACGCCTAACACAGTGCCTCGCATGTAACAGATGCTCAATGATTATCTGTTGCACTGAATTGAACAAGGTCAGTTATTCTTGGATTGATATTTAGTCAGCGGTGTGGTCCTAATATGGAATATTCACACTTAATACACACGCGTGCATACTTACATATGGAGCTGGTATTTTAATTACAGCTTAGAGTTTGTAAAACAGTTTTGGGTGTATTACCAGATCTTATCTCCATAAGCCCCTGTGAAATAGCATGGAGAAGATGGCTAGCTATCCACCAAAATTTGTATTTCTTCACTTGTAATAGAACATAGTAGCTGAAAAACGGTTATTTAGGTAGAAACTGTATTTCTCAGTCCCCCTTCAGTCCTTATATTTGGCGGTGACTATTTTTCACCAGTGCAATGAGTGGAAGTGAGATTTTTCACGAATGGGTCAAGGCTTTTAAGCAGTATGTGCACCCTTCCCTGGGCTGTCATTTGCCTTGTGCAGCTGCATAAATCCAGCAATGTCACAGTGCAGGCAAAGCGCAGGTCTGTACATAGCCTAGGAGAGAGCTTCTAGTTCCAGGTTCCACCAGCCTGGAACAACCACATCGGACTGTTAGATGTAGAAGAAAAAAATTAAGCTGTTGACACTGGGTCTATCACAGCAGCTGGTGTTACCCCAGCTAAACAAAAACAACTATTGCTATTCTAGCATGTTAGAGAAGGTGAGAGGTGGAAGAGCTAAATGTCTTAAGTAATGATAATTTGTGAAAAACCCAAGTTTCCAAGCCAGGTCTTCTCAGTACAACAGCTGTGCTCCTTTGAACATACTATACTGCCTCCCATCCAAACACTCATCAGCTTTGGTGAGGAGGATTATTGGTAGAAGAGTTCCTTCTTTCTGAAGGCTCAAATTTAGTATCTTGCATTCATGAAGTCAATTTTGATGAGTCAACATAAGAATGGTAATTTTAATAATGAAAATAATAATATCATCATGCATTTTTAGGCCTTTATAGCTGATAAAGTATTTTCTTCTATGGCTCATTTAATCTTCATAATAACCGCACATGTTATATGGAAGACTTTTCCTCTCTCAATGTTCTATGTGATCATATGAGTCTTAAGTAAATATTTTGTCTCAAATCTTATTATTCAGTTTAGAACAGGAGAATGAGGAATCCAGCAGGGAGGTCTTTAGGTGGGAAAGAAAAGAAGTAGAGAGAGACAGTCCCAGTAGAATTACTGATATCGTGAATGTTTGAAAACAACATTTGAGGATATAGGTAAGAAAGTGCGAGACAATGAAAACTTTAGGGAAAAAGAAAATACTGTAAAAGGAAACAAAATGGAGTAAGAATCACTCTGCTTGGCTCTCTAGAGCAAAATATTTATCTAGCCATAATCGTGTATGTACTATTTATTCGTTCAACTAGAAATAGTGATAAAACCAAATAGGGCCTATGAGATAGAGAGGTGGGGTTAAGTTGTAAGAGACCTAAATCCTCATAGCAGAAACTATGTGGACAATATTTAGAATCAAATAATCAAAAAATATCAGTTTGCGCTTATTGTTTGTACACAGAGGGAAAACCACTAGAAGAAACAGTGGGAGAGGTTAAATGTTGTTGCCTCCAAAGTGATGAACCTTTAGGAGTGGGATGCAGGGTTTGAATTTTCAGTCTACGTCTCTGTAATATTGGGGGTTTTAATACATGTATATGTTATTTTAATTAGAAGTCACATTTATTTTAAATGACTTTAGGGGCACCTGGGTGCCTCAGCTGTTAAGCGTCTGCCTTCAACTCAGGTCATCATCTCAGGGTCCTCGGATCAAGCCCTGCATAGGGCTCCCTACTCTGTGGGGATTCTGCTTCGTCCCTCTCCCTCTTCTTCTGCCTGTGTTTCCTCTCTCACTGTCTCTCTCTGTCAAATACATAAACAAAATCTTTAAAAAACCATGACTTTAAAATGAGAGATGCTTAATACTAGTTAGCATGATCTATTTATAGATCTGGTGTCCACTTATTATCCTCTGAGGGCATCACCTGAGGGCAGGTTGTCCAGTTAACCTAGATCCCACAAGGCTAGGGCTAGAAGTGGAAGCGTCTCTTAGACAAAGATGTGGATATGTAGGGAAGGCAAGAACAGATGCAGAGAGAACATTCAGCAGCAACTCTCATAGTTTAAGCAACAGAGTAAGTCTGGACTAAAGAGTAGAGTCAGTTTTGAAGTTTTGAAGGCAGAAACAATGGATTTGCAGATGGATCGGATATTAACCATGAGAAGAAGGGGAGAATCAACAAGGATTTTATAACTTGGATCTGAACAACGTAAGAAAAGAATTACCATTTATGGAGTAGACTGTGGAAGGAACATGTTTGCAGGATTAAAACCAGGAGTTTAGTGTTGGACATGATAAACGTGCTGTGCCTATTAAATAGCCCCCAGGCGGAAATGTTGGGTAAGTATTTAGATATTCGAGTCTGGAATTCAGGAATAGTTCTAAGATAGAGATATAGAATTGCAAGTCAGTGGATACATGGTATTTAAAGCAATGAGTTTTTAAATTTAAATTTAAATTTAAATTTAAAGACAAATGAATGAGGTCACCTAAGGAGTGAGCAGAGAGAGTGAAGAAATACAGTCTTAGGGTGGAGTTTAGAGGTAGGGATAAGGAGGATCCCTCATAGGAGACAAAGTAATGGCCAGGAAAGTAGGAGGAAAAGTAGACAAGGTGGTAACCAAGTAGTCAAAAGATAGCATTTCAGGAAGATGGGAACAAGCAACTGTTTCATATGCTGTTGAGAAATTAAGTGAATACTAAGGAGTGAGTGATACTTACATATGGCCGGGTGCAGGCCACTGGAGTCATTAACCCGAGCTCTTGCCGTAAATGTGATTGGAGTCAAAATGAGTCCAAGAAAAAAAAAAGGGGGGGATATAGGTAGTGGGAACTTTGAGTATGGACATCTTTTTCTGAGTATTACTGAAAGAGAAGCAAGTTTATTAGGCAGTAGCTAGGACACATGCAAGATTAAGAGGAGGTTTTTGGCTCTTGTTTATGCTTAATGAAGTATGTTATAGTATGCCTGCTGATGAGAATGAGACTATAGTCAGGGAAAAACTCACCCTGGAAAGCAAATGGGGAAAATGAGTGGCGTTAGGCCTTTGAAGAGACAGGGGGGAATGGAGACTAGTGCCCAGGTAGAAGATACGAGTATGTGTGTAGGATTTCAGATTTGGGGGTGAGGGAATATAAACGTTCTCTGTTAATCTCTTTGTTTCTATTTTCCCTGGGAAATGAGAAATAAAATAATTCGCAGAGGGTGAGGCTAAAGGAATCATGGAAATTTGATGACAGACAAATGGAGTCACCAATGGAGCAGACTGAGAGAGAGAGAAACGTGCCTAAAGAAATACAGGAGAGCCTTGAGCTCCAGGGGCTTGCTTGAGGGTTTTGGTCATGAGACATTGTATTTCTCTCTAACCACATGCAGCTGCTCAGGTGCCTAAACATTAGACCAATATGTTAAGAGTTGGGTTCAACAAACATTGGGTGCTTCCCAAATTAGTTCAACAGAGTGAGAAAGGGTCTGCTCAGAGGGGTGGTGGTGCGGGTGCATCATGGAATTGGAGTCAGGTGAGAAAAGACGAGAGCTCATGGTCAATGATGAGGCAGTAGGGTCAGTGGGCGTCACATATTGATGGAATTCTGGAATTGAGGTAGGAGAAAGAGGAGTGAGAGGTAGAAGGATAAAGGCAACAAGAAGGGGTAAGAGGCTGGGTATTGAAGACATTTGCTTCAAAGAATCTGGGTGTTTAGGGAAGATAGCGGTCTGGTTGTTGCAATGAGTAGCAAAAAGTGGCTTATCCGCTTTCAAGTAAGTGGTACATGGGATATAACAGGTAAAAAGGCCCCAGTTTATGGGCACTATAGGCAATTTAGCCTACTCTATGATGGACAGATTTCAGACTGCCTGACAAAAGAAAGAATGCCAATTTAGCCTAGTTTCTTTTAGAATTTTAAAGGTGTGATATATACATTTTTTCTAGAAATAAACATTTCTAATATTTTTCTAATAATATATTGTAAAGTAGAAAAGGCATAATTTGTATGTGTATCTATATCTATGCATTTGTTCTCATCTATTATTTTATAAGAATGAAAGGAAAACAGAACTGGTTTCAAGAAACATTCATATTATGCACAACCATCACTTAATTGTCAAGCTACTTTCTCTGAATTTTGTTAACTTAAATCTTATACATGAGCACAAGCTTAAAAAATTCCTTTTGTCGCTTAAATATTCGCCACTCAGCGTTTTGCAAATGACTTATTTTGTTAGCCATAACTTCCTTTGGCTCCTTTGCCAAGTAGTTGATATCCAGATGCTCATAAGCACAATAATGTGTTGGCATAAACTAATTATCTGCCATGTGCAACTATTTATACATCCTCACTACATTAGTAAGATATGAAAGCGATTTACAATTCCCTTTAAATAGCCGCATGCACCTGCAGGCAGTTTGGGTTCAATAATACAGAAATGAGTGATAAAGATAGGTTAGGCATCTTTGGTCTTTATGGCTTAAAGGTTCAAAGGATTATGAACAAAGCATTTCCTTTCACTTTGCTGCATCGCAAACACGGTGACACCTTTCTTGGTAAATTCCTGAATTAATTCTGGAGCTTTATACCCTGGAAGCAAAGAAATCGAAGTTCTACGAACTCATATAATTCAGACAGATAAGGTTGTTGCATTATTATTATTATTATTATTTTAATTTGGGAGATGTGAGAAAAGAATTTGAGACTGGTGGTGTGCAGAACGAGAGAAGTAAGTGGGGGAACAGCGTGTCTGAATTCACTTCATAGGCATTAAGGTTGACTCTTGCGTCTGTATGGCCAGTATAACTCTTAGACATAATGGGCATGGTGCGTGGTCCGATGGTTTTGTTTAGCTTTGTTTTGTTTAGAGACTCACAAAATATTTTTTTAAAGATTTATTTATTAATTTGAGAGAGAGGATGACAGAGAGTGCAAGAGGGAGTGGCAGAAGAGGAAGAGTCTTTTCCCTTTTTTTAAAGATTTTATTTATTTATTCATTTGACAGAGATCACAAGTAGGCAGAGAGGCAGGCAGAGAGAGGGGGAAGCAGGCTCCCCACCGAGCATAGAGCCCGATGTGGGGCTGGATCAGAGGACCCTGGGTCATGACCCGAGACAAAGGCAGAGGCTTTAACCCACTGAGCCACCCAGATGCCCCAGGAAGAAAGAGTCTTAAGCAGACTCCACACTGAGGGCAGAGCCTCATGCAGGGCTTGAGCTCAGGACCCTGAGATCCCGACCTGAGCCAAAACCAAGAGCTGGTCACTTCACCACTTAACTATACCACCCTGGTGCCCCCAGAGACTCACAAAATATTTTACTTTTAATTTCTCTTAAAATCAGAAAGAAACAATTGAATATCATAACAATGAATCTATAATAGTGAACCCAGGCTGGAAAATAATTGTCTTTATACTTAGGTTATTAAGAAAATACTGCTTTTATTTTATTGTTTACTCCTACTACTCCTACTACTACTACTATCATTATTTTATTGAGGAAGGGGTCCACAAAGGCAAACCAGCCTGGGTTCTGTGATTACTGTACGAAGCAATCATACAGAGCTGAGTGGCTCTATCCTTTGGTGGAATAACTCAGGATAATTTAACCAGGTTGTACCTTATTCTCCTAATCTTTAAAGCGGAGCTAATAGCTGGAAGGGCTGTTCGGAGAAACTGAAGAGATCCTGTATATAAGGTTCTTTGTACAGTGTCATGTACAGTCAATAAATGTGAATTAGTATCATTTAACCAAAAATGGAGAAGTTTGTCTCCACAGAAAAATGGCTGAGCTCCATCTCTCTATATCTGTTTCTGTTTCTCTCTTTCTTTTAAGGCTGCTTACTACATTGCTACTGGGATGAAGCCGATGGACAGGTTCGGCAAATTCAATTAGAAAAGTTCTTTATAAAGATAACCAACAGCTAGGGTGCCCGCGTGGCTCAGTCAGTTAAGTGTCTGGCTTGGGCTCAGGTCATGATCCCAGGGTCCTGGGATGGAGACTGCCCCTCCCCCAAGCCTTGCATCAGGCTCTCTGCTCAGTAGGAAGCCTGCTTCTCCCTCCCCCCTCCCTCTGCTTGTGTTCCTCTCTCTCTGTCTCTCTCACTATCAAATAAATAAAATCTTTAAAAAATGACAAAAGATAATTTGTTTTAACTTAAAAAAAAGATTGTGCATAAACCTACTTCTACCATAGGAAGTATGGTAGAATTTTTATGAAAAGTAATTGATGAAAATAAAGTCATAGTATCTTTCTTTCCTAAGCAGCCAGTCATGGAAGCCAGAGTTTTCAAATAGAAAAAAAACAAAAACATTCCTAATTTTATTTGCTGCTTTTTGGTAAAAAGATGATGGAGAGTGAAGGAAATGAGGCACTTGAACATCAATCTTCTCTGAACAGACTCATGTAAGTGTCAATCTGCACGTGGAGACAATGTAGACCTTCCCAAGGTCAGATGGTGTAAGACTCTGCTTGGTTTCCTGTTCCTGCACTGTTCTAATCTTCCCAATCCAGGTTATTGACTCATTAATCATGCCTCCCCCAAATAGAGAATCTAATAGTATCTAATGATTTCTTGACCAGTAGCTTAGACTTGCTAACTTTTCATCTTTCTGAAGCTCTGGTCTGTGGCCTATACCTGTCATCTTTCAGCTTCAGTCCTACTCACGCTAGCATGTGCCATGGTGAGCCTTCTTTGGGGAAAGACACTAAAGCTTAAAATATCTTTGGTGCTGGCTTGTGTACCAACAACCATGTTCAAGAGTTCCTTTCCATATTATCTGCAAGTGTTCTCGAAATAAAACAATTTTTCTGCCCCAAGCTCTCCTATATATGTGCTAAGTTTCTTTTCCTGGGGAGACCCTGTCCAAGTTTAAGAGCCTAGACTCAGATGTGAGTAAGCCTTCCTTTTCTGCACCCACTCCAGCCAACTCGTGTCACTATTGCTACCTTTAGCCCTATGCCAACTAAAAAGCCCTGGCAACATTTTCTTAAACACCAGCTGCTCACTCCTTGTTTTCTCATTTTCAAACTCTACAGTTCCTTTGAACAGTTCCAAATTACTCAAGTGTGCCAAAACCAATTCGGTCCTTTAGTGAATGTCAGTTTTTCCTGGTAAACATCAGTAACCACCTTTGCTTAGAGGCAATATGCCCACCCTGCAACCTCTCTAGCAGATGTTAAATCACCATGAAAACACATCTTAATCCAAAATCTGCCAAATAGAAGACATTTATTAACAAGCAGGCATAATAACACAACTTTTTAAGCTTAATTAAGACAGGTTTGTTCTTTTGCCCTCAGGTTCACAGATGAGCCTCATCCCTGAAAAACACTCACTCTGAGGGAGGCATGAGAGGTCTAAATGGCAGGATCTGCAGGGTGTGTGACTGGGAAGAGTGGCAAATTGTCTCCAGATGAAAGGTCCTAGAGATGGATGTTGCTTTCAGGGCATTGGTTATATTGTTGCACGTCGTCTTCTCATACTTCTGTCCTGCAAGGATTTCAAACTCCTCTTTACTTTTCACCTATCTCCAATTGCATTACTATCTCCAAGAAAAGGTTATCTTCTATAGGTCCAATGTAAATTAATTAACCCAAAGGGGCTTATTGACAGTGAGACATTTCTTAGGCTAATCAAATCTCTCTAGAGTGTTAGTTCAATTTAATTTGTCCACACATATATGTCATAGTACTTACACTGAATTATTTGAAGTTAATTACATCTAGAAAATACAACAAGCAAACTAGTTGGTGGGATGGTGGTGGTGAGAGGATTCTTCAGTAATGTCTTAGATGACTTAATGAATAAAGTCGATGGAATCTTGAAGTTATTCAGCTTTGTAGATCAGACATACTCCAGGTAGAACTGGAGAGTAGAATAACTATGGAAGGCATTTAAGATCTCGTTACACTTGAGCCTATAATTCTCTCAAATCAGTGCTCTTCTTTATCCATTAGGCTTTGTTAGCCTTTCCTAGGATTGTGCTATTTCATGGACCAGAACTTTTTTCGCTGTTAGATAAAACCCAAAGAAAAGGCAAAGGAAGAAATTAAAGAAAAAAAATAAGTACAGAACTAGGGGGACACAGAGCTCAAAATTGTGATTTAAGGTCCTCAGAGGACTTAGGAAAGACAAAATAGTAACTGATTCTTTAAAGAGAGGAGATATTAAAAAGGGAGCCAAGCAGGAGTCAGGTGTGAAATAATATGGGATCCAATTTATTAGAACCAAGTATTGGTTGGGAATTAGTCTCAACCAAAGAACTCTACTACTCACTACAATTGTAAGGACAAATGAGGAGGGCGCATGATGTGATGAACACTGGGTGTTATAACCAACTAATCAGTCATTGGACACTACATCAAAAACTGATGATGTACTATATGTGCCTAATTGAATTTAAATTAAAAAAAAAAAAGTACAGATCAGAGTGGAACCCTAAGAAGGCTGACTTGAGAGGTCTTGTTATCAAATTCTGGCTCCAGGACATTCTATATTATTTAGCTCTAGTTCTTTTCAGAGCCTGGGGTGGGATCCACCTTTGGGAGCAGTTAAAGGACCTACAAAATTTTTCTAGGAACAAAATAGCATCTCCTTGCTTCTTACCCCCAGTGTTTTCCTAGTGCTAAGAATAGTTAAGTCAGGGGCGCCTGGGTGGCTCAGTGGGTTAAAGCTTCTGCCTTCTGCTCATGGTCATGAAGGCCTTCTGCTCAGGCCTTTTGCTCAGGGTCCTGGGATGGAGCCCTGCGTCAGGCTCTCTGCTCAATGGGGAGCCTGCTTCCGCCTCTCTCTCTGCCTGCTTCTCTGCCTACTTGTGATCTCTGTCTGTCCAAAAAAAAAAAAAGAAAAAAAAATTAAGTCATTACACTAATATTTACACGTAGCCATTCAGTGTTCCTACTGTATATTTGAAGGAAATCTGTCACTCTTTCCATAGCCACTTCCCTGTTTTATTTAGATATCCATCACTTCTACCAGATAATAGTAGAAAAGTCAAAGCCCAAGAGTTCACATTCATCGTATAGAGACCAACATGTTAGAAGAATTCAATTTTGAAAAGAATCAATTGCTTGACAATTGGCAGGAAATGATACCAGAATAAAGAATTCAATCTGCTCTTGTTTAATTTAATTTTGTTTTATCTCTGCTTTCATATACTTTGATAAAACTTCAATCACTGTGAATTGTTATTGCTTAGTTTATTGCATTTTGTAAGTAAAATAAGTAGAAATGTTTTAGGATAATCCTGTGACAAAAGACAAACTGCACTAAAACACCATGGAATTCCTACACTGAGTATAGGTTAACAATGGACAGGTGTCATCAATGTATTTATAGAATTATCAAGTAGAAAGAAGTTTATCTGCACAGAACATATTTTTTCACCTGTCAAGCTAACTTGTTTCAGCATCTTATGACAGATGGCTTGTATAGTCATGCAGAATATTAATGTTTATTTGACCTAGCCATCTATCCATATATCCATTTACCCATTCTTTCAACAACTTTTTATTGAGAAGTCATTACTGCGCTATACAGAAGGGGACACAGAAATAAATCATTGGCTTCTGTCCTTAAAGAGTTCACATTCCACCTAGGGAGATGGGTGAACATATTTTGGCAATATAGTGTGATGATTTGAGCAGAAGATGATATGCATGAGAGCACAAGGGAAGGGCATACATCTATACAGACAATATACCTTTTACTTTAGTTTTTGGTACAAATCACATGTTCTCTCACAGAACTATTTTTTGAAGAGGTGGTGAACCTGTTTTATATTGTTTTGTTTTTTTAATTTAAAATAAGGCCTACCATAGTTGGCTTCACATTTTATAAATTGTATATACAAAATATTTTTTAATTTTTCTTTTGGAAAAACAAGGGTAATTATTTAATTCCCTAAGTCATTTTTTAAAATTTATTTCCCTAAGTCATTTTTTGGATACTAATTGAACAATATTTCCACAGGAGCTAGGAAGGAGCCTTCCAAATAGTAATTGTTGAAGGCAGGTATAAAAGAACCATCTTGTTATGGAGTTTATTTTTTTATTTTTCTTAAAAGATTTTATTTATTTATTTGACAGACAGAGATCACAAGTAGGCAGGCAGAGAGAGAGAGGAGGAAGAAAGCGCTCCACTGAGCAGAGGGCCCCTCATCAGGGGCTGGATCCCAGGACCTGGGATCATGACCTGAGCCGAAGGCAGAGGCTTTAACCCACTGAGCCACCCAGGCACTCTTGTTTAGGAGTTTAATGTGAAACTCTCATACTCTCTTACTTCAGAGATTGTTAAGCTTTTTGTTTTAAAAGATCAGGGAGGAATGCTTTGGGCTTTGTGGGCTACATGGACTATGTCTCAACTACTCGGTTCTGTCACTGTAGCACAGAAGAGCAAAAGACATAAATGAATGTGCATGGCTATGACCCAATAAACTTTCATATACAAAAGCAGGTGGTAGAACAGATTTGTGCAACAGCTATTTACTAACTCCTGAGTCTTAATTGACTAGTTTGGATCATGCTATAAATATATGTACATAGAAATGTACAAATTTTCAGTTAGTTATATATTTATGGTGGGTAAAATACGTTTCTCTGAACATATACTTGGAATGATAAGGATAGAGAACAGAGGAACAGTTCATTTGACTCAAGCGGTTAGGATTTAGTAAAAATTGATACAAAAGGATAATTACCATTTGTAATAAAATTCTTGGGGAAATTAGATAAGGAGAATTTTTATAAAATAAGAATATGTAACTAATAAAAGGCATCTTATAGTTCATCCATTACAACACCTTCACGACAAAGATCTTAGTGAATATTGCTTGAACTTGCATCCACATGGTTCATATGAGGCTGATAATTAGCCATGCAGTCTAGCTAAATAAGGATAGATCACCTCACCCTAAGCAGATAATACTAAGGCAAGATTTATTACGAATGTTCAATTCTTGAACACTGGAAATTACATGTATCTGGTCTTATCCTCTGAAGTCAAGATCCCATTGACCTCTATTGTTACCACATGGTTATCTTTCTCATCACTTCCTTTTGCTGGTCTACCTTGATTGAAATGCCTCCCATCCCCTTGGTATCAATAAAGTGTGCCCTCTTCTCATTTCTCATGACATGGTCTTCAGTCATTGGTTCTCCATAGATTCTATGCATGTGGCAACAATCCAAGTTACTGAACTGTAGTATTTATGTTTAGGGATATGAGATGCTAGTTTTGAGAGTGACATTATACATCTAATCCTGTGTTGGTTATACATTTATTTGTTCCTTCGTTTCCCCCCCTCCAACAACTATTTACTGAGAGCTCAGTCTAAGGCAGGCAGTGTACTAACTGCAGGAGATACAATGCTAAGTAAAAATAAGCATCATCTCTGAACTCCTGGAACATATAACATAGTTAGGTAACAGATGTTAGTCAAATAATGACACATAATGATTTAAAAAAAAAAACCTGAGACAAGTTCTCCAGGAGAAAGCTTATTAAAGAAATCTAATAGAGACTGTGGGTAGGGGCTATGTCAGGGAGTCTTATTGAGGGAGTGCTTCCTAATTTTTTATATGAAGTCTGAACAGGTGTATAGAGGGGGGAGGAGCTTTCCAGCAGAGACAACATGTGCTACAATGCCTTATGGCAGGAGGAGAAATGACAGTAGGAGTTCAGGCACATTCCAGGAATTGAAAGGCTGCTGTTCAAGGAGCTATGAAAACAGTGGATCAGGCCAGGCAGGAGTCAATGCATCCAGGACAATGTTCCTGATAAGGCTCTTGGTCTTAACCTTATGAGAAATAGGAAATATATAAAGGATTTTAAGTTATGCAATGACATGAACAGATCTGTACTTTGGAAACATCACTGAGACCACTGTATGGAGGACAAGCTAGGAAGGTCAAAATGTATAAGGGGAGAAAGGATGAGGTACCGTGAACAACATTTATGAGCTCTTTGACATATCCTTGCATTAATTTATTAATTTACTCATTTATTTATTCACTCATTTATTCTTCCTTCAATTAACATTTATTGAGCATTTACAATATGAGAAGCCTGATAAGGGATAAAAAGAGAGAAAAATCATAGTTTCTGGTCCCTTGAGAGCTTATTAAAAACTTACATATTTTTCTTCTCATAATTTGAATGTTAAATTGTTGCAATGGTTAGTATTTGAATGATGTTGACTGACTAGCTGAAAGTAGTTTGAACCTAGAAGGTTTTGCTCCAGTAACTTGTATAATGACAACATAATTCACATTAAAATCCATTACTAACTGGCCTTTTCTGCCTTGTTGGAAATATCTGGAAATGGCTTTAAAATTTTCAAACTCTTCATTTATTAATTAATTAATTTATTTTTTACTTTTAATTCTTTTTTTTTAACTTCTTTTCAGCGTAACAGTATTCATTGTTTTTGCACCACACCCAGTGCTCCATACAATACGTGCCCTCCATAATACCCACCACCTGGCTCCCCCAGAGTTGATTTCTCTTATTTTTTATTTATTTCATAGACATAGGCAGAAAGATCCCTAACAATTTCTATTCAGAACCAATCTTTTTACTACTCATCTCTCTTCAACTTTAACATCTAACACTTGCTATCCAATTTAGGCCCTTTTCCTCACCCCTTCTCTTTTTATCATTTTCCATTTTATTTCTGGGACCTATTGGATGTTTTGGCAATGAGAGTTCCTTTTGGAATTCAATGAATATCATCCCATTTTTTCACCCTACCTACCCCCATTACCACTACTTTCAATGTCTGGCCTCAGTAGGGAAGGATGAGGTAGAGATTCAGATCTGTTTGTCAGTAGTTGTCTCAATCCCTCTGGATGCTCAGGTGTAGACGAAAAACAAAGGGCCATTAAGAGATGGACACAAAGCACAGATATTACCAAAGACTGATTTGTTCAGACTTAGACAAGCAACTATAAATGCTATGATTTCAAGATCTTTAAGAAATTCTCCTCATATATATAACTATCTCACATCTTCTTTGCCCATTCATCTGTTGGTGGACATCTAGGCTCTTTCCATAGCTTGGCTAATGTGGACATTGCTGCTATAAACATTCAGGTGCACATGCCCCTTCAGATCACTACATTTGTTTCTTTAGGGTAAATACCCAGTAGTGCAATTGCTGGGTTATAGGGTAGCTCTATTTTCAACTTTTTGAGGAAGCTGCATACTGTTTTCCAGAGTGGTTGCACCAGCTTGCATTCCCAACAGTGTAGGAGGGTTCCCTTTTCTCTGCATCCTCACCAACACCTGTGGTTTCCTGACTGGTCAATTTTAGCCATTCTGACTGATGTGAGGAGGTTTTGATTTGTATTTCCCTGATGCCGAATGATGTTGAGCACTTTTCATGTGTTCATTGACCATTTGGATGTCTTTGCAGAATTGTCTGTTCGTATCGTCTGCCCATTTCTCGATTGGATTATTTGTTCTTTGGGTGTTGAGTTTGATTAAGTTCTTTATAGTTTTTGGATACTAGCCCTCTTTCTGATATGTCATTTGCAAATACCTTCTCCCATTCTTTGGTTGTCTTTTGGTTTTGTTGTCTGTTTCCTTTGCTGTGCAAAGTTTTTGATCTGGATGAAGTCCCAATACTTCATATGTGCCCTTACTTCCCTTGCCTTTGACGATGTTTCTAGGAAGAAGATGCTGTAGCTGAGGTGGAAGAGGTTGTTGCCTGGGTTCTCCTCAAGGATTTTGATAGATTCCTGCTCACATTGAGGTCTTTCATCCATTTTGAGTCTATTTTTGTGTGTGGTATAAGGAAATGATCCAGTTTCATTCTTCTGCATGTGGCTGTCCAATTTTCCCAACACCAGTGATGTGGATGGAACTAGAGGATATTATGCTAAGACAAATAAGTCAATCAGAGAAAGACAAGTATCATATGATATCACTGACATGAGAAATAAGACAGAGGATCATAGGGGAAGGGAGGGAAAAATGAAACAAGATGAAACCAGAGAGGGAGACAAACCATAAGAGACTCTAAATCTCAGGAAAGAAACTGAGGGTTGCTGGAGGGGAGGGAGGTGGGAGGGATAGAGTGTCTGGTGATAGACATTGGGGAGCGTATGTGCTATGGTGAATGCTGTGAATTGTGTAAGACTGATGATTCACACACCTGTACCCATGGGGCAAATAATACATTATATGTTAATAAAATAAAACAAATAAACAAACAAACAAATAAAAGTCTCCTCCGCCAGCAAATATTTTCTGTGCCACTTCATCATTCCATAGTTGATATTAAAAAGACACAACAAAATTTCATTTTTCATCCTTCAGGAGCCAAAATAGGCCAAGTTATTTTGTGATTAAATACCACCCCAAATTTTAGAGACTTAAGACAACTAGTTATTTCTAGTTCATGCTGTATGTTCAGAACAGGTCAGCTGGGAGCTCTGATCTTCATTGTCCTCACTCAAGGTCCCACTGAGTGATCACCATTTGGGGTTTTCACTGGCCACAAAGCAGACAATGGGGAAGGAGGCAGGATGGTGAGTCTGACACGGGCTCCTTCAGTCTCCATTTAGAAATGGCCCATTTTCTTTTGCTCACCTTTCACCTCACATTTCAAGTTTCATGTTACCTGTCATTTCAAGGAGAGTAAGGAAATTCGATCTATTCACACATCTGTTTGCTGGATGGCACTAATGCCTGTTGTAAGTCTCTTTGAAAATGTCTCTCTTCCTAAAAGCAAACAAACGAAAACAAAGAAACAAACAAAAAAACAGCCTTGAAAGATAATTTGTTACCTCCTAACTCATAATGCAAAGACGTCCCTTATTTCTTGTTTCCAACTGAGTAGCATAAGGATACTGGATAGCTGGAAGTCACACACAGGAAAAAAAAAAAAAAAAAAAAAAAGGGAAGAGCAACTTGTAACCAGATTTTAATCTAGGGTTGACTATCAAGATAGCCGGAAGCTTCAGTGGGGATTACTGACTTTGGCTCTCTGCGTATTACAGATGTGGATCTCTTCTAAACAGAAGATTCAAAGTATAACAATTTCTTTGTTGCAGGCAAACGAGTAGCCAATTCAAAGGAGAAAGTCATTTGACTTTGCCATTCAATTCATATAATGAATCAATAAAATACACTCGAGCGGATTTGATAACATGATTTATACAGAGACCTACACACAGAAACACAGGCAGGGATGCCCAGGCCTTTGCAATGTTGACACTCACATTTCTATGTCTAAATAGACACTTTCTTTTCCACATCTACTTTAACACCCCTTCTCCTATATGACAAGTGTACATACAAATGCAGATTTATGTTGTATATAAATATTATTGAAAAAGAGATAAGTAGGGGCACCTGGGTGGCTCAGTGGGTTAAAGACTTTGCCCTCAGCTCAGGTCATGATCCCAGGGTCCTGGGATCAAGTCCCACATTGGGCTCTCTCCTGCACGGGAGCCTGCTTCCTCCTCTCTCTCTCTCTGCCTGCCTCTCTGCCTACTTGTGATCTCTGTCTGTCAAATAAATAAATTTTAAAAAAATTAAAAAAAAAAAGAGATAAGTAAAAGGGAACAATAGAGAACTAATAAATGGTGAGAAGACAGGCCAGGATAGGATAAAAGGAAGGGCCTGGTATACTAAAAAAGAGGGCAGGGGGAAATAAAAAGCATGGGAAAGAGAAAGAGAAAGAGAGAGAGAGAGAGAGAATGAGAATGAAGGAAGGAAACAATGTATTCATGGAAAAAAAAAGTCACCGTAAGAGAATGTGGGTATTTGTGGACTGACGGATTGTTCTGCAAAGGTGGGAACATGAATGTTAGGAAAGAGTGGATGGGAACATACAAAAAAGATGAGTAAAAAAATTCAGTAAATTTAATGGCAAGGAGTGCAACTCATCTCAATTACTAAAGGTTGAAGCAGTGACCTAACAACTTTCAAATACTTCAGTAACACCAGCCAACACTGTGAGGTATTGTCTATGGTCCAGGTGTCATCCCATGTACAAATATCAATTCACAGAGTATTCACAAAGACCATGTGAGGTAGATTTGTAGTTACACTTACTCTGTAGGTAAGAAAATGAGGCATAGCAAAGCTTAAGAATGAATCGAAAGTTGCATAGCAAGTAAGTAGTAGAACTAGGATTTGAACCTGTGTTTAGCATGAGAGTCCAAGGGCTTAACTCCAACTGCTATTTTCTATTGCATCTCATTTCCTTGGAAGAAAGTAGTGTGGTTCTTATGTACATATAGAGGCACAGACGCTCATGTGTCCTCGGATTTATTCCTTAGGTTGTTCATGCATTGTTTCTTTCTTTCATTCATTCCTCAAGAATTTCTTGAGATTATATATGCCTGGTTCTGTGCTAGACACTTAGTAGGAAAAGATGATTAAGATGAGCTCATTGCTTTTAAGGGGCTCACAGGCTAATAGGGTAAGATAGAAAAGTTAGTGAATAAATTTAACTGGATAGTCTTTGGGTTTCATGTTACTTGCCTGTGCTATGTTCATCAGGAGTACAAAAGGTGGTGTGGACAATTTTATCCAGAAGGGTAAGAAATAGTTTACAGGGCTGAGGCTTGAAGTGTTGCCAGGGGAATAGTAGGAAAGTGGCATTCCAGTTGAAGGGGACAATGAGAAACAAAAGCATAGAGGCATGAAATATTTGGTTGTTGAGAGAAACATAAACAATTTCATTTGTAGGGAGCAAAGAGGGCAGGACGGTGTTGAGATATTACAGTGATAATAGAAGGTGTATGTGTGTACATGCATATCACATGGGTGACATGTGTGTGGAAAGATGGGTGGCTCAGTTGGTTAAGCGTCTGACTCTTAATTGTGGTCATGATCTCAGGGTTGTGAGATGGAGCCTCGTGTTGGGTTCCACACAGGGCATGGAGCCTGCTTAAAATTCTTTCTCTCTCCCTCTGCCCCTCCCTGCTCCTTTCTCTCCCTCTCTTAAAAAAATGTATGCGTAAAGAGCAGAGTTGAGGCTGGAGATAAAAATAGCGGTCAGTGGTGATACGCAAAAAATTTCACACTCTGTACTTTTATCAAGAGAGGATTTGGGATGATTGAATGACACTATGAGATTGGTTTGGGGATACTCATGTTGGTTCTGTGGAAAACAAACTGGAGAAAGCAGAGATTGGAGGCAGAGAAACTAGTTAGTAGGCTACTGTCTATTGATAATGCAGTAGTCCAAGTGAGGACAGAGCTAAGGCATGGAATTGGTAATGGAGAGACTAGATCAGAGACAATGGATAGATAAGAGGCGTTTTCTCTGCAACAGCAAATGTGGTGATGTTGATGTTGTTGTTGTTGGTGGTGGTGTTTTATGTGTGTGTGTGTGTTGAGAAGAAAAGTCTGGAATGACTCCCAGTTTTCAGGATTTTGGTGGGGGGATGGTGGTAAGACAGAGAACATTAGAGGAGTTACTTTCTGAGGAAAAAAAAAATTCTACTGGGAATACACAGTGAGACTTTCCAGTAGATATTATAGCCAAGATGGCCCAAGGTCATGCCATTTTTAACTCTGGTACCAAGGCTCCCAATTTGTATTCCAAAGTGCTTAACTCTATGAAGAAATCAGCAATTATTTATTGTGCATCTAAGAACAAGTTCCTTTGGCAAATACAAAGAGGTCTCTAGCAAGGAGAAATGATCTACATATTACTATTTAAAATCATTTGATATCCATAATTAATTTGCCATGGCATTATTCATTTTTTCTTAGAAATAATTGGTTTCTATTTTCTCTTTCATGTTTCTTTGACTGACCACGAAATACTCATAGCCTGATTGTATTTTTCATTTATTTCTTCACAATACATATATTCTCTCTTCCTCTCATGATAGAACAGTTTTGATGCTAAAAATAATGATACCGAAATAATTCTTCATTTAGGATCACTCTTAGCCCACTTGAAACGTATGTAGATGGGTCAGATTAGATCCTGGATTCCCTCTATTCTCTGATTTTGTTGTTGTTATTGTTATTGACTTCTTCTGCATAATTTTACCTGATGAGGTGTTATTATTCAGAAAGTATCCATACGAACTGGAAATTTTTTCATTCTAGACATAAACTTTTCCTGGTCCTGGGAGTCCTTAAGTGGGTTTTGTTTCATAGAAAGTGCTTAATTATGTTCTTAATAATAATCCATTTATTAATTGTTATATGGGAACAACTAGATTTATAAATTGTTAATTAAATGTAAAGCTCCCTGTGTTGCAGTCTTTTTCTTAAGCTGCATGATACTCCTTAGTAAAGACAGTATTGTTTTGGAAACATTCAAAAGTTTCTAGAGTGCATGTATAAGCTTTGGTTATTAATTTGTTTGTAATTAACAATATATGATACCTCATGCTTTCTGAGGGTAGGGACCATGTCTTAATCACCATTATATCCAGAGTGGTACCTAACAGAGTGTCTTGTAATTCGCACACTCAGTAAGACTTGTTGAATGAATATATGGCTGTTATTCACAGATATACACTACCTTCATAACATTAACACATTAATAGTTAAATATCTCATTCAAAGCTTCAATGGTGAGACTGCACATAAGAAGTTAGAAGTTTGGCTTTCATGGAGTAACAGAGAGGCAATACAGTATAGTAATTAAGCATGGAGACTATGAAGCCATATTGCTGGGCTCTTACTCCTGGCTCTACCAGTAAGACCTTGAGCCAGATTAAGCTTTCTGTGCCTCAAATTTCTCACCAATGAAATGGGAATAATAAAAACCTAATCCTGACTTGTGAAGATTAAGTCAGGATTATGATTAAGTCAATTAATACATGCAAAATATGTGGAATGGGATCTATTTTGTTATACAGATGAAGACATTACAGGTTTATTTTTTATAATTTCCATTACTCTGAGTATTATTTACAACACACACCTCCCAGGCAAAAGCTGCCAATCACGTAGCTTCATGAAATGCACAGTATATATATTTTTTGAATCACTGGAATGTTATCTTTGTTTTAGGAAGTAGTTCAAAACTTGAAAATAAATTTTATCTATAATTTCATGAAAAGAAGGCAAAAGGTTTCCTTACAAATTACTCTTTATAAATGTTTAATGTAAGTAGTCTTTAAAATCTCAGAAACCACCAGGATATCCTGAATGCATGATAAATTTGATTTGCAAGTTAGATAAGGATTTGCAAAATTACTTTATAAACAGAGATACTCTGTTTGAAGAAGGTAATATGCATAGTTCAACCAAGCTAGTGTACATGATATATTTAGTTCTAATGAAATGTGACCTAAATACATTAATGTAACAGAGTAGTTTTGGAATTATTTGTTTATAAGGCTGGTTACTCCCACTTTCCAGCTGTTTCTTCTTTCAGAAGCTTGGAGCCTAGAGGACATATTAGAACCATCCGTCTAAACTCAACTCCCAGGGTAAAATGGAGCTTGACCAACCCACGGTTTTGACCAAATGGGTACTTTTACTAGTTTTTGTTTTGTTTTTAATGATAATGTGGTGAATATATGAGAACAGACTTACACTCTAAGTAAACTTTGAAGTTAGTAAAGCATTCTGGGGAAAAGTATAGGATAATATTGAATTCTGTGAAAACTGGAAAAATTATGCTTCAGTTCTTAATTTTTCACAAATTTATATTCTCATTCAAATGGATGACTCAGATGGGAAGGTGCAGTTAAAGTGTATATAAATTTATTATAGAATGCATGCGATCTTTAAAAATTTATAAATACATCGAGAGGCTATTCTTGTTGAATTCTTATACTTCTCTTCGAAGTGTATAAAAATCACTATAATTAAATTATGTTAGTGAGGCTAAATGCATTTTGTAGAGATGCATTATATAAATGCTCTTCTTATTAAAATCCTTATGCTTGTTTTTATTAGTTCAGATATCTATTGACAGATAAATATTGTATATCTGTATGCATGTATATAATATATATAGTGTATATTACACATATATAATGTATATTACACACATATTGCCTATAGACCTTTAGGATTTAAGAGGTCCCCTAGGGCATATAGAATAATGGTTCCCTGGAACAACAGTAATAAATCTATATGGCTGGGCCCTAAAAAGGGAAGTTCTCCAAAATATCTGTTCAAAAACAGTTTTATAATGAATTTTAAAAACATGCAATATTGCAAAATATCAGGAAAGAAAAGTCAGACAAAACCAAGATTCCCCCAATTCCTTGTCTTTCTTTTATTCTTGTTCCTCATGTGGAAATCTTCTTAGAGACTAGGGTGTTAAGGATAAGGAATTTATAAGTGACCCCCCACCTCCCAATCCCATTTGTGGGAGAATAAGCCAAACAAATTCAGACAGAAGGTTTTGCACTGCCCTAGCCTGGGCAGAAACAAATTTAGATTTACTGGCAACCAATTAGTTGTCAATTTATTACAGGATTGGTTGCCTTAGGACATGCTCCAAAAGGAGTGGGTAGGAAGAGCTTAGTCACGACCTACCCAGGCTGGCTCTCAAATCACAGGCAGTGCACTGTGCTCCAACACAGACAGAGAAGAAAGAAATCAGACTGGATCTGTCAGATAATTGTGAAAGCTGGACGATCCTTGAAGATATTTGCCTGCACGAGCAATGCAGTGAAATATCAGTATAGATACAGCAACTGAAGTAGGGGTTCACTGCCTGCAACGAGCATTTCTGATTTCCATCTCCTTTAATGTGCTTTGAAGTCAGATCACAGATACCCAACTTCAGCAACACTGCAAAACATTTTGTGGGGAAGAATTAAAAATTATGGTTTATAATGAATTTTTGGAATCTAGTTTTTACTGAAGTCTGTCTCAAGTAAGTTCATATGCAAATCAATAGACGATTCTAACATATAGTTTAAAAAAATGGTGGAAATCATCCCACATAGCTTGAATTTTGTGACGTTCCAGGTAAATGGGTCATATGACAATGAGATTACAAATTTATATTAAGGGTGCTAATAGGAAAGCCTAATTTTTTTTAGACTAAATCATTCAAATAGATACGAATTTTGAGATAAAACAAACCAAACTAAAATCTATAATTCAGCATGAAAACCCAGAAAAAAGAAACTACACTGGTAAATATGAAAATAATCTATGAAGATATTTACAAAAATTGTGGCATTCGTAAAAGAGAAATTTCGTGGAGCATAGAGTTAAGGTTGGGAAGAAACCATGAGCTGTTCAACTTCCATGATCAAAATATAATCAATTTAGTAGTAATAGAAATGGCAAAGTGATAAAGATCTTAATGAAGATTGATTCATAGAAATGGAAAATAGGAAATTACAGGAGGAAGTAACGTGTTCACACCAAGCAGAAGATGTTTAGATTCCCTAGTTGCAAGGTTTTAAATGGCATGCTTTTTATCTTTGTGAATTTCAATTAGACTTTGCAATGGGCAAGTCAGGAAGGGAATATTAATGATGGAGAAGGCTGGGTGGTATTCCATTCTTCACAGAGCCAGCTAAATAGGAGAGCAAATGTTTGTTTAGATTGTAGCATATTAAATGCTCATTCAGAAAGTGGTGATTAATAGGTTAAAAAGAACAGCTTGAAATATTTACAATGTAAAGGTTTTACTCTCCTCACATAATCTTCAAAGCAAAGCTAAAATTTACTGTGGATTAGCAGTGTCTGTTGTTATGAAAACTGCACCATCTAGGAAAAACATCTGAATTTTTGGTTCATAACTAACGAAATTGAAGTGTTTGGCACATATTGACTCTGAATGTAATATGAGAAAAACATATCAGCATACTTATCCCCCCCCTTTTTAAGTGTCTAACATTTATAACAACTTCTTGAAGAGATAAACACCAACTCTGCCTTGCCTTAGTAGGGTGTGCATAACATTCTGTCTTATGTGCAGTACAAAAAGGAAAATGTCTCTCTTTTTTCTTTTCTTTTCTTTTTTTTTTTTTTTTTGTTCAAGTTGCACGTTTGGATTTTATCGCCTCATAAAATAGAAGAGAAGTGAGACAGATCAAACACAATACTGAAAGTGTACTATGGGAATGGAATTACAACAGGTCCTTTTACCAGCAAAAGCCTTATGGGGGGAAACCTCAAACCCGGCTAGACTACTACATCTCCTCTCTGCGCAACTCCTCCCCTTTACCCCTTCCGAAGAATTGCAGAGGTAGTAGAAGCACAGAATGTACCTTTTTTGCTGGGCTGGGGTGGGGTGGGTGCGGGGGCGTGGAATGTAAACTTTGTTAGAGCTTTGTTGATTGAGTTTGATCATCACGTAGGGAGGACGCCCGTGAAAAGATGTTGGGAAAAAGAATTGCCCAGAAACAGCCAGAGGTTTCCCAAGGTGCATAATCGCAAATGGACTTTACTGACCCGCTGGAGGGAGGTCTCCAGCTCTCAGAGCTTTGAGGGGAAATGGGTCCTGATTGCAGAAGTGTGAAGGAATGAGTGGTATATCAAGAGAGCTCAGGAAATCAAAGAAACTTCCTGCTGTCTGACTCCACGCAACATGCGCTGAACTTGATCCTGCGTGGATGCGCTGATGACTAAGTAGAGGCTGATTAGAGTCCCCTCGCCCTCCAGCGGGAGTGGTATCTCTTTACCTCTGCTCGGCAGCCACGTCGCTCCGGAGCCAGGGGATGTTGGGGGGCGGGCGGCAGGGCGAGGTCCCTGGGATCTAGGGCGTCACACACACTCTGCGTTCCCGACTCCGCACCAACACCCACTGACAGCTTCCCCCGCCCCCCACCCCAGGAACCTCGGGTCCTCGGGGGAGCCCCGGCGCGTGGCCGCGGGGAGCAGTCCCGGGCGGCGCGTGGGCTCCGCTCCTCCGGTGGGGCGTGGGCGCGGGGAGCAGCGCTCGGGGCGCGCCGGGGAGCTTGCCGCCAACAGGGGCTGTGCCGCTGCAGGTGCCTGACGCGGGGCGGGTTGTTACCCCGGATCCGGGCGGGTGTGGGGGTCCCTGCGTTCCCGGGAACCTCGTTAGCCCTCCTCCTGGGCCTGGCTCCTCCTCCTCCAGGCGTGGGGCTCGTGCCCGCCACAGCCTGCGCGCACCGCGCCTGGGCTCGCGTCCCCCCACCCCGCCCGCTCCTGCCAACGCTTCCCCTCCTCCTCTTCCTCCTCCTCCGCCCATCAGCGCCACTACGGACGCCTGTGCTTCCATCTACTCCTCGCACGGCGGCCGCCGCTCTCCGCGCTCCCCTCCGGCTTCCACCAGCCCATCGCTCCCCGCTCGCTCAGCTGCTGCAGTCGCTCTCTCTCACTCGCGCTCTCTCTCGCTCTCCCTCAAGTTTCCTATCTGCTCAGAGCAGGGCACAGGGAGGAAAATACGCGATTCTGCTTGCTGTTTCAGGTAAGGTCGCACACGTCGGTCCCAGCAGGGACCCCCTCCCGTTTGCCTTTGCCTCCGGTGCATGCCTCGTCTCCCGCGCCCCACTCTCCCATGCTCCCTGAAACCCGGGAGGGTCAGGTCTCCTACTCCTCCCCGGCACATTTAAAAAAATAATTTCGATACTCCTCACCAGAAGCTTATCTGCAACTACAGTAAGAGCCGAGACGTAGGGTCGCCCGGCCGGCAGGCAGGCAGCGCGTTAGCCTGGCTCTGTTGCAGTCTTCAACTTTGCACACTGAGCTCGCCGCTGCCTCCCGGCCGCGGCTGGATCCGGGAGCCTCGCGCCCCTGCTCCGACTGTGGTCCTCGGCTCCCAACAGCTGTCAAACGCGTCGTTTCGCAGCGGTTGATCCCAACCCGGCTGCCTCCAAGACGTGGTCTTGGGCAAACTGTGCCCGGGCAGGGAGGGAGGTTTTCTTTTCTTTTATATTATTTTAGAGGGAGGGAAGAAGGGAAGACATGAGGACCGCAGCACACTGTGATGAAAAGAATAATGGAAAAAGTGGGCTGGCCGCCCCTGGCTTTTCCCGCTGGGGTTGCGGGGGTGGTCTTGGCTGCGAAGGTTGTGGCACCAAGTACCCATCTCTCCTCCCCCTTTTCGCGCCCCCCTCCGACCCATTCTCTTCTGTAGCTCTTATGTCAGTCCAGGGTCCCGCGTGTTGTTATTACGTGTGTGTGAGCACAAGACAGTTTGCTGACGATGGGGTTGGGGAAGTTCCTGGCAGAGCAAAGTCTGATTATTTGGTCATCTTGCTGTCAAGAGAAGAAAAAAAAAAAAAGACAAGACAACCCCCCCGCACCCTCTCCACTCTCACCCTCTATCATCACACCCTACACTTGCTCCGTTGGAATAATTCTATAGCCTTAACTCCAGTTCTCGGTTTAATTGACATTCTTTGGGGCTCTTTGCATCGTGGAACTGAATGTCATTTTAAGCGTATTTTATTTTTCTTCCATGGCTTTACAAAGAGCGGCAATGAAGACGAAATTAAACACCTACAACGCGCAGTTGCTCCTTCTTGTTTTCTTGGTGTGGGACCCAGCCAGGTGAGACATTTATTGATTGTATTCGACTTTTTGAATTCAGGGTAAACGGTGTGTTTCTTGAATGCTATCAGTGCTGAGGTAGCCTTTGAGAAGCTGAAGTATTTTGAAGAGTCAATTCCAACGAAAAAAGGTTGAATCAGGAAATTGAACTATGGAGTGGCAGAGGCTGTAAAAAGTTCACTGCCTCTTGTTTTTAGTGATACAATATGGAAGTGATCAGAAGCATTTTCTTAAAAAGAAAAGAAAATCTGCAAAAAAAAAAAAGGACATCTTTTGAATGGCATATTCTTGCAAGGAATTGAAGTGGTTAAGTTATATGCGTTTATAATAACACCAAGATTCAGTAAAATAGCCAACAGTTTTTCTTTAAGCCAAACAGAAAAGCACAAGCTAAAATGATTTGATTAAATAATTCATTTTTTCTTCCTTCTTTCTTTTCTTCTTTCTTCCACCTTTTTTTTAATGGTCTTGACTCTTTTGGTCAACCTAGAAAACCCAAAGGATGTGTGAGTTTTTAACCTCTAGGTGGAGGCAGTATACAACTTCACAATCACAATAAA
The DNA here is from genome assembly GCF_922984935.1 of Meles meles. Taxonomy (NCBI): domain Eukaryota; kingdom Metazoa; phylum Chordata; class Mammalia; order Carnivora; family Mustelidae; genus Meles; species Meles meles. The sequence continues at coordinate 30,082,323 of NC_060067.1, forward strand.
ACACAAGCTTGATTTATTAATCAACTTTTCATATTATTGATTTAGAGGTCTTTTCTTTCTTAAATGGTTACTGCCATAAACAGTACTTATTTTGTTTTGCCTATGTTCTACAAATATGAAATTAATTTTTATTGCTTTCAATAACATCATCTTAATTATATTCTTTTCTGATTTTTATCATCACTGGGTAATTTTTATTTACTGTCTAAATTTAGGATATGATTTTCAAAATATTAGAAGACTTAAAATGTGAGTTATAAGAATGTTCATGTAACCATTCCTTTAAAAAATGCCTTTATTATATCTTTATTTCCTTTTTAATTTTTAATTTTCCTGTCCAAGTAATTGTCAAAGTATGAAAATACTTTCTAGAATTAAGAAGAAATCTCTTCATAAGCTTGTTTTTAATTGGAAAATAGCTCCTCATTTAACATCTTAATATTGAATTTAGAAAAAGAATATGACATGTGATCAAATAATACTTTTCAGTGAAAACCTCTATGTGGAACTTTATGATTAACGTAATTATTGGTTTTAAAATTAGCTTAAGGTAATATAGAAACTTTTGATGCTGGAGTTTTGATGAACTAAATTTGCTTACATAATTTTTAAATGTTTACCTTTATACCAGTGTTCTAATGTTTTCTCTGCCCTCAAGACAATATTTGTTTGAAGTTGGTTACCAATTTGTTTTATTTTTATTTACTAGCTGTGTAGTGATTTAAATGCAAATGGACTCTGTCAATGATATTTTATATACTACACCTTGATCAGAATGCAATTACGTATACTCTTTGATTTGAAAGGAGTGAACACACCATGGCCAGTTAATAATCATTGAAGATCCTCAGTGCTTAACCATATATCCCTCTACTAGTTTTCTGTTCTATATTTGACCAGTAATGCTCATGCCAGTATTTTATTCTATTATATAAATGATTCTTTTTTTGGGCCAGTAATTTAAATCTCTGAATCATTCTAGGGGGGAAAAATGGCAGTGAAAAGGGACATTCTGTTTTATGCATCCAGTTGCTTCTGCATCCAAATTGCTGGATGTCACAGAATCAGGTCTCTGGCTTTCTGATGGAGAAATAATGGAGAAAATCACTGTTTCTAACCCTTTTCTGGCGATATTTTAAGACCATTTGTTCTTTCCGCAAATTTGTCACACACGCACACAAAAGTAGCGAGGCATTTTAATTTTTAGGCAATCCCTGTCGCTCTCCCCAGAGATCAGTCAGGAGGGGTACTCCTCCAAGGCTCTCTGCAGCCCTGTGTGTGTGTTCCTGTTCCTTTCAGAGACCACCTCCACCGCCTGGCTACAGGGGAGCCTGGAATACAGCCAGTGGAGTTTCCCTGATGTCTATATTGCACTTGGCCATTGGGTGGAGGTATACCCAAAGTAAGAAAGTAATCTTGGTTTAAAAGAGAAAAATGACATGAAGAAAAAAAAAAAAAAAGGCATTTATGAGGAAGATAGAGAAATTTTCTGCCTCCAAGGAGGTGATTTATTTTCCATTTAATATTCAGAGCACTGAAGAATTATTTTAGGAGTCATTTTAGTTATTGTACCTTTCTTAATGCAGAATAATAGTACTCATAGTGTCTGCATGTAGTCATCTACAGTCATATTCTAGGGGATGGCTAGAAAAAAATGAATAAAAAATGAATATTTTTTAGAAATAAAATGAATATTCTACACTGAATGCTAAGTGATAGAAACCTGAAATAATGTTGACCTCAAACTTTCTGATAATCTAGTATTTAGTGTCCATTTTCAACAGCACGTTTATCTCCTCCACAGATATGCTGGTATTTATAGAAGTGATAAAAGGAGGTAAGGGGTGGCCCTAATAACTTAGAGAGACTTAAAATTCAAACCAAGCAAGAAAAGCATGTTGACACTTGTACAACACACATATGTATATGTGAATGTGTGTGTATGTATATATAACAGCTTATAAAATTATCTGTTTAGGTTGGTGCTGGCTAACATCCAAGAAGATGAGGCTAAAAATAACATTACCATCTTTACAAGAATTCTAGACAGACTTCTGGATGGTTACGATAATCGGCTTAGACCAGGACTGGGAGGTAAAAGTAGTTTTACTTTTTTTAAACTCTCACGAAATAATGCTTTTAAATGTCAGGGGTAATGTTCATATTCTAATACATTTTATATATGAATGCAAGTATTAAAAAATCATAAATAGTGGCACCTGGGGGGCTCAGTGGGTTAAAGCCTGTGCCTTTGGCTCAGGTCATGATCCCAGGGTTCCGGGATCCAGCCCCGCATCAGGCTCTCTGCTCAGCGGGGAGCCTGCTTCCTCCTCTCTCTCTGCCTGCCTCTCTGCCTACTTGTCATCTCTCTGTCAAATAAATAAATAAAATCTTTTAAAAAAATCATAAATAGTAGTAAGTTATATGAAGTAAATATTATCTGGGATTCCTTTTACACACATACAAGGTATTTAACATATGTTTTAAGAATGCCTGAAGTCATATAGAGTCCAGACTTCCTGCATGAAAAGTTCTTAAAATAGTTTATTTCTAATAGCTAAGTTTTTCAAACTTAAAGTACATTAAAGTGAAACATTACTGGGAAGCTATGCTTGTATAGCATCTTCATATTTTACAGATGCCTATTTTCACAGCAGTTTACGTAGGAAGAATTAAGACACATTAAAAAGCACATCTGGCTTGTATTTCAGCAAATACACAGTTTAGGATTTTATGATGATATTTCTTTACACATACATATGATATTTTTAAAATGTAGCACTGGTTTGGCATTCTTGAAAATTTCAAAGACATTTTAGCTATATATTAGCTGTATGCCTATATTTATTGGACCATGACCCCGTTTGATTTCAAATTTAAATGTTGATTTTCAACTCAGAAAAGAAAATCTGTCTTTATCTATGAAGAATTAGCCTTGGCTAAAATGTTAATTTTTTTAATGTGTTAAATTTTAATTATCCTCTAATTATCCTTAGCTAGGTAAGGCGATTAGGTGAAGGCAAAGTGGATGTATAATTCCTAAAGGATTCTGAATCAAAATATTATTACTCATCAATTATAACAGGAGCTGTATATCTCCATACACACATTTATCACATGTATGTTATACTTATTTGGATATTTAGTTTAACCATTTATTAAAAATTAAGAAAAAAATAGTTGAACAATTGATACTAATCAAAGATTTATATAGTTAGGTTATTACTGGCAACTTCATAATATGAAATTGCTGATAAAGATGTGCATTCACTAAATGCCTAGATGTTTATGTAAATACTTTCTCTGAAGAATGTAGGTGGTGGTTAATGCCATGTATATTTGCCAGCGTATGGTTTGGAGAGTCCAGGAGTCAGAAAAAGTCAGAAAAGACCCAACTTGCTAAATAATATGCCATTTAATGCTGTTACTTTTTACTGGAATCCCTGAGAGTTATCTCTCACTTTAAAAGAAGTATAGGAAGCAGTAATACTCAGAAATATGGCCCATTGTATCATTCGGAACAAAGTCAATTGTTGTTTTTTTTTGTTTTTTTTTTTTTTAAGATTTTATCTATTTATTTGACAGAGATCACAAGTAGGCAGAGAGGCAGGCAGAGAGAGGGGAGGAAACAGCCTCCCTGTGGAGCAGAGAGCCCGATGTGGGGCTCCATCCCAGGACCCTGGGATCATGACCTGAGCTGAAGGCAGAGGCTTAACCCACTGAGCCACCCAGGCTCCCCAAAGTCAATTGTTTAATACACACTTAGTTTTCTGAAAGGAAAAACTAAAAGGAAAATAATATTTCTTTAGTAGTTAATATTTCTAAAGAGCATGAATATAAGGAATCACTCTCAAGATTAGCATATGACAATGAGCTATTGCCACACTTACATGGTAGAAGTATGCCCAGCGTACATCTGTCATAATTCATGATGGTGGTTTAAGAGGTAGATTGCCCTAAGGCAGATATTTTTCCTAAACCATCGATTTTATTTCTTAAAATAAATAGTATGCTGTCAAAAATCTTAATATTTGAGGTAGACCTTGGGTTCTGTATCTGTGAGTTTTTAGAGGAAGTATCTACACTGTGTGTGTGGGGCTGGGGGGGTAGAATCCGCCTGTTTCAGGACGTGGGTCTTGCTAGTTAGCGCTCATATTTCTTTTGTGATATCTCCTACATTCCTTTTTACTTCCATTGTCACCACTCAAATATGGACCCTTGTCACTCTATTATTTGGGTTCAATGGCTATTCTTGTTTCTTGTCTTCCTTCCCCATTCCTTCTCTGATATTGTACATGTGTTAATATTTCCCAATCAGATTAGTTTTCTTTTTTTTTTTATATTTTATTTATTTATTTGACAGACAGAGATCACAAGTAGGCAGAGAGACAGGCAGAGAGAGAGGAGAAAGCAGGCTCCCCGTTGAGCAGAGAGCCGATGCAGGGTTCGATCCCAGGACCCTGGGATCATGACCTGAGCCGAAGGCAGAGGCTTAACCCACTGAGCCACCCAGGCGCCCCATCCCTCTCGTTTCTTGATCATATACCTTCAATGGCTCTTTGGCTTTAATAGGTGGCAGGAATAGAAGAAGGAATATAGGCCTTAGAGGCAGATAAATCTAGGTGGGGTTTCCCTTCCATCCACACACAAAGCTCTGTCTTGGCCAGATAATTTCTGTTTCCTTTCATTTAAAGCGGTCATCATATATCTACCTTTCTGCATTATAGGGTTGTTGAGAGGATTATAGAAACAAAAAGTGTGTATGAAGCTGGTGCCACGTAGTAGCGATTCAGCAAAAATCGAGTTCCTCCCTCTTCCCTTAGAGTCCTAGTTTGCCAGTCGGGGTTTTCTCCTTTCTATTTCCGGACTTCATTTCTATTTTGTCTCTCGTTCATCCTGTACTTCAATCGTATTTGTTCACTTTCTCTTGATAATCTATTCCTATCTGCTCCTTCGGCCTTTGGTCCAATTATTTCCTTTCATTGGAAGTATTTTTCTCATCCTCTCTGATGATCGAAACCTTTCCTTTTCTATAAAGACCACCTCAAACCTGGTCCTCTAGTAAAGATCTTTCTTAACTGAATTGAAGCACCGAGATTCAATTTTCTCTCTGTTGAATTTCTCCAGCTGTTGCTGGCTCCGTATCTCATTTGGAACTTGTTATGGGCTAGCTTGGATTATTTATTATCTTTTTGTGTGTCTCTTGTTACCTTAACAAGATTGTAAGCTCGTTGAGGCAAGATACTGTGTCATAAATCTTCTATGCTCTCAGCAGCTACGTATCGATTTGCATATTGGGGCTATCAAATAAATGTTGATTGGTTGCTTAACTTTTCTAGGACCAGTTAATCATCTGAAAAATGGGGCTATTCATTTATATTTAGCTGACCTTTTAGTTAGAACTGTTGAGGTGATGTGTCAGGCATCATGCTGCGGGATAGTATGTGTTAGCGTGTGTCTTAGTGAAGACCTACCTAACTTTAGATTGTGGAGATTGAGGTAAAATCCCAGCTCTGGTACCAAGCAGTCATAGGACCTTTAAATACTCCGCCTCTTTGCGTCCACAGCTGTCATCAATAAAGTGTGATGACTCATACTATTCTTGAAGCATTTGATGAATATGAAATTCTATAATATATCCAAAGAATTTAGAACAGCAACTGGCATCTAGTAGAGAGCTAATAAATAACGATACCTAGAAGACTTTCAAAAACTTTCTAAATGTACTGTTGTAAATTTAAATAATTATGGTTACTTCTGCATCCCGAAGTCTTAGCCTACGTGTTCATATGTCATTTCAAATAGAAAGCCCAAGGAAATTACTTGCCTCATGATGTCCCAGAAATTAAAAAGAAGGAAAAATGCATTTGATTCCATTTTAATATATCAAGCTGAACATCTCTGTTGATGGAAAATCTGGATAATTAATCTCAATTATTATTTTCTTTCCTTTATAACTTTAATGTAAATGAGTATGTAGGAAAGAGCAATCAGTTTTGGACTCTGAGTTAGAAAGATTGTTCTTTTCACCTGGCTCTACCACTACTAGATTTTACCGTCACCAAGTTACTCAGGCATTCTGACCCTTGGTATGTTCTTTGGGAAAATGGCAATAATCATATTTTATCTTGAAAGGAGGAGGGTAAATTGAGATTCATAGATATGAGAAGGATTATACAATACACTGAGTGATAAAATTTTAAGATATTTTATGATTAATAATAGTGTCTCTTTAAAATTTAAGTTAACATCGTGCCACTCAACTGCTCAAAATTCTGCAGTCATTCCTACTTCATTGAGAATAAAAATCATGCTCCTTCTGGTGGTCTCCAAGGCCCTGCATGATCTGTCTCCTTATTCTTTGACCTTATCTCGCCTAACCCACCTTCTTGCTAACACTGCTGCAGTCACATTGGCTTCCTTTCTGTTCTTCGAACACACCAGGATACTCCTGGGTTGTCCCCTCTTCCCTGGATGTCATTTGACCTCACCTTCTCAAATGAGGCCTACCTTGACCAACCAGGTAAATACTATAATCTATCTGCCTCTTAATAATTCTGATCCCACTTACACAGCTTCATTTTTTCCTTTTTTTTCTTACTGCTTAGTGTCCTTTAATATCTAAGATAATTTATTTCTTTATCACTATTATGTCGATTGCTTACTTGTGTCTCTTTTTTGCTAGAATGTAGGCTCATTGAAGTCAGGGATTTGTGTCTGTTTTGTTGCTCAATTGACTGATGCATCGTTTATCCCAAGCATCTAGAACAGCACCTTGCAATAGTAAGCTCCCAGATCTTTCTGGATTGAATTATAATTTTACTCCTTTAAATTATTTTATTTTATTTTATTTATTTTTACTGTACTATCATGAAAAGAGTTGACTATAGAACTTAACATGATCCTTTAATCAGTAAAGCAGTTATCATTTAATTAAAACACTGGTCTTCCACTGTGAGCATCAGCATATTTTAGGCTGACATCTTGGTGAATTAGAGCTATTATTACACCAGCTACTCAAATCCTGACTTAATGTCAGCTGTGATTCTGCCTTGAACTGTGTGATTTGGAGTGATTCATTTATCCTATCTGTGACTTAATTTACTCATCTGTGAAGTGGCAGGAGGGGATCTACTTATTCTATTTATGTGTCACAAGGATATGATGAGGTTAAAGTAAATTAAAATTCTTGAGAAAGCATAATGGGACATGCAATTGTTAAGTGTTAGTATTATCAGGAATATGAAGAAAATTCTTCCAGAAGAACATCTTAGGAGGTAGTGCCCTTTGAAAACGTGCCGGGAATATACTGGTAGGTCTTGCGCATTTGGTAGGCTTCCTTCTTTGTGAGCCTGGAAACCTGAGATGGGCTTGTCCTGGTATGGTATCTACCAAGACCGTGCATTTAGATTAGTTAGAACTAATAACTGATTTAATTTTTCCTCTTGTCTTCATTTTAGTCATTAGAGTTAACAACTTGGAGACCACACATGGGTTTTTATATTCCTTAGGAGGCTTTCAAATTATTAACTGAATAAAAAGAGCAGCGTTTGTTTTTTGGACCAATTTTATGGGGTCATTGGAAAAATGAATGTGTAGAAAGGCCTCGTACATTTATGACAGCTAACATCCACAATGCTCAGCAGTGACAACTATTAGAAATGACAAGGCTTGGTATCTAAATTATAGACTCAGTCTGGAAAATCTAGATTGAGTACCATGCTTAACTGCATTTGGAAAAGCTGTTTTGAGGAGGTTGTCCAGATAGATTTTTTTTTTTCCTTCCATGTTCTTGGTTTATACTCTGAAACCTTGAGGAAACTTTATGCTTAAAACCATGAAAAACATGATGTCAGATCATAGGCTTAAGGTCTGAGGGTCAGTTTCCAGCTTCGCTCTTAGCTGTTTACCTTTAGTCTGTAGAGAGATAGGTGACAACACGTTTCTATGAATTGCACGACTTTCAAATTTATAAAAATAAAACATAGGCTATTCAGTGGGATAAATTAATATAAAAAAAAATCTGATCTCTCCCACAACCTGAGGGGAATTCTGACCTCAAAATAACATCATATTACTTTATAAAGTAATGCTTGAGATCAGAGCCTCTGGATACCATCCCCTTTGGGTTTGCATTCTGCTTCTACCATAGGATAACTAAAAAACTTTCACCATGCTACTCAGTCTCTCTTTGCTTTGGTTTCTTTATTTGTAAAATGGGAGTAAAAATATGTGACTTAATGGTTTGTTGGGGATTTAAATTATTATTATTATTATTTGACATCTAAATCCTTTGGATAGTGTATGGCACGCAGAGTAGGGACTCCATGCATGTAAGTGTTAATGCTATAGCTATGGCAATAAAATGCAGTAGAAAATACCACCCAGTGTTTCCCTTCATGTATAAAAGCTTTGACTTCTTAAAAAATGATAAATTTGTAGTATATATAACTTATATATATATAATATATAAATATATATATAAATAATATATAAAAATCGTTTTATTTTATTTTTTAAAAAATTTACTTATTTATTTGAAATAGAGGGAAAGAAGGAGCATGGAGGAGGGGCAGAGGGAGAGGGAGAGAAAGAAATTCAAGCAGAGTCCATGCTGAGCGGGGAGCCTGACTCAGGCCTCAATCTCAGGACCCTTGAGATTATGACCTGAGCTGAGACCAAGAGGATGCTTAACTGACTGCACCACCCAGGGGACCCCACATAACCCTGTTTCAAAGAAAGGAGAGGTTGTATATTCCTTAGGCAGTCAGTATCATTTATAACACCCCTTTTTATATGTACAGAATCTCTGGAAACAAAGCCGGTCACAAAAGCAGTATGACACATGTGTCTCTCTTTGTAATTATTGCCATGCCATGTAATAATGTGGCGTCGTCAGTTCATGGTAGTAAATTTGCCTGTAGGAGAAAAGATATAGTTACAGAATTAAACCTTACTATGTGACATTAATGGTGATTTTAGCGACATAAAACCGAAAGTGTGTCCCTCAACCTTCCCTGGGATTGGGCTAGGTATGTGAATGGTAAAAGCTGGGTCTTGCAGCCACAGGGTATGGGTCCAATGCTTGATAGTGTCTTTTGAGGCCACAGGTGAGGGAGGCATTGGGACTGAAAGAAAACAGGAAGAATAGTGTGAAATCTCTGCATAGAATTGGAAGCGGGGAAGGGGCGACGTGTGTTGCAAGATGAGCAGGAAAAGAGAGATTAAATGTTAAGAAGTTCTGGTCTCCGATAGAGGCAGAGTCAACTCCAGGTCTACGGCCTGCCCTTCTCTGTAAAGCTGTGGCCTTTGGCATTCTGCTTCTCTTTCGGCAGCTGTGGTTGGGGCTGATGTTCCCGGAGAGGCCTGAGGCAGCTGAGAATATCCCCCATTCCTTCCTGACTCAGCCTTCTGGGGTTCCCTACAGTGTCTGGTGTAGGATAACCTTTAGAATAAGCTGTAGTTGGCAAACAAAGATTTCAGAGCGTTTTTATGCTCCCGGTCACCATGTTCTCCACCCATTTGAGTTTGCCTGAAGCTCACAGGGAAAGGTGCATCTGATTATTTCACCAGTGAGAAAATGCAAGTAAGTTGGGGAGATCTCACACAGGTGTGCAGAAGTGCTTTTGATAAAAGTGTAAAGGGTCATTATCATTTGTCACTTCCTGTCTATTTAAAATAACTTTGTGGGAGGCAAAAAAGGTAAAAGGCAGAAAGGGGAGGCTGGAAACTCTGGGTCTGACCTCCAAAAATCAGTTCCTTTAGCTTTGTCTGGGACCTGTTGTATTACTCTCTCTCTGCCATTGAAATAATATGGACTTCATCCCAGTGCGTGCTAGCTTAAGCTAGAAGCAAGGTAACGTTAGGTACAGTTTTCTGGATTCTTTTTAATATTTTGAGGCAAGACTAAAGAATGTCCTAGCATTTCTGCACACCCTCTTTAACGCTGTGTTGCTTGTTCACTGCCCATCAGAGAACGGCATTAAGACAGGCTCTTAGCTTGAGGTAGTTTTGCAGAACTCTTCCTCAGTTTGCTATTTGAACTAGGTACGTAGCTTGTGATTTATTTTATAGGAAAGGCAGCCTGGATACATGGCAGCAAGGGTATGCATTAGAGTAGATGGTGACACTTTCTTCCCAAATAGCATCTCTCTTGCAGAATTCAAGTTGACATCACTGAAAGCCATGACCAAGAGAATACTACTCCTGTTTTCATAAACCAATGCTAATGCTTTGTTTTCACCTTAAAACATACTTGGTTAGCCATTTTTTTTTTTTTTCCCTCACAACCATTGCTTCTAGAAAAGCATTGCCCTCAGTCATATTCTGAGGGATTATTATTTTTGCTTTTTCAGGCACAAGCATGCCTCACTCACTGTGCTTTCTCCCTAGCATTTAAGCTCAGGTGCAATCGGTATTTCTCTTTTTACCTCCTTAACACAGTGGATAAATTGGACCATAGGCATGACGGATCCATTTGTTTCAGTGTTATTTTTTGATTGCTACAGCTCAATCTTATTGTAGAAATCTATATTGGTAGTGGAGATGGCCAAGTGAACAGCTTGGCCAGTCAGCAATTCATTACTTTTCAATGTGTTAACAGGGAAAGAGTCAAATTAAATTATTCTCGTGTTCTGTTTCTTAACACATGTCTATTGAAGGCTTATGATGTGCCAGACATTCTGCAGGATATAAAGATATACAGGATGTAGTATTGGTCTCTGGTGGTTGAAGTCCCTCCGAGGACAGATAAAATAGATACACTATGATTCTCAAAATAACTTGAAATAATACAATATGTGTTCCATTATAAGAACATGCTCTTGAAGTTTAGAGAAGTAACAATTCATTTTTCTTGTACCACATAACTGGAGTTGGCCAAGTTCTGTATCTATAATCATGGTTCATGTACTCAACTATTTCTTATTAAGGGCCAACTATTTGCTGAGTCTTATTTTAAATTCTGAAAATATTTTGATGAATAAGACCTGGACTTTTCAGAAATTCATATCACACCATATTTTGGTTCTTTCTGGCTTTCAAGTGTCCTAAACATTTTTTTTTTAAATTAAAAATACCGTATAACCACCCTGTGTTTTCTTTATTGAACATTATTGATTGTTTTTTCTCATAGTGGGAAGAGTGATTTTTGATATATTTGCTGCTTCTCTCAGGCTGAGAATTTTATCTGTAGAGGAGTATAACATCCAGAGAGCATGTCTTTTTGGGTGTGTAGCAGAAGGTTGTTGTGTTAAAGGTATTACGTTAAAAGTTACGTAACATATTACGTTAAAAGTAGCATTCTCAGAGGTAGTAAGGTAAGTGCTAATTCCAGTTGAAACTTCTAGACATTTCTCAGTTCTCTTTTTAAAGAAAAGCTTTTTTGCCTTATTTTAATTTCTTTTGAGCTGGAGATGAGTTAAATAATAACAAGACATTCCTTGTGAAATAGAAGAAATAAATTACATGATATGTAATGTAATGAGTATTAAATTTATTTATTTTGAATTTTTAATGGTCTCAACACCATACAGAACACTGAAAACTTGTTTGTAACTTGAAATACCTCATCCCTTGGGGTACAGATCTTATCATTTAAAAGTAATGTATAAGAATAAAATTAATGTTTAAATCTAAACATACTTTATATAGAAGTTCATCATATTAGTGATATCACTTATGATGAGATGTAAATACCTCAAATTCTCCAGTTTTTTGCATTTTAAGAAACTTTGATTAAATAGTAGTTTTGATATCTTTGTATGTTTTTATTATACTTTTCCAAAAAATTCAAAAACTGGTGTATAGAAATATGAGTCCATCTCTATCTTAGTTTGACGTAAGCTATGATGTCAATTTCTATTTTATCTTTCTTATGTGTCTTCTTATTTATTTCAATTTTATTATTTCAATGCTTAAAACTTGTTAAAGCAAAAGTATTCACATAAAATTAAAAAAATAGTATACCGTCGTAAAAGCATCATTTTAGAAAGTGTTTTTATTAGCCACTTGGGATGCTAGGTTTTTTTTTTTTTCCTGTTTGTTTGTTTGTTTGTTTGTTTGTTTTTCCCTGGGAATGAATGCCAAATGTAGCACAAAGATTGTTCCAGGAGCATGTATGGTGACGTTCTTTCTCCTTAAACATATCTCAATATCCTTGGAGGATGTGTTTAGTTAGGGGATTGTTAATTTGATTTAAAACACAATAAAAATAAACGTATGGCTCTTCTTCTGATATAGTACCCACAGGAAAAATGTATGTCAAAAAGAAGATACTGCTATTTCAGCTATTTTCTGGAGATGGTTAGTAAATTGTAACAGATTTCAGGGATATTTCAGGATATGATATAATGAGGAGTACAATTGGATTTTGTGTCTGAATAAAAGAGTAGAGTTATGTCACAGGATTAAAGAAAGTTGAAGATAAGATAAGAATTATAAATGTTTTTTCATAGCATTCCCAAACCTGTATTTAGACTATGTTTCATGGGGATACCTACAGTATTTCAGTAAGTATTAGAGAGACATTTGGCTTTTGTTAAAAAGGTAAAAGGATTGGGTGCTTTTAGAATGATATGTGTTACAGGCTTTCCAGGACAGAAAAGATCTCTAGACTTGAAGTGGAAGAGTGATTTGGAGAGAAAAAGGAATGTCAAGGGGGGCTTTTAGAAAAGAATGAAGAAATAAAAATTTAAAAAGGGAGAGATCCACTTTACTTCTAATTACTCATAAGAAGATTTTAGCTTTAGAAGCAGAAGATGCCGAGTTACTATTTAGATATTTGGGTTGGAGAGTCCAAATGTATTCAATTATATGAACTCTTCAAAAGCCTTCACAATAAAAATTAAGCAAATCAGCCATAGTCAGAAAATTAGGGTAAATGGAACAAATTCATTTTTGTTACCACGATTACATAAACACTCCAGTTTCTCAAGAAAGAAAACAGTGGGCTAAAATGCCAGCCGGGTTTACATGGAAGATTAAAGTTTGGATACCAAGAGAGAGGAAGGCTTAATTAAAAGAAAATGGAATCGCAAGGCTGGTGTTCAGGTCGGGTAGAGGGGAATGTGGTAGGGTAGATTTAATTAGTTATCTAGGGCATGTAAGAGGATAATCACTGAAGCAAAAAAAAAAAAAAAAAAAAAAAAAAAGTGAGTCTGATGACCGTGCTTTGTGGAATGGCATAAAAATCATCCAACAGATACAGGAGGAAGAGAAATTAGACCCTTAAGAAAGGAAGTGGGGTGGCTTGAGGTGATGAAAATGTCATAAAGGAATGGGAGTGAATGTAGAGCCATTTTAAAGGAAGTCATCTTTGGAGCATTCCTGGGAGAACAGTAAGTCCCTTGATAACTAAAAATTAAAGTTAAGTATCCTTTCATTGTCTTGAGTAGCTTCTGCCTTAATAATGATAACAGAATTGCAGGATCAAAGATAACTAACAAGAAACTATATATAGAACCACACGATTAGTAGTGCTTATATTAAAGCATGTCAGCATTTAAAATAGATTAAATGTAAAAAAATGACTCATTATTCTTAAAACATACAAAATCAAGTCATAGTGTCTGAATTCTTAAAGGATCAGGAAGATAAAGTAGTGAGAGTATTTCTGTAGCAGAGTTCTTTTCAACTTCCCTTCTTTCAAGGTTCCCAGATAATCTGAAGGGCTCTTGAAGGTGTTTTTGGCTACCACCAAACTGATAATATGACTCATAACTTCAGTGGGCAGGGTGGGGCATTTAGGATTTATTATTATTTATTATTTATTAATAAATCAATAAACTTATTCTATTAATTAATTAATTAATTTAATAAAATTATTAATAAACTGATAAAATTAATAAATAATAAATTTTTTATTATTATTATTATCACACATTATTTTCTGTGAAATAGTGGGCTGATGAAAAGCCCCATGGGACCCAGCTGCTGACTTAGAGATACATACATTTAGATGGAGTTCCGCTTGTTACACTCCTGCTGCCTTTGTCACCCTCCTTTGCTGCCACGCCCGATCTAGACTTTGTCATTTTTGGTGGCAGCTTCTAATATAGGCATCTTACTCTCAGACATCTGATTGCCACCAGGTGCAGAGAGCAGCTGCAGTTCCTGCTTTGGAACAGCTGGGAGGTTAAGCCAAACCTATCAGCAGATAAGGAGAGTGGGCAGGTGCAGGTTTAAGTGAGTGGATATGAAAGTTAGTGGGGTGGAAAGCAGATGTCTCTTCAGATTCTTTCCTTTTAGGGAACTGTGTTGTCATCTGTCATTTCTATAATTTTATCCACTTGGTCTGAGAGGGTGGTCTAACACTTTACCAACTTCTGTTTGAAGACATTAGAAGAAGATATAGTAATGCCAAGTGGCTTTTTATAGTGAAATTTTGGTGCCATTTGGAAATACAGGAGGGATCAAGCATTGGAATAAAACTATAAAACATAGGTAAAAGAATATTTATTATAGCCTATATCCGTTAGGGATGTGTTTGTCAGAAACTAAAAGAAAAACCCATTGACAGTGACTTCACTGGGGGTCAGTTTTTCTTGCAAAAAAAAAAAAAAAAGATCTGTAGGTAGGTGGCTTCACATGAAGACTAAGCTTTTAAGTGATGGCATCAAAAACTTAAGGAACCCAGACTTTTTGTCTTTCCACTTCCTCTTCCTTAGCATTAGCTTCTGTCCTGCTGTCACCTCACAGTCCCAACATGGCTGCTGCAGCGCCAGCTATCCTGTCCATGGTAAAGGCTGGAATAAAAAGAAGGGATGGCACTAGCTCTGTTAGTTCCTTTTATTAGAAAAATAAACCTTCGCAGCTCTTGCAGCTGATTTCCACATTTATCTCGTAGCAATTTCAAACTAGAAGAGCATCTGGGAAAATTGGAGATCTATTAGAAGGAAGATGCGTTTGATATTCAGTAGGCTTCTAGCAATGCCAGTCACATCTACTGATGCTAATAGAAAAATTACTTAATCTCTTTGTGCCTCAATTTCCTGCTCTGTAAAATGGAAAACATGAGTTCCAATGGTTAGTTGATTTATCTGAAGTACTTAAAACTTTAATTTGCATATGAATAACCTGGCTAGTGATGATTGTCAAAATGTAGATTTTGAGGCAGTTTGTGAGTCTGGAACTCAGGATGCTGCCTTTGTAACAAGCCCCCAGGTAATATCAATGTTGCTGGTCCTTGGGCTACACTTTTGAGTAGCCAGGAGGTAAACTTAGCTAAGGCTACCGTATTATACAAGCTTCAGGGGCCTCTGTAAAAAATATAATGCAGTGGAGAGGTTCTTTGCTCAGTAAATGCTGCTGCTGCTGTTATTATTATTATTACTACTACTACTACTACTACTACTACTACTACTACCCCTACTACTATTAGTCATGGTTTACTCTGACAATCAATTAGGAATTCATAATTTCTATTTTTTTAAAAGATTTTATTTATTTATTTGACAGAGAGACAGACAGCAAGAGAGGGAACACAAGCAGGGGGAGTTGGAGAGGGAGAAGCAGGTTTCCCGCCCAGCAGGGAGCCAGATCAGTCAGTGGATCCCAGGACCCTGGGATCATGACCTGAGCTGAAGGCAGATGCTTAAGGACTGAACCACCCAGGGACCCCCATAATTTCTCTTTCTAAAGGTTGTGGTAATAAACCTCATTTTTTCAGAACATAATCATAGACAAATTTATTCTTTATGATATGCTTTTACAACATTGCTAGTAAATATTAGTTTGACCATTAATTCCTGTGACTATGCTGCATATTATTAAGTATAATTTCTTTAGTTATCAGTACACTAGAATTCTACCATATTCTGTAAATAAGAACATATTCCTGTTTAATTGAAAACAACTAATCTCTGACAATTCTATGGTGGTATTTGAACTCTGCTTGATTAAAATGTATTGGGTATTGCAGCTCTTACTAGTTGTGGCAAAAATAATATTGACGTGAAGGTTGTAAACTAAAGTAGTATAAATAATTGATCATAAAAAGCATATTTAATCCTTAAATATAGTATTGTGGTAAATAAAATTTTGTCATGCGTGTAATCCCCAGGGTACAAAAATAATAGAGCTCTCTTCTTGTCGGATTTTCTATTTAAGATGCTTCAAAATTTTCTTTTTGGACAGATGAAAAATGTGATTTCCTTTGAAATGTATTATACATAGTTTGTATTTGAGTGCCTGCCAGAGACCAGATTATAATCCTGGAGGAACCTAAATTCTTAAATAACTGATTCTATTTTAATTTTAAAAGACACTAAGAGGGAAAAGGCTTTTGCTATGATCAGGGAGGCTGTGATGGCAGTGTATAAAAGCACGAAAACCACCATTTATATATGAAAAACCCCTTTATTTTTATAAAAACTCTATGACCTTGAGCAAGCCAGTTAACATCTCAGTGCCTCAGTTTCTAAAACACGAAGAAGAGACTGTAGCTAAGACCTGCAACGTCCCTTCCATCTAAAATTTCTCTCATCTTTTGTGGCGTGTTTCAAGGCAAATAGAGTAGAAAATAAGGTTCTTGGAACAGAAGTCTAAAACCAATTTTTTCTTCATTGTGGAGAAATAGGCGAGTGTGGGCTTGAATACGAGCAAGCAGAATAAGGCGGCTAACCCTCTGAAGTCTGGCCTGCCAGGAACATACAAAGGCTGTTTGGTCTTCCAACCGCCAGCAATTAGGAGTTTGTACAAAACTAGGTAGTTCCATTGCATGAAAATTTCAATTAAGAGCTTCTCTTAAAGCTGCGTAAGGTTTGATTAGGAAGTGATTGGTACAGTGAGGTAGTGATAAATGTACAAAGCTATATGGACCAATATCAGCGTTTATGTTCCTAAACATTGCTCTCCACTCTCTGTATAGTTGATATGAACGGCAGCATCTGTTCAAAGCCTACCCTCTGTGACTTCTCTGCTCTGCTTGATATTATACATCTACCCCCTCTTGAAACTCACTCCTGTTCCCTGGGTCTCGGTCTTTCCCCCCCTTCTTTATCTATCTCATTCTTTGGTTTCTCTTCCTCTTCTCTTTTCTTAAATGTGCTCCCCCAGGTTCTGTACTTTTTTTTTTTTAAGATTTTATTTATTTATTTGACAGACAAAGATCACAAGTAGGCAGAGAGGCAGGCAGAGAGAGAGGAGGAAGCAGGCTCCCCGCTGAGCAGAGAGCCCGATGCAGGGCTCGATCCCAGGAACCTGAGATCATGACCCGAGCCAAAGGCAGCGGCCCCAACCCACTGAGCCAACCAGGTGCCCCTCTTTTTTTTTTTTTTTTTTAAGGATTTTATTTACTTACTTGACAGAAAGAGAGATCACAAGTAGACAGAGAGGCAGGCAGAGAGAGAAAGGGGGAAGCAGGCTCCCCGCTGAAGAGAGCCTGATGTGGGGCTCGTTTCCAGGACCCTGAGACCATGACCTGAGCTGAAGGCAGAGGCTTAACCCACTGAGTCACCCAGGCACCCTCTGTACTTTCAACACTTACCACTTACAGCTTATCACCTTAATGACTTTCTCAGAACAATCGCATTCAATTCCTTATCCTCAAATATTGACCCATATGTAGATTATCTCTGGTCCTAAAGCTGTTCTCTGGCGTGGATTTACTTCTCGGTTGACTACAGGAACTCCCTTCTCTGACCACCCACAACTTTCAGGAGCAAGTCCTGACCACTTAAGGTAGTCTCTCCAGACTCTGGCCTCTTCTCACTTTTCTCTACTCATTTCTTGCTACAAATCATTACCTTTCACCGAGTGGTTTAGATCAACTCTCCTTGTCTCAGTTTTTATTTTTATAGTGCATCTGGCTTTCTTTAGCCTTTACAGAGACTTTTGCTTCTATTGAGGACATATGTTATCCTTTCTTCAGTTTTGAGCTCAGATGTCACTACTTTCTAGATGCTTTTTAGTGTGTGTGTGCACACATACATTTCTGTGGAACACATCATCCATTACTAAATTTGGCGTAACTTGAGTGTAGTGTTTTGTAACTGTTGTGTTCCATCTGTAGGGATCTAAGATCTCCACAGGCAGAGATCTGTGACTTCTTGTCTCTTGTTCTAGCCCCAGTACCACGTGTAGGAGGTAGGTTAGTAATTGTCATACCTGTTGAATAGATGACAAATTAATGATGAACTGTATCCTTTCACAT
The DNA here is from genome assembly GCF_922984935.1 of Meles meles. NCBI lineage: Eukaryota > Metazoa > Chordata > Mammalia > Carnivora > Mustelidae > Meles > Meles meles. Next base: position 30,100,474 of record NC_060067.1, read on the forward strand.
ACAAATTTCTTAAACTTCCAGAAACTAAATTCATAATTTTATCACCTAAAGTTGCTTTTCATCTTGTGGTTCATAATGGAGTCCATATTTGTCCATCTACAAGGGCTAAAAATCCATTGAAAAAAGTGTTTCAAATTCCCCTTACTTTTTTCCAATCTCCTGACTCTAATTCTGCCATCTTCTACTACGTAGATAACAACCAATTGATTGGCTTGTTTTTTGGTTTAAAAAAAAATAAGGCATTTAGAAACCAGGATATTTCCAATAAAAAATGTGGATTTCTATCTTCTCCTTTAAAAATTGCTGTTCTGGGGACGCCTGGGTGGCTCAGTTGGTTAAGCGGCTGCCTTCAGCTCAGGTCATGATCCTAGCATCCTGGGATCGAGTCCCATATCGGGCTCCTTGCTTGGGAGGGAACCTGCTTCTCCCTCTGCCTCTGCCTACCTCTCTGCCTACTTGTGATCTTTCTCTCTCTGTCTCTCTCTCTCTGACAAATAAATAAATAAAATCTTTAAAAAAAAAATTGCTGTTCTGGTGAGCCCAGGCTGAATGATGACTGAAATTGAAATATAAATTGAATTGATGATAGCAATTGAAACTAAGTGTTCTAAAGGGAGGAGGTATGTCCTTCACGTTTAGCTAGAGATCTCGTTTAGTTCATATCACTCAGTCAGGTTACCTACTCGGCCAGTAAATAATGTGCTGTCCACCACGCCCCCCATTCTCCACCCCCCCTTCCCAGCAAAACACTTGCATGTGCAAAGCCCTATCCTATTTTCTATATTGCCAGATTTTTATTTTTTATTTAAATTTCATTATGCAATTGTTTTGCTCAACAGTCTTCAATGATTTTCCTTTTTCTCACTTTTCAGAACACAGTCTCCAGCCTGTATAACAGAAATCAGAATAAAGGGACCCAAATTCTATTACTGCCTTGGTCAGGTCAAATAAAAAAAAAATGAGTTGACATTATGGAGACAAGACCTGAGGCATGGATATGCTTTGTGCTAAGGCAGTTGAGTTTTTTTCTGATTACTGCCATATAATTATGGCAGTAATCAGAAAAAAGGCATAACAATTAACTAAATTAACTAGTTATGCCTTTGTTTGAGATAAGAGTTGCCTGATACTCCAATTGTTTTTCAGAAGTGGACGTACCAATTCTTATGAGAAGTTTCTTAATTTTTAAAGGCCAACCAATTCTAATTCAAATAAAAACAAACCAAATCTTGTGCGTGCTGAACAAAACACACCTGAGTATTATTAGTTTACAGCTTTAGGTCCCAAACAAAGATATTTTATAAAGGTTATGAAGAGGGCGGCCTCGGTGGCTCAGTGGGTTAAAACCTCTGCCTTCAGCTCAGGTCATGATCCAGGGGCCCTGGGATCAAGCAGCACATCAAGCTCTCTGCTAGCAGGGAGCCTCTTTCTTCTCTCTCTGCCTGTCTCTCTGCCTACCTGTGATCTCTTTCTCAAATAAATAAATAAAATCTTTTTTTTAAAAAAAAAGTTATGTCAGAATCAATTGCGGAATTTGTTAAATACAAATTTAACCCATCTTCAGAAATTTGGTCGGCTTTGGTTTGGGACCATTTCATCAAATGTTCTTGATTCTGATGCAAGTGTCTGTTTGGATTCACTGGATAGAATCATGTGTCTTTGGGTTTCTGCTTAAAAATGACGGTGTCTCCCTCCATTCTCTCGTAATACTTTATTTGTGTCCTTTTAGTTAAAAGCGAGAAATCAGTGTGTGTAGTAAGATTAGTCTGTAACCAGATGAGTCTGGTAGCATTTTCCTCAATAACTTGAAAGAGGAGCTCTTTGCCCTGCTCTTCTGAGCTAGCTGTTTCATCGGGTCAGAGACCTAGGTTTGTTTCTTAAATTAATTAGTCTGAATTAACTGGCTTATGCTGTGCTAACAGTTCTTGGCTTAAAACATCAAGTTTTATTTCTCTCTCATTTATCTTGCTTATGACCCAACACTGTCCACTGAGGGTGGATGGGTCTGTACGGGTTGGGCTTTCCTGTACATCATCCTTATTTAAGATCTCAGGCTGGTAGATTTCTACCATTTGAAATATTGCTGATTACTGTTTCAGGGAAAGTACACATGGTCAGAAGCACAGTGTTCCTTAAATACTATGTCACCTCGGCTCCGATTCTTTGCTCAAAGGAAGGTATATAGACGTGCCCAACTTCCAGGGTGAGTAGAAGTACGACTCAGACGTAGACTTGGAGAAGGAGACTTGGCAGCTTAATGACTACCATAATTAGCCAGAAATACCTTTTTCTAGGGTGCAACTCATCTTCAGTAGTGACAGCTAATACACCGTTTGGTGGCACAGGTCATATCTTGTTTTGAGATATATAATCCATGAACTGTGTTTTGTGTATCACATATGTAGCATGTTTATTAGTTAATTGTTATGCTTTTTTTTTTTTTTTTGACAAATGGACTTGATATACCTTCAGAGCCTTTGCTAGATCCCAGGAATAAAGAACTTTGCCACTTGGGCTGCAAAACTATAGTCTGCATTGCAAGTATTGAAGAGGAGATGGTCTTTGAAGTGCTAGCCTGAAATCTCAAGCCTCTGTGACAGTAATTGCCAGGAAGAGTGGAATTAAATGGACGAGGAGCAGAAGCCACGTCCTTCTGGTTCGTTCCTGTAGCCTCAGTGGCGGACATAGTACCTAGAATTCATTATTTGTCAATGACTATTTAGGTGAATCCAACACTCCTATACATAAAAATACATAGACACAGCCTTCTTTAGGACAGCTACTGATTTGGGGTTCTCCCATACATTGTAGGCATTTGACAATCAGTTTTACCTTTAAATTTTAGTGATTCAGACTTGTGACATCCTTTACAATGAGTCATCTTTCTCAGAAACAGTGTTGATTGATATATGGCATATATAGTGGCTGGGCTGAATGTGGAAGTCAGTAACACATAAAATTAGAGCCATTAGGATGGGCTTGGACTTAATACAGGAAAACAGACGAATGCACCTGGCACTGCCTTCTAACACTGAAACAAAAGCTAGGGGTGGGGGGTGGGGAGTAGGGGGGACACAGTTGCATAGGATAGAAACAAAAAACAAAATGACAGAAATGCATTTCAAAAGCTTGAGGAGCCTAAGTCTAAAATGTTTTTTTTACGTTGAGGTTATGCAAAACCATTATTAGCTTCAAGCAATCTATTTAAATTTCTCAGTTTTCTTGTGGAGGCTATCTGATTGATATAAAATATTGCTAATTGTAATAAATTAATAATAATACCTAACATGTTTCCAGTGCCAGGTAATAAGTTAAGCACTTTACCTGTGATTTAATACTCACTCATAGTGTCATGAGGTAGGTGATTTGATGATCCTCACTTTCCTAGTAAGAAAAAGAGATCCAGAGACCAATTATCTGCCCTTTGTCACGTAATTATTTTGTGATAAGAGTGGGCATTCCAACGGATGCATCTTTCTCCAGAGACTTTGTCTGATAAATCAGAAACTAAGAACCCCCAAATCCAACAAAGGGGCTATGAGGATATGTCTGCTCTGGATGTCAAGGGGTCATTGTTTATTACAATTATGTAACTGTTAGCTTCTGGGTAAGTACTGTAGGAAAGAAAAGGATGGTTTGCAACACTACTCATTTATTTGCTTGGGGATTCTTATTACCACATTTCTTGGTCAGCCTTGACATTGACATATATCTGGGGCTTGGATCTGAGTTGAAGATATGAAGAGCCAGAAAGAACATTTATTAGTAGAAAATCTCTAAGGGCGCTGGCAAAGGAAAGCCAGAATCTTTGATTTTCACTGTGCTGGTTTACCCCTTACTTGATGTGAGTCAGAATTTTTACTGTTACTGTTTTTAAGAATAGCTAATGAGGACATAAGATGACCATGTGGTTTGGGTAGATAAACATTATTCACTTTGTAATATATGGGTCATGAGATTATTTGTACAGTTATTAATGCACTGGTACAATCATTCATACAAATTTCAGCTTTGATTGGCTTCTTATAAGTTAAATTTAAAGAATAGGACATGAAAGAATGAATACTGTTACGCTGAAAAAATAAATAAAATGAGAAAAAAAAAAAAAAAGAATAGGACATGTGAAAAAGCATAAGTCTATGAAAGCCAAATAAATGAAGAATTATTAAATGCAAGAGACTTTATTCTTAGGTGCATTTTCTTTTGTCACCATTTGACTCATTTTAGTTTGAAGAGGCAGTATAGTATACTTTGGAAAGAGATCAGGCTTTGGAGTCTGATAAACCTAGGTTTGAATTCTGGCTTTAGAATGTTCTATTTATGTCATTTTTGTACACATTAGTTACCTTCTCTAAGCCTCAGTTTCTTCAGAGGTAAAATAGGAATAAAATACCTAGCATTGACAGTATTGTTAAAAAAATTCAATGACAATATGTGTACAGTGCTCCCATAAGAATATCTGGCATGTGGTAGGTATCCATTAGTGACCAGCTTCCTAGTTGCTCTTTGATTTTTGCTAACATGTCATAACATGGAGGTTTGTTCACAATTTAGGAAATAAGGAATTTAAGTGAGAGATCCTTTAAAAATAGGACATGAGTAGCTATTATTTTAAGAGCATTCATGAAACTGGATGATTTTTAACTACTTACCCTGGGGTTAGCAATGATTAAACTTTTCCTTTATGATGCGGGCTATGGACATTGGGGAGGGGAGGCGAACCATAAGAGACTATGGACTCTGAAAAACAACCTGAGGGTTTTGAAGGGTCAGGGGTGGGATGTTGGGGGAACAGGTGGTGGGTGATGGGGAGGGCACGTTTTGCATGGAGCACTGGGTGTTGTGCAAAAAGAATGAATACTGTTACGCTGAAAAAAAAATAAATAAATATAAAAATGACCAAAAAAAAAAAAAAAAACAAAAAAAAAAAAACAACTTTTCCTTTATGAGATGCCTTTCCAGTAGAAGTTTATTATAGAATCAAACTTCAGAAATTTGTCAGAATCTGTAAATTGCATGGTATTTCTTGCCACACATTAGAGCTAAATGAAAGAGAATTTCTGGCTTTCAAAATTATGTCTAAGGAAATACAGAACAAACCAGGAAAATAAGGTGTTCTGGGAAAACATGAGCTGGCAGGTAAAAGATAATCTAATTTCTTCTGGCTTTTCTTTAGAAATTCAAATTCCTATAAATATGTTGTATCTCCTGTGTATAAATATAATTAAATACTAATGGTATGACAACATAAGGGGTTTTATTAAGTTTCTAATCATAATTCCCCATTTCTTGAAATCTTAAAAATGATACCTTTTTAAAATGATTGAAAGTATTATACAATAGACAATTATTAAGACTGTTACCACAACTACTGTGGTAGGTAGAATTCTAAGATTCCTGCAGCAGGTTTTACGAGTCCTTTAAAATCCCTGGGACAATGAATATATCTGGCGTCATGAGTAAACTTTGTTATATGGCACTTTGCCTTTAAGAAAGAGAGATTATTCAGGTGGGCTTGATCTAATGTTATAAACCCTTTAAATCTCATTCTGGAGGTCAGAGGTGGAGAAGTCAGGGAGAGTTGAAACAGGTTAGGGAGTTAACATGGAAGGGATTTTCCACTGGGGGAGGGGAGCACATGGCAAGGAATGTGAATGGCCACTAGAAGATGAGACATGGCAGCCAGCAAGGATGTGGAGTCTTACCATTGCAAGGAACTGAATTCACTCAACAATTTGAATGAGTGTGTCAGCTGATCTGTCCCCAGTCACCTGACACCTTGACTCAAGCTTCAGACCCTTAGCAGAGAACCCAGTTACACCAACCTGGATTTCTGACCTACTGACCTACAGAACAAAGATACGTGTGTTGTTTCAGGCCAGAATAAATTGTTATGCATAAAAATTAATACAATTGCAATTAATTAGTTAAAATACAACATTTTCTTAAAATTGTTTAACCTGTGCCAGATGCAGTATACTTTACAAACATCATTTCATTTAATTATTATAAAAACACTGTGAGATTAGTGTTCTAAACCCCATCTGTGAGAAAATTGCTAACACATACAATTTAAGTAATGTGTGCAGGTCCACAAAATTCTTAGTGCATAACCCTGATCTGAACTTAGATTTCTCTGATTCCCATTTTTGGGATCTTACATGTCCCATAATTTTGGGTAGGAATGGAATTTCATGGAGGTTATAACATGCCACCTATAAGCTGAGATATGACATCGATGTGATACTTGATCTACAAAATATCTTTTTTATGCCACCTCAGCAAGAGATAAAGAAATTGCACTTTATTTTTTGTGTGGCAAGATTATCAGCTGTAGGTGTTATAGTTTTAAGCCATTATGTATGAAAGCATTTTCCCTTTAAAATTGTTATGGGAAAGTTGAATTAGGTTCAACAATTTTTCTAGATGTCGGTTGTTGCTCAAAATTGACATTAATCTGAATAAAATTACATATTCTGAAATGACTGACTTTTGAAGTGCATTATTGATAATTCATAATAATTTTTATTTTTATCATCCTTGCCTATATTGAATAAATGCCTTTGGAAACCATTTTAAGATTGTTAATGGTTTTGCATCTTTATTAAATATTTTATGAAATATTCTCAGAATATTAACTTAATAGCTGAAAGGCTAAACTACTACACATTAGATATTCTATATAATAAGGTATATTTTTTCTTTAATTGTTTACTGCTAAATTTGTCTTTACATTAGTTAAAAGTCATTATATATTCTCAAATATGCCATTATCTTGTTGTGTTAGTATTAGTGTGTTTCTGCGTCTTTTCTCTCTGATGACCTCTTCTCTTTTTCCTTCAATACACGTAGATATTTTTTCCTCCCATTTTCATTCTTGGTGGGGGTCTCATCTCTTCCCAGGGATATAGCTGCCAGTATATGTTCACATTTTAAAGTCTTTTCTTAGCTTGGAGACCTCACACTTGCTGTACCTCTGCAAGTGTAAACATCTCCTAGTTCAGCCCATTAGTGCTTACCTATTAGCTGTCTCCCCAGATTTTTAACACTCACCCGGCCACCTGTCTCCTTTCTGGCCTGTCGAAATACTTTATTCTTCCATTCCCTATGTTCCTTATCCATCCTCTAGCAAACATCTTACCCACTGCCCCTTTATTCATTCTTAAAAACACCTGATTTTGAGTATGTTTTGCAGTGAGTGCATATATAATTTGTTAGACTGGGGGAGCCAAGGATGGCTCAAAGATTTCTGACTTAGGGACATTTGGTGGAAAAAACTGCTGACTTTGACTTAAACAGGAAAGATCTGAATTATGGTTATTTTTGTACATGCCTTAGCTTCCTGAGAAGATTATGACTTTCTTGACTATATCAACTAAGTCTTCTTGATTGTCTTATCTCCACAGCACTGAGTATGACATGCTCTGGAGAGTGTCACTCAGTAAATGTTAATCATTGAAAAGCTGGTTTAACATCGTCATCTTTGTCCTTTGGCAAACCATAGTTTCACTACATGTAAGTCTGCTAAGACTTGAATTTCTCTCTTCTTAATAATGACCAGCAACCATATGGCAGATGCTTGTAACTAGTCATTAAAAGTTTCAAAACAATCCCAAATCGTTTGCTTAGTAGCTTTTTATGGCTTTGCTGTGATGATATCATCTAAAGTTTTGAATCTAGCTCTGTTTCCAAACTGTGCTTTTCTTATTGGATAGACTATAAGTTAACCTCTACCATGAAAATGTTTTTCCTTTTTTTTTTTTTTTTTTTGATGGAGTTTCTTTTTTCAAGCTTTAAGGAATGCCGTCTTTATTATTTTTGGATTTCCTGAATGTATCATGTTTCCCGAAGGGTAATAAGGCATTGTGTCTATTTCCGTTGCCCCCAGAACTAGGAGGGCAGGAGAGGCGACTCTTCATCAGTTGGTTTCCTTCTTTCCACCCCCAGCTTTTCAGGGGTGTGAGTGGAGATCCCACCGCTCTTGCTGTCACTTAGCATTGCATTGTAATCTACAAATAAAAGTCACTGTATGAGGAGTTCTTCCATGCTGAAGGTAATGACTTTTGGAAAAAAAAAAACAAAAAAGTAGAATTCTGAGCAGTAGAAGGATCATCAGATGTTTTCCAATTATTACTTGCTTTATTAAAGTATATGTTAGAATGAGGCAATTGTAGATATGTTGTTTAATGTAACCAACACTTAACCGACTAGAGGAAGGTAGGATACTTATTGATTGTATCTGACAGGACCGCCGGTGTCTTTGTCTGGGTCCTACAGAGTAAAATATAATGAATATCATGAGCTGCCGCAATAAAATGTGGACCCAAAATTGTCGGAAATGTCATGTCCCATTAAGGTTTAGTTTAAGAATATTTCCCTAAATTTGGAATGAGTGATTTGCATTAGACTTCACAAGTAAGTGGGGAGAATGTGTCAGAGAGTGTTAGATCTCATAAGGAATTTATTTCAGAATATCTCCTTATATTTGCAGTGAGTGATTTTCGTTAGAATTTAAAACATGAATGGCCAGTTTTTTTTTAAATAAAATTCTGCAGATCGATGTCTGTAGTTTCATAGACTTTGGATCAGGAGAAACATATTTTGGTTAATACCTCACTACTTATTATCTTTATGACCGCTTATACTCTGTAATATTTAAGCTCTGCAAGTTTTGATTTCCTGTTTCAAAATGAAGACGAAATTGCAGAGCACAACATTCATAAATAACAACATGTGTCTTGATGGTTGAAAGAATGGATGAAGAAATGAGCTGCGTTTGATAGTTAATCCATTACCTGTGAACACAATTTATCAATCCTTCTCTACAGTGCATTAGTGTGGCTGAGATAAATAGAAATGTCACAAGAATTCGAATGGACAGATTCTAACAACCAAGCTAGTACATAAGATCTTCATAACTGGCGTGGCATGTGGATAAAAGGACTCTGATAGGAGGGTGTCCAGAGAGTTCTGTCTGAGACACATCTAGATCAGTCGCATGGGAGACAGTGGCTCTACGTGGACCTAAGGTCAGGAGTTTGCTTGTATAGTTGGTTCTGTTCTACAACCAAGCTAGCAAACACGTGATCCCGGAATCCCTCACTAGCAAATGTGTATAACTGAGATAATAATTGGAACACTATGAAAGAGATGACAGTTCTATGTGCAGAAGCACTGGGCGAGATGGGAGGCCCAGGGGATTTTGAGCTCTATGATTAGGATGAAGCTTGTGAGAAGGAGGAGGATAAAATCCACGGAAGCCTAATGACCTGTGTCTGCGATGGCAAAAACAACCCGAGGGAGCTAGTAATTTTGCAAAGAAAGTCCTCACTGAGGTCTTCATCATCACTTTTCTAATTCAGAAAAAATTCCTCCTGACACAGCATGGCATATTAAACAATGGTATCCTCTGAGGATCTGAGTGTAGGGTTTGCAAGTGGAGTTGAGAAGTCAGAAGTTATAAAATATTTTCCCCTGCGAAGCATCATTACATCCTGGGGATTCTGAAGCTCAGAGATAATCACAGAGAAAGAAGAATGCCTTAGTAGTGGGCATTGTTCAGTAAGGATTGGCACTGCTTCCTTACCTGAAGCAGAGTGTCATTGTCGTCGTCTTCTTCATTGTCATCATCATCGTCGTCGTCGTCACTTATGGAGCACTTACTATACTCCAGGCACCACTGTGAGTGCATGTGATATGCTAACCCGCGTAATCCTTATACTGACCTTAAGTCCTGTTAACTGTTTCAGTTGTGCAGAATGAAAGCTCTGTGAATGCAGACATTTCAGACATTGTATGACCTCTGACCCTAGAACAGTGCCTGGCACTTAATTTGTGCTCATCAAATACTACTTGAATGCACCATTGAGGAAAGTGAGGCACTAGTCAAGAGAAACTCAACATTTTGGGTGAAAAGCATGTAAAATTGCTCCTTTCCCTATCAAGGGTCTATGAGGCCAGCATTAAGATTCTTTTATTTCCTTCCTAAACCCCAAATCAAATAGAACCTAGACATAAAAAGCAGCCACAGGGAGAATGGAGTGCCAGTTTTGCTACTGACAAGCCTAGATTGGAGAATGTGGCTTAGATGTTGGGTATCCTCAGTTTCCCTAATATCTCACCCCAGGGAGTATTTGGGCCTGAGGATGCAGACACATACTCCTGGCCACCGTTTCATGGATGTAGAACCCCAAAACATAGAACAGAAAGGGACACTGTCACCTCTGTCTGTAGATGACCAGCATAGCATGATGTATGTTTTCATGGAGAAAAAGAAGAACACGGGGTACAGTTCTGGGCCAGGTAGATGGTAAACCAGAGAAGGTGGCAGAGATGACATGTTCAGTTCCTTCTCCTGACCTCACGTGGCATAAAAATTCCTTCTTTCTCAGGGGAGATGTGGACAAGTAGTGACTGGGGCTAGAAGTGTTATTTCTTTTTTATTTCTTTTACCCCAGTGGGCTACTTTAGATATCATTCTCATTATTATTATTATTATATTTGAATATGGTTGACACAGAATATTATATTAGCTTAAGGTATAGAACATAGTGATTCAACATCTCTATATATTATGCTATGCTCACCACAAGAGCTAAAAAGTGTTGTTTCAGGATTTTTCCCTGTAGGGAGGGGAAAGTCTATGAAAATGTGAAGATTGGGAAATAAGCGTTCTCCCTAAGACTAGATCAGACGTCTGCTGGGCAGCCATGTGGTCTTGGTCCTTCCACCTCCCAAGGAAAATAGACTATGCTAATTCTGAAACCATTAGATTTGTCCCTGATTGTCCTATGACAATCTCTGCAGACCCAGGGCTTGTGTAAATCTCGGTGATTTTGATATGCAGATTATAAATCTCTCAAAGGCTTACTTATTCTCATACAGCTGCCACCAACCCCTGTAACTGCCTGATAAACATCAAGAAGAGGAGGTATTCCAGCCCATCCTTTTGGGAAGCTGGAAAGAAATGGGTGCTTTCTGCTCAGTGTGTTTGCCATATCCCTCATAATAATGATAACTGCAAGATGCTTTGTGCCTGGGCAAGAGTGTGAAGAAGCAGCAGCTATGGCAAAAAGACCTTCTTCCTGAAGGGGAGATTTCAAGAAAGTCAGAAAATTGGCTGGCAGACTGGTTTGGCAGATTTATAGAGAAGGACTGGACAGGATAAAATCAGAGGTCTTGGGAAAAGAGATTGCAAGCTAACAAAAGAAAGCAGACTTTGATTTTTGGAGAACTTCAGAATTATTAAAAGATATGCAAGGAGCACAGTAGAACATCAGTTGAGGAAATTGATTTTAGGAGCTTAAAGGGTGCATTTCGATGTACGTGGTGTTCTTCCATGAGGATTGATGTGGGCTGGGGCACCAAGGCCGTAATCCAAATAGCAAACAGGGACATGATGTTGAAGCCTTATAGGAGACAAGAGATGTTACATCCCAGAAGGTTCAACGAAGCTGGAGATGAGTGCTCATGGCTCTTGGAATAGGTAAACATCAGTGCCATTATGAGAATAAAGGAAGAGAAATGTAAACGAAACTGTTTTAACTACATTTAGTTCCAAGTGGTCTTATAAGCTTGAAGCATATATTCAGAAAGTGCCTTTAAGAGTCTTACCGTTGAACTGCCATTCTAATTGACCCAGTTGTATTTTAAAGTAGTGCAGAAAATGATAAATAAATGAAAACAAGGCAGAAAACTTGTAGCATATTAGACTGTGACAGAGTTTCTTCCAATAGTGCTCTGGTAGTGCTGTGCCTAGCAGAGTCCTGCTTATTTGAGGGTTCTTGTGCTCAGGGGGCATGTTTGGCAGTGGGAACATGGGGAATCCTACGTATTTAAATGAACTACCCTGCAGGAAGTGCTAAAGTGAATGCTTTGGCATGTAACAATTCTTCTCTTACTTTCTTTAATTTAATAATAACTTTGATTTAAAAAGAAATTTGAGAATCCATTTAAGAAAAGTTATCTGCAGTTAAGGGGTCTGCTGGGGAGAAAATGGAACAGAGCCTGACCCCAAAGGATATATTATCTCTTCCCTGAGCTTGCAAAGGAAGGGACAACTGCTGTTTAAGGCACCATTTAGAAAGACAATCTGTTGAAGTATTTTTAAAGCATGATGGATGTTTAGTCCTCAAAAATATTGTTTAGCGTATTAACATGCTAGGAGTCTACTGACTGCTGTGCATTCCTCCATGTTTATACCATAGGACGTGAACAATTGCAATTAGAAGGACTATTCAGGTTAAGAAAATACGGACAAAAAAAGAAAGCAAGAATTTGGGATTGAAACATTTAATATAAATTGCCAGTACTGATATGACTCACCAGGCAAATGAGAAAGAAAGTGAAGTGTTGGCGTGGGTGGAGGGTGCCTCCGAAGGGAGTAGACCAGGATATTTTTATCAGAATGCACATATTAAGAGTCTACTCAGTTGATGGCTGCCTGTAAGGAACGTATAAAACGAGTTAGTGTGTGTAATTATATCCAGGCCTCTCCTCCTCCAAAGAATTTTGGGATCTAAGACATAAGTGGTGCCAGGTCTGACATAGATGGGGCAGAAGTAGATGACAAATGCAAATCTGAAATGAGCTACTGTGCACAGGAAGAGGGACAAGTATAGGTATTGCATTAACTGAAGGTCAAGAACAGAGGTCAAGCATTAGAGAAGCTTAAGAGTATCACCAGGAGAAAATTGAGAATCAAGATACGATGAAATGAATTTAAAGGATAACCAATTAAAATTCACTCATGTTCCTTGTGTTTTTCTAGCCCTTTTCTATAAAAAAAACTATGAGCCAGTATCTTTACAAAGTTTTGTAAATTAGGATTCGACTCTGGGAATAACCTCTCACTTGATAATTACTTTCTGCTTCCCAGCCTCCAAAGCTTAAATCCTTTCCTACACCTAACAGATCTTATGATTATGCAGAACTGTGTAGTGAATCAAGTTGCTATTTTCAGCATATCAGAGTGCTAATATCCAAAGTCTTAGTGTTGGACGTGAGTTTCAATCCTGGCTCTGCCACTTAACTGGTGTGTAACCTTGGACAAGTAACAAACTTTTCTAAATGTCAGTTTCTGCATTTGCTAAGAGGTGGAACAGTACTTACCTCACATTTGGGGTTTTGTGAGAGGAGGCAAGGTGATGAGTGCAAACATTTAACAGAGCGCTGACATATAGTAGGTATTCAGTAAAAGATAGCTATTGTTAATGCTTTCTTTCATAAACGTATTCATTTGTTAGTAAGTATGTATTTGGTGCCGAGTATTGCCAGCAACTGCTTTAATCCATTGGAATGCATCAGTGAACAAAACAGATTCTTGCTCCTAAGTTGACATCTTTGTGAGTGGAGCAGAAATACATAAACATAGTAAATAAATGCAATATGGAATCTGGCCGTTAAGTGATGAATCCTTTGGAGAAAATAAAAATAAACAAAAGTAGAGCAGGGGGTATGAATAGTGGGAAAACTGGGAGTAAGAGAGCATTTTCCAGGTTATACAGGGTCCTCAATATTGGCTGCATTGAGATGTTGACATTCCCATAAAGATTTAAAGGGTGAAGGAGTTGCCTATGTGGACGGGTGGGTAAAGAGGGCTGTAGCATGGGGAGAAGAGCAGTCAGTTCAAAGGCTTTAAGGTGAAAGTGTGCCTAGAGCTAGAGGCCAAGATGATGGCAGGGGAAATTAGTAGGAGAGGAAGTTAGCTATGGAATGGAGAGGATGACTGCATTGCTTAAGGCTTTGTTGGCCATTAGATGAGCCTTGGCTTTTACTCTGTGTGAAATGTGGAACTATTTCAGAGGTCCAAGCAGAATGGTAGCACGATTCCATCCATTTTCTTACGTCTTAGAAGATCTACTCTGTGTGAGGTGACGAAAGTAGACTGTCTGAGGGCAAAGATAGAAGCTGGGAGAGCAGTTAAGAGGGCATTGTTATTATCCAGGTGAAAGACAGAGATGGCTTGGACCACAGAGGTAGCAACAGGGATCATTACAGGTGGCAGGATTTGGGATATTTTGAGGACAGAGCCATCAGATTTCCTCATGGACAGATATGGACAATGGAAGTCAAGAATAATTACCAGGTCTTGGCCATCAAAACCATCAAGAATGATTATAATAAATATAATACTCATTTTCTTACAATTTGTGGCTTCTTGTTTTATGCACTTGAAAAAGAACAGTGAACTCACTTGTGCTTCTTTTCATCATCCCCAGCACTGTGAAAATGGTATGCCCAAATTTGGTGCCAAGTTAATAGTTGTTGAACCTTTGGGTGGCATGGGGACAACTCTATTGCTCAGAGAAAATATTAGGCATGAAAAAATAGTGAGACCTTTCAGAGAAAACTTCTTGACTTTACAGCTTGATCTAGGTCCCTCCCTGACTGTTCATCCCCCATCACATTGTCTGATCCCGGCATTCTGCTACAGACATTCCCCAAAATTAATATGAATGCACACAGCCTTCTTGATTGCAGAAATAATCTCCTTTGTTAGGTGCCTTGGTAGGGATCTGGCCTTATTTTCTGGCCACATAGAGACAAGTACTATGCATGAGTGTGGACACTGGAGGAAATTACCCGAATAAGGAAGTCCTAAAAAGTCTAAATCTCTTCTTACATGAGCAAAAGGGGATTTCAGTTCTTCTCTTTATGTGGTGATATATTCTTAGGAACTAAAGAGAACTTCCCAGTATATTCTGGAAATGATGTATTTCATTTCTGCATTGGATTTATATTCTTGTGAACATTTACAGATGGGATACATAAAAACTTTCACACTGAGAGGAGAAGCAAACATTATTTCTGGGAAGACCAAAGGAAAAATAAATTATGTAGCTCACTTACTATTTCTGTTTTGTCATCGTAATCAGTGAGTCACAAATATAAGCAGAATGTTGAATCTCAACAGTTGTAAATAGAGTTCAGAAATGTAGTGTCTGTTCCAGACAGGAGACCTGAAGGTGAGGAGTATCAGGGCATAAATGAAATACCTTGATTTAGCTATAACTGTCCCTGTCACTATAAACTGGATGTGTTTTTATTGCACAAAGTACAAAGGCTCGTTTATCAGTGATTCTCTGCCCTTCCAGCAAAGGGCTGAGAGTCCTACTTCTGAGCTCAGTGAAGGCAAACAGAGGGTGAATCTCTTTGATCTATTAGCTGGGGTTGTACCAGAGCTGCCTTTTAAAACTGTCTGGAGAGCTGAAACAGTGCTTTAAAAGGACTACCAGGAATGACCAGAATAAGTAAAGGTGAACAGTGGGAGTCATTTTCTGGTAAAACCCCAAGTGTATCAACTTATAAATTTATATAACAAATACTTTTGTAGGAAGTGGTGCTGGAATCTGAATGTAGGATGGGGGAAAATCAACTGTTCATAGCATTGTATCAGAGGTTAGAAGGAAAAAGGATAAAATGTAAGTGCAAATGAAAGAAGAACGAAGCGACTTGAATCTTACATAGAAATTTATGTGAGAGATCTGATCAGATCTGAGAAATTAAAGGTATGCTCTACACTAACAAATAGTAAATCCAATTCCGATTTCAAGTGTGGTCTGTAGTTGCTCTTTTTGAAAGGTCGATTTTTCTTGCATAAGTATTGAATGTTATTACATATATATCTTTTCAATATTCTGACTTTAAAAATTTTGATTGTAAAAAAATTCTGGTATTTCTAAAATTTTTTAGTAGCAATGGTTTAAAATAAAAATTTTTTTTTTGTTTGAAAAATGTGTAGACGTAATTAGGATTCAGGGACAGATCTGGAACAGATCGAAGTAAAATAATGTGAATCACAAAGAATGCTGAGTTTGGGAACTTGAATTAAATTAAAATGAGCATTTCCTGACCACATCTAGAGGCAGCATCTAAAACAATTTTAAAAGACCACCAGAAAGTTCTGTCATCATTTTAATTTCATGGTTAACTTTTTAAAGTCCTTTCATTTCTCTCTTGCATCTAGTGAATCTTTTCTCTTATGTTCCTTCTACTACCGGTTTTTGCACTCATTTTGAGGTCTAAATCCTATGCTGTAATCTACTTTCTTAGGATTTTCTCCTAAGGCAAAAATCAAGGTTTCCTAAAATTGGCCTACACAAGTATAAATATTTAGTAAAGGGAATAGCTATTCTGCCTTTTCTTCTTATTTTGCAACTGTGAGATTTTAATAAAATGAGCTCAGGTGATGGAAGGGAAAAGTCCCGAGATCAAAAGGAAAAATAAGTAAAAAGAAGCATGCGCAGTGGATAAAAGGATGGCTTACAAAACCTTCTCTGCCTCCCCGGCTCCGAGTTGAGTGCTGCTGCTTCTCTCCTTACCATCTCCCACTTCCGACCTCCTCACACCACACCTAGCAGGCGTGATGATTTTTACCATTTATGCACACTTCTCTTAATTTGTTGCTTTTCCCTCCAAGACCATGATGGCTACATACTATGTTCCTTGTCTTTTATCTAAGTGAATTACATAGTGTAACAGGCACCCAAACAGGTTTCATTTTAAAGGAAGAAAAACAGGAAGAAAGAAAGGAGAAAGGGAAGAAAATTCACTTATCCATTTCTCCATGTTTTTCTACATGTAGCTGTCTTCAGAAGTTCCAGATTTAAGCTAGAGTGATCTGTCTTTTGATTTAAATAAGGGGCGGTTCAACATAAAAATTTGTATATTTATATGGGTGCACACACACATACTTATAACACATGTTAAAATATTTAAGTCAATATATAATATACACATTTATAGAGGACATGTGTGTGTATACACATGATGAGATACATATATGATATATATGATAGGATGAAAGTGTATATGTGTGGGTGTCACATACGTATCTATATAAAGTTTTCATGCTGAAGTTTCAATGACATTATGTTTTGCATAAAACCAACACTGACTATCTAACTAGACGACAGGTTTCTTTATTATTTCTGACTATTATATCTCTCTAAATATGTAACTTAAGGCTGGTGTCTGACAGATGTGTAATAAATGTATATGGTTCGATTATACTGATACTACTGAAGATACCAAACAGTCTTGAGCTAAATGGAAAAAAATCCTTGTATTTTTGAATGATGTTTTTATTATTTGAGTAGTTAGGAGGATGAGATGTAAGCCAGAGATAAATGTTTCAGCTATTGAATTTAGGAGAGGGATAAATTGAATATAATTATTTATAGTTCATAGGATGATCATAAAAATAAAACATATATATAGATAGATAGATAGATAGATATAATCCTGGACTAGGATAATTTTATAAAATTATCCTCGATCAGGCATACAGTGAATGCTTAATAGGCAGTAAGTTCCTTTTATTATCACACAATGGGAATTCAACAGATAGGACAGGTCTTAAAGGTTGCTACGTACATTCTAAAAGTTCCTAATTACAGGTTTAGTGTACAGTAATCATAACATTTTCCAGTGCACATGCCATCAGGAAACAGCATCCAGTGATGGGTGATAAAGTTAATTACTTTAGGAGATTTTTTTTTTCCTCCTACACTACTTTAAGCCAAATTTATTTTTAAGAAGAAAAGTGATACTATCATCAAATTAGAATATCAATAAGCTCCATGTTATAAGTACAGTTTCTTTTGAGGCTGATCCAGGAGATTCAGGGAAAGATAGCAATGGTTTGTAATAGTGCCAGCAAGGCTCCCCATGCATTTAACTTTGGAATGTAGTAGATGAAAAATGTTGGATTTTTGAATGTGAGAACTGCATTCTTCTTGGAAAAAAAAAAAGCAAACGATCTAATGTTTTTAGCATCTAAATCTAAAACTTTGCCTTAAAATTTTTCCATATATGATTAATGTAATTCAGCAATTTTACCACATCGTAATATTCCTATATGCAATTTATTTCTGATTATCTAAGACATAAAGAGAAACTTGATGTATTTCATATTTAAGAGTGTCAGGATTTGTATGGCCTTATCCTGGATCATAATCTACTATCCATTTAGAGTTGAACAAGAAGATTGAGAAGAATTTCCTACTTAGGCCATATTTCTAAAGAAAATGTAAACTACGTAATAGCAAACAGTGAATGATAAATGATGGTTTTCAGGATGTTGCTTTATATCATTCTATGATTATCTGTGATGCTCCATGCTACTCATATGAAACAAAATGCTGGGAGCTTTTGAGTGGTGAATAGAGAGGAGGTAACACAGGACCATCTGATAACTTCCCATGCATTAAAAGTACAAGGTGATTTGATTATTTCATTCAAAGGAGTAAAAACTTCTGGAACCAACAGAAAGACTAATTAAATGCCCCAGAAATGGCAAGGACAGCTTCACAGAGGATGTGTTATCTGAGCTTATTTTTTAAGAATAAGGTTTGAGAAGGCAGTTTATATACAGGAAAGAGCAAGTGTGGAAAAAGAACAAAGAAATGAAGGAATGACATGGATGAGGTAGACATCGTAGAATAACATTGGATCAGGACGGAAATGGGGACAAAGATCATGAAGGGTCTTATGTGCCATGCTCTAATCTTCAAACTTGATCTTTAGGTACAGGAGAGTCACTGAAAAAGGTCTGATCAGATGATCAGAGAAGAAACATCACACAATATCTACTTAGATGGGAGTACTTTAACAGAATCATGGAAAATAGATAGGAGTTGGCAAGATGGGAGGCAGGAGGACTAAAAGAGACCATTCCAAAGGCTACTGCTAGTGAGGCTGGGAAGGAAAGGCAAATTCAAGAAATACGTAGGAAATGTAATTAACAGAGCCTGGTGAGCAATTAAAATGTAGAATATGAGTAAGAAGGTCAGACTGAGTCTAAGTGTTTGACAACGGACGTGGTACCTTTTACCAAGACTAGAGATAGAGAGGTGGAATTTTGCATATTTGAAAGCCATGTTCAATATGAGCTTTTGAAATTGGATTGTATTTTCCAGTAGTTATACTTGCATTACATTTAAATGTTTCCCTTCTACAAAATATAAACAAAGAACAGAAAAGTCATTTTTCTGGGTGAACATTATTTTACTGTTGACAGCAGTACTCTGTGGGGATGGTAAAAGATCACAAAATAAAGTCAATTGGCATGTTTTAACTTACGTACCTTTGTATAATAAAGAAAATGAATACAGTAAGATTTTCAATCCCTTCATAATAGCAATACGTATGAATTATATTTCTTAGTGCATTAAGAATTCTCAATTCATGTTGACATAAAATAATTCATTATCTTAAAAAGATAGAAGTTTATCTTTATTATATATTGGATATGACAATCCTTTCTTACTTATATGCATGTGGGGAGCAAAACGTAAATTTATATGAGCATACTTTTCGTTTTTAAATTCTCACAAGTTAGTTGTTAATCTGGCATCTATCGGTACTTGGAGAACAACTAATAAGCTTCAAGTTAGTATCTCAGGAACACTAGATTTGTAATAACCTGTGCCCAGACTGAAATATGGACTCTTAGTATTCTAGCATATCCCATGTTCTCTAGATGGCATCTTTCACAATTTGAAAAGATGGGATCACTAGAATCTCACCACAAGAGAATCTAACTTGAAGTAGTAGAAGTGATGTGTTTGAGCACATCTTCTGTCTTTCGCTTGTCAGAATCCCAGACTGAACATGTAGTTACTGCTTAATGAAACATTACCTTGAGGAACATAAATTGCTTCTGGTACCACATACGACTTCCCTTTGGAAACATTCTCTCCCTTGTCTGTCAGCCTGTGGATGTCTCCGGACTGTACTTAGTAAACCATTAGTTAGTTATTTGTTAATTGGGCCGAATGGCCCCACTAAACTGATGGGAATCAGGGTCTATTCAGTGTTCCCTTACCCTTACCTATTTGATTTCCTTTACTAGTGCTTTGGGGAGAGAGGTGTATCTTCAGTTTCCTCACCAGAGTAAGCTGAGTCATTGGATATTAAAGAAAGACATTTCGAAAAGAGAGAGGTGCCACGATGTTCTACCAGTGATGGTTCTAAGGGCCAGAATAGGCCAAAACCCTTTTGGAGATAAATACAGCTTACAGTGATTTTAATTCAGATTCATTTGCAACTCAGAATTAATGACTGTCGTGATGGGATGTATTTAGTTAATTCTTTAAGGAGTTTTTGTATCCTGTTCACAAGCATATAGTCATCTTGACACTCGTCAGAATTCTTTTTTTTTTTCTCTTGTTCAGAATTCTTAAATGAGTTATGCTCTTTAAATAAATCCGTTTTCATTCGTAGGGAACAATCAAAGTAAAACAAAACTACAAGAACAAACAATATATAAAGAAGCAACAATTTAAAAACACTAGAAAACTTACTCTGAGAGAAATTTTCATATATTTAGTATATGTTGATATTTCACATTTCCAAATCATCACAAAGAATCGGAGACCAAAATGTAGAGCTTTAATGAACTATGATTGTACTGAAACACAGTACATACTGATTTTATTACTGTTCTTAATTCTTCCTACTTTTGTAGGCACTTTGTTGACCCTGTACTATTTGCCATTCCTTTTCATCAAACATATATTGAGTGCTTACTGGGAGGAAGGTATTGGGCAAGGTACAATAATTCCTCTGTGGTAGAATGGCTACAAATTACATTATCAAATTCAAAGTTTCCAGCTTTTAATAGGGGAACACTAAGTGCCATATACACAGAAGTCACTTAATAAGTATTTGTTGGCTTCAACAAAATTGAATAATGACAAATGGCACATGTAGGTGTTATGGGAATCATCCCAGGAAACAAAATATCTTTGTTGTTGCTGAGAGAGTTAAAGCAAAACACGGCAATGACTAACTTGTTCTAAGATATATGTGTGACATTCTATTTAGGATACATGATAAGCAAAATTTTATTAGTATCCTGATCTTCTTGAAGGGATATCCTCCAGTTTGATTTTGCTCGTAGTATTGTAAGTTCACATCCTTATTAACATTGCTGTTAATATCCAAATTACGGGGTGATGACAATGTAGCTTGTTGCTTAGATGGTTAACTCCAGTGACTACAGTTAGTATCTTTCCTGAGTCTTTAATTATTACCATTTTTTTTCTTCTTAGAATAGCTGAATAATGTTTGCACTTAGCTCTGATTTCTCTCAGAAGCAGACTGTAACATATGCCTTAACTTCAGAAGTCCTATCAAGAGCCACTAGAGAGGAGATGGCTAAGTGACACAGGAAGGGAGGGGAGCCAAAACAGGATACGGGTATTCGTTATTGCGCGGGTTACTGCTGAAGACTACTGGGGTTTGGTCTCCTCTCCCACTGATGTCCTCTAGGAAATGGTGTGGGACATGCCTTAGCGTTGTCTCCACTAAGGAGGAGAGAAAGCTGAGTTCTATTTCCTCCAACTCCCCTCAGTCATTGCTTGTCCTCAGGAGTAGGAGCTTCTCTGCACTTCCAGTCGGCCCTTCACAGCCAGGGAAAGCCCCCAGGCAGAGAATCAAAGACCAGGGCTGCAGAACATCATGCCAGGTAGAGCAATTGTGATTGTCATGGGAATATAGATAAAGAACTGGCAGCAGATGTGACATTGGTCTTCTGTGGATATAGACTATATTAAATGTGGTTAATATAATCATTTAACTATCAGACTTTTTACTTGAAATCATTATCTAGTATACTAAGAATGATGGACAGATATTTTGAACATAACTTGTGTTAAGACAAGTTATGTCCTTAACTTTCCTGCTACCAGACCTAAAAACCTGCTTCAATTTATTTCCACACTCTTTCTATTCACTCCTGATATAATCAAGGATATTCCCTCCTCCTCCTCCTCCTCCTTCCTTCCAAGTATGCATTGTCAGTCCCTTAATGCATGCACTGCCTACCCAGGAGTGTTCCTCTATCACCGATTTTTTTTCTCTCTCTACTCCAGTCCCTCCATCTGTGTTGCCATATGCTCAGACATCTTCCACCTTAAACAAGCAAAGAAGTGTCTCTTCTCCCTCACCTTCTTCTGTTGTTAGTGTTCTCTTCCTCTTCGCAATCAAACTCCTCAAGAGTTGTGTTCAATCACTCTAGCCCTTTCCTCTTCTCCCTCTTCTCTCACTCCGTGCTGGCCTCTGTGCACATTCTTTCCCCCACTAATGGCTCCGAGGTCTCCAAATGCAGTGACTATTCAGACTTCAGATTACTTGATCTCTCAGCAGCAGTGACTCTCCACCACTCTCTTCTTCACTAGGGTTTAAATTGACTTTGTAACACTCTTTTTTTTAAAAAAAAAACTATTCCTTTATTTAAGAGAGAGTGAGTGAGCATGAGTAGGAGAGGCAGAGGGAGAGGGAGAATCTCAAGTAGACTCCGCACTGACTGCTGAGCTTGGAGCCCCACGTGGGGTTTGAACTCACTCTGAGTTCATGACCTGACACCATGACCTGCATAGAAATCAAGAGTTGGATGATTCACCAAATAAGCCACCCAGGTTCCCTGCCTTTGTAACGCTCTTACCTCTCATCTTTGGGCCACCATATTCTCCTCTACTTTGGATTCCACTGTTTTTCTGGATTCTCTTTCCTTGCTAACTTCCTGGCTCATTTTCTTTTACAAAGTGTTTGTTTGTTTGTTTGGTTTTGATTTTTTTTTTTATCATTTTTTGGTACCTCTTAATCACCTTTTTCTATTTTGCCCATCCCTCTACCCACCTTCCCTCTGGCAGCCACCAGTTTGTTCTCTGTTTTAAAAGTCTGTTAGGTTTTGTTTGTTCATTTTCCTTTTTAGATTCCACATAAATGAGATCGTATGGTATTTGTCTTTTTCTTTCTGACCTATTTCACTTAACGTAATACCTTCTAAGTCCACCCAAGTTGTTGCAAATGGCCAGCTCTTTCTTTTTTATGGCTAATATTCTATTATGTGTGTGTGTGTGTGTTTGTGTATACACAAATATTTATTATACGCATTGGTGGTATAGTGGTGAGTGTAGCTGCCTTCCAAATATATATTATATACACCATTATACACACACACTCACACTATATATATATACGTATATATATACGTATATACGTGTATATGTATATATACCACATTTTATTATCCATTCATCTGTTGACGGGCACTTCAGTTGCTTCTGTATCTTGGCTATTGTAAAGAATGCTGCTGTGATTTTACAAAAATACTGTAGGGTAATACATTTGTTTTGCATTAGTATGACATCATATTAAATAACCTAGAAGAAATGGACAACTTTCTCGAAAGATTCAAACTACCAAAACTAATGCAAAAAGAAACACAGACTCTGAATAGACTTATATAAGGAAAAAGAATTAATAATAATACTATAAAACTTCCATCAAAACAAATCACAGATTTATATGGCTTCACTGATGAATCTTACTGAACACCTCTAGGAAATTAACACTAATGCTTCATAAATTCTCCTTAAAAGAAGAAGAGAATTCTCAACTCATTCTATTAGTCCGGCATTACTCTGATACTAAAATGAAACAAAGACCTTGTAAGAAAATAAAACTAGACTAGGGCACCTGGGTGGCTCAGTGGGTTAAGCCGCTGCCTTCGGCTCAGGTCATGATCTCAGGGTCCTGGGATCAAGTCCCACATCAGGCTCTCTGCTCGGCAGGGAGCCTGCTTCCTCCTCTCTCTCTGCCTGCCTCTCTGCCTGCTTGTGATCTTTCTCTGTTAAATAAATAAAATCTTAAAAAAAAAAACTGTAGACTAATATGCTTTGTGAACACAGACATACGTATGCTCAAAATAATACTAGCAAATTAAGTACAGCAGCATATAAAAAATTAGGCACCAAACCAAGTGAGTCTTATCCCAGGAATGCAAAGTTGTTTTAATACATGAAAATAAATTGGTGTAATATACCATGATAATAGAAAAAAAGGGCAAATAATTCATAATCATATTCATATTTCATAAAAAGTATTTGACAATATTCAAAACCTACTTATTCACCAGTCTAAGAAAAAAACTCTCTATAAACTAGGAATAGAAGGGATTCCATTTATATGAAATGTCCAGAATAAGCAAATCCATGGAAACAGAAACTGAATTGCTAGTTGTCAGAGCATGGAGGGAGGGAAGTTAAGGAATCTATCTATGCAGGGTTTCTTTCTGATGATAAAAATATTCAAAGTTTAGATAGTAGTGACGTTGTACAACCCTATCCTAAAAGCCACTGAACTGTATACTTTAAAAGGGTATATTTTGTATTATGTGAATTATACCTCAAGAAAGCTATTATAAAAAAGAGATTGTATGCGTGAATAGGTAGAAGCAGTGTTACTGCAGAGAGATGATGGTAGCTTTAA
This sequence comes from Meles meles, assembly GCF_922984935.1. NCBI lineage: Eukaryota > Metazoa > Chordata > Mammalia > Carnivora > Mustelidae > Meles > Meles meles. The sequence goes on from NC_060067.1 coordinate 30,124,753, forward strand.
CAGTAGTAATGGATGGACACCTGGGTGTCTCAGTCGTTAAGCACTTGCCTTCAGCTCAGGTCATGATCCTAGCGTTCTGAGATCGAGCTCTGCATTGGGCTCCCTGCTTGCAGGGAAGCTTGTTTCTCCATTTCCTGCTCCCCTTGCTTGTGTTCCCTCTCTTATTGTCTCTCTCTGTCAAAGAAATAAATAAAATCTTTAAAACAAAACAAAACAAAAGCAACAGTAATAATGGAGAAGAGGTGAGAAGTTGTTGGATTATAGATGTCTTAGAGAGCCAACCAGACTTACTGTTGAAAACAGAGAAGTTGTGGATGAAACTAAGGTTTGTGGCCCAGAGCACTGGAACAACAATTTGATACAATAGGGATTCATTAGTATGATTGATTTAGGAGAGAAATATCAGTTTTGTTTGGGATATGATGAGTTTAAGAATCTCTCAGTCACATAGAAATGTCAACTGGCCAGTTAGGTATAGGACCCTAGACTTTAAAAGAAAGCTCTGACTCAAAAAAGAATTTCAGGAATCCTTGACTGCATGAAATAAATGAATCAAGAAGTATGAATAAAGAGGACCAAAACTTGAATGTTGGGACATTCCAATATTAACAGGAGGCTGGCATAGGAGTCAAGCAACTAGTAAGGATGGAATAAAATCAAGAGATGGTGGTGTTCCAGAGACCAAGTGAATAAAGAGTTTCTAGGAGAGGGAGCCTTTTATTACTATTCTCTGGCATATTACATAGTATAGCATATACATATTACATATCACATAATACATAGTAATTGTGTATTTGATTTTGCATAGTATCTCTCTTCTAATGCTATAGCATTGTGATAACAGAGGCTATATACATCTTCAGTGACTGAACTAAGAATGATAATTCATTTATTCATTAATTTGGCAAAAAGTCTATCAATTATGTAAGGGGTTGTTCTGTGCTGTGGCTTTACTTTTCTGAGCAAACAAAAGTCCCTGTCTTCATGGACATTAATTCTAGAGGGAAGATATAGATAGTATTATCTAACAGAAATCTCTGTGATGATAGAAAGTTCATCCTGGCTATCCAATGTGGTAGCAGTAGTTGGATGGGATAAAATGTGGCTAGTATAAATAAGGAACCAAATATTTTATTTTAACTAATAGAAATTATATTTAAATAGCTACATGTGGCTTATGTCTATCCTATTAGTAGAAATAGGCATCAAACAGTAAACATACTAAGTCAATGGACATATAGAGCTGGGGAGAAATGTGAAACAGTTGCAATTTAAAATAGGATAACTAATGAAACATTGAATACTGCATCAGGGACTAATTATGTACTATACAGTGACTAACTGAACATAATTAAAAAAAAAGCTAAAGAAAATAAAATAAGATTTGACAAAAATTTAGGGGGCATCTGGGTAGCTCAGTTGGTTAAGCTGGTTAAGCGTTCAACTCTTGGTTTTGGCTCAGATAGTGATCTCAGGGTTGTGAGATGAAACTGGAGTCAGCCTCTGCTCTCAGTGTGGAGTCTGCTTGAGTTACCCTCTCTCTCTCCGCCTTTGTTCCTCTCCCATCTCCCCGTTTGTACATGCACTCTCTCTCTCTCTCTAAAAATAAATAAAATCTTAAAAAAAAAAAAAAGGTGGTAAGATAGACCTCGTCGAGGTGTATGATTTCCAATCCTCTTTCATGTTTTATGTTTTATGCCCTGGCAGTTCCACTATGTTCCATAGTTGGAACTATGAGTTCCAACTACTCATTTCCAGGCTTTACACATCATTTATACCAGTCAAGCAAAAGGGCTAATTTCAGTATCCTTTAACATACTACTTAAAAAAAAAAAAAAAAAAAAAAAAAAAAAAACAGACTTTATTCTCTTGATTTCTACACTTTCCTTTTCTCGGTATCCTTTTTTTTTTCTTTTGCTTTAACCATCGCAATATCTTCCAAACTGGATACATCATCTTCAGTCTCCTCTGATTCAGTTTTCCCACTGTTAAAATGTAACATAACAGTTCTAGTATAGTATCCTTGCAGGTAAGATTCTCCTGAATTCCTTCAGTGAATGCCCTGCTGCTGCAGAAAGAGAGATAATATTCTCAACATTGTGGTACACTGGGTCTCTTTTGATACATCCTCTCTTTCTTTAAAAACTTCCTACCCCATATTACCCCAACCTGCCTACACATATTAACTGTATTCAAGAACCAGACTGGACTATTTGCAAAGGATTTTTGAAAGTGAGTTTGGTATATATACACAATGGAATATTACTTAGCCATCATAAAGAATGAGACCTTGCCATTTGCAATGATGTGGATATAACTAGAAATTTATTATACTAAAAGATATAAGTCAATCAAAGAAAGACCCAAATGATTTGGGAATGATTGTGGAATTTAAGAAAAAAAATAGAGGAACATATGGGAAGGGGGGAAAGGGAGAAAGGGGAACAAATCCACAGGAGACACCTAATGATAGAGAACAAACTGAGGGTTGGTGGAGGGAGGTGAGTGGGGTTGGGCTAGATGGATGATGAGTATTAAAGAGGACACTTGTGATTGAGAACTGAGTGTTATATGTAAGTGATGAATCACTGAATTCTACTTCTGAAACAAATATCGCTCTCTGTGTTAATTAAAATTTAAATAACATTTTAATTTTATTGTATGCAGCATTACCCAATGAAGAACAGTTTTTTTCAATTAATTTAAGCCCTTCTTTTTTTTTTTAAACATTTTATTTATTTATTTGACACAGAGAGAGATCACAAGTAGGCAGAGAGAGAGAGGGGGAAGCAGGCTCCCTGCCGAGCAGAGAGCCCGATGTGGGGCTCGATCCCAGGACCCTGAGACCATGACCTGAGCTGAAGGCAGAGGCTTAACCCTCTGAGCCACCCAGGCACCCCTAAGCCTTTCTTGAAATATTTACATGTTCATTTTGGATATCCTTCAGGGCCATTTATTATTTTTTTCTATGAAGTATTTCAAACATTCCAAAGAGTACAGAGAATAGTATGATTTATTTGATGACCAGTTTCATTAAATCTTAGAATTTGCCAAAATTAAGATCAATTTTTAAAAAAGGAAAATAATAGAATACATTAGAAACCATTAGAAACCCCTTCTGTAACCCTGAGAAGGTTATTCCCTTCCTCTCTCCCCAGTGATAACTGTCTTTCAAATCCTGAATTTGATGGTTGTTCCTAAAGATCACACCTGCTGTTGTTGTTGTTTTTCTGACGCTTTTATTTTTCATTATCATTTATTTGTCAGAGAGAGAGAATGCAAGCAGGGGAGTGGCAGGCAGAGGGAAAAGCCTGCTCTCCGCTGAGCAGGGATCCAGATGTAGGACTGGGTCCCAGGACCCTAGGAACATGACTTGAGCTGAAGGCAGATGGCAGAAGGCAAGGGTCACTTAGGCATCCTAGAATCACACCTTTTATGTTTACTACATGCAAACCTTATTTCTCCTCAACTACTTATTATTAACCTTATGGTGTTTTTGCCTTGGAAAAACCTATATAGAAGATTCTCTTCTGCATATTTTGCTGTTGGCATTTCTAAAGCCAAGAATTTAGCTTACAAACAATTATTTTGAGGTAACTCATGGTATACATTTATGTTAAAAGCCGCTTATTGTTTGTTCAAAAATTGAATTTTGGTTTCCACTGAAATAGTGTTTTCCATTAATATATTCTTTCCTTTTGCTTCATATAACTTACTCCAACCTTCAGCAAACAGCATCTTGATCAGTTATTAGCTGTTAATACTGAGACAAGAACCTTCCAGCAAAAAGATTATAACTCACTGAAAGCTCAGGTGATGATTAGCATTTCTTAGCAATAATGTATTTTTAATTAAAAAAATGAATTTTCTTCACTGGGATCCAGTTCCCCAGGCTTTCAACCTCCCTATATCAATGGATAGTTTGGGCTCTGTCTTCACTAAAGACAGTACTCGTTCTGCTATTCATGGTATTTGTAATGTAGGTGAACTATCTTGGGAAAGGGTTTGTATTCTACATGAACTATAGTTAGAAATTATTTGTTAACTCAAATATAGGACACCTAATATGTGGCAGACAGTGGACAGAAATGACACGGTCCTTGTCTTTTCATACATCTGAATCCAATCCTGGTTGGAGAGGTAGACCAAAAGCCAAACCAGAAAGTGAGTAGAAAAAAAAAAAAAATTAAGGCATGGAAATAATGGTAAATTCTAAAAAGTCCTATGAAAAGGAAGTGTCAGGGAGAAAATAAGGGAAGCAGACTTACATTATTCAGGGGGCATAGTGAACCTCTGCTCTGAGGAGAGGACATTTAGATAGAAACTTAAAGGCAGGTAGACAATCAACTAAGAAGGGAAGCGAAAGCGGCAGTAGCCAAGGTGGAGGTCCCGAGTCAGGACACTGCAAGGTGAGTCCACTCCATGGGATCAGGATTTGAGAAGGTAACTCACAGAACTTAAAGTGGAGAGTACTCACTGCTCAGTGAGTGAGGCTGCCGCCGGATTATTCGTACATTTCTTTACTCTGTGACAGACACCTGTCCCATGGCTCCCAATATTATAGCAGGTATTAATTAGCAACACAATTTAACCCTGTTCTAAATCCATATGGGAAAACAACAATTAACCAGAAGATCCTACGGCCTTCGACAGATTAGTGCACAAGATCCCCAAATCACAGAAATGCTTAAAATCTTCTTTCTTCTATCCTGCCCTCCCCTTTCTTTCTTTTCTCTTCTCTTCTCTTGCGGAAAGCCAAATCATAATCAGAGGTAGCATTTTGAATATAGAACCTTAGGAAACTGTGTTAGATGTACCAAATATCCGTAGTCCTCACCCTTAAATATTTTACTAAGTCACGTTGATTGTTGACACCTCTGTTGCTATAACCAAGAATCACTTTCTCAGTCTCCTAGCTATTGGGTATTCATGGTCAGTGTTTGTCTTGCTGATTTTCCTTTTTTGAACTTGCATAGCTGGAGAATATTCCTTGCAATGCCTCCATTCTTTCACTGTGCTTATGAAGTTGATAAACCATGAAATCCTTTATTTAAGGTAATTTTGCATATCTGTGCTCTGTGTCTTTAGGTGTCCCTCTTAGTGCTTAGAGCTTTGAGGGTAATCTTATTTTTTCTCTTTGGATTCTGAGCTGCCATTTCCTTGCAATCACAAAGTACTGATAACAACCTTCCCTACCCTTTACCTGCCATTTGGCATATAATGGATATTCTTCATATTCTCAGCATGAATATATTCCCACGTTTTGTCATCTCTCTTCTCTAGTTCTGCTACTTCAGACTAAGGAGAATAATTTCATTTGCCTCTATTTTAGGTGAAGACTACCTCAGCATTTCCATTTTTCTTCTCTGGAACATTTTAAATCAATATCTAGAATAACTAAAGTTTTATTCAATTGTTTATTGAGTAAGCGTGACGGTATTGATTTGGTATGAATAAGAGGAAAAAGCAAACAAACCTGAGTCCCATTTTCATAATTTCTTTCTAATAGCGTATATAATTCATGTCTCGGACCAGCTACATGATTTGTGGGATCTAGTCCAAGATGCAAATGCAGGGCCCTTTATTCAAAAGATAATTAAGAATTTTAAAAGAGAAAAACGGGACACCAAAGCAAGCTTGGGGCTTTTCCAAGCACAGGGCTGTATGAGACTGCACAAGCTACATGCCCACAAAACTGATTTTCTGGGCAGGTCTTGGGGGCAGCTGGCAGCTGAGGGTAAACTTTATAAACATATTTATTTCCCAGATGAGTTTTATGATAAGATTTCATGAAAATAGTTTTTAAAATAAAATAGAATAGAAAATAATGAAGCTGAATAAATATATTTATTTTTAACACTATTTTTTTTTTGGTGCAGAGTATTAGGATGAATACAGTGAATAGAAATACTTAGTTAATGAGAAACCACTTTTAGCTTTGGTTTTCCCTTAGGGCTTAGGAGCCAGCTTGCTTGGGTTCTAAAACGTGTCTCTATTCACTCTACCAAGTGTGGGTCATTAGGCATACTTCCTTACCTTTCTGTATATAGATAAGTGTACGTGTAGATATTGAGATAATAACAGAGAACCTACCTCATAGGATTGTCATGCAGATTATAATATTTCAAGACTTTGAAGCCTAAGCATTCAGAGTCTGCTCTGTTATTTCAAAATCCCTTTTGCTTTTTATTTCGGTCATATTGGATACAATATACCCAGACTTAGTTTACTCTCTCTTTTATGGTTCTGAATTAGTGTCCAGTACAATATGAAAAATATTTTGTGATATTTCTTCTGTGGAATTACAAATTTGATAGAAAATGAGATGCTCAGTTCATGATGATAGAAATTAATGATGTATTTTTTTTTCTATAAGTACATTGGAAGAATTATTCTTTTCAAGTGCTTTTGAGCCTTTCCTCTATCACTATTTGGCTTACTTAAAAGATCTAAATCACGTGGTTAAACGAGCAATTCAGGGGTGCCTAGGTGGCTCAGTCATTAAGCGTCTGCCTTTGGTTCAGGTCATGATCCCAGAGTCCTGGGATTGAGTCCCACATGAGGCTCTCTGCTCGTTGGGGAGCCTGCTTCTCCCTCTCCCGCTTTGCCTGCTTGTGTTCCCTCTTTCGCTGTCTGTCTCTCTCTGTTAACTGGATAGCTCTTTTTTTTTTTTTTTAAGACTTTACTGATTTATTTGACAGAGAGATAAACAAACAAATAAATAAAATCTTTTTTAAAAAGAGCAATCCAGTTGTGTTATAGTTAATAAGTTACATAACATTTGAATCTAATTCAAGTAAATCTTAACATTTCATACATTTGTAAATACCTTTAAAGACAAGTTTGTTTGGAAATAATCCATTGTGATTAATGTCTGCTAATTGCTTTTATTTTTATGTCACTGAATAATGAAGTTTTTTATATTAGTCTGAATTATATTTATTTCTAACAAATAACAATTCATTTCTGTGCTTTATTGAGAAGATATACTAATTTACAATCTACAAACTAAACCTCTACCATCATGAAGTACCATCTGAAATATTTAGTTTAAAAACCAGATTTAGCACTATATCAAATAGCAACCATACTAACCTCCCTTTATTTTTAGTACTGGTAGTAAATTTATTGTAAACTAGTTCAGTTAACACAGATTCTGAGAAAGTATTAATTCTCAGAAATATGTTTAAAACAGAATGCTCTACATCAGGTATAGTTTCCAAGTAAAAATGCCATAATGCTTCCTGGAATTTAGCATTTAGGATTGTGAGAATCTATGAAATAATTGGGCATTATAGAAATTTTTATTGTTTATGAAAGTTGAAAAGAAAGTAAAAACCAATATTCTTAAATATCACAGAGCTTTCTAATCCTTCCGTGTACTTGACCCCTTCTCTTTCAGTGGCTTTCATTTATTATCTATATTTAATCTCTTTTTCTCGTATCAGACAGTATTACTGAAGTCTTCACTAACATCTACGTGACCAGTTTTGGCCCTGTCTCAGATACAGATATGGTGAGTTTTTCATTAAATAGTATTTTTACTTCATGTTATGTTCCCGTTCTATGGGGGGGAGGTTAGAATAAGCAACTATTTTTCGTGTTATAGAATTATGTGTCTGTCTCGTGTCTAATCGATCCAGATACTTGGAGACTTAAGGATACTTGTTTCTGGCAGTGGTACGCTATTCTTGCTTGAGTGCTTATATTAACCCTTCACATTTTATATTCCTTCAGAGTTTGCCTACGTAGCTGCAGTGTGGTAAACAGTTCGTGAAATACAAATAATGATATCACTGAGAACCATTTTCTAGGATCGAAGGACCTGCTTGGATTTTGATAAGTGAAATCTGTATAGTTTCAGAGACAACCACTCCTTGCCCAATGTGCTCATGGTCAGTGCTATAAATGCAAAACATCCGTTGGAGGTGGGGTCCTTCTCACATTCCCTAAACACATATAATACCTACATGCTATGTACATAGTAGGCATATATAAATCAGTCTAAAGAAAATAGAATCTTGACATTCTTGGATTCCATGGAATTGGTATGTGCTTTTCTCTAAAATGAGATGGGTAAAGAGAGGGAAGTTGGTCTGTTGGGTTAGAACCTGGCAGGCTAGAAACATCATAGATAATTATTAATTAAGCATCAAAATTTTAGTATTCAGTTTTCCTTTTCTACTGCTAATGACAGCGCTCAGTAATAGAGATTTTTGTTGAAAGACTCTTCATCTACCTTCCTTATGGCCCAGAAAGTGAGAGTTGGAGGAAATGCCCTTATCCTTTCTTTGCCTGGTCATCCTCCATCATGTCACCTTTCCCCAACTTCTTCCCTTTCTCTGACAACCCAAGGGGAAGGACACCAAGTTCGGTGGCTTTTCACTGGGATAAACACACAAAAACTAAGTTTTCCTTGAATGCAGGCATGAATAAACATAGCCAATTCATTGGGACCTCTTTACCTTTCCTTCAGGAAGCCGATATGCCATTTCTATCATTGAAAACATTTGCTTTGTCGTCTACCAGAGGCTCTTCTCCAACTTCATGGTCCTTTTCTTACATTGACTTGGATGACTCAAACTGTAAGGTGGCACAGGGGTCATGACCCCCAACTTTGGTGACTTGGTTGATACTAAACACTAGCAGGGCTTTGAAGTTCTTTCAAATTCTAATACGAAGATTTAAGTGTTCCCCCCCCTCCCTTAACTCTAAGCCTTAACCACAATTCCACAACAACAGAAAAAAATCCTTTCAACATAATCCTTCCTCCTCTTTTGCGGTATCTTCTTTTGTGATCTGAAATATTCATCTGCCTCTTTCCATAGGTCAGTTTTAAGTGTACAGGAACTTGAAAGGTGGCGGAGACATATTTAGTAAGAATATGTATTCCATACAGTATTGATTGACTGAAAAGACAATGTATTTGCTCTGTTTGTCTCAGTAGAAGCTCCCAAATAATAGAAAGACACAGTGAGAATGAGCACCTAACCTTTATGTGGAGTCAAGGAGAGTTAGAATTTCATCTGACACTGAAAAACTAGCAAGATTGTATATACATGGTTCTTTTACGGTTACATTTGGTGTATTATTACCAGCCAAAACAGAAAGGCAAATAATATAGGACCCAAATTATCATAATTTCCAATGTTGTTTATCTTGTATTGTGAATATTATTCATTCACAACATTGAATGTTGTGAATCTATATTGTGTTGTGAAGTTGCTCACAGTTGCCTTTAATGTTTTTGGGTTTTATTTAATTTTTTTTTACAAAGGGATTGATTCTACCTAAAAACTCAAAAATAGAAAAATATATACTCTTAGACATATGAAATGTTTGTTTTCTGGAGATTTTGGACAAAGTCATTCATACATTTTTGGCAAAATGTGGAAGGGGACTTTTTTCTGTGGTGACAATGGATTAGATTAATCCTCTTTGTTCTGATCTTATGTTCAGTTACTAGCACACATTTAGAAAGCAGGTAGCTTCAACTCAAAATGGATTAAAGACTTGAACAGAACTACTGAAACCATAAAACCACTAGAAGAAAACATGGAGAGAAGCCATTTGACATCAGTCTTAGTAATGGTTTTTTTGGATCTGAGATCAAAAGTAAAAATAAAGAAGAGGGTCTAGAGCAAACCGAAAAGCTTTTTCACAGCAAAAGAAACCATCAACAAAATGGAAAGGCAACCTACACAATGTGGGAAAATATTTGCCAATCATGTGTCTGATAAGGTGTTAATAACCAAAGTAAATAAATAACTGACACCACTCAGTAGCGCAAAAAAAAAAAAAAAAAAAAAAAAAAAAATTCCCCCTAACAATCCAATTTAAAAAAGGAAGGCCAACTAAACAATTTTTTTTTAAAATTTTATTTATTTGACAGACAGAGATCACAAGTAGGCAGAGAGGCAGGCAGAGAGAGAGGAGGAACCAGGCTCCCCCTTGATCAGAGAGCCCAATGCAGGGCTCGATCCCAGGACCCTGAGACCATGACCTGAGCTGAAAGCAGAAGCTTAATCCACTGAGCCCCCAAACAGACATTTTTACAAAGATGATATGCAGATAGCCAGCAAACACATGTCAGGCACCAAGTACTACTAATCATCAGGAAAATGTCAATCTTTAACACCATGAGCTATCACCTCATACCTGTCAAGTATGATTGTCTTTAAAAAGACAAGAGATTAGTGTTGTTTATGATGTGGAGAAAAAGGAACACTTGTTGGCTGTTGGTGAAAATATAAATTGGTGCAGCCGCTATGGAAAATGGTAAGGTTTCTCAGAATTTAAAAAGGGAACTCATTTTTTAAAGATTTAATTAATTTATTTATTTGACAGAGAGAGAGAGATCACAAGTAGGCAGAGAGGCAGGCAGAGAGTGAGGGAGAAGCAGGCTCCTCACTGAGCAGGGAGCCTACGAGGGACTCAATCCCAGGACCCTGGGATCATGACCTGAACCAAAAGCAGACACTTAACTGACTGAGCCACCCAGGTGCCCCCAAAGGGGAACTATTACATGACTCATTAATTCCATTTCTGGGTATATATTCAAAGGAGATGAGTACAGGATTTCAAAGAGATTTCTGCACTCCCATGTTCATTGCAGCATTATTCGTAAGAGCCAAGATATGGAAACATTATATATACTATACAGATATATAGTTCATATATAATTCATATATTATATATATGAATATTTTTGGTCATGGGAAAAGCCTAAAATCTGCATTTGTGACAACACAGTGGACCTTGAGGGTATTATGCTATGTGAAGTAAGCCAAACAGAGGAAGACAAATACTGCATGATATCACCTACACGAGAAACACAATTTTTCTAAGTCATACTCAGAAACAGAGAGTAGATAAGTAGTTGCCAGGGGTTGGGGGTGGGGTAGTAGGGGAGGGTTGGTAAAAGGGTACAAATTTTCAGCTGTAAGATGAATGAGGTCCGAGGATCTGATATAAAACATGGTGACTCTAGTTAATAACACTATTGTATAACTGAAATTTTCTAAGAGGGTAGAGCTTAAATGTTTTCACATACACAGAGATAAATACAAGTTAGTGGATGCGTTAATTAACTAGATGGGGGAATGTTTTCACAATGTATATGTATATCACTACTGTGTACACTTTAAATAGCTTATAATTTTGTCAGTTATACCTTAGTAAAGCTGAAGTTTAAAAAAAAAAGGAAAAAAGAAAAGAAACTGTGATCATTTAGTAAGTGCTTCCATGTAGAAATTCCTTGCAGACATTTGTTGGGAAATGTATCTGTTTTTGCAAATTGTAATGCTGGGAAAAAAATCATCTACGAAAGAAATGGGAAAGGCATTATAATTCTGCAGCAGGGACGAAAGCCTCGCCGTCAACATAAGGAATCCACTGATGTCCAGTTGAAAGGCAGCACAGGGACTGCTGACATGTGAAGTTGAAGACTCAGAGGTCAAGGACAGTCTGCCCCAGAACTAGGACAAGACCATGTGTGAGTGAAGCAGTCATTATCAGGCAGTCATGCTTCTAACGGTTATGGGTCTGTGGTTCTGTTTGCTCTGCTGTCTTTCTTTCTTTCTTTTTAAAGATTTTATTTATTTATTTATTTATTTATTTATTTATTTATTTATTTAACAGAGATCACAAGTAGGCAGAGAGGCAGGCAGAGAGAGAGAGAGAGAGGGAAGCAGGCTCCCCGCAGAGCAGAGAGCCTGATGTGGGGCTTGATCCCAGGACCCTGGGATCATGACCTGAGCCGAAGGCAGAGGCTTTAACCCACTGAGCCACCTAGGCGCCCCTGCTGCTGTCTTTCTTAAAAACAGGGTACTGATTAACAAGCTGATGCACAGAAAAATAAGAGTAAAAAGCTGGTAGCTGTTGTTAGGTATGCGGCCATTAGCAACAGAACAAACTTAAACTCTTTGGTCTGAATTGAATTAAAAATTTAGCCCTCTTCCGTGAATCTAGCTCGAGAACTTTAAAAAATTTTAGCAAGCTCCAAATTTGCTTCCTATCTGGGAGGGACCTGCTACACATTGTTTTAAACGTTAAAATGCGCTCACAATCCAAATGATCTGGGTTAAACTGAATTAAAGTAGAGTTGTAGTTGGAAATATTTAAATAAAAAACTACTTTGATTTTTTAGTTTTCCTTTTCTATTTTGTAGTGTGTGTGTATGAGAGAGAGAGAGTAATGTGCACGTGCACTTTGTATGTAGAGATATTCCCTAGATGAAGCACATACTTAACATCTTGGTGGGTTCTTGAAACACTCGAAGGCCCTAGACCTTTTTCCTAATGATTCATTTTCCTTGCATTACCTAGCCTAACACGGTCCTATAGAATTCTTTTGTTCATATCAGATTTTCTACATTATTTCCATCTTTATTCACCTTGTTTGCTCAGTCCTGCCAGTAGCTGGCTTGGAGGAAGTCTTATGAATTGCAAAACCATCAAGGGGGCACGTACTTTGTCATCAGAGTCCAGTCTGAGGAAAGGATCTATAAGTGTAGTTTGAACAGGGAAAATCTAACAAAATGAATTATTAACTAGAACAAGGTGCTTTAATAATACAACAGGGTAAAAGAAGGCTCTAAGTAACGCGAAACTAGTATATGCAGAAGGCAGCGTCTACATTTGGGGTGAAGCATCACGGACAAGCAAGGAAAACACACACACACACGGAGCTGTCTTACAAAAAAGGGGAAAGGAGGTTTGGAGCTCAGAGACAATACACTAATAATTGGTATACATAATAATGTCTGATATGGGAAGGATTTTGAGTGAGAGACAAGAGATAGTTTCGTCACTCAACAGGTATTGTTTATTTGTCCAAATCTAAGAAGAAAGGTGAAACTGGGGGAAATTAAAGTTGACTAACCTCTATACACATGTAACACACACATGTGCATGTGCGCACACAAACACACACTCATATTGTAAAGCTATTAGGCAAGACAGAACTCAACTTAAAAACATATATACATTGTATAAAGAGAAATGATTTGGTCTTCATCATCACCAAATATAATGATTTTCAATCTTGATATTACTTTTGCTGGAAAGCAAGATAAATAAATGAGGAAAAAGTTGAATTTATGTTAGTATAGATGACCAAGAAATGAAACTTATCTGTGACACTCTAAAGAAGAAGAAATGTATTTTATGTGGAAGGAAAACACATTATTATTAACCATAGGTGTAAGTGGACATGAAGATATCTAACTCATGTCTTATAGAAGCAGTTTGGTAGTGAGAAAAAATTAAAGGATATATTTAATTTCACTTTTAATAGCTTAGCTAATACACTAATTTCTATGCAGTGTGCATAGACCCAAACCCCTACATCCTGTTCAGGTCAGTGATGTAGATTTGTTGTGACATTAGCCTGAGAGGAAAAAGCAGCATAGCAAAAAGAATTAAGAACCAAGGGAACACACACACATACACACACACTTACATTCTGTTATCTCAGAATCATTAACTAGTGTAATTGTCCAGAGAAAGTTGCAGATCTAAATTATAATTAAAGATTCTAATTACAGTGTCTGCAATTAAGTTTAAAAATCTTTTATTTCAACATCTAAAAAATTCATGAGTAAGAAGGTAATTAAAGTTGGGAATGTACTAGTAGCTGACAGTTGACAAAGTTTGCAGTAGACACGTGCATTTTAGCAATTTATAACCCACTCCTCTGTTATTTTTGCTTTTTTCTTTTCTCCTTAGTTTCTATATAGGTCTTTTCCCATATTAGTAAACATTTTCACTGTGTGTGCATGTTCTTTAGGCATAAGTGGTATCGCTACCAATTACTGTGCTAAAACCTAAACTAAAACCCCAGTCCAAATGGTAATCTCTTGCAGTGCTAAGTGTTAGGGTTAGAAATTAAGCAGTGCAAATTTTGAAATCACTTCCAGATTTCTGAACCTGAGTTTCCCATTAGGCTATTAAGAAGCAGGCTGTCAGATTAAGTTATGACTTTGGTTTATTGATCATTTAAATCCCCTTGATTAATCCTTTTCTGTCCCTTTGAAAACCGAGTGCATTATCTCTTAGACTCACCAGAAGCTATTGAGGCATTCTGTATTTTGGTGGCTAACGTCATAGCGAGACTTAGAGAGTTATTAGATCTCGGCATTTGGTCAAAAATTGACACTGGACTTAGGTGTTAGCCCTTGTCAGAAGTTGTCATTTGTAAATGTAGCTAGATAAGGAAACCTGTTAGAAACATGGCAAATACTGTTTACCACAAGTAAAGTAGCCATTTTACCCACATCAAAATTGTCCTGTTGAAGTTGATGACTGGAAAGTTACTAACATTTTGGAAGGATAGAAATTAGACTTTGAGAGCATTCATTCGGCTAGTCGATATTTTCCAGTATCCTCTTAGAGTTTTTAATATTGTCCCTTAAAGTGTGATTCATGGACACTTGGATTGGATTGTTTCCTGGGTTCCTTCTACAATCCGTGGAACTGTAATTGCTAGTTGTGGGGTATGCCAGTCTACGTTTTAACAAAGGTTAAGGTATTTGACTTTATGATTTTTTGCTAAAGGCAGCAAAAAGCCATTTTAAGGTAGGGGGGTTGGAGTAATATAGAGAACATGTGATGGAGTCAGATTTTTTGCAATCCAATAGCTTGTATTGGAAGATAGGGAAAGGAAAAAAATAGTTTGAAGGCTCTTTTTTTTTTAAAGATTTTATTTATTTATTTGATACAGACAGAGATCACAAGCAGGCAGAGAGGCAGGCAGAGAGAGAGGGGGAAGAGCAGGCTCCCCGCTGAGCAGAGAGTCCGAAGCGAGACTCAATCCCAGGACCCTGAGATCGTGACCTGAGCTGAAGGCAGAGGCTTTAACCACTGAGCCACCCAGGTGCCCCGTTTGAAAAGTCTTTTATTCCACACAAGAATGACTATGGACTGGGCCAAATTAGTGGTGCCAAAGCTGGAAAAACAAAAAATTTAGATCTCCACATGGTCGTATTAGTCAGACTTGATCTGTTGGAAGCAGGGGTTGAAGGAAGCACAGGAAAGTCTTGGGAGATTGGGTGGGTGGTACCATTCACAGGGATGTGATACACAGAAGGGAACTTTTACTTTGCTGTTGTTTTGGTGTTTGGAGGATGAGTACTTATGTTTTGGATACACTGAGTTTGGGTCTTTGTGAGAGATTTAATTGGAGATGTCTGGGTGCCGACATATGTGCAGAGCTTGGGAGAAAAGCTGGAGTGCACATGGGATGGAGAGCCATGGGACGGTAGTTGAAACCATGGGCATGTATACCATTGTGCAAGAAAGAGATTTCGAGTGAAATGGTCATTGTACTTTCACAGAAACTCTAGACTACAAGAGAATAAAAAAGATTTTAGAGGAGACTATGAAGTGACTGTAGGTGTCTGTCAACCCAAAGGAGGATTTCCTTCTCTGAAACAGACTATGTGTTGATCCTTAACAACAAAAGTTAGAAATCACTGCCTTTTATTCCTTATCAGATGCAATGATGAACAATAGTCAGAGGTTTGTATCATTTACATTTTTCTGTCAGGGTAGGATTCTGTAGGGGCGCCTGGGTGACTCAGTGGGTTAAGCCTCTGCCTTCAGCTCTGGTCATGATCTCAGGGTCCTGGGATCGAGCCCCGCATCACATCAGGCTCTGCTCAGAGGGGAGCCTGCTTCCCCTTACCCCTCTGCCTGCCTCTCTGCCTCCTTGTGATATCTCTCTCTGTCAAATAAATAAACAAAATCTTGGGGGGGGGAAAAAAAGGTAGGATTCTGTATACTGATGGTGGTATTATTCATGTGATAATGGGGAGGACTCATGGATTTTGCCCAGAGTAAAAATCTAAGCTACTGAGTGGGGTAATAGTTTCAGAAAAGAGGGCGAATAAAAGCAGTTTGACTAGACTGACTCCATCTTATTCCTGCAAGAGGGTGGGGTTCAGGTGATAGTTCTCTTGACTTCCTACAGAGAAGGGCACTCCTTAACATTCCCCCATTCATTTTTATAAACTAAATAATAAACAGTTATAATTTCTGAACATGAGTGATTTTTTGAAATTAAAAGTGCAGAGGTCGCATGTTCTTTCTCCAGGTTTCAAGGGTGGAATCTCTCTTCTGGGGGGAGTCACACGGAATTTGTTTGCCCTAGTCAAGAATAATAGATGTTGTCATTGATGCTACTCCCATAGATTTTCTTAGGGGTTACCATTATATGTAGATTGTTGGCAGACACAGGAAGTATCAGATCCCATGGTGAGAATTTTCCCAATGGTTTCCTACCACACCAAGAGAATATAATTTAATACCAACGCAAGAGAGCACCGCAAAAGTAGGGACAGAGCAAGGATGTCACGTTATGGAAAAGCCAAGAAAAGGATTCAAATGTGTCATTAGATTAAGAACACGGAGGTATTTGCTGATCGTGGTAAACGCAACCAGATTGCAGTGGGTTGAGCATGTGGGAGGTGAGGAAATGGAGAAATCGTGGAAGCAACATTTTTAAGCAACATGGTTGAGGAGAGGAGGCGAGACGGAGGGCAGTAGCTGTAAGGCATTATAACTATCAGTGAGGTTTTTCTTTTTAAAGATTGCATTGAACTCACTGTTTTCTGAACATGCCATTATCTTTAACAATTCTGTGGAGATGTTTTTCACTTCTCTTGTGATGCTTCCCTCCTTTGCCAACTGGAGATCTTTCATTTATTCAAGGCCAAGTTCAAGTTTCATCTTCTCCAATGTCTTTGTTGGCTACTCCAAGTAAGGTTAGTCCTTGTCCTTGTGTTCCACCACATGGTGTACTCACGTTTTTATGCCTTCGCATACTGGATTATAAAAATCTTCACGTCTTTCTTCTTTACTGCTGTCTGAGCTACTACAAGGCGTGAGTTGTGTTTGCTCATTTCAACAAGATTTACTAAGTACGTGTTCTGTGTCTGTCGCCGTGTGGGAGCTGAAATCCCTAAGTATAACCAGTGCTTGTCCTCAAGTTGTTCACAGTGATGTGGGGAAACAGCTAAGAAAAGTTATCAACTTTGAAACAGTGGGATCATGCTTTTATTGAAGTATTTATGGATGACTGTGTAGCAGAGGGTATGTGGGTATAGGATATCTATATCTGAGAAGGTTTCTAGGAAAAGAAGATAACTACAGAGGACAAATGAGGGGAGTGTTTTAGCACAAACTGGAAAGGCTGGTTGAATTTAGTAAAATGCAAAAATTCAGTGTGACTTGAGCCCAGAATGCTTTAAAGGATCTTGGGTAAGGGGTGAGGATCTCATGCAGAGATGAGGCTAGAAAGAAACACAGAGCGAGATCACAAAGGCCTTATGGCCAATTGCCCAAAAAAGAAAGCCGCAAAACCATCTCTAAATGAAACTTTAAAACAGAGAACTGATTAATGGCATAGCTGTTTTTTTTTTTTTTAAGATTTTTATTTATTTATTAGACAGACAGAGACACAAATAGGCAGAGAGGCAGGCAGAGAGAGAAGAAGGGAAGCAGGCTTCCCTCTGAGCAGAGAGCCCGATGTGGGGCTCGATCCCAGGACCCTGGGATCATGACCTGAGCTGAAGGCAGAGGCTTTAACCCACTAAGCCACCCAGGTGCCCCTGGCATAGCTGTTTTGATAAGTGTCAACATTGTTTAAAATGTAGCCACCATACAGACTAAAAGACTACTGTGGTTAGTTTAATATAGTTACACAAAAACACACATGCAAACATTATACACTTCACACTGTTAAATTTAAGGATTAACATATTGCGTGCAGGTGACTGCCATAAGATATCTGAGATCTTATCTACCATATGCCTCTGCTGATGCCTTTCTCTTTAGGGAATTAGAGTTCTTGTTGCCCAGAATCCTTGTTACTACATTTAATTTCTAATGATGCCTCTCATTCATTTATTCATTCATTGACTAATTGTTGTTTATTTCCTGTGTTCTGGGCAGTTTGTTAGATGCTGGTGTTACCGCGTTTAAGAAGGTGATCACAGTCCTTGATAGTGTGGAATGAAAGTTGGCCAAAAGTAGGGACTGGCGGGGAAGAGCCTCTGTAGAAGAGATCAGTGAGTTTCAGGACTTGGTTGGAACATGACACATCAGAGGCCCTGAAGTATCAGTATTGCTCCGGGCAGAGTGGAGTGGGAGGGTGGGGACTGCCAACCACCAGGCTAGAGAGGAAAGGGAGCCAGAGATCATGCTGGGACTTGGACGCTGCAAGAAAGTGTTTGGACTTCACCCCAAGGGCTTTAGAAATTCAACTGATCAAATTCAACAACACTTCATTTTTGGATCTCCCTCCCCACCCCCAACATCGTGACAATATCTTGAGTGCATCCTGTAGCGTTCTGTTCACTTTCAAATATCAAAGAGTCCGGTGCAGGCCAATTGAAACATCAGTCTTTGATGCTGGTTGGATCTTCTCTCCTTTTCGCAGCCATGTTCACAGCTAGGAGATGTGCAGTGGGCAAAAGGCTATAATCTGCTCTTCCTCTCCTCTTTTTGGGTCTGTCAGAGTTGAGGCAAAGGAAAGGGAGATGATAAAAATGGAGGAAAATATATTTTTACTTAGCTTGTTCTGTTGGTGCTTCTCTCTTGGCAATTGGTGCCGTTTGTATAGCCGGCAAAGTCAGGCTCTCTCATGGGGCACATTTGTGATATCTTCTCAGTGACCTCTTTATTGCCCAAACACCAAAAACTCAGGTGGCTTATTCCTTAATGGACTTTGTGTGGCTCAGCCTGTGCTATTGGTACTTTATTTCATGACCTTTTGCTGCTGGGTGTCCCTCACTTGTGCCGCTGCCCTGTTGTTGAGTATGGGGAATGGGGGAAGAAATATATTTTGAAGGTGATTTGTATCAAGCTTCCTTCCTTAATGTCCAAACTGTTTCCAAGAACTTTATACATATTATCCACTTTGTCCTTATAAGAAGAAGTCGATTTTATTATTATCACCTTTTTATAGATAAGTCATCTGGAATAGTGAGATTAAAAAACCTGCTCAAGGTCAAGTACCCTAATCAACCCGACCTCAGAGCCCAAGTTCTTAACATCTATTTTAAATTACTTAATCTATTATTTTTGTTGTCTTTAGATTTAATGTTTAAGTCGTTTTCAACATGTAAAAAAGACTTCGACAGAGATTCTAAAACTCCGTTCTCAACTTTGCAACTAAATTCTTTCTGTAACCTCCCACAATCCGTGACTAACATCTATTTACTGGTCTATAAAAGATGGAAATTTCACTCTGATGTCCTGCCTTCAAGGATTGTTTTTACGTATGATGTAACAAAAAGGGCATGGTGTTAGGAAGTACAATTGATTTCAAAGCTTGGCATTCTCTCTCTCTCTTTAAATGGGTATGGTTTCTGACATATTTTCCACTTGTGAAATTAATATATTCTGCATAATTTAATACAGTTATTGTGAAGTTTAAAAATTCTATTAAAGCAAATTGCAATTAACTATTATAACTATTCATCATTTTGAATATTTTATTAGATATATTTTAATAATCTACTCTCAGATTCTGAATCTGTAGTATCAGTTTTTAATTTGTTTGTGAAACTTGCCCAGCCCCTAGTTCCAAAGAGAAAACCTAGACGCCTTACCTGCACAGTGGTCAGAGATTGCAGCAGCTGTCTTATTCTGATTCTCTGTTTGTGTGAGCTTCTTTGCATAATAAGGTTTTATGATCTTGTATTAACTGGATTGACTGGCACACTGCTGTTCTGTTCTAAAGCTTCTCCATTTTTTTTTTTTTTTGCAATTTTTGCAATGCTAATACTGGGCTACATGTACTTTTCATACCCTTTTGAGTACCAACTAGAAGTGTTTGAGCTTAACCATTCTTGTATATTCCAAGGGTGTTATTTCTTTAATAGCTACATATCTGATTCATGAACCACATTTTTCTTTGTTATAGAAGAAGTATACTGGTTGGAATTTACTCAGAGGAGACTAGCCTTTTTTAGCAAAAAGAGTAAAATGAAATAAATTTTGGCACTTTAAAATATGCTCGGTAAATCAAAGTAAATAAGAAATCACCCCCAGAGCAGTCCTGTAACTTGGTTATGTTTCAGTGAGTAGATAGAATTCTTCAGAAATTGGCTACATGCATTGACTTATAATTAATGTAATCAGGCACAAAAAATACTCTGCCTTCACTAAGTTAACGTGTCTTTGAAATCATCTTTGTTTGCAGTACCAGTTACGGAAATAATACTTATTGGTAGTTAAACCATTGGACTGGAAGTTGTATCCTTGTGTGGGTTTTGCCTCTACCAAGCTTGGAGACAGGAAACTGATGCAATTTAGCTATAACCCCAGCTATAAAAAGGAGAATTTGGATAAGTTTCCTTTGGAGAATTTTTCAAATCTTGAAGCATGTGGATTCTTCAGCTCGTTGGTCTCACCCAACAGTCAGAGTCACGTCTCCTGAGCATAGACTGTGGCATAGCTGCCTGCTAATCCGTCTTTGTGATTTTTTTGGTTTCTTTCTAAATTTGCTTCCTAGTTGTTTGTATATCCCCTGAGGGATTTTGTAGTTGATCTTGTTGTTATTTATTCCTTTGAGAATCTCAATTCATGGGTCCAAGTCTTAAGTTTATATGAAGAAATTGCATTATTTTGTATTTCTGGCAATTTTCTTAAAACACACAAATAAAGCATTGACTTACTCTACTAGTACACACTCATGGCAAACCTGAGGTTTATTTTAAGGAATCTTTCAAGAAAAGATCTTTTCGAATACTTGAGAATATGCATTTTATATGCATTTAAGGAGATCAAATACAAACAATTTGGAAATCCTGTTATCCTTAATGGATATGCAATAAATATTATTTGACTGAAATACTCCTTACCTGCCATTTTAATCTAGAAAACAAAACCACAAAAACTGATGAATCAGCTCTATTTATTTATTTATTTATTTACCTGTACATTTTTTTAATATATTAAAATATAAGATAAACACTAATGCAGAAATGGAATAATAAAATGTAAGATGCATATCATTATTTCAGAAATAATGATATCTATTAATAAAGTAGATTTAGTTTTGCTCTCACTTAAGATTGTCATTCATGATAATATTTTAGCAATTCATCTAACTGTATTATTTTTAAATTTTCTTAAGTACTTTAAAATAATAACAATCAAAGATCTGATTTTAAATTTATATTTTAATACTTATTTTGATAACTTATAGGTGAAAAAGATACATAAATTCAAATCTAAGAAATCCATCATTGGCTATTGGTTACTGAACCATCACGCTAATTTTTAAAAAGTCATCCACCAATTCTAGATGCTTCTCCTCATGTTCTGAATGTTTAGTTTTTAAAACAACTTGCTGCTTGCAATGGCCTTATGCCACAGTAACCAGTATTCCAGGGTACAATATGTGCTTAAGATGAATGTCATCATTAGGAAACAGTGGTTATAAACTCATACTTTAAATAGCCCCATTGATCATTATAAATTTGTTTTGCAGATTTCCTGTAAGACTTGATTAGTTCACCATTCTTTATGTGGCTAATGAAAACCTCATGTCAGGCATAGAACAGACACTTGTTCGCTGTTGTTCACTTGTGCTTGCATAATGATCAGTGTTTTCTTCAATCCATACTGTCATTTAACAATGATATTTTTTTAAATAAATTTATTTATTTTTTTTTTCAGCGTAACACTATTCATTGTTTTTGCACAACACCCAGTGCTCCATGCAATACGTGCCCTCCCTATTACCCACCACCTGGTTCCCCCAACCTCCCACCCCCACTCCTTCAAAACCCTCAGGTTGTTTTTCAGAGTCCATAGTCTCTTATGGTTCGCCTCCCCTTCCAATTTTTTTTTTTTATAAACATATAATGGATTTTTATCCCCAGGGGTACTGGTCTGTGAATCGCCAGGTTTACATACTTCACAGCACTCACGATAGCAAATACCCTCCCCAATGTCCATAACCCGCCTCCTCTCTCCCAACCCCACCTCCCCCCAGCAACCTCCAGTTTGTTTTGTGAGATTAAGAGTCATTTATGGTTTGTCTCCCTCCCAATCCCATCTTGTTTCATTTATTCTTCTCCTATCCCCCTAACCCCCCATGTTGCATCTCCGTGTCCTCATATCAGGGAGATCATATGATAGTTGTCTTTCTCCAATTGACTTATTTCACTAAGCATGATACCCTCTAATTCCATCCACGTCATCGCAAATGGCAAGATTTCATTTCTTTTGATGGCTGCATAGTCTTCCATTGTGTATATATACCACCACATGAACAGACATTTCTGCAAAGAAGACATCCAGATGGCCAACAGACACATGAAAAAGTGCTCCACATCACTCGGCATCAGGGAAATACAAATCAAAACCACAATGAGATATCACCTCACACCAGTCAGAATGGCTAAAATTAACAAGTCAGGAAATGACAGATGCTGGCGAGGATGCAGAGAAAGGGGAACCCTCCTGCACTGTTGGTGGGAATGCAAGCTGGTGCAACCACTCTGGAAAACAGCATGGAGGTTCCTCAAAATGTTGAAAATAGAACTACCCTACGACCCAGCAATTGCACTACTGGGTATTTACCCTAAAGATACGAACACAGTGATCTGAAGGGGCACGTGTACCCGAATGTTTATAGCAGCAATGTCTACAATAGCCAAACTATGGAAAGAACCTAGATGTCCATTAACAATGATCTTTTGAAGCCGTTTGTCTATTTTTGTTCGAGTTAGTTCAATCAAAACTAAATTCTATAACTTGCAAATTCACCTGATTCTAAATCACAAAACACATGAGAGCAAATGAAGGAGACATCACTCGACCATTCTTGAGTGGTTTACCTCTACGACCAGCATTGACTTATGGGGGCAGTGAGAGTGCCAATATCATTCTTTATATTAGCGAGGCTTCAGTTACTACCTTTATTTATTTATTTATAAGATTTTATTTATTTGTTTGACAGAGATCACAAGTAGGCATAGAGGCAGGCAGAGAGAGGGAAGCATGTCCCTGCTGAGTATAGAGCCCAATGCGGGGCTTGATACCAGGACCCTGGGATCATGACCTGAGCCGAAGGCAGAGGTTTAACCCACTGAGCCACCCAGGCACCCCTGTTTGACACTGTTTATCTCTACATGCTTCTTACATTTCTTTTTTCTTAGTTTGATATTTATCTTTCCTCCTATTGTGTGTGTGTGTGTGTGTGTGTGTGTATTTCTGCTCTTCAATGGTTCATTTTCTTTAATTTTCTAGAAATTTTTCCTCCTTATTTTCATAAGTTAATCATGACGCATCTATATAAGTGATCCTTCTATCTTCATAATTTTAATGGTCACTGCTAAAAACAATACAGTCTGGGGATATGTCCGATATGTAAGTAATCACATTAAATGTAAATGGACTGAATTACCATTATATCTGAAGATATTTTTAATAAATTGGAAATAGTAACTTCAGAACATAGTCTCATTAAAATCCAGCAAAATTAAACATCAATGATAAAAATATAATTAAGGAAACCAGTACATTTGGAAACACAAATGTACTTCACAGTATCTCCTATGTAAAGAAAAAGAAAAGCCATAATGGGAATTAACAATTGTGTTTGACTGAATAATACTGAAAATACTATTAATTATGCTTATTATATAACTGTAGTAACCATCACTTTGGAATGAATGTAGAGATAGATAAATAATAGAAAAGAAGAGAAACCTCAGAAACATGGACACTGGGTACATAGGTATGGACACTGTATACATCAGAGAAATGTCATTACAAATCTGTGGAGAAAGATGAATCAGTCAATAAATAGTACTAGGAAGTTGTTTTTCCATTTGAAAACAAACAAACAAAAAAACAATGTTGAATCTTTTTCTCATGTAATATGTAATAATTACACAACCTAAATGTTAAAAAGCAGAACTTTTGCATCTTTAGAAGAAATGTACAGGGATGTATTTATGATATTTGCATACCCTTATAATCTTTATTATAATTCTTACAGAGTAGTAAATATACTGAGTAGTATATTTAATATTTAAAATATTTATATTCAAAAAATGTAAATAATTTCTATAACTCAATAATAAAAAGACAACCTAAAAGGAAATGGAGTACATGAAATAAACAGACCCTTCATAAAAAGTAGAGTGTTTAATAAATATATGAAAATATGTTAAATTTCACTAGTCAGTAGAGAAATCCAATGGTAGAAGTATCATCCATTCCACACTAATCACAATGGCTAAAATGAAATATTCTATTTATATCAAGTTTGTACAGAAACAAGGGAGTTCATGGGTACAGACCTCTAGAATTTCAATTTGAAAATATCTTGTTATGTTGAGGATATACATAAAATACATTATGGTATTCCCACCTGTAAGTTTACTCTACAGCAGGGGTGGACATTCTGTGGGCCATCAGGCAAATCCTATCAGTTACCTATTTTTATAAACAAAGACTTAGTGGAATATAACCACTCTGACTCATTTATGTATCATCAGTGAAGACTTTCACACGACAGTAGCAAAATTGGGTGGTTGTAATACCATACAACCTGTAAAGCCTACAGTGTTTATTAACTGACCCTTTACAAAGAAAGTTTGCTTGGGTTTAGAGTAACTCTTAGGTCTTTGTCCTGAAAATGTAGTATAATAATGTTTGTAGCAGTATTACTTGCTATATGACAGATTGGAAATAGAAAAAAAATAAGAACATAGAAAAAGGGTGAATATTGTGAAATATTCTTAAAAGATAATGTTATGTAGCAATGGAAATGAATCAAAGTACTAGATAAATTACCATGAATGAATTTCAATAATGTCGCTAAGAAAGTTAGTGTCAGGAAAGTATACATACCATATGACACCATTTACATAAATGTTGAAAATGTGATATAGAAACACAAATATTTATGTGGTAAAATTTAAGCACCTGTATGGGAATGATAAACACCGAATCCAAGATAATTATTTCCTCGGAGAGTTAGGGGAATGTGATTAAGGAGGAATAAATGGGAGAGAAGGCTTCAATAATATTTGAGGTGGCATTTCTGCTGGTAATGGTTACAAGATGTTTACTCTATTCTTTATACTCTCATATATGTCTGAGAACAAACTAAGATAACACACATGAAAGCCATGGTGCCTTTTGTGAAGATGTGTAAACTTGTCTGGAGGCAGAGGAACAAACACCATTGCAGCAAGGGGTCATAGAACACTTCACAAGTAATGGAGAGACACAGACATCTGGCTATGTATTTTCTGGGTGTTCAAAGGACTGAGAGTGTGGTTATGAGTAGTTCCTGACTCAGGCAGGTAAGAAACTTGCTTTAGGTGAGAAATGGTAAGAAGTGGGGATTGTTAAAATTGCCTACAACATAATGTGAGTACCTGGGTGGCGTGGGTGGGGGAGAAAAGGCACAGATCATTCTCTGTTGACAGAGATGTCTGTCTGGTTGACAGACATCCTTAAGACACCACGAATGCTCAGAAACAGTGTTCCTGAAAACACTTTTCAAAAAGAACTCACCTGAAGCTTCCTGCTTATAAAACTTGTGTATCTCCTATAGGGTAAATCTGCAGGAAATGATTGCCTTAGCAACAGCTTCTGAAACAGATAAAACTTATCATAATTTCACAGAAATGGAAAATTTGAGTTTGATGTTTTATAAAAAGTTGTAAAATGCATTCAGTTTTCCTGGGCAAATAAATGTCTTAGGTATTCACATGAGGCTTGGATTTGAGGGAACCATAGTTGGAAGGAAACACTTGCATAAACAGATAGTGAAGATTCATCTCTTAATCTAGATGTTTTTTTCAAAAACTGAGTTATATCTATACAAAATTGAACATTTTAAAATTAAGACTAAACCACTGAGAGTGAGTGTCAATTTAATCATGAAATTGTCTCCTAAGGATCAGGGACACAGCCCAGAGCCTTTGCTTACTTCCTGTTCATATATCATGACCTATGGCTGATATTTATTCTCTTCATCCATTCAGTTTTTGAGAGATCACTGGGATCATTTACTTGATTAAAGTTTGTAGAAATAATTTGATATTTTCATAAGTACATGGCCTTTTTAATCTATCCTTTTTCATATGCATAATTTTGGTTGAATGAAATTGCCAGTTGCTAAGGTGTTTATTTCAAATGTGATGACTGTAGCTTTGGGCTCAAAGGATAGTTTCTGAATTTCCATTCTCAAGTGTGTAATTGAGTATTTTGATGATGTATCATGTAAGTGTTTGCACAAAAACACATTGACAAAAAATTTAATATCTAATAGATTATCAGTATTAATCACAATTGTGAATTGGACCTTGTGTCTAGAGTGTATACAATCTATTCTAAAAAGGACAGAGAGAGAGAGAGGAAGGCAGGGAGCAAGGGAATGAGAAAGAGGAGGTGAGAAAAACATACTGATTGATTAAGCAACCTCAAAGTGTTGAACAGTGGTAATATAGGAATTGACCACTAGCTCATCTGTATGAATATTTAAAAGTACATTTTAACCTGAGGGCATTTATTTGTAAAATATTTGTATTTTAATTATTACAATAACTTGTCTAAGTATTTTTATTGCAATGAATTTTATAAAATAAACTCTATTGCAATTATCGTCCACTAATACATTCTTGCTAGCAATATGGTATCTCACCATTTTTTTAGGATTAAAAAAGAAATATGATATTTTATAGTTCTTTTAGCAACAGCAGATGATGACTCATACAGATTTGACAGTATGTTTAATAGTTGTTTCTTTTCTCCTGCCTTTTTTTTTTTGGCTACTGAGAAGGCTGCCTGCTTACTCTTTCTTGAGATAAACTACTTAGAACAATAACCGAGACCCTGCTCCCAAGCGTGCTCCCTCTCCTTTACTCATAAGTTCTAGGATGCAAGAAAGCAGTTAAGACCTTGTTCGATTGAAAGAGCCCAGGATAAAGTAGACTTACACTTTTCTTTTCATAATATGTGGCTAATTGTATATATACACACATGCTTATCTCATTATAAGTGGCAACATTTATTGATAAAGAAATAATTTTTCAAAACTTTCTTCTCTCAGTATAGTATTCTCTCTTTTTACACTCCTTTTATTACTATTTTTGTTGGAATTTTATAGTGACCTTATGTCTGAAACATTTATTATTTTCCAAAGAATTCTATTTTCTATTTCAGGAATATACAATTGATGTTTTCTTTCGACAAAAATGGAAAGATGAACGGTTAAAATTTAAAGGTCCTATGAATATTCTTCGACTTAACAATTTAATGGCTAGCAAAATCTGGACTCCTGACACCTTCTTTCACAATGGGAAGAAATCAGTCGCTCATAATATGACAATGCCAAATAAGCTTCTTCGAATCCAGGACGATGGAACTCTGCTGTACACAATGAGGTAAGCTTTCGGGTTTGATATATTGCATTTAAGTACTGAGGAATCCATGTATTAAACAACCAACCTAGTTGTCAAGTATTAGCACAAATTGAACATTTTTATAACAGATTATTGAGGTACCCATAGCATGCTTTGTAAATCCCTAGATATTAAAATAAGATAAAACAGGGACACCTGAGTGACTCAGTCTGTGAAGCATGTGACTCCTGATTTCTGCTCACGTAGTGATCTCAGGACCGCGAGATTCAACCCCATGTCTAGCTTTGTGCTGGGCATGGAGCCTGCTTAATAAGATTCTCCCTCTATCTCTCTCTTTCCCTCTGCCCCTCTCCCCCAATTCATGCACATTTGTACACGCGCTCTCTCTCTCTAAGAAGGTAAATAAAATAAGATCAAATAGTGTTTATGAGACTGATTATCATCTGAGTGTTAAAACTTAAGCATTACCTTCACTATTAAGAATTGTTTTTGTGTATTTCTTTTTCACACTACATTTTAATTAAGTACAGCTTGAATGTCATAATTTAAAATTTCCTTTATACCATCATGTAATTTTATTTTTAGTATTTTGTCAGATATGCCATCAAAATTTCAAGTGATTTTTAGGCAAGCTTTTACTTAATATTTTGACCCTCCTTACAAAGTTAATCTAAAGAAAAAAAAAACTTTT
The DNA here is from genome assembly GCF_922984935.1 of Meles meles. Lineage (NCBI taxonomy): Eukaryota > Metazoa > Chordata > Mammalia > Carnivora > Mustelidae > Meles > Meles meles. The sequence continues at coordinate 30,152,844 of NC_060067.1, forward strand.
TCAAGAAGTAGTTTTTATTTAATAAGGTTTACAAATACCATAAGCATATATATATTAGATTGAACAATATAAATTGCCATTTTGTAAGTCAAATAGTATCACGTAGCATAAATCTCATATGATTTAACCTTTAAAATATTATATAAAGGGGCGCCTGGGTGGCTCAGTGGGTTAAAGCCTCTGCCTTCAGCTCAGGTCATGATCCCAGGGTCCTGGGATCGAGCCCCACATTGGGCTCTCTGCCCTGCAGGGAGCCTGCTTCCTCCTCTCTCTCCGTCTGTCTCTCTGCCTAGTTGTGATTTCTGTCTGTTAAAAAAAAATATTATATAAAGAAGGGCACCTGGGCAGCTCAGTCAGTTAAGCATCTGACTTTGGCTGAGGTCATGATCTTGGGGTCCTGGGATAGAGCCCAGTATCAAGTTCCCAGTCTGGTGGGGAGTCTGCTTGTCCCTTTCCCTTTGCCCCTCCCCCGCCCATACACATGCTCTCTCTCTCTCTCTCTCAAATAAATAAATAAAATATTTTTTAAAAATTAAAGAAATACACATGAGGTGTATTTGCTGACTATATATATATATATATATATATATATATTTATAGTATGGCAACTACTCCATTTTAACTCTACTCATAAATTAATCTTTTAAAATAAGTTACTTATATAAGAAAGAAAAAAATCACAAACCTAATAAAGTGATGTGTAATCTAAAATTTAAATGCTTAATAAAGCTTTAAAACATGGGTAATTTTTATTAGCATTAAATATAGATTAGATATGTATTCTAAGCATTTGATGTGTTATTATTTCATATGAAATGTTAGGTGGTAGATTTCAGTTGTGTAAGTTATTTAAAAAGCAGCAAAAATATAATCCCGATCTTTAAAGAAAAAATTCTTGAGGACTGTTTACTAAATGGCCATTGCCTAAAATGGAAGTGCTAGCTGTTCTTTCCCTCTCTCTCTGAATTTTATAATACAGATGCAATATCCCTGTTGGTTTTACACTTTGAATATTCCCGTGGATTAAGACAATGATGGGAAATTTGGCTTTAAACAAAATGTTGGCAGAGAGCATACAGAGTTTTGGAAAATATTTCTTGGTGTTCTACTTAAATACTCTCCTAGAAATATATATTATAATTAAATTGCCACATTTGTTTTGCTCATCATAAGAGTCTTCTCTTAGTTCAATTTAACACCATTTCTATCCATTTTACCTGTGTGTGAAATGGAATAATTGATGACTGTCTTTATAACAAGTTTGCTATGATTACTTTTTTTTTGCTGTGATTACTCTTTAATGTGATCATGTAGATATAGAAAAAAAATTATTTAACAATGCGTTGCTTGTGTCCATAATTTAGCCCATAGTCTAGTTTCAACAAGATATTTCTAAGAGACATATCTATATATTATCTGTATCTACTTCTATATTTAAACCCATGTACCTGTATATAGTATGTGATACTCATTCACAGTTGACATATTTTTGGAGGGAACTCCTATGAGCTAGTATTGAATTCTTTTTTTTTTTTTAAAGATTTTATTTATGTATTTGACAGACAGAGATCACAAGTAGGCAGAGAGGCAGGCAGAGAGAGAGGAGGAAGCAGGCTCCCTTGCTGAGCAGAGAGCCTGATGCAGGGCTAGATCCCAGGACCCTGGGATCATGACCCTAGCCGAAGGTAGAGGCTTTTTAACCCACTGAGCCACCCAGGCGCCCCTAGTATTGAATTCTTGTATGAGTTTTGTTCTGTGGTTACTGATGACATGAGGGAGGAAAATAGAATTCTTTTCATGGTAGAGATTTTTATTTCCCTAGGATTTTAAACGTAATAGTGAATGTTAATGTGAAAATAGCCCTTCAAAAATGTGTGTATAACTTCTTTACTTCTTAATTAAAAAAAATAACTTCTTTAGTTCTTAACAAACCACAAAGTTCCAAACGTTTGTAAATAAATATTGTTATTTGAGCTCAGTTTTTGTATATGCTAATGTCTTCTGAAGGATCACCTAAATATGAAGGAACAAAAACATTTAAATGTGAATTAGCCTAATTCAATGCTATAAGGAAAGTCCTGCCTCATCCTTGATGCTGTTGAGAACAAGGAGGAGTGATTTATCTTGACTTGTCAATTTACTTAAACAAAGAGTGAAATTTTTGCTTTTAGGCTTACAGTTCAAGCTGAATGTCCAATGCACTTGGAGGATTTTCCTATGGATGCTCATTCATGTCCTCTGAAATTTGGCAGCTGTAAGTATGGGGATGAAGGTACATGTTTTGGGCTTGTAAAATCAAGGGTGGTCAGCATCATTGCTTACCAGTATAGTTTCTTCTAATATTATGGAATGCTTAATATTTGCCCAGAAAAATATAGAAGTAAAACACTTGCTGATTTCCCTCTAGGAACTAATTGTCTAGCCCTATGGCATTCTCAAATATCATTATATTTTTTCTCTCTCTTTTTTTTTTTTAAGATTTTATTTATTTGACAGAGAGATCACAAGTAGGCAGAGCAGCGGGCAGAGAGAGGGGAAAGCAGGCTCCTTGCTCAGCAGGGAGCCTGACATGGGGCTCGATCCCAGGACCCTGAGACCATGACCCAAACTGAAGGCAGAGGTTTTACCCACTGAGCCACCCAGGCACCCCATCAAATATCATTATATTTTAATCATGATGTTTAAATTATCACTTTACTGCCACTAAAGAACATGTGTTTTTATACATGTGGAAGGTAGTCCAGGAGCTGCTTGAGAAGGTAAAGACCATGTCATTTACCTTCTTTTCCAAGTGCTAGCCCCTTAAAAATGCAAAATATGTATTTTTTTTGTAACTAGGAATGAACTGTAAAGGATAGATGGTATTGTTTGTTAAGCCTTTTGCAAATGGCAGACACAGAAGCTGGTTCTGTGCAATTATCTTCCTACTTTCCAAATAATGGAAGGGATTTTTTTTTTTAATTTCCTAAAATAAATTTTAAGGAAATGAGTAACTGGTTTTGTTATATCTTCTGCTTACAGAAGATATTTCAAAAAAGGCTCTGTGCATTTGGCCATTCTCTAGGTCACTGAGGTTGTATCTTGTATGTCAAGTAGAAGCATTCATTCTCCCGGAATAATTGAAAAGAAGGGAGGTCAAATCATCTCCCTAGGCCCACATTTAGGGCAGGTGCACAATAAATTCATGGACACAGCTGGAACAGTTTTTCCGGTGTTAGCATGTCCCATCACCTGACCTTTTCAGAAACCTTGCTCTTTCTATTATCCCCATCTTTATCCATTCGGGACACCTTTTGACTTTTCATTCACTTGAACAGAAATGCAGTTCCCTCATCTGGTTAAAAAATATGCGTGATTGAATAGGTGCCTTACTCCACAGATGTATTAAGTGAAAGAAAGGAGAATGATGGCTATGATGAATGCAAACTCCTCTAATTATTTGGATGACCATAGTTTTGTGGAATGAGAAGTTCAATCTTGTTCTGTTTATTCTTACAGAAGGTGTCAGCTCTCAATTTTCTTTGAAAAGCTCTTCTTTGTTTAACTACAAAGCCTTCTTTTATTGTCATGGAAACTATCACTTCAATACTGGCGTTTTTCCCAAAATTATTTAAGATAGTCAATCATGTTCTACGACATAAACATGATGGAGAAAAACTACAGCAGATGCAGCACAGAGAAGCTCATTTGCATCACATAAATGGCATTAAAGAGAAAATTGAAAAGACTTGATAACCAACGAAAGGATTTATTCAAAATGCAGTAATGGTATAAGAAGGAAAATAATTTTTCACTGGACAAGTTAGTGCCATTAAGGCAACAAATATAAATAACTTGATGTCATAATTCTGAATATGAAATAAATATGCCTGAAAATATTTTAAATAAAACCTAAAAATCCCTTGTAGTGTATCTACAGAGTAGTGAAATATTGTATGCATGAGTTTCTGTACCTAGAAGTGATACAGAAAACAAAGTTTATTGTTAGGCATTCTCTAAGTAATTGCTTTTTATTTTGCTTCGTTTACTTTCTAATACATTGAATAAACAATTTGATTTGTATATTCTATTTTTTATCCTTGCCAATAGTAAGTGGTTGATATTTAAGTGTTAAAAAGATGGACTTTAAGGGCCACCTGGGTGGCGCAGTGGGCTAAGCTAGACTTGATTTCAGCTCCAGTCATGATCTCAGGGTCTTGAGATAAACCCGGCCTCAAGGCTCCTCAGAGAGCATGGCGCCTGCTTGAGATTGATTCTCTCTCTCTCTCTCCCTTCCTCCCACCCCCAGTTCTCTCTCTCTGTATCTCACAAAAATAAATAAATAAATAAATAATAAAAAAATAAAAAAGTATGGGCATTAGCATGTTGTAATATATTAACAAGCCAACACAAGCTTTAAACTGCCTTAAAATGTTGACACAACAGACTTTGTTAGAAGCTGCCATGGCTTTGCCTTCTAGTCTTTTATTCCTCTCTTGCTTAAAAGCCCCCTAAAGTGATAGAATTTCTGGAAATTTATCATTGTTCTTAAAGATGCATCTTTTATATAAGTTTATAAATTTTAAATTCTTTCTTTTTTTTTTTTTTTTGCTTTATTTTTGTTGCCTCAAGTCTTTATGTATTTTAATTTAAAATTTCCTAAATGGGAGTCTGGATGTGTTCTGTGCATTGATCCAAAAGAAATTATGTCATCTTTTGGGATTAAAATTAGTAATTAAAAATGATTCGGGATTTTCTTTTTCTGGTTACCAAATACTAAGAATCAGTCAAGATGCATTTGATGTTTAATGCAGATTATGACTGAAAAATGGATTATTTAACAGAATTAAATGAAATTACTTAATGAAAATCTAATTTAGAGATGGAATTTATAAGGAAATTTGTAAACCAAACTATCTTTCTCTCCTTTATACTTTACTGAAAAATAGTGCAGTGGTCTCCTGGTTTATGTTGGTGGACCGGGAACGCCTCTAAGCTGCATGACTTTCTGCTCTATTTTCTCTTACTAGACTCAAAATCTAAAAAACATATTCCTATCTAACTAATGAAATGCTATAATTCCTTTTTCATAAAGGACATGGGCAGGATCACTCACCTTCTTTAGCATATTCTTGGGCTCCTTGGCAGATTCCATCTTCCATAAAAGTAAATAACGTAATTACAATATGAAGAGTTTATTGCTTAATCCAGCAAAAACAAACAGCAGAACTTTTTCTGGGTGACAGGCCCTGTGCCAGGTGCAAGCAGTGTAGTTATGAACAAGATAGAGTCCTTGCCCCTCAGTGTCTCACTAGTTTCTTAAAAATGTCGCTGCATTTGTAGGGTTTCATTTTCTCTTATTTATGTTTAAAAATACACATCAAAATTCAAGAGTAGACTCATTATACTTAAGAAAAGTTCATAATTTATTGATATTCACAACTACTAACGCTTATTCATAGAAAAAAAAGCCACTTGATAATGTACAAATGGGTTGCTAGTTACCCACATTACTAATGTCCCTTATTTAATCATAGTGCAGAATCATCAATGATTAACTAATGGAAATTAATACAGATTTTATCCTAGAGTAACTAGAATTCATTCATATGCAAACTATAGGACTATATTTGCTATATATATATATATATATATGTATATGCACATATATAAAGATACACATCTACATATTTTCAGAGTCCTATTTCAAAACAATTCAAAAATTGTTTCACAGAATGTAATTATGGATATAGGTGAATATGTGTACAATGAAAACAGTATTTCACTGATAGGAGCATTTAGTAGTAACATGCAGAAACCAGACAACATTGTATTATGTCATTAAGACCACACAACAAATAAGACACAAACTCATGAACTTTCACTTTATTGTGACTGATGCTTAAGTGTGAGTTGGTCTGTGATCTGTCAACATCAGACCAAGGTAAGTAGCAGGACCACCTCAGAACAATGTTATTAAGCTAGAAGACTTATATATGGTCTATAAATGAACTTCCCGGAGTCCCAGAGATCTAGTGGGCAGAGATATTGCTGGAAACAGCTAGTCCTTAAACTGAGAATATAACTGTGATACTGAGTTTTGCTCAAGAACCAGGAGTAGCTAATACTTCTAAACATTCTCATGAGCAAAAGTACAAAGAAGTTCTTCAAGAAGTTAGTACTATAGCAAGAATTGGCTGTTAATTCCACTGTGGAGAGACTTCCCACATGGAGAGGTCAGCTGCTCCCCTCCCGGACATAAAGGCATAAAGGAAATGCCAGGGCCAGAGAACAGCTACGACAATATATGCTGCCTGTCCTCCAGTGCTAGAATTATCTAACTTCCACTAAGTTCTGTATCTTCAGCCAGATAAATCAGAAGGTTATACTTGGCCTGTATGTGTTTTAGCTCTGGCCTATCCATAGTGGAGGTGCAATGAAAGTATAGTCCAGTGAGGTCTGTGTGCATTAATTTTAAAATGAACATGTTTTAAGGAGTATTTGAGGAAACTATAGCATTCTGATTTATTTTTACATGTTCTGCAACAATTAGTTCTCATTCTTTTAATGGAATGCATTATATCATGATATCTAAGTCATTTAATTCTTAACTAGGTGAAGTTAGTACCTATAAAACGAACTACAAAAATAGTACTTAAAATAAATAGATTGCATTTCATCAGTATTCTCATATGATAAGTTACTTTTATGCCCAGAGTGTAATATCATTTTGAATTATAAATGTTATTTCATGAGTGATTGCTATTTCCAAATAAACCATTTAAGTGGGCTTTAGGCATTTATAACCTGTGTACAACAATGTCTTTATATATTACTTTGGAACTATGGTAGACGTTTTAACCATCTCATGGCCCAGTGATTTTTGCAGGCTCTGAAGAGAAATTTGCTGTTCTCTTCTAAAAGTGGTTGCAGTGAAACTATTCTTTGGTCATGATTTTCTCTCTTGATCTACTTCATACTCTTCATGTTAAAAATTGTAAATTTCAAAGATATATTTACTATACAAAATAGGATCTGTAAAATCAATTATTATTATTTATAATAAATAATGATTATATGCAATATATAACCCTTGACGTTGTACTTTATTGATGGTTTTTACTAAAGTGCTTAAATATTTTTTTCTGATTTCCTACAGATGCCTACACAACCTCTGAGGTCACTTATATTTGGACTTATAATGCATCTGATTCAGTACAAGTCGCTCCTGATGGCTCCAGGTTAAATCAGTATGATCTGCTGGGCCAATCAATTGGAAAAGAAACAATTAAATCCAGTACAGGTTAGTAAAATGACTCTTAAACTAGTTCCCAAGAAAATCGATGGGTTGAAGTCACTAAAATATGTTAGTTTGCTTAAAAAGTTTTGTTCTTGGGGTCCAGGAACTAGCAGCATATATTGTAGGAGCTTTTTAGATATTTACAGTCTCTGACCTGACCCCTTACTCAATCAAGATCTGCATTTTATAGACGATCCAAGGAGATTCTAAGGAGGTTTATGTAAAGTTTGAGAAACACTGGGTTGAAATATACTGTCAATTCAAAATGACTGTGACTTTGCAGACAAGCCAATTTTATCTTCAAACAGTGTCACAGTTTTCCTAGTTCTCTAATTCTTTTCCTCTTATTCTGGATAGTTTGTGACTATTCAACTCTTGAATTATGGATCATTCCTACTGGTGCGTGTGGGAAAGCTGATGCCCTGTCTAAGGATCACACTCATCTAGAAAAAGCTGCCATGTTGAACTAATGATTTTATTTCTGGCAGATCTAACCCCGGGGAGCAGAAAGGAAAGGAAAGGCTCTCAGGATTGGATAGAAATGACAACAGTAGATTAGAGTCGATGTACACTGTTGGGAGATTCAGAATAGGTGACAGGGTCAAAAATGGAAAATTTGGGCCAAAAGCCTGGGGTTCGTCTTAGAGATGTGGCCAGAGACTGACACTTTAAAAAGCCAGGGAATTAGAACAATCAAAAAGCAGAGACTTGAAGTTGGCACCAGTGGGGATGAAAGATCTGAGCACGTAAGATAATTCACGGTCAGAGAGCATTTGCGAATCTTGTATCTTTTTGGTCAGTAGGCATGACCTGGAGAGAAAAAACAAATGTCATGCCTTGGACATGTAGTGCAAGTTTCTTGGTAATATTAAAATTCTCTTAAATATTCTTACTGTGCTAAAGAGGCATTTAAAGGTTTATACTTTTCATGTCGTATATGTGATAAATTCTTTTTGTATCTTTTTGGTCAGTAGGCATGACCTGGAGAGAAAAAACAAATGTCATGCCTTGGACATGTAGTGCAAGTTTCTTGGTAATATTAAAATTCTCTTAAATATTCTTACTGTGCTAAAGAGGCATTTAAAGCTTTATACTTTTCATGTCGTATATGTGATAAATTCTTTTTTTTTTTAAATCAGAGATTGTTCTTTCTCAAATCCGTTCCATTTCTAAAAATTTCTAAAATGTTCAAACTATTGACTGTTACAGTTCCTTAAGCTCTTAAATTTTTCTTCTAGGTGAATATACCGTAATGACAGCTCATTTCCACTTGAAAAGAAAAATTGGGTACTTTGTGATTCAGACATATCTGCCTTGCATCATGACTGTCATTCTCTCCCAAGTGTCATTCTGGCTTAACAGAGAATCTGTGCCTGCAAGAACTGTGTTCGGTGAGTGAACAGCTACACACTCTTGTGGAGCACATTGTATTTTGTAGCGTGCTATCTCTTGAGACTCACACCAATAAATCTGTGGTGTGGGGGGCAGGGCATCTTGGCTCCACCTTATAGACGAGGAAGCTGAGGCTGTCAGAGGCAAAACACAGAGTCCGTGCCGCACTATTAATAAAAGGTATAAACGCTGCTCAGATCTTTTGGAAACACATCCGGTCTTCTTTCTGTTTTGCTCCTCTTTTCATTTTGCTTTTCATCATTTGTTTTCATGCTAGTTTAAGGAGAATATTCTTAGAGGCTTTGACTTGGCATATAACAGTACCGTATTTCTAGGCTTTCCATGTTTATTTTTGCTCCGTTTTGTTTTTAGATGGACAAAGATGATCTTTGTGTTTCAGGTTAGAGAGAGAAAGGGAAGAGGAGAAAGAGAAAGAGACCCCCTCATTCGCTACCACGAGTGTGTTTAATAACAAAGTTAATCCTCTTGATTTAAACCATGCAAGCGGTGGGAGTTGGCTTCTCCTTGTGTCCCTCTCCCCTGCTTCTGCTCCTGCTCTCTCTCACGCTCTCTCTCTCTCAAATAAATAAATAAAATCTTAAGAGAAATTAAAACATGTAGGGGAATGACTGCTTTTTGGATGAAGGAACTAGGATGAGCACATTTTGTGCAAAGCAGATTGTCTTTTTGTGTTTGGTACCTTCATTCATTTAGGAAAGTTTTATGGAAAATCCAGTCTGTTGGTTATTGCACCAAGCTCTAGAGCTCAAATACATGTAAAATACAGTCCCGACATCCAGCTAGTTCAGTATAGTGAAGGGCAACAGGATAGGCAGAAAAGATAATGGCAACACAGATTAATGGGTTATAAAAGAGGTACATACAAGTTGTTCCAAGATAACAAGAGAGATGATGAAGTAGCTCAGTCAACATTTGAGCTAAGTCTCTTTCTTTTTATTTAAGTTTTTGTTTCATTTTAATTCCAATCTATTCAACATGCAGCGTTATGTTAGTTCAGGTGTACAATATAGTGATTTAACAATTCTACATCATTACTCATTGCTCAGCACAAGTGTGCTCTTAATCCCCTTCACCTTTTTCACCCATTCCCCCACCCAGCTTCCCTCTAAAATGCTGTATTTTCAATGAGTACCCTCAGTTAAAGTTATTGGGCTAAGGCTTGAAGGATGAGTGGGAATTTCTCAGACAGATGAGATGGGGCAAAAATCCTAGCCTAAAAGGATCAATTGTGCATAACATCAAGGGATGAAAGCACATAGTGTGTTCAGTGACAGTGAGCTGTTTCAGTGTCAGTGTAGACACATTAGATAGAATTATCGTTTGAGACCTAGAGAACAGCCTTGTATGCCATGCTAATACAGTGTATCTTTATCTTATGGGCTATAGCAACCCATTTTAGTATTCTGAAAGCATAAATATGTAAAACTTTTAGAACAATGCCTGCCATTTAATACGTGCTATATAACATTAGCTATTCTCATGATCAGTGCACAAAAATCAGTTTGATTTTCAACACCAGCAATGAATAACTCAACAGCAAATTAAGAAAATAATTCTATTTACAATGATATCCAAAAGAATAAAATACCTAGGATAAATCTAACCAAGTATGTATAAGACTTGTCCGTGGAACACTACTAGACTTTGCTGAGAGAAATTAAAGATTACCAAACTAAATACCTAATTAAAAACCTAATTAAATAGGAAAGACATCCCATGTTCATGGACTAGAAAACAGTACTCTTAAAATGAGAATAATCCCTGAAGTGATCTATAGATTCAATTTGATATCTGTCAAAAAAAGGTTTTTATTTTGCAGAAATGGAAAAAGCCAATCCTCAAATTCATATAGACTTACAAGAGGCTCCAAATAGCCAAAACAATATTAATAAAGAAACACAAAGTTGGTTACTTCACACTTCCCAGTTTCAAAACTTAGTACAAAGAAAGTTACCTTAATCAAACCGTGTAGTAGTACCATAAGAATAGACGTAAAGATCAATAGGATAAAGTCAGGATAGGAACAAACTCAAGGGATGTCTGGGTGGCTCAGTCAGTTAAACATTTGCCTTTGGCTCAGGTCATGATCCCAGGGTCCTGGGATCGGGTCCCACATTGGACTCCCTGCTCAGCTGAGGGTCTGCCTGCCACTCCCCCTGCTTGTGCTTGCTATCTCCCTCTATCTCACAAATTACAAAAAAAGAAAAAGAGAAAGAAACACACTCAAGTATTCATGGTGAATTGATTTTCAATGAGTGCATTAAGAATATTCTATGGGATTTTCAGCAAGGACACCAGAAGCTCAATGACCCCACATGCAAAGGGATGAAGTTGGACACCTACTTCACTTCAGATACAGGACTGGACACAAATAGATACAAAACCTCAATATAAAACCTAAAACTTGAAAGTTGTGAGAAGAAAACATATGATAAATCTTTACCATCTTAGGTCTAGAAATGGATTCTTAGATTTGACACCAAAAGCATGAGTAACAATGAAAAAATAAATTGGATTTCATTAACATTGAAAACTTTTGTGCCTCAAGGAACATTATCAAAAGTGTGAAGACAACTTACACATAGGACAAAATATGTACAAATCGTATATTTGATAAGGATTTAATATCTTGATTAAATAAAGAATTCTTAAAATTCAAAAACAAACAAATGAAAAAACCAAAAGCTAGATTTAAAAAATGGGCAAAGAACTCAAATAGACTTTTTTTAATGAAGAAAGTATATAAATGGCAAACAAGCACATAAAATGATATGAAACAATTATTGGACATTAAAGAAACATGAATACCACAATAAGATACTTCTCACACACACTGGGATGGCAATAATAATTAATAATAATAATAAAAATTAAACAAAAGGCAAGAAATAAGTGTTGGTGAGGATGCAGAGAAATAGAAACTCTTATATATTGCTGGTGGGAATGTAAAATGATGCAACCTCTGTGGACAGCAGTATGGCCGTTCCTTGAAAAGTTAAACATAGAACTCCCATACAACCCGCCAATTCCACCTTAAGATATATATCCAAGATTAGTGAAAACATATGTTCTCAAGGAAACTGCTGCACAGATGTTTGCAACAGCATTATTCCTTAGAGTAGAAACAACCTAGTTTCCTCCAATGGATGAGTGGATAACTAAAATGTGCTTTATACCTACAATAGGATATTATCCACCCAGAAAATTGATTAAGTACTAATAGCATGCCGCAATGTGGATGAACTTCAGAAACATTGTGTTAAGTGAAAGTGGTGGACACAAAAGGTCATAAATTGTAGGGTTCCTTTCATAAGAATTATTCAGAACAGGTACGTCATAGATACAGACAACAGTTTAGTGGTTGCTAGTAGACGGAGGCAGTGGAAATGGGGAGTTTACTTAGTAAGAATAGGATGTTCTTCTAGGGTGATGAAAAATTTTGAAACTAGAGAGAGATGGTGGTTGGCAGGGCTTCATGAATGCATAAATACCACTGAATTGTACACTTTAAAATGGTTAATTGTATATTTATGAATTTCATCTCAGTGAAATAATTTTAAAAAGTCATGAGTTGGGGGAAAAAAGCAAGGAATGAGTGCATCAAAGCTTTCCCAGGATTTAGACTCAGAAGTATCTTTTCAGATATCCACTCAAAAATTGCAAATTTTTTTGGGGGGGGTTTAAAAGTCTTTATACAGAATTCTTTCATAAAGATGATGAAAGTAATAAGCGGGGCTAAGTATTTATACTAAAATGGAAATGCAATGAGGATTAAAAAAATTAGCTCCTCTAGTAAATTTCCAGTATTGGTTTTTTTGTTTGTTTATTTTCAGCATAACAGTGTTCATTGTTTTTGCACCACACCCAGTGCTCCATGCAGTACGTGCCCTCCCTATTACCCACCACCTGGTTCCTCATCCTCCACTCCCCCCCCCCCCCGCCCCCGCCCCTTCAAAACCCTCTGGTTGTTTTTCAGAGTCCACCATAGTCTCTCACGGTTCATCTCCCCTTCCAGTTTCCCTCAACTCCCTCTCCTCTCCATCTCCCCATGTCCACCGTGTTCTTTGTTATGCTCCACAAATAAGTGAGACCATATGATACTTGGCTCTCTCTGCTTGACTTATTTCGCTCAGCATAATCAAATTTTTAAATAAAAAACAAAACCAAAAAATGATGTGGCCAGAAATAAGAGGAAATTTCCATTCAAATGGTTTAAAGAATAAAATTGCATGATTTTCAGAGCACAAATAACACAGAAGAAAATTTTAAGAAGACATTACATAATTGATGTTATATATTTACATATAAATTTAGATCATTCTGGAATATCGACTCAACAGGTCAGATGAAATAAAATAATGATTTGTTTAACAGAGGTGGTGAAGAAAATAAACTATTGAGGCAAATAAAGACAGAGATTTCATAGCATAAGTCACATAGATGCATATGTTAAAAGAGGCCAATAGTATTCTACTCAAATACAGAGGAGAGATAAATGAATAAATATTTAACTTTGAATGAATAGAATGTGTTAATGTCAGGACTTCTAAATTGGATGATAACAAATATACAAAAATTTAAGGATTGGTTATGAAAGTAACATATATAAAATTTAAAATCCAGGCCATATTTGAATGTGTAAATTTCATATGAATTATTTACAACACAGGTGTAGGGACCCAAAAGTCAGATTTTCATATTGATTGAAACCAGTAGGTGGTTAGAGCATTTTTAGTATTATCTCTACAAGTTTTTCAGTGTAAAGTTTGTAATAAATACATTTCTGTGTATGTGTATGTATGTGTTTGCAAGTAAAAGATTAACAAAAATCTTATGTCTTGCCTGGAATTGTCCTTGAAAGCTTCCTGGTCATCCTACTCCACACCCTCATCCCCTCTTTCACTGTTTCCTGCCTTTTTTTGATTTGCACATAATCTGACTGATAACACAGCAGTTACCTAAGCCAAATCTCTACCCTCTTCAAATTTCTCTTTCTGAATTCATAGTCAGATTTACAATCTGGTGAGCGATCATTAAATCATCTGCCCTCCTCATGGTTGTAAGGCTATCTGCGATGGATAACCCAGCCAGGTAAAAAACGACTACAGTTAAGAAATTAACATGCTCCAAGAGATAGATGTCAAATTTTTCAACCTTTGAGATCTAGTTTCACACTGTGAACAGAGTAAGAAAGCAGAGCAAACAAGACAGTAGGCATGGGAGTTGAAATTCCAATGCACATCCCTTATATCAGAAGACTTTGTTCCATTATGTAGGGCTTACTATTCAGTTTTTTGTATTTTGTGTTTATTTTGTGGCTGGGGAACCAGCTTGATTTTTTTTTTTAAGATCTTTTTTTCAAAGGGATTGCCTGTGTATCTTATGATAGAAGCCTCCTTTGACTTTCTCTGAGCGTTCATGCCCCATTCAAAATACTTACTGAGCATTTAGTTATCAACGCTGTTTAAGAGAGATGTCTGGTGTAAGTTGTTAAATAAAACTGAACAGCTTTGTCTTCAGGATAAGGTAACTGCCCTCTGTTAGAAGTAGTGTAAGAAAGCACTTGGGAAACTTTTACCCTTATACTTAGGGTTTTTGTGCTTTCAAAGTTCCTGTAAGCAGATGGGATGCATTTTCAGTATACCAGCTTCATTTTGTGTTTGTATAAACATATATGTTCCCTCATTTTGTGAAATTGTGGCCCTGGTTCTTCTAGCTGATTAACACCCTACAGCACTTCATATAAATGAGAAATAATCATAATGAATTTGATGATTATTATCTCCATATTTGAATCCAAATCATTTTTCAAATTTATGGCTAAGTCTATGAATATATGACTTAGTTTATATATGAACATGTGAATATATGAATAAGCTTATATATAAGAAGTATGTGTTGATATTTTCATCTTAATATATTCAGAATGGAATAGAGAATTTTAGCTGTTAAAAACGAAAATCAGAGGTACCTGGGTGGCTCAGTCAGTTAAGCATCTGCCTTTGGTCATGATCTTGGGGTCCTGGGATGGAGCCCTGTGTCAGGCTCCCTGCTCAGTGGGGAGCCCACTTCTCCCTCTCCCTCTGCCCCCCCCACCTGCTTGTGTTCTCTTCCACTCTCTCTCAAATGAATAAAGAAAATCCTTTAAAAAAAAAATAAAATCAAATAATAAATAGCTGTTAGGGTTTAGGTTTGTCAGGTAAAAGAGTACAGGGAGTTCAAATGTTTTTTATTTCATGCATCATTCATGGCATATTCAAGGGCCTTAGCTATTTATCTTACATGAATTTTGGAATTCGTAAAACTCCAAAAGGGATATGTTTGGATTGCTCATTTTTCTTCTTAGTTCTATATATTTCCACTGTTCAGTTTGACTATTTATATCAGGGAACCCCAAATAGAGTGGCTTGAATATATGAAGGTTTTTTTCTATGTAAAATAAATCTACAAGTAGGTGGTCCAAAACTAGTGTGGCAACACTGTGGGTATCAGGGACTCAGTATTTCTCCTTTGATAGCCTTAGCATGGAGTTTTGCTTCATAGGCCAAAAAGGCTGTTGGTGCTCCAGTGATCACATTCATATCCAGGAAGTAGAAAGGACTAAGCAAAATGGACAAAAGATGTCTTTCAGCTCTCTGTTTGCCATTAATAAGCTTTCCCAGAAGTCCCTCCCAATAATTTCTATTTATGTATCATTAGCCCAACTTGGTCTCATAACTGAGACTCTGAGAAATTGCCATCTGGAATAAATTCAGTATTCTAATATTACAGACTGACTAGATATTGGATTGGTAGTTCGTGGATTCTGCTACCATAAGAAAAAAGTAGTTGTTTGCTATAAAGGCCATAAAATTTAAAGCACACGTTTTGGAACCACAGTATCTTGGTTCAAAATCTGGCTCTACCATTAATAAATTAGGTCACTTTTGTCATTTTTTTTAACCTCTTTGTACCTCTATAAAATTGGAATTATAATATCTCCCTCATGAGGTAATTTATGGAATAAACACACACACACACACACACACACACACACACACACACAGAACACTTCGAGTAATTATGGCACATAGTTAAGTACTATGTAATTATTTGCTATTATATTACTGCTTGTCACCTACTACTTAGTTCTTTCCTTCTTATCAAGAGATACATTAAGGCCGGTCAGATCTTATTTTCATTTGAGTAGCAGTAATCACTTCCCAAGGTGGCATATTTCAAGAATCTTGAACTCTGTAAACCCCTTGGTAAGACAGATCTGGGCAGGAATCCAGCTTCTTCGACATATTAGTGTTTGGTTTGTTTGAAGGGAATTTCAGAATCTTTCATATTCCTTTATTGAAGTGTAATACACCAGTGTATGTTCAGTTTAGTTAAGGCTCCTTTAATTATAGTGAAACAAACCCCAAGTCAAGCTGGCTTGTGCCTACTTGTTAACTTCATTCTCAATTAACCATGACCTTGTATAGTTGTAGACAAGAAACACATCTTAGATGTGCATGCCATCTCAAAGCCCCATAATTGAGTCTTATTGGTTAGACAGGTTCACATTCTCATCCCTGATGCAATTTTTATGGTTACGCACACAATTATTAACGAGGCCACCCCTTGGGCCAGTGGATATTGTCAGATCCACTGCACAAATGGCGAAGGAGTAGTTTCAAAAGGAAAGAAGAATTGCAGCCTTCTGTTAGAAGTAATTCCTCACGCATTCTCACTCTGCTCTTTGTATCTCATTTATATCTCACTTAGCTCTATGATGATGATCTTGATTTCTACTTCATTGAGAAAACCGAAGCAACTAGAAAGAACCTCCCTAGAATCCCATAGCCTCATCTATTCAAGCGTCTACATGCACAGACGCTGCTTGACTGCATCTCTCTATGATGCTGACCCTTCCACCTGTGCACTAGGATATATCCCATCTCAGCTGCTTTAAGGACATCATTCCAGCAATCCTCTCCATTCTCTCTAACGTCAGCAATGTCTGCGATCCGTAATCATCCTAACAGAAGTACAGATTTATGGTGTTATTTATCCAATCCTCAAATCAGATTCCCACGACTCTACTAAACCACTTGCTTCCAGCTTATTTGGTTGCTCTCCTTTTTAGTGTTTTTACTTGGAAGAGTTATGTTTATTTACTGTCCTCAATTTTTCTTCTCCTCTGATCTCTCAAACCCACTTAAATCAAACTTTTGTCTCCAAAATTACACCTGTCGAGGTCCTCATCATTGCTAATCCAGTGGCTGATTCTCAGATCAGTTTACTTGATCTAATAGTAGTCTTTGACAGGGTCGTTTCCTCCCACTAAGTGAGAGGGAATTTCTTGGAAAGAATTTCTTTATTTGGTTTCCAAGGTAGTCACATACTCTTGATGTATCCCTTCCTAGTCTCCTTTGCAGGCCCATACTCTTTCTCAGACCACTTAAATATCAGAAGGCTCTATACTCAATATTCAGTCACTCCTTTCTCTGTATTTTCTACTTTGGTGACTCCACCATGGCATAGTATAATTTTCATGTGATTATTACCAAATTTATAGCTTCTGTCTAGACCCCTTCCCTTTCGGCATCTCCAACCAGTGGTCTTCCTTACATCTCCACTTGGATTTCCGATATACAGCTCAAACTCATTATGCACACATTTGAACTTTCAGTCCTCCTTTCCTCAAAACTTATGACCTTGCTTATACCCTGGCTGAAACACCATCATTTCTCTCCTTGATCACTGAATGTCTTATTCTGTGTGGGATGCCATAACATAATACCACAGACTTGGAGGCTTAAACAACAGAAATTTATTTTCTCACAGTTCTAAAAGCTAAAGATCCATGATCAAGGCCCAGCAGTTGGTTTCTGGTGAGAGCTTTCTTCCTGGCTTACCAATGGCTGCAGTCTCATTATGTCCTCACTCGACCTTCTTTGGTGTGTGCACATGGGGTTGAAGGAGGGGAGAGAAAAAGAAGGAGAAAGCCCTCTGCTGTGTCTTATTATGAGAACTCTAATCCTATTCAATCCTACTGAATCAGGACCCCATCCTTATGGGGGGTTAATTTTAATTACTTCCTTAGAGACTCCATCTCCAAATATAGCCACACTAAACATTAAGTCTTCAATATATGAACTTTGGAGGGATGTAAACATTCAATCCATAATACTGTACTAGGTTTTTTACTGTTTCTTGCTTCCACTCTTGTGGGACTTTGTTTCCAACGTGGTAGCCATTGGGATACTTTCAAAATGGAAGACAGATCATGTCATACCTGTTCTCTAAGCCCATTGGCTCACCAGTATCCTCAGAGTAAAAATGAAAGACCCTTCAGAGGTCAATAAGTTCTAATGCAGTATGAACTCCCTCCACTTCCAACCTCTAGTTCTGCTACCCTTCCTGTCTCTTACCCTTCCTTGAACATCCACACTGGCCTCTTCCTTATGGACATGGCAGTCATTCACTTATGAGCTTGGTCCCTTCTCTCTGTCTGGACCTCTTTTTTTCTCCAAATACCTGTGTGGCTCATTCCTTCCATTTCCTTAGGGAATTTCTATACTCTCTCTCTCTTTTTTTTTTTTTTTCAAAGACTATCTAACAGTCTAACTTAAAATTGTTAACTGCTTCCCAATCCTGTTCCTGTTCTCCAGCCTACTCTAATTTTGTCTTCATTGCACATACCATCTTTGAATATGTTATAGAAAAATATTTTTACATAATTTGTCTCCCCCTCTGGAATTTAAATTTCAGAAGTGCAGTTATTTTAGCCTCTCTTTAAAGTGATAGAAAATAAGTAAGTTAAACTGAAACAATAAGTAATTGCAAAATATTTTAAATAGATAAATGATAGATAAATAGGTAGATAAGCACATACGTTTGTGTGTTCAAAAGAGGTAAATTTCATATAAACTAGTAGGTAGTTCCTTAATTGTTTAAATTTGTTTAAGTTAGAGGACTATTTGCAAAAGAAGGTTGAATGACTATTGGGAAGAAAAAAATAAATAAATGAAAATTATCCATTGCAATGGGTTAGCCAACTCTGTTTAAAAGGAACACAGTACAGAGGGCTGCAATCATTCTGATATTAATTATAAGATCGGGGGTTCCCAAAACTACCCTCAGGTTTAATAATTCACTGGAACTTAGAGAATAACTGAAAGGCATTACACTCACAGTTGCGATTTGTTATGGGGAATAGATACAGAATAAATCAACCAGGGTAAGAAGCACATAGAGTGCAGGCCAAGTTCAGAGGCAGCCCTTCCATTGTCCTATTCACACAGAGTGATGGACAACATTACTTTCCTGGCATCGGTGTGTGAGGAAACACACAGACCCTTGCTCACCAGGAAGGTTTACCAGCAACTTGGTGTCCAGATTCTTTGCTGGGGCTCTGTCACCGGGGGCGTGATTGACTGGTCTTGTGGCTGATCTCAGTTTCCAGCTGCTTAGGAGGATAAGTTGATGTGGCCTGCTTAAAAAAATAACAACAAACACAAACAAACAAAAAAAGCGAAACATTCTAAATCCAACTGTTACTAGCTGGCTGGTCCACAGCCCCAGGCAAACTAAGTCACTCCTCTCAGGTATACATCCTTCCAAGGCCTAGAGATTACCTCCCAGAAGCTGAGGGCAAAGGCCAGAACTCTCTCAGGGTAAAGGTAATTTTTTTTGTTTAAATGTACAATATACATTATGAAATCAAATTTTAAATATCTAATTATTATCATTTTGAGTTATCAGTACATCTGCTAACTTCATGCCATTATCAATATTGTCTCTCATTTTCTCCCTCCCTTCCCACATTTTTACCTTCCCTTTATTCTGTTTCCTTTATCATTGTCTAACTTTCTCAACATTTAGTCCTACTGTATTCCTTTCCCCTAGCCAGCCTGTCCGGCAAGTCATTTAGAATTAGAAACATCTTGTTTACAACAGAATCAGTGGTGAAAAACAAGCTTCTTCATTTAGTTCTAGAAAGCTATACACAGAACGGGTTCTGTGCACCTGGTATATGAAACACAGCTACATACTGAAGGGGTCATAAAATCGGTACAGAAGACAAATATTCCACTAAAACTTTGAGAGACCAGTCCTCTGTCTGGCAGAAAATTCCCTAATAATAAGCGGGCTGCTGATTAATAAAGAGAATCGTGATCTGAAGTAGACTAGATCTGAATATAGACCTTTTTTCCCCCCCTTAATAATAAAGCAATTAACACTATTGAGTGCTTACTACGTGTTTGGAAAACACTGCTTCGGGAGCAAAGAGAGCTTCTGTCAGGTCCTGTCTCCACTTCTAGATCAAGCAAGTGTGTAGCCTTTCTAAACAGGATTTTCTCCACTGTAAATTCGTGTAAAACGCGTGCCAGCTACCACATCAAGGTGCTGAGAGGACCCATGCAACAGCATGTGCACAAGGCTACTGAAGTCTTGAGTAAACGTAGATTTTAACTGTATACTTTGTATATTCTACAAATAGCAGGTCTGAGAACCAAAGATACTGTAAGATATTCTCTCACTCCAAGTGGTGTATGTGTGTGTTTCTTTCTTGAATTTAAATTCCTTTAGCCAGAGTTTATGATCTCCAGTTCGACCAAGTTTCAACTACTTCCCATATGTGTATACAAAACAATTTCTTGTATTACTTTGTCTGGACCAGCTGCTGAATACCGTCGGGTTACATAGGATAAAAGAGGATAGATTTTACACATAGAATACATCTTTTATTGCCATAATATGTGTATATATAATGGTGGGCACACATTTATATGTATATAGATGCTAATAGTTTTCATTGTCTGAAAAAATCAGAAAATTTGGTAAAACAGGGACTCGTAGTCTTATGGGAAAACACACAAGTGGAACTGAGTAGTGGCAGCCACTTTGGACATTCAGTCTCTAGTCTACCACAGGCCCTGCCCCCTGCCACTCCCTGTTGCCCACCTTACCTGTGTATTTTCCACCTAGTCCCTGTGGACACTGGAATTTGCAGCCTGTGATCAAGGCGTGAAGAGATAAAAAAGAGCATTCCACAAGGACTGGACAAAACATCAAAAGCAAAGCAAGAGAAACTTGAACTCAGAGAAACAGACAGTAGGTTCCTGGCTGCCAGGGGCTGGCGGGTGAGGGGAAGCAGAAGGAGCTGGTGAAAGGGCATAAACTTTCAGTTATAAGATGAATAAGGAATGAAGAGCTAATGTGTGACACGGTAACTGTGGTTGATACTACTGTATTGTATTGGAAATCTGCTGAGTGACTAGAATTCAAGTGTTTTCACCCAAAAAGGGGGGAAAAGGTAAATATGTGAGGTGATGGGTGTATTAATGAACTCTCTGGCAGGAATTCTTTCGCCATGTATATCAATTTGTCACATGGTATACTTTAGATATGTTATAGGTTTATTTGTCAATTTATACCTCAGTAAAGCTGGGAAAAAAAAAAAAACTAAATAAATAAATAAATAAGAGGAAATCAGAAATTCTCTCGGGCCAGACTTGGAAGGAGACATAGATGGTTTTAATTGAAAAATAGCAAGAAGGTGACATCTGGAGTAGAACACCTGGGTGGTAACAGGACATGAAACCAAGGAACAGAAAGCAGGTGCAGGGGGCACCTGGATGGCTCAGTGGGTTAAAGCCTCTGCCTTTGGCTCAGGTCATGATCCCAGGTTCCTTGGATGGAGCCCCTCATCGGGCTCTCTGCTCAGCAGGGAGCCTGCTTCCTCCTCTCTCTCTGCCTGCCTCTCTGCCTACTTGTGATCTCTGTCTGTCAAATAAATAAATAAAATGTTTAAAAAAAAAAAAAAGAAAGCAAAAAGAAAGCGGGTACGGGGCACACACAGTCTCCACAAAGGTATTCCAGATCCCTGCCTTCCCTGAGTCTTGGGCTGCAGAGTGCTAACAGGAGGTGCACCTGGCATCCCAGAATTGACTTTGGCACAAGGCAGCACGTGCTAATCAGCAAGCTGCCAACCCACCGGCCGCCCTCCTTCCCACTGTCAGAGACACATCCCAGTCAGTCACTGCCAATTAGGAAAGTGACTGAGGCAAAATACATTAATAAACCATGGCAAGGAAAATTAGAAAGCCTTGCTAGTTCTACTCTAGAGGCAGATTTAGAAGTTGTTTTGGGAATATAGGTGGCCTGGTTAAGCTTGATTGATGAAAATGAATTATTAGTGAGGGCAGGGGAAAAGAATTAAAAGTATATGCTCGTGTTTTGTCTGTTTTTTTTTTTAATTTAAATTTTTAGATTTTTGTCCAGGATGTGCAAGTATCACTCCAGTACAGTTATAACCATTCAAGTCATGAGGACAAGTTATCCAGTCCTATTTTCTGCACTGAAATCTCATAATAATGAGAAAAAAATTATATAATAGCGTTTACTTGGCACCGTTTGTTGGTCATATGCTTTCGGGCACTTCAAATTTACTCATTATTTAATTCTGAAAATAAAACAAAACAAAACTCCAATTAGGAAAGTTAATTATGCCCTCTTTTCAGACAAGAACATTGGAACCCAAAGGTATAAGCAACTATTTCATTATCAGACAGCATGTCAGTAACAACGAATTTGACCTTACAGCATTCTGACTCCAACGGGTGTTCTACTGCACGGTGGTGTTGTCAGAAAACTTCCCTCTTCTTTTCCCTTCTTCTTTTAGAGCCTGAAGTCAGAACTATGCTGGATGATTGCTTCTCACAAGGGTAATTTCTGTTTGAGAGTCAGGCTTACTAAACATAGATCAGAACCGAGGTGAACCTTCAGATTTGAATTTGCAAGTTCACTGTTGAAATCAGCAGCTGCTTATTGAAGTATTCCTTGAGCTTTTTGAGGCAAGATTCCCTGCCCTATTCCTTGCCCTGAAGTTGATGAAATCCGATTATGGTGCAGCAACTAATACATTAAATGACTTTTCAAAGTTCAGTCCTTCCAGGTGTCATATTCTGAATTTTTAAGCAAAACTAACCTGGTTAATCCAGGTCTCTAAAAAGTATAGCTTCTTGAAATAGCATCGCCTTAGTCATTAGAAACTCTTGTTTAATCTTAAATGAAAAATTCGATTATTTCTTTTGACTGCAGTCTATAAAACTATTTCTCTTCAGTTTAATTTGTCTTAGAACTCACCCATGAAAGTTTGATAACCTGATAGCATTATGAGAGAGAATCCACATGTTTCAAGAGGAGGGTTTCATTTTTTATTGTTTTTGTTTTAATTTTCTTGTAAATATAATTTTTTCTTCCCTTAAGCTTTGAAATAACAAAATAGAAAATAATGGCTTTTCTACTCTGATTATTTTACTTTTCATACAGGTTTGGGTCATTAAATATTTAGTTTCACTATAGCAAAATTTTGAGTGCATATTTATCCTTAGGTTTTAAACTCTCAAAAAAATTAAAGCTATTATTTATTTTCAAATATCCTAAACTTTCAAGGAAATGATTTCCATTTGGGTGACTTTTTTTGTGATAAAATATTTTTATTAATGCATTATTCATCACAATAACATACTATCTCCTCTGTTAAATCACCTCAGGGAGCTATAAGAAATCACCAAGACTATTAACATTTGAACAGCCACCCTGCATTTTATGGCAATGCAATTACAAGACTGAAATAGTAAAATGATTTGATAACAATAGAGAGTTTATACAGGATAGTGTTTTATGTAGTCTTCTTTTATTGTCTTATTGTCATCATACTGAATATATTATTTTCTTTTAAATTCATGAAATCAGACTATTACTGTTTTAATTCAAGCTGCTTCAACAAAGTACGTGGACTGGGTGGCTTGTAGACAATAGAAATTTATTTCCCACAGTTTTGGAGGCTGAAGTTTGAGATCAGGATGCCAGCATGGTGGGGTTTTGGTGAGGGTCCTCTTCTCAGTTGTAGATTGCCAGCCTCTCATTGTGTCCTCACATGGCTGAAAGAGAGTTAGAGCTTTGGCCTCTTATTTATTTATTTATTTATTTATTCATTTATTTATCTGACAGACAGAGATCACAAGTAGGCAGAGAGGGAGGCAGAGACAAAAAAGGGGGAAGCAGGCTCTGCGCTGAGTGGAGAGCCCGATACGGGGCTCGATCCCAGGATCCTGGGATCATGACCAGAGCAAAGGCAGAGGCTTTAACCCACTGAACCATCCAGGTGCCCTTGGCCTCTTCTTATAAGGGCATGAATCCCATTCAAGAGGACTCCACCTTTATGACCAAATCATCTCCTAAGAGCTCTACCTTCATCACACTGAGGACCAGATTTCGACATAAGAATTTGAGGGGAACACAGACATGCAGTTCGTAATAACTACTGTGACATGTAGCAGTGACACCAGACTGGAATTTCTTGGTAATGGAGTAGAATTACAGGGATCCTAGAGGGATACTCCTGGCAGACTGTATTCAGCTATTTTTAGATCCAGGCTTACATTTATCCAGAACTTCCATCTCTCTCCTGACATTATTTGAGTTTAGATGTGAACCATGCTAGGCTTCTTGGAAGTCACTTCTCAAATGTAATAGATGATGATTGATGAATAGTTCTTACAAGAGATTGGTCTTAAGTCATAATGATGTTACTGCATTGATTTGATAGCAACAGTCTATCAAAGGAGCTCAAACATGTCCTTTTAGAAATCTAGGAACAGGGTAGTTCAGTCATGAAGATGATGGGTTTAACAAGACTAGAAATATGAGGATCCACACTGAAAAGACTCGGGCTTTCTTGGAACAGTGGAAGGATGGAGGGGAATCCAGTTCAAAGCTTTCCTTTCTCTTCTCTTGTAAGCGGCATTGGGCTATTTCTCAAGGTGGGAATGAATAACGAATATAGCCCGAGGCTTTCTAGGCATCCATTTAAGCAGCGTAATCCGTGTGTCTTTTGATTTTACTTAAACCACCACTAGATGGGACTCTTGCATCCTTGGTTTGGAGTCTTAGCTTCTTTATCCACACTTTGGGGGCCTAATAAACTCAGCAATAACAGGGAAGCTATGCTTGGACAGATTCTAAATGGGGCATTTGCATATATCATTTAACATTCTAGCATATAAAATATATATTATAATTCCCATTTTAGAGATAAAGTCACTGAGGCTGGGAGAGAGAAAGAGGTAGAAGGAAGGGAGAATGTAGTATTTGTTGAGCAATTCTATGTGCTGGGCATGTATACTTGTACCGTCCTCCCAACATCTATAAAAACTATCCTTTCCATTTGGCAGATGGGGGAGGTACTGAAGCTTAGCAAAGTCACCTATCTGTTGAGGCAGAAGCAGAATCCAAACCTTTGCCTGATTTTAGTGCACATTTTTCTGTGTATAGCCACTTCGTAAGGAACCTAAATACTTTAATGCATGATATAACTTTAATGTTTATTAAGATCATAAGGGCTTCAACAGTAGAATGCAAGGGTTGGAGTCATGATACTGAAAAGTACATGATATGGACATACAACTGACTGTTTATAAATCAGGCAGTGTAGTCTAGTAGGATGGGCTTTTGAGACAGACTGCTACGTTTGTATCCCACTTCTACTTGATAACAGTATGATCTTCAGTAAGGTGCTCAACTCACTTGACTTCAGTTTTCTCAACTGCAAATGAAGATGACAGTAATACCTATAGTAGGCACTCCTCAGTGACACTTTTAATTATCCAATCTGTGGTAACATAATGTAAGACTTACGTGCAAAAGATTTATTTTTACATCACATTTATATTATAATTTTCTGATTAAACCTCTGTTTTATTTTAAAGCTTACTAGATTTTGAACTTGTATAGTCTTTCCTATAGAACTATAAATATGGTCCACCATTGTTACTGTTCAATTTTTAAAATTAGTTTTTTCAATCAATGAATCAACAGATAATGAGTAGGGGCGCCTGGTGGCTCAGTAGGTTAAAGCCTCTGCCTTCGGCTCAGGTCATGATCCCAGGGTCCTGGGATAGAGCCCTGCATTGGGCTCTCTGCTCCGCAGGGAGCCTGCTTCCTCATCTCTCTCTGCCTGCCTCTCTGCCTAGTTGTGATTTCTCTCTGTCAAATAAATAAAATATTAAAAAAAAAACAAAAACAGATAATGAGTATGCAGTATTGCCAGAATCTGAGTTGGGCAGCAGCATTTTATTTATTTTTAATTTTTAAAGATTTTATTTATTTATTTTTTTGACACAGAGAGAGAGAGCGAGTGAGCGTACAAGCAGGGGGAGAGGCAGAGGGGGAGGGACAAGCAGACTCCCTACCAAATAGGGAGCCTGATGCAGGGCTCAATCCCAGAACCCCAGGATCACAACCTGAATCAAAGGCAGACATTTAACTGACTGAGCCACCCAGGTGCCCCTCAGTAACAGCATTTCAAAGGACACAATGAGCCACATGCCCACAAGCCACTCAGAGTGTGGAGGAGTGAGACAGGTGTGTAAATAAGTAGGTGAAGTAAAAAGTTATGGATGCCAAGAGAGAAATGCATTAAAATAAGGTAAGAGTAAAAAGAAGAAACAATTATATCTGAGGAAAGAGCTTTCAGAGAAGCCCAAAGGGAAGAACAATCAAGTCAAGTCTTGCAAATTAGCATTATGGAAAAGGACATATTCTAAGCAGAAGACACATAATTATCAAAAGCAACATGAAGCATATGGAGAACAACCAGTTATTAACCAGTATATCTTAAGTGTGGGATTCATTTATTTATAATGATGTTAGATGGAAACCAGTTCATGTACTGCTTTACATCCCATGCTAAAGCCATGGAAACTGCTTGAAAGGTATTTTAGCAAAGGAGCAAAATTGATATACTTGAGGAATATTGGGTAAATAGATTTAGATGGTACGAATGATACAGGGTGATTGTGAAGAGACTATTGGCATCATCTGGGTGAGACATAATAAAGGAATAAAATAGGACGGAGGAGGGAGTTAATAGATTTGAGAGATATTAAGGAAGGAAAATATGCAGGGCACAGTGAATCTGAAGAGGCGAGAAAGGTAGTCATTGCAGAACACGCCTAGATTTCTAATTGAGTGGCTACATAAATGTAATGTTATTCCCTAAGTAATAGAGAATTATGGAAGACACGATAGGTTTGGGTTTGGTCGTGAATGTTTAAAATTTGAAGTTTCTGCGGGACTCATCTCTGTCAGATTACAAAAAAAAGTCTTCTCTGGTCTCCCTGTCCTTAGTCCTACCTTCTCCATTCCTTTCTACACAGTGCGGCAGAAGTGATATTTCTAAAACTCAGTTTAGTATATAACCCTCTCCTGCATGAAATCTTTCTGTGAGTCTACATTGTACTCACTCCTGAAACTGTTACAGGACTGTAAGGTCTTTGTGAGGCTTCCCAAGCTAACCCACTGCGAGCCTACCTTTTGCTATATTGATTGATATACATGAGACCATGTTTTTTTCTTCATTAGCATATTCCTCAGACTCTTCAAATCTCCTTTTATGCATTATTTCTTCCAGGAAGCTTTCTTTTACTCCAAAATCTTGATAGGTATCCTTAGGGAGTCTTAGAACACCCCATACCTTCTCCATCACTTGTTATACTGTCTGTAAAACATGCATACCAATTATCTGCATTGTTTAGTAGGCTCTATTCTCCTTGAGCATTTAATTTGTGTTTTTTTAATATACACATCTAACAAAGTGACAAGTATGCAGTAGACTGAATACATTTTTAATGAAAAAAATGAATTGATATAGAAGGTTCAGTAAATTTTTTTTTTTAATTTATCTATTTGACAGAGCATGTGAGATCACAAGTAGGCAGAGAGGCAGGCAGAGAGAGGGGGGAAGCAGGCTTCCCCACTGAGCAGAGAGCCTGATGTGGGACTCGATCCCAGAACCCCAAGATCATGACCCGAGCTGAAGGCAGAGGCTTAACCCACTGAGCCACCCAGGCGTCCCAAGGTTCAATAAATTTTTACTGAGTCCATGTGGAGATATTCAAGAGATGGTCAGATATTTGGACTGGGAGCTTATGAGATATATCCTTGATGATCTTCTGAGTATGGGAGAAGGTTAGGAGATGGGAAGAAATGCTACTGCCAAGAGAGAGCAGTAAATAGGATGAGTAGAAGAGCAATACATTGCTTTGTGGAATAGGAGCAATTCAGTGACCAGTGGTGAAGGACAGCCTACAAAAAGAATACCGCAAGAGTGGTTAAAAGATGGAATGTTCATGGAAAACCAGTAGCTGTGAAGTCTCTACCTAGACGGGACCAGGCTCTCTGAAAGTGTGGCTGGGGACTGCCTGGAAGCTGCCTTTGCACAGGAAGCACACTGGCGTGGCTAGCAAGAGGCCAGTGTCTGCCGATTTTGTTTAGTTTTATTTATCATGTAGTTTGACGTGTTAGAGAGTCAATAAATACAAAACATTCCTTTCTTCCTTTCCTGAATTTTCATAGGAAAATTTCTGGGTAGTCACAAGCCTACATCTGTCAGAGATGATTGTCTTTTCTTGAGTCACGGAAGACTAGAAATTTTGATTCTAGTAGGGCACACCAAATCAAGACTACCGTTCTTTTCCTCTCTTACTGCTAGATGTAGTCGGATGACTAGTTCTCAAAGACCTAGGAGTAGAAATTGGATGTATACTTTTCCCTTTGTGGGCTTCAACTCAGAAGCACGCCCCTGAAGTGACAGGGCGTGGCTCTCCTCCTTCCCCCCCCCACCCCCGTCTGTTTGCTGGAATGTAGATCAGGCATTGTCAAGCCCTCGCAAACCTCCAGAATATGGGCAATACCTTATAAATGGCAGAGAAGTAAGAAAGAGGAAACCTAGGTCTTTGGTATCAGGGCCATCATGCCCTTGTATGCCGTATACCAAAATTGTCAAATGAAAGTTGGGGGCTTTTATTGTATTTTATCTGCTTTCTTATCTGCTCACTCCAGAGAATAATTTTTCCCTGGTGCTTCACTTAATACCTTTTCCAAGATTTAACTGTAACATTATCTATATGTAATATGATAAATATTCACATATATATTTTATTTATACACACTGATTATATTCTATATACTATATATACACTCGTAGATACAATGTTTTGAATAGGGTTATTGAGCGCATAAAATATTAACATAAAAACTCTTGCAATGGCCATATTTTGCTCTAATCTTAAATACTACGAGGCATCCATATCCGTAGTCATTGAATTCCAGAAAAAAAATAGCTGGCATCAGGCTATTTTTATGTATTTATGTATTTAGCTCCAAACACACACAAATATACCCAGTCATTTCTCCATCTATATCCACACAAATAGGTCTATTTGCTTCTTAAACCACATTCATTCATTTGGTTTGAAAATATGTGCCAGACACTATGCTAGAGCTTTCAGATATAAAGTGAACAAGAATGATCCTTAACCTCACAGAGGTTGTGGTCTGTTTGAGGAGGTGGAAAGGTAAACAGTTGCAAAGATTACAGTATGTAATATTCTAGGAATATGCAGGATGCTCTCTGAAAACATGGAAGGAGCATTCAACCTAGATTTGGAATATTAACTGATCCTTATAGCTTGAAGCTCCCGATTCCCCAGAGTTCCTGAATATTCATATACATTTTCATGTATGCACTTCACATTCATAATGATGGCAAATAAATTTTTGTCTATATCCATGAAAGTTTTTAACCTATTACTAATTTAACAGTTAGTATATATACATGTTAAATTAGGGTTAGTACCATTACTGTGTGAACTTTCTTCTTACTTTCAATCTTAAAATATAATTTTGATTATGCCTATGGTGAAAGTATTAAATAATTTGGCCAAATTTCATAGGTAATAGTTTTGCCAAAAATATAATCAAGCCAGTTTGTGTGTGGTGGGGGGAGGGAGAAGATTAGGTAAGCTGACTGAATAAATCAGGTAAAAAAGATTAAAAATTTGGTTGATTTCTTCAGTTTTTCCAATTTTCACGAGTTGTTTTAATATGTCAATGCAGCAGTATTATAGCAATACTCCCATATTATAATTCATTTTGATTCATTTTTATATGCTTTTAAAGCTCCCTTTCTAAGATTCAGCTAGCAGGAACACAGTGGACTATTAGAGCACCTATGTTTCCAATTTAATTCTGCTGGTCAAATTCAGAGATCTGTGAATTTGCTTTGTTGACTATCAGTCATTTGCTGACATTCGTTCCAGAAGGTTGCCTGTATTATATTGATTGTGAAATATTCCCCAGTTTTTCTGGTGATCTGTCCAACTTCACTACCCAGAACACAACTAGAAATTCAGAAGTAGAAAAAAATAGACATTTGACTAATAAAAAAAAAAATTGTTCTAAAAAATCTTGTATTAACATCGAGGGACTGGGCTTCAGGTTTCAGCACTGACATGAAGAGCTTGCAAGTTGTCCCTTTCATCCTTGCAACAAGAGAAAGCTGAGCAAACTGAAAATTAAAGACTTTCACTGCATTTGTAAGAGAATCGAGGTGACAGGCAAACTGTCATCTCAAATTGTGAAGAGGCAGGCACATTCAGAGAGACATAGCTAAGATTTTTTTTTTTTTTTTAACCTGGAAGAAGTGCTGCTTAAAGCATCACATATGGGTAGGGGCACTTAAATGCTCTTTCTCTTGAATTGCTGGAGATGGGAGTATGGACATCTTCCATGAAACTCTTATCTTCTATCTTCCCACCTTGCAGACTTCTTTCAGTTCCACTTAAATGCCTTGTTTCCTCGTGTCCCTGGTTTCCTGTGCATGTTCTTTCCCCGGTCGAGTATTATACTCCCTTGCCTTGTGACCGCTTTAACTTTTCCCCTTATTTCCTTAGAGAAGCCTAACTCAGATTTGCAGGCCAGGTAGATCTTGGGATTACAGTTCATCATAGACCTTGCCCTGTCATGATATTAGGTTTCTTTGTGCTCTTTTAAAAAATATATATTTTTATCTTTTTTGGTTTTGCTCACATTGCACTCATAGTTCTACCATGTACAGCACAAAAATGAGGACAAAATGCCTATGTAGGAATTAGGAGGAATTCCATGAGAAGAGAAGGAATAAATTCTTTACAGTTATCCTAATAAATGAATGCTTATCAATGACAGTTCACTGGAGAGTAGTTCAGTAAATATTTATTAGCTCATTTAAACACTATTTAATGACCTCTTGCTTTCGATTGAACACCCATTACCACTGGGTGAGAAGACAAACAAGTCTTTCTCCATATAGTTTACTGAGGGATATAGTCATGTAAACCAACGTAAATTCAAGAATGACAATTTGATAAAAGTATGTGTAAGACCAGGTCACAGATGCCTTTAGGGATGTGAAATCCTGCAGAAGGATAAAACCGCGCTGTATACTGTAATCTTAGAAGGGTTCAGGAATCTTTGCTATTTTGTTCATTGTTGTGTTCTGTGTGCCCATAAAATATTTCGCATTTAGTAGGCACTCAATAATTTACTCAGGGAAGAAATAGGCATTAGCTAAGTCAACAAAGAGGGATGACTAAGAAGGAAACGATCCACAGTAGAGGAAACAGTATGTTGCCTAGATTGGCAAATTACCCAGACAAAGAAAATATTCACGTCAACTGTCAACTGCAACTTCAACTTCCAATATGCAAATGGTTTTAGATCATAGGGGCCTTTCACTGAGAAAAGGGCTTCAGGAAGAAAAGGATTGAGTAGAGGGATATGAGTTTTTAATTTATTATATACAGAATACATTCAGGCAAGCAAAAAGAAAAAAAAATATATATATATAATCCTTCACAGTATTGTACACACTAAAACTACCCTTTCAAACACCTTCTTCTAGATTATAATTGATAGTTTCTAAATTTTCACAAATTTCAAATTAGTGGAATTTGACTTAATTAGGTTTTATGACAAGATACGTCATCTAGGTTCTAATTTTTGTCTGTAACATGAAGTTTCCAGGTTTTTATCATTCAGATGTAGCACAGTTATGAGTTAAATTGCAACCTTAAAAATAAAATAAAATTGTAACCTTTCATAGTGCATTCATACTAGATATGTAACTGTTAAATCTAGCACTTGTTTTATCAGAATGTCTGTTTTTTCTGCCACTTCTAGCAGTAACCAGCAGGTGGTATCAAACAATTTTACATTTGTGTTCTATGGCAGTTTTGTGCCTGTTTTGTTTCTGAAACTTCTTCCTAACTTCCACCCAACACCCCAACAGCAAACACACACAAACATTCGATGGGGATAAAGGTCTAAAGGAAGATTGCATTCCATTTCATTTTATTTCTCTGATGTAAATCTGTCTTGACTTTGCTTCCAGGGTAATATTTTTTTGCACATGCACTGGGGAATCTTTTTACAATAGAGGCACTGCTTTACATGTAGTAACTCATTTGGTCACTATGTGAACACTATAGGAAAAAAACTATTCTTTTTTTTTTTTAAGATTTTATTTATTTATTGTAGGAGAAGCAGGGGGAGCACAGATGCATGCATGAGTAGGGGAAAGGGCAGAGGGAGAGGGAGAGAGAATCCCAAGCCTGATGCAGAACTCAGTCTCATGACCCTGAGATCAAGACCTGAGACAAAATCATGAGATGGATGGTTAACCAACTGAGCCACCCAGGTGCCCCGGAAAACACTATCCTTAGTCCTCACTTCACCAGTGAGGATACTGCGGAACAAAGGGGCTAGAGAATGTCCCCAAGAGTACAAGATTAAGATTTAGGCATCTGACCGTGGAGTTCACAGGGTAAGTTTCTGTGCTGTAGTCGCTTTCCCTGATTTGACTTTATTCTGTCAGAGCATTTTTGCACCCAACACTTGGCATTCCTTCACTTTGGCACTATTTGCTTGGCTACTATGAGTTGAGACTTTGGCACCTACATCTCGAAGTAAGAAATATTAACATAGAATAAAACCAGAGTATCACAGAGCAGATATTGTCTCTGTATGGGGAATGGTCACATATTCCACATATATGCATGGCATTTTAATGCTGAAATCACTTTAAGATACTTGTCTTCTATTTTACCGAAAAAGAAACTGAAGCCTCCCCGGGAAGCATTGCTTTATGGCAGTCACACACAGAAGATAAGGAGATAGTCTGTTAAATGTGGGAATGTTCACTTTTGGAGACCCTAGTAGGTATAGAAAAATGCCCATTATTTGGAGGGGGGCAGACATGTGGAAGGTCTGTGAGTTTTCCAGGTAAATGCACCTCTCTATGTAATGCCCAGTTCTATTACAGTGTGATGGGAACAGGCAAAGCTGAACTAGCCGGCAGAAAAGCTGGCATATAAGAATCACACCCTTTCAATGAAAAGAAAAAAAGGGAAAGGAAGAAAAGAAGTAGAAATGTACAGTCAATGTTAACAATTTTATTCTCAAGTTTATAAAATCAGATGAAAGAAAATAAAATTTAGTTATGGGGAAGAATTGAATACAGTGAAAATTTGCCTCATAGTAGATAGATTTATATTAAAATTGATATAATGTTTTATTGGTTTGAATGACTAGACCCAGATCTAATTTTAAACCAGCAGTATAGATTAGAATCATAATTAAATTTATCATTGTCTAATTTAAACTTGCATTTTTTGATAGATCTTCTTTAAATTAGCATTAATGTATACATCAATCATTCTCAGAAATTCACACTTGAATTGCAAATGTTAAATATCTTCAAGTATCCCTTGTTTAAATTAAAAATTTTGTATTTTTTTTTCTTATCACAAAAGCAAAGCAAGTTCACTACAGGGAAAAAAAAAAAAATGGATTCTTTCAATGTTAATTGTCCCAAAGATAACAATATTACCATCTTAGATTGTATCCTTACATGTTTTTCTGGTAAAATACCAAAGAAATAAGCAATAAAAAATCAGGTATAAGTCCATTTTATATTTCATCTATCCAAATCACAAAATACCTTCTCCCCATGGTGATAACTGGAATCTCATTTGTTATTTTATTTTTTGTTTACTAAGCTCGTGCAGGTATATCTCTAATGATACACAAATCCTAAATGCATATATTTTCATGAAAACTGAATCATGGAGTGGTTTAAGCAAAATGTATTATAGATATATTTGCAGCCAATAAATAGCCCTATTTTACTCTTTGTAATATTGTGGTATTACTAGTGTAGGTAATCAACAATTTATTAAACTATTTCCCAATCGATGAATATGCCAGTGTTTCCCACTTTTTTACTTTTATAGGTGTGTTCATGTAAAGAACCTTGTGTGTCATTTATCACTATGTATTTTCCTGCTGTCATTTCAGTAAGATAGATTTGTAATTATAGCAGTAATGATGACAACAAAAACAGGAAGAATTAAAATAGCTAACATTTATTGAATACTTACAGTGTGCCAGGCTTTGTGCCAAATGCATAGTTAACCTTCACAACACACTTCTGAAGAAGGTGTTTCTTGTCAGTTTATAATTCTGTTTTGTAGTTGAGGAAAGTAATGAGAATAGTTGAGGAACTTGCTCAAAGTCACCTTAAATAGCAAGTAGGGGAACCAGGATCCAAAACCAGGCAATCCAACTGCAAGGTCATCTGAGGACATAGCAACGCTGTTAATCAGTATCTTATACCACTCTGCCCCATCTAGAAGAATTGCCGGGGCTTAGGGTAGATACCCACAAAAATGGTGGAGTAAGACATTCCAACTAAAAGTCTCTTGGTATTAGAGGGAGGAAAGTGGAGCTCCTTCAGGTAGTATTGTCTTCACCTTAGGGTGTCTTCCTTTAAGGCATTCGCAAAAAGCTGGTCTTTGTATATATTACCTGACTCAGAATTCCCTAGTGCAAAATTGCTGCCAGGAGGATGCCACTGAAAGAATTTATGGGGAAATGTTTTTGTTGCTTCTGGCTTTGTTTCTGTAAAAGCAAACACAACCCTTAGCAAGAAGAAGGGAATTAATATAAATTTGAATAGAGATCAATGAAATAGAGAATAGAAATCATATTAGAGAAAATCAACACACTATCATAAAGATCAACAAAATTGAACAAGACTTCAGCTAGACTGACAAAGAAAAAAAGTGAGAAAACTCAAAAGTTTAAATTTAGGAAGTAAGAAGGAACATTACTACTGACCTTATGGAAATAAAAGAGATTCTAAGGGAATCTGTGAACAATTGCCCCCCCCCCCAAATGAAATAACCTAGAATGGACCAATTCTTGGAAAAAACAAATTAACAAAAATGACTCAAGAGTCTGAGCAAATCTATAGCAAGTAAGGCTATGAAGTGAGCAACAATAAAAAATCAATAGAAGTCCAAGACCAGATGGTCTTGCTGTTTAATTTTACCAAAACATTGAAAAAAGAATTAATGCCATTCTTTCTCAAACTCTGAAAATATAAATGAGGGACCTTCTTGACTCATTCTGTAGCACCATTTACGAAGAAAACCAAAAACAGACAAAGAAATAACAAGTAAAAACAAAACAAAACAACAACAAAAACCAACTCTACAGATCAATATTCCTTAGATATATAGAATGTCTTCAACAAAATACTAGCAAACTGAAACCACCACATATAAAATGGATTACATATGACGACCAAATGGGATTTATCCTAGGAATGAAAGTTTGGTTCAGCATGCAAGAATCAATCAATGTAAACAATGAATTTATGGGGTATGGAAAAAACACACAATCATCTCAAAACCCAAAAAACAAAACCCAATACGCTTTCATGATTAAAAAAACCCAACAAATTGGCATGAGAAAGGAACTTTCTCAACCTGATACACGTGGATGGAAGAAAAAGCCCACAGCTAACATCATACTTACAGGTAAAGGTTAAAAGCTGCTGTGCTAACATCAGGAACGAGATAGGGATGTCTGCCTTCATCAGTTCTACTCAGCCTTATATTACCTGTTCTAGCCAGTGCAGTTAGGCAAGAAAAACAAATAAAAGGCATTCAGTTTGGAAAGGAACAATTAAAACTCTATTTATAGATGACGTGATTTTTTTTTTTAAGATTTTATTATTTATTTATTTGACAGAGAGAGATCACAAGTAGACAGAGAGAGAGAGAGAGGAGGAAGCAGGCTCCATGCTGAGCAGAGAGCCCGATGTGGGACTCGATCCCAGGACCCTGGGATCATGACCTGAGCCGAAGGCAGCAGCTTTAACCCACTGAGCCACCCAGGCGCCCCAGATGACGTGATTTTATATATATAAAACCCCTAGTAAACTATAGGGGTTTTATATATAAACTATATATATAAACTATAGGTAAAAACTATTAGAGCTAATACATTCAGCAAAGTTGCAGGGTACAAGGTCAACACAAAAAATCAGTTGTAGTTCTCTACACTAGCAATGAACAATCTGAAAAGAAAATTAAGACTATATTTCCATTTACATTAACATCCACATAAAATACCTATAAATAAATCTAAATTTACAGGTGAAAGGTTTGTACACTTGTACACTGAAAATTATAAAATGTTGCTAAAAGATATAAAAGAAGCTTTAAATAGATTACATATATATAATATATGTGTACATATATATGTATACATATATGTATACATATATACATATATGTACATATATTTATATTTATATATATAATTATAAAGGTTACATAGGTACTGTATTTTCAGGAATTGGGAGACCTAATATAGTTAAGATGGCAATCGTGCCCAAAACAGTAGCTTAAATGCAGTGCGTATCAAAATTCTAGCAATCTTTTTTGCAGCAATTAGCAAATTTATTATAAAACAACATGTAAATACAAGGGACCCTGAAAACCAAAACAGTCTTGAAAAAGACTAAGAAATTTGGAGGATTCAAGCTTCCTAATTTCAACACTTACTCTAAAGCTACAATAATCGAAACAGTTTGAAACTTGGATAAGGATCAATATACAGAATAATGGAATAGAATTCAAAGTGCAGAAACAAGCCCATATATCTATGGTCTCTTTCTTTCTTTCTTTCTTTCTCTCGAGAGTCATAGTTTTTTGTTTTTTTTTTTTTCTGCCCTAAGCTTACACTGGAGAATTTTTTTTTATTATTTTTATGTATTTTTCAAAATTTCTTTTCAGTGTTCCAGAATCCGTTTATGCACCACACCCAGTGCTCCATGCAATACGTGCCCTTCATAATACCCACCACCAGGCTCACCCAACTTCCCACCCCCTACCCCTCCAAAACCCTCAGATTGTTTTTCGGAGTCCACAGTCTCTCATGGTTCATCTCCCCCTCCAATATCCCCCAACTTCCTTCTCCTCTCCATCTGCCCATGTCCTCCGTGTCATTCCTTATGCTGCACAAATAAGTGAGACCATATGATACTTGACTCTCTCTGCTTGACTTATTTCGCTCTGCATAATCTCTTCCAGTCCCGTCCATGTTGCTATAAAAGTTGGGTATTCATCCTTTCTGATGGAGGCATAATACTCCATCGTGTATATGTACCACATCTTCCTTATCCATTCGTCCGTTGAAGGGCATCTTGGTTCTTTCCACAGTTTGGCGACTGTGACCAATGCTGCTATGAACATTGGGTGCAGTTGGCCCTTCTTTCACTACATCTGTATCTTTGGGGTATATATTGCAGTAGTGCAATAGTAAGAGTATATTTCTTGGTTTGCTTCTCTCTTTTTTTCCCCTAAGCTAGTTTTCTTTCTTAAATTCTACATATGAGTGAAATCACATGGTATTTTTCTCTGACTGATTTATTTCACTTAACATAATGCTCTATAGCTCCACCTTTTTGTTGCAAATGGTAAGACTTCATTCTTTTTTATTGTTGAATAATATTTCTGTGTGTGTGTGTGTGTGTGTGTGTGTGTGTGTACCACTTCTTTCCTATACATCCATCAGTTGATGGACACTTTGGCTATTATAGATATTGCTGCTGTATACATCAGTGTGTATGTATCCCTTTGAATTAGTGTTTTTTTATTCTTTGGGTTAATACCTAGTAGTGCAATTCCTGGATCAAAGGGTAGTTCTATTTTTAACTTTTTGAGGAATCTTCATACTGTTTTTCACAGTGGTTGCACCAGTTTGCATTCCCAACAACAGTGTAAGAGGGTTCCTCCTCCTCCACATCCTTGTCAACACCTGTTGTTTCTTGTGTTGTTGATTTTAGCAATTCTGACAGGTGTGAGGTGATATCTCATTGTAGTTTTGATTTGTATTTCCTTGATGATCAGTGATGTTGGGCATCTTTTTGTGTGTCTGGTTGCCATCTGTTTGTCTTCTTTGGAAAAATGTCTGTGTCTTCTTCCCGTTTTTTAATTGTATTATTCATTTTTGGGTTAATGAGTTGATAAGTTCTTTATATATTTTTGGATATTGACTCTTTATCAGATATGTTGTTTGCAAGTAATTTATCCCACTCCATAGGTTGCCTTTTAGTTTTGTTCATTGTTACCTTCACTGTGGAGAAGTTTTTATTTTGATGAAGTCCCAATAGTTTATTTTTGATTTGGTTTCCCTTGCCTCAGGAGACATATGTAATAAGAAGTCACTGTGGTGTGGTCTGTTGATTTCAACAACAATCCTAATGCCATTCAATAGGGAAGGAAAAGTCTTTTCAACAAATAACACTGATACAACTGGTTATCCACATGCAAAAGAATGAGTTTGGACATCTACCTCACACTGTACATAAAAATTACTCCAAAATGGACCAAGACCTAAATGTCAGAACTAAGAGTATAAAACTCATAGAAGAAAATGTAGGCTTACATCTTTATGACTTTGGATTAGGTAACAGTTTCTTAGATATGATATCAATCTGTAATCCCTATTCAGAGAGGATGTCTGTTATCCCACATTCTCCTCAATACTATCATAGTATAAATCTTTTAAAGTCTGCTAACATTTTGCTGACTATATAGTTTTAGGAAAGCATGTCATTATCTCTTTGTTTGTATTTCCTTAACTGCTAGTGAAGTTAGGTGTATTTCCATATATTGTTTTGTCATTTGCATTGCTATATTATTGGTGTGTGTGTGTGCGTATGTGTGTGAGCACGTGGGCACTCATATAGGGGTTGAAGGAGGATATGATTTCGGTTGTGGGTGTATGTGGTTGTATCTATCATGTCTTCTATTTAATTATTCTACTGTACCGAATTCTCAAAAGAAAACATCCTCACAATCTAAAACCTTTCACTTTGATGCATGAAAAGGGAATGTGTTTTGTAGATGTGCTTTTTAATATTGACTTAGCAGCAGGTGAGCTTAATTTATTTTTCTGTATTTTATTGCTACTACTACCATCATATTCCTATATGAATTCACTCATGATTAAATAGAATTATTTGCTGTTTTGAATTACTAACTATTGTAGATGAGAAGAAAAAGCTGCTTTATTTATCCTAA
The DNA here is from genome assembly GCF_922984935.1 of Meles meles. Lineage (NCBI taxonomy): Eukaryota > Metazoa > Chordata > Mammalia > Carnivora > Mustelidae > Meles > Meles meles. Next base: position 30,191,832 of record NC_060067.1, read on the forward strand.
GGGAAAGCAAAAAATACAATACAATAAAACTTTAATATATGAATGAACATTTCTTTAACATTTTAACTCTTTTAATTTAATGTATCACCTCTGTACATGATTAAACTTCTATTGGATCTCTGATAAAACAGGTAATTGCAGACATTTTGACAGCTGATATGGCAACTTACCTCCTGAGTTATTGCTTTCTTTTTACTTAATTACTGCGACTTCCCTGACTACTGGCAGAAAAGCTTTACAATGAAAGGGACTAAATTACTTTCTAAACCAACAGAGGCATAAAATATTCCCTAAAAATAGTGATTTGCATTTTTATAAAGTTTGAAGTTTAGTTGTTTGTTTTATTTTCTGTAGATTTTAAACTTCATTATGAAAGAAATTATGTTCTCACAACGCTAAGTGATCCAGAATTAATTTCATATTTAGGTAGCTATACTTGGAATAAAGAACTTCTTAATCATAGTTCCATTGTGATAACTGGTGTGGATGATTGGCCCATTGCTGAGCATGATTTAAATAAATGATGAACAAATTCACGTGAGGTTTTGTGTAAGATTTAAAAAAAAACAATGATTGGGAGGGAGACAAACCATAAATGACTCTTAATCTCACAAAACAAACTGGGGGTTGCTGGGGGGAGGTGGGATTGGGAGAGGGGGAGCGGGCTATGGACATTGGGGAGGGGAGGCGAACCATAAGAGACTATGGACTCTGAAAAACAACCTGAGGGTTTTGAAGGGTCAGGGGTGGGAGGTTGGGGGAACAGGTGGTGGGTGATGGGGAGGGCACGTTTTGCATGGAGCACTGGGTGTTGTGCAAAAAGAATGAATACTGTTACGCTGAAAAAAAAAAATAAATAAATAAAAAGGGAAAAAAAAAAAAAAAAACAATGTTAGTGAGCAATAAAGCAATTTAAAGTAACCGATTTCCTCATAGGAAATCCTACTTTCAAAATCAGCCATGTTTTTAACCTTAACAATACTAAAAAAGAGAAAAAAGAGATTCATACCAAAAAAATGAAAACAAGATATTTCAGAGTTATTATTTCAAGAACTAAAATAGCCTTTTGTGATAATTAACTTTGCAATGTTCTTCCAGGTTTTTGTTGTTGTTGTTGTTGTTTGTTTGTTTGTTTGTTTAGTGGATGGAACTGGCAGCAAAAGTAACTTTGAGAAAAAGAATACTTTCAATTCTGTCTTGCTAGTATCCATTCATGTTTTTGTTCCTATCTTTCCGCAGGAGTAACAACTGTTCTAACAATGACAACTCTAAGCATCAGTGCTCGGAATTCCCTCCCCAAAGTGGCCTATGCAACTGCCATGGACTGGTTTATTGCTGTTTGTTATGCATTTGTGTTCTCTGCCCTAATTGAATTTGCAACTGTAAATTACTTCACCAAAAGAGGATGGGCTTGGGATGGGAAGAGTGTAGTAAATGACAAGGTAAGTGAGAACTTCCTTCTCACCATGATTAAGAGAATCCTCTAACAGATTTAGCTTATAACAGATATGTTCCTAAAAATGGACATGAAGAACATGTGAATGTAAATTATCTGTATCTTTATATCTATGTCATAGATATAGATATATATAAATCATACAGATTTCTTTTAAAGTATGCTCTTGCCTAAAATTCTTTAGGAGTGCTTGTGTATTACTTCTGTTCAAACTCCCCAGCATCTGTCGAGCTCTGACTGTGTGTAAGGCATTGGGCTAACTTTTTGGCATATGCTCTATCATGTAATCTTTAAATTTTATGATTAAGGTCTCTTTTTAACTCTCAGTTTTCTAATGAAGAAGCTGAGATTTGGTGAAGTTATTTACTTGCCCAAGTTCACACAACTGGTTAATAAGTATACTTAAATGCAGATCTATTTGACCATTAAATTCATACTCTTAAATACCATCCTGCTTTTTAATCAAGAGATCTGGAAAAGAAAGTGGGCATTAACTTTACCTGTTATAGAATTTCAGATCCTATCAGTGGGTTGAGTTACTCTTCACCTATCCCCCATCTCTGTTGCTTGGATATAAAATTTCAAGCAACATTATTCTCCTCCCATGTTTTTTTTTTTTTTTTTTAAGATTTTTTTTTATTTATTTATTTGACAGAGAGAGATCACAAGTAGGCAGAGAAGCAGGCAGAGAGAGAGGAGGAAGCAGGCTCCCCATGGAGCAGAGAGCCTGATGCGGGGCTCGATCCCAGGACCCTGAGATCATGACCTGAGCCGAAGGCAGAGGCTTAATCAACTGAGCCACCCAGGCGCCCCTCCTCCCATGTTATATGGAATAAGTTACTGGGTGTGGAATGCCTAGACATTTTAAGTTGCTCATGTAGTCTATGAGAGTTATTTGTTTTGAAGATTAATTTCTTTGGGAATTATTGGTGTCCATTTTTAGGTTGCAAGTACTGAAGCTAATGGGAGTTTTGAGCATTAATATAATAACTGATCCATTTATTTTATAGACTATTATTCATCTGCCTTAAGAGGAAGCTCTGGATATATCACAATAAGATACATAAGGTTTTCTTAATAGTTCAGTTCTACTTGGAGGACTTCTTTTTAACAATATGTCTATTAAAATACTTCTTCCATTAAATTTGGAATAACATACTTGATGATCTTACTTATTTATCAGTTATTTAAATATTTTTTTCTTATTTCTAAGACCATATTGCAGTTTAAGCATATAAATGGTTGATGTTATCATTTAAAAGTCTCGCTTTTTTTTTTAATTTTATAAACTGTGTCAGTTTTAATAAGTGCTGGTTTATTTCATTTTATAAGTGATGTTTTGCATACTAACAGCCACTGAGTGAATGCTAAAGGGAATCTGATTAATTTTCTATGCTTAACTTCAAGGCTATTTCGGAATTTCCATTACATTTTATTGTTGATTTATGTTTTCATTTTCCATATAATGTACTGCCTTTTCATTGCTGTCTATGCAATTATTTCTTTTTAGTTAGATTAGTTAAACACGCCCTTCCTACTAACTTTCTTTGAAGATTAATGCTAGTTATATTTCTAAATGCCAGACATATTTATAAATTTGTCACAAAAGAAAAATAGTGGTTTGTGGTATAAATGCTCTGCATAGATATTTATTGATATGTCACTTTTTAATGCTCTGAGGGTGCCAGTCAAATTGACATTGTGATTTGGCATATCAAATAAAATACCTTCTTCCCGAACTTGGAAAATAGAGGTACTTATAAATGCAAAAAATACATTCCTGATAATGCATTCTAAAAGAAATACCTTGATACTAATGAATATTGGATTTAAATCAAACCACATACCAAATCACACAGAGTAAAGACAAATCTAGGACAAAATCATTGATGTTCCAACCTAATCTGCAGGAAAATAACTAATAAATTCTATGTTATTTCAGTTCTAAGTGGTTCAAGTTCATGGTTAAGTTAAGGGGAATATTACATCTAACCTGTTGCTTGTTCTTAATCACTTTTCCATAGCTAAAGGGGCCAAACACAAGACAAGTACTTGCTAGGCACTTCAGAGTTTTTTGTTGAATAAAAGAATAAATGAGTTTCCTTATTAAGTCTGGCAATGCAACACCAGCGAGACTTCTTTGCCTTCACAGAAAGGATTTTAGAACTTGACAATGGTGAATTTATCAGTGGGTACTCAACCCAATTTCTTGATTCAAATGAATTTTGGGAGGTGCTTCCTAAACTTAGCTTAGATATAACCAGGTCCTTAAAAATGAAAGGAGATGAAGTAGAGTGCCCCAAACTAGCATATCTGCCTAAAAAAAGATTACAGTGTAGTCTACTTTCAGCTACTTCTGCTTTAGTTTTCCTTAGATTTAATTTTTAAGTGGAAAAATGGTAATTTCTTGAATTACAGAGTTTTTATCCACTGCCCATATCGGCATCCTTTCAGTTTTATCAGACAAGTAGAAGCCCTCTGCTTTTGAAGTTGGTTCATAAGTTAAATTATCCATCAATCCAAAGAGCAAATGATAAGTCCTTAAATACCCGTAAACTAGCAAATATTATGTTGCCTCATAAGAATAGTATTTCAAAGACACATATCACTAATATATGTTTGAAAAAAGAAAGATGTATTTAACATAAAATTTTTGTGTAGATTGTGCTCTGATGATATTTAAAGTTAGTTTATGCCAATACATAAATCTACTCAGTCTATATATTTTTTTTTAAATTTTTATTTTATTTATTTGACAGAGAGAGATCACAAGTAGATAGAGAGGCAGGCAGAGAGAGAGAGAGGGAAGCAGGCCCCTGCTGAACAGAGAGCCCGATGCGGGACTCGATCCCAGGACCCCGAGATCATGACCTGAGCCAAAGGCAGCAGCTTAACCCACTGAGCCACCCAGGCGCCCTACTCAGTCTATATTTAAGCTGCATTTGCGCCTTCTTGTTAGAAGACACAACCTACCTTGCTCTGTGATCTTGGACAAGATGTTATACCACTTTAGCCTCAGGTGTGAAACTAGATAACAAAACCTTATCACCCTAAAAATGTAGTGCTGGATCAAATTATCCAAGTCCAGTTTTTGTGCCCTTCCATTTAAAAAAGTATCATCTTGTGAAATTCCCCAAGTTCTTCTGGAAACTTCCCTGATACCCAGTGTTCTTTCACATGGCCAAGACTAATTTGTCCACTCCAGCTCTTAATCTCTGTCTTTCTTCTTCTTTTCTCAGGCTTGAACCTCAGTATTTTCTTCTCCTTTCTTCAAAGCCGTCTTCTCCTTTTTGACCGCCTCCTTCCTTTCAGTTAAGGAGTATGCTTAATATGCTTAACTTACCAGGAAGCAAAACCAAAACTCTCTCCAGATCCTATGTGACCCATCCCCCCACATTCAGATTCTATCCTTTTTCTCCATTCAGGCTCTTTGAAAGCATTTCTTACAATGTCTGTGTTCTCATTTTCAATTTAATTCTCAGCCCACTATAATCTGATTTCCTTTTCATTTATTTTCCTGTTAACTGAAGAACACCAATAATCTCCACATATTCAGATCTGCTAATAACTTTTCATTTTTCTCAAGGGATCCCCTTGGACCCATTGAATACTGCTGTGTTTCAGAACCCCGTTCAGGCCCAAGTCAGCAGCATTTTCTCTTCTTTCCGTCTTTGAAACAAGCCTCAGAATATCAACCTCTTGCCCTCAAATCCTGGCAGCTGCCTCTATTCATTCTATTCTGAGAGCCTCTGCCCAAGTTCAGAGAAGATCCAATTTCCCTAGCATCTGCCCTTGTTTATCCCCAAAGACAGTAATTTGTCTTTATTTTATTGTTGATTTTATCTTTATTAATCACTATGTGATTCTTACTTGAAGTGCTTTACTGACGATATCTGTGGTAATATCTGCAACACTAGGCACACCGTCCATCCATTTACTGTCCCCAAATAGATATTCCTTATACATCCTCAGCACAAATGTCCATCTTCAGGAAGTTTCTGAACCCTGTGTCCCCTAAATGATTTGATCCAATTTTAAGTGCATATCGTACCCTGCCCTTTTGCATTAGATCCTTTATCACAGTTTGTAGTTACATATTTATGTCTCCTTCCCCTCATTGATCATTATAATAATGACCATATTTATTTCAATAAATCATTTATCCTTGGCCCTTTCACAGTATCCTGTAATATTAGTTGTTCAATAAATATGGGATGAATGAATGAAATAGAACCAAATCAAATCTACAGCTCATGCCTTTATCTCATCTTCCACAGTTATTATCTACAATGGCACCCCATACACTCCTTTTAACTTCCAGGATCATACATCAGACCTGTTCTGTAGGCATTTCTACATGAATACAACATCCCAATCTTTGTGTCTTTTTTTTTTAAAGAAAGAACAAACAAAAATAAAGCCTTCTAAATTGATTTTCTATCTTTTCCCTGCCTACATGTATGTATTTATGTATGTATTTTTTAATCTATGGCAAAACCTGATTTCACATACCAACAACTTGGAAGTATCCCTTACCAGCTAACCTGCCATCAGATGGTGCCTGTTTTACTGTCTCTAAGTCATGAACTATGCCCTGTCTCCCATTATTTTAAGTCTCTTTATTTATCGCAGTTCCTAGTCATATTTCCCTCCAAGCCATCCTCCACATTAGAGCTAGGATCATCTTTCTAAAATGGGTATCTCACCATTTCATTTTTCAGCTCTTTAAGAAATTGTTGAATTCTTAATATTAACTGCTGAACTCTTTAATGAGTTCTTCAAGCTGTTCAGCTAATATGGTCCAAGTATGTACATTTCTCATAAGCTTATTTATATATATGTTGAATAAAGAAATATTACAGTTAATTTTTGTACACTTACTACTATGTGGCTGGAAATATCTCTGTGTTAGAAATGAGAAATTAAGGATGCCTGGGTGGCTCAGTGGGTTAAGCATCTGCCTTCACCTCAGGTCATGATCCCAGGGTCCTGGGATTGATTTTAACATCTGGCTCCTTGCTCAGCCGGGAGCCTGCTTCTCCCTCTGCCTGCCGCTTGAGCCTACACAGTCTCTCTCTGACAAATAAATAAAAATAAATAAAATCTTTTAAAAATAGTAGTGAGAAACTATAGGATTGATCAACATAAAGTTACTTGCTTAAGATCACATCTAATAAGTGGTGCATCCAAGATTGAACACAGAGCTAAATTGCATGCTCATATTCTCCCTCTAGCCATTACAAACATCTCCAAATATCCATGCCCCTATACATCTCTGTGATGTTAGAATGTGCTGATCCCTCTTGCTAAAATGTCCCCTCCTTCCTTCCCTAACTGAGGAACCCCTACTTAGTTTTTAATATCCATCTGATTTTACTTAATATTGAAACTTTCTAAATGAATGTAATTGCCACCCCTAATACTTTTCTAAAGTACCCAATACAAATTCCTTTTGTGTAACCTTATTAAGTTATATTTTTACTATAAACATTTTTGTTTCCAACAGTAGGTTACATGATCTAAGAGGATAATAGTTATGTCTTACTCATCATTTTCTCTATTACCTGGTATAACAAACAGTTAGCACATAGTTTATTTGAATTAAATTAAAAATAAATGACTTAGTCTCTTGAGATTGTTTCCATTTCTAAATCTGAGTCAGTGGTTCTACAAAGCATATTCTGTGGAAACACACTAGATATTAAATTACTTAAAACACAGACTTAGCAACGTAATATCTAAACTAACATGAAATGTGCCATTGTTTTGTGATTCACGCCATGCAATTCATAGAAAACATCACATTTCAAGTGTTTTATTCATTTGTTTGCATTTTTTAAACATCTGGCCTCATTCCAAAAGCATTTCAGGCAGTTTACCAAAAGCATGCATGTGCTTAAATTATTATAAAATAAAACATAAGTAGAAGTAGGATATCAGGATGAAGGAAAATAGAATGTAAGTATGTACACCATTTGGGCCAGAACATTAAGTGTAATCCGTAGCTAGAGAAGTAGAACTTTAAATTCTGAACTTCTTGGCTGCTGGAATAAACCATGGGGTGGTGGGGAGTTACTATCTTTTTTTTTTTAATCAAAAAATGGAAGTATAAATTTTCTTATGGAAAATATTTTCCTACACTGAATTATATAAACCGATATCATATGGGTTTTATATTAGGGAAAGTTGGGTACTGTTGAAAGTAATGTCAGCATTTTCCCAATAAAGGCAGTAATGAATTTCATATTGATGTTTCTTGTAGTCCCCTTCAATAAAAGCTGAAGGCATTACATTAACATACAACTCAGTGAAGGCAATTCTTCAAGGAGCTAAACTAATATGGTCCAAGTATATAGCTTTCTCATGGCCCAATTTAATCCAAGGAAAGACTTTAGAGTACTTAGAGAAGTGGATGGACTGTATAACCTTCAAACAATCTTCTGTAAGTATCACTTTTCTCAGTCAGGATGGTTAGCAGACAGTTAATAGCAGCATTATTGGACCAAGGAGCATGTTGCTGCTTTACAGTTAATGGGCTGGATAGTAGCCACAATAGACTAAAAGCAACATGATGTATATAGTAAGAGCATAGAGTTGCCACTTTTGGCTACCTTGGGTTTTTTCCAAAGTCTGTCTTATTTAGTATTACATTTATGAGAGCTCCATTTCCTGATTCTACGTACAATCTCTGCTATTCTTTCCAATTCTGAAACCATGTAATTATTATTTTTATTTATGTCCCAGTTCACTTTGCTAATAGATGGCTATATTTTAGATAGAGCATTTGCTCAAGTTATTAACACATTATTTTATCTAATACTCTAAGGTAGCTGAGATTGGTTTGCCCCATGGTGTAAGACATTTTGATTTCTATAATCAGGAATTTTCCACACTCGAAATCTTAAATACATACTCAGACATTCTAATAAAGTAATAAACTCAGAATATTCTGAATCCTATAAAACATTGTTTAAAAAATAGAAAGTTTAAGTAGTATGCACTATATTTCATTTTCATTCCACTTCAGTAACATCATCAACATATTCTATAGTGGCATATTTTACTCTTTTCCCCCAGTAATGTTTAAAAATACATGTTACTTATTTTATGTTTAGCCATATTTTCCCCCTTTCCAGTTATATGAGTCTCAGTTATAGTAAAACAACTTCCACAGACATGTGGAATAGTAAAATTGAGGACTTTCAAGATAATTACATAGCCGAATTGTAGGACATACTATGGGAATCTAGTTTTTATGAATTTAATAAATGCCTACTGTATAAAATACTTTATATTTTATATATTATATATTTTCTAAATATGTATTTTTGATCGCACTAATCATTCTTGTGCATGTCATTCCCTATAAAGTAAACATTTTTTAAGCCTTTTCTGTGCTAGGAACTATGCTAGGAGCTCTGCATTGTACTATCTATGCTTTCAAGGAGCTCACAATTAAACAGAAGAAAAAATAAATGAAAAAAGTATATGTGCCATTATGGAGAAAAACACTAGAGTGCTATGAAAACACATGGAAGGCGTACTTACTGCAATAGGAAGTGATTTTGAGCTGAGTCGATATAAAATGGATCTAACTAGAGTGTGTGGGTTGGTTATCATTTCCTGGCTCAACTGTGGTATCATTCACAAGTTAGGGGATGTAGGGAGGTATACAGAATTAGGTTGGGAGTAAAAGTAACCCCAGTTCATTTCTGGATATTTTATGTTTTAATTACCTATGGAATATGTTGATAGAGAAGCCTAGTGAAATATAACGGGTAAGAATTCTGGTGAGAGATATTATGTCAATCATCCATGTATTGGTTACAAAAGCCTTAGCAGTTACTTAAAATTAATAGAAATTTGCAGTGTCCACTTGCCTTCATTTCCCCCATTCTCCTTCTGTTTGGTTTCATGCTTCACATTTAACATTGTTTTCTTTACTTACATTTTCAGGCATACCTGGCCTTATTCTTATATGAAGTGACCTACCTAAGAGACTTAAAGCAGAAATACAGAATGATCAAATTAGACTATGAGAAATTAGGTAGTGTGAACTATTGGAACCTGCCTAATTCTCAAAAGAAAAAAAAAAAACAACTTTATATACGGGCATGAACCTTAAAAAAATTATCTTGTGGTAGTTTGTACTGGTTTGAACAGTTAACACAATGATAGTCTTCATTGCATTATTTCTCTTCAAGGCTCTGAGGGTCTGAGAGTAGGCCAAGGGTCACATTGAATAAAGTAAAATTAGTCTCAAAGGGGCAAAATCATTGTCCTAAAGACTCAACCTGCTGACGGTCTGCCTTGATCAGAGGCTTGTATGATACTCGAAGAGGGTTTATAACATAATATATCAGTTTGGTTCTTTTTAATAGAAGTTAATAATGAATAGGGTGAGGTAATATCTTCTAGTAATGGCCTAGAGTACGAATATGTTTTAATACTATCACCAGCAGATCTCTGGGTTACAAAGAACAGGAATAAAATATATTATGTGGACTTAATCTGTGTACTCTGGTTTAGCAGACCTAAGAACTGTAAGTCATCTATGAATTCAACAGCATTTTTCCTCTATATACATGATATTAATAATCTTAAATAGATACTGCAGATTTGTGACAATTACTTTCAAATGGACTGAAGGGAGTTGTTTTATCCTTTAAAACAAGACTTTGTAAGACTTGAGCCAGAAAGGCTTTACTGGGTTGTGGCTAGGAATTAAGACGGTTTAGGGCCATGAGGGTGTCCTGTGCTTCACTGAATTCATTGGTTAGAAATTACGGGTGTCTGCCACTGGGTTTTGACTAAGATAATACTCATGACTGTTGCACGTTTGCTTGCTGTTGATTCTGAAAATAATCAAGTTTCCAAGTTCCAAGAGAGCGTTGTGAAGTCAAGCCATCATTTTGTCAGGTACTGAGCTTGTCTCTCAACTTTATACTTACATTTAGAGATTGAAGCCATACTTTGAGCGATGAAAAAGAAATATGATGAAATTTTGTTCTCTGTAGTTGAGTCAAGAAAAGTTACACACATACATTAAAATTATTTTAAACACTGCTTATTGTAGTATCTTCAGTATTGGGGTTAAACACTCCACACACACACACACACACACACACACACACACACACACACACCCCAGCATACAAACACGTAAGGGTGATATTTGCATGTACATCCTGGTACAGCTCTCTGAGTATTTAAAGCAGATATTCATCCCGATTAGTTAGAGGACCTGTTCTGATTTGTTTGTGCGTCTGCTTCAGAGTTTGTTAAATAATTTTAGCACCAACTGTGGGTTTATATACAATTGAAGGTTATTTGCATTGGGCAGGAAGGGGGTTGGTAAGAGTCAGTGAGAGTTTCTAACCATAGGCTCCTCTTGCAACAAAGAACGTTTGCATCTATGTTTCTTTGTCAAAATGTCTAAGCCTTGCACCATAAATCTTGACCTAACTTAAATGTCCCTCTTCCAAGACACCTTTTTTGAGATCCTGCTTGCAGTGTTTATGTATATTGTCTATACATTTTATAAGCCAATAATCTTGTTTAGCTTGTATTAGAGTTATAACTGTCACTACTCTCCACTAAGAAGCTGTGCTTTTGTATGTGGTTTGAATATTCATTTATTCATTTAATTCCCACAACAGTTCATTATGGCTTTTTTATAATTATCCCTGTTTTTTTTTTTTTTTTTTTTTAACTAGAAGGTGAAGGAGGGAGAGGTGAAGGAATATCCCCAAAGTCTGAATTCTAAGGGCAATTTGATTTTATTTTAAATGATATTTAGGTAGAATTGATATAATGATCACATAAGCACTATATGTTACATGATGGTTTAAAGAGTCTTTTTAGAAGTTTGACCTGGTGATACAAACTTCAATTGGAAAAATTTAGGAAAAAGTGTACTCCCAGGTTTCAAATAGCTTCCTCAAAGAGAAAGTCACACAGTATGATGCTTAAAGTAGGACTTTAGAAGTCACACGCACTTGAGTTTGTGTGCTCATTCAGCCACTTAATAGACAGGAGACCTGGTTATGTCAGTAAACCTCTTTAGCCTCTATTTTGAAATTTGTGACAGGAATTGGCATAGAACTTACCTCCTATCCAGTAGTGAAGTTTTTCCACAAATGACACCCTTAATGGTGACTAACATAACACATGATAAGCATGATGGAAGGGAAGCCTTCCAGTCTAGGAAGCAGCATGGCCATAGGCATCAAACAAGGAAGTATTCTTGCAAACTGGAGTTATTTCATGAGACTGGTGTATAATTAATGAAGTAAAGAAGCCATGGTAAGAACTACTGATTTTATTCTAAGTTCCTTGCGATAGTATTCAAGAGATTTAAGCTGAGGAGTGACATGATCCCATTGATGTCTTCAAAAAAAGAAAAAATCCCTGTGGCTAGAGTGTGTCTATGATTGGACAAGGTCAAGTGAAAGCTAGGAGAGCACAAAGCATGTTGTTTGGTCCAGGCAGGAGATAACTGTGAGTCATATTCAAGTAGGTGGGGATTATGAACGGAAGCAGGTTGTGGATGAGCTAGGCATAAAACAAAGTTTGTATTTTATCTTTGTCCCAGATTTTTAGTATTTATTTCACTGCCAACTGTATATGGTTAGCTTCCCATCATATTAGTAAAGCGTTCGACGTGAAAAAGAGAAACCCTGTTATCTAGTTAAAGAAGTGAAATTTCTTTATCCAGAAATTGTGGTCATTGTAGATGATCATTCCCCTGGTTAAAATATTTCTACATTTCATTTATTCATGCTTTCATCCATTTAACAAATATATGAATAAGTTACAAGAGTCAAAATGTATCATTTATTAAATGTGTGGTTTTGATTGTTTGTTTTCCATGTAAACAACAACAAAATATGGTTCTCTGGGAAAACGGTATCACTGATTTTTACTCTGGAGCTTTCCTCATGGTTTCAGGACTCCTTTTATTTATTTTCCTAAATTTCATCTTTCTAATGGATAATGATGTTTATCAAAATACTTTTCTTCAGAATTTGAACTGGAGTTTGGAAAATGTTAAATGGCAGGCTCTACCCACATTGTGTTAATTCTTGTATTTTTCAATAGAAAAAAGAAAAAGCCTCTGTCATGATACAGAACAATGCTTATGCGGTAGCTGTTGCCAATTATGCCCCGAATCTTTCAAAAGACCCAGTTCTGTCCACCATCTCCAAGAGTGCAACCACGCCAGAACCCAATAAGAAGCCGGAGAACAAGCCAGCGGAAGCCAAGAAAACCTTCAACAGCGTTAGCAAAATTGACAGAATGTCTAGAATAGTTTTCCCAGTTTTGTTTGGTACCTTTAATTTAGTTTACTGGGCTACGTATTTAAACAGAGAACCTGTATTAGGGGTCAGTCCTTGAATCTGGACACAGGTTATCTTTGGGATGTATAGCAACATAGAACTTTGTTTTGCTATGTACAGTCTGACTAATAACTGCTAATTTGTGAACCAATATGTACAGTATGTATATAGCTATCGAGCTTACCAGTAGACCTCTAATGGAGACACGCATTTGCTAACTTGTGGAATTGCAGGCAGAAAGCACCCCATACCCAAAGAGCCATTGCCTTTCTTAAAGATTTACCCTAGGAACTCGTTTAAAGTGGCTTTCTCATGGCCTGGTTTATTTCCTACTTGTGATGAAAATGGGGCTCCTATACCACACTTGATGAACTCTTTTGATTTAGATCTTAAATATTAGGACTATTTTCTACTGTAGCCTAACTATAACATAAGATAACACTGTCATTCCAAGATGAATTCTTCTAAATCACAGAACCTCGTATCTGCCACATCTGTTCCCTTCATGAGTGCTCAGAAACCCTGCTAGTGTAATTGGAAGCTTAGCACACCTCAGAAAAAAAAAACAAAAACAAAAAACTAGAGATCTGAAATCAGCTTTTAATTACTCTGTATAGCATCTATAGCAACATATTACCGCATGACAAGCTCAAATAATTATGAGTCACTCCTGACAGGATGTTAATTATGCCTAGACTTTAGTAACTATCAGAATGTCACAGTCATTACATTTTAGCTCAGAGTTTATTTGAGAATAATAATTGAAATCCTACAGATTATTTTAATCATTGGAAACTACCTTAAATTAAAAAAAAAAAAAAGACAAATGTGTCTTACTCTTTCCAGGTATGTGTTGTATTGAAATTGATCAGCTAAATTTTCTTGGTGCTGGCGACTGGAAAAAGCATCCCATTTGGCTGCTGTAAAGCAACATTCATGTCGATTAGAAAATTGTGCCAAAAACTCCCGCCAAGGAGAATTCATAGGTGTCCCAGCATTTAGATGAGCACTTACACGATTCTCTTCTTTCCTGTTTACTGCAAATTCTGCCTTAAGGCTTCTTGTCATCAGGACTCAGAAGCCACTAATTACAAAGGAAAGGGAAGTTAATTGGCACATTTTTCTGTCTTGAAGCAGCGCTTTCAGATCAGAATTAATGTAAATCTGCTTTTGTAAATTGCAACTTTAAATTTCACTGACTCAAATTTACAACAGCTTTGTATACCAGAAGAGGTTTTGGTAAGAGTTGAACATTTTTAAACAGAAACTTTAAAGCATCACCAACAGATCGTGGATTAGTTCACAGGCACACACGTAAATGCGCATGCGCGCGCGCACGCGCGCACACACACACACACACACACACACACACACACTGATTAAATTAGAACACACACAAATAACTAAATCAGACACCACAGTTTTCAATTTTATATAATTACTAATTATTAATGGATAAAATTCATTTTTCTTTTAATATTTTAAAATATACTCTCTATGCCCCTGAAATGTGTTAATAGAAGTTAACAATTGTGTCTCATGCCTAGATTTAACATTTTTGGAAAACCTGAAAACCTTTTGACTCACATCTACATTAGCAGTTATTAGTTGACTTTTACTAATAGATACACCTTTATGATGGTGTTTTTGTAGAAACATAAGTAGTCAAATAGTGGCATTTCTTGCAGTTTTGTACAGTATTTCAGTATAGTGCATAAGTAAGTATGTTCATAAAATCAAATAAAAGGAGTATCTTATGGAAATAAGCAAAATCACAGCAAAACTTGTTATTCCTTTGCCTCGTTTAAATTTTTTTCATTTTCTTTGTTTTAGTGTGATTCTATTATGTGCTTTGCATGACTGTATTAATACCAAGGTCACAAATGCATCTTATTAACAGAATTTGCCGTGGAGACAGCTTTGACATTAAAAATTCCCTTACAAAAGGTAATCCGTAATCCTTAATAAAATAAAATTGTTACATGAGCTAATAAATGTATTTCTTTAATTCCCTTCCAATTACAGCTTCTTTGTCATCTAAATAGTTTTAACATACGAGATTCTATTTCCTACACATTTAAATATAACCTGGATCTTTGGTAGAGTTTAGGAAAGTGTGCGAGAGTCAAAGAGAGTGCACTGTGTTTGAGGGCAAGCAATAAAAATGTTTTGTATGGTATACATTATTAGGCACTTTAAAAATTGCCTAAGTTAAGTTTGCATTTACCCCTTCATGTCTGACCATGTTAAGTTTGCATTTACCCCTTCATGTCTGACCATAAGTTATAAATTTATAAATATGTACATATGTAAAAATAGTTGTAAATAGCAGTTTCTGTGTGACAACAGAAAAGATTCATCTTTACCTTTGACAAAGGGCTGCACCTACATTGATGGCACCAGTTTTTTGTTTGTTTGTTTTGTTTTAACATTTATGGTAGATGGTCCAGAAAAGTTATTCTTATTGTCACCCTTATTTTTAGTTTTAATGGCCAAAATCTTATTTGAGCTTAATAACATCCCGACAGTTCAGATTTTCTGAGAACATAGATCAGGATTTTCTATTATTTCTCCACTTTGCTGTATTGTTTTATGCACTTCTTAATCTTTTGAAGTTTAGATAAATCAAAGGGAGCTTTTGGTCTTGCAGGAGGATGGGTGGATGCTCCATTTAAAATGATTTAAAATTATAGAATGCTAGTATTTATAATCATTCTCCCTTCCATAAACCATTTTAAAGATGCAAAATAGAAGTGACATGAATTTATTAAAATGAGACCAATTTTTCAGGAAATACATTTTTAATATATTAACAGAGGTCTCTTTGGCCCATAATATGACGCTTCTTTTAGGCAGTTGTACATTGACATAAAGGGTCACGGGATGTACAAAATGTAGATAAGAACATGTGCATATACAGAGATATAGTCTCATTATTGTATAGCTGCTACTCTGATTCAGCTAATATTTATTCAACAAATATTTTTATACCTCCTACTTTGTGCCATACCATGGGGATGGTGTTAATAACACTCATATCACACCCACAGAATTTAGTTGAAAAATAAAGTGCACCTTCTTTTTCTAAAAACTTAAGAGCAAAGGCTAAATGGAACACATGAATTACTTTAGCACTGAGAGTTGTTCTAACTAACTATAAGATCATGAGTGTGCTTAAGATAGTAGCTGTTTTGTTTTTTCTTCCTATTCATGTTGCTATTTTTAATACAAAAATGGAATAAATATAACTATTTATTAATGATTTTAAACGTCAGTGATTTTTAAAATGCCAGTGTTACTGTTTAGCAATCTTCAGGGATCTCTCTCGAATTTATCTCAGGTTTGGATAAGTGATCCCCTTGAGTGACGTTTCCATTTTTTTTTTCTTAGATGTTTCATAGTTTATTTAAAAAGAACACAGATTCTATTATTTCATTCATATTTTTCTTTGATAGATATATGTGTGTATACATACACATATACATATATCTGTACCTATATATACATATGTATATATATGATGTAATCAGTATTTAATTACAATTGGTTCTTTCTATATTCCTGACTAAGGGAACTGAATTCTACCATGGTATCATAGATACTAGAGGAGCGCCAAAGCTCTGTGGATTCTGTCACTACCATACTTTGGCATGACCTGTCATCATTTCAATGGGAGGGCAAGGGAAGTAAAGTCAAGTCACCTTCTGCAAAGTTATGGTTCTTCAGCATCTATTAAGACTGTTTTCAAATGCTCCATTCTTGATGTCTCAGACAATGACTGTGAAACAGGGAACGATTTATTATTTAACTTGAAATTGGAGACCATATTAATAGATTTGTTAATAATAAATTTACCAAACACCAAATTGTATAGGTTGTCCCTGTTGTTAGTTTTCTGACATTCTTACATGCATTTGCATATTTTTGAAGCAATTTGCAGATTTCTTTTCATATAAAAAGATTCAGAATTTCAAGGGAATCAAGTCGACCCATTGCTACCCTGTAGTGCATTTATTTACTATTTTGAAAAAATTTAAATTCAATTAATTGTGTATTATTAGTTTCAGAGGTAGAGTTCATTGATTTTTCAGTTGCATATAATACCCAGTGCTCATTCATCTCATGCCCTCCTTAATGTCCATCGCCCAATTACTCCACCCCCCCCACTCCTCTCCCCTCCAGCAACCCTGTTTGTTTCCTATGATTAAGAATCTCGTATGGTTTGTCTCCCTCTCTGATTTCCTCTTGTTTTATATTTCCCTCTCTTCCCTTATGCCCCTCTTTTATTTCTTAAATTCTACATATGAGTGAAATCATATGATAATTGTCTTTCTCTGATTGACTCATTTTGCTTAGCATAATACTCTTTAGTTCTATCCAGTTGTTACAAATGACAAGATTTGTATAAAAAATTTCAGAATTTCAAGGGAATCAAGCTGACCCATCGCTACCTTGTAGTGAATTCATTTTCCTTTTAATTTAGGTTTCATGGGCACCGTGGGTTTCCCTTTTATTAATTCAGAGTGTAGAGAAGCATACCATTTAAACTGAGAAGGGCTGTGGTTATTTTTAATATCCATGCTTGGAATAGGGAGACCCTGTATCAAAATTACTCATAATAGTGTAGACAAGACAAAGTATAATCATTTTTCTCTATTGAATTCATGCTTTAAAAGATGAAATCCAGTATTTCATGAAATTTTAACATCCATAATCTTTTGTAACAAGCATTTGTATAAAAGACACTAATATTTTCCATTAGTGTAATCACTCATATTTTCATCATATTCAAAAACAAATTTAGGACCTCAAAATCAGGAGAAGAAACATCAAAAGAAAAACCCACTAGAAAAAATGAGGGTGTTGCTAATTAAACCTAGTAAAGGATTTTCCCTTTTTAACTCCAAAGAAAAGGGAGAAATTAAATATGCATAAATATATACACAAATGTTTAACAGTTATGATTCCATCATGGTAAGCATCATGATTAAAATACAAAATAGATGAAATTCATGTGAAGGCATGTGGAAAAGTAATCAAAAATATTCAAAATCTATTATAAGAATTTTGTATCATGTTTTTCTTGGAAATTCTTAATCACTTAGACATATAAATATTAGACATATTTATACCACTGTTTTCAACTTTCTTCAGTTGAAATATTCTGTATTTTTCTGTATACATGAAAAACATTTTCTCATATATATATAATTATAACACCACTTTAAATCACTTTCTCTATGTTGTAGTTAATGTGTAATATCAGTTAATATGACCAGTAGGGAAGAACAACCAATAGATGTTTCAGCTGATAGTTCCCGAAGAACTCTTAATAAGTTCTTACCTTTGATTAGAAGTGTGTGTGTGTGTGTGTGTGTGTGTGTGTGTGTGTATGTGTATTTCCAGGTATGAAAGAACATTTTGAGAAATTCAGACAATTTTATGAAATCTAAACAATTTATTTTATTAATGGGTCCAATCTCGAGTTAACTCTTATTAACTAGCCATTAAATTAATTAATAGAATAGTTTTTTTTAATAGATCCATAACAGACTTATTAGTTGGAATTTAGTCTTGAGCCATACATATGGTTGAAGATATTCTTCCTATAAAGTTGCAAACATCTTTCTGATGTATTTCTATTTGGTTCAAATTGATTTCATAATTTTGCTTGTAAGACAGGATAGAAAAATCTTTGAATTCCAAGTCTGTAAATGGAGGTTTGCAAAAGATTCCATTAAATTAAATATGTGGTTGATTGTAGTCAAATGCCTAGTTATCTATATTCATTACTGGTCAGTTTCATACCTTTTTGAATTGAAATGGCTTGCAAAGAGCTCGTCACATGCAGTCAGTATTCTAAGACCTTCACGTAGAATACCTCATTCAGTCCTCACAACAACCGGAAATCACTGTGTGATTCTTGAAGTTCTGGAAGTTTAGAATTTCTATATAGTACACAGACATGCTGGTCTAACACATATTTTAGACAAAGTAAAAAAAAAAAAAAATTTAATTCTAATTTATATTCCTACCTTTTGGGGGGCATCAATCCATTGAAAAGCCCACCATCCGCTTTTCTATATGACAAAACCAAGGAAACTCTGAACTATAAAGCAACGAAGAACCAATTTTTGTGAAATTCTTTATTCGCAAACATTGGTTACAATTTAGTTTCTAGGAGTATGTTACATTTTTCTTTTTTTGAACCATATGTAATGAAAATGTATAAAAATGCTTAAAATTAAGCACTCTATTTTGTTTTCTTGTTTTCTTCTTTCTTTCTTTCTTTCTTTTTTTGCCAGTTTTGTTAGGTGTTGGAGAGGTTTTGTTTTATTTGCCACATGGTTGGTTTCATGACATTTAAACTCATTGGACTTAAAGAATTATGTATTGACTTCATTTGAAATGTTTGTTGCAAGTTACTATTTATAGAAACAAGTCTAAACAGAACCCAAATGCTTCCAGAGTTGGGATTGTTAGTGTTGAAATAGCTCAGTTGGTGTGAGAATTTCAGTTTTTCATGCTTCGTTTTAGAAGACTTACTTTACCATAACACGCTGTCAAATTCCAACCTAGATTATTGTATAAATATGAGTACTTCCCACAAAGTTCATTTGTGAGAACAAATGATATTTGGAAAGCAAAACAAAAGATTTAGATATAGAATTACTTTAGAAATAATGGCTGATAGATTCATTTCCATATTTATTTTTAAAATATTCAGCGTAGTATTTGAAGTACTTGGCTGTGTTTTGAATTCTGCATAATGTGTGAAGAAGTTTAATGTATGATGAGAATGGCTTAAATGAAACTGAACTTTGAGCCACAGTTTTTATGAATTAAACTTTACCATCGACTGATAAGTCTTCAGTTATTTATCGATCTTAGGTGCCTGCTCTGTAATTGATTTCAAGTTTGTTGGTATCCAGTTTTCTTTAAGATTCTTCTGAGCAGATACGAATTCATGTTTTGGTGTGCTCTAAAATGAGGAATGTGACCTTCCATGAAATATTCCCTTTAGAGTTGACATGCATGAAAACTTACGAAAGCTTCATATTTGTTACTAAATTTGAAAAAAACAAAAACAGAAAGCAATGAAATGTTTTCCCCTTGCTACATATTATTAATAAAATTACATGCATAGACAATGCATGGTACAGCTCCAACACTAAACTTGGAATATTCACATAAGGTGAAATTTGAAATTTTCTGGGTGACAACATACTTGTATGGTAGGTTTTCTCATTTGAGAATATCATTTGAGAGCTAATAATATTTGTAATTTGTGACCTTGTTGTAATTGGGAAAAGTCACTATTTTTCACATATGTAAGGTAATTTGGCCTTTATTGAATGTGTCATTATGCTTGCTGTTTAAAAAAAATACTAATCAGTCACACACAAATTAATGCTAAACATTATCTTTTTGTATTTATTAAAATTAATTTAAATATATTTGATCTGCAAATTGTGTTTTTTTGTACTCTGGTCATTCATACAAGTTTGCTTACAAGAATTGAATTTATTGTGATTTTTTTACATTGGGATATAACAGTGATATTTTGTAATAGTGATTTTAAATGTTAATTTCTTAAATTTATTTTTAAAACAAAAAGTTACAGGGTGTCAAGGAACGTATAAAGCTACCCTGAAATTTTAGGTGGGGGGGCTTCATGAAGTGCTAACATTGATTCCTTTAACACGTTAAGAAAGTGGTGATATGGAAAGCAAGTTCACCTGGAAAATTGGCTACTTTCTATCATAAGACGTTCACATTTACATGAAAGCATAAAATAAATAAGATTTTTTTTTGTTAGATAGACTCAAGTTTATCATTCTGTTTGTAAATGGGGAATCTTGCAGCTTTCTTACTCTCTTAATAGAATGCAATATCATTTAAATGACCTGCTCTTGATTATTATTGCAAATATCACTGAAATGAAATACTTTTAAATGTCAAAAAGATATAATAGCAAAACACTTTTTATAAACATGGTAAGTTCCCATGCAATATTTCTCAACTCTACCCACGTTTTAAAATCACCTGAGGAGTTTTGTTTTGTTTTTGTTTTCTTTTTAGAGAGGAGAGGTGGAGTTTTGTTTTGTTTTTGTTTTCTTTTTAGAGAGGAGAGGTGGAGAGGGCAGAGGGAATGAGAGAGAGAGAGAGAGAGAAAGAATCTTAAGCAGGTTTTTCCACCCAGCACAGAGACAGACCAGGGGCTTGATCTTACAACCGTGAGATCATGACCTGAGCCTACAAGAGTTAGTCCTGAACCACCTCCCAGGACCCCCTCACCTGAAGAGTCTTCAGAAAAAAACATGAGCCCTACTCTGCTCGTCTATAGCTTTTAGTTTAGTCTATATTAGAAAAAAAGAAACAGCATAAAATGAAATGAATGTTACAAGTTAATTTTTCATATAATATAGTGAATTTAAGTGATAATTTCAAAAACCTTATATAACAAAGTATTCATTTTTTAAAATATTTTATTTATTTGACAGACAGAGATCACAAGTAGGCAGAGAAGCAGGCAGAGAGAGAGGAGGAAGCAGGCTCCCCCTTGAGCAGAGAGCCCAATGTGGGGCTCGATCCCAGGACCCTGAGATCATGACCTGAGCCGAAGGCAGAGGCTTTAAACCACTGAGCCACCCAGGCGCCCCCAAAGCATTCATTTTCAAAATTTAATAATTAACTAGAATTACTCTTACTCTTAATTTGTATCCTATAATATGTACCCTGTAGTTAATTATGAACAATATGAGTGTGTGTGTGTATCAATATATATCATATGTTATTTTCACCCTGTGTTTTTTAATTAAATATTTGAAAAAGTATTTAGACTAACATGGTTTTGCTACTATTTTCCTGAGGGAACATACACCTTCAATTTAAATAGTGAGGTGAGTATTTACAGCCCCAAGGTCACATCTCAGTAAAATTACAGCCTGCAAAATGCTA
This sequence comes from Meles meles, assembly GCF_922984935.1. Lineage (NCBI taxonomy): Eukaryota > Metazoa > Chordata > Mammalia > Carnivora > Mustelidae > Meles > Meles meles. Next base: position 30,213,588 of record NC_060067.1, read on the forward strand.
CATTCTTCACTGGCATTCCGCCAGTTGCCCCAGTATCAATTTATAGTCCAGGCTCCGTCAGATTCATGCATTCATGCAGATGAAAACATGCTATAAATGGAAGCATTTGTGTTACCTCTGTTCTGAAGAATTCAGAAAAGAAACAACTGAGCTTCCAAAGGGCTTTCTGTGGAGTTGAAAGTTGTGTCCCACCTTTAAAATGTGAATCCAGGGAAACTGCTGAGAAAGCAATGAGACTCAAAGAATAGTAGTCCCTGAAGATTGTTACGGCCACATGGAAAAAGGTTTATAGTCTCAAGTCTGTGGTCAATACTAACTCTTGAAGTTTTTCTGATTCAGACAGAAAACTAGAAAAGTGGAACCAGAAGCAAGCAGTAAAAATAGCACTAAATCCCTCAATTGCCCCTTGAGAAGATGTTGATTTATATCCAGTGTTCTTGGTTTAAGAAATTAAGGCAATGAATATTTTTTTAAAACTTTAACCTTTCTCTAGTGTAGAAGCTTAATTAATTGGTGTCCACTTACCTGGAAAATTCACTCCTGTGAAACACATTATTCCATTAATGGTTTAAAATCTTATATATTTCCTCCATGAATTAACAAAAATAATAAAAGTAGAGCATTTCTAAATTATGCCTTAACATGTAGAATAATAAAAACATCTAAACTAATAACTGGAAAATAAAGTTTTGAATTGCTTTTACACATTTTTTTTAAATTTATTTTTTATAAATTATTTTTATTAACATATAATGTATTATTTGCCCCAGGGTACACTTACTGTTTTAAAGGTATCCTTATTTCCTAACTAAAATGCACATGAAATGTCAGATAAATGTAAAAATGGAAGAATTTATCAGTCCTTGAAAGTCATCAGGCCTGTCCCTTCAGTCAACTTATAGGGACCCCTCACAATAGGTGTGCACAGGGAATCACCCTAAGGCTTAACTCACACTCCACTTGGTTCCAGACAACGGAGTCTGTACCTGAGCAGAAAATATTTATAATTCTCTAGTTCTTTTCCTTGTTTTAAACTGTACTTCATATTGATCATGACATTCCTCTTTTTGATGTTCTGCTATCCTATCCAGTAATGATATTGTACTTTTTAACTCCTCTAGGTAGCTTGAGGTAGTGATGAAGTTATGGTAGAGTATTTTACTGAAAGTTGTGTCTCCTTACTAAAAGTCAGCATCTTCTCCATGACTCCTTTCACTAAGAGCATGAGAAACTTGCACCTATTGTATACAAAAGGAACTCAGCCAAAGGATATATGACATCTCAGAGTAAGCATTAAGGCCCCTAAAATCAGGGAAGGTAGGAGAGGGTTACAGACTTCACTGATGTGTTAGAGCAAAACCTCAGGGCCTGAGTAGCTCAATTCAAATTTTTGAGTAAAATAGTCTAATCAGAGCATTTTGGTTCAGTCAGCTGTATCATCTAAAGTCAAAATGAAGTGTGCCTGGTGGCTCAGCGAGTTCAGCATCTGCTGCCTATAGCTCAGGTCATGATCCCAGGGTCCTGGAATCCAGCCCCACCTGTCTAGGCTCCCTGCTCAGCGGGGAGACTGCTTCTCCCTCATCCTGCTGCTCCATTTGCTTGTGTGCACCTGCTCTCTCTCTGTATCTTCTCTGTGTCAAATAAATAAAATCTATAAATAAATAATTAAATAAGTTAAAAAGATAAGCACAGCTGTTGGGCCCACTCCTCTTCAGGGAGAGAGGCAGTGCCCCCTGAAGAGGGGCAAAGGTCCAGCATACACCTCAAACACTGGCTATTACACTCAATTGAGATTTTTTAAATATATACTTTGGAAAACTCCAAAAATGAAAACAGAATTTAAAAATATATTTAAAAAAAAAAAGAGCCTAGATGTCCATCAACAGATGAATGGATAAAGAAGATGTGGTATATATACACAATGGAATACTATGCAGCCATCAAAAGAAATGAAATCTTGCCATTTGCAACAACGTGGATGGAACTAGAGGGTATCATGCTTAGTGAAATAAGTCAATCAGAGAAAGACAACTGTCATATGATATCCCTGATATGAGGATATGGAGATATAGCATGGGGGGTTAGGGGGATAGGAGAAGAATAAATGAAACAAGATGGGATTGGGAGGGAGACAAACCATAAGTGACTCTTAATCTCACAAAACAAACTGGGGGTTGCTGGGGGGAGGTCGGGTTGGGAGAGGGGGAGGGGGGTTATGGACATTGGGGAGGGTAAGTGCTATCGTGAGTGCTGTGAAGTGTGTAAACCTGGCGATTCACAGACCTGTACCCCTGGGGATAAAAATACATTATATGTTTATAAAAAATAAGAAATAAAAAAAAATCCCCCCCCCAAAAGAGGACAATAAGAACACTATCGCTCTCAATGCTTATATATACCACTATATTTTCCAGTCAATACAAATCAACTACTTAAGGATGCTAGGATTTGTAACTGAGCTGTTAAGATGCATATGTTTGCATCATGTATATAACATAAAAATACAACTAATGAACATGTAGGAGAGCAGAGAACACACATATCTCAAAGAGTTTGTTATTGACCTCTCCATTGTCAAAGTTACATTGGGATGTAGGTTTACACTGGGTTGAGAAGACCTGTCCTTTATGACACTGACAACCACCCCTCATAGCATTGTCCCTCGAGAAGTATGGAGGGGATTGGTGATGCAGGTAAGTGGGTCATGATGCAGATGTGGCGTCCTCCTAGAGGACAAATGTTTTTCATCGCCAAAGAAATTTATTAGAAATTATATTCTGGGGCGCCTGGGTGGCTCAGTGGATTAAGCCGCTGCCTTCGGCTCAGGTCATGATCTCAGGGTCCTGGGATCGAGCCCCGCATCAGGCTCTCTGCTCCGCAGGGACCCTGCTTCCTCCTCTCTCTCTCTGCCTGCCTCTCTGCCTACTTGTGATCTCTCTGTGTCAAATAAATAAATAAAATCTTTAAAAAAAAAAAGAAATTATATTCTGGTAGAAAAAAATTTCTTTTTGTTGGAAAAGTGAAAAATAATTATGTTCTCATCACACAACATGGGAGAGAAATATTCCATAGGTGTTCTCTTTTGTTCCAACTTTTTTACTGTGGTAAATATATATGACATTATATGTACTACTACCCTAACCATTCTAAGTCTACAGTTTAGTGATAGTAAGATTATTCGTATTCTTACGCAACCATAGCCACCATCTATCTCCGAACTCTTTCCATCTTACAAAACTGAAACTCTGTACCCATTAAACATTAAACCCCTTCTCTTAGCCCTTGGCAACTACCACTCTAATTTTTTACCCCCCTTTTCCCACTAAATCCCAGCCTCTAATTAACTCCCATTCTACTCTGCTACTATGAATTTAGTTTTTTAATTAAATTATTTTATTTAGATTCTATATATAAGAAGACAAAATTTTTATGTTATCTTTGTTCTAGAGAGAATTCAGAAAGGGAGTAACTGAGGTATCAAAGTGCTTTCTATGGAATTAGAAGTTCTGCCTTCTGTTTCCCGGACCAGATAGAGACTAAAGCTTAATGTCACACAGAAATTATTCTGGCAAAGAATATTACAGAAAAATTACAAACAACATATTCCAACCTCAGGAACAGTGCCAAAACAAGGTTAAGAGATGAGCAGAGTGGAATTGGAACATGTGTTATAAGCGAAGGAAATACAGTCCCTCCTGATGATCAAGAAGGAGCTGGAAAAGCTTCCTTGTCTTCATTACCCATTATGCTCATAATTCATGCTGGGTAACACTAACATTACATAAACTAGATGAAATGACATTTTGAGAAGGGAATGCAATTTTATTTTAGTGAGACAGTAGCAGAAGACAATAACAAAATAATTACTGCTGGAATTTGAGTAAAGGGAAGTGGCAATCAAGATTTGAAAACCTGGTCTTCCCTGTTTTCAAAAGCCTGAACTGTCCATTTACCTGATATTAAATTTTACAGTTAAATGTGCACATGATATATTGCTGCTTCTTTACTCAAACATAATTACTTGGGGTACTTTTTATACCACTTGAGAAATTTTGATACAGAAATAGTGGTCACATCTAACATTTAATATAGATGTAAGTTATTTGATTAACATATTTTACAGTAGTACAGTACTAATTTCTGAAGGAATGATTTTATCATTTCACTTTCTGCTCAGAGAATGAGGTTTTGTTTATACAGGGTGTCACTGTTAATGACTTGTTAAAGCATACATCATTATTAAGCATACATCATTATAATTTTTCTAATACTGAACCTCAGTCAGTACTTTAAATTTGATGGAGTTCTAGCTAATATTTTAACAAAAGGAGACCTGACACACTAGATAATAATTTATAATTTATTATTATAACAAGACATAGACAAACTTTTATAACATTTCTTAAATTTACATTGGGCAAAATTAGGGTCTACATCATTTTTTGTTGGCGATTTTCAGGTACTTCACAAATAGACATTGCATTGGAGGGGAGGAGTCTTGTTTTTCTATGGAGCTAGTACTGTTTCCACACCCCTCCCTCTGATCTGGACTACTCATGAAACGCAAGTCACATTTGTGGAAAACCTGTGAATGTTTGCATGGCCCCATGCTTATCAGTGGGCTCCTATGTTGCCCACACTTACCAGTATTCATTTTCCCCATTAATCTATAATAATCTTAATGATTAAGGATTATGTCCATGTTATGTCAAAGTGTGTGACTGAAATTCAGGGAGATTCTTCAAACCTGTGGGTTCTTTTGCCAGTTCTGGAAAATTCTCAGTCATTGTGTCTTTAAAAATCATTCTTTCTCTTTTCTTCTCTTTCCCAACCCTTTCTGGTATGTTCATTAGATATATGTTAAATCTTGTTGTATCCTTCATATTCCTTAACCTCTCTTTTTAGTTTTCCATGTCTTTAACTTCCTGTGCTACATTCTGGATAATTTCTTTTGAGCTAAGGCCAAATGCCTTGTCTCGAAAAAATAAAAAACAAAAAACAAAACAAAACAACAGCAAAAAAGAAAACCCCATTTTTAATATATTGAATTCCAAATTCCATGGTTTTGCCATTAAATTACACAGTGATTCTCTAATTTTCTTTCCCTGAAAGGAATTAATATAAATACACAAATACCTTACCTATTTAATAGTATTTCACAAAAATCACATTAGCCCATGGGGAACCTCCAGGCTGAAATTCTGTGATCTGTGACAGAGCACTAGGGAAGGCACCCTAAGAAACTGACTCAACTGGTTGCCCTCAGATCCTAGCCATTAGAACGTTGTTTGCTTCATTTTCTGTACGTAGTTTCAGTCATATAAAACAGCATGGGTAAGTGAATGTCACCATTTTAAAATGATGTTCTGTTTATTGTTTTTCTATGCTCTATTGCAGACTTCAGTTCTTTGTATATACTAAACACTCAATAAATGTGAACAGATTTCTCGACTGAATAAGTTTCTAAAAAGAAACTCTGGCAATTGACTTCAGCCAGATTTTACTTGAAAGCTCAAAGGAAAGTGACTTCATCTTAATGATGCCAAAACATTCAATCTTGCATAATTGTCTGTGATAGTTATGACATCTATTATTCAATTGAATAACAAAGCAGACTCATCTTAATAAAGAGATAAGTGTCTAGAAAACATCTTCAGATTTCATACATCAAGATGCAGCTGGGGCCATCATGTTAGTATATACTATTTAAAAAAAACAAAAAACACTTTATTTGTAATTAACTGCTCATGGAAAAACTGCAACTCCATAACACTGAAATATGAAACTACTTAAAAAGTCAGTGCCTGGAGGAGACAATTACTCAAAGCCATAAAATCTAAGTGAATTGGTTTTTATTTTAGGTTTGAAGGAATCCAAAATATTGCATATAATTTTAGGGAAAAAATCTATAGGAACATGAAGGGTATGCTCACATGATCTGTGGTCATAGTTTATAGGGTGTATACATAGTTTATTAAAGGTGTATACTTTATAAATAAATAAGTATTTTGGGGGGGAATAAATTTATGGCACTACATTAACCATCTCTCAGTTGTAGAAAACAGTCTTCGTAGGAATTTTAAGCAGGAGCTGACTTATTACAGCATTTCAAATTGCCTATTGAATTGTTAAGAAATCTAATAGGATAGGGGATGAATTTTCAGAAAAAATTTTCAATATCTATACTGGGGAGGACCAAGCCAACAAAGTTGTTATCTGTTCTATGATTAAGAAATCACTAATTCAAGATCCTTAACACCAGAGCTAATAGGGAAGCTGGTATGATATTTCTTGATCCAGAACCATCTTGTGCTACATACAGGTTTTACCAGCTACATTCTCACTCTGTGTCCTGTCTCTTAACATCTATCCAGTTAGTGACCGGTATGTCTGATATTGCTGCCACCATAAAATCCACCAACGTTATTAATTCTGCTTGCCCACAGAAACAGCTGAGAGAGAAGCATAGTCTTCATCTTGTGTCAGTCTCCAAATCTCACAGAATTGCATTTGACTGGTCATACATAAATCATCCAGAACTTGGGTTATATAAGACAGAGCTTTCAACCTTCCAAAATATAGGAAGTCACTGTCTATCACTTTACTATATTAACCACAGTGTGGCTATACTATTTCCATAAGCACCCTTCTTCTCATACTTAGATTTACAAAAAATAATCTTTAAAAGGTAGAAATAACAACAAACTCATATAAAACACAATGAAATTATCACCAAACAGAAAAAAAAAATACATTCAAGAAATCTCCAAAAGGAAAAAAAAAAGATATATTTTAAATGATTTTATTTATTTAGGGGTGCCTGGGTGGCTCAGTGGGTTAAAGCCTCTGCCATCGGCTCAGGTCATGATCCCAGGGTCCTAGGATTGAGCCCCACATGGGGCTCTCTGCTCAGCAGGGAGCCTGCTTCCCCTTCTCTCTCTGTCTGCCTCTCTGCCTACCTGTGATCTCTGTCAAATAAATAAAATCTTTAAAAAATGATTTTATTTATTTACTTGAGAGAGAGACAGAGAGGGGGTAAGCATGAGCAGGGGGGAGGGGGAGAGAAAGAGGAAGAAGGGGACTCCCTGCTGAGCAGGGAGCCAGATGCGAGACTCAATTTTAGGACCCTGGGTCATAACCTGAGCCAGAGGCTGACATTTAACAGACTGAGCCACCCAGGCACCCCAGGAGAAGAAGAAACACTTCTATAAGCCTTTGGATTTTTCTTTGGGAAGTGTTCAATCTCAACCTTTCATTAATGCAGTCATAATTCTATGTTGACATTCATAACTATATAAAGCCTATCTCCAAAACCACAGGCTATGTGAAAATGGACAAAGGAGGAGAGAAACAGAAAGAAAAAAGGGAAGAAAATATATGTATAATAGGGGGAGATGAATTATGAATATATACTTCTGTTCACTGTTTGCCAACTGATGATGAAGCTATGTTTCATAATCATAACTGTCATCCTCTTCTGGCCATTTCATGTTTATTTTGTTTTCAGCCACATAGGAGGCATTGCCATCCTGTGACCCTCTCAACTTATATAGGTCCCAGCTGGAGATATCCGACAATTGCAAATATCACTTTTTCCCAAGGGAATCATGTGTGCTCCAGGACTATAATTCTTGCATGGAAACTGGACACTATCTTGCTCTTTCTCTTTAAAACATGGTAAATTGCACTTTAGAGACCTTCAGGTATTTAAAGAAACATTGCCAGTAGATCATTTAGACTTCAGACTGCAGAACTCTTTCCAAAAGGAGGTTATCCTTGATTATTCAAGGGGGCTTCCTGGAGAGATAACTGATTCATTATTTATATGCATCCTGAGGGCAGTTTATCCCTATAATGAGAGTCACCCAATTAGACAAGGTAGTAGGGAATTTGTTCCTGACTTTATCTGAAGTGATCAATGACACCATCTTGACCCACAAAGACATCCATGTCACCCTCAACTCCCTGGCTGGGGTTGTTAGGGATGTGAGAATAGTCCTAAACTTCCTTCTTGAGGTCAGGGCAGTGTATGGGATTGTTAATACATTCTGTTCTACATGGATTAATGCCCCAGGACAAGAGTAAAGGTTAATACAAAAGCTTATAGAGAAAATTTCCTGGCTTCCTAAGATGGGCCCCAACAATTTACGGGATTTACTTAGCTGGTTGGGTTTGAGAACCCGGAAGACCATTGTTGTGGTCAATACTGTGGGTTTGCTTCACCCTGTTTCTTAAAGGCATTTTGATAATAGGCTTAGTTAAATGTTATATGAGATAAAGTGAACAGATACAATCCAAGACTCTATCAGTCAGATTTATCAGAGGAATATCAGTATATACTCGTGGAAAAATTCACCAGAAGCCAAGACAATACAGAAGCAAGGAAAAGATCTTTTTTGAAATAATTCTCCACGGGCTGTTCACGTTTCTGCACATTTGTGAAGGCACTGGCTGCCTTTGCCTCAAATTATCTTTTCAAACATGTTTGTGTAGTAAACAGCCTTGGAAGATAAAGACAGTTGAGAAGTCCAGTTTGCCATAAGTATGATAAAGGTAATGTCTCTCTCTTCGACAAAAGCCAGGCTCATTCCCCATACAAAAAAAAATAGGTTCCCTGAACTTTAAATTCCTCTCTTGTAATATAACCCATTGTGTGTACAGTGTCTCCTGAATGTCTTTTTGTTGCTCTGTAGGAAATGGGCTCGAGAAATGGATGCTTACATGATGTTATGCTGGCTGTTGTCACTGAGTGAAAAACTGAGTTTTGTCTCTGACCCGAGAGTCTCGTGTCTTCCGCCAGAAAATTCAGAAAACTGTGGCTAATTAACTTGTGAACTTCAGAGTTCCTGACAAAAAACAACCACCACAACAATAATAGTAACAATAACAATGATACTTAAAATAACAGCAACAACAACAAAAACAAAAACACTCCTACCAGACATCTTTCTAGGCACTTTAAATATTTTATTTAGCTTTATAACAAAGACAAGTTATTACTATTACACAGATGATGAAATTGAGGCCGATAAATTAAATAACTTGATTAATATCACACTGTTAGTATATAGTAGAACTTGATTTCAAATATAGGTCATAGTTTTCCAAAGTCTATGACTTCAACCATATACCACCGCTCAGAATTCAAGTAACCCCTTTACCATTGTATGTCATAGACTACCCATGGCCCAACTCATTGTAGTAAGAACACTGCCTTCTTAAAGTTGAACCAGGTCACTTCATCAACTCCAAATTTGTATTTCCTTAATAATCTATTACTTTCAAACACTCTTGCCACCAGTTATTTTATCATTGTGAAAATGCAGACTAAAAGAGTAAGAATGGATTTCTTATAGGATATGAGTTGTATAGAGGTCTAGGTTAGGAGAGTCTACCAAAGATGTGCTATAGGACAGCTACCAAGAAAATTAGTATCTCTTTCATAATCAGGAAGCCACAGTATCCACTATTATGTCCAGATGCAGAAGAATGCTGTTCTCCACAATCCAGGTTAGGGAAAGTTCTGTGCCCTGCTTCTAAGTCCTATAGATTTAGAAGAACATGTAGCTAAGGCTAATGTTAGTGGAGAAACTTCCAAATCTTCCAGATTATTCCAGAATAAACAGAAACGGAAGATGCCTTCCATTCTCTGGGCATTTACTTTTCAAATCTTGTGTGAGTTTGTTTGTTTGTTTGGCTGACTCTAGATCAAATCTAGATCTCTAGCTGCAGAGGAGTCTGAAAAATGAACATTCTATCTAGCCTGGCTCCTTAGAGCACGATGTAAGGGATGTTAACAACTATTCTACCAAATTATTCATAAAACATCGATTTCAAATGTGGTAAATAAACTCTGCTCCAAAGAAACCACAACATTAAAAAAAAAAATCACAGTTATATGTGAGCACACTTTTTTTTTTTTTACTTAACAATATTTTATTTTTATTCCATCTTTGAGGGTTTACCAGATCCTTCTTTGTCTGTCTTACATTCTTTTTTTTAAAATTTATTTATTTTTTCAGCGTAACAGTATTCATTGTTTTTGCACAACACCCAGTGCTCCATGCAAAACGTGCCCTCCCCATTACCCACCACCTGTTCCCCCAACCTCCCACCCCTGACCCTTCAAAACCCTCAGGTTGTTTTTCAGAGTCCATAGTCTCTTATGGTTCGCCTCCCCTTCCAATTTTTTTTTTTTTATAAACATATAATGTATTTTTATCTCCAGGGGGTACAGGTCTGTGAATCGCCAGGTTTACACAGTTCACAGCACTCACGATAGCACAAGCTAGGAAACAGCAGGAGAAGAAAGGACTTCACGTAGCTCTCATTTTCTGATGCCTTCCTGCTACTCCTAATGTAGGTATATGGGTTGGGAGAGCTACCTTTTGAGCTCATGACTACAAACTAGTTTGAAAAAGAAAGTGATTTGAGATGATGGATGCCAGTTCTTTAAGGCAGGGATAACTCTTTCGGCCATACCACAAGAAGACTAGGAAATAAGGGATAACTGTGGGAAGTAGAATCTCTTTGATGAGAAAAAAAAAATTATGTATGAGACATTAAAATACAACATCAGAAGTCAAAGGTATTTCAAATTGGTTTGTTCATTAGCAGTTATATAGATGTAGAATAAGAAGATTGAGGAGTCTAGGTCAAAAATTTTTTTAAATGTAATTGTCTATATACAGACAGCAATTGAATCTCTCTAAAAGACTTGAAATCATAGAAAGGTTTAGAGAACTAAATGATGAAATGCTTTAGAAATGTACACTAGGCAAATGTGGCAGAAAAATACCCTAAAATTATAGCATTCCTCAAGCTAAAATGACATCAGCAGTGGAGTGCTGTACTGGATAAATTTCCTGTGCTGTTATGTGATAATTTTGTGGGTAGTGAAGGGAGAAATTAAGAGCATGGTACAATCTGTCCCTCAGAAGATGCTCTGCGAAGTTCTCTCATGAGAATGAAAAGCGAATGATTGAATGCATGGAAAGAGAGCAGTTTGTGCACCAAAATACCAATGAATAATGATGGGGCAACTCCTGGGGAAGAAACAAAGCCACAGAAGACAGGTGAATTTTAAACTCCCAAGTTCAGTTTCTTACGGAATTATAGGACAGAATAAATGTGAGGCAAGTCTGAAATTATAATTAGAGGAAAATCTATAACAATCACTTTTGTAAACACTTCTAAAAGTGGCAGTGGGAAAGATTTTTAAACAAATAATTTTCAGGCCAATTGAAAAGATAATGAAGTGTGTAGTTCTCCCTTGGCACACACAACAGCTCACTCTGTCCAGAAAATTATAGGGCAAGCCATACAGAGCACTTGGGTTTCATTAAGAAGAACAGGGCACTCTGACGCTTGGGAAACAAGTAGCTACTGGAACAGAGAGCCAGGAAAGACGTCCACATCTTGCCTATGTGCCACCTCAGTGTTGTAAATGTTTTAAATTATTCTCTCATCTCGTTCTCTGTAGAAGAAAAAGAAAGTTGCGTTTTTTGTCATGAATCCAGCTGTTCACACAGGTTAAGAATAATGGGATGAGTGGGTATGCATATTTAAAGATAATATACAAGAAGAGAGAAGTTATTTATGGTATAACAATTGCAGACTGAAAGTCAAGAAAAATGGAATTTGTCTCGCCAAGCTTCCAAGCAAGCAGATCACGGCTGCATGTGTTCTCACTTTTTATGTAGTTCCAATTATCATTCTCAGGCTATTCTAAGAATTACATAGTAAACTCGCATATGGCACACTGAATATTTCAGCAGAAAGACATTTTACTAATCAGAAAATTGACTTAATAGTATATTTTAGAATCAGAATTTTTTCTATAACTCAAGAATTTAGGGGCTCAATTAGGTATGGATCCCAACATCTCAAAGTACAGAAAACCAAAGATTTAAATCTGCTCTCTGAGAGTTAAACACAAAAGTCAAAAAAGAAGTTTCAAATTCATGTCATGCACATGACAAAACATCTTTCCGGTCTTACAGACTAGAAATATAACCTGATTACAAGTTTCAATATTTCAAAATAGAAAAATTAAAACCCAAGAGTTCTTAGTTAACCACAGAAGCCTAATAAACGAAGATCCTTAGAAGCAAATGTCTGCAGTTCCCCTCAGAGCTCTATCAGAGAAGAAAGAGACTTAGCAAACACAACAGAATATCCTGGTCCTTGAATATGGGCAAAATCATTCCTATTGCCAGATGGTTGCATCAGGCAAAGTAAGCTTTATTCAATCTAAGCTAATATTCAATCTATCATACTCCTTTTTTCTGATTACTTATGCACTGAACTAACTCCATCAGTATCTCCCTTCTCGTTTAGTCTATGTTGCGATGATGTGTTAAGACACATGGAGTAGGAAGGTTTTTCTTTCATATTGTTTTGTGTTGTTATTATAGATTAGCATCATGATTCTGATTTTATACATCACGTTCACATGTTTATTACTTAAGGGTCTGTCACCAGGAGGATTTGGCAGCTATCTGTTGACAGTGTCTTATTTTTGGATCAGATATTAGATAGAGGTAAAATTGCCAAGGTCATTAGTGGACTCCTGAGAGTCTTTTTGGTGGCAATCCTGTATCCTCCCACCTCTCTATCATGGGATTAGAAAGAAAAAAGTCACTCATTTATTTTTCACCAAGTCATAACTTACTGCTGTTGTTAAGGATAACATAGTCACATCCTCGTTATATTTCCTCCATAATTTAATGCTGTTTATATTCATTATCATACACTTCCTGAATTAGATAACATACAGTTCCCAGTAAACATAGATTATTCCATCAACTTTAGAAATCATTGGCATTCTTGTGATCATTATTATTAGTCTAAATCCAGTCACCTGAAGGCACTGTTACCACAGATCTTTCTCTCCTCACCCAAACAAAACTCTTAAGTTTTGGGAATTAAGCTTTTCATAGTACAGTGTACAAGTGTCATTTCTGTTTCCCAATTCCCATTCAACTATATGAGAAGCTGTTAATTAAGAATGAATAGTATTAATATTAATATATTAAATTAGCATTAATTAATTAGTATGTATAGTATATAGTATTACAGGACTTTCTGTTTCAGAGGATATAGCAATGGTAGAAGAAAGAATCATCCTGCATCTACTTTTAGGTGGCAGACTGGCCTAAGTGGTCCAAGCTTTGTTTTTAAATAAAGTTTCCATCATTCTTGTAATTAGCAAAAACACCTTATAGAGACGAGCAAGAGGTTAACTCTTAGGCTTTTTAATTGTGATAGTTTGAGTTTTTAAATTTTTACTGTGTATAAATATGTTGATATCTAAATTTAAAAAGTGGAGAAGTATGTCGGAGTCCACAAATCAGAACAATGTGTAACAGAGGTAATACTTCTACTGCTGAACTTGCTCACAGGGAAATCTCTATTGGCACATCTCCAGTTCTACTTTGATCCTAGGGTAAAGCTGGCCCAGCATGCTATGATCCCCATTGAAGTTACCAGATGCATACATTCAGAAGTATTTGGGATTATCTTCCATCATGAGGTGGTGGGTTGTCAACAGATTCTGATTTCCAGATTCTGGCTTAGGAATGAATTCCTCAAACAACTTGGCCTTGAATGAGCTTCTGATTCTGCTCTCAAGTGCCCTTGATGGAAAGATTGTCATTCTTTTTAAAAATATTTTATTTATTTATTTTAGAAAGAGAGAGAGCAGGGGGAGGAGCAGAGGAAGAGGGACAAGCAGAATCTGAGAGTAGAGCCCGACATGGGTCTCTATCCCATGACCCTGAAATCATGACCTGAGCCGAAATCAAGAGTGAGATGCTTAACCAACTGAACCACCCAGGTCCCCAGGTAGGTCTTCATTCTTATCTGCCTCCCATACAGTCTACCAGAATCCAGATTTACCCATTTCTTTATTTGCTTTTCAAGTTGTCTCATTTCTCTTCCTTTCTGCACAGTTCAGTTCTTATCAATAATATTTAACATTATTGAGCTAGTTTTACTTCGGTAGGCACAGCACAAATAATTTTTTCATGAATCCACTTACTTAATGATCATAGAAAATACAAGGCACGTTCTAATATTATGCCCATCTTACCAGTGGGATGTCTGAGGCATTGTGGAGCTCAGTAACTTGCCCAGGGTCATACCACCAGAGAGATGTTAAGAAGGGACATAATCAACTGATTAGTTATTATGCAGCACTGGATGACATTATTTCCAGTGGAAATAATGGAAAATCTTGCTTATATACATGTTTGATAACATTTCTGTCCGTTTATAGTCTTTGGGATTGCTCGTGAAATAAATATCTAAAGCTTAGTGAATTATAAATGGGACAAGGGAAAATGGCCCAGGAGGAGGGATATATCAGTTAACTCAGCCACAACTTATTATACTAGATTCTTACAGCCTCAAATTGTACTAGATACTTTGTTGCATAGTTTTTTTCTTTTTCTTTTTCTTTTTTTTAAGTAGGCGCCACACCCAGCCTGGAGTCCAATGCGGGACTTAAACTCATAACCCTGAGACCAAGACCTGAGCTAGGATCAAAGTCCGATACTTACAGGACTGAGTCACCCAAGCACCTCTGTTGCATGGTTTTGATATACAAAATACCCTGAATTTTACTGATTTGTACAAATCCCGAGTAAGATAAAGATCTTTACTCCACCTTCCTCTTTTTTTTTTTTTTAAAGATTTTATTTATTTGTTTGACAGAGAGAAATCACAAGAGAGGCAGGCAGAGAGAGAGGAAGGGAAACAGGCTCTCCGCCAAGCAGAGAGCCCGATGAAGGACTCGATCCCAGGACCCCGAGATCATGACCTGAGCTGAAGGCAGCGGCTTAACCCACTGAGCCACCCAGGCGCCCCTCCACCTTCCTCTTTAACAAAAATCTGACAAACTGCTTGTGTTGCATGGAGTTAACTCATTTATCTGTATTTTGAAGCTGTTTTAAAATGTAATGATGCTATTAAAATGATTTTCCTCTTATAAACAGCTTTTTAAGATCACCTGGGTGGCTTAGTTGGCTAAGTGTCTGACTTTCATTCAGGTCATGATCTCAGGGTCCTGGGATCCAGCCCCACATAGGGCTCCCTGCTCACCCGGGAGCCTGCTTCTCCCTCCCCCTCTGCCCCTCCCACTCATGCTCTCTCTCTCAAATGAATCACTAAAAAATTTTTTTAAAAAAGAAATAATTTTTTTAGTATATGCTCAAGAAATTTAATTGCGTGGTGGTCAAGGAAACCTAGGAACAAATGCCAATATGAGGATTTAATTTTTAGTTTTATATTCATTAATATCATCTTACAGCATAAGGAGAAAAACATTTCCAGTACACAATAAAAAACAATTTTGGTAGTGCATGGGTGGCTCAGTCCGTTAAGCATTGACTTTGACTGAGGTCATGATTTCAGGGTCCTAGGATTAGGATGAGCCTGGCATTAGCAGGGTGTCTTCTTCTCCCTTGCCTTCTGCCCCCCAACGCCACTCAGCTCTTTCTTTCTCTCTCTCTTTCAAATAAATAAATAAAATCTTTTTAAAATATAAAGCAATTTTTAAGTCCAGAAACATAATTGCCTATAAAGAAATGACTAATAAAGGCATTTGTAGTTCCCTTGAGGTATATGATGCATTCACATAACATCTTCTCCAGGGATGTTTGAGTAACTTTGTAGCACCATCATTTTGGTAATTTCCAGAGCTTGTGTGGTGAATGAAGAGCATAACGTAAGGAATTAATCTGTGGTTTTATGAAGATGGTGGCAATAATTAATTGCCCTGGCACCCTTATTTCAGATTGATAAACTTTAATATGGATTATATGAAGTTCCTTATTTACAAATCAATCCCCAAATGCCCATCTCCAAGCAGTCACTAGTAAGTGCTTATTGATAATGTGGGAGAAAGGAGAAACATTTCAGAAGGCTGATGTTCCTTCATAAAGCTTTGTACCTTGGTAGTCTCTGAAAGAAGTGGTCTCTGACTTGTATAACCCAATGACAACATTTCATACACAGGTGAATGCTTTAGTAATATTTTTTGTTAATAAGTAATAGTGGTGGAATCATTGGGATATATTTGTAGTCAATATCTCAGTTTCCCAAAATAGATTCACCTGGGCAACATACAATTGACTGCCACCGTTCTTTACTGAATGCAAAGTGATTTTGTATTTACCTTACTTGTCCAATTAATTTTATTATTTTTTGTTTGTTTTTCATTTTGTTTTCTCTGAAAAAGAAATTTCAAAGAGAGTGGTATCCAAAAGACTTTGTGGAAACCTGTTATTAACACTTTCATGTGTATGAAAATTCTCACAACCACAATGTGAATATCTGAGGGGTAGAACTACCCACTCAGAAAGGTATCTTAGGTACTGACCATCTTGGTGACCATCTTGGTGACCATCTGGGTCAACAACAACAAAAAGGTTTTTTGTCACTGTTGTCTCTGTTTTTGTTTCTACTTTCATCTTCAACCCCTCATCAATTCTTGTGTCCAGTTGAAAAAAATAAATTAGTTCTTTCTCTGAAGCTTCCCTTGAATCCCTCCCTCCCCCCATTTTAAAAAATCTCAATGCCACTGCTTTCTCTTAACCTTAGTCTCCCTCCCTTGGCCTACTGAATGACTTTTTCACCTTGTTTCTCTCCATTCCTGTTCATCTTCCAAAATTATTCCAAAATCCAGATCTGATCCTGCCAGGATACTGTTTCATAGCTAACCAATTCACAAGGATTAAATTCAAACTAAACAGAAAGAATCCTTCATAATATGACCATACCCTAAATTATAGATCCTATTTTACTTTGTCCTTTCCTTCAAGCACTTTATCCTCTATCTGCAGTGGGGGGACTTCCTGACCTCCCAGTGGATAGTACATATTCCTTCTTTGTGACTTTGTATTTATTTCCCCTTTCCTTGGCATGTACCTTACTTTCCTTTCATCTCTGCCTGTTGAAAACCCTTCAGGGCATATTTTACCTGTGAATCATTCTTATTCTTCTCTTTCCATGAATCATTTTTATATTTCCCAGAGTTAGTTTTTGTATTGAAGCCTCATTAGAACTTTAAATTAAAGAAATTATTATGTTTAAAGTGTAGGGAATGATGCCTATTAACTGAAGTATATTCGTTTTAGTCTGACAGTCTATCTTTTGGGCTCTGTTCAATGTGTCTGAGGCTAATAGCCTATGGATGCCTGTGAGTTCCACTGCTCATTTTAAATCATGCCTTCAATTAATTCTCAAAGTCCATAATTCTTCATGATGTATATGTTGTACTGATTTTTTCCCCCCAATTTCTCTCTTTAGTGGAAATAACAAGGAGGTTAAAGCTTATGTCTGTTTCAAGAATCCTAATTCCACTCAGAATGAAATTAACTCCCACAATCATATATTATAATTTATGATCTTTCTTTGCACATTTTCAAGCGACTGAAATTATGCTCATAACCTATCCAATTTAAATCACTTGGCGATGCTAATGAACTATGCTATTATGCTATTTCTCCCACCTGGGAAACACAAAAGAGATGCAGATGTCCATTAATAGCAGCAATCTCCACCAAGCCTGACCACCTCTGCACGTTAAACACTGCTCTTTGAAAATAACTTCTGACATACGCAGCTGCTTGAAATCTTATAAGCCATTTAGCATGAAAAAAATTCAGAAACATAGATTTTTTAATGTATATTTTATGTTTTTGTTAAACTTGTCTTTTAAAACATAGCCAAATAAAAAATCAAAGTAAAATGATTTAAAAACGTTTGAGGAAGTAGAAAACTTTTAAGACTGAAGCCAGCAGGATATCTCTGAATAAGTCAGATATGTTGAATGGAGATGTAAAGAATACATGTGAAGAGAAATGATAAAATATTTTACTGAGGTTTATTAATAAGAGAGCACAAAAATTTTAAATAAAAAACCCATTTAGTTTGAAGATATCAAGAAAATTGTAACGTATTTACCTAGATGTATTCTCTTACCACAAAAATATATTTGATTTCCTATTTCAAATATCAAGGAGAATAGAGGTAGTAAGAGTTTAGATAGGCAAGGATATAGTTTCCTCCATAAGAATCTGCCAAAAAATATAATTCTATTAGGTTTGTCAGTTCACATGAGTTTGAATGATGAGGATGCCTATATTTTTATTAGCGCTGTATGTTTATACTAATTTCTAAAATAATTCTTTGTGCAGTAGTGGTTCTATACTTCAAGAAGACCTTGTGTGTAGCCATTGGGGACATGTCTCCTTGAAGATCATTTTATTTATTTTTTGAAACGTTTAAAACTTCCTCATTAATCAATTTTTATCTTATTTGCAACTACCGAAGACAATTGGTCCCAACTTTTTGCCCAGTCCTGTTTTCACCTGGGCAGGGGAAAACAGCTTTTTAGAAAGAGAAGTTAGAAAATCTCAAATTCAATTTCAATCATCTTACTCTCAGACAACAATCTTCAAATTCTCCACAACTCTTCCCAAGTATCTACAAAGTTCTTAAACTTCATTAAGACCTATGGCCTACCAAACTCATCCTTTTCTTCACTTCTTAATTTTTCTTTTGGACTGATCTACGTCCTGTGCTTCATTTATGATAATGATACCTGGCAAACACCCTCAACTTTTTGCCATACTTTCCATCTTTAATACTTTCCTGATAAAACCTGTATCTGGTTGTTTCCAACAAATTTTCTGTGTAGTATTTTTCATTATTTCATTATATTTAATTTTAAATTTCTTTTAAAATTTATTTTTAGTCATAGTTACCAAGAAATATACTTTTTAAAAATTTCCAAAATAGTGAGGAAGTTTTATTTATTTTTTGTTGTTGACTTTCCAACTTAAGTTGAAGAAAGATGTTCTGCCTGATGCAGATTTCTTTTTTATTTGTTGACACTAGCTTTATAGGTAAGTGTGTGAAAAAAAATGTTTATTCTTTAAATGTTGTGTGGAGAGTTCTACATACAACTTTTCAAATGAAATTGTTACTTATATTATTTAAAGCCTTTCCCATGTCTTCCTTTTTATTATATCTTCTTTAACTGTTTATTGAGATATAATTAACATGGACTGTAATATTAGTTTCAGGTATACAACATAATGATTCAACATTTCTGTACATTACTGAGGTATAGTCACTTTTTTTGACCAAACAACATTACTACAATCTTGTAGACTCTATATTCTCTATGGTGTACTTTTCATCTCCATGACTTACTTATTTTGTAACTGGAAGTTTGTACCTCTTAATCTCCTTTAACTATTTCACCCATCCCCTCACCAACTTCCTCTCTGGCAACCACCAGTTTGTTTTTGTATTTCGAGTCTGGATTTTTTTTCTCTTTTATTTTTACTTTGTCTGTGTGTTTTGTTTTTTAAATTCCACATATGAGTGAAACCATAAGGTATTTGTCTTTCTCTCCCTGACTTATTTCGCTTAACATTATGTCCTCGAGTTTCATCCATGTTGTTACAAATGGCAGATTGCACAGCATTTTATGACTGATATTTCATTGTGTGTGTACATACCATGTTTTTGTTATCCACTCATCTGTTGATGAACACTTGGGTTGCTTCCATATCTTGACTATTATAAACAATGCTGTACTAAACATAAGGGTGCATATATCTTTTTAAAGTAGTGTTTTGTTTTCTATGGTTAAATATTCAGTAGTGGAATTACTGGATCATATGGCATTTCTGTTTTTAATTTTGGAGGATTCTCCACACTGTTTTCCACCCTGGTTGCACCAATTTACATTCCCACCTGTAGTGCAAGAGGGTCCATTTTCCCCACATCCTCACCAATACTTGTTATTTCTTATCTTTTTGATTCTAGCCAGTTTGACAGGTGTGAAGTGATATCTCATTGTGGTTTTGATTTGCATTTCTCTGATGACTAGGGATGTTGAACATCTTTTCATGTGTCTTTTGGCCATCTGTATATCTTCTTTGGAAAAATATCTATTCAGGTCCTCTGTCTTTTTAAATCAGATTACTTATTTATTTTTGGTGTTGAGTTGTATAACGTCCTTATACATTCATATAATCCTTATTGGATATATTATTTGCAAATATTTCATCCCATTTAGTAGCTTGCCTTTTCATTTTGTTGATGGTTTCCTTCACTTTTCATAAATTTTAAAAATTATTTTATTATTCAAAATTTAGAAATATTTATAAAAAATTCTGCCTTATCTATCAATAACTGAGAAAATTATGAAAGTGCATTTATCATTTTCCCTGTAGTTTTTACCAATTTTCACCTTCTTACAGTCAAGACAATCTTATTAGGGGCATATGCATTTAGAATTACTGTATCTCCTTGGTAAAATACTATCTTACAATTTTGTAGTGATCTTTTTTATCCCTAATAAAACTTTTTACCTTAATGTATGTTATCTGGATTTAATTTTCATTTGTCTGAACATTGTTCCTGATTTAACATTTTCTCATCTTTTGACTTTACATCTTTAACTATCCTTATGTTTTAAATGAGTTAATTTTAAATAGCATATAGCTGGATATTTTTAAACTTCTTTGTCTTTGTCATTAAATATTAAGTTTAATTTATTTTTGTTTATTTAGCATTTTTAAAACTATATTTGTATTAATTTCTATTTTCATATTTTCTTGATTTCTATTTGTCCTTTCCTTTTTATGCTTTCTTTCTCTTTCTCTATCTTCTTCTTTTTTTTTTTGCAATGCCTGACATTTTGTCTTTTAATAGTCTATTTTTTCCTTTTAAAAAAATATTTTATTTATTAATTCAAGACAGTGAAAGCAAGAGACATCACAGAGGGAGAGGGAGAAGCAGACTTGCTTTTGAGTGTAGAGTCCAGTGCAGGGCTTGATCCCAGGACCCTGAGATCATGACATGAGCCGAAGACAGACACGTAACAGACTAAGCCACCCAGGTGCCCTTATATTTTCCTTCTTATATGTTTAGAGGTTATAACTTCAATTTTCTTATGCATTCTATTTTTGTTCTTTTAGTGGATAGCTATCCTGTCTGTAATTGCACATCGTCTCCAAATTCATTCCCTTTTTCCCTCTTTTTCTACATTTTGTAGAAAACACTTTCATATAATTCTATAGGCAATAACTCTGAAAACCATGCTCATATCACCCTTACTCTACTAGTGTATGCTTGTCCTTTAACAAAAAATCATCAAACTTTATATGACCATTCCCATGTTCTCTGACTTACACTGTTTCTGGTAAGAAGTCTGATTTCAATATTACTGATTTCTTTTAGCATCATCCCTTTGTTCCTGAAAGTTTTCCAGTTTATATACCATCCTGCTTAGAATATCTTGTACTTTCTATGTTTGTGAATTCATATCTTTCACCATTGTAGAGTTTATTCATCTTTTTTTTAATTATCAGATTTCTCTCATTTTCTCTAATCTCCTAATAGTGTGATTAAATGTTAGAATATCACACTCTGTCTTTTATATCAATTCATTTTTTTCCTTCATAATTTCCCCTCTTTGCCTCTCTGCTTTGCATTTGGAGTAACTTCCTGATCTCTCAGTGCAATACAATTTTCATCAACTGTATCTAATCTGTTGTTTAACTCATTCATTGATGTTTTTATATCAATATTATGTGTTATGTTTCTAAAATTATTTTGTTTCATTTTTATGTTTCTTAGCATTTTTGATATTCACTGGTTTCCTACTCATTTTTTTTGTGATTTTATCTTTTACTTCAAAAATGTTTTCTACAGAACTTCTATTTTCTATTTTCTTTTCTACTGTCTAAAGTGTTGTGGGGAATTTAACTTAATTAGAAATATTTCATCAATATATTTGTTTCTTTGACCCTAGTAATTCCATGTTCTTATATGCTTTATATTTTTGCTTATGAGCTCAACATTTTTCACTTTAATATGTGGGAATCCAGAAGGACCCATGCTGAGTATCTTTTATTTTAGAGGAAATTTCTATTTGCTCTCACAGGTCTCCAAGGGTTCTAGTTTTCTGAGCTGACCTAGTCTCTTGTTAATACAGGGTACACTGGTTTAGTGTTATCACTTTAACCAGGATTCAAGGCTGAGGTTCCGAGCTAACATTAGTATTCCCTTCAGGTTTCCCCACCTTTTAGCTTACTGGTATTTGTTTGTGTTTGCTTTTTGGGGTAGAGGAAATGTTCTATAGAGATTTTTTCTTCCATATTGGATTCCCAGACATTCATAATAATGTTTTACATAGAATCTAGTTATATTAAGATTCTCTTCAGATTACCTAGTCTATTATATTCACAGATAACTCTGTCCCATGGTTTGTAGTTGTCTTTTTTTGTGAATGATTTCCTTTTTTCAAGTTCCTTATTTCTACTTGAATAAAGTTTATAGTTTTAGCATCTAGAAATACTTAATGATAGCTTAAATATACTACAGTTTATAGCATATTCTGAAGTATATGTAGTATATATATCATAAAGGACCTCCAATGTGCAGACCAGTGAATGCTGGTTGCTTATTTATTAAATTGTAAACATCAGTTTCAAACTAAAATAACATGTGTTCTAAGTGTTCATTGACAGGAAGAATGACATTTGAATGTTCATATTAGAAAGAATGTTTACCTAATTGGGGAAATTAAATTTAAAATAAAGCTTTCACTTGGGGCACTTGGGTGACTCAGTCAGTTAAGTCTGACTCTTGGTGTCAGCTCAGGTCATGATCTCAGGGTCATGAGATCAAACCCTGAATTAGACTGCACGGTCAGTGCAGAGTCTGGTTGAGAATCTCTTTCCTTCTCCCTCCCCCATCCTTCTACCCTTCCAACTGCTCACACACATGCTATCTATATTAAATAAATAAATAAATAAATAATCTTTTAAAAATAAATCTTTCATTGAGAAGATACACTCTCAGGTTCCTACAATTCATAGTATGCTTCAGTTAATTGTATATTATATACTAATATAGGTATTGAAATATTTAATAATTCAGAATGACCATATCATAAGCATGCATGTATAAAGCTCTGCAAAAAAAAAAAGAAAAAGAAAAAAAATGCATTATCTCCTTTAATTTTCACAGCAAATTTGTAGGTTGAATTAATATTGCAATTTCATAGATGTGGATATTTCTGCTCAGAAAATTTAAATAATTTGCAAAGCTCAAATACAAGCTGAGTCCAAATTAACTTATTTTTCTGTTTCAAGTTGAGTGTGCTACTCACTGAATCCTCAGAAAGCACTATTTTTTGTCCATAAAACATTAATTTATCTCAACGCGAATCAAAATAGATCATTAACTTTCATCTTCCTGCATTATCTCTATTGCCTGTGTTGTTTGGTTCTTTTCTGATTTTGCAGACAAGCTTACATTAAAAAAGAGGATTATGTGGAGTCACTTTAAGTTTTTTCTGACTCAATAATCTGTCAAATGAAGTAAGACGTGGGAGTATTTTTCCTGATTGAAAATTAATCATCATTTTTTATATTTGTCCATATCTATGTCAACTGGGATTTTATGAAATAATTTAAATTGAGCATAATTTTGGCAAATTACTCAAGTGCATTCAATATTAGATCTCAAGATGAGGTGACGAGAACCATTTCTTAATGGAAGTTAATTTTAATTATCGCAAAATCATTTCTATATGTTAGACTGCAGTGAGCAATATATTTTCTCTATCTCTGAGGAACAACTGTAATTGGTCTATCTATTGAAGGTAAGAAAATGTAATAGTTTTTATTTCCCATTAATTATAATTTATTCAAATGAATGTAAACTTTCTTGATAGCTTAGCAAAGTTTAAGTGATACAAACACTGTAAGAGTAATTAAGAAAGTGAAGGTATATGAAATAACTTAAAGAAGAAAAATGCACAAGAATTTAATTATATTAAGAAATACATATACGTGTTATGTAGCCATATTTGAAAATATCACATCTCTTTTTTTTTCTTTCCCTCTTTAAAAAAAATCCACAGGATGACTTTTACAGCTGTTCCAATTGAAGTAACAGGGATATGATTTGCTCTCACATCTGAAGTTCTCAAAAAAAAAAAATCAGACAAAATAGATAAAGCAACATTTTTGAAAAAAATATATATCCAGCAATGGAAGACAATGATCCCTGAGAAACAGGCAAAAAAATGAGATAAGGCTGATAGCTTTGAGAGACTATAGGAGCTGTAGCATGGGTGGGACAACTAATGCAGGGCCTGAAGGATTTCACAAGTCGAGGAGCTGAAGCTGGAGAAACTAACCCAGCTATAATTCACAGAGAAGACTATCAGAAGTAAGAGAGCATAGAGAGGAAGAGAAATCTGGAGATCTGTAGAGGGTACCCTGAGTGTTCTGAAAAATTACCCATCAGAACAAATGTATGAGGCAACAACTTTGGGGAAAGAGAGACAGAGGGAACCTTTCTCTGCTCTCACAGGTTGATAGAAATGCCTAGTCTCATGAGCTGGGTTAGAGATGTTCACAATTCACAAGGCATTGAATAGAGAATTCAGGGAGATCTTGCCTCAGTACTAGGGGATAATTAGCCATAGACAGCCCTGCTCGGGACCTGCCTACAAAATCACAGAAACAAAACCTGAGAGGATCAAACCATTTCCAAGTAAATTCACTACATCCCAGGATGAAGTTTAAAGAAGATGTTTAAGAATGCAAATATATCCAGCACTTAGCAAGTCAAAACTCATAATGTCTGTCATTCAATAAAATATTACTCAAGGTGGTAATATACAGCTCACAATGGAGAGAATAATCAATCAATAAAAACTGACCTGAACTTTAGAATCAGCAGAAAGACATTATAACATTGTAACAGTACTACATTTGGTCAAATGGTCAAGTAGAGACACAGAAGATAGAAATAAGATCCAAATCAAACTTCTAGCAATTAAAACTACAATGACTGAGATGAAAAATACACTAGATGGGATTAATGACATTAATGAGTAACAGTAGTTTAATTAAGCATGGCAAATAAAATCATAGTGAAATTGAAGACATCAGAGTCAAAACTCTCCAAAATAAGGAGAGAAAAACAATATAACTGGAAGAATAGAAGTGGGTTGTAGAATAACTTAAAGCAGAAATGGTCAGATACAATTTTGAAGATGTAATGGCTAAAAACTTTCCAAATTTAGTGAAAATTGTAAATTCACAGGTCTCAAATTTCAGGATATAGTTCAAAGGTGTAGCCAAGTGGATTTCTGGATAAGCTGGATGTGGAGTTTGAGAGAAATACAGTTAATAGAATTAAGTTAAATTCTTTGTATTTACACAAAGGAACTGAAATCCAGAGCTTGCAGAGACATGGACATCCCCATGGTTATTGCAATACTATTCATAATAGCCAAGATGTGGGAACAACCTAAATATTCATTTCCAGATGAATGGAAAAAGAAAAGTGGCAGATACATATATGGAATTCTATCCAGGTTTTAAAAGGAAAGAAATTCTGCAAATGTGACAAAATGAACGAACCTTGGGGATATTATTCTAAGTGAAATAAGATAGTCATAGAAAGCTAAATATTGTATTATTCCAGTTAGATGAGATATCAAGAATAGTTAAATTCACAGTATCAAAGAGTGGATGATGGTTTCCGGGTGCTATGAGAAGAAGGAAATGGTAAGTTACTAATCAATGGGTATAAAGTTGATGAATAAGCTTTAAACATCTGCTGCACAATATTATACGTATAGTGAACAATAATAACACACTGAAAAAAATTTGTTGAGAGTAGATGTCATGGTAAGTGTTCCTGCCATGATAAGATAAATAAAAAACTTTTAGAATAGTGATTCAAGTATTATTGTTTTTTAATCTAAGCAGATGAAAGATGGAGCTATTCTCATTTGATATGAGACTTAAGGAGGATAGAAGAGGTGTTTTTCTTGTGTGTGTGTGTGTGTGTGTGTGTGTGTGTCTATTGTAGATATAGTTTGAAAAGACATCAGATGTCTTGGTAGAGATATCAAGCATGAAGTTATAAAGTTATATATGATCTAATGTCTCGGGCAGAGGTCTGGTATGGAAATATTAAGTTGAGCATTGTCAGCATATGGATGATGAAACCGGGTGGCTCTTTAAGGGACAGAATCTAGATAGAAAAGATAAAAGTCCCAAACTGAAGCCTGGTGTATTCACTCATTAAACACTGATGAGGCGAACATACAACAACAACAAAAAGAATTAGAAGAAATAATGTTAGGAACATAGAAAAATCAAGAGTGTGCTGTATCCTGAAAACCAAGTGTATATAGAAAGTAATGGAGAAAAAGGAGTGGTTGTCTCTGTTAAAGGCTACAGCCTGCTCTAATAAAATAATAACTGGAAATTTACCACGAATTTAACCAAGTGAGGGCCATTGACAATCTGGACAAGAGTAGTTTTGGAAAAGTAGAAAAGTCAAAGCCAGATGAGTGAATTTAAGAAACAAACACTAAGGAAGAAATTGGATATAAGGAGGATAAATGCTCTTAAGAGTTTTATTCAAAAGGACAGATAAATGGGACAAGAAGTAGAAGGAGGTAATAAGAGACAAGAGGGGCATTCTCTAATTGTTTGTGGAACTGTATTTCTTTTTCCTTTGTATATTTCCCTATTTTGGAATTGTCATCTACCAGAGTTCTTAGCAACTTAGAACTTTTTTTTTTAGACAGTTCTAGGTTTAAATCTATGTCCCACTTCTGAAATGTGTAATGTTGAACAAATTACTTAATATCTATTCTTCAAATTCCTCTTCTATGAAATAGAGTTAATAATAATACCTATCATCACAGGATTATTGGAAGAATTAAATAAAAATTAAATAGGCAATGTGTGTGTAAAGCATATGCGCACTGTCTCAAATACAGCACATGGCAATAACCCAATTATTGCTTGCTAGTTTATATATTAAATATATTTCTGGTTCATTACTTATTCACTTTTGATGTAGTTTCATTGTTGTTACTAATCTGAATGACACATTTATAACTTAAAAACTGACCTTTCACATGCTACTCATGTTGTGAATATTTTTCGCATTTATTTTGTTTAAAAAAAATTGGGGGGGGCACCTGGGTGTCTTGGTTGTTGGGTGTCTGCCTTCAACTCGGGTCATGATCCCAGCATCCTGGGATGGAGCCCTACATCGGGCTCCCTGCTCAACGGGAGGCCTGCTTTCCCTCTCCCACTCCCCCTGCTCATGTTCCTACTCTCGCTGTCTCTCTCTGTCAAATAAATAAATAAAATCTTTAAAGTTTTAAGTTGTATGTGATAATCTACTGAGTTTAATTTTATGTCTTTTTTCTGCTTTTATGTTTAGAAACAATTGTCTTATTAAAAATAAAATAATATTTACAGATATATTTTTTGATTATGTCTGGCTTTCCTTCTGATTTTACAATTTAGTCAGCTTGGGTGTTGTTTCATGATGACAAACATCTATGATGTCTTTAACAACGTGGAAAAAGCCACCCATCTTCAGCTATCTATTACCAGCCATGCTTCTTTTCTTGTATTCAGAAGAAATCACATTAACTTATGTGTTAATTTGTTCACTGAAAAATTTTTATTGAGCACATACTAGATATTGGATAACATTCCAGGTTGTGGAGATAGAGCAGTGAATGAGTGAAAGGCTGAACCATATTTTCCTTTGTGGGGTTTAACTTCCGTACAGAAAGAAAAACTATAACAGAAAAAAAGTGTTAAATTGCAATTTAAATGGCATGAAGAAAACAAAAGCTAGAGATAGAAAAGAGGAAAATATAGGAAAGATGGGTGGAGGAAACTGCTTTCTAAAATTTGGCCAGGGGCACCTAGGTGGCTCGGTGGCTCTGCCTTTGGCTCAGGCCATGATCCCAGGGTCATGGAATCGAGGCCGGCGTCGGGCTCTCTGCTCAGCGGAGAGCCTGCTTCCTCCTCTCTCTCTCTGCCTGCCTCTCTGCCTACTTGTGATCTCTGTCTGTCAAATAAATAAATAAAACTTAAAAAAATAAAAATAAAATTTGGCCAAAATCATAGTCTATGAGGTGATGTTGAAGGGAAGACAGGAAGGATGAGAAGAAATTTTGCAATGATAAGAGCTTTTAGAATTGTTGCCATGTGCAAAGTGGAGGAAGGAGTGAGGTTATCGAATAGAATATGGAGTTGTTGCCAGGTGCAAAGTGGGGGGCGGGGTTTGAGGTTATTCAAGAAAAGCAAAGAAGACACTATGGTTAGAACAGGGTAGGATGGCAGAAGATGAAGCCATAATCAGGGGATTAGATCCTTCACAACATGGTAAGAATTGATCATAATTATAGCTCATAATAAAGAGTAAATAGATGAACAGTTAGAATGTACAATTAAGCTCTTAAAATTTGTATCACGTAACTGAATAGGTTTTATGAATTGTTACTGGAGCTGTAGCGGGTCTGTTGAAAATTATTTTTATATTAAATAAGAATAGGCTTTTGATTTTATATCCATTCCACTTGAAGCAAATGTTTCTCAGATGTGCTGCTATTATTATTGTTATGGTGATAGAAAGTGATTTTCAAATCTAATACCATAATTTTGTACAATAAACCAAGATTTTGGAGACAGAATCATGCTGATCAAAATATAAAGTTCATGAAATTCTCAAATACTTTTCTTAGCAATTCACTATTTCTAGAAATAAAAACTACAGTGAGTTAGACTCATTTGTAATATTGAAGACCCTCTGTGAAAGGGATCACTTATGTAATTACTCATTTTTAGCTCAAAATTTTTTTCCAGAGATAATGGATTTTATTCATTTATGAAATATATTAAATGTTCTAAATTGCTCCTATTGACAAGAATGGACTCATCTTAAAAACTACTACCAATACTATTACTACTACTACTAACATTTATTGGATGATCACAATGTACCAGACACTGTTATAGGAACTTTTTTATGTGTATTAACTTATTTATCATAATGACTCTATAAGATACTATTTTTATCACTTTTTTTTTTCAATCTAGGACACTAAAATTCAAAGCATATTAAGCTACTTCCCACATTCATAATGCTGGAAAATATTGAAGTTGGGATCTAAACCTAAGCAATTTGGCAATAATAGCTAGAGCTTAACTTCTCTGCTAAAACCTGTTTATATGTATTTTTCATTTTTCTTCCTTATTTTGGTTTTGGTGATATTAGATTCATTTTAATGAGGCATACAAGAGCACAATAATCTAGTGTGTTAAAAAATGGCGACTCCTATTTATTAATATTACTCTTACGATAAAACATAATTTAAGTTGCAGAAAGATTTTTTTCACTTCAGTTATTAACAGTAAATTTAGGCAGTGATTTTATCACTTTTCACTACAATAGCCCTACAGGGAAGATTGAGTGTTGCAATTTTCTCACTGTCTCCTCATCACACTGGTTTTGGAGTCAACAGTGGAGAACAATGTTCAAGAAGGAGCTCCTAGAGGCAGGGATATCTGGACTACGAATAGAATGATAAAAGTAGGAACTAGGAAGGAACAATACTTTAGAATGATAGTGTGTAAAGCATTTAAAGGGAAAAAAATGGAATACCGTGTAGCTGAAATATAAATGAATAATAGGATTTTGTGTTGGAGAGATAAGGATAGGTCAAGTCATCAGTCTTGTTACCCAAATTAGGAAGTTTAGATTTTATCCTATGTACTCTGGGGAGATACTGAAGGTTTATGGATGGTAATATGTGAAATTTTTCTTTCTAGAATCACTCGGCTATACTGTAGATAATGGGAAAAGGGGGTGGGGGGAAGACTGAATGTAATGACATCACTGAAAAGATTTTTGTAGTGGATTTTGTACAAAGAAATGGTTTCTTCAAGTAGATGCAGGAAATGGGAACATAAATAGATCTGAAATCCAAGTAGGAGGTTGGATAGATCTCAATGACTGGTTAAATATAGGTTTTAAAGGGAGAAAAGTATCTAAGATTAATTCCCTGTTTCTGTCTTTCAAGAATGGGTGAATAATAAAAATTGCACAACTGAATAAAATGGAGAGCATAGGTGAATACACATACACTTGGAGTAGGGAGAAAGTTCAAAGGGGAAAATAATTGACTTTGAAGTCCTTGAGGACCCGAAGGAATTTACTGCCATCTGAGCCAGAGTTAGAGATTAGGAATAATCAGAAAATTAGTATTCTCCAGAAGCAATGGATGTGGATGATATAAATAGATTTGAGATCCAATTAGGAAGTTGGATAGATCTCAATGACTGGTTAGATATAGGTTTTAAAGGGAGAAAAATATCTAAGCTTAATTCCCTGTTTCTGGCTTTCAAGAATGGACACAAAATGTGTCTGAGACATGGAAGTGAATTCCTAAGCCCTAGCATGGAGGAACATTGTCATTTACAAAAGAAGCATAAATATGGATGCATCCAAAAAAAAATAAAAAAGACCAAGAGGATCACTATGTCTTTAACAAATGTACT
The DNA here is from genome assembly GCF_922984935.1 of Meles meles. Taxonomy (NCBI): domain Eukaryota; kingdom Metazoa; phylum Chordata; class Mammalia; order Carnivora; family Mustelidae; genus Meles; species Meles meles. The sequence goes on from NC_060067.1 coordinate 30,244,016, forward strand.
TTCAATTGGAAAAATCTTGAAATACTAAAATTATTCCACTTCATCCACATTCTTGAGTTGATCTTCTTCCCTAGCTAGATGAACTGGTTCTAGATTCATACCATATAAATATGCTAATTCGGTAGGTCAACCCTAAAGAACCCAGATCTGGAACAATTTTAGAAACAAGAGTCCTATTAGTATGAAATCACAAGTTGGTTTGGATCTCTATTACATTAGACACTCAAATTCCTATATTTTGTTATCAGTTGTGTTGCAATCTCAAGATATTTAAAGAACAATTATATTTGATACAAAATACATCAAGGAAATGAAATATTGTAAGGATGTGGTATAGATGTAAAGATTCTTCATTAGTCAAACACTTTAGAAACCTGAGGTGTGCCTGGGTGGCTCAGTGGGTTAAGCCTCTGCCTTGGGTTCGGTTCAGGTCAGGTCATGATCTCAGGGTCCTGGGATAAAGACCCACATTGGGCTCTCTGCTCAAGTAGCAGGGAGCCTGCTTCCCCCTCTCTCTGCCTGCCTCTCTGCCTACTTGTGATCTCTGTCTGTCAAATACATAAATAAAATCTTAAAAAAAGAAAAAGAAAAAGAAACCTGAGACTCCAAAACCTATTCCTGCTCTTTTTTTTTCTCTTTGAGAAATGACACTAGGGGAGCCTGGGTGGCTCAGTGGGTTAAAGCCTCTGCCTTCAGCTGAGGTCACGATCCCAGCGTCCTGGGATCGAGGCCCACATCGGGTTCTCTGCTTGGCCAGGAGCCTGCTTCCTCCTCTCTCTCTGCCTGCCTCTCTGGCTACTTGTGATCTCTATCTGTCAAAAGAATAAATAAAATCTTAAAAAAAAAAAAGAAATGACACTAGCTATAGTTTTAGAATATAAAAGAGAAAAATAGTGCTCTGGTTCTCATTGAAATAAGTGAATATTTTTAAGAGGTTTTTAGATACAATTTAATATCATTAACCCTCTTTACCCTTAGCATAAGTAACCAACAAATGATTATATATATGAAATTTTATGAAATTTCTCACAATGTATTTTTAAAAGTCAATAGCTTTATCATAGAACAATTAAACACCATGTCTCTTGGAATTTTGATCATTCTTTTGTTCTGTCCAAATTATATATTTTACAATGATTGCAACTATTCAGCAAGGAAAATAATTGGAAGATTAAATGATATTTTCAGTTGCACTTATCTGAAATGAAAGAAGTTTAATCCTTGTGATTACAAGTGTTTGCTTGAATTTTATTTTAATCTAGTCTCATGATGTTTATAGATCTTACACACCTGAGTTTTTTCCATCTTTTTGGTTGAGTATAAAGATAGTTCTTGCTGTGGTAGAGAAACTGTCAGGAACGAAATGTGTCAGGTTTTATTCGTGCAGTAGATTTCATTCTTTTTAAGATCCCACACTATATGCTTTTCTGTTGTTTTTTGGGGCAGGAGTATAGAATAAAATGTGACATGTTTAGGTGTGATGATTCATCTTGTCTCTCTACCTCTAATCTACTAACACCTTGAACACTATTCAAGTCAAGTGACTGTAGGGTATTAAAAAAGTCGCACTCAGGTATCAAAAGAAAAGGAGTAAGGAAGGAAAACATATTTATTGGAGGTTTTTGTATATACTTGTTCGAGAATGCCACTAATTGCATCACTGAATCCCTGGAACCATACTTACAAGGTAGGAATAACTGTGCCCATTTAATGGATTGGGAAATTGAAGCCCAGAGGGCTTGTATAATAGCTTGAAGTTCCATAGCTATTGAAGAGTGGAGGTAGAAGTCAAAAACCTTCCTGGTTGCAAGACCACATTGCTCTGATTTTCTTTTAGTTTGGAATTTCACAAATAATGTTTATATATTGTATTTTAGAAGCATTTGGTAATAATTATAATATTAATAATCAGTGCATACATGGTTCTCATTGTGTGCCAGGCGCTGCCTCACATAAATTACCTCACAACAACTCTATGGACTATATCCCATTATTCTTTCCACTCCTTAGGTAAGGAAGATAGTTTAATCACAAAATGTCACCCAGCTGATAGCTAATAAATAATAAAATTGTGATTCTATCCCAGTAGGTTATTTCAGGGTGTCTTTAATAATACATTTACCAAGAGCTAAACACCCATAGGATTCCATTAATCCTAATATTAGGAGTTTGTCTCAAACTAACTTTAAAGAAAGCAATAATATATATTGATGGCAGAATTTAAACTGTGTTATGAATTTTGTTACTAGAAAGCATTGTAAAGACTTAGTGTAATGGAGAAAGAAAGCAAAAAAGAAAGAAAGGCAATTTTAAGCTACAATTGATGTAAACAGTCAGAGTGGCATTAATGGAGAATGTTATTTCCTTTTAAGTTAAATACACTTTTGTTTAATCAAAATACTTCGATGGGCCAAATTTGACCTAAAAGAAGAAACAAGTGGGGCCAGAGTTGATGAGAAGAAAAACAGTTTCTTTAAATCTGCCTGCACCTGGCAGCCAGGAATCTGAAGATAAAAGAAGGGTGTTAGATGTCCAAGTGGGTGGATGTAGAGATATTAAATTTATTTGAATTATAATGGAAAAGTAATCTCAGCAGGGTGGAACAGTTGGGCCATCTCAACTGACACTTGTGTTTTTATCAAGAACGATAATATGGACCTTCTAATTCAGAGGCAGTGCATCTTGCCAGAAGTCCCCATCTGATTCAACATCATTGGTAGGAAGGCAAAGAATATCCTGGATAACATAGAGGGGTTGCCTTATTCCTTGTCACATGTATTTAAGGATTTAACTGTTCAATTTCTCTTTAATCATGATGAATGATCTTGGATTCTTTACAATCCCTCAGGGCAAAAGAAACTAATTCTATTACATATCATGAATAATACAGCATCTCTGAATAAGATGTCAGAATAAACCTTTTATAGTCAAGCAATTTCTAAGATGAATATCTTGAAGTTTTATGATTATTTATTGAAAGTTTGAAATAGAAGGCCATACAATACAACTCTGATTTTCACGGACCAAAATATTGATATGCTAAGACTCATTCCACCATTTATAATAGATTTGTTTACACTGCATGTATTTTAAACTGTACATGAGGTTTTTGATAGTTCTTTAACGTACTCAAAAATATGTTTTTAAAGATTTTATTTATTTGAGAGAGAGAGAGAGAGATCACAAGTAGGCAGAGAGAGGTGGAGCGGGAAGCAGGCTCCCCGCTGAGCAGAAAGGTGGTCGTGGGGCTTGATCCCAGGACCCTGAGATCAGGACCTGAGCCACAGAGGCTTAACACACTGAGCCACCCAGGCATCCCCAAAATATGTTTTTAACTTTTAAAAAATATTTTAAAAATCACAGCTATCAGGAATAATTAGCTAATTGTCTAACATGTTTAATATCAAATATGCATCAAGAATAGGTTGGACAAAATAATTGTATAGTATTATAATATATTTTGTATATATAACACATACATAGGCATGTACAGATTGGGAATAAGAATTTATAGTAATGGATGGACTGAGAACAAAAAAAATACATCAATATTATAGATGAATATGTGCGATTTCATTAGTTAAAAAAACTGATTAATCCATTATGTTAAAACTACTTACTTTTGTGAGGTTGTAAATTGGAAAGGGGAATGAGGGAGTTTTTTGGATTCTGAATAATGTTCTCTGTGACTTGGCTACTGGTTTTATATGTGTTTAATTTGTATCAATTCATTGATTTGCACACTTGTGATTTGTGATTTTCCAAATGTGTATTCTACTTCATAAAAAGTTTACATTAAAGAAATATACATACATATGTATTCATTATATATATATTCAACATCATCAAGGTATTGATCTTATTTGAAAAATGGGTCAAAATGATTATTTTGATGTGTTTTGAAAAACATGCTTGCCAATAAGTCAGTAATGAATGCTCATCAAAGCTAAAATCACTGGTAAGCCATTTTATTTTTATAAATATTCTAACACGGATCACTAGTTCATTTTATAAACATGATCGCTTCTAGGTCTATTTGTTCTAGAAATGAAAAATTGTGCATGGCTATATTTTTAATTGAAGAGACATTTAGAATTTGTAACAATAGGTATCTCTATTTAATATGTGAGTATTAATGATATTTTAGGATATAGTCAAAGTCTATCACTTTAGATTTTTCCAAAGACTATCTTTTTAAATTACAAGTTAGTTATGGAATTAATAAATCATAGAAATAAAAGGCACAGCATAAGGAATATAGTTGATAATACTGTAACAGCATAAAATGGGATAAATGGCAGCTACACTTGTGGTGAACATAGCATAATGTATAAACTTGCCAAATCACTAAATGGCACACATGAAACTAACGCAACATTGTGTGTCAACTGTATGCAAATAAGAAATTTAATGTTATTACACAATATGTTTTGAAGAGTTATATAGATTAGTTTTGGCATAAAATGAGGTAAAAATAAAATACAGAGTTCTAAAATTACACAGTTACAGGTTTGAAATTTTCCTCAATTTGTTTCTAAGGTCCTTAAGGTTTGGAAGTTTTCTTCATTTTTGAAATACCCTACTGTATCTAGCATTATTAGACTGTATCATCTGTCTTAATGAGTTTCAATAAATAATTGATAGTGAATGAACACTCTTGTTCCTTCAATTTGTAGATGTATATCCTGATATAAATTAAAGTTCCACACTCACTGTGACATTCATGCTGTACAGTGATTAGATAGAAGGAACTGAGTGAAGGCACAAAGGAAATTTAGAACAGAAAGAGCTCTGATCTGAAGAAGTTTATTCACTATTTGGTGCTGAATGAACAACACTATTACCTGGATGTGTATTTCTCCTACTTATGCAGACATAAAAATACTTTCAAATTATTTTCACTTTTCTCAATATACTTGAGTTTAGCTGAAAAAAGTTGTCAAGGGTTTTTATTTCCAATATGATTAATATCTAGTTTTGTATCATCAGTGATAGAAATGAGCTCAGTTTTGGTTTTGTTTCTAGTCCAGTCTCTCTATCAGCAAAAGTCTGTAGCTTGGAGAATACAAAAGAATAAACAAAACAAAACAAAAAAACAACTATACATCCAGATAATCCAAGAAAATAAGAAATAAAAATAGCCATACACTAATATAGTTCATAGTTTTCCAGTATATTTTTGGTCTAAAAAAAATCACCAAAATATTAAAATCCTCTTGTTTGCTATCCTAATAGGTACTTGATTTTAAAGCACGTTAAAATATGTAAATTAAGAAAATAATCTACTCTCATATATTATAATAAGGTTGTTATGAGTTGAATTGGGTCTCTCAAAAATAATGCTGAAGTCTTAATCCTTGGTTCCTCAGCAAGCGAGCCTATTTGGGACAAGAGTCCTTGTAGATGTAGTCAGTTAAGATGAGGTCATATTGGACTAGGATTGGCCCTCAGTCCAACAGACTTTTACAAGAAGAGGAAAAAGAAACACCTGACGAGAATAAATGAAGACGGTGGCGTAAATGAAAGTCAGCCACGTGAACACTAAGGCAGCTTGAAGTTATGCTGCCACAGGTAGTAAATGCCCGGGTCGACCCACAGCTAGAAGAGCCAAAACATGATCCTCTCCAACAGGCTTCAGAGGGATTGTGCCCCACCAACATTTTGATTTCAGATTTCTGAAACTCCAGAACGTTGAGAGAATTAATTCATGTCACTTTAAGCCATCTCGGTTGTGGTACCCTATTCTGTCAACCCTAGGATACTAATACAAAGAATATAAAAACCATCATCAACAATCTGACCAAAACAAGCACTGATAAAACATATCCCAAATGTAACAATGCTTATCTCTAGCTAGGGGGTTTATGGGTGGACAGCGAGATTTCTGGTTACTGGATCATGGAGGACAGCTGTGTGGTATGCTACTTAAAAGTTCACACTTGGAAATTTTTAAATTTATTTTAACTCTGGTCCTGATGTCTTGGTCAATTTATTTCACCTTTTAGAGCCTAAATTTTCTTATTAATAAAAAACTGAATTGCTATTAAAGATTAAATGACTTACTTAAACATGGAAAATTCTTTAAAAGGAGTGTGGTATGGTCGCCAAACTGTGGAAAGAACCAAGATGCCCTTCAACGGACGAATGGATAAGGAAGATGTGGTCCATATACACGATGGAGTATTATGCCTCCATCAGAAAGGATGAATACCCAACTTTTGTAGCAACATGGATGGGACTGGAAGAGATTATGCTGAGTGAAATAAGTCAAGCAGAGAGAGTCAAGTATCACATGGTTTCACTTATTTGTGGAGCATAACAAAGAGCATGGAGGACAAGGGGAGATGGAGAGGAGAAGGGAGTTGGGGGAAACTGGAAGGGGAGATGAACCATGAGAGACTATGGACTCTGAAAAACAACCAGAGGGTTTTGATGGGGCGGGGGGTGGGAAGTTGGGGAACCAGGTGGTGGGTAATAGGGAGGGCACGTACTGCATGGAGCACTGGGTGTGGTGCAAAAACAATGAATACTGTTACGCTGAAAATAAAAAAAAAATTAAAAAAAAAAAAGGAGTGTGGTAACCTGAAACTGCTCAATAAGGATACTTACTATCATTTTATTGCATTTCTATATATTCCCTATTTTGTATGAAGTTTTGCATGTTACTTTGTAATTAGGGGGAAAAAGAATAATAAAGGTTATTTAGAAAGAATGTATGACATTTATTGGGAGATAGCCATGTGCCAAACACTGTGTTAAATATCATGACCAGGGGGTGCCTCAGTGGCTCAGTGTGTTAAAGCCTCTGCTTTCGGCTCAGGTCATGATCCCAGGGTTCTGGGATCTAGCCCCGCATCTGGCTCTCTGCTCAGCAGGGAGCCTGCTTCCTCCTCTCTCTCTGCCTGCCTCTCTGCCTACTTCTGATCTGTCAAATAAATAAATACATAAAATCTTTTAAAAAAATGGTTTTAAAATATCATGACCACATTATGTCATTTAAGTCTCACATTATTGTATGTATTATTTCTAATTACTTATTACATACGAGGCTAGCAAAGTTCAAAGATGGGAAATAAAATGGCCAAGTACTCACAGTTCAAAAAGAATAGAATAAATCTAGACAACTCAAACTTCAAAACTTATTTTTTAAGATTTTATTTATTTACTTGAGAGAGACTGAGAGAGAGTATAGAGGGAAAGGGAGAAGCAGACTCCCCGCTGAGAAGAAAGCCTCATGTGGGGCTCAATCCCAGGACCCCAAGACCACAACCAGAGCCAAAGGCAGCCAGCCACCTAACTGAGCCACCCAGGTTCCCCTCACACTTCAAAACTTTTTTTTTTTAAGATTTTATTTATTTATTTGACAGACGGAGATCACAAGTAGGCAGAGAAGCAGGCAGAGAGAGAGGAGGAAGCAGTCTCCCTGCTGAGCAGAGAGCCCGATGTGGGGCTCGATCCCAGGACCCTGGGGTCATGACCTGAGCCGAAGGCAAAGACTTTAACCCACTGAGCCACCCAGGCACCCCTCAAACTTCAAAAATTTTTTAATTACTATGCTGTATTACCTTTTGGGTCCCTTATCAATTTCTTCCTACTACCAAATAATACCATCTTGTGTGAACTGATTAGGCTCTGTGTGGTATAAATTATCTTGATGTAACAAAGTTATTTTCATTTTATTTTTATATTCTTTTACATTGCAACATACAAGTTAGAAAAGAATAACCATATCACTTTTCTATATTATTAGACAGTTTAATTGATTTACAACTTCAGGAGTTTTCTTGGTGAAATCTGAAACTGGACCTTGTACAGGTAGGGCAAGGAGAGACCAGAGGAGGCAAAACATTGCAGCTTGGTTAAATGGCAGGTTTAATAAGCAAGAGAATTTACCTATGAGGCTTGTCTTGGGCATCCATAAATACAGCAGATCTCTATCACTAACCACTAGAAACTTAAAAACTTAGTGGTCTTACCTAGGTCCAGTCACGTATTCAGTCCAGATGATCTCAACAACACCTTACTTTTTCAAGGCATCTTTGAAACAGCTGCTGGTGTGGGAATAGTAGGTGAAAGGTATATTCCAAGGACAGGGTAGGGGTGAAGGAGCCTCTGATAACACAGGTCCAGCTCACTGGTCAACAGTGGTCTCATCCTCTCAATGACCATTTCCAACACAATTTAGAGCCTATGGTTTTAGTTTGCTCTTAAACCCTCGTTCTTTTTAATGACATCTTGTACCATTTTACTGCCATGACTGTGTATGGGCTATAAATTGGGACTAAATTTCAATTTAAAGACCCAATAAGAGGAGCATGTAATGCCCCCAAACAAATATCATAAACACCCCTTTCAAAGACAACTGTAACATTGTATAAAGTACTTTGATTGAATATTATTAGAGATGCATATAATAATCTTCTCTTACTATCCCAATATGTAAAATTAGGATCTCAAGAGTTTAGAAGTCAGTTAAAAGTAAAACATAATTTTCTTAGTTATGTGAACCTATTTCTTATTCAACCAAACAAATGTTATTAATAATTTGTTCAACTTTTTCATTTCTGAAAATCCAATCTTACGTATTCTTATTAAATCTCCCTGGAAGTCAATGGTCTGATGATTATAAGAGGACTCTGTAGCTAGTGTGAAAGATTTATTTTTCCTAAAGGAAGACTATCATTGAAGCGTTGTGCGTCTGAACACTTAGATGTTTAAGATTCTCTTAGAGCTACTTTCTCACTTGTTTACATCACTTTAATTGATACTTCAGGAAAGAACCAACTTTTCCAAATGTTCTTTTCCTGAATCAAAATACAATACTTGTTGTTTTCTTAAGACAACAACAACTGCTAAAATAAATGTATCAGAAAATGGCTCAGAAACAAGAAAAATGTATTTCTTACTCACATAAAATTCCTATACGGGTACTCTTGATCAATGGCGGCTCTCCACAAGATAATTTGGGATCCAGGCTTCTTCACCGGGGGCTCCACCATCTCCAATACATCACTTTTAGCTTTGCAGTGCTTATCTTCATCACACTGACAGCTGAGACAACAACGTGGTCATTTGCACCTGGGAACACTTGTAGTTCGGGAAAAGAGACTTCTTTTGCTTACATTTTGCTGACATTGACTAGCAATAGATAAATGCCCAAACCTGTCTGCAATATGAGATAGGAGATGTAGGCTCGTGGTATGCATAGAAAGAGGAGTAAAATTTGCTTAATAGATTCTCCAGTCACTCTCACACTCTTGAACCTGAATCATGGTGTAAATGGTCAAGGGCAAAGAATTAGAAGAAGATTAACTCATTCTCTCACCAGAGAAAGAAAACGTATCCATGTGTAGCAAGCCAATGAAATGGAAGATTAGCAACCAACAAAACATGGTCCAAATGAGTCACATACACAGCATCTATTGCCAGTAAAAGCCATTATGGGGGAAAATGCTCTTTTCTTGAGAGGCTCTTACCTTGGGACAGTGGGAAAATTGTGGAGGGGAGAAAGTCAGTCTGCCATTACCTTGTTTTTCATCAGCATTTCAATGGATAGTCCTTTACCTTAGTGCTGTGATATTGAGGGCTTATTTGGAGCCACACCTATGATTGAATCAGAGAAGTGAGAATGAAGAAAGGACATTCTGTCTCTCTATTCCTCTAGTTATTCTTAAGGCATTCCGGATAAATCCATGTTTCTTAAAGAGTTAAATTTAAGATTTAGAACTTGTTAAAGAAATATTTTTAGTCCCTAATATGGGAGAAACAATATAATACCTTATATTTAATATCATATTTATTGTATAATCATGTTCCCTTTGTCCCTTAAAGGGAACAAAACAAACTTTCTTTCTTTTAGCTTCTTAAACTATTCACCCACAGAGTTAAAGATTATTACTTACTTATTTAGCTATTGGATTTTAAAATAATGCACTTTGCTTGAAGCAAACTATAGGCAAAGCAAAATACCTGACATCTTTTTTTTTTAAAAGATTTTATTTATTTATTTGACAGAGAGAAATCACAAGCAGGCAGAGAGGCAAGCAGAGAGAGAGGAAGGGAAGCAGACTCCCCGCTGAGCAGAGAACCCAATGTAGGGCTCAATCCCAGGACCCTGAGACCATGACCCGAGCCGAAGGCAGAGGCTTAACCCACTGAGCCACCCAGGCGCCCAATACCTGACATCTTTAAACCAGTTGTAGCAGCATTAAAGAAACAAAGTCTGGTTCAATGGAATGCACATGGTGGCACTGGGTTGAATGATCCCATCCCTACTGCTCTGTTGGGTCATAGCCAACATGGAGTTCCCCAGAAACTAGTTATCCCTATTAACAGGCAAAATGCTCACATAGCTGTTCAGAAACTTGAAGAGAGTTAACCTTTAGGTTTGACCAGTTATTCAAGGCTGTATGGAATCTGGCTCAATCTCACCTTGCACCATTCTCAAGCTCATTTATTACACTGCTCACGGTATCTCTTTCTGCTTGCAATATATTCTTTCCCCTGGTCTTCTCCAGCATCTTTCCTTTTTGTCATTCAGGTCTCCTCTCCAATGTCATCACATTAGAGAGGTCTTCCCTGACTACCCTGTGGAATATATTACCTTTCATCCCAACCTTCAAATCACTGTTTTACTTTCTTCTTGGTACTTAAACTACCCAAAATGACCTCATTTATGTATTTATATTTTATTTTTCTCCTTGTATTCTAAGTTGGAGAAGAAAAATACATTTTTCTATTTTGTTCATTACTGATGTGTTTCCAGACCCAAGAACAATGATTGCTCTATGGCAAGGATACTGTCAATATTTGTTGAATGAAAAAGACAGTGGGTGTGGATAAGTGGCTTAGACCAGCTGATACTAGTCATTCTCAGTATATGGGGGGGGGTCTGAGATTAATCAATAAATTGCACATTTCCACTGAAATATCGTTGGCAAAAGATTGTGGATCTCTTCATCAAAGCTAAGTGAATATGTAAGACATTTATTGTCTTTTTGTGGTTGCTTAACACGAAAACTGTCCTCTTGCTAATAGTTTTAGTCACTGATCTTGGCAGAATTATATTTACATCTCAGATATCTCTGAATTATTTTGTTAACGCTGGGTCAGAGAATTACCCAGTCATTGAAATGTACAAAATAATTCTTTAGAAACATCATTATGTCACAGAGTTTAATTAGACTTTGTGATTATCAAAGATAGCGGTAATGATAATTTATAGTTATCAATAATCTAATTAATAACGAATAACAATCAGTATTAGTTTGACAAAATATGTAAACAAAGTGCTATATTCCTTTTATACATGAAAACACTGGGGTTAGAGAGGTTTAGTCATCTGAAGAAGGTCATAGCTGCAACAATTATGAGGCCAGTTTTTCAAGACAAGTTGTACTGATGCTCACGTTTGTGTACTTTAAACATTCTTCTAATTGTCATCAGGAGCAAATATTTATTGAGTCTTGTTATGTCACACAGAACTTGGATATGAACGCAGATAGTTTGGTTTCAGAGACCATATTTGTATCTAAGATTCTAAGCTATTCCTATCTTGCTTTAAATGTTTACTCTAGTCTTCTTTAGAGACTTGCTATACTTTTAAAAAGTTATTTCACGTTACACGGTGTATTTTTTAAAGATTATCTTGTCAGGAAGTCTCTTAACATGCACTGTGACTGAAAAAAATGAAAAAAAGAAAAGAGGAAAGTGAAAAATCATCTATAATCCCCTCCTTACAGAAATAACTACTGTCAAGAAATCTTTGGATTGGAAAACAAAATTTTACTTAGTAGTAAGAGAGATGAAGTTTTAGAAAATATTAAATCCTTTAAAACTCTCAGAACCATCAGAAAGTATTCTGATCATCAGAAGAACCATTTAAAACTCTCAGTTCTCACACAGTGATATAGATAGAAACCACCAAAATGTGCACACAAATTGTCGTATAATATGGTCACTTATCCTTTTGGCACCCAGGTCCTCCTTTGAAATACAAAAATAGTAAGCCCTAGCTTATCTATCTCGTGGATGTTTTAAGGATAAAATTAGATTATAAATGTGGCAGGACTTTGAAATATCTTTCCTTGCTGAGCACTTCCCCACAACTATATTCTATTACTATAGACTCTGACCTTTATTCTCCCTTGAGAATCACTATATCTAAGTCAGGGCTCTCTTTGCCTCCTTCAACACAGCATGGGGAATCGCTGGACTACATCCTCTAGGCTAATTTCTCATTCAGTGCTATGATTTCTGGGAAGACATCAGTGACAAAGTTCTAGGGGGAAAAAGGCATACAGAAAAATGTTGGAAAATATGGGTCATAAGTCCAACGGGAGTCCGTGCGTCTCCCCTGAGTGGTAAGACAGACTAGTTGCCAAATGATGAAGCATTGAATTATTTTCATACCCCTTGCTTACTTTCTTCATTCCTGGGGCTCTCATTCGACCACTTCCCATTTTGTTTTATTTTCAAACTCTCTATAGTCCTGTATCTTTTCTACCAGTCCTGAAATATCTCATTTCTATCTCATTATTGTCTTAGCTAATATCTTATTTTCACAAATAGTCTCTTCACACTGTTGTCCAAAGGCACTGATTCTACTTACTTCCCTCCTCAGGTATACTTTCTTAAAATCATTTATGAAAGTAATATAAGCAGTAATAAGGGGTGGAGAAGCTCTGGTGCTTTGTGTCCCTTCGTACAGGGAATGTCTGCATTTTTTTTTTTAATGGCTCACATTTAGATCAGGTTAGACTCATTTCCCTTTTGGTTAACTCAAAGTCGACCATCTAGACCTTAATTAAATTTGTAAAATCCATTCACCATAGCTATATTCTATCAGTTAGAAACAAATCACAAATTCCACAAACCTTTAAAGAGAAAGGGTATTATACAGTCCTGTGGTTTTCAGAAGCTAGAAATCTTGGAAGCCATATTAGAATTCTGCCTATCATAGATTCCTCAGTGTAATGTTTGCATTTGAGTCTGCTTATGATGGTTTTTCTATAAATATATTCAAATTTTGTGTAAACTAAATTTTATCAGTCTTTTTCTTTCTATCTTTTGGATTTATGCCTTGCTAGTAAATCTTTTCCAATTCTGATATATAAGAACAACATATATGGTGTTTTCTTTTCAAGTGTTTTTGCAGCTTTATTTCCTTCTTTATTTTTCTTATTGCATTTTTTTTAAAGATTTTATTTATTTATTTGACAAAGAGAGATCACAAGTAGATAGAGAGGCAGGCAGAGAGAGAGAGAAAGAGAGAGAGGGAAGCAGGCTCCCCGCTGAGAAGAGAGCCCGATGCGGGACTCGATCCCAGGACTCTCAGATCATGATCTGAGCCGAAGGCCGTGGCTTAACCCACTGAGCCACCCAGGTGCCCCGTTTATTGCATTTTTTGTATTAATTCTTTGACTCTCTAGATTTTTCTTTTTCTTTCTTTCTTCCTCTTCTTTTAAATGCTGTTACATAAAGATCTCAGTTGCTTCAGTGCTATTTATGGATTAATGCATTTTTTACCTGCTGGCTTTAAGTTCCACTTTTATCATAATAGATGTTGTGCGCAGTTCATGTTCTTGCTTAAAATCTCAGTTCCATTTCATAAATCTCTTTTCTTCTGCATCAAAAGAAAATACTTTTTAATTTCTGTGGACTTATACATGTATCTACTCTCTTGTAGGAATATTATCCACTATTTTCTTTTCTTATACTCAGAATTTTCTTGGATATTTCCAAATGTTTATTTTTCCACGTGTATTTCAGAAACAGTTTCCCTAAATAAAAATAGTATTGTTGAGGCACCTGGGTGGCTCAGTCATTAAGCTTCTGCCTTCAGTTCAAGACATGTTCCCAGGGTCCTGGGATTGAGCCCCACCTCTGGCTCTCTGTTTAGCGGGAAGCCTGCTTCTCCCTCCCCCACTACACTTGCTTGTGTTTCCTCGCTGGATGTGTCTCTCTCTGTTAATATAAAATCTTTAAAAAAAATTGTATTGGCAATTTTATTTTTTTATACTTTTGTTTATTTTCAAGATTTTATTAATTTATTTGACAGACAGAGATCACAAGTAGGCAGAGAGGCAGGCAGAGAGAGAGAGGAGGAAGCAGGCTCCCTGCTGAGCAGAGAGCCCGATGCGGGACTCGATCCCAGGACCCTGGGATCATGACCTGAGCCGAAGGCAGAGGCTTTAACCCACTGAGCCACCCAGGCACCCTATTAGTAATGTTAATAGGGTTGTAATATGCCATATTAATCTATGAATAATTTATTCTATAATAATAATGCTGTTATATTGATGAATAATGGACTTGATTTAGTTAATTATTTTATGTCTTTTAATAAAGCTTTACTTCTAGAGATCTTTATGCATAGAGTTCAGCAGATGTACTGAATTTTACATTCATGTTTGATTTTATAAATGGAATATTTTTCTTATACTTTTTATTATTTTTAGCAATAACGTACTTTATTTATTTATTTATTTATCTTTATTAACATATGATGTATTATTTGCCCAAGGGGTACAGTCTGTGAATCATCGGGCTTACACATTTCACAGCACTCACCATAGCACATACCTTCCTCAATGTCCATAACCCAACCGCCCTCTTATACTTTTTAAAAAGTTGTTTACTTCCACATCGTCGCAAATGGCAAGATTTCATTTCTTTTGATGGCTGCATAGTATTCCACTGTGTATATATACCACATCTTCTTTATCCATTCATCTGTTGATGGACATCTAGGTTCTTTCCATGGAACTAGAGGGTATCATGCTTAGTGAAATAAGTCAATCGGAGAAAGACAACTATCATATGATCTCCCTGATATGAGGACATGGAGAAGCAACATGGGGGGTTAGTGCGATAGGAGAAGAATAAATGAAACAAGATGGGATTGGGAGGGAGACAAACCATAAATGACTCTTAATCTCACAAAACAAACTGGTGGTTGCGGGGGGGAGGTGGGATTGGGAGAGGGGGAGGGGGTTATGGACATTGGGGAGGGTATGTGCTATCGTGAGTGCTGTGAAGTGTGTAAACCTGGTGATTCACAGACCTGTACCCCTGGGGATAAAAATACATTATATGTTTATAAAAAAAAAAAAATTGGAAGGGGAGGCGAACCATAAGAGACTATGGACTCTGAAAAACAACCTGAGGGTTTTGAAGGGTCAGGGGTGGGAGGTTGGGGGAACAGGTAGTGGGTAATAGGAAGGGCACGTTTTGCATGGAGCACTGGGTGTTGTGCAAAAACAATGAATACTGTTATGCTGAAAATATAAAACAATAAAAATAAATAAAAAAAAAGTTGTTTACTTCCACTGATTTTTCTAAAATAACTTAGTGTCAAGAATCATTTTTAAAATATCTTAGTTTATTTTTAATAGTTTTTCATTAATAATTTAGAATTTTACAATTATATAATCAAATAAACTAGAGGTGTGGATATTTTTGTCTCTTTCTTTTTCAAATATATTCCTCTTTTTTTTCCCCTCTCGACAATGACATTGGAAAGTGCAGCCCCCAAAATATTAAATAATAATACTTATAGTGAGCTTTCTTGACTATTTTTACCATGAGTATTATTTGTCAGAAATTAATCATAATGCTAGAATTTGATAGAAATATATATATTATGGGGGCACCTGGGTGGTTCAGTGGGTTAAAGCCTCTGCCTTCGGCTCCAGTCATGATCCCAGGGTTCAGGGATCAAGCCCCACATAGGGCTCTCTGATCAGCAGGGAGCCTGCTTCCTCCTCTATCTCTCTCTGCCTACCTCTCTACCTACTTGTGATCTCTGTCTGTCAAATACATAAATAAAATCTTTGAAAAAAAAAGAAATATATGTATTTTGAAACCAAATAAATAGCCATCTGACTTATTTTAATAAGCACTTTCTTTGTCTTTTATCATGACTTTATTTTCTTTTCTTTTACTTTTTAATGTTTATTACCGAAGTATAATTCTATACGCTACGCAAAGCTCACCAGGTTAAGTTTAGTTACCATCTGTCACAGTACAATATTATTGACTACATTCCCTATGTTGTTCTTTTCATCTCCATGACTTATTTATTTTATTACTGGAAGTTTGTAGTTCTTCATCCCCTACACATATATCACTCACTTCCCCACTACCCTTCCCTCTGGAAACCACCAGTTTGTTCTCCGTACTTATGAATCTATTTTTATTTTGTTTTGTTTTTCAGATTCTACATATAAGTGGAGTCATACAGTATTTGTCTTTTTCTGTCTGACATATCACTTACTATAATATCTTCTACATCTATCCATGTTGGCAAGATTACATACTCTTTCTATAGCTGAGTAACAGTTCGTTTTATATAGATATATATAAAGTGATATATATATATGTATGTATGTATGTGTGTGTGTGCATATATATATATATACACACACACATATATATATATATATATATATATATAATTTCTTCTTCAACCATTCATCTATTGATGGATCCTTGGGTTGCTTCCATATCTTGGCTATTGTAAAGAATGCTACAATGAACATAAGAGTGCATATATCCTTTCAAATTATTCTTACTGTTTTCTTTGCGTAAATACCCAGTAGTGGAATCACTGGATCATATGAAAATTCTATTTTTAAGTCTTTGAGGACTCTCCATATTATTTTCAACCCTGATTGCATCAAATTACATTCCTACCAACAGTGGATGAGGGAACCTTTTTCTCCACAACCTCACCAGCACTTGTTATTTCTTGTCATTTTGATTCAAGCCATTTGACTAGTGTGAGGTGATATCTTATTGTGGTTTTGATTTGCATTCTCCTGATGATTAATGATGTTGAGCATCTTTTCATGTGTCCTTTGGCCATCTTTCTCTTCTTTGGAAAAATGTCTATTTAGGTCCTCTGTCCATTTTTTAATCAGTTTGTGTTTTGGGTGTTGAGTTGTATAAGTTCTTTATACATTTTAGTTACTAATTCCTTATTGAGCCTTTCATCTCTCCTTACTGAATTTGTACATATCTTCTTCCATTCATTAGGCTACCTTTTTGATTCATTGATGGCTTCTTTTGCTGTATGAAATCTTTTTATTTTGGTGTAGTCCCGATAGTTTATTTTTGCTTTTATTTCCCTTTCTTGGGGTGGCATATTCTCATATAAACTTGTTGCTAAGTCTGATAGCCAAGAGATTACTGCCCATGTTTTCTTCTAAGAATTTAATGTTTTCAGGACTCACATTTAGGTCTTTAATGCATTTTGAGTTTATTTTTGTGTGACGTATAAGAAAGTGGTCCAGTTTTATTCTTTTGCATGTGGCTGTCCAGTTTTCCAATACCATGTAATGGAGATACTAACTCTTCCCCTATATATATTCTTGTCTCCTTCATTATAGATTAATTTACCCTATAAGCAGGGACTTGTTTCTAGAGTTTCTATCCTATTCCACTGAGCTATGTGTCTATTACTGTGCCAGTACAATACATTTTTTTATTACTATATCTTTGCAGTATATCTTGAAATCTGGGATGGTAATATCTCCAGGTTTATTCTTTCTTAAGATTGCTTTGGCTATTTGAGGTCTTCTGTGGGTTCAAACAAATTTTAGGATTCTTTGTTGTAGTTCTGTGAAAAATCCTATTGAAGCTGTAGATAGCTTTGGGTAGTATCAACATTTTAATAACATTATTCCTTCTAAATCATGAGCATGGTATATCTCTATATGTTTGTGCTGTCTTCAATGTACAATTCATATTTTATTATTATAAAATTCAAAGATAAAAATGTCAATGGTTATTGATTTTACCACATTGGGCATCTATTACCATAGATTCGCTTTAGAATATGTCCACAATCCCAATTTAATACTACTTTTGATAAAAAAATGGGAGTGTTTGACTACCAGTTTTCCACTATGATCTTTTGCCTTATAATTTATTTTTTCTTAGTGTTTTTAGTTATTTTATAATATGAATCTTTATTTTTTATTGACCAATTTTTTTGACCAAATTTTTTATTAAGAAAGAGGATATATTTAATTAATATAATTAATATTAATTTATTAAGATAATTTAATATAATTTATATCTCCATATTACTTGGGGGTTTTATTTAAAAGAACTGTTATTTCATTTTATTGTCTTCTATTTTTCCCAGGAAATCTAGAATCTAGAACATCACAGTCTTCTGATATCGTCTTTCTCTTTGTGCTCTTTCTAGGATTCTCTAGCATTCTCCTTCCTCTGATCTTTTACATAATTTGTTTCTTGGGGAATTTATTATTTTCTCTATTCTCCTTCTCTCTTTTGAATCATATTTTGTCTGGTATCACTCACCTGCTTTGCTTATTTACTTTCCTTTGCTGATAGCCTCATATCAACATATTCACCTTAAACTCTTTGCCAAGCCACACACTTGTGCAACTGAGTAGGAACCTCTCTCTTGGAATACCGTATTGATACTTAAGCTTACAATGATTGGAATAGAGCTCATTGAATTCTGCATCTTATCTTCTAACACCCCATTGCTTTTTTGCCTATTTGATGCCAAATAAATCATAAGATACTAATTCTGTTACCTGCTTTATAAAGCTTTTTTTCTCTACTTTGGAAATAATGGTTTAGAATGTGCTTTGCAGGCTTCCCTCTTATTCATTTCCCTTTTCTTATTACCCTGTTTTCAATTCCTTTTGTTTACATAGCTTACAGAAAGACATTTCAGTGTGTGGTTAAAGGCATGGCCTCAGGCACCAGACTGCCTTCTTTCAAATCTGATTCAGTCACTCAGCTGTGTGATTTCCAGTCTGTCTGTGAGCCTAATCTCTCTCTGCCTCACAAAATAGTACATCCATTACAAGGCTGTAATAATAATTTAATCACAAACATATAAAGTAGCAGTGTCTGCCAAAAAGTAAGAACCCGGTAGATGTTTGCTCTTATTTTAGGTCCTAGGTCACCTATTTCCTATTAACAAAATCCAAAAGGCTCTCGAAACAAAAAGAGATTTGGAATTTATTTGGCAAGAAAATCAGACCCAACCTGCCCTATGCTTATTTGGAAGCAAGATCTGACTTGAACTAATGTGATACTATTATTTACTAATTAAAGTAAATATTTAAATTTCTCTGTTGAAATAGAAATATTTTAAATACTGAGTACTATTCAAATCCCATCAGGAATGTTATATAAAAAACACACTACATAACCATCACATTACCTTTCTGAAATGTGAAAAACTCTGAAGTCGGAAGCACGTCTGGCTCCAGGATTTCAGAAAAGGGATCAGGAACTATATTACACCTTGAACCTGAGACTCAGTATCACCTTCTTGTCAAAGACTTTCCTGAATTCCAAAACTGATTTAGAAGTATCTCTTCCATACTGGCAATTGTTTCTTAAGTTCACCCCATCATAGCACTTTTGAACTACTTTATTTGCTTGTAAATTGTGTGGTCTTTTATACAACATAGTACCTAGTAATTATTTATTGCAGACTCTCTGAATAAATGTATTGGATAGAACATCCCTACACCCAAATAGTCATGTTAACATTTAATTAGTGCCTGTTGGGGGTTCAATTTGATGTTAGAATTGCAACAGCAAATGAGACATAGACTCGGCCTTGAGTCAGGTGTAACACAGTGGTTGAAACTTGGGCACTGAGTCACTTTAAAGAGATTTATTCTTTGATAACAAAATCCACGTTGGGAACTTTGGGTGCTTTGGGATGCTTTGGGAACTTTGAGGAAACATCATTGGAAATCATCATCATCATGGAAATATTTTCTAGGGGGGAAAAACACATTTGAGCTGAGGGTGGAGGAGGAAAAGTTGTTAGCTCTACAAAGAGAGCGCATTCTGAACAGTGGAGCTAAAGAGAAAAAATGGAAAGGCTTACACTGCTAGGTGAGTTTGAGAAATCAGAAGCAAGATGATTTCCTGGAGACAAGGAAGGGTAGGGCAGGAGATTAATAAGAGTCAAAGTCGACTGATATACCTCCTGGAGACTAATTAATGATAACTGTTTTGCATTTGTAACTGGAAGAGCCAAAGAACAAGTGAAACTGTGCTTGAGAATAAACTGTGAATCTCTACTAATCAACTGACTTTTCGAGTGAGGGTCCCATAATCTGAGATTTTCTTCAAATTTAACCTTTAACTAACCATGGTTATTTCATGATCAGGTCCTGTAAACTTTGGTTTCCTTATCTGAAAATTTTACTGCTCAATTTGTGCTTCTTCTAAGGCTGAGATGAGAAGAAGTGCGAAATGATTTCTGTCCAAATAGGAGACT
This sequence comes from Meles meles, assembly GCF_922984935.1. NCBI lineage: Eukaryota > Metazoa > Chordata > Mammalia > Carnivora > Mustelidae > Meles > Meles meles. The sequence goes on from NC_060067.1 coordinate 30,264,303, forward strand.
ATAAAAATTCCAGGGAACAATAAATGGCTAAGTCACTATCAAGACTACTGAAGATAGTAGTACTGAAGATACTGAAGAACAGCATTCGCTGCAATAATTTTGTTAACAGTATTCTGGGATAATATTTTAAAAGTTCAAATTACTGTTCTGAGGAAGGTTAAGATGGAGACTTACTAGACACACTTTAATATGAACAGCTAGACTAGTACATTTTAGTAAGGAAAATATGATCATATTTAGATCACAGATTAAGATCATATTTTAGATCCTCTGTGTTGTTGGCTTTTATAACTCCTGTATATAATGTTCAAACTTATCCTGTTCAAAATACAGTTATTTTAACAATATTGGCAACTTGAGGCAGTTGGGTTAAAGTAGAAAAAAGGGATGGCAAAACAGGGGTTGGATATTACACCCCATTGTAACTTCTGGCCTCAGACATCTATTTTGGAATTGTAGGCTTCTGGTTCATTAATTCAAAACTGGGTATTGAAAATATGCTTTTTTTTTTTCTTCCTGGAATATTTGGAAACTTAGTTTCTTTTTGTAAAGACAAGAATTAATTTTTTTTTTTTACTATTTGATTTGTAGGCATAGTGTCAGCTTTTAGGATTTAAAAAAAAAAACACAGTAAGTCAGAGGCTATGTCCAGGTGATACAGACCATAACCAATGGAAAACTGGTTGTATTGAGGAATAAGATAACAAATCTATGGATAAACATAGAGATTTCCCTTTTCTATATTTTTTAACAACATCTTTATTGGATGCTTTGGCACTACTCAATATTAAAATGAGGTTATATCCATAAAATTATGAAAGGCAAAAGGTATTAGGGTACTTATTTCACTGAAACAACAGAGAAAGGGTGATTTATTTGGACAGTACCTTCAAAGAATTAATCACCAAAAGTGTAGGGCAGAAATCATGAAACCAAAAGTTTCACAAATGATTTTTTTTTCTTTTTAAGTGTATAAAGTTAATAAAATATAAGATCCACAAGAGCAATTACTTTGCATGTTTTTTATTACACAAGGAATCCCCAGGGCCTGCATTGTATTTGGAAACTGAAGTGTGCTAAATGTTGAATGAGTGAATAAGGAATAACCATAAAAATGGAACATTTTTTTTTTAATTTTTTAAAAAAGATTTTATTTATTTATTTGAGAGAGCAAGCACTCATGGAGGCAGAGCGAGAGGGAAAAGTAGGCTCCCCGCTGAGCCAGGAGCCCAATGTGGGGTCAGATCCCAGGACAATGGGATCATGACCTGGGCTGAAGGGAGACTCTTAACTAACCAAGCCACCCAGACACCCCCAAAATGAGATGTTTAATAAACAGGCAAGAAAAGACTACTTGCATGTTTTTGATAATTATCCTACTTAATCCTCACAGTAAGTCAACGAGGTAGATGTTAGTACTCTCCTTGCATAAATGAGAAAATTAAAGCACAGTCAGAAAGTATATCACCCAAGTTAATATATATGTATTTATGTACATATAATATTTATATATATTATATATTATATTACATATATATATATGTGCTTGTACACATGCCCATACCTGTCATCTTCCCTCTTACCTACCTGTCCACGTGCCTCCTGTAATGCCTAAAAGATAGTAGATGCTCAATAGATGTAAATCTGCTTCTCTCTTCCTCTTATTAAAGGTCCTATATTTAACATACAGATTAAATAAAATCTTAAATGAATTAATATTTAGCCTAGTAAAATAGGCTCTAAGTTCATCAGGTGATTTGAACAGTGAAACTTTCTCATTCTCCCTCTCCTTCTCTCATATATATAATTGTAATTGATTTGTCTAACTTTCTTTCCCAATGACTTAGAAAAAGATTTTTGTGTCTCAAAAATTATAGCCACCTTACTTGTTCAGAAGTTTTATTCATTTCTATGAAAAACCTGACGTTTCTCTATATTTCACACAAACTACAATGTAATATACTTTACACATTATTTGAATTTGTGTCTAGGGATGTTGAAAGGCCAAGAGCTTAAAAGGTAGATATAGTGAATCAGAGAGCTAAGGAGATATAAAATTTAAAGTAATATATCCATTTTGATTGTGCTAACCTTTCCCCACAGACTTTGAATAAAATTACTTCTGGAAAAGAACGAGTGTTCAGAGGCTTTAGGTTGTTGAGAAAATGAGGTCAGTACATAAATGGTGGTTAAATGCATCCATAAAAATGATGACTTAAAATTCTGGTATACTTGAAGGAAGTATTTATCAAGTCATGTAGAAGATTTTCTTATAAAATTTAGGGATCTTAACATTGTTTGGGGATTATTTAGCAAGGTATATTTAAATATCTCATATCATTTTCAGAACTTGTTCTTTATAAATAATTCAACTACTTCACTGTGATTTGTGGTCATTTGGAAGAGATTTTAGGTCTTTTTGCCCAATATTGAGCCAAAGGTAAAATCTAATTCATCTTTATTTTTCCAATAATAAAAATATTACAGATTTTTTAGAAGAGAAACAAATCCATTAGATAAAGTGTGCCACTCAGATTGATTGCAAGCTGTTTACTACTATACTACCACCCAGAAAATAAACAAATTTTAGCTCTTTATGTAATACAATCCTTCAAAATGTTTAATAGTATTATTTTAAGTCATGATGAATTATTTTGAGCCACTCCCATACACAAACATTTTTAGGTCAAGTTGAAAAATTATCTCACTTATCTTTGTGCTGTATATTTAGTTTTTCTTCCAAGTTTGATATGGCCATGTGACTTGCTTTGGCTAAAGTAATGTGTGTTTTTCTAAATGGAAGCCTTAAAATTCAATGCACAGTTAATTCTACTTTATTCCTTCTATGACAGTGAACTTGAGAACTGTCAAGGTGGAATCCTTGTCAGACCAGTTCTCTGAGTGACTACAATGAACAGAGCTCTTTGCTGACTTAGGTTGCATATAGAACATACATAAGAAATGCCCCTATTGCCCAATTCTGCTCTTGTTTATTTCTGCATTATAATTTAGCATCTTATGAGTGATATACCATTTAGGAAAAATATCATTTATGTATATGAACCGCATTTATGTGAATTTAAAAGCATAGAGAAAAAGTTACACATGAAAATGATTTTTCGGGGGCACCTGGGTGGCTCAGTGGGTTAAAGCCTCTGCCTTCGGCTCAGGTCATGATCTATCTCAGGGTCCTGGAATCGAGCCTAGCATGGGGCTCTCTGATCAGCAGGGAGCCTGCTTCCCCTCTCTCTCTGCCTGCCTCTCTGCCTACTTGTGATCTCTGTCAAATACATAAATAAAATATTAAAAAAAAAGAAAATGATTACTTGTAGTTTTAACCTAAAAAAAAAGACTATACACATATGGTGCACTGTGCTATAGTACCTAGGAATAAATAATTGATCATTGTGATTTATGGCTATGTTTATTAAAATCTAGCCTTCAAGGTTGTTGAGAGAATTCAACCTGATAATGACCGTATGGTTAGTACAGTACAGGGACATGGTGGACACTCTTACAGAGGGCACTCTTCATTGTTTAGATTTTAACTGGCAAGGCTCTAACTAGTTTATTTTAAGCAACAATTTAGAACTTGACTAAAATCAATATTAACTGTGCAAAACTTGAATTATTGAATTCTCAGATAACTGCATTAATAAAAAGCTCTCACTCACAAAGGATAATTTCTTTCTTTTTTTTTCTCTTTTCTTTCTTTCTTCTTTTCTTTTCTTTCTTATTTAATTTTATTTTAGTTCCAGTATAGTTAACATACAGTGTTCTATTAGTCTCAGGTGTACAATATAGTGCTTAAACAATTCCATATATCAAAAGCTTACAGTTTTTAAAATATTTTGTTTATTTATTTGAGAGAGAGAGAGAGCATGAGAGAGAGAGAGCACAAGCAGCGGGGAGAGGTAGAGGGAGAGGAAGAAGCAGACTCCGGGCTGAGTGTGAAGCCTGATGTGGGACTCATCCCAGGACCCTGGGATCATGACCTGAGCTGAAGGCAGACGCTTAATGACTGAGCCACCCAGGCACCCTAAAGGGTTCCAGTTTTTAATTAAATCATAAAGCCCTAAATCATCAGTGACCTATTTCCTCTAGGATAAAATAATCGTATTAGGTGGGTTTGTATGTATTGATCATTCACAAATTAATACAAATACTAAGTCATATGCATATATATGCCATAAAATGGTTGGTATGTCCGTGTTAATATATATGTCATGTTTTCTTACAGCTACATGCTAATACATATGATGGTTAACACGTATTCACCAAATGCCTAAGAAACTGCCACATACCACAATCAGATATAGTCGTTACTCTTCCAGAAGTGTCCTTTTTCCCCACAACAATTTTCTGGATTCATAAAAGAGGATTCATTGCCAATTTTATATACTTTAATGTTCAAAATTGTGTATGATACTTAGAAATGACAGAAAGAAGCAACTGAACCTGATTGGGTTTTAACTTATTTCTGTATTTGACTTTTCCTGTGATGAAACTGGCCTTTTATATCCAGAAAATAAGCAAAGTCTGACAAATTTCTGCCACATTTCTTCCTGCCATCACTTTAATCTTGACCTTTATCCTTTCACAGAAATTACTGCCGTAGCTTTTAATTGACTTACTGCAGTCCAGCCCTCTCTTCTTATTAATTCTTCATTAAATCACCAGAGTAAATCTCCTGTCTCTTCTCTGTACAAATAAAACAAGCACAGCAATACTAGGAGATAGCGCTCTTAAGACTACCCTCAAATCTCTCCTGTATTTCTATATCCAAGTGGTATGAACCAAATATCCCTACTTTATCAGAGTCGTCAGTGGCTGACCAGTGTCCTTGAAAGGGTTTGTCTTTCTTTATGCAGGTTAAGTTCCATATTAAGGAATTTCTTCCCTCACTAAATTCTTAAATAACTTTTATCCCATAAACTTAATTTGGTATTTATTACTTATTGGGTGATATTACAAAGTCTGTTGTATTGCCTCTACACATTATTTCTGTAACTAAATTTTATATTCATAGAAAGAATGTTTTGTATCCTCTCAAAATATCTGTGACACTTAGTGGATAATTATCAATTTAATTCTAAAAATTAATATACTTTAATTTTTTAAAAAAGAACTTTGAAAATTGTCACCTTAGCAAGAATTTATGTAAGAATTACACTCGGAAATGATAAACTTCTAAATAAGTATGTTCTGAGACTAAAAAAAACCCAAAGATTTTATATTTTCTAATATTCAGAAAAATTTAGTAGTATCAGGATCTCTTTTTGGGAAAACTAGTTAAATAAGAGAATTGATCTGTCCTCTCCAATGCCCAGATTTCACCTTTTGGCATTTATAAATAATTATACAAACAAGGTGACTTCCATTTTAGTGTGATACTATCTCAAAATGGAGAAGAATAAAAAAGAGCCCCAAAATATCTTTTGGAAGAGACATATGGTTAAAATTAAAAATAAAAAAAGAAGGAGAAAAATGAAAGAAAGGAAGGAAGGAAAGGAGGAAGGAAGGAAGAAAGGAAAGGGGGAGAGAAAGGAAGGAAGGAAGAAAGAAAGGAAGGAAGATAGAAGGAAGGAAGGAGGGAGGACGTTCACTTTTGTCAGAGGAAACAACGAAGATAAAGTGGTAAAAGATTGCATTTGTTAGTGAGCAAATGGAGCCTCCATGTTAACAAAGCAATGGGAGATGTGGTGGTAAACTTAACTGCAAAAATAAAGATTGAAAAAGATGAGGAGAATTCATAAAATGTAAGAATTCATGAAATGTAAAATGAACATAAGCAGAATTTCAAGTCAACTTGATGCAGGTGTATGGGGGGCTAAAATTGCACATTGGGGAGGACCATGCCTTTCCCACTCTCTTGCACAAAGCTGGAAGCAGGAAACAGCAGAATTAACAAAGATAAAGTCCTGGGTATTTTATGAGCAGAGTCAGTCTATTCTCTTCTCTAAGAATCTGGGAGGCCAGTGGAAAGAAGAAAGAAAATTCTCAGTCTACAAAGACCAACTGCCCAATTACTTAAATACTAGATGTTAAAAAGTAAGTCTTCCAAATGATCACATACCTTCTTTCTCTTTCCAGATCCCTTTAAGATATAATAATTTCAGGTTAATTTCTATAAAATATTTGGTAGTAGAAAGAGAGCTGATTTTGAAACTTTTAGAGAAATGACTAAAACTAATTTTTATTTTTTCCTATAAAGTAAATTATTAATTTAATATGTAAGAAAATCTCAATACAATCAGGTGTGCATTATGAAGTCATCCAATTACATGTCATTTTCTTTAAAAATTGCAACTTCTAGTCTGAACCATGAAAAAATTAAATAATGAATGAGATGCACTAGCTAATAATCATTAACAACTGGATGAAATTTAAAAAAAAAGATTAAGAAGAGACATAATAAGCTCTGAGTCAGGGACTATGTGAGTAGAAGAAAGCTCAATAATTCTACATCTGAGAGGCATCATTGCTCAGCTTTCCAAATTATCTGGAGTAAATTCTCATAAACGTTGAAAAAGATGGCAGAAGATTTGAATAATTTGTTTTTTCCTTTTGTGTCTCTTTTGAAGGTTAAGATCTTATAGTGGAAGGAATGGCCTGTAGGTGTAAACACAATAGGTGGGAGTTAGCTTACTGCTTTTCTGAGTCAGCAACTGGTGGAATGAAGGATATCAGGAAGATTATTCTGATAGTCTAGATTTCCCAGAATTTGATTACGATGTCTTGATCTCCACATCCAGGGTTGTAGGCATAAAAAGTGGAATTAATCTTGTCTTTGTAGGAATGCCAGTAAGCTTAATTGTTAAAAAAGCTAACCAAATCTAACATAACAGTAAATGCTTTCAGAGAGGAATTATAAAGCAATTATATCATGTCCCTTCTCCTGGCATTAACCAAGGACAAGGACAGGATTCAACTCTGGTGAATCCTGGGGTTTATCAGCCGAAGACCCAGATTTCCCCTTGCTCAATATACAGAGAGAACAGACTTCCTCCAAGTTAGAGCTGGTGTTCAGTCATGAAGATGGTAAACTTCCAGAGTTCTTAGATTGAATTCCTGCTCTTCTGAGTATTTGGAAGCCTAACTTTTGCCTGTTTTTACCTCCTCAGACCTGATCAAATTTCTGTACTGTGGGGCAATTCCTCTCTATCCCCCTTTCCTCCACTCTAGCCAGTCCACAAAGTTCCTAAATTTCGATCGTTTTTCTCATTGTTCATCCATAAATGCTATTTCATGCCATGCACCCAAACTAGAGATGATGGCTATGTGTCAAGCGACATAGGTCTCTAGTCAAATATCAAGTCTTTTCATAGATGATTAACAGCCAGCAAATTGATTGCTCAAATAACACTGATAACTATTTTTTGCTTTCTTTTAGATGGAAAGAACAATGCATTACAGTGAAGAATCTCCACATTTTCTATTGTCACTGCTTATCTTCAATAAAGAATATTAAAATATAGTAGGGTCAGTAGCAAGATTTGTGTTTATACTAATTAATGTGCTAAAATTTCAAAGTATATGTGGCTTTAAATGCTTCCACCTGCCCTAAAACATGGAGATTAATCCAATTCATCAAGAATACTGGGGCGCCTGGGTGGCTCAGTGGGTTAAAGCCTCTGCCTTCAGCTCAGGTCATGATCCCGGAGTCCTGGGATCAAACCTGAGTCAGGCTCTCTGCTCAGCAGGGGGTCTGCTTCCTCCCCCCCCCCCCCCCCCGTCTCTCTGCCTACTTGTGATCTCTGTCTGTTAAATTTAAAAAAAAAAAAAAAAAGAATACTGATCATTATAGCTGTGTGAATAGTACCTGGGAAAAGTTCCTTGAAATTTCCATATTTATAAATGGTAGATCAGCACTTAATAGTAGGTATTAAATGCCAGATGATGTGGAGAATAATGTCAATGCCCCAATCCACCAAGTTATTGCTCTTGTGACATAAATATTTGTATTTGAATCTTATTCTTTCAAATTCTCATTCTCTATCTTCTTTCATCCTCTTTCTCTTTCTCTCTCTCATTTTTATAAACAAAGCCTGGATAGGAAAAAAATTTTTTTTAATGAAGACAATGTTTTCAGTTGTGTGTGTGTACACACATATACATACATACACATATAGTACATGCTTATTATTTTGTTTCAATTTAATGTACTATGTATGTATCTATTTTTATAATGTAACCACATTAGCACTTTCATGTATTTTTATTTCTCAACCTAAACATCCATAATTTCTGTTATCTTTCTTAGGTCAGTCCCAGGTGCTAACCACGTTAGTGGTTCTTATCCTCTAGATTGCCATTATCATGTGTCTCTTTTTGCCCTACTACTTGCTCATCCTTATTATTGGATCCTTCTCTTTGGTTTTAGGTCAGTTGTTACTTCTGTTATGTTTATGAGTTTGCCATATTGGGCATAACTGTAAAAGGAAGGTTATTTTTCCTCGTGTTCCATATTACCACTTTTTACTTAAACTGTATTAATTATACATAATACTTTCTTGGAATGTACAAAAGATTTTCTATTTAGGAAAAAAAAGTGAATTCTGTTCACTTACTTTTTTCTCTTTTTTTTTCTTTTATGTTCAGTTTTTAGTTTTTCTCTGTTATATTGTTCCAAGCATACCTAGCCCTTCCTCCACCCAATGCCACTTCTACACACTATCTCTTTGGTCCACAAATGCTGTCTGCCATTATTTCTCTCTTTCTTAAAATATTTTACAAAAAAAATTTGCTTCTTAACCTTGTTGCATGACATCTTGAAATAATTACCTGTAGGTTCCATGTTGGAAATTACCAGAACTAGATCTGCGAAGAGAATTAACAAAGTTTCAAAAATTATTGTGCATCTAATTTGTGAAACATGATACCACTATTGTTTTAATTTACATTGCCTACCTTTATTATTATCTTTCAATATGAGAGTATTTCTATACACTTACAAGCTAATTTTATTAGTATTCACATCTTTATAAACATATAATTGACCATAATTGAAAATGTATCTAATTTTACAGCATTAAGTTTGAAGTTTCTCATAGATTTTTGATAGATATTCTTATTAACTAAATAATTTACTTTTAAATCCAAAGTTGTAACCATTTCTTCATAATTACATATGCATGTTAAATTTCCTTGAGTACTTTTTCAATATCTACCAATATTAAGTGGGATTTCTCAAGTATATTCAGGAAGGATAATTAAATTAACCCTCTTTTCATTCCTGCAATTAACCATATTGTCATAATATATGATTACTTTAATCGTTTTGAGATTTTATGTCATAATCATCAAACATTTTAAAATAGGGACTGTGATTGATAGTTTAATATCTTTCATTATGCTTAGACGTAATTTAGATTTTAAACACTGGTTTAACCATTTTAAATTGTAGCTAATGTTTATTGTATTCTATATCTATCTCTTCATTTAAATTGCTTTGTAAAAAATTCTGCCTTACATTTTCATGGAATTCTTTCAAAACGCTTTAAATGACAAGGCTGATGAACTAACAATTAATATTTGAAGAGTACTTTTTGACTGAAAATATGTTTCATCTTCCAAAGTTAAATTATTACTAGGAATACAGCTTTGAGTTGAAAATAAATTTCTTCCATAAATTTAAAGACATTATTCTATTTCTAGAATCTAGTGTTGAAAAGAAAAATTTGGTGCAAATTTTATTCTTATTCCTTTACAGTTAATATTTCCTTTACCTCTTAAATATTTTAAACACTTCTTTAATCTTTAGATTTCCATAATTTTGTCAGTTTGTTAATAGGTCAGAGTTAAAGGAAATAATAAAATAATTGTTCCTTAGCATTTGATAGATCCTTTCAATCTGAGGAGTAGTGCCAGGGAAATTAACCCCTTAAAAAATAAAACAAGGGTAACAACAAACAAAAGCCACTATAAAAGCAGTATACATTTCTCCTCTTCCATTTTCTTAATTCTCTTCTTAAGGAAAACAGGAAAACACATTAGCTAGGCCTCTAAATATCTCCTTGGGACTGATGCTCTAGATTCTGAAAAATTTCTGGTTTTTCCTTTCAGGTAATAAATTTTATTTTTAGCCAAATCCATCTTCACTTAAACTCTATTTTTTTAAAAGATTTTATTTATTTATTTATTTATTTATTTTATTTGTTTATTTACAGCATAACAGTGTTCATTGTTTTGGCATCACACCCAGTGCTCCATGCAGTACGTGCCCTCCCTATTACCCACCACCTGGTTCCTCAACCTCCCACCCCCTGGCCCCTTCAAAACCCTGTGGTTGTTTTTCAGAGTCCATAGTCTCTCATGGTTCATCTCCCCTTCCAGTTTCCCTCAACTCCCTCTCCTCTCCATCTCCCCATGTCCTCCATGTTATTTGTTATGCTCCACAAATAAGTGAGACCATATGATACTTGACTCTCTCTGCTTGACTTATTCCACTCAGCATAATCTCTTCCAGTCCCGTCCATGTTGCTACAAAAGTTGGGTATTCATCCTTTCTGATGGAGGCATGATACTCCATTGTGTATATGGACCACATCTTCCTTATCCATTCATCCGTTGAAGGGCATCTTGGTTCTTTCTACAGTTTGGCGACCGTAGCCATTGCTGCAATAAACATTGGGGTACAGATGGCCCTTCTTTTCACTACATCTGTATCTTTGGGGTAAATACCCAGCAGTGCAATTGCAGGGTCATAGGGAAGCTCTATTTTTAATTTCTTCAGGAATCTCCACACTGTTCTCCAAAGTGGCTGCACTAACTTGCATTCCCACCAACAGTGTCAGAGGGTTCCCCTTTCTCCACATCCTCTCCAACACACGTTGTTTCCTGTCTTGCTAATTTTGGCCATTCTAACTGGTGTCAGGTGGTTCTCAATGTTGTTTTAATTTGAATCTCCCTGATGGCTAGTGATGATGAACATTTTTTCATGTGTCTGATAGCCATTGACGGAGACAGAGATCACAAGTTGCAGAAAGGCAGAGAGAGGGAGGGGGAAGCAGGCTCCCTGCTGAGCAGTGAGCCCGATGTGGGGCTCGATCCCAGGACTCTGGGATCATGACCAGAGCCAAAGGCAGACGCTCAACCGACTGAGCCACCCAGGCACCCCTTCACTTAACTCTATTTTTAAATTATAAGTGCATTATATTGGTTAATATTTTCTTCTTTATCCCAGCAACCCTTTTTTCCCTGGATTAATTTTTCCCAAAAACTGCTGGGAGGGGCACCTGGGTGGCTAAGTCAGTTAAGCTTCTGCCTCTTGATTTTGGCTCAGGTCATGATCTCAGGATGGCGAAATCACACCCTGCTTGAGATTCTCCATCTACCTCTCCCTTTGCCCCACCCCCAAACTCATGTGCACATATGTGTTCTCTAAATAATAATAATAAAAAAAAAAAACCAAAAAACCAAAAAACTTCTCTGAGAATATCTAGTACTCAGGATATTCTTTGATTTGTTTTGTTTCTTCTGGGTTTAGTTATTTTGGTCACTCACTTTTATCCTTTCCTTTAGGTCTATTAATTACCTCAAAATTCTAGAAAATTTATTACATTAAGGAAGGAAAATGCAGACTTCTCTATATAGGTACTTAATGTACCTATATAAATCCATTCAAGTGGTATAGGTTGATTTCCCAAACAAGTTTCATCCCAGAATTGGGACAGGGAGGGGGAGGCTGTCTTTATATTCTGTGCAAGTAGGTGAATACCTAGCAGGTTTCACTTGAGACTATATGAGAGAAGCAGAGAAAGCCTGGTTATGTGCCTTCGTAATTGCCAAAATAAAGAGAATTTTATTCTTGGGATATTGACTTTTTGAGGTGTCCCAAATTTCTAGGCTCTCTTATACATTTTCTTTTAGTCTCTCCCCCACCTCTGACCCCCGTTAACACACACTAATAAAACTCTTTTGACAGCAATGCTGTTGTAACACATTTAACTCAAGGGAAGGTGTATTATTAATTAAATACTAACTCTGGGAATTGACTAAGGAGTCCCTCTCCATCCCTTATTTCTTTATGCTAATTTCGGAATATCATGGAATTACAATAACCTTTGCAGTGGCTTGCTTTGTATTTGACATTGTGGTGGGTTTGCATCAATCTTTTTTCTTCTTCATTATGATCTTAAAAAATACCTATCCTAGAAATTGTCTATCTAAAATACATGGCCTCTTTATGGTGTACTTTTGCTTACCAGGGCTATTAGGGCTTTTCCTTTAACAAAAATAGCATTTATACCATTCATGATATAGGTTTGGAGGAGATATATAGGTTTCTTTGATCCTCTGCCTTGATCCAATTTTTGAACCAAGAGATCTCAATTTGTAAAATAATGCAGCATCTTAGAACACAAAAGCAGTATTTGGGGTAGACTGGTCCACTTGAAAAACTATTCCAATTTCCTTTAAGTGTGCTGAAACTATCTTTCCCTGTTTCCTAGGTGTTAGGACCTCATTTCTGAGCTCAGTTTTGCCAACAGATGAATTAGTATGAGATTTGAATTTGGAAATGAGCTAAGCTAACTGGGCTAAGAGGTGTCCAAAGGATTTTTTTCTTCTTCTTCTAGGAGATTAGTGAAATGGCTCTGAATCCAACATTCTAGAGGGTAATTCCTAATTTCTGATTATAACTGCAAGCCAGTTGCCTTGCAGCTAATAATTGCAGTGATGGCTTTCTGATCTTAAAATTTCCTGGTCATGAAGAGGTTTAGGGAGTCTTTCCCAAGAGGTTTAAACCTTGAGTTTATTACTAAATTCCTTTCTGTTTAACATCTTTAAATGTGTTAGAAGAGTGTCAGGTACAAGTGAAGCACACTCAAAACAACTGTAGGTATTATTATTATTAATTGAGGTTTTGCTTTCTGTTTACTATATAGCTTCCATAAAAGTCAGGGGTGTGTTGACCTGAATCTTTTACACTAATGTTCTCTTGCTGAATATATAAGTACAAAAGGAATATATGAGACTTACTCAAAATAATTTTTTAATTCACAGACATAAACTATAAAACCTATGTTAGGTTTAAATTTTGCATCTGAAACATATGACAGAGATTTTATTCTATTTCCTTAGCAGTGAATAATTTCAGAAGAATGTTTGTCTTTCATTTTCATAAAAGTCAAATAGTATTTTTAAGTATTTTATTCATCAGGACATACTACTACATAAAAATTAATAATAGGAAGGAACTAAATATGTGTGATCACATTCAAGCCAAGATTACAAAGTAATTATTAAGTAGAACACAACCTATGCCATTTTTAAATAATGACAAACCTGTAATAACAATTTAAGAATTATTTTTCATTAAAATTTTAAGGATTTTTTTAGGGAAAACATTTACTATAGAACTGTACACTCATTAAATTCATGAGTATGGCAATGATTTAATTAGATTAAGAAAATTGTCTTGCAAAGTAGTTGAAGAGTAAATTGTGGAATTCAGATTAACCACAATTGAAAAATAGTCTTTAATATTGAATTAACTTTCTTGTTTTGTATACTCCCTTAGTAGGTACAACTTGGTTAGACATTAAAGAGAAGGTATATTAAAAGGGGTCACACAATTATAAGACTGAGAACAAATTCATTCAAAAGTAAGTAGAGAAATCTTACATTCTTAACATCATATTGATCATTTTAATGGTTATATAGGAAATCCTGACAATAGCTCAATCACAGCAAGACAGGCGTGCCAAGAACAGGGTACGGTGACGGTATGTTAATTGTAAAAGCCACATTATTATATTTTATGTATTTTATTTAGCTTTTTTATTTATATATTCTTTATTTACATTTTAATGTTATATGATTTATATTTATATATTGTATATTTTATTATTTAAAACACATTTTACAAATACAGTATTTTTTAATCTACCCATTGCTTAAAGATCATGTAGTAGAATGATGGTTTTCAACGAGTCTATTGCAATTTTCATTTAAGAGATTAAGGATTATTGTTGAATGGTACATGGAAGAACAATGGAAGAAGCAGGCAGGGCTCCATTACCTATGCCCCTGATTTATCCACTTCAACTCTGTCTTCACCTTTGTTTGTGTAATGGGATTTGTGGTAAGTTTTCCTCTGAGAACAGGACTCTATAACTAAAAACAAACAAAAAATAAAAAATAAACCAGATGTTTAAGAACAACTGATCTAGATCACGCTCTACAATGTCAAACACAGAAACTTAAGCCTTAAAACATGCTTACCTTAATGCCAAAATCACCATCTAAGACCAATTCCTAACCCATGCTCCAGTCCTATGTATGCAATGACATATTGCTTCTCTTTGTATTAGTCTTTATTCATTCTACTTAATTGTTCATTTCAATGAGCCTAATATGCTACTCTTGTATTCCATGCATATATTAAGCTCTAGAGACATGAAGATGGATAATACACAATTTCCTTATCTCCAAAATCGAAGTTTATTTAAAAGACAAGCAGAGAATATAAATTTTTCAAAGTATAGAGGTAAATGTTATTGTGAGGGGCATCATACTCAAATAGAATTAAAGTTTATTATGGCAGAAATATTTGAGAAAGAGACTTTATCCCTGATTTTCTTCATTCTGGGAACAAAAATCTTAATTCAAACATTCGGAAAATATCCACATGGTTCATATATCTATATGAAACGGTACTGAGGTATTTTCATCTTTGTTTTAACTCAGAAATATTTGAAGTTGACAAAAGGATTTATTAGACATAACTAAGTTTACACTCATTTATGAAAAGTATATGGGATTTACCATACCATTATTATCCACTGAACTCAAAAGGATGACTTTTTAAATTGATTTCCAGTTTCTCTGCATTAAGTAACAAATAACATTTACCTTTTTTTTTTTTTTTAATAAAAAAGAAGCTGTCTTCTAGTCTGTTTTTTTTCTTCTTTTGGCATTCACCATGTTCTTTTCCACGTCTTCCAGTCAATTCTGAAATTTTTTATTTTATTTTATTTTATTTATTTGACAGACAGAGATCACAAGTAGGCAGAGAGGCAGGCAGAGAAAGAGAAGAGGAAGCAGGCTGTCCACAGAGCAGAGAGCCCGATGTGGGGCTCGATCCCAGGACCCTGGGATCATGACCTGAGCCGAAGGCAGAGGCTTTAACCCACTGAGCCACCCAGGCGCCCCCAATTCTGAAATGTTTATATTTCACTTCAAGACTCTTGTTACTGAAGTCTTTTCTCCCTGTCACTGTAATGACTGATCTCTATCTCCGATCTGAATAATTTTGTCTCTTGAGCCTGAATTGAATCCATGAGTTCCCAAAGGTATCAACGTTCTTTTGTCCGGTAGCTAGAAATGGGTTATACTTTAAATCCCTTTGGTTACAAGCGTTCCTCTGTTCAACATAAAACAAAGCTCCCATTTGCACAGATGACACTCCCTGTGAATCATCATCAACAATAGCTCAGGACCTGACTTTTTAATCGTGTACTAGTCAATATCACATGTAATGCATAAGGTGAAGCTCAGTGTAAGCTTAATTTATCAGAATTTGCTGCAGACTTCATTGGAAATTGTCCTACAAGGAAATATCATAACCTGACAGAACTCTTCTCTGCTTTGAGTTATATATAATACTAGCTTCAAATATCTTTGAGATATTACCAAGCATCTATTTTATCACCAGACAGTGAATTAAAGATTCAGAGACTATAGCACATATTGCTTATATGAATGGTTTTTATATTTTAGTATTTCACTGTAGTCAACTTTACTGCTTGTACTTCTATACCTGATAAATTATGTTCACCTCTGCTACATCGTGATTATTTAATCTTGTCTTTGAGTAAGCCTATGATCTCTTTAATGAGACATTATAATAAAGACACTTGAGCTGATGTTGTGAGACTGATTTTTCTTCATTAGCAGATTCTGATATCCTGAGTTTAATTTGCAATCATAAAGTACTATTAACAAACCCACGCATCTAATAAATTAGAGCGAACAAAGGAAAGATTGAGAAAATATCTTTAAATATAGGTAGGAAACATGGTTTTAGCTATTTTGGGTATTCAAGTCTCAAGTTTCTCTTATGATTAAAGAAACGAATGCTTTTTTACCATTGGTATCTAATTTGCAATTTCCTTCTTTGATGTTTTGCTAGCATCATGTTACTTAAATGAAGCAAATATGCTCTTAGCTTTAAGCAGCTACTTAAATCCTTTTGAAGTATAGTGGAAAACAGTAGGGTTCTGGAGTTAGGAAGATCTGAGATTTAAATACCAGCTCTGCCATTAAGTAGCTGTGTAACCCTGGGCAAGTTATTTAACTTCTCTGAGTTTCCTCTATTTTGTCTATAAAATAAATATACTATTAAAGTAGAAGATTTCTTCTAAGGATTAAATGAAATGAAAAATCTATACAAAGAGATTTAATACAAATACTACTAAAAAGTAATTGTTCCTTTAATGGCACATATTATTAATTTTACATACTGACATAATTTTTAATCTCAATAGCTTACTTTGTGTATGCAAATATTTTAGAATAATATCTAATTTCAATTATCTTTTTCTTTCAAATATTCTAGAAGCTTTCAATTAGTTTTTCTGATATAATTTTTCCCTCCCTAGGTCTCAATTTTCTTTTTCAATTGTGAAATCTACTCCTTATCTCCAGTTAAAAGATATTTGAGTAGTAAGTCAAATCACTGAATGCTAAACCAGTGTCCCAAAACTATCAAATGTTTGCGTGGGAAATATACAGAGAAGACACTAGAATGAAGACATTTTTTAATATAATAAAGTGTTTTGTAAAACATTCTGTAGAATCTTTAAGCTGTGAGCTAATCTAAGAAAAAAAAAAACATGAAGATGGAGATCTTATCGTTAATACAAAATATTAATGACCCTTCTTGGAAATTTATAGAACACATAAGCCTTTAAGAATCCCTACAAGAGGGCACCTGGGTGGCTCAGTGGGTTAAGCCGCTGTCTTCGGCTCAGGTCATGATCTCAGGGTCCTGGGATCGAGTCCCGCATTGGGCTCTCTGCTCAGCAGCGAGCCAGCTTCCCTCTCTCTCTCTCTGCCTGCCTCTGTCTACTTGTGATCTCTCTCTGTCAAATAAATAAATAAAATCTTTAAAAAAAAAAAAAGAATCCCTACAAGATAGGAACCTCAAGTCTCTTAAATCCAGTATTTTCATTTTCATTTATTTGACTCAAATGCAGTTGACTCTTAAACAACATGGATTTGAACTATATGGGTTCATTTATATGTGGGCTTTTTCAATAAATACAGCACGCTACTGTAAATGCATTTTCTCTTCTTTATGATTCTCTTAACATTTTCTTTACTTGAGCTCATCTTGTTGTAAGAAGATAGCATATAATACATAACACAAAGTGTGTGTTAATTGACTACTTATGTTAACAGTGACATCAGCTTCTGATTAACAGTTGGTTATTAGTAATTAATTTTTTGTGGAATCAAAAGGTCTACATGGATTTTGACCTCACAGGGGTTGGTTGCCCTACCTCCCACATCTTCAAGAGTCAATTATTTAAAAAAGTCAACTATATTTTTTGGAATTAATTTTTGGAACTAAATAAAAATCCTATGGAATTAGTGTTTGTGTATAAAGTACAGTAGTAAATCCTCTCACATGGCTTTGACATCACACCTTTACAAAGAACATTGAGCTCTGATCAACAGGGTTGGACAATACATATTTGTATCATTAAGACTCTATGTATTCCTTTTCTATGGTCTTCATTAAGTATACTGAGATATATCCTTGGCTGTTTTCTCATAGACCCACAAATTTCTATCTCAATTCTTAATACTTTAATGGCAAGAAGAATCACTAGTGACAAACTCAAAGAAAAGGAGACAAGCAGCACAAAATATATTTCTGATCTGAGTATTAAATACCAGAATTATAGTTTCAGAGATGGGGCAGTTAGGTGCAGAAATGGTGATGAATCTCTGAATTTGAGCAGAGGCAGAGATCAATAATCTAAGAAACTAGATGACAGAATGGTTAAAATGCAAACACTTTATAAATTTACTTTAAATGGAATAATTTATGTAAAGTACATAAGAGTATGCCTAACATGTAGTGGACATATACTAAATGATACATTCTTTCATTGTTGGTATCCTCAATTTTTGGTAATGATGATAACCAACAATTTCAAAGCATGTCTTAAATTGGAAAATGCTTTGGCAAACCAATGTGTAAATTTGATATTTTTGTCTCCATTTTACAAATCTGCATATTGAACTCTGAGAGGTTAAGTAATTTGTTTACGCTCACATATTTAGAAAAGTACAGGAACTGAGAATAAGTAAATAAAATGAATCAATAAATAAAACATTTATCTCAAACTACATTTCTCTTTTTATTAATTCCAATAAGTGAATAAATATTCATTTTTCTACTTATAAGTACCAGCGTTATTCTCCACAGGGAGCTACACCAAGATAGCTATCATATTTTGCTACTTAATTTGATTTCTCATTTGTCTCCTAAACAACCTGTGTCATACACTAATCCTGTAGTCTCCTAGATTGTTCTCAAATGTCATAACGTTTCATTTGTTAATGTTCCTCTTTATGTAGGAAAACCAGAATTAAAATGTACAAATGTAGTTTCATTACTTCAGCATTCAGTTTAAACTTTGTTTTCCTTATTCTTTAAAATAGGCTTTTATTAATTTAAATTTTGATATACATTTACATAAAAGCTGTGGTGTTTTGACTTCTTTTTATATGGACTATAATCATCCCAATCCTTATTTTTTCTGTCATTGTATAATTATTTTTGTACAGCTAAGAGTAGACTTTCATTTCTGCTTAGGATGTAGGAAGCTGCAATGAATGTTGCTGCTACCCTAAAAATAAGAAAAAGATTAATAATCTACAAAATCAATACTTTCTTTGAGCACATCAGACTACTAAGGTTAAAGGCAACTACATAAACCAATTCCTAAAGAGGACAGAGGGGACATAGAACTGTTCCACTCTTGACAAAGTTTAGAAGAAGGAGATCACCATACAACTGAGTAAGAAGAGATTAAAAAAATAAATAATAAGTATAATTACAGGTAAACTCAGGCTAACACACCAGTTTGGAATAGCTAGGAGCCCCCAGATAAAACGGGAGTCCATGTTAACTAGAAAGCTTTTCTTAATAGCACTTTATTTTCACAAGGAAGTTTGAGGACAAGATAAAAACAAAACAAAACAAAAAAATGGAGAAAGTTATATTTTGTGTATATTTTGTATATACACAAAATATATAGTTATATTTTGTGCTGGTGTACATGAAGTGCTAGGAGGCCAGAGGGTGACATGGCGGTGACAGGCTCAAAGCCCTGACTGCCTTCCTGGACCCTTCTTTCTTGCAAACTAAAAGACAGCGCCACTAGGAAAGAGGCAGCAAACAGTTTCACATCCGGATGCAGAAAAAGACATTGCTTCTGGGGGAGGAATAGAAGCAAAAACTTCTACCCCTGAAGAGAGGAATAGGGGACTGAGGCTTAAAATTCTGTGTATTACAAAGCATACATCTAGTATCACTGGGAAAAGACGGGAAACACTGTCCCAAGACCAACCATATATAGAAGGAAGAGTTTGGCTGCCAAGAGGAGGAAGAGAATAAAGCATAGAAATTTCTACTCCAAAGTCTAGTAACACAGGGTTAGTCAAGACTAAGACTGGACCAGGGAAATAGCAAACCACCATCTGTACACCACAGGCAGTTCAAGCAGCAACAGTCTGGCACTTGAGAAAAGACAAACAAGTATAGAAAGATCCTATTTGGGGTGCTGGGGTGCAAAACTGACTAAAGATGGAAAAGGAGAAGAAACACCAAAAAAAAATGTCTAGCATTGTACTCCTTGCCTTATGTACAAGGTAACAAAGCCCAGTGATAGAGGAATTTGAAAGTTATGTATCTCTATTAGCCAGGGCTCTTGAGAGAAACAGAATTAATAGGTTATGCATATACAGATGTGTAGGAAAAGATTTACTATAAGAAATTGTCTTATGCTATTACAGAGACTGAAAACTCCCATGATCTATCATCTCCAAGCTGGAGGCACAAGCCGGTGGTGCAGTTTGAGTTCAAACCCAAAAGCCTGAGAACAAGGAGAACCAATGGTGCAAATCTTAATCTGAGTCCAAAAGCCCATAGTATCACTTTCAGCCCCAAAGTTCAAGAGTCAGAAGAACTGACGTCCAAGGGCAGGAGAAGAGTTATGTCCCAGCTCAAGCAGAGAAAGCAGATGAAACATGCCTTGCCTTATTCTGCCTTTTTGTTTTATTCAAGTCCTCAACAGATTAGATGATGCCTACCTGCATTGGTGAGGGTCGGTCATCTTCTCTACTCGGTCAAGTTGACATATAACATTAACCATCATAGTATCCCTGAAGATACCAATACCAATAACAAAACCCAAATTGAGTTTAGCTATGAACTAAATAAGCACATCCCCTACACTAACAGTATACCTATTTCCAATAATAAATATTATTTTTAATCTTTGTCATTGTATATACAATGCCTGATATTTACTTAAAAAATTGAGACACACAAAAATGTAAAACAAAATATTAAAATTATTTTTAAGAGATAAAGCAATCAATGAAATCAGACTCAGAAATGGCCTGATACTTGACTATAAGATACTTTTAAACAACTAAAATTAATATTATAGGATCTAGAAAAGGTAGACAATATACATGTGTGAGGAAATTTAACAAAATGTAGGATAACTTAAGAAAGTAAAATAAAAATGCTAGAATTTAAAAAAAAAAACCACTCTTGGAGATGAAGAATTCCTTTGACTGGTTTATTATTATATTGACACAAAAGAAGAGAGAAAATAAATAGGAAACAGGAAAACATATATGTAATTAGAGAACCAGAAGGAGGGGAGAATTGGGGTGCAAAGAAAATATTTGAAGAGATAATGGCCAAGAAGAGCATAGAACCACTATCAGCATATATGTTAAGAGAACAAACCAAACCCCACCTACAGGGACCTATCTTATTCAAAATGTGGGGAGAGAAATGGAAAAAGAAAATCTTGAATGCAATCAAGGGGAAAAAAGGAAACTTTACACACCAAGAAAAATACAGAAATTGTCTTAAATGTATTGACTAGAAATAATGCAAGCCAGATGACGATTACTTGCCTCATTACACCATTGGAGGAAAAAAACCCAAAAAAACAAAAACCTGGAAAACAGAAATGTATATAAAAGTATATCTTCCAGGGGGTGCCTGGGTGGCTCAATCACTAAGTGGCTTCCTTTGGTTCAGGTCATGATCCCAGGTTCCTGGGATCAAGCCTCACATAGGGCTCCCTGCTTGGCAGGAAACCTGCCTCTCCCTCTCCCACTCACCTTGCTTGTGTTGTCTCTCTGTCTGTCAAAAAAATAAGATCTTAAAAAAAAAAAAAAAAGTGTATCTTCCAGTATTGTTAAAATATCAATGATCCCAAATTGATTTGTGGATCCAGTGCAATTTCAAACAAAATCCCAGCAGGGCTTTTTTTTTTTTTTTTTTTTAAATTCCACAGGGTTTTCTTATAGATTGAAAATTCTAAAATATTCATAGGTATGTAAAAAACCTAAAATAATTAAAGAATTTTTGAAAACCAAGAATAGAGAACTCCCAATAGTTGGTTTCAATATTTAAATCTACAGTAATCCAGATAGCTTGATATTGGCATAAGGATAGACATGAAGATCACTGGACCAGACTAAACAGTCCAGAAATAGGACTACACATTTATTAGAAATTAACTTCCACCAGAAAAATGACAAAAAAAATCAATGGAAAAAGGATAGTCTTTCCAACAAATGTTGATGCACCAATTGGATATCTACACACACAAGAAAGATTTGATGCATAATTTGCAAAATAAATAAAAACTAACACAAATTGAATCATAAAATTAAGCACAAACCACAACTACTTCTAAAGAAGTCATATGAGAAAATCCTTTTGACTTTGGAATCATCAAAGTGTTTTTAGACAGGACACACACAGCAGAAACCAATGAATACTGTTACGCTGAAAAAATAAATAAATTAATTAATTAAAAAAAAGGAAAACCAAATTAATAAATGTACTTCATTGAAACTAAAAATTTCTGGTCTTCAAAGAACTAAAGGATATAAAAAGACAAACTACATAATTGGAGAAAATATTTACAAATTTTATACTGACATACCTCAGAGATACTGCAGGTTTATTTCCAGACTACTGCAATAAAGTGAGTTAAATGAGTTATTTGGTTTCTCAGTGCATATAAAAGTTATGTTTATACTATAGTCTATTAAGTGTGAAATGTCATTATGTTTTAAAAACACAATATACATACCTTAATTAAAAAATGCTATGTTGCTAAAAAAACACTAACCATCATCTGAGCTTTCAGTGAGTGGTAAACTTTTTGCTGGTGGAAGTTTGCGTCAATATTGATGGCTGCTGACATCACAGTGGTGGTTGTTGATGGTTGGGTGGCTGTGGCAATAAGACAACAATGAAAAAAAGGCAACAGGGGCGCCTGGGTGGCTCAGCGGGTTAAAGCCTCTGCTTTCAGCTCAGGTCATGATCCCAGGGTGCTGGGATCGAGCCCCGCATCAGGCTCTCTGCTTAGCTGGGAGCCTGCTTCCTCCTCTCTCTCTGCCTGCCTCTCTGCCTACTTGTAATCTCTATCTGTCAAATAAATAAATCTTAAAAAAAAAAAAGGCAACAATGAAGACTGCTATATCTATTTGTTCTTTTGTGGACAATTTCTTTGTAGCATGCGATGCTGTTTGATAACATTTTACCCACAGTAGAACTTCTTTCCAAATTGGAATCCTCTCAAATCTTGGCACTTTTATCAGTTATGTTTATGGAATGCTTTAATGGCTTTGTTGTGATTTTAACAGTCTTTGCAGCATTTTCACCAGGAGAGAGGAAATCTCAAGCAGACTCTATGCTGAACACAGACCCAGATGCTGGCTCAGTCTCAGAACCCTGAGATCATGACCTGAGCTGAAATCAAGAGTTGGGTGTTTAACCAACTGAGCCACCTAGGTGCCCCAAAAGTAGATTCCATCTTAAGAAACCACATTTTTTGCTCATTCCCAAGAAAGAATTCCTCACCCATTAAAGTTTTATCATGATATTACAGCAACTCAGTCCTATCTTCAGGCCCCACTTCTCATCCTAGTTCTCTTGATCCATATACCACATCTACAGCTACTTCTTCCACTGAGTCTTGAACCCCTCAAAGTTCTCCATAAAGTTTGGAATCCACTTTTTCCAAACTCCTGTTCATGTTGATATTTTGACCTCTTACCATGAATCACAAACGTTCTTAATGGCATCTAGAATGGTGAATCCTTCCAGAAGATTTTCAATTTACTCACCATTAGAGGAATCACTATCTATGGCAGCTATATCTTTACAAAATGTATATTTATTAAATAATAAGACTTTATTTTTTTCTCGTTTATTTTTTTATTATGTTAGTCACCATACAGTACCTCATTAGTTTTTGATATAGTGTTCCATGGTTCATTGTTTGTATATAACATCCAGTGCTCCATGAAATCTGTGTCCTTCTTAATACCCACCACCAGGCTCACGCATTCCTCCACCCAATAATAAGACTTTCAAGTTGAAATTACTCTCTCATCCATGGAATGCAAAATGGATGCTGTGTTAGCAGGCATGAAAACAAGATTAATCTTATACATCTCCATCAGAGATCTGGGATACCTAGGTTTACTGTTAACAAGCACACACACACACACACACATATGTATATGTATAAGTGTGTGTGTGTGTGTGTGTGTGTGTGTATATATATATTTTTTTTTTTCTTTTAATACTTAATTTTTAAGTAATCTCCACACCCAGTGTGGGGGGCTTGAACTCACAGCCCTGAGCCACATGCTCTATCAACTGAGCCATCCAGGCATCCCTGAGCAGTAATATTTTGAAATAAATTTTTTTTCTGAGCAGCAGATCTCAGTAGTGGGCTCAAAATATTCAACAAACCATGTTATAAAGAGACGTGCTGGAATTAAAATAAATCTTCAAAAAATTTTCAAAAAAAAAAAAAGAGATGTGTGGTCACACAGGCTTTGTTGTGTCATTTACAGAGCACAGGCAGAGCAGACTTAGCATAACTCTTAACGGCCTTGGAATTTTTGGAACAGTAAATGCACCTTGGCTTCAACCTAAAGTTATACCAGCTGTATTAGGCCCCTAACAGGAGAGTCAGCCTATCCTTTGAAACCTTGAAGCCCCCATTAACTTTTCCTCTGTAGCTCTAAAAGTCCAAGATGGCATCTTCTTCCAATACAAGGCTGTTTCATCTCTACTGAAAATCTGTTGTTTAGTGTAGCTACCTTCATTAACTATTCTAGCTAAATCTTCTGAATAACTTGCTGCAGCTTCTCCAACTTGCTGCTCTACCCTGCACCTTTATGGTCTGGAGATGGCTTTTTTTCTTATACCTCATGAACCACCCTCTGCTGGCTTCAGACTTTTCTTCTGCATCTTCCTCACCTCTTTCAGCCTTCACTGAGTTGAGAAGAGCTAGGGCCATGCTCTAGGTTAGCCTTTGGCTTAAGGGAATATTGTGACTGGTGATTGTTTATTCAAACCAGTCAAACTTTTTCCATATCAGCAGTTAAGGCTATTTCTCTTTCTTATCATTCATGTGTTCACTGGAATAGAACTTTGTGTTGGCTTCAATAACTTTTCCTTTGCATTCACAACTTGGCTAACAGAACCAAGAGGTTTAGCTTTCCACCTATCTTGGCTTTTGACATACCTTACTCATTAAATTTAATTGTTTGTAGCTTTTGATTTAAAGGGAGAGACATGTAGTTTTCTTTCACATAAACACTTAGAGACCATTGTAGGTTATTAACTGGCTTAATTTTAATACTGCTGTCTCAGGGAATAGGGAATCCTGAGGAGAGGAGGAAGGAGGGGGAATGGCTAGTTGGTGGAGCAATCAGAACCTACACAACATTTATCAATTAAATTTGTCATCTTATATGGGCATAGTTTATGGTTCCCCAAAACAATTACAATAGTAACATCACCATAACAAATATAAAGATAATGAAAAAATTGAAATATTGTAACGTGACACAGAGACACAAAGGAACAAATGTTGGAAAAATAGTACAAATGGACTGGCTTGATGCAGACTTGTCACAAAACTTCAACTTGTACAAAACACGGCATCTATGAAGCACAATATGTTTATATCCATTAAAAGGCTTGTATGAACTCTCACAATTCAATAATAATAATAATAACAATAATACATCCACTAAAAGTAGAAAAGAATTTAACAGACTCTTCCTTATAAAAGAGATATAGATTGCAAACAAACACACTCAAGAAGTTCAGTATCATTATTTATTGGGGAAACGCAAATGAAAACGCAAATGAGATTGATTACATACATATTAGCATGGGTGAAAAAATGGCAATGCTTAGTGTTGACAAGGATGTAGAGCCACTCTCATACATTGAATTCAGGAAAGCAAAATGGTACAGCCAATTTAGAGAGCAATTTAGCACTTCATGTATAATACTTAAGATGTACTTATTATGTATATAACATAATATAGATGTAATATGAAAATGATATCAATAATACAAATAATATAGTATAATAATATAATATGTAACCAGCAAGCCCCCTCCCAGGGATCTAACTGAAAGAATGAAGACATATATCCAGAAAAAGACCTATATACAAACACTTATAGCAGCAACTATATGCATTAAGAAAAATATGCATCAACTGGTGAATGAATAAATAAATCTTGATATAGTCACACAATTAAATATTGTTTAACAATAAAGGAACGTAATATTGGTAACACCTAGTAAAATAGAATCATAAATTTATTATGGAAAATGAAAGACACAGACATACGAGATTGCATACTTTATGGTTCTATTTATATTACATTCTGGAAAAGGCAAAGTATAGAGGTAGAAATCAAGTCAATGATTTCCAGGGCTGGACGTGACATGGACTAACTACAAATGTGCATGGGGAAACTTTGTAATAATGGGAATATTCTACATCTTCACAGCAACAGTGGTTACACAACTGTATCCGTTGGTTAAAACCTGTGTAATTGTACACCTAAATAGAAAATTTTACCATTTGCAAATTACATTTCAATTACCATTATTTAAAATAACTTAAGTAAGTTTCTTTATATTAATCTCTGCATTAGGTTTTTCAAAACTTAGTTCTGTCATTCAGCATATTAGTAAACTTTCTCTCTTCGCTCATGCATTTCACTGTCTTGCAAAAAAGAGCTTTTAATCTCCCTTCAAGGTGACATTGATCAACTCAATCTATAGTGTCCTTATTTGGTTGACCAAACAACTTTAAACCCACAAAGACTGCAGCTACTAGACAGATTAAAATAACATGGACTAGAAGGACATCAAAACTATGACCTTCCTCGGACCTGTCAGCAGGAAGTTCTTGCAAGGCAGGCAACTGAACTATAGAAGAGGGTTAATGTTGATGAAATTATCTCGAAGTACCAATTTCTATCTTGAATTCCTTTATGAAAAACAAAACTTCTGTGGCATTCCATGTGTAAATTAATGTGGATAAGTCTTACTGTCTGACTTTGTTTCTCGATCACACTTTTATTGTAAGGATATATGAATTCATGGTAATTGCACTATGCTTAAAATTTAAATAATGTTGGTGGTAAGTCTAGAGGAAAGATCAGCATACAGGCAAATCAATAGCTATATGGGTACTTTAGCCAATAGCTCTTAACCTTTAAGTGAAGGAAGTAAGGATCCCTGTAGGTAGTCCATATTTGCTGAATCAATGAGAATGAGATTAAATTTCTTCCCAGGAAAAAAACAAAACAAAACATATATTTTATTTGTGTTAAAAGAAGTTCAAGAGAATGCGAATCCCATCCACACTTTCATTATAAGGTCATCAAACCCTAAGAGAAGGATAACAATTATAATCGTTTATAAATACTTATTAAGTTCTTGGAACTATTTTAACATTCTTGAGAAGGTGATAAATTCAGCAAAGCAGTAGTTTACTTGTACAGTCACTGAGCAAATATGTATCAATTGCATTTTGACATTGTATTTATTGATTTTTATGCAGGTTCTCATAGGCTTTACTTATGTATCTACTGAGAAGTTTCTTTTATATATATATTTATGTATATACATATATATTTTTTATAAGAAGTTTCTTAAAAATACAAATTTTGGGATTTTACCTACTGAAACTCTGAATTGGATTGTACAGAATTTCTATTTTTAAATGCTCTACTAGGTTCTTCTGTTAAATAGGCAGGTTTAGAAATATGGTTCCAAATTAGTAAATCCTGTGTTAATTTTCAATGTTTTTATAAAGGCACAAGATTATCTAACATGTTCTTTATGTTAAACTTCTTTTCAATGCAAAAAATCGATGATGACAAATTTATTTCTAAAGACCATGGCAATAAATTCCATGCCTTTATAACAATTTTAAAGATTTGCTGTGGGCAGAATAATTTATCGATGCCTTTAACAATAAGGAAGAAAACATTACCAAGTGAAATATTGACTTTAAAGAACTAATAAAATAATAATAAAATAAAATATAATTTTCAGAGACTAACACACAGATGTTCATAATTTTTTGATGGGAAAATATCACTGATATTAATACTATAAAGATATTAATACTATAAAGACCCCTAAGAATCAGCACTATTAATCAAATATTAAATATTAGAGAAATATTTAAAATATACATGTATGTTTGGCTTCCCACCTACTCTACTTATAAAATAATATAAATGTGTGTCTATATCCTTTGCCTTATAATTTGTTTCAGAAATTAATTTTCCATTCTTCTGAACTATGCCACTTCCCTGTATGTCCAAACAAATATGTTCCTCTTTTTTACCCATGAAATCTGACACAATTTCCCTGATAAACTTTCAAATCTTGTTTTGCTAAAAAAAAAAAAAAATGCAGTATACACAGTTCTGAAAGGCTCAACTTGCACCAAATCCTTGTACCATCTCTATTTCTGGTGAGAAATCTCTCCTCATATTAACCCTTACAGAGCCTATCCTGTATACCTCTCTGTAACAAGTCTCCAATCCTTACTTATGTTCTTATGACTTAAATATTGTTCTAATTTCTATAGTATTTACCCTTTTTGATTCAACTGTTACAGTGTGCCCACTATAACCAGATATTAGGAATACAAAGACAAAAAGGAGAGTCTCAGCCATAGAGAGTTTACCATTTAGTGACAAACACCATAATATAAAATACAAAATGCTATAAATGGAATACAAATACAGTGTAGAAGTACAGAAAAATAGATGTAGATATCTGATGATGATTGCTATGTCGTGTGAGATCTGCCCACAAAGATTTTACTTCAATACTGTGAATCAACATATTAGACCTTATTTATTTTCAAGTATTCTTGGAGACTTTGTAGTTTGGACCTTTGACTTTTGCTAAAAATGAGTCAGCCCTCCGTAGAATTTTGTGGGTAGGACTAAAATGACTAGGTCATCAGGCATAGCAATAGAGAGAGGGAAAACTGTAAACTGGGGTGTTTTTCACAACCTCCCATCCTGACAACTTAGCTAACTTGCAGAAGAAAATGGCATCCTTGGAAAGGTCCTATTCAATCAACTTATTCCCAGGCAGCTAGTTAAAGCTCTTGGGAAATGGTACCATATTGGGAACTAAGCATTAGTATCTATTATTAAAAAGGTGGGAAATAGTTTAGACACCTGGGTGGCTCAGTCGGTTCAGTGTCTGCTTTTGTCTCAGATATGATCCCAGGGTCCTGGGATCAATGGAGCCCTATATTGGACTCCTGCTCAGCAAGGAGTCTGCTTCTGCCTCTGCTCCTTCCCCAGCTCTCTCTCTCTCTCTCTGAAATAAATAAGTAAAATGGATATTAAGGAGGACATGGATTGTATGGAGCACTGGATATTTTACACAAACAATGAATCATGGAACACTCAAAAACTAATGATGGACTGTATGGTGACTAACATAACATAACAAAAAAAAAGTTAAAAAAAAAGACTGGAAAACTGTAAGTCAGACTATATTTGTTGAATCTATGCTGTTGGTATTAGGCATAACATTCATCCCTGCTGCCATGTTCACTTTATGTGAGAGACAGTCTGTAAGGACAAGGGTGGTTGGGGAAAGAAGCTGAAAGTCATACAACATATCATCTTGTTCATGTGATAATAAACATCTTATTCTGCTGAAACTACTCCTTGGTGAGCATTCACAGATGGATCAAAAAATATCTTGATATTCTCTGCTCATTCAGAAACATCTACCCAGATATCTCTTCCATTTCTTCTTTGTCAATATTTTTCCAATGTGTTCCTTCCAATCTCTGATTTTAATCACAACCTATGAATCAGTGTGGATCCTGCCTCTGACCATCTCTCGTTTTAGGGGGAAAAAAAAAAGAAAGAAATCAACAGAACAGGTATACTACTCCCAAGTTCTGCCCACTGGGAGGCCTTTACTTCCCCACTTTATTTGGAGGCACCATGAAGTGAAATGATGGAACTGCTGTTGTCTACTTTGGGGTGCTTCTAGTCAATCCCAGAGAGCCACTTGTAAGTGAGGCCTGATTTTTTCCTTTGTCACTTACTAGTCATAGGAAACTCCTAATGGGGTTCTAAGGATACTGATCTAGAGAGAAGGGCAATGGAGTTGGATTATGGGCTGTAGGTGTCTGAGCCATTTGCTCATGTGACTTAATCTACGCCTTCAGGTTTCACTCAAGTCTGATCTCATGTGGGTTGCTTTCATTTGATGATAGACTTCTGCCCATGCCCAGCAATCCAGTTGGTGAAGGGTAGCTCAGGTTGTATGATAGCTAGGTGGCTCATGGAAAGTGTTCATTCTCTGCTACAGACCAGTAGCAAGCCAGAATCTACTTCTTAAAACAAGATAATAATCTGAAGAGAATGGCATTGCTTTGCTCTAAAATCTTAAAAGTCTACTTTGTGATTCATCAAGAAGTTTTTCCATCAGTACCATACACTATCCCTATCTGTTACCATCATTTTGAACATAATTGGATTTGTAGTATCTTGTAGCCCAAGTGGTAGAGCAGCTTATGAAATAATCTAAACTTATTGCTGAATTTTCTCTTTTCTGAGTCCTGATTAAAAAAAAATTATAAAAACCCTAATAAATAACAGACTTTAAGTTTACCTGGCAAATGGGTTGGAGTAATAAACCTGAATAAGGAATATGTTGCCTCCAAAATCCAGAGATATTCTCTTCCTTCTTTAAAAATAGGAAGGACTTGATACAGCAAATTTTCTTTCACCTCCAAAGGGATATTAGGACATTGAAACCCTAGAAACCCTAGAAATTTCATTTATGTTGTAAGGCCCTGAATTTTTGTGGAATTCTTTATCACCTTCAGTTAGCGTGTGTCTTATCAAGGTGTTTAAAATAGTTCCTTCTTTTTTAACCAGGTCCAGTCATTATGGTATCATCTATGTAATGGAACAGTATGTTGTCTTATACAATTAAAAAAAAAAACAACAACTGAAGTGCCTTTAGACTAGATGATATACTCAGGACAGTTGTTAGATTTAGCCCTGAGGTACCTCAGCAACAGTGTATTGCTGACCCTCTGCTAAAAGTCAACTAATGTTTTCACCAATAAAATATCTGCTAAATACCACATGTCAGGAGATTGTGGAAACTCCAGCAATGAAAACACATGATAACAGCTCTAACTGGAATAATTACCTACTTAGGTATTTTATAATCCACTGTTATTCTTTCACATCCGTCTGCCTTTGGCATAAGCTAACTAGACAAACTGAATATGTATGTCGTAAAAAGCACTACTCCTTCACCTTTTAAGTCCTTGATGTGGTAGAGGTGTGGTATTACATCTTGCTTATTATGTTGGTAAACCAAGGTAGTTCTATGGCCTTTACTTGTTTTTTTTCTCTACTAGTCAAGGAACTAATCTGGTTTTCTGCCAGTCGCTGAGTCCGTGCTCACAACTATGTATTTTACAGCTGGGATAAAAATCACATGATGAGTTCAGGTGCACACAGGCCTGCTATGGTAACCAAAATATACATCCAGTTATCTCTATAGATGTCTACTATGGCTACTGGACTACATAGCATTTTGGATTTCCAGGAATTGCTTGTCAGTTAGAACTAGGGCCTTAGAGCCTCACTATCTAGACAGGCAACTTCTATAATACATAGTGACTCTGATAAATGTTGGCCACATTTCTTGGAGGAAGGCTAAGAGGTAGATTTACAGAATAAGTTTTTGTCTGTGTGTTCTTAACCTTTTTCAAGGGAATCCAATATCCCCTTTATTAAGAGACTCTGGGTCCAGAAAACTGTCTCAAGAGTAAAAATAGGTTGAGGGGCTTGGACTATCTTGTGGCAAATCAATGATCTCTCTCTTCACCAGACCTAATGTTTTTCTGACTATACAAATCAATAAGATTCTATAGACTGACCATCTGCCTTAGTCCTAAGGATACCATGATCAGTTGACTAACAATGAGGACCTCTACAGATCAAACCATACTGATTACTGTACTGCCTATACTTTCCATTTCTGTAACCATACTCACTTTAATTCTAGTGATTAAGTGCTGTCACTCAGTTCCTGCTGTCCTGGGGTTTTATCACACCCACTGAATATGGGGAATCCTGGGATACCATTATCCCCATTGGATTTTGGGAATCCAGTTCAATGGCACCATTTGCCACTGTCATCCCTGGCCTACAGGTAAGAGCTACCCCAGAATTTCTCTTGGCTGCTGGAGCTCCCTTGAGGAATACATTAAGACTAAAGAAGTGTCCTTGGACAAACTGAGGTGCATAGATTAGAGTTGGTCAGTGGGACAAATCCATGCTAACAACCATTTCTTCCCAAAATTTTGGATACCTATTTTTCAGTATCACAAATATTTTAACGTCATCATTCCTTACATTTTGGTAAAAGGTTTAATCAACCATTAAAGCAAACTGCTAAAATACTCTCAGCCCCTTGTTTAGCATATTGAATCCAAAATCTTTGCTTAGTACATGGGCTCATTTAACACATTTTGACAATCTAACATTATAATCCTTCCACCATAATCCAAAAACCTTAGAATTTGTACCTATAAAGACTCCCCGGATTTCTGTCAATAAAAATAATCCTTTTGGCATGCATGCCACCTCATCACACAGCTAAAAGGAGACTTGAAGGCTATACATGGTTTCCCAGTATTTGCCTGTAGTTGCTGTGTTTTTTGCTGAACCAAGGGCTACAGTGAGACAATAGATTGGGGAAATAAGCACGTTGAAGGACCCCTGGACCTTAATGGCCATAAGAAACTATATTATTTTTTAGCTGCTAGTCAAAATGACACAAATAGACAAAATGTGGTCTATAAACTGGATGTTAAGGGAGTTAGGTATTGGATAAGGCCATTCAAAGATGCTCTGTGGCTACTATTTCAATGCCAGTCCTGCCAGCAAGGCATTTCTTAAAAATAAAATATGTTAGACTATATGAGTAATTGATATAATAAAGCTCCATCAAGACCTTTAGGTTTTTCATTAAATGTCAGGCTTTGATGAATCTCCAAGGTCTGGATCTCTTTCCTGTGTCTCGTATCCTGAACAGGACTATATTCCTTTGAAACATGGCTGCTTGAGGGTCATTCTTCAAAACTCTTTTCCATCTTTGACATTTTTATGGGCTGGCCCTTTAAAATAAAATATGAAAGGTTTTCACAATAATGATGTCCTAGTATGTAGTCACTGAAATAACAGTGTTGGTTAACCTGAGAGGGGAGAGGTGTCTTGACAGACATAGAGATGATTTCCTTCAAAGCTGAGATCATGACTTATTGGTCATCTAAAAGGCGATACCACATAGCAGGTCAAACACATGGGCTCTGGAACCTGAACCTCTAGATTTAAATCTTAGCTCTACCTCTTACTTGTTACGTGATGTGGGGAAGTAAATCTCTAGTGTTTAGTTTCACCACTACAAAGGAATAGTAGTAGTAAATGTCTCCCAGGATTGTTATAGGCTTTCAATAAGTTAAGATATCTAAATAATTTAAGATATCCAAAATTTAGAGAAATGCTAGGACTGTAACATTTTTAGTTCTTGATATCTTGTACTTCTTTGTCATGTCTTCTGTATTTACCATAATTTTTTATTGATCATCAAATAACAATAATAATATCAACAACAAGTATTTCTATATTATTTAATGATTTACAAAGAGTAATACTAAAGTTATTTTTTTTAACCTTCATATCTGTTTTGGTAGGAGTAATTGTCATCTCTATTTTCCAATTAAGAAACCTTAGGTTAGTGAGATAACTGAGAGATGTCATGGCTTGCTAAAAATCACAAAAATAATGTAGACAGGATTTAAATTTATGTGATCTAATTTTACATTCCATCTTTCTGCAAATATAACTTAATTATGTGATTTGTGATGTTAACAAGGTTTATTTATGTAATTCCAACTTTCATGTACTTTCTTCCTTCCTTCATTTATTTCTTCAGAAAATAGCTCTGATGAGGCAGTATACCAGGTATTTGGGACAGTGAGCAAAAAGAGGAAGAGATAAAATCTTTTGTTATCAAGGAGTGACAGCCTAAATAAGAGACAAATATTAAACAAAGGTTTATGGAAAATATGTTTAAAAATGAAGATATATGCAATTTACATTATAGGGAGCACAACAAAATGCTAGCTCCATGAGAGCATGAAACTGATTTGTTTATTATGGCATCTTTAGTATATGGAAGAATGCTTGAAACCCTAGTGCTTAGTGACTATTTCTTAAATCAAATAAATCAGCAAATTATAAAATATAGCAAGTGAAGGAAAGAAGGAAAAGTACTGAAGAAGGAAAGGAAAGTACCGAGGGAAGGAACAAAAGGGAAGGAAAAGTACTGTGTGCTATTGGATGGCATAATGGAGGACTTAATTTAAATAGGGATCTGGGGCTTGCTTGAAAATACGCCAGTCAAGCTGACTGAAAAGAGGACAATAACCAGTTGAAGGGTGAAGGGTGAATGGAGTGATCCAGGTATGGGTAAATCACCTGCAAACCCCAAAGGTATCAATGAGTCACAACAATGAAAAAACCAAAAAAGAGTCGTTCTAGAGGGAACATTGAAGGAAGGAAAAGGGTGCTAAATGGAGTAGGGGAGAGAGGGAAGGACCAGAAACTAGAGGGTCTCAAAGGCTATAATACAAATATTACAGTTTTATCCTGCAGTAAGAAATCATTGAATGATTTGCACAAAACATAATCAATTTCTACCATCTGGTAATTATACAAAATATAAATCAGAGGTTGGTATGATTGGAAATGGAAGATGTTTTCGTAGTTCAGGTAAAAGAGGATGGTTGCTTGGATTAATTGGCAGTAGAAATAGAAAGAACTTGGAAAATGCTAATAATAATTGAAATAATTAAGATTAACTTAGTGCTTACTGTGTGCCCATTCCTGTTCTAAGAGCTTTATATAAGCTGACTAATTTCATTTTTCATGCAATCTTGTGGGAATTA
Organism: Meles meles; assembly: GCF_922984935.1. Taxonomy (NCBI): domain Eukaryota; kingdom Metazoa; phylum Chordata; class Mammalia; order Carnivora; family Mustelidae; genus Meles; species Meles meles. Next base: position 30,298,940 of record NC_060067.1, read on the forward strand.
AGTTATTAAAAATGAGTAAGATTCTTATTCTTACACAATTAATAGTAGACAATCTTAAGTTTGAACAAGGACCTTCTTATTTATGAGACTGTGAGTCACAGCAATCTATTTACACCGGATAGACTGGAGATAAGATCTGGGATAGACTGGAGATAAGATCTGGGAAGAGTTCATAGTATATTAGATGATGTGTATATCTAGAAAAACTAGAGGGTCTCAGTTTGACCAGTTGGACATATGTGTCTGAAGCCCAGTAAAAATTCCAGACTTAAAATGTGATTTGAAGGGAATCATTTCCTTTTTTATTTTTTTAAAGACCATTTATTTATTTATTTATTTATTTATTTATTTATTTATTTTAGAGCGAGTGGGGAGGGGCAGACAGAGAGGGAAAAAAAAATCTCAAGCAGACCCCTGTTGAGCACAGAGCCTGATGTGGGACTTGGTCTCACAACCCCAAGATCATAACCTGAGCTGAAATTGAGTCAGGTGCTTAAAAAACTGTTTAACCAAGTTCCACTTTCCTTTTTTAAAAGTTGCATATAGATATAGATAGATATAAATATAAGTATAGATATAGATATAGAGCTCGGGAAATAGATGAGTTTGCTGCATGTGAGAGTGTGATGCAAAAAGAAGTTGAACTGATATTTGAGCAATATTGGGACCAGATAGAACAAACATGTAAAGATGTAAAGAACATAAAGATATGTAAAGAAGCTTAAAAACAGTTAGCTAAAGATGCATGAAAAAAAACAGGAAAGCATGGTATCATGACATGTATGAGTGTTTTAAGAAGGAGGAAATGGCCCACTGGATCAAATGCTGATGAAAGGTCATACAAGCTGACTAAGCAGAACATCTGCTGGATCTAGCAAAATAGAGGTATTGGTGTCATGGGGGCAGAAGGCAGACCATAGAGTTTGGTGAGTGATGAATGTTGAAGAAGTAGGGAAGGATGTCTATTAATGAGAGAAAGTGATAACCATGGAAGACAGAGTGGGAAATGACATGGTTAATATGTATATATGCATATTTTAATGTTATACATGAACATATTTGCATATGGGTGGGGAAATCAGATAGAATGGAAAATATGGAAGGAACAAGAAAAAGTAGAGATAACCAGCAGCGGAAAGCTGTGTTAAGAAATTACAATAGGGGTGCCTGGGTGGCTCAGTGGGTTAAAGCCTCTGCCTTCGGCTCAGGTCATGATCTCAGGGTCCTGGAATTGAGCCCCACATCAGGCTCTCTGCTCAGCAGGGAGCCCGCTTCCCTCCTCCCCACTCTACGTGCCTCTCTGCCTACTTTTGATCTCTGTCAAATAAATAAATAAGATCTTTATAAAAAAATTACAATACAGAACCAAACAAAAAAATGGGACAGACTTAGGGTTAGAAGCTATAGATCCATTGCCATCTGCCACCAAGGATCAGCTTCTGAACTCCCTCTCTTGGCTGCATTTCAGAGGCCACATACAGGATTCAGGAGGTTGAACAGATTGACAAGAGTCTGTGCCTTCAGTCTTGAAATCTCTTTGTGCTGGCTCTCTCTTATGAGATTCAAGTAATATCTTGATTCAAGTAATAACTTGATTATATAAATAAAGATGACTTGATTTGTTAATTTTGATCATATTGACCTATAAATAGAAGTAATTAATTCTCATGGTCCCATGGGAAGAAATAAATTAAACAATAAAATCTAGATTTCATCTACTTAGAGATGAGCACTTGAGACTGATGGTGTTGAAGAAAGATCCCTTAAGGGCTCCAGAAATATATAAAAGGATTAAAGCCGTTAATGTGTTTATTCATTTGATTTTACATTGAATACTTATTTATTCTGCAGATACTTATTGTCTATTACTTGCTAGCCACTAATTTGGACAATGGGGTGATAAAATAAATGACATCTCTGTCTTCATTGTGGTGCACTTAAGGGAGAGAAAGGTAAAGATACACATATTGTAATATGAGGTCTGATAAGCACTATGACTCTCTCTAGTATAAAATTTAAAAGCACAAAACCGAAGGTTTGGATCACAATCCAGATACTTTCCAAAAATGGTAGTATACTCTATGTTACACATATAAAGTTGTTGCTTTAAGTAAATAGAGGGCAATATGCACATGTAATTTAGAACTGTTAAGTATAATCCCTGCTGATACATAGTAAACATTCAGTAGGTTTTAACTATTATTATAAGACAGACTAAACAACAGACTAGTATGGAGTGAATAAGCAATAAGGGTTTTGGGGAAAAAGATAAGCCCTAAATTTAACCACGAAGAATGAAACCAGGCAAATGAGGAGGAAAGTCCTCCTGAACCAAAGGAGGAGCATCTGATAAGACAAAACAAGTATGATACTGAGGAATAAATTTAGGAACCTGTTATTGTCTTGGCTGAAGTACAGTTTGTGACCATCTGAAGAAAAGTGCTGTGGAAGACCTAGAACAGGATGCTAGCGTCTTCTTATTTTGGAGAAGCCAGATATCATGATAACGTTGAGGGTGAGGTGAGAACAAGTGTCCCCCAACACTCTCCACTCCCCCTGTTAGACTATAGCTACTAGAAATAACTCCTTGATGACAAGCATTTTGCTTAGGGCTGGATTAATAAATTAGATCAGTGAGTTAACCTCAATGACATTTGTTAAATTTTGAGTAACATATAATGTATTATTTGCCCCAGGGGTACAGGTCTGTAAATCATCAGGCTTACACTTTTCATAGCTCTCACCATAGCACATACCCTCCCCAATGTCCATAACTCAGACACCCTATCCCTACCCGTCATCCCCCAGCAGCCCTATTTGTTTTGTGAGATTAAAAGTCTTTTATGTTTTGTGTCCCTCCCCATCCCATCTTGTTTCATTTTTTTCCTTCCCTACCCCCCAATGACCTTCTGCCCTGCCTCTCAAATTCCTCATATCAGAGAGATCATATGATAATTGTCTTCCTCTGATTGACTTATTTCTCTCAGAATAATACCCTCTAGTTCCATCCATGTCACTGCAAATGGCAAGATTTCATTTCTTTCGATGGCTGCATAGTATTCCATTGTGTGTGTTTGTGTGTGTGTGTGTATACCACATCTTCTTTACCCATTCACAACATTTTTTAGTAATTTCTAATATAAATGTACTGTTTAAAATGATCCCATATGTTAATACATTTAATCCTTCAAACAAGTCTATCAGCTAAATATAATTCTTTTTTTTTAAGATTTTTATTTATTTATTTGACACAGAGAGAGAGAGAGAGATCAGCGAGAGATCACAAGTAGGCAGGGAGGCAGGCAGAGAGAGAGGAAGAAGGAGGCTCCCCACTGAGCAGAGAGCCTGACGTGGGGCTTGATTCCAGGACCCTGAGATCATGACCTGAGCTGAAGGCAGAGGCTTAACCCTCTGAAACACCTAGGCGCCCCTATCAGCTAAATATAATTCTTATTTCCTTTGTATAAGTGAAGAAACTGAGGCGCAAAATTGTAAGTCTTGTTCACCATTTTATCCTTAAGGTCAGGCATAATGTCTGACATCAGAATTTTTCAATACATATTTTTAACAAATAAATTAATAATGGCCAGATGAATCATGTCAAAACCTGACATTTGGGGGGCCAGGGTTGCACATACATAATCACGTCACTTTCTCACTGGTTATATTATGAGATGATTATAGGACAATGATTCTCAAACTTTCTGATGCCTGATTACTTCCAGAAGCTCTTCCTGAAAATCTTAATTTATTAAGTCCGGACAGAAGTCTGTGAATCTGCATTTTTAATAAGAAATCTCAAACACTTTATTCTAAGATAATACCTGAACAAATTCTGGAAAACAGAAATTTCCTATGCACCATGAATTGATAGTCATTGCAGCTAGATACAAAACGAGTGTTGGTGGTTGTAACTCAGCCTATCAAAGGAAGGAGGAGGGGAATTGTGACTTCAAAGACAGTGTAAAGGAATCATCAACTACAGTGGAATCTGGTTACCTATCTCCTTCATACATATTTCAGGGCTTTTCAACTTCATTTTATCTACGATTTGAACTTTATAATTCTTTGTTGTAGGAAAGCTTTCTTTTGAATTTTAGACTATGTAGCAGCAACTCCGGACTCTAATCCTGGATACCAGTAGCTTACAACAACATCCCCCCCCCAGCCAATTTATGACAATGGAAAATATCTCCAGATATTGATAAATAGCTCATGGGGTCAAATGACTGAAGTTGGAAATGACTGCCACAATAGAAGACAGAGAGCTTTCTGCAGTTCCTCACCTATAGCAACTTCTGGCCTCAAAATCTGGAATTGTGAATGACACCTGATCTGTTTTCTCTTGAGTATTATCCCGTGAGACACTATGCTTTGTTTGAGAAGTATAGTATACTTACTTGGCTTTTTCTAGGACTCTCAGTATATGGCACCCCTCCAATGTGGTTTATTAAATCAAATGAAACAGAATATCAGGGTCAAGACATGGCTGATATTCAAAATAATTATTCCATCTTCAGGTTTGGGAGGGCTCAGATCCCTTTTACTCAGTTTATGGGGAATTATAATTAACAATGGCAGCAGAATTGGATCAGTTTTCCAGAAGATATATATTATAGAAAGGAAAAAAATCGAAGAGATAGAAATAGATAAAATTGCTTGAAAGAAAGGAGTGAGATAAATTTGAAAATATTTCAACATAAAACTGTCAAAAATCTAGAGTTTGGAAAATACAGGAAATTTCCCAGTCTGGAAATTACTCCAGGCCTTTTTCTTCCATAAGAGTAAATAGGCAACATGTAATCATGCAAGGGTATACCCTTCACCCTTCCTCCATTAATTTCACTTAGCTGTTCTCAGCTTCTTTCAGTTATATATGAGTACAATAAGAGTGAAACCTTGTTAAGAATCTTTGATGGAAGAACTATCGACTACTATTGTATAGCACTATGCAGTGTCATATCCCCATTAAAATATGCAAAAATCTTACCTAATCTTAGCATAATGCAAAGAGTAACAAGGCAAGTGTTTGCTATTCACTACATACCTCTAGTGAATTAATTTCTAGTTCCCTGGCTAATCAGATCAGTGAATTAGTGTGGGCATCCAATGAAACAGTTAAATCGCTATACAAAGCACATTCTTAATTAAAGCAGAAAAAGAAAATCTACTCAGATTTATATTGACTTCAACTTTTAACTAAATTTATTCACCTCAGAATCTATTATAATGAAACCTTATTGTTAAATAAATTATTTGGTATGAGTTAACTTGACTAACATGCTTTGTTGAAGAGAATAATGCTGCCTAATTAATGTTTAGTAGGGAAGAAAAACAAGGAGGTCAATACTATTTTCAGAGACTAAAAAGATGGAGAATCAGAGAGGAGAGAAAAGCCCAGCACTGCACCGTTATTCTGGGCCAGGAAATATCTGTAACCTTGTTAGTTCCATCCAGTTCCTTTAAGCGATTTCAGAAGATAAGGTAGCAACAGTTATCCTATGCTTATGCACAAACACTGTTTCTTCTGCCCTGAATTATTTGCCTGGAGACAAATACTCTCTTTTTACCTGCCTGTTCACCCTGAAACTGGTCAATTGCAGGTGGTTGTGGGGTAACTAATGAGACAACCAAAGACCCCAACTCCAGGTGGCTTCAGTGTTAAGCAGGGATTGAGGAAGGCATAAAGGCAGAAGATGGCTGGGCAGAGACAGCCTGTTTCTACAACCAGCACCACCACTGTCTTGCCTCTACAGTTGTTCAAGCTGCCAGAGGCTTCTGGTTGCCATGGCAACTGTTGGGCTCTGCTGCAAACTCAAAGCAGAGCCTCTGAAGTTAGGTACCAAACAGGGGAGCTCAACAAACGGGAAGGCAACTGGGGAGGGAGCAGAGAGCAAGGATTACCCATGTACTAGGTCTCAGCTCCTGTGGCTAAGAGGACCATTTTAAAATAGAATTTTTCTTTATGTTTCTGTAAAATGAGATAGTTCTTGCCAGGCATTATTCCGGAGCATGATTTAGTGCCCTGAGAGAGGAGACTGCCAATCTTTTCACTCATAAAGGCAGCGGGAGGGGGGTGGAAACGTGATTGTCAGAAATGCACCGAGCCCGCTCATTCATTCATTCAATTAGATATTCAGCATCTCCTGAGAGCTCATTTGTGCCGGGCACTGTGCCAGGTGCTGGGACTGCAAAGCGAAATGAGACAACGCCCAACACTCAAAATTAACAACGATAATTAACAAAAATTAGCAGAACCTTCGTGAGCCTGGGGAAAACAGATTAGGTACTGTGTGAGCTTGCCACGGGTCTCTCTGGGAAGGCAGACTCCGAATTCAAATGCAGGAGAGAAAGAGGCAGTGGCCCCCGAAATAGTGTCAGGCAGGAGACAAGGCCAGGGGGAAAAAGGAAGCTTCTTTCCCCAGGGAGGGAATCTGTCAAGGCCACTCAAACGTTTCTCTGAGGCTGAGAGAGAGAAGAGGTTTGTTTTTCTTTTGGGAAAAACGGAGCCCTTTTCCCCACTGGGCTCGATTTCTAGTAGGAGAAGCCCCGCCTCTTTGGGCCGTAGATTGGTCCAACTCTTCTTCAGATAATTTATGCCAGCCTCCTCTGTGTCTGATTGGCTCCCGGCTCATTCCGCTGGGAGTCGCATCCTACCTGGCTGCGAGGTGTACTGCCGTGCCACACGCATCCCCACCGTACTCTCCTGGCTGCTGCTGAGGTGGGAGGAAAAGTCCTAGCTGGGAGAACTGAGCGGAAAAAGCGATCCTGATGGGTTCTTGGAAAGCTTTTCTCTTCTCTCCTTTTCTTCTGTGGAGTCAAAGTAGAGTGGTGAGGCTCATGTTCTTGTTACTGACCCTGCATCTGGGAAACTGGTGAGTAAATTCAAGGACTTAAAACTATTCTTTGGGATCAACCCCCTTCCCCCTCATTTCTTTTTCTTTTGGAAATCATTTTAAGTTAGGTAATTCGCATTTCTCTGGGCACAAGCGCAATATTTTACCATCGTTTTATGTTCTGGTTAGATACACTTATTTTCAGATAGGATGAGATGATCCTATGTGTGAAAGCATGGAAGGCAGTTCAGTTTTGGATTTGTTTTGTTTTGTTTTGTTTGGGCTTGCTTGACTTGGCACAGTGGAAACTAGTAAAGGTTCAGTTCCTAGGAGGGGGAGTAAAAATGATTTTGGTACTGAATTTAGTCAATGAATGTCATTGATGAACTTTCTGGATAATTCTGCATTTTAAAGAGAAAGTTATTTTAGAGACTTGTTACACAAAATGGTATGCATGATGCTTTTCTATAAGTAAATAACGCTTTTCTCTTTATTATTATTATTATTATTATTTTGCTATTCTGGAAAAAACCCAAAGTTACATATTGGAGAGAGATTATAAATATGGCTTAAAAACCAGGGTTAAGAGGGTGTTATATTTAAGTTAGAGATGATATGCATATTTTATTGAACTATCTGAATAATTTTTGAATGTGTGTGTGTGAGTGTGTGTGTATGTGTGTTTGTGTGTTTGACAGAGAAAGAGAGACAGAGAGACAAAGAGAGAGACATTAGCAACCCCAAGCCTCCAGTTTAACAGGAACAGGATCTGGGCTCCTTTGGCTGTAATATCTTCCAATAAAACTTTGAAATCATCTGACAGAAAAATAAAATGCCCAGGTATTGCACCTGGATATAAGAGTAGTGGTTGAAAGGAGTTAAAATATATTAAGGCACAGACTCTATTATGGTCTTGGACATACTATTCATATCATGTTACTGTGTTTTATATGAATGCACATTTAACACTATATTATTGTATTATGTGATACTGTTTAGAACTCGAGTAAAATGTAATCACTATGCAGATGGAAACATGTCTTTATAACTACTTGCATCATTACTAAAACAAAATTATTATGATTAATTTTACTATATAGCTAGATGAATATCTTTGTCATTATCAGCAGATAGAACAACTATATCTTCTCTCCAAAAACAAAGAATGGATTAAAGTATGCTAAGCAATATTAGACTTGCCAGAAAATGTTTGACATATGATTTTTTTAAGTATTACAGTTTTAGTTTATTTACCTTTCTCCCTAAAAACTTAAGTTCATTCTGCATGGACACAAACATATTACTAATTATTTCTTGCATATAAGTCATATCATAATCACATTCCTTTGAATATATTGTAAAATTATAGAAGATATTTTGGCTGATCATGTATCAGTGTTTTCATGCATCTTCATAATATTACAAATGAAACTGTATTCTCATAAGTAAAAACAGATTTACCCAGTGGGTTTTTGAAATAACAACCTGTATGCTCCTTTGCCATTATAACTGCAAGTTTCCCTTGGAAACTAATAGACAAACTGATTACTAAAATATCTAAAACAAAGCATCTAAAGAAATAATAAAGGCATAACATATTTTGTTTTTGAGGATATTTACATTACAATTTTCATAATTGGCTCCAGAACTCTCTTCAAGCTGTTCAGAGGTAGTTATGTACTTTAGCTGCCACAGATGGGTTCTGGAAGTGTGGAGACATGATCTGTGTCAAGACTCCTTACCCTCTTTAAACATTTAATTCATCTAAGAAATGAAGGGCAGTAGATCATTTGTGATTTCTATAAGTTTTCATTATCAGTATGTCTTAGATTTGAACTAAAACATAAAGCAACTCAATGGTTACTCTATTGGTTTTTCTTTGCAGTTTTAAAGAGTAAAATTCTAATTGGAATTTCATGTACCTTTTTTTTTTTTACCATATGGAAGAGTCAGTGAGAGAGAAGTGTTATGCAGTTAAAATAGATAAATAATTGATTTTATCATAATAGTATAAGTAATTTGGATTATTCTGGCCAATCAATAAAAGAATATTCAAAAATAAATCTATATGTTTCTGTTATAATTAGCTGTCAGGGCCTCCATGATGAGAGTTTATATTCACTTTAAAGTAGCTGCAGCTGTGGTGAAGTTCTTACCCTATTAATATTTAGCTGGAGATAATTGGTGTCAACATGTATAAACCAGTTACATTCATATTTTCATCTCCCTTTCTCCTTATTTGAAAGGGCCTTTCTTTTAAACTAATCATAAATGGTTCTGTATATAAGACTTTTGTTGTCTTATGTTGGTTTCTAAAATAAATCTTCAAAGTCACCTATTTGGGAATTTACCCAAACTGGAATTTTTTATTTCTTATATTTAATCAGAGACAATAGCTTGTTTCCTCATCAGTTTCCATCAAATGCATAAAGGAGAGACACTATTGATTTTTATATTGCTGAAGTATGAAAGCCTATCCTATTGTTGTAACTGAAAACTGTACTCATGGTTCCTGTGTTTCATTCTCAGTGAGGCTCCATGGCATCTTGAGAAGTTGGTTAAAATTTCTTAGCTAGATTTGACTTATTTATAATGCTGGAAAAATCTAATTCTGATCAGATTTTTAAGAAGAGTTGAAAAAGTGCTTGGAGACTTTAGTTGTTCTAAGAAGTAATTTATGATAAGCTTCAAATATAACTAAGAAGTTATATTTGAGAGAGCCCAGGGAAACTTATTTTGTTTTTTCCAAACAATTTCATGAGTCAATAATCGTACAATTTAACAGTCAGTTGACCACATGAAAATATTCAAATACACTTCCTTTATAAAATGTATTATTTTCAAGTAATTTCAGTAATGTATTTTGTGGAGGTGGTAGTGAATGGTTTTTCTTTCGGCATTTAGAGCTTTGACTTAATTTTCTAATAAAACACTGATGCAAACTTGAGGACAAAATTACTGAGTAATGATGTTCCATGACAATAAAATATTCAAAGAACCAAGAGACAAAATTCTTTTGGAACTAAAATGCAAATGCTATAATAGAAAATCCCCTGTGTATAGAGTCTTTTAGCTATATCCCTCTTCTACTTTGTTTCATTATATACTATCAGACATACCTCTGCCTAAGCAACAAAAGCAAATGTTAGACTTTTCATTCAATCATGAAATAGGCTAATCTAATATTTTATAGTTATATAAAAGTGATTAGAATTTGTCTAAGAAAATATTAATGAAGGCAGGGTCCCAAAGGAGAGGAGACAAGGCAAGGTGGAAAAGTGGGGGAAAAAAGGCTCTTGAGATATTATCAAAATATGATAAATGACTATCACGAGAGAAAGAGAAAGGTGGGCATAAATTAAATGTATGGGCCTCAGGAGAATAATTCACATATACACAAGGTACCAATTGAGAATCCTGGACTTGGCCATCAGAATGTAAATTCTGGTTTTAGCTCCACCATTTCCCACTAGGGTGATTTCAGGAAAATCTTTGAGGCAGAGAGTTCTCATTTGTGAAAATGGAAATGACATTCTCCTTTCCAGCTTGTTTCAAGACCAAGAGAGAAAACTTGTGCCAAGTACATAGCACTTAAAATTTTAACCGAAAAGATATAACAACAGATATTCTGAGAATTACAGTGATTCTAGTATTATTTATACTGGTTAAAGTTGTCTCAATTACAGTAAAGTCCTTGAATCCTTATGCATTATTAGATATGTTTTGGATTCCAGAGAGATCATTCATTCTTTTAATCAGCAAATATTTCTTGAATGCCTGTTACGTGCCATACACAGTGCAACACGCTGAGTTTACAGTGGTGAATAGACTAGACATAAATACTACCTGTATGTAGTTTATACTCACTGCCAAGGCCTAGATTTATGGTATTAATCAAACCAAAACATCTTGTAGTCACAATAAGGAAACATACACTCAGAACTCCAAAGTTGAACAGAACAGTCTGTTGTTAGAACAGATCTCAATCAAGGAAAGAAAATTAGAGAGCCATGAGACTTCTCATCACAATACCAGAAGACTATGGGGGGAAGTGTTTCCAAAATCATAAAGATAAATGTTCAATCTGGAACGTTATACTTAGCCAAGTAACCAGTCAAGTATGAAGGGATAATACTACTTAGATACTGTTCTTCTCCCCATTTTACAGATGGGAAAGCTGGGGCACAACAATTTTTAGGAACTTGCTGAACATCTTATTGCTGCTAAATGCTGAATCCAAGACTCAAGTCCATGTGTTTTATGCCCAGAGCCTGCATTCTTTCACACTTCTCAGATTACAAATGCAATATAAATTACAGCAAATAACGTGACTATGGATGAATGAGAAAAAAAGGAAAGGAGGGATGTTAGGAATAAGGAAAGGAAGGAACAGACAATGCCATTGGTAGAAGCATAGTAAGTATAAAAATCTACTGTGTACCTATCACATAATCTGGAATAGCATGTGTAGTGCTAGATTAATTATTTTAGGAAAAACTTCAACAAAGTGGAACGCTTGATCTGGAAAGAATATCATAGGTTAAAGAGTTAAAAGGAATAATTTGGAATTCAGATAAGTTTTTTTTGAGGACTCAGATAGCACCTTATTTTTAAAGATGCTATATAAAATCATGGTTGAATTTATTACACATAGGTATAGCAAACAAACCATAAGCGAGTAGGGAAAGCTATGGGGAGGCAGATTTTCTTTAACACTAAAGGCCTCTAACAAAATAATGGATGTCTTATCACTAGACTTCTTCAAGCAGAAGCTTGTTAGAGTTCTTGTACTCTGTGGGAGGCAGATGAAATTTATGTCTCTTTCTATTTTTAAATATCTCAGAATCTAATTCTATTTGTACTAAAATAGTTTAACCAACTGAAGCCTCATGTTTCAGGAAATAGTCTTAGCTATTAATTCACTCAGTAAACATTTATTGAGCATTAGCATTCGTTCAACAAATATTTACTCAGTGCCTACTGTGTGTTAAGCAGAGTTCTAACAACCAGAGATGTAGTGGTAAGTAAGACAGAATCCTTCCCTAATAGTGTTTGTATCCTGAAGACGGGCCATATATGTAAGAATATATGCTAGATGCACAGGACAAAGAAGACAGAGTCCCTGTCCCCAGAGAACCTGAGCTCTAGTAGTTTATGTTGGTGATAGAATGCTATATTTGCTATTCAGAATTCTAGATGAGCTCTAATGGGGACATCAAGGAAGCCGGCATCAGTTGCAACTCTGGGGAAAGACTGAATGCTGTCAGCTGTCATGGATCAGCATTAGTGAAGGAGAGACAGAGAGATTGGAGAGAGAGAGAACATTACTAGTCTGTGGCCAGCAGTATAGTCTCATAGTTTAATAGACCTTTTAAAATTGAAAACTGTATTTCTACATCTTCTGAGAGATCCTTTACTCTGGTCATCTAACCTGTGGCATTAAAATAGCAACATCCTGGGTGCCTGGGTAGCTCAGTTGGTTGGCTGGCTGCTTTTGGCTCCAGTCATGATCTTGGTGTCCCAGAGATCCAGTCCTACATGGGCGGGGGGGAGGGGGGCTCCCCCTGCTCAGTGGGGTGTCTGCTTCTCTCTCTGCCCTTCACTCCATGTTCTCTCTCGTATGCTCATTCTCTCTGAAATAAATAAATAAAATCTTAAAAAAATAAATAAAATAGCAACATCCTGTTGTAGCCTGTATCATTTAGTTTAATAGTGAACTTCCAAACTGTAGGAATCCATTTCCTCCTGGATAAAATGTATTTGGGGATTTAAAATTTCTCCTTATTTTTAGACAAATACGTTGAGTAACACAGTAGTAGAGATTGTGCTAGGCATTAAGGACAGAGAAGCACTCTAACCTGCAGCTACCTGGGCATTTCAGAAAGTCTACGATTGGAATATAGTTAATTTAATATAAATAGTTTAATATTGGTATGATCAGGGTGTGATTTGGTTCTCCAGGTAGCTTTTAAGACTGCTAGAATCAGATTCTGGACAAGTTAATATTTGAGTAGGTTTCTAGGACTGTTACTTGTGGTTGCACAGTTTGTGAATTGCTTAACCACAGGGACATTACTCAACTCTCACTCATCCTAGATATGTATAATTATCAAAATAATCTTCCAACACATGAAGAAGAGTGTTTTGTGTAAAGATTGCCTTTTCCACAAAATAGCCATATTGACTAGAACAAAGTAACTATATTGCCTAGATTAAATTTAAGTGTTACTCAGACATGTATGTTCTATAAACTAATTTGTGGCTCTGTGCAGGTGGTTTATGAGTGTATGTTTGTGTCTGTCATTTCCTTACTAAGAGTTCTTTTTGAAAAACCTTCAAACTGTCACACCTGGAATAACTAGAAAGATAGTTTTGCTGTTTTTGTTCTATGCATTTGGATTCTCTTCTTTTTAAGTGAATGGGTCTGAAGGTATCCTTATGTCAATGAAAATATTTTAATCTCTCATTTCATGATCCCAAGACTTAGGAAAAAAAGTATATTTTTCTGCACTCAAAGGAACTAATTGCCATTTCCTTCTTCAATTTAATTTAAGATCTTTTAATATGTGTTCTAATTTAATCAGCCTCCACTTTGCAAAGTTTTTAGCCCACTTATAGAATTTATCTGATGCATAAGAGCATCAAAGGCTTAGAGAATATGAATGTCATGAAGAATTATATTGTTTCTAAAACTAATTTATGTTCTGTCAAGATCTACATATATAAATTGGAACAATAGAGAATTCAGTGTTTATTTTAATATACTTTCAACCCAGTTGTCATTTTTAATAGACTTAATGAAAATAATGGTTTATTTTCTCTTCTCTAAAAAAATGTGTGTGTTTTTTTTTTTTTTTTTATTCTGGCAGGGCAAATTTCACCTAACAATTCCCTTTTTCATTAATTTCTATAAACTCCCATATTGATTCTTGTACTTAGTTATAATGATTTTAACCTCTAACATCTGAACTATGGGATTCAAATTAAAACTTCATTAACTCTATAAGCTAATTTGGGGAAATATATTAACAATGTTGTTTTACAGCCAAAATGTTTACTTTGCCTTTTTTTCTGTTTTTTATTCTTCATTTTTTTGTTTTTTTTCACATAAAACTTACACCTACCTTATTACATTTCCTCTTAGTAATTGTATAAGCCATATTGTTATTGTGAAAAAAAAATTTTTGTTTTTATTTATGAGGGGTTGCTGCTGGTATCAGAAAGGTACTTTGTTTTTTTAATTAATTTTATATTAGATTACCTATAATAATAAATTCTCCTATTAAGGCCAACAGTTACAGTTTTTATTTGTTTATTTCCTTGATTCACTGCAATTTTAGTTGCAAATAGCAAGATGAGATCTAATGTTCTTTCCATTTATTCAATGAATATTTTTATTGGACACATACTATGTATTAGGCATTGGGCTGTGTACCAAGGATACCACACTGAAAACCTTAACCCTTGTCTTCAAAGAGCTTAGAGAAGGTCATTTATAAATAAGGTAGTTAATTAAGATACAATGTGATAATTTCATGGGAGAGGTAAGCCCTGGACATTTTGGAAACACAAAGTGGAACACATTTACTTAATATTCGGGGGGCTAGGCTCCCTCTTCCTTCCTTGAATTTCCTAAGTATTCGCCTTTATGTGTGTCAAGTGATGGATCCTGTATTCCACTGCGCTAAAAAAAAAATAATAATCATCCAATTGAGTGGACTATCATTCCACCTCTCTAAAACTCTGAAAGTTCAGATCTATAACCCTGTCCTGCTTTTACTTCTTTTGCTTCCCTACTAACTTTTACAAATAATAAAAATGATTCAGAGCTACAACTGTAGAAAGAAGCTCTGTACAAAAGAATTTAGCAGCTAGAAATTAAAGGAAGAAAGAAAAAAAATTCTTTTTTATTTTTTTATTATTATTTTTTTATATTTTATTTATTTGACAGAGAGAAATCACAACTAGGCAGAGAGGCAGGCAGAGAGAGAGGAGGAAGCAGGCTCCCCACGGAGCAAAGAGCCCAATGCGGGGCTCGACCCCAGGACCCTGGGATCGTGACCTAAGCCGAAGGCAGAGGCTTTAACCCACTGAGCCACCCAGGCGCCCCTCTCTTTTTTATTTTTTACTGTGTTTTTCTCATCTTTTAATTTCAGGTCTAAAATCAATAGCTCTAATTACTCTTTAAAAGCTAGCTCCTGTAGGCTTTGGCGTTAGGATTTCTTTTACTCAGAAACATTAAAAGGGGTATGTTTCTCTTCTGGAACCTGTTGCTTGACTTATGCTTATAGAAATATATCTGATATTTATAAATAAATGCTATCTGCTATGAGCAACAGCTCATAAATGAGGCCTGACTTTGGAGTTTCATCTCCATCATTTAAAGAGATTAATGGAAGAGTTTTTCTCAGGTGTCAGAACCAGGGCATTTGCAGTCACCTCTGTATGAACTATATAAAGGATGGCTATATAATTTATCTTCCAAATTAGGCCATTTTGTGGGTGAAAGAGGGTGCTATTATTGTTCTAGGACAACAGGTGTAAACCAAAGCCATCCTGGGCAAACCCTGATGAATGTTGAGCTTTTTTATGAAAGATAGTTTATATTAATTGATTGACTTTCTATAGACTTATATGATTTTTCTCTAGCTATAAAGATGAATTCTCTTCATAATTATATGGTATAACATACCTTGTTTTACTTAGCCTGTGTTTGCTATTACTAGTTAAAAACTTTTGCTTGTTTTATTAAGAACAGTAATATGTTCATTAAAGTAATTTTTCACATACAATAACTTATATAAACAGATTGATTTGTGTCCTGTCTTAAAATAGCTCAGGCAAAAAAAGACAAACCAACATTGGTGTAGGTGACTCGAAAATTTTCTTTAGTAAATAATTAGTGCTGTCCGTTAAAAAAGGGTGAGAGCAGAAACGAAGAAGCAGATGCCAAGATGAGTTAGACGTGGAAGAGATTTTTGAGAGAAATGCTGTGTAAGATAAATAGGAGGAAGTGGAAGTAAGCTGAGATGGGTCTCAGATAATAATGATCTGACACCTCTCTGGTGATTGGGGGTGGGGGTGGGGGCAGTTTGTGTCAGAGGAGTCTCAGACTCCTGGGCACTTCTAGTAAAGTTTTGACCAGGCCAGTGAGAGTTGTCTAACAGGAGTTGTCCTTTAAAGAAGCCCCTAGTCCTGCAGGAATGGACAGGTACTAGGACTGCCTCTATGTTCAGCTATTACTGAAAGCTGCTGGGGGAAACTTGGGTCTGGTGCCCATGCAGGTCTGGTCTGGAGAGTTCGCAGCTGGGATATCAGTCAACTCTGTTCCCATGGAAGAACTGAGTAGCGAATTTTCAGGGCTGTCACTGTTGTTTTCTCAGCAGAGCATCAAGCTCTGTTTCTCTCCATAAAAGGTTCTGTTTAATTATTTAATTTTATGATTAGAAATGCATTTCAGGGGCGCCTGGGTGGCTCAGTCATTAAGCGTCTGCCTTTGGGCTCAGGTCATGATCCCAGGATCCTGGGATCCAGCCTCTCCTTGGGCTTTCTGCTCAGCGAGGAGCTGCTTCTCCCTCTCCCACTGCCTCTGCTTGTGTTTCCTCTCTCATTGTGTCTCTCTCTGTCCAATAAACAAATAAAATCTTAAAAAAAAAAAAGAATGTATTTCAAAATGCTATCTGATTTATAGGAAAAGGCAACTCATTTCTAGGTAGTCATTAATGACAAATTACCTCCTTTTCATGTATTTATATTATGAAATTCTACAACAAGTCTAGCACACTATTAGCATATAGACAAAATTCAATTTTCTGCACCTCTGCTAGTGTAGAATTCTTAGTGTACTCATTATGCCACTTTTCCATTAAATCTTGAGCCATTTTACATGTAGGTTTTGGTAAAAACAAATTGTTATATTATTTTTCATATGACATTAAAATATGAAAATAATTTTCCATTTTTGTAGACTATTCACAAAGTCAGTTAAACAGATACATCCACAAATCATAGGGTTACATAATTATTTACTTAAACATACTCTTAGTATTTAAAATTTGTGCTATCATAGATAATACTGTGATAAACCTCTTTGCATATGATGGTTTTCTTTTTTTCTTTTTTTTTAGGATTTTATTTATTTGTTTGACAGATATGAACACAGCAAGCGAGGGAACACAAGCAGGGGGAGTGGGAGAGGGAGAAGCAGGCTTCCCGTTGAGCAGGGAGCCAGATGCAGGACTCCAGGACTCAATCCCAGGAACCTGGGATCATGACCTGAGCCAAAGGCTGATGCTTAATGACTGAGCCACCCAGGCACCCCACATATGATGGTTTTCTATACCATTTGTTTAAATAGTTTTCTCCTTTATTAGAAAATAAGGTAATTTAGATCAGGAATACAACTTTGTCTTTGCATTTTCAGAAGGTAGCACATTTGTACTACATGATATTACCCCTATAAATGAATTGAAACATTGGATTGAAAGTTAAACACACATGTTATTAAGCCTTTTTCATCAGCAAATGTGTGTGTGATTCCCCCAAATTATTATTCTAACCTTTTGGAATTCAAGGATGGAGATTAGCATCCTATCCACTTACAATCCAAATGTACTAATTACCTACTGTAAGTGTTGCTGCATTCTTATGAATTAGAAAACTCGCAGTCCAAGTCCAACCACCCTGGATTTTTTATTAAAGATAAAACGAGATGATACTATGGAAACTACCCCCCCCAAAAAACCCCAAAAAACGTGAGAGAGAGAAAACAGCCTTCAAATTAAGTTAATATTCTCTGTTCTGTTATTTAATAGGGTATGTCCTGGAAAGCCTATAAATCTATTTTTTCTCATCCGTTGAGTAGAAATATTAATATTTATTTCATGGGATTACTCTAGATTAAATGAAATAAAATGTGGAAAGAATGTAGCACACAATTCCTGAAACATGGTAAGAAATTAATGGTGCCGTATAAGCACTCAGCTATTGTTAGTAACAATAAAAAATATCAATCTTTAACGTAACAGTTACGAAAATTTTATACTCAGGGGTCTAAATGCATTTCCATTAATTGCAAAATTATATTTATTCAAGTTATTTAAAAGAAGTCCTTGAGCACGAGTCAAGAAAGTCTCAGTGTTACATAAGAATCATACTTCTTTCCCCCAAATGAATGGTCACTCAATGTATATAAACATTACAAGAGTGCCCCAGCCTGTAAAAGATATTAAGACATCAGATAAGCTATGTGAATTATTTTTTAAATTACAAGCGCTTTTTCATCACCAAAATAATACCAATGAGATCTTAATGTAATTAATGAATATTCTGAAGGTAATTTAGAAAGCTTGGAGGGAAGATGCAGAAAAGATTAACTGTAATGAAATTTCCTTTCTATTTTTGCCAAAAGTGAGGACAGTTAGCTTTGTGGTAGCACTGAGATTCTCATCTTAACCTCTGAGCTAGCTGGGGAAAGGGGAATATAAATCACTATGAGCATGTGCTTTTGGATTATCAGGATGTTGCTACTGTTCAAAAATAGAAAAAGCTTTTTATTTTTTTCCCTGGAAACTTCCATTTGACTACAATCATGTTTCAAAGAAAGATCACTGCTTATATGTGCACTGGCCTGCCTCTAACCACCAGATGTTTCATTCTATAAAACTGGAATTTAAAGCTAAATGGATGCTCTAAAATTTGGGCTGTTGCCAGTGTCTTAGCAATTCTAATTAGATAAGATAACTTTCCTGGAGGACATTCTAGCAGGGACTCTTTATACTTCAGTATTTTCAGTGCTTTAGTTTATGAATGAATGCGTGTATGTATATGTATGTATTTTATTATAGGAAATAAATTATTTTAAATAAATCATATAACTCTATTTCTATACTATATACTTTTTAAAGTTAAATATGGCAGGACAATTGATATAAATAAGCTCTTCATTAAAAACCTGCTAACTTAATGTACCGTAAGTGTTCACACATGTATTTAAGTTGTGTACTGTGGTAGTACACTACCCTCGAATCTCAGTGGCTTACGACACTGAATGCTGATTTCTCATTCAGGCTATGTGTCCCTTTTGGGTCAACTGTGGCTCTGTCCATGCTGTCTTCACTCTGGGAGTGAAGTAATGGTGAAACCTTTATGCAGGCTGGTCTTTAGGCAGAAGCACAAGAATGATATGGTGAAATGTGCACTGCCATTAAACCTTCTGCTTAGTAGTGATGCATATCACACATACTCCATTAGCCAAGGCAAATCACAGGATCACACCTGAGTTCAATAGGGAAGTATAATCCTCCAGTAAGGAAGGAACACTTCAGGTCACATGACCAAGTCGGAAGTCAGTGGAGTGAAAAGTATAATTCTCTGACAAGAAGGAGAGAAGAAATATTGAGAGTAATAGCCCACCCCACTATCTGTTGCTAATAACTATTGATAGAATTACTATGGAGAAAATTGAGGTAGCAAATACTTTAAAGGTGAAGATTTAATTTAAAATATTAATTTGTACTCATTAAGGATAAAAGGGTGGATTTGCAATATATGTATATATTCAATCATTCTGCCGTAAATCTTAAATTTATAGTATATGTCAATTATATCTCAATAAAACTGGAAATTTTTTTAAAGATTTATTTATTTATTTTAGAGAGAGAGAGAGAGCACATGTGGGTGGAGGGAGGGGCAGAAGGAGAGGAAGAGACTCCTTAAGATACTCCCCTCTAAGCTGGGAGCCTGAAGCAGGACTCAGTTTCAGGACTCTGAGATCATCAAGAGTGGGCCGCTTAACTGATTGAGCCACCCAGGCTTCCCAGGAAAAGAATTTAAGAAGGATAAAGACAGTGAAGGCTGCGTTAGCTAAGATGGTTTATGTACAAAACAGAAGAAATCTAAAAGGATACTGTAGAAACATCAACTCAAGATATTGAACCAAATTTGCATGTTTACTGCTAGAGGGAAGCTTGTCTCTGAAACATATAAAAATAACTCATATATTTTGGATTTACCTGACTTCACTAATGTAAGTGTCTAGTCTTTGGACCGTTTTTCACTGGGGGACTGAGATGTACTAGAGTAGGTGTTCAGTCTAGGATGATCATATTCATTTGAAGATGGCATTCTTTATGAGTAATAAAGAGAAGAGTAGTTTGTTACTTTTGATGAATTGTAGATGAATATCTATATTGCTGCATTTTCTACCACGGTGCAGAATTAAGCTGAATCCATATGCTTGTTCAACACAACGGTATAGTGAGAAGCCTTAAGTGAAGAGTTAGGACTTGATTCTCAGCTTTGATAGTAAGTGAGTTTGTGCATTGGCTAGTTCTCTACTGTCTTCAGTTTTCTCATTTATAAAATAAAGGCAATGGTATTACTTGATTTCTAAAGTCTCACTTCTAGTCATAAAACTTGATAGTCATGCCCCTCTCCATAAATGTGGCAGGTCAGTCACCCATTCATGATTTGATGACAAGACAGTCTCTGACAAATTGCTGGAATGTGATACCTGGGTTCTTCTGAATTGAAAGGAAGAATCATAGATGTGTTCAATACTTTTTCCTTTATTCTTTTTTTTGACACATGCATTTTTAAATATCTCACCAGTTATTACAAAATTTCTTGTATTTATTTACCTTTTATTTTTGTATTTTTGGGTATGGTGGTTTAGAGTCACCACATACAGTTGTGCAGAGTGTGTACTGCACAAATCTGACTGCCATTCACATTTTCAGTGCCTATTTTCTATGGCCTTTAATAACAGCTGTGGTGGCCAAGATTTAATTTATTATTTAAATATTATGTGTTTCATTTCTTGTACTGAATTCTTAATTTTTGAGTATTATTACATCAGGATGGTTCATAGGAGGAAAGCATTAGCCTTACTGAATGTTAAATATTATCAATACTTGTTCCCATCTTACTATTTCCTAACAGAATTATAGCAAATATGATTATCTAATACTGTGTTTTTTCAGTACAGAATTTGGTTGAACTTTCTATCACTTAATTTTTTTTTAATTATTTAGTGTTGATAAAGTGGATGATGAAGATGATGAGGATTTAACAGTGAACAAAACCTGGGTCTTGGCACCAAGGATTCATGAAGGAGATATAACACAAATTCTCAACTCATTGCTTCAAGGATATGACAATAAACTTCGCCCAGATATAGGAGGTAAGTTTGAGTTATGTTGGGGTTTTGGTGACCTTATTTTTGTGGAAACCTACTTTGCTGAAGTTATTTTAATCATACAGTTCATATTCCTTGAGTATCTGATTTATGTCAGAGACTGCTAGGTTTGATAATTATTTAATTGGCACTGTTGAGAAATTCAGTCTGATGTGGGAAGAAAGGCATACAAATATTTCTGATGTTATTATTTTACAACTGTTACAATAAAGGGTACAACAACCAAATTTTGATAAAACTGCCTGAAAAGCTGAGTGGTATTTCATAAAAAAGAATATTTAAAAGGTAAGTTGGGTTTTAATTTTGTGCAAATGCAGCACTGTTTTAATTTTTTATAAGCCTATAATAGTGTAGGTAATCCTACTTGGTTTTTCTTAGTCATTTGCATTTATGTATAAGTTTTATAATAATTAACTTCTAAGTCCCCCTAATGATATTAAAAACAAACAAAAATTATAAACCAGCCAACATTTTCATTGGGAATGCATTAAATCTATGGTCAATATGGGAAAATTGAAATCATTACCAAATTGAATTTTTACTATACTAAATTCATATTCAAATTTGTCATATATTTCTTTATTTATACATTTATTTTTATTGTTTCCTGTGAAGAAGTGTTGAATATATTTTACTAGATTTAATTCTATATATTTGGAATTTATGTTGCGAGTGTAAATAGATTTTCAAAATTTTATTTTCTAATTTTATATTAGCAGAATATAGAAAAGTTATTTTGCATATTTATTTTGTCTACAGGAAACTTGTGAAATTTCTTTCTCACTTTTAATTACTTATTGTTATATTCTGCTAGATTTTCTACAAAGATAATGACATACAAATAATGGCTGCATTGCAGATAGTGTCTATTTGTAAATAATGAATATTTTTATTTCCAAAATTATACTTTTTTCATGTCATGTTGCAATGGCTAAGACTGGAGTAAATTTGAATAGTTCTTGGTTTTCCTGATATCAGGGAGAGCAATTCATATTTCACTATTAGGTATGATTGCTATAGGCATTTTTTTTTAATAAGACGATCTTTGTAAATCCTTTCTTTTCTTATTTTGCTGGAGTTCTTTTTTCCTCCTTAATGTTTCAAATAATTTCTGTATATCTATCAAAATAATCATATCAATTGTATATTGTCCCATATTCTACTTACCATTTGTTCTATAAGTATCTGTCTGATCTTTAAACCTCAAACCAAATTTTCATTTCTGTAATAAATGGCATTTGGTTGTGACACAGTAACCTTAAAAAAAGTCACAGATTCAGTTTGATAATGTTTTGTTTTAGAATTTTACATCTATGTTGATGAAAGACATTAGAGATTTATTTAACTTCCTATAATATGTCTTTCAGTGTTGGAACCAAGATCATGCTAGCTTCTACAAATGAATTCTGTTTTCCCTCACTTTTTATCTTTTAAAGAGTTTGTATAAAATGGATGCTATTTCTTTCTTAAATATTTAGAGAATTATATGAAGTCATGCTGGCCTGGAGTTTAGTTTGGGGAAGAATTTTTAACAATTCAATTACTTTAATAGTTTTGTAAACTAAACCTCTTAAGGAATATAAATTTTCAAATTCGCTAGTTTTAAATTGTTTCATAATAACTTTTGTGATATTTTTAATGTTTTTAGTATTTGAGGTTTTCTCCTCTTTATCATTTCTTATATTAGTAATCTGTTCTTTCATTTATGAATCAATCTTGAAAGACTTTCTCAATTCTATTAATGTTATCATAAAATCAAAATTTGGCTTTGTCAATTTTTTCTGTTGAAAAACTTTCTTCTTTCGTTTTTTTAAGATTTATTTGGGAGAGAGAGAAAGAGAGAGTGAGTGCATGCATGGGGGCAGGGTAGAGGAAGGGAGAGAGAGAATCCACTAGCAAACTCCACTAAGTGTGGGAGTCTAGTAGGACGCTCAATCCCAAGACCCTGGGGTCATGACTTGAGTGGAAACCAAGAGTTGGCCCCTTAACCAACTTAACTGCCTGAGGGCCCTGAAAAATCTTCTTAAATTTCATTGTTTTACAATATTTGGCTTATTATGCTAATCTAATTTCCTCATATGCAATGTGCTGTTTTCTTAGATTGTTTTAATTATTTAATTTTAAAGTAACACTTAGCCTTAATAAAATGGTATCCATACATGGAATTTCCACAAACCCTTTAACCATAATGTTAACATTTTATATAACCATAGAAATCCTAAACTAAATCAAGAAAATAATATCAAGAACACCATTAACTACTCTAGAAACATTATTCAAAATATGGCAGGCGCCTCACTAATGTCTTCTTATCTGTTTCAGAATTCCAACAAAGATCACACAATGTATTTTGTTCTCATGTCTTTTTATTTTCCTCCAATCTGATATAATTTCTATTTTTCTGTATGTTTCATAAACTTGATAACTTTAAAGAGTACTGGCCAGTGGAATGTCTGTCAGTTTGTTTGCTATTTTCATTATTCCACTGAGTTGATACATTTTTGCTAAGGATAACACAGAATTGATGGTGTGCCCTTTCAATGTGTTGTATTAGGAGGTATGTGATGTTAGCATATCTTATTACTAGTGGTATTAATTTTAACACTTGGTTAGTGTGGTTTCATGTAGGTTTCTCCACTGTAAAGTTTTTATTTTTCCCCTTCTAGATTAATACATATGTTGTGAGGAGATATAGTCAGGAGGATAGTCAAATATGTAAAAATTTCTCAGCCCATGTTTGTCCATTAAGCTAGTATCCATCAATGATTATTATCTGTAACAGTATTTATTACTGTGTTGTTTGCCTAATGGTGACTCACTATTATCATCACTCCTTCTATGCATAATATTTGTAATTGTACTATAAGGAAGAGCTGTGTTTATCCTTTATACTCAGTATAAACTTATACATATGTTTTATTTTATAGCTTATAACCCATTACTATCATTATTTTGTTGCTCAAAATAAATTTGGCACTGAAACTTCTAATAGTTTGGCTTCTGTGTCCCTTCATATGTCTTCATCATTTTCTTTCTTTTTTTTTTTTAAAGATTTTATTTATTTATTTGACAGAGAGAGATCACAAGTAGGCAGAGAGGCAGGCAGAGAGAGTGAGAGGGAAGCAGGCTCCCTTCAGAGCAGAGAGCCGGACGTGGGACTCGATCCCAGGACCCTGAGATCATGACCCGAGCTGAAGGCAGCGGCTTAAGCCACTGAGCCACCCAGGCGCCCCTCTTCATCATTTTCTGATCACATCCTTACTTTTTAGTCCGTGGGATATTCCTGGCTCATCTTGATCCAAGAAGTAAAATTCACCATTTCTCTAAGGTATTTAGAAATCAAGATCAGGGCCATAGGTATATTCATTAATATTGGGTGTTAATGCTTCTTAACCATTTCAGTGAGGAGAAGTAGAAAATATATGTTCTACAAACACATTCACAGTTATCTATATTTCTATCTCTATCCCTTTTTACATGTATTGTAAACCATGAGTTCATACTAACAGCTCTGCTTCTGAACTAAACACCATGGGGTTCATTCTACTGTTTCCTATTCCTTATTTGTAATTCCTTTTCTCAACAGTGAGACACCTGGCTCTGATTTATCCAAAGCATATTTTCTTATTTTTTCAATTCCAATAAATATAAATGTAGTTCTAAAATTTTAACATGTCATTTGACAATGAAAATAAATTAACTAGAATAAAATACTCAAGTACAATTATTTTCATCTTCAGTTTTAGAGAATGTAATTAAAATATTGTTCAACAAACTTAAGTTCTTATCTTTCCTATTTCCTTCAGTGGTTATTTTATTCATTTTTAATACAGTTTGGCTCAAGTATTACTGATTATATTCCACTTTGAGAGGAATTAATCCATGTCTACTTTTAGTACTTACATGGTTTTATTTGTTTATATTTAATTCCCTAATCCATTTGGAGTTACTTTATGGTATGAAGTATGAATCTAATTTTTATCTTTACCAAGTGGCTCTTCTGTTTACTAAGCATCATTTATGAAAGAAATCAATCTTTGCTTCTGTTGAGACACCCACTTTCTCATATATTACATTTTCTTGTGAACTTTGGTTATTCCTGATCTTTCTGTTCCATTCTCTCATCCGTTTTTCTATTTGTGACTATACTATATTAATAGTAGAGCTTAAACAGTACATTGAGGCTAAAACATTTTGTATTAATGTCTTGTAAGACTAGTTCCACCTCGTGGTTTCATTTTGTTTTGTTTTTTCCTTTCAGTTTTTCTAGTTTTTTTTTTTTTTTGTTGTTGTTGTTGTTGTTATTGTTGTTTGTTCTGTTTGCTTGTTTTTTGGGTTTTGGGTTTTTTTGAGAGGGAGAATGGGAGTGGGAGGAGCAGAGAGAGGGAGAGAAAGAATCTTAAGCAGGCTTGACACCCAGGGCTGAGCCCCACATGGGGCTCCATCTCACAACCCTGAGATCATCACCTGAGCCAAAATCAAGAGTCAGATGCTTAACTGATTGAGCCACCCAATATTTTTTCATAATATATGGGCTTTATTAACAATAAATTTAGCTTCATAAAAAAACCCACAAAACTTGTTTGTATGTTTATTGGGATTGTGTTAAATTTGTAAATTAACTCTGGGAGAATCAGAATCTTCATAACATTGTTCATCGAGTATGGGAACTTGTCTTTGCAATTCTTCATATTTATTTTGTATCTTTCAGGAATATCTTAAAGATTTCCTCATACAGGTTTTTCACATTTTTTTTTTTATCATGCTGTATGACCTTTAATTAGGTATAAAGACTTCCAATCACGTCACCTAGGGACCATTCTACCCGCTGCTCTGTTTGGCCGCCAGTCTCTTGTCTCTCTCTTCAGCAATGGTGAGGCGGATACCCTTTCCACGGGGAAGAGAAATCCATGGTTTGTTGCCTTTGCCAATAACAAAAATGTTGGAGAGTCGGGTGGCAAAGCTGTTGCCATTGGCATCTTTCACGTGAACCACATCAAACGAACCAGGGTGTCTCTCTCTGTTGGTGATCACACCAATTCTTCCCAGGTTAGCACCCCCAGTCACCATACACAGATTACCAGTGTCAAACTTGATGAAATCAGTAATCTTTCCGGTTTCCAAATCAATCTGAATGGTGTCATTGACCTTGATGAGGGGATCAGGATAGCGGATGGTGCGAGCATCGTGAGTACCAGATGGGGGATTCCTTTTGTCCCCACAAAGATCTTTCTCACTTTGCACAACTTGTACTTGGCCTCCTCGAGTGTAATCCGATGAACAGCAAAGCGACCCTTGGTATCATAGATCAGACGGAAATTCTCTCCGGTCTTGTCAATGCTGATGACATCCATAAAACCAGCAGGGTATGTTATATCAGTTCGGACCTTGCCATCAATCTTAATAAAACGCTGCATACAGATCTTCTTTACTTCATCTCCTGTTAGGGCATACTTAAGTCTGTTCCTTAGGAAAATGATGAGAGGAAGACACTCTCTCAGCTTATGGGGACCAGTAGATGGGCGAGGAGCGAACACAGCAGTCAGTTTATCCAGCATCCAATGCTTTGGAGCTGCTACACGCTTCAGATGTTTCTTGGGACCACGAGCCATGGCTGCGCTAGGAACGAAAAGAGAACCGCCTTCTTCCGGTTCCCGAGAAAAGAGGGTCCGGTTTTTCACATTTTTAAAATTGAGTTCTAAGTATTTAATTTTTTCCCTTCTGTAAAGGGTAGTTTCTCAACTATGTCCTCTACTGGTTATTAGTTTTGTGGTCAATCTTATTGATTTATGAATGCTTATTTTATACCCTACTGCCCTCCTGCTTACTGACCTTTTATTATTTAAGCATTATCTGACTTCTTGAAATATGCTATCAAGATAATAGATAATTTTTTCTTTACCTATTCATATGCAACTAATTGATGTCTCTTATCTAATAGCACTTATTAATATCTCTGTATAATATTGAATAATGGTGGAGATTGTGAGTAACTTTACCTTTTTCTAGATCTTAATGGAAATGACTAATGTTTTGTCCTACAAAGACTTACATTAAGAAATCATCCTTCAACTTTCTTGATTTTGTTTTTATATTTTTAATTTTTATTTATTTATTTTTTTGAGTAAAGTCTTTTAAAAAATATATTATTTATTTATTTGAGAAAGAGTGCAAAACAGAGGGCAGAAGGAGAAGCAGATTCCCCACTGAGCAGGCAGCCTGATGCCTGGCTTGATCCCAGACACTGAGATCATGATCAAGCCTAAGGCAGCCACTAAATAGACTTAGCCACCCAGGTGCCCCTTGATTTTGTTTTTAAATCAAGAAATTGGTGTTAAAATTTGTCAAAATAATTTTTAGCATTTCTGAAAATAATTATGAATTTTTTCCTTCTTGCATCTATTAATATGGTATATTACATTAATTGAAACAATTTGCATCCTGGAATGAAGCCTCCCTGACCACGATGTAGTATATACTTAATGAGGTGTTGTATTTTGTTTGCTAATGTACTATTTAGTATTTTGCATTGGTATTCATGAATGACATTCATGTTTCATTTTATATTTGAGTACTCTCTTTATCTTTCTTAGATATTCTTTTAATAATTGTTTCATGAGAGGGAGTTTTCATTTATTCTCAGAGGTCTAGCAATTTATTTAACTTTATTGACAGCTGGTCTTTGGAGATTTGAAAGAATTCCATTGTAAAATCATCTAGGTCTCTTGTTTTTTGTTTTTTGTTTTTTTTTTTTGAAAATAATCACCTGTTTTCCTATGGAAATTGTTTTTTTATACTTTATACTCTGTCAAGATGAATTTTGGTAATCTGTATTTCCTTAAGAAAAATGTTCCTTTTATCTATGTTTTCAAGTTTATTTGCAAAGCAGTCTTCAAAGTAGTCTGTTAGGATTTTAAAAAGTTTCTTCTGCTTCAAACTTTACTTCTGCTTTTGTAATTTCTTTATATGTTATATTATTAACCCTTTTTTGGCCAAGAAAGTTAAAATAGTGTTTTCCTCTACTTTGTTAATGTCTCCCACAGCCCAGGATCCCATTTCTTAATGAGTGCTACCTTTTTTTTATTAACTTCCTTGTAATTTCTATCCTGGCCTTATTTTAACCTTCATTGTATTTTATTCTGTTTTACTTATTTCTTGTTTTTCTAGTTTTTGACCTGGGAATTTAATGATTTCTTCTCATTCTAAATTTTTATCATGTTCCTATCCATTTTCCTTGCTTCTTTTATAGATTTTGCCTCATAAAAGTAGCTGCTTTGTTAATTTAGTTTATAAAAATCTTGGTTAATATCTTCATAATTACTTGTGGCTTTAACCATTAAAAAGGTGACCTTAATTGTCACATCTAAAGCTTTTTGACTTAAATTATGTGTCATTAGAAGTATCATTTCCTGTTGCTTCTTATTGTTTCTATTTGTCTGGTATCTTTTTGCCTTACCCATTAATTTTTGCCTTCATGAATCGCTTCATTTTAGTTGTGCTTCCTGTATGTAGCATATCATTATGTCTTGCTTTGTGAGGTAAAATGAAAAGATCTTTTCTTTTTCATAGATAAATTAATTCCATTTCATTTGTGGATATGACTGATAGGTTTGTTCTCAACACTTCCATAATATTTTAGTTATATTTGCTCTGTTTCTGCATGAGCTGTGCATTTTATTTGGATTTCATTTAATAATACTTTTAGTTTAGTATTTTGAAAGTTTTATGTTTTTCTTCTAGTTTTCTGTCATATTTTTTAACTTTCCCAATGGGATTAGTCCCTGGCTTGTTTGTTTTTTCTAACCTTTTGCTCTTTTGATTATCAGTTGTCATTGGTATCCTTTAAATCCCACGTACTGTGCACAGAGCAGTGAGCTTTTTCTATTTTTTCCCTCTCCTTTGCTCTATTATTTTTAATATTAATATTCCTGCTTTATAGGAATTATAACAGTTCTAAATTAGTTTCAGTCTCTTGTTTCAATCTTTGTTTTAGTATTTAATCTGCCTTGACATATGTCAAAATACTCACCATTGGTCTTATTTTCTGAAGTTTTTCCAGTCCTGTCTTAAACTAGTAGCTTTTCAAGAAGTTTCTATATCTCAAAAACTTTTTTCCATTGACTTGATGCTTGTAGGACAGATTGGCTGCATATGGTTTATGCTTTCTTTCACTGTTTTCCTTTTATCAGGCTATTTCAAAGTTCTTTGCTTGCATATCTTTTTTGAGAAATCTGATGCCAATCCAATTTTTTTGCCCTCATAATTTATTTCATCTTTTCATTCCTGAAGGCCTTTTGAATATTTTTTTCAGTTGAATAGTTATACTATATTAATAATACACTAATTATCTCAGAGTTATTCTTTTTGAGTAACTTTTATTCTAGGTAACTGATGTGTCTTTTAAAAGTGCAATTTCTTTTTCCTTCCCTCCATCCTTTCCCCTCTCCTTCTTTGCTCCCTCCTCCCTCCTTCCTTCCTCCCTCCCTTTCTCTCTTTCTTTCTTTTTGTCTTTCCTTCCTTTCTTTCTTTTCTTCTTTCTTTGTTTCCCCTCCCTCTCCCTTTCCTCCCTCTCTCTCCTTTCTTCCCTCTCCCCTTCCTTCCTTCTTCCTTCTTTCCAATCTAGTATTGAATTTTGGTTCACTTCCATTTGCTTTAGTTTTCTTTTGCATGGGTTTCAGTTACATGTAAGCAAATCAATCATAATCTGCTTCTCTTCTGTTTGCCACTTTTACTCTGAGTTCTCTCTTTATCTCACTTACATTCTCTTGATTTTTCCCCCTTGCCTATTATTTGTTTTTTTAGTGTAATTATTCTTTTTTGTTGTTGTTTTAGTTTGTTTTCCTAATTCTTTTTTTAATTAACATATAATGTATTATTTGCTTCAGTGAATCATCAGTCTTACACAATTCACTTGTACTCACCATAGCACATAATCTCCACAATGTCCATAACCCAGCCACTTTATTCCTCCCCCCCATCCCCCAGCAACTCAGTTTGTCTCCTGAGATTAAGAGTCTCTTATGGTTTGTCTCCCTCCCCAGTCCCATCTTATTTCATTTTTCTCCCTCTCTTCTGCCCATGACCCCCACCCTGCCTCTCAAATTCCTCATATCAAGGAGATCATATGATAGTCTTTCTCTGATTGACTTATTTCACTTAATATAATACCCTCCAGTTCCATACACATCCTTGCAAATGGCAAGATTTCATTTTTAATAGCTGCATAGTATTCTATTGTGTATATTTAGATCCCATTGTTCCTTTCTAACTTTCTTTCTCACCCTCCCTCCCCCACCAGATATAGGAGCAGGATCAGGTAACTAAGTCTGCTACCTAAAGACATGTTTAACTATAGAATGAGAGGCCCATCTTCTATTTTTCTAAGAAGACATTTTCAAAAAAGAAAAAAATATATATGTATATATATATTTAATTAAATATATGTAAAAATTGCATTATATTATATTAAAGTAGATAATTAAATACATATATATTAAAATTCTCTTTTGTATGTGTATTGAATACTTGATATTGGTTATTGACTACTGACTATGTGAAATATGGTTAGTATGTCTAGGAGAACACATTTTTACTTTAATTTAATTTTTATTTAAATTTAAGTAGACATATGTACCATGCATAGTAGCATGGTTAAGTAATAAATTACTTAACTGTTGAAGAGCTCTTTGGAGGTTTTTTTTTTTTTTCTATCCAGAATTTGTGTTAGTATGGTTTCAGGCTTTCTGTGTTAGAATCTATTGGCTAAGTATTATATTGCACTTAAGAATTTATTTATCCATATGTACCTTTTCATCCATATGAATCCAAATATTTATGTGTCCATATGTAACCTGCAGAATGAGATGGTGAGTGTTAGTTGACATTTCCTTGTTAACAAGGCCTGGGAAACAGTATCTGGACCCAAAGGTGGTATATTTGAGTTGAGAAACCTTGCTGTCTATTCTAGGGCAAGAAAAACATATTGGTTATGGTTCTTTCAAATACTGTGTGTTATAATGGTAATATAGAAATCAGTGGGGCTATTTCTTTCTTTCTTTTTCTTTAATGCCTATTCTGTTACAATAGAAAAGACTGTTAAACTTACATTCCAGGATTAGAGATTTTAATTGACCTGAGTTAATTTTTAATTACCCTTAACTAATTAATGTGAATTAATATAAAAAAGTGACCCAGAAGCTACATAATCTGCTAAAGATATCTTAGAGTAATTTGAATATGTCATCTAAGAAAGCATGGCTAAACATAATTATGAAGAAAGTATTTTTAAAATCTGTTTTATATTGTATCTTCTGATTAAAAACTGATTACCTATTTCTACAGTTGGCTGTCTTCAATTTTGCCCTAGCTATGTGGAAGTTGAGTGTGGAAACTTCATTGATCTCACTGCTTTCTTCTTTTTAAATTCTTTTTTGATTCTTCTTACTGTTCTCTGCATTTTCTTTAAGTTGCTAATAATGTCCATTCTCTCTTATATTCACTCCCTCCCACGGAGAGTTTATCTTATATTCTGTTGAGATACTTAAAGCAAAGTGCTTAGAATCACAATACAGAAAGAGAGCTTGCAAAAATAATCCAGTGTCCTCTTTACCTGCTTTCCATCTCTCAAAAATGTGATTTTCTGTGGTTACTTTTTTTCCCCATCATTGTTTATCACAAAAAAGGAGATCTTTCATCTCCATGTGCGTTGAAGAATTAAACATAATCTCTGCCCTCATCCTAAAGATCATTTAATGAGCCTGGAATGACAATTTCTTTTTAGTGTCCTTTTTTATTTTTGAATGAAATCTGATGTTTTCTTTTTAAAATATCATTAAAATCCTCCAATTGAACAAAATTTGTATTGAGAAATTTATAGAGCTAAGAAAATGTATTCACTCTACCAAGAAGCCTGTATTTAAGAGATTTCAGCCACAAATATTGTTCATAGGATGAATCAATAAAAGTGGTAATGAGTCATTATTAAGGAACAGTGACAGTTTTCTGTTGTTTTCCTCTTTAGTATATATTTTGAAGCATACAATCTCTAGCTGGTGTTTTAAAATTAATCTGACATATTTTAGTTCGCTTTCAGGCTTATTCTTCCTCGCGTTTTGGGGCTGACGTTTAAAGAACTAGATGAAATACTAGCAGTCCCAAGTTAAAAAATGGAGTACATAGTAATTAAGGAAATACTTATAGTTTACAAATATATATTTATTAAGTTATTTATTGAATATCTTCATCAACAGCAGTATTCTACATTGGATTCACTAATGTGATTCTTCTTTTATCCTATCGCAGATGAACTTGATTTCTATTGCTCATGAAATATTTCAATATGGTTCATGCCCTAATGCAAGAGTCTATATTTTCCTACTATTATGTATTTGTCTCATGGTTGGTTAAGGAAATATTGGTATTAGGAAACCAGGATAGATGACTCATATCTAAAACTTTCTATACTATAAATGTGAAAAGTATGACCTATAAATAAAAATGCCCCCAGGTATCATTTACTTATCTGTATAGACAGTATTCAACCCTTACTAGCATGCAATAAAGAGGTGTTCAGTGTTTGTTGATTTATCAGATGAACTGAAAAAAAATCTAATTAAATAAGTCTGGTACGTTGTACCTAATTGCTTATAACTGGCAGTAAATATACTTACAAATGGAACTAATAAACCTATGTTCTTTTTATTAATTAGCTTTCATAAAATCCATTCTATAAATCTAGCTAAAACTAGCATAATTATCTGGTATTTATTGGCTTCGATTCATAATAAAAAATAAATGGCAATTAAAGGAAGTCATCTCAGAAGTCATCAGCCTAAGTTAAATTATAAAGCCTGCTGTAAATCATATGACATACTTTTATTTAAGAAATCTAATTGTTGTCTAGCAGATTCAATTACATTGTCATGTATTGTGTAGGTCTAGAGACCTATACTTTTGCATACCAAGGCTATTTTTAACAAATCTTTTTTACTTTTCTAGCTAAACAACATTTATATACCATGTAATAAAATCTTTACTCGAAGAAAACCAAACTATGCAAATATTTTAATGTTTTTCTAAGTGTAGTTTGTTTTATAATTGCAAAAAGATATATGTATTTATAACATATTATATATTGTAAAATTATATACTTTTTTTTTCAAAATACCTCAAGTTTTCCATTGAATTCTTGCCAGCATGGGTAATCTGCCAGATTGGAAGTTTCCAAGACAGGGGACTTGGGGCTGAATAGAGACTCTGACAGGCAGGCTTAGCTATGTATTAAAGGTAAGTGTGTCCTTCCAGGTCAAACATAGTGTCTGAATTTTTTTTTTTTTTAAAGATTTATTTATTTGACAGATAGAGATTACAAGTAGGCAGAGAGGCAGGCAGAGAGAGAGAGAGGAGGAAGCAGGCTCCCAGCCAAGCAGAGAGCCCGATGCGGGGCTCGATCCCAGGACCCTGGGATCATGACCCGAGCTGAAGGCAGAGGCTTTAACCCGCTGAGCCACCCAGGCGCCCCATAGTGTCTGAATTTTAAGAATGATAAATATTAGTCCAGAAATAAGAAATCAGATACAATTTATAAAGGAGAACTGAGTAAGTGTTACTAAACATGCCACTTTATTATAGAAAATTTCAATCTATAAGGAGGTTTAAATGCTTTTTTTTGTTTGCATCATCTCTAAATAAATCTCTGTGAGATATGATTTTTTTTTTCATGAAACGGTTTTCTTCTTCTTGTCAACATTGTGAACCCTTTACATTCACTCTTTAATAAGTATTTGCTAAGTTAATAAATGAACCCTTTATATTCTATTTGGTGGGACAGGGGAATAAAACAAACTTATGAAAATATTTTTCATGGTAAACAAAAATATCATCATCTAATATGGTGGTATTACAGGTATTCATAAATCGTGTCATTTGATAAACATTTAAAAGGCTGATCTGCATTACACATTTTGACAGACTATAAACATACTGATATACAGTATATACCATTTAAGATGAACTGGGAAAACACAAATGGTTTATACACAACACAATAGATGAAATTCATAGAAATATCTGTACAATATACTCTGTGAAATTTAAATAAAAATGCACCTAAGTTTGGAGCCAACATAAACCACCTGAAGGAATGTTGTTAACAGGGGAGAAAGAAGTAAGAAAAAATATTTATGAAGCTCCTCATAAGAATCAGAATTAGACTTGAAGGTAAATTCTTTACAGACATTATCTCCTTTAATCCTCATAACCATGCTTCGAGTCCCATTGTGTGTTAGAACATGCTTATATAGGCTCATGATAGCTACTTATTAGATACTATCCCAACTCTGCATTCAGTGACTTTACATTTGTATTCTTAAACCAGCCATGTGGGAATATTTACCCATGGGTATTGGCAAAAGCTACAAATCAGGGCTTCCCCCTGATCCACTATGGAAGCAAGGCTGTTGAACAATTACAAGCACACAACTGATAGGCATTAAGTAGAATTGCATAATATTGAGATACTAATATTCATTCAAATTCTAAAATCCTAGCATATTACAGAGAGCAAATTATCTAGCAAATTAATTATTAAATTAATTTCCTTAATTTTAATAAAGGATTTAGATATTTATAACATTTTTAAGTTGTACACTAAAATGTTTTCAGGGATGCCTGTGTGACTCAGTTGGCTAAGCATCCAACTCTTTTTTTTTTTTTTAATTTCTTTTCAGCGTAACAGTATTCATTGTTTTTGCACCACATCCAGTGCTCCATGCAATACGTGCCCTCCCTATTACCCACCACCTGGTTCCCCAACCTCCCACCCTCTGCCCCTTCAAAACCTTCAGGTTGTTTTTCAGAGTCCATAGTCTCTCATGGTTCATCTCCCCTTCCAATTTCCCTCAACTCCCTTCTCTCCATCTCCCCATGTCCTCCATGTTCTTTGTTATGCTCCACAAATAAGTGAAACCATATGGTACTTGACTCTCTCTGCTTGACTTATTTCACTCAGCATAATCTCTTCCATCCCGTCCATGTTGCTACAAAAGTTGGGTATTCATCCTTTCTGATGGAGGCATAATACTCCATCGTGTATATGTACCACATCTTCCTTATCCATTCGTCCATTAAAGGGCATCTTGGTTCTTTCCACAGTTTAGCGACCGTGGCCATTGCTGCAATAAACATTGGGGTACAGATGGCTCTTCTTTTCACTACATCTGTATCTTTGGGGTAAATACCCAGCAGTGCAATCGCAGGGTCATAGGGAAGCTCTATTTTTAATTTCTTGAGGAATCTCCACACTGTTCTCCAAAGTGGCTGCACCAACTTGCATTCCCACTAACAGTGTAAGAGGGTTCCCCTTTCTCCACATCCTCTCCAACATATGTTGTTTCCTGTCTTGCTAATTTTGGCCATTCTAACTGGTGTAAGGTGATATCTCAATGTTGTTTTAATTTGAATCTCCCTGATGGCTAGTGATGATGAGCATTTTTTCATGTGTCTGATAGCCATTTGTATGTCTTCATTGGAGAAGTGTCTGTTCACATCTTCTGCCCATTTTTTGATATGATTATCTGTTTTGTGTGTGTTGAGTTTGAGGAGTTCTTTATAGATCCTGGATATCAACCTTTTGTCTGTACTGTCATTTGCAAATATCTTCTCCCATTCTGTGGGTTGCCTTTTTGTTTTGTTGACTGTTTCCTTTGTAAGTATCCAACTCTGCATTTCAGTTCAGGTCATGATCTTATGGTCCTGGTATCGAGCCCCAAGTCAGGCTCCACACTTAGCATGGAGTCTGCTTGGAATTCTCTCTCTCCCTCTGGCCCTCCCCTTGCTTATGCTCATTCTTTCTCCCTCTAAAATAAAAAATAATCTTTAAAAAAATGTTTTTAGTTAAAAATGTTGACTTTTACATACATAATTGACTTGTGAACTGAAATGTTCAAAAGATGTTTGTGTTTTTGTAATGGGTGATGTTTCTTCATTTCCTAATAAAGAATATTTTATTATTTAAATGGTAAATGTTATTTATGAAGATTATTTAAAGCTAAGATTTACTTAACACAACCTCTGATCTTATCTTTGACCATTCTTTATGTTGGTATTTTGCAGTGAGGCCCACTGTAATTGAAACTGATGTTTATGTAAACAGCATTGGACCAGTTGATCCCATAAATATGGTGAGTGATGAATATTAAAAATAATTGTCTGCCTTGGAGTTCTTGAATATATACCCCCAATAATAGAATGAATATATGACAAATTCTGATAACTTCTGAAAGAATTCAGGGCAACTCTGAAATGACTATATGCCAAGTTCAAGGACTAGTGCTAAAATATCCCTTATTTAGGAATGTGTAGCCTTTTACTCTAGTGAGCTGTGTTGGTAGGAACTATGTTAAGGCACGAAAAATTATCACCTTATCCATCAAGAGGAGATCCCTGAAGAAATCTGGAAAGAGATAACTAGAAGGACTGTGGGGAAAATGGAGAAGGAAGAGGACTTACTGGAAGAGCCCGGGGCATGCACAAGATCATTTAGGAATGCAACAACATGATAAGATCAGGGGAACTTCCAGGAGTTTGATAACATTGGAACATAAAATATAAGTGAGGAAGTGAGGCTGACAGAATGCTTATGGTCTTATTAAGGAGGGTCTTCTTAGCCATAATAGGAAGTGTGGGTTGTATGAACTGTATCCCCTTAGATCAGAGAAATGATGGAAACTTTTCATCAGGAAGGTATCATAGGTGAATTTATATTTTTAACAGGTCACCCTTCTAACAGTGTAGAAGATCGACAAGATGATTAAGAGGGTTAGAGACACCAGTTAAGAGGTTGCTATAGTCTGGGCAATAGATCTTCTGTTCTGAGGTAATCCCAAATTCATAGTCTGAGATACTAGAGTTTAGGGCTTCAACATATGAATTTTAGGGGGATACTGTTTAGCCCAAAACACCATCCAAAGATAATTCTTAAAACTTTGCTGATTTTCTCTCTTACCTCATTTATTCATTAGTACAACAGTGAAATCATCCCTTTCTTATAAGCCTTAAGCTCTTTTTTATCTGAATAGCCATGATGCCTAATGACTGGCTGTGTGTGCTGATTCCTACAGTATTATTGTCAGCCCGCATTTTTTTCTTTTACTTAATATGATGGTCACATGATTGTCATTAACTTTCACAGCTGTCTCATCAACTACTGTACTGATGGCATTTTGGCCACAGCATAACTGACATCTTTGTCTCCTTGTTGCATATGAATATGAATTGGCTGTGGAAATAAGTTGAATTTGAAAATCAGAACTGAGGAGCTCTCAGGAGAAAGAGCTGCAGCAAATATTTGTTAGAAATTAGCTAAACCTCTTAGAGATGGGAACAATAGTCTTACGGTAAAGAAAGAAAAAAAGGAATAAATATCAGACCTTAAGGAACACATACATTTAAGGACCTGAAAGAGGAATCTGAAGTGATAGAAGAATCAGCAAGGTTGTCAAGAAAATGGAGGTGAAACAGTGGCAAAGAAACCAAGGGAAAGGAAATTTCCCATCCATTTTTGAGTATTTGCTCTGCCCCAATTGAATTCCTGAACAAATTGCTGACTTTTGTAAAGATAAAGAATTCTATATACCTGTATATATTAATTTAACATTATGTAAATATGAGATTTTATAAAGGGATACATCACTAAAAATGCTAATTTTCTCCTTAGGAGAATGTTAAAATGTTTAATTTCCAATTAACCAATGCTTAAAGAAGATAAACCCATTAGAGCTTAGGGACATCTACGATTTGCTGAACTGTATATGTTTAGTCTTGGGCTCTTGTCTTTAATTTAAATAAATTCATTTAAAAAACGTGGTCATTAAAATAAAGAGAAATAGGATTCAAGGCTGTATTAGTATTCCAGAGATTCTTTAAGAAGAATGGCTACTGAGAAACTTCTGTGATGATCTTCCTGTATCAAAGTTTCATGGTATCAAAGATTTAGTTTTCCCAGTAGGCGAACTGCACACTTATAACCTTGGCCAGTGATAGTTTTTTAAAAAGATAATTAAATGAAATTGTTATTAAAACTAGTGATACTAAAGCACATACTAGAAAAAAAGACATAGAATATTTGATAGTGTTTATTAAAAGAGAAACATTTTCTTACTGGGGACTAAAAGGAGCAGTTTACATAGAAGACTTTTAACTAAACAATGTAGAAAAATTAGAATTCAGTTTTCATAAAATGAACAAAATTGCCTTGAATATGAGTGTAATCAAGCAAGCAGATTTGAGTATAATTAAGCAACCAAGAGCCTAGGTTCCCCTCCCCTTAATAATTAATACAACTTAAATTACTGGTAAGGAACAAAATTAAGGTATTAGCTTAATGGTTTTATTTTCTTAATTAGCCAAAATTTGGCTTCAGGAAAGATAGCTATTTATTTTTAAGCCTGTCTACATAAAAATAATTTCTTTTTAGATTACTGATAAGACCTAAAACAAGATTATTCTATAATAAGATATGTTTTTCTTTACTTTTTTTCAAGTTTAGATTAATGACTTCAGTCTTCATGTCACTATCAAAAAAATAAGATATTCAATAATTGAACATTGAATAAATGTACAATTTAGTCAATAAATAGATTAATTCTGTAGTTTACAATTTGAGAATTTAAATTCAAAACAAATAACATATGCATTAATGAGGACTGAACAAGAATAAAGTAATTTGGGTAAAGGCTGTTCAACTATGTGTGCTTTAATTAAAATTCTGAGTTATGCGTGAGCCATAAGTAATGTATAGAATTGCTGGATCACTGTATTATACCCCTGTATTATGAAACTAATATAACACTGTATCTTAACTATACTGGAATTAAAATTTTTTAAAAGTGAATAGTAAAAAGCAATCTTAAATATCAACAGAAAAAATATACAATCAGAACTGAAGGCAAAAAAAAGTTAATAGTGGTTATTCACCTGGAATTAAAATGTTTTTTAAACTTTTAATTTTGGGGGCTTTGGAAAAATTATGTGATTTTACTCTTTTGGGTAAGCATTTCAAGATAATAAAACAATTGCAGCTTACCCTCTGACTAGCTAAAACAGCATTCAAGGGGCATAGCAATTCTCTGAATCAAGTCAAAATCAATAAGGCATCTAGGGAATCCAAGATGAAATTACGGGTAACTAAGAAGGCTAAACACAAGGGGAATAAGGGGGCACATGAGTGGTTCAGTTAAGAGTCTGATTTTGGCTCAGGTCATACTCTTGGGGTCCTGGGATTGAGCCCCACATTAGGCTTCCTGCTAGGCGGGGTGTCTGCTTGTCCCTCTCTCTCTGCCCTTCCCCTTCCCCACCCCTCATGCTCACTCTCTCCATTTCTCTGTCTTTTCTCCTAAATAAATAATAAATAAACACCTTATATGTAAAAAATACATAAGGGGAATAAGTACAGAAACAGCAATAGATGAAAATTCCTGGTATAACTGGGAGGAAAAGGTCAAGCAGGCTCTGCATGAGGTGGTGGAAATGGACCAGGCAATTGGGTAGGCATTCACCATGATCTCCCTGGAAGACTCACTGACCATTGTCACTGTGGACCACTCCCATGTCTTCATCTTTGGCAGGTACACCCCCTGGCAACTCTGTCTTTGGTCTGGCCCCCATGGTGAGCAATACAGACAAGAATTCCTTCACTGCCATCCTGTATGGCAATGGGCCTGGATACAAGGTGGAAGGCCAAGAATGAGAGAATGCCTCCATGGTGGACTATGCTCATAGCAGTAAACAGGTGTAGTCTCCTGTGCCCTGTACCATGAGACCTATGACAGGGAAGACGTGGCAGTCTTCATCAAGGGTCCCATGGCACACGCCAAGGGTCCCATGCTGCACGCCATCCAAAGCAGAACTACATTTCTCCCACCTGATGGCTTAATTGGCCTAAATCAGTGCCAGCCATGACCACTGTGCCTCAGCCAGTTTGGCAGGCAGGCCATCCCCAGGACCCCTGTTCCTCCAGCTAGTCCTGTTCCCTTTGGGCATCCTTTTTTGAGCACCCATGGCCTGGGCACCCACCAACCATGGCCAGCAACAGATGGCCAGCCTTCCTCTTTCAGCACTGCCCACAGCCTAGGAGCCCACACCTCAAGGGCCAGGTAGGTTGGGATCTTCATAGCCTCTACAGCTGCCAGAAAGAGGACCTACGAAACCAAAGACCGGTGCCTACCTCACTCCCTTCTGGAATCCTCCACTGGGGCCAGACCAGTTCCTGGCCTCTAGCCTCTGCTTTCTCCCTCCTGCCACCTTTGCTCAACAGAGTAGTTTTCTCATGGGTAGGTGGACAACACAGACTGCAGAAATTTTCAAAGCATCTTATTTTTCCAGCAAATGTATTTTATAGACCTGGAGGACCTGGGGCTTCCATGGAACATTCAGGATCTCTTTCCCCTCTGGAACCACCAGGGCCCACCAGGCTCATGTCCCTACCTTTGGAAGAGACCAAGTCCTTCTCTGCAGGATGGGGGTTTGCTCCCTCATTTCATTCCAAGGTCTCCCAGGGCTCCCAAAAAGTGAACTCCTTGAACTGGCGTTCCAACCCCGGGTAGCATGGCTGGGAAGAACAGCCTAGGGAGGCAGACACTTCCCAGCTCTCAATATACATGTCCAGTCCTCTCTGAAATGATACTCCTGTTTGGAAGGGCAAAATTATTTTTCTCTTTTTAGTGTTGGTTAAAAGGCGACACAAAACACTTAAATAAAAGTTTCCAAACAAAACAACAACAAAAAAACCTCTCTGAATATTTCTGGAAATAAAAAATAAGGAAGAAAATTACAGGTATAATTTGGACATGTGATTACTTATAGAAACTGGTACATCCTTATATAGTCCAATATTAAGAGATTACTGATAGGAGCATTTGGAAATCATGGGCCCAGAGAGAGAAAGAAACTCAATGACACGGATGGATCTAGAAGGTATTATGCTAAGCAAAATAAGTTAGTCAGAGAAAGGTAAATACCACAGGATTTCACTCATATGTGGAATTTAAGAAACAAAACCAATGAGCAAAGGGGTGGGGGCAGAGAGAGTGAGAAAGAGAAGCAAACCAAGACACAGACTCTTAGCTATAGAGAACAAATAAAACTGATGGTTATCAAAGAGGAGGGGGAGGGAGGATGGGTGAAACAGGTGATAGGCACCAGGTGTGTATGGAAATGATGAGTCACTCTGTTGTGCATTTGAAACACTGTATGTTAACTAGCTGGAATTTAATTAAAAACCTGAAAAAAGAATGAGGTCCCTGTTCATGTCTGAAGAATTTACTTTGTATCATTCTAACTGCCAGAGTAATACATCATAGTCCCAGAGTACAGAGATGAAGCTAAATAGATTCTTCCTGCTTTAAATCGCAACTGGTCTTGGGAACAGGGGCAGAGCAGAGGAATCAGGGCACCAGTGATGAGGAGCACAACTTAGAAAGTAGATGGGACACCAGCTGGGCTGAATTGCAAAACAACTTATGGCTGGAGATGACTACATGATGCTTAGCTGGACACAAACCCTTAAGTAAACTTGGCAAAAACCAGGATGCTTTCCTCATGGCTAGTATAGGCATATTTCAAAATAATCCCCCCTTTCAGATTCCTTTTATCAGAAAAGGGAAATCCAAATATTCCCTATAAAAGAAAAACAAAACACTCTTTCTTTAAAAAATATTTTATATATTTATTTGTCAGAGATAAACAGAGGGGGAGAGAGAGAGAGTGAGCACAAGCGGGGGGAGGGGTAGGCAGAAGGGGAACAGGCTCCCTGCTGAGCAAGGAGCCTGAAGTCCTGGGGCTTGATCCCAGGGTCTTGGGACCATGACTTGAGCTGAAGGGAGAGGCTTGACTGACCTACTGAGGTATCCCCAAACAAAACACTCTTACGCAAAAGTATATGTAGAACTATAAAAGTCATAAATATGATTCATTATGGAATGGAAATAAAGGATTTCCCAGCCATCAGATTTTGTTCCATTCATTTAAGTGGGTCGACCAAGTATCAAATGTGTGTGTGTGTGGAGGGGGTGATATTGAGGGGGTATAGTTAATAATCTGTGTAAAAATGGTGAGGGCTGAATTTTTTTTTTTTTTTTTTTTTTTTTTCTCATTTTATTTATTTTTTCAGCGTAACAGTATTCATTCTTTTTGCACAACACCCAGTGCTCCATGCAAAACGTGCCCTCTCCATTACCCACCACCTGTTCCCCCAACCTCCCACCCCTGACCCTTCAAAACCCTCAGGTTGCCCCAACCTCCCACCCCTGACCCTTCAAAACCCTCAGGTTGTTTTTCAGAGTCCATAGTCTCTTATGGTTCGCTTCCCCTCCCCAATGTCCATAGCCCGCTCCCCCTCCCCCAATCCCACCTCCCCGCAGCAACCCCCAGTTTGTTTTGTGAGATTAAGAGTCATTTATGGTTTGTCTCCCTCCCAATCCCATCTTGTTTCATTTATTCTTCTCCT
Source organism: Meles meles (assembly GCF_922984935.1). Lineage (NCBI taxonomy): Eukaryota > Metazoa > Chordata > Mammalia > Carnivora > Mustelidae > Meles > Meles meles. The sequence continues at coordinate 30,341,475 of NC_060067.1, forward strand.
ATCTCCTACCCCCCCATGTTGCTTCTCCATGTCCTCATATCAGGGAGATCATATGATAGTTGTCTTTCTCCGATTGACTTATTTCACTAAGCATGATACGCTCTAGTTCCATCCACATCGTCGCAAATGGCAAGATTTCATTTCTTTTGATGGCTGCATAGTATTCCATTGTGTATATATACCACATCTTCTTGATCCATTCATCTGTTGATGGACATCTAGGTTCTTTCCATAGTCTGGCTATTGTAGACATTGCTGCTATAAACATTCGGGTACACGTGCCCCTTCGGATCACTATGTTTGTATCTTTAGGGTAAATACCCAGTAGTGCAATTGCTGGGTCATAGGGTAGTTCTATTTTCAACATTTTGAGGAACCTCCATGCTGTTTTCCAGAGTGGTTGGACCAGCTTGCATTCCCACCAACAGTGGAGGAGGGTTCCCCTTTCTCCACATCCTCGCCAGCATCTGTCATTTCCTGACTTGTTCATTTTAGCCATTCTGACTGGTGTGAGGTGATATCTCATTGTGGTTTTGATTTGTATTTCCCTGATGGCGAGTGACGTGGAGCACTTTTTCATGTGTCTGTTGGCCATCTGGATGTCTTCTTTGCAGAAATGTCTGTTCATGTCCTCTGCCCATTTCTTGAATTTTAAGTCTTTTTTTACTTTATCTTATCACTCATTTTTGATAATAAACTCCCCAGACATATAACTAGTGTTTAAATAGTCTAGATATATTGAGAAAGCTGGTGCCCACACAGAGATTTTTCTTTAAAAATTTCTTACACTGCAAGGAACACATTTTTTCGGTGTTTCATGCAATTGGCGCTAATGTTCAACTGGTTTTTCTCCCCCCCTCTCTGTCATTCTCTCTCTTTTTTGTCCCTGATACTTCTGGATTCAAGGAGATAATGCCTTGGGCATAGTTTCTACATGTCAAAGAAACCCTGTTTATTTCTTTTACTATATTAACAGGAATTAGTCACTCCTCACCAAGTATATTAAGTTGAGGAATTATGAAACAGCAAAAGCATGGAAAATATATGTATATATACACTTTTGTATCTGGATAATTGATCTGTATATGCTAATGGAGGGAAGACAAAGAGTTTTTGCTTTCTTGGCTATGATGAATTAAAGTATTTAAAACATGCATTTATATTTAACGATTTTAAGTTTATTTGATTGGTTTGTAGAATATCTTAAGGCTTGTTTCCATGGATTTAATTTTTTTATTTCTGCATATTATGTTAATTCTTTTGGCATTAGATACTCTAAAATCTATTTTTTTTTTCACAAGCTTCATCTTAAAACAGCATAAAATTTAGGTATTTTTTGATTCAGCACTAGGAGAGATAAAATTAAAAATTATAAACGAATGAGTGTTATTTTCATCTCTCTGCTTCTTTGATCCAGTACGTTCATTTGCCCCATACATAGGAAGCTAAAGCTCTAAGATTAGAAAATTAAATTAACCTTTGTATCTCAAAACTTATTAAAATAATTTTATTATTTCTTGATGTAAACAACTACATTTTAATTTTTACTTTGTGGTTTTGTTTGTCTTATATTTGTTTACTACCTGTATTGTGACAGTTGGTGCATTGGCTGCTAAGTTATAAAAGATATGACCTCCTTCCTTCAGAGAAGCATAAAACCTAATGGGAAGGATGTCTAAACAATGCAGATCAGATCAAAACAAAAGGTGAAATGCCAGGAAGAATGCCATGTATGAACTTATACTTACTTTAAGTTACAAATGGTGACCCTATAGTTTTTTTTTTTTCTTAAAAAAATCATCTATTTTTTTTCTTCTTATAAAAGAAATACATGTCCAATATGGGAAAATTAGAAATTCCATTTAGGCCAAAGGAAAAAAAAATTAGATTATTGTTATCTAGTGGTAAACATTGTTACTATCATTTTATATCTTTATGTGCATAGTTTTATCAAACGCTCTATTATACATACTATTTTATAATTTTTTATCTTTCCATTTATTATATCATAACTGTTATTCCACTAAATTACTTTCATTAAGTATTGCATAATATTATGGGATGTATTTGTACCATAATATATTAATCATCCATTATTTAACAAATTGGAATGTTTCCAATTTGTTGTAATTAAAAGTACTGTTATCAAAATCCTTTGGCTATCCATAACTATTGCCTTAGGATATGCATATAAACACCTTTGAGATCTCTGGGACATCTTGGTTAGATTTTGGAGGTGTCTATTTTGAATTCTTTTCTAATGATATGCCTCAAGGTAGAGATTCCCAGGTTAGCTCCAATTTGAGTCCTTTATGAATTACTAAGTACAGAATGTTGTAGAATGAGCCCCTACTGCTTGGTAAATCTGGCCTCAGGCTAGGCTTAAAAGGGAAAGTTCTGGCAGAATGATAGTTGTTTCAACTTGTGACTTTCATATGTGATTAATAGCTGGTTTTAGACTTGCTTTCTTGCCAGCTGCTCCAAGTCACTATTTAATTTATGATAGTTGACTCAGACATACTCTTAATTCTTCTTCTTTTACCCCTTTGTTTGAAATTGTATTATTTGCGTTATATGGTATCTACCTGAGGCTTTCAATACTGAGCCCAAAGTTAATAGACAACCACTTAAATTGTTTTGTATCTCAACATAAAATTTATTTATAGGAGGAGAGTGATGAATGTTAATAAGATTTGCTAATAATATAAAAACATAACAAAACAATAAATGTCTAAGAAAAAGCAGTTTTCCTCATGTAGTGGTACTTCGACATGGCCTAAGGTAACTTCAAGGGGTTAATATTACAGGCCTATAGAAGACTACATTCTGAAATTGTGTAGAGGCACATATTTTAGTTGAATGCTAAAAACCAAACTTCTCTTAAACACACACACACACACACACACACACACACACACAAGTTCTCATATGCTGATTAATAGAGGGAGATTATAATTAGAGAGATGGCAGCCTACATGGTTCAGTTTGAAGGAATGGTACATAAATTTTCCCATCTGTAGATATTGACTGCAAAAAGTGTTTAAATGTCTTGAGGTTCACAGTTAGAGATCTATTATTCTGTATAACAAAGATGTCTCTCTCTCTCTTTAACTTTCTTCTCCTTTCTTCTTCTTCTTCTTCTTCTTCTTCTTCTTCTTCTTCTTCTTCTTCTTCTTCTTCTTCTTCTTCTTCTTTTCTTTTTTTTTGCTATACAGAAAACCAGTGGATATATTATATAAATGCACTGAGGAAGGATTAGAATCTTGTCAAAAATTTCCAGGCCTTTATAACCCAAACTATATAAGACAATAACACTTTTTTCTTTATAAGAAAAATCCAAATTTCAGTCATCGGTGCAGGAGATTCTGATTCAGTAATTCCTGACAGGGACTTGGAATCAGAATGTTGAAATGGCCTTCAAAGACTTCTAGTCAACCAAGTTTCATGGCCATTTCTTAAAACCATTTTCAACAATCAGTTTAGTAGAAATTAAGTGGGATTAAATGAAAGCAACAAAAACACCTATAGCTCAGAAATATTTTTATGAGGAAGGATCATTAAAAGACATCTTGTCCATTTTAGCCTTTATCCTTGTTTATGTTTAAATCATTAAGTGCTGGGTGTTATATGCAAATAGTGAATCATGGAACATTGTATCAAGAATTAATGATGTACCACATGGTGACTACATAACATAATAAAAAATTAATTTCTAACATTTTATAACATTCTCATGATCAACAATGTTCTCATGATCACCAGACTTTAGAGCTCAGGATGACGGTAATAACGATCTTGCCTTGTGCCCTCATTTTTCCAGTGAGACAGAATAAGTGACTTGGTCAGCATTATATTCTAGAAAATCACAGATTTGGAACTATGGTATGATTTCCTGATTCCATCCAGCCAGTATTCTTTACACTACATCACAACTTCTCACTACAATACCTTCTTTTGATATATCTGGAAACGTTTTGTTGATTATCTGACATGTATTTAAAATTGTGCATATAATTAAAAGACAATGACTTTGCTCTCATTCAATGTGTTATTTTTAATTTTTTTTAGTTGAAAGGATTTTAATAAAATACTGAAGTTTTAGGTCTTAGATTAGCAGTGAATCTGAACCAATATCAACTGCTCTGCAATATAATTAAAATGTGAAGGAGAAAAGACTTGTTTAAATGTCTTAACATTTGATGTTTTGTAATCATGGAAATTATGACAAATTTCTATAATAGAAATTCTGTACATTGTGTGCTAAACCTTGGATTTTCTCATAAGAACCCTCAGCTTTGTGATATGCACAATTATATCCAAACTACTGAGGTAAATGCTGGCAGTCACTGCTTCTAAAGCAGTACAAACAATGCTATTCTAGCAGCAGACTGAGTGCCAGAATATTCATTTTCTGCATTAAGAATATGGACAATGGGGGCACCTGGGTGGCTCAGTGGGTTAAAGCCTCTTCCTTTGGCTCAGGTCATGATCCCAGGGTCCTGGGATTGAGCCCCGCATCAGGCTCTCTGCTTGGCTGGGAGCCTGCTTCCTCCTCTCTCTCTCTCTGCCTGCCTCTCTGCCTACTTGTAATCTCTATCTGTCAAATAAATAAATCTTAAAAAAAAAAAAGGATATGTACAATGGAAAGAATCTATAAAGTGATAATTAATATAAATAATTTAAAACATGAGACATGCAAATTCTTTCTAAATATATCATTTCCAGATATAATGTTCCATCTTGCCTAGATAAGAAGAGTAATTTTAACAGCAAGAAATGTTTCTTTCAGCTTTACTGAGTTAAAATTGACAGATAAAATTGTATATATTTTAGGTGTACCACTTGATGTTTTGATATACATACATCTTGTGAAGTGATGACCATAACTAAGCTAATTAACATATATGTCACCTTACATAGTTACCTTTTTTTCTTTTTCTTTGTGTGTGTATATGCATGTGTGTATGGTGAGAGTTCTTAAGATCTAACCTTTTATTTTTTTAAAGATTTTATTTATTTATTTGAGAGAGAGAGAGTGAGAGGGAGAGACAGAAAGAATCTGAAGCAGGTTCCACTCTGAGTAAGGAGACCAACACAGGGCTTAATCCTACAACCACAAGAACATGACCTGAGCTGAAACCAAGAGTCAGACGCCTAACTGACTGAGCCACCCAGGCGTCCTGAGATCTACCCTTTTAACAAATTTCAAGTATACTAATTTTGAGGAATATATTTTTAATACAATGCAACTACAGATGCAGGAATACTTGTCACACTAAGACAGCAGGACAAAGAATCTAGCTATCTCGGACTGAACCAATCAAGGGCAAATATTACCCATGTAGATGGAACACAGATGTTCATTGGTGACAGGGCTTCTCTAGGAAGCAGAGTCCTCACTTGAGTATCAGTCATCTGTTGCGGAGAATTCCTTACCATGCTTTTAATAGTAACCATGAAGATTATTTCTTTCCAGATGTCATGCCGTGTATTTAGAAGTTCCCCAATTAGACTGTAACTTTCTCTCACACACTGCAGAGGTAAAAGTATTTGTATAACTCTAGTTTAGATCATAGGCCTATGAAACTATGAACTCAGTCTTGAATTTATGAGATTTTTGGCCTAACTCTGAAGGTCAATTCAAATGCATTATAGACAGCAGGGATTAAAATATATGTATCTCCATTTATCCCATAAATAACTATTTATGGTCTTTTATATGCCAGACACTATATTTAAGAGTTGAGTTTACAGGTCTGATTCTGCTTTTTGTTTGTTTATACATTTGTTTTGTTTTTTTTTAGATTCCACGTATAAGTGAAATCATATGGTATTTGTCTTTCTCTGTCTTATTTCACTTAGCATAATACCCTCTAGGTCCATCTATATTGTCACAAATGGCAAGATTTCATCCTTTTTATGGCTGGGTAACATTTCATAGTGCGTTGTGTGTTGTGTGATACACACACGTATCTCACATCTTCTTTATCCATTCATTGATCAGTGAATACTTGACCTGCTTCTTTATCTTGGCTATTGTAAATAATGCTGCAATAAATATAGGGGTGCATTTATCTTTTCAAATTAGTGTTTTTGATGTGTATGTTTTTGTTTTGTTTTGTTTTGTTTTTAGTAAATATTCAGTAGTGGAATTATTGGATCATATTGTATTTCTATTTTTACTTTTTTGAGGAAGCCCTGTACTGTTTCTACAGTGGCTGTACCAATTTACATTCCCACCAATAGTGCACAAGGATTGCCAGAGGGGAGGAATGTAGGGGTTGGGCAAAATGGCTAAGGGAGGGGAGGCGGTGAGAGATATTGTCTTCCAGTTATGGATTTAATAAGACATGGGAATAAAAGGTACAGCATAGGGAATATAGTCAATGGTATTGTAATAGCATTGCATGGTGACAGAGGGTACTTATACTTGCAGTGATCTGGGTATAACACATAGAGTTGTTGAATCACTATATTATATGCCTGAAACCAATGTGTGTCAATTTCTCTGACGTTGTGTGACAATATAATTGACACACTGTGTCAATTATAAAAAAATATATATATATATAAATATAAATGAACAAAGAATGCTTAGTGAAAAAAGAGGAGTTCAGATTATAGTATTGAAAAATCAAATATCCTTTTCCCTCATGGAGCTTACATTCTAGTTGGGAGGCACTATAAAATAAGTAAATATATAACATATGAAGCGGTAATGAATGAATAAAGAGAAATGAGGCAAAGCACGTGATAAGAAAAGTCAGGATGGGGGTGAAGTTTTATTTTATGTAGTAGCCAAGGAAGTATCACTCAGGTGACATTTGAATAGAAATCAATAGTGTTAAAGAAGGAAGTCAGGCAGATACCTGGAGAGCGCTTTGCCAGAGGGAATAGTAGGAGTAAAGGCTCTGAGATAAGAATATGCATCAGTAGTGTTTGTAGAAAAATTAACAAGGTTAAAAGAGGTAGGAGAAGTTGGTGTAATTACGGTTCAGATCATTTGGAGTCCCTTAATACATTGAAAGGATATTGGGATTTTGTTTTTTGTTTTTTGTTTTTGTTTTTTTTGGCTGAATGAGTATGGGGATGTGATTCAAAAGTGTTGATTAGAACAGTGCAGTGATATGACTTGATATTTTCAGTGAGACTATTTTCCTTCTGAGTGAAGAATAAACTATACAAAGTGAATTGTGGAAGCAGGGAAACTAGTTACAAATAATTGCAATAATCAAGGAAAAAGCTGATGATGGTGAAACAAATGAGAATTTGTCAGATTTTGTAAGTAACTTGAAAAACAGTGATGCCAAGGTATTTTGAAGACCAGAGTGGAATTGTAGAGAAAAAGAGGAATCAAGAATGACTCCAAGATTTTTTCACTGAAAACTTGTTATTTAATGAAACAGAGAAGAGAGAGAAGAGTTGTTTTGTTTTGTTTTTTTTGTTTTTGTTTTTGGAAGATAATAAAGATCAAAGGTTTTATTTCAAAATTTTAAGATTGAGGTATCTATTAGCCATCCAAATGAAAACATTAAGGAGATGGTCATACATGCATATTGGGATTTCAGGGGAAGTAGCTGCATTTGGAATATAACTTTTGCATTGTTCAGACTACATATATGATACTTAGTCATGGATTGGATGAGATTATCTTGAGAGTGGAGAGAAGGGGACTGTCATTAACCTGAAGCACTGCATTGCATAGGCATATGAAAGAGGCAGGGGAACTAGCAAAGGAGACTGAGAAGGAGTGGCCCCTGAGGTGGGAGAAAAACAGGACTCCGTGTCCCAAGTTTTGAGTGGGCCAAATATTTCATGAAACAAAACTGATTAACTGATTCAAATTTTGCAAATGAGCTAATAATATGAATGCTTATAGCTTTCCAGAAGCTAGGTAATTTTTATGACTTCAAATCTTGGTATTGAAACTGGCTGTCTCTAGACATGAAGAAATTTCCTCAAAAATAAAACTATGTCTATAAAATGTTCACGTCTTCCAGAAGAAGCATTATATGGCTGTGTCTTATAATCTTTGTAAATGGGAATGTTTGCAAAAGCTCTGTTGCCCCCTTTTAAAAATGACATGAAGCCTTTCCTTCATTATTATAACCATAATATTATAGAATACTTTCTATGTGTGAAATCATTGTTTTAAGTAATTTATGTTAAATATTAGCAAGAATATTATATACTATGGACAACAGGGATTCAAGAGGAGGAAGTGAGCCATAAAGAACTGGAAATATACTCAAAGCAACTGAAAATTGTTATATTCAGAATTCAACCCCCCCAAGTCTTCCCAATGGTAGCATTCGTCTTTAATCACTACACTAAACTGCCCCCTTCTAAATGCGTTCTTGACTCATGGACTCAGAGTACTCCAAATTTCCAATCTGAAAAAATTTGGACTTCTCTTGACTATATGTTAGGTTCTTCACTTGAGTGCTTTTTCTCCAGCCATTTAAGTTTTTGTCTTTGTGCTTGATGCAGCTATGGTGAATCTAGCAAGCCTTTCTTTTGCCTTCTAGATTGTCTTTGTTTCTCTCTTCAGCTTCCTGTGTTGCAGATGCCACACAATTCATGTGTGTATTTGTGCTTCTTTTATATCTATCTCAGAAAAGCAGAATGGCATAAACATCCTTTTGATGCTTATGCATTGGAGAATTTCCTTGAATTTTTTCAAGAAATTGTCCTTCCATGTGATACTCAGTATCAATTGGACATAATTTTGATGAAACTTCTCAGGGCATGTTTAACTGTGGAGGGTTTAATTCACAAATTTATAAATGCTTAGAGGACCTTATTGTTTAAAATTTCAAGATATGAAGTAATGGATTTCTCATGGTAGATTTATAGAAAGAGATATTATTGACATGCCCAAGACTTTTCTCATCCTAGCATTAGATGCCCCGCATGAGGACAGCCACAGCTCTTATTACCCTATGAATGGTACAGGGAATAGGCAATATTGTATATTTGATCCCATGCAGTAATTTTAAGGCAGGTAACATTTTGGAATTACTTTGCAAAACATATGACATAAATAAACATAAATCGTATGACTTAATTTGGGAGTCCTTCAGTTGAAAAATAGAATTCCAAATTTTTTTACCTTTATGCAATGCCAAAATTGAATCTGAGAACCTCTTAACAAGTGGATATCTGTATGGGGCAAAAAATGGCAATCTATGTGTTCTGAAGCATATTTGGCATTTGAAAGGACCCAAATATCTCCTATTTTTATCCCTCTGCATGGATTCTGAATCCATTGACAAATATGCATAGAAGACAGGTAAACAAACCTTTCTAATTAGTGATTAAAGTGGGAATGTAAAATAGGGTTAAGAATCTGGACTCCTGGCTTTGTCAGCCACTCCTGTGCGCCTACTGACTCCAGCTTTCCATTAAGACTTTGAGAGATTACTCTGATCAGGTTTGGAGTTCAGAAAATGAAAAAGAGACAAAAATTTATTAAGAAATGACTATATATATGTATGTATATATGCATACATATATATTATTTATATATATTTATATTTATATATGTATACATTTATATATATATATTTTTTGTTTAGCCAATTGAAAAATATGGAACAGACTTTTCTGAGAGGTAGAGTGAGTAAGAGATAGGACAAAATGCAAAATGAAGATTGTGATTTACACAGAAACATGAGCAGGGGAAATATGATTCTTTGTACCAAAAAAATTGGTCATTTTAATTTGTCTAGCAAATACACAAATGTATAATTTTTTAAGGCTTCCTGAAATAATGAATGTCTATTCCTGCTGTTATATCTCTGTGATGGTCTATTTTATGTGTTCACTTGGCTAAGCTATGGTACCCAGATATTTGTCTAGATGTTGCTGAGAAGACATTTTTTAGATGTAAAAATCAGTAGACTTTGGGTAAGTCAGCTCAGCCTTTTATAGTGTGGATGGGCTTGATTCAATTGGATAATGCTTTATGAGAAAAGACCGAGGTCCCTCCAGGATAAAGAAATTCTGTCACCAGACTGGTCTCTGACTCAAGACTGAAATATGGACTCTTCTCTGTTTTTCAGTTGGCTGGCCTGCCCTGCAAGTTTTTGCCTTTGAAGTCCTCACAATTTCCTGAGTCAAAACCTTAAGATAAATATATTTATTCTCTCTTTCTGTCTGTCTGTCCAGCCATCTATCCACCCATCCATCTATCTTGTGACTTCTATTTCTTTCTTTTTTTAAAATATATTATTTATTTATTTGACAGAGAGAGATCACAAGTAGGCAGAGAGGCAGGCAGAAAGAGAGGGGTAGCAGGTTCCCTGTTGAACACAGAGCCCAGTGTGGGTCTTGATCTCGGAACCCTGGGGTCATGATCTGAGCCAAAGGCAGAGGCTTTAATCCACTGAGCCACCCAGGTGCCCCTTACGGCTTCTATTTCTCTGGAGAACCCTGACTGAAATAGGTTCATAAGAATTGTTCCCACCCCAGATTTTAGGTTACTCGTTATATACATCTAGAATCTAATTCTATTTTCTCTAGTATATTACAAACTTTTTAAGGACTGGAAATTTTTTAAATTAGTATCCTTTGTAAGGTTTAGCTATCTGTGATTATTTAAGTTTGATGTTTTACTCTTTCAAATTGTATATTGAATATTAAAAGAATAAATATCTAATAGGAAATGCATGATTAAATTAACACATGAAGTATTAAGACTTTCAGCTCAGCAATACATGGGATGGAGCTCTGTCTAGGTTCCAGAGTCAATTATTGGTAATTGGTAATTTTAGATAATTTTTTTCAAAAACTCTTCTAGAGTTAGAATTTTCTATATATCGGAGGAAGGCACATTCTCTGATGGACAGAAAACACACTATTCCTTTCATTACATATGACTTACATTCTTTTTTCCCATTATGCCCTACATTTTACCACCTTTACTTCCTCCCCACTTTTATTATTTGACCCCAGCATGTATCTGAATTTCATATATCCTTTAGGGTTCAGGCTAAATACAACTTCTGTCATAAAGTCTTCCTAAAGTTTCCTCTACTGTTTCCATTTCTCTTTAACTGTACCTTTCCTAGGTTTTATTGATTTCTAATTTTTATTTTATATTTAGTGTATTCATAACAGGTAGAATCCACTTTAATCTTTGTAACAACAGAACAACCAGAACAACAAAGAAGTAACTTAGACATTGAAAAATATTTGTTGAAAAGTTAATTGATGAGTGCACATGATGCTATGTTCTTTTGGAAATTTATGTTTAGAGACATAAAACTTAAGATCCCAAACGTTGGGTAACTGAACCCAGGATTCATGTCTACTTTTAAAATATCTCTCAGTGTTTTTCTGGTGAATTCTATGGTCTATCCTGATATATTATCTTTGTTCCTAATCTCCTTTTTCTATTTGAAAAATAGAATAATACCAAGATTTTACTTACCATATTGTGTTAGTATCAAGAACCAGTGCATTTATAATAACTGAGGAAAGCAGAGCAGCCACCTATGAACTTTTACCGCAAACACTATTTGTACTGTGGATTAGCTGTACCTGTACCCTTTCTTTACATGTCAATAGCCTTGTATCTAATGTACTCTAACATTTGGCCTTATTTGGCCCAGCATGCTACTTTGGCCACAGGAATAGCTAGTTCAGGGAGAGATTAATGCCATGGCATGAAGACCAATCAGGATTAAACAAATTTCATTATAAGATTATGCACCTATCTTAATTACTTAGGCACGTCTGCATTTTGTGCAAAGTTTCTTCTGTTAGTAGAAAGACAATAATATTGAATTAACTAGTTCTATTAAATGTGAGACACGTGCATGATTGCAAGTCTAACCATGTAGTAAGAAGACTGTGGGCCACACACATTCATCAACTATGTTTTGATTTGATTGAGTTAGAAATCAAGATGACTCATTTCTTCACCTTTATTCACTCATGCTGTTTTCTCAGCTAACTTGCAAGAAAACAAAATGTCATAATGTACATTGGATCTTGAATGTTAAATGCCCTGGTCCTTATTGCAAAATGTTTATACTGGACGCTATGGTACTTATTGTGCTGAGTAAATGGAGATTCCCTTTCATGTTTCCTTTGCTTATTTCTTATGCAGATAATTATAACCACTAAAGAAGAACATGAAGAACAATAGTGCAGTTTGATCATTTTCTGGAAGTTACACTAATACAAATGAGTAAATGAAATTGAATTTTTCGATTACATATAAAACAGCACAAACTTTAATGACCTTCTTATCTCAGTGAAGCACTTATTAAGGATTAGCAATTTAAAAGAGCTTGGAAATATTAGCATCTGCAAAGGGTTTAGGAAGGTTGGATTATCAAGACACATGCTCTATATCTTTCTCTTCTTGGTCCTAGGTTGAGGGAATAATTATGGGTAGGAAAATTTTCCCGTTTCCCCCAAGACTCTGCTCAGAGTTTGCTCTTTAGAAATCATAACTCTTTCAATGGAGATTAACACTTTATCAACAGGTATTTTAAGAAAGATCCTATCAGCTGCTAAGCAGGATTCTACTTGCTAAACCCCACTCCTATACATGTTACAAGTGCAGCCTTTAATGCCCTTTTAGTTAGGAACAGGGCAGCCAAGCATACCTATCAGGTAGCATGATGTTCCTTTACCAACCAGTGTTGGATCTTTGCCAAGCAGAGATCCTAGCAGTTATGTAAGCCTCATCCTTTATCTTAAGCAGTTTCTACTATTTGATTTCATACAAAAGTACGAAGTAATTCTGCCACATAAACTTATTAAATACTCTTTTTAGGATCCACTGTAGAATGAGTATAAGGCTTCCTTCTATTTGCATTTACTATTAAAACCAGAAAACGTGTCATTAACAGAGTGTTACACTGCTAGATTCTGAATGGTTTTTTAGATAAATTATGATTTATTTCAAAGAAAAGACATCTGGCCTGAGAAGCAGGCCATAAAAATGAGGGTTAAAGATAACTGTTGTAAAGCTGTCCAAGGATTTTCCACAAGATTCAGTGAGAAAGTACACCCATGATATTTTATGAGAGCACATTGGCCCACCTAAATGCATGTCCAATCCATTAATGTTACTAAATAAGATGATTAAGCATCTACAGAATAAATATACTTCATCATTATGTATTATGAGATATGTTTTGCAGTATGACTCAGCTTGAATTATGAACAAGACTTTCAGCAAGTTGTTGGCAATGGAATGTATAGAGCTTACCTGGTTGCAAAGTACCTTCAGCCTCTATTCCACAGCATAGTTTGATTCTGTGCCATTCCATAGTAAGTTGAAAAGAACTAACTTTTAGTCATCTCTCTCCCTAAATTACTCTGGCAACCTCATGGCAATCAAGATTATTTCAGGAGGGGATCACGATGCAAGCATTTTTGTGTTGAAGGACTTCATGTCATGTTCAATGACACACAGTAGAGGCTAAATATATGGAGAGATTACTGAATATTACATATTACATTATAATACAGACATATTATTCATAGTAGTTTATCTCTATGGCTTAACCCCTTTATAAGCACATCTCATACTCAACTGTATAATGTCTAGGGCTTTGTTGGATTTTAAATAATTATTAATATGTATATGCCTTTCCCAAATTGCAACACTGTTCATCCAAAACAGACAAGATGATAGTGTTTAAAGATACAAACTTGAAATAAGTATTTACAACTGTTAAGTAATGCAGAATGCAAAAAAAAAAAAAACAAATTTATTTGCAAAATAAGTATTTACTACTTGTAAGTAGTAAGTAAGCCATAGAGATCTAATGCACAGGATAGATGAATATAGAGAGTAATGCACCATAATTATGTAATGTGATAAATATTGTTACAATGGCAATCAGTATATGAATGTATCAAAGTAGCTTTATGTATGCTGTTTACCTTAAATTACATAATGTTACATGTCAAATTCATTCAATAAATAAAGAAAAAGAAAAAGAACAAAACACACAAAAGAAGGTTTACCTTTCCAGTCTCTATTTCTTCTTTATTCGATTTTTTCCTATTCTAGTCATGTAAATTACAATTATAAATATCCTGCTTCGAAATTAGGATTTGATGCAACTTCCCTATTAACAAGTTGACTCCAGTCTGTTTATTTATTATTTTCCTTACCTTTTTTCATTCATTTGTCAAACTCCCAATTACACTTCCATTTCTTACACTAAATATGCCCACCCATGTAAATTGATCAGTTGCTGGCATTGTATCAGGAGTGAGCAACCAATCTCTCCCACCAGAAGTAACTTATATAATACCTCATATTTTTCAGTTTACTCTTTTATTTCTCTTGATATCAAAGTTATACACACATACATATAATCACTGTCCTCAATAGCATTGATAATTACCACATTCTTATTCATTAATTTTATTAAATCAAGTTTAATGCTTATAATATGGCAAGCATTTTGTCAGGGTATAAAAGTAGATAATATCTAATCACTTCCTTGAAGCTTCTCTCATTACCGCACAATTTCCTCTTTACAGTTACTTGCTGATAATGGGTACAACCTGTGCTCTAATCCTGGCACCCATCAGGCCCCACTACGACCACCATTATATGTGGTTGTTGTGGATATGGATTTGGGATTCAGTCTCCTTATCATCTGCTGATTTACCTCTGTGATGTGGGGAGAATTATTTTACTTCTGTATTGTTCAATAAATGTGATTTAAAAATAAAGATTATAGCAGTACTTATTTCACAGGGTTGCAAGTAAGGTTTTAAGGATGGGATACATACAAAGTTCAACATAGTGCTTGGCATGTTATACCCATTCAATAAGGGTGTGTGTGTGTGTGTGTGTGTGTGTGTGTGTGTGTGTGTGTGTGATTTGTTTGAAACATTTGAAGACAATGAATCCACATAATTGTAATTAATTTTTTGGATAAAAGACAATATAATGTCGTTTAGATAATTTGGTGAGCATTTGCATGTTGATTCCGTACTTATTTGTGATTTTTTGAAGCTTCAGCTCCACGTAAATATCACAAAAATTAATATAATTCTTGACATTAAGATAATTTGTTTTTATATCAAGTGACTATATATCATGTATTATAAAATCTTGAGTAAAATTTACAGTGTGATTGGGAAGCAGTTATTACTAGTATTTTGGATTTTATTTATATGTCTCAGGTAACAAATTAAAGAGGAAGGTTAAGATAATGCCACACTTTTCTTTTTTGAAAGGACTGAGTTTAAGAGTTATTTACTTACAGAAACTTTATAATGTAAAAATTTAAGCATTTGAAGAAAACATCTAGAATAGTGACTTTACTATTATAGGTTGTTACCCTTCTTTTTATCTTTCAGGAATACACAATAGATATAATTTTTGCCCAAACCTGGTTTGACAGTCGCTTAAAATTCAACAGTACCATGAAAGTGCTTATGCTTAACAGCAATATGGTAGGGAAAATTTGGATTCCTGACACGTTCTTCAGAAACTCAAGAAAATCTGATGCACATTGGATAACAACTCCTAATCGTCTGCTTCGAATTTGGAATGATGGACGAGTTCTATATACTCTAAGGTAATACTGTGGAAAAAAATGTAGTTGCTCTAATTTATTTCCCATACAAATACTTGATCAACTCACAAATTTTCCTTTTTCAGTTTTACAAAGAAAGAAATGTTGAGTTCCTTTCATACACTAAAATCTAAAATGGTGGAATATTTTAGAAACTTTCTTTTTTAAGCTCAGAGTAACTGGTATATGAAAGGGACTAAAAGCAAAGGGAAAAAAAAAACCCTCTTGATATCCTTCTCTTCTGAAACATAAGAGAGTGTGGTGTGAACATTATGTGTTTTAATCCATAATGCAAATTGTTGACTGAGATTTTCTCTAGGAGCCAATCCTGCTATAAAATTCAATAATGTAGTAAAACATTCTTAAGAAAGGATTAAATGAAGATTCAAATTTATTTAACTCATTGTCTTGAACATATCATCACATACCTTATCAAGAATCATCCTAATCTTATTAAGAATCATCCTTAATGGAAAGAAGTTTATGAAAATTTAATGGAAAACAATCACCATCCTTAACCATGTATGCTCTGTTAATTGCATGTGTGTGTTTGTTGTGATCCTGAAGTATAAAATTTAAACTGTAAACAGAAATTGTATAGTGGCAGCTTAGTTGACTGGAGAGGAAAATCTTAGAATTTTCTTACTTGTGAATGCTAGAACATTACCACATAAAACTTTGAAACATTACAATTATTATTTTCTAATTTATCACAGTCTGTTATTAGAGACCAAAATTATTCTTGAAAATTAGACAAAGGATTTTTAATGCTCTAAATTATTTTCCATTATTTAATATTTACTTTTTCATTTGAATAGATTGACAATTAATGCAGAATGTTACCTTCAGCTTCATAACTTTCCCATGGATGAACATTCCTGTCCACTGGAATTTTCAAGCTGTAAGTGACAAAATATGTGATAATTTTATAGAATTTTAGCCTTAGATTCTGTTTATTTAAAAGTGTAAAATAGGGGTACCTGGGTGGCTCAGTGGATTAAAGCCTCTGCCTTCAGCTCAGGTCATGATCCCAGGGTCCTGGGATCAAGCCCCACATTGGGCTCTCTGCTCAGCAGGGAGCCTGCTTCCCCACTCTCTTTCTCTGCCTACCTCTCTGCCTACTTGTGATCTCTGTCTGTCAAATAATAAATAAACTCTTTAAAAAAAAGTATAAAATAAAATGAGATAAAATATAACATATAATTTTAAGAAGTGTGGAGTATGTTTGTCTCTCAAATAAAATAATTACAAATGACATATTTTTCTTGCTTTTAAATTAAAAAGTGACAATAAATGCATAATAAATGTATATTTTTAATTATATCATCTTACAAACTTTGGGTTTATCCAAGTATCTTTTTCCTATTTTGATTAAATAAAGTAGTCCTGAAGATAGGTTTGTGTTCAAATGTTTTAACACTGCTATGAATATAATATTGATTCAAATTTTATTCATCTCCATGAGGCAAGATTTATCTTTATTACATTGGATTTTAAAATATGTTTCAAAGATTGGTTTGGTGAATAATATTTACTACATGAATAGCAAAGCTTTGAGAAGACTTTAATGAATTGGAAAAGCCTACGTAGAAATAAGCTTATTTTATTCAGAAGAAAGATTGAAACACAGAGAAATGATTAGAACTAAATAATTTGAATATAAAAAGTATTTTGTTCAAAGAAAATAATTATTATCTTTCTGTATGAATATCAAATTTATTTCATATTTACTGTTTATATTTTTATTAAAATGTTTTTCTAGATCATATATAATTGAATAAGTCTTGAAACCATGTAAAATGAGTTTAAAAAGTGTTACTGCCTATATCCACAAACTACTATTTTCATTCTATTGAAACTTGACTTTTTCATATATCACATTCTACTGTTTATTCACTGTAGATTTTGTGTATTCACAAGTGTTATCCTACTTAATCATTAACAAAATTCCCAATTATCTCTTGTTGTTTCTATTAATGATTGTCTTTTTTTTTTTTCTGTTACTTTTTTTTTTCCATTTTATTTATTTTTTCAGCGTAACAGTATTCATTCTTTTTGCACAACACCCAGTGCTCCATGCAAAACGTGCCCTCCCCATTACCCACCACCTGTTCCCCCAACCTCCCACCCCTGACCCTTCAAAACCCTCAGGTTGTTTTTCAGAGTCCATAGTCTCTTATGGTTCCCCTCCCCTCCCCAATGTCCAAGCAACATGGGGGGGTAGGGGGATAGGAGAAGAATAAATGAAACAAGATGGGATTGGGAGGGAGACAAACCATAAATGACTCTTAATCTCATGGACAATGATTGTCTTGACTTTTCTTAAGGATTTTTGTCTCATTAAAATGTCCTTTTAAATTTATAATCTATCTCACTGCTTTAATTTTCTAACATTAACGTCTCAATGAATATAACACCAAAATCATAACAAAGACTTGATTAATCCAAGCACTCAAGGAATAGTTGAAATGCAAATATTTGAAAATGTAGTAATTACTGTACTTGCCTCCTAGACACCATGACTAAATTCTCAGTGTGATAGTTCTTTGGCTTTGATTGTCATTGCTAGAAATTAATAATCTGCCCCTGTGAATGTAATTGGTTATCACTAACATAAACATAATAATCATAGCTAACTTTTCAGATTTGAGCACGGATCCAGCAGAGAATTAAGGTTTCTATACCTAATACTTCACAACAAATATATTCAAAAGATTTCAATACAACCCCATTTTAAAACTCAACATCATGAAATTTAGAATAGTTAAATAGCAAGCTATTTTTATTTGTGCCCATACTCCTATATACTATGACTATATTTTATTGCATTGATAAAGATAATCTAAAAAAATACAAAATATGGAAAAGCAGGATGGTTAGAGCCCTATAAAACAAAAAGAAGATGTGAAAAAAGAAAAGAGGGAACAGATTTTTAATAAGTTAGAGGAGACATGTGCTATTTCATTGAATGGCTGATGAGGCTATCCTGGTACAAAGTGATATAATGTTTTGGAAATGTTTTAAGTTGATACTGAATTCTGTTCCTATAATGTAATAGACCAATACTTTTGTTGGAAACAATTTAAAACTTTATGTTATTAAAAATCTTCTCAAAAACATGTGAGTGAAATCCCCAGGAAGATATTGAAGCATTAAAAAATGTATGGGCGCCTGGGTGGCTCAGTGGATTAAGCCGCTGCCTTCGGCTCAGGTCATGATCTCAGGGTCCTGGGATCGAGCCCCGCATCGGGCTCTCTGCTCAGCGGGGATCCTGCTTCCTCCTCTCTCTCTGCCTGCCTCTCTGCCTACCTGTGATCTCTGTCTGTCAAATAAATAAATAAATAATCTTTAAAAATAAAAAAAAAAAATGAATCCAGAAAGGTTATAGCCAATTTTGACTCTAGGACATTTGCCAAACAGGGTAAATTTGAGCTGTGACTTCGACATCCTTGTGGATTAGAATTCTAATAGAACATAATTTCTACGTACAACTGGGTTACAAAGGCTGGACGCTTAGGGTAACATGAAGAAACATCCCCTCCTATATACACAGATGTGTATACACACACATACACACACAAAACCACTAATGGCTAAAAGAAAAGTTGACTCTGCAATCAGCAAACTAGGATGAAGTCACTCCTTGAGAGGGTATAATTACAAACTCACACTCACATGAATTTGCAGCCCAAATTTCCTTCACTTGATTACTTTGAAAAATCCTTGTAGATTTTTCTGAAATGTGGCAGGGAAAAAAAAATTTTTTTTTGAGAGAAGGCACCTCCATGCTAAGAAATTTCCAAGATGAAAAAACATTTTCAACACAAATAACAATGATCTAGTATTCAGGATATAAAACTAATTCAGACTGAAAAAGAGAGAGAGAGAGAGAAAATCCAATAAAGGCATATGTGATTCAACAAGCAGTTCTCCAAAGAAGAAACTTAAGAATCTAATAAACATATGAAAAAATTACTAGGTTTCATTCATAATCAGGAAAATGTGAAATAAAATATGCTTAGAGACCAGTAAAAATAGACTGTCCACATCAAGTTGAATGAGACTATGAACCCAAGTATACGTTCATACTTTGGCTGCTGAGAAAATTTATTGATATACTCCTTATGAAAAGAAGGTTGGAACTGTCTCATACATTATTATGAAATGATAGAAATTGTATGTAACCCATGACCCCAGCTATTCCATACCTATATATATATATGCCAAAGAAATCTGCATGCATGAATTTTGTGAGTATGTATAGTAATATTACTAGTAGTGATGCTAATATTGACCAACAAGAAACATTATAGGTGTCTACACCAATAAAATAGATAAATTTCAGAACATCTTTATAATGGAACAAATTTACTAAAGCTATATACTTTAGCATGGGTGACTATTATAAAGTAATGCATCTAGTACGGCAACAATCTAGAATTCAAATAGAACGTAAAATAAACTATGGTTCAGAAATGCATATCAGAAAATCAATAACAGAAACACAAGGGAAGGATTTTACAGAAATCAAGTTAGTGGTTACCTCTACTTATGAGACGGAATACTATATCAGAGTGGACACATGAGTTTCCCTAGACACTAACATGATTCTATTTTTTTTTCTTTAGTTAAGTGGAGTTACATGGATTATCATTATTTAATCATTATATGATTATTTTTAAACTATTTTATGTCATGTTTTATGCCATGTTTTCTATATTTGACATACCTATAATATAAAAATGAATTTGGAATGATGTTGGTATTGAAGCAGTAACAGATTTGAATCTTGGTAATCTATATATTTTTATTTTAACTTTTACCTAGATGGGTACCCTAAAAATGAAATTGAGTATAAGTGGAAAAAACCTTCTGTAGAAGTGGCTGATCCTAAATACTGGAGATTATATCAGTTTGCATTTGTAGGGTTACGGAACTCAACTGAAATTTCTCACACAATCTCTGGTAAGAAGGAAACGCCAATCAATGAATGACTTTTTATTTAAATCTATAGGTTTGAATCTATACTTTTATATATTTTAATAGCAAAAATAAAACTTCTTTCTTCCAGGGGATTATGTTATCATGACCATTTTTTTTGACCTGAGCAGACGAATGGGATATTTCACTATTCAAACCTACATTCCATGTATCCTGACCGTTGTTCTTTCTTGGGTGTCTTTTTGGATCAATAAAGATGCAGTACCGGCAAGAACATCACTTGGTATGATATGAATATTATGCTATAGTATCATGGGACTGTTAAAATATTTAATGTGAAGAAAGTTCATCATTGAATATGTTACAATATTCCTCTATATTACAATCAAGCAAAAATTTACAAGTACTCTAGTGCTTTATAAAATGTTGAAATGACTATATGACAAACAAGCAGGAAGTAGAATCACAAAGAATTTAAAAATTTCCTGCTAATGGAGTTCAAAGGAAATATAAATACTCAGCAGGAATTAATAAACAAAAACCATACATAATCCCTGAATCTCAATTTGATCTATATTTTTAATCACTGTTCATCAAGATTTTATTTTATTTTTTAGCTGACTCACTGATAGCCAGCATTTATTGACCAATGTGTGTTTAGAAGGCTTTGAAATCCCCTGCTCTTACAATGGTGCTAATCAACAGTGAACTTTTCTAAAGGGCAAGTCACTGAAAGGGGCAAGAAACTTCTGGGCTTCTGTAATCTATAAAATGTGTAATTAGTCTATGAATATTTTGAGAGTTGTCTGCACAATAACACTGATTAAGAGGGTAATTTGTAATTCATACTTGAAAAACTAAACTTTTGGTTTCTTTCTTTAGCAATCAATTGCAATAATCAAAACCATAAAAGAAAATGTATCTAATTACTGTGCATTTGTTTAAAGGAAAATAACTTTCATTTATGTATTTATACATAATATTATATTTATATATATATTATATATATGTATATATGTATATATATTATATATATATTATATATATATTATATATACATATACATGTATATATACAAAGATAACTTATTGATCAATTTCATTCCCAAGATCAGTGCAAGATATGAACCACACTACTGATAAGTTGGGACAGTCTATTTTCAACAATAATGAGGTTTTCATGTGGCTTTATGATAGCTGGTGAATAACTCTGTTTAATAAATACAATAAAAGGCAAATCATATAGAAGTCGCAAGATAAAGCCTGAGGCACCCAGCTCTATATTTGAAAATGCAGTCCCCTGGGGGGTCTAAAGAGAAGTGTACTTACAGCCAGTGAATAAAATGTACTCAATACCTGAGTTTTGTTTCCTATTTACACTATTATTATTTCAAATTATTTTATGTTCCAATGTAAATAAATTATTTCAGAATCTTTGTATGATACTATGAATATGACTTAAATATTATATTTTTGTTTTTAAACATTATTGTCATATTTTCCCCAAAGACAATTTGAAGAGACTATTTCTACCATGATATTTGTATGAAGTCAGAAATCATGCCATCATATCTTCAAAGGGAATAGCCAGTTGTGGAATTGTATTATTATATGAATTCATACTTTTTAATATTAGCATATCAACATTTAGATAAGTCATAGCCAGATCTAACTTGAAGAATATCTCTTACAGTTTTGGGCCCTATGTATTTGGAGCTCAAAAATTTTTTTACCCAAGTATATGCATACAAATACATACATGCATATATATGTCATGGAAGTACAATTTCCTGAGCTTATTTATTCCATGTTGTGTTTTAGCAAACATTTACCAAATGTTTTTTTTATGAAGCAGGCGGTATTCTAAGTGCTTCAGTGTTAACAGTGAACAGTAACTATAAAATCCCAATGTTCATGGCATTTATGTCTTAGTGGGATGTGCAGGTAATGTACAAATATAAAGAGCATATGACAACAGTAAGTAATAAAGACTATGAAAAGAAAGCAAAATAAATGGCAAGAGAATGGCAGGAGATGGGTGTGAAGATGATGTTTGCTATTTTATCCTGTGGAGTCAGGCTATACCTCTTTGAGGAGGCAGCAGAGACCCAGTGAAGCATGGGAGTTAACTTGGTGGATATGTGGTAGAAAGGTAAGTCAGGCAGGGAGAACTACCAGGTCCTAAAACAAGATCTTCCCTGCCATCATGCTTGAAGGTCAGAAAAAAGACATCTACGGCTAGAACTAACTGTCAAGAAGAGAAAAATGAAATTGGAGATGTGGCTATTAGATCATGTAGCTTTAGTAGGTTACTTTATGGACTTTGGATTTTATTCTCAATGTGACATGTAGGATTTTGAGCAGGAAATATAAATGAATCTGCTTACTAACACAAAGATTTTCTTATTATCATGGATTCAAAGATATTTTAAGAGGAAATCCACCAATTTTTAAGCTAACACTGTGATAATAATTACTAAATTAAAGAAATGTCAGAAAGCTAAATTTTGCTCTCGTTTTCATTGTTTTATGAATAGGAATGTAATAGTATTTTAATAAAGTGAAATTTAATGCAGTCATTGATACTGAAATCAAAACACACATTATCTTTAAGGGTTTTTTTTTAGTAAATTGGGACATAAGTATGGAAACCAGGAATATATTTGGAAATCTACTTTTGTCTGACTGTGACAATGTTATGATTTAGTAAGTTACCAGAAAAAAAAATGCATTAGGTGAGGAAGAAGAAAGACTTGTTTATTCATGGAAATCACTTAGCAGTTACCATATGCCTAGCATTTATAGTTTTGGTTTAAAAATGATTGAAGCAAAAATTGTCAGAGATAATAGGGAAAAAAGAAATCTGTAATCATATTTGGATATTTTAACATCCTTTTTCATCACTGATAGAAAAAGTACATGGAAGAAAATCAATGAAAATGTAGAATATCTGAATGAAATTATCAACTACTTGACCTGATTGATATTTATAGAAGACTACACCTAACTACAGAATATACCATATTTTCAAGTTCATATGGAGCATTAACCCAGATCTCAAAAAAATTGAAAAGACCAAAATTTACCAGAGTATATTTTCTGACCAAAATGGAAGTAAATTAAGAATTAATATAAATAGGAGCACCTGGGTAGTACAAACTATTGAGTGTTCAACTCTTGATTTTGGCTTATATTACAATCTCAGGATTGTGGCACCCATGGCCCAAGTCAGGCTTCGTGGTGGGGCCATGGAGCCTGCTTGGGATGTTCCCTATGTCTCCATCTCTCTCTCTCTTTCTCTCTCTCCCCCTTTCTAAAAATTTTTTTAAAAAATAATTAATATAAATAATATAGATAATAATTACCTTATCTAGTTGGAAATTTTAAAATGACCCTTTAGCTAACCTTTGGGTCAAACTGGACATTAGAAAATATTCCTAAATTTTAATTAATTAGAATTTAACATATACATATTTATGAGGTGCAACTAAAACATTGCTTAAAGAGGAAATTATAGCTTTACAATGCTAATATTAGAAAGGAAGACATAAAATTAATAATCTAAGTATCCACCTTAAGATCTAATAAATAAAATAAATATCTTAGGTACAAATGTATTATAAGAACTAAGCAAGATATTGCTGTGTCAATTTTTTTAGATGAAAGGCACAGAGGATTTAAGAAACTTCCTTAAGGTCACAGAGCTAGTAGATAGAAGAGTTAGAATTTGAACCTAAATTTGTCACCGTGGCTCCCAATACATCATAACCCTGTCTTCGCTTTTTTTTCAATCCTATGTGATGATAAACGTAAAAAGACAGTGCATAAGAGGAATTATTAGGGCATGTTTCAAAGGAGAGATGAGGATAAAGGTAGTATTGCCTTCCCTATATTAAAGAGACCCTTTCATTTTTTTTCATCATTGATATTGTCACGGTATAAATAATTGGCCAAATTAGGATGAGTTTTGCATTACAATAAATACTTTTTGGAGAGTACATAATTCCATTCATTGAGCTATATTTGGTGGACATAGAATGAGAATTATAGCAGTTTAGGTAAGGAGAGATATGTCCTGTACAGCTGTGAGTTAGGGGTATCAAGATTAGCAGTTGTAAGAACTGTAAGAAAGCCACCACTAAAGAGAAACAGGGACATACACAGAGATACATACACAGGGCTGAGGCCCAGGGAGATACCCAATTTCATATGCTGGATTCTTTAAAATATAAAGATTTTCCCAGTGCTTTTTTTTAGCCATTGACAAAAGCTGGCCAGTATTTTTTGCTTAAACTTTGAGATTAAAAAAAAAAATAGTGCTAATTCAAGTTATTGCATATAGAAACACTGTGCTAGTTTAGATTAATTTTAACTATGTGTTGTAGAAAACTTCAAATCACTGTAGCTTATTAGGTAGAAGAGTATTTGTGTTTCATGTGAGAAGCCCAGAGGTATGTAGTCAAAAGGTGATTTCAGTGTGAGGGGCTCAGGTTCCCTCTAGTTTTCTGCTGGTGTTGTGGATGATTTTAATTCTTATGATTATATAATGTTCTAAGATGGCTGTTGGTGCTCTAGCCATTGCATTCCATGGAGAAAGCTGTGAGGAAGAAGGAAAGACAGGCTTCTGTCTCTTTAATGCCATCCTTTATTTTTATTGAAATACAACTGACATTATATTAGTTCTAGGAGTACAACCTAATGTTACAAAATGACCAGAACTATAAGCCTAGTTAACATACATAGTCACAAAATTTATTTTCTTGTGATGAGAACTTTGGAGATCTATTCTCAACAACAATTGTAATTGTTGACAATATACAACAATTGTATATTGTCAAATATACACCACGGCCTTATTAACGATAATCAACATGCTTTTTGCATTACCTCCCTATGACTTATGACTTATCTAGTTTACAGTTGGAAATTTGAAACTTTTGACGCCCTTTTTGCATTTTTAATGCCATCTGTTGGACACTGTTTACACTCTTAACTTAATTCTCCTTGGCTAGAGCTCGGCCTGTGTCCACACATAGCTGAGCAAAAGTGTCAAAGAAGTTCTTCCATTCATCCTCATGCCAGCTAAAAACTGGACAGTCTCTTGCTATGAAGAATAGAAAAATGAGTGTGCAGAGTCAGCAACTTGTAGTCCACAAATTTAGATGATTAAAACTCATTGCAGACACGAAGATCACATCGAAAGTAAGGTAGCTATGGTTACCAATCATTTTTTTCTGTAAATCGCGGGTAATCAAATCCTTTTGTTTCCATTGTTTCTTTCTACTCCCAACATTGCCAAATTAGTTGGAAGAATAAAAATGGGTTGCTATGTTTTATTTTGTATTTTCCCCCCTCCCTCCACAGGTATCACTACAGTTCTGACTATGACAACTCTGAGCACAATCGCCAGGAAGTCCTTACCTAAGGTTTCTTATGTGACTGCGATGGATCTCTTTGTTTCTGTTTGTTTCATTTTTGTTTTTGCAGCCTTGATGGAATATGGCACTTTGCATTATTTTACCAGCAACAAAAAAGTAAAGACTACTAGAGACAAAAAGCTAAAGAATAAAAGCTCGGTATGTTAAAAATCCCTATTTTTATAAACAGCAACTTACTATTCGAAATACTGTTTTGAATACTCATGTTATACTTGCTTAGACTAATAGGGATTCTTGAGATACTCTAACAAAAGCCAAATCCCATTAAGATGAAACTGGAGGGAGGTTTTCTTCCTTCCTTCCTTCCTTCCTTCCTTCCTTCCTTCCTTCCTTCCTTTTTTATTATGTTATGTTAGTCACCATACAGTACATCATTAGATTTGATGTAGTGTTCTGAGATTCATTGTTTGCATATTAACACCCAATGCTCCATGCAATACATGCTCTCACTAGGCCAAACCATCCCCCCAACCCCATCCCCTCTGAAACCCTCAGTTTGTTTTTGAAGTCCACAGTCTCTCATGGTTCATCTCTCCCTCCAATTTTTCCCCTTCATTTTTCCCTTCCTCTTCCTAATGTCTTCCCTGTTATTCCTTATGTTACACAAATAAGTGGAACCATGTGATAATTGACTTTCTCTGCTTGACTTATTTCACTCAGCATAAGATTTTAATGACTGTTCTGTCATTGCCCACCAGGAAAAGTATATATTAATACTTCCCCTTAGAAAAGACTCTTGGGTCCCCTTTCAAAGAGTGGTTTCTTACACTGTGATTTTTCCTCAATGGTAGATTCTTTGTACCTAAAAAAATTATTTAAGATCTCTCTCTGATTCTATTTTGTTTCTTAGGATTTGGTTACTAATGATAGGTGGCTCAAAAAATTGCTTCATTTTTAGAGTTAAAGAACCCTCTTTAATGTTAGGATTCAGCTGTGTTTGAAAGTCATAGCTAAAAAGTGGTTTGGGTTTGTGTATATTTCTGTGCCCTTACTTCCCCTTCCCTATCCTATATCTACTTCAACATGTATAACATCAAATTGATATATTAGAATTGGTTCTATTAATTCTAAGATACTTAAGTGTTGGATGATAGACTATAAATTCTTATCTAATGGCAATTACAACAACCTTAAAATAATATCCAACATTTCTTGAGTATACCAGGTGTTTTACCTGCATGATTTCATTCATGCTCTTCTGAGTACAAGTTCAGTAATTTGCACAAGGACAGTCTGAGGAAGTGAAAAATCCAAGACTCATACCCAGGCTTTTCTGGTGCCTGAAGTTTGTAATCCTTCCTTTATATTCTTGTTCTTATAAGACTCAGAAAAGCAAACATCTGTTTTTCTAATTTTGACCAAAATGGCACTTTATTGCTGATTCTAGCAAATGTTTTCAAAGCAGATTTGTTCCCAAATACCTAAATAAATGAGAACTATATACAACAGCTATGCTTGAGTGGCAAGCTTGTAAGCCTACCATAGATCGTATATAATAAAGCATGGAATTTTCCATATTATCTCCTAATTTAGTAAGTTCTAGGATGTGATGCTTTTCATCCCTCCTCCCATTTTTCATTGATTTCTTTATAAAACTTTGACATATTTTTAAATTATATTTTATTTTCCATGTTATATTCCAAGGACCAAACCCTATGCGCATTAGCTTTTGGTTTCCCAGAGTATTCCAAGAGAGCAGGGGACATTGCTGGAAGTACACATTTGATAGCTTACATTGCAGAATTAGCCTGTGACTTTCTCAGTTTATCCTATTTTAGCTTATCCGTGAGACATATTGTAGCCCCTGAAGGGACAAATCAACTGAGGGCAATGATGTCAATTTGAATATCCATTTGCTACATTTTTAAGTAAAAAAAATACAGGTTTTCTACTATTTTCCTTTAATCAAAGCAAAGTACCCTCTCTGAATTTTCCATTTCATTATTTACTCATCCATAGCTATGCTCAACCACTACTTTGAAAATTTTACTTCTAGAAATTGTGAATAAAATCAGGAAATCTACAATCTCACATAAATTCTTTGATTTCATTCTAGGAATATATAAGGTACATACTATTATATTATCAAAGACAATCAACCAAGTGTCTACTCTGGGACTATAACTAATCAGTTTGACTGTCACATTTATTCAGAAACCTTAAACATTGGAGTGCAAAACTTAAAATTATGATATTTTTCATCTTTCATTCACCAAATATTTATTAAGGACATCCATGTCCTACACAATGTTCTAGAATAGTTATTTAAGAAAAAAAATTATCTTAAATATTTAAAATTTAGCATCAAGCCCAGGAAGCAAAGAGTAAAGATAAAAAAATATATATATAGAATAAAAAATAAATATGAGCTTTGAAAAACTAAATTTCAAACATCCAAAGTTAAATTGGTACGTATAACCGACTACCTGGGTACAAAAAAATATTTTCTTTAGAGCCAAAATAAAGTTCTATAGTCTTTCCTTTCTGTTCAGTTATGTGATTTATGAGTTCTTTAAATACTAAATGACATTTTGATTGAAAAACTGAAATCAGTAATCAAATCTGACTCCCTGCTTGGTTCAGTGTCAGCCATCTGGTCTTGTTAATCAAGTAAATCAGAATGCACTTCTATGAAGAATAAACAGCTCTGCTTGTTGTCTCAAGTGCTCTAGTTAATGGTTGTTAGAGTCTGCGTTTTCTTCTGCCAGCCAGGACAATCAAACACACAAGTCTTGCAGGATCTTGCTTTGGCACCCTTTCTTTCTTTTTTTTTCCTTTTATTTTTATTTTTGTTATGTTATGTTAGTCACCATACAGTGGTACATCATTGGATTTTGATGTAGTGTTCCATGATTCATTGTTTGTGTATAACACCCAGTGCTTCATGAAATACGTGCCCTCCTTAACACCTGTCACAGGACCAACCCATCCCCCCACCCCCCTCCCCGCTAAAACCCTCTGTTTTTCAGAGTCCAGAGTGCTCATGGTTCATCTCCCTATCAAATGTTTCTTTGTTGTTGTTGTTCTTCTTCTTTCTGTTTTTCTTCTTCTTCTTCTTCCTCTTGTTTCTTCCCTAACCCTTCCCCCTTCCCTCCTCCTCCTTCTTCCTCTTCTCCTCTCTTTCTCCCTTCCATATCCAAACTGTCTTTCTTAAGCTCAAAATTCTGAATACTTTAAAATCTAGCATTTCCTCCTTTTGTTCTCTAGATGGCTTATGGCAGTAAGTCAGAAAAAAAGACCTTGACTAGAGTCGGAAGATTAACATGTCTTATTAAGCAAAACCCAAATCAACTTCTTGAGGTCTGACTGCTTAACTGAGGATCCCAGAATATTCCAATTTATTTTAAAAAGAGATAATATTTGGCTGTGTCCCAATTTAGGTTTTGAGCTTCCATGAATCCTTTTAAAAGCACAAATTAATAAAAATGCTTTTTTACCTTACTGTATGTGATATATTAGACCCTTTCTCTTCCTCTTTGCCTCACTCTCTCTGTCTCCCTCCTTACCTCCCACCTTCCTTCCTTTGTTCCTTCCATCCTTTGATCCTTCTTTCCATATCTTTCTCTTAATTTTTATTGTGAATATCAATGATGTTTTCATTTGGTCCATATTTCCACCCCATCTAATGCATATTATTGCGTTTTTATTTATACTTATTAAGAATATGATTCAATTGTGTTTATGTCAATACCTTTTTTTTTAAATCTAAGAAGTTTAGAAATTTAAAGGATGAAATCAAGACTATGAAACAGATAAAGGTCATAGAAATGTAATTGTGGTAAGCCCTCATTATTAACTAAAGAGTGGTCATGTTGAGACTAGAATATTCCTCCAGTAGATGATTAGGAATCTCAGAAAACCATGTTATACATACCTATATCAGGGTCCTGTTTTAATCCATTTGAGGACAGACTGACTTACTGTATTCTCTCAATTTAGTTAAAATGTACAATGATGGAAATTTATTTCACCAACCATGGATAAGGCACTTTGGAGAGGAAAAAAAAAAAACAAAAAACCCACACAAAACAATAGTATATGTTTGTTTTTTTGTTTGTTTGTTTTGCTTTCATTAATCTTTAAATCTAGTTATGGAAAAATATACTATACATAAAGTACAATACAAATTAAAAATCAGAAGTAAACAAAGATACTATTAGGGAATTAGTTCAATTAGATGACTGGTTTCATACTTTTTCAGAAGCAAAATATTTTCTACAGTAAATATAAATTATAAAAGAAACTTCTTAGGGATGCCTGGGTGGCTCAGTCGGTTAAGGGTCTGTCTTTGGCTCAGGTCATGATCCCAGGATCTTGGGATAGAGGTCTATGTCAGGCTCTCAGCTCAGCAGGAGCCTGCTTCTCCTTCTCCCTCTGCCTGCTGCTCCCCTTGCTCCTGTGCGCATGTTCTTTGTCTCCTCTGACAAATAAATAAATCTTTGGGGGAAAAAAAAACGAGTATTATATCTTTTTTTCACTTGACTGTCTTCATGTTTTTCTTTTGTATTGTTAGTTTACCTTGGAAGTTCTCTGTGATTTTTCACCAGTAGGCCCTGCAAGCTTGGCCAGTAACTGTTGAGTGAGCAGCTGTCACATTTCATTCTCATGTGTGTGGATGGGAAGCATGACATCTTACTGCTTCCAGACAGACACATGTGCATTCTAAGTGATGAATATCACTAGAACATTCCAATATCGCTTCATAAGCCCTAATCCTCCCTGGAGAGGCATGAATTTATCTGTTCATTTATTTTTAGAAGTTACAGAGTTCTAAACATAAGCAGACTCTGACCCGTCAGCATTGCTTCTTCTTTATATGCACAGATGAGCAATGGTTCAAATAGCGGTAGCTCTTCTGGAGATAGATGTTTAACTAATATCATGTTTTCCATCCTGTTTAGCATCCCCATTCATCCTGCATTACAGTGTTTCTGAAGTGTCTTGGGTGGGAACAATAGCTCCCACACTCAAGTTTCCATTTTCTCTGAGAAACAAACTGAGGGTTTTGGAGGGGAGGGGGTTGAGGGTTTGGGTAAGCCTGGTGGTGGGTAGTAAGGAGGACACGTATTGCATGGAGCACTTGGGTGTGGTACATAAACAATGAATTTTGGAGCACTGAAAAAAAATTAAATTAAAAATAAATGGAGATTAAAGTGACAAAAAAAAAAGTTTCCATTTTCTGAGCCTCTTCTGAAATGTGGCTTCCTGAAATGTTGGCCTATTTTCACCTGTCTTCGTCTTTCAGAATAGTACAAATTCTGACATGCTGATTGGCTGCTCAAAATTCACTTCCTGTTATTTTATTTATTTATTTAGTTGACAGACAGAGATCACAAGTGGGCAGAGAGGCAGGCAGAGAGAGAGAGAGAGAGAGAGAGAGAGGAGGAAACAGGCTCCCTGCTGAGCAGAGAGCCCGATGTGGGGCTCGATGTGGGGCTCGATCCCAGGACCCTGGGAACATGACCTGAGCTGAAGGCAGAGGCTTTAACCCACTGAGCCACCCAGGTGCCCCCCACTTCCTGTCTGTTTTTAACACTGATGTGGATTTTGTAATTTTTGAAATCCCAACTGATACTTCAATGAAATTTTATAAAAGTGGAGTGGAGAAAACCTGTGCTCAGGCTTGCATTCTCCCATGCAAAGTTTTAAATGGAAAATTAATAACAGTAATATTAGTCAATATTTCATAATATTGGTAACATGACCTAATAATGTTTGATATTCATGTTACTAATATTTAATAACATTGATGATATTAGTATATGATACAAATAATAATATATATTAGTATATGATACAAATAATAATTGTAATATACAAACACATACACAAATATACATACATAATTATTTTCTTTACCACTTAATTAACAAATATTTTCTTTACTACTTAATATTTCTTTGGCATTAGTGTATCTTGAATTTTGAAATATATTTTGTATATTTAAATCTATTACTAATATATAAATAATGTAGTATTTACTCTCACTTTCAAATAATAAGTAAATCTTTAAAAAATAAAGGTTGGGGGCACCTGGGTGGCTTAGTAGGTTTCTGCTCAATTTCTGCTCAGGTTATAGTCTTAGAGGCTGAGCGCATGTTGGGCTCTGCGCTATGCAGGGAATCTGCTTGAGACGCTCTTTTTCTCTGTGTCTCTCTGCCCCTAGCGCCCCTTCAAATAATAAATAAATAAACCTTTAATATATAAAATAATGTAGTATATAACATGTAGCCAGACAAATATATCTTTAATAATGAGAACGGGATCAGTTTCTCAAAATGTTAAATTCAGTTATATTCCTAGTGACTTTTTCAAAGAACAACAAATGGCATAATCTCAAAGCTGTATTATTTAAGGTAAAAGAAAATCCTACTCGGTTATGTAGTTTCTTTTTATATTACTTAAATTGATTTATTTCTTATTTTTTCAATGCTTGCTATTTTGGGGGGCCACAGGAGTTTTACTTGAGAAATGAAACAGTTGCACTTCAGATAAATAAGGTTTGGAATATGTATATACTTCTGATTACTCCGTCGTTAGTGGTCGCCAGGTCATAATCTGTGTGTCAAAATATTTTATTTTATTGCTACTGTGTCAGTTCAGGATATTTTTCTCAGCACCTATGAAGTCATATTTCTATTCACATCCACCATTCATTAAAGTGTAGCTTCTTTCACTTTATGAACTTGCGGTGTTTTGAAGGGAAGGGGGGAAACTGGAAAATTGTTGATTGGAAGGTTCACTGCAGTAGAAGCTCTCCCTGATTTTTACCACCAGAGATTAGTCCAGTTTTAAAATGAACCACTTGCAGTTTTTCTCCACTTTCGGACACTCTAATGTTTAATCATCTTCCTCATACACAACTGATGTCTTCCAACAAACACACCTTCTTCCTATTTATGGCAGTGCTAAGTGATATATAGAATGCATTTTGTGCTGTATAACCTTGAAATTGCCAACTAACAGGCTTGTATTTTAATCAGTTTTCACTCGGATTAGCATTTGAACATATGCTATTTAAGTATTAAGTGACAAGGAGTTGAATACCATTTTGCCTCATTTTGTACATGATTTTAGTGTTCCACTAAAATTTCGGAGTCTAGTCAAGTATCACCAAGTGTCAAGCTCAAAACATATGTCATTAACATTTAATAATATATTGCCTCTGCTTTTTATGATACATCCAGGCACGTAGAGTAATGAATTTATTTGTGTTTAGGATGTATTCCTTATCTTCAGGCTGCACATTTAGTTTCTATTATTGTGACTTGTGTGATGCATTTATCTTTTAAAATATCACTAAATATGATTATTGGCTACTTTGACATTGACTGAATTTTAATATTTAGTGGTTTGGATTTGAAACAAAATGGATTTGAATATAGATCCAAATTTTTTAAAATTATTTTTTGTTTTTAAATTTTAAAAACTTTTCCATACAATGTTTAATTTTAAAAGCTTTGAAATTTTTTTTTATTTCAAACGCAGGATAAAAAATATTGCAAATATTTTCATTAGGAAGAATTTAAGATCAGGTTAAAATAATTTTAATAATCTCAGCATTATATTTAGTGATTAGATAATAAAGCCACCAATTATAACAAGTTGTAATGCTCACATTTTTTTGTACTTCTAAATTTTATTTTTTCAGTGTTCCAAAATTCATTGTTTATGCAGCACACCGAGTGATCCATGCAATACTTGCCCTCCATAATACCCACCACGCTCATACAACCCCTACCCTCAGTTTGTTTCTCAGAGTCCACGGTCTTTCATGGTTTGTCTCCCCCTCTAATTTCCCCCATCTCACTTCTCCTCTCCATCTCCCAATGTCCTCAGTGTTATTCCTTATGCTCCACAAATAAGCGAAACCATATGGTAATAGACTCTCTCTGCTTGACTTATTTCACTCAGCATAATCTCTTTCAGTCCTGTCCATGTTAATACAAAAGTTGGGTATTCATCCTTTCTAATGGAGGCATAATACTCCATTGTATATATGGACCATATCTTAAGATTTACATTTTAAAATAACCTCTAAAATATGCAGGAATTCAGAAGGAAGTGTAGCTGCAGTCTTCAATAATGTTTTAATTGCCATATTTTCAAGAGTTCATTAATGGTTTTTTTTTCCTCCAGTAGCATTTTTTATGAGGTCCAGATTGTTGTTATTGTTCCTTGTTTAAGCATGTATTTTATACCAAATGGTAGTATTTCTTCTTCAGGCATCAACACTGTCAATGACAATGAAAATAACAAAAAGATTACCTATGATGAATACTTGCTATGTTTAAAATGTTTGGCTTTCTGCTTTATGTACATCATCTCATTTAATTATCTAATGGATCTATGTATTATTGTGACTTTTGTAAAGGAGAAGACAGAGGGATAAAAAGAAGAGCACTAACATTTTCTGTTCAGAACAACGTAGCTTCCTGGCCAGAGCTGGGATTTCTGTCCAAGCCTGACTGACTCCAAAGTGATTACTTTAGTGTTTCATGGTATTCTAGACTTGCTTGATTTCTAAATATTTTTTAAAAAATATTTTTATTATGTAAGTATTATCCAGAACCTGGTATCATAAACAGTTAATTTGATATATGTCTCAAATAATCCTGATAATAATAACTATTATAACTGGACAAGATGGAGCAGTTATCATTTAAATAAGCCCTGAAATTTACACATCACGGCCATCACAAAGATTAGGTATTAATATAATTCCAGCTGTGAGTATAGCTATATTGGTAGAAAAAGTCAAATTTGGACACAGTTGTTCTCAAACCTGAATTTTTTTTTTTTAAAGGTTTTATTTATTTATTTGACAGAGAGAGAGAGAGATCACAAGTAGGCAGAGAGGCAGGCAGAGAGAGGTGGGGGTTGGGGAAGCAGGCTCCCTGCTGAGCCTGATGCGGGGCTCGATCCCAGGACCCTGAGATCACGACCTGAGCGGAAGGCAGAGGCTTAACCCACTGAGCCACCCAGGTGCCCCTCAAACCTGAATTTTTAACTCCTGCATATTCTGTCTCCAAAATATGATGCCTTAACCACTGTTACAAACTCAGCCCATGTGTTTTTTATTCATTCACAGCTCCTCAGAGCTTTTCTGCATTATGAAAATGTCATCTTTGCTATTTGTTCTCATTATCACTAAAATAAATAAATTACATAATATAATAATGGCAAACAGATACGTATAGCATTGTGAATGTTTCAGTGTCAAATAGAGAAATGTAGAGTTTATTTTTGTTTTAGAATTAGATTCATGATTAACAATATTTTGGCAGGTTGATTTTCTAAAGGTATAAAATATATTGCATATATGAGGGTTTTTTTCTGCATGGTCTTTGTAATTTAAGTTAGGTCTTACAAAGTAAATTATAATCTAAAAACACATTAGGATTGAATACCTCTTTGATTTCTGTAAACTAAGATTATTTTTATTGCATATCAGTCTTTTTAGAGTTTGCCTTGAGGAGACAAATTGATCTTTCTTTATTATATTTTTTTCTCAAAAACTCATTTATTATTTTACTCAGATGTCCCCTGGACTCCATCCTGGATCCACTCTGATTCCAATGAATAACATTTCTCTGCCCCATGGAGAAGAGGATTATGGGTATCAGTGTTTGGAGGGCAAAGATTGTGCCAGCTTTTTCTGTTGCTTTGAAGACTGCAGAACAGGATCATGGAGGGAAGGAAGGATACACATACGCATTGCTAAAATTGACTCCTATTCTCGAATATTTTTCCCAACAGCTTTTGCCCTGTTCAATCTGGTTTATTGGGTTGGCTATCTTTACTTATAAGTTCTATTTACCAGGCAAAAATCGTAAGAAGTTTAACTAAATCCAATATAATCTATTGCATTTCAGTAATATGAAGTTTAAATTTAAAATGCAGAGAAACCAATGGTTAAAATGTAAAAGCATTGTAACTATTCTACCGATTCATAGGTAAATAAAGTAGCAGCTTTCATTTTAATTTACTTAAATATGTAAAAGAGATTGGTTGCAGAATTAAGTACAGTAAAATACTACTATATATTTTTACTTTAATCTTATTTATTTTACTTGTATCCCATTAGGATTTTGGATTCATAAGTCCCATGATTCATATTTTAAAGATGGAATACTTTAATAACTTTAATAATATTTTATTTAAATATAATCTATCATTGTTTGTAATGGGAACTTAACCTCATGCCTAATGTTATGTAGTAATTTTTTGCTTAGAAAATGTTATTTTGATTTTTTTTCTTAGTTTTTATTTGTATGCCCTGTTTGGAATAGAGCTAATTAAAACCATAAAGCCAAGATTTCCTGGCATTTATATCCAGATGTTTTATTCCCAAGAACAAATTAAATTAGAATAATAGACCAATTATTACCTTATTAAAAGGCCAATTTTTATCTGTATTTTAATCAAATCCGTTTCCTGACACAATATTAAATAGTATTGTAGTTACTTCAGTTTTGGTGATTTACAAACTAGGATGAAAACCACCAAAGTAATTTATATTTTAAATATAGGTAAAAAAGAAGTTACATTTAACCATTTTATTCTCTGACTCACAGTATCTATGAAGTATGAAGAAGTTAACACTGAAATATTTCGACCTACCAACACTGAAATTAAATACAGAAAGAATTGATTTTTTCTTTTTGCTCTACAAAAGTGTTATGGTCCCTAAATTGAAAAAAAAAAAACAAAAACAAATGAAGACCAGTGCTAGTATTCACTCATTGTGGGAAAAGATTTGTTATCTAGCAAACTGAGTAGCCGTTCATATTGAGGATATGGTCTTAAATATGTACTACTAATAATATGCAGACTCAAAGCGTCCTAGAAATCTAGTTTTAGGTGTGCGTGTCACATGTTGTCTTTGCCAGCTCCTACACTGGCAGTTGTAGGTCTATGCTGTAAATTGTTATGATGTTCTCTTAAAAAAAAAAATGAAAGCAGGCTCAAAGATCACATTAAAAGTGGAGTTCTAAAAAAAAAAAAAATAAATAAATAAATAAATAAATAAAAGTGGAGTTCTGTTCGAGGTCCCTCTAAGGAACACGAGTGCTCCAGCTTTCTACATTCTTAGAGACAGGAGCAGAGAAAGGCACAAGATTGTGTAAAGCCTGTTGTTTGGTCGTTTCTCAAATGCTTTTCTCGTTAAGAGGAAAGTTAAATTTAGACTTTAATCACTACACGCCTGTAAATAGTTAAGCATGTCCGTTGTTTATAAGAACTCCACATTCATTCCCCATCACCTCATTTTTGGGGAAATCACCAAAGTGATCTCGGAGATAACCTTTAAAAATTGTTTCCATTGCCGAGAGCAAGTATGAGGATAAGGAGTTTTGTGTTCAAACTTATCTTATGGTGTGTGAGCTAGCTTATGAGCTACACCTGTGCATTCGATACTAGTTTTTAATGCAGCAACCCCCCACGTGGTTAGTGAATACATGAATGAGGCTCTGGCATGGTTATGCTTATCTTTATAGAATATATAGGGTTTTTAAAAATCTAAATACATTTCATTGTGCATTCCTCAGCTATGTCAGATTTTTTTTACGTTGATTATAAACTTCTGAAAAAAATGTAAGCATGAATTGAGTGATAATGCCCCAATATCCACCGACACTACTTTTTTTGAATGGAGAGCCAAATCAAACTTTGGCCATGTATATATTCACTTAGAAATTATTCATGCATTCATTTTTATAACTGAGTATTGATGGATATTCATAATGTGAAGATTCCTTTATGGATAAATGGAAAATGAAGTATCCATGAAGAATAAAACGCTTCACTAAAATGTATTATGTCTATTTCCATGTTCTATGCTATTACCTGTTCATTTTCATGCAGGAAATTTTAATTCTGGGATTCTTCAACCGAGCATGACTGTATTTTAAAATACTTTAAAATGCTTAATATAAATAGCTTTGATTTTCTCATTGGTGTTCCATTAACTTGGCTTTAAATGTTGGCAATATTAACAAATGGAAATAAAATTAATAAAACTGTGAAAGATGCTTTACTACATACATTCATTATATAGATCATCAAAACAAGCGCTTTGTTTACAAAGCAAGTGAGATTTTAAGCAGCTTTATTTAAATATGTAGGTCAGAAAGAGAAGGATACAAATCTTAGTATTTCTAAAAATGAGAATAAAAAGGTGATGATACAGATAGACTCTGTTTATAAGAAATCAAATCGAATTTATTTTCAAAGGGAATGCAGTCTAATTCCTGTCCCTCTCTTCTTTCAAGAAGTTTTACAATGTTAAGAAACAACTTTCTAAAAAATCCTCCTTTCAGAGTTTTATGTGAATTTATTGGACTCACTGGAATTTGTGCTTCTTAGCTGCTTTAAGTGGTTTCAACACTAACAGACCAAAGAAGTGGATATAAAGGATAGGAAAGATAAACGGAGCAGAAAGATTTAGAATCATCTGGGAAAACGTTAATTCATAGATCAATCCTTTAAATATGTGACCAGGATCTACAAGTTCTGAGAAGGGAAATTGTGACTGGAACAATTTTATTCTCTTGAGTTTACAATTGCACGATAATATTTTATTTATTCTTGAATTGCATAGAAAAACTTAGGCATCCTTGAAATTGATTCCTAAAATGCCAAGTAGTTTCTGGGGGGAAAAAAAGAAAAAAATACAGGCAGACAGACAAAAAAGAAAGAAAGCAAGTAAAAGAAAAGAAAAAAGAAGAACTTAGCCTCCCTGAGAATTTGGTAGAGAAAGGACAAATTCCTCAGTAAATCTAACTAAGTATGAAGTTTTAATGTAAATATAAATCAATTTATTTGAAGTTTTTTAAGTTAAAGACAGCTTTCTTTAAGGACTTACTAAAACTGATCAACTATAGGCTAAAACACAGTAAATGTGTGTAACTATACACTCACCAGATTGTTTTTTCCTTTAGTGTTCCCATATCTGACATTAATTTATAGTCTTAGAATATTCTACAATTTTGCTGAATTGAGGGTTGCATGTTTGCCAATGATGTAACATCAAAAAGAATGATTGATAGCACTCTCACATCAAAAGGCCCATACTTGTAAAACGTGAAATTGTATTCCAAGTCAATATGTTTTGTTTTGTTTTAATAAAAGATTTTATGTATTCATTTGAGAGAGAGAGAGAGAGCAAGTGAGAGAGAGAGCACAAACGGAGGGAGAGGCTGAGGGAGAGGGAGAAGCAGATTAGCCACTGAGCAGGGACCCTACCTCTGGTAGGGTAGATCCTGGGACACCAGATCATGACCTGAGCTGAAAGCCAATGCTTAAGGTGGCCCCCAAGTCAATATGTTACAACAAAATGCATCTAGTACTTTGGTTACACAAAAGGAGATTTGGATAGGATCATTTGCTCAAGTAAAATTTAGATTAATAACCAATAATTGAATAAGCACCTAATATATGAATAAGCACATATGTAAAATTATCAAACGACTATACCAGGGCCCATTTGCACTTGGAAAATTTCCTGTAGCAAGATACCACATTCTCAATTATTTCCTTGATCTTACTTACCACTGGAATTGAAGTGATTCAGTGGCTATCTAATGAGTTAACATTTGTCCCACCAAAAACATTTTTGAAGATAATTTCTGACCAAGGTATTTTTCTTTACATCATCAAATTTACTTCTCAATGTCTTGCCACATGAAGACCAGACATACTTGGTCTTATGTTTCTATTGGTCATTGTTTTTCATTGTTATGAAGCCCTTGACAAGCCACTGTAAAGTCACAGAAACCATTACCAAGGCACTGTCAAAAACACTCCAAATGGGGGTGCCTGGGTGGCACAGTGGGTTAAGCATCCTACTCTAGTTTCTGCCCAGATTGTGATCTCAGGGTGGAAAAATCCGCGTTCTGAGTGGGACTCAGTACTCGGTGTGGAGTCTTCTCTCCCTCTCTGCCCTTCTCTCTCTCTCTCTCGCTCTCTTTCAACATGGAGATATAAATCTTTAAAAGAAAAAAAAAAAAGATTCCAAATGGAGTTTCCAAACACTATTGATCATATTGCTCTAGTAAATAGTTCTGCCTTTTCTTGTCTTTGCATTTTGAAAAAAATATAACCTAATACAAAATATTTATGGAGAACTTTCTATGGATAGAGTACAGCAGGGGATATATAAAGATGAACTCTCAAGAAACATATAGTGAGAGGATTAGTTATACAACCTGAGGGAGGGAGGATAAGTCTGGGAAAGTTTCTACAGATGGAAGCCTGAGAATTCAATACGTCACCAGGTGAGGTTAACTAGAGATCACGCTTGCAGTTGAATAAACAGCTTGAATAAAGAAACAGAAGCATGGGCACAAATAAAATTTCCATTTTAATTGAAAGTTAAGATGCATATAGATGCAATTAAAGATGAGACAAATAAGGATAGATCAGGCCCTACGGTAAAGAGGCAAAAATACAAACCACAAGGGGCTGGGTGATATTCTAAATTCATGGAGAGTTCAGAAACTACTTAAGTAGAAAAGAGCCATTATGAATACTGCAGAACTTTCCTCTTACTTGTGTGTGATGTTTGGAGTAAGAAAAAGCAAAGCCAGTTGGGAAGTAACTATAAAATAGGAGGTGAGGGGGGAAGAAGGTTAGAACTGGGGTGACAGAAGAAAAAAGAGTAATCTCCTGAAATACAAATCATCAATCAGGTCTTTCCAGATTATTATTACTAATTATTATTATTATTAAAATCTGTTTCTCATTAAAAGGACTTTCTTATCAAATACTTTTTTTCTAAGTGAGAAAGAAAAAAAAAAATAATGTATTTGGACAAAGGAGGGAGAAAAACTGGCAAAAGAATTAGGCTGCTGTAGGACCAGAAAAATCCAGCCAGGGAGTTGACTTAGAGTCTCAATTTCTGAAATATTTGTCTCAAAATACATAAATAAATTTTTATTTGTATACTATAAAATGTACCTGGATCATGAATAGTTTGAATCTGTGAATGGATAAGATTAAGCTTATGAAAACTGTAAGGCAGTTAAACACAAAGGTCTAATTTAACAAAATTTAAAGACAAGGCTGACCTAAATGGAAATAGTTTGGATCTTGATAAGTCACTGTAATAACAGCTCTTTGCATCTATTAAGTGTATCCAGTCACTTCATATAATAAAGTCTTATGGCTTGTGATTGTAATGGCTTCTGTTGTCTGCTTCTGCCTTATCATTTTGGGGAACATTTTGTGAGTATGTGGCAAAGGTATCTCAACTTTTCAAAGTATTCTGTATTTTCATGATTCTAAGTACAAAATAAAGTCAATAACTAGTAATGGGAAAAAAGTGTTACATTTAAGTGTTCTCTTAAGTGTGTTTTTTTAAGTAGTTTTCCTACAGATATGTCCCTTTATTGTTTCA
Organism: Meles meles; assembly: GCF_922984935.1. NCBI lineage: Eukaryota > Metazoa > Chordata > Mammalia > Carnivora > Mustelidae > Meles > Meles meles. The sequence continues at coordinate 30,382,813 of NC_060067.1, forward strand.
TAGTATATAATCATGACTTTAGCATTGAAGTTAGTTTCTGATCAATGTTGTTTCACATTTTTTTCAATGAAGAAAATAAATGTAAGGTTTTTCTTTGATAGATCTGAAAATGAACTGAACTGTAAAAGGGTCGGTAAGGATAGTTCATATTTATGCATGATTTTTCACTACAAAGACTATGAATTTCTGGATTATTCTAACAACCTGTGACTTCATCCTACTATGAACTGCCAGATACTCTTCCCCAAGTGAGTCAATGAGAGCAATATTTATTCAATGGATTAGTACCCAGGCCATTCCAAATACTTTGTGCCACGAAAGGGTCTTATTTCGTTTGAGGAAATAGTGACAGAGAATTAAATGCCAGAAAATCAAAGTCTCTTCTGTTTCACTCTTGCAGTTCTCCGTTTTCTGCCACCGTGGCAGAGGACTTAAAAAAAACTTTATGAGTTTTCCTTCAGATCCAACGCTGTTTCTATAAAATACTGAAAATGATGAATATTTAATGTTTATTGAGTACCTGCCATTATCTGGAACTTTAAGCATTTTATATTAATAATGTAGTATTCAGAGCAAAGAGCTCTATTTAACAGATGGGGAAACCAAGGCTCAGTATATTAGAATCATTCTCTAAGCTCATATGACTGTAACCTGAAGTTAAATTTAGAGACACTTATCCTTCAATTACTACTCTAATGACAAAATGATTGTTCATATTCTAACACTAGAACAGATTTCCTTCACAAAAGAGAAATTTAGACCTAAAACACAACCTACTCAGTTCTGCTTAAAACACAAAAATACTCTTAGTAAGAGCATGATCTCTACCAGCTTATTTCAAATGTGGACTTCATTTTAGTTGAAATGTTTTAAATATGTACTAAAAGTGTTCTGGAAAATTCTCCTGCCATCCAATCAAATATAATACAGACTGTTGACATTGTAGAAAAGGAGTTGGCACACTATGGCTACAACATTAGTGATTTGAACACAGCCAGTCACATTCACGTATGTAGTGTCTGTGGTTTCTTTTGCACTACGATAGAACGGTTGAGTAGGTGTAACAAAAATCAAGTGGCTCATAAAGTTTAACTATTTTTCTCTGGCACTTTGGAGAGAAAGTTTGCCAACTTATATTTGGGATAACTTTACTTGTGAGATTTAGAAAGGTGCCACATCTTTAAAAATTCATTTTATTAATTTTTAAAAAGATTTAATTAATTAATTTATTTACGAGAGAAAGCAAAAGCTGAGGGGGGGCAAAGGGAGAGGCAGGCTCCCCACAAAACAGGGAGCCAGACTTGGGACTGGATCCCAGGACCCTGGGATCATGACCTGAGCCAAAGGCAGATGATTAACTGATTGTGCCACCCAAGAGCCCCTTTTTAAATTTTAATTTAAAAGAAAAAGATCTTAGTTAAAAATAATTTTATGTGAAATAATGCACTACAGTACTCTTCACTTTACTTTATAGTTTCAGCCCCTCTCAAAGAGACATTAATTGAGGCTAGTTCTCTTATGTAGAATTTATAAAAAAAAATTATTGTTAATATGTTTTATTAATGAAAATACAAACTTCCTCAAAATTATTTCAATGTTATTTGAAGTAGATAAAGTAGGTTAATCTAGAGAGAAGATTGCTGTTGCCACTAAAATTGACACACAAGATGCTTTAAGTAAAAGAAAATGATAAATGCAAATATTAAAGCAATTTTAATATTTTCCCCCTTAAGAAAACATGAAGTATGTTTCCTCATTAAAATTGTTTGTGTCAAAATAAAATCTTGCTTTTAACATTTTTCACAGTGTTAAAATCTAAGCAGCCCTTTCTGAATAATTTCACTGGAATAAATATTTAATTTACTGTGCACATTAGTCATGTATTTTCCCTCTGCATTTCAGGATGTGCACTTCAATTATTAAAATTTACATTTCAAATAGTCACCAAAAGTAGTTGGGTAAAAATTGTACACTCTGGATAAAATAGGAACACTTCTTTAAGATAATACTATATAAGAAGTCACTTAGTCATGATACACTCATCATTTAGCATAAATCAAATTTCTGAAAATTGATTCAAGTATACTACTAATGTTTCTTATATTCAAACTAAGATTTAGACTTAACTATTTTTAGCTTCTAACCTTCAAATTATTGTGCTAACATTTCAATTCTTCATTCTTACTTGTCTTTTTAAAAGATTACACTCATAATAAAAATTTTGAAAACCTCCTTTTGGATTGATATAAATAATTAATATACTGTTTTACTACACAAGTATTTTTATATTAATGATCTTAGCTGACCATTAGCAAAATCTATCAGAAATGAGAGACCAATAGTAAGCACTCCATTTGACAAATAAAGACAACAGTGAATGAGACAGTGGGGGAGACCTAGTAAACATCTTATATTAAGGTCAAAGCTTTTCTTATAAATTCTTGTTTCAAGTGTAAACTCTGGATGTTAAGGCATGTTATAAAAGAATTTGAACCATTTGTACAACATGCATAATCCCTCTCATCTTCCTTAATTCTGGCCTCCTTTTTGTAAGAAAATGTATTTTCAGCTCAGTGTTTCTGATGTGTTTTTCAGTCATGATCCCAGAAAGAGAATAATGGGATATTTTAATTGTGTGATTTGAGAAGGGTTTAATAAAAGAACACTTTATGAAAGTATAGATAAGAGTTAGAAAAAACCCCAAGCGTCTTCTAGAATCCTGAAACTAATTACAGAAGAAATAGCAGGTGCTAAAGGAACAAGGGGAAGGGAATAGGCAAAAAGCTAGAAAAAAAGAGCTGTTGGCCAAAGGACATTTGACAGGCAGTGTGACCTTTAGCGAAAGGGCACTGGCATCTCATGGCAACTCTGCTGGAGGGAATCTGTAGAATAAATACCCCACTGACATCTCTTCCCTTCTTTCCCTTTGCTTCCCTTTGCTCATCATTGGCAAACCCTACTGAAAGCCAGAGGTCAAGGGGGACTTTGATCTAATCCTTACAGTCAGTTTTCTGGGACACAGGGCAGAGAACAGACGGCTAGAGAGATTTGGAAGAGAAATGGTACATACTCAGAATAATATTTGAGAGCACTACTGGGAGTAGTAGAAATGCTTACAATTAATGCACCTTACGTTCATATATTTATTTTCTCTCTCCCTGGAAAATAAGAATTAGAAGCACCGCAGGCAGTTCTGAGTTCTGTAGTTCCCACCGCAGTGTCAATAGCCATCACTGGACCAAGATGCCTTGGCAAGCTTGACTCATACATCAAAGAAGGTTCTCCATTTCTCCAGCTCCATTTTCTCTATTATTAGCAGGTAAAATTCTTGGCACAGTGGTGCAGTAAATTTCTAAGTATATATTTGTTCTAAGAGTCAAGGACTACTTTGCTAGAGTTGTTTTTTTTTTTTTTTAATTGACATTTGTTGCCAAAGTTCTGGTTAATATTGGTTATTCTTTTTCTCTGTCTCCACTGTCAACATTTTTATCTTGACAGTTTGAATGAATGAAAAGAAGCTGGACCAAGAAAGGCAAGATCTGATCCTAGCTTTTCCTTTCTTGCTAAGATTACAATGAATATGACATCCTTTCTGAGTTTGATAATTGTTATAAAGCAGAATAAAATAGTGTACACACTGAGCTTTTACTATGTGCCCAGAATTATTTACAAAATTCAATCATGAATGAAGGTTGAGTTTTGGTTTTTGTTTTTTTTTAATTCTCCACAAGAATTATTTTTATTTGTAATAAATATTTTCTTATTCCCCTAACATTTTTAGATTTTAAAAAATACATCTTTTTGGAGTATAATTGAGCACTTTTTATTTATTTATTTATTTTTTTCAGTGTAACAGTATTCATTGTTTTTGCACAACACCCAGTGCTCCATGCAATACGTGCCCTCCCCATTACCCACCACCTGTTCCCCCAACCTCCCACCCCTGACCCTTCAAAACCCTCAGGTTGTTTTTCAGAGTCCATAGTCTCTTATGGTTCGCCTCCCCTTCCAATTTTTTTTTATATAAACATATAATGTATTTTTATCCCCAGGGGTACAGGTCTGTGAATCGCCAGGTTTACACACTTCACAGCACTCACCATAGCACATACTCTCCCCAATGTCCATAACCCCCTCCCCTCTCCCAACCCCACCTCCTCCCTGCAACCCCCAGTTTGTTTTGTGAGATTAAGAGTCATTTATGGTTTGTCTCCCTCCCAATCCCATCTTGTTTCATTTATTCTTCTCCTATCCCCCTAACCCCCCATGTTGCTTCTCCATGTTCTCATGAAGGTTGAGTTTTAAAATGTATCAGTAGTATTGGCTGGCTCCGCAACTGAACATTTATGATTCAACATGAATACACCATAATTCAATTCTAATTTAACCCCTTTTGACAAATAATTAATATAGGAAATTGCAAGTGGCACGTTGAATAACTATGGTGGGACTCACAACCATGTTCTCCTATGAAGACTTGGAAAATAGAAAGGCTTCTGAGAATGAAAAATGAGTGGGCAATAGCAAATACTATGACAATAAAAAAGGAATACAGCCAGCACATAATATTCACTTGATATTGTCTTAGGAGCTTTATTCATAGTAACTAGCCTAATCCTTACATGATCCCAAGAATTAGCTTGTATTATTATCCCAATTCACATAAACGGAAACCGAGGCACAGGGTAATTGAGATACTTGCTCAAAGACACAGAGAAAATGAGTGGTACAGCTGGGATTAGACCCAGGCATCCCAAACTAGATCTTGTCCTCTCTATCACACTACAAAACTGCCTCTCTAGACATCTAAGTTCCACATACCCAGCCTAACGCCTAAAGTATTACTCTAAATGCATTTCATCTGGAGTCACTGACATTGAAGGATAGAATCAGCAAGACATGCATGTCCAGAATGGGATTAAAAACAGAGGATTTCATTAAGGGTCTAAAAATCTGGAGAAACAAGATTATTTGTATGGATCTATGTAACTGGAGAGTCAAAGGCCACAGGTTAATTGTTCTCACATAAAACTACAAGGATGCAGGGGTAGATAAAAAGGGCAATCTCCATTATTTTATTAATTAAAAATTTTTCTATAATGACTCAATAATACTATCCATATCCAAAAGAATTGAAAGCAGGATCTCAAATGGATTATTTGCACATCCATGTTTATTGCAGCATTATTCACAATAGCTAAAAGGTGGAAGCAACTCAATGACTGTGGACAGATGAATGGATAAGGAAAACGTAGTATTTACATACAATGGAATCTGATTCAGCTTTTAAAAGGAAATAAATTATGTGGCATGCTACAACATGGAGGAAACTTGACAATATGTTCAGTGAAATAAGCCGGCCACCAGAAGATAAGTACTGCAGATTCCATTAATACGAGGTATCTAAGGTGGTCAGATTTGCAGAAACAAAAAATTGAATGGTGGTTGTCATGGGATGGTGGAAATGGGAAGTTGTTTAATGGGCATAGAATTTCAATTTTGAAAGCTGTAAAAGTTCTAGAGATCTGTTGCAAAATAATATAAATATAATTAACACCTGAACTGGACACTTAAAAAATGGTTAAACTGATAAGTTTTGTACTCTGCGTTTTTCCACCATATTAAATATGTATCTCTTAGTAGATAGGTAGATGATAGACGGAATGATTGGTAGGTGATGAATAGATAAATAGATGACAAGTTGCTTCTAAAATCTTCCATTCAGAGTGGATGTAAAAGTGTGGCATCTGGAACAGTCATTATATTTAGGAAAATTGTAAACCTTGTTGTGTAGTAAAAACAAACAAAGCGAAAACAAACAAACAAAAAAAGGGCTTTATAGTGATCCAAAGGGGCACGTGTACCCGAATGTTTATAGCAGCAATGTCTACAATAGCCAGACTATGGAAAGAACCTAGATGTCCATCAACAGATGAATGGATAAAGAAGATGTGGTATATATACACAATGGAATACTATGCAGCCATCAAAAGAAATGAAATCTTGCCATTTGCGACGACGTGGATGGAACTAGAGCGTATCATGCTTAGTGAAATAAGTCAATCGGAGAAAGACAACTATCATATGATCTCCCTGATATGAGGACATGGAGAAGCAACATGGGGGGGTAGGGGGATAGGAGAAGAATAAATGAAACAAGATGGGATTGGGAGGGAGACAAACCATAAATGACTCTTAATCTCACAAGGGCTTTAAAATTATGTGGAATTGGAACCAAATCCTAGCCTGTCCTTATTTTTGTGTGACCACAGACAAATTTCCTATACTTATAAGGCCTTTCTGTTTTGGACGGGACTGAAAAAGATCATGCTGAGTGAAATAAATCAAGCAGAGAGAGTCAATTATCATAAGGTTTCACTCACTTGTGGAGCATAAGGAATAACACGGAGGACACTGGGAGATGGAGAGAAGTGAATTGGGGGAAATCGGAGAGGGAGACAAACCATGACAGACTATGGATTCTGAGAAACAAACTGAGGGTTTTGGAGGGGCAAAAGGTGGGAGGTTGGGTGAGCCTGGTGGTGGGTATTATGGAGGGCACGTATTGCATGGAGCACTGGGTGTGGCACATAAAAAATGAACACTGAAAAAAGAAATAAAATAAAATAAAATTTAAAAAGAAATTTAAAAATTGATTGTTTTATTTAATTGATTTAATAAAGATATTTTAATTGATTTAATAAAGATAACTTTTATAGAAAGTTTTGGCATCTTTCAGATGATCCAAAATTATTAATATCTGCTCTGATGATTATGTGAGGGGAAAGAGTTATGAAAAGGTGATTTCCTGGGGTGCCTGGGTGGCTCAGTCATTAAGCACCTGCCTTTGGCTCGGGTCATGATCCCAGAGTCCTGGGATCGAGTCCAGCATCAGGCTCCTTGCTCAGCAGGAAGCCTGTTCTCCCTCTCCCTCTCTCCCTGCTTGTGTTCCTTTTCTGTCTGTCTCCTTGTCAAATAAATAAATAAAATCTTAAAAAAAAAAAAGAAAGAAAGAAAAGGAGATTTCCTGAAATAATGACTTTCTGATCCAGGGTGGTATTGGTACAACTGCATTGTATCACAGTTGAAAATGTGACTCTGAATTTAGATGCCCAGTTTGTAGTCTGGCTCCATTAGTTACTGACCATATGACACTGGGGAAACTACTTCACCCTGCCAACCACCCCTCATCTCAACTGTAAATCATGGATGACAATAAATGCAATGACTCCATAGGATGTGCAGTAGACAACGTGAAGTGAATGCCGAAAAGAATATTCACAGCTCCTTTCCTTCTCCAGCCTTGCTCTTCTATAGATCCAAAAGAAGAAAATAAATATTTGTCTCCTCATGCTTTTCAAAAATAATTTAAAGGTGACCACGTGATCCAATACCCATTAATTAAATGCAAGAAATTACTAGAGTGTTCCTTCCAGCAAACTTTTCATTTTCTTGTTAAGAATTATATGAGGCTGATGTATACATTCAGTCCCTAGATCGGTCAGCTTTGGGCCTTTCCCTTCTTCTCCCATCAAATTTCGACACATGACCTGGAGGCATAAAAGTTGATGTATAGAAAGAAAAGGAATTATAGCATTGCTGAGTTGTTTAATAAGCCTTAGACTGCCAGGATTTCTTGTCTTTATGGGTTAAAAAATAGGTCTCTATTTTTAAAGACACTGTACAGGTATATTGCAAGCATTGAATGAAGCAAAGGAAGGAAAGCACTTAACACAGTGACTTGCCTGCAGCAAGTTATTATTGACAGACACGTGTGCTAAGTTGAATATGCCTCTCATGACACTTCTATTTCATATTCTATGATGCAGAATATATGCTAGAGAAAGAATGCATTAGTATCCATCTCTATGTGAGCCACAATTCAATATTTTTATCACTTCCTTAACTTTTACCAATAAATACATAATTGTAAGAGGCCAACTATATTACAGGTTTTCCCAGTTTTTTTGCAAGAAATATATCATTTTCTAATATATTCTGACTGATTCATTAAACAGTAAGGAAAGTAGACATTCAAGAATGCATATGAATATACTATGAGGACTTTCAAAGGGTTTGCAAAAATATCATTTTTGGTAAGGATTTCACTGTTGCCTTAAAAAAAATATACGTGCATCTGGTTTGGACCATTTTAATGAGCCTAAAATATCTTGGGGGGAGTACAGTGTGTATACCATATGCTGAAGCCTTAGTTCATTGATTAGTTTATTGAGCCGTGCTGACTTCCTAGTATAAAACTGATTCATTTTGTGATTCATCATAGGAAAGCTAATATGTTGAAATGCTTCTTTGACTATTCTGAAAAATGTGTTTCCTAATGGTCTTTAAATGGTGTGGTTTTCAACCATGACCTTAAGCTATCAAGATGAAAACTAAAATAACATTTAAACTAAGATGAAACATGCAATGGAGTAATGATGTGACTGGCTCTTTGCAAGTCCTGTATAAAGCAAATCATGCTTCTAGAGTCCCATTATTTACTGTATCAGTAGCAAGGTAGATTGTGTTTTTCAGAAATGGTTGCAAAAACACTGCCAAATGCACATGTCCTTTTTACAATGTGACTATGAGTTTCCTCCAATTAAGAGGTAGAACTTGTGTTATTTCTTTATAATCTGGAAAGGCTTGTAATTCTAGTGGAAGTAATGATACAAGCATTCCAATGTTAGATCCTAAAAAATAATACAATTTTTTCCGAGTTCTCTTGGGGTATTCGGTCCTACAACCTAGCTAGTATACTGTGAGGAAGCCCAAAATAGCCTACACAGAGAAATAACATAGAGAGATAATATGTAGGTGTTCTTAGCCATTAGGCCAACCAAGGTCCCAGCTGACAGAATCAAACCACTCAACAAGTGAGTTAAGATGTCCCCAGAATAATTCCAGTCCTCAGGCATTGAACTGCCTCTAACCATTTAATCTTCCCTGAGGCTCCCGACATAGTGGAATCAGGACAAATCATCTCCATTATGTCATATCTGAATTCCTAATCTATAAAAACTGAGAGCATACCAACAGAAATGTTTCATGCACTAAGTTTTAATGTATTTTGGCAGTAATAGTAACTACTGCAACTTACTTTCTTTAGAAATGAAGGAACACTGAGTAATAGAACCTAGGATTTTTTAGTGATAGTAATGTTACTACCTATATATTTATTCTATATCATCTCTCCAATTCTGAATAAATGTGAGCTTCATGAATGCAGGGAGATATATATTTAAATTAAGATATATCTTAATTTAAATTTAAATTTAAATTAAGATATATCTTAATTTAAATGCCTTCTAGGTCAGGTAGGTTATTTAAATATACAATTTCTGAAGCAACCTGCCCAAGACTGTTATTAGTAGCTAGAGTGGCAAACTGAAAAGCATATATCCTAAATAAGGTACTTAAATTAATACGTGTTTCAAAATCTGGGAAAACACATACACCTGTTGTTTCTACCTTCATGATTTATTTGTCTCTAGTTCCACTGTGCGTTCATAGACACAATCTTTTCATTGCCTCCAGAACTCCTAAATTGGCTCAATACTCTGATGTTTCCCCTTTCACTCTTATTCATTGCAATCTGATCTCCACACAGTTTGAGGTTTGTTTGTTTGTTAATATAAATTCATTCCATTACTCATTTACTAGAAAGTCATATAACATATGGCCTTGCCAACATCAGAAGGCTGTCTGGTGTCATTCCAAAGAACTGGGATGTTAATAACTAAGAACTTTGTCAAAATTTATTATTTTTGTTTAGACTATTCTTTCCCTTATAGTTTGCTTTGTTGTCCCTTTCTTATACTTTATATCTAAGCTTAATTGTAATCTAAAGGAGGCATCCTCTGATTACTGTATAAATGTGCGACCCCCCACAATTATTCTCTGTTCTCAATATCTGACTGACCTGAGTCCCATTTATTCACTTTGAAGCATTTATCATAAGCAGTAAATTTTACAAATATGACACAAATATTGATCTATTGCTTAATTAATTGTCTATTTTCTATGTTGTAAACTTCAGAAAGACAAGGCCCAAAATCGCTGCCACAGAAGAGGAAAATAATAACTATTGTTTGAAAAAAAATATTGAAATAATGGTTCAAAGACAGAAAAGCTAAATTATACCCTGATTATAAGACAACAAATGTGTGAAAAACTTCCTTTAAAAAGTATGGAATGCAAGATGTGATCAATCAAGCAATTGAACAGTATTTAATGTATCATTATCAACTAGACAAAAAGAAAATGATTGAATAAAGAATCAGTCAAATAATATAACAAATGCAAGAAAAACCAAGATGGAGGAAAATGACAAAGACAAAATTATAAATTGATAAACATGACATGAATTGAGTGGATTAACATAGGCAAGCGATTAAAAAGTAAAGAAGAAAAAGTACTGATAAAACAAGTGAGAATAAAAAAATAATTCATAATCAATTTTGGAAATGTAAGCAAGATAAAACATAAGATAAAGAAAGACTTGAGACATCTAAAGTACTTTGTATAATTACGCAATAGTAACAAGGCAACAAGAATGCCCAGGATTGACATGGAAGTACTAACTATCGCAATACGAATGTAAATCAAGAAGAAAAGGCACTGGAGCCAGAGAACTGTAACAAGGAATTATTTTACATTTCAAGGAATAGACTAGAAATACTTTTTTAAAAATTTCTCAATTTGACTTTTCCACAAAATTTATTTAAAATATGGAAAAAAGGAGGAACTAAGAAAACTACAGGCCTGCCTGTAATACATTTTGGTAATACATTTTATATGAAATTCTAGCAGACATAATTCCATGACTGACAGAATATTACTGGCTATGTATCACCAAGATCTTCTGAGATGAAAATCCGGAAGGATTGTGATTACCAATACCTGACAGAAATCATGAAGACATGGATTAAATACATTATGAAACATTATTTATATATTCTTATTATAAATATGTGTGTATGTATATACATATACATATATTACACATTATTTCATTTAATTTCTAGAGTTTCCCTATGTTGTTGATGATGATGATGATGATGATGATTTAGAATTTTATTTATTTGTCAGGGGGAGAGAGAGAGAGAACACAAGCAGGGGCAATAGCAGGCAGAGAGAGAAACAGGCTCCTCGCTGAGCAAGGAGCCCGACATGGGATTTAATCCCAGGACTCTAGAATCATGACTTGAGCTGAAGGCAGGCACTTAACCAACTGAGCCGCCCAGACATCATTTCTTATGTTATTTTAAAATGAGGTAGTGAAGGAGCACCTGAGTGGCACAGTCTGTTAAGCATCCAACTCTTGATTTCGGCTCAGGTCATGATCTCTGTCAGGGTCCTGAGATGGAGCCCCAGGTTGGGCTCCTCCCTCAATAGGATTCTCTCTCTCCCTCTCCTCCTTTCTCTGTCTCTCAAATAAATAAGTAAAATATTTTTAAACATTTTTAAAAAGTGAAACGGTATCGGGGAGCCTGCTTCTCCTTCTCCCTCTCCCACAGCTTGTGTTCCCTCTTTTGCTGTCTCTTTCTGTCAAATAAATAAAATCTTTAAAAAAAATTAAAAAATTAAAAAGTAAAATGATATAGTGAAGGTTTTGGTAGTAGAGTTATCTGTTCAGGTCATGTTGTTGGTTAATAGCAGAGTAAGACTTGAAGTTAGATTTGCCTGACTAATGATAATGTGTGTTTGTATGTGTGCTTCCTTCTTTCACAGTTCGATATAGAGAAAAATGAAAGAAATGTGGTTACCTTTATAAAAAGTAAAATAAGTTAACAATTATTAAGTCACAGAAACACTAGGAACAGTGGCTCTCAATGTAAAATATTATAAACATAATGGATTATTTTCTCAAATGGTATTGCTTTAGAACAACATTTTATTTCCATACTGATGAAATACCACAGATACAAATGTATTCACATTCCAAATGTGCCTTAATAGGTAAAAGAAGTGAAGTGAAACTAATAAAGTGAAAACAAATTGTCCTCAGGATTGATGAGAGCACATATAATTGAAATAGGACTTTTAAAAGCCATAAAAAATAAATAAAAAACTTAAGCTCTTCTAGTAAACTGAAAAAATGGACTCATCAGCCTGTTTGTGATAATTGCGAAGTGCTCAAAAAATCTTTCTATTGTTTTTTTGTTTCGTTTTGTTTTGTTTTTTAAGATTTTATTTATTTAGACAGGCAGAGATCACAAGTAGGCAGAGAGGCTGGCAGAGAGAGAGAGGGCGGAAGCAGGCTCCCCGCTGAGCAGAGAGCCTAATGCAGGCCTCAATCCCAGGACCCTGAGATCATGACCTGAGCTTATGAAGGCAGAGGCTTAACCCACTGAGCCACCCAGATGCCCCAAGAATATTGCTATTGTTTTAATGTTTATTCAGATTAATTGGAATCTAAATATGATTTCTTTCACAATGGCTTTCAGTGGTTATAGGATACCCCAAACGAACAAGCAAAAACCTGGACTCAACTTTGCTCTTCTGCCTCTACCAACTTTACAATGAATCACTTCTAATTTTCAATTCTACTAAATATAGAAATTCTTCATTAAACATTCAACATTGAATTTTGATGGATATTTACCCAGAAGTATGTAGACAATTTTCAATTTGAAAATATTTTCGGTTATTTGTTTGTTTTGTGAAATGCTGACTGTATTTCTAATGTTAATCATTTAACATATATTACAACTAGTGCTTCCAATACACTGGGAAAACATGTGCAATTAGAGTCAAACAGATCACTATCCATCTCCCATTATCCAATCACATTAAATAAACCACTTGAGTTTTCCATTTACTAGTTCCAGAACAATTAGATACCATCCAAGTGTTTTGAATATTATCTTGAACATCTGAATCAAAGTCCTTCCAATATATGAAAAACCGTCTGTTATTCATTTCTGTTTCAGAAACTTTTTCTAGACACAGCATGGTATCTATTAGTCTTGAGAATTAGTATAGAAACACTTGGGAGTCATAAGACCTAATCTTAGAAATTAAGAACCATCAAGCAATTTCAAATTCAGTTGATTTTATTAAGAGTAACACTATAGTCTCATCTCATCAAAGAGTCAGTAACTTATTCCTATTACTGGTTCCAAACTACAGGAATATTTATCTAACTTTTTAAATGTGACCTTTTTGAAGTAATGTGTGTGACGTGGTGGAGTGGCACATGTAAATGTATGGAGGGATGGTTGGGTTCTCCAGGAAGGAGAAAGCTATGATGGGATAACGTATGCAAGAGATTTGTTGGGTGTGATGCCAAAGGAATTACCATTACCACCTCTACCTTGCATGATTTAAAAAAAAAAACAAACTTGTGTATATTGTAATTAAATGGTATATTTGTACACCTAGGTTATCAGGGGTTTTTTTAATATGTAAATGAGACACATAACACCTTGTTCACTAAATGTATCTCATTCCTAGGCAGTGTTCTGTGCCATTCCTTTCAATTCAACAAGAGAGAACAGATCTTACCTCTGGGAGGCCTCTGTTAAACACTCACACTCAAACACCTCTTCATAATGATGGAAGTTTTTCAGAGATTCGTCACTGGCTTCTTTCCACGGCATGGATACGTTTAATCTGAACTGCAATATCTACTTGCTTTTTGTGTTTTTACTGTTGACAAGGCACCTTGCAGGGACCTTTATTTCATTTGATTTATTTCATTTGATCTTCATATGTAGCTAAAGACTATCACTAACCCTACAGTGCAGTTAAGAAAACAAGAACTAATTATTTTCTGGAATTTAGAAAAGTAGTCACTTAAGACCAAAGATTTGAGGCATTTTGGGGCTAATTCCAGAGTTCTTTCTACCACAACACCATTCCCTTCTGATTAGTGACTTTGCACTTTGGCCGGCCCAGGTAATTTAGCCTTGTGGGATGTGAGGAAAGAGACAAGGGGTTCTGTCTTAGAGAAGAGACTGGGCCCACAAGAGCAAATATCCTTCAGATAAAGGACTATCTGAGATCATTCTAGTGGGTAGCAAGGAATCAAAGTGGAGGAAAACTGAAGGTATTGAGAAGTGGAAAAGGAAGACTTCAAACTTGCCCAGGTACCATGGACCTATTACCATATAAGCGATCCGATACATTCCACCAAGAAACTCTACGAATCTAATATTGTAATAAAGATAATGAAGGATTGAGTAGTCACAATACATGTCATTTTAAACTACACCAACTTAGTTGATTCCTGAAATAAAATAGTGTTTTGACATTTAGTTTTAGAGCTAAGAAAATTAGAATTCAGAGAAGTTCGGGGACTTCGGTAGAATGCCTCAGCTACCAAGTTCCAGAGCTGAAAACAGAACCAGCTTTTTATACCTATCCCCATTTAATCTTCTCTACATAAATCTCAGTGAACTATACTTGTCCTGTGTAAGACATTTTGGTCTTTTGAGTCTTAATGACCACATTAAAAATAGAATTAAGAATAATGGTTCAATAATATTATAATTCTTTTGAAACATGAAGTACTGAGTAAAAGCTAAGTAATCTTAATAGACACATTTCACTTTTCAAAATGATGCATAAGTAATTTTTTCTACATATCTAGAATAAAAATGAACTGGCTTTGACTGAATTTTGGTATTTTGTGTTTCTAAGAGAATCTTAGAACATGTTATATGTTCAGTAATGACAAATTTTCATGTAGATTAAATTTTGTTTATCAACTATAGTACTAAACAAGCAATAAAAATAAGTTTGAGAAAATTGATTAAATAAAGTCATACTCAAGTAATTTGTATAAAACCAAGTTTTAATGGCTTACCATTAATTCACTGGGTATATAATTATTAATAATGCTGTTATAAAGAATTAGCAGGAGAGGGGCGCCTGCATGGCTCAGTGGTTTAAGCCTCTGCCTTCGGCTCAGGTCATGATCTCAGGGTCTTGGGATCAAGCTCCGCATCAGGCTCTCTGCTCAGCAGGGAGCCTGCTTCCTCCTCTCTCTCTGCCTGACTCTCTGCCTACTTGAGATCTCTCAAATAAATAAATAAAATCTTAAAAAAAAAAAAAAGAATTAGCAGGAGGAAGATCTTAGTGAGTAAATTATAATTTGTTTGTAATTTTTTTCCCAAGGCATCAGTGGGAACATATAAGCATTAACAGAAGGCCAAAGCAGTATTTTCCTACAAAAAGTAGTGCTTATGGAATTTTTGGAATAATTACCTGAACTTCAAGAAATGTTGAAATCATAATATATTTCAAATGTAGAAAAATACCTTGATAAAATTTAATCTACACAATGTTAGTAAATTATATTGAGTTTGTTCTGATAAAACATTGGAAACAAATAGATTATTGCCACTGTCAAGAGCTTAGCTGAACTGAGAAAGAAAACAGATCCCCTGGTGTTGGAATAGTCCATTCAAACAACAAACCAAAAATAAAAGTTTCAAGGCTTTAATTATTTACTGCTATAATTTAAATAAGAGTATAATGGTGGAAAAATTGTCAGTCCCCCACTCTGCTTCCCCATCCCAACAGCACATCAGTCCAGTGCCAGGGGACTGGACAAAGACAAAGACATAAGTGTTGGGTTGGCTCACTGTTGAGGAAGCCTTGAACAAAAAGCACTGGCAATTTTATGTACTTTGGGGTTCAGAGGAGACCAGAGAGAAAGGTTAGGGGCAGAAAAGTACTGGGCCAACCTGAGTAAGAGTGCCACAAGGTTTTCTTCTTCCTTTCCTTATAAGGTGGTCTCAACAGAGTCACAGGAAGACCTCTGCCCTAGATCTCAAGATATAGACATAAGAGAAGAAGGTCCTAGAGTTAGTAATGCCAATACAAGAAGAGCATGACCAGCCAGCAGGGCCCTGAACTCTTGACTTCAAATCCCTCCAGAAAGTGCAGTGCAGTGGCTGCACCCCAAATCTGTATGGGGACAGCAGCTTTCCCCATAAGGTCTGCCATGTAGAGACTTTGTAATTGCCTACGGTTGGGCCTAAAAAAATCACCCTTAAGTTTATAGACAGAAACCAAACTACTCACACATAATTCTCTCTTTCTCTCTGTGGAGGCAAGATATATTCCATTTCTTTTTAATTCTAAAAAATAAAATAAAATAAATGACAAGTCACAATGAGTGTAAAAAACAAACGATTCCTTTATTTTCAAGACAAATCCTTATTTTTCAATTGTTGCAAGTGTAAGACTTGATAGGTCTTGATGAAAGAACTTTAATCGTGTGTTCTGCTTTGAGGGTATAGGAATTTGTACTTAGATTTTAACTATTTAGACTATTTTCTTTACTAAGTCTCTCACTTCCTAAGAGATTTCATCGAGGAAACAGTCTAAATGTTAATGGCTGACCAATTCATATGTCTTCCTTGAATTCTATAGTCAGCTGCCCAATTATCATCTTTCCTTGGTTCTTCAATAGACATCATAAGCCTGACCCAATTTCTTGAATTCCATTTCCTTAAACATGCTCCCTCTTTTGTCTTCTCCATTGTTCACAAAAGATAACTGCATCCTTCTGGTTAGTTGCGCAGGCTGAATGCCTTGGGTTTGTGCCTGACCAAATATTTAGCTTAAGCACAAATCTTGCTGGTTCTTCCTGAAGGTTTGTCAAGCTTATGGCTGCTTCTCAGCACTTCCAAGGCTCTCTCCAAGGTGACAAGTCACCATCATGTCTTGACTGGCTTGAACAGATGCTTCATTTGCATCCTTTATTCTCCACCCACAGTCAGAATGATCCTTTTGAAATGTAAGTAATCAGATCATTGTAGTTCTCTGCTTGAAATGTTTTAATGGCTTCCCATCTCTTTCAAGCAAAAATCCAAAATCTGTAAAATGAGCTAGGAAGTTACATGGACTGACCTAGTACTATGTTCCAGACGATGTACTTCCAGTCCCTTCTTCATTCTTTCCATTTCAGCTGCACCAGTTTCCTTGCAATGTGCTCAAATACAAGGCGCATACTCTAGGCCACACTTTGTACTTGCTGTTTCTTCTGCCTAAAAAGTCCTCCTTCCGATACCTTCATAATTAGCCTCCTCACTTTCTTCAGGTCACTGTTCAAATGTCACCCGATGAAAGAGGACTTCCCTGACCTACATAAAATTACTTATTTTCCCCGTCTCCACTGCGGTTGGTAATGCCTCACTCTGCTTAATTTTTCTCCTTGATTTTTCATGACAATGGTGAATTAAATCAAATGAGTATTCCATGATTGTTTTTCCCAAGTATTTTATTAAAATATTACCAAGGTTAAGTATTTCTGACATAGGATTTTTAACAGATAAAACTATAGTGTTACAAACCAGAACGGGTGTTCAACAAATCCTTTTGAATTTATGTTCTTTTAGTATTCATTTTAAGTAAGATGAAGCCTGTTCTAATTTCCTTGACAGTCAATATATGGGGCTAGAGTTTACCATTATGTTAAAAAAAAGAATTATTATAGGAGAAAAAGTAATTTGTGAGCTATTTTGTTCAATTGAAACAAACTCCTCAAATATTGTTACTCATTTTGCCTTTCACTCAACCATTTATATAGGCAGAAACTTTCACTTTGTTCCTTCCATATACATCAGGCTCTAGGTTAATTCTCCTATATGTAGTAAATAAATAAATAAATAAATAAATAAATAAATAAAACTTAGCTCTTGCTATTATCTTTTTCAGAATGTGAAATGTCCAATCTAACTATAATTGTGATCTAATAAACAATGCAGGTCCTGATAAACCATCCTTATGTGTCAATACCACTTAAAACAACTTCATATTTTATGATCTTCGTAGAAGCTGATTGTCTTTAATTTTCCAAAGATTCTGATTTATCAGCAATTCAGATAGCATTTCCTAATTCCATATCAGTGAGATTTGATATTAACATTTATATTTCTCCCTTGAAAGAAACTGCTTTGGGGTCATTTAGAAGAAGACTAATTTGTTCTTGCAATATCTTGCTAAGCTAATTGACATAATTTTCTTCTACCTACATCTTTTACAAGATAGATACATTCATATTTAAAGAAACTAAACTTACACAGTATCTGCTGTAATTCTTAAATCATGAAGAACAGATCTACTTATGCCGTTTTTTCCCCCTCCCCCAAGGAAGACTAAATGTATATCCAGTTGGCTCTGGATATACATACACTAATAGAAAATGTCTGTATTTTCTTCACAAATCAGATTTTCCATTATTTAAAGCAGTGTTGAGTCCTAACAATTATTATTACATGATATTAGTTATTATGAGCCACAAGAATATAAAGTTAGATGTTAGAACATGCAGGTTAGCTGTTTTTTATAACACATGTTCTAGTTATAGAGATCTATTTTTAAATACCTTGATGTCTGACTTCCCAACTCTAGGAAAGACAGGAAATCTGGTAAATCAAAGAATGATCTAGCAGTTCTAATAAACTATCCCTACTGAAATAAAATGTTATTTCTTATTTGTCAGTTTATGACTGTAGCATCAAAAAATATCTTTTTTTTTTTTAAAGATTTTATTTATTAATTTTGACAGAGAGAGATCACAAGTTGGCAGAGAGGCAGGCAGAGAGAGTGAGAGGGAAGCAGGCTCCCTTCAGTGCAGAGAGCCCGACGTGGGACTCGATCTCAGGACCCTGAGATCATGACCTGAGCTGAAGGCAGCGGCTTAAACCACTGAGCCACCCAGGCGCCCCATCAAAAAATATCTTAAATTAGATTTTTTAAAGATTTTATTTATTTATTTGACGAGAAATAGCACAAGTAGGCAGAGTGACAGGCAGAGAGAGAGAGAGAAGCCGGTTCTCTGCTGAGTAAGGAGCCTGATGCGGTTATTGATCCTAGGATCCTGGGATCATGACCTGAGCCCGAGGCAGCTGCTTAACTGAATGAGCCACACAGGTGCCCCTCACATTAGGCTTTCAAGTAGTGATGAAACAAATGTCCATTATGACAGGATACCTGCCTACACAAAAGTTTAAATCATATCAAAAAATTGCCACATGAATTTCTGTTTCTATAACAGGCTCATGATGCATACTTGCATTTTCCCAGATACTAAGAAGGAAACAAGAGATATTAAAAAAAAAAAAGAAAGAAAATGCCTTTAATTATAAAAACTTAGAATTTTGTTAGTTATTATGACAAAATCAGCTGGCATATCATTAATTACTTTAGAATGTGAAAATTATATGACGTTTTAAGTCAGTATAATAAAAATGTTCGACTTGGGGAAAGTAATTGATAAATTCAGAAAGCTGCTATGAATTTTTCTTATAAGATTAGTATTATTTCTGATAGGTTTCCTTATTGCTTCCTTGTCGTTTCCTTAATTTTCATCAACTTAGCAAATATAACCAATTTAAAAAAATAAAGCAGAGGAAAAGTACTTTATATCTGGTAGTTAGGAAGGAAATATCTTAACAAAACAACTATTAAAAAAAGAAGAGAAATAGAATCTATAGGTAAAATACCAATCTTATATTTTAATGTTACCAGCAGTTTGCTGAAATACAAAAATAAGAATTGAGAAAGAACATATGGTACATCAGAACTCTTCAAGAAAAGAGTTAAAGACTCTGAAGATTAGAGACAGAAGTAGAGAATATTACTCGATTTATAATTGGCCAAAATATTGCTAAGAATTCTAACTCACATGAAATTCAGCATAGTTTGGGGGGGAAAAAAAAAGAAAAGAAAAGAAAGAAAGCCAGGAACACTGCATCCAGACTTTTAATCTATCTTTTATATTTGTGTGAACTACACTTGGCCATTATCGCTCATGGTTTCACTTACAAAGAATTAAGCCAAAGGTAATGTAGAAAAACATAGTATGAAAAATCATCCTGAGCTGAATTTATTCTTTTGTTTTTTTCTTTGAAAGACAGAAAGAGAGAGAAAGCATGGGCTGGGAGAGGTGAAATGGAGAGAGAATTTTAACCAGACTCCATGCCCAAGAGGGAGCCTGATGCTGGGCTTGATCTCATGACCCTGAGATCATGACCTGAGTCAAAATCAAAGGTCATTTGCTTAACTAGCTGACTGAGCCACCCATGCAACACCTGAATTTATTCTTACTATATTGGTTGCAAAATAGTGATTTTTTGGACCACATCAGTCTTTGGCAATTATTAGTTGGCATTCTACTATAAAGGAGAGCTTTCCCTTCTCCCTGAATTTATTTGTTTGCTTGGTTTTTAGTGTTAATATGTGATTTATGAATTCTTTCATGCTTTTGTGACCTTTTTTAAATTCATTGACCAAATCTCTTCTCATTTATTTTCATACATCCTTGGGTAATAGCAAACTACTCATTTAAAAACTATGAAGAAGTAAATCCCTTAAAATATTTAGCATACAGTATATAGCAGAAAATATCATTCTTCTCAGTTATTTTTAATTTTATAAGAAAATACTCCCCATGTAACTTTAGTTCTATCTGGCCCCTTGACAGCACAGGGTTTAGGGGTGCCAATGTCCTGTCAACTCAAAAATATGAATAAAATTTTTGACTCACCAAAAATTTACCTACTAATAGCCTACTGTTGACCTGAAGTTTTGCTGATAACAAAGTTAACTAACACTTTTATGCATTGGTACAACAAAGTAAGCTAAATAAAATAAAATGTTATTAAGAAAATCAAAAAGAGAAAATATATTCAAATGACAAAAATTATTCCTTGATGCTGATAGTGCTAAGTAAATACAGTAAGGTTTTTTTTTCCCTAGTCTGTATTCATGTGTCTTTTCTTCCATTTAAAAAAAAAAAAATTGGCTCCCAACAATATCAATGTATTTGCTCATTTGCTCAATCCTACAATACACATGGCATAATTCCTGTTTCTATATTTTTTTAAAGTAGGCACCACACCCAACATGGGGCTTGAACTCATGACCCTAAGATCAAGAATCAGAGGCTCTACAGACTGAGCCAGCCAGGCATCCCTCCTGTTTCTATATTCTAAAATAATATAGAAGCAATGGAATTACAGTCACCATGAGTGCACCTCACAGCTTGTTCTCTAAACAAGTATTGTTCTTATTTATTTTTTTTTAAATCTGTATAATAAGTGCACTACCCAGGTCAAACCTTTGTTGTTTAAGGATCAACTGTATGTATGTGTGAGTGTATATAAATAGTGTGTATGTGTGTGTATATGTATATATATATCTTATCTTCCTGTACATCTCTGCTCCCTGTAGTACTTGTTAAAAATACTCATTATGTTTTAATTCATAACTGTCATTATTTATTTTGAGGATTTCCTTTTCCAGCTTCGGTCAGTGGGAAATTTTTCAAGTTGGTTCTTGACATGACCCCTCACTTTTGAGTGATTGCATAGTTTCTGGCTCAGTAAGATATTCTAGAATTATCTTGTAAGCAGCCATTACCCTAAGTATTCCTGCTTGGTGTTTATTGAGGAGCATATTGAGGAGCAGTATCTACAAGACAAGCTGTGAGGTATGCTCAGTGGGAGTTCTTCCATTGCTCCTATGTTCTTTTGGAATATAGAAACAGAAATTAAACCATGTTGCATTTTAGGACTGAGCAAATGAGCAAACACAGGTATTGTTGGGAACCAGGATTCTTACTATGGAAGAAAAGACAAATACAGAACTCAGAAAGAAAAGAATTTTACTGGATTTGGTTGTCATTATTGAATAAAATGATAATTTTTTGTCATTTGAATGTATTCTATTTCTCTGAAGAAGACTTTAACTTTTGAACTCATTTCAGTTTTCTCAACTAATGGACTATTCTTTTCACTTCCATTCCCATTGGCATGAATGCAATTTTTGCAAGTGTTTTTTAACAGAACACTATTTCCACGATATGTTTTAGAGTTGAGTAAAGTTTGTAGTCATTAAGGTTGGAAAACACTATGTTCTTTATTTCTTTTCTCAGGATAGGTAATGCATAACAGAATTTTAAACTTCTAAGAAATCCATCAGCAAAGGAACATGTATAGTCAGTTTTCTTAAACTATTCGATCACAGAATTATTTTCCCCTTTTGAAAAGGGAAAATCTAATCAAATTAGTATTACACAGAATACATTTTAAGAATCTTCTTCTAGATCATTTCTACAGAAAGACATTTCCCAGTTTGTCAATGGGGCCCTTAAACAGCAGGGGCAAAGCTAGAGGAAACATATTTTCACATATGCAAACTGTACAGAAGGATTCTTTATTGCCTTGAGAAAGGAGACATCCAAGGATAAATTCTTCTGACAAGATCCAAAGGCAAATTTAGGCAGTCTGCTGGTGAGGATCTTCACTGCCTTCAGATTATAGCTTGTAGGTGATGGTTCAATATATATTAGGCAATCCAAGTCAGTGACTTAACGATCATTTATACAAGTCTCTTTTTAACACCAAATACAGGAAACAAATAAATTGTTGCCTCCTCAGTCTTCAATAATTTGTCTTCCTTATGTAACAGCAATGATTTAAGCATAAGAAGACTTGGAATTACAATATGCAAAATGTTACTATATGTGTGAGAGCTCCATTTACTACACCTCTACCTCCATTGTCGAAAAACTTATGTCAGCCTTGCATGAATAAAGAGTAGTTGGAAATGTAGAAATTGAAGTTAGTTTATATAATTTTTGCTGAAGACTATGCTCATGATTGTATTATACAAAATAAAACTCAGAGAAACTCTTTGCAGACCCAAATAGATATATAATTTCTTTTATTAGAAATGACGAGCCAGTTCAAGCCACTAATTCTATTTTTTTTTTAAGATTATTTATTTGTTTATTTTTCAGAGAGAAAGAGAGAGCGCACGCACAAGCAGGAAGAGTGGCAGGCAGAGATGGAGAGAGAAGCAAGCTCCCTGCAGAGCAAGGAGCCCAATGTGGGACTCCATCCCAGGACACTGGGATCATGATCTGAGGTGAAGGCAGCAGCTTAACTGACTGAGCCACCCAGGTGTCCCTTTAAGCCACTAATTCTTAAAACTGCATACTATTTTTAATAAATGAGAGAATACACAATTTATATGATTTTCTTCTTTTACCATTTTTCTCTGGTTTTATATAAAGAAATTGGAAGCATGTAAAAGTAGCATAAATTAACTTTTCAAATTTTTCTCATGCCTTAATTAACACCAAAGCTCTAAAGTTATCTTAAATGAAAGTCATTGACATATGTATTTTTGAATGATTTTTATACTACCTCTATTTAATATGGGTGACAGTGTCTCTTCAGTTCAAAACCGAATTTTTTACTCACTCTACAAATATTCACTCAGCCCTATTTGCTGGATACAAAAATGAAGAATGCATGGGTTCTGCCATCAAGTTGCTTACAGTTTAAGAAGAAGACAGGCATGTAATGAGATATAGGAGTGAACAGCATAAGAGGAGCCCTAAAAAATAATGAGAGAAAAAAAATACAACAAATAAAACTTCATGGGACGTAGGGAATACGTAGATCAATTATCTCTAATGTTTATATACATTAATGCTTTTCTGAATTAATTTTCATCAAGAACTTCACCTTTAACCACCAGGGTAAAATTCCATGAAGACAGGGGCAGAATGAGTTCTAACATTCAGGAAAAACACTAATATGTGAATTAGAAAGTTTTGGAAACAGAAATACCATTTTATTTCCCTATGTTAAATTCAGAGTGATGACAAAGAGGAGGCCTTCTTGGTAAAAAAAAAAGAAAGGATCCTTAATCAGTTTTGTGACTCAGTGTGTAGCATCCTTTTCCTATTTATTCAGTCCCGGTTCAGAACAGGGTTGATACGGCAGAAGATGCCATAGATTCCCAACTCAGTTGTGATGGCAGTAAGATGAAGTATTTGGATTATCAGATTCTTAAAGGGTCTTTGAAGTTAACGATTTTAAATATCTGGTCATAACAGAATAAGTAGGAACAGGGCAGATTGCCAAAGAGGCACCTCCACGCTGGAGGTGGGCCCAGTAGATCACCAAACCAAAGAAATACTGACAACCAGGTAAGAAGAAAAGTGTATGAACCTCTTGTGGGGAAAGGCCATAAATGATGGGGAGGGTAGCAACAGAGTTGGGGAATGTTGTGTAAGAATGGAAAGGCTAACTGAGAACTTTCATCCAATTCTTTCTCCATTCCCACCATGAATGGCAGGAACCTGTTTCTCCTTTCAGGTATTAAAAAAATGCTTGCTCTGATTTTCCATGCAGTAACACGGAAAAGCCAAACACCTACATCAAATCTCCACTTCTTGTTAGCCTGCAAGCATACAGAGCAGGGAGTTGGACAATCAACCTGGTGAGAGCATGCTCTCTGGACAGGGTAACAGGTCCCTCTTTTTTGCTTAGATGAAAGGTTCCTGGGCTAAGAGGAAAATAGTCCTCAAATCTGAATGAATTCACTTTGGTGTGACATTTGTGCATAAAGTAGAAGGAAAGAGTTTTCATGTGGTTTGGGGTTTTCTGATAAAAATTTCACACTGTTCAAGTGTGTTGGTTTCCCCTAGGAATCTTCACAACTGAGCCTGTGTGAAGCAGTTCCCATCAGACATCCACTTTATTAGACTTCCTATTTCTCTTGTGACTGCTTTTTCGTTGCTTTTTTTTTTTCTTTCAAACTCTTATAGCTTAGACCCTCATAGCTATGTGGTAAGTCAGATTCTTATTACACCACTCTCTGAATGCCCCTGGTAGGAATGAGATGCTCCTTTCATTGTAGTACATGAGTTGAACACTCTGGGGTGAATTTTTGCATCGGAAAGATAATGCGAGTCCATCCAACTCAACATTTCTATTTCCTAGAAGATGAACCTAAGTCTCAGAAGGATAAAGTGAAATTGCCTTCTCTACCTCTGTGACCCTAGTGACTTGAAACTGCCACTATATCTTCTCTTCTTCACTATGCCACCAAGTTAGTGTTATCATTGCCTTTAGACTTGCCTTTTTGAGTCCAATCTCCACACTGATAAATGAGTGATCATTCAAAAATATGTTCTTCACAGTGATGTCATAAAATCCTTAAGGTTTACCATTGCCTTAAAGTAACCTCTAACTCCATTACAAGACTGTGACTCATCTGACCACTTCTGATTTTCTGCTTGAACTCTTCTCATCTCTCCTTCTCAAGGGCTTTTCACTACCCATACTGACCTCAACATGCTCTTGCGTGCCTCTGGACTTTGTAAATGTTACTCTCTTGCTCTAAATGGACTTCTACTTTTCCCTTAAATCTAACTCCTACAGATTAGAGGTCAGAACTTGAATGCCACTAGTATCTCCTGCATACTGCCTTAGTTCCCTGCACACACCAACCTCCTTCCCAGATACCACTTAGCAACTATAATATGTATTGTAAATACTTTTAAAAATGCGTGTTTATCCACTAGACTATGAACTCCATTGGGGCAGGGCTTTTATTTGTCCTTGTTAATTTCCATAAGCTCTGCAAGTAGTACAGTGTTTAGCACATAAAAGACTCGCCATAATTGCTTATAAAAGAAAGGCAATACTGGAATTGAATCTTTCTACTTTTCAGGCTAATGTACTTTTCACTACTCCATATTTTTTAATCTCACTTGAATCACCTATAATTCCACAATGAGCTTATGTCCCAGCTTTATGTATAACCTTTTCAGTCCACGGTAATTGCAGCTTAGAGAACTGCCTACTGTTCTCTAAAGCGTCACCTCATTTGAAACTTTGTTCCTCTACTTCCTCTTTAATCTGATGAAATCCTGTTAATAGATTACCACTTCTACGAACCCTTCCCTGACTCCCCAGGTTGACAGTCTTATGAATCTACTATATTTTCATGGCAATTGGCACACACCTCCATGGTAGTGTTTCCTGTATGTATTTGGCACATACATCCAGGATGACATTTCTTATATTTTTGTATGCCTGTCACCATAAAAACTTCAACATTCATGTATTTAGGATAATGATTTACTTTTCAATGTCAATATTTATCACATCGTCTGATGCTAATTATACTCAATGAATACTTGTTGAATAAATAACAAAATGGGTATAATATTTTATCTGTTTCTTATCCCTTTATTTCTTACAAATAAAAGAGGAGAAGCACCCACATAGTAGAAGGCAAGACACATACATTTAACATCAGAATACCCCAGGGTTTCAGTTTTACCATTTATGTGTTCAAGTTACCTAAGGACACTTATCTTACTTTTCTGAACTTCAATTTATAATTAATAAAATGATCTGAAAATCAATAATTTAATATATAAATAAAGTTCAAAATTAAGATATTTACAGGGAATCCATAGTGACCATTTTGAAAATAAATATAATTCTTTAACAGTGACATGATATTCAGATGTTATTATTAAAAATATATAGATTAAAAATGAGATCTGAAATAAAGTTCAAAATTAAGATATTTACAGAGAATCCATAGTGACAATTTTGAAAATAAATGCAATTTTTTAACCAGTGACATGATATTCAGATGTTATTATTAAAAATATATGGATTAAAAATGAGATCTGATGGAGAAGCTAAGATGCTGGCTTAGTAGGAGGACCCTAATCTTGCCTTGTCTCTCAAACACAGCTAGATAACTATTAAATCATTCTGAATACTCAAGAAATAGACCTGAGTACTGATAGAACACACCGCACAACTGGAGGGAGAGAAGAAGCTACATAGAGGAAGGTAGGAATTGTGGAGACGTGGTTTGGGGGAGAAACAGATCATGGATGCTGCAGAGGAGAGGGAATCCTGGTCCTAGAGAAAAGCAAGAGAGAGTTCAGCACACGGCGATATGCACAAGGAGAACACATTCTTAAAGCCATTGGGAAGATAGGAAAATAAGACGGGCTGATTTTCATGAATTTTTGCAACTAGTAGGGCTCAAAGACTGGAGTTTTAGAGGTCCCTGGCTTGGCTGGGATGGAGACCTGAGGATACTGCCCTGTTCCTAGAGAGAAGGCACACAAGCAAACAAGCAAACTTGGGCAGATGGTGAGATCTGAGAATTGCCTAAGGCACACATCTAGAGACTTTACTTTTCTTAGAGGGCATCTGTGAGAGGTAGAATTGCCTCTCCAGGGACAAAGGAGCCAGCAGACAGAATTTCCTTCTCCTGCCCCTCAGTTTAGGCACAGAAACACTTACTGAGCACAGCTAACCTGGAAACTGGTCATGTAGCTTGCTACATGCACTCTGGTATGACTGCCCTTCTGGGTCAAACTTGCATCCGTCCTAACATGACAAGACCATCCACCAGTGGACCAGTGCAAGTCCCCACCACACCAGATCCCTAATGTTTGAAGTTTTAAAAGTCTGCTGGCTTAGCTGGAATGAGCCCAAAGTGCACAACACTGCTCCAGACAGGCAAGCAACCTGGAGACAGAGATTGAAAGCAGTGATCTAACAAATATCTAGGATGCATGAGGGAAAATTATTTGCTCTTCTGAAAAGGCTTCCCTGAGAGCAGCAAGCATAGACTATCTTTCCCAGGGACAAAGGAGCTGCTGGCACTGTTTCTCTCCCCCACCCCTGGCATAAAACAAGTTCAGCAAATAACACAGAACCATCAGTAGTGGCCTCACATCCTTATACCAAGTGCATCTCCCCCGTCCTCTACTAGTACTGCTTTACTTGGGCAAGTGTACCTAAGGACCAGCACAAAGGACTCCATCTCCAGAAGATCAGCACAAATCCCCACATGTACCATGTCTATACACCATAGAGTTCTGCAAAGCTTCAGTTCTAGTGGAAACAGCATCAAGTCTCATTTAACAAGCAGACTAGGGGCTCTTAGGTGGCTCAGTCGGTTAAGTGTCTGCCTTTAACTCAGGCCATAAGCCCAGGGAACTGAGATCAAGCCCCACACTGAGCTTCTTATTCAGTGAGGAGGCTACTTCTCCCTCTCACAATGCCTCTCCTCACACCTCTCACTTGTGCATGTGTGCTCTCTCTCTCTCTCTCTCTCTATATATATATATATATATGTATATAAAAAAACAAAACAAAACAAAAAAATAAACAGACCAAAGCACAACTAGTTAAAACTCACCGCACTCTGGCCAAGGCTGGGCAAGGTCCAAATATGACCCACGGCAAGTAAGGAGAACCTCAGCAGATGACTGACCTGAGGGTTAGAGCAACCAAAACACAACAACAGAGTCCACACAGCACACATCAAAGACACTTCCTGAAACACCAGGCCCTGAACATTATTATATGAACTCTTCTTCATAAAGCCATTACTCTCAGGAACAGAAAACGTAATAGGATTTTCTAACACATAGAATAAGACAGAGACCTAGACCAAATAATAAGATGAAGGAGTTCATCCCAAAATAAAGAACAAGAAAAGGTCATAGCCAGGGATCTAATTGAAACAGGTATAAAAAATATGCCTGATGCAGAATTTAAATAAATAGTCATAAGGATACTTGCTGGGCTTGAGTAAAACATGGAAGACTTCAAGAAGGCCCTTACCACAGAGATAAAAGAGCTAAAAAACAATCAGGCAGAAATGGAAAATGCAATAACCAAGATTTGAAACTGACTGGATGTAATGACCACAAGGTTGGAAGAAGCCTGGGAATGAATATGTGATATAGAAGATAGAATTATGGAAAATAATGAAGCTGAGTGTTACGGCCAATTTAATGTTAAAACCTGTTTAACTATTAGGGCCTGCTTAGCCAGAGCAACTCCATATTGCCTAGGTAGCCATATTGTTGTTTACATCCATGGACTTCATTCCGGGAATAAACACCCCAGTAGTTCCTGGTATGGTTCCGGGTATCGATTCTGGGAGTAAATGCCATAACAATAGAAGTCACATACCTTGGGTCTGTGGTTATGGCCTATAAAACCAGCCTGTGAGATCGAGAGGGGGTCGCTCTCTTTGGAGGAGGCCCTGGCTGGTCAGTCTGACTTCTAATGCTTGGCATAGAATAAAGCTTCACATAACTTTCACTTTGTCTCAGTCTCATTCTCCTGGCTGGTCAGTCTAACTTCTAATGCTTGGCATAGAATAAGGCTTTGCATAACTTTCACTTTGTCTCAGTCTCGTTCCTTTGATAACAGACCCCAACACTGAGCAAAAGAGATAAAGAAAAAGCATGGATCATGAGAGTAGACTCAGGAAACTCAGTGACTCCATGAAATATAATAACATTTGTATCACAGAAGTCCCAGAAGATGAGAGATAAAAAGGGACAGAATGTTTATTTTAGGAAATAATAGCTAAAAACTTCCCTAATCTGGGGAAGGAAACAGATATTCAAATTCAGGAGGCACAGAGAACTCCTATCAAAATCAACAAAAGCAGGCCAACATTACAACATATTTTGGATAAATTTGCAAAATATAGTGATAAAGAAAAAAAATCCTAAAGGCAGCAAGACAATAGAAGTCCCTAACTTACAAGGGAAGACCCCTATGTTTAACAGCAGATATATCCACAGAAACTTGAAAAGAGAGAGTGGTATAATATATTCAATGTGCTAAATAGGAAAGATATACAGCCAAGAACACTACCCAGCAAGGCTGTCATTCAGAATAGGAGTAGAGATAAAGACTTTCCTGTACAAATACAAACTAAAGGACTTAATGACTACTGAACCAGCCCTGAAAGAAATATTAAAGGGGACTCTTTGAGTGGGAAAGAAGAATCAAAGTGACAAAGACTAGAAACGACCAGAGAAAATCTCCAGAAACAATGACAAAACAAGCAACATAATGGCAGTAAATACATACCTATCAGTAATTTCTCTGAATGTAAATGGACTAAATTCTCCAATCAAAAGACTTAGTGTGCCAGAATGGATTAAAAAAAAAAAAAGAAAGGAAATAAGTTCCATCTGTATGCTGCCTATAGGAGACTCATTTTAGACATAAGACATCTGCAGATTGAAAGTGAGGTAAAGGAGAATATTTACCATGCAAATGGATGTCAAAAGAAAGCTGAGGTAGCAATCCTTATATCAGACAAACTAGATTTTAAACCCAAGACTGTAACAAGAGATGAAGAAGAGTAGCCTATCATAATAAAAGGGTCTGTCCAACAAGAAGATCTGACAATTGTAAATACTTATGTCCCCAACTTGGGAGCATCTAAATACATAAAAAATTAATGACAAACATAAAGGAACCACGAGTACTACAACAGTAGTGGCAGACCTTAATACCCCCACTTACATCAATGGACAGATCGTCTAAGCAGAAAATCAACAAGGAAACTATGGCTTTGATTGACACACTGAACCAGATGAACTTAACAGATATATTCAGAACATTTCATCATAAAGTAGCAGAGTACACATTCTTTTCAAGTATACATGGGACATTCTCCAGAATAGGTTAAATACTAGGTCACAGAGATCAGGCCTCAACAAGTACAAAAAAATTGAGATCATACCATGCATCTTTTCTGATTACAGCACTATGAAACTTGCAGTCATCGCCAGAAAAAAATTGGAGAGACCACAAATACACAGAAGTTAAAGAACATTCTGCTAAAGATGAATGGGTCAATTGGCAAATTAAAGAAGAAATTAAAAACAAATACATGGAAACAAATGGAAATGAAAACACAATGGCCCAAAATCTTGGTTGGGATGCAGCAAAATCAGCCCTAAGAAGGAAATACATATCAATACAGATCTACCTCAAGAAGCAAGAAAAGTCTCCAGGCACCTTCATGGCTCAGTGGGTTAAGCCTCTGCTCATGATCCCAGGGTCCTGGGATAGAGCCCTGCATCGGGCTCTCTGCTTGGCAGGGGGCCTGCTTCCCCTTCTCTCTCTCTCTCTGCCTGCTTCTGCCTACTTGTGATTCCTCTCTCTATCAAATAAATAAATAAAATCTTTAAAAAAAATAAAGAAGAAAAATCTCAAATAAACACGCTAACCTTACAACTAAAGGAGCTAAAAAAAGAACAATGCAACATGGGGGGTTGGGGGAATAGGAGAAGAATAAATGGAACAAGATGGGATTGGGAGGGAGACAAACCATAAGTGACTCTTAATCGCACAAAACAAACTGGGGGTTGCTGGGGGGAGGTGGGGTTGGGAGAGGGGGAGGAGGGTTATGGACATTGGGGAGGGTATGTGCTATGGTGAGTGTTGTGAAGTGTGTAAACCTGGCGATTCACAGACCTGTACCCCTGGGGATAAAAATACATTATTGTTTATAAAAAATAAAAAAAAAGTGAAATAAACAGAAATAGTGAGCTAAAAAAAGAAACAAAAACCAAACAAACAAAAAACCAAACAGTAAAAGAAACCTAAAGCCAGCCAAAGAAGGGAAATATAAATATTAGAGCAAAAATAAGTGATAGGGAAACTGAAAAAAGAGCAAAACAGATCAATGAAACCAGGAACTGGTTCTTTGAAAAAATTCATAAAAATGATAAATCCCTAGCAAGATTTATCAAAAAGAAAATAGATAAGACCCAAATAAACAGAATCACAAATGAGTGTTATTTACCACAGCACCAAGCCTCAGCAGACAACAAAAAGAAATAAAAGGCATTCAAATCTGCAAAGAAGTCCAACTTTCACTATTTTCAGTGAGATGATACTTTATATAGAAAATCCAAAAAACTCCACCAAAAAATTGCGAGAACTGATACACAAATTCAGTAAAGTTGCAGAACACAAAATCAATATAAAGAAATCTGTTGCCATTTTTTTTTTTTTTTAGAGAGAGAGAGAGATAAAGAGGGCACAAGTGGCGGTGGGGCAGTGTGGGGGAAGGAGCAGAAAGAGGGAGACAGGCTGGCCATGGAGCCTGACACAGGGCTGGATCTCATGACCCTGAGACCAAGACCTGAGCCAAAATCAAGAGTCCCATGCTTAACCAACTGAGCCATCCAGGGTACCTCCGTTGTATTTCTAATACCAATAATGAAGCATTAGAAAGAGAAATTGGGAATTGATTCTATTTACAATTGCACCGAAATCCATAAGATACCTAGGAATATACCTAACCAGAGAAATAAAAGATTTGTATTCTAAAAACTCTAAAACACTCATGAAGTAATTGAGGATGACACATAAAAAATAGAAAAATATTCCATGCTCATGGATTAGAAGATCAAATTGTTAAAATGTCTATACTCCCCAAAGCAATCTACACATTTAATGCAATCTCTAGCAAAGTAATACCAGCATTTTTCACAGAGCTTGAATCACCCTAAACTTTGTATGGGATCACTTTGGAACTGAATAGCCAAAGCAACCTTGAAAAAGAAAACCAAAGTTGGAGGCATTACAAAGCTATAGTGCTCAGGACAAAAACAGACACATAGATCAATGGTATAGACTAGAAAACCGAGAAATGGACCCACAACTATATGGTCAACTAATCTTTGACAAAGCAGGAAAGAATATCCGATGGAAAAAAAGAGAGTCACTTCAAGAAATGGTATTGGGAAAACTAGACAGCAACATGTAAAAGAATGAAACTGGACTACTCTTTTATGATACAAAAAAATAAATTCAAAATGATGAAGACCTAAATGTAAGACAGGAGCCCATCAAAATCCTAGAGCAGAGCACAGGTGGTAACCTCTTTGACCTTGGCTGCAGCAGCCTCTTGCAAGATGCATCTCTAAAGGCAAGGGAAACAAATATAAACTATTGGGACTTTGTCAAGATAAAAGGCTTTATGCATAGCAAAGGAAACTAATCAACAAAATTAAAGGCAACCTTTGGGATGGAAGGTGATATTTCCAATAATATATCTGATAAAGGGTTAGTATCCAATATCTATCAAGAACTTATCAAACTCAGCACCCCCAAAACAATCCAGTTAAGAAATAGGCAGAAGAAATGAATAGACATTTTTCCAAAGAAGACATCCAGATGGCTAACAGACACATGAAAAGAATGCTCAACATCACTCATCATCAGGAAATACAAATCAAACTATAATGAAATATCACCTCACACCAGTTAGAATGGCTAAAATAAACAATACAGAAAATAACAGATGTTGGTAAGGATGTAGAGAAAGGGGAACCCTCTTACACTGTTGGTGGGAAAGTAAAGTGGTACAGCCACTCTGGAAAATAGTATAGAGATTCCTCAAAGAGTTAAAATAGACTTACTCTATGGGGTGCCTGAGTGGCTCAGTTGGTTGAACACCTGCCTTCAGCTCAGGTCATGATCCTAGAGTGCTGGGATTGAGCCCCATGTCGGACTCTCAGCTAGTGGGGAGTCTACTTTTCCCTCTGCTCCCCACCCTGCTCATGCGCTCTCTCTCACTCACTCTCTCAAATAAATAAATAAAATCTTAAAAAAAAAAAGATATTAAAAAAATAGAGTCACCTTATGACCCAGCAAGTGTACTAGTGGGTATTTATTCCAAAGACTACAAGAATACTGATTTGAAGGGACACATGCACCCTGTTGTTTATAGCAGCATTATCATCACTGGCCAGATCATGGAAAGAATCCAAATGTCTATCAACTGATGAATGGTTAAAGAAGAGGTAGTATATACACAATGAACTATTACTTGGGCATTTTGCTGTCTTTCTCTCAACCTTGCATCTACATAAGCATAGCACATAGTCCACCCTTAGAGCCTTCTTTTCTAAACTAATAATTCCCCATAAGCATTTCATATTTTTCCAAAATACATTTTTTTAAGATTTTATTTATTTATTTGATAGACAGAGATTGCAACTAGTCAGAGAGGCAGGCAGGGAGAGAGAGGAGGAAGCAGACTCCCTGCTGAGCAGAGAGCCTGATGTGGGGCTCAATCCCAGGACCCCGGGATCATGACCGAGCTGAAGGCAGAGGCTGTAACCCACTGAGCCACCCAGGCGCCCCTCCAAAATACATTTTAATAATTGAAATTAAACTAACATACTTAACAGTTACTTGTGTACTTTTATATTGTTTCAAAAAATTCACAGTTACAAATTATGTTACACTCTTTTTTTGCCTAAAATTATTGTAACCTAAAAACAAAATTATAAAATGTAATTTTTGGGTCAAATAATAAAAATATTTTAATTTACATGATAAGTTTTGCCAGAATGATTTCCAAAATGGCAATATAAAGGCAAGAATGTTTTTAAGTGTAAACTTCCTGCATAATGTATTCTTGTACTTTCCTGTATCTATGCTACTTTAGAAGATAAAAAAGTATTTCATTGTTTTCAATATACATTTGTTTGCTTACTAGTGAAATTTGTATTTCCCGTAATCAATGTATGTTCTTTTCTTTGAGTTCTCTTTTAATAGATTTGTGAGAAAAATTAGTATAACCAATTATCATCATATTTATTGCAAATAATTTTTCTAGTTTGTTCTTCATGTTGGCTTATAATATCAACATTTATTTTGAGTGCTTATATTATCACTCTTACATGTGCTTTTTCTGAATAACCCATGCAATTAGCACTGTTATTATTCTTACTTTAGATATCAGGAATCTGATGCACAGATAAATTAAATAACCTGCAGTGATAAGTTAGAATTCTCACTAGGTAGTGTGGCTTCAAAACCTATACTGTTCAGCAGTATATCATCCTGTCTCAAGATCCAAATTAAAAAGAAAAAATGTGAGCACCTGGGTGGCTCAGTTGGTGAAGTGTCTGACTTTGGCTCAGGTCATGATCCCAGAGTCCTGGGATTGAGCCCCACATTGGGCTCCCCGCTTGCTGGGAAACCTGCTTCTCCCTTTTCTTCAGTCCCTCTCCCCACTCATTTTCTCTCTCTCTCATAAATAAATCTTTAAAGAAGTTATTATTTTAAAAAAGAGTTATTTCATCTTACAATTTGCTACCGTTCTTGAGGTTAGTCAGAAAAACTTTTTTTTTTTTTTTTTTTTTTTTTTTTTTTTGAGTAGTAAACTGTGTGGTTCCACCAGTTTGGATTGTTACATGTTGATATATAACATAACAAATATTTGAATTCCAAATTCTGAACTCAGTCCCAGATGTCTATATGAAATCGCTAAGAATTCACATGACTGCAATCACTTAAAAGACTGTAGAAAAGCAATATTTCCATCAGATTTGGGGAATATGAAAAAAAAATCTCTTCTAAATTCACATGCCCTCTAATTTCATACACAGATCTGTCTATGGTAAAGTGAAACTGTGCTTGTTCAAAATGACTTGCTGAAATCTTGTTTGACTTTTATTTTCTCAGGAGTGGAATTCAAAAATATCAACTATGTATTTTTGAGATATCATTATTCATAAATATTGGGTTTATTATTTCATAGAGATTGTCTGACTTCCCATGAGTTGCCTGAGTACTGTGTAAGCATCACACAATTTGATTTAATAGATAATATAGTGGCAGAATAATTTACAATGCACATTAAATAAATAAGTGAGTGCATAAAAGAAACCTTGCAGCTTGAATTTTTGTACATGAAACAAAGGCTATATAACTACATCAGTATAAAAGACACTACTTACAACTTTCTAACTGAAAAAGAAAAAAAAAACACAGAATCCATCCTGATGACTGAAAATTCTGACCTTGTTTTTTTGTTTTATTTTTACATTTACCAGTTTATTATAAAGAATATTAATGAACAGCCAGACAAAGACATGCATAAATTATGCTCCAGAAGGGTCCCAAGTGTATAAGCTTCTGTTCCTGGGGAGTGAGGGTACACTCACCTACTTGCACTTGGGTACAATCACCAACCCAGAAGCTCTCTGAACACTGTATTATGCTGACCTTGGTTTTGAATAAAAAGGACAAACTGCATTAAGCAATACAACGTGGAAAAGAATCTGTTGTGTTATTTTCCTTCAAAGCATGATGAGATGGGCATTGTGTTTTATGACCAGTGGTAATGTCTACCACAAGATATGTCAGAAGGAGATTTTGTCATGAAATTTCAACTCTAAAGCCCTGGTTAGTGGGGTGCCTGGGTGGTAGAGTTAGTTGAGTGATTGACTCTTGGTTTTGGCTCATGTCACAATCTCAGGATCCTGAGTTCAAGCCCTGTGTGGTCTCTGTGCTCAGCAGGGAGTCTGTCTGAGATTCTTTTTGTTCCCACTAAAATAAATAAATCTTTAAAGCCCTGATTAGCATATTCACAGATAAAATCAATTGTTTAGATTGGCTAGCTTTAAGGAAAACCCACAGGAAACAATAAATATTATTCTCAACTATTATCAATAATGTAATCCCTGAATGAATATTATTACCACACATTACACTTGGTTTGTTATTATATTTTAATATAAAACTGTGCTGATTATTTTCTCTTATACAATATATGGAACTGTGGTATACAATGACATCATATATAACATGTATTGAGCACTCAGTATGTACCAAATTTAATTCTTAAAGCAATCCTTAGTGATAAGTAGTGCTAGTATCTACTTGGAGAGAAATTAAGACATGCCCATAACACTTTTTGTTGATCCAAAAACATAATATTCAACTTTAAAACCCATAATTACTGCTGTATTTGTTTCATCATTGCTATCCTTCCACAATTCATACTTGATACATATTAAAGACACATATGATAAATTTAAATACTGTCAGATTTATGCAGTGAGGAAATTTCAAAACCAAGGTCTAATTTCTTAATAAATATGAAGAATAAGAGGAGATAAAGGGTCTGTTAATGATGACATGTTTTATACAGTACAAAACAACATTTTATTATTATATATTATTGAAGTGACTCAAAGGGAAGAACCTGAAGTTTTTAGTCCTTCGAATACTCAGGACAATAAACATTCTCATCAGGAAAAAAACAACAAAAAACACTGCTTATTATAGTTACAACATAAGACATAAGCATATTCACTGTCATATGCTCTGTTTTAATTAACAGAGTTCTGTTGGGGTTGCCAATCTTTGAAAATTGAAAAGAAATGGCAAACACATTTACACAGACATTTTGTCATGTTAATATGCAGACACCCAATCACAACTCAGTATGGGAATCAGGCAGGCAGGAAGAGGGAAGTTGCTTGGGAGTTGATACGGCCAAGATTTGAGCAAACGACAAGAGAAGGGCCCAGAACACTGCACCCAGAGATACGGAATACATCAGCTTTGGTCTGATTCACACCCACTAAATATCTGAGGGCACTGGTCTGGCAGGGGGCACCATCCATCATAGGCATCTCTAAGCATAAATGGGGGAGATCATGAGACGAAGTCTCACTGAGATTGTAGTGACTAGAGTCTTTTCAACCATGGAGAAAATACTGATGAGGATTTTAACAAGTTGTTATAGCTCCTGACAAGTTCAGGATGAAATGAGGGCATAATCAAAATGCTGTGGCAGAAATCTCTTCATGCAGATTTTGTACACTTGGCAGAGAGAGGGGAATGGGGAGCTATTCAATTCAGGCCTGGGGCCTCACTTTAACCATTTTAGATAATGGGCTTGAGACAGAAAACAAAACGCTGACTCTATCCGTTGCATCCAAAGGCTTCTAATACGCTACCAGGGTCATTGTTAGTTGCCTGGGGACAGAAAGGAACTACATTGGCATCTGTCAGGCTTCATTAATTGGGCAACTCAGCACAGGCATGAAGAGAAAGAGATCATAAAGCATTATGATTACATTTGTTATTGGTGAAATAGTGATCACTGAATCCCTAGGAAAGAATAAGCTCTTAAATATGCAAGTGAAATCCACCAGTAAGAGAGGAGTGAGAATCTGATTATAATATCTATTCATTAACTCACCAGATAATAACTGAGAATGGAAGTGTCAGACATGTTTCCAGGGGCTAGTGTTAAACCTATTAAAAAATACTACATGCTTACACTCCAGAATTTCCCTTTCCCTTTCTACACACCAAAAAATAGTTTATTTTACAATCAAAAGTTTTGTATGTGTATATTATTTTGGTAAGACCGAGAAACATTTAATTTTGATGAGTGTCTTTACTTGATTTCCTTTAAGGTTTTAAGATATTGTTCTCTAGATACATGATCAAATGCAAATTTTGTTAAGGATTTGTACAAAGATAGTATTCTAACTAACTGTGGTAAGTTGTCCTAAAAAAGCCTGGATACAGTTGAAGTTAAAAAAAAAAAAATACAGTTGAAGTTACTAAAATAGCATAGTTATTTTATTTAGATCTCAGTAGAGAATTTTAGTTCATCATGCACTTCCATTCAGAGGACTCTATCATCATCAATCTTGACAAGTATTCTCTCATATAACATATTATATTTTATTTATTTCTTGCATTTTTTTTGTTTTATACCCATCCTCCCCATAAATAGATTCTCATGTTCATATATCACCAGGAAAAACAGGCAATATTGTTGGGTGTATATACATGTTTTAAATACGTCTTAAAATGGATAATAAAGTCTTAAGAATTATTCAGCCTTGAAAATGGTTTTCAGGGGTACCTAGGTGGCTCATTTGGTTAAGCATCTACCTTTGGCTCAGGTCACGATCTCCGGGTTCTGGGAACGAGTCCCAGGTTGGGCTTACTGCTCAGCAGGCCATCTGTTTCTCTCTCTCTCTCTCCCCCTCTGCCCCCAACTCTCACTCATTCTCTCTCTCTCTCTCAAATAAATAAATAAAATCTTTAAAAAAGTTTTCATATACTGACTTACTTAATTCTTACAATGATTTTATTGTGTAAATACTACCATTTTTTATTTTATTTACGGATAAGGAGATAACAGATAAGAGCTAATTTACAGATAAGAGCTAACAAGAACAAGAGCTCACACAGCTAACAAGAAATCGTACCCACATAATGCGGCTATTGAATCTGGAAGTTTTAACCTGCCTTTATGTACACTGCCTCTGTATGTGTTGCATTGTGATGTAGATCTATTTTCCATATCTTGATTTTCCCCTTGACACTACATTTTTTTTTCCACTTTATTTATTTTTTCAGCGTAACAGTATTCATTGTTTTTGCATAACACCCAGTGCTCCATGCAAAACATGCCCTCTCTATTACCCACCACCTGTTCGCCCAACCTCCCACCCCTGA
Source organism: Meles meles (assembly GCF_922984935.1). NCBI lineage: Eukaryota > Metazoa > Chordata > Mammalia > Carnivora > Mustelidae > Meles > Meles meles. Next base: position 30,421,725 of record NC_060067.1, read on the forward strand.
CCCTTCAAAACCCTCAGGTTGTTTTTCAGAGTCCATAGTCTCTTATGGTTCGCCTCCCCTTCCAAATTTTTTTTTTTTTAATAAACATATAATGTATTTTTATCCCCAGGGGTACAGGTCTGTGAATCGCCAGGTTTACACACTTTACAGCACTCACGATAGCACATACCCTCCCCAATGTCCATAGCCCCCTCCCCCCTCCCAATCCCACCTCCCCCCAGCAACCCCCAGTTTGTTTTGTGAGATTAAGAGTCATTTATGGTTTGTCTCCCAATCCCATCTTGTTTCATTTACTTCTCCTATCCCCCTAACCCCACATATTGCTTCTCCATGTCCTCATATCAGGGAGATCATATGATAGTTGTCTTTCTCCAATTGACTTATTTCACTAAGCATGATACGATCTAGTTCCATCCACGTCATCGCAAATGGCAAGATTTCATTTCTTTTGATGGCTGCATAGTATTCCATTTTTTAAAAGATTTTATTTATTTATTTGACAGAGAGAGATCACAAGTAGACAGAGAGGCAGGCAGAGAGAGAGAGAGGGAAGCAGGCTCCTTGCTGAGCAGAGAGCCCGATGCGGAACTCGATCCCAGGACCCCGAGATCATGACCTGAGCCGAAGGCAGCGGCTTAACCCATTGAGCCACCCAGGCGCCCCAACACTACATTTTTAAGATCTGTCCCCAAGAGTGTAAAAATGTTATTCATTGTTTCCAACAACTACTGCTGCATACCATTCTGTAATACATACTAACTACATTTTATGTAACTTTTCCTTGTTAGAGACACCTGGATTATTTCCAACTCTGCTTCTACAAACAGTAATGCAGTAAACATTCTACAAAATTCTCTTTTGAGGCTTGCTTGTACAGTTTGGATGTGGAGTGGAATTGCTGGGTCATTCTATACGTGCATGTTAAATTTTACTACATCCTATTAAAGTACTCTCCAAAATAGTTATACCAGTTTTCATTCCAGGAGGAACGCAGCCACGTATCACTCTCTTATTAACTACTATACAACCCTTGATATTTATCATAGGGTTTGCCAGTTTGCCAGTCTGATTAAAGGTATATCCCTTTGGTCTTGCCATTTCTCTTTGCTAAAGGAGTTAATCGTCTTTTCCTATAGCTTTAGCCATTGGGGTTTTGTCTGTAAATTAATCCTATTCTTTGTCCATTTTTTCTAATACATTGAACTGTGGCTTCTTGTTGATTTGAAGTCGTTTCTTGGATATTTTTTATATTAACATAGAAATCTTTTAAAGACTTTTGAAGTTCTTTTTCTTTTTAGGTGGCCGCTTTGGCAGTAACAATCACAAATTGCAAAGAGATGTCCTTAGTGAAACTAAGAAATCCAGTGATAATCACAGATTATCATGACTGAAACAAAAAGAATAACGACAAAGACAGAAAATCCACCACACAGTGTTAGTGAAAATGGACTAACAGACTGTATCTGAAGGTTTACTAAGCATAAGAATCCAGAGAAACAGGTGTTGTTAGCCCCATTTTTATGATGATTAAACTGAAACTTGGAACAGTTATGTATCCATGGGATTGGTAAGTAGGACTTACCAAGGCCAGTAGGACATGGGCAAAGTTAGAAGTAGTGACTCCCCATCTTCATTTTTATCAACAGAATGAGTGATTCTGAGGGACTAGTTCTTCACTAACACTTTAGAAAGACTGTCTTTCTGAATCCTGTATCTGTCAGATTTTGTGACTGTGGTTTTATACACAGAGGAGAAAAAAATGATTGAAGCATAAGTAAGGGAGAAATCCAGAACTTTTTGCCGATTGTCATCTGCTCTCTCTACAGCTATAAATGCCCAAGTATCTCTTGGTCCACCTATAAAGAGAAAGGTACTTTGGTAAAATAGAATTGAAAGAAAAATCTTCTGTCAATCCAGAAACCCTGTCCACAAGTGTAGTAGAGAAAGTAAACAGTTTATTACTGAGTAAGCATTCAATCAGAATATGATGTGCTTGAGAGACAGTCTGCTCAGGTCACCAAGATAAAAAAGAAAAGTTATCTTTTCATATAGTCAGGCAGATATAACCTATTGCATATGTGTTTTCAATGTAAACAATAACTAGTCTTCGAGTAAAAGGGCTTGACAGCATCAAGAACACACTTAGTGTGATCATGTGTGATCACCTGGTGATTAGGGTGACCATTTATGTTAGTTAATTGGCTTTACTCAAAGAAGAATAAACTTTTCATATCCTGCAACAGAAGATAGTTTTGTAATTTGAAGCCAGCTGAAATTAACCTCCTGTCCTCCCACAGAAACTGGGAGACCTGGATCCTATCTTCCTTGGATGTTTATATTCCCAGGTCCTTGAGAAAGCAATTCCTGTGCATTCATACAGCTAACAAAACTCTTCCTTAACTTTTAAAATGATTTACGTACATTCATGAGAGAGAAATAATTTACAATTACAAATTTTCTTAAGCAAATGGTCAAAAAGAAAAAAAAAGGCAGTAGAGGGGGAGGGAAATCTTTTCCCTCATTTTTAACAAGGAGAATAAGGCCTCTTATTTTTAATTTGTATTTAATTTGTATTGCTTTTATAGGTGCTAATGTATTCTGCAGTTAATACTTGTGGATACTACAGTGTCCAATGTCTTTTGTCCGATGGTAATTTTAGGTTAACAATGAACTTGTAAGGTAAAATAAGGCATCAGCTTTGATAAAGTGTTTTGAATGTATTAAAACAATTAGTTCTCACTTCAACCTAGGAGAGCAATACAATTACTGTTCCCTTTTATAGATGAGCAAGAGCAAGTAGAGGCAGAAAACTGAATTAATAACTCCAGATAGCCTGGTTCTGAAGTCTAGATAGTTAACCACTCTTCATACCCTAGAATTTCTTTCACCTATATTTATCCCTCTCCCCACTCCCTTATCTTATTCCTCTCTTTAAGACCATTTTGGTGACGTTTTAATTCTGCAAGGCACTAATGGCTTCCTTTTAGACACACATAAGCTTAATTTTCCAAAGAAACCGGACTACTACTCTGACAGCAAATGACTGCTAGTTATTTTGAGTATTTGGAATTTATACCTCATTAATTCCTGCTCAATAAAACAGAAATGTATAATGCCTTAAGACAGAGGATATAGGAGTGCCTGGGTGGCTCAGTGGTTTAAGCCTCTACCTTCGGCTCAGGTCATGATCCCAGGGTCCTGGGATCGAGTCCCACATCGGGCTCTCTGCTCAGCAGGGAGCCTGCTTCCTTCTCTCTCTGTCTGCCTCTCTGCCTACTTGTGATCTCTCTCTGTCAAATAAATAAATAAAATCTTAAAAAAAAAAAGACAGAGGATATAAAATCCAAAAGTGCTTGCCTCATAGTCTTTGTTTCTTTTCATCAAAAAGTATATAGAATGGCTTCATAGAGTACCTGCGTGGCTCAGTCAGTTAAACATCGGACTCCTGATTTCAACTCAGATGATAGGGTCCTGGGATCGACCTGGATCCTGCTTAAGATTCTTTTCCCCCCTCCTCTGCCCTTCCCCATTCGTGTGTTCATGTGTGAGCTCTTTCTCTCTCAAAAAATCTGAAATAGTCTATTATATTTCTATTAAAGTGATTGTTTTTTGGTATAAGACAGTCATGCTTATGCATATATAAATACCAAAGCAAAAAATCTTGCCTGCCAAAAATATGTTACCCTATTAAATCTCTCAGGTAAAGTAAGTATAAGTATTGGGTTAAACACAGAATAGTTGAGGAGGATAAGGTCTTGGCCTTCCGACATTTACACACTCATGGGCAAGGTGGATCCATTAACTTTCCAAGCAGTGTAACCATTACAAAACCTCTTTTGCATTCATTATCTCATTTGATCTTCATTGTAACTAGTGATAGAGGTCTTATTTTAATTTTCACTTTGCAGGTAAAGAAATTGAGGTTCAGAAAGGTTAATTAATTTGTTCAAATTTACACTCTAAATGAGAGGCTGAAACCAGAACTTTTTCCTAAATCTTATGCTCATTCCACTCCTCAACAGTTGCTTAATTTTCTAAATACTGCCCTTTAAAATATAAAGCAAAGATTTCTAAAATTAACCATTTAGCCAATATTTTACTAAACAATATTTTGATTTGCTTCTAAAATTTAGCTTGGAGAATGTAGTGGACAGCTCTTGTTTTGTATTACATAGCATTCATTTTACCCATATTCTGGTAGCTGCACTCTGCTTTTCATCAGGGCAAAATCCCTAGCTTCTCTATGACTTTAGGGTTTGTAGCAAACACTGTTGCTCCAATCCTGTTGAGTTTCTTTGTGTCCCTGCACAGGTTCCACATGCATTTGCTTCCAGTGGCCCGAGCATAAAACTTCTCTTCAGAAGACTGCCCTTAGAACCCTGGACACCTCTGCGCCTGTGCTTGCGGATACACACGCAACCCCACTCACCCTCACACCCAGCTCTGACCTCACACACAGGAGGTCTGGAGTTTATGTTTACTTGTGTCCAGGAATTGAAAAGTGTAGGAGTAAATTGCAAGAAAGATTAAAGACGTCTCTTTGTGGATAGAGCCTGAAACACCCTCTGTCCTATCCCCATCCTCCTTTCTGATTTCTCATAGGAGTATTACCTTAATCGCCTACAGAGGGATCATTGTGTCAGGGTCAGCTTCTAGAAAATCATATGACCTAGCCCTAAGACAATTGGTGCCTCATATTCTCCTGTTATACATTTGTGTTTAAGGTTGGTATCCAATTTAAATCAATGAGATACAATAAGAGTTTCATGGTAACTGTATTGGAAAGAACATCGCCTCTTCCTAAGGGAATTGAAGCTGAAAGAATATAAAGCTTTGACCTCCTACAGCTAGTTTTTCTTAGCCTGTTAGAGAGCACAGCCATAGCATGAAGAGTCAAGTTAAGCCAAGTGGTGAGGAGAAAACAGATGCACAAGAATGTCATTTATGCCAGTACATCAAGCTGTGCCTGAAGGCAGCCCTACCTCTGGACTTCTCAGTTACATGAGCCAAAAAAATTTCCCTTTTTGTTTCTGCCAGATTGGCACAAATTCTCCAAAGAATAAAGAACTACTTTTTTTTCTTAAGTGAGAGATTCTAAATGCTCTTTACTTCTTTAAAGTTTTTATTTAAACAGCTCCTTCTTTTTTTTTTTTTTTTTTTTTTTTTAAAGATTTTATTTATTTATTTGACAGACGGAGATCACAAGTAGGCAGAGAGGCAGGCAGAGAGAGAGAGGGAAGCAGGCTCGCTGCCGAGCAGAGAGCCCGACGCGGGACTCGATCCCAGGACCCTGAGACCACGACCTGAGCCGAAGGCAGTGGCCTAACCCACTGAGCCACCCAGGCGCCCTAAACAGCTCCTTCTTAACAGAGAAAACTGAGATACATTTTTCAATTGTGATAAAGGAGTGTTGACTCTTCTTTTTCTCAGCAAAAAAAAAAAAAAAAAAAAAAAAAAAAAAACCAGAAATCTTGAAACCATTCTGTGTACTCAAATTTTAGGTCCACATATTTAAATGTAGATAATAAGTCACTGCCTTCTTTAGCTATTAGTACAAATGTTTTCCAGCAAAATAAAACACTTCCTCTGATTTTTTTTTTTTTTTTGCTAATAAAAATCCCATCTTTGGCAGTAAAACCAGTTGTAAAATTAATGCAGCACAAATGACTTTAGCAATTTTTCACTAAATTAACCCAGCTTTATATACAGTGTTTTAGGAATTATACTATCGATTATTTTAAAATGTTAAGAGACATGGGTGGTGGTATGAATAATTCTAAAAGTATTACATCCACACCAAAAAGAAATAATAACATTATTATTACTTTTATTATTATTACTATTATTACTAATTACAAGCAATACATAATTTGCGAGTATAGGTTCTGGAGTGATATGTGTTCTGGAATGGTATAAAAATTCTGACAGAGTCTAGCTATCTACTTGTTCAGTTTTGGGGAAGCATAACTACTCTGAGATTGAATAGCCTTAACTGTAAAATAAGAATTATGATGATATTTATATATTTAAGTGTTCTGAAGAATAAGGAGATGATGTAGTCCAAATTCTTGCACATGTTGGCCATATAGTAAAAATTTAAAATTAGAAATTGTCACTGTTTCCAGGGGGAAAATAATTTATTTACATTTATTTCTACATAGTTTTTATAAAAAATACTTTTCTACCATAAAAATAACTCTCATTCTTAGTAAAAGACCCACATAGCGGGGTGCCTGGTTGGCTCAGTGGGTTAAAGCCTCTGCCTTCGGCTCAGGTCATGATCCCACGGTCCTGGGATTGAGCCCCGCATCGGGCCCTCTCCTCTGCAGAGAAGCTGCTTCCTCCTCTCTCGTTGCCTTCCTCCCTGCCTACTTGTGATCTCTGTCTATCAAGTAAATAAATAAAATCTTAAAAAAAAAAAAGACTCGCATAGCTAAGAATAAAATATATTACTTCATCCCATATCTCTGGAGAGGTTCTCCTTGCCATATATACAGTGGTCAAATTAAGAGAAACTGTGTGATAGGATTTTAGGAGGTATATAAGAAGTGTTTATTGAGTTAATGAATGCCTCTTCAACACAAAGTTGTGTTTTGTAACATCAAAAAGGTGTGAAAATTCAATTTTAGCCAATCAGCTATTTGCTTTTTTTATATGACACATCTGAATAATAAATAAACTTTTAATGAATGTTTTAGTTTCTTTTACATTATTGACCAATATATGCAATTGTTAGTAATAAAAAAAGGGCAGAAATCATAACTAACCATTGTAGTGTTACAAAGCTTTGAAAATTATGAGTTTTGAGGGTTGCTGGAGGGGAGGTAGGTGGTGGGATGGGGTATCTGGGTGATTGACATGGAAGGGTATATGTTGTAAGGAGCACTGGTATTATATAAGACTGATGAATAACAGACCTGTATCTCTGAAACAAATAAAGTATTGTATGTTAACTAATTGAATTTAAATAAAAAACAAAATCTTTTAAAAATTATAAAAGTGTTAAATATATTAGCCCATTTAAATCAAAATATCTAGGGTTGAGAGGTAGTAATATTATTCCCATGTCATAAATTAATAAACTGAGACTTATAGAAATAAAATAAATTGAATGGAGTTACAAGGATGAGATACTGAGTCTGCCACTTGACTCTAAATCTCATTTTTTCAGAAATATTTCACCATTTTGAATTACTCATGAGATCTATGATAAAAGCTGTTGAAGGAAAATTTGGTGATTAAACTTTTGACAAGCAAGTGCAGGGGGGATCTCTGCATAATCTAAATCCAACCAAACCTAATATATAGCATATCTACGGTACAGACAAAGACAATGCCTTTATTTTCAGGGAGTATGGTAAAAAGTGTTCTCACTTCATAGTGCTCTTCTAGGAGGCATTCACTGGATTGGTATAAATTAGGCAGAATTCTGTCAGTTATTTTAGCTGAGAAAATTTAATAGAAGAAATGGTAACCAGGAATTGGTTTTTAAAAATAAAAATTGGGGCACCTGGGTGGCTCAATCAGTTAAGTGTCTGCCTTCAGCTCAGGTCATGATTCCTGGGTCCTGGGGTCGAGTCCCATATTGGGCTCCCTGCTCATTGGAGAGTCTGCTTCTTCCCTGGCACCCCCAAATTGTGTGTGCACTCTCTCTCTCTCTCTTTCTTGCAAAAATAAATTTTAGAAAGTCTTTAAACAAATTAAAATATTATAAAATTGTTAAAAGTGGAAATGGAACTCTAAGGCAGTGGTTATCAAATTATGGTCCTAGGGATCACTAAGACCATTTCAGCAGGTCTGTGAGATGTAAATATATATATAATACTAAGGCATGATTTGATTTTTTTCACTCTCACTCTTGTCCCCATGAGTGAAGTTTTTCTAAAGACTATGTGTAATGACATCATCACTGATGATTAACAAAATATGTGCTGTGTATTGTTTTCCAGAATTGCTAGTTAATAAGTTTAGAAATAATTAAATATGCACATATTTAAATATTATCTCAGCTCGTTCTTTATTGTATTCTGTCTAGGATACCTATGATCATACCTGCTATAATCTCTGTAACATCCTTATCATCCAATAAATTGTTATTTTGAAATCCAAAAAAGTTCCTTATGCATATATGTAAGTAACAATGAAGTACACTTTCTTACTTTGTTTTGCAATATTTTTTATTTTTTCCAAAATACTTCCATGAATTTTCCAATTTCATATGTATCTGTTACTATTTTAGATTTTACATAATTAAATTTTTAAAGATTTTTTTTTTGCTGTAATTAAGAATGAATCATTGATTTAAAAAAGGAGTTTAGAAGACTTGCTTTCTCAACATACGGTGTACCTTCCTCTTAACTATAGCAAACAAACTGTTGGTACAGAGGGAGGTGGGAGGGGGATGGTTTAAATAGGTGGTGGGGATTAAGGAGAACACTTGTGATGAGCACAGGGTGTTTATGGAAGTGTTGAACCACTGATATTACCTGAAACTGATATTACACTGTATGCTAACTAACTGGAATTTAAATAAAAACTTAAAAGAAAGTTTATACCAGGAAAATCGACTTTAGAACAAAATATACTCCAATGATAAAGATAACACATAGTAATAAAAGAGTCAATTCATCAAGAAGACAAAATAATTATAATATAAATGCATCAAATAACAGTTTGAAGTATACAAGGCAAAAATTGAAAGACAAATAATTTCACAATTATAGTTGGAGATTTCTTTGTTTTTTTAAGATTTTATTTGACAGAGAGAGAGATAACAAGTAAACAGAGAGGCAGGCAGAGAGAGAGGAGGAAGCAGGCTCCCTGTTGAGCAGAGAGCCTGATGTGAGGCTGCATTCCAGGACCCTGAGATCATGACCTGAGCTAAAGGCAGAGGCTTAACCCACTGAGCCACCCAGGCACTCCTATAGTTGGAGATTTCAACATACCTCTTTTTGTAATTAATTTTTTAAAGTACCAAAAAACCCTTTCTTTTTTAATAATCACAAAAAAATTGTAAAGAAACTCTTGATCAAATCTTAAGTAGATAAATAAGGCATGGGACGTCCATACAGAGGAATGCTGTGTAATGCAAAGGAATGAGGTACTGATATATGCAACAACATGGTTGATGTTGGCTGCGTTCTGCTAAGTAAGGAAGCCAAACACAAAAACTGCATGCTGTATAATTCTATTTATATGGCATCTGAAAACGCAAATGGAGACAGCCTATCAGTTGTAGCCTAGACCAGGGATTCACCTTAAAATGGGACAAAGGAACATACTGGGGTGACAGAAATGCTCTATAGATTAATGTGGTAGTATTTACATGACATGTACATTTGTAAAAATCTCTCAAACTATCTATTTAAAAGAAGTGGACTGTTAATGATAGAGGCACAGACAAGTATAACTAAACCTGACTTTAAACAAAAATTTTAAGATAAAAGAAAAATCATCTGAACTAAGAAGCAAGTTACATCTATTCAAGAGTCTCTGCTCTTTTTCTGTAAAGATAATAAAAATATGTAACTTCGATCAGTGTGATGGCTCTGGCCCTCAATAAGCATGAAACCAATATTAGCTACTTTTCTTATTATTATTTTCATAAAAGATAGATATATTACAAGTCTTATAAATGTATACATCTTTTGACTAACACATCAAAAAAGAACGAAAATTGGTTAATTTGGTCCCCCCCCACATAATGGAAATAAATAAAATCTACTGGTTTAACAAGAATTTTCAAAGTCTAGTGTTTACTTCTTTGTTTTAAAAAATATTATCTATCTATATATTTTTTTCCTTTCTGTTTTGATGTAGTCTATACAATGGAATATTTTTGAAGCATTTAGCATGAATGTATGGGAGAATATTCAGGCTTATCAATATGTACCTTATATATTTTAAATCAAAGAATCAACTTAAAATTGTATTTATAGTAAGGTCTCATGTTTGTAAAAATGAATAATATATATGAATAGAAAAATATCTGGAAAGAGAAACTCCAAAATTTTAATATTGGCCAATTCTGGGATGCAAGATACTAGTATTATTCCAACCTTTTTTCTTAATCATATTGTTGGGCACCTTGGTTGCACAGTCAGTTAAGCTTCCAACTCTTGGTTTCAGTTCAGGTCCTGATCTCAGGGTTGTGAGATCGAACCCTATGTCAGGCTCTGCAGAGTCTGCTTGAAATTCTCTCTTCTTCTCCTGCTCCCTCTTTTACTGTCGCTCCCACTCATGCTCTCTGTCTCTCTCAAAATAAATACATAAATCTTAAAAAAAATCATATTGTCTGTTTTTCATACCATTACTATGTTTTACATTTCAAATAAAAAATTAAATTTTGTTTTATAGAGAAAAAAAGCAAAATTAAAAAACAAAACAAAACAGGGGCACCTGGGTGGCTCAGTGGGTTAAAGCCTCTGCCTTCAGCTCAGGTCATGATCCCAGGGTCCTGGAATGTAGCCTCACATCAGGCTCTCTGCTCAACAGGGAGTCTGCTTCCTTCTCTCTCTCTGCCTGCCTCTCTGACTACTTGTGATCTCTGTGTGTCAAATAAATAAAATCTTTAATAAATAAATAAATAAATAAAACAAATAAACATGGCTAGTGTTGCACATGCTCATCCTAGCTAGAAAACATGTATAAGCAAGCAGAAATTTGTTATAATTCCCTAATTGCTGTCATTCATTATCTATATATGGAAGATTTTCTGAAAACCATCTATCTCTCGGAGTGTAAGTATGGGTTAAAAAGAACACTTTCCCAAACATTCCAGAGCAGCCTAGGTCAGAAACCATGATTTAAAGCCATGCCTCCAGAAAGACATGAGTCCACAATTCTCTCTTTTTCAGTACATAGTTTAGAAAGAGTATATGGGCCATTTTTCTAAAGGGAGAAATAAATAAAATCTCTCTCTTTAACAAGAGTTTCAAAATCTTCTGTTCAGTTCCTTAGATTTCTTTGTTGTTTTCTTTAATTTACCTCTTCTAGTTCTAGTTCTAAAAATTCAGAGTACAGAGAACATTAAAGGCGAGGCAAAGAGCAACATGACTACAAGTGACCTTAAGAGCTTTGGTCTTTGATATGGAAGACCTGAGTCTAGGGATGCCTGGGTGGCTCAGTGGGTTAAGCCTCTGCCTTTGGCTCAGGGTCCTGGGCTCGAGCCCCACATCAGGCTCTCTGCTTACAGGGGAGCCTGCTTCCCCCCCCTCTCTCTGCCTGCCTCTCTGTCTACTTGTGACTTATGTTAAAAAAAAAAAAAAAGAAGAAGAAGAAGAAGAAGAAGACCTGGGTCTAGTTGAATCTGAACTTGGGAAGCTATTTAAGTCTCTCTGAGACTTAATTGCGTTATATAATAATTGACTTTAGGATTAAGTGAATGCCAAGGTCTCTTCAGCCCCTAAAATTACATTTTATACATTTATAGCTAAATGCCAATGGTTAAAAAATAAATATTATCCAGCACCAGTGAGATGAATATATCAAAGTTAACCTCAACTGGAGGAAATTGAGAGGCATTAACAGTAGGGTTTGCAGAAGATTCAAGGGACAGATCTTGATGCTCAATACTGGTTACGGGAACAACAAGAAAACAAAACACATGCTGCCCAGTGGCTTTCCATAGTTCGTAATCCATTACGTTAAGGAGCTTGAAGTGCTTCTGATGTGCAACAAATCTCCCTGTGCAGAGATTGCTCACAATGTCTCCTCTAAGAACTGCAAAGCCATTGTGGAAAAAGCAGCCGGCTATCAGAGTCACCAATCCCAAAGCCAGGCTGTGCAGTGAAGAAAATGAATATGTGACAGACAGCTCATGTGCATGTCGTATTTTGTTAATAAAACCATAAAACTACAAAAAATAGAAATACAAAAATACAAAAAAATCAATATAGATTAATGTGTTAACTTTCATGTCCACCAAGAGCACATAAAGGTTTTCTCATGAGCAATACCCCATAGCTCCACAATAACTTTCCTAAGTGATCTTCTGCTACTGTCTCTACTGAGAGCAATAATTTATATTTATCTGGAGGTTGTTTAAGATATCAGCTCCATTTAAAGGCAAAAACAGTATAACTTACATTTATTTCAAGTATTTATAAGCTTGTTTTGGCTCTTTCTAACTTTGTAGAATAGCCTAAATATGAGTTACAAAATTTAAATAAGAGATTAAAAATTGGAGATGAAAGAAGGAAGGAATATAGGAGAAGAGAAGAGATATATGAAAATGGAAGAAAGAGAAATAGAGGTATCCTTAATTCCCATTAGAAATATTTAAGTTATGGATGTCTCACTTTAGGTTCTCCTAAGGCAACAAAACCTGAAGTGAAAACTTAAATGCTGACATTTTATGGGTGAGTGAAATCCCAGGAAAACTGGAGTGAGGTAAAATGAGGTGAGGACAGAGGAAGACCTCACATGAGAGGATGCATTTTTGAGCTGGCTATATAGCCAGAAACAAGCACAGCCAGTCACTCAGCGTGAGGGACATTTGAGACAACCACTGTGTGCTGAGTTCCTGTTTCCTACCTTCCATGGCCAGGTTCACTCCATAAAGTTCTTGATACTCAGAGCTCTAGGTTTTGTCATCCAGTGTTACTGGGCAACTTTTGGAGAAGACCATCTCAAAGCCAGTCTTACGGTATTCATAGGAGAACACACTGTAGAAAGAAAATGGTGTAGCTAAAGATGTGTGGTGAAATGCTGTCCATTCATGTTGATAAACAACATGGTGATCCAAGAGCCATGGCTTGAGAGTCTAGCTACCCGTATGTGGGTCTCACCACAAAGTGGCATTCAAGCCCAGAGGGACTTCCTTTCACCAATATTAAACCTATCAGAATGAAGATAATTCCAGACAATCTTGCAGGTTCATCACAAACATAGAGCAGAAAGCGGTGGCTGAGCAAACCTGGAGAGTTACATAAACTGAGTTGCACACTGAAGGTAATAATACTTTGCCTTAGAATTATAACTTTTTGTGTTAACTAGAACACATTTCTAATCAATTCATTCACTAAAGACAGGTGGCATTCTGAAGGAAGCCAGTCCATTGCAAATCAGTCTGAAAGGAAGTTATCTGTAACAGGAAAGAATAGGTCTCCTTGATAGCCAGGTGGATTTCCTGTAGGAAATATACACTGCCTGAAATATTCTTTCACATTGTAAGGGTAAGCATAATAATAAAATTTCCACTAATTAACTTTGATGCAATCCCTAGATGGCCTCATGATAAAGATATTTTTAAAAAATGATATCTAAGGATGAATTTCAACCAGACAAAGGGCTTTGGCAATGGTTGTCTTGTCTTTAAAAAAAAAAAAAAAAGTCAAAAAAGAAAACAACCAGCAACTGTCTCTCTTAAATTGATTTTGATATAATTACAGGACTGGAACATTAGTTCTTGGAACTGTCAAACATGTGTCTTTTAAAGAATTGAGACTTACTTGAGAGAGAAAAGAAGCCATCAAAACTCTGCTGAGCTGTGTTAATGGATGACTGGTTTTTCCTTGTGTAACTGCAAAGAAAGATAAACCATGAACCATAAATCTATGTTTCATTTTTCTTTAATCTGTATTCACCTTTAGTTCACTGACATCCAAAAGATTTCTTGTCATTAAAAGCCTGCACATTACCTAGTAAATTCAGAAGAAATTCCTTATGAAGAGGAAAAAAAAAAAAAAAAAAAAAAAAGGCTATTTCAATAGATCAATGGACTGCTTGTTGATTTTAAAATATTATTTTGGTGGCACTTAGGAATTACTTTAAGATTGCTTTGAATTGTGAATTTTTATTTATAATAGAATCCAGATATTCAAATGCTTTCTAAAAATGAACCGAACTTATTATATAATTTTGCCCACAAATTTTGTGACTGGGACTGCAATTCTCTCTCTTTTTTAAAAGAATTTATTTATTTATTTGAAAGAGAGAATGAGAGGGGAGAGGTCAGAGGGAGAAGCAGACTCCCTGTTGAGCAGGGAGCCAGATGCAGGACTCGAACCTGGGACTCCAGGATCATGACCTGAGTCTAAGGCAGTTGCTTAACCAACTGAGTCACCTAGGCATCCCTGGGACTACAATTCTTATTTCAGTATATATTCTCTCCTTTTTTTTTTTTTTTTTAAGTAAGAGAACCCCCTTTTTAAAAAAGATTTTATTTATTTGAGAGAGAGAACGAGAGAGTATGAGCAGGGGAGAGGGGAAGAGGAAAAGGGAGAAGTAGACTCCCTGCTGAGCAGGGAACCCCTTCTCCCCCTGCCTTAGAGGTGGGGCTCATCCCAGGATTCTGGGATCACAACCCTAGCACAAGACAGATGCTTAAGCAACTCAGCCACCTAGGTGCCCAAGTAAGGCAGCCCTTAAACATTAGCAAGATACATGGGTATCAGAATAAAGACCCTATTCCATGGTCTTCGCCGCAGGTAGGTATAGCCACCTCACTAAGCTTGGTTCCTAACTTGTGAATATAGGTACGTGCTCATCTTCGCGGATCTTGTTCTTGAATAAAAGGAGAATACCTTCCACTTTCCTTTTGATCTCTTGCCGATGGCTGAAAGAAGCTATGGCGGCAAGCTCTTTTAGAAAATGAAATCTGCAGCAGAGGTAGTAAATATTCACAAAACATTCTGTACGTCTCCAACATATCCCAAGCCCTTGTCATCAGATAGGATCAAATGACACTTCTTTTTTTTTTTATAACTTTAAAATTTTTTTTATAAACATATAATGTACTATTAGCCTCAGAGGTACAGGTCTGTGAATCGCCAGGTTTACACACTCCACAGTACTCACCATTGTACATACCTTCCCCAATGTCCATAACCCCACCACCCCCTCCCTACCCCCCTACTTCTGAGGGGAAGTGACCAAGATCACTAACCTGCTTAGGCAGAGAAAAACCCTGGCCACAATCTGCATTCTCTTCCTCTGCCAGAGTGACCAAGGGAGACTTATATCCCATTTGATGGTGCTATAAGATGGTAGAATCACCATCAGCCATGTTCCTGAGTCACTTTTTTGAGCAAAACCCTTTGCTGAGGGTAGGCTGCTCCTAGAGTAGACAATAACCCTATTTACATTAAACCTCTGGGACTTCAGGGTTAATTTGTTAATTTAAGATACTAATCCTGACTAACAAATGCATAGCAGCAACATCCT
Organism: Meles meles; assembly: GCF_922984935.1. NCBI lineage: Eukaryota > Metazoa > Chordata > Mammalia > Carnivora > Mustelidae > Meles > Meles meles. The sequence goes on from NC_060067.1 coordinate 30,436,890, forward strand.
GTGAAAGGCAGAAAGAAGTGGAGGGAACCTGGATCTCCAGCAGGGCAGAGATTCTAAATCAGACTTGGTTCTTTTATATAGTTAGGTAAGAGCGAAATCAACATCTTAAGTTCCCGCTTATGGGCTTATATACGAAGTTCTACACTACCCCAAGGGTCATTTACCAAATGTGAATTTAAATTCTTTTATGTCCACATTTTCTAAAATAAGAGTTATAATTATACATAATAAAATAATAATTGTTGGGACTTTTTAAAACCACCATTTTGAAATCTCCTTTGAATAATAGTCTCTGATCATCTCTGAAAATATTCCCATCCAAGATTGTTGTATCTTAAAATATACATAACTTCGAACGTGTGTTGCCTCTTACACACAGCGATAAACTTTAACTGAAGCATGATTACATTCTAGGAATTGTGTTAAGTAATTTGTGCATGTGACTTTGTTTACTCTTTACGTTATTATAAGGTAGAGACTATAATTATAATCCCCATTATATATTTAATGTATACATACTATATATTTATCCACACATATATACATATATGCCCACATATATATACATATGTGAAGCAGAACTCTGGTGATGCTATGCTACTGCATGATACATGTATATATATCCGAGGTATAGCTATATCTGAGGTATAGAAAGGAAAGTAACTTGCAGAAAGTTACATAGATGATAATTGGCCAGGACATGATTCAAACCAAGTTCGTGAAGATTCTGGAACCTAATCTATATTCCTGTTCCGTTCATGATACTGTAATCATCATGTTCACAGTGAGATACATGCAACATGGCAAAAAGAAAAATCCTTTTCTCTGTTGTTAATTTTATATTTATTTTTTCTCTCTTCCTTTTTTTTTTTTAAAGATTTTATTTATTTATTTGACAGACAGAGATCACAAGTAGGCAGAGAAGCAGGCAGAGAGAGAGGAGGAAGCAGGCTCCCTGCCAAGCAGAGAGCCTGATGCTGGGCTTGATCCCAGGAGCCAAAGGCAGAGGCTTTAACCTACTGAGCCACCCAGGCATCCCCTTCTTCTTTTCCTTCCTTTCCCCTCCCTCCCTTCCTTCAGTCTTCCTTCCTTCTGTCCCTCCTTCCCTTCCCTTTCCTTCCTTTTTTTCTTGTTTTCTTGTGTCCTTTTTGTCAGGTTTCTCGGTAACTAAATGGAAATGAGACCGCCAAGACAAGCGAGGGTCCGAGAACAGATCTTTATTGTGGGCACCCTTGGGCGAGGTTCCACGACTCAAAATAGGGCAGTTAGTCGAGGAATTCGCGCGCAAGACAAGGTGGCAGGAGTTTACATAAAGTTGAAAAGCAGAACTATTTTCTATTGGTCGACTCATATGCAAAGGAAGGATTATAATCCGACCAGTCAGAGTTACTTCCTCTATGCAAAGGAAGGATTGTAATCCGACCAGTCAGAGTTACTTCCTTTTCTGGGGTTTGAGGGGTATTGGGTTCAGTTGGGGAAGTCCAAAAGGAGAGGTGTAGGGGCCTGCGTCCAGCTGTCAGCAGGTCATTGATCCATTGGCGTCCCAAGAGGAGGTGATGACGGGAACCTCGGCCATTTTGGGGTATCCGCCATCTTGAAGAGTTTCCCTTCCTATCTGGCCCCAACACTTTTGGTCTTTTATTTTTTCTTCTTTTAGAAATGGAACACACCCTGTATTCAAGATTAGAAATCTGTATTATTGCTGTGTTTGTCTTTCACTGTATGACAATAAATCTGTAGGAGAAATCATGAGCTCCCTCTGCTTGCACGGAATCTCCCATGACTCCTGTAGCCATAATTTTATATCCAGGAAATTACTTTTTGAAAAGAGCGAATTCATTCTGGAGGATTGTCTTGCCAACAGTTCTAAGGGTGGGATCAATCTCCTTTTTATTGTCCCTTTCTCTGCATTTAGCAAAGGTGCCTGCACTGCTTTCTGCCGTGTCCCTGCATCCCAAGTGGCTGGACAGGCAGTCCCTTGGTGTGCAGGAAGCAGTCTGCAAACTAGGCCGGGGGCTTGTTTTGGGATAGGCTCTCAGGGTGGGTGTGAAACATATGGAAATGTGAGAAGAAAAAATATTGCTACTGTCACTTCTAATATAATTTTTATATGTTAACATATGAAATATATGGTAAGTGCAAGGACTACAGAAATAAAAAACATAATCTTGAAAAACGCATTTCAAGACTGAGAAATAAACAGGAGAATACACATGATTAAGGTTTAATAGGGATATATACTCTGCACTACGGTAGCAAAAAAGAGATGTGGACCTCAATTTAGCCCCAGAAAGCAGAAGGCATGGAGTTAGGGAGGCTCTGGGAGGAAGCAGGAAGCCGTCATTGCTCTGAATCTTAAATAATGAGTGGTAGTTAGCTAGGCAGATAATAATAATGACATTCAGTTTGGATATATGGAATTACAGATATGTAATCATTTTTTTTAGTTATAAAAATGACAACTTCACATGCTTCAACCTAACCTAGCATGTGCTTTTCACTGATCTAAAGTTCAATAATTATTCATTTGTTTAGTTCTCAGAACAATCATAGAAAGTAAGCATTGTTGTTATAAATATAAGGTAATGGGCATAGAAAGGTTAACTATATTCTTCAATATCAAAAAAACTATTAAAAGAAAAATCAGAATTCAAATCCATTCCTTTTTTGCTCCGGAGAGCATTTTCTTAATAGCACTGATTTGCAGCTAAACAGTAAGGGACGTTCATTTCCTCTTTGAGAGTGGATGATTCTGTTTACACACATCCACATCTAACTCTTATAAATTTCAGCACTCATGCTAGCCTAGAGCCCATCTAAATAATAGAAAAGGGGAACACTTATTTAAAATATCTATTCACAAATAAGTGTCTACCTCTTGATGTCCTTTGGATTATAACATTGGCAAAGTGACATTATTAAGACGTTAAAACTTCTAAGCTATAAAGCAAAAATTTGTTAAATTCTTTAATAGTTTTAAAACAATTTAAGTTGAGATAGTTGACATCAACATTGTATTAGTTTCAATTGTGTACATTACAATTCCATATATGCATACACTGAGAAATGATCACCGTAGTAAGTCTTGTTCACATTCATCACAACGCGTAATTACAAATGTTTTTTACTGTGATGAAAATGCAAAATCTACTCTTCCACATCCCTCAAATATACAATACAGTAATACCAACTGCAGTCACCATACTGTACACTATAAACCCAGGGCTCATTTATTTTATGAGCCAGAAATTTGTACCTCCTGTGGTTTTTTTCCCCCCAAATTAAATATATCTGTTTTAAAGATGTAAAATTGTGTTTAAGTGTCAACTTAAATATTGTGTGTGTGTGTGTGTGTGTGTGTGTGTGTGTGTGTGTGTGTGTGTGGCTATAATCATAACCAGAACACTAACTAGAATTTTTAAAACATTATATAAGCCTGCTTATAGGAAACAGACAACTTCATTTATAAAATCACTTATAAATCATTTATAAAATAAAAACATTTATAGAATCATTTATAAAATAAAAACAAAAACAGATTTCTCTAACTACATTAAAGCCTATGGTATCTTGCTGATTTGAGTAATATGAATAGAATCAATAGGTTTACCACAGAATTTAAGATTACTTCATTTTTTAACGTATGATGTGAATGTTAGGTTTGGGTTTAATTGAATCAGTTTTTGTTTTTGTAACTAATATAGATTGATAGAGTTATATTTGGTCAAAATCAAATAAAGTATTTTAGTAAAAAAAATTTTTTGAGCCGATTGCTAACTGTCAAAGTTTCAGTTTGATTTCTTTGGGGTGCCTCATATACAGAACCACTCCAACAAGAATGAAGACTCTCTTGAAAAAGAAATACCAAATTTTACTTTTTGTTTCAGACTTTTAAATAAAAGAATATATTTATAATTTAAAAATTCACCAAAAGTGACTGCTAATATTTCATAAACAAGGTTGAAAGCCAACTTACTAAATTTTAGTATTTTATTAACTTGCTTTTATTGTAAATGTAAACAGTTCTAAATTCAGAAGGGAAATTCAATAAATTGACACATTTTATATTCAGCCACTGAAATAAAATTGTGTGTGTAATTGGGGCAAAATCACAATATTGCACTGACAGTTTACAGTATTGATATGATAGTTATTCATAGGCAGTTGCAATTCTCATATTCACATCTAGAAATGAAGGAACAAAATATTAATAGAAAAGTTTAACAGTAGGGGGATTTTAATATTTTTTCTGTTATCATCATCATCCATTTGCTAAGGAAAATGGCTAGCTTATTCCATTTGGAGTAAAAGTAATAGATATTTCTTGTGTACAAGAAACTTCTTCTTTTTTTTTTTTAAATTTTATTTATTTGACACAGAGAGCCACAGGGAGACAGGGAACACAAGCAGGTGGAGAGGAGAGGGAGAAGCAGGCTTCCTGTTGAGCAGGGAGCCTAATGGGGGGCTTTATCCCAGGAATCCCAGGATCCTGGGATCATGACCTAAGCTGATGGCAGAAACCTAATGACTGAGCCACCCAGGCACCCCAAGAAACCTCTTTTCAAAATCAGTGATTTACCAGCCCTACTGAAGACTTCTTCGGTACTTCATTAACTTGTATAACTTGTGCATTTGCTTATCTTCATATCCATCCAGGATAGGCTCCCCACCCATGCAAACTTTGTGGAGTTTTCTCCCTCTCATTGCTCCTTCCCGGAACAGGGAAGCTAAGACCTTGTTCAACCAGTATTAAGTGGCAGTAGGTCTCAAACTGTTTTCTTCCACACAACCAAATATTCTTATTCCAATAAACACCTCTAGGTAAAAAGGGAGAGTGTGTTCCCCAAGTCAGGAACATCTTCCCTTAGGATTTCTCTTCTTATTCCAGGGTTAGGGTTCTGGAAAATTCCTCTCAGGGACTTGAACAAAAAGAAAATCATGGGCTGTGGTGATGGGGTGGATGAGACAGGCTCAGTAAACCCTGCTGAGTAAAGAACACCTCTCGGTGATGACCACGAGTATGACGCTTCTGTGCCTAGCCTTCTTACAATGGACTGAACTCGCAAGTTGGCTCCTCCTGTTACCAGTTTTGCTATATTTCAGTCAAGTTCCTACTCTGTGTCAGGAACTGTGAGGAGTCCTGGTGATGAGAAAATCTTAGATACTTTTGAATGCTGCAGTCAGGGTCCTTGTGTACTCAAAGACCCTTTTTGTTTAGATGGAGGCAAGTAGGTCCCCCCTCTCGTGGCTGTGCCTATATTCTACAAGGTGACAGTCCCATTAGAAGCTCTTGTAGGTCAATGAGAAAGCTGCTCTTTAGAGACATCTCTAAGATAGGGTTTTACCTTTTATAACTCCTTTAAATGCTCCCCCCTTATTTTTAGTATATCTCAAGAGCTTACCATAAGTTTGGAATAAAGGGGCTATCCTACCAAAAGGAAGAAAAGAGAGAAATCTATGGCATTCTTACCTATAAAAATGTCAATGATTTAGGTTTTGGGTAATATTTAAATTTCAGGTGTTGGAGAAAATTTAGATCATGCATCAAGGGGTTGGGTTACAATTTGGGGAAAAGCAGAGTAGATGTTTAGAGAGGGAGCATGAATGTTAAAAGTTATTTTTTTCCCCTCTCATTTCCATGTAGTTTTGCTTATTACCTTCCTTTGAATTTGTTCAAAGAGCATGAAAGCCCAAGCTTCCTGGCTTCTCTCCTCTAAACAAAGAAAATGTGTGTGAGGCAAAGTCAAACCAATGAGCAAGTAAATAAAAAAATGATTTTGAGCCCCAAAGTCATGGTTTGTTTAGCTGCTACCACTAAGTAAATTGTGTGTGTGTGTGTGTATGTGTGTGTGTGTATCATACAAAATACATATGAATTTTTTATCCTGAAGTTTCTCATCTATATAAAATGGGAGTAAAATACCTGCCCTTCTAAACTTATCTTCTTTTCAGGGCATTTTAATAAGATTGTGAACATTATATGTATTTGAAAAAACAAATTGTGATTCCAATGAAGTATGGCCTTAACAAAGTATGTGCAGGAGAATTAGTTAAATGCATGCACTTGGAAATCAGACAGATTCTGCTACTAACTTGTCTATACTATTCAGCAATTTTTTAACCTTGCAAAACTCACTTTCTCATTAGAAAAATGAGGATAATTATTCCTTATAGAGCTTGTTGATGCTTCCATGACTTAATGTATATAATATTCTCTATATTAAGGCCCAACATAGTAAAAGCACTTAGTAAATGACAGCATTTTTTCTTCTTCTTGAGAAAGGTGTATATATTTCACTTTTGATAGAAATGATTTTTGATACCACTAATGCCCCATATATTTGAAATATAATGTCAAACCACAAAGCTTTCTGTATGTTGGAGAGGTACAGCATCTTTGGACTCAGAATCCTAAATCAAAGCAATGATGCATAAAATTATTTCTATCCTTTGATATTATTTATCGTACTGCTGCATTGTAAGTCAGGTAGAGGTGATGAAACATGGCATACTATGGTTTTATAACCTGTCTCATCATTGCATGTTTATTCCATTTGCGTAGTGTTAGACAAAGAACAGGTTGGAACACAAGTGCATGTTTGTTCTGGATGGTGATAGATTAGTTGACTCTCTCATTTCTCAGCTTCTTTTTGTCTTTAGAGAACACTTTTGTCATGCAACCAAATTTTTTTGGTCTAAACATCAAAAATTATACAGTTTATGGGCTATAAATCTATAAATCAGATTTGCCTTAATGGGCATAGTCTAATTATCAGCACTCTAAATGACAGTGTTAATAAAAATGCAAATATAGACATTCACCACAACAAACTTATTCAATCTATTTTAATGTGTTCTTTCAATTCACAGGAGTCATTCCTTAAATATGTTCATGTCCTTTATTTATATTCAGCTAAATTAAAAAATTATATTTCATTTACAAGTTTTCTTCAGGTAATGAAATATTCTTCATTAATAGAAAGGCTTACTAGTCTGGGGGGAAAATGTATACTTGTTATCATTTTTATAATTGACTCTGCTAATAAAATAAGTAAATTAAAATTTCTATATTTCAAAAGAATCCTAAAAGAAATGTTCAATTATTTCAAAGCTATTCTATATTTCTCCTTATGTGATCCTTATCACAATTTTAATTACTTGTTCTATGATTGCCTTATCCATCAGGCCAGAGACTATTTCCATTTTGTTCCTGTTTTATTCTCCAACTTTCTAACACAGTGACTGCATATAGTAGGAATTCAATACAAATTTTCCCGGATTGAATGGGAGAATAAATGGAAGATACACTTTCAACTATAAATATTTCTCCTATTCATTAAATAGAATAGTATCTTTAAAAAGTTAATATCTTTTTTCTCCAGTAATTTTCCACATAAGGATCTAACTTATATTTTATCCAAGTCATCCAATCATCCAATGTCTAAGGGAGAACTAGAATTGTCATAGTCAGAAAGCACATGGTTGGGGTGGGGGGGGAGAGTAATCAGCTGTTAACTTATAAGAAATATGGTGTGTGTGTGTGTAAAGCAAGATAATAACCTCAAATGATAGACTTTGTATAGAGAGACAAAGGGTTTTTCAAATTTCATTTTTTTAAGATTTATTTTTATTTATTTATTTTAGAGAGAAAGAACATGAATGTGCACCTAGAAGAGAGTTGGGGGGTGGTGAAGGAGAGGATCTCAAGTAGATTGCGCTGAGTGTGGAGTGTGGAGCCCACCTGGGGCTCCATCTCTGGACCCTGAGATCATGACCTGAGCTGAAATCAAGTCAGCTGCTTACCTGACTGAGCCACTCGAGCCCACCAGATTTCATTTTTACATCTAAAATGTCAAGCCCCTAAAGACTGTATCAGTCTCAATGAATACAGGTCTCAAAATGAGACAGAGAGGAATTTTCACCCACTGAACAAAAAGAATGAGCATTTTTAAGACATTGAAAGAAAGAAGAAAAAATAGAAAAGAGAGGATAAGAAGTCAGATGACAGAACGTCTTTGATTCTTCCTTTATTCCCCATTTCGGGTTGAATTGCATGCAGAATAATAGAAAGAACACAGGCAAGATGGAGGTGAGAGACTCAAAAGAAGAAATTTTTTTAGCCTACTTGATTTCACCTTCTTTGAACTCAAGATGTGTAGACCACTTCCAAAGTGGTCCATCACAGCCATTGTGGAAGAGGAAGGAAAGCATGCTCCAGTTGCAAAGAAGGTCCACATTAGTACTCCAACATGGCTTGGCTCACTGCTACCTCTTGGTTCCTTGTGGAAAGCAAAGTATACAGTTTTCTTTCTTTCTCTTTGCAGAGGAACCAAAAGATATGCTGGAAGGGTTGTGATGAAGGGAAAGGGGCATCACAAAGATGACAGCCCAGACAGCAATGTTATGAGCACACAGTAGAGTGCCCGTAACTGCTGTCTTGGAGCTACCATCAGTGATGTGGGGGCAGATGACAAGCCCTGGTAACACAGAGACCTGTTGTTTGAAGTTACGTCAAACGGAAACTCTCTAGAAAGATCAGCAGAAGTGAACTGGCTCAGCAACAGCATAGAAGATCTATTTCTTGTGGAATCTGGATTTGAGGACAGCAGGTCAGGGAGCTAAAGAACCAGCCCAAGAACAAGCTCCCCCATCCTTGTTGCCACGGGATCACCTATGTGCTTGCAGATATCCAGGAGTCTTTCTAGGGAAATGGATAGAAGAAAAGTCACCAGCTGAGTGGAGAGAATTATCCCTGCTAGGTTGTTAAGTTTGAATTGGCTAAATTTGCTGTAAGGGATCATTTTACATTGAAAGAAACTGTTTACATTCAGAAGGGACTAAATTTAGTTTTTTTGGCAAGTTAACCACATCCTCTTCCCACCTCTAAAAGGGACATGGACTTGAAAATAAGAAAACAGATGAACTTTGTTGCATCCCATGACTAATGTTTGACATAAATTTCCTCTTTAAACCTTTACAGTAGCTATATATAAAAGACATTATTCCCATTTTATAGATGAGACAAATGATATAGTAAAGGTCAAATCTATTAGACAACGTAATCAGATTTCAAACACAGGTTTGCTTGTTTCTAAAAGCAGCTTTTGTAAATTTCATGACCTATAAGTTTACTCCAAAAACAATAAACTTGTCAAGATCTCATGTAGTTTATTATTCAAAGAGCCATTCACAAGCGTATGGCAACCCCTTCCTGCTTAACATAAAAATAATTGTTATTATTGCTATGATTATTGTTATTTTGTAACACTAAATATCTCACTAAGCAAAATTTGCATCCTCATATTATTACCAAATGTGATGCTTTTCTTTTTCTACCAAGTGAATTTTTTAAAAATTTTATTTATTTATTTGGCAGACAGAGATCACAAGGAGGCAGAGAGGCAGGCAGAGAGAGAGAGAGGAGGAAGCAGGCTGTCCACAGAGCAGAGAGCCCAATGCGGGGCTCGATCCCAGAACCCTGAGATCATGACCTGAGCTGAAAGCAGAGGCTTTAACCCACTGAGCAACCCAGGTGCCCCTCTACCAAGTGAATTTTTGTAACCCTGTGAACTTCTTGCTCTAAAGAGCACCCACAAGCATTATGTGGAGAACCTCCTTACCTTATGTGGTTTACTGTGACTCATCTAAGCATTCAAACAGGGATCTTTCATGGATAGTTTTCTTGGTTAAAAACTACAGAAACCGGGGCACCTGGGTGGCTCAGTGGGTTAAGCCTCTGCCTTCGGCTCAGGTCATGATCTCAGGTCCTGGGATTGAGCTCTACATGGGGCTCTCTGCTCAGCGGGAGCCTGCTTCTCTCTCTCTCTGCCTGCCTCTCCGCCTCTCTGCCTACTGGTGATCTCTCTGTGAAATAAATAAATAAAACCTTAAAAAACAAAACACACAAACAAAAAAATCCCTACAGAAATGAAATCATATTAACTTGAATTGAAAAGGGGATTTATTCAAAGTATGTTCAGAGGTTTGTAGAACTGATAGAAAGTGTCAAACCAGAACCTTCATAAGCAAGGCAGAACCACTGTAGAGGCTGATACAGATTAGGCTTTGCACACCAGTTATACTGGATATTTCAGCTAAGGGCACCCCTCTAATTAGCTGTGGCATACTCTGACTCTCAAAGGTTATTTTATATTTGTATTAGTCAGCTAGGACTGCTATAACACAATACCTTAGATTTGGTCTCTGCAAAAATAGCAATTTATTTTTTTCACAGTTCCAGAGGCTGGAATTGGAACTGCCAATTGGAATTGGCAGGGTAGGTTTCTTTTGTTTGTTGGTTGGTTGGTATAGGGGCCTACTTAGCCAGAGTGACTCCATCTGGGTTAAACAGCCATTTTGTTGTTTGTGCGGTAAAACTTAAACTGACCCTGCCCACCCCCCCAGAGGAACTTACTTAAAAGCAAGTCTGGGAAACCAGTAAAATATGGTCAACCAGTCCCTGATAACAGAGCCCAAATACAAGGACGGGTCAGGTCAGGTGGAGATAACAGAGCCCAGAATACAAGGACGAGTCAGGCCAGGTAGAGAAACATCAAATCAGTAAAGCACACATACATACCATCTCCCTAACCACCAAAGAATGTAAACCCTGCCTTTTGGGTGCCAAACTAGGACACCAATTCTGACCAGAGTGATAGGCTAGTTCAAACAGCTACTATAGAGTAAATTGTAATTCAACTGGCCACCTGCGTGTGACCTAGCATGACTATGCAATTTTCTTTGTGTGTTACAATCTCATTGGCCAGGCTCAATCACATGGCCTTTACTCTATAAAAGCTAGTCTGTGAGGCTGGGGGTCATTGCTCTCTCCATAAGAGATGGCCCCGGCTGGCTGGTTTGATTCTGGGTTCTGGCGCTAAATAAAGCTTTGCTTGACCTTCGCTTTGTATCAGTCTCACTCCTTTGAGTATGGACCCCATCATTTGGTAGGTTGTTTTTTTGTTTTGTTTTATTTTATTTTGTTTAGTTAATTAATTAATTAATTAATTTTTCTTATTAACATGTAATGTATTATTTGCCCCAGGGGTACAGGTCTGTGAATCTTCAGACTTACACATTTCACAGCACTCACCATGGCACATACCCTCCCCAATGTCCATATCCCAACCACCCTACAACCCTCAGTTAGTTTCATGAGATTGAGAGTCTCTTAAGGTTTGTCTCCCTCCAGATCCCATCTTGTTTCATTCCCACCCCCCACCCAAGCGAAATAAGTCAATCAGAGAAAGACAATTATCATATGATCTGTCTGATATGAGGAATTTGAGAGGCAGGGCAGAAGGTTGGGGGTCATGGAGGATAGGTTTCTTTTAAGACTACTTCTTAGCTTGCAGATGGCGACCTACTCACTGTGCCCTCACATGTCTCTCCTCTGTGCATGGGCCTCTCTACTGCCTCTGTTTATCCACATCTCTTCTTGGTATAGATAGCAGTCAGATTCGATTAGGACCCAACTTAAGGGTCTCATTTTAACTTAATCTTCTCTTTAATGACCCTCACATTCTGGGGTATTGAGGACTAGGACTTTAACATATGAATTTGGGGAGATACATTTCAATGCAAACACTGTCTTAAGATCCAAAGTCCTGGGCAGGATGTTTAACCTATGTATGGATTGATTGATTGACTGATCTATCTATCTCTCCATCTATGTTTTAGCTTATGTCTGGTTTGACTATATTCTTAAATGTTTCTCAAGAAATCAGTCTAAAGTATTTATAAATTATAATTACATACTGTAACCAATAAAAGGCATATTTTTCATTTTTTTTTCAAATTAAGTATAAAAATGACTTCTATTTGTATTGCTATATAACAGATCACCTTAAAAACACTTAAAAATATAATACTGTCATTTATGGTTCTGTAGGTTGATCGGATTCACTTGAATGTTCTCATTCAGGGTTCAAATGTGGTTTTAGTCAGAAGCCACAGGCTTGTACTGGAGTCATCTAAAGGTGTAACTGGGCTGGATGTCCAGATGGCTTCTTCACTCACATGCCTGGCACCTAAGCAGGAATGGCTAGAACAGCTGGAGACTGACTGGCATCTCTTTCTTTCCATATTGCCTCTCCACATGACTAGCTTTGGCTTTTCCACAGCAGTTCAGGATAGTCAAACTTCATAGAAGGTCACCAGCTTCACCCAGTATGCTTCCCAGGATACTCAGGTAGAAACTGCAAGCTTTCTTCTGACCTTGCCTTAGGACTCACTATCGTGACATTCTATTTGTTTCATGGGACCAGGCCAAATTCAACTCAAGAGGGGACTAAGCCACAGTGTGAGTATCAGAAACATGGTTCATTGGGAGGCCATTGGATACCAACAACAACAATTGTTTTATAATGGGATTAACAACAAAGACAACAATTAGATGGAGATAAGAGAAATTTTCCACTATTCTCTTAAAAATGCATCAGTAAGTAGAAAGTTCACAGTGGCATAAATAAATTTTACCTAGTTGTTCTAGTTACCTAGAAAATTCTCTTACATTTTCGTTGTTGATGATGCCAATATCCTATATAGTCCTTTGCATTCTGAATGCATAACTAAAGTACTCCCTTGTAGGCATTTAACATAAGAGAAAATCAACAGCCACTAGGGAGTTGCCTTAGAAGTTCTTTCAGCCCAATAGGAAATGACAATAAACAATACATAGCCATTAGCAAAAAACCTAAACATACCAGTTATTGTACAAGACTTTTTAAAGTGAATTGTCTCATCATATCCTCAGTGCAGCCTTTTTGAAAGAGTTATTATTATTCTCCTTTTGCTGATGAGGAACCAGATGAGAGGAGAAATTCAGTAACTCTTCTAGTTAACAAAGCTAGTCAACGTCATAGCTGGGATTGAATCTGTATCTGATCGACTTTGTTGTATTTTTTGACTATGTGTTGGCTCTAGGAATCTTTAAAGTAAATCTGCAACACGCTTTCTAACCAATCTACTATTTTTTAATTAATTGAATGGCCAGTCTAACAAAAAGCCCATGAGGGTAAGAGGAATTGACAGTTGTACCAAGAAATTGTCGGGGCGCCTGGGTGGCTCAGTGGATTAAGCCGCTGCCTTTGGCTCAGGTCATGATCTCAGGGTTCTGGGATCGAGTCCCGCATCGGGCTCTCTGCTCTGCAGGGAGCCTGCTTCCTCCTCTCTCTCTGCCTGCCTCTCTGCCTACTTGTGATCTCTCTCTCTGTCAAATAAATAAATAAAAATCTTAAAAAAAAAAAAAAGAAATTGTCACCTGCCTTACCAGTCATTGTTTAAGAGAGTAAGAACCCTGTATATTGAGGCTGACTTTACAGACATTTGGAGGCAAGAGGGGGCAAGTCTCTGAAGCAAGCCAAAGTAAAATGCTCCTTCTTTTTTCTCTATAAGACAATGGAGGCCTATCATCCTTTGAAGAGTAGACAGGACAATATTTCTGTAATTGTCTTTGTGGTGTCACAGCATCACATAGTCTCTTGCCATTAGTGTTTTGACAAGCATTTAGTTGTTGTGATATTAATGATCAATACACAGGTTTACATATAATTGCAGGGTTTACTGATCATGGTGAAGACTATTACAGGCAAAAATAAATAAATAAATAAATGAAGCGTTAACAAGCAAAACCACTCAATACTAGTAATACTTTACAAATTACGTACGTAGCAGGCAACTCCAAAATTAATAGTAGAAGAAAAAAATAATACCAGAAATTGCCTAAACTTTAAATTGAAACTTAAATGTAATTTAAAATATTTTCTCTCAAGTTTTAAACAAAATCCTAGACTAAGTTTATGCTATCAATTTAAAGTTTTATTTTTACAGAAAGAGAGAATCAAACTTTTGAAGAAGAGATATTTAGTTACATTCTTATAATTTTGAAAAACCCTACTAGCCAATCTGTTAATATAGGTGATATCTGAAAGCATAAAATAGACACCATTTTTCATGGGATGGCAACTCAGAGGGGCATGGATTCCTTAGTATAGTCTATTTGGGGGAAATACAATTAAAAACAAAATTTCTTCCCAACCCAGAAAAACCTCTCTACAGAGGCAGAAGAGAAAGAAAACAGTTTTATTATTAAATAAGCATTAAGCCACAATGTGATGTGCATCGCAATCTGCTAAAAGACTGCAAAGAGAGAAAAATCTCACCCGTTCGTAGAGCCAAACAGATACAACCTGTTACATACACATTTCCCAAACCAACAATGACTAATGTTTAAGTAAGAGGACTTGGCAGAGCCATTTGTCACACAGAGTCCATCCTAATTTCACCTGGTAACTGAGGTGACCATCAGAGTTAGTTTATTGACTTCATCCAAAGGAAATTGAACTTCTCATATCTTTCTGACAAGAGGTTGCTTTGGAGCAAGGCACCTGCTGCAGGTAGGTTCCTACTCTCACCACAGAAACTGGGAGAGAAAGGGCACAGTCTTTCTTGTTGATAGCATTTCAAAGAGTTGGTTCTTTATTCATGGGGAAAGACATTCCTGGTTCTTAAAGTTGGCAAGAGAGTTATTTAGCTTTTAAAAAGATCTATATACATTTCAAAGAGACAAATAAGTTATATTTAATGAGTTTCCTAAAGTAAATGCTTTAAGATAAAAAGGTAAGGGGGAAGAGGCCCTTTCCTTATTTTTATCAGGGAGAATTTAATCTTTTATTTTTAATTTTTTAAGTCCTGAAAACAGTGATCAGTTTATGAAAGAACAACATAAGGATACTCTGAAAATTGGGAATACTAGAAGCTATCCATATTTTTAGAAGAACACATTTGATATTTTAGATTTCATAATTGGAAAATGCTATTAACTTCACATTTAAAAGGTATAAGTAGAAAAATCTTTGGAATCCAATTTAAATTATAGTCTAAAATTGATATGCAAAATATCAAGATATTTATGTTGTATTATTATTTTAAAATACTTACCATTTTTAGTCTGTCTCACTCCTGACCTTTCAGGATAGTAATATTTATTTAATCTGGTATCTAAATAAGTCTTTATGAAAATGATTCTCCTTTGAGTTATATTGTTTTTCATAACCCCCTTTTATAAGATCTCTATAATTGTAAATTTATTAAGATGTATTAAGTAATTCTTATTGCTTAATATAGAAAATAGGACAATATTCCTTTTTTTTTTTTTTCACTACTTAGATTTTTCATGATGCCTTCCATTATCCCAGGAGAACTAGTAGTAGTAACTAACTAGTAGTTAGGAGTTTTTTTGTTTTGTTTTGTTCTGTTTTGTTTTTTTCAAGTAAATACTTCAATGACTTCATGAGACTTCCTTCAATAGCTAAATGAATAAAGAACAATAAAATTGCCTTATACTTGAATACTGAGAGTTTGGGGGGCTCCCTCCATGGTGAAGAGACTTAATTCTATATACATGTTTTTCATGCAAAAAACATGATTAATTCACTTGTTGACCAAAATGACAATTAGTACATCTAAAAATCTGGGGTGATAACAGAGTGACTGTGTAGCTACTTAGCACTCAGTGTCTGTGGAAGTGAATAAATGAAGTCAGTTCATTATAAGTCAGGGTGAAGAACACTACCTTGATTTTCTTATATTGATAAAAAGAATATTTTTTATATTCTCAAACCTAGAAGAAATTAAAAACGACTATACTGATTGAATTGTGTCTCCCTCAAACTCGTGTCCACCTGGAACCTCAGAATGTGACCTTTTATGAAAACAGTCTTCAGTTATTAATTAACATAGGTGGTGCTGGATTAGGGTGGGTAACCCAATGACTGGTGTTTTTATCAGAAGAGAAAACAGAACTCAAAACAGGAAGAATGCCCTGTATGAGATTGAAGCGAAGCACCTAAAAGCCAGGGAACGAGGATTGCTGGCAACCACCAGCTGCTAGGAGAGGTGCATGGAATGGAGTTTCCCCCAGAACCTCCAAAAGGAATGAATCCTATTGACACCTTAATTTCAGACTTCTGAATTCCAGAACTGTAAGAGAATAAATGTCTGTTGTTTTAAACTACCCAGTTTGCTGTAATTTGTTACAACAGCACTAGGAAATAAATACAATATGTTAGTTATCCAGGCGTTGACAAATTTTCCTAGGAAGTGCCACGTAATAAATATTCTGGGTCTTGCGGATAACGTAAGATCACTGTTGCATATTCTCCTCCTCCTCCTCCTCCCTCCTCCTCCTCTTCCTCCTCCTTCTGTTTATAGTTTTTAAATATAAAAAGCCTTCTTAGTTATGTGGGCCATACCCAAATAGGCCTGAGGCTGGGTTTGACCCAGGGACCATCAGACTCCCCTGCCTTATTCTCTCCATCGGTTCCTTTAGGAGAAGAAGAAATTATATGGTCAAATCCAAGGATAAAATCTAGTCTGTTAGGAGGTGAAGTAGAGGGGTGTGAATATAAACAAAGGTGGGTTTGGAAAACTGAAGATTTTGTTGGGTTTTTCCCTCTTTCATTTATATTACAAATCAATGTAATGCCTGGCTCAGAATTAGAGCTTAAAAACTGGAAACTGTTGTTATTTTGTTTGTCAACTTAAGGTGTAAAGCATTATGAACATCGGTTCTTAATGAAAGAAGTTGAAATTGTTAGAATGATAAAAGTAGAGTCAGATTTGGGATCATTTTCATTATCATCTCTTTGTCTTATTGTTACACATTGTATACCTCTGTTTAGTATTTGATTGGACAATTTAGCCCCTCAGTTCAGTGACTGATGATATGGAATGGGTGGCAGTATTGTTTCTGGGATGATATCTTGGCCTACTGAGACAAAATAATTTAAGCATGATATTGATCCGTTTAAGAGGTTTTATTTGTTGTGGTAGGACTTATTTTTGTTAGTATTTTGTTTTGGGGGAAAATTCAAGTAGACATTCATAAAGTCTTGAGGATCTGAAATAGATACCTCTTTATTCCCAAGTAAAAACATAGAATCAGTAAGACAAGTAAAAATTGAAGTGGTCCTTGAGTATAAAGCCTTCTTATATTTTGAAGAGAATACCAGGGACCCTAGTTGACAATGAGATTCACAGAGACTACTGATTTCCTATCTCTAGAGAAACTCAAGAAACCCTCTCTCCCTCCATCAATTCTTGAAGGACAGAATTTACGAATCATTAAGACATCTTTCCATTGGGTGCTCTTTATCAGAAGTAGGATAAGTCCATTAATTTGGGGGAACTTTCCCATTTGGAAGGTTGATTTTTCGAGGCTTTATGCTTTCTTAACTCTTCTTGCCTATCAAGATAATACTTTATGTGGATCAAAAGAAAAAGTCCGCCAAGAATAATTCCTCATATAGTTTGCACGATACACCGTGACCAGATTACACATATAAGTGTCTTAGATTATCAAATAATGTGATTTTTTTGTTCTGAGCATCCCCTCTGGATATCTCTGTCCAGATCCTGTGTTTTCTTTTCCTATCAATTATGTTTAGCTAATTTCTTAAAATTAATTGGAATGATTAGCAGAAAAGATCAAATCAGTTTTCATGAACTTTGAAAACAAAGTTTTTTGAAGTTAAGAGATTTAAATTCAATTTTCTTATCATTTCATCCTTTCCTCATTTTTGGCTTCCCTGGTTGCTTACTAGTTAAAGGATTACAATAATTGAGTTGGTAAAACTAAATTTCTTGTAGAACTTCTAGAAGTTTTCTCAATAACAGGATAAATGTTTGAACCAAACCATGTTTCCAAGATTCTTTTGAGATTTCCTTCTTTCCTATTAAACTAAAGGTATTCTGCAATGTCACTAAGCATGGACAATATAATCACAGTTCAAAATAGTTACAAATCAATAAGTGCGATGTTTTTTAAAGTTTCTTTCAAAGTCTGTTTTTCATTAGTTTCAGAACTCCCCCTGTAGAAACATTTCTAACACCAATTAAAATGAAACAAATTGGGGGCGCCTGGGTGGCTCAGTGGATTAAGCCGCTGCTTTCAGCTCAGGTCATGATCTCAGAGTCCTGGGATCAAGCCCTGCATCAAGCTCTCTGCTCCGCGGGGAGCCTGCTTCCTCCTCTCTCTCTGCCTGCCTCTCTGCCTACTTGTGATCTCTCTCTCTGTCAAATAAATAAATAAAATCTTAAAAAAAATGAAACAAATTGGACAAATTTGTTTGAAACAAATGAAACAAAGGAGGATTTTCTCTACTTTCTAATTAATGTATTTATTTATATTCTATCTTGTTTCAAAACAGATTTAAGAAGGCTCTACAGATGACTTAAATCCTTTTGCAGTGAAATGCATGAATATACAATATTGTTTTCTAGTCTTTAGTACAAAGCTGATATATAAAATTGAATATAAAAATTGAAACAAGATTTCAAAATGGCTTCTTAGATATGCTACTTTTATTCAAATAATTGTTAGGGGGAAAATTCAATGCGTCAAAAATGGAGAAAGGACCCTAAGCCAACATTTTGTTTTTTGGTAGATTTTTTTCAAATATATTCTGGTAGAAATGCCTGGCATTTAGATTTCTCAAGAGAAAATGGATTTCATAACATCCCTAAATAACTTATTCTGATTCTTAAAAACCTACCATTAGAAAATATTGGTTAAGCAAGTTTGAAATCCATTCTGTTGCTTTCTCAGTTCAATTTACACTTAAATATAGAGAAGCAAAACAAAAGGACTGTACTGCTCACATAAAAATACTTGTACTGAGGGGTACCTGGGTGGCTCAGTGGGTTAAAGCCTCTGTCTTCAGCTCAGGTCAAGATCTCAAGGTCCTGGGATGGAGCCTCACATCATGCTCTCTGCTCAGCAGGGAGCCTGCTTCCTCCTCTCTTTCTCTCTGCCTGCCTCTCTGCCAACTTGTGATCTCTGTCTTTCAAATAAATAAATAAATAAATAAATAAAATATATTAAAAAAAATACTTGTACTGTGCAGGTATGCTGCTAAGGTAATATGATTCCACCAACTCTGTAGTCTCCAGGTTCCCTGTAGGACATTGTGATTAGTGAGGACTCTACATAGGGAAGACAATTTCTCACAGCCAGGCACGTAATTATAAAGTCAGTATGAATACATACATTCAATATTGCTCCAAAAGAGTGTAGGGGGAAATAAAGTGATCAGTATCATTTTAAAATTCTCTTATCATATTCATATATCACAGTGCACATTTTCCCAATTTTACAATGCTGCCATATTTTTGATTCATGTAATCATTTTGTAGCTTGAATATTTGTTTTTTTTTTTCCTTGTTATTACTTTGCAGTTATTTCTGTAGGCAATCACTTTGTGGGTTTTTCTAAGTTTATTGAAAAATAAGATTTGCTTAAATTTATACACACAGATAGATACAGACCTTTTAGCCACTAACAAGTACTTGTTGAGAGTTTTCAAAAATCAAAGAACTCTTTAAGACAATGTGTAGTACAAAGGTTGTTTATTTAGTGCATAATTTAAGGGACATGGGAATTCAGAAAAATGAAGATAAACGAGCACAATTTCCTTTCCTTTCCTAACCTGGATAGAGAGATTCAAAAAGTTAAACCTGGGAGGGTTCCTTAGTCCCCCATATCAGGAAAACCAAGCATGATATAGCAGGAACAAAGAAAACCAACAACAACAAAAATAAACAAATAAGGAAATAAGTAAATAAAGGACATTGAAACCAAACAGAGCTGGCATTAAAGTGTCACATTGATACTTATCTGTATGGCTTTGCACAAGGCAACTAAACACTTGGGTACCTTTAACATCAAAATCAGGATAAAGCTCCTTCACATGGTTTATTTAAGAAAGATATTAAACACTAGGTCACATATAAGTTATTTGACACATGATTGCAACTAAATTACCAGCTCTCTGGAAAGCCAGAAATAAACAGACTGTAGCAACTCACGATTACCTAAACCTTTACTCCTGAATAAAATTATCTCTTTTCTTGATGCACAAAATTAGTGCCAATTTTGGAAATGCATGTGAAACAGGTAAACTCCATATAGGCAAAGATGTAGTGCCAATGGTTTTTGTGATTTTTTTCCTCAAAAATAAAAGGATAACAGAAGTCAAGCAGAATCCATGAATTCAGAGTTCTGTAACAGCAATAAATTTTATTCAGGACACTTTCAACAGGGGGATTTTAAATCTTAGACAACACCGTTTAGAATTACATTAGATTTCTATAAGGTGGACTCTATGTAGAAAGACCTGGAACTATTTTCCAGGGGAAACAAAAAGTAACTGTAAGCTTAAAGAGATGCTTGGCCTTCTGTTCTCACTTTAGGTCAGGGTCTTCAAGGGAAGAATGGTGGTTCAGGGACAAACAGTGCTTGGCTGAATCCTATCTTCTATGATTTCAGTTTAATTAAATGAAGCTGATGAATCATGCAACAAGGAAATGGCATTATGCTGTCAGTGATTCAAAGCTAGAAGCCCTTGTATATGAAAGGAATACAATTTCCCTTAGTGGAAACACAGATGGTGAGTTCTAAATTCTGCTTACCAATGTTAGTGAACCTGCACAGAGTGATAGATATTTTCCTGCATTTTTATGCATGGAAAATGTAAGATGTGCTGGATTTGTCTCAAGTTACCATTAACCCTAAGGATCCATTATAGCTTTCCAGATTTAATACATGCAAATTTTAAGTCAGGTTTTTTCTCAGATGTCAGTTACAGACTATAAACTGTAACTTACTTTATGCCTCAGCGATTTCAATTAAATAGACCAAACCTGAATGTCCACTCCTCTCTGCTTGGTGTATCAGACAAGGATGCATGCTTGAATATCATAGAATTCCTGTTCTCTGCAAGGATAGGGACCATAGGATTGTGGGGATCAGCACAAGGAATGACAAATTAAAGCAAAAAGTGGATACTCCCAATTGATCTCCCCCAGAACTTCTGATCTGTATTTTCTACAAAATCAAAAGATCTTGTTTCAGCAACTGAAAAGTGATCTCTAGACATTGTCATATCATAGCCGTGCTAGCTTCTGGGAAAGTAAGGTTATAGGTAAGTAACAGGATCAGCTTTCAGAAGCCAAGAACGTTTACAGGCATGGCTTCCATGTTTCCAAACACTAAAAATTACTTTCAGCAGGGTTGACAGACTGTGACCTACAGGCCAAATCTGGCCCACTATGTTTTTATAAACAAAATTTTATTGGAATTTACAGGTTAATTTGAAAGATTGTCAGATGATCACAATTTTTTTAAAGATTTTTTTTTTTTAATTTATTTGACAGACAGAGATCACAGGTAGGCAGAGAGGCTGGCAGAGAGGAGGAAGCAGGCTCCCTGCTGAGCAGAAAACTCAATGCTTTCTGGGATCATGAGCTGAGCCAAAGGCAGAGGCTTTAACCCACTCAACCACCCAGGTGCCAAAATGGTCTCATTTTTCCTGCCCTAACCATCTTTAGAAATCTTATCAATCCATATTTCTATATATTTCATTACAGATAACAGCAGACATTTAGGATATGCTATACACATAATAAATACAGAGTACAGAGCATAGTAAACATAAACAACACTGCTTTTTTTTTTTCTGGATATGTTTGGATCATGTCAAAAATCAAAGCCAAATTCTTATAAAACTACCATAAACTGTTGCCATCTTCTCTTAAATAATTGCATTTTACACTTGGTATTTCTAGTTGACCTCCAGGCCAAGTCAGGAGTGACTCACAGGTCATTACAAATAAAACTCTGAAGACTAAGGGCAAGACTGAGTAAAAAATCCCATCCATCTCCTTCAATTCGGAAACCAATGTAATACAGATTTGTCTCAAGCTAAACCTAAAATACAACAAAGTTCTTATTTGTAATCGAAGCACACACTTAAACTTCTGTGGGAGTTTGAATAGATTTCCAGAAAGATCCCTTCCTAGGTGGTGTTTTTGATATAAAGTGTGTTATCCCAGATATTTTGTATTATTTTAAGCCTTCTAGTCCTCACCCCGCTGCTTCATGTAAGAGGGATCCTTATGCCTTATCTTCATGAAAGCAAGAAACCAAGCAGTATAGTATCTTGAGACCACATCCAGGTCTAAGATAAACATGCTAGGTGGTCACTGACAATTAAGGCAGTCATTTATTTTTCCTTCCCCACTCTGCAGACAAGAATGTACAAATGAGGAAATTCTATATTCTGTCAATCTCAGGAACACTAGTTGGCAGCTTCACTGCAGCTTTAATAAGAGAGAAAGAAAACACACTCACTTATACACACAGTTAAGTTTTCCTCAATGATTGATTGGACCTATTCATATTGAATACGTCATTGTCAGAATTTTCTACTCTGGGTTCCTTAAAATACCAGTTGTGGACATCCTGGAGATAAACCACTTGGATCTCTTATCATGTAATACCCACTGTTTGGTGGTAGGGAGTACCATTAGCTGACAGCCTCTAGCTGTCTCAGCTTTCAGGTTATAGCTACACTCTTTCTGCCTCAGCTTTCAGGTTATAGCTATACTCTTTCTAGGAAGCCCCCCCAGCCAATTACTGAGCACGGTGGAAGCAGTAAGACAATGCAATTTTCCTCGACATGGGGTTCTTCTATCAACCGATTTTTATTCCAGAGCTGCCTGTGGTTTGGTGAAGAGTCATATCTTCATTGCAATTTGACACTCTGTCTTACCAATCTTGCTATTTCTACCTTTATTCCCCTCATAAGCATTGCCTCCTGGTGGGGAAGGTCATCAAGAAGACGTGACCATTGATCCATGAGCAAGCTGGACCCAGGCAACTGGAGGCTCTCTAACCCCTTCCCTTGTCATTGAAATCTGTATTCTGCTTGCTTTCCCTGTTCCCCCAAAAATATAACTTTAAGGTAGAAATGAGGTGTTGAGACTATCTTTTTTTTTTTTTTTTAAGATTTTATTTATTTATTTGACAGACAGAGATCACAAGTAGGCAGAGAGGCAGGCTCCCTGCTTGGGGCTAGATCCCAGGACCCTGGGATCGTGACCTGAGTCGAAGGCAGAGGCTTAACCTGCTGAGCCACCCAGGCACCCCAAAAGACTATCTTGATGGTACACATGACTGAACCCAGTTCAAGCCTCTGTCTAAATTTTACAATTTCGCAGGTGAATGCAGAAATTTACTAGCCTTGCTTCCACCCAGGACAAAACTCATAATTATGTTACTTTGCCTATTAAAGCTGCCACCTACTAATCTAGAGTGGTCTTCCCCCTTCTTTGGCGTCTCCCTATCCTACACCTATAGGGGCTGTTTTCAGATATACCCGGAAACCCCTGAGAAGGTTGTAAAGCAACACCTTCCCAATAAAACTCTTGCAAGACTAACTGTCCCGCAGCCCCTACTTCTCAGACTACCTGACAGACACCCTGATGTTTAATGAGATAATAATATGGTTCTTCAAGAAAAAGTCCATAAACAAGTTGATTTCACATATTCAGAAATATACAATAGCATTATAGAATTTATAAAGCAATTATATTTGTTTATTGTTGTTTCAATTTGTATTTCTAGACCCATTTAGGAACATAATCCTTTTCCTAATATTTTTTTTTCAGTATCTCTATTGATTCTAGTGTTCTGCAGCTTTTGATATATTTAATGTAACATTGCTGCAGGAAATGTTTTTATGCTGGAAAGAAGAAAGACTCTCTCCAGTCCCTCATCAAGCCATGTTTTATATTCCCAAACTGTGCTTCTTCAAGAAATAATCCAATTGGTAATATTCAATGACGATCACTTAGATTTCTTACTAGAGACCAGGATCATTCAGAAACTAAAGGTCAGAGTCATGGATGGTCTTTTCTCTTTATTTTTCTACCCATGTTCTGATTGGCCTCAATTTTTCTCTTCCACCATGTGGTAGCTCACAATGTAAAAAGATAGAGAGTTAGGATTGGTTTGTGGCTTGCGGAGGTTCGTTTGTCCTCTAATCTGGGCCTTAAAATGAAGCTCAGCACACCAGAGAACTCTTCTGCTCAGGCTGGGAGAGTAGGATTGGGGAATATAAGGACACAGTTCCAGCTAACAAAAATGCTAATCTGCTTTCTTCTGAATTTTGCATTCTAATTCACCTTATTATTATTTTTTAATTGAAATATAGTTGACACATGATGCTACATTTATTTCAGGTATACAACATAGTGGTTCAACAAGTTTATATGTTATGCTTTTTTTTTTTTTTCATTCTAGATTACCTTTGGATTCTAAAATTGGCCTGATAACTCTGATACTTAACTCTACTCTGGATTTTATTTTAAAGACATAATTTATTTTTCAATCAACTTTTTCCAATACTCTTACACTTATTCATATGGAGCATATTGACTCAAAGTAGTAGTAAGGATATACCATGACAAAATTGGTATATTTTATTAAGGGAGATTTGAAACTCCGTAATATTTCTGAAATTTTTATCATGGCTCTAGTGAATAGATCCTGAAAACAAAGTAAACACTAAAAACACAGATCTTGTTAGAATTTTTTTTATATGCCACCTCAGGGAAATCTTTATATTAGTTTCAGAGATGGAAGAAAATATGACAGTGACTCCATAATATCCCTATTGTCAGGAAATATCAGTTAAAAATATTTTAGTTTCAGAGATGGAAGAAAATATGACAGTGACTCCATAATATCCCTATTGTCAGGAAATATCAGTTAAAAATATTTTCCCATCTCTGTGTATTTGTGGACATCTAGTCTAACCCGATTTGCCTGTTGTACATACCACATGGTTATGCAATCAGTTTCCTATATGTGGAATTAGGGGATGCTAAGGTAATCCTTATGGACACTGCAAAAACCCATTAAGCCAAACTTTATAGAGACATAATGCTTGTGATATGTGATTATCACATCAAGAACAGAAGCCCGAACATCTGAAATAGTTATCAGGTCTACCTCTTATTACCTAAGATCATTTGAGCTTTTTAATAACCTCTCTGAAGCTCAGTTTCTTCACTTGTAAAAATGGGAATCACAACATCCTTGTTCTACTGTATGAGTGATAAGAATAGCAAGATTAGGAAAAGCCTGGGTGGCTCAGTGGATTGGGCCGCTGCCTTCGGCTTGGGTCATGATCTCAGGGTCCTGGGATCGAGCCCCGGGTCGGGCTCTCTGCTCCGCAGGGAGCCTGCTTCCTCTTCTCCCTCTGCCTGCCTCTCTGCCTACTTGTGATCCTTCTGTCTGTCAAATAAATAAATAAAATCTTTAAAAAAAAAAGATTAGAAAAGTATCAAAATTACTTTCTTTATTTATTCATCTAAAAATTTTTATTTCTTTATTTAACAGAAAGAGACAAAGTGAGAGCAGGAACACAAGCAGATGGGTGAGACAGGGAAAAGCAGGTTTCCCGTGGAACAGGGAGCCTGATGCTGGGCTTGATCCCAGGACCCTGGGATCTTGACCTGAGCCAAAGGCAGAGGCTTAATGACTGAGCCAACTGGGCAACCCTGGAGATTACTTTTTAAATAGGGGAATTAATACTATACAAATTAAAATGAGAAACCTCAGGATAAACCAAAGACAAAGGGGATAAAGGAAATAAGCGTTTGTTCTGGTTCTCAGGTTTTATTCTTGCTAACCAGACAAAACACCCCCTGGCAATTTAAAATCTCTTCAGTTTTAGGCCAGGTATGGTAAATATCTTTCTGAGATCGCCCCATAATCTCTGTCCTTTTGTAGGGATCTTGTTCTGATCAATAGAAGATAGCAAAATGATGTAATTCCATTCACTAAGCTACATATCTGGAAAAAGCGATGATGGTGAGATGTTACTCCTTTGATCTTATGTTATATAAAATTTCCTCCTTCCAGACTAGAATAAGAGACTATTTAGTGGTCCTAAAGAAGCAAGATGCCATGATGTGACTTGCCCACGAAGAGCATCATAGAGCATGCAGGGGATCTGGGAGCTGAGGGTCTCTGTCCTACAACCACAAGCAACTGAATTGTGTCAACAAGCACATGATTTTGGAACAGGATCCAGAACCTCAGATAAAACCATAATCCTGTTGACATTTTAATTTGTAGTCTGTGAAGATTAAGCAGAAGATTTCCCAAAGCTTTCCAGACTCCTGATTCATGATAATATGAGGTAATAGATGTGTGTTGTTTTAAAACATAAAGAGAACAGAAATCTGTTTTTATAGCCATGAAAAATTGATGCACCAGGTTACAGATCTTTCCTTTCACATTCAAATTAAACTGGTTCTAGTTTAATTTAGCTTGGTCTGGTTTTCCAAAGCTTAATCCGATTCAAGAACTGACATTGTGTTAATGTTCAATATTCTATTCTTTCTAGTTAATATACATAAGTGGTAAATAGATGTATACATAAATTGTAAATGCTTTAACTTAATGGGTTTTAAAAAGAGTTACTTGGAGCCTTAGAGAACTTTCATTGAGGAAACTTACAGAGTTATAGATGAGTAAGATGACAGAAGATGAACATGCAAACAAACCAAAAAAAAAAAAAACAACACAAAAAAATCCAGGCCCTAACTTCTGCTTCTTTGCTATAAATTCAACAAACCATTTAGATGCACAAGTGAGAAATTACTTTAAAATGGTTATTCTTATAAAATATTTGAAAATGATTTCTTTTTTTTTTAAAGATTTTATTTATTTATTTGTCAGAGAGAGAGAGCACAGGCAGACAGAGGTAGAGGGAGAAGCAGGCTCCCTGCCGTGCAAGGAGCCTGATGTGGGACTCAATCCCAGGACCCTGGGATTAGGACCTGAGCTGAAAGGAGATGCTTAACCCACTGAGCCACCAAGGCATCCCTAAAAGTGATTTCTTTAAGCCAAAAAATTAGTGGGTAGTGTAGAGTTTAGTGAATGAAGAGAGGTATTATCATAATCCCAACATAGCTACTCAGCAAGGAAAGAAAGGACAAAGGAGGAAGGAAAAAAGAAGAAAGGAAGGAAAGAAGGAAATAATGCATATAAAAACTCTCAGCTACCAATAGACTTAAAATCACATTGAAAACAATTTGTTTTGTATATTTATAGAATTTCATTTTCTTATAATCTTGAGAAGCAATAATATCAATTTTTTCAAGGGACAACCACATTAGAACCATATTAACTACCTTTTTTGAGGGGAGGGGGTTGTTTAAAGGTGTTAAAATCCAAGCAAACAGTTAATAACCAACAGAAAAAACATGAAAAAAATGTATCACTCTGCATATATAAAGAAGAAATCAATGATGAATGTGAGTGAATCACTTACTTTATGATTCTTTAATGACTATTTCTTGTTAAGCTTACATAGATGGGCCTTGACCACTGAACACAATGCTCACTAAAAGATGTATTCAAAGGGATTATATTTGCTTTCTAATTCATTGGCCTAAAAGGTAAATGCATTAGAAAGTGAAAGCAATTCAAGGAGTTCACTTGCACTCACTGAATTGAGACACTTTTAGACAGCAACTGGATTTCAAATGGCAAAATGGAATTGAAGTTCCCATGAACACAGAGAAGCAGTTCCTGCCCTGACAGCATTGAACAAGTAGAAGGCAGCTCTGGAGATGGGCTGTGGTTTTTAAGCAAATTCACACTCCAAACCCAGTGAACTCTATACCGTTTTATATTAGTTACAGAGATGTAAATAGCACAGCACTTAAATGTGTCAGCTCATTTTATCTCCAGCATGTCTACCTTGGATACAATGCGAACTTATCTACTGGCTTTTATCTAATATGCTTGCTAGCATCTTCAAACCTCCCCTTTGACACCCTTGCTATTAAAAAGTCAGGAGCTTTGGCAAGTTGTAGACCTGTGGAAATCTATTTTTTTGCTATTCAATCAAATCTAAGAATATTTTTAAAATGTACTTGAGACTTCAAGCTCCTAAAAAGTAAATAGGGGTTTTTCCCTTACAGGCTGCCAAGTCCCAGATTTCATTTCCCATCTTCTATGCTTTTTTGTACCTAATTTTAAAACCAAGCCAGGGGAAAATGATTTGTCAGTGCTCATCACTTGTATACATTTTAGGAATCATTCATTTGGATCTTGTGTATTACTTGATGTGTACAAATTATGTTATTGCCACTGTGGCAGAAAGGGAAACAAAACAAAACAAAAATAAAACAGAAGACTAGTCCAGTTTGACCAGGGGAATTATATAGGTCACTCATGTTCATGACCCATTTTGAACACAGAAAAAAAATATATATATGCTCAACTATTTCTGTCTTAGAAAGTCAATAAGGAAAGGAAATTTCTATACAACATAAAAGTAAAAAGTAATTAGTAAATAAATAAAATAATAGATTTTTATGAAAAATCAAATATTATTATGGTGACCATAAGGACATAGTGCTCAATCCTCTCATCAAGAGAACATATTACAGGGTTTGTTGGCTGACAGTTTCTAGCTGATACACCTGGGGATTTACTTATTCATGCTGGGGCCATAGGCTCCTTTCTGATGCTCCTGGGTCCTAGAGAGGTTATTTCTGTCATCTGCCGAACTCCTCTAAAAGGTGATCTTTGTTAGGAGACTCCCTGTTGTTCTGGATAATACTTTCTCAGAGCTACTGATCCCTTTTATTCCTTTGTGTCAATAGAAATTGTGCATAGAGGACATGTGTAATTATAATATAGAATTTAAGATTCAGATCTCAAGCTGTGCTTTTCTATGATTTCATGAAATAAACCTAAAATAACAGCAGAGTTGCTGGTTTGGTCAGCCAACCACTGGGTGGTGGTTTTTATTGCTATTTTTTAAATTTGTTTTGCTTTTTATATGTGCCCAGAAATGAGAAATTCTAGTATATCTTTAGTGGTAGTGTATACAGACATGAGTTAATGTAGTAAAATAAGTAAAAATAAGAGTGGCATGGTGGCTCATCTAAAAAATAATACAAAAAATTCTCTTCACAAAAATAGACTCAAAATGGATGAAGGACGTCAATGTGAGAAGGGAATCCGTCAAAATCCTTAAGGAGAACACAGGCAGCAACCTCTTTGACTTCAGCTGCAGCAACTTCTTCCCAGGAACATCGCCAAAGGCAAGGGAAACAAGGGCAAAAATGGACTATTGGGACTTCATCAAGATCAAAAGTTTTTGCACAGCAAAGGAAAAAGTTAACAAAACCAAAAGACAACTGACAGAATGGGAAAAGATATTTTCAAAGAACATATCAGACAAAGGGCTAGTATCCAAAATCTATAAAGAACATCTCAAACTCAACACCCAAAGAACAAACAACCCAATCAAGAAATAGGCAGAGGATATGAAGAGATATTTCTGCAAAGAAGACATCCAGATGGCCAACAGACACATGAAAAAGTGCTCTACATCACTTGGCATCAGGGAAATACAAATCAAAACCACAATGAGATACCACCTCACACCAGTCAGAATGGCTAAAATTGACAAGTCAGGAAATGACAGATGCTGGGGAAGATGTGGAGAAAGGGGAAATCTCCTACACTGTTGGTGGGAATGCAAGCTGGTGCAGTCACTGTGGAAAACAGCATGGAGGTTCCTCAAAAAGTTGAAAATAGAGCTACCTTACGACCCAGCAATTGCACTACTGGGTATTTACCCTAAAGATACAAATGTAGTTATCCAAAGGGGCATGTGCACCCAAATGTTTATAGCAGCAATGTCCACAATAGCCAAACTATGGAAAGAACCTAGATGTCCATCAAGAGATGAATGGATAAAGAAGAAGTGGTATATATATATACAAAAGAATACTATGCAGCCATCAAAAGAAATGAAATCTTGCCATTTGCGATGATGTGGATGGAACTAGAGGGTATTATGTATTAGCAAAATAAGTCAATCAGAGAAAGACAATTATCATATGATCTCCCTGATAGGAGGAAGTTGAGAGACAATGTGGGGGGTTTGTGGGGGTAGGAAAGGAATAAATGAAACAAGATGGAATCAGGAGGGAGAAAAACTGTAAGAGACTCTCAATCTCACAAAACAAACTGAGGGTTGCCAGGGGTCGGGGGGGTAGGGAGAGGGTGATTGGGTTATGGACATTGGGGAAGGTATGTGCTATGGTGAGTGCTGTGAAGTGTGTAAACCTGGCGATTCACAGACCTGTACCCCTGAGGCTAGTAATACATTATATGTTAATAAAAAATATATTAAGGAAATTCTCTTAAAGACTGTCTATTCCTTGTGCAGCATTATGGAGTTACCTGAAACTGACAATTCTTTCAGATACAATAGTAGGTCACTCGTCTTGTAAGCATACATGGGTCTTGCTCGTTCTATAAATACATAGAACTTTCTTCAGAACTGGTATAACTGGCACTTCTTTGGTGCTTAGGGTTGCTTTTCAGTTAAAATCAAAAGTGTCATTTATATTCGAAGAGTCATTACTTTCCATAGTTCTTTTAAACACCATCCCAAAGAATATTGTACAGATGGCATCTGTTGAATGAATACTAAGCAAAATCATATTGATTTCGGTTGCACTTTGCCTACTAGCATTTGCATCATAAATATAGAGCTTAGATATCACACAATGCAAAGAGAGTGAACAAACTGATGCTTCTCCTCCACCAAATGACAGTCTCAACAGCTTCATTTACATTACTTTATGTCTAGATAACTGGGTTTTGATGTCCTGAGAATATGAATCTTTTCATTTCTTGTATTTGTGGGCTTTAAATTGGTATTCTAAATGTGAAAAGAATATTATGCTAATATGGGGTTAAATGAATTTTAATAAGAACTTTTGTTTGTTTATTGCATGTAAGCACAAATCTCTAGGTGTCTAGTTAAAACTGACAGATTCTGAAGTCACAGGCTTAAGTCATTGGCTTATCCCAGTGTTTTGAAGGCAGGATTCATCCCAGGACTGTGGCTACTTAGTGACAGCTTCTCCACAAATGAGAACTTAGTGATATGATAAATCCTAGAGAGTTCTATTTCCAGTTATGGGTTGGATAATGGTCAGAACCTTCACATTATAGCATGTTCACATCCGTGTATTTTATACTAAAAAACAGTAGTAATATTTGAAAACAGATACTCCTATATCCATATAGCTTAACTACCAAGCATAAGAATTAAGGCAGTTTTCATCAACATGAAAATACTATTTGTTCCAGAAAATTCTTGCTGGAACGTTGGACCTCAGACCAGTAAATAACTTCATTGAATACTTTAGGAATTTCCCTTGAGTAATGTTTTCATTCAAAGTTCTAAGTTATAATTTAAGTTCTCATGGAAATTTCTTTTTAATGAGTAGAACTATTTCCCCAGATGGGTAGGGAAGTGGTATGCTGCTTGCTCCAAGACATAGTTAAATATGATCATCAGAAATCCTTGGTCCCATGTGTTGCCATCAACAAAGTTGTCTAAGGAAGGAGGCTCAGATTCCAAGATGCTAAGGCACATCACTTGTATTTAGATAGATGAGACAACCACCTTCCCGCTGTTTGGGGAGTTGCTCATTTGGCTTGCTTCTCAGGGCTTATTGGTCCCATAGCACTGCTTGTTAAATGCTTCTTAAGTATCCAGCCATATCCTCAAATATATATACAACTGGAAGAGCCCTCCTGGGGCATTAATCACACTCATAAATACATATTCACAAACACAACTAAAGCAAAACTGAGAAAGCCCTAAAAGGTGCTACCAATTATAATGGAAAAGCAAAGGGGTCCTAGGGACACTTCCAGGAAACTCTTCCAAAGTCAGAATCCTGAAGCACTAAGCCCTCTATAGCTAACTATAGCCTGAACAAGGAATCAGGAGAGGTCTCACCAATTCCACTGGTAAACACACATTTTAAATCAGTATCTTGAATCTGCTCATGAGCCTATTAGCTTGAGAAGGATCTGCCAACTTCAGGATCAGATTGTAAGTAATTATTACTGTGAAAAAAAGAAAAATCCTTTGTATTTAAAAATAATACTAACATAGAAGCCGCTTTTAGGCAACCAACTTGAACAATGGAAACCTGAGCAAGGTAAAAGGGCCCATAGTGGCCACCGGGCTGAACAAACAGGCCCATTAGGTGACCCATCTCAAAATATCCATAAACACTCGCTGACCAATGGATGAGTTACACTGGGGCACAGGTACCAAAAAAGGAAAATTCCATAGGTTCCCATACCTCTTCATCTTCACACTTAACTACTGTCCCCCACCCCCCCTCACTACCTCCTGGTAGACAGTCTCTCCCTTGATGTCCTGCCTGCCAGGTATGTTCAATAAACTTCTATCTCTTTTGTCCTTCTTTGAATGAATTCCTTCACCATCCATGCCACTGACCTCCACCCAACTGGGTCACCCCACAACAGATATCCATCATGAATTGAGCATTTGCTATGAGAAAGGGGCTCCTTCTGCGTAAGTGCTTTACATGCTTTGCCTTACATAAATTCAAAATTAAACTGACAAGACTGTTACAGTTATAGCCATTTCATTGTTGAAGATATGGAGTTATGGGTGACAAAGTAAATTTTGCAAGGTCAAAAAATTACTAAGTAATGATCTGGAACCCCATCAGACTAACCCCATCAGTCTTATACTTACTTATAACCAATGCCTTATACTGATGGGATTGACTCTCTTTTATATGCATATCCATTGAATAGCAGATTTGGGTTTATATGGTTATTTTAAAATTTTTTTGATTTATCTTATTTTATTTTTGGTTATTAATAGTTCTTTTTTTTTTTT
Organism: Meles meles; assembly: GCF_922984935.1. Classification (NCBI taxonomy): domain Eukaryota; kingdom Metazoa; phylum Chordata; class Mammalia; order Carnivora; family Mustelidae; genus Meles; species Meles meles. Next base: position 30,469,508 of record NC_060067.1, read on the forward strand.
AAAGAATTTACTTATTTATTTGTCAGAGAGAGAGAGAGAGAGCACAAGCAGGGGGAATTGCAGGCAGAGGGCAGGCTCCCCACTGAGCAAGGATCCTGATGTGAGACTCGATCCGAGGACCCGAGGACCATGACCTGAGCTGAAGGCAAACACTTAACTGACTGAGCCACCCAGGCATCCCAGATTTGGGTTTATGTTAATAAGGTATTTTCAGCCAGACTTACCAAAAAAAAAAAAAAAAAAAAAAAGGAGAGAGAGAGAGAGAAAGAGGAAGGACCCAAATAAATAAAAACACAGATGAGAGAGGAGAAATCAGAGTCAACATCATAGAAATGCAAACAATTATAAGAGAATATTATGAAAAATTATATGCCAAGAAAATGGGCAATCTAGAGAAATGGATAAATTACTAGAAACATACAAACTACAAACACTGAAATAGGAGGAAGTAGAAAACTTGAACAGACAGCAACAAGCAAAGTTATCAAATCTGTAATAAAAAATATCCCAAGAAACAGAAGTTCTGGGCTGGATGGTTTCACAGGAGAAATCTACCAAACATTTAAAGAGAGAGGTAATATATATTCTTCACAAAATAGTAAAAAAAAAAAAAGAAATGGAAGGAAAACTTATAAACTCACTCAATGAGGCCATCAATACCTTGATTCTGAAACCAAATATCCCACTAATAAGGAGAACTACAAGCCAATATCCCTGATGAACATGGATGCAAATATTCTCAACAAAATACTAGCAAATTGAATCCAACAATATATTAAAAGAATCATTCTCCACACTCAAGTGGGATTTATTCTTGGGTTGCAAGAGTGGTTCAATATTTGCAAATCAATCAATGTGATACACCACTTTAATAAAAGAAAAGATAAGAACCATTGATCCTCTCATTAGGGGCAGAAAAAGCATTTGACATAGTACAGCATCTATTCCTGATAAAACCCTCAACAAAGTAGGGATAAGGGGAACATATCTCAACATAATAAAGGCCATGTTAGAATAACCCACAGCTAATTTCATCCTTGATGGGGAAAAACTGAGAGCTTTTCCTATATGATCAGGAATAAGACAGGGATGCCCACTCCCACCACTGTTCTTTAGCATAATACTGGAAATCCTAGCCTCAGCAATAAAACAACAAAAATAAATAGAGTACATCCAAATTGCCAGGGAAGAAGTCAAATATTCTTATTTGCAGATGACATAATTTGCTATGTAGAAAATCCAAAAAACTCCATAACAAAATTGCTAGAACTGATATATGAATTCAGTAAAGTTGCAGAATACAAAATCAACATACAGACATCTGTTGCATTTCTATACACCAATAATGAAGCAGCAGAATGAGAAATCAAGGAATTGATCCTATTTACAATTACTTAGGAATAAACCTAACCAAAGAGGAAAAAGATCTATACTCTGAAAACTATAAAAAACCAAAGACTCCACCCCCAAACTACTAGAACTCATACAGCAATTCGGTAACATGGCAGGATACAAAGTCAATGTACAGAAATCAGTGGCTTTCTTATACACTAACAATGAAAATACAGAAAGGGAAATTAGAGAATCGATTCCATTTACTATAGCACCAAGAACCATAAGATACCTGGGCATAAACCTAACCAAAGAAGTAAAGGACCTGTACTCGAGGAACTACAGAACACTCATGAAAGAAATTGAAGAAGACACAAAAAGATGGAAGACCGTTCCATGCTCTTGGATTGGAAGAATAAACATTGTTAAAATGTCTATACTGCCTAGAGCAATCTATACTTTTAATGCCATTCCGATCAAAATTCCACCGATATTTTTCAAAGAGCTGGAGCAAATAATCCTAAAATTTGTATGGAGTCAGAAGAGACCCCGAATTGCTAAGGAAATGTTGAAAAACAAAAACAAAACTGGCGGCATCACGTTACCCGATTTCAAGCTTTACTACAAAGCTGTGATCACCAAGACAGCGTGGTACTGGCATAAAAACAGACCAATAGACCAGTGGAACAGAGTGGAGAGCCCAGATATGGACCCTCAACTCTATGGTCAAATAATCTTTGACAAAACAGGAAAAAATATTCAATGGAAAAAAGACAGTCTCTTCAATAAATGGTGCTGGGAAAACTGGACAGCGATATGTAGAAGAATGAAACTTGACCATTCTCTTACACCGTACACAAAGATAAACTCGAAATGGATAAAAGACCTCAACGTGAGACAGGAATCTATCAGAATCCTAGAGGAGAACATAGGCAGTAACCTCTCCGATATCAGCCATAGCAACTTCTTTCAAGATATGTCTCCAAAGGCCAAGGAAACAAAAGCAAAAATGAACTTTTGGGACTTCATCAAGATCAAAAGTTTCTGCACAGCAAAGGAAACAGTCAACAAAACAAAAAGGCAACCCACGGAATGGGAGAAGATATTTGCAAATGACAGTACAGACAAAAGGTTGATATCCAGGATCTATAAAGAACTTCTCAAACTCAACACACACAAAACAGATAATCATATCAAAAAATGGGCAGAAGATATGAACAGACACTTCTCCAACGAAGACATACAAATGGCTATCAGACACATGAAAAAATGTTCATCATCACTAGCCATCAGGGAGATTCAAATTAAAACAACATTGAGATACCACCTAACACCAGTTAGAATGGCCAAAATTAGCAAGACAGGAAACAACGTGTGTTGGAGAGGATGTGGAGAAAGGGGAACCCTCTTACACTGCTGGTGGGAATGCAAGTTAGTGCAGCCACTTTGGAGAACAGTGTGGAGATTCCTGAAGAAATTAAAAATAGAGCTTCCCTATGACCCTGCAATTGCACTGCTGGGTATTTACCCCAAAGATACACATGTAGTGAAAAGAAGGGCCATTTGTACCCCAATGTTTATTGCAGCAATGGCTACGGTCGCCAAACTGTGGAAAGAACCAAGATGCCCTTCAACGGATGAATGGATAAGGAAGATGTGGTCCATATACACAATGGAGTATTATGTCTCCATCAGAAAGGACGAATACCCAACTTTTGTAGCAACATGGACGGGACTGGAAGAAATTATGCTGAGCGAAATAAGTCAAGCAGAGAGAGTCAAGTATCATATGGTCTCACTTATTTGTGGAGCATAACAAATAACATGGAGGACATGGGGAGATGGAGAGGAGAGGGAGTTGAGGGAAACTGGAAGGGGAGATGAACCATGAGAGACTATGGACTCTGAAAAACAACTAGAGGGTTATGAAGGGGTGGCGGTGGGGGTGGGGGGTTGGGGGTGGGGTGGGAGGTTGAGGAACCAGGTGGTGGGTAATAGGGAGGGCACCTACTGCATGGAGCACTGGGTGTGATGCCAAAACAACACTGTTATGCTGTAAATAAACAAATAAAAATAAATAAAAAAAAACAATGAAATAAATTGAAGATCACACACACACACACAAATGGAAGATCATTCTATACTCATGGATTAGAAGAACAAAATTGTTAAAATGTCTATACTACCCAAAATAATCTAAATATGTAATGCCATCTCTATCAAAATACCACCAGCATTTTTCACAGACTTAGAAAAAATGATCCTAAACTTTGTATGGAACCACAAAATTCTCTGAATGACCAAAGTAGTCTCAAAAAAGAAAAGCAAAGCTGGAGGCATCACGTTTCTGGACTTCAGGTTACATTACAAAGCTGTAGACAGTAGGGTATGGGCACAAAAACAGACACATAGATCAAAGGAACAGAATAGAAAACCTAGAAATGGAACCGCAGCTGTATGGTCAACTAATCTTTGACAAAGCAGGAAAGAATATCCAATGGAAAAAAGACAATCTCTTCAACCAGTGGTATGGGGAAAACTGGTCAGCAATATACAAAGGAATAAAATTAGGCCACTTTCTTACACCATACACAAAAATAAACTCAAAATGGATGAAAAACCTACATCTAAGACAGGAACCCATCAAAATCCTACAGAAGAACACAGGCCATAACCTCACTGACATTGGCCATAGCAACTACTTATTAGGTATACCTCATGAGGCAAGGGAAATAAAAGCAAAAATGACTATTGGGACTTCATTGAGAGAAAAAGTTTCTACACAGCATAGGAAACAATCAATAAAACTGAAAGGGAACTTTGGAATGGGAGAAAGTATTTCCAAATGACATTAGTACCCAAAATCTATAAAGAACTTGTCAAACTCAACACCCAAAAAACAAATCCAATTAAGAAATGGGCAGAAGACATGAATAGACATTTTTCCAAGGAAGACATATAGATGGCCAACAGACACATGAAAAGATGCTCAGCATAACTCATTATCAAGGAAATACAAATCAAAACCACAGTGAGATATCACCTCACCTCTGCCTGAGTAGCTAAAATTAACAACAGAGGAAACAGCAGATGTTGACGGACATAGAGAAAGGGAATCCTCTTTCACTGCTGGTGGGAATGCAAACTGATGCAGCCACTCTGGAAAAGAGTATGAAGGTTCCAAAAAAGTTAAAAATAGATCTATGTTATGATCCAGCAATTGCACTACTAGGGATTTACCCAAAGGATAAAAAAAAATATGGTTCAAAGGGATAATGCACCCCTATGTTTATAGCAACATTATCAACAGTATCTACGTTATGGGAAGAGCCCAAATGTGTATCAACTGATGAATGGATAAAAAAGAGGTGGTACACACGTATAATAGAATATTACTCAGTCATCAAAAAGAATGAAACCTTGCCATTTGCAACAACATGGTCAGAGCTAGATAGTGTCACGTTAAGCAAAATAAGTCAGTCAGAGGAAGCCAAATACCATGTGGTTTCACTCATATGCAGAATTTAGGAAACAGATGAACATAGGGGGCAAAAAAAAAAAAGAGGTAAAACATAAAATAGACTCTTAACTATTGTTAACAAACAGGTTTGCTGGAGGGGAGGTGGACATGGGATGGATATTAAATGGGTGATGCTTATTTAAGAGGGCACTCGTGATGAACACTGGGTACTGTATGTAAATGATGAATCACTAAATTCTATACCTGAAATTAATATTACACTATATGTTAACTAACTGGAATTTAAATAAAAACAATTATTTTTCCTTTGCTGGACACAGATGAGGAAATATATAGCTCTAATCATAGTGGGTAGTTATTGCCCACCCACAAGATCAGTCCATTTGAGGAAAAAGCTGATGTTTTGGCTGTTAGAGAAAAAAAAAAAAAGAGTAAGAGAGTAGGTATTTGATACTACACATATTACCACAGAGCTTCTGGCCACAAACCCTGAAGGGCACCTTACTCTCATCTCCAATTAGGCCTTTAATATCTTTATAGTTTACGCCAATTTGAGAGTTTCCAAGAGTATATGCAAACATAAGGGTCCAACTAATATAGAATTTGTCTTCAGAGGGACGTCTGGGGGGCTCAGTTGTTAAGTGGCTGCTCTCAGCTCAGGTAATGAACACAGGCTTCCTGGATTGAGCCCCACATCAGGCTCCCTGCTCAGCAAGTAGTCTGCCTCTCCTTCTCCCTCTGCCTCTCCCCTGGCTCATGCTCTCTCCCTCTCTCTTCTTTCTGTCAAATAAATAAATAAAATCCTCATTATTTGTCATGTGATTGTCTTTGTTTCTATACCTAGAAGCAAAGGTTTAAAAGAGTTAAAAACCAACTTTCATATTTACTCATTAATTAATTTTGGAAGCACAAGCTTCAGTGTTACACAAGCTGTCTATATCTGCCTCCCCGCCCAAGACATAGAAAATAGTCACACAGGAAGATGCCCTGTTCTCCAGCTTGCTGTTCTATGGTGACTCCATGAAATTCTTTCTACTGTTCATGCTTCAAGGTTCACGGTGAAACTATTTTTGTCAAAGGCACAGAATTTTCATGCTCTTTCTCTATTTGCAGGGGTAGTTTTGCTTCAAGGCAGGGAACTGAAACTTTTGCTCCAATGGAAAACACAACACTCTTCTACTCTTCTAGACTTTAAAATTTAGAGAAACATTTTGCAAATTTCTCTAATAAGAATTCCTGGAATATAGATTTCCAGATGTCCTTCTGGAGATTCTGATTTTGTAGGTCAGATATGAGGTCTTGGAATCTACTCAGTGAATATGTACCAGGTGACAGGTTAGAAGGCACTTGTCTCTGGACGTATCAGATTAACATTTACCATGGCAAAGCATAAATAATAACATGTAGCTAGTAATGATTGGAGTGTCATATATAAATAACAGTATAAGAATGTCATGTACACTGTTTCATATAATCAGGCAAACAGAATTCCTAAGTATATATTACTATTGTGGTAGACACAATAGATTGTCTGGCTTAACATCTGTTCTAATGCATGTTTTCTTTGGGAGGATAAAATCTTACCTTTTTGGAGCTCCCTTGGAATGAGCTTTCTGGATTTTGTTAATTTTGACAATCTAATAGACTTGCACTTGACTAGAATGTAGAAATAAGTTAAGTGGGACAAGCATCTGTTTTGATGAGGCACATAATCACATTGTTCTGTGTTCAACAGCTTCCTCACTCTATGGCTTACCGTGATTCTCAGTTTTTTGCATAGTAGGAGAAGTAGTGAGATTCTGGGGCCTGATTTTTTCCTGAAAATTTAACCTAGAGTTGGCTTCTTTGTCCATCCATGGGGTTTTGTAAGCCCTTAAAACCTGTCTACTTAAACTAAGTAGAAGTTTTCTTTTGTTTTTAGCTGAAACCTTAAGTATTAACTTATTATTGCATTTTTTTGGAAGATGAAAATGAGGCCTATAAGGTTCGTGTAAATTGCCTAAGATCATTCTGCTAGTAAATTATAGAGACAGGAACCCACGTATGTCTGCCTGCAGAGCTCAAACTCTACCTCTGCCCTATTTGTCCTTTTAATTAAGTGTATAGAGGCCGGCCTATTCCTGAGGACTGGCATTTCGAAGTGAGTAATATTTAAAACAAGCAGCTGTTAAGAGGACAATGGACAGGAGAAAGATTATGTCAAAAGATTTGTCAATTTAATCTTTGCAATTGGAGATTTCCACTCCAAAATCCATCTTATAAGATTCTAAATTTTGCTTTATTAGTTTAATGGAATTTTCTATGACATGATTATACTCCTCATGTGGGACCATATTATTATGGTTTATACATTTTTCTTGTTTTAATGTATAAAAATTCAGTAGCTTTGATTGACAACTTTTTTTTTTTAATGGAAGAAGACTACTGATACAGTTAATGTAGTTACTGTAGTCTTTCTCAACTCTCCTGAGATGGACAGAGTAGAGAGAATATTGAATGATTTAAATGTGATAATATATGGAATTGAAGACAAGAGCTCTAGTTCTAACTTGTTCGTTTATAAGATACATAATCCAAGTTGTCTCTTAATTTCTCTGAGAGTCTGTTTTCTTTACGTGGAAAATGGAATAATGATGCTGTCTACCTTAGGACTGAGGTGGCAATCACATAAGGCAATGCATAGGCAAGTGCTTCCTAAATTATGCATCCTTGCCCATATGCTCATTCTTGTTAGTGTTAAAGGGAATAAAAAAGCATAAGATTACTAATTTAAGGGACCCCTGGGTAGCTCAGTTAGTTAAGCACCTGACTCTTAATTTCAGTTCAGGCCATCATCTCAGGGTTGTGAGACCGAGAAGTACATCTGGCTCTGCACTGGACTTGGAGCCTGCTCAAGATTCTCTTCCTCCCCTCCTTCACTCCCTCCCCTCCCTCTCCTCTCTCTTTAAAAAATAAATAAATAAAAATAAAATTACTAATTTAAAATCATCTGGTTATCTGGCCTTGCTATATCCTTATATAAGAATACATGTTAAGTCCTTTTCACAGCCATTTTAGTATACTCAGAAATTGTACAATGGTGATTTTTTAAAAAATTTTATAATTTTTTTAAAATTTTATTTATTTATTTGACAGAGAGAGATCACAAGTAGGCAGAGGCAGGCAGAGAGAGAGGGGGAAGCAGGCTCGCTGCTGAGCAGAGAGCCCGATACCAGTCTCCATCCCAGGACCCTGAGATCATGACCTGAGCTGAAGGCAGAGGCTTAACCCACTGAGCCACCCAGGCACCCCTACAATGGTGATTTTAAGTGTACTTAGAATATTGAAGACAAATTGGTTGTCAAATTTGGAGCAAAGATACAAAATGAATAACCCTTCAATACATGAGGCACATACACACTGACACAAAAAAAGCCAAATAGGCTGGAATTCAGAAAACTGTGAGTGAATGTGCAAGTAGATTTCCAATGGTGCAAAATATCACTGACAGTTAGTTTCTTCAGTCCAAATATAATGACAAAATCAGCAAATCATTGTCTGAATGTCAGGTACTGTACTGTTAGTACTTAAAAAAAAAAGTGGCTATTGTTAACTTCCAATTTGTTGTACTTCAGAAATAAATTGGATTGAATCAATACATGAGCTGACTTTTTTTTTTTTTCTGAATGTGTAAGTTGAAACAAACAGGGAAATTATGAAAAAAAGCATCTGAGAGGAGTATAATGATTGAGTGTTTCAAATAGTGCAGGATGGAATTATTAGAACTGATTAAGCCTTGCTTTATTATAATTAATTATCATAAATGTGCTTTCAGTAATTTAAAGACATGTTTCAGGTTTTCAATTGAGATAACTCATTTTCAATGAGAATCATTAAAAATCAATTGTTCAAAGAAACAATTTTACAAAGGTGAATTAGGATGAATTGGAGGAAGGTGGTCAAATGCACGAATTTCTAGTTACAAGATATATAAGTAGTGGGAATGTAACATATAATGACTATAGTTAGCTCTGCAACATGGTATATTTAAAAGCTGTTAAGAGATTAGATCCTAAAGTTCTCATTACAAGGGGGAAAAAAACAACCTTTCCTTTTTTAAAAAAATACACATGAGATAAAAGATACGAACTGAACTTATTGTGGTAGTCTTTTCACAATACATGTTAAGTAAAACTATTAGGCTCTACACCTTAAACAGTACTGTGTGTCAATTATATCTCAATAAAACTGGAGAGAAAGAACCAGGGGTATGGAAAACAGGAAAAGAGAGCCTAACATATATAGAGCAACCTACTGCATGCCAAGCTGTGGGCTGAGTTCTTCACCTACATTACCTCATTTAATTTTCACAATGACCCTTTGAAGCAGATCTTAATTAGCTCATTTACAAATGAGTAAAGTGATACTCAGGGAGGTCCTAGTGTTAGTCAGTGATAATGGTGAGCTTTTACTGTAGGTCTATCTGGTTCCACAGCTCTACTGTCTTCACCAGAGGGCCCTGTCTTTCTAAATGGCCAGAGTTTGAACAAAACTCAGAACTGGACTACTGCGGAAATTGTGATCATACAATTTCTCCAATGTAATAGCCTTCAAAATTGGTAAATTAACATTTTCATAACAATAACAAAAACAAATTTTTGGAGAAAATATAATCTTCAAGGCTGGAAAGAGCATTGGGATCACATATGTTTGCTGCCTTCATGTTTAGAAGAAACATTCATGGATTCAATCATTCATTTAAAGAACGTGTCTGATGCTGGGCACTCAAAAATGCTAGGACGCCCAAATTAGTAAAGGCATGTTTAAGTCATGGGACTAGTCATCAATACCGGAGCTGAGAGGTCTGAATCTTGACCCTACATTTTCAGTCCTGTGTGCTTACTTTATCTGTACCAAGGTGACCCACCATATACTGAGCACCTATGTTTCTTAAAGATACGCTATTCCATGTACATACAAACATGCAATCCAGAAGGTGCAACATGTCATTTGCAATATCCTAATTTTGCACACAATCTCTTACTACTTAATGTTTATATTAATATAATCTCATCATTATTACCTTTCCTCTAGATATATTGTCATTTATTTATATATGCAAAAATATAGAAATATATTTTAGTAATATATCTGCTTGTCAATAGACCTGTTCATTTATTCAATGCTTAGCAAGTATTTATTGGTGAGAAATATGAGAAGGTACTGTTCAAGATGTTTGAAGTTTCTCAAGGAAGAAAACAGACAAAATTCTCTGCCCTTGTAAAAAACTGAATTCTGTATAGGAAATACACAATAAGTGATACAGAAAACTGTAAATCATGTGGAATGTTAGAAGGTAACAAGGTTAAAGAAAAAAAGGGAATAAATCAGGATACAGAGGATAATCTGTCTGGTTGGGAAGTGGGGTTGTAATTTTATTGGTGGTATGTGAGACTATCCAATGCAAAATCTCTAAGGAGAAAACATCCCCGGCAATCAGAATAGGCATGGAATTGTGATGGGTAAAAATAACTCCTTAAATTTTTGTCCATAACTATAGACATTAACATATTTTCTTATATTCTGTTCCATACTTATATCCTAAAATTATCACAAGTAAAATCCTAAGAGATGACAATATTCATACAAAACACAATATAAACTTTAAGTATTTTAGAACAATGATGGGCCAGTTTGCCTTATAAAATCATCTGCTTCCTCTTGGACTTAACTCATTTAATCATTTTTGTTTATATCTAAAAGTCACAAAATTTTGAATCAAGGTATTTTGAAATTCTACTTAAGATTTATCATTAATTCAAGACCTTTTGGCTATCTCACCATTTTCTCCCCACCCAAGGGGAAGAGTACCAAGTCTCAATATCCTTATCTCAAATCCTTTGTTCTTTGCACTACTTTGAAAGATTTTCTCTTACACTTTGTCTAGAGGCATTGTACTTTTCCTTCCTCCTTTCCTTCCTCCTTTCCTCCCCCCCTTCCTTCCTTCCTTCCTGAAAGTATGTTTTGTCTCCAAATATTTTTTTTTTCAAATATGCTTAGAAACCAAAAAGAGAAAACAGATGGTGCCTTCTTCATAATACCCGAGCTTTACAAATCATGTCAAAGGTATCAGGAGGCGATATCCAGTATGCTCTGTATCTATATAAAGCATTCATTTTGGAGAGTTTTTATAATGTTCCACTTTGAGCTTCTAGTTCTCTAAATATCCTACATCAGAAAGATGGTTCAGAGGTATTAATTTAGATGACACAGTTATCCACATATTCTTTATAACCAGTCACAGACATCAGAATTATGATGTTTGTTCAGTAGTTACATTTTTGAAATAGAGGTAAAAAAATTCATGGCTCTTAAATCTTAAATCATACTGAATTCTAGTCCGTAAAAGAAAACTGAAACCTTGTACATTTTTATTTTTTATATGGCTCATTTTATGCTTCTGACAGCATTGAATAGACATATTTATGGAAGCACCACATTTATTTATTTACATATTATACATAATATATTAAAATATATGTATATGTTATAAATAATATATATATGCATATGTATTCCATCATATCTTTTTTTTTAAAGATTTTATTTATTTATTTGACAGAGAGAGATCACACAGTAGATAGAGAGGCAGGCAGAGAGAGAGAGAGAGAGGGAAGCAGGCTCCCTGCTGAGCAGAGAGCCTGACACGGGACTTGATCCCAGGACCCCGAGATCATGACCTGAGCTGAAGGCAGCAGCTTAACCCACTGAGCCACCCAGGTGCCCCTCCATCATATCTTTTAACTTGTATCAGTATAATTTCAGGTTTAAAAGATGAGATATTACATACTTACATAGCAATGGTGAGAAGCAGAAGAGACTTTATTTTTCTCTGCCTCTCTCTCTCTTTCTCTGTTTCTAAATTTATTTCTCTCTCTCTGTCTCACTGAGGTATAAATAGATATGATGAAGAGCACAGGTATTTAACACCCGAGTTTGGCAAATATATGTAATTGCGTATCTAAGTATAATTAATACTTCAAGAGTCTAGAGAACATAGTCATCACCTCAAAAAGCTGCCCATGCCCACTTCCAGTGAATTCTTGCTCCCACATATAAGCACTGTCATTTTTCTATTGCCATAATTTAGTTTTGCTTATTCTTGAACTTAAGGTTAATGAAATCATATAACTGATTTGTGTATGTGTGCATCTGGCTTCTTTTTTCCTCAACATAATGTTTTTAGATTAATCCATATTGTTGTATATATCATTATGTATTATATTCCTTTTAATTTCTGAGTAGTGTTATATTCTATGAATATACCATAATCTATTATTTATTTACCTGTTGACTTTCATTTGGGTTGTTGCCAACCCAAATGGTATATAGCTATTACAAAGAAAGATAACATAATTGTACTTATACACTTATTTTTTAAAGATTTATTTATTTGGGAAAGAGCACACATATGTGCATGCAAGTGGAAAGAAGGACAGGAGAGAATCTTCAAACAGACTCCCTGCTGAGAGGGGAGCCTGATGCATGGCTCTATTCCACAACCCACAAGATCATGACCTGAGCTGAAACCAAGAGTCAGACTGAGCCACCTTGATGCCCTTACACTTATTTTTATAAATATATATTTCTAATTCCCTTGTGTAAATATCTATTTGTAGAATCACTGGACAATAGGGTATAAAATAATAATAAATGGGTTGTCAGAATAATTTCCAAAGAAGATTTTGCAACTTTTTATTGCCACCAGCTGCTCATCATTTTTGCCAACTGTTGTTGTTACTATTACTTTCAATTGTTGCTGACCTAATGGCTTTGAAAATACATCTCTTTATACCTTTTAATTTATAATACTGTGATGATTAATAAAGTTGATCACTTTTTTATCAACTTAGCTTTTAAGCATACCTATTTTTTTAAGATTTTTATTTCTTTATTTAACAGAGAGAGAAATCACAAGTATGCAGAGAAGCAGAAAGAGAGAGGGGGGGAAACAAGCTCCCTGCTGAGCAGAGAGTCTGATATGGGGCTTGATCCCAGGACCCTGAGATCATGACCTGAGCCAAAGTCAGAGGCTTAACCCGTTGAGCCACCCAGGCACCCCAGGCATACCTTTTATTGTAAAGTGGCTGCCTTCTCTATAATTTATTGAGTTGTCTTATTTACTTAAGAGTTTTTTGTATATTCTACAGAAATATATAAATGAAATTCCTTGGTCAGATACTTGTATTTATTTATTTATTTATTTATTTATTTTCCCATGTTATTTATTTTTTCAGTGTAACAGTATTCATTCTTTTTGCACAACACCCAGTGCTCCATGCAAAACGTGCCCTCCCCATTACCCACCACCTGTTCCCCCAACCTCCCACCCCTGACCCTTCAAAACCCTCAGGTTGCCCCAACCTCCCACCCCTGACCCTTCAAAACCCTCAGGTTGTTTTTCAGAGTCCATAGTCTCTTATGGTTCGCCTCCCCTCCCCAATGTCCATAGCCCGCTCCCCCTCTCCCAATCCCACCTCCCCCCGGCAACCCCCAGTTTGTTTTGTGAGATTAAGAGTCATTTATGGTTTGTCTCCCTCCCAATCCCATCTTGTTTCATTTATTCTTCTCCTATCCCCCTACCCCCCCATGTTGCTTCTCCATGTCCTCATATCAGGGAGATCATATGATAGTTGTCTTTCTCCGATTGACTTATTTCACTAAGCATGATACGCTCTAGTTCCATCCACGTCATCGCAAATGGCAGGATTTCATTTCTTTTGATGGCTGCATAGTATTCCATTGTGCATATATACCACATCTTCTTTATCCATTCATCTGTTGATGGACATCTAGGTTCTTTCCATAGTCTGGCTATTGTAGACATTGCTGCTATAAACATTTGGGTACACGTGCCCCTTCGGATCACTATTTTGTATCTTTAGGGTAAATACCCAGTAGTGTAATTGCTGGGTCATAGGGTAGTTCTATTTTCAACATTTTGAGGAACCTCCATGCTGTTTTCCAGAGTGGTTGCACCAGCTTGCATTCCCACCAACAGTGGAGGAGGGTTCCCCTTTCTCCACATCCTCTCCAGCATCTGTCATTTCCTGACTTGTTAATTTTAGCCATTCTGACTGGTGTGAGGTGATATCTCATTGTGGTTTTGATTTGTATTTCCCTGATGCCGAGTGACGTGGAGCACTTTTTCATGTGTCTGTTGGTCATCTGGATGTCTTCTTTGCAGAAGCAACATCTTCCTAGGAACAACGGCAAAGGCAAGGGAAGCAAGGGCAAAAATGAACTATTGGGATTTCATCAAGATCAAAAGCTTTTGCACAGCAAAGGAAACAGTTAACAAAACCAAAAGACAACTGACAGAATGGGAGAAGATATTTGCAAACGACATATCAGGTAAAGGGCTAGTATCCAAAATCTATAAGGAACTTAGCAAACTCAACACCCAAAGAACAAACAATCCAATCAAGAAATGGGCAGAGGACATGAACAGATACTTGTATTTAAATTATTTCTCCCAGTCTGTGCCTTGAATTTTCATATCTTTAACAGTGTGTTTTGATAAGCATAAGTTTTTAATTTTATGAAATATAGTTCTTTTCCCTTTTATTTATTTCTGTTCCTTTAATTTTATTTCTGTTTTACTTTATTTCTGTTTCCTGCATTTACCACAAAGCAATGAACATATTCTCTTAAATTTTCTTATAGAAATCTTACATTTGAACTTTTAAAATTTAGATCTATGCTCCATCATATACTAGCAATTTTATGTATGGGGTGAGGTAGTCTTCAAAATTTATTTTTTCAGTTTGTCCTGTGCAATTTATTGAAAATACTTTTCCTTTTCTATTCATTGCTATGACAATTTTGTCCAAATTAATTGACTACATATGTGTGATTCTATTTCTGTTTCAACAATTTATTTGTCAATAAACCAGTTTATGAGAATACCACATTGTTTAAGATATTTTGGTTATTGTGGATACTTTGCATTTCCTTACTTAAAAACAAAACAAAACAAAACAACATTTCAAATTCAATAAAGACCTCCTGGGATTTTTTTCTTAGATTGCATTAAGTTTATAGATCAAGTCTAAGATGACCCCCAAGTACCCATACTCTTGTATAATAAGCACACTTTGCACATTGATTGGATCTGTGAATATAAAGGGTTATCAATCCCACGATTATGTGAAATGGCAAATATAAAGAAATTTTGAAGAAATTAAGATCCCTGGTCTTACATTGACTTTCAGTTAATCAAAAGGGAGATTATACAGGATGAATCCACCTAATCAGGCAGCACTTCTAAACAGGGACTGGGTTCCTCCTGCTGGTCTGGAAGCAGTAAGACAATATGAGTTCTATAGTTCAAGAAAATTAATTCTGCCCACAACCACATGAGTTTGAATGAGGACTCTTAATCCCAGATGATTTCACAGCCTCAGCTTCCCACTTTATTTCAGCCTGTGAGACCCTGAACAGAAGATACAATTAGTCCATGTCTAGACATTGACCCCTAGAACCAAGATAGTACACACATGCTGTTTTAGGCTGCTAAATTTGTGGTAATTTGTTATGCAGCAATAGAAAACTAATGGAAGTGTCTGTTTTAGTGGGACAATAGGAATTCTTAAATGTTAATAACTAGGAAAGAAGTCAGGATCATGGGAACGCCAGTCAGTATTAGGAGTGACAGAGAGGTTTACTTCAGAAATTAAATTGGCTGCTATAAACATTCGGGTACACGTGCCCCTTCGGATCACTATGTTTGTATCTTTAGGGTAAATACCCAGTAGTGCAATTGCTGGGTCATAGGGTAGTTCTATTTTCAACATTTTGAGGAACCTCCATGCTGTTTTCCAGAGTGGTTGCACCAGCTAGCAGCAATGTCTACAATAGCCAGACTATGGAAAGAACCTAGATGTCCATCAACAGATGAATGGATAAAGAAGATGTGGTATATATACACAATGGAATACTATGCAGCCATCAAAAGAAATGAAATCTTGCCATTTGCGACGACGTGGATGGAACTAGAGCGTATCATGCTTAGTGAAATAAGTCAATCGGAGAAAGACAACTATCATATGATCTCCCTGATATGAGGACATGGAGAAGCAACATGGGGGGGTAGGGGGATAGGAGAAGAATAAATGAAACAAGATGGGATTGGGAGGGAGACAAACCATAAATGACTCTTAATCTCACAAAACAAACTGGGGGTTGCTGGGGGGAGGTGGGATTGGGAGAGGGGGAGCGGGCTATGGACATTGGGGAGGGGAGACGAACCATAAGAGACTATGGACTCTGAAAAACAACCTGAGGGTTTTGAAGGGTCAGGGGTGGGAGGTTGGGGGAACAGGTGGTGGGTAATGGGGAGGGCACGTTTTGCATGGAGCACTGGGTGTTGTGCAAAAAGAATGAATACTGTTACGCTGAAAAAATAAATAAAATGGAAAAAAAAAAAAAGAAATTAAATTGGCACACCTATTGCTAGAGGTCAGTGATGAAGTTATGGACCGGGAGTCAGAGGCTGGGTGAAAATCACAGAGCACACTGGAAGCCAAGAACAAGGAAAACTAATGACATAATAACAGGCAATTAGGTAAATTAAGTAAGCAATTAATTAGGTAAACAATTAGAAGAGGTCAGAATTCTCTGGGATTTCTGTCTTTAGCCTATAACACGCATATAAACAAGCGAAGGGCAGGTAACAATCCTAGGGCATGATTACTTCAGACTCTGCGATGGAAATAGCTAAATGAGTTTAAGACCATTATTCATAGATTAACACTTTAGCAGAGAGAGTCGGAAGTATAAGAAACCTCATCCATGACAGATACTTAAAGGAATATTCAAGAAAATTCCCTGAAAGGAGGATTTTGTACAGAGGGAGAAAGTAGTAGAAGGATTGGAAGAAAAAGGACAACAGAATTCCAAGCTGGTGATGACATGGTTTACCTGAGAAAGAGTCCCACAGAGAGAAAATAGAACATAATTGAATAATGTTTATTGGGCTGGCTAAAGACATGTGTTTGAAGATAAAAGAGCCCATTCTACTTCCAAGAGTTCAGCCAAGATTGACTATAACAAATTCCCTAGAGTAGCATTTGAATTTTAAGAATAAAAAAAGAATCCAATAGGTATCTAGCGGAAAACCTTATGTTAGCTACAAGAAAAATACTCAGACTTTCCTCAATCATCTCCTCAGCAAAATTAAATATTATTGGGGTAAGGGAGATGAAGAACATTTCTTTTTCTTTTTTTTTTTTTAAGATTTTATTTATTTTACAGAGAGAGACACATCCAGCGAGGGAACACAAGCAGAGGGAGTGGGAGAGGGAGAAGCAGGCTTCCCTCCAAGGAGGGAGCCCAATGTGGAGCTCAATGTGGGGCTGGATCCCAGGACCATGGGATCATGACCTGAGCCAAAGATGCTTAACGACTGAGCCACTCAGGCACCCTGATGGAAAAACATTTCTATTTCTGTATTACATCCAGTTGTTAGATTTGCCTGTAGAGAAAGAGTTTTCTGGTCCCCTCTCCCTATTTTGATGAATACTGAAAGGAAGATTTTTTCCCTCTAACCTTATCACTTTACTTGCTCTTGGACTCAAAGTGAATCTTTGTTGTAAGAAAATGACATTCATCCCTATTTGTCTGTTGAGTTACGGTGTATTAAAATTCAGTGCTCATAAAATCAGACTTTTAGCCCTCTTGTGTGTGGAGATTGAATAAAAACCTGGACCTTCTGAATAAACTGATTGTTTTTAGTGCCTAAAACTTCAAAGAACACTCATGCTGTTTCCTACCTCATCCATTAAAGGGACTAGGGTCTTCACTGCACATTGTCACAACACCTTACCATCGTCTCATCACAAAATGGACAGAAGCTCAGAGGTCTCCTCCCTGTCCGAGTAAACAGATTGGCAGCATAGACCAATACATGGCTAGTCAATCTTAAATAGCTCAGAAAGCTTCTTATTGTCCATCTGAAACTTTTTTCTAAATGTTTTAAAAATATTACATTTATATGTTTTTGAAGAAATGATAAGTTCACTTGGTTCACAGTTTGAAAGGCGCAAAGGAATTAGCATTATAATCCCAGTTTACTAATTATTAATAGATACATTTGTTTCTCCACACCTTTGAAAACAGTATTACTTTTTTTTTTTTTTTTTTTAGTTTTTGGAAATTTGGTAAAAGGATTTATCTTAACATAGTTTAAATTGCATTTTTCCGGGACGCCTAGGTGGCTCAGTTGGTTAAGCAGCTGCTTTCGGCTCAGGTCATGATCCCAGCGTCCTGGGATAGAGTCCCACATCGGGCTCCTTGCTCTGCAGGGAACCTGCTTCTCCCTCTGACTCTGCTTGCCACTCTGTCTGCCTGTGCTCTCTCTCTCTCTCTGACAAATAAATAAACAAAATCATTAAAAAAAATAAAATAAATAAATTGCATTTTCCTATCAGAATTGAGGTGGAACTTCTTTTTAATTATTTGAAAGCCATTTAACTTCCTTTTATCTGAACTGTCCTTTGTCAATTCTCTTTTGGCTATTTGTATTATTAATTTGCAGGAACATTTTATACATTAAAGGTATTTTTTATTAATGATACAACTTGCAATATTTTCCCAATTTATTGTTTGTCTTCTTACTTTGCATATGATGGGTTGGGCAATATTTTATTATTTTTTTACTTCGTCAAATTAATCAGCCTTATATTCTATGATTTCTAACTTTTGTGTCATACTTTGTGTCATGGTTTCTGCCTGCTTTTCTTCCCCAAATATCCTATGACTTCTTTAAATATTGTTATGGTGTTAAATTTTACAATGAAATTTAATCCACCAGAATCTATCCTGGTGTTTAGAGTGAGAATGCACATTTACTCTTTTCCCTGAAAAAGCTACTTTGTTAATTTAACAAAATTTCTTTTGAGAATCATAATAAATCTCACTGATTTGAAAAGGGACTTTCTATGTCCATTTGTATCTGGACTCTCTATTCTGTTATTCCGATGTGTATGCTTATATCAGAACCAAACTACCAATGTGAGTTTTATGTCAAATTACTCATTTATTATTATTTATTTTGATTCTCAAAAACCTAGCTGGATTTATGGAAGATTTTGATGATCACCCTGGTGATTCAAATTGAAAAAAAATTCAAATTCAAAATTCAAATTCAAAAAAAGAATTTAGGTGTTTTTTTTTTTTTTTTTGAAAGTGTGAAGTTCCCTTCCTAGGATATACTTTAATGACTTTTTCTGAAATCTGTAGGTGTGTAGTACTCTCTTTGTAACCCTTTGCTCTTTCCTGGTTGATAACCATTGTTTTTGAAAACAGTGGCAGCCATTCCAATTATTTTTACCATTTAGGTTTTATCTATCACCCAGTTTCATTAACACCATCTTTTCATAACTATTTCTTATTTTAAATGATGACTTTGGGTAATTTCCCAAAAGAGAAAATGATGGCTTCTTGCTGATATCGGCCTGCCAGAAGTGCTCTGAATCAGTCTCTCTATTCATAGCAGTTATATGACCTATTTTCAGTTATTGGACAAGAAAATAGGCACAAACCCAAAGTCTTATCTTTAAAGCAGAAACTCTAGTATTTTGAGATGATAGTACCACCTACAGCAATAGATGTGGAGCTGGTACTTAGTTTTCAAAAATAAAATTTGTTTAAATTTTAGAGGAAGTTCCTCTCAAAACGTAGTGTTTCTGTGTATGGGAATTTTAGGTTTAGCAAATAAAAAACATTTCACTACTAGCTAGTCCCCTCCTCAATCTTATTCAATTTCTTACCCAGTAGTGTAGGATAAAATTAAGTCCTCCCCAGATAGTGTCTACCAGGGTTACAAACCAAAATTTGAAAGTTTAAGGGCTTTCAGGTAAATAGTACTTATATGAGGGGACAGATTCATACTGGCTGTCTCAAATCCTGTTTCTCTTCATCAGGTTTGATCTCTATTCCGGAAAAAGAAGGAAAACTCTAATAAACTCTCTTTGCCCAGTATATGACATTAATAGGCTCCTGACCACTCTTTACATAGACCCTGCATCTGTGTGCAGATTTCGGTGACCCAGAATGTAGACCAGTAAAAATAAAGATTATTTTATCAGTAAAGAGATGAAAACCAAAGAAGACCTCTCACAAATGAGAGGCATCTTTCATCTTTGTTACTGAGTGAAGGAATAAAAAACATTAAAAACTATTATAAATTCAAAAGATAAGAAGTAATGTAAAAAGCTGATACTGCAAAATGCTCTCTCTCAATACGAGATATACCCAGGGACTCTGTGGAACCGAGGCTAGTTTAAGAAAAAGCATTTTGAAGATCAGTCTTATTAGAAATAGTGGAAATGTGAAAGAAATACAAAAGATGGTATGCTGTTTCACTCAGAAAAGAGTTACTTTCTTTGGGAAAAGAGTGGTACTCACTTCTAGCTGCTTATCTAATACCATTTTCCTCATTTTAGTATAAGAAATAAAGGTTCAAATTATTAGATAATTTAATAAAAAGAAGTAAGCTACATTTTTCTTTTCTTTTTTTCTTTCTATCTTTCTTTCTTTCTTTTTTTTTTTTTTTTGGTAATTAAGCTGCTGTGTGATTTCAGTTCTTGCCTTTGAGATGTAAACAAATTGTTAATAGAAAAGCACTTTAGGGGTGCCTGGATGGTTCAGTGAGTTAAGCGTCTGCCTTTGGCTCAGGTCATAATCTCAGGGTCCTGGAATGAGCCAGACGTCAAGCTCCCTGCTTCGTGGGGTACTAGTTTGTCCTTCTCCCTCTGCCCCTCCCCCTATCCTGCACGCATATGCTCTCTCTCTCTTTCAAATAAATAAAATATTTTTAAAAAGTCATTTCTTAAAAAGAAGGAGAAGGAGAAGAAAGAAGAAGAAGAAAGAGGAGGAGAAGGAGGAGGAAACACTTTAAAAAGTAGGTGACTACAGCTAGACAAGATTATTTTCTTCTGCCTTTTGCCTTTCCACCTTCTTTCTGTATAGGAAACAGACATGATGCCTTGAGCTACAGGATCCGTCTTGGGATGAAGGCAGTGCCAATGTTAAGATCTACAAAGTGGAACAAGAAATTTGCATACACAATGAAATGTTGAGCCAGTTTAGTACTACTGATCAGTTTCTTCTGGACTTTATCCTGTGTGAGGAAAAACTTTTAGCAAATTTAGGCCTTTCAAGAGGTGTAAAGACCTCTCTTTTGAGAGATGGTGTGAATTGTTCTTTGCTTACAGCTGAATACATCCCTAAAATAACACAGAAGGATTGAAATCTTGGATGCCAGATTATATTTCAATGTTTTAAAACAGGAAGCTATAGTACATAGCCCAGATCAGGCCCTCTGCTTCTTTTAGTTTTCTTGGATTATGGCCACACTCATTCGTTTAATTATGTCTGTGGCTACGTGCACGCTACAATAGCAGAGTTGAGTAATTGTGGCAGAGGTCACATTGTCCAAGTCTAAAATATTTATTATCTACCCTTTGTGGAAAAAGGTTTTTGACCCTTGTTTTAAAATATGAAATCAAGAGAACAAAGAGAGAATAGTGTTTTAATTGCCACTGGGTCAGACAGGATAACTGGAACAAGAGGGATCTAGGAAAAGGTAACAAGCAAGGCATAAGTCAAACCGCAAGGAATACTGAGAGATGCTTTTGTTTTTAGCTAAATACAAATTAATAAAGCAACTGTAAAAGTTCCTTTTGATGCCCTGACTATAATAAGTGGTTTCATAAGTTCTGGGTATTTTTGACATAGCAAGATTGTGAAAATAACTGAAGAATACTATATTTTTTTAAGCCAGAAAATAATTCATAGCCTGTAATAGAAAGGAAATTTGTGAGGTTAGGGTCTCAAGGAAACTACAAAAGGCATGATAAATCAAATAGAAATATTAACCCACAGCAGAAGCTGAATCTGTGTGTGATGTTGAGCATACAGAAGAATGGCTTAGGAATGGAACTATCCTACTCCAGGTGGTCAAAATGGTTAGCTTTGCTTGAAAGAATAGATGCTTTGACAGATCAAGAAATGATTGGCTTCATTTCTCTCACTAGGAAGAAAGATTATAAGTTAGAACCTGCAGAAGTGTGTTAGGGAAACCTAGATCTAGACAGAAATCAAAGAGAAAAACATGAAGCATAGACCCTGTGATTCAGGAAGCAGAGTTGCCACACATAATACAGAGAAAAAAGGAACATGACTAAGTAGAGAATGTTATAGCTTTATAGTTTTAATGCTCAGCTCTAAGAAGGACACTGCAAGAAGAAGTGATAGATAAGAAGTTTCACCCTTTTTCCTGGAAAGAAAAGGTAAAAATGAAATATTTCTTCTTCTATTAAAAAATTGCAAGTAGGGGCGCCTGGGTGACTCAGTGGTTTAAACCTCTGCCTTCGGCTCAGGTCATGATCTCAGGGTCCTCGGATCGAGCCCCGCGTCGGGCTCTCTGCTCAGTGGGGAGCCTGTTTCTCCCTCTCTCTCTGCCTGCCTCTCTGCCTACTTGTGACCTCTCTCTCTGTCAAATAAATAAATAAAATATTTAAAAAAAAATTGCAAGTAACTCAACAAAATATTTGGGGATAGTGCATGCGAGAGACATACTGGTCCTTATTAGTCCATGAGGGCAATAGAAGCTATAACATGGTCAGCATATTTATTTAAAAATCTTCACATTTGCCTACAAATAGGTTCAAAGTTAAAATTATATTTTAAAAGTTTTCACAGGCATTGAATAACATGCAAAATATATTTATTTCAGGGGCGCCTGGGTTAAAGCCTCTGCCTTCGGCTCAGGTCGTGATCCCAGGGTCCTGGGATCAAGCCCCGCATCAGGCTCTCTGCTCCGCAGGGAGCCTGCTTGCTCCTCTCTCTCTGCCTGCCTGTCTACCTAGTTGTGATTTCTCTCTGTCAAATAAGTAAAATATTAAAAAATATATATATATTTATTTCATTCTACCCCTTTCTTTCAAATTTTGGAATTCCTGATAAATTCAATAACTGATCCAAAGTCAAATGAAATATAAGGAAATTATGTTTATGACTATTTTATGCTCTTGTTTCATTCAATTTTATGTCAAATTTTAATCTCTAAAAGTTTCCCAAGGAAATAGCTTTTATACTGATGAGGTATTATAAACCTCTACATCTGTATTGCTTCAGGTGTGAATAATCTTACTCTGATGGCTAAAGGAGTGAGTTTTCTAGAAGTTTGCTCTTATTTTATTCTGTTTATGGTCAGTATATGCTGATATGACTATATAGTCAGATATATTCTGATACATAAACATATCTGAGGACAAAACGCAAAAGCTATTGGGGTCTTACTTTATGTTATTTTAAATGTAATTTTTGTTAGCTAAAACTCAGATACTTGATAACTATTGATTTGTACTGTATTAAATAAAATGACTTAGATTTAATTTAATTAAAAGAGTCTAATTTAAACAATTTGAGTATAAGTATACTATTAAAATTAGAGATCAGGTAGTGTAACATATTCTTTAGGAAGGACCCTTAATCTTCAGTGTTAGTGCATTAGCCAGACTTCAATTATCATAATTGCGAAACTCCTTTAGAATTCTAGATACATAAGAGAAGTTCAGTGGTATTAGAATGAAATTCTTTTTCTTTTCTTTCTTTCTTTCTTTCTTTCTTTCTTTCTTTCTTTCATCATCTATCTGTCTTCTGTCTATCTATATCAAGATAATATTATAATCTAGTGTAAGGTACGAATGATCTTTATATAGCTTAGTGATAAAGAAGACAAGAATTAGAGTTTGCAGTTGGAAGTGATGACTTGATCTAAATGACTCAGATTCCCATGCCAACAAAAGTGTGAAATTGTTATTCTGCAGTATTTCTTGTTTATTTATTTCATTTGTGTTTCTTTATACCCACCTTCTTGTCAGTAAATCATTACCAATTTAAATATAGGGAATGCACTTGATTTTCAAAACTTTAGAGAGCAACACGTTCAGTTACTTAAGTGCCTTTCGATTGACAAAACTTCAGTGTAACTGATTATTTAAAATAGTCATTGAAGAAAGGGAAAAAAACAATGTGAGAGAAACTCATTAAATACTGACACACTTTACTGCCTATTTCCTACTACTCATAGAATGTGTTTATTTGATATGCTTTATTTGCTCAGTATGTGTCATCATGATTACATTCTTGTGTGTTTTTTTTAAAATAGGGCATACACTGCATTTGAGGCTCTTAAAAAGGTAAGTTTAGAATTTTTACTTTAATTACACTACATTTATTATTTTGCAGAAAATTTGCATTAGCTCAATGCTGTTTATTACCAGAATGATACATATTCTTAATTTTAAAAATTTTCTCTTAAGTATTCCAGTAAGATATTACCTTAGTTATATTCATGTTCACATTTGTAATTTACTTATTGCTAAGTAATTTATTGTTTTTTTAATTTTTTAAATTTTTTATTAATATACAATGTATTATTAGCACCAGAGGTACAGGTCTGTGAATTGCCAGGTTTATATACTTCATAGCACATACATTCCCCAATGTCCATAACCCCACCACCCTCTCCCTCCCCCTGGCAACCCTCAGTTTGTTTTGTGGGATTAAGAATCTCTTATGGTTTGTCTCCCTCCCTATCCCATCTTGTTTCATTTATACTTTTCCTACCCCCCAAACCCTCCACATTGCCTCTCAACTTCCTCATATCAGGGAGATCATATGATAATTGTCTTTCTCTGATTGACTTATTTCACTAAGCATAATACCCTTTAGTTCCATCCATGTCGTAATGTAGTATAATATTTCTCACCCTTTATCATTGGTATTAATCAAAGCACACCTTTTATATTTATCGTATTTCTAAGCATCTCACTGCAATATGTAATTTTAAGCAAAAAAATTATTACTTGCAAATGATATTAATTTTAGATCTTGATTAACTATATTTGTAAACTTTATTTCCATTTTTTTCTCTTACAGTACTCCTTAGATGTTTATTTATTTACTTGAAAGAGATTGAGAGAGAGGGTGAGCACTAGCTCAGGATAGAGGCAGGGGGAGAGAATCCCAAACAGATTCCCCACTGAATGTGGAGCCCAAAGTGGGGCTTGATACTTCCACCCATGAGATCATGACAGGACTGCAACCAAGAGTTGGATACTCAACTGACTGACCCACCCACGTGTCCACTTATAGTACTCTTAAAATATGATAGTGTAATAGTGAATTTTAATGAAGGTCATGAGAATACTGGCCTTGGTATTTTTTTTTCCCTAAAACAAGTGTTATTGAACTGTTTAGAAAATAACAAGAAAATTATTCAGCCTGGATGTCAAATTTTAAATGAATAAGAAAAACTAAAGTTAAGGAGCTTTTTCTCCTTATGATTTTTTTTTTAAGATTTTATTTATTTATTTGACAGACAAAGATCACAAGTAGGCAGAGAAGCAGGCAGAGAGAGAGGGGGGGAAGCAGGCTCCCTGCCAAGCAGAGAGCCCGATGCGGGGTTCGATCTCAGGACCCTGAGATCATGACCTGAGCTGAAGGCAGAGGCTTTAACCACTGAGCCACCCAGGTGCCCCGATTTTCTTTTTTCTTTTTTTCACATGGACTCCATGCCCAGCATGGAGCCCAACATGGAGCCCAACATGGGGCTTGAACTCACCACCCTGAGATCAAGACCTGAGCAGGATCAAGAGTCAGATGCCTAACTGACTGAGCCACTCAAGTGCCCCATGATTTTCTGAATAACATTGAGTTTCTTAATTCCAAAAATATAATCTATAATACATATAACATACAAAATACATGTTAAGTGACTGTATTATTGTTAAGGCTTCTGATCAACAATAGGCTATGAGGGGTTAAGTTTTGGAAGAGTCAAAAGTTATATGCAGATTTTTGACTGCACAGGGGTTGGTGTCCCTAACCTCTTGTCCAGCCCATTGTGCAAAGGTCAACTGTATATTGGTCTTTATGTCTGTTCTCATGTCAGTACTACACTATCTTGATTACTATAACTTTATAGTAGGTTTTAAAGATGTAAGAGTGAATCATCAATTTTGCTCTTCCTTTTCTTTTTTTTTTGACTATTCTGAATCCCTTGCATTTCTATATGCCACTCAGGATTAGCCCATTAGTTTCTGTAAATAACACAGCTGTGAGTTTGTGGGAAATTTCACTGAATATGTAGATAAATTTGGGGAGGATAGTCATCTTCATAATATTTTAGGTTTTTATCTAGCTTCCTATTTATGAACATGAAAGCTTTTCAATTTGTTTAGTTCTTAATTTCTTACAACAGCGTTTTATCCTCTCAAGACCTAGTACTAAGTGGACATTCAGAAGTAAGACACAAACATTTATATATAAACCATACACAGAATATTTTTTTTTCTTTTATTGAGAGAGTGTGTGTGTGTGTATGAGCTGGGGGTGGGGAGAAGGGCAGAGGGAGAAGGAGAGACTCTTAAGCAAACTCCATATTTTTTTGTTGCATGAGTTCTAATCTAATGTTATTGTTATTTTTTGCTGTTTAAATGTTACAGATTTGGCCACTGGGAGCTCTTTTAGATCAGTATCTATGTTTTAGTTTTTATTTTGAAAAATGGCCCCATCTTTTTTTTTTTTTTTTAATTACTTCTTTACTTTCTGATGCCACAAGTTGCTCTAGAATCTGCCTAAGCCCGAAATCAACCTCTCCAGGGAATTCTGGTTCCTTTGTTGGATAATCTTATTTAGAAAATAAAGTAAGGTGAAACATCATTTCTGTAGGTATTAGCCACTTGATTTGTGTTTTCCATCCATTGTTTTTAACTGTCTTTGTTAATTTTTCCATTGCATTGTTTGCTTTTTAATTATTAATTTGCAAATATTCCATATATATTTTAGATAATAGTATTTGTTAACAATTAATATTGGAATTATTTGAAAAAGAAAAAGATATTTTGACAATGGCTTAATTAAAATATATCTTTATTTCTCTTTTATGAGAAGACGTGTTGATGTGATAATGATGAACTGGACAGAATCTAAGCTTCTATTTTCTTTCCTGAGCACATGATTTTCATCCTCAGGGGTATTTCATGGTCCCAGATGGTATCTGGAATTCCAGATATTAAAATCAGATTCTAGGGTACAGAGCAACTGAGGAATGAAAGGCTTAAACTCTAAACTAGATTTCACAAGAAATTTTTTCCTAAAATTTTCCTTTTTATGTCTCTTTATGTTGTGTATTTTAAATAAATATTTCTTTTATATGTTTTATTGACTGCAACTTGGTCAAGTAATTACCCCTAAATTAAATGGAGGCTGGGAGAGGTCGGCTTTTACTCCGAGTGGCAAGCTGCCCACTAAAAGTCAGAGTTTTCACTCCAAAGCATTATAGATTAGCCATGAATTAACTAGATAGGTTGGCTCCTTGAGGTTGCTGCCTGTTCCGAAGCTCCTTAGCCTTCTTTCGTGTGATTTCTTACCCTTTACCCTGACTGCTGGGCTTCTTTATATGCCGTTGCCAAGCTCCTAGAAAATGAGCGGAAGTGTTCAAGCATCTGAAATGTAGGCTCAGATTGGCACTTCATCACTTCTGTCTCACTCTGTTGGACAAGGTATATGGTTATAGGGTCAAACCAGGTTCAACTCTTCATGAGAGCTGCAACGTCACATTACTAGAGCGTGAACATGGAAAACTGTAGTCATTTTAATGATAAACCTATATCCGTCATACACTGATTGCTGAAAATGAGGCATGCATAATCTCTCAAATTTAATTTTGATTGATATGTTATTGCCCTTATTTGTTTTAGCTTTTTTTAAAAAAAAATTAACTGCTGTTTTTCCCTCCCCTCTACCTAGCAAAGTAGTTAACAGTTGAATCAATATGTTTTGAATAGTAGAGTTGCACATTTGGCAAATTTTTAAACAATATGGAGTATAAAACCTCTGTTATAATATCTATGTTATGTTGTACCTGTACAAGTTATTATGATCACTTTCTAGGGGAAAAAAAAGGAAACAACAACAAACATGATTAGGCATAGGATCACTCCTTTATGGGTTTAGTAGAGCTTAGGTTAAGACTCTTAGAGGACAAATGTGGCCAGGACCACTTGAAAAATATAATTTGAAATTAACCAAATGACTTTAGTGACATTTTAAAATGTCATTTTGAACAGACTCGGGCAAAGTGGTTATTAACTTGTAGAATAATAAATCAATCAATGTGCTAGTATATTTAACTTCTAAAGTATAAATCTTTAAGTACTGACAATGAACCACCAGTCAGTTTTCTTCTGTCTCCTCTCAACTGGCTAGGCAGATTTTGCATTTCAGAGGTGAGGGTTTCTTTAAAAAGCCAGAGTAATTTATCTGGAATGGTCTCTTCTTCAAACAACCCTCTGGGTTTTTCCTATCTGGCTGCTTATTTCCTTGCCTTTACTTTTTACTTCTAGTAGTGACTTGTAAAAATTCAGTTGTGTGGATTTCAGACATGACACCTTTCAGCAACTGAGAGACTGAGAATGGGTTCATGATAAGTCTAATGGGGAGTAACTTATGCCACTGCCCTTCCCATAAAACAAAATAAAAAATAAAGAAATGCAACTAAAACACAAAAATCAAAATAGCACGTTATCACATTAGAGCAGTGATATAATGCTTTTCCAAAAATAATGATTTTGAACTTTAGAATCACTTTCAGGAGGGAGGTATGCAGTTACTCATAAAGCTGACTGCAGTATACTTCTCTTTTTCCATAGTTCTCATTGCACGTAGTCTTTATTACGTGCAGTTCATAACTGACAGTCCGTGGATTAGGAACTGTGGATAAAAACCTTGCTAATGTCAATCACGCTTTCCTTTTTTTTTTTTTTTAAAGATTTTTATTTTTTTATTTGAGTGGGAGAGAGAAAGAGCATGAGACAGGGGAGGGTCAGAAGGTGAAGCAAACTCCCTGCTGAGCAGGGAGACTGATGCAGACTGGATCCCAATCCTGGGACTCCAGGATCACAACCTGAGCCACAAGGCAGTCGCTTAACCAACTGAGCTACCCAGGTGCCCACAATCACACTTTCTAAAAGATGTTCTTATTATCCCATTATCCAGTTAAAACCATACATTTTTATATTTTTTTAAAAAAATATCTCAGATATTGAACACATGAAAGAAAAAAAATAGGCCAGTTTGGGTTCTTCCAATGACCCTCTTTTTAAAGACTACTGATAATTACCAAAGAGGATGTGTAAGTAGATATGATCCATAACTTATGAACACAAAATTTTTTTTCCCTTTTATTTTAGACATAATAGATCAAGTTTAATTTTTCAGCCAAAGGTGAGAGACTTTAGATCATGTATTATGATTCTATTTTTATAATGTCTATCATAGTTTGTGATTTATAAATTTATATAATGTATAAATAGAATGTCAAGAGCTTCAATCACATAATACATGACTTGAGTCTAAAGTACACAAAAAATGCATCTTGCTAAAATTGAGGAAATGCCTCATGATATGGCACCAATCAATAAAGTTATTTTACAATGGGGAACTGATTTAAAGTTATCATAAATCCTAGTGAAGGAAAACATTTTCAGCTAATCAAATTAGCTGCTTAAATTGCTGAAGCAACTTAATTGAAATTGAATCAAATAATCTGCATAAATCACACATCAGATGTTTCTCTGGAAATCTATTTAGTTGTGATTTGTATAAAGAATAAGCACTCAAAGATATTAACGCAAACCAAGCCTCTGAAACTCATTGTACCATTATGGAACATTTGTAAATGTGTCATTATTTAATTAGACTTAATATTTTAATACTTTGTACAATTTAAAGTTATTTATTTTGGAAACATTAGTTCTAAATTATCTTGCTTTCAGTAATTTTTCTAAGGAGGAAATCAGTTTATGAAGTGTGTTATTAACCAAGTAACTAAGTGGATGTATTTAAATGCATTAAAATACATGCCATGTTGCTTCTTAGACTGTGATCCCTATATTTGTTTATGATATATATTTTTAATCACTTCACTATACGTGACTTGCTCTTCAGAAATGTTAAGCTTTTGGGGGGAAGATATGTGTGGATATTTCAAAAATACATAGAAAACAGATATTTATATATATTTACTCATATTTAAGTGTTGAATGTTGTTTATACAAATCTATTTATTACTTCATTTTTAAGACATAGGAGTGTATTTTTCCTTTTATATTATCTTTTCCCAGATATCACCAAGAATTGACTTTTATGGTTGATGGTTAATTGACCCTGCATATGAGGAGAATGTGCTGACTTTAAAATGACTTGTATTGGATCTGTTTTCCTCTATTATGCCCCACCCATTTTATTCTTTTATTACAAAATAATTCAAAAATCAGAATACTTATATAATGTAAAGGTACGGTACAAATAATAACAGTAATGAACATCATAGACTCACTACCCATCTTAAAGAAGGGCCATTACCAATATCTTTGAAGCTGTGTGGCTTGTGGACTTTTTAATATATTCCTCTATATCATTCCCAGAGGTAGCTACTGGCATGACCCTTGTTCATAATTTATTGTATTTCTTTGTATTTAAACCATATTCATGATTATTTATAAACAATAAATGGTTTACTTCTACTTGTTTTTGAAATTTATATATACATGGAATTCCTTTATGTACTCATTCAACAAATATCCCTTCAATGTTTATTAGGTGCCAGCACTGTTTTACAGCAAAAAGAACAAGACAAAAATCTCCTGACCTCAAGGAGCTTACATTTCAGTGGTTGTGATGTTCAACGATTAAAGAAAATGAGCCAAATGTACCAAGAATACCTAACAATAAAAGTTAGAGAGAAAATGCAACAGAGAATAACATGAAATAATTGGAGGTTTAACATGTTGCCTTAAAGTGGTCAGGGAAGGCTTCCCTGAAAAAGTGACTTTTTGACTGAAGACCTGAAAGAAGTGAGTGAAATAATCATGTGGATATAGAGGTATATGAAAGAATATGTGCAAAGTCCCTGATGTGAGTGTATGTTTGCTCTGACCAAGAGATCCCACGGAGAAGCATGTGGTGGAAGCAGAGTGAGCAAAGCAGAGAGTGTCAGAGGACTTGGGATCAATGGGGTGACAGCAGCCAGATCATAGAGGGCTTAGTAAGGACTTTGGCTTTTACTTTTAGCCTTTTGAGGCCTTGACCAGAGGGGAACCATAATCAATCCTACTTTGTAAGAATTACTCTGCTCTTCTGCTAAGGATAGACTATAGGGGCTTAGACCAGTTAGGATGTTATGTGAATATCCAGAAAAGAAATCATGTCAATTTCTATCAGGAGAATAACAGCCCATACACTGAGAAGCGTTTAAACTCTGGGTGTTAACAGAATTTGCTGAAAAACGTGGAGTGTAAAGAAAGATTTAAGACCGGAGCGACTGGCAGAAAGGGTATTTCAGTGGACTATGGGGAAGGCTGCAGGAGGAGCTTGGTGCTGGGAGGAAGGGAGGGTTTCAATGATCTCAGTTATAGTAGTGCTAAGAATGAGAGACATGATCCTCAAGGGGAGTATGCCATGTCCATATTGAATAGCACAAGTCTGAAGTTCTAGAAAAGGGTTTGGGCTAAAGATACACATTTGGGAGTCATTAGTCTTTATGAATTTTTAGTGATAGAAATATTTGAAACTGTGAATCTTCACAGGAGTACTTCTTTAGCATTATCCAACAAATTTAGACATTTTAAAAACATTATTTTTGACTTCTAGAAATTCAGCAATATCTCTTCTTGTTTATCTTTATTCAGATATCTGTCTTTAAATGTCTGGAAGAGGATAAATTTATTTCTGAGTTTGTTATTGATGTTTAATTTGATTGCATTTATTTCTTGTGTGTGTGTGTCCATTTTCCAAAGTGGTTATACCAGTTTATAATCCCATGCCAATTTATAATATTATGTATACATTTCTTTCTCTCTTTCTTTTCTTCTTTCTCTCTCTCTCTCTTTTCTTTTCTTTTTCTTCTTTCTCTCTCTCTCTCTTTTCTTTTCTTTTTCTTTCTTTCTTTCTCTCTCTCTCTCTTTATTTTGTAGAGATCTTTTTAGAGCACTTTTAGGTTTACAACACAATTGAGGGGAAGATATGAAGATTTCTCATATAAACACTACCCATTCTAAGAAAAGGCCATCACTTTCCTGTATGTGTGTTTTAATATTTCTCTGTCCTGAAGAACTCCTGGACTTTTTCTCCAAGGGCTCAGTTTGCCTTCATGTTCTTTTCTGCTAGTGCAAGCACTTTTCTCAACTATTTAACTCATTTGTCCTGTGCTTAAATGTAACTCTTTCTTAATTGACCCTCAGTATAAAAACCTACTATATTAGCAAAGCATTATCATAATATGTATTAATTATTCAATAAAAGTACTAATTTTATAAAACTTCACTTGTGGTATGACAGGCTTAAATCTTTTCAGCCTCTTTAAACACAAGTAATAAGGACTTTTTCCCATGAGAGCTTTTTTTCTCAGCATTCAGTGTAAAGTCTGCCACATAGCAGGTATTTACAAAATATGTATTCAACAAGTTTAGAATGAAGATTTCCCCCTTTTTATGTAACTAGGATTATATATAAGACATGACAAATGTTGAAATAGTATAGAATTAGTATTATTGCCCATTCCCGGGTAATGATTTTTTTTTTAAACATCAACTTCTCAATATTGACATTCTTTAAAAAAAAAAATCTATTTATTTATTTATTTTAGACACAGGGAGAGGGGAAGGGAGAAGGGCAGAGGAGAATCCTCAAACAGACTGCCAGCTAAGCATAGAGCCCAACACAGGGCTCTATCCCAGGATCCTGGATGATGACCTGAGCAGAAACGAAAAGACAAATGCTTAACAGAGTCACCCAGGCACCCCAACACTTACACATGTTTTAATACATAGATTAATAACACTTGCTTCAAATTTATTTAAAGAAATAGTCCAATGATTACTCCAAGTCCCATTTTACTTGAACCTACTAACATATAGGTCAAACTGTAGCATATTTATTAGCCAACAGGTATTTTGATATTTATATCAAAAACAAAGTCTGTTAAAAGCTGTGATTTGTGTTAACAACTTCATGGAAAATCAGTAAAGTTTGCCTTAGAGTGAAGAAGGAAGTCACAGGTATACAGCATGCTAACTGTTGATTGAAATGATTGAATATTTAGGGGCACCTGGGTGGCTCAGTGGGTTAAGCCTCTACTGTCTGCTCAACTCATGGTCTCAGGGTCCTGGGACTGAGCCCGGCATCAGGCTTTCTGTTCAGCGGGGAGCCTGCTTCCCCCTCTCTCTGCCTTCCTGTCTGCCTACTTGTGATTTCTCTGTCAAATAAGTAAAATCTTTAAAAAAAGATTGAATATTTATAAAACCTTGTATACCATCCAAGTAATAAATCTTGGAATTGTTATTAGTTTTATTGCTCCAATTTTTCTTTTGTTAATTTCTTCTCTTTCAATGCATATTTTATTCTATGTGACATGAATAGAAAATTAACTTAAGTAGTTCTCTGACTCTCAGGTATGAGGGAAAGCCATTTTCAACAAATAAACATAATGCAATTATTTATCTTATAACATAGAATGGCACTTAAGTTAAAAGAGAAGATTAATTACACAAATGAGTTTCTAGTTTTAAGTATGTGTGGAAAGATCTTTTTGAAAGATGGTACACCTCTTCCAGCACCCTCTCAGACAAAGTCTTGTTACATCCTCTCTTATATCTTCTGTAGGACTATAAACACAAGAAAGAGCAAGGTTCCACAACCAGTTTACACATTTTTTGACATGTTACTGAGTCCTACTCTAGTCCTTGAGCAGGCCACTAAAAATAAATGAACCATGCAATGAATTTCCAGTCATCAAATTCTATGTTAGCCTATATTATTTTAAGCTACATCTTCATAGAATGCATGTTCATTGCCTTTATTAAGGCTGAATTTTAATATGCTCTTTTATTGCTTAATAATACAGATCAGTAGTTTTCAAATTGGGCTCTGAGGAGAACAAGGATTTCATGGAATCTTCCTCAAGGACTTGTCTGATGCAGATTGCAAGGGTGAGCAAAGCAGCTCTTTAAAAAAATCTGTTTTAGCTTGTAGACAGCTGCCTTCTGACTGTGTGCTCTCATGCCCATTCTTCCATGCATGCACATAGGGAGAATGACGATCTGTCCTCCTCTTCTTACAGTGGTACGTGTCTCATCACAAGAGCTCATGACATAATCTCATCATAATTACCTCCTACCCCCAAATATCAACACATTGCAGATTAGGGCTTCATCATTTTGTAAGAAATGTGTTTGTTCTCTAAAATTAGTCAGTCAATCAATCAATCAGTTGTCTGTGTTATGGGGTGGATTTCCACATAAAAGCACCATAACAGACACATTAAAGAGAGGAATGCAATATGATCTAATAGAATTCAAGGAAATCTTTCCAAATGAAAAAAATCTAAACTTATAGTGATATTATGAGCTGGAAGGTTTCTTGCTATAATTTAGTTTCATGCACAAAGGGATACAAAAATTTCTGCAGCGTGTCATATTAATAATGTACCCTATTTTCATGATCTAGTTCTCTTTTTACTCTGTCTAATTTCAGGCTTGGGGCAAGTTACAGAGCACTCACTCTCAGCTTCCCTCTCTATCAACTATGGACGTTGGCTAAATTATTATCTGTGAGTTGGTTTACAGTGCCAAATCCTAAGATTCACTGTTTTCAGAAGTGGCAAAGTAATAGGCTCATGTGATTCTGCATTCAGATTAACTCCACGAAATTTACATTTAAATAAAAAATGAGAAATGGTTTCAGACTATGGGAAGTACTACACTGGGAAATTTTCTGACAGTCAATAATTTAAATGTATTTTATCTAATATAGCAACTGCCTCTTGGGTTTTCGGCAAAGAAACAGATGTGATGCCTCCTGTAAATCACAAGAAAGTTTTCCAAGCAAGATGATTGACCTGAAGCCTGAAGGCAATTTTATGACTGGGAAATATAACAGCCTATGCGCTCTAAAGTGTATTTGCATAATTTAACTTATGTAAAGAAATTCTGATTCATATATGCCTCTGGGTAATAAATACATGACAAATAAGTAATTGAATATTGTGAAAAACAATATTCAAGTAGCACTCTTGTCAGTCATTGATATGGGATTCACTGTTCATGATTGATAATAGTGTATACTCTCTGTAGATTATTATGTAGAGAAGGAACTTATTCTACAGGCTTCAGGTTTTCTATCACTTCTTCAGTCCTAAGAAGTGATAACAACATCTCACAATATCTGTAAAGTCTATCTAAACATAACAGCTTGAATCAGTGACATCGAAGAAAACAAAAACAGCTTCTCTAAATACCTTTGCAAGTCTTTTTTTTTTTACATAGATTGTAAAATAAAACAACTATAGGCCTGCTTTAAATTGGATATTAATTTGATTTAATGTCTCAAAGTATACCCGGAAAAACAGTTACTGTCACATACTATCTAGATGCAGTGAATTGCTTTTCCAAATAATTTCTGGAAGTAAAAATAAATAATTAAAACAAACTTATGAGAAAAGACCCTGTTAAACTTTCTCATTTTGAGATAATTGTAGATTTGTTTGAAGATGTAAAAAATAATAGACTTTATGGGCCCTTTACCAATTTTCCCCAGTGATAAAGCTTGCAAAATGATAATAAAATATCACGAACATGATATTAACATTGAACAGTCAAGACACAGAAACTTTCCATCACCATAAAAAAATCCCCTCGTTGTCATTCTATACCAATTCATTGCCACTTTGCTTCTGCCCCCACCCTATCCTTAATTCTTGTCATCTGTTCTCCATTTCTAATTTTCTTTTGCAATTTTCCCATGTTGACAATGTTATATCAATGGCATAATAAAGCATGTAACCTCTCAGTATGGGGAATTTTAAGCATAATTTTCTGGAGCCTCATCCAGGTAATTCATATATGAATAGTTTGTTCCTTGTTATTGCTTGGTAGTATTCCGTAATAGGAACATACCCCAATTTGGTTAACACATTCACCTGTGAAAGACACCTAGGTTATTTCCAGTTTAGAGCTGTTATAAAGAAAGGTGACATTAACATCTGCATATGTTTTTGTTTTTTTTTGGTGTGTGTCAATATAAGTTTCATTTCTCTTAAATCAAAACCCAGGAGTGCAACTGATGGCCTCTATGAAAAATGGAATGTTTTGTTTTTTAAGAAACTTCAAAAATATTTTCAAATGCAGGCATATCATTTTACATTCTCACCCGCAATGCATGAGTAATTTAGTTTCCTTAGATCCTCACAAGCATTTGTCATGGTCACCATTTTATTTCAGCCATTCTGATGGTGTGCAGTGACATCTTATTGTACTTTTGATTTGCGTTTCCCTTATGGATACTGATGTTAAGTGTCTTTTCACATGCTATTTGATATACACGTATTTTTTTCAGCAAATTATCTTTTCATGACTTTTGCCCATTTTCTAATTGGATTTTTCCTTTTTTTCAATGATTGTATTTTGAAAGTTCCTTATGTATTCTACACATTAGTCCTTTGATGGATATATGGTTTGCAAATTATAGTATTTAACTTTTCATTGTCTCTTAAGCAAAACTTTATAATTTGAATGAAGACTAATTCACAAGATTTTTTTAAAAATAGATCATACTTTTTGTTATCAAGAACTTTTTGTCTAGCTCTCTATAAAAATATTTTCTCCTATGTTTTTTCCAAGAGTTTTATAGTTTTAACTTTGCCATTTAAGAGCATGATACATTTTGAGTTCATTTTTGTGTAAGATGTGAGAATGAAGTTGAGATTAATATTCTGCATATAAATATCCACTTTCTCCAGAACCATTGGTTGAAAAGCAATCTTTTCTCTACTGAAGTGTTTTCACATCTTTGTCCAAGGTTAGCTGGGCAAGAAGTCTAGTTTTAGCTCAGACATATAAAGAACTTGGAAGTTGTCCCTTTGCCCTAATGGCAAAACAAAACAAAATAAAACAACAACAAAATCTGAACATCCTGAAAACCAATGACTTTTCTTGGACTTCTCAGAAAAATGAGATGCCAGCAAGACACTACTGAAATCTGGAGGAGGCAAATCCAGACTGTCACAGCCACAACATACTTATCTAGGTAGAAGCTACTAGAGCTATAAACTGGTAGTGACATATAAGTTGTAATTTTGATGAATTACTGGAGGCTGGGTATGGATTATTGTGAGAAATGACTATAGGTCACAGTTTCCTGGGCTTGATCTCCAGGAACCCCAGCAGGTACTCATAGTGAAAATCAAGAAAGATTCCTTTATAGTATTGGTGGGAAAGAGAAGAGCAATTACTGTGAAATATATCCAGATAATTGTCTGTAAGAAAGGGTCACTCTTCAGAGAAAATGACTTTACTAGTCTTTTTTGAACTGAGGAAGGGCGTTCCTCCTCTTCATCTCACTCTCTCCTCCTCTAGTCTTACTGTCTGACTTAAGAGGCTGGAGGATGCTATCCTACTAGAAAAACACTTTTGAAGTTTACAGTCCAGATATAAAAACTCACTAGAAGACAAATTTTGTCACAAGATTCCAGAACACTTCTTCTACCCCACACCTGATGACCATACAAATAGGGTTCCAGGATAATAACCATGAATTATAGGTTAAAAATGCTTTAAGACTCATATTTTATTTAAGCAGAAATTTTTAAAAAATATTTTATTTATTTCTTTGACAGACAGAGATCACAAGCAGGCAGAGAGGCAGGCACAGAGAAAGGGAGAAGCAGGCTCCCTGCTGAGCAGAGAGCCCAATGTGGGGCTTGATCCAAGGACCCTGGGATCACGACCCAAGCTGAAGGCAGAGGCCCAACCCACTGAGCCACCCAGGCACCCTCTAAGGAGAAATTTTTAAGAAAACCAAGAGTCAAAAAATGGAGACAAAAACCAGGACAACGGAGAAATTTGAAATTTCTGGCACCTACATCTACAGAAAACATTAAACACAACACTAATTCAAGCTAAATTAACATAAAACCTCACATTAAGTGACGGTTTACATCAATTCCTGTAAGTCAAAACATCATATCTGGCTTTCAAAAAATTACAAGCCATACAGAAAAACAATAAAAAATTGCAGTGTAAGAGAAGAAGCAAATATCAAAGTAAACTCAGATGTGACACAAATTTTGTATGATCAGAGAATTTAAGAGTAATGATTACAATGTTAAAGACACTAAAGGAAAAAAGTACACAACATGCAAGAACAGATGGATAACATAAACTGAGAGATAGAAGCTCTAAGAAAAAGTCAAAGGGAAGGCTAGAAATTAAAAAAAAAATTAAGACAATGCAAATTTCCTTTGTTGAGCTCATCAGTAGATTGAACATGGCCAATGAAAGAATAAGTAAGCTTGAAGGACTGTAGAAACTTCTCAAACTGAAATGCAGAAGCAAAATTAAAAATAAAAACAAACAAAAACCACAGGGCAGAGCATCCAAAATCATGCATGATTTCAAAATGTGTATAATATGTGTAATTGTAATACCACAAGAGAAGAAAGAACAGAGTTGAAGAAATATTTGAGGCAATATTGGTTAAGAATTTTCTAAATTAATAACTGATACAAAACTGCAGACATAGGAAGTTCATATAACACCAAGCAGGATAAATAATAACAACAATAAATCTATACCTAGTTTGAATACCATGTATGTATTCAAACGTTTAAACAAAGACAAAGAGAAAATCTTGAAAGAAGACAGAGGGAAAGCTGAACTTGACCTATGTGGGATCAGTGAAGAGAATTACAATGTACTTTTATTCATAAACAAGGCAAGCAAGAAGATAGTGGGATGAAATATTTGAAGTGCTGAAAAAAATAAATTCCACCAAACTAGCATTCTTTATTTTGTGAAATTATCCTTCAAAGGTGAAGGAGAAATATAAGCTTTCTCACACAAAGGAAAACTGAGAGAATTCATTCTCAGCAGATCTATCCTGGAATAAATATCAAAGCTCTTCAGGAAGTTAGAAAATGGTGTCGTTCAAAAACTTTAATCTAGATAAAGGGAGATTGTAAAAGGAATAAATAAAGGAGGTCTGGAGATTCAGAATAGAGTTCAGAATATTGGGAAAAAATCCGACTGTATTCCCTCTGTATGAAACTGCCTTATTGAAGGGGGTAGGTGGAAAAAATAACTTTGAAAACCAGTGGCGTTTGTAAAACTAAAAGCAAAAGACAAAACAAATACTATAGTTGATGAAAGTGTTTCCCATAGAGTTACAAGTCAACAAATTTGATACTTCTATACCTGTATCCTGTAAAGAAACAATTATGTGAAACTTGGCCTCCACGACCAAGTTTCTCACTGTTGGAGTAAGAGGTTACAAATAAGCAGGGGTGAGAATCTCGAATCATCCATGTGGTAATTAATTCAAGTTTGAGACACTAAGTATGAACACAGGTTTAGGTTAATATAGATGCAGATGGTTATGTACAGAACTATTCATACATATGTGTATATACATAGGTTATATACCTGCATGCATTTTCTTACTAAATCAGCTGTGAGGACCTAGGAAAAATGATGGTACACCAGGAGCAACAAGCACACTCAGCACACACATCTTAGTTTCTAATACCATTCTCCAACAAAAGCAGCTCTATGGAGAAGTGGTTGATTATAGTAATGGAAAAGGAAATACACAATGAGTCTGGAGCATCTCATAGTGCTAGCATGTAAAGAAATGCTCAAAAACAATCAAGCAAAAAATTTACAATGATTGGGGTAGATCAAAGGGACAAGATGGTCAACTAAAACAGCTTACAATGGCAAACTTTAGAGC
Organism: Meles meles; assembly: GCF_922984935.1. Lineage (NCBI taxonomy): Eukaryota > Metazoa > Chordata > Mammalia > Carnivora > Mustelidae > Meles > Meles meles. Next base: position 30,509,217 of record NC_060067.1, read on the forward strand.
AATTTGGGAAACAATATAAATAAATTTGTACTGGATTATAATCTAAAGTAAAAAAGAAATATCCGAGTCCATACTGTTATAAATAAATGACTGAATAGCTAAATAAATAAATAAATAAATAAATAAGTAAATAGTAGAAAACAGAAATCTGTGCAAAAGAATTCCAAGTGATTTGTGTAGATATTCCACTTTCAAAGGAGGAGAGCATAACTCCCCACTTATTAAGTGTGGGCTGCCCATGGTGACTTCTTTCTAAATAATACAGTATGAAAACAAGAATAAGAAGAGTAACTTTATAGTAGAGGTAACGGAGAATCAATTTCTCAGCCAGATGAGCCAAGTTAATATTAATGGTGTTAAACCATATTGACCCTATAAACTCTTGATAAGATGCGATGAAAATGGTATTTCGCCTCTTTGATCTTCCTTCCGAAAACACTGAACTCTTGTGTAATTGTGAGCAAAAAGATCATTAAAGTCCAATTGAGGAATGTCCTACAAAACACATGACCTGTACTTTCAAATCTATTAAAGTTATCAAAAACCATGGAAGTCTGAGAAACTGTCTTAACCAAGAGAAATCTAAGAAGACATAGTTATTAAATGTAATATTGTGTCCTTACTAGGATCCTAGAATAGAAAAAGAACATTATGTAAAACTAAAGAGAATCTGAATATACTATGGACTTTAGTTAATAATAATGTATCATAATGGTTGCTTAATTGTAACAAATGTACCATAATAATGTAAGATGTTAATAATAGGATTACAGAGTGTAGGGTATATGGGAACTTTTTGTACTATCTTTGCAATTTTGCTGTAAAGTTAAACTTTTTTGTAAAATAAAAAAAATTACTGAAAACCACACAACAGTTTGCATATATGTGTGGATCTATTTCCAAATTCTTTATTCTGCTCCATTTATCTATGTTTCTGTGCCCTCACCAATACCACATAATCTTGATTACTTCAGCTACCTGATAAGTCTTTAAATCAGACAGCCTGAGCACTCGCTGTCATTTTTTCTTTCTTTTTTTAAAATTTCTTTTCAGTGTAACAGTATTCATTGTTTTTGCACCACACCCAGTTTATTTTTCTTCTTCAAAATTATTTGTTATTCTAGTTTTATTGTCATACCATATAAATTTTTGAAAAACCTTGTCTATACAAACCGTAGATCTTGCTGGAATTTTAACAGCAATTATATTAAACTTAAATATCAATTTGAAGAATATTGGTATCTTTGCTTTGTTGTATTTTCCAATTCATAAATATGTTATGGGTCGATATTTATTGAGATCTTGGATTTCTTTCTTTAGCATTATGTAGTTTTCAGCATATAAACTGTGCACTTGATGTATTAGATTTCCTTTTAGGTATAATTTTTTTAGCAGATGCAAAATGGTATTTAATTCTTTTTAATTTGTATATAGTTTTGGCACCTAATGATACATTAGTTTCAGGTATACAACATAGTGATTCAAGTGTCTATATGTTTTGCTCTGCTCACAAGTGTTGTTATCATCTGTCACCATACAACACCATTATAATATCACTGACTATATTCCTTGCGCTGTGCCTTTTTTCCCTGTGATTTATCTGGAAACCTGTATTTGCCACTCCCCTTCATCCATTTTGCCCATCTTTCCCCCAACCTCTTCCCTATGGCAACTATTAATTCATTCTCTGTATTTAAGGGTCTGACTCTGTTTTTTGCATGTTTGTTCATTAATTTTTTTTTTTTTTAGATTCCACATGTAAGTGAAATCATATGGTATTTTGTCTCTCTCAGTCTAATTTTGGTGACTACATTTTCATTGATAGATTACGGAAATAGATTTTTATATACTTATATTCCATGACTATGATGAACTCACTGATTATTTCTAGTAATATATTGTTTGGACTATTTGCAGTTTTCTTTTTAAGCAGTTATGTCTACAAATAAGGATTTTTTTTCTTTGAAAATCATACGACTTTTATTTCTTTTCACCCCCTAGATTCCATTGACTAGGACTTCAAGAACTGTGTTCAATAAGTTGGTTTGATCAGACATCCCCGCCTCGCTGCCAATAGAAGTGGAAAAATTTAACCTTTCACCATCAAGAAGCAAGTTAGCTGTAGGCTTTTTGGAGATGCTTTTTATCATGTTGAGGAGAATTCCCCTCTCTTTCAATTCTTCTGAGAATTTTTGACACGAATAGGTGTTCAATTTTGTTAAATTTTTTTTCCTATATCAGCTGAAATAATCATGTAATCCTTCTTCTTTACCCAGTTTATATGATGGATTACAATGGTTGATTTTCAAAAATTGATCTTGCCTAGTTCAGACTATAGTTATTAATTGTGATTGTAGTTGATAATATTGTACTGCTTATTTGAAAGTTCCTATGACACAAGAGCTTAAAAGTTCTCAACACAAGAAAAAAACTTGTAACTATGTATGGTGATGGATATTAATTAGCTATAATTTGGTGATAATTCTGTAATATATACCAACATTGAGTCATCATGTTTTATATCTGAAATTAATATATTGTATGTCAATTGTACCTCAATTAAAAAATTAAACCTATTTTGCATCTTTGGAGTAAGTCCCACTTGGTCATGATGTACAATTCTTTCTATATATTGCTGAATTCTGTTTGAAGAAGATTCAAAACCTATGCTATTACTGTTACTATTTTCTTACCTTTCGTTTATCTGTAATATTATAATAATATCCTGTATTTTTTCATTTTACAATATACAACCACATTTTTATTTGATAACCATCTAAGACTAATATTGGGTACTCGATTTTCTAGAATTATTTTCCTAAGGACATTGTAACAATTTGTTGATTTGTCAAATCGCTTTATATTCCTTTTCATCAACTGCTTCATATTGAATTTAGTTTCTTTTTTTTTTCCATTTTATTTATTTTTTCAGCGTAACAGTATTCATTCTTTTTGCACAACACCCAGTGCTCCATGCAAAACGTGCCCTCCCCATTACCCACCACCTGTTCCCCTAACCTCCCACCCCTGACCCTTCAAAACCCTCAGGTTGTTTTTCAGAGTCCATAGTCTCTTATGGTTCGCTTCCCCTTCCAAATTTTTTTTTTAATAAACATATAATGTATTTTTATCCCCAGGGGTACAGGTCTGTGAATCGCCAGGTTTGCACACTTCACAGCACTCACGATAGCACTTACCCTCCCCAATGTCCATAGCCCCCTCCCCCTCTCCCAATCCCACCTCCCTCCAGCAACTCCCAGTTTGTTTTGTGAGATTAAGAGAATTTAGATATTATAACATAACTTGGATCGTTTCTTAAATATGCATAGTGTACAAGATGATGCTTGTTTTGCATGATGTGTCAGCTTTATTTTTCTTTGGTCATTCTCTTATTTGTGGGTTGAATGGGGTGAGGTAGGGATGATTGATTATTGCTACTGAAGAGATCAAGTCCCAAGAGAGTGGCTGCTATCCAGAAGAGGGAGGAGTCCCTCCCAAAGTCAAAGAAGCTCCAGTTAGATCTTTTATAGGAATATGAAAAAAGTATAAAGATTAACCAAAGATTAAAAGAAGCAAAAGAACACAATCAAAGTAAGAAATGCAAAGACACATGACCCCATTTCTCTTCACCTCTTTCATGGTAAAATACAAGAGGAAGGGAGATCTTACAAACTCCCCAGAATTTCCATATGCTCATAACAGTACCAAATATCAGGGATCCTCTTTGGGAACTCAGAAATGTATCAGAGTTGATGCTTGGCTCAGTTTGTACACATCAGCATTTTCCAAGATGGAATATATATACAATGTTGTCTTCTTTCACCAACCCCTAACTCCCTGGTCATTATGCAACACACTAGAAAATATCTAAGTAGAGACAGAGTAGATACTAACTCTGCTTCTCTACCTTAGCAGCATATAACTATTATGCTCATATTTGTTTTAAAGGCTAGTGGGATGTATTATGTTATCTATAGAAAGCAGGTCAGGTCAGGTCTTCACCAATCAACTTGAGAGTTGTAAATCATAAAAACATAGACTGTTAGAGCAATAAGAATGTTGGAAGCAATCTAATCCATGCCATTTATTTTTACAGAGGTAAAACTATAGTCTCAAAATGGTAAAATGACCTTCTTGCTCAAGGACGCAAAGTTAGTGTCAGTTTCATTGATAATATGTTTGTTCTTTTATGTTCTGTATGTATGGAAACACATTTGATTTTGTACCCTAAAATAAGATTTTGCATATTTTTTATTGATATAGTGCAGTAGTTAACACTTTGTTTATGAAGGATTTAAAATCTTTCTAATTTACCACTATATTCTATATTGGTATAATTAACCATATTAAGCTATAGTATTTAACATTAAACAAAAATTTTTTTTCTATTGGTTTTCTTGAAATGAGCAGTTCGCTTCCTGTTGCTAAGGAAACAGATTTTTGCATGAAATGTAATGTAACATTGATGTCACAGTAAACCACTAAAGTGGAAATCTTTAAAGTCTGTCAACATCTTGAGAATAAGCAGTTTGCTCTAATCAAAATGAATTCAAAATTATTCTGAGCATGTGCAAATGCAGTATTTTAGAAACACATTTCTGCTGGTAAGGACTTGTTTTGTTTACCTACTTTATTCAAAATCAACATAAAGTAATTTTAATATGTGCTTATGCTATATATAATTTATATTTTTATAATCCCAATTTACTACAAGTATGATTAAAAGACTATTTTGACAAAGCAGTAGTAATTATGCTTAAAAATAGAAAGGGTAATTTAAAAATCAAGTGAATTTCATCGTCGATGGACTTAGCATTATCTTTTATGAAAAAAAATAAAACCAAATGACATGATTTATCCTTTATTTCCCTAGCTCAGGTTTTCTTAATAAAATAAAAAGTCCAGATAGTTGAAGAACAGACTATCTTAGGTCAAAAGCAAGGAACCTTTTTTCTATTTGTGGCTTAGTTCAGGAAAAATACATATACAGTTTGTAAGAAACACTACATTTTTATTAGCATTTATAAGCCACTAAAATGTTACTTCTTCGGCATTTTTGAGAAGTAGCAACATGGAAACAGCTGACTATTCCTTTGACTTCAAATAACAACTAGTGTATGTCATGAAATGAACTGGGTGCTTTAAGATGTAGCTCATTTACTCACAGGTTTAAAGGTTCTTTTGAGGGTCTGATTACCTGAATGAATCTTTATAAGATGGCAGAGATCACCTTCCTGTCAAGGGAGCTGAAATGTTAGCACAGTGTCCCTGGGTTTGAACAGTGGGGTTATAATAGCTTAGGGGCCACACAGATCCCTGCTATGCTGCATCCCCATCAATTACAACAGGGCTGTTGCCCATACCTTTTGTAACAGGAGTTTGGGCTGCATTCATGGGAGGCTTGAAAAAAGTGGTCATGGTTTTTGGTTGTTGTGGGGAAGTCTATAGCAAAGCTTACGTATTTTTCCAAAGTCAGGAAAATCTGGAATCTAATTATAAGATGAATGGTTTTGGAAATCAAGATTAACAGTTTTGGAAATCAGGAAACCTGAATTTAAGGTTTGTGTATTTTGATATATTCAATACTCCTTTGTACTGAAGTTTTGGGTTTATATGTTGGTTCTTGAGGTCCCTACAGATTTTGTTTACACATTTCTTATGACCTTTGTCACATTCAGTACCAGATGAGTATCAGAAAGTATTTCTTTCTGTCCTGTTTACAATGTAATGTTTTAGAGACAATGCAATGATTTCTATATCTCAGCATGCTTGCAGAGTATAATGTCCTGTATGTATCACAGTCATTACATTTGCATTGGGAAAATAGAGGAATTATTTATCTTTATTTGGTGTTGTATCAATAATATAATTGAGGTAAAAGAAGCATTTATGTATGTGTATATGCATGTGTGCGTGTGTTCGTGTTGATGCTATGGCTTTCGTCTTTGGCTAATTTTACAGTGTAAACTTAACTAAATGGACTACTCATGTCAATTATGCATTTTAAAATTACCATAAGAGTTGTAGAATATTTGTAGAATATTTGTTAAAAATGTGTGGTCAGTGACAGTATACATACATAGTCCATTTAAGTAAAGTTGATCATATTTCCCAAACAACAGACCTACTATTACAACCATGAAGTAACAAAATAACACAGACCATTTCCGCATCTCTCCTTGAGTCATTTAACAAAACTTAACAAAATGATTCTCCCCAAATCATTGTTTCTGAAGTAATGAATAAATATATTAAGGAGCCCTAGAACATTCCTTAAAATAAGGATTTTTATTATTATTATTATTCCAGCATTTGGTACTTGTAGGTTTAAGAACAGAAATAAAAGAAATAGGGGCACCTGGGTGGCTCAGTAAGTTAAGCCTCTGCCTTTGGCTGAGGACATGATCTCAGAGTCCTACGAATGAGTCCTGCGTTGGGTTCTTTGCTCAGCGAGGAGCCCTCTTCTCTCTCTGCCTGATGCTCCCTCTGCTTATGCTGATAAATTAAAAAAAAAAAAATCTAACAAGTAAAAAAAGAAAAAAAAGAAATAGACGTGATTACGTAATAAATCTCTGCTGCTAACCCTCTGCCCTGGAAACCTTACATTAGCTGCCTCAGGGCTGGAGTGCTGGAGCGCACCCTCTTCGTCTGTGCTGCTCTTTCCCCTTCTCCATGGTCTCTCTGCTGGCATCATGCTGCCTTTCCCTCTGTCTGCATACAAGGTCCCAGTACAAACTACGGGGCTCCGAAGCTGAAGAAAACTTAACTCTCATTAGACAGGCTCTCTCTTACTAACCACATAATCTTGGACATGCCCATAAATGCCCTGAACCTCTAATTTTTTTTTCAATTGTAAGATAAAGATTAAAAAATAAACTTACCTGTTGATAATTTATGCATGTAAATCCTGAGGAAGGATGTTTGACACAGAATTAAATGCAATTAAAGATAGCTATGGTGTTGATGATAATGATCTATGTATAGAAAAAGAAAGACCCCCTAGATATATCACAGGTTGTGAAATCTTGTCAATAATATTTGTGTGAAGAATTCAATTGAGAAAAATAAATTACTGAAAAAGATTAAGATAAAATTATTCTAGACTGATTTTAGACCAGTTTTCCTTCCCATTCTAAAAAAGAAAAGATATTGGATACTACTACACAGGTTATCAGAGATAAGGAGCTCAACAAAATTTTAATTAAGTTATTTCAATTATGGGATCAGGCACTCGGTTGCAAATATTTTATCTTTATGTAGCAGCTAGGAACCATTTTCATTTGGTGCCATGCTACACAACATTCAGCCTGTTCCACAATAATGCCAGAAATCTATTGCTTTAAAAGAATATGTGCAAAAATATTCTTCACCTTCATGATGTCAGAATTATAGAAATCTTGGGAGTGAACAGTGTTTTGGGGTAGGAGGACTTCTTGAGGGGAAGACTAAGAAAAATTCCTTCAAATATTTTCAAAGTGATAAAAGAAGAGGTTTTAATGCTACAGTGTTCTGCTTTTTAGTATGCAATTCATTGTGCTAATAAAGCTTTTATATACTTGCATAGCAAACTTGCTAAAATCAAAACCCACTTTGAGTGAGTACTAATAGTAAAAAAGAGAGAAAGAAAAGGAGATAATATAGCTAAAACTAGCGTTAGTATTCATGAAAACTAGTAAAATCTAATAAAGATGAAATATATATCATAGCCAAATAACCCACAGACACAGTACACATTGCTTTGGTGAGAAACTATGCTTTTCATTATAGGCCCATAAATATAAAATAAAAATCTCTGTGGAACAAATTTTATTTAAATATTTCCCATGTGCTAAAATTGACATTTGAATTTTAAACCTTTTTAAAGTCTACTGGAATTCATTTTAATTTGCTCTCTGAAAATATTTTCTTTTTCCCTTATATTAGATTTTGAAGGCTGTTTCCATAGAAACCACTTCATCAAGAAAGAGCTTGAACTTTTTTAAAAAAACATAAAATGGGCTTGACCAGCTCTTTTCCTATAGAGATACGAGCAACCTAAAATAGCACACAAAACAATTTTAAATGTAAGCTGATGTTTACACTGTAACCCCTGCAGTCAGGGGCCAGAAAGTTCACAGAATTGTTCTTTGCTGGTTTGTTATATGTATATAAATATATACATATTTATATATTTATATATATAATGTATATAATTCCTAGATTAGAAGCTGCTGTGGCAATGTTCCTTTTTCCTTTCTTTTTTCCTCCCTCCCTCTCTCTGTTCCTCCTTACCTTCTTTTCTGTATTAGTATCCTACGGTTGCTGTAATAAAGGACTACAAACTTAGTGGCTTGAAACAGAACAAATCTATGTTCTCTTATAGTTCTAGAGGGCAGAAGTCTTAAAACAGTTTCACTTGGCTAAAGTCAATGTGAGGGCAAGGCTGGTTCCATCTGTAGGCTCTAAAGAAGAGCCCTTCCCTTGGCTTTTTTAGATCTGGTAGCCACATGTGTTCCTTGACTGGTGACCTCCTTTTTGCATTATTCCAGGCACCTGATTCTATTGCTGCTTCTCTTATCTCTCTGCTCTTCTCGCTCCTTCCTATAAGAACCCTTATGGTTACATCCCACCTACCTGGATAATCCAGGGTAATCTTACCATCTCAAAATCTTCACTTGATCACAGCAGCAAAGACCATTTTGCCATAGAAAGTAATATTTAGCCTACAATACTTCCTTTCTTTTTGTTTCCTGGATTTCAAGTTATTGTTTGCACAGAAACAACAAGAACAAGAACAAGAACAACAACAACAAGAGCATAGTTTGTAGGTTAAGTAATGAATAAAGACAAAACTTCTCACCAGCAAAGATTCAACTTCAACATGGATTTGAAGACAACTGAGATGGTATACAGTTGCCTGTGTCAACAAAAATACCAGATAAGTTGCTGAATACATTTTCAGAGATGATGATAATAGATTTTCATATTTGCATAATGCCTTAAATATTTGCTTAAATATTTGCATGCAATACAGCAATGAGGCTAATGTGATTATGCACTTCTCCTGATCAGACAGTTAAGATCCCATAAGGCTAAGTGCCTTGTAGAAGCTTATACAATCTTACAACTACCACTAGGTTCATAAGCAAAACTACCACTAGGTTCATAAGCAAAACACTGTCCTGCCTCCTTTCTCGGTGGATTTATCTCTGTCCTTAGAGATTCAGGCTGGGAATAGTATAGGTTGTTTCTTTTCCACCACTTGTGAAAAACACATTGTGCAAATGAATATAACAATGCAAGCTTTAGGGGCGCCTGGGTGGCTCAGTGGATTAAACCCCTGCCTTCGGCTCAGGTCATGATCTCAGGGTTCTGGGATCGAGCCCCGCATCGGGCTCTCTGCTCTGCAGGGAGCCTGCTTCCTCCTCTCTCTCTGCCTGCCTCTCTGCCTACTTGTGATCTCTCTCTCTGTCAAATAAATAAATAAAATCTTAAAAAAAAAAAAAACAATGCAAGCTTTAGAAATACATACTTCATTTTTCTTCAGGAATCTAAGCTCCTAACAGTGCTTAGATTTATACCATATGCCAATTTTTTTTTTTTAATTCTGAAGAGCCGGAATTTTGCTCTACCTACTTTGTATACTAAAAAAAAAAAAAACTTATTGGTAAATGATATTTTTCCAAACATTTAGCAGAAAATGAAAATGAAACAGTTGTGATCCCACCACAAAAATAACAGTTTTTCTTTATTCTTGGCATTATTACTTCATGTCTTCTACGCATTTTTTAACAAATATATTTTTTTCAAACTGAGAATGAATTGTGATCTTTTTTCTGTATCATTAGAAACTTAAAATGGTTGTAAATGTTTACTATTGTATTATATTATGTTAGAAATTATTTTTGTTTTTTGTGTGCACATTGGATTGTTTTTAGAATTTAAAACTAAAATTTAAATTGCACACTCAACTATGATTAGTGGTAAGATTCTATTTTCAAAGTGCTAATCGATATAGATTAGAATCCTTCTAGCATTATCTTCAAATGCCCAGTTCCTTGGCATTTTGTCAATATTGGATATACAATTTTCTATGTTTTCCAATAAATAATCTAAAGTTTTATTTTTTGTTGTTATAATTTGTCCTTATTTAGTTTTTCAGTAGGATGAACTTCTTTTTTTGTCATTTATATCATTATGAGTTGTTTGTTTCCATCCTTTGCAGATTTGTCTTTTTGTTGATTTTTCAAATTAATATAAATACTAATAATCCTATTAAATCTCTGCCACTTTATATACAGAAATATTAACTTGTGAATATTGATAACCATAAATTAAAGCTCCTATTTTTTTAAAGATTTTATTCATTTATCTGACAGACAGAGATCACAAGTAGACAGAGAGGCAGGCAGAGAGAGAGAGGAGGAAGCAGGCTCCCCGCTGAGCAGAGAGCCCGATGTGGGGCTCAATCCCAGGACCCTGAGTTCATGACCTGAGTCGAAGGCAGAGGCTTTAACCCACTGAGCCACCCAGGTGCCCCAAAGCTCCTATTTTTTATTTTAAAAAAGAAAAAAATACACTCACCTTCCTTTTTTTTATTACTGTTACTTTTTATTATGTCATGTTAGTCACCATACAGTTCGTCATTAGTTTTTGATGTAGTGTTCCAGGATTCATTGTTGATGTATAACACTCAGTGCTCTATGCAATACATGTCCTCTTTAATACCCATCACTGGGCCAACCCACCCCCTCCTAAAACCCTCAGTTTGTTTTCTTGGAGTCTGCAGCCTTTCATGGTTCATCTCCCCCACCAATTTCCCTCCCTTCATTTTCCTCTTCCTTCTCCTAATGTCTTCATTGCTATTCCTTATTTTCCACAAGTAAGTGAAAGCATATGATAATTGATTTTCTCTGCTTGACTTATTTCATGCAACATAATCTCCTCCAGTCCCATCCATGTTGATGCAAAAGTCGGGTGTTCATCCTTTCTGATAGATGAGTAATAGTCCATTGCATATATGGACCACATCTTCTTTATCCATTTGTCTGTTGAAGGGTATGTTGGCTTTTTCCACAATTTGGCTATTGTGGATGTTGCTGCTATGAATTTTGGGGTGCATATGGCCCTTCTTTTCACTACATCTGTATCCTTGTGGTAAATACCCAGTAGTAGTGCAATTGCCAGGTCATAGGGTAGCTCTGGTTTTATCAAGTTTTTAAGCTGCCAAGTGTCAATGATTATATATTTGTATTTTAAAATATATTTATTGTTTTAAATTTTTCTTCCTTCAGACTAGTAATACTAAGTGTTCTATAACACTGCATGTAATTATATGAGAAAAAATGTGTTTATACAACTTATAGGCCACATGGATTATTCCTACATGAATAAATATGAATAAAATTCCTACATGATTATATGTATGATTATATGATTATAAATGATCATATGATCACTATAATAGATCATATAATCTATGATTATAAATAAAATTCCTACATGAATAAAAGTAAGATTTTCTTATAAAGTTTTTATATGTTCAAGGGTTTTGTTACTTCTAGGATCGGAGTAATCTTTACTCCTTATCTCCAATTCTCTTATTAGTCATTCTTGAATCTACCCCAATTAGACTTTTTTCAGCCAGTACCCATCCCCCCCATATCCTCTCAATTCCACATTGTTCTGTGAGCTAGATGGGTGACCAAGGTCTTGAGGTCACAGGACTGACTCAAGGCACCTATGATGTTAAGTTTATAATTTGAGGTAGCCATTAAAGGTACATGTGGGAATAAGGTCCTTCTATAGATATGGTGGCTGTAAATAGCATTCCCCAGTGCTGATACTCTTGTGCCCTGAGGAAGACATGTCATTCAAAATTCAACTAAAATATCTCTTTCTAAAAGTGGCCTCTCTAATGTCCCTGACCAAGTCATGTTCTACCTCGTTTTTTCTCAGAGCACATTGTATTTCTTCATAGGGAGTCAACATCTTAATTACAATTTGTGTAAAATTTTATTCATTACTTGACTCACTGACAAATATGCCTAACTCATCTCATGGAAGGCTAATATATATATATATATATATATATATATATATATATATATATACCTGTTGTGTAAATAGAGGACTTAATTTTGAAATGCATAATTTGATCTAATTATAACCCCATAGATTTTTCTTAACATACTTTTATAAAAAATTAAGCATTACTGTTCATTGGACAGAATCTGTATTACATCTATGTATTTAACATTAGACATAACACGTCATTATAAAATCTTTATAATATGGGAAAATTTCACAGTATCATTATTAATGACTCAATAAAAGCTTTTTCTCACTCTCAATACACAAATAAACTATTTCATGAAAATGTTGAATATGAAAAAAGTAACATTTTTATGTTACACATAAAAGATATACAAAGAAATAACCTTCAGATCAGGGGATGCATTTAGTATAAGACAAATTCAGTTTTATTTAATGTAGAGCAATTATTACTCAGTGTAATAAAAAATGATTGCTGGGTTTTTTAAGAAGATTTATTTCCTTTTCCTATTATAAATTCTGTAGTTCTCACTGTACAAAAAGGTGTGATTATTATTAAATTTGTTCAAATCTTAATGTTTCACAGGCAACTGGCATAAGGAATGGCAGAAAAAAAAAGACTCAATTTTGAATGTGATTTGCTTGGAAATCATTAGATATTACACCCAAAACTTACTATTACCTCTTATCTCTCTACCTTAGTGTATGTAAAACATAAGAGTTTTAGATGGTATTGAATTGAATAGAATTGAACTGTTAATTTAAGTTTAAGCAGTATAACAAGTTGTGAACAATACAAATTTATAAGTAGGAGGTACCTTGAGTCAACTCTTGGCTCTGACCTATTGTGCTTTTGTGAAGTTAGGAAAATCAAACATACCATCTAAATCTTAGGTTTCCATGAATGAACAGAAAAGTCAGATTCCCTTCCAAGAACTATTTGGAATATTGAATGAGAGAAGACTAAATGCTAAACACATGGTCTGGGTCAAAGACATGTAAAAAATTAGCTTTTACAAAGCTTGAAGAGTGATTGATAACACACCCAAGACATAAATAGTTTAGCAGGACATATTTTTCTACCTACTTAGTTCTTCTTTCTTTTTGGGAAAAGGTATGACATTTATGGCAATATTAAGAGTGACTGCATAAATATCACTAAAATCAAGTTCATTCACAAAGTAGTAAAGTCTTTATAATCCCAACTAGTCATAAGCTAATGCGTACAACCTTCATGAATGGGCTTATTAATCAAGTTTTCATATCCATCACACACTGTCCAAATTTTTAAGAATTAGAATATGTTAAAACCACATAAAATAAGATATATTCTGAATATAATATTTCTTTGTTTCAGTACTTATTTTGACATTTCGTGTTATCTAAAGGAAAATAAGTGATTAATTGCCCTTGACAACTGACAGTAATTCAAACATTACTTTGTAGTGTGAGTCAGGAAATGCTAATTCAGAAAGAAATCTGGTTAGTCAAATGTTATAAATGGGGATTTTATTGTATTCTAATTCCTATCATTATGCTTTGTCTTAATGCAGAATTTCTGTAAGTTACATAATTTTTCTGTGCATGACCATATATATGGTTCTAAGTAGGCTACGGGCAAATACAAACATATAAATAACTTCAAGACTTGCTATAAGTAATTTTCAAGATTAACTACACAAAATGATGAAATGAATGCTACAATAGTAGGGATGAATTTTTGCTGAACATAAGCATATAGAAAATGTGATCTTTAATGTTTAACAAAACCTTGAAATATTTCTATATTTCACTAATGCTGTCATGTCTAACTTTGCATTTGAATGAGCCCCATTAATATAATGCCTTATAGACTTACCAAACTACTCATATTCTGTCCTTTTGGATAGCAGACTAGATAGTTATGGCTAATAATGTTATTATTCAAGGACAGTGGGAAAGTGAGAATTTTATAAGCAGTTTACCTCAGGGCAAAGCAAGAGAAGTAAAATAATTTTTATGTTGATAGTTCATATGCATTAAATTCTAGATTACTAAGGCACTCGGATACAGTCTCTGTTGGTCAACTTCAGAATCAGGTCTGGAGAATTAAAAAAATTATGTTTACAAGTAAAGAATTGAAGAACAATTTAAAATAGTCATTCGTCTTTCTGTAGTATGTTTCTGAGAAGTGTTCTAAGCCAACAAGTAAGTGTGGGCTTGCAGTTGTATATGGTGCCCTCTGAGGTTATGCTGGAAGGCAAAACATCTGCAGAGAGCTTTAAGAGGCATTCAGTTTATACCTGGAAATCTACTAGGAAGTATATTGTTTGTAATTTTGTTATTGGTTTAAAAAATCGCTTGTTTGGATTAGGTCCTCTAAAATAGAATATGTTTATTATTATTGGAAATATGAGACATTTGAATTTTTATTATCATATACATATTTAAACATAATTGTAATTTGCTTGAAATCACTGATTATCTTGCAAATTGATATTTTTTTATACCTAAAATTCAATGCAACAAGCAGTTAATAACTCCCTAGGTGCTCTGACACATACTGGTATGAGTGGGCAGTTAAACACAATGTTAACCCTTTAGGAAATTAATAGGATATCAACATGTATAGTTCATAATATTTGTCCTCATTTTGACTATACTTACATACACATGTACCTAGTCATAATTCACAGAAAATTAAGATATACTGTTATGCTAAATAGAGAATAGCATATCTACTTATACCACCTTTATCTAAGTTATTTTTAACTTTGCCTTCAAGCATCTATGATATTTTCTAACTATAAATAAGAATGTCTTAGATTTTATAAGAAGGTATGTCTCAATTATCCCATGGGCTTTCAGATACCCAAGGTGCTTTCTTATATTACTCTACATAACTAAGGAAATAGTAGCTTATATAAATGGCTAATATTCATAATGAAAACCTGAAAAAAAGCAAGCAAAACACTGATTTCATGACTTTACTGATTTTCCTTTTCAGCTGAATAGATTACATGATGAAATTAATAAAATCAAAATAACCTACATATTGTTAAATAAAATATGCTTTGTCTAAGATATTGCCAGTAGAAGGCAAGGAGTCTGGTATAAGAAAAAAAAGTTAGAACTTCTTCACAAACCTTTTGGAAAGAGTACCCAGTTTTTACTACTTTCTTTTCCTCTCTTACTTACTTTCTTTATTTTGGAGGATTCTCTCTCAGTAAGATGTCAAACTCAGTGAAACATGAAAATAAGTGTGAAATTCATTCACTCTGCAAACAAATATTCCTTTTTGCACTAAGTATTGTCAGACATTATTCTGGGCTCTAGGAACACTAAGGTAAGAAAGACAATTTCTGTTTCACAGAGCTCTTTAATAAGTAGACAATAATTGCATAGTTCAATAAGTTCTATGGTTGGGAGATTTTACATTATATTATTGAAGCATGAAAAAGGTAGCCCCATCAAAATTGGGGTCAATGAAGATAGAGTATGAGAAATGGCACAGTAGGGGCGCCTGGGTGGCTCAATGGATTAAGCCGCTGCCTTCGGCTCAGGTCATGATCTCAGAGTCCTGGGATCGAGCCCCGCATCGGGCTCTCTGCTCCACAGGGGGCCTGCTTCCTCCTCTCTCTCTGCCTGCCTCTCTGCCTACTTGTGATCTCTCTCTCTGTCAAATAAATAAATAAAATCTTTAAAAAAAAAAAAAAAAAGAAATGGCACAGTATATGAGACTTGAAGATGAATAGAGGTTAGCCCGGTAAAGAAATTGTGAGGGATGAGAGAAGTGTTTGAATGAAAGGAAACAATATCTATAGAAATATAGAAATAAATATACCCTCTGATACCTTCTTCAGAGTTAACACATCTATCTCCCTTCTGCTAGAATTATCTACCACCGGGGGGGAGGAGTCAAGATGGCGGAGAAGTAGCAGGCTGAGACTACATCAGGTAGCAGGAGATCAGCTCAATAGCTTATCTAAACATTGCAAACACCTACAAATCCAACAGGAGATCGAAGAGAAGAAGAACAGCAACCTAGAAACAGAAAATCAACCACTTTCTGAAAGCGCATTTTTCTGGGGTCTTTGCCACACTTTAAGTATTTTATTTGATCCTTCATATCCTCTTATCTGGAAAAAATGACAAGGTGGAAAAAATCACCACAAACAAAAAACAAGAGGCAGTACCGAAGGCTAGGGACCTAATCAACACAGACATTGGTAATATGTCAGATCAAGAGTTCAGAATGACGATTCTGAACATTCTAGCCAGGCTCCAAAAAGGCATGGAAGATATTAGAGAAACCCTCTCTGGAGATATAAAAGCCCTTTCTGGAGAAATTAAAGAACTAAAATCTAACCAAGTTGAAATCAAAAAAGCTATTAATGAGGTGCAATCAAAAATGGAGGCTCTCACTGCTAGGATAAATGAGGCAGAAGAAAGAATTAGTGATACAGAAGACCAAATGACAGAGAATAAAGAAGCCAAGCAAAAGAGGGACAAACAGCTACTGCACCACGAGGGGAGAATTCGAGAGATAAGTGACACCATAAGATGAAACAACATTAGAATAATTGGGATTCCAGTAGAAGAAGAAAGAGAGAGGGGAGCAGAAGGTCTATTGGAGAGAATTATTGGAGAGAACTTTCCTAATATGGCAAAGGGAACAAGCCTCAAAATCCAGGAGGTGCAGAGAATCCCCCTTAAAGTCAACAAGAATAGGTCCACACCCCGTCAACTAATAGTAAAATTTACAAGTCTTAGTGACAAAGAGAAAATCCTGAAAGCAGCCTGGGAAAAGAAGTCTGTATAACATACAATGGTAAAAATATTAGATTGGCAGCAGACTTATCCACAGAGACCTGGTAGGCCAGAAAGAGCTGGCATGATATATTCAGAGCACCAAACAAGAAAAAACATGCAGCCAAGAATACTATATCCAGCTAGGTTATCATTGAAAATAGAAGGAGAGATAAAAATCTTCCAGGACAAACAAAAACTGAAAGAATTTGCAAACACCAAACCAGCTCTACAGGAAATATTGAAAGGGGTCCTCTAAGCAAAGAGAGAGCCAAAAAGAAGTAGATCAGAAAGGTACAGAGACAATATACAGTAACAGTCACCTTACAGGCTAATAATGGCACTAAATTCATATCTCTCAATAGTTACCCTGAATGTTAATGGGCTAAATGCCCCAATCAAAAGACACAGGGTATCAGAATGGATTAAAAAACAAAACCCATCAGTATGTTGCCTACAAGAAACTCATTTTAGACACGAAGACACCTCCAGATTTAAAGTGAGGGGGTGGAAAACAATTTACCATGCTACTGGGCATCAGAAGAAAGCTGGGGTGGCAATCCTTATATCAGGTCAATTAGATTTCAAGCCAAAGACTATAATAAGAGATGAGGAAGGACACTATATCCCCTACTCAAAGGGTCTGTCCAACAAGAAGATCTAAAATTTTAAATATCTATGCCCCTAACTTGGGAGCAGCCAACTATATAAACCAATTAATAACAAAATCAAAGAAACACATCAATAATAAAACAATAATAGTAGGGAACTTGAACACTCCCCTCACTGAAATGGACAGATCATCCAAGCAAAATATCAACAAGGAAATAAAGGCCTTAAATGACACACTGGACCAGATGGACATCACAGATATATTCAGAACATTTCATCCCAAAGCAACAGAATACACATTCTTCTCTAGTGCACATGGAACATTCTCCAGAATAGATCCCATCCTGGGTCACAAATCAGGTCTCAACTGGTATCAAAAGATTTGGATCATTCCCTGCATATTTTCAGACCACAATGCTCTGAAGCTAGAACTCAATCACAAGAGGAAAGCTGGAAAGAACCCAAATACATGGAGACTAAACAGCATCCTTCTAAAGAATGAATGGGTCAACCAGGAACTTAAAGAAGAATTGAAAAAATTCATGGAAACAAATGATAATGAAAACACAACGGTTCAAAATCTGTGGGACACAGCAAAGGCAGTCCTGAGAGGAAAATATATAGTGGTACAAGACTTTCTCAAGAAACAAGAAAGGTCTCAAGTACGCAACCTAACCCTACACTTAAAGGAGCTGGAGAAAGAACAAGAAAGAAACCCTAAACCCATCAGGAGAAGAGAAATCATAAAGATCAGAGCAGAAATCAATGAAATAGAAACCAAAAAAACACAATAGAACAAATCAATGAAACTAGGAGCTGGTTCTTTGAAAGAATCAATAAGATTGATAAACCCCTGGCCAGACACATCAAAAAAGAAAAGAGAAAAGACCCAAATAAATAAAATCATGAATGAAAGAGGAGAGATCACAACTAACACAAAAGAAATACAGACAATTATAAGAACATACTATGAGCAACTCTACGCCAACAAATTTGACAATCTGGAAGAAATGGATGCATTCCTAGAGACATATAAACTACCACAACTGAACCAGGAAGAAATAGAAAACCTGAACAGGCCCATAACCAGTAAGGAGATTGAAACAGTCATCAAAAATCTCCAAACAAACAAAAGCCCAGGGCCAGATGGCTTCCCAGGGGAATTCTACCAAACATTTAAAGAAGAACTCATTCCTATTCTCCTGAAACTGTTCCAAAAAATAGAAATGGAAGGAAAACTTCCAAACTCATTTTATGAGGCCAGCATCACCTTGATCCCAAAACCAGACAAGGATCCCACCAAAAAGAGAACTACAGACCAATATCCTTGATGAACACAGATGCAAAAATTCTCACCAAAATACTAGCCAATAGGATTCAACAGTACGTTAAAAGGATTATTCACCACGATCAAGTGGGATTTATTCCAGGGCTGCAGGGTTGGTTCAACATCCGCAAATCAATCAATGTGATAGAACACATTAATAAAAGAAAGAACAAGAACCATATGATACTCTCCATAGATGCTGAAAAAGCATTTGACAAAGTACAGCATCCCTTCCTGATCAAAACTCTTCAAAGTGTAGGGATAGAGGGCACATACCTCAATATTATCAAAGCCATCTATGAAAAACCCACCGCAAATATCATTCTCAATGGAGAAAAACTGAAAGCTTTTCCGCTAAGGTCAGGAACACGGCAGGGATGTCCATTATCACCACGGCTATTCAACATAGTACTAAAAGTCCTAGCCTCAGCAATCAGACAACAAAAAGAAATTAAAGGCATCCAAATCAGCAAAGAAGAAGTCAAACTATCACTCTTCGCAGTTGATATGATACTATATGTGGAAAACCCAAAAGAGTCCACTCCAAAACTGCTAGAACTTGTACAGGAATTCAGTAAAGTGTCAGGATATAAAATCAATGCACAGAAATCAGTTGCATTTCTGTACACCAACAACAAGACAGAAGAAAGAGAAATTAAGGAGTCAATCTCATTTACAATTGCACCCAAAACTATAAGATACCTAGGAATAAACTTAACCAAAGAGGCTAATAATCTATATGCAGAAAACTATAAAGTACTCATGAAAGAAATTTAGGAAGACACAAAGAAATGGAAAAATATTCCATGCTCCTGGATTGGAAGAATAAATATTGTGAAAATGTCTATGCTACCTAAAGCAATCTACACATTTAATGCAATCCCTATCAAAATCCCATCCATTTTTTTCAAAGAAATGGAACAAATAGTCCTAAAATTTATATGGAACCAGAAAAGTCCTTGAATAACCAAAGGAATATTGAAAAAGAAAGCCAAAGTTGGTGGCATCACAATTCCGGACTTCAAGCTCTATTACAAAGCTGTCGTCATCAAGAAAGCACGGTACTGGCACAAAAACAGACACATAGATCCATGGAACAGAATAGTGAGCCCAGAAATAGACCCTCAATTCTATGGTCAACTAATCTTCGACAAAGCAGGAAAGAATGTCCAATGGAAAAAAGACAGCCTCTTCAATAAATGGTGCTGGGAAAATTGGACAGCCACATGCAGAAAAATGAAATTGGACCACTTCCTTACACCACACACGAAAATAGACTCAAAATGGATGAAGGACCTCAATGTGAGAAAGGAATCCATCAAAAATCCTAGAGGAGAACACAGGCAGCAACCTCTTCGACCTCAGCCGAGCACCATCTTCCTAGGAACATCGGCAAAGGCAAGGGAAACAAGGCCAAAAATGAACTATTGGGATTTCATCAAGATCAAAACCTTTTGCACAGCAAAGGAAACAGTTAACAAAACCAAAAGACAACTGACAGAATGGGAGAAGATATTTGCAAATGACATTATCAGATAAAGGGCTAGTATCCAAAATCTATAAGGAACTTAGCAAACTCAACACCCAAAGAACAAACAATCCAATCAAGAAATGGGCAGAGGATATGAACAGACATTTCTGCAAAGAAGACATCCAGATGGCCAACAGACACATGAAAAAGTGCTCCACATCACTCGGCATCAGGGAAATACAAATCAAAACCACAATGAGATATCACCTCACACCAGTCAGAATGGCTAAAATTAACAAGTCAGGAAATGACAGATGCTGGCGAGGATGTGGAGAAAGGGGAACCCTCCTACACTGTTGGTGGGAATGCAAGCTGGTGGAACCACTCTGGAAAACAGCATGGAGGTTCCTCAAAATGTTGAAAATAGAACTACCCTATGACCCAGCAATTGCACTACTGGGTATTTACCCTAAAGATACAAACGTAGTGATCCAAAGGGGCACGTGTACCCGAATGTTTATAGCAGCAATGTCTACAGTAGCCAAACTATGGAAAGAACATAGATGTCCATCAACAGATGAATGGATAAAGAAGAGTGGTATATATACACAATGGAATACTATGCAGCCATCAAAAGAAATGAAATCTTGCCATTTGCAATGACGTGGATGGAACTAGAGGGTGTCATGCTTAGGGAAATAAGTCAATCAGAGAAAGACAACTATCATATGATCTCCCTGATATGAGGATATGGAGATGCAACATGGGGGTTAGGGGGATAGGAGAAGAATAAATGACTGATGAATTTTTAAACATTTTTACAAGTTAGTTATTATATACATTTAAGAATATTAAAATACAGTTGTCATTATACAGAAGTAGTTGTGCATTTTAGATGTTTGTGTTGTTAAAAGAGCAACCCCTGACCCACAACTATTTATTTATTTATTTATTTATTTATTTATTTATTTATTTATTTTCAGCGTGACAGTATTCATTGTATTTGGACCACACCCAGTGCTCCATGCAATATGTGCCCTCCCTATTACCCACCACCTGGTTCCCCAACCTCCCACCCCCGCCCCTTCAAAACCTTCAGGTTGTTTTTCAGAGTTCATAGTATCTCATGGTTCATCTCCCCTTCCAATTTCCCTCAACTCCCTTCTCCTCTCCATCTCCCCAAGTCCTCCATATTATTTGTTATGCTCCACAAATAAATGAAACCATATGATACTTGACTCTCTCTGCTTGACTTATTTCGCTCTGCATAATCTCTTCCAGTCCCGTCCATGTTGCTAAAAAAGTTGGGTATTCATCCTTTCTGATGGAGGCATAATACTCCGTCATGTATATAGACCACATCTTCCTTATCCATTCGTCTGTTGAAGGGCATCTTGGTTCTCTCACAGTTTGGTAACCGTGGCCATTGCTGCTATAAACATTGGGGTACAGATGGCTCTTCTTTTCACTACATCTGTATCTTTGGGGTAAAAACCCAGCAGTGCAATTGCAGAGTCATAAGGAAGATCTATTTTTAATTTCTTGAGGAATCTCCACACTGTTCTCCAAAGTGGCTGCACCAACCAACAGTATAAGAAGGTTCCCCTTTCTCCACATCCTCTCCAACACATGTTGTTTCCTGTCTTGCTAATTTTGGCCATTCTAACTGGTGTAAGGTGATATCTCAATGTGGTTTTAATTTGAATCTCCCTAGTGATGTGATGAATCTCCCTCGTGATGAAAGCTAGTGATGATGAGCATTTTTTCATGTGTTTGACAGCCATTTGTATGTCTTCATTGGAGAAGTGTCTGTTCATATCTTCTGCCCATTTTTTGATATGATTATCTGTTTTGTGTGTGTTGAGTTTGAGGAGTTCTTTATAGATCCTGGATAGCAACATTTTGTCTGTACTGTCATTTGCAAATATCTTCTCCCATTCGGTGGGTTGCCTCTTTGTTTTGTTGACTGTTTCCTTTGCTGTGCAGAAACTTTTGATCTTGATGAAGTCCCAAAAGTTCATTTTCACTTTTGTTTCCTTTGCTTTTGGAGACATATCTTGAAAGAAGTTGCTGTGGCTGATATCGAAGAGGTTACTGCCTATGTTCTCCTCTAAGATTCTGATGGATTTCTGTCTCACATTGAGGTCTTTTATCCATTTTGAGTTTTTCTTTGTGTACGGTGTAAAGGAATGGTTGAGTTTCATTCTTCTCCATATACCTGTCCAGTTTTCCCAGCACCATTTATTGAAGAGACTGTCTTTTTTCCATTGTATATTTTTTCCTGTTTTGTCAAAGATTATTTGACCATAGAGTTGAGGGTCCATATCTGGGCTCTCTCCTCTGTTCCACTGTTCTATGTGTCTGTTTTTACGCCAGTACCATGCTGTCTTGGTGATCACAGCTTTGTATCAGCTTTGTAAAGCTTGAAATCAGGTAATGTGATGCCACCAGTTTTGTTTTTGTTTTTCAACATTTCCTTAGCAATTCGGGGTCTCTTCTGATTCCATACAAATGACTCACAACTTTTTTACTATAAATGAGTTGGTAGATTTGAGTAGAAGCTACAGAGGCCTATTGTGGTCCCTGTGTTAAGAAAACTTTGGAATATGAGGTGAGTGACAAAATCCTCTGTGGTTTAACTATTGTTTTTCAAAGAGTTGAATTATTTCATGTAGTTAATACTACCAGGAAGCAAGTTGTTTCATCTGATTGGAGGGGCAAGTGTTCACTTATACCCTCTAAAGTGTAATAATTCTGTTTTTCAAATGAAATTCATGATACTCCCTGCCTGCTCTACAACTAAGAATCTATAGGACAAGAGGTCCCAGCTAGAGAAAAGTTATATTAGCCACTGACATATAGTCTTTGTTCTCTAAACTCAGAATTAACAGATTACTTCAACCATATTACAGCAATTTTTTTGTTCATATAAAGTTTTATTTTATTTATTTTTAAATTTTTATTGTGCACAGCAAATATTTGCAATATAAATAATGAACAATTTGTCATTAGTGATTCATGGATTTGGATTTTGATTTATGAATTAAATTTTCAATACGTTATAAAATTATTTCAAGGCTATTCTCACTCTAATTATTTTCTCTTGTTCATTGCAGCTCTAGACCCATAGCACTTCCTGAGGCTATATCCTCTATGACTGTAATGGCCTTTCCACCTAATAGAACTCACAACTCCTGGAACTCTTCAAGTTTGGAACAAGGGCAAGTAGCGTTTCATTGCAAGGGCTAGATAAGACTTGAAAGGATTTTCCATTTCAGGATAGATAAAGCCATCACACACAGCAGGGTTCTACAGAGGAATCAAATATTCCCTGAGGGGAAAAGCTCTTTAATACACATGTTATTCCTTTTTATACTGAAATTGAAGTAATCAAGGCTATATGATTCAAATGGGACATAGTGGTCAAACAAGGGAACCAAAAATGGAAAATGGGGCTTATATATTTAAAGCCATTTTTGTTAATATTATAGACTTCTAAAGTTTACTCTTCAAATCAATGAAACTCTACACAGATTTATAACTAGTAATATCTATCTGACTAAATAGTATATATACAAAACACACACAACCATATATTCATATACATGCACATATATTTGTTATTTCATATGTATTATATATTATGCATATATAGACATAATACATATATTATATATGGAATATGTTATTACACACACAAAGTACATATATAAGTGCATGCACATATTTGTTATTCCTTATGTGTAGTGATTCCTTTATTTCTTACAAAGCACTTTATATGTTGTAACTTAGTTTATCTTCACAGGCAGTACTAATTATTATTAATTTAGATGAGAAAACTTAAAGATTATGAAATAAAAACCAAGGTGTCACAATGATGAAATGAAGAGACTGTGATTTGATTTTGTTTTTTTCTACTACATTTATTGCTAAGGTTTGTTATTTCAAGGGCATTTTGATGTCTGATAACATGCCTTAGAGCCAGACACCTGATGTGGTAAGACTGTTAAGGTAGGCTCTAGGACTACCCTGGTGAACATGCCCTGTGTATCCCTCTGATCTTAGAATGTGAGAAGGATGGGATGGGATACATGAATATGTTGGTATATGTTGATGAGATTTTGCAACTGTAAATTAGGTCCAAATCACTTGTTCTTGACTTATGTAAAGGGGAGATTATCCTAATTAAGCTTGACCTAATCAGTTGAACTCTGAAACAGTTCAGAAGGATTCAAAGTGAGAGACGTTTTTCTGCTGACCTTGAGGAAAACAACCATGTTGTAACCTGCCTGTGGAGGGATAACGTGGCGAGGACTTAGGGGCAGCTTCCAGGAACTAAGAGTTGTCTGGTCATTAGCCAACAAGAAAACAGGTACTTCTGTCCCATAACAGCCACGAGGAGCTAAATTCTCCATATAACAGTAAGCTTGGAAGAGGACCCAAAGCCTCTTTGTTTTCAACCTGGTAAGGTTCTGAAGAGAGTACCTAACTAGCCTGTACCCAAACTCTTTTTTCACAGTAACTATGAGATAATAAGTCTATTTTGTGTTAAGCCACTATGTATATGATAATTTGTTATTATCATGCAGCAATAGAAAAGCAGTTCAATTGGTAAGGTGCTCCATGTTCACTATATGTGAGTCAAAGTGGTGTGTGTGTGCGTGTATGTGTATGCACATGCATGTGTGAGTCTAAATCTCCACATGTTTCTAATAAGAGGAACATTATTATGTGTTAATACAAAATCTCCCAGCTTTCTGTCCCATTCATTTCTGAAGAAATTTCCTTGGGAACTTTCAACCCATTTCCATGGAGGCTGGAGCACTCTAAATAATTTATCACACATGTTCTGTATAAAATCATCACTTCTGCCATTTCCTTGAAGTAAATTGCGAATGAAACCTGAAATTTCACAGGGAAAATAACCCCAAAGGTGATTTTCTTTTTGTCATTGACATTGCTTAAAAGTTCACTAGATAGTTTTTCAAACAAGGTATTTACCCTAATTTTTTGACAGTTGGACTCTAATTTCTTCCTTAGAAATAAAAAAAATAAACATATAAAATATAAACTATAAGACAGACAAAAAGTCAAAAAGCCAGGTTATTACTCTTTATGTCATGAATTCAGTGTCAAGTGGGTATTAAAAAGGTATCTTCATTTATGAATGGTTAGCCCTTCCTCTTAATGAGACTCAGTATCTCTACATAGTACGAAGCTGAAGTAATGTGAGCACAGTGAGGATGGGCTAACAATAACATGGAAATGCAGTGATAGCTCTGCTTTTTCTTTTATTTTTTTATTTTTAAGATTTTAATTATTTATTTTGAGAGAGAGAGAGAGGACAAGCAGGGGGAGCAGCAGAGGAAAAGGGAGCACAGGCTTCCTGCTGAGCAGGGAGCCCCATTTGGGGGCTTGATCCCAGGACATGGGGATCATGAACTGAGATGAAGGCAGACACTTAACTGAGTGAACCATCCTGGCAGCCCTCTAGCTCTGCATTTTCACATTACGTATACAGTATAAATATGAATCTTATTGAAACAGATGCATTTTCATCCGTTTTTGTAGTCAGACAATAAAAGCACAGCTTCAGAGGGTTTCTAAGTACAGTCCTGTGAAGAAGGATGTACAGAACAATATTGTCTGAGCTTTTTGAAAAGGTGGACTGGGGCATGGCCATCTTTCGAACCCCAGCAATGAACATGGTGACTATGCCACAAAGTGATTGTTTACAGTTATTTTTTCTTCTGCACTGAGATAATGGCACACGCATAAAAGAATGCACAACAAATGCGCAAATGGATAAATAATAAATATGTTACTCTCATTCCCATTATGTCAAGTGAGATTCAAAGCACTTTCACTCTAAGAAATGCCATGTTGCCAACTCTGTATCTAATTACATATTTTATATCACTTTGAAAAATATTGTCCTCTTTTCTTTTGTAGACTGAAAACAAGAAAGAAAAACATATTTAAATTTTAATGTTATATTGTATTTGGCCAGATTTTGAAATCACTCTCAGATTTAGCAAGACTGCATCTATTTTCTTTGATAACTTCCCAGTGTTAACATATGTTAGAAGCTGAAAAATCTGGAAAGCAAAACTAGCCTTCTGGTCAGCATTTACCGGATAGATTACATAATAGTATTCTAAACTGAACCCCTATAAAACCATAAAGAAACACTAAAATGTTTTGGATAATTTCAATTAAATCATATTTTTAAACAATATTCTGAAATGAAAAATAAATAAGAGTTGATGATACCAGTTCTTTGGGTTTTGAATTTCATTCATTTATGATTTTTTTTTCCTGAGACAAATATTGATGTTTTCTTCTTCATATATACTTTTGGATATTGATCAGTTTGTTCTAAGATGAAAATTCACTTGTACTTTTGTCTTTTATTTTGTTGCCTTTAAACAATTATGATTTGTGTTGTTGTTATTGTTTTTAATAATATTTGCTTATATGTGGAATCTGAAAAGCAAAACAAAAGAAACAAAAATGGACTCATAGATACAGAGAACTGTTAGTTGCCAGAAGGAGATGGTAGAGGAGGGGCAAAATAAGCGAATGAGATTAAAAGATAGAAACTTCTAGTCATAAAATAAATATAGAGATAAAAAGTACAACATAAGGAATGAAGTCAATAACACTATGATTACTTTGTATGGTACAAGTGGTAATTACACTGATGGTGGTGAACATTTTGTGATATATATAAACACTGAATCACTATATTCCCGAAACCAATGTAACATTGTATGTCAACTGTACTTTGATTAAAAGTAAAAAAGAGGGTGCCTGGGTGCTCAGTGGGTTAATGCTTCTGCCTTTGGCTCAGGTCATGATCTCAGAGTCCTGGGATCAAGCCCCACATCAGGCTCTCTACTCAGCGGGGAGCCTGCTTTCCCCTCTCTCTCTGCCTGCCTCTCTGCCTACTTGTGATTTCTCTCTGTCAAATAAATAAATAAAATCTTAAAAAAAAGTGAAAAAGAATATAATTCAGTATAATTACAAAATTAGCTATTATTGTATCACCACTGAATGTTTAGAAATAAATTCTTATTGAATTTGCAAAATAGAGAAGAAATAAATTCATAGTATTAGATAATGGATAAAAACATCAAACAAATATTATATTTCTACTCTTTGAAAAATATTCTAGCATCAGCAATGAGTTTATCCTAAGGTTATAATGATCATATCCAAGGGATCTGACATTTAATTAAGTTTTATTCATGGGATAACCCATGATTTCAAGTGTAAGCTTTCTCCCATTTATAGAGATTTCCTGATATTTCTCTTTCATGCAGAAAAAAAATCTCCATGATGTTATTTAATATTTGTCCATTTTAGAAAATTGCACTTTACTTGTATTTTTTTTTTTTTTAGTAAATATCATTAGGTGTTTAATCCCTTGAAAATAAGGGCAATACTTTGGGGGTGTATTGTACTAGAATTTTTTAATACAAAATATATATATCTCCAGCACAAATCATTTGTTATTCTTAGTCAATAACTATGTAAAAATTAAAATAAAAAGAGGTTATTACACAAAACAGAAGGACATTTCTCATTACACCTGACCTCAGAAAGTATTAGAAAAATTAAACCCACTAAAACGTTATTTTACCATAGTCCTCCTGTTGCTTCCTTGCTTTGCAGATAGAAATTGCTTTGCCAGTGTATCAATGATACTTTACCTGGGCAATTTACAACTTTTGTCTATGTGTTCAACCTTCCAGAGTCTTCAGTGAAGATTTTACATTGACTATGGCTGAGAACTTTGAGATTATTTAACATAAATTTTATCAAATTTCTTCTGGTTTATATTAAAATACTTGTATCTTGCATATAATTTCATTACATTTTTATTTAAAAACATGTTCTTTTCTGTTTCAAAATTAATCTTTTTACAGGGTTTTTATTTTATGTCGTCTTATATATTTTCAATGAGATATCTTTCTCTCTGTTGGATCTTCCTTTTCATTGTCTATTTCCTATGATAAATGTTAAAATTCTAAAAATAATTAGAATGAAACAAATCATAAAGGAAAAGAAAATGTTCTTTCTTTCCTATTGTTCCTAAGCTAGTATTTTGTTATTTTTGTTTCTTCAATTGATAAAGTATTTAAATATCCTCATTAATTCCATTTCCTTTTTTTAAAATTAATATTTTATTTATTTATTTGGGACAAAGATCACAAGTAGGCAGAGAGGCAGGCAGAGAAAGAGGAGGAGGCAGGCTCTCCACTGAGCAGAGAGCCCAATGTGGGGCTCAATCCCAGAACTCTGGGATCATGACCTGAGCGAAAGGCAGAGGCTTAACCCACTGAGCCACCCAGGTGCCCCGTTTCTTTCATGGTTTTATTTGTTATAAAGATGAATCTATTTCTTCTCTTCATGAGGTCAAAGATCACATTGGATTCACTTTCATGACAACTTTAGCACCTAATCCAGGATTTGACCCCTAATTGATTTTCAGTATATTCTTGATGATTTTAACTTATAAAATCTCAATTAAATATAGCATTTTAAAATAAAATGTTCAACTAAATATTACATATAAATGTTCACTTATAAAATTTCTGTCAAACTTTTAGGCTTAACTTCTGATCATCATTGATCTGTGCTTTTAGTCATACTCTGGGCTGGAATCTCTTTATTTATTTGTTTTTATATAGCATCCAGTAATATAAATTTCAAAACAATTAGGCTGCAGTCAGGAGCCTGAGTGGGGTTTCATGGGTGAAATTGCCCGGGTTTGGTTTCTCCAGTAGGGTTCCACAGATGAGGTTCCAGTGAGCTGGAATAAGGAATTCTTACATTTCTAGCATACTGAAGTATTTGCTACTCAATACATATTTGTTAATCTGTGTTTTAACTTTATTAAAAGGAGCATTGATGATTAGAAAGACCTTAGAGTTTCAATGAACTGAGAAGGAAATGGCTGATGGGAGAGTAAGTTTGGAAAGAAAAGAAAAAAAAAGTAACTAGTGGAGATACTAAATTTGAGCTTTCTATGAGAAAATGCAGTAGAAATACTGAGTCTGGAATTTGAGACTAGAATTCAGGAATGGAGCCTGGGCCAGAGATACACATTTGGGGGTCATGAGTGTCTGGTTCTGAGATCACCAAAGAAATAAGTGTAGATAGAGAAAAATAGTGGCACAATTACTGTCTATCAGTCCTTGGGACACTGAAAAATTATGACGTTCCATGTAAGAAAAAGGAGGAATCAACAATGGAGACTGAGAAGAAGCCAGTGAGAAAGAAAGAAAACCAAGTGTGCAAAAACAATGAATACTGTTATGCTGAAAAAATAAATAAATTGAATTAAAAGAAAAAAAAAGAAAACCAAGAAATATGGAATTAGGTCAAGTGAAAAGATGGTAACCAAGAGTAAATAATCAGATATTATGGAAATCAAGAACTGACAACTGTTTTTATCAACAATGGACTTCTTTGATGAACTTGACATGATCTGATTATGGTGTATCAAACATAGGATAGGAAGAGAAGAGTTGTAGAAACTAAATAAACATCATTCTTTTTTTTTTAAAACATCATTCTTTAAAGCAATTTTGGTGCAAAGGGTAAGCTGGTCAGATTAACATGGTCAAGAGAAAGTCGTCTTTTTTTTTTTAAGTTGGAAGAAATTATCTAATGTTTATATATTGTTTGGAGTCATCAAGCACAGAGTAACACATGCATACAAACATCACATAATGTTATAAGAGTGGGAAACATAATTGAAGCAATGCCTATAATTTGTTTTATTAAAAAAAACTACTATATGGTAAGAAAGGAAGTGAGAGCTATCTAAGTAATCCATTATATAAACAAAACATGAATGCCAGAAAATTAACTTGATATGACTAAGAAACATTTTAGGGTATAGTTGGGTCTAGCCTCTCAAATTTCATTCTGGAATCCATCAAAATCCTAGAGGAGAACACAGGGAGGAACCTCTTCTACCTTGGCCACAGGAACCTCCTACTAGACATATCTCCAAAGACAAGGGAAGCAAAAAAAAATGAACTATTGGGACTTCATCAAGTTAAAAAGCTTCCGTACAACAAAAGAAATAGTCAACAAAACTAAAAGGCAACCTATGGAATAAGAGAAGATTTTGCAAATGACATATCAGATAAATGGCTAGTATCCAAGATCTATACAGAACTTATCAAACTAAAAACTAAAAAACCAAAGAATCCAGTCAAGACCATACATTTCTCCAAAGAAGACCTACAAACGGCCAAAAAGCACATGCCAAATGATCCACATTTGGTGTCAGGAAAACACAAATCAAGACTCCCAATGAGATACCATCTTACACCAGTCAGAATGGCTAAAATTAGAATGACAGGGAAAAACAAATATTGGCAAGGACGTGGAGAAAAGGGAGCCCTCTTACACTGTTGGTGGGAATGTAAGCTGGTACAGCCACTCTGGAAAACAGTATGAAGTTTCCTCAAGAAATTAAAAATACAGTTACCCTATGACCCAGGGATTGCAGTACTAGGTATTTACCCCAAAGATACAAATGGAGTGACCCAAAGGACACCCCAACATTCATAGCAACTATGTCCACAATAGCCAAACTATGGAAAGAACTAATATGTCCATTGACAGTGAATAAATTGATAGAGAAGAGGAGAGATTATACACACACACAGGAATATTATTCAGCCATCAGAAAGGCTGAATGAATACTTACTATTTATACTGTCATGGATGGAACTGGAGCATATTATGCTGAGAGAAATAAGTCAAACAGAGAAACCAATTATCAGATGGTTTCACTCATAAGTGGAATATAAGAAACAGCGCAGAGGATCATATGGTAAGGGAGGGGAACCTGAATGGGAAGTCATCAGAGAGGGAGACAAATGATGAGGGACTTTTAACTATAGGAGACAAACTGAGGGTTGCTGGAGTGGGGGTGAGTGAGAGGATAGAGTAATTGGGTGATGGACTTTAAGAAGGGCATGTGATGTGATGAGCATGGGGTGTTATAAGCAACTGATAAATTATTGAACACTACATATGAAACTAATGATATAGGCTAATTTAATTTAAATTTAAAAATTTAAAAATCTGTACACAATAACTAAAAATTTTCTCATTAGTATTTATTTATTGAATGTCTGTATGCATAATACTGTTTGTTAGAAGCAAAGTAGAATAAAGGAGCTGAACTCTGACCTTGAGAGCTTATACTCTGGTTATATTAAAAGCTAAATGTAAAACATTTAGATAATGATACAAGGTTACATATGAGCAAATACCAAAATAGATGGTACACATAGCAGGTGATTCAGTGTAGAGAGAAATATTTGGACTGAAATTATCAGATAGTTTGTTATAAATGAGGTAGACATGATACTAAGTTTCAAAAAATTGAGTACCTATTTAGTAACAATCCCTCTTAAATACTGTGGATGAATAAAGCAAATTTCTAACACTGGCAAGATTTCACTCTGGTGGAGGAGAGGAAAAAACACAACCAATTATAAGAGAATTTTTTAATGTATGATAAAAATATGATAGAGATATATCAAACATTAGTTTGGAGTAGTGGATGTGAGTCTGGTAGATCATAAAGGTTTCTAGGACATATGGCAAAACCAAGCTGGCACCTAAGAATCTGTCTTGATGAGTTTCCCAGGATGAATAGAACTTAGGTAAGGATCTGAATCTGTCACTAACCCATTAAAAAAAATTCATAAATTGGATTATTTGGTTTTTTGAGTATTGAGTTTTATGAGTTCTTTGTATAATTTGGATAGTAACCCTTTATTATCATCTCATACATGTCAGAATGGCTAAAATCAACAATACAAGAAACCGAAGGTGTTGATGAGGATGTGGAGAAAGGGGAAACATCTTACACTGTTGGTGGGAATGCAAACTGGTGCAGCCACTATGGAAAACAGTATGGAGCTTCTTCAAAAAATTTAAAAATAGAACTACCCCATGATTCAGCAATTGGACTATGAGGTATTTACACAAAGAATACAAAAACACCAATTTAAAGGGATACCTGCACACCAATGTTTATATCAGCATTATCTATAATAACCAAATGATGGAAACAGGCCAAGTGTCTATCAACTAATTAATGGATAAGGAAGATGTAGTGTATATATACAATGGACTTTCACTCAGCCATAAAAAAGAATTAAGTCATGCCATTTGCAATGACATGGATGAAGTTGGAAAGGATTAGGCTAAGTGAAATAAGTCAGTCAAAGAAACACAAATATCATATGTTTTCACTCATATGTGGAATTTAAGAAACAAAACAAACAAGCAAAGGGAAAAAAACAAAACAAAACAAAACAGAGAGAGAGTGAGAGAAACTAAGAAACTGTAGAGAATAAACTGATGGTTACCAGAGGAAGGTGGGTGAAGGAATGGGTGAAACAGCTGATGGGATTAAGCAGTGCACTTGCTGTGATGAGCACTGGGTATTGTATGGAAATGTTGAATCACTACATTGTACAACTGAAGCTAATATTACACTGTATGTTAACTAACTGGAATTGTAATTAAAAATGATGCTTGGGAAAATAGAATCTGTGTGTCTATGTATCTATTTATATCATACGTATATATCTATACCTACATCTATATAAAGTATCCATATCTATAGGCACCGGCAGATATTTTGCTTTAGAATGTGATTACATTTGCAAGGGTTCTCTGGGAGGCAAAACTGTAGGAGGTCTAGAACTTGATGTGCAGGAATAGGGGATTAATCTTCCTACTACCCTTTCTTTCATAAACCAATGCTAGATGTGTCCCACCGAGTCTTGAAAATTACCTTTATTGAAACATACTTCTCAGATGTTAGGCTAAGAATGTTAAATATTTACAGTAAGATCCATAAGTTATAATTAGAATAATCAATAGGTTAAATATTCTATGCTGATGGTCAGTGAAGGAAATCATGAATTAAAGTAGCCAGAAGAGCTAGGGATTTCTCGAAGAGCTGTTTTTGTTTGTTTGCTTGCTTTGTTTCAGTTTTGCTATGTAACTGGTTCAATACCCAGTGAATGATGAAGACAATGTTTGATTAAACTGTGTGGATATGTAAAAATTTCCTGACAAGTGTATCTATTGTATTCTACATTCTTGTGATCTAGTCATGCATTTCATTCCAATAAAAACCAGCTACTCAGCTGGACCAAATTCTATGTATATTCACAACTTCTAAAGCAGTAATGTGAAGTAATTAGTTAATTAGTTAATGGTATCTGAATACAAGGAAGAAAAAAATACCCTGGTGGTTAAACAAGGAGAACTTCTTAAGAACACTGAACTCTGAAGAACCTATTTGAACTTTTTGGGTTCCTTACTAAAATAGAACTGCATATACATTTTGTTTTATTTTATTTTTAAGATTTTATTTATTTATTTGAAAGAGAGAGACAGAGCATGAGCTGGGGGAGGAAACAGAGGGAAAGGGAGAAGCAGACCCCCCACTGAGCAGAGAGCCCCATGCAGGTCTCAATCCCAAAACCATTGGATCATGACCAAAAGCAGACACTTAACCAATCGAGCCACGCAGGCATCCTTGCATTTCCATTTTCTATGTAAGAAACTTAATGTATAAAAAAATAGATATATGCTACAGTTATTGTGGCAGCAAGAGTTACAAATCTGTTAAACATTTTCAAATGAAAGTTCATTTCTAGCACCTAAATCTTATACTTCTTTCTTTGTTTTTTTTTAATAAGGATTCAAAATAAATTCTTTGTAAAAGCTTTCTGAAAAGTATTGACAGAGAAAATATGAATTTTATTCTACAATAACCACAAAACTGCAAATTTATTCTACAATAACCAAATGATGGAAACAAGGCCAAGTGTCTATCAACTAATTAATGGCTAAGGAAGAGGTAGTGTATGTATACAATGGACTACTACTCAGCCATAAAAATGAATTAAATCATGCCATTTGCAATGACATGGATGAAATTAGAAAGGATTAGGCTAAGTGAAATAAGTCAGTCATAGAAAGACAAATATCATATGCCTTTTTTGTAATAACTTTTTAAAATGCATTGCAAAGGTGCAACGAAACAGAAAATATAAATTACTAAAAATTCAAATTA
Source organism: Meles meles (assembly GCF_922984935.1). Taxonomy (NCBI): domain Eukaryota; kingdom Metazoa; phylum Chordata; class Mammalia; order Carnivora; family Mustelidae; genus Meles; species Meles meles. The sequence continues at coordinate 30,543,582 of NC_060067.1, forward strand.
CTAATTTCCCAGTTTAATCTCTGATAGAGTTTATTTTCTTATAATTAGATAAGTGTGTCCGCTCAAGCATAATATTGGTTTAAAACTTAAATTCTGATAAGTAGATTCTTTTCTAAAATAATGTAAAGAGAAGCCTAGAGGGCATGATCTCTTCTGATTAAATTTGGGCTTTATTTTTTTCTACTTTTAATTTAATTAGGATTTATGCTTTGGTCTGGCTCAATGATTTTTCTTTAGGCTGTGATTTTGGTTTCTTACTTCTTTTTAAAGTTCTGTCCAACATCTTCTACCATATTTTGATTATTGTCCTCCCAAGTTTCCCTATCATGTTGGTATGTCTATCAGGTCATAAAAAAAATCTATTTGTATAAATATATCCTGTTCTCTAACTCATTCTTAATTTAATAAAAAAATAAAGTAAGGTGAACTATGAGACACTAAGGATTCTGAAAAACAATCTGAGGGTTTTGAAGGGGCGGTGGGTGGGAGGTTGGGTTAGCCTGGTGGTGGGTATCAAGGAGGGCACGTGTCACATGAAGCACTGGGTGTTGTGCATAAACAATGAATTCTGGAACACTGAAAAGAAATTTAAGAAAGTAAATAAAAATTAAAAAAAAATAATTCTTGTACTAAATTTGAATTTTGTGAGGAAATATACACACTTTATTTTAGTGAAAAGGTCTGCTTGTTAATCTGGATAAGAATTTATCTGAGTTTCAGATTTCCACTGAGGTGACATTGTTCTCTCAGTAACTCAGGTTTGTAAATTGTTCTTTTCTCTCACTTTCATCCAAAAATAGTTACTCAGTTTGTCCCCTTCTTTATATACTCCAATTTTGTCTCTTCCTATTTGTACTAATCTAGTTCAAGTCTATCATTGGAAGCCTGGATCACAGCTGGTCTTTTGGCTTGTCCTCTTGTTTTCATTCTGGCTGTCTTCAATCCATCTTGAATAATACTTCTGGGTTAGTATTTACATAGCATCATGTTTTCCTGTTTATCCTGTCATCCTCCAATATGCTAACTCTACTCTCCATTGTTCATCCTAGTGAATAATTATAGTACCTACCTGTGCCATTTGGAAAATTATGTGTCATTTGGGAAAAAAATAATAAAATAAAATAAAAACCAAAGTATTTTAATATTTAAATATAGTAGTAGGTCTTGTATCAAATGATATCCTATTTATGTATGTGCTTAATAAATAATCAATAAATGATTCAATGTGGTATCAAAATTTTCCTATATTAGCATTATTTTACCTGGTGACAATTGCATTTTTTCAACTCCCAGTATATTCCATTTTTTAGAAAATAAAGCTATCTGGTAATTGTGGGAAAAGAAACTCAAAGATTTCCAGGTCTGGTAGTCTCTATATATGGTCAATTATAGTGTAGTAGCACTGCATGGTGACAGATGATAGCTACACTTGTGAGCATAGTATAATGTGTCAACTTATCAAATCACTACAATTTATACCTGAAACAAATGTAATATTGTGTATCAAGTACGCTCAAATAAAAGCAAATAATTTTTTTTTTTTTTTGGTGTTGAGCACTAGAGAGGTGTTGAGTTATAGATATAGTAAGGTGCTGAGAACTAGATTAGTAAAATTTTCACGAAACTTTAGAATAATCCCTTTTTTTCTTTTCTTTTCTTTTTCTTTTTTTTTTCTTTCTGCTTTCCATAGCTAGGTAATTCAACATTTTTTGGAATGTTAACATTTAGTTTTAGGATTTGTAAAAATAATAAATGCACAAGCATTTATTATACTTATTGTTTATATTTATCATAAATATTATAAGTTTAGTTCTCCTTTGAAGTTTTTATTTTTAGAAGATTTGACCTGGACAAAATCCATTATTTATTTTTTAATTAAAAAAATTCTCATTTGTTTAATGTCATTGATTAATTTAGCCTTTGAAAGCTTAGTATTATTTCTTATCTATCCTGCAGAATTATATTTGCTTTTTTTTCTAAAACTGAGATGACCTTTATTGATTTCTTTTCTTTTTTTTTTAAGAATACTATTCTCTCTCTCTTTTTTTTTTTTAATTTATTTATTTTTATTTGTTTATTTACAGCATAACAGTGTTCATTGTTTTGGCATCACACCCAGTGCTCCATGCAGTACGTGCCCTCCCCATTACCCACCACCTGGTCCCTCAACCTCCCAACCCCCCCCACCCCCCCGCCGCCCCTTCATAACCCTCTAGTTGTTTTTCAGAGTCCATAGTCTCTCATGGTTCATCTCCCCTTCCAGTTTCCCTCAACTCCCTCTCCTCTCCATCTCCCCATGTCCTCCATGTTATTTGTTATGCTCCACAAATAAGTGAGACCATATGATACTTGACTCTCTCTGCTTGACTTATTTCGCTCAGCATAATTTCTTCCAGTCCCGTCCATGTTGCTACAAAAGTTGGGTATTCGTCCTTTCTGATGGAGACATAATACTCCATTGTGTATATGGACCACATCTTCCTTATCCATTCATCCGTTGAAGGGCATCTTGGTTCTTTCCACAGTTTGGCGACCGTAGCCATTGCTGCTATAAACATTGGGGTACAGATGGCTCTTCTTTTCACTACATCTGTATCTTTGGGGTAAATACCCAGCAGTGCAATTGCAGGGTCATAGGGAAGCTCTATTTTTAATTTCTTCAGGAATCTCCACACTGTTCTCCAAAGTGGCTGCACTAACTTGCATTCCCACCAACAGTGTAAGAGGGTTCCCCTTTCTCCACATCCTCTCCAACACACGTTGTTTCCTGTCTTGCTAATTTTGGCCATTCTAACTGATGTCAGGTGGTATCTCTCTCTCTTTTTTAAAGATTTTATTTATTTATTTGACAGACAGAGATCACAAGTAGGCAGAGAAGCAGCCAGAGAGAGAGGGGGAAACAGGCTCCCCGCTGAGCAAGGAGCCTGACGCAGGGCTCAATCCCAGGACCCTGAGATCATGACCTGAGCTGAAGGCAGAAGCTTAATCCACTGAGCCACCCAGGTGCCCCCCGTTATTGATTTCTTATGACATGTATCTATGAATTAAATATTATATAGTCATATAGAAAATGGCAATCTAGGTTGCATTGCCCACTAGTTGTATGAGCATTGGTATTTGATATCTTAGAATTGAGTTTTCTTTATGTGTAGAAGAAAGATAATATTTACTTTGAATATTGAATAAGACAACACAGGTACAATGATTAAAAGTGCTTGTTACATAGTAAATGCTAAATCAGTTTTTCTTTCCTTCACCTCATGTTATAATTATATTCATAATAAATTATAATTATTGATACCACCTAGTGTGGCTTCTAACAAAATATCTCAAGGCAGGATTAAAAGTAGGAAAAAAAACCCTCTGCAATCTGTAGACCTGAAGCAGACTCAAATATGACACAGAATTTAAATTGACAGGCAAAGAAAAACAAACAACCATATGATTTCACTCATATATGGAATTTAAGAAAACAGATGAACATAGGGGAAAGGAAAGTTTAACAAGAAAGAGAGAGAGACAGGCAAACCACAGAGACTCTTAACTACAGAGAACAGACTGAGGGTTGATGAAGGGAGGTTGGTAGGGGGTATGAGCTAAATGGGTGATGGGTATTAAGGAGGGCACTTGTGATGAACACTGGGCATTATATGTAAGTGATGAATCACTAAATTCTACTCCTGAAGCTAATATTACACTAAATGTTAACCAACTCAAATCTGAATAAAAACTTAAAACATTGAAAAAAACCCAAATTGTCATACAGGAGATTTAAAACAAATATAATTAATATGTTTAGGGCTCTAAGTAAAAAGAGATAATGTACAATAGGTTGGTAGTGTAACAAAGAGATGGATACTCCAAAAAAAATTGCTAGAAATCAAAAACACTGTAACAGACCCACAAATACAGAAAAAAAAAAAAAAAGGTGGTTGCCAGAGGTTAGGGGATGGAGGATGGATAGAACAGGTGAAGGGGAATGGGAGGTACAGGCTTCCAGTTATAAAAGAAGTAAGTCACAGGAAAAAAGGTACCTCGTAGGGAATATAATCAGTGATACTGTAAAGTGCTGTATGATGATACATGGTGGTAAGCCTTGGCATGAGCAAAGCATACCATACAGAGTTGCTGCATCACTATTATGTTGTACACCTCAAACAAATGTAACAGTGTGTCATCTATGCTTCAATTAAAAAAAATACAACAAAACAAAATTTAATTGAAATGAAAAATCCCTTTTATAGGACAATTAGAGGACTAAACAGAGCTGAGAAAGAAATCAGGGAATATGAAGAGATGTCAATATAAACTTCCCAAACTGAAGTTTGGCAATGATAGAAAGTTAATGAAAACAGAACAGAATGTCCAAAAACCTTGGTACAACTTCAAAAGACACAACATACAAGCAATTGCAATAGCTGAAGGAGGAGAGAGAGAAAAGAGAAAAATATTTGACACAATAATGTCAGAGAATGTTTCAAAATTCACAACAGATACCAAAGAAGAGTCTGAATAAGTTCATTGAACACCAAATGGAGCAAATTCAAACAAAACAAAACAAAACAAAACAAAACAACAGCAACAAAAAACCAAAACAGAACAAATCTATATGTAGGTATATCATATTACTGCAGAAAAAGAGAAACTATAAATGAAGCCAGGAGAAAAATATACCTCATCTATTGGAAAACAAATGTTTGAATTAATGCTGATTTCTTATCAGAAAACTTACAACCAAGAATAGAGTAAAATATATTTTCAATGTATTGAAAAAAGAAGAAAAAATTTTCTATACTCAGTATCCTTCAAAAAGTGAAGGAGAAATAAAGAATTTCTCAGACAAAGCAATACTGAGGGAAGTAATCATTAGCAGATCCACCTTGCAAAAAATTCTAAAAGAAGTTCTTCAGGGAGGAAAAAAAAGTTCCTCAGGGGAAAGAAAAGAAAGATATATAAGTCAGAAACTTGGTAGCTAAATTGAGACAAAGAAAGGAAGAACATTAGAGAAAGAATAAATGAAAGTCAAATGAAATCTATGCTTTTACTTTTAAATGATCTTAGGTAATTGTTTAAATAATAATGATAACTATGTATTATAAAATATGGATAAGTTAAATGAAAGACAACAATTCCACAAGGGACAGGAGGGAGGAAATGGAACTAATGTGTTTTCACTACACATTAGGCTGTATAGTATTTGAAAGTGGACTTGGATTATTGTGTTTCTTGCAAATGTGGGCAAGCGCTAAAGTAATAAAGAAAATAGAATAAGGTAAAATCATCAAGTAATCAGAGAAAACAGAAAAAGAAGGGAATACAATAAACATGACAAGTGTCATAAAAAGAAAAGCTACAGATACTATAAATATTAATATAACTAATCAATAATAACATTAAACGTGAATAGGTAAACCCATTATAAGGGAAAGACTGTCAAAGTAGTTAAAAAATGAACTATATGTGGTTTTCAAGAAACACACTTTAAATATAAAGACATATATAATTTAAAAGTAAAGAGAAAAAGAGGAAGATGTACCATGCTAACATTAATTTTTTAAAAAAAGCTAGAACCACTTTATTAATTTCAGCATAGGGAGACTTCAGGACAAGCAAATTTATTATAAATACAAAGGAGAATTACATTAAGATACAGGACTCCATTCTGCAAGAAGACGTAATAATGTTTAACATATGTACATCTAAACAAGGAATATCAAAAATATGAGGAAAAAAATTGATAGAAAAGCAAAGAGAAATTGGGTAGTTTCAGCATTATACTTGAAGACTTCAACATCTCCTTTTCAGTAATTGATGGATAGAGTATGCCAAAAATTAGTAGGATGTGGCTAACCTGAACACCACCAACAACCAACTGGATCAAATTGACATTTATCGACTACGTCATCCAATAACAGCAGAATACATATTCTTCTCAAGTTCACATAGAACATTCACCAAGATAGACTACATCTGGGCCTAAACCATATTAATGAACTTATATGGATCATACAAAGTATGCTCTCAGACCTCAATGGAATTAAATTAAAAATCAATAACAGCAATAAACCTGGAAAACCCCAAAATATTTTGGGGATTAAATAACACAATTTTGAATCACACAGGGATCAATAAAGAAATCTTAAAATAAAGTGTAAAAATATTTTGAACAAAATGAAAAGTGAAAATACAAGTCAAACTATAGAAGCAGCAAAAGTAGTGAGATTTATAGCATTTAATGCATATATTGGAAATAAACATATAAAATCAATAATCTAAACTTCTACCTTAGGATACTAGAAAGTGAAATTTAACCCCAAAGCAATCAGAGGAAAAATAGAAGTTACAGCAACAATCAATGAAACTGAAATAAGAAAATAATAAAGAAGTTCAGCAATACCAAAAGCTGTTTCTTTGAAAAGATTAACAAAATTGATAGAACTATAACTAAGGTAAGCATGAAAAGACAGGAAAAAACCCCCACAAATTATTATTGTTAGGAATGGAAAAGGGTGTCCTCTCTACTGATTCCATGGACATTAAAAGGATAATGAAGGACCACTAGAACAATTCTGAGTCTACAACTTTGATAACTTAGATAAAATAGACCCATTTCTCAAAAAGCACAAATTACAGGGGGCACCAGGGTGGCTCAATCTGTTAAGTGTCCTGTCTAACTCTTGATTTTGGCTCAGGTCATGATCTCATGGAGACTGAACTCCAGGTCAGGCTCTATGCTGACCTTGGAACCTGCTTAAGATTTCTCTCTCTTTCTCTCCCTCTGCCCTTCCTCCTCCCTGCCCATGAAGAAAGCTCACACAAGAAAAAAAAGAAAAAAAATTTAATAGGCTTATATCCATTATAAAAATTGAATTAATAATTCATAATATTAAAAGGAACACCAGGCTCAACTGGGTTGTCTGGTAGCCTACTAAATATTTAAGAAAGGAATGATGTCAATTCTCTAGAATATCTTCCTTACAGAAGTAGGAGAAACATTTCTAAAATTATTCTAGGAGACCAGCATTACTTTAATACCAAAATCAGACATTATAAGAAAGAGCAGTATGAGAAAGAAAAACTACAAACCATTATTTTTCATGAGTATAGATGAGAAATTCACACAAAAAAAATCAGCAAATCAAAGTTTACAATGTACAAAATAAGTATACATCATGACCAGGTAGGATTTACTCCAGGTATTCACGGCTGGCTCAACATTAAAAAAATGAATTAATGTAAACCCCACATCAAGAGAATAAAGAATGAAAATCATATGATTATACCAATTGATTCAGAAAAAGCATTTAAAAAATCCAAATCTTATTCATGATAAAAACTCTCACCAAACTAGGAATAGAGGGGAACTTCCACACTTCTTAAGGAACATCTACAACTACAGTACAGCTAACAACATATTTAATGGTAAGAACCTATACATTGCTCTGAGAATAGAAGAAATGAAGCTGTGACTTACTCTATGAACATTCCTATTTAACATTATAATAGAAGTCCTAGTGCAATATGAGAAGGAAAGAAAATAAAAGTTATACAAATTGGGAAGGAAGGAATAAAACTGTCTTAGTTTGTAGGTGACATGCTTTTGTATGAAATCTCAAGGAATCCAAAAAAATATTTTCTAACAATAAATGGTTATAGAAAATCGCTAAGTATAATGTGAATATACTAAGGTTAATTGCATTTCTATCTACTGGCAATAATCAATTACATTAAAAACATAGTACCATTAAAAATACCACCAAGAGCATAACAAATGACATGGAGGACATTGGGAGATGGAGAGGAAAAGGAAGTTGAGGGAAATGGGAAGGGGAGGCGAACCATAAGAGACTATGAACTCTGAAAAACAACCTGAGGGTTTTGAAGGGGCGGGGGTGGGATGTTGGGGGAACAGGTGGTGGGTAATAGGGAGGGCACGTATTGCATGGAGCACTGGGTGTTGTGCAAAAACAATGAATACTGTTACGCTGAAAAAATAAATAAATTAAAATTCTAAAAAACAAAAAACCCACCAAAATATGAAGTACTTACAAATATATCTAATAATATATGTATGCAAGCTGTATGTAGACAAAGTATGATGAAACAAATCAAAGATTCAAGTAAATTGAGGCATATTTCCATAGTCCATGCTCATGTCCTGGAGAGTCAATATTGTAAAGGAGTCTATTCTACCCAAAATGACAGAGATTGAAAGCAATCCTAACTTTGTGTGTATTGTCAAACAGGCTCTCAAATTGTGTGGAAAGACAGAAATGAAACAAAACAGCAACAGAATAACAAACGATACTGAATAAAAAGAGTGAAGTTGGAGGAATGACATTACTGGCACTAACCAACTTCAAAACTTACTTTAAAGCTACAGCAACCAAGACAGCATTCTGTTGATGGCAGAATACATACACATGGCTATGAGGCAGAATAGAGAGCCCAGAAATGATTCAGTCGTAGACAGAATCAGTTGATTTTTGACAAAGGAACAAAGATAGTCAAGGGACAAGGGATAGTCTTTTTAACAAATTGTGCTGGAACAATAGGAGATTCATATGCCAGAGAGAAAAAAAAAAAATCATGACAGACATTACAGCTTTCACAAAAATTAACTGACCATGGGTCATGGAACCTAAATGTAAAATGAAAAACTATAAAACCTTTAGAAGAAAAGAGGAGAAATCTAGGTAAAGTCAGATTTACTGATGAGTTTTTAATAAGACAGCAAAAGCAAGATCAATGAGAGAAATAAGGTAGACTTTATTAAACAACTTTTTCTGCAGAAGCAGCTCTGTAAGGGAATGAAAAGACAAGCCACTGATTGAAAGAAAATATTTGCAAAACGTATATCTGATTAAAAAAAAAAACTTGTATCCAGAATATACAAAGAACTTTTGATATTCAACAATGAAAAAAAACAATCCAATTAGTTTAAGTAGGCAAAATATCTGAGCAGACACTTCACCAATTAAGAGACAGATGGTAAATGAGCATATATAAAGATGCTCAACATGATGGTAAGACTATAAAACAACAGGAACTCTTACTCATTCCTACTGGAAATGCAAAATGGATACAGCGCTTTGGAAGACAGTTTGGCAGTTTCTTACAAAGCTAAACATATTCCTAGCATATGATTCAAAAATTACTCTCCTAGATATTTACCCAAATGAGTTGAAAATGTGTGTCCACAAAAAAGTCTGTTTATAAATGTTTATAGCAGTTTTATCCATAATGTCCCCAAACAGAAAGTAACTAAGATATCCCTCAATAAGTGAATGCATAAACTGTGGTACATCCATTAAATAAATATTAATCAGTGATAAAAGAAGCTGTCAAGCCACAAGGAAGACAGCTAGTAATAGTTAATGTATATTACTTAGTGAAAAAAGTCAACCTGAAAAGGCTACAATGCCCTAAGAAATCTAAGATTAAAGTGAACAAATGTGACTACTTTGGTCATTCAACCCAGATTTTTGTGAATTTTACAACTGTGGCTTTTACTCTATCGCATTGCTATAAAAGAGGGTTTTAGATTCACCAGGAACTTATGGGCATTTTTCTAAAATGTGGAAATGTCACACTATAGTAGAAATAGAACTTAGAAATAAGTTACTATGGGGTTTCTTCACCTATCAGTAGGGACACCTCTGAGATCTTTAAGTACTGATATGACTTTCAGGACGTGGTTGGCTTCTGCTCTACCTCCTAGAGAAGCTAGGGAGATGCCAGGGAACTATTGCCACGCACTTATATCCTTTCCCAAAATATCCTTTGCCCCATTGTTCTTGCTTCATTGGAGAGAGCCCCATTGTAGCAAAATCTGGCAAATGGCCACTGAAACTTGTGAAAAATTTAACAAATAGTTACTGACTTGGTCTGGACTAAATTGAAAATCTTCAGTGAAAGACTGAACTAGGACCTTGGGAATTACAGACCAGTATGCATCATGGTTTTAAATGACAGGCTGCAGAATAGAATAAGATTTAGATTCCTGTGCACTTCTCTAAGCTTCCTACTTGGAGAACTTCAGAACTATTTTTATACAGAAAATTATGCTTGTCTAATCTATCAGTATCATTTGAGGACACAAATAAATGCAGAAATGCTTAGACCTTAACATTTCTTTGGCAATTTTCTAAACAAAGGCAATTTTTACATGCACAGATATGGAATTGAGAATAATGTTTTACTATGGAGATCTTCCTGTGACATGCAAAACAGAAAAGGTAATATAAACTTTTCTTAGAGCAGTGTTGTGCAAGAGAAGTATAACATGAACCACATAAGTAATTTTGAATGTTTCAGTAACCATGATACAGAAAGTAAAGAGAAACAGGTGAAACTATATTAATGACATATTTTATATAACTTCATCTTTATACCCAAAACTTAATATAAAACTATCTGCCTTTGGCTCGGGTCACCATCCCAGGATCCTGGGATTGAGTCCCGCATCGGGCTCTCTGCTCAGCGGGGAGCCTGCTTCCCCTCTCTCTCTGCCTGCCTCTCTGCCTACTTGTGAGCTCTCTCTGTCCGATAAATAAATCTTTAAAAAAAAATGTACGAATGAAATATTTTATAATACTTTTTTCATACTAAGTCTTTGATATCAAGTACACTTTTTACAGTACATGTCAATTTTGGACTAACCATCTTTTTTTTGCTTATTGGCCACCTGTGGCTAGTGGATGCCATATCTGACAGTACAAGCTTATAACAATGTGTCAAAGGAGAAAGAAAAACTACTTTAAGGGATACCTGGGTGGCTCATTGGGTTAAGCCTCTGCTTTCAGCTTGGGTCATGATCACAGGGTCCTGGGATAAAGCCTTGCGCGTCAGGTTCTTTGCTCAGCAGGGAGCCTGCTTCTCCTCTCCCTCTGTCTGCCTCTCTGCCTGCTTGTGATCTTTCTCTCTGTGTCAAATACATAAATAAAATCTTTAAGAAAAAACCCTACTTTTAATGATACCCATTAGTTTCCCAGATACCTGGGATTATGCAAATTGTATTAGCATTGGAGAACATGTGAAAGATATAATTAGTATTAAAGTAAAACAGCAATCTAATGTCTCAAATGAGCACAAAAAGACCTTCAATTACTTGCTTAACTAGCAATATGGTGTATTATCCACATGGTATGTGTATTCTGTCACCTCTTAGCTCTCAAAATATCTTTTGAATGAATAAATGAAAGACAAAGAGAACCAGCCTTCATTCTGTTGTTTCAGGATTGGTCAGTCTCTACTCCAGAATCTCGCAATGCTTTGGACAAATAAGCTTCTTCCCATACCATCCTAGCAAGGAACCCTCTCCTGATTTTCGAATGCTAGCAACCAAGAACTGAGAACCTTAGCTGGTGAAGGTGACTGTGATCTTTCAGATCTTGGGCGGAGACCTTTTCCATCATTTTGCCTATTTCCTGCACAATACGTTAAGGAAAACAAGGGGAGGAAGAAAGCAGAGCAAAAGAAAGAGGAAAGAAAAAAGAAACTGGGGAAGAGAAAAGGGGGGCAAAATAGAGAAGTTGAAGTGAAAGGCATACAGAAGAGTGGTAAAGTAACAGGAAAGGGGAAGAGATAGAGGAAGAGAGTGGAGGGAAAGTGGGACATCTCAATGAAATTTCTTTACATTTTCTGGTATAAAAGTCAAATAAGTCTTTTTTTTTTTCTTTTGGAAAAGAGCATACCAGTATTTCCCCTCCTCAACCCTTCCTGATTCTTTCCTTAACCAAGCAATCAATTTTTGACAAATTCAACTATATAGCTATTTTAAACATCATTAACTTTGTTTAAGGAGTTTCGTTTTCAGTTAATTTTATAATATCATGGATGATGAGATCTGAGCATCAGTAATATTGTAAGATAGGCAGTTACCTTTGTAAACTATTTCGTGTAGCTATCTGCATAATGTATTACTGTTAATAATTTAAAAAATAAAAATTCACCTTGCATACTCAGAAAGTTCAATAAAACGAACACTCTTTGCCACTAATTAGTTACTGGGTCTTGATTTTCTCATTTTTAAATTTGAGAATAATAAGCTATGTCATAGGATTCCTGTGAGGCCAGATGAGATAACAGATCCAAAGCATTGAATACAGTGTTCGATAAGGAACCAAGGCTCAATATTATTCCCATTAATAATAACAACAATACATAAAAGCAGGGATTATTGGATGAAATAAATGGTCTTATCTACAGAATATTATTGAAAACATAAATATGGAGATGGCTTCTGATAAAGCAGCCACAAGTGCGTGTTTAGTAGAAGGAAAGGGCTTCACCTTGCCTACTTAACAAAATCGATAGTCCTTCCTATGTCTTCAAGGATGCCCTGCAGTTGTGTTTTTGGAAAACCCTAAGAAAGATCATTTGAAAAAATCTGTAACACATCACCTGAAGGGATTTTTGTCATGGTTCTCAAATTCTAAGATCGGCAGCTTTTGAAAAAATCCTGTCGACCCTCATATTAGAAATAGTGGCTCATTCAAGAAGTCATACAGTAAAGCTAGTAAGGTCCTTGACAGGCAGACTAAACTTAAGGAAGGTGAAGACTTGAGGAAATAAATAAAGGAGTAGGCCACGAAGGTTTAGTATGATATTCCAAATATGGATGAGGGATATCACTGAGAACTTGCAGTTTTAGAGAGAATGGATATTGTAAACTCATTTATAAATTCTGGAACGTATTAAGGAGATTCCAGCTACTTTAATCACTGTCAATTATAAGATAGATGTTTGCAGATACAGGGCTATTCATTATTTATTGTTTCTAAGAATCTGTAATATTCATGCTGCATCTCTTGCTGCTCTATTGAAAAATGAGCTTTATTGTTCTGATGTCCTATGGTTGCTCTTCATTACCTGAAATGCTGCTCAGGGATATGGGGGGTGTGTTAGCTGATAACAATTAGAGTTTCCCTGATTGTATAATTATCACTGTTGGCAGATTATGAAGTGTTCTGGTCTGTTGTGCATAAAATCTACTCTTAGAAAAATTCCTTCTTAATTTTGAAGCAACTTGCTATATAAAACACGATTTGTTAAAGAAATTTTTTAAAAAGCCATGGCACTGCCTGTTTCATAAAGTAGTAGATCTGCATTACTCTCTGCGGAACAAATCCTGTGAGAACTTCATGTGCTTTATGTCATGGTTCTTTATTCATAAATCCTCATCTTAATATAAGTGAAAAATTGATGGAAATCAAACAAATTTTGGGTAGTTCTTCAAAGAGGCCATCAAAGTAAGAAACTGATTGGATATTTCCCAGGGCTATTAATTAAGGAAATATGTGAGAATAATTTTATTAAACACAGTGATTGCCAATTAACAAAGTCAGCAACCATCACTAAGATAAATTCCATACTTACTCTTTAAAAATATTTTCCTTTAAGCAGATATTTTTCTAGTTTTAGCTTTATACATTTTGATTAAGAAATCTTCCCTTCCCAATGTCATTAAGATTTCCCTTCTGTATTTCCTAATATTTTGCATTCATTTGCTGAATATTTATTAGACAATAAAATGTCAAAAATTAAAAATGCATATGTCTTCCCACACTTTTCTTCCATCTACTAAGATATTATACCAGCTAAGTAGAAAAGTTGCTAACTTTTTGCTTACTTTCCAGAGATCTCTCTGCAAACATGTCAATATGAAAAGATACTACTTCATGCCTTTTTTAAACAAATTTTAACATAATTTTTGTGCTTTCTTCTTTCATTTAAGTATAAATTCCCAGTTAATGGTAGAAGTGTTTATAAGTTTTAAGGGTTTTAACTTTAAGAAGTTCATCAAAATAGATTCTCAAAAATCATTTATTAATTGTTTTCCCATTGTTCCATACATGTGGATGTATGGCTCAGGTTTATACAATTATCCATTGGTCTACTTATCAAATACCACATGTTAAATCATTACAGCTTTACATTTCACTCTTAGAATAAGTCTCTTTCAGGGCACTTGGGTGGCTCAGTGGTTTAAAACCTCAGAGGCTTTAAAGTCTCTGCCTTCTGCTCGGGTCATGATCCCAGAGTCCTAGGATCAAGCCCCATATTGGGCTCTCTGGTCTGCAGGGAGTCTGCTTCCTCCTCTCTCTCTTTCTCTCTCTGCCTGCCTCTCTGCTTACTTGTGATCTCTGTCTGTCAAATAAACAAATAAAATCTTTTTTTTTTAAAGAATAAGTCTCTTTCCCTCTATCCTCTTCCTCTTCTTCAAATATTATCTTGCCTATTAGTTCTTCTTTATTTCATATAAATTTTAGAGTCAACTTACCAAGTTCTGTGTGGGAAAATAATATAAGTAGAATTTTTACCAGAAATGAGATTTATGTAATAATGTAAAATAGGCAGTTAATTGTGCTGACTGTGTTTTGTAGTTACCTGCACAAAGTATTATTATTAATAATTAAAAAAAATTTTTAAATTTATCTTACAAAATCAGGAAATTTAATGGAATGAACACCTTCTGCTACTAATAATTTACCACACATCATAGGGTCTTGATTTTTATAAAATTGAGTATTTCCAATAAATTCCAATTTCCAAAATTGGTCTAGCTCTTAATTTTTATTTGTTTTAAAATTTCCATATTAATTTTCTTTATAAGATTATATTCATCTTCTATTAAACTTATATTTAATAGTTTTGGGGTTGTTGTTTTGCCTTTTGGCAACTATATTTGGCTACAAATTTGTCACTACTAAAGAAAGAATGTCTTCTAGGACTTCTAAACCAATCAGTATATACTTTCTTGGAAAAAAAAAATCCCATGTGAAGACTGCTGAAAGTATATGATGTTTAGTAGAGTCTTTGCTGAAAGAATGTGTTGTGTAGTAGATTCTTTAATTACTATAGTAGGAACTGATCAGTCAAATCCAGAATACAGGGCGTTCTGAATATTTTAATCCAAAAATTAAAGTATCATAAAATAAAGTGTGGGGACACTGCAAGAAAATAAAAGAGAATTGAATGGTCAATCAAAAAAAAGTGTGCTTTATGGATCCTAATTTGAATAAATCAACAGTAAAAAGACACCTTCGACACTATTGGAGAAATTTAGGTATGTATATTAGATAGCATTAAAGATTTATTGTGAATGGCTTTCTGATTTATTTAAACATGTCTTTATTGAGCATACTAATGTATTTAGGAAACAATGACATGATGCCTGGATTTTCCTTTTAAAAATCAATAACAACAACAACAACAACACACACACACACACACACACACAGATTCAAACCAACTCCAGGGGATGTGAATAAGGGTTGGAATCAGTGTTTTTCTGGAGACTGAGAAAACAAGAAAAGTGATTGTCAAAATATTAATAACTGCTGAAGCTAGTAAGAGGTACACAGATTTTCTGGAGGTGGAGCACAGAGATTTAATTATACTGTTTTTTTTCTCTTCATCTGTACATTTTTGAAATTTTTTATAGCAAAACAAATTTTTTTAGCAAAATTCTGCATTCAGATTATTTTGCAGATATCTTTCATTTCTCGCTTGACTGAAAGAATACAACTGAGAATTGTAAACTATGCATTACAAAGATAGCTTCACAAGAATGAATATCTAGAACCCAAAACCCAAATGGAAAAATAGGCAAAGGACATAATCAGATAGCTGGCAAAAATAGAAATATATTTTTCAACACACGGAAAGATGTGGAGCTTCATCTATATAAGAGAAATACTATTTGAAACTACAGTATACATAATTTTCAGTAGTAAATATTTTCTATCATGTGATTTTGGCCACACCTGAGGGAAACATGTATTTTCGGGTATTGTTAGGGAGGGAGTGAATCACTCAATCTATTTGGAGTGTATTTTGACATTAAATTGTTAAGAATTTATCGGAGAGCATACCATCAGTATAATGACATCTGTGCTGATGATGACTGAAATGGAACAAAGTTTATAATAAGCGCATATATTCATTAGATGAGTCTCACAACTTGATACTTCCTTCACCCTGATAATAAAATTGTTTAAAAAATCTAAGAAAAAACAAGAGGACCACTATACATGAATGAATTCGTATGTAGGGAATAACTTCACTTGAGTAAACTTTTTATTGAATCACATTGCATATTTTGCATTAAGGACTGTTAACAAATTATTACTGGATAGAATTGTGCACTCCAGTACTTATTTCACTATGTTAAATCAAATTACTTTCATGGGGCACTCGGGTGGCTCAGTAGGTTAAAGCCTCTGGCTTCAGCTCAGGTCATGATCCCAGAGTCCTGGGATCGAGCCCTAAGTTGGGCTCTCTGCTCAGTGGGGAGCCTGCTTCCTCCTCTCTCTCTCTGCCTGCCTCTCTGCCTAATTGTGATCTCTCTCTCAGCCAAATGAATAAATAAAATCTTTTTAAAAAGTGGTTTAAATTAGAATTCTCTAGTATGAATGAGAAAATTCAATAGACAGCACATAATTCTGCATTTATTGAGTATTAAGCCAGGAATCCAGTAGATCTTAGCTATTTCAATAAGCCCTTCATCCTAAATGCATCAAAAATGAAAGAAGACAGCACTAATGAATTTTTTTATTATAGGCCAAAAATATTCTTAAATTCTTCTTCATTGATATTTATTTGGTACCTTGAAATGGAGTGCTCCATGGAAACAACAAAATAGGCTATTTTGAAGAGAGATGCCCCTTCCCTGAGAAAAGAAAATCCTTGGGTCAATGGTTTGTGTCAGTGAAAACATTAAAATATAAATTGCCTTGCCAAGGATACTGGCTTTAAACAGATTTTCCTACAATCTCCTCATTATTTAGCAAGTTGAATTTGAGACTTTTAATGTAAATGGAAGTCTTGAGTCAAAACAAAAGCAGGAAGTTATAATTAGTAATGAAATATCAATCATGTGCTTCAAAAATTAAATGAATTAAGGTGTGGCATTCTTAAATTTATACACTGTGTATCTGTTGAATAAAAAGCACTGATTTTTCTTTAGAACATGTCATCAGGGGCACCTGGGTGGCTCAACTGTTAGGCATCTGCCCTGGGCTCAAGTCATGATCCCAGGGTCCTGGGATCAAGCCCCACATCAGGCTCCCTGCTCAGTGGGAAGCCTGTTTCTCCCTCCCTCTCTCTCTCTTTCCCACTGTTTGGGTTCCCTCTCTCTGTGTCTCTCTGTCAAATAAATAAAATCTTCAAAAACAAATTTAAATCAAATGAATGCTATTATTTTATTATGTTATGTTAGTTACCATTCAGTACATCATTAGTTTTTGATGCAGTGTTCCATGATTCATTGTTTGCATCTAATTTTTCTTTAACAGGAAAATCTTAGGGGATCATGAATGACAATAATACTCTTGATCATCAAAGCACGAGTTCTGAAAAGATCTTTTTTTACAAATTACATGTATCTAACCCAGTGTAATAAACTTTTACAGATAACTCAATGTGTTAAAACTCTTTTTCTTATTCTAAGTTTGGACAAAATTACAGAATTATTGATATACATCTATTCTTGAATGTAATCTGTATGTAGATATTTGCCCAACTTTTCCTTCATTCATCCAACAAGTGTTCATTTTAGAATTATGATATTTGAGGCACAAAAATGCCTCAAAAATGTAGACATTTGTGCATGTGTCATTTCATTCAGTCAACAAATACTTATTTGAAATCCATTATATATGCACATACGTACATAGAGTATATATCTTCCTTTCACAAGAGGATCTGATCACTTAAAAATTGCCTAACAATTGAAACATTTAGATCAGTGGGGCTGGGTTATCCTGCAGTAATAAAATTGATCCAGATTTCAGTAATGTAAAACCACAGAGATTTATTTCTAATAATCATGCCACATAATTTTTTTAAGGATCAGCTGTGGGAGCTTTTCCAATATTGTCACTGAACTACACCGAGGACTGTGGCTGATACAGCAGCCATACTTTTAAATATCACTGGTCACTTTGTAAGAAGAGGGGAAAAAATCCAAAATGAAATCATTTCTAACAGATAGCTCCTTTATGATAAAGTCACCAATTATGTTGTGTGTGGGTGATACAAAGATGAAGAAGTTGAAGGAATAGTTCTTCCGAGGCCTTCTGAAACAGCGAGATGTCAAACTCCTCCCACACTTGATAAGGTGTAGAAATTAGCAAGAATTCACTGAAATAAAATCATAATGGTTGTTAATCTGATGTCTAAAAGCACTTTGAAAGTGACTCATGTGGGGACACAGAATATAACTGGAAAGGACTCCTGTTGCCTTAAAGTCAAAATCTGATGTAATTTAAAATGATCATGCAGGTCTCTTCAAATAGCCAAATTCCAGTGTTGTTCCTTATGAAGCCTTGCTATCTGAATATTAAGGAAACTTCTTCCTCATTTTAATTACATAATGGAATGAGTAAAATGAAATACATAAGAATTGATTGTATATTTCAGTATTAATCTATAAATTAACCCTACAGAGTATTAAGCTGTACATTCACATTAGTAATGATTTCACTGAATACATCTACTAATATTTGATCTTTGGTAAAACAAATATGCTGAGACACAAGACTGGAATTAATTCAATCTAGAAAGATCCAGAGCCAACTCAGCAGCCTGGATAATCAGTTATCCAAAATATTGTATTTGTTCCTCTTCATATCCCAACTGCTTTTGCTAAGCCTGGCTAGAGGAAAGAATGCAGATGAACACCTGATTTTATGAACACTTAATGCATTCATCGATTTGAACAGTCATCCAGGCAAAAAATCCAGTTGTTATAGCACATGACTAGATACTATCATAATGTAATTAAAAAAATAGTTACCTTAATATCAAATACTTGATTTTGTGTGCATGCCAGCTAAAAACTGCTTTTCTTTTTTTTTTTTTTTTTAGATTTTATTTTATTTATTTGACAGAGAGAGAGATCACAAGTAGGCAGAGAGGCAGGCAGAGAGAGAGGAGGAAGTAGGCTCCCTGCGGAGCAGAGAGCCCGACGTGGGGCTCGATCCCAGGACCCTGGGATCATGACCTGAGCCAAAGGCAGCGGCTTAATCCACTGAGCCACCCAGACGCCCCTAAAAACTGCTTTTCACAAAATGGATGACAAGAATGTATAAATAGAAAACTCTTAACCCTTGCTTTGAAAAAAAAAATAGGGTACTCTGAAATATTTCCCCATATTTGCCATACCAAAACTAAAGGTGCCAAGAAGAAATGGGGACAAATAAAAAGTAGAATATAAATTGAATAATGGCCAGTTTTCTCAACCATGAGATCTTTGACTATTTCATAAACCCAATCCTTCAGATTTCTACTTTCCCATTCAGACTGAGATGGTATTTTATAGCCATACTTGATAACATCTCTGTAATAAACTTGCAAATCACCTACACATCCATGAGGAAAATCTTATCATGTGAAAAAAAAAATGCCTTCATTGAAGTTTCACACACTTTCTTTCACTTATTCTCACATCATGCAATGGACGGTGGTTTGCTTTGGAAGCTAGGTTGCCATAGAAACATAGTTCTGCTGATTCATTATCAGAGAGCATATATTGAGGGGTTTTGTAACTCTGGAAAATGCATTTGCAAGATACTGGGACCACACTCCAAAATTGGCATGGAATAATATAGGATCAAGTAGATTGATGAGATACCACTTGGTGCAGTGGAGCAACATAATTATACTTCTAACAGATTTAACAATTGTGGCATGTAAGAACTTGGGATCTATTTTTGAATTCAACTGAGTGAAGTTATTATTCTATTTCCATGTCTGTTGAAAATTCTGCAATACATCTGGATATTATGATGTTAAGATGGTGCACAAATATGAGAAAGAGATGGAACAGTTCATATGTATAAACTCCTTTAAATGTGAAGTGGGTCAGCAATATGAAAATCAAAACTCTAAAAGTCAAATGGTGAAGCTCGCATACTATTTTTGCCACTGAATTATGTGTATTTGATGAAGGTGTCAATAGAACTGAAAAAGATAGCAGAAGGTCAGCAAATACCATCTGTCCGATAAATAGTTGTTAAGTTACATTGAAAAAAATCTCCCTTCTATAAATGGCCTCTCTAGAAGGAGTGTTCCTGTAAGTATGAATATGAGTGGAATGATGTGTACCTGAATTTCAGAGATGAAAAATATTTAGGATAAAAGTAAATGACTCAAAGCTCAATATTATAATAATGTGAAGTTATTCGAAATTCATGTGTAAGCTTCCAAAGATTAAAAATCTTATATATTTAAGCTTATCTATTTTGGAGTTTTTAAAATTTTCTCACATACAAAAGTGTAAATATGTTTTATAAATAAAGAGAAACATTGTTACTTATGTTTTAACACTATATTCTTTGATAGGTTTTTAAAATACCTACGTATTTTTATTTATTAATAATTTATGTATTTTGTTAATTATGATACTGTGTTGTTCCACTTATATTAGAATGTGCATTTTAAGCTCAAGTCAACTATGAAAATAATGATCAGACTCTAAAATCATTCTAAAATTCAGGAAAACACAGCATATATCTCAGTTTCTCAATACTTTAAATATACATTACTTCCAGCTTGCAGTACAGTTATACAAATCATTCTGTACTAAATGAAGAAAATCAAACTGATGGATCCAATGACTTCAACAGAGCATGGCATAGAGAAAAATACAAAGACTTTGGAATTAGATTGTAATTCAAAACCCTGATCTTTCAGGGATTGCTATTTTTTTTATTTATTTCTTATTTTTATATAAACATATAATGTATTTTTATCTCCAGGGGTACAGGTCTGTGAATCGCCAGGTTTACACACTTCACAGCACTCACCATAGCACAGACCCTCCCCAATGTCCATACGCCACCCCCCTCTCCCAACCCCACTCCCCCCTCAACAACCCTCAGTTTGTTTTGTGAGATTAAGAGTCACTTATGGTTTGTCTCCCTCCCAATCCCATCTTGTTTCATTTATTCTTCTCCCACCCCCCAGCCCCCCATGTTTCATCTCCACATCCCCATATCAGGGAGATCATATGATAGTTGTCTTTCTCCGATTGACTTATTTCACTAAGCATGATACCCTCTAGTTCCATCCACATCATCGCAAATGGCAAGATTTCATTTCTTTTGATGGCTGCATAGTATTCCATTGTGTATATATACCACAGCTTCTTTATCCATTCATCTGTTGATGGACAGCTAGGTTCTTTCCATAGTTTGGCTATTGTAGGCATTGCTGCTATAAACATTCGGGTACACGTGCCCCTTCGGATCACTATGTTTGCATCTTTAGGGTAAATACCCAGTAGTGCAATTGCTGGGTCATAGGGTATTTCTATTTTCAACATTTTGAGGAACCTCTATGCTGTTTTCCAGAGTAGTTGCACCAACTTGCCTTCCCACCAACAGTGTAGGAGGGTTCCCCTTTCTCTGCATCCTCGCCAGCATCTGTCATTTCCTGACTTGTTAATTTTAGCCATTCTGACTGGTGTGAGGTGATATCTCATAAACTATAAAGTACTGATGAAAGAAATTGAGGAAGACACAAAGAAATGGAAAAATGTTCCATGCTCCTGGATTGGAAGAATAAATATTGTGAAAATGTCTATGCTACCTAAAGCAATCTACACATTTAATGCAATCTCTATCAAAATACCATCCATTTTTTTTCAAAGAAATGGAACAAATAATCCTAAAATTTATATGGAACCAGAAAAGACCTTGAATAGCCAAAGGAATATTGAAAAAGAAAGCCAAAGTGAGTGGCATCACAATTCCAGACTTCAAGCTCTATTACAAAGCTGTCATCATCAAGACAGCATGGTACTGGCACAAAAACAGATACATAGATCAATGGAACAGAATAGAGAGCCCAGAAATAGACCCTCAACTCTATGGTCAACTAATCTTCGACAAAGCAGGAAAGAATGTCCAATGGAAAAAAGAAAGCCTCTTCAATAAATGGTGCTGGGAAAATTGGACAGCCACATGCAGAAAAATGAAAAGGGATTGCTATTTTTATCAGAGCATTTACTTCTGTGAAGTTTTTGCTTTGTAAATATAGAATAAAGTGGAGTCTGAAAACATATATATTTTTAAAATCAGCATTAATTATGGTCATAGGTTTAACAGTATTCATAGATATTTTAAAGCTTGTTAATTTCATTTTTAGTTTTTCATATTACAAAATTTGGATATATTATATAGGAAGAAAGAAAGATGCTTTGAAATACATAATATAAAAAGTTAAAAATTTCCAACCCCATATAATTCCTCTTTAACATTACTTCCTCTGCGGAAACCACAATAATATTTAAGTGAATCCTGCTCCCTCATCCTTTCAATGCATAATCAAAATCAGTATCTCCTTCAAATTTTGCTCTATATTACACTAACTCTGACTTATCTATTCATCTACCCACTGACCTATCGTCATCATCATCATCACATCATCTATCTTACCTTTTGAAATTTTTTATTTAAATGGAAAGATACCCTGAACACAGTTCTATAATGTACGTGTGCTCATTTAACAATGTATTATGGGTCTCATTTCACATTCGAAAATGCAGAAAATGCCCCATTTATAAAAAATACCAATGTAGAATTACCTTCTATAGATACTTTATGATTAATTCAAGCAGACATCTACTGATAGACATTTGATTTCTATGTCTTATTTTTACAAACATCACTGAATGGAAGTACATGCATACATTATGGAGTGCATTCTCTTTTGAGAAAGAGATGTTTATTGCATATTACTTCCTGTATAATTTATTTCCCACTTGTATACATCAACTGATTTAGCATCTAAAAAGTCACTATATCTTCAAAATCTTCATGGCAAATAGTAGTTTATGACAAGCGGACTTGCTATCTGAAAAAGAAATTTAAATACTGACTAAATTGGCATCTTTGAAATGTCCCTCATTATAGTTAAATGATGAGTTTTGCTCCTTTGATGTGAAAGCAGCAGATAGGATAGATGGCAATCATTATGCAAATAAAGCTTCTTTTTCCATTACAATCTCAGACATTCACTTCTTTCCACATTTTACTTTTTTTGCTGAGATTACCTTTCATTAAAATGAGACTTAATAGTGACCTCTATAACCTACTCTATTAATAAAATCTCTTCAGTATTCTTCTCTTTGGGTCTTCATTGAAGTTTTGAATGTGTTTTTGATGAAGGTTCACTTGCATTTTCCAGGAAGCATTAAGTAATTTAAGTTTTTTGAGAATTTCTGCAGTGAACATATAACACCACATTGATTTCTACTCTACTTACATTTAGGTGACCACCTGAATCTTACTATTTTGCCTATTTTCTTTTTCTAGATTATTCATTAGCATTATTATTTAATTTCCCCCCATTTTCTTTACATATTAACGTGCCAAAAAAATACATCATAAATGAATTTGCCTAATATAAAATATCCAAATCATTCTGATTTGGATCCAAATTCATTCTGATAACCTGATTTTTAGGCACAATCTATGTAGCCTATTACTACTGCAAATCGCTACTTGAATGCAAAAATTAGCAGTCAGTAGAATGTATAAAATTGGTCAAATATTTTGTTTTTCCGAGAAAGAATTACTGAAGATTTAAAGAAATCTTAGGGTATTACATTTAGGAGAATTACCCGTTTTCTTCTTCCCCTACTTTTCTGCCTTACTTTATATAGACTAGAAGTATTATTTTCTCATCATATGGAGTTTTGGAAAATTAGCTCCGGCTTTTCTATTGCCATTCTTTTCTTAAAATTTTCTCCAAAAGAAAAAAATGTGGTTCTGTCACATATGAATAAATCTTGCCTCACATTTTAGGATTTGACTTTTGTTTTTTTCCTTTGATCTACCTTTGTTAACAGTGATGAAACAAATACTTTCTTATAATTTTATTTATATGCCTGTGAGCTGCCTGTCTCATTTGATGACCAAGTATGGTCACTTGGGGTTGGGCTCTTTCTTGGTGTTCCCACCTCAAAGTCTATGACTTCCTATAAAACAGTCAACTGGAGTCTACACAGTAGGCTAGAACTCTGGCAAGTGGCAAGTGGTGGTACACTTCACCTTGGACTGAAATTTTTTTGCTTTGGTGATTTTGAGACTGACTGACCATTTTAATACTAGCACTTATTCAGATTCCTTCTGGAGGAAGGAATCTTCGCATTCCTAGCATTTTTTTTTTTTAAAGATTTTATTTATTTATTTGACAGAGAGAGATCACAAGTAGATAGAGAGGCAGGCAGAGAGAGAGAGAGAGGGAAGCAGGCTCCCTGCTGAGCAGAGAGCCCGATGTGGGACTCGATCCCAGGACCCTGAGATCATGACCTGAGCCGAAGGCAGCGGCTTAACCCACTGAGCCACCCAGGCGCCCCATCCTAGCATTTTTATTCCTGTAAAGATTGAGGTCTTCATGATCCCTATTAGCAATTTTCAATTGTTTTATACAAAGACACAAAAATAGCTGGCCTTATTACTCTGCATAACTGAACACTGTGAGATAAATGTCTAGGTTGCACATAGTAGAAACCAGATAAATAATTACTGAAAACAGATCACATAGAGAAATAAATGGTGTACTGTATTTTCCCACCTGTAGAGAGAAAAACACATATTTATAAGGAAACATAATATTTCCAAAATTGTATATATGAGAAAGCATAACTCTCCACAAATCATTTTGCTATTTGCAAACCTTTTGCTATCTATATTTTCCAATCTAATTATCTTATTTTTATTGATTACTCATTGATTAAGACTGATATGCAACGAATGTTCTCTTTGTGTTTGTGCATATAACTGTCCTCTCCAATTCACAAATGAAAATAACATGTGAAGGAGGACACAGATTTTCTGACTTTGTTTTAAAGAATGTCAGTGTAGGGTCCAAATTGTTTCTTTATACTCATAGGATTAGCAGCTCAAGCCATTTTAGATATTATCAAAGATTAATACAAATCCTCTGAATAACTTGTCATGAAATTAATTCCAAATAATGGAAGTGGATCAAATATTTACATGTTAGTTATGTCAGTTTGAGAAGAGTGCCTGATGGCCAGTATCAACTATCATCACTATCAACTACATACATATGAACAAAATATACCTAAGGCAATAATTATCATTGCATAAGCATAGATTTACAGCTCTTCCAATCTGAGTTTTAACTTAGTGATCCCTTGGGTGGTTTTGTGATTTCCTGTTTTGGCAGCCTAACCTAAAGAGTTTGGCAAGCATATTAAAAAGACAGTTTCAAACTTCTACTATAATTCCATGTTACAGTTCTAATTTTACATTTCTACTATTTTCAAGATACTCTAAATATGAAAAAAAAATGAAAGATTAGGCTAGTGAAGTTTTGTTTTTCTTTTTTTCCTTGCTCTTTCATAAAAGAGCACTTGACATTTTCTGTGCACAAATATATCTAAACAAAGTTATTAATGGGTCTAAAGAATATTGCGTTTCAAACTAAAATCAATTTAGAACATAGGTGAACATGCTCCCTAAAATGGATACCTAAATCCCTGTTATGATAAAAGGTCCTTTTATATTTTTACACTGGTAAAATTTTCAGCCTCTTTGTTACTTAGACTCCAAGAAAAACACAGATTACCAATCCAAATATGTATATGCAATGCAATAAGAAAGAATAAGTTGAAGAATACAACCAAAAACACATGATCACTTATGCTAGATGCTGAATATTCAAAGCAGAAAAATTGAATCTCTTAAAGAGTATTGGAATAATTTCAGGAAATCAGTTTCCCAAATCACTCTATAATATAAGTAAATGTGGATACATACTAAAATAGAGTTCCCTTCTTGTTATATTTGGTTCTAAAATGAAATTCTCTCCTTTTTTTTTTAAGATTTTATGTATTTATTTGAGAGAGAGAGTGAGAGAAACCACAAATAGGATAAGGGGCAGAGGGAGAAGTAGACTCCACTCTGAGCAGGGAGCCCAGTGCCAGGTTCAGTCCTGGGACTCTGGGATCACAACCTGAACCAACCCAAGACTTAACCCACTGAGACACCCAGGCACCCCTAAAATGTAATTCTTTTATGAAATATCAATTTAATTCCATGTGACCAAAGATTTTTACAGCTAGGAAAAATGATGGCATAATCAATAAAACATTTTAAAATTAGTAATAGTTTTAATTATCTGACTCCACAATGTTATAATATTCTACTCTCCAATCATATAGAATTAATTAAAACAGCAACTTGGCAAAACTGGATGCTATATTGAAATAAATGCAACTGCTTTAAAATAATCTTATCTGGACAGGAAACTAAAGATTACAAAAATGATGGGAGCTGATATAGTAATTAGGTTGACATATTATTTTGCCCTATCCAAAAATGGTTCTTATATTTTACTTTATAAGAATCACTACAGAGTCGTCTTCATTATTTTTGTCATACCTGCCAGTCATGATTATTGTCACTCTAATCAATGAAATGCTTCAAAGCCATACAGTTGGTTAAGTTATTAAAGCAGAGAAAATATCTGAAATGATAATTTGAGGACATTAAGGAATTTCTTTAAAACACACTTGGGGGTGCCCTGGGTGGCTCAGGTGGTTGAGTGTCCAACTCTTGATTTTTGGTTCAGCTCCTGATTTCAGGGTCATGGGATCGAGCCTCACCTCAGCTCCACATCTGGGTGAGAGGTGTTTGTCTGCTTGGGATTCTCCCTTTCCCTCAGTCTCTGCCCCTCCCGCCTGCATTCTCTCTTTATCAAATAAATCAATCTTTAAAAAATAAAAATAAGTAAATATACTATCAAGATTAGTTCTTATAGTCACAGTGTGTATGTGTGTACATAATGTGTGAATAAACATGTGTTTGTGTGTCTGAGAGAAAGAGAAGAGTAATAGAATAAGAGGCAACTGAAGACATGAGTGCTTATGGATTTTCAAACTCACTTTATTTTAGATTACGCCAAACCTTGCATTTCAGCTGCAAGTAGACAGTTTCAGTTTATCCACTTCATAGCCACTGATGTTTAGAGGTAAAATGAAATACAACATAGAATAACAAATAACATTTAAAATGTCTATCGCTAAAGAATGTAGATTTCTTTGATTGTTTGTTATGATTGAAAAGCAACGTGCGGTATGAAAGGTGGTTCAATTAATTTGGAAATATAAACTGTATGTTGAACTCTGACACTATCTCATTTTATGACCTTGTAAAAGGACTTCACCTCCTTGATTTAAATTTCAATGTATACATATATATCTGGACTATAGATGTGCTACATATATTATGTGTGCATATGTATATATGTATGTAAATAATTTCATAACATATACATATCATAAAGTCTTGATGTCAGATACCTCTTATGGTACAAAAATGTGAATGATGGAACTAGAATTGATTTTAAAATTTATATTGTAATGACTGCAATAAACATCTAACTTATAGAACTATAAAAATATAATGGTATGCCATTTATAAAATATTCATGTATTGCAATAACTATTTTGATTTCAAAATTAAAACTTAAATAAATTGAAATTTGAAAAAAGTAGATAAAACCCAGGAAATACTGCAAAACTATTCACAGTGATAGATTTTGACAAGTTAGAGAAATCTTTTTTCTAAAAAAGCTTAACTTCTTCTGTTAATATAAGACTGCATTCAATAAAAATTAATTTAAAAGGAATATAAAGTATCATTGTAAGAAAAACTCTGTAAAACATTTCACAATTACATGTGATTTGTAAAAATAATTTTTCATTTCTGTAGACAGAAAATGAATATAAATATAATCATTAAGGATAATAAAGAATAAATAATCTAAACTTATTGGAAAAAGCTTATTTTATTCATATATTATATAAACACATGCCTGTGATGATTTTCTATAGTTCATTTTTTTGTAATAACATGGCATGGATTGATAAGCATTTATTACTTTGAGGAAAAAGACTTGACTTTAGGTAAACAATCTGATATTTTTAATATAATAAATATTTTAATTCAGAGGTTTAAAAACCTAATGAAGCATTTAAATGCTATCATCCACCATATTAAAATCTAAATTGAAGTTTGGGAAAGCATACTCATTTCACAGAACAGAGGCAGAATTCATGATTTGACCTGAGTCAAATGCCAAGCTAATGTAATAGAAATTCTCAAATAAGAGACAGGCAATAGCAAAAATAGAAAGATTGTGATCAGACAAGGTTCAAAAGCTGATGGAAGCAAGACAGGCTGGAAGACTAAAGCAATGGAGCCAGCAGTCCACAGTGAGCCTACTGGACGGCAGATAGTTTATTCTGAATCCTTTGAAGAGCAGAATTTTTTACTTTATCGTTATACATTCATTGATGATAGAGAAGAAGAGCAGAGCTCTCTGAATCAGTGATTTCACAGAACGTTCACCTCTCCTCCTGCCCCAGAATGCGTAATAGTGTGATGAGAATGGAGGTAAGTAAGGTCTAAGTGGTGGAAAGAGCAGGGCAGGTAAATGTGCCGTATAGCAGCCCAGATGTAGAATACAGGGCAAGGAACTGCTGAAAATGAAGCTGGATTTATTGCTAGAGTTCTCAATATGAAGGATAGTAGCATCATGTCTAAGAACTTAGAAACTGATCTGTTGAATAAAAATGATTTATTAAGTGGAAAAACATGATCTAGTAAATGAAGGATTTTGAAGACAATAAAATGATTAGGACCTTCCTGTGAAAAACTGTGTGAGGAATGCACTGGAAGCAAAACAGAATGTGTAAAGGACCAGAAGGTGTGCGTTTACTGTTTTTGCTTCTCTGACATCTAATCTCCAGTCTAGCAATTTACTTCTGGAAACAGCCTACCTACCACTGTCAGTCCTTATGTTTTGTCCAGAGTTAGCCTGCTTACATTTTACAGTGGGCCTATGACCCAAGGCCAATTTGTGTTATAGTTAGAGGTCTAGGAATGAACTGAGACAATGAAAATAGAGCTACCTGTTGACTGAGAACAGGGTGACCCATGAGAGGGGAAACAAAACAAAACAAATAAAACAGCAAAAAACAACCCTGGGAATAGGAGAGAGTAATAACTAGTCTTGAATATTTTGTTTAGATTCTTTCTTGACTCCTCCCCCCCCATAGGAGAAACAATTAAATACCACTTTTTAAAAGTCAGTTTGGGTCGAGTTCTATCACTTTTAACCAAACATGTCTAATATGAATGTCCAACATGTAAATCTAGGTGAGCGTTCAGGATCCACAATGCTTTCTTTGCTATGGTCCTTGGAGCTGCTTACTTTCTCTTTCCCAATAGTAACAATGGTGATGTCACATAAAATAATCTCAGTTGTAGCTCCTAATACCACCATCAGAACGTCTGAAACATGCTTAGAGGCAAATGAATTTCAACTATTAAGAAAACATAATCTTTGTGTCTGAATATGGTCTTAAAGAATTTTTCCTAGTAATATAATAAATGGAAATCACTTAACAATAAGGAAATTATACAGTAAATTGTAGAGTAAATGTTTCCATTCAAGGTCATTTTATGAAGCTTCAAGGAATATAAATATGAAGGTAGGAAATTACAATAAAATTATTCACATAATAATAGACTTGTTGGACAAAAGCTAGCTAAGAACCTACTATACAAGCACACATAATTACAGTGATATAAAATGAATTTACATATGATTAATATTGGGAAATAAAAAAATAAAACCATTGTTATATTATGGTGGCAGGCTTACAAGGGAACTTATTTTTAAAATTTAAGTTTCCTAATATTTCAAAC
The DNA here is from genome assembly GCF_922984935.1 of Meles meles. Classification (NCBI taxonomy): domain Eukaryota; kingdom Metazoa; phylum Chordata; class Mammalia; order Carnivora; family Mustelidae; genus Meles; species Meles meles. The sequence goes on from NC_060067.1 coordinate 30,573,338, forward strand.
ATGCTTTTGGTGTCACAGTATGCAAATATTTCCTTCTTTGTTGACTAAGTCCCAAGTAACATATTTTTACATCAATGGCTTTTTCTAGATCATTTAATCATTTGTGTCCATGCGCATTTATTTTAGGGGTCATCCATAAGCCTAATTAAAAAGAAGTCAACTGCTTGTTCTGCATATCTGAGTGTTCAATTTCAGTAACTCTGAAAAGCAAAGTCAAATAAAAAAGCAATACAAAATAAAACACCTTACTATTTCCCAGAAGAATCTTTTTCTGTCAAGGTCTATTATACTTAATCTTTCTCCAATTGTATTTTGGATTACTTTTGTGGTGGTGAAACTTGAAAAAAGAAATTAAAAACCAAAACATGCATAGCTAGATGATTCCTCAATTTAACATTTTTAAACATTTTAATTATAAGATTAGAGTTTTTCCATTTCCTAAATTCCATTCAAAAGTATTTCAATCCTTTCACTCTTCAGGTATTATAGAACAATTTAGGGTCATATTCAATCAGTCTTATTAAAAGCTCTCACTCACATTATGATTGCTCTGTACAAAATGGAAAAATAAAGTGGATAATGCAGTAACTCTCATAGAGAGAATCACATGTCATATTCATTTCTGCCCTTTTTAGCTTTGTTCTCTATGCTTGTTTTATTACATTGTTCCTCTTTTCTTGACAGTTATTCTCTTACTTATTCCAACCTATTTCATTTAATTTTTCTTTATTCTGGATTTATATCCATGAAATGGGAAAAAAAAAAAAAGTCCCACTTGGAAATGTACCTGTGGTTTAAGGGGATATGGTGCTTGTGGAAAGATTATGGAGTTAAGTGCATTTTCTTAATTACTCTATCATGTATTGGAGTTGGCTGTTTTCTTTTTTTTTTTTTTTTAAAGATTTATTTTTTTGACAGATAGAGATTACAAGTAGGCAGAGAGGCAGGCAGAGAGAGACAGAGAGGAGGAAGCAGGCTCCCAGCCAAGCAGAGAGCCCGATGCGGGGCTTGATCCCAGGACCTTGGGATCATGACCTGAGCCGAATGCAGAGGCTTTAACCCGCTGAGCCACCCAGGCGCCCAGGAGTTGGCTGTTTTCTTATACATGTTAGGAGAACACATAAGGAGAGCCCAGGACAATCACTCATCACTATTTATATGTGCAATGCATCTAGGAAATACTTAAGGAGAAATAAACAATGATGAGCTATTCTTGGGTGGGGCTGAGAGAAGATTTATTGAGAGGAAGAAGGACCTATTAATGTTTAATTCGGTGTTAGAAGATTATCGTAGATCAATTTTATTTAAGAAACATCAATCCTAGAAGTTAGAAAAGTATTCCTTGGTCAGAGACTAGGACTTTCTTTCTCTCAAAAAGCTGTTAACTATAGAAAGTCTATGGATGGTTTCAGGGTTTACATGAGCCAGATAAGCAAAATGTTTATATGTCAATTTCCTTCTTTAATTTGAAAATTGCTCATGTGAAAACTGATTTTTGTCAATGTCCTGAGGTATTTATATGCTGGTTCTAAACAGAAGTATGTGGGATGAGATACTATTTTAATTCTTATTAATTCTTATTTTTCTTATTATGCAACATAATAAAAGCAGAACCAAAGATTCAAGTAATCACCTTCTTAGCAGAATTCAAACTTGATTTTGTGTTTTTTGCAGGATATCATTTTTTTTTTTTTAGGCAGTGGAAACTTATTTTTATAAGAAAAAATAAGTGTGAAGGCCATATTTTTCTGTGCCTGTGCTTGAAAAAATCTTTTTTTTTCTGACATAATAAAGTAAATTATATGTAAAAAATGTGCTTTGGTACAATTATTCTGGGGAGCTTTAAACATTTAAATAGTTTTTTAGAATGTCCATAATGCCCAGAAAGTTAACAGCTCTTGCTGTGAGTGGGCTGTGCTCCTTTCTACACTGAGAACCAGAACTTTGAATGTAATTATCATAGACTCTATCAGGTATATAAGTATATATATACCCACATATACCCACAGGTATATAAGTACAGAACTAAGTAAGCACACATTATTTAATGACTTCAAGCCATATATACATAGGTAAAACCAGGATCAAGATAACCGCAATCTGATTATGTGGGTTTTTTAAAAATAACATCTTCATTGAGATGCGATTTATATACCAAGTAATTCATCCACCTTAACTTGTGCAATTCAGTGATTTTCAGCGTATTTACAGATATGTACAATCAATATCACAGTCAATTTTAGAACCTTTCATAACTTGGAAAGGAAACCCCATACTCTCTAGCTATCATCCTCTTACCCTCCATGCCTAGGAAACTACCATTCTAATTTCAGTCTCTATAAATTTTCCTATTCTGGGCATTTCATTGAAATGGCAACATATACATATACATAAATACATATATAACATATACATGGGGTCTTTTGTTTTCATGATTCAACCATGCTGTAGCATATATTAATACTTTACCAATAATAATATTCCATGTGTGAATATATCACATTTTGTTTATCTATTCATCAGTTGATGAACTTTGGGGTTGTTTCCAACTTTGAGCTATTATCAGTAATGCTTCTATAGACTTTTGTGCACTATTCTTGTATGGAAATATATTTTCATTTATTTGGGATATATACTTAGTGTGTAATGCTTCAAAAACCTCAATCAAAAAAGAAAAGACAATCCATGTAATGTGAGAAAATATCTTCAAACCATATATCTGATCAGGGACCCAAGTCTAAAATACATAAATAATTCTTATAACTCAATAATAGAAGGACAAACAACCAAATCAAAAAAAAAAGGGGGCAAAGGGTATGAATAGACACTTCTCCAAAAAAGATAAACAAAATGGGGGCGCCTGGGTGGCTCAGTGGGTTAAAGCCTCTGTCTTCAGCTCAGGTCATGATCCCAGGGTCCTGGGATCTAGCCCCGCATCGGGCTCTCTGCTCCCCAGAGAGCCTGCTTCCTCCTCTCTCTCTGCCTGCCTCTCTGCCTACTTGTGATTTCTCTCTGTCAAATAAATAAAATATTAAAAAAAAAGATAAACAAAATGGCTATTAAGCAAATGACAACATTTTGATGTCCTTAATCATTAGGAAAATGCAAATCAAAACCACAATGAGATACAACATCACACTCACTAAAATTACTATAATCAAAAAGTCAGATAATACCCATTATCGGCAAAAATGTGGTACATAAATCAGCAGCTTCATACATTGCCGGTGGGAATGTAAAAAGGTGCCACCACTTTGGAAAACAGTCTCACAGTTCCTCAAAGAGTTAAATATAGTTACCATATAATCATGTGTTTTAAAATTATTTTCAGCTCCCTCCAGTAGTAAACTTATGAATTATTTTCAAGAGGATTGAATCTTTGTCAGTCTGTATCTTTGGGATAATTGGTGAGAAACAGCTGTGGCAACTTATCATATAAAAAATGCTTTTCATCTTGTGTCATGTGGTTTTCTAGCAGTTAAATGAATAAGACCCTGAAGAATTCACTGGTCAAATTAACTTCTCATCCCTGCATAATTTCTAACAGGATAAAGGAATGAGATGTAGATGTTTTAGGATCTGGAAGAAGATAGATCTGCAGGTGAATCAGAACTGAAGTTGGTGGGAACTGATTATAATAAAAATGGATTCCTGATTATGAACCCAAATCACACTTTTCCCATTGATTTATAAAATTTTGCTTCCTAGTCTCGTGTACTCCATTGCAGCCTACCATGGATTCCCTTTACAATATTTTTCAGATCTTCAATAACCCATAGTATCAGCCCTCACCATTGATTAAAGCACCATTGCAATAGAATCTTTTTTTTAGTTAATTTCTTTTCAGTGTAACAGAATTCATTGTTTATGCACCACACCCAGTGCTCCATGCTATATGTGCCCTCCATAAGACCTACCACCTGGCTCCCCCAACCTCCCACCCCTCTTCCCCTTCAAAACCCTCAGATTGCAATAAAATCTTTTTGATTTTCCTTTCAGGCTCTTTCCTCTCTTATCTGTCCTATATAGTTCAGTGCGAACGTTCCCCAAATGTCTATTTGCCTATTAAGTGTCCATACACTCAAAGCCTGTATTAGGGCTTTCCAACCATTGAGGAAATCTACCTTTGTTTTTCTCTGTACTCTAACCTTGCGAAGATAATAGGAACTTCATATATCACCCTTTCTCTACTTAAAAATAATACATACGCCATGTCTGTTTTCTTTCATTCAGATTTTTATCTGATTTTTTTAAAAACAAGGCTTAACTGATTTTTTTTTTTTTAATGTACTTGATTTGACAAAAATTGATAGCTGTCTGCCAAAGATTACTACTCTCCTATTCAGGGATAAAAGATGGAGACCATTGTATCTTCACTTAGGATTACATTTATTAATATAAAATAATCCTTGTTTCATATCTCCTGCTTTCCTTTGTCAGGTTTACTCTTTATCTGTTTTTCTTAGTTGCCAGTGGCATAGCAATTTTCATTCACATTTTTTTCCTCAGTACTTATAAACATTTTAATTGGAATTTCAAAGAAATGAAACCTGCTACTGATACTTGCCAAGGTCTGAACCCAGAACGCACCTTCATATGTTATATATTTCAGTATGAAGATTTTAACTCTGGTTTTTCTAAGTCTCCCCAACTTTTTAGATTTTATTTTAAAAATGTCAAATCTCCTACATACTTCTTTTCTTTATAAAGCATATAATTCTGTCATAACTTACAGAGAAAAAAAAAGCACTTACAATACTTGTCAGAAAATATAAACTCAAGTTGTCTGCACTCCAGGACCTATCAAAAGCTTAGAGAGAAGTTATATTTAGAGAAGGTTCTGTAAAGGTGTGGAAGAGTCCTCCCATGCTCTCTTATTGTAAGGCATATTCTTTGATTGAGGAGCATAACTGAACATAAGTATAGATCTTCATAGAATCACTTTACAGGAATCATATCTAATGGTGAGAGCTTGACTTTCTTTGATTAAGACAAGGAATGGTAGTAAGAAAATCACTTTTGGACTTGATACAAAATTATTTCCAAAGAGTAACAAAAAGCAACATGGGCTCAGTGGGTTAAAGCCTCTGCCTTCGGCTCGGGTCATGGTCTCGGGGTCCTGAGATCGAGCCCCGCGTCGGCCTCTCTGTACCGCGGGAAGCCTGCTTCCTCCTCTCTCTCTGCCTGCCTCTCTGCCTGCCTCTCTGCCTAGTTGTGATTTCTCTCTGTCAAATAAATAAAATATTAAAAAAAAATGTTCTCCAGTGACAATGAGAAATATCTACAAAAATTTTATTTATCTAATGAATAATGTCTAGCATTTAGTTTCCCTTTTGTATTCACTATTAGTAAGTGTATAGCTTATGTTTGACATTGTGTTAGAGAAGAGATATGTAGGTAGTGAGTGTTGAAAGTTCCATACACCAAACTGAGTGACAAACTTTGGACATTTGCTATTTTCTTGCTTGATTTGCGAGCAAATATATTAAAATATGGCAGTTGAAAGAAAGGAATTGAAATATATCAGTTGGAAAGTATGACAGATTAAAGCCATCATCTAGCTTTAATAGAATATTTTTAAAAGGGAAATAAAATAAATGTATAATATAATCTTGAGTTTTTATCTGGAATTGTGTTAAGGGAAATACAGTCATGCTTGCTACTTTGTAGTTTCTTTGCTGGAAAATAGGAGAAACTCTGCTTAGAAATCCAAGTTAAAAAGTAAAATTACAGTTGTGTGTCATCAGTGTTAATCATCTCGGTGCAAGAGGGAGATAGGCCACCTTAAAAGAAACACTAGGCATGTCCTATCCATTGAGTATTGAGTTCTTTCTGTGTGCACCTTCTAATAAGCCATATGTTCAACTCTCTCAGAGTTTTCAACTCTTTAAAGGCCAAAGAGCTTTCAATTAGAAAGCTAACAAAGCAAATTATGGTAAAATATTGTTACTTAAATTTATTCTGTGTAAAAAGAAATCTAAGAATTTCAAAATTTGCATTCACTGACAGGAAAAATACTCTTAATTTGTTAATGTTGAGTAATTTTGAAGCTTCCTTTTTTTTGGTGATATGTAGGTCATTGTTAAAATGTAGTTTAATAGTTTTATCTTTTTTTACTACTACATTTTTGTATTTAATTAGCTTTTAAAACATGAGATACTTAAAAATATCTACTTTAAATCCAAGGAGAAAGTTCATATTTTCCATTAGATTGGAAGAATATTATGGAATATACTAGGCCATACTTATACTTGATAATGGTAAATCATAAAACCGATGTCATAGAACTAGGGTCTGACTAAATGAGAAACATTACATTATTAACATATATAAATATGTTAAATAAACTGAAATAAAGTAAAATAACCAAGTTAAATAAAAAGAATCTTGTGTCCAGCAGTCATGTTTAATTGAAAATCTTTAGCAATGCTCCCAAGGTTCTTGTCTACAGGTTTTAAAATGTGGCCATGAAGAAATATGAATCTTCCCTATATTTCTGAACAAGTCTAAACTAAAGGTATGATCACTTATAATAAATACTTACAAAATAATATTTCATGTGTTAGTTTTTAAAAGAATGGTATAGAATAATAGACAAAATCCTTATATCACAAAATGAGGTGCTATTTTATAGGAAGAGTTAAGTTAAAAAAAAGTGGAAATTTGATACACCTTCAAACCTACCAATTTACTTTCGGGGATCCAGGCCTGATGTCTATTATGAACAGTAAAGGAGAACAATGATCTATCCTCAGTCAAGACCGGTTGCTTTCACTCATTCCCAGGTCTTTATTTCAAAGATTAAATGATTTATGTCTAGTCTATAGATCATGTGAAACTCCCTATATAATTAAATATGAGAAAAATTAAGAATAGGATTTAAGAAAAATATGACCAATGACCAGTTAGTAGAGAAACCATTTTTCAAAAGGCCAGAATATAACTTAAAAGTAAAGTCCAAACAATCTCGTTCTAGAAGATTGAGGAATAAAAGTGGAAGCTCAGTCAAGTTGGGACTTACTGAGTTGGCAGCAATAGGGATTTTAGTGATGATAGTCTTGTGACTGTTTTGAAACAAGATCTGAAAGCACAGAAGTATTAATATATTTTTGGGCTTATACTAATATAAAAATTCAGGGGCACCTGGGTGGCTCAGTGGGTTAAGCCTCTGTCTTCAGCTCAGGTCATGATCTCAGGGTCCTGGGATCGAGCTCTGCATCGGGCTCTCTGCTCAGCGGGGAGCTTGCTTCCTCTTCTCTCTCTGTCTGCCTGTCTGACTACTTGTGATCTCTCTCTGTCAAATAAATAAATAAAATCTTAAAAAAATTCAGAGGGCTCTGATTATTCATAGTAACAATCCTGGTAATGAAAAACCTTAAGTAAAAACAATGAAAGCAGTAACAAAGGAGGATCTCCATTCACATATCATCCAGATTTACTAAAGAGAGATATCCCAATTCTCTATATAATAAAATTTGCCCCTAAAATTAAAAGACATTGATTTGTTACCTGTTTCTAATATATCATTCTTCCCCAAAGACCTTTTGTGAGATGCTTGGCTACTGAGAGGAGAATAGAAACAATTCAAGATGCCCATGTTTTGTTTAGTCTCTGTGACAATCAGTTCTGGAAAGAGACAAGGTGATGAATAATTACTTATTGATTTCAGAATAAAACTGATCTTCAAAACTACAATAAGCCTATGGGTTAATCAATAAAATTCAAGTAGTTTCACCTCAGCTGTGAGACAAGAGAATTTGTTCCCAAACAAGCTACCCTAAAGAATAGTTAAAGGAACTTCTTAAGATGGAAAGGAAAGGATAAAGGATGGAACCATGGAACATCAAAAAGGATGAAATCACAATGTAAGACATGAAAATGCAACTAAATACACTAAACTTATGGGTTTTCTATATTACGTTTGACTGTGGAAGGGTAAAAATTATTATATCATCTGATGTGGTTCTTGAGTATGTAGAAGAAATGTTTAAGACAATTATTTTAATGGGGGAAAATGTAAAAGGACCAAAAGGGATAAAAGTTTTCTGTACCTCACTCAAAATGGTGAATGTAAACAATTGTGGTAAATTATACATGCATAATGTAATACATAGAGCAACTCCCAAAACATCTTTACGAAGAGATATACTCAGAAATAATATAGGTAAATAATACTGAAATTGTAAAATAAGTACAAATAACCCACAGAAAACATAAAAATAAAAACAGAGAAATAAAGAACAAAGGAAACAAACAAATCTAAAAATGAAATGCCTCACTCAAGCTCTAAGAAATCAACAATTACATTAAATGTAAATACTCTAAACATACCAACTAAAAGTCAGAGATTGGTAAATTTAAAAACCCACATGATCCAACTAGATGCTGTGTACAAGAAACTCACTTCAAATAATGATATAAGTGATATTGATGCAGTATCTGAATTTGTTAAACTCAACAAATATTAGAAGCATAGCAAAACATTTCATCTTGCTGAATGACAATTACATGCCAATTTATTGTATGTCTGTTATTGATTGCTCTTAATAATGTAACATACAACTTAAGGAAAAACAAAAATATAGACTTCTTACGTATCTTAAAACATGTTAACCCCTTTTATCTCTGTTCTTTCTACTGGTTAGGACTGCCCAACATTTTGGTTAACTCTGCCTTCTCCCCTCCAAATTTAGACATTATCATTAGTTTTATACAGTAGACGTTTTCTTATAATTACTTACCTAGTTATCGTCATTTTCTTTCTGATTATTTATTGAATTTCATATTTTCTCAGGTATCATTTACTATTTTAAAATTTATCATTTATTATTTATTGAATTTCATATTTTCTCAGGTATCATTTACCATTTTCTTTTTTATTTTTAAAGATTTTATTTATTTATTTGACAGACAGAGATCACAAGTAGGCAGAGGCAGGCAGAGAGGCAGGCGGGGGGGGGGGGGCAGGCTCCCTGCTGAGCACAGAGCCCAATGCAAGGCTCTATCCCAGGATCCTGAGATCATGACTTGAGCGGAAGGCAGAGGCTTAACCCATGAGCAACCCAGGTGCCCCTCACTTACCATTTTCTTAATTTACCCATCTTTAAAAGTTAATTTAGCAAGTCTACCATAGCAAACTGTTAGTTTCTTTTAGTGTAAACTGTTACATTTCACTTTAATATATAAATTAGCATTAAGCTGATGATATAGTGTGAGAATTTATTTCTTTTTGAAAATTTGATATTATTCTACTCTCTTCTAACTTTCAGTATGCTATTGAAAATTACTGTATTGATTTTTATTTTTTAAGGATAAAATGCCTATATGCTCTGGATATATATATCCAGATTTTAACATTCTATAGTTTTACTATTATATGGCTTACAATATTCTGATAACTCTGATTTTAACATTCTATAGTTTTACTATTATATGGCTTACAATATATTTCATTTTATTTATACTGCTTAGTGTTTGCTGTGCTTCTTGAAACTATAAATTAGTCTATCATTATTTTTGGAACTACTCCATTTCAAATATTACCTCTTTCACAGTCTCTCTTTTCTATTACTTCAGGACTCTGATTTCATATATATTCTATCCTCTATGTAATTTATCCTCTATTTCATATTTTCTACTGCTTTCACTTTATGTCCTGAATTCTGAGATTGTCTTTAAATGTAATTTCCAGGGGCGCCTGGGTGGCTCAGTGGTTTAAGTCGCTGCCTTCGGCTCAGGTCATGATCTCAGGGTCCTGGGATCGAGTCCTGCATTGGGCTCTCTGTTCGGCAGGGAGCCTGCTTCCCTCTCACTCTCTCTGCCTGCCTCTCTGCCTACTTGTGATCTCTCTCTGTCAAATAAATAAATAAAATCTTAAAAAAAAAAATGTAATTTCCAGTTCATTAATTCTTTATCTCTACACTAGTGTTTAAAATATCAATAGTTTTTTTTTTCTTTTTCCTACAAGGCTTCTGATTTTCATTAAAATTCTATTTTTTTAAAAAATTATTCTTTTTTTCTAGATTGATTCTACATTCTACATCTTTTACAAAATAATTTTATATTATATTTCTTATCCAATATTTCTAATATTCATTTTGAATTAGCTTTAATTCCAATTAACCAGATAGTATATTAGAAACCCAAATAGACTCTTCAAATTCAATCTTAAGATCTCACTAATTCTAAATTATTAATACCATACCTTATATCTGTATTTTTTAGGAATTTAGAAAAAACTAAATAAATTCTGGGATTCTTATGGCCCTTTTGCTATATTTAAAGATGATTACTTATCCTATACTCATAGATACATCAACAGTTGATAAAAAAAAAAGTGATAGAAAGTGGGATCTTTCACCATAAGTTGGTTAAATAATTGACCAAACTTGTTCAATATTTTAACCATATATAGTGTGTGTGTGTGTGTGTGTGTGTGTTTGTGTGTGTGTGTGTGTGTTATAAGGGGTCTCCAAGGCCAACCTCAGGTTTATTTGCTAGGAGAACTCACAGGACTCTCGTACATTAAAAGTCACAGCTTTGTCATATTATGATGAAAGATACAAAGCAAAACTATCAAGAGGGAAATGCACATGGGACAAATTCCAGAGAAAACCAGGTACGAGCTTGCAGAAGTCCTCTCCTAGTGGAGTCACACAATGTGCTTAACTCCTTCAGTAACCAGTTGTGACAACACTTATAAAATATTTTCTACCAAAGAAACTTATCAGAGACTCAGTGTCCAGAGTTTTTACTGCATGCTATTCATATCGGCATCCTTTGTTTAGCATGTACCATATTTGAAGACTCTTAATAGGAAACAGATATTAGCAGAAAATCACATTTTTTTTTGTACAGTTTATACACTTTGAGCCAGTCTCATTAGTTATGAATGCTCCCATGGTTCAAGTTTCTAAACATCATTAGTAAAAGAACAACTCTGCAAACTGATCTTTCTCAAGATAGCAGTCTCAGGTCTTCAGCGTTAACTATTTTCTGCACTGTATTTTTGTGCATGTTCTACATTTACACTTTAATTTCACTGAGAAAAAGAACAGAAGAAAAATGTCATGCTTTCCTATAAGCACATTTACAAAACCATTATATATAAATATGCACATGTTCTCTCAATACTCCAGATGGGTAATCCATGGTTCTCTCTAAGTCCAACTTCTCTGTCTGTGGGACCATATTCCATCTACTCTCATTCCTTCCTCTCACTACTCTTAGCATATGGATATCCTGTCATATGAGTATCTGAAAAGCAAACAAAAAACCCCTAATATTTAGTAAGTGTAATAATGAGAATCCCATTACCAAATCATCTCTAGATCATTTGAATAAGTTCCACATGATTAAATTTTCTTTTGCTAAAGGAGATTTTCTTGTTTTTAGAAGATTTATACTCAATCCCTTATAAAGGTAACATTTGTATTATGTAATTAGCTAATTGAAATGTAACAAAAGTGGTAGATATTTCCTATATATATTCATATATACTCCACTTAAAACCTTTAAAATGAAGCAAAATTTTTAAAGATTTTATTTGTTTGTCAGAGAGAAAAAAGAGAGAAGTAGAGCTCAAGCAGGGGGAGCTGCAGATAAAGGGAGAAGTAGACTTCCCACTGAGCAAGGAGCATGATCTGGGACTCCATCCCACCACCCTGGGATCAGGACCTGAGCTGAAGACAGACACTTAACCAACTGAGCTACTGAGGCATCCCTAAAATGAAATGAAATTAAATTCAAATCATGGTTCTGTCTTCAAGTCCTCAGATTTCTAAGTCTGGAAAATTTATATTTAACTTTTCTAAATTTCAAATCCTGCATCATGAAAATAATTTTTCATGAAAATTATCTGGTATATAAATGTTTGTGAGTGTGCTTGTGAGTGAGCATGTTTTCTCTAATATTGTTATAAAGCTTGGGGTATCAAGTTTAACTGTATATTTTCTTCCAATCCTTGCACATGTTCCCATTAAATATCTTTTGTAACTAAAGAATGATTGAAAATATCACAGAAATATTTAAATATTTAGATGGAATTTTGTATTAAGGACTCTGCCCCTTGATATAGCATGATGTTCCTTCAGCTTTTAACAGTTAGGTTTGAAGAACAATGTGAACCCTTGATTGGCTCTAGTTTCACCTTTGCTGACACTATCTGCCAGAGCTTTTTATTTTAATGAGTGTCTGGGCAAAATGTATGCCCGTTGTTTTAATCTTATGTATTGTGTTTATTGTAAGGCACATTTTTAATAAAGCCGTTCCGCAGATAATGAGTATTAGACTACTTTTTCTCTGTTTTTTTTTGTTTTTTTGTTTTTTTTTTTCAGAAGGTTAGGCTCAATTACAATTTCAACATGTACTTTTAATAGCATCTTAATTGAAATAGAGTAATTGAAAATCCAGGCTGAAAAGCAGACATGCAGTAAGATCTATTTAGAAACAGCTTTATTATTTTTATAAAAAACCTAAAGTATTTTGAAACAACTTCTTATATTTCTGCATTTCTATAAATGGAATTGAATTTAATCTATAGATCAATTTGGTGAAAATGGACATCTTTATAATGCAAATGTTCTAATCCTTACACATAATGTATTTAGTTAGCTGTATTGGTCTTTTTATTTCAGCAGTCAGAAGTCTTCAATTATAGAGGTCTTGCAAATATTTTCATGAAATTTTCTATAAGCGTTTTATGTTGTTGAAATTTTTGGAAAGAACACTTATTTTTAATTTCAATTTATAAACATGCATTGCTAGCACTTAGGCATACAATTGGACTTTTACATATTGATTGTGTAACTTGTTTTTTTTTTCTGTTACATAAATCTTTTTTTTTTAATTTCTTTTCAGTGTAACAGTATTCATTGTTTTTGCACCACACCCAGTGGATTGTGTAACTTGCTAACTTATTAACTTATGTGGTTTTTTTGGTAAATCTTATGGGATTTATATATATATATATATATACTGTCCTGTAGTTTTTAAACAAACATAGCTTTATATTCCCTTCTGATGTATATGGATTTTATTTATTTTTTTCTTGCTTTAAGGTACTGGCTAAGATTTATTTTTTCAAGATTTTATTTTATTTTTTTAGTGTTCTGAGATTCATTGTTTGGCTAGGATCTTAATATAATAGTAAATGGAAGTAGTAAGATCAAATATCCTTGTTTTTCCCTCAGTATTAGAGAAAAATAAAACTCTCTCTTTCCCCACTAAGTATCATCTTAACTGTATTTTGTATATGTTCTTTATCAGGGTGAAGAAGTTTCTTTCTGTTCCTTGTTTGCTGAGGTTTTTTTTTAATCATGAATGAGTGCTGAATTTTGTCTAATGCTCTTTATACATATGTTGTGATTACTACAGAAGCTTTGTATTACATAAGACATTAGGCAGTGTCTAAAAAGTGTCATGCTTTGAGAGTAGATCAAAATTAGGCCCAAAGTGAAGGTTTATCTCTCCATACCATAACAAAGCTTAAAAACAAGATTTAAAAGTATCAAACTGACCTAAAATAACTTAGCTCCATGAAAAAACAATGTGTAATACTATTTAAAGAAATCTACAAGGAACTTAGCAAACTCAACACCCAAAGAACAAACAATCCAATCAAGAAATGGGCAGAGGACATGAACAGACATTTCTGCAAAGAAGACATCCAGATGGCCAACAGACACATGAAAAAGTACTCCACATCACTCGGCATCAGGGAAATACAAATCAAAACCACAATGAGATATCACCTCACACCAGGTAGAATGGCTAAAATTAATAAGTCAGGAAATGAGAGATACTGGCGAGGATACAGAGAAAGGGGAACCCTCCTACACTTTGGTGGGAATGCAAGCTGGTGCAACCACTCTGGAAAACAGCATTGAGGTTCCTCAAAATGTTGAAAATAGAAATACCCTATGACCCAGCAATTGCACTACTGGGTATTTACCCTAAAGATACAAACGTAGTGATCCGAAGGGGCACATGTACCTGAATGTTTATAGCAGCAATGCCTACAATAGCCAAACTATGGAAAGAACCTAGATGTCCATCAACAGATGAATGGATAAAGAAGATGTGGTATATATACACAAGGGAATACTATGCAGCCATCAAAAGAAATGAAATCTTGCCATTTGCGACGATGTAGATGGAACTAGAGGGTATCATGCTTAGTGAAATAAGTCAATCAGAGAAAGACAAGTATCATATGATCTCCCTGATATGAGGACGTGGAGATGCAACATGGAGGATTGGGGAATAGGAGAAGAATAAACAAAACAAGATGGGATTGGGAGGGAGACAAACCATAAGTGACTCTTAATCTCACAAAACAAACTGGGGGTTGCTGGGGGGAGTTGGGGTTGGGAGAAGGGGAGTGGGGTTATGGACATTGGGGAGGGTATGTGCTATGGTAAGTGCTGTGAAGTGTGTAAACCTGGGCAATTCACAGACCTGTACCCCTGGGGATAAAAATACATTATATGTTTATAAAAAAATAAGAAATAAATAAAAAATTAAAGTGTTAAAAAAAAAAGAAAGACTAAAACTGGTATAGGTAACTGTAAACTTATAATGTCCAACACCTAATAAAAATTTGCCAAGTTTGCATAGCAGCAGAAAAGCATGACCTATAACTGGGAAAAAAATAAATTAATAGAAAGAAATTTCTAAATGCAGAAATGATATTTAGTATCAGAATCTAAAACCGGGTACATTTATTTTGGGGACAACTGGGTGGCTCGGTCAGTTAAGCATCTGCCTACACTTCAGGTCCTGATCCCAGGGTCCTGGGATGGAGCCCCACATCAGGGTCCTTGCTGGGCAGGGAGCCTGCTTCTCCCTCTGCCTGACGCTCCCCCCTGCTTGTGCTCACTCTCTTTCTCTGACAAATAATCTTTAAAAAATAAAATAAAATCATGTACATTTATAGCTTTTTTAAAGAAGCATTTTGATATATCATCTATTCAGGATTTATTTTGTGAATGGTGTATGACAGAAACTGATGTATATATGAATATGTATGTGTTTATATACACGCATTATATATGAAAGTTTCTTTGAATTATTTTATTTTTTTTAAAGATTTTATTTATTTGGGAGAGAGTAAGCTAGAGAGAGAGAGAGAATGCACAAGCAGGGGGAGGGGCAGAGGGAGATGCAGACACCCCACAGAGCAGGTAGCCTGACATGGGGCTCAAACCCAGGACCCCAGGATCACAGCCCTGACCAAAGGCAGACACCTAACCAACTGAGCCACCCAGGCACCCCAGTTTCTTTAAGTTATTAAGTCACATTACACATCAAAGTCAAACAACAATTGAATACTATTAAAACAGTTACTTGGGCAATTAGCAAGAGTTTTATATTTCTTTAACTCGTGCTTTTTAATATGTCCTATAAAATAGGAATGTTACTTTCTGACTATTTGGGCTATCACCAAATATATTCTTTCTTATTTATTTAGACCAATTCAATTCTTTGAACTTCAAAAGAAGTAGGGATGGACCTAGAGGGTTATACTAAGCAAAATAAGACAGAGGAAGACAAATACCATCTTAGTTCTCATATGTGGAGTCTAAAACAAAACAAAACAAAACAAAACAAAAGAATAAATAAACAAAAAGCAGAATCAGTTCTATAAATAAAAGAACAAAAGAATGGTTGCCAGAGGGGAGATGTACCAAGGGATAGGCAAAAAGGTGAAGGACAGTGGGAAATACAGGCTTCCAGCTATGGAATATGTCATGGGAATAAAAGGCACAGCATAGGGAATAGCTAATGATATTGCATGGCACTGTATGGTTACAAATGGTAGCTGCACTGTGGTGTAATTACACTGTGGTAGTTACACTGTGGTACATTCGGTAGCTACACTGTGGTGAACGTAGCATTGCCTATAGAGATGCAGTACCGTTATGTTGTATGCCTGAAACCAATGTAACATTGTGTGTCAACTCTTCTCAAATAAAAAACCCCAAAAGAATAAGGAAAAAAAGCTATTATAAGTCCCATAAATATTTACAGAAATAAAGAGAAAAGCATGACTGTCATAAAAATAGAACTGTCAAGTGTAAAGCAGAAGACCAAGTAGATCTTGAAATGTAAAAAAATACTTTCTGAAATGAAAAAAAAAAAAAATGATACAAGATTAATACCAGATTGGGCACAGCAGAAGAAAGTATCATAAAGGCATGGAAATGTAAACTATCCAAAATAAAGTACAAAGAAAAAATAATTGGAAAAGAATGATATTTTATTAGTAAACTCTAGGGAAATATTTAATATTAATGGCAATAGCAAATTTGAAAAAGAAAAAAAAAATGTAACTAACCAGGTTTAAGCCGCTCAAAGAAATCTAAACAGAAAGACACAAAGATAATCAGACCAAGGCAGATCATAATCAGAATGTTGAACAAAGCTGATGCATAAAAAATTTGAAAGCAGGTAGAGAGAAAGAAAAAATATTAGATGTAGAGGTAAAAAAATATATATAAATAAGAACACAGGTCTCAAAACCCTGTAATGCAAAAGACAATGGAATGCAATCTTTAAAGTAGCATCAAGTTTTTTCATCATTTCCTTCATGAAATCTAGTATTAGACAATGTGTTCATTTTTTTAAATCTTTTTGTTTTATTGGTTGAAGACATACTTGCCTCCTCTCATTTTGCAGTGTGTTGGTTTTCAAGTTTTCACTACAGGTAAGACTCACAAACTGTAAGAATACTTAACGAATCTTATAACTAAAAAAAACTTTATAAAATCTTATAACTAAATGCTATGTACATTAGTATTTGTATCACTTTCATTTACATTTCCCTGTGTCATACATCTGTTTCTATGTGTTAGGGAAAAGGTGATAAAGACAGGGAAAAGGTAAGCTAGTATAAACAACAATATATCATTTAGCCAATGAAAAAATGCATATTATTTCTTTTTATAAGTGTTTTTAAAAGACAATTCATTCAAATACCATTTTTATTAAAAGTCATACCTATAAAAAAGATAAATGTAGATAACCATAACATTCATATTGATAAACTTTGCTTGTGGTTTCTTCTTTTTTCACAAAGCAATGGAAAAAACACATAGGAAGTTATTAAGATCATGTCATTAAAATGGATGTTTATTTAAGCCTTCAGCTTCAAGGTCCAAGAACATTCAGAATATGTTTAGAAAAAAGGAGTTTCTTTTATTCATTGACATAAAAAAAAGTTAATAAAAGTTACCATAAGTACAAGATCAGAGTTCTACTACCTCCATAATTTTAAAGTGTAAGTATAATTTAGGAATGAGTAAGAAAATGAGGTAAATTTGGGCATATTTTTATAATATTATAATTTTTAATAATATTGTTCTGAAGAAACCACTTGGGCAACTTTTTTCTTTTATAAAAGTCTGATTAAAAAATTTCAGGAAGAAATATATATGATCTATATAACATAAAACACATGTTGTAATGTAGTATTTAATATTATAATATTTAATGTTACACATTTCAAAATGTATATTAACTATAATATATAAAATATTATAATTATATAATATTTATTATAGATGAGAAATACTATATCTGCATTTAAAGATTTTATTTATTTATTTATTTGGCAGAGAAAGAGAGAGCATAGCTGCGGGAGCAGCAGGCAGAGAGAGAAGCAGGCTCCCCACTGAGCAGAGAGTCCAACATGGGGGCTGATCCCAGGACTCTGGGATCATGACCTGAGCCAAAAGCAGACACTCAACCAACTGAGCCACCAAGATGCCCTCTATATCTACATTTAAATGTTACAATACTCTGAAAAACAACCAGAGGGTTTTGAAGGGTCAGGGGTGGGAGGTTGGGGGAACAGGTGGTGGGTAATGGGGAGGGCACGTTTTGCATGGAGCACTGGGTGTTGTGCAAAAAGAATGAATACTGTTACGCTGAAAAAATAAATAAAATGGAAAAAAAAATGTTACAATACTTGGTATTGTAACATCCTGGGAATCCAGATAATATTCTTACTTATTTCTTAATTTTGTCTTGAAAACCGGAAATATTTTACAGTATAATTTAGAAGCCCTGGAATTTCCGGGCAATTTGAATCTTTTTCTTATACATAGATGATCTGATCATTATTAGTTTGGTCATATTCTGTTCATTTTTTATAGCTTATGCAACACTGGACGATTAACTAGAATATTCTGTGCCAAAGTTTCTTTACTGGTATAAAAGCTCATTATTATTCTATTAGAATGGTAAGAATTAATATGTTATTTACTATGTGTCATGAAATCCTAAAACAGTGCATCATAAATTATAAGTGCTCAAAATTGCTATTGTTTTATTTTTACAATTATTACCATTATAATAATCATTGATTCCTTGTAGTGATTGTTTATGATAGGATAAGCATTATGTATAACTGCATGTCCTAACTGGCTTAAGAATATAGAAGGTAGCTCTCATATTCCATTTGCCAGTGCTTTCTATTATTTGTATAGCATAAGTAATTAAAGTCTACAAAACCAATACATAAAGTCCACAAGGATTATAGTGAAATATCTTCTCTTCTATCTTTCTTACTGCCATAACAATTAGAGCTAATTACGGGTGGAGTTAGGAGTCATCTATGACATTGCCTTTCCTGGTCTGAAATCGCAAGGAAGACATTCTCTTCTGTCTGATTTATCTCCTTCTATTACCATTGCTGAGTAACTTTAACAATCTTCTGACAGCCATTAATATTTCTGTGTCATATTCCAAATTAATTGCCCTAACCCATGTTCATAAAAGCACTTCACAATTTTCAGGACTCATTTTAAATTACGGAATTTGAAAATAAAATTGCAAGCTAAAATTAATTCATTAATTTGCTATTAAAAGTCACACACAATTTGGCTCTAATTGTAATTTCTAAATATATCATTTATCACTTTATAAAATGATATTTGATTTCAACCAGACCCTCCTACTTAGTGTCTACTAATAAGACATGGATATCTTCACCCCATGCCTAAACTCTTGGTTTCCTGTACATAGAGTTCACTTAGTTTATTTAATTTCTTTCTTCAAAGCCTCTCAACTTCTTCTACAAATTTCCCTAGACATTCTACACTACAAATGTGCTCTCTTATTGTTCTAAACCCTTGCCCATACCCTCAGCTACATTTCTGTATAATTAATTAATTGATGTACCTCAAAATATATTACATATAAGACACACACACACACAATGCATGATGTCTTTTGATACTTTGTAAAATAAAAACACTTCAGAAGTACTACACTGTCTTAGTTTGGGTTGCTATAACAAAGTACCATAGACTGGATGACTTATAATTTATTTCTTATAGTTCTAGAAGCTGGAAAGCCTAAGATCAAACTGCCAGAAGATTTGGTATCTCATTAGGACCTGTTCTGTGATTCATAGATGGCTGTTTCCGTGCTATGTTCTCACATGGCAGAAGGAGTGAGGGTTTGGGGTTTTATTTATAAGGGCACTAATTCCATCATAAGGACTTAGCTCTTATGACCCAA
This sequence comes from Meles meles, assembly GCF_922984935.1. Lineage (NCBI taxonomy): Eukaryota > Metazoa > Chordata > Mammalia > Carnivora > Mustelidae > Meles > Meles meles. The sequence continues at coordinate 30,592,862 of NC_060067.1, forward strand.
TATCTTCCCAAAATCTCATACCATATAGTGAAAGTTAGTATGTCAACATACGAATTTTGGGGAAACAAAAACTTTCAGTCTATAGCATACATATAACATGATTTCTTGTAGAAGAAAACCCAGTTTCAAAATTAGATACAGAGAAAAAAAATAGTAAACCAGCACAGGTAATTAAAGAGTAGACTACTTAGTCAAGAATTGTAGGACTGATATTTATTCCTAACCATTAGTGTAGCAAAAAATCACAGTGTAGCCTCCTGAATATACCCTCTTCTAGCTGCCTCAGAACTCTACCCCTGAGAACGCCACTAACTTCAAAATGTTAACTAACAAGAGTGTTAATGCCTAACATGGCAGTGGACCCCCTACTTTAGCATTTTGACCTTTCTCTGTTCTTACCGATTGTGTCTGTGGCACACCTGTTGTTAAGCATTTGAGTATATGCTTAAGGAAAAGTGCATTGTATTGAGATTGTCATGCATAAAGAGGCACTCGGCACTGGCAATATAGAGAAAGAAATGAGTCCTTGAGATGAAGATAATGCACGAAGATAAGAATTCCAAGATAATGCAACTGCAGAGATTTAAGTAGGTAAAGAAAGGCTGGATGGTGACTGGACAGCATAGTTTAATGTAGAAAAAATCTAGGCAAGGGTCTGATAACACAGTTAGGACTCTGGGTGCCTGAAAGGAACTGATAAGAAGAAAACAGTTTTCACAGCTAAAAATATGATGTTGCATTGGGCACTTGTTTGTATAAATAAGCCTTGGTTAAGAAAACATATTTTTAAAAAGTACAGGATAAAACCAGCAGGAAGGTGACCAATTGCTAAATTACCTGATGTAGCATTAAACGTGAATTCCTGGTAAAGATTATTTATGAAACATAAGGTAGAGATGAAATGCCACATGACAGTCAAGTGGAGCACATTTTGGATAGGTGCAGTTTTAGATAGAAGCTTTCCAAGCAACTGATTATATATCACAGGTAATTGACTGACTACTCTCAGTTACTAAATATCATTAGTAAAATTATCCATTTGCAAATATCCCAAGCACCTTAAATTAAGTCACAGTCCCATATTCAGTGTCTCAAATTCTCCTCTTAGAGCTCGAGGCTTTGAAAAAGATCAATAGCCCAGGGGTACTTGGGTGGTTCAGTCAGTTGAGTGTTTGCCTTTGGCTCAGGCTGTGATCTCAGGGTCCTGCGACTGAGCCCCACAGTGGGCTCCCTGCTCAGCAGGAGAGTCTGCTTCTCTCTTTATGCCCCTCCGCATGCTCTTTCTATCTTTCTCTCTCTCTTGCTCACTCTGTCTCTCAAATATATAAACAAAATCTTAAAAAAAAAAAATAACAGCCCATTTACTAAGCCTACTTGAAATCCCTTTTACTATCAATAGTCCTCAAAATTCATTGATCAGCTTATTTCTAATAACTAACTTTATTCCCATTAGCATTTATTATAAGCCAAAATACAACTGCAGAGGATGGGCAGCATACACTGGAGATAGTCCCTGAAAAATCAGGCTCTGGGCACTATATGACTTACTCTTGATAAGGTCATTACTTTCAGGAGCAAGAGACATAACTGACTCTTCTAACACAGAGAAGAAAGCAGAGCCTTAGACAAAATGAGAAGACAAAGGAATTTATCCCAAATGAAAGAACAAAATAAGGTCACAGTCAGGGATCTAAGTGAAATAGATATGAGTAACATTGCTTACGGAGAACTTAAAATAATTATTATAAAGATACTCATTGGTTTTGAGAAAAGGACAGAGGACATCAATGAAACCCTTACCACAGAGATAAGATATTTTGAAACGAATCAATCAGAGATGAAGAGCATAATAAGTGAAATTAGAAACATACTTAATGCAATGAACAGCAGGCTGTAAGATGGGAGGAACTTATTAACGAGCTAGAAGACAAATTAATGGAAAACAATGAAGCTGAACAAAAGACAGAAAGAAGAAATATGGAATACAAAAATAAACTTAGGGAACTCAGTGACTCCATCAAAGGTAATAACATTTATATTATAGGAGGCCCAGAAGAGGAGGAGAGAAAGTGGCGGCGGGGGTGGCAGAAAATTTATTTGATGAAGTAATAGCTGAAAACTTCCCTAGTCTGGAGAAGGAAACAGACGTCCAGATCCAGGAGGCACAGAGAACTCCCATCAAAACCAACAAAAGTCGATCAACATCAAGACATATTATAATTAAATTAGCAAAATACAGTGATAAAAAAAATCTTAAAAGAAGCAAGAAAAAAGATGTCATTAACTTCCAAGGGAAAACCTATAAGGTTATCTGGAGATTTTTCAATAGAAACTTGGCAAACCAGAAGACTAGAAAACCAAATCCAACAATACATTGAAAGAATCATTCACCACAATCAAATGGGATTTATTTCTGGGTTTTAAGGATGGTTCAATATTCACAAATCAATCAACATGATACACCACATTAATAAAAGAAACATAAGAACCATATGATCCTTTCATTAGATGCAGAAAAAGCATTTGACAAAGTACAGCATGTATCCATGATAAAAAACCTCAACAGTGTAGGTATAGAGAGAATATACCTCCACATAATAAAGGCCATATACAAAACCCCACAGCTAATATAATCCTTGATGGGCAAAAATTGAGGACTTTTCTTCTACAGTCAAGAATAAGACAGAGATGTCCACTTTCAGCACTGTTATTTAACACAGAACTAGAAGTCCTAGCCACAGCATTCAGATGACAAGAAAAAAAGTAAAAGGAATCCAAATCAGCAAAGAAGAAATCAAACTTTCTGTTTATGGCATGATGTTATACATAGAAATCCTGAAGGAGTCTACCAAAAAACTGCTAGAACTGATAAACAAATTCAGTAAAAGTGCAGGATACAAAATCAGCATACAAAATCTGTTGCATTTTGATACACAAATAATGAAGCAGCAGAAAGAGAAATCAAGGAATTGATCCCATTTACAATTGCAATAAAAACATACTTCCCTCCCCCAGCACGTTACATTATAAAAGAGGTACTATGGGTTCTTTGCATGTGCCTTTGCTCTCTGGGTTTGCCTATGGTTTTGTTAAAGCTTATTCCCGGTGGTCATTCTCTGTTATTCCTAAATAAACCCATTAATCAAGATTGTATTGTTTTTTTAATATATTATGGACTATTTATAAGAGGCCAAATGTGTATATGTATGTATGTGTGAGTGTGTGTGTGTGTGTGTGTGCGCGCGCGTATCTCTTTCCCTCGCTCTCTTTCTCAAAGTTAGATGGGGTACATGAGTGTACTTTTAAGTATAGAGGAAAGAGTATTTTTTTTTTTTAAGATTGTATTTATTTGAGAGAGAGAGAGCAATTTGGGAGCAGAGGTGGCGGGGGGAGGAGCAGACTCCTCACTGAGCAGGAAGCCCAATCAGAGGGTTGATTGGAGGACCCTGAGATCATGACCTGAGCTGAAGGCAGACACTTAACTGACTGAACCACCCAGGTGTTCCAAGGAAAGAGTCTTTAAATAAGAGATTTCATGGGCAAAAAACATTTTAGGTTATGACAACGGCATGCTCCTGAATGTAGTGATTAGAAGTATATGTTGTATAAAATTTCACCTTTCACAGCAAATTGATCTCGTCAAATAAATACAGTTAAAATTATCCATTCTGAGACTCAAATAAATATTTTGTTTTTCTGTTTTAGTTATTGTTGGGGGGGTAATATTTTTGTTCTTTGTTTGTTTAGTTTAAGCTTGTGTTCTTGTTGTTTCTGCTGTTAATCAACAAGAAATAATTGGAACCAGGGAGTTTCCAATTTCTAAACTTTCACTGATATGTAAGATGAATACAATACCAAGTAACCAAAATTCTAGGAATAAAAGTCTGTGGGGACACTATAACATTTCTAATGGAAACCTTATGTAGTCTTTTAAAATGTCAAAGTAGATATGATGTTCTCATGTTGAAAGTACTACTGTATGTTAGCATTTAACAGAGAAGACATTAGAACAGTTTATTACATGTTAGAAAATTAATCACATATAAAAGGACTAATGATTTCACATATACAAATGGGAAATTTAGTCTTCTAAAATCAACAAAATTCTTTAAGTGTCATAAAATGTATAATACAGATTATGCTATTAAAATATGTAAAATCCCAAAGATATATGAAATTTTATTTGCCCTTCTAATTACTTTTAAAGAGCACTGCTAATTTTGTTATGGGGAAAATATGAGTGACAGAGATGATTGTGAGGATATATAATTATATTCCATTCTGTCAGGGTTTTTCTATCTTGCTTTGGAAAAGAAGAAATTATTTCTATATAAATAAATGAAATATGGATGAATTAGCTCCAAATGTCTCTTCTCCATGCTGCTTAGGCCATCTTTCCTAGTTAATGAATAGATAATGACCAATTTATTTGAGGTCTCCAGAAAACCCATAAGATGAGTATCACAATCCTATTAGATCATTTTTATTCTGTATACTGTTAAGAACTAAAAGAAAATTCACAGAATTTCTAATATATGCAGAATTTTGCCTGGAAGACTGACACTGTTCTGCTTATAACTTTTAAGTTCTGCTTATAACTTTTATTTTCCTCACTCTTCATAACTATTTTTTATTGTGTTCTTAAGAATCAATAGTGGTATGCGTGAATCTATTTTTCAGTGATCATTATTAGTCACTTAAATGGCAATGAGGTATGACTAAATCATACCTCACAAATTTTGTAGCTTTAGATGAAATGAAACAGGTAAATCTAGTTTAAAGCTACAGAAGTGCTTTATAATCACTCAGAGTTCTCTTTGAAAATTATGTAAGCTAGAGGAACTATATACCTAATATCTAATATGAATACTCTAGATTTTATGTTGTTTCTATAAAATTATATACACTTTCCAAGTTGAAGATTGCCTACCTATGAAATAATAAAAAGTACAGAGCATGGTCTATATATGCAATTGCAGAGGAAGTTCTATGTAAAAGAATAATAGGAATTAGGGCATAAGATGTTAAATAACTACCCTGAAGAAAGGACTATACTCAAGCTGTGTATGTTCACTCATCAACAAATATCTGTGGAACAATTTCTCTATTATACAGTTCTAAGGATAGGTCTTAGTGCTAGGATTACACAAACGAATTTAAGAGCTCCAATCCCCACCCTCAAGAAAAAATAAGGGAAACTGATACATACATAATAAATGCATATTACATGTATATATATGATCCTTTTAATTCCTAAGTGTTAAGGAGAAAAGGCAGAAAAAAGGGAGAAGTCTAAGGGTATGTAGGGTTTTTGTAGTTTTAGGCTGGGTTAATCTAAGACAGGTGATACTTAAGTAAAGATCCTGTAGAAGTACGAAAGAAAAACAAGTGAATATGTGGGGGAAGAAAAGTTTAGGAAAAGGAAAATCAGGCAAAAACCATCTGGATGGGGGTCATGCCTGATAGAGTCAATAAATACTAAGAAAACCAGTGTGTTCTGAACAGCATAAGCAGAGGCAAATAACAAGATACAGCCTGTTGGTAAAGTAAAAAAAAAAAAAAAATTTAATTTGTTTATTTTCAGCGTAACAGTGTTCATTGTTTTTGCACCACACCCAGTGCTCCATGCAGTACATGCCCTCCCTATTACCCACCACCTGGTTCCTCAACCTCCACCCACCCCCAGCCCCTTCAAAACCCTCTGGTTGTTTTTCAGAGTCCATAGTCTCTCATGGTTCAATTTTTAAGAAAACTGACAAAGACTTTCCCTGATCAAACATTAGTCAGGCTCCTCTGAGCCTTCCTCTCAAAGAGGCTTCACCTTTGGGCTTTCTTGTCTATCCTTGTCCTTACAGAGCCTAGTTTTAGCAAGAAGCCTGCTAAGCCAGTTTAAACATAACCCCTCTACCCCTGATTTCTGGTCACCCTCAATAGCTTTTCAAATTCCTCATCCCTACCATCCTCAAGGTAATACCTGATCACCGTGACGGGCTTTAAGCAATAATTCCATTTGATCAATTTAGCAAAAATTCTGCCTACCCTTGATGTCTCCTCTTAGTAATTTTCTACCTACTGATCCCCTAATCTGCTCCTTAACTATAAATCCCTACTAATATTGTTGTTTTAGAGTTGAGCTCCATCTCCTTCCCCTGTTGTGATAGTCTATCATGTCTTTTTTTAAAATTTAATTTTATTTTTTTCAGTGTTCTGAGATTCATTGTTTATGCACCACACCCAGTGCCCCATGCGATATGTGCCCTCCTTAATACCCACCACCAGGCTCACCCATCCTCCCACACTCCTCCCCTCCAAAACCCTTAGTTTATTTCTCAGAGTCCACAGCCTATCAAAAGTCTTAAATAAAGTCTTGCTGTTTTATCATCAGATTATTTATTTCTTTAACACGGTCATTGCCAATGTTATGTGTATACTGACTTCAGAAAACTAAAGGTAATCTATGATAATCCAATAAAACTGATGAAATTTATGGATAAAAAATGAAAAAAATGTAATTTTTCTTTTACAGTAAAAGAAATACATAATTGGATTATGTAGGACTCAGGAGCTATACCTCCTAGCATTTATTCTTCTTGATGTTAGGAATAATTCAAATAAAGAAAAAGAAAGGTAGTATATATATGCAACTATATAAAAATAGTAGTTTAAAATATTTACCATCGAATACAATAAGTGTTTACCCCATTTATAAAGATATTGGATTGGATGTTGCTGGATTGTGAAACTATAATGATTGCAAGAAGGGGAAAATTAGCTGTTACAAAAGAATTATTAAGATGGTTCACAACAGGAGTCTGATTTTCAAAATGAACTCAAAATTATGAGGTGAACATCTCTCAGAGAGAGAAAAATAAAACTCACCCCATTGCTGAGCAAGAAGATAACTTACTGGCAAAATATAGAAAAAGAAAATTACTGAATATAAAGACTGTTAAAAAATACAAAAAGCAGGGACGCCTGGGTGGCTCAGTTGGTTGGGCGGCTGCCTTCGGCTCAGGTCATGATCCTAGCGTCCTGGGATCGAGTCCCACATTGGGCTCCTTGCTCGGCAGGGAGCCTGCTTCGCCCTCTGCCTCTGCCTGCCACTCTGTCTGCCTGTGCTCTCTCTCTCTCTGACTAATAAATAAATAAAATCTTTAAAAAAATACAAAAAGCAAAATATACACATATTTTAATAAACAAAGCAAGAAAGAAAAATTTTGCAAGAAAGAAAAATTGTGCAAAATTACAAATGAAGACTAAAACCTTTCATGGAAATTAATTGATACAAACTGTAGGCAAAGATTGAGGATTTATAGTGTAAGAATTCTAGGCAGAAAGAGTGCTAAAACACACACCCACCATCTCAACAGGAAACCAGATCACACCACAGTGGACATTACTCAGTTGTTTGTCTCCCTGGTTAATGGTGTGTGTTAGTTTGAGGAACTGCAAATATATATGAGAATCCATTAGATAGCCTTTGTAACTCATGTGGAAAATATTTCTGCACAGCACAGCAACAGTATATGCTACTGAATAATCCTCTGTGTATGTGAGTGTTTAATTTTAGAATTTGGATTGTGTAAAAAAATCTACTTGACTTCATTTAAATTCCTGAATTAAAGAGTCCTTCTTTCTCCTCCCCCCTCATCAATACTCAGAGGGGTATCTGCCCGAAAATAGTCAAAATGCTGGTTTCCAGAGTGAGAGACAAAAATAGGCTTTATTTCCCAATGCCACTGGATTACTCTGTTTTTTATCCTGTTCTGAAAACAATAATTTTCAAAGGGTCAATCAGTCTGAGTTGTGTGCAGGTAACCTGTTCAGCTTCATCCCAACCTACTCATGGGCCAGGTAATACATAAAATGATTAATTCAATTAAGTGCTTTTGTTAATGAATAAGACTTTTAATGACATGTTTGATTAAAAGTTCTGTGTTTTTTTACAAAAATAATCAAAATCATAACAAGTTTAAGTGTTTTTTGAATTATTACTCTATGGAAAACTTTTGATAATTCAATATGAAAAATATTCTTCCATTTTTTGTTATGGTAATTCATGGTTGGAACCCAAAGGAAGTTAAAAATGATATGAAAATATATACTTTGAATATAGGGTTTAGCTCTTTTGCTGTTCTGATTTTCTGTAAGGGGTTGTCATGAAGATCCTCTGACACTATAGCATTCCTGTCATTTTAGGATGCCTACCTTTTAACACTGTGACTGGGAAAGCCATACCACATGGGAGTACAGTTGTTTTCACTTATTTTCATAAAATTATATGAGAAATAGCTAGTAGTTTCTGCTATTACTACTAGCTATATAGTCTTACAAATTTTAATCCCAAAGCTGTTTTTATTTTCCTACAGGGAATGGCTTTATAACCATACATAGAGCTCCTAACTCTTTTCCCTTCAGACCATCTGACCTTGGGTTGAGTTGGGTGTACTTAATAATCAGATTCTGGGGGCACCCGGGTGGCTCAGTGGGTTAAAGCCTCTGCCTTCGGCTCAGGTCATGATCTCAGGGTCCTGGGATGGAGCCCCACATCGGGCTCTCTGCTCAAGGCGGAGCCTGCTTCCTCCTCTCTCTCTGCCTGCCTCTCTGCCTAGTTGTGATTTCTCTCTGTCAAATAAATAAAATATTAAAAAAAAAAGACAAAAATAATCAGATTCTGGGAATGATTTTATAGTTAGTTTTACTACCAGCTAAGGCATATCTGGCAACTTAAAGTCCTATTGCTCCTTTGTCCTACATGCTGAGCCTGGAGGCTCTCAAAATTCCCTGCACAGCTTTTAAGACTTTCTAGTTTTGCTGCCAATAAAACCCCTTTTAACTTAAAAATGAAACCACTGGTTGTCCCCCAAATTAGGCTAACCTTGATGCTATCTTTATTAGGGGGCAAGTTAGGGCCTCATTATTCTCTATAGGTCTTTTGTTGAACTTCACACTAGATCCTTCTGTGTATAAAATCAGCTAACTTGAAGATCTCAGTACACATTTCCCTAAGACTGGGTCAAAGTGCAAATTAGAGGGTCTGCTCAGTATCAAGCTCTAAAGCATCTCTTCTTGATGGTGATTACGGAATTAATTCAAATGACTTCATAGTTCCGTCTTTAATCAAAATTAATGAATTCATCACCAGTGCACTGATTTATTTGTGTGATTAGAACTTAAAAGGTCATTCTCATCATTTTCACCTCTTTTAATCTTGGTTTCTCTATTAAGGAGAGTAGATTTAATGCCTCTTGAAAAGAGATGTTTCTTTTCCTTGTATTGTGTGAATCAGTTTAATTCCCTATGAATAGATTTTACTCAGCCTTTCAATAAGTTTTAAAAGGATGTACTACAAAGGAAAGCCAGTATGTATCTATTTTCTCTAAAAGATGTCTTGAGAAAGAGGTATATGTCCCTACAGAGCTTTAGGAACACTTCCATTATTGTACCTGACAGTGTTTAAAAATTCCCTCTTTAAGTGTCCATTTCTTTCCCCCTTTCCTCTTCCCACTGAGTCTGAATTTGTAAAAGAAAGGAACACTGTTATATATTTTATATTCTTTGTGAATAGTGAATGATAGTATTAGCAGTTGCCAACTATATTGACTGACTAAATGAATGGAATGATTACTTTGTACAATTGGATTATAAACCAATTTATACCTTCTATACCCTACAACTGGTTTTCTTATGCCAGGAAACTTCCACCTTCCTGGACTCAAGGAGGAAGCATCACATTAAAGTGAAAGGGTAAAGGACCAAAAATGTGAAAAGCTTTTGTTATTTTTGTTGAAGAGATGAGATGATGAGAAAAGAAAATAAAACACATATACATAGGGCATATTTTTCTATTAGTTTTCATTGCTGCTATAAGTTACCACAACATTGGCAGCTTAAAACTCACAAACTTATTTTCTTACAATTCTTGAGGTCTAAAAGGGGTCTGGGGTGGGAGGTAAAATCAAGCTATTGACAGAGTTGTGTTCTTTCTGGGGTCACTAGGAGAAAAGATGTCCTGTTGCCTCAGGAGTTTCTCAAGGCCACCCATTTTCCTTGCTCAGGCCCTCTTCCTACATTTTCAAAGCCAGAAATTTGGGGTTGAGTTCTTGTGTTGCTATATGTCTGGATTTCCACTTTTCTGCCTCCCTCTTCTAGTTTTTTTGAGAGCCCTGTGATTCACTTGAGCTTATGGGCATAACATACGATACTCTTCCCACCTCAGGGTCCTTGATTTAATCATATCTTCAAAGTCCCTTTTGCCATGTAAAGAAACATACTCATAACTTTCAGGGATTAGGACATAGGCATCTTCGGGGAGCTATTACTCAGCCTAACACATATCCTATTCCAGATTGTAACAAAGTGGTTCTCCACCAGGGAAATAATTTTGAGATTCATTTTTTTCTTTGTAACACAAGAGAAGAAGGAAATGGCATTTAGTGAGCACCAGCAATGTAAAAACTACTCTGTTACTTTCCCATAAAGTATCACAATTAAACCATTATATGCTAAATGTATATTGTGGATTTCTATGTAGCTACTTTTCTATGTGTGAGGTACTGGGCACCAAGTGGTTACCTAGACAGACAAGGCTGGCCTCTCATGCACTGAACATTCTAGTGTATTTGATGATAATAAAGACAAATAAATAAGGAAAAAAAAAGTCATTGTTATTGAGAAATGTTTTACAAGGAGAATACACATTGTGACTTATAAAGTAATAGGTAAAGATTTGCATTAATTACAAAGGGAACATATAAACACTTTTCTATAGTACAACTGAAAAATGAAAGCAATTCCCAGGAAGACTTATGTTATTACTTTCACAGTCAAAAAAAGTAAGGACCTGACTAAATAATTTGCCTACATCATAGAACTACTATAATAGCAAAGTTGGAATCAAGTCCAGATCTTCTGATTAAAAGTAAAAATATATATATTTTTGTGAAACCTAACTGGCATTAGGTTGTGGCTACTTTAATGTACAGGCAACAGTGTAGAGGGGCATGGATTTGCATTCACTCTTCCCTCAGGACATTTGGCAATGTCTGCGGACATTACTGAATGTCACAAATTAGGTAGACGTGCTACCAGCATCTAGTTGGTCAAGGCCAGAGATGTTGTTAAACATTCTACAGACACATGACAGCCCCTCTCCCAACAACAAAGACTTACTCAATCTAAAATATCTGTGTTGTTGAGGTGGAGTGTCTCATCAATCACACAGAGTGTCTGATCAATATATATGCTGTGAACAATGACAATTTTAAGAAAATGGGAATGTAGTCACTCTGGAATTGTAGAAATTATATAACCCATATAAAACATATGTAAAGTTACTAGGTGTCCAACAAACAATAGTAGGGCAAGGGCAATATTGATGATAATGATGATGATAATGATGATACATTGGAAGACAATATGACAGTGAAGAAGAGTGTATTTTTCGACAGAGACTTTGTCTTTACTCACGATTCTGGATATGTCTAATTTCAGTTGGTAAATACGATGTGGCTGTCAAATTTTATTACTCCTAGAAAGACCTATGTCCAGTGTCAGTCTAACTCAAATATTTGTCTCATTGTATACTCAGAGACCCAATTCTTTTTCTCAGATCACTGATGAATTGCTATTTTTATTGACGATCTTGATTGGTTTTGTGGGGAAATCTGGTGAAGTTCATTGTTAAAGACTACTCTTTAAAAAAGTACAGTTGGTGAGGAAGATGATAATACCTTATATTTATATTGTGCTTTTCAACTTTCAAATATTTTTATATGCATAATCTCATTTGGCACTATGTAATGCTGTAAATTATTCATACAAATTGTTTCCTACACTTCCATATTATGTATGAGAAATCTAAATCAGTGTCTTTTTTGCTATTTCTTAAGATATTGTCGTTGCAAAAAAAAAAGATATTGTAGTTGCAATGAAAATCTGGAATAACCACATTTCTCTGTAACTATTCTAATTTTTTTCATAGTACAATGATCATAGTCTGTATTTTACTTGAGAATATTTTAATGTTTTAAAAATATCTATATTTACCACATCTTCTTGATCCATTCATCTGTTGATGGACATCTAGGTTCTTTCCATAGTCTGGCTATTGTAGACATTGCTGCTATAAACATTCGGGTACACGTGCCCCTTCGGATCACTATGTTTGTATCTTTAGGGTAAATACCCAGTAGTGCAATTGCTGGGTCATAGGGTAGTTCTATTTTCAACACACAATGGAATACTATGCAGCCATCAAAAGAAATGAAATCTTGCCATTTGCAATGACGTGGATGGAACTAGAGCGTATCATGCTTAGTGAAATAAGTCAATTGGAGAAAGACAACTATCATATGATCTCCCTGATATGAGGACATGGAGAAGCAACATGGGGGGGTAGGGGGATAGGAGAAGAATAAATGAAACAAGATGGGATTGGGAGGGAGACAAACCATAAATGACTCTTAATCTCACAAAACAAACTGGGGGTTGCTGGGGGGAGGTGGGATTGGGAGAGGGGGTGCGGGCTATGGACATTGGGGAGGGGAGGCGAACCATAAGAGACTATGGACTCTGAAAAACAACCTGAGGGTTTTGAAGGGTCAGGGGTGGGAGGTTGGGGGAACAGGTGGTGGGTGATGGGGAGGGCACGTTTTGCATGGAGCACTGGGTGTTGTGCAAAAAGAATGAATACTGTTACGCTGAAAAAAAAATAAATAAATAAAAAGGGAAAAAAAAATATCTATATTTACCAGCTCCCTATTTTTTTTAAATTTTATGTAATATATACATGATATAATTTTCATGTTTATAATTTAATCATAAATACAGAGAGGGAGGTATAACACATACACAGAAAAGAACACAAAGCATAAGTCAATAAATAAAAAGGTTTTCATGAAGTACAACACAATATAACATTTACTAATTGAGAAAAAGTTTACAAGTCCCCTGAAATCTCCCCTTTGCTCCCTATGTCGCTGTAAATTTACATTAAAATGAAAATTTATTGCCTTAATTGTCCGATTGTATGATGTTCAACCATTGTTTTTAAAGATTTTATGTATTCATTTGTCAGAGAGAGTGAGCACAGGCAGACAGAGTGGCAGGCAGGGGCAGAGGGAGAAGCAGGCTCCCTGCTGAGCAAGGAGCCCGATGTGGGACTCCATCCCAGGACGCTAGGATCAAGAATACACCTTCTTTGTTGAATATATATATTTTTAAGATTTTATTTCTTTGTCAGAGAAAGAGAGAGAGAGAGAGAGAAAGCATAAGCAGACAGAGTGGCAGGCAGAAGCAGAGAGAGAAGCAGGCTCCCTGCTGAGCAAGGAGCCCGATGTGGGACTCCATCCCAGGACGCTAGGATCATGACCTGAGCCAAAGGCAGCAGCTTAACCAACTGAGCCACCCAGGCATCCCTCAACCATTTTATATACTTGTGTAAGTATGGTGAAATTCTTTCCTCATTCAGGCAATCATTTTTTAATCTATATCATCATAGATTTTTATTTTTTTTTACTTTATGTAAATAAAATAACAATGTATGTATGCAAGAATATACCTTCTTTGTTGAATATATATTTTTTTAAGATTTTATTTCTTTGTCAGAGAGAGAGAGAGAGAGAGAGAGAGAAAGCACAAGCAGACAGAGTGGCAGGCAGAAGCAGAGAGAGAAGCAGGCTCCCTGCTGAGCAAGGAGCAGGATGAGGTACTCAGTCCCAGGACCCTGTGATCATAACCTGATCTGAAGGCAGCCACTTAACCAACTGAGGCACCCAGGCATCCCAGCTGAACATATTTTTGAGTTTCACCCATTTTGCTGCAAGTAATTAGTTTGTTCCAATTTTTTTATTGCTGAAATACATTGTATGACTATACTATAATCTGCTGATCCAGTTTCCACTGGATGGACATTTGATTTATTTCCAGTTTTAGGCTATTATAAAAATGATTGCTCTGAATATTCTTGTATGTATCTTTATATCTTTATATATATATAACATATATATAATACACACACACACATATATATATATTTCTGTATTTTGGATAAATGTCTAAAAGTGTAGTTGCTATGGTATATGGTAGAGGTATGCCAAAGCTGTTAGGTAAATTTCAGCAATAATTCTAAACTTTCATATCTAAAAATGATCAATGCAGAAGCAAACTAATTGTTTTATTGTGAGTCCTAAGCAAAATTTTCATTTTAAAAATAATGAGAAGGCTTTTTAACTAACATTGATCTTTATCTTATCCCAGATACTCGGGAATTTTATAAATGAGAAGTTAGGAGTCTTAGGAATGACAGAATACAAACTGTCACTTTATTTCTTGTATTAAAATATGGAAGAAAAATTAACATTTTTATTATCTAATATGAATGAAAAGTGAGCATTTCTTAATTATCTCCTGCATAGCATAAGCTATGGTAGATACTTTAAAAGCATCAAAGACAGCTCTTTCATTCTATATCTCTATAGAGTAAAAGAGAAATAGAAGGTACATTAATTTCCTATTGCTGCAGTAAGAAACTACCAAAAGCTCACTGATTCAAAAGAAAAGGTCTTAAGTTTGTAACATCCACAGTTTCTATACTTTTCTTAGCCCACGGCAGCAATACTTGTCTATTTAAAGTCAAAATTTGTCCAGAGTACTTAGAAATATCCCAATGCATCACCTGTTTGCCAAATGTAACCTTATCTGTCTCCAGTGTATATTAAGAGATTTAAATCTTCCAAATGATCAGGGCAAATTTTCCGTTCTAAAAAAAAAAAAAATTCTTTCCTTGCCTTTTGGCTTTCATGGTATTAGAAGCCTATCATGACCAACCTTACCTATTGTTCAATGTTTAAGTAACTAACCATTTTCCCTACTTAAAGTATTTCTGTTCTAAACTTGCAGAGTTGTGAAGAGAGGCATTAAGGATTACAGGTGAACCACTGAAGTGAAGAGAGACAGAGTGAAGTGATGGGAAACAGAATGATTTATTTTTCTACGCTTGGTTCCTGGACCCGTGCATCCTATTTATTGGAGAAGCAGAGTAATATAACATTATTAATTTAAGAAGTTTTAACATCCTAGGGGATAGTGCCACAATCTTGCACCATGTCAGCTCTAAGTAATGTCTTAGTTGTACCTTTGAAAGACTGTTTTATTGCTCTGTCACTCCTAAGGCTTCCAGGTGTGTGGTAAATGGTAGGAAGAATGGCCATGGTCTTGTGAACAATGCCACACCTTCTTTGTTATAATGTGGATTCACTGTTCTAATGTATTGATTCCATATCAATGCATTAAACATTTTGTAATTCTCTAAGAGTGGTGCTGCCTGAGGTCTTACACGAAAAAAAGAAAAAGCCATTTTTTAAAAATATTTTATTTATTTGTCAGAGAGAGAGAGAGAGAGAGACAGAGACAGAGAGACAGAGAGAGAAAGATCACAAGTAGGCAGAGAGGTAGGCAGAGGCAGAGGGAGAAGCAGGCTCCCTCCTGAGCAAGGAGCCTGATATGGGACTCGATCCCAGGTTAAGCAGCCGCTTAACCAACTGAGCCACCCAGGCATCCCAGAAAAAGCCATTTTTAAGCAAGATAAATCTCTGTCCTGGCTGAGCTGGAAGGGAAATAATGCAATCATTGTAAGTAATAATTTACTTTCTCATGGGCACTATCATATTGGTCTTTTTTGGTGTCAAGCTAGACATCTGGCAAGGATAATACCTAGATCAATTGTTATGATTATGAGCTATAGTGTTGGAATTATGCATGGCTTCTGTACCTGCCACTATAGCCTCATAAACCCATTGTGCCAGCACCAGGGGTGGGGTGCAATGACATAAGCTGAGTCATTTTAATTGGCAAAATCAATTTGTCTGATTGTCTGATTTGGCTGATTGGTTATTTACTGCTTCTATGGTGGATGCTCTCTAGTGAAGGTTAGCTTGTAAGACATAAATCTTTACATTCCATTCCCACTACAGTAGGTCCATCCATGTACATCCTCATCTAATCTCCTTCCAATTATCCAGTTTTTCTCTCTCCATTTGCCTAAATAGCCAAGCTTCTCACTGCTGTCCATGAGGGATAACTTTAACCACTTTTCATTTCACCCAAAGTAGATTACCAAAAATTCTTCCTCAGGATCTTCCACTGGGAGAATTTCCCCTGAAATCTCTCTTTCATGGATACACCTGAGTGAAGCTATTATGCATCTTCAGCTTGTTCTATTATACAAACTACCAATCTGTGAAAAGAACTTGAACTTTTCTTCCTTCATTAGCTCATCATAAGGGACCTCACAAACAAAAAGTCATAGTCAAAATGGTAGATGACATGGAAGTCCTAGCTGTCTTCTTGTGTAGTTTGCTGTGACTTCTGTCCCTGCTTATCCTTGATCCTAGACATATCACTTCCATTTTTATAATGTTTTGTTCCTAGGACCACCCCAACTTATGATTGGTGGATTTCACAGAACTCAGTATGTGGAAGACAATTTGAGCTACATGATTACTTTCTTCCCCTGATCAGGGACTCCATCTCTCACAGTGCCAGTAGCAAGGCAGGTTTTTATTGTTGTTGTTTGTTTGTCTGTCTTAATGATCTATAATTCTGTGCTACAAAGGACATGAGTTTGTTCCAGTACCTTAAAAAACTCTATATTTTGGTTTTCCTCTTAGTATTTCCCCCCAAAATAAACATGACAATATTTCTTGATATACATAGATATAGGTATAGATATAGATAATCTATAGCTATTATCTATAGATACATAGACATCTCTATATAGAAATATATATATGCATATAATGTAATATATATAATATATAATGAAATATTAATGCATAATGTAATATATAATATTTATAATATAGAATGTAATATATATTATATATGAGGTAATATATATGTGTGTGCATACATATATAAATATATGTAAAATTATAGGGCCTTTTAGTATTGTGAGATAAGAGCTAGGACTGCTTTTACTGCAGCTACACAACACTTTTTCCACTATGGACTCTACAAAGGACAAGAAACTTTCCATGGCAGTCAGTAATTGAGCTGTAGCTGCATTTCTAAGTAGGGATGTGCATTGTCAAAGTGTGAAGAAACTTACTAGGCATTGTGCTTCTTATTTAGTTGTGTGAGGGGTGACATGAAGTAATCTGACCTTTATTTTAGAGGGAGATGTCCTCATGACCACAGACTACTGGGCATCAAAATTTCATTAACGTAATACACCTTTGGATATTTGTAGTGTTAATTCACTATCCTTCTTGCTCAGACAGTTCAAGTCATTGTCTTGACACAATGGACTAATATGTTGTTCTGCAGAAGATGCAGATGGTCCAGGTGCTTTTAACTTTATAACAGAGAGTGGTACAGTTAATATGACCTTAGGACAGGCTGTAAATAAATGTGGTTTCTATCACATATGAATTTGAACTGTTTCTGAGCCTCTCTCCTGATAGATACAATGCACCTTAAGCTGTGATAATCTCCTGTACAAGAAATATTTCATTAACTTTGCAGTAATCCACCATCATGCTCCAGATCCATCTTGGTTTCGAAGGGTCAGGATGATAAAATTAAATGGGATGTGATAGGAGTCACTATTATTCATCCTCATCTTTTACCTCTTCACAGATAGCACCAATTTCTGTAGTTTTCTCAGGGATTTATTTTATTTTGAAAATATGTTTTCTCCAGAAGAATGAATTAGTTTTAGAGGTATCCCTTTAGACTATCTGACATAGCAGCTTTTACTTTACCAGCAAATGAGCCAAAGGGGAGTATCTGCAAAGTACCAACTATCTCCTTTCCTATTACACATTCCAAGATTAAAAAAAAAAATAACTTGTGCGTGTACCAGTAGGTGTACAGCATGCCAGACTTTGCATAGGACTCCAGTTACTTGTCCTCCTCACACTTCTACCCTAATAGGGAAAACATGATTATGCTTTGGGTCCTGGATATTAATATGAACAGCCCAGAAGGACTTGAAACGGTGTTGTCTCTGCCTTCATGTATGCTCAACTAACTAAATGGCTGTAGGTTGCAAATTCATTATGTATAGATTGCAATGAAATTATACAGTCTTTCTTCCTGGGGACCTGAATTCTCTTCCAATTAATAGGTTTGGATCAGAAAACCAGCTCATTCTGGAAACTAAACAATACATTGTGACTTTTGAGGGAAGTTACCCTCAGCCTTCTGATCATCCATTCTTGCTTTCTTCTGATTTAATAGATTCATCACCACCCTTGCTGGCTGCCTCTCTCCTGCCTCCGGGGATACCCTTTTCTTTTAACTGTCTCCCTGTGTCTCTGTGAGTTAGAACTTCCTAGCTGCTACTCACCCTTGCCTTTCATTAGACCTATCTTTTTTCTGATCATTAACTGCCACTGCTTTGCTTCTATGATTTCTGGATTTTACCATCCCCGCAACTATCAGGGAGCTGAGCTCAGTCTGTAATAAAATCTCTTGTTATCATTACTGGCTTAGTGAGAACAGCCACCATCGAATTTTCAATTTTGTCTGTGTCCCTTTCAGAAAAATATTCCTTAACCCTTTGGCATTAGCAAAGACATAGGCAAGATATGTGTTTTTTAGCCATATAGAGTATGTCCATTATAGCATGCTCATTTATTAGTCTTTTTAAACAACTGTCTTAGTGAGTCATAATTAATAAAATAAATCATAAATCATGAATGTTTAAAGTACACCACTTGGTAAATTTTGACATCTACATTTATCTATGAAACCATCACCACAATCAAGATAACAAATATATCCACCACCCCAAAGTCTTTAAAATCCCCTATGTGAAGCAACGTCCCCACTAGTGCTACCACAACGTCTCATCTCCATGCTACCACTGAATTATTCTTTGTCACTATAAGGTTAGCTTGCAACTTTTTTGTTTTTAAATGAATGGAATCTTCCATAAGCTATATCTAAAAAGCTGAAATTTACTGTGTGCAAACAAACTGATAAATAAATATTTGATCAGTTTAAAAACTGTTTCACATTTAGCACAAGGTCACACTGCTAAACAGTTGCAGATCTGGGGACCAATTTAACCAGTCTGACTCCAGAACTTAGTTTTAAACCATTTGAATTAAAATACAAATTTATTTTAATATAATAAAATATTATTTTAATATGCTAATTTTCAAAATTCACTTACTATGAATCAGAAACTTCCAGACTCTCAACATATTATTGTAGCAGTGATGTCCTTTGAAACTCAAATGCTCATACTTCATAAATATAAGAAATCTGTCAGTAAACTTTCATGACTTTTCTTAACCTCCCATGTTGCCAAAGACACAAGCACAACTATTACAAGTAGTTAAGTTTAAAAAGTCCTATTATGTTAATTTCTAAAGTGCAAAATTGTATTTGGGTGATTATAATTACATTTTAATTTACATGAAATATTATAGTTGGTAGTAACCAAAGAATATACAGTCATAGAATACAGGAACTTAATGAAGTCCCAAAGATTATTGATCTAATGTCCCTAGTTGACAATTAAGGAACTCAGAGTCCATAAAGGTACATGACTTGTTGGATACTACACAGTTCCTTAGTTGAGAAAAAGTCAGAACTAAACCCCAAGTTTCCTGATTTGGACTAATATCCTCTCTTTACTCATATATGATAATATTTGTGCTGAGAGTCCACGCTATCGAGGATACTTGATGAGAGAGAATGATTTTGTAAGTAAATCATGAGATAATCAACTTAAAGGGCTCTTATCTGTATTGATTTCTATATTTTCCTTATAGGAAGTGCATCCCAGTTGAATTATGAGAAGTTTGGCAGAAGAAGTAGAATATTAGTAGAATTATTATAAAGGTAGCTCTGATAAGGAAATTAGTAACTCTGACAGTCATGTTTTGGAATATCAGGTAAATCACTTAACCTCATTTTTATTATAGACTAAAACTCTACATATTGCTGCACAGGGAAGAGAGATGAAATTTCACTCCTCAATGCATGTTAAAAAGGCAGAAGTACTCTGCTATTGCCTCTTTCTAAGTGGTGAGGTTACTTCTTATATGGTTGTTTGTCTTAGTAACTTGAAAGATATTGTCATCAGATTAGAAGCTTATCTACATTTTATAGAAATTTGCTGAATATGCCATCCATGTTAAATCTTGTTGTAGGAAAAGTCACAATGGCTCCACATTGTTAAATGATGGTTTTCAAAATAAGCTTAGACATTAGTCATTAAAGTTATATCAACTTCTTCTCTAGTACTAGAGGTAGTTAATGAAAAGTATGATTTTTGAAATTTTAGAATATTTAGTTTTACATTAAAGTGAAAGAATTAAATAAAAGTAGGAAGGCAATTTATTTAAGTTCACATGCCACCTCAAATATATTCTTATTGTTGGATATAAACTTAAATTTGTTCTTTCATAAATCAGATAGCTAGTGGTGTCATTTGAGAAGAACGTCGTTATAAAGTAGAAACATATAATTTATTTGTCATTTAAATTATTTTCTTCAACAGAAAAAAAGAAAAGTGAATAGTGCCTATTACAGACTATTGTGTCCACCAAAAAATATGTTGCATTCCTAACCCCCATTACCTCAGAATGTGATTTTTATTTGAAAACAAGATTATGGTAACAAGATTTGGAAGTAAGATATGTTATTAGTCAAAAATAAATTCATACTGGAGTACAAAGGACCCTGAATCCCATGTGACTGGTGTCCTTATAAGAAGGGGTGAAGATGGGGCACTTAGGTGGCTCAGTTGGTTAAACATCTGTCCTTGACTCAGGTCATGTTCTCAAGGTGCTGGGAGCTTCACATCAGGCTCACTGCCCAATGGGGAGTCTGCTTCTCTATCTGCTCACTACCCAACCCTACTCCTGTTCTCTCTCTCTTGCTCTCTCAAATAAATAAATAAATAACATCTTAAGGAGAGAAAAAAAAAGAAGAAGAAGAGAAGAAAAACAGAGACAAAGGGGAGATACCTGAGAGGGAACATTGAGTGACAATTGAAGTAGGCACTGAAGTGAAGTCAATGCAAGCCAAAGAGCCCAGGATCCTAATAAACCACAAGCAGCTAAGAAGTGATAAGGAAGGACACTCCCGAGCAGTTCCAGAAGAAGGCTTGCCCTCTCAACATCTTGATTTGGGACTTCTTGCTTCCATGACTGTAATACAATAAAGTTCTGTTCTTTTAAGCCATCCAGTGGTGGTACTTTATTATGGCAGTCCTAGGAATCTAATAAAGTGACATTTGTCCTGTTGATCAAGACAGATCTAGAGAGTTATATGTAAGATGAACTTCAGTTTCCTAAGTAATCTGGGAATTTAGAGAATGTATTTCGCATACATGAACTGATCATGTTCTTTATTGTTTTATTTTTTTGTTTGTTTGGTTTTTGTTGTTGTTTGTTTGTTTTGTTTTGTTTCCTATATAATATAATGCTTTGGCGTCATGGGGCCTCATGGACCTACAGAGGCATTGCCCCTCCCAGAGCCAGCTAATTCCTAGAGATAACAATTTACCTGAGAGCATGCCTCTGATGTGTAAAGAAACAATCTTAAATCATAACACAATCACTTACTTTTTCAAACTCTTACATACCATGCCAACTTTGCCCCTGACCTAAATCACTACAGGGCCAGGTACCAAACAACTAGAGACCACCCCTATAGTTAGAGCCCACTGGAATTATTCAAACTATCCCATCCTAAACTTGCACTGCATTACCCACTCCTTCCAGTGAAAACCACAATAAAAGATCTGGCCCTTGCTTTTCCCTGGCTCCATTGGCCTTCTGATCAAACCTGATGCTAATTCTACAAGGCATGGTGTGCTCTCTTTTTTGAGGAATTGTAATAAACATCTTTCATGCAGTTGTCTCTGTCTATTATCCTCCTTTTCTGATTAAAACACAAAATGCTAAGTATGTTTAAAAACATGCATTAACTTCCCTGTATAAATGAGTCCAACTGGTATTATACTGATAGAAATAGAGCCAGAATTACATTATATTTCCTTGAAAAAAATAAAAAAGAAAAGAAACACTGAATGGTAGGCTATACTTTATCTAAAGCTCTATATTTGCACAAAATTCTATCAACAAGAAGGGCAAATTCTATTATATTGGAAACATCCCCAGGCTAGAATAGAACCTTAGTGTTTTTGGTTTTTGTTTTGTTTTGTCTCAACTCTGCCATTAACAAGTAATGTGTTCCTGAGTAAATCAAATATATCTGTACTCACTTTCCTCTTTTGTCTGATCAACATAATGACATTTGTCCTCTCTATCTGACAGGGTATCTGTGAGTAATGTTTCCTCAGGCATTTACTGAAATTCTACAATGTGGCAATCAAGTTGCTAGACCACTAGACCATGTACAAAGATGAATGAGCTTGACATCCACCATTAAAGAAAATGAAAATTATATGTAAATGTGCCTTGGAGAGTTAAAACAGTTAGAGACAGGGGACTAAAGGCCCCTGCATCCAATCTGGAATAGTACACCATACAACTTGTTCCCAGATTTGATTAACTTTGGATAGTGTGTACCAAGAGCTTTTCTAAGAAACTAAAATTTTATACCATCTATGTTCTCTGCATAAAATAGTCTCTACCCATTACAGTGCACAGGGCTTTTTTCTTTTTTCTTTTTTTCCTTTGTATACCCCAATTCTATGGATTTTTTTCTAAATCGTGGAATATTTTCTCCTCCACACATAAGGGATAGGTATTGCAAAATGGTAGTAAATGTGTATGTGTGTGTGTGTGTGGATAATTGCATGTATTCACTAAATATGTGCATTAAAGTAGTAAATATTATTGAAATAATATTTGAAAATTATAAGTTGTTATAGACCTTATTTTGTAATATTAAGTAAAATTATAAAATATTTTATGACATGCTCAGGATTATTTATAACTACATAATAAAGAGATATAAAAAGTTAGTAACAGTGATTTTCTTTGGTGAGATGAAGACTATTTATTATTCTTCCCATCCCCCAATATCTAGATTTTTTAAAAAAATTCTGAACTATCATATCTACTTTGGAAGTCATAATCTTTGCAAAATAAATATATCTATTCAATTGGCCTATTCCACAGCATTTTACATAGAAGGGTGATAGCCTTCAAAAGCATCTTTCAAAAATGTACTTTTTAACTTATTTCCAAAAAACTGCATTTTATCTTGGACATTTAAAAATGAACTCTGTAGAATGTACCCTAGGATATTAGAATAAATAGAAAAAAAACCTTTGCCTAGTAAGCTGTATTCAAAAAAAGGAAGAAAGTGTGCAAGGAAAATTACTTAATCTTATCATTCTTGAAGTCTCAGCATTATGTAACTAAGCTTTCAGAAATACATTTAACCTGAATTTTGAAGCTTCTACCATATGATTATAGTTAATATGGGTGATTTTGCCCAAATCAAGTTTGACTTCACTCTTCTGGTCCATAATGCTGTATATTTATTTCTAAGATATACTCTATGCTAAATTTGAGGAAACATAAATAAGTTTATTTTTAGGATTTATTCCCTTATTTGAAATCTTAATATAAGTTTTCCTATTATGGAAGTATAACTATAATTCACAGAAGAAATTATTATACATTTTTCATATTCTCTATGTAAAAGTTTCTTTTCTGAATATTATCATATATATATAATCAAAAGCAGATACTATAATTTAAGAATTTAACTCTAAGTTAATTCACCTTTTTAATTTTATTTTGCATCATTGTATTTTCCATTAATACTTATAATCTTAAATCTTTTATTTCATTTATTTCATTATCTTTTTTACACGTGTTAAAAATATTTATTTACTTGTTTTAGAAAGATGGAGGGAAAGAGAGAGAGCGCACACAGGAGGGTGAAGGGCAGAGGGAGAAAATCTTCTAGCAGACCCCCCCCTGAGTGCAGAGTGACTCACTGGCCTCTTGGGGCTTGATCCCACTATCCATGAGAACATGACCTGAGCTGAAGCTAAATTTTGGACATTTAATGGACTGAACCTCCCAGGCACCCCTTTTACATTTTTTTGAACATACAATGTTACATTAGTTTCAGATATACAACACAGTGATTCAATAACTCAGTTATGCTATAGCCACCACAAGTGTAGCTACTATCATTATCATATGATGCTATTGTAATACAATTTACTATATACCTTATGCTTATTTGTAAGTCATCCTCATGACTTATTCATATTATAACTGAATTAAAATCTCTTAATATGAAGGTTTTCTCTACTATACACTTAAAAAAAAATACTGAAATCCAAAATGTATCAGAGCACCTGGGTGGCTCAGTCAGTTAAGCATCCAAATCTTGATTTCAGCTCAGGTCATGATCTCTGGATTGTGGAATCCAGCCCTGCATCAAGGTCCATGTTAAGTGTGGAGCTGGCTTAAATTCTCTCTCGCCCTCCCCTCTGCCCCCACTCCCGTCCCTCTCTCTTTTTCTAAAATAACAAATAAATCTTTTTTTTTTAATTCAAAATGCAGCATAGCAAAACAGATAATAAACTGTATACTCCTTTAGAAAAGGAGTCACATATTTAATATCACCTTATTGTAGGGCACTTAATCATGCTTTCATAAAAAATAAGTTTAGCCAAAATTTTGAATTTCTTAATTAGACTTTAGACATCCATCATATTTCATACTAAAGTTTTCCAATCTTCCTTCCGGAATATTACTGGGTTTGGAGAGAAAGAGTTCTAGCAGTATTTTAGGAATTAGAACAGACAAGAAAGTGGCTTGCTTTGTGCCACAGTCTGCCCCCAGAATTTCTTTATTGCTTTATTGAGTGGGGATGGAGGAAGGCTTTAGGACAACAATATAGTTAGGGATGCAGCTCAGATACATTTCTTGAAGATTCGGTTCCAAATCACTCTGTATGAGAATAAGACTTCTCTGAATTTTTAAACAATGACATAGAGTTTATGTCACTAATAACTTGGGAACTTAGAGACACCCTTACCCTTCTGTTGACAGTGTCACTAACTTCTTTCTAGAATCACAGAGAATAGAAACTGAGAACAATCACAAAAGTTTCTTTTATAGTTTTATAGCAAGAATAAATAGTCTGATGCTAGGTCATCTCTTATGCACAGAGTTAAATAAGATCAAGACAAAATATTCTACAAAATCGGTAAACAACAAGGTGCACATATAATACCCTTGACTGAAAGGTAAAATATAAAAAGCTTTCTTGAGAAACCCATGTTTGATTATGATTTATTTTCCCATATTGGTAATGACATAGTACTAGATTACAGAGTTATGAGTTAGAGAAGTTTGACATTCTATTGTAATTCAATCAATAAAATGTTATTGAATGCTTAATGTCTCATTCCATTCTATATATTAAAAATACAATAAAGAAAAAGTCATAATTCTTAATTGTAACTCTTTTGCTGTAAATTTAGCGAAGAGATACAAAGATTTAAAAACTATAAATAATATATTTCTACATAAGTGCTTGAACAGTTTGTGCTAAAGACTAATTTTAAATCTAAATAATTCAAATTATTGTTTTTAATAGTGTTAATATTCAGTGTGATAGTTAGTTATGCTATAGATAATCATTAGAACATGAGAATACAAAATTTTGACCTTAACAAAACAGTTGTGAACAATGAAGTTTGATGTCACACTTACAGAGAGTAATTTCTCACCTACATAAAATATTTAAGATCCAAGGACCTCAACTAACCTCCAAGAAAGACAAATAAAAAGAATGCCATACAGGCACATCTTTTCAGTGCTTAAAACAAAAAATAGAGAGTAAATCTTGAAAACAACCAGAATAAAAAGAGACAATATACAAACTTCTCACCAGAAACTGAAAAAGCCAGAATACCATAATAAAAATCTCTAACATGCTGAAAGAGACAAAAAAAAAATCTAGAATTCTATACCCAATAAAATTATCCTATAAAAAATTATTTTTATTTATTTATTTATTTTTATATAAAGAGTTAGCATATCACCTAATATGTATTAGGGCTCAGTATGTGTTAGCTACTGTTGATATTTGTATAAATATCATGTTATATTTTCCTACAAATTTTTTTAATTTTATTTTATTTTTTCAATGTTTTTTAACTTAAGATTATCAGATAAGTGAGAGAATTAGTAACCAGCAGAACTTAACTATAAGAAATTATTAAGAAATGGCATAAAATGAAATATCAGACCTAAGAAAGAAAGAAGAGTACCATGAATGGTACATAATTTAACTTAATATTATTTGAAGTCTTTTCTAAACAATTCTTCATTCATAAACTTGATGTAAGTCCACAAAATTTTCTATACCTTGCCAAATAAATCTTCAATGAAAACAAAGTGTGGTAAATGTACAGCTTTTTAGCTGTAAGTATATTAAAGAATTCAATAACGTATTCAAGATTTGGCTTTAGATTTAGGAACTTTGATGCTTTAAAGAATTTTTATCTGAGAAATTGTAATCAGAACTTCATACAAATGTAACAAGTGAATAAGAATGCCAGAAAATGTTTTCTACTTCCTTTTAATCAAAATAAAATAAAAATAAATTAAACACACAATGGAGAAGTGCCAAGTCTCTCAGATGTTGTTTACAAAGTTAAAAGCTGAATCTTAAAACAAATGCATAAGCAACAATTTTGAGTTTTGTAACTGGTTTGTGCAGAAAAATGTACTTCGGGATTTCTTTTTAAACTATTTAATAAATGGAATTTACTTTTAAATCAAATTCCTTTTCTTCATGTAATTTCCTTAAAAGATAATTAAATTTTAAATAAAAGTAATAGCATTAAAATTAAATTTATAGCATATATTCAAATGACTATATGACTATAATAGCAAGCAGAGTGTGAGGGAAATGGAAGTATAGTTTGCAAGTGCTACAAATATGAAAATATTATGTGAAGTGAGAAATAAAATGTGTAATTTCTTTTTTTTTAAGGTTTTATTTATTTATTTGAGATAGAGAGTAAGTGAGAAAGAAAAAGGAGGAGGGGAGGGACAGAGGAAAAGGGAGAAGCCGACTCCCCGCTGAGCAGGGAGCTGGACATGGGGCTCAATCCCAAGACTTCAGGATCATGACCTGAGCCAAAGGCAGACTCTAAACAGACTGAGATACCCATGTACCCAAAATGTGTGATTTCTCAAGTGAAGTGAGATGTGGGAATAAATAGTACACTATTAATTCTAAGTAGATTCTAA
Source organism: Meles meles (assembly GCF_922984935.1). Taxonomy (NCBI): domain Eukaryota; kingdom Metazoa; phylum Chordata; class Mammalia; order Carnivora; family Mustelidae; genus Meles; species Meles meles. Next base: position 30,620,086 of record NC_060067.1, read on the forward strand.
TAAGTTAACAATGCACATGAAATACCTAAGTGACTGGGGAAAAGGATAGATGGATGGATAGATAGATAGACAGACAGACAGATAGAATAAAGATTAAAAAGCCCAATAGAGAAACTGCAAGGGGATACTGGAAAAAGAAAAAATTATCTGAAAAAAGTCAAGAAAGCAGTAATTGAGAAATAAAAATAGAATAGTCAAATGGAAAACCAAAGGTAAGATGTAATTATATTATAAATGGACTAATTTCTGCAATTGAAAGACTACAAGTAACAGACTAGATGTAGAAGCAAGTCCTTACTATAAACTTCTTACAGTATAATATGTGCAGATGTATATATACCAGACACTTGGCTGTGAAAGCAAAACAGATTTTTTTTGATCTGTTGCAATATGGGAGGGAGACTTCAGTATAGAACTGAACTCAACTCTGAATACGGCAAGGACAGCTGAGGATTTATAACTAATGACCAAAGTAGCAGTGTCAGTGGAAGGAAAATTACTAAGAAGACAAATAAAAAGTAAAGACAGTCTTGATGAATAGTCCTAACAGGATTATTGCTAGCAATAGGTCAAAGACACAGACATCAATAGTGGGGATGATGAACTTGCTCAAATATCAAGGATGGGAGGATTCTTGTTAAACTGACTTTGTAGGATTCTCTGCTAAAACTGAGTTGGACAGGAAAAGGGCAGGACAGCTACTAAACCTGAGACATAGTCAAGAAGAGAGCTCAGAGGAGTCTGCCTAAAGTTTGGTCAAGGAGGGAATCTTTGTCATTTGTACTTTAAAATGTAAAAGCAAAAATAGAATGAAGGGAAATAAATGATAACATATATAAGATACTAAACAAAAGACACATGGAAGATTATGTGAAGGATAATCCAATGATACAAAGCAGACTTTGAGAAACAATGTAATATGTTACAATGATAAATACATCAATCCATCAGGAAGACATAATTTATGAAAAGCTTCAAAATAGAGAAAAAATGTATAAAATAAAGGGAAAAGAGAAAAACTTGCAATCATTTTGGGAGATTTTAACATGCATTTCGTAGTAATAAAATAAGTAGACAAAACTCAGTAAAGCAATAGAACACCTGATCAATGCTATCAACCAGATTGATTTCCATGTTTTTATAGACATTACAGATGATAATAGGAGATGCAGAAACAAATGAAATAAAAAAGACAGTTATAAAAGTTCATAAGCCAAAGTTGTTTTTTTCTGCAAAAAAATCAAAATTGATGCATTCCAACACATTAAGAAAAAAGAAAAAATGCATATTACTAATATCAGGAATGGAAATGACCACTATAGATGTTATACATATTAAGGGATTATAATGAAAAATGAATTAATTTAATTGTTCAACAGTTAAACAATTTAGTTGACAATTTGGTTGACATTAACACATTTCTTTAAAAAAACACATTTAGCAAGCATAATTCAAGAACACATGTTAAAAATGAATATCATGTATCTGTTAAACAAATAGGACTTTTATTTAAAGGGGAAAGAGGGGGGCACCTGGGTGACTTAGTCAGTTGTGTTTGAGTCTTGATTTCAGCTCAAGTCATGATCTCATAGTCCTAAGATCAAGTCCCATGTTGGACTCTGTTCTGAGTGTGGAGCCTGCTTGAGATTCTCTCTTCCTCTGCCCCTCCTCCACTCACATGCTTTTTCTCTTTCAAAAAAAGAAAAATGCATAAAATGAAATTTGAAAAAAAGAAAGGGGAAAAAAGTAAAACTTCCTATTTTCATTCAAGAATACTAAAATAAAATTTAGGGAAAATTTCAGGTAAATTTTTATGCAAACTTTTTCATCAAGTCAAGGAGGGAACGCACTTCAGCTCACTGTGAAGTCAGGATAAGCCTGATACATACACTACAAAAATAAAATAGAGACATATATGCCTAAAGAACATAGCTACAAAAATCTTCAACAAACTTTTATTTTAATAAAATCAAGCAATATATAAAACTGGTAATATTATGTCCTACTGAGTTTTATCTTAGGAATAAAAGGTTACCTAAACATTTGAAAATTAATCAACCTATGTCAGCATTTTAACAAAATAAGGGATAAAAGAACATATGATCATCTTAATGAATGAAGCAAAACTCAACACGCTCATTTTAAGATTAAATCTGAATTCTTCCATATTCATGATAAAATCACTAAAAAAATTATAACAGAAGATAATGTCAATTTTATATAGAACTTCTATTGAAATATCAGATAGCATCAGATTAGGGGTAAGACTGAATATTTCTATATCATGTACAGGAATTGGAAAATTCAGTAGTGTTAAGATGTAAATTTTCCACAAACTGGCCTATAAATGTTATACAACCATTGCAGGATTATTTTTTGGAAAGACTGATAAGCTAGAAAAAGTGAGAGGAAAATTCAATGGACCTGGAATAGCTAAAATGAACCTGAAAAAAAAGTTGAAGGATTTACAGAACCCAATTTCAAGATTATAAAGCTACAGACATTAACAGTGATACAATGATGAAAAGAGATAAGGATCAATGAAACAGAATCATACACCTTGAAAGAGAGTCACATGTCTCTGGACAATTGATTTTCCAAAAAGCTGCTAAGGAAATTCAGAGGAGAAATGATACTCTTCTCAAAAAGGATACTCTTCAATGAATGGTGATAAAAGAATTGGATATCTATAATAGTAATAAAAGAACCTCAGTCCCAGCTTCACACCATACTCAAAAACTTACTCTAAATTGGTCATAGACCTACACATAAAAATGAAATCAGAAATACTTCTAGAAGAAATCATAAGAAAAAAAATGCTTTGCAAAATTGGAATAGCATAAAAAGAACCAATAAAACAAAGTGATGAATTTGACCTTGTAAAAAATTTTTTTAAAATTATCTTTTCAAATGACACCGATAAGGGAATATAAAAGCAAACTACAGTTGAGAAAATATTCAGTTTTCAAATATAAGACAAAGGACATTGTCTACAATGTATAATGGACTCCTACATATCATTAATAAAAAGACAGAGAACCCAGTAAATCCCGGGCAGATGACTTCTACAGATACTTCACAAAAGAAAATAAATGAATGGCTAATGAGATAAAAATGTGTTCAATGTATACAAAGTTTCATTTATGCAATATGAATAAGTACTGTACAGCAGAGCCTATAGCTCATAATACTATATTACGTACATACTTAAAAATTTTCTAAGAAGGTGGTTCTTATGTTGTGTTCCTATCACAAAAATAATTATAATAAACAAAGAGGATGAGAGAAAATTCTGGGAGCAATGAATATATTTATGGTATAGACTGTCGTGATTATTTCAAAGACTCATACTTATCTCCAAACTCATCAATTTGTATACATTAATAATGCACAGTTTTCTGAATATCAATCATACCTCAACAAAGTGTTTAAAAATATATTCAAAACCACTACATACCAGGAAAATGAAATTAAAACAATCTAATTCTCATCTCACACATGCAAAAATAGCTAAAATAAAATTGCTGGCAAGGACATGGGGCAATTTGGTCTATCAGAATGCAAATATGGTATAACTACTTTGAAAACCAACTTGTAAGTTTATTATAAAGTTAGTCAGTCAGTTAGTATAGAACCAGTCATTTTACTACCCAGCAGACTTATAGTCTGTTTATATGTCCACAAAAAGTCTTATACCTAATTATTTATAACAAATTTGCTTATAATATTCTAAATGTAATCAACTCAAATTCCATCAACAGGTGGATGATGAACAAATTGTGGTGAGTTAACACAAAGGAAAACTGCTCAGTGATAAGAAAGAATAATCAACTCTTAAATATAACAACATGAATGAATCTCACATACAGTATGCTGATTAAAAGAAGACAGATATCAGCAACTACTATTTCCATTTATAAATATTTAAAACTGGTAAAAGTATCTATAATGATAGAAATTAGATTAATAGTTACCAGGGTGAAGGGTGGGTAAGATTAAGTGTAAACAGGTATGAGGAAACTACCTGTTTTTTTTTTTCTTTGAAGATTTTATTTATTTATTTGACAGACGGAGATCACAAGTAGGCAGAGAGGCAGGCAGAGAGACAGGGAAGCAGGCTCCCTGCTGAGCAGAGAGATGGATGTGAGGCTCAATCCCAGGACCCTGAGATCATGACCTGAGCCGAAGGCAGAGGCTTAACTAACTGAGCCACCCAGGTGCCCCGTCTTTTTTTTTTTCCTTAATCTTGATTGAGGTGGCCATGATACTGGTGCATACATTTGTCAAACTTTCCACCAAAGTTTGTATGATTTATCATATGCATATTTATCTTGATAAAACTGATTATAAGAAAAACAAAAATATATAAAATATTCATTTTATTTTTATGTAAGAGACAAAAGTGAAAATTTGGCTTGAATGGAAAATTATAAATACATTTTATAACTCTATTATTTATCTCATTTTAAATTGTTGTTATAAATGTAGTCACACAAGTTAAATTTCCCTGGTGATCCCCTGGTCATTAGGTTCCTCTTTTTTAATGAAATGTTAATGCCTAAGCCTAGTATTTTCCCCTGTACATTTTTTTAAGGCGATGATTTAATTTACTATTCTCCATTTTCCTGAAGTCAAACAGTTAAAAACCTCCAAACATCTTTCCCCAAACTGTACAAAGCCTAATTGTTACACCTTCCTTCTTATCCCTGGTCCTAGAAATAAGAAGCCACAAACCAGTACAGAGCTACCAAGAGAACATCAGTAAAAATCAGGAGGGCAGGAATCTGGACATTGTTTCTTATGACAAAATACTTCCTTAAGAAAGGGAAATACTTTGGGTGCCTCGGTGGCTCAGTCAGTTAAAAGTCTGCCTTCAGCTCAAGTCATGTTACCAGGGTCCTGGGTCAAGTCCTGCATTGGGCTCTCTGCTTAGTGAGGAATCTGCTTCTCCCTCTGCCCATGATCTTCTCTTTCACATACACAATCACTCTCTCAAATAAATAAATAAGACATAACAAAAAAGAGAAAGAAAGGGAAATAATTTGAGCCAAATTGCTAGCTGAAATTGTTTAAAGCAATGACCAGAAAATGTAACTACTGAGGGCAAAACAATGGTAAGATCCCAGTCAAAACAAGGAAGATCTTTCTAATGAGCCTTAAAAAATGTATACAACTGGGGCGCCTGGGTGGCTCAGTGGGTTAAAGCCTCTGCCTTCAGCTCAGGTCATGATCTCAGGGTCCTGGGATCAAGCCCCGCATCGGGCTCTCTGCTTAGCAGGGAGCCTGCTTCCCTTCCTCTCTCTCTGGCTGCCTCTCTGCCTATCTGTGATCTCTTTCTGTCAAATAAATAAAAATAAAATTAAAAAAAATGTATACAACTGCCATTTAATGTCCTTGGCATCACAAAAAATACCCAAGTATTTAGGAGTTACATTAAAGAAATGTCATCAAATCTAATAGAAAGGTAGTGGTCTTTGGATTCACATAATATTAAGTTAGATACTGACTCAGCAACTGCTACCCAGGTCATCTTGGAGAAATTAACTTCTTTGGGTATTGGGCTTCATCTTCTCATATATAACATTGGATAATATTATCTTGGGTTGTTGTGAAGATTACATATAATACATGTGAATCAGTTGGCCCTTATTGTTATACTTTGTAACAGTATAGAGTGCTAAATTAGTTCCTCTCCCATTCTAGATTTTATGATTCCAGATTTGCTGAGAGACCAGTCAAAATACATAACATTGCTAAAATGCAATTATTCTTGTGAAGCACAATAATTACTTTATTCTTTCATTAGTCAGAGTTTGGTAGAGGAACAGAACCAATAGGGTGTATGTGTGTGTGTGTGTGTGTGTGTGTGTGTGTGTGTGTAAACAAAGAGAGTGAGCCAGAGAGACAGAGAGACAGAAAGGCAGAAAGACAGAACAAAGAAAGAAGGAAAAGAAGGAAGACAAATGACAAATGATAAGTAAATTAAGGGCAGAGGAAGTCCCAGTAGGAGCAGTAGGAGCTCTGTGTCTGTGCACACAATGACCATTTATTTCAGTGTTGGCTAAGCAGGAGAGGACAAGACAATCAGACACCACAAAGAAAAACATCATTGGAAAGAATAGCTGCCAAAACATTCCACTAATTAAAGCTCTTGGCTTCCTGCAAATACAGGAGAGGACAGCACAACAACAGCTTTTCTACTGAGCTTCATTTATTATAAAATTTGATGAAGACGTTCCTTGTCTTTGAATCAATAAGGCTTTACAAATCACAAGGTTTTAAATCTGCTGTTATACATACATTCCATTCCGTCTTATTTTTAAAATGTGTAAAAAATTTCAAAGTTCAAATGGAAGAATAAATATATATTTAAGCATAAAATTAGACAAATGCAGATTAACTTTGTTTATTGAATGTAGATATCCTTGTGTCTTCTCACAACCAGCCAGGCACTGTGCTAGTTGGGCTATGCAGATATACACTTTCTAACTTGGTGAACTTCCCAGAACAGGCACAATGCTAGATGCATAAATCACTGTATAGCAAGTAATACTTTGAACTCTGAATCATTGAACCTTTCTTTCTTGATTTTCATCTATTCGGCTCCTCTTCAATCATTCACGGTTATCCATTATTCCTGAGGAAAATTAACATTTTGATAGGGGACCAAAAGAAGAACAACAAGAACAATATTTGGTTTTAGTTGGTTTGTATTTTATTTGAGTGTTGGTTCTTCAGTACAGTAAAAGAATGCTTAACCGAATCAGGACGCTATGACAGATAAAGAATGCACAGAGAAAAGAAATTAAAATACTGCTCCAGTCTCACTAGAACCAGACATGCATCATCTGGGCTAAGAGAGGGGAGAAAGTGTGTGAAATATCTTCAGAGGAAACAAGCTGGGGGAAGCTGGAGATGAGGAGTCCTGAGAAAGCAGAGAGGACCAAGTACAATCTGGGGCCAAAGCCAAGACATTTTGTAGAAGTAAGGTAACCCCACACCATTCAAATGAGCATTGAGTTTGTAGTTGAGTCAAATCCATTCTTATTGTGCAGAATGAGCAAAAGGCAATTGGAAAAGCAATGCCATGTGACCAATGTCCTGTTCAGTCAATCTTTCCAATCAAATTTCCAGAAAACTAGTAAAACTGCTACAGAATTCTCTCACAGAGAATTCTATTTCTCACAGAGAAAATAGAGAATAAGAACATGTATCATTTGATTTATGTGCTTGGGGGCACCTGGGTGGCTCAGTGGTTAAGTGCCTGCCTTTGGCTCACGTCAGGGTCCTGGGATCAAGCCCTGCATTGGGCTCCCTGTTTGGCGGGAAGCCTGCTTCTCCTTCTCCCACTCCCACTTGTATTCCTTCTCTCTCTGTGTCTCTCTGTCGAATAAATAAATAAAATCTTTAAAAAAAAATTGATATATGTGCTTGATGAGATTGGACAGTTGTTGAAATATATCTAGTTATAACTGTAATGATACAAAATATTTATGTCTTTCAATTAGATTATGGACCAAAGACCTTGAATGCAGGATTAAAAAGAGGCAACTACAATGTCTGGAGAAATAGAAAGTCTTCATTAGAGAAGTTGAAGCACCATGGGATCTTTAAAAAAAAAAGAGAGAGAGAGAGTGTTGAGAAAGGAGTCAGCCAAAGATGTCTGAAGGGTTGGAACTTTCAAAAAGAACAGAATGGAAGAGTGAATTTCATGTCCAGAGAAGAGTAAGTTTCAATGCTGAATTTGTTTGGATGCTATGGATGCATTTATGGTGTCTCTGTCTTGCCATCCCAAACTGGTTAATGCTATAGAATATTTTGTTTAAGTAGAATAGCTGAATAAATTGCACGTGGGTAAGGGCAGAGAGAAGGTCTAGGAGATGTTATGAGAAAGAAGTTTTTTTTAGTATTTCTTACCACATTGAAGAGGTGTGAAGAGAATCATCCCATCTCACGGAATGAGATGTTAAGCTGACATTTTTTTTTCTTTAAGACAGATTTTCTTTATCAATATTTAAGACAGAGAAATTATGAGGTTCAAATGAGATTGACAAGCTCATCAAAAGCCTCAGGTCAGTAGGATATGCATCAATCATACACTGACACCAATCCTTCAAAGCAAAGCATCTAAAATAATGACCAGAAGAGGACATTTCTGGCATTATTAGCATGGAGATTTAGGATGAGACATAAAAATCACAAAAGTGGAGAAAGATAAGATTTTTAACCCCAGATTTAAGCAGTGATAGGTTGATAATTATGAAGACAGTGGCTACACATTTAGGGCACATTATGTGCAAGCTACTGTTCTAATGGCTTTCATATTCAAATTCATTTAATCATCTAACCTAACCCATGAGGTAAGCAACATTATCATCTCCACTTCACAGATGAGGACACTGAGCTCCTGAAAAATTAAATAACTTGCTCAATAAAACAAACAAAAACAAACAGTAAGAAAACTTGTTTGTTGTTAGTCAACAAGTGCTTAACTGGATATTTGTGGTTAGATGGACCCTTGTTAGGTTTTTGTGTTCTTATCCAAAATACTATACTGTATTTATAAATTGAATTAATAATTTAAATTTTTCTTAAAGGGTGTGGTAAATGTCTTAACATTTTCATTTTTATACATTCTTTAAAATTATATTATATAGTGAAAAGAGGATATGGGCATTAATTATTGAATTTCTTTTAAAATGCTTTATTTTGAAGGGGTGGGGGGGGTGGGCGGTTGAGGAAGCAGGTGGTGGGTAATAGGGAGGGCATGTACTGCATAGAGCACTGGGTGTGATGCCAAAACAATGAACACTGTTATGCTGTAAATAAACAAATAAAAAAAATTAATTAAAAAAAATAAAATGCTTTATTTTGGCTTTAAAATAATTACCTAGATTTTAGATGAAAGGTTTCAGCATTACATACATGCATCATGTATTATCTTTAGAGAATATGTTTTAAAAAGAGTAAATGATTTAAACTAATATCTAATGTCATTGACCTCAAATCGTACTCTAGAGGTAACTAAGATAACAGTATGCTTTGCCTCTTCTAGCCTAAAGCATGGCCAAGATATAAAAGCTATTTATCTTTTTTTCCCAAAAACTAGAGCATGATGTTAAATTAAAGTTGGATAAATACTCAAAGCATTTTAAATATACTCAGTGTGCCTCATTAAATTTTTATGTCTGCTGAACTTGATAAAATATGATTTTAAAAAACCTTGAATCAGTGTCAATGAATTTGGCAGTTGACCTGCCATGTAATCTGGATTATTGTTTATGGGATCAAAATTCTGTGAGTCTAATTATTCTTTTGCAGCTTCATTAAAATGGCGACTATTGACATTTTTCCAAAAAATAATCTGAATATGAATGGTCATTTTTATATATAATTAAAAGTAGTAAATTTTGAAAAAAATATATGCATTAATATTTATGAGAAAAACTCATAGATATGTGGATATGAATATATATATATATACATATGTATGTGCGTGTATATATATATATAGGCTCTATCTCTATATATACATATGAATAAGAATGTGCTTCTACTACAACATAAAGGGTTTCATCATGAGATTTTAAAAAATAAAATAAGTGGTACAAGCCTCTCCTTACTAATATAACCAAATAGTATAAAGTATATGGAATAAAACTTAATCTCCTTCTATTCACGTTATTAAATTAGTTCAATTAGGTATTCAGTGAGCTTTAGGACGTGATGTCCCTTTTGAGAAAAGAAGAAAAAGAAAGGAATTATTTTAGATGGCATTATTAAAGAACAACAATGCATAAGAGAAAAAGGAAATGGTTACTTGATGGAGGTATTAAAAATATAGAACTTGATAACTGAAATTCAATTGCTAGAATAAACTTATGCAATCAGATAATGATTACTATTTTAAATAATGATATTTATTTAAGATACTGAATTTTAGCTTGTATTAATCTACCTGGTCTGGTATAATACAATACCATAGACTGGGTGGCTTAAACAACAGATATTTATTTCTCAAAATTCTGGAGACTGAGATCAAGATCTAGAAATCCAAGATCAAGGCACCCCCAGGTTGATGTCTGGTGGAGGCCCTCTTTGTGATCTGCAGGCAGCCACCTTCTTGATATGCCTTCAATGGCAGAAAGAAAAACTTTTCTCCCCCCCCCCCTTCCTTCCTTCCTTTCTTTTTCTTTTTTTTTTTTTAAGATTTTATTTATTTATTTGACAGAGAGAGACACAGTGAAAGAGGGAACACAAGCAGGGAGAGTGGGAGAGAGAAGCAGACCTTCTGCTGAGCAGGGAGCCCGATGTGGGGCTCCATCCCAAGACCCGGGGATAATGACCTGAGCCAAAGGTAGCTGCCCAACCAACAGAGCCACCCAGGTAATCCTGTCTCTTCCTTTTTTTTTTAAAGCCACTAATCCCATTTTGAGAATCCTACGCTCATGACCTCATCTAACCTTAATTACCTCCCAAAGTCCCCATCTCTAAATTCAGTGACATTGGAAGTTACTGTTTCAATATCTGAACTGGGGGGTGGAGCACAATCCAGTCTGCAGCATAGTTCTTGACAAAAACGTTAGAAACAGACTGTGCATATTCCTTTCTTCAGAAAATGAATAAATGGGGAAGAAACAATTCTCTTCCTCATAATGTTCCTGTGAGGATTAAATCAAATCAGATAAAGGGTATAAAACTCTTAACACAAGCCTAGCTATCGAAAATGGTTGGACCTGGGGGCGCCTGTGTGGCTGAATCGGTTAAACATCTGCCTTTGGCTCAGGTCATGATCCTAGGTTCCTGGGATCCAACCCCACAGGGGGCTCTCTGCTCAGGGGAAGCCAGCTTCTCCCTCTCCCTTTGTATGCCACGCCCCCTGCTTGTGCTCTATCTCTCTGCCAAATAAATGAGTAAAATCTTTTTTAAAAAAATGGTTGGATCAAAAAAAAAAATGGTTGGATCTTTATATTATTACTTGTCAAAGAATGAGCTGGGAATTTTTGATACTTTTTTTTTTTTTTTTTCAAAATAACTGTGAAGTGAGAGTAATCCTTTTTTCACAGGAAAGAAATAGAGACACAGAGAAGTAAACACCTTTCCAAAATCATGCAGCTCTTCAAGGCCAGAGTTAGAATCAGCATCATTGTCTGTCTGACTCCAAGGCCCAGGCTTTATATATTAAACCAAGATACCACTTATTTCTGCAGGTATTGGTGACTCATATTTTCAAGCTTGTGTCTAATATTTTTACAGTTTTAAAAATTATCGGGAGGATGGAATATAATAGAATATAGCAGAAACTGTGTCACTTTCAAAAAGTGATAATTCATGATGTACATCAATGTGTTGGTCACCTTCAAGACTACTGGGTAGCTATAGCAGGATGTGGGAATGGAAATAGTATATTCTGTGATTTTAAAGGTAACTGGTGTTTTGTTGAGTATACAATATTATTTAGCATCAGGAAAACAAATTGTCAGGTTTAATAAACAAGAAAAGTGACCCACTTCCCTAGAGAACATGATGGGCCTAAATGAGAGAATGTTAGGGAAAATGTTTATGGGATGGAAGGCAGTTGAGTGGGTGATAATTAAGAAAACAAAAGCTGTAAGGAATACTTAGACCTTGGTGAGTTTTTATGGTGCCCCATCTGCTAAAGTAAATAACAAAATGAATGATATATCCTGGCTAAGGATTGGTCTCATAAGATGGAAGATTTCTTAAAGGTCTAAGAATAAGGAAAGAGTTTTCTTCCTCTCATCCTTAGGAGGTAGTAGTATGGTTAAGGAAGGAGATTTTGGAGACAAACACCATACTGGTTGTATAATCTGGTTAAAATTCCTTAATCACTCTTTGCTTTATATTTTTTTAATAAAATAACAACACTGACCTCATAGTTCTGTTTTAGTGTTTAAATAAGATAAAAAGCAATGTGCTAGTGCTGAGCTCTGTACATATTCACTATTACGTGAAACACAGACTTTACTATTTATGCTTCATAACCTTCTTCATTATGCCTGTGGTTCCCTTGATTCTTTCAACAAGCACCTTGAAAAACATATTGCATTACGATTGAGAGAGACTTAATCAAATCCACTTTTATTATTAGACAAAAAGCTCAGCTCCTAGACTGGTTAAGACTCACCAAGTAAGAGACTCTAACATTTTGGCAGAAAAAAGTCCCCTTTGAGAATCTAATGAAAGCTGTATCTGTTGAGCTTGCCAGATATAGAGATAGTCAATTAGAACCATGAGCTAAACTGATAGTAACAATCAAGCCTTTGTTCATTCAGTGTGACAGCAAGAGGCCAAAAGGAAAGGCAGCAGCTCCCCAGCATTCCATTTCCCCCCACAGAATGGTAATGGAAGAGGGTCAGGTGACAAGCAGCATACGTGAGACAAATGTTCCTACTGCTGAGGAGCACCAAACAACGATGCAGGCAAAGGTCCTTCAGGGACCTTAGAAGCCAGAAGATGGAGAGAGGAATGGCTAGCACTGGAAAACGCTGAGTTAGAATGCAGAAAATTGTCTTAGAGACCTCTGATAAGGAGGCCTCAGAGTGAAGAAACATGGGCTGAGATGCAAAGATACTTAGGAGCTTAGCTGGTGTTGGCAGACCAGAGTTCTTGCCCAAAACTCCCTCTAGAGACTGGAAGGCAGTGGCCATATGTCAAGTTCACAGTGCAGAGGGTAGCTTCTCCCCAGGACACCTGCTAGGCAGTGCCATATCATTGCCTATGGTAAGTCCTGAAAGATCACTCATAGGAATTTGGCCAGGAGCCAAATTCCTTAATATTTACATTTTGTAGATACCACTTTCTGTTCCATTGTACTTAATGTAAATAAAAACGATATCAGAACAACTTTTATGATGAATTATATCTTTTTCATCCCATGAAAAAATGAATGCCCATTTTGTAAAACAAATACAAACCAAAACAATTACCTTTCCATCTGCACAAAAATACATTTAAACATGAAAGATGCAGTTTGGTGCATGTAAAACATCGGCATTTTGCTGTGGTCATTTTCAGAACATGTTCTCCATGGTGAAGAAAAAAAAAGAAAGATTATGCTTGTTTTTACAAGTTGAAATTGTATATCCACAAAGATACTGAGTAGGAGTAATAACTAATAATGAGAACCATGTTTCTGGAGCACCTAGTATGTATTTGGTACTACCTAAAATTTTTGTTCTGTGTAGTAAGAGTACTCATTAAGCTAGAATTAGAAAATAATTTTATTTTTCCCACTCTTCCTCATGTATTTTCAAACCCAATCAGTGCTCTCTTGCATCCCAGACATTTGGTTATAAAGGCAATTCTGGGAATTTTTTCCCCACTCCTAGATAATGAAATAGAAATATCCAGACCAGCTTAGTCTCCACACTCCATGTCATTGAACACTGAAGCTGCACCTCTCTGCTAGCTTGAGATTCCTTTAGACTGTGGAGCCTCCCGTGGGGAAGAGGGCTGGGGTTGACTTCACAAGTATTCCTAGTTATCTCTTACTCCTTCCCCCTTCCTAGCCAGTATCTTAAAACCCTGGACTGGAACTGAGGGCACAGGGAAGTCATAAATGAAGGAAAGGCCCAAACTGATTAGCACAGAATAATCTGGCTCATTTGTCCTCTAGCTATAGCAGAGTTTCAATGCTAATCTGTGTTTGTTTGTTTGTTTGTTTGTTTCCCCTCTTTTCATTCTTTCTTTTCTTTTCTTTTTTATATTTTTTCTTTTTTTTTTTTTTTAATTGGGAGTTTTGACAGATCAAGGCCTCTTCTCTGCCTGGCCATTTACATTCCACCCCACCCCCAAAAGTGAACATACATGTGTATCTCTCTCTCTCTCTCTCTCTCTCTCTCTCACACACACACACACACACACACACACACACAAACACATGGTAATGTGTATAATAACCTACAACCAGCATCTTATCACACCTCATGCAAGACATGAATTACTCCTGGTTGGCGTTAATTTGAAAAGGCCCCAGTGTGGTTCATATGACACACAGAATATGCAGGAACACAGGTACCCTTCCCCAGTGTCTGGAAGCGCAGCTGGCTCCTGCCAGAGCCACTCCTCCTCACTTTTCCCTAAGCCTGAAGCTTTTTACCCTTTATAGTTCTCAGGTATGGTGCAAACTCAAAATGCATTAGAGGATATATGGCATAAATCCCCTTTTTGTACTGACTTGAGCTGAGGGCAAAGTGCCCCTGTTCACCTTCTTGTGTTTGACATAGTCAAAAGATCATAACCTACCAATAACCCTCTCCAGAGAAATGCCTCTCTCTTTAAACAGTCTCCGTAGGTCCTCAGTGTGAGCTGGTAATGGCAGGGCTTGGCTCACATCAGTGGGCTAGCTCATCACTCCGGAATGTGTAGAGTAATGGACAATATTTATTCTTTTCTCCTGTTTTGTTGCTTCAGTGGAAAATGAGGGAGAGAGGGGGGAAACTTTAGCTTTCAGTTCTTTGTATCTAAGCAAACAACAGATGAGTCTGCACTGCTTTCTAGGCCTGGTGATAAAAAGCTTATTTAAAAATCCCAATCTTTCCTTAGATGCTTTAAACTGAATTTTAGTTGTCTCATTCTTTTGTTTTCAAACAAACAAAACAAAGTCATTTTTGGTAAAGTCTCAGTCATTCTGTAAGAAAGAAAAATAAAAGCTAAGGAGCTTTGGGCAGATTTAACCTTCAAAGAAATTTTGTAGATTTTTAATTTGCCCTCAGATATCTGTCTACATAAAACTTACAAGACTCTATGACTCCATTCTACCATGTAAGAATATTCCTTCCAGTATAGGGCAGGCTGCATAATTATGTCTCCAAACTACTTTTCTTCTCAGAATTTTGGGCAAAAATTCGTAGTATTTCAGTATCATATATGCCATTGCTAGTAAAGTTTTATATATATAAAGACAGTCATTAATATGGTTAAAAATTTTGCTTCATGGTTTAAAGCCTACCATATCCTCTATGTCCATATGTTTTAAGAGTTGGCTTTCATTCTCCCTCAATTTTTTTAGGGGAAAAAAAGGAAACTGAAATTCAACTTGTTCTTTGTGACCAGTTCTTAGAAATTATGTTGTATAAAAAAGAACATTATTGGCTCTTTCTATTTTATGAGGGAAAAAAAAAAACAAACTCATTCCAAAAGAATAATTCCACCTCTAGTTCTGATTTAATTAAATCTATAATAGCAGTAGATCAGATAACTCATAAGCCTATCGATGGAGTCTTTGATCAATATATATTGATATGTATATATGTAGTGAGTCCCACTCAATCCCAGATCTCCAAATTAGAGGTGCTGCCAAATATTACAGATGGTTCATCTGAGTATAAAGTCCACTGATTTTGTTTCCAGGCTAGGTTTAGGTGATTCTATCATTTAATTATGGATGTTTAAGCAAATTAGCATCTTCAAAAAAATAAAAATTAATTATTTCTCTACATTCCTGTGGATGAGGAATTCAGGAGTGACTTAAGCTCACTTAAGCTTAAGTGATTCTTAAGTGATTCTCACTGTAATTCTTTCTCAGGATCTCTCAAACAGTTGTATTTGGGATGTTGTCCAGAGCTGTTGTTATTGAAAAGCTTTACTGAGGCTGAAGCATCTGCTACCAAGGTTGCAAACTCATGTGGCTCCTGGAATAAAGCCTCAGGTCCTCTCTAGCTCTTGGCAAGAGCTCTCAGCTTCAAGAGGGAAAAATGAAAATCATTGTCTTTTATGACCTAGCCTCAGAAGTCACGCCCCATGATTTTTTGCAACATCCTAGTGGTTACACAGGTCAGCCCTATGTAATGGGACTGCACAGAAGGGACTATTTAAGGGAACACAAGAAGGGACTAAAAGCAGGAGGCAGAGATCATGGAGGCAGAGATCATTGGGAGCCAAGTGGGAGCCTGACCAGCACAGTTTACCCTCAGACCCCCAAAGATAATTCATGTTCTCTCCCACAGGCAAAATTAATTTATTCACTTTCATAGGCCACAAAAGTTCTGTCTCATTACAGAATCAGATAAAATCTAGAATGTTAGAATGTCCTCATATGAAACAGATCGGGTAGAGAGGCAGCTCCTCAGGAGAGTGCAGCTCCCAAATATATTTCTTTTAATCTGGAAACCTACAAACTAAAGAGACAAGTTGTTTGCCTCCTTCCCCAAAAGACAGCAGTTTAAGCGGTCATAGCTTTAAGGTATTTAGGGGACAAACTGTCAGTCCTACAAAATCATAAGATGAGACACACTTAGTATTTTAAGTGACATCTGGTTTTTAACAGAAGCAGGGACAGAGGGTGCAAACACTTGAGTATTGAGGTAGCCAGTCTCCAAGACAGTCCACATGATCCTTCCCTTTTATATTTCAGACCTAGTATGATCCCTTCCCATGCTGTATCAGAGTGGGTCTGGGTGACCAGATTTTGTAGAAGTGATGGTATGTCACTTCCAGGATAAGGTTGTAAAAGACACTGGGGCATCTGTTTCTGCTGCATGCACTTCTTTCCTCCTAGATCACTAATCCAGTTGCCCTGTCAGCTGTCAGCCCTTAGGAAAGTCTTATATGATGAGCAACTGAAGCCTCCTGCCAACATCTATGTGAGTGAAATTAGAGAGGATTCTTCAGTCCCAGTCAAGTGTTCTGAAACTATAGCCCCAAATGATAGCTCTGTTGCAAACTTGTTGGGTGACACAATAAGCTAAACTATTCTTCATGGAGGCATGAACACTGATTAAAAATGTTTTAGCTGGTGAAACAGTGGTTGAATAAGAAAGCATAGTTTTAGCTATGGAATTAATAAGTCATGGGAATAAAAGGAACAGAACAGGAATACAGTCAATGATACTATAACAGCCTTGCATGGTAACAGATGGCCGATATATTTGAGGTGAGCATAGCATAACATATAAAGATGCTGAATTATCATGTTGTACACCTGAAACTAATGTAACGTTGTGTGTCCAGTACACTCAAATAAGCAATCAATAAAAAAGCACATTTCTAAATGTATATCCCCATACCAAACTTTGCCTATGAGCTTTATATGCATATTACTAGTCCTGTTGTTCATATCTCCCTCTCTTTTTCCATGAAGTCTACTTTCCTTAGAAAATAATACATCACTGATGATTCACTAGTTATAACAAAATCAAATTGACTCTTTAGTCTAATTTTGTAGGATTATTATTTTGTAGGATTATTATTATTTTTTTTATTTTGTAGGATTCTGATCATTTTTTTGCCAACTATTTCTGGTTGTTATCTCCACAGCATATCGCTTACTTTTATCTACATCATGGAAGTAATTTGATCTTCTAAATGTAACATTTCATTTCATCTGAAAAAAATCATGAACCATTTTTATGATTATTAAGTGAACATACTTTGGAGAATACTCAATAATATAATGAAAGAAGTAATGACCATTATCTCACCTCCCAGATATAAACAATGTATCATTTCTAGTATTTCTAGCATTTCTTTTCTCAAATATTTTTATATATGTGGCTACTGGATAGATGGGAAGGTGAGTACTATATAGTGAGTGATACAAGAATCTAAGAATTCTAACCTATCTCCAAATTTCTCCCATTTCAAGGTTATCTTTAATTATCAAATCAAATAGCCAGAACTTTTATCCTTGTTTCCATAAACAATCTAGCATATTCCCCTTGATTCAGGATAATTCCGTTAATTTTTTTCTTTGACACCTTGTACTTTAAACCCACTTTTCTGCCCCCAGGATTTTAACAAGCAGATTTCTTAAAATATTTCAAAATGTCTTCACCCTCTGTTAATTTCCAATGGATTTTTTGTTTTTCCTCAATCAATGATTAAGTTTCTCATTCAGTTATACTTTTGATTATATCACTTTGTGACTCACTCACTTTTACTGACTGGTTTAACAAGTAATTATGGAAACTTTATCATGCTAGTCACTATGCAAAAGCATTATAATACAGAGGGGAGACAGAAAACAAAGTTTCCTTTAATCAAGAAGTTAAAACCTAACGCTCTAAGATAAAAGGGCATAAGTGGAAATTTGCCCCGTTCTTTGGCCTTCTTAAGTATATTTGAATATCGTGTAACATAGGTTGGTCGTGATGTTAATTACTCTGACATCTTGCCATAAGAAAATAATTATCTCAACTAATTTAAATTCTTTATCACAAAAAATTGGGTCTACAGTTCAAGGCAACAATTTGAAGTGCATTAAATAATCATGAAATAAATAAATAAATAAAAGACTTGATATGTTAACCTCCTGATCCAGAGTTCCACATGTGTTTGAAGAACATTGACATGTAATTTAATTTTCTTTCTAAATAAACATTGAATCAATGGTTTGCTATGTGTCACACATACCTGCTTATTTCTTTAGGGCAATAGTCATCTGTTAAATGGAGTTTTTATAGACAAACCTAAGTTATGGATTCATTTTTGTTCTACATCTAGATTTATTTTTCTATTAAGCTGTGAGAAGAGGAAGTCAGACAGTGAGGGGGTTCCCAGGGAATAATGACAAAAATAACCACTTATGTATTGTATTTTTCCACTTGAGGCTTTTATATATCTCACATACACAGCTTGATTTGTATGATAACTCAGGAAACAAGTGGATTTAACCAAATTTAAAACTAAAAGGAAGTTTTCTTATCTCACCACTTTGAATATTAATTTTATGTCACACACATCTCTAGTCTGATGGTGGGATTGGGAGAGGGGGAGCGGGCTATGGACATTGGGGAGGGGAGGCGAACCATAAGAGACTATGGACTCTGAAAAACAACCTGAGGGTTTTGAAGGGTCAGGGGTGGGAGGTTGGGGGAACAGGTGGTGGGTGATGGGGAGGGCACGTTTTGCATGGAGCACTGGGTGTTGTGCAAAAAGAATGAATACTGTTACGCTGAAAAAAATAAATAAATAAATAAATAAAAAGGGAAAAAAATAATTTAATACTTTGAGTAATACAGTAAGTTAAAGCCAGATTGTTATTCTCAAATTTTGGTAATCAGTCATTAATTTACTATGGTGCTTATTTCCATTTTGCCTTTTGCCTTGATGAATATTATTTAAGGTTTGTATAAGGAGAAAATAAATATTTGTGATAATAGAAATACAACCAGATGGGGTGCCTGGGTGGCTCAGTGGGTTAAGCCTCTGCCTTTGACTCAGGTCATGATCTCAGGATCCTGGGATCAAGCCCCGCATCGAGCTCTCTGCTCAGCAGGGAGCCTCCTTCCCCCTCTCTCTCTACCTGCCTCTCTGCCTGCTTGTGATCTCTCTCTCTGTCAAATAAATAAAAAAAAATCTTTAAAAAAAAGAAATACAACCAGATGTGCAGGGGTATAGATAATAATGAACATAAAAATTTTCATGAAATGTGGCAAATGGCTGTTTGAACCATCTAGATTTTATATTCTGACAAACACATAAGATGAAAGGTATAAGAACATAACTAGTGGTGAATGCTTGCAGAAAATGCTGTTTACTAGTGTTTTATGTTTATCCAAGCCATCTAATACTTTCTCAGAACTATACCTAAATTGGCCATAGCTAATTCTACAAACATTTTAAAAGGTCAATTATCCTACAACTAAAGTGGTTGGATTTAATGAATATTTTAAATTTTAATGGTCTACTTTATGTTGGGTTATGCTTTAAGAGTCAAATTAGATTGAATGCCAACTGAACATTGCATTTGACCCCATGATTCCAGTGCAAAAGGACATTTGTAATTATTTTAATGAATTTAGTTTAAAAAACTGCTTTTACTGACTATTTAACATGGTGAGAAACAAGGGTACCCAGTAAATTTGATGCCATTAAAATATCCATGGGAATAAACATAAAGAAGTAAGCCCCAATACTGTTTAAAAATGAAGTTAGAAAATCACATGATGGAAATATATATTTATTTATTTATTCTATAATTTGAAATACATTCATTCAACACATTGTGCTAAATGCTGGAGGTAAAAGCATTTGGAAAAGAAAATCGACCCCCCCCACTCTAAATAATTAAATAAATTATTGTGGGGAGAAAAATCATTAATCATACAAGCATGCTCATTAATATTTAAGTATATACTGAGGTAACTGCTCTAGATGAAAGATGTATGATTCACTGAAACCTCATAACAAAGAAACTTTCCTAGATTTTGGAGTTTAGGAAAGGCTTCTTTGAAGTATGTGATGCTTAAGTTTATATGTTATGGTTGTTTAGGGGTTAGCTAGCAAGTAGATAAACCCTGTAGTGAAGGCCAGGTTATTTGAAGAACCAGGGTGACAGGAATACAGGGGGAAGAATAGTACATGATCAGCTAAACGAGGTATAGTGGAGTCTAGAAAATGCAATTGAGTAGATAAAAAGTAATATGTTACCACTGGAAGATTTTAAAAATATTGATAGCGGGGATAGGGCATAATTTGAATTACATTTTCTGTTTAACATTTCACTGTGTTATAATTTAGAGACAGTAAAATACACCCTTTTGGATGTACAATTCTATGAATTTTGATTGTTGAATACAGTCATTTAAAATACAATCATTTAAAAATACAGTCATTTAAAAATACAGTCATTTAAAATACAGTCATTTGATTGTTGAATACAGTCATTTAAAAAGCCCATTTTCTGACTGGAAAATACACCCTTTTGGATATACAATTCTATGAATTTTGATTGTTGAATACAGTCATTTAAAAAGTTGACTGGTATGCTTGCTAGAAATCTCAATGTGTTCTCTAGTACATAGTTTTCTGATCTGAAAACTGACTCACATCTAGATACTGGGCAACGGATGTGACTTTTTAACTGGACAACTGCCCTTAGTTTCCTGGTCATTTATCTTGGATTTCTTCTGAGGGAAAAAGTCAACTAGTATCCTTATTGGTTGGCCTTTGTGACACCCTCTGGTATTAACCATTTCTGTGGGTCAGTTTTCCTTAGATAACATTCTGACCCTGTGACTGGTGATTGTTGTGTCTGCTATGTTCTGCTTCTCAGAGCCCTATTATCTTTATTGTTAGCGGTAAGCTCTGTCATGGAACAGCTTCTCTGACGTTCAGTCTGACCTCAAAGAACCATTCATAACCAAGCGTTTTAGTAAATATCAATGCTGTTCTCACCATCACATTCTTTATGGCCTCGGTGAAAAATGTAACATCTGAAACATAACCTGCTGGGTGTTTTGGCCTTATATTTCATGTTTACACCAGCATGCCCACCTCGTCAGAATTTTTGTTGTTTTGTCCTCATTTCTGTTGTTGTCCTTGTTGTCTCTATGCTTATTCATTTAATATTTATTTTTCCTTTCTTCAAGTTTTTATTTAAATACTAGTTAACATACAGTGAAATATTAGTTTCAGGTGTAATGTTTAGTGATTCAGCACTTCCATACATCACCCAGTGTTCATCATGAGTGCCTCCTTAATATCCATCTCCCATTTAGCAAATTGCCCCATCTGCCTCCTCCATCAACCCTCAGTCTGTTCAGAGTCTGTTTTCTGGTTTGTTTCTGTTTTTTCCCTCCATATGTTCATATTCATATCTGTATTGTTTCTTAAATTCCATATATGGGTGAAATCATATGGTATTTATTTTGTCTTATTTCCCTTAGTATAATATATTTTATATCGATCCATGTCTTGCAAATGGCAAGATTTCATTATTTTTTTATGGCTGAGTAAATACACACACACACACACACACACACACACACACACACATACACACATACACACACCATCCCTTCTTTTTCTATTCATCAGTCCATGGACATTTGGGCTCCTTCCATAATTTGGCTACTGTTGATAATGCTGGTGTAAATATTGGGGTGCATGTATCCCTTTAAATCAGTTTTTGTATCCTCTATTTTTTATTTATTTATTTTTTAAAAAGTAGTCTCTATGCCCAACAGGGAGCTCAAACTCATGAACCTGAGATATAGAATCACATGCTATACTAATTAAGCCAGCCAAGTGCCCCAGTATTTTTGCATTCTTTGGGTAAATTACCTAGTAGTGCAATTGCTAGGTCTTAGGGTAGTTTTATTTTTAACTTTTTGAGGAAACTCCATACTGTTTTTCAGAGTGACTGAACCAGTTTTCATTCCCAGGAAGAGTGTAAGAGGGTAGCTCTTTCTCTGCATCCTTGGCAACACCTATTGTTTCCTGTGTCATTAATTTAAGCCATTCAAACTGGTGTGAGGTGATATCTCATTGCAGTTTTTTTGTTTAATTTAAATTCAATTAGCCAACATATGGAACATCATTAGTTTCCAATGTAGAGTTTAGTAATTCGTCAGTTGTATATAACACCCAATGCTCATCACATCATGTGCTCTCCTTAATGCTCATCACCCAGTTATCAAATTCCCCCACCCACCTTCCCACCAGAAACCCTCAGTTTGTTTCCTACACTTAAGAATCTCTCAAGATTTACCTCCCTCTCTGATTTCTTCCCATTCAGTTTTCCCTCTTTCCCCCTATAATTCTCTGTGCTCCACTTATGAGTGAAACCAAAAGATAATTGACTTTCTCTGATTGACTTATTTCACTCAGCATAATACCCTCCAGTTCCATCCACATTAACAGAAATGTTAAGATTTCATCCTTTTTGATGGTTGAATAATATTCCATTATAGAAATGTACCACATCTTCTTTATCCATTCATCTGTTGATAGACATAGGGGCTCCTTCCGTGGTTTGGCTATTGTGGACATTGTTGCTATGAACACTGGGGTGCAGGTGCCCCTTAAGATCACTCCATTTGTATTGTTGGGGTAAATATCCAATAGTGGGATTGCTGGGTGTAGAGTAGCTCTATTTTTAACTTCTTGAGGAAACTTTCTACTGTTTTCCAGAGTGGCTGCATCAGCTTGCATTCCCACTAGCAGTATAAGAGGGTTCCATTTTCTCCAGATCCATGCCAACATTTGATTTTTCCTGTCTTTTTAATTTTAGCCATTCTGACTGGTGTCAGATGGTATCTCATTGGGGTTTTGATTTGTATTTTCCTGGTGCCAAGTGATGTGGAGCATTTGGTCATGTGTCTACTGGCCATTTGTAGATCTTCTTTGGAGAAATGCCTGTTCATGTCTTCTGCCCATTTTCTGACTGGATTCTTTGTTTTTTTGGGTGGAGTTTGATAAGTTCTTTATATATCTTGGACACTAGCCCTTTTTCTGATGTCTTATTTGCAAATATCTTCTCCCATTATGTAAGTTGCCTTTTAGTCTTGTTGACTGTTTCCTTTGATGTGCAAAAGCTTTTATATGGATGAAGTCCCAATAATTCATTTTTGCTTTTGTTTCCCTTGCTTTTGGAGACTTGTCTAGCATGAAGATGTGGTGGAGGTCAGGGAGGTTGCTGCCTGTGTTCTCTTCAAGGATTTTGATGGATTCCTATCTCACATTTAGGTCTTTCATCCATTTTGAGTTTATCATTGTGTGTGGCATAAGGAAATGGTCCAATTTCATTCTTCTACATCTGGCTGTCTGATTTTCCTAACACCATTTGTTGATGAGACTGTCTTTTTTCCATTGGATATTCTTCCCTGCTTTGTCAAAGATTAGTTGGCCATAGAGTTGAGGATCCATTTCTGGGTTCTCTATTCTGTTCCATTGATCTATGTGTCTGTTTTTGTGCCAGTACCATACTGTCTTGGTGATTACCACTTTATAATAGAGCTTGAAATCTGGAATTGTGATGCCACCAGCTTTGATTTTCTTTATCAACATTTCTCTGTCTATTCAGGGTCTTTTCTGGGTCCATACAAATTTTAGAGCTATTTGTTCCAGCTGTATGAGAAATGTTTATGGAATTTTGTAGGGATTGCTTTGAATGTGTCGATTGCTCTGGGCAGCATAGACATTTTAACAATATTTGTCTCTCCAACACATGAGCATGAAATGTTTTTCCATTTCTTTGTGCCTTCCTCAGTTTCTTTCCTCAGTGTTCTATAGGTTTTAGAGTAAGATCATTTGGTTGGGTTTATTCCTAGGTAGCATATTGTTTTGGTGCAGTTGTAAATGGGGTGAATTCCTTAATTTCTTTCTTCTGTCTCATTATTAGCGTGTAGAAATGTAACTGATTTTACATCCTGCCTCTTTGCTGAAATCCTATATGAGTTCTAGCAATTTTGGGGTTGTGTCTTTTGGGTTTTTCACATAAAGTATCATGTCATCTGATAAGAATGAGAATCTGACTTATTTGTAAATTTGGATACTTTTAAGTCTTTTTGTTGTCTGATTGCTGAGGCTAGGACTTCTAGTGGTATGTTGAACAAAGGTGATAGTGGACATCCCTGTTGTGTTTCTGACCTTAAGGGTAAAGCTCTCAGTTTTTCCCCATTGAGAATGATATTTGTAGTGAAGTTTTTCCATATGGATTTTATGATATTGAGGTATGTTCTCTCTATTCCTACACTATGGAGAATTTTAATTAAGAAAGGGTGTTTTATTTTGTCAACTGCTTTTTTATGCATCAGTTGAGAGGATCATATGGTTCTTGTCCTTTCTTTTATTAATGTGATGTATCATGCTGATTGATTTGCAGATGTTGAACCATCCTTTCAGCCCAGGAATAAATCCTAGTTGGTCATAGTGAATAATCCTTTTAATGTACCATTGGATTCTATTGGCTAGTATCTTGGTGGGAATTTTGGCATCCATGTTCATCAGAGTAGTTATGATTTATATTTCCCTGAAGATGAGTGATATTGAGCAACTTTGCATGTATCTATTAGTCATCTGGATGTCTTCTTTGGGAAAATGTCTATTCATGTCTTCTGTCCATTTTTTGGGTGTTGAGTTTAGTAAGTTCTTTAGAGATTTGGATATTAACCCTTTATCAGATATGTCATTTGCAAATATCTTCTCTGATTCTGAAAGTTACCTTTTAGTTTTGTTGATTGTCTCCTTTGTTATGTAGAAGTTTTTTATCTTGATGAAGTCCCAATACTTTATTTATACTTTTGTTTTCCTTGCCTCAGGACACACATTTAGGAAGAAGTTGCTATGGCCGATGTCAAAGAGGTTACTGCTTGTGTTCTTCTCTAGGAATCTTGATGATTTCCTCTCTCACATTTCGGTCTTTCATCCACTTGGAATTCATTTGTTTTTTTGTGAATGTTATAAGAAAATTGTTGGGTTCCATTCTTTTTCATATTACCGTCCAGTTTTCCTAACACCATTTGTTGAAGAGACTGCCTTTTTTCCATTGGGTATGCTTTCCTGCTTTTTTGAAAATCAGTTGAACCATATGATCTTCTCAGTAGATGCAGAAAAATCATCTGAAAAAGTACAACATCCATTCATGATAAAAACCCTCAACAAGTAGGGATAGAGGGGACATACCTCAACATAGTAAAGGCCATATATGAAAGAACTACATCTTATATCATCCTCAGTGGGCAAAAACTGAGAGTTTTTCATCTATAATCAAAAAAAGACTTGGAGGTCCACTCTCACCACTGTTATTTAAATAGTACTGGAAGTCCTAGAATTAGCAATCAGACAACAAAGAGAGATAAAAGTCATCCCAATGAGCAAGGAAGAAGTCAACTTTCACTATTTGCAGACAATATGATACTATGTAGAAAACCTGAATGGCTCTACCAAAAAGTTGCAAGAACTGACAAATGAATTCAGTAAAGTTGCAGTATACAAAATCAAAATACAGAAATCTGCTGCATTTATATACATTGATGATGAAGCAGCAGTTTATATACATTGATGATAAATCAAGGAATTGATCTCCTAACCATAAGATACCTAGGAATAAACCTAACCAACAAGGTAAAAGATGAACTCTGAAAGCTATAAAGCACTTATGAAAGAAATTGAAGATGACACAAAGAAATGGAAAATATTCCATTTTAACAGATTAGAAGAATAAATATTGTTAAAATATCTATACTACACAAAGCAATCTACACATTTAATGCAATCCGTATCAAAATAGCACCAGCATTTTTCAGAGAGCTAGAACAAACCTTTAATTTATATGGAACCACAAGGGACTTGGAATAGCCATAGTAATCTTGGAAAAGGGAAGCAGGTGATAGTGACTCTTAGGAACAGAGGAAAAACTGAGCTATGGTGGAGAGAGGTAGTTGGGGGATGGGCTGGATGGGTGATGGGTATTAAAGAGGCCACTTCTTCTGATGAACACTGGGTGTTGTATGCATGTAATACATCACTGAATTCTACTCCAGAAACCAATATTACACTATCTGTTAGTTAATAAAATTTGAATAAACCAACTAACTAACTAACTAACTAAATAGAAAAGCAAATCTGGACATATCACAACTCCAGACTTCAAGTTATATTGCAAAGCTGTAGTGATCAAGATAGTATGGTATTGGCACAAAACTAGTGTATAGATCAATGGAAGAGAGTAGAAAACCCAGAAATGAACCTAAACCTTTTTTGATGTTTCTCTAGTATCTGCTATAGCAATTCTAGTATTTCACTTTTGCTCAATGAGGTAATTTCTTTTTTATGTTTTAGGAGGCATTCCTGAAGCTAGTGTGAAGCATTTGGTGCTAAACTCTATCTCAAACGAGTGCTCCCAAATCAATAAACTCTTCTTTACCCAAACTTAAATTCTGTCCCTCTGTTCAAGAATTTTTGGAATCTATCCATGCATATACTTTCCCATTTCCTTAGAATATATTCTAGCCAAGTTTTTAGCTCTTCTGAGGTATAATCTATTTTCTTCCCCAGCAGGTTCAGCATGACCTTGACTGGGTTATGCTGTGAATAACCTTAATTACAGGTTAGTTAGTGTTTAGGAGGGAGAAAATGAGCATATTTTGTGGAGGTCACATGTTTCCATGCAGGTGAGAGGCCTCTTCATTGTCTCCAAAAAAACTGGCAGGCTAGCTCTTAACAGGAAGGAGTAGAGCACTTCAGCATGGTCAAGGGGTAAACAGAAATCTGGGAAGTTAAGATCTTTGATAAAATTTACCAGATGTCCTATTGCCAAACATAGCATGGTCCCATAATTTTCCAACTAGAACCCTGACCCAGAGAAGAAACCACTTTGATTAAATGTTTAACCCTCTATGGCATTCCACCACTCTCTTAAGTTCTGAGACTAATACTCAGTTCTGCCCTCTCATTGCAAGATATGAGTCTCTTTCTAATCTTTAAGAAAGTCCTCTGGCTTTTCCACTGGTCTATTACTAGTCTGTTAATTGCCTGCAACTTTCACTGTCTTTTCCTGCATAGGAATATCTATACAATTATCATTTACCCTCTACTTTTCAAACATCCAGTAAGTTATACCAACTAATGCCTTCCTGACTACTGAGTATGCCATCCTGATTCACCTGTTAGTGGTTTTCAAAATTGGACTGCTTTATTTTTCTAGGAGTTTCCTGTGTTCCATATATACCATAGAGATAATTCTCATTGCCAGGTTGACAGTAAGTAATGCATCTCCAAAACATTATCATAATCTGCTTTCTCTAAACACTGACGGTATCACTGATCATAGGTTGATTTCTCAAGAAGAAGATGCTGAGATGGTCTTTTGTGCACAGAGTATTTGTTAGAGATTCATACATGTGGAATGGAGAGAGAGACACAGGATTGAGAATAATGGAAAAGCAATTTGCTATGCAAGCATGGAAAAATGTTGCTCAAACCACTAGGGATGTCTGGAACACATATGGCCCATCAGAGTTGTCCCACTTCGAGCCAGAATGACCGGACCACTATACCTGTGCCATCAGTCATTGATTATAAGCTGCTCCAAGAAAGGTGTTCTTTTTGTCTAGACAGTTCTTTGAAGCTGAGTTAAGCCTGAAGGTGCTGATGGGCTGTGTGCCATCATGTAGGGCAACAAGTTAATTCTTGAAGGAGAAGTTAGTAGGCTCATCTTTATATCTATTACACAGATTGGTCAGAGCAAAATACAAATTTAGTACCCTGGAAGTCACATCCATAGAAAATACCTAAGTTGAAGCATAGAAATAGAAAGGAAGAAAAACAAAGCAAATGCATGAGAAGAAACCAAGGCACATTGAAAATGTAACTGGAATGTAACTGGAGTCCTAAGAAAAGAAGACATTAAAGTAAATGCAATATTTGAAGTTATAATATCTGAGAGTTTTCAAAATCATGCCAAACCACAAATTCAGGAAGCTTAGGAAAGCCCATGAAGAAGAACTGCAAACAAAACAAACAAAAGCAAAACACATCTAGGTATACTCTGATCAAACTACTGAAGAACAAAGCAGAGCAGAAATCTTAAAAATAACCATGGAGGGAGAACAATATATTCTGGAAGCAAAAATTAAGAGTAGGACTAATTTTTCACCAGAAACCAAGAAATCCAGAAAATGTGTATTTCATTATTAAATTGCTAAAAGAATATTACTGCCAACCTAGAAGTTTATAGGCAGTAAAGATATCCTTTTACAATGAAAGTGAAACAAAGATATTTTCAAATAAATGAAAGCTGAGAGCATTATTTGTCAATAGGACTTGCATTACAAGGAAAATTTTCCTCCAGATGAATTTCAAATTTGAATTATAATAGAACAAAAAATTGTAGGAGAAACATATGAGGACAAATGATTGACAATGAAGAAGTCAAGGATTTGTTTTTAAAAATTATAAATAGACTATATTAAAATGAGAACTTATATTCTTAATTTGCTATCACAAGATAACAGAAAGGAAGTAAAAAGGCAAGCTACAAAGTAAAAGATACATGTACTAATAAATTTGATGAAGGAACCCCCCCCATATATATAAAATAGCTACCAATCAATACTGAAGTGGCTAAAAAACCTAACTGAAAAAGAAAAATTCTTAACCAGGCACTTTTTAAACAAGGATATCTAAATGATAAGTATATGAAAAGGTACTCAACTTTATTGGTTATAAGAAAATGCAAATTAAAACAAAGGCAATACCAAATGTTAGCAAAATGTGGAGTCATTGCAACTATCATGCTGGCAGAAATTTAAACCTTTATTAGTCTTTGGGACAACTGTGTCTGCAGGTGTCTACTGCAACTGAACATATGCATATCCTATGAATTTGAAATTCCACTCTAGGGATTATATTCAACAAAATTGATATATATGGTCTCTAAATTCATGTACATGAATTTTCATAACAGTGCTCTTTGTACTAGTAAAAAATTGGGCACTATGCAAATAATCATCAAAGCTAGAATGGATAAATGGTGTTTTCACACAATATAATGTTATAAAAAATAAAAAGAAGGAACTAATACTGTATGCAACAATATTATTGACTTTAACAAATAGCATATTAAAACTAGCTAGACACAATACTATGTACTATATAATTCTATTCATATAAAGTTCAAATCAGATATGATAAGGAATAACACAGAGGACCATAGGAGAAGAGAGGGAAAACTGAATGGGAAAAAATCAGAGAGGGAGACAAACCATGAGGACTAGGACTCTGGGAAACAAACTGAGGGTTACAGAAGGGAGGAAGGTAAGGGGATGGGGTAACAGGGTGATGGGTATTAAGGAGGGCACATGTTGCGATGAGCACTGGGAGTTATGTGCAACTAATGAATCATTGAACACTATATCAAAAACTAATGATGTACTGTATGTTGACTAATTAAAGATATTAATAATTAAAGAAAGATATGATAAATATTTTCATGGTTATTATTACCTAAAATTGGGTAATATCTGAATGAGGGCTTCTTGCATGATGAGAATTTTTGTCCTTGGTTGTGGTCACAGAGCATATTCCAGTTTTGAAATTCATTACACCTATCTTTATAATTTTTGCACTTTACAGTAATATATTTCATATATATTTTATATATATTTCAATAAAAATTCAAAGAGAACAGAGAATCTAGAATGACTATGAATATGTAAAATTTATTATATATAGGTTCTTGAACTAGAAGATAAAAGAAGCATTTAAAAATATATATGGCACTCACAAAAATAGAAAAACTCAAATGTTACAATGTGGATTATACATTATAGGTAATTCTTAAATTATTCTTGCGTAGATTTTTATTTATTTATTTTTAAATTTTTATTTTTTTTATTTGTTTATTTTCAGTGTAACAGTATTCATTGTTTTTGCACCACACCCAGTGCTCCATGTAATACGTGCCCTCCCTATTACCCACCACCTGGTATCTCAACCTCCCACCCCCCCGCCCCTTCAAAACCCTCAGGTTGTTTTTCAGAGTCCATAGTCTCTCATGGTTCATCTCCCCTTCCAGTTTCCCTCAACTCCTTCTCCTCTCCATCTTCCCATGTCCACCGTGTTCTTTGTTATGCTCCACAAATAAGTGAGACCATATGATACTTGACTCTCTCTGCTTGACTTATTTCGCTCAGCATAATCTCTTCCAGTCCCGTCCATGTTGCTACAAAAGTTGGGTATTCATCCTTTCTGATGGAGGCATAATACTCCATTGTGTATATGGACCACATCTTCCTTATCCATTCATCCGTTGAAGGACATCTTGGTTCTTTCCACAGTTTGGCGACCGTGGCCATTGCTGGAATAAACATTGGGGTACAGATGGCTCTTCTTTTCACTACATCTGTATCTTTGGGGTAAATACCCAGCAGTGCAATTGCAGGGTCATAGGGAAGCTCTATTCTTAATTTCTTGAGGAATCTCCACACTGTTCTCCAAAGTGGCTGCACCAACTTGCATTCCCACCAACAGTGTAAGAGGGTTCCCCTTTCTCCACATCCTCTCCAACACACGTTGTTTCCTGTCTTGCTAATTTTGGCCATTCTAACTGGTGTCAGGCGGCAATCAGAAAACAAAGTGAAATAAAAGGTATCCAAGTTTTCAAGGAAGAAGTCAAACTCTCTCTCTTCGCAGATGACATGATTCTTTATATGGAAAACCCCAAAGACTCCACCCCCAAACTACTAGAACTCATACAGCAATTCAGTAATGTGGCAGGATACAAAGTCAATGTACAGAAATCAGTGGCTTTCTTATACACTAACAATGAAAATACAGAAAGGGAAATTAGAGAATTGATTCCATTTACTATAGCACCAAGAACCATAAGATACCTGGGAATAAACCTAACCAAAGAGGTAAAGGACCTGTACTCGAGGAACTACAGAACACTCATGAAAGAAATTGAAGAAGACACAAAAAGATGGAAGACCATTCCATGCTCTTGGATTGGAAAAATAAACATTGTTAAAATGTCTATACTTCCTAGAGCAATCTATACTTTTAACACCATTCCAATCAAAATTCCACTGGTATTTTTCAAAGAGCTGGAGCAAATAATCCTAAAATTTGTGTGGAATCAGAAGGACCCCGAATTGCTAAGGAAATGTTGAAAAACAAAAACAAAACTGGCGGCATCATATTACCCGATTTCAAGCTTTACTACCAAGCTGTGATCACCAAGATAGCATGGTACTGGCATAAAAACAGACACATAGACCAGTGGAACAGAGTGGAGAGCCCAGATATGGACCCTCAATATGGTCAAATAATCTTCAACAAAACAGGAAAAAATATTCAATGGAAAAAAGACAGTCTCTTCAATAAATGGTGCTGGGAAAACTGGACAGCGATATGGAGAAGAATGAAACTCGACCATTCTCTTACACCGTACACAAAGATAAACTCGAAATGGATAAAAGACCTCAACGTGAGAGAGGAATCCATCAGAATCCTAGAGGAGAACATAGGCAGTAACCTCTCCGATAGCAGCCACAGCAACTTCTTTCAAGATATGTCTCCAAGGGCCAAGGAAACAAAAGCAAAAATGAACTTTTGGGACTTCATCAAGATCAAAAGCTTCTGCACAGCAAAGGAAACAGTCAACAAAACAAAGCGGCAACCCACGGAATGGGAGATGATATTTGCAAATGACAGCACAGACAAAAGGTTGATATCCAGGATCTATAAAGAACTCCTCAAACTCAACACACACAAAACAGATAATCATATCAAAAAATGGGCAGAAGATATGAACAGACACTTCTCCAATGAAGACATAGGAATGGCTATCAGACACGTGAAAAAATGTTCATCATCACTAGCCATCAGGGAGATTCAAATTAAAACTACATTGAGATTTTTATTTTTTTAATTTAATTTTATTTTTTCAGTGCTTCAGGACTCATTGTTTATGCACCACACTCAGTGCTCCATGCAATACATTCCCTCCTTAATACCCAACCAGATTCACCTAATCCCCATCCCCCTCCCCTCCAAAACCCTCAGTTTGTTTCTCAGAGTCTACAGTCTCTCATGGTTCATCTCCCCCTATGATTTCCCCCAAATTACTTCTCCTCTCCATCTCCCAATGTCCTCCGTGTTTTTCCAAATGCTCTAAATGTCAAAGTCTAAAAGACTAATAAAGGTTTTCACAAGTAAGTGAAACCATATGATAATTGACTCTCTCTTGTTGACTTATTTCACTCAGCATAGTCTCCTCCAGTCCCGTCCATGTTGATACAAAAGTTGGGTATTCATCCTGTCTGTACCCCAATGTTCATAGCATCAATGGCCACAGTCACCAAACTGTGGAAAGAGCCAAGATGCCCTTCAACAGACAAATGGATAAAAAGTGGATATACAATGGAGTATTTAGCTTAGATTTTTAAATTAAAAGTTCCATGCTCTCTGACATAAACAAGATTTCATTCTTTAATAAGAACAGAATTATTTTAAAATTTCAGTTAAACAGAGACAATTGTTAGGGGGTTGGTAAAAGAAATGATCTCGTGACAAATTGTGGCTACTATGAAATTTTTATTTACTAAAAAGAGCTCTAATGGCCATTTTGCTGTTGTTGTTGTTTCTATTATTTTATTGTGATTAGTTGGTAGAAAGACATGATAAAGTCCCATATCATATTGCAGTCACTGATTTCAGAACTTAATAAAGATGGTGTTTTTAAAATCTTCCTTGGTCTTTCTGTCAGTCCAGACTGTTTGCTTGATATACCAAGACCAGTTTCTCTTCATTTAATTGCCCCGCTAGGCTGTTCTTACTGCCTCTGAAGTTATGCTTTATTGCCTCAAGTTCTACATCAGGATTCTCAGTGTTTCATCTTCCCTCTATCATGGTCATTGCCTCCACTTCAGTTGCTACACTAGAATGGTTCTATAACTATATTGTATCTTTCCTTCTAAATTACTTACACAGATCACATAAACTACATGTGTGCATGTGCACCCGTACACACAGACACACACACACACACGCACATACACAAAAGAAACAGTAACAACAAAATAAAATCACACTAAATCATAGTAACAACTTTAAACTTTGGAGTTGATAGCCATAATGCCTCGGTTTGCATCCCAGCTCTAACACTTGTCAGCTGTGTGCCAACAGGCAAGTAATATTACTCATCTGTTCTTCACGTTCCTATATATCGGAAGTCAAGATGGTAACTATGAAATTGTGTTCTTATGAGGATGCAGGATTTAATTTGTGTAAAGCAATTGAAACGGGGTTTAGTTCATATGAAGCATCATCTGGTGTTTGTTTTCATGTTATAATTAATATAATTTATGTTGTTCATTTTTCTGCCAATTTTTTTTTTTTAAAAAGAGAAAGAGAGAGATCCTGAGGTGAGTGAGGGAGGGTGCTGGTGGGGAGAAGGAGAGCGAGAGAGAATCCTAATAAAGCTATACACTCAGCACAGAGCTGGATTTCACAGCCTTGAGATCATGACCTGAGAAGAAATCAAGGACAAGTCCAAGGCTTAACCAACTGGGTCACCCAGGCACCCCAATCCCAACTTGCTTTTGATTCTGTTTTTCATAGTTAAGATATAGCAAATAATTTATCCATGCCCTAATTTCAAGCTTAGGATTTATTTTAGAAGCTTTTCAAGTTACTAAATAGCTTTTTATTTATTACAATTTCTTTTGAGCTGCCATAATTGCCTTACTTTTCTTTTGGTTATATATCAAAGTCTTTATTTCTTTTTTGCAAACTTAAATAATCCTGCGATTATCATGTTTGTGCAAAAATGTTTATCTGCGGGGCACCTGCATGGCTCAGTGGGTTAAAGTCTCTGCCTTCAGCTCAGGTCATGATCTAAGGGTCCTGGGATTGAGACCCGCATAGGGCTCTCTGCTCAGCAGGGAGCCTGCTTCCTCCTCTCTCTCTGCCTGCCTCTCTGCTTACTTGTGATCTCTATCTGTCAAATAAATAAATAAAATCTTAAAAAAATGTTTATCTGCATTTCAGAGTACTTCTTCAAAGTAGATTTAAAGAAACAGATTGTTAAGCCAAAAAGTAATACAGTTAAAAGTATTTATTAGGGGTGCCTGGGTGGCTCAGTGGGTTAAAGCCTCTGCCTTCGACTCAGGTCATGATCCCAGGGTCTTGGGATCAAGTCCCACATGGGGCTCTCTGCTCAGTAGGGAGTGTGCTTCCCCCTCTCCTCCAACTGCCTCTTTGCCTACTTGTGATCTCTGTCAAATAAATAAATAAAATCTTTAAAAAAAGTATTTATGTTATGCCTAATATAAAACAAACAAACAAACAAACAAAAAACACCTTAATGAACATGTGGCTATACAGAAAATAGTGCCATCTAATATAACTTCCTGCAATAATGGCAATGTTCTATTATCAGCTCTGTCCCATATAATAACTATTAGCCACATGTGGCTATTGAACTCTTAACTGTGGCTAGTATGACCAAGAAACTGAATTGATATAAGCTAGGTGTGAGTAGTGACTATGGGCAAGACAATGTCCATACTTGTGCAACTTCCATCCAAGTCACTCCTATCATTGAAGAAAACTCCCTGCTCTCACTTAATAATACTTCTCTGACACATGATGACATGGCACTGATAATCCTAATTTTCATTATTCCTGTATTTTTAAGATAGCTTACCATATTTTTGTATCTAATTATATGATGCTTAGTTTTGCTCATTTATGATCTTTCCACTTTTATTTTTCCAGTTCATACAGCATTTCTAAGATTTGTCCATGTTGCCTTATGTAGTAGTAGTTTATTCATTCCCAGAGTTTATAGTTTTCCATCCTGTGAGTTTACCACAATGTGTCTATTACACAGTTAAAAAGCATTTAGTCTGTTTTTTACTCTTATGCTGTGTGGAATTATGTGCATTTCTCCTGGTGCACATTTTTTAAGAGTTCTAGCAGTATATACAACCAGGAATGAAACTGTTGGGTCACAATAAAGGCATGCATTTAATTTTAAAGTATCATTTTAAGCTTTATTTCAAAAATATTATACCAGTTAATATTTCCACCCAGAAACTTATCTGCATTATGTTCCATGCTACTATCAACACTTTGCTTGCACCTTTTTTATTTGTGGGGGGTGGAGGAGGGAGAGAGAGCACAAAAATAGGAGAAGCAGCAGGCAGAGGGAGAAGCAGGCTCCCCATTGAGCAAGGACCCTGATGCAGGACTTGCCCAGGACCCTGGGATCATGACCTGAGTCAAAGGCAAATGCTGTCCCCCTGAGCCACCCAGGTGTCCCATGCAAGCCTTTTTGATTTCAAATTGGAGTAGTGTTATAGATACTAACTTTGGTCTTAATTGCATATTTCTGATTATTAATGAGTTTGGATATCTTTTCATATTATTAGTCATTAATATTTTCTTTTTTGCCAAATGTTTGTTCACATCTTCTGTTTATTCTTTCTATTGGCTTGATAATTATATATACAGATACATAGATAGATAGATGATAGATAGATAAATAGATAGATAGATATTCCTTATATATTTTTAGTTTAATAAAATTTTAATTTATACTTTAGAGATAATTTTCCTAACTTGTGGTTTGTATGTGAAATATTTTATAGTATCTTTTGACAAATTCGAAATTGATAAATAGCATTTATCAATCTGTCCTTTGATGATGATTATATCTTGGGTCTTGCCTAAGAAATCCTACCATATCTATAGACCATGCACCTATATCCTCTAAATTGTTTATATATTCAAAAATTTTAATTTCATATTAAAGCTTTAGTTTATTCTAAATTCATTGTTCTGTAAGTATTGTAGTAAGAATCCAATTCATATGCCCCAGAAAACCCAACTATCCCATAACTATTCCCTCCTTTTTCTAGGGGTCTACAATGCTGTTTCTTTTAAAACAATTTTTCACATATAAATGAATTTGCTTTTGGCTCTCTATTTTGTTCCACAGTTTAATTTTTCTAGTTCCATGTAATCACAATAACTTTAGAATAAATTTTGATAGCCATGAAGGAAAGACCATCAATTTACTTTCTTCTCTGGCAGTTTCTCACCTTTCTGTCATTTGCTCTACTACAAAACTTTTATAAATATGTGTCACGTTATTTAATTATTACAACCGAGATTTTGATTTGGACATGTGTTCTGCATGTTTCCTATTTTGATATTAAAAATAGCAAGTAGAGAAATCTAAAGCTATCCACCTATGCATGGAATTAAAAAAGGAGTTTGAGGGGGTACCTAGGTGGCATAGTCAGTGAAATATCTGGCTCTTGGTTTCAGCTTAGCTCGTGATCTCAGGGTCATGATATTGAGCCCCATGTCAAGCTCCATGATTAGTTTGGAATCTACTTAAGACTCTCTCTCTCCCCCTCTGCCTCCCACTCCCTGCTCACGTTCTCTTTCTCTTTCTCTCTCTCTAAAATACATAAATCTTAAAAAAAAAAAAACTTTGAAGATTGGTAATCATATATTTCCTGTTGTCCTACTACTTATTTTTTTACTTTAAAAATTAATCTCCTTTAAAAAAATTAATCTCTTGAATGTCCATATATAAATGTAAAATCTCTAAATGACTAACTAATGACTAACTAATTATTCTCATGAATTAGGAAGGTAGAATGAAGAACTAGGTGTACTAAAGATAAATAAGAAACCATTTTCCCAAAGTTGGAATTTCATGGTAGCTCCTGAAAAATACTAAGTTCATGGGGGGCCTGGGTGGCTCAGTGGGTTAAAGCCTCTGCCTTTGGCTCAGGTCACAATCCCCAGGACTCTGGGATTGAGCCCTGCATCCTGCTCTCTGCTCAGCAGGGAGCCTGCTTCCCTTCCTCTCTCTCTGCCTGCCTCTCTGCCTAATTGTGATCTCTATCTGTCAAATAAACAAATAAAATCTTAAAAAAAATACTAAGTTCAGCATCAGCTGAGGAATATATGCAATATTCCTTACTAAAATCTTTGGAGAGCTACCTTCTCTTCCTGTGTAAGTTCACTTCCTGAGGACATATCATGTCTTTTCCATATTTTTTATAATAATAATAACATCAGAGAACATCATTGAACACATACAAAATACCAAAACAAGATTTTAATTTTCATCTCAACCGTCATAACTGATAGATGATGACTCAGAAACTCCAATGTGTCAATTACTATCCCCCTTCATCATGGGTCTTGTAAGTGGGAAAACTTACATTTAAGCCTAAATTTATTTGACAGAAAGGTGAACATATGATTAAATTAAGAGTTTAAAAAAAGTAGTATGTGGATGTGGCATCTCAGCTTTGGTTTGTGTGGCAGGCTGAATAATCATGCCCTACCGCTTCCAGTATATCAACACTCTGATCCTCAGAATCTGTGACATGATTAAATTAAAGATCCTGAGATGGTGAGATTATTCTGTATTATCTGTGTGGTCGTGGTATAATCATAATGGCCCTTACTTAAGAGAGACACATCAGGGGCACGTGGGTGGCTCAGTGGGTTAAGGCTCTGCCTTTGGCTCAGGTCATGATCTCAGGGTCCTGGGATCCAGCCCTGCATCATGCTCTCTGCTCAGCAGGCACCCTGCTCCCCCCTCCCCGCCCCACGCCACTGCCTGCCTCACTGTCTATTTGTGATCTCTCTCTGTCAGATAAATAAATAAAATCTTACAAAAAAAAAAAAAAAAAGAAAGAAAGAAAGAGAGAGAGAGATAAGAGTAGTAGTAGGAGACAGAGTGACCAAAGCAAGAGGTTGGATTGTTGTGAGGGGTCACAAGCCAACGGATTTGGCCTCTAGGTGAATCTAGAAGTTAGCCTTTAGGGCTTCTAGAATACCCTCTAGAAGTTGGAAAGGACAGGGAACAGATTCTCACCTTAGAGCCCCCATCCGGAACCAGTCATGCTGACATGAATTTTGGACTTTAGATCACCAGCACTGTAAGATAAAGGAATGTGCTGATATTTTTAGCCGTTGAGTTTGTGGTATTTTTATTACATTAACAATAGCAAACTAATGCAGTTTGCTTTACTTAAATAAACACACCAAGAATAGCACATCAGTGACTAACTCTAGATCAGGCAGAAAATTTTCATTTTCTGAACTCACATGTTAGAGGGTTTACGAATGATTACCTGTTACTAAGATGTCTCCTTTGGGAAACTTATACAGTGGCCTTAAATATCAAGTCTTTCCAGATGAAGTCTTTCTCCTTGGTTGGTTCTCATTTCAAAAACATTTGTGTTTTTTTCCTTCACAGCCTATTGAGCTTTGTCATGCTGGAGACTTCCTGCAGCTTTCCTGCCACTGCAACTGAATGATAGGAATATCAGTACCAGTGGGAGCCAAGGCTTCAAAAAACTATTTAAGCCATTATATGGACACCCCACAAATCTACACATGAATACAAATCTATCAGCCTTGGTCACTATGAAGCCAGTAAACTGAAATCTTGTTTACATACTCTTTATCATCAGACCATTTGTAATAAAAAACAGTTCATGGCTATTCTTCAGAGGCTAGATATTTCTGAATCTTTTCTATTATTTTACGGAGTCAATTCTTAACTGAAAACTAAATTATGAAAGATATGTCAGGCAAAGTAAGGAGGCAAGATTTTATGGGTTTATAGATATCAGTACAATGCAAAAACTTTGAAGATTT
Source organism: Meles meles (assembly GCF_922984935.1). NCBI lineage: Eukaryota > Metazoa > Chordata > Mammalia > Carnivora > Mustelidae > Meles > Meles meles. The sequence continues at coordinate 30,658,975 of NC_060067.1, forward strand.
GAAGATAACATTTAATTTTTTAAAACATTGATCTTTTTCTTAAACCTATTGGACTGCCAATGCTATTTATAGTTTCTAGCAGGTCTATTCACATAAATACTAGAATTACAACTAAACACAATATTTATTGGAAAATTTGAAAGGAGTGTATTGGATTTCATTATAATATATTATGCAGGTGAGTATAGATTTTAAAAATTCTCTTGCATTTTCTTTTATATATAACCTGCCACCTCTAGCTCAGAGTTGGAGAAAGAACATCTCTTTGATAGTAAAAAAAAAAAAAAAAAAAAGACACACACACACACACACACACAGAGACACTAAAACTACTACATTAATTATTTTATTTTATGTTAAATAGCCATTCAAAGTCCAAATTGTCTACATACATTTTGTTTTATTTCCCTTTAAAAGGCTTGCTCTCCCCCAATTCCTTTTTATAAATTGCCTAAATATCAAGAGAATCTTCACCATCTACTTCACCATGGAAAATTTCATCTACTTCACCGTGGAAGGCAGAGGGGTCTCTCCCATTAGACTGGATCTTATGTCTACATTAGCCTTTGCAGTTCTATCCCTCACCGGTACTCATCACACTATCTGCTTGCCAACAAGAAACATTCCACCCTTAATATATTCTATACTATCAACTGCAGGAATATATGAAGCTGTGCCCAAATACCACATATTTCTTGTGACTCTGGGTCATGCCAAAGGAGAAGCTTCAATGAGAGGCATACTGTTCTAGAGCTAGCACTGTAGGAAGGAGGCATCAGTTACTATGTTCCATATTACCCTTCCAAGCTCCATCCTAAACATGATTTTGACCCAGGACAATGCAGGTTTACTCTATCTTGTCCAAGTTTTTGGAAGAAAACTATGTTTTGGAATTCAGAGTTTGGCAGATATTAAAAAGCACTCTTTAATCAAATACATTAGTATTTCTGTGGTAAAATGTATGAATATTCATGCCAAGTGGTTTTTAGAACTCTTTCAGTTTTGGAAATGTGGATAAGATATTGCAGGCCTGGAGTTTCTGATCCTTTGCCCTTTATTTAATACTCACACAAATTTCTACTCTCAGCACTTACTCATTTCATATAATATCATTATCTAGTTAACTCTATATCAGTCCTTTAAACCCCTGCTGTGTTTGTCTCAAAAAAGACATGTATTTATGGGGCACCTGGGTGGCTCAGTGGGTTAAAGCCTCAGCCTTCGGCTCAGGGTCTCAGGGTCCTGGGATCGAGCCCCACGTAGGGCTCTCTGCTCAAGCGGGGAGCCTGCTTCCTCCTCTCTCTCTCTCTGCCTGCCTCTCTGCCTACTTGTGATCTCTGTCTGTCAAATAAATAAATAAAATAAAATCTTTAAAAAAAAAGACGTATTTATAAATCAAAAGTTCTTTCTAAAAAAATAAAATAAAATAAAATAAAAATTTTTAAAAAAGTACTTTCAAGTTTTTGTTTGTTTGTTTTTACTTCAGCCTTAGCTCTATTTTGAAAATAAATCTATATAGATAGATAGATAGATTTAATGACTATACACAACTTCTCAATAATAGCTCTTTCCTTTGATGACAAGGATTATACATCTTACCCTGTTGAACTCAAGGACGTCGATGTGACATGCTTTGGCCAATGAAATAGAAGCAGATGCTATAAAGGGTCATTTATATAAGGGTAGAAGTGTATAAAGCTAGCTCATGATACACGTATTCTCCTTCCTCTAAATCTGTAATATGGAAGCATGTGTCAAAATATGCCTCAGTCAACATGGATATGTAAGGAACTACTTGAACACTACCCCTTTCTGCCCATAAAGTATCTCTAAGATATTACTGTAGAATATCCTAGCCTAGCCTAACTGATGCACATATTTTATAAGAATAGTCTGATAAGGACATTTAAAATATACATAAAGCATAGTATACTAGAGAGTGCAATAAAATCTGTACATCTGCAACTGAAATACTAATTCAAAAATTTTACATTAATTTCTTAAAACATAAATAAAATTTACAGATATAGCTACTTCCCATTGTTTTCATTTTGCAGGCATAGTTGAAATTTGCAAATGGGATATTCATTCCCTGTTTGTTATTTTATATTTACTACTTATGACTATTAGAGTAATAATATTTGTATCACATCTGATATTTAATTGCCAGCAAGCCTCAGCCATTCCAAAACTCTTTCATTCTTACTGAGGATATGGAACCCACTTCAATGGTGATTTTCCTATGCTTGATCCCAGCCTATGAAGGACAGCCAGAGACAAGGTTATCAACAAAGTCAGTGGACCCTCTCACCAGACATTCCTCATTCTCTGTGTGATCTCCCTTGGGGATCCCCCAGGGTTCACACTGAAGTGGAGAGCCTTTGCTATAACATAGAACATTTATAAGTCCTTCCTCAGTTCTCTGCCAGGGCAGTTACATCATTCTCATCTCTTTAGTTTTAGGCTACGGTTCCATCCTAGTGTCAATAATCCATTTCAGCAGTGTATCAGGATAAATTCCAGATATGTTTGCCAGGAAGTTAATCCCTAACATATGGGAGAGTGCTTCCATGTTAATAAATTCTCCTCCTTCCAGCTTTATTCTATACTTGTACCCTGGTTCAAAATCACATGATCCACACTATATATGCTCATTCAGTTCCTGCCTAAGTATATAAATAGATAAAATATATATAGCGACTAGGTCTTGCAATTATTTTAGAGCAACTACTATTTTCTCCTAGAACACAGACTAAATTCTTCCTCTCTGACTGATCGTCTAGAAGCAAGAAGGAGAGCAAGCAGTAGAAGTTTCAGAGGCTGACTAGCATCATCTTGCAAAGCTGCCTAAGCTGTACCTTTGTTGATGCCACACACAAGTTGGGGTCGTAATCATCTAACAAGGATGAAGGGGTCTTCTCTGTTTCAATAATGCTCAAAGGAAACTTTGGTTTCAAGATTTTGTGGTTCATTCAAACCAGTTTCCCGATTCCAGAGATCAGGTTTCTACTCTTTTTTCATCAAGACAGACTTTTGAATAAGAAATCTCTTGATGGCACAAAATAAGTCTCCTCCGTGGTGTGCCGCATTTCAAGTGAATTCTGGGACATATTTTCAGCAGAGTTGTTACTACAGCTGCAAGAGTTGACAATATTCTCAGAGTTACCCTGGAGGCCTTCTGAGTGATACCAGTTCATATTTAACTGACCTGAGCCTGTCATTCCATCACTGCCCCCACCCCACCTTTAAAGTAGTTGACAAAATCCTGTCAGTTTCACTGCTTTCCTTATCTAACACCTTCATTATCTCACAGCCCAAAACATTACCAGCTTTATCCTCCATATCTACCTCATTGATATCAACACCTTGGAAGTTTTAGCCATTATGGTGCTAGCACATACAGGTATGATCACCATTTGCTTCCCATCAGAAATGGGGTCCTTGTTTCTGTCTGCTAAGTGATTTATTCCCCAAATCCCATCCTAGAGATCAGCTTCCAAGGCTACTTCCAGGGCCAACAGTTTTAGCTTGAGTTCTCTGCACTATATACCACCTGTCTTAAAAGCAACTTAAGAAAGGAAAGCCAATATAACGTCACTATTGCAGGCAACTGGGGCTCAGTTCCTCCTGGGCCTGTAGTGGAGCCTAGAGAATGACTCTCAGAATTGCTCAACAAAGAATTGATGGGGGGGTCATTTATTCTTGGCTTCCTGTTCCACCCCCCCCTCCATTGGTTGAGCATTGCCTATGGAGCATTATTACTATGCATTCCTGGGTTGTGATGTTCCAGTAGGCACAACCATGGTACAAGAGAGCCAGCTTTAGCTTAAAGTTAGACACTTGGAACATAAGTTTTGTTGAATCCTGCACAAAACTGTCAGTTACTGATCAAATATGGCCATGGGTGATGACAAGAAAATGAGAAGTAGAACAGAAGAAGTGTCCTACACAGAAACTTGTTTTGCAATATACGTTTTGCACACCTTTTAAAAAGTAGGTATTCAAAATTAAATTTATTTCATTATTTCAAAATGAAATAAATTTCATTTAAATACATACATAAATGAATTGGCAACTAGCCAAACAAACAAACATATTTTGAGGAAAAATCACACACAGAGATTTCCTATTGACTGGAATTAGAAGTATAACAGTGACTATCTTTATTTTATTAATTGATTTTTCTGAATTTTGGGCCAGTGCTAGACAATAAGTCTGTACTGTACAAATAGATTACTTTGTATCTTAGTAAGATACTCTGTGTTTAAGACAGCATTGGAAGAAAAGTGACATTCAAGGCTCTTTCCCTTTCTGTGTCTAATCTTGGTGAGACAGCTCTGTTCATTCCCTAGCATACTATTGCTTCAATTAGTTGCTAGGTGATGGATGCCATTCTATAATAGTTGCCCTTCTTTAGTACTACAGGCAGCAGGATTCCTGGGAACAGGGCCAAACTGAGCTCTGAAATGTTTAGTAATGTGCCAATATTTAAACAATCCCTTGGCCATATTATCACTTTGTAATTTTATTCATTTTATTTAACCCAAAAGTTCAGAGGTCTTGTTAATTTTGGATTCAGGAAGAATAGACAGGAGTTTTGAAAAAGCAGTATATGAATGAAACATGTATTAATTAAATAGAAAATACTTAAGCGTAGAAGATTTTTTTACATTCTTATTTGCATTGTAAGTCCAGATTCTGAGTGCGTTTAAATATACCTTCATAGTCAGAAATAGAAGAAGGAGATGGTTAAGATTCATGAAACATTAATAAAGAAGTATGAAACAAATTTAAGCAAAATAAAATACTATGCTAATAATTAAAAATAAAAATATATTCAGAAGGCTATTTACTATATTATTTTGTTTCATTTTAGTGCATAGTGTTCATTTTATTATACTTTTCCTTCTTTTTAACTTTATTTTTTAAAAAGATTTTATGTGGGCACCTGGGTGACTCAGTGGGTTAAAGCCTCTGCCTTTGGCTCAGGTCAGGATCCCAGGGTCCTGGGATTGAGCCCTGCATCAGGATCTCTGCTCGGCAGGGAATCTGCTTCCCCCTCTCTTTGCCTGCCTCTCTGCCTACTTGTGATCTCTCTGTCAAATACATAAATAAATAAAATCTTTTTAACGATTTTAAAGATTGTTAAAGATTTTTAAAAGATTTTATTTATTTATTTGATAGAAAGAAAGTACAAGCAGGGGGAGTTGCAGACAGGTGGAGAGAGAGAATCTGGCTTCCTGCTGAGCAGGGAGCCCAATGTGGTGCTCTATCCCAGTACCCTGGGATCATGACCTAACCCAAAGGCAGATGCCTAACCTAGTGAGCCATCCAGGTACCCCCACTTCTTTGTATCTTTAAGGCACATCAAAAATTATTTGCTATTTTACGTATATTCCCTATGACACGGAAAATTAAAATAATACAAAAGGAAAGAAATTTTAACAATATTAAATATTTTACATACTGTTGTAACAGCAAAATATAAATATGTGGATGAATGCCAGATCATATCAATTAATCATATCAAGAGCCAAACCAAATGATATTTTATGTACAAAGTCTTAGTGTTTATTTTGTTAAATTACCCATATAATTGGAGCCTTTATTAAAAATTATGCTCACTTTCCTAATTTTAAAAGTAGTACAAATGCATGGCCAAAAAAACCCTGATTCTAAAAAATAAAAATTACTTGAAAAAAATGGCAATTAATTAAAAAGTAAAACTTGTTACATACTGAAATTTAATTAACCAATTCATAAAAGTAAGCCATCTTGGTCACTATTCAAGTTCAATTTCATGATGGTGTTCTAGGAGATAGTAATAGGGAAAAAATGATCTGTAAGTCTAATCTCTTATAAAAATGATGTTATATTTAGAAAAAAATCCATGTCATAGTGAAAATTACTATCACATGTTATATGGTCAATTTAAAGACATTATACATAAGAAAATCATGAATGAAATTGAATAATTTATGCTAAATTATCCAATCAATCAAGGTCTGGCTTTACTGTTTTAGAATATACCATTTTTTAATGTTTTTTAAAGATTTTATTTATTTATTTGACAGACAGAGATTGCAAGTAGGCAGAGAGGCAGGCAGAGAGAGAGAGAGAGAGAGAGAGAGAGAGGAGGACACAGGCTCCCCGCTAAGCATAGAGCCCTATGCGGGGCTGGATCCCAGGACCCTGGGATCTAAATCATGCCACATTTCAAATCATTTTCTATTTGAAATATGATTTTCTTGCATAACATTTTTTGTTGTCTCCGAGCATCTACTCTTCACTTTCTCAATTTCAGTTGACGAAATAGAAGTTGCATTTATGTTTAAGCTCTTTCACATTCTTAATCATATAAAGTACTTAATTTAGTATCTGTATCTTCCTGAAGACAGTTTACTAATGTGCTGTTCTCATTTTCTGCTCTATGTTATCCTAAGTACTATATAAGTTTGCTGTTCAGCTGTCATACTGGAATATAGTTCACTTACTTCTGGGTTAGTATGTTGTTTTAACCCATGTTTACTACTTTCCTGGATGAATATGGAAAGTAAAGCTTCTAAGTCCTAGCAATCTGCAAAAGTGTTTTTATTCTTTTCTAATGTTTGTATAACTTAATAGAAATCAAAAATTTGATTGGTTATCAAAAATTTCTAATATGTGTCTAAGTGTGTGTCTTTTCTCTTTCATTCTTGACATTTTGGGGTCTCTGTCCAATCTGAAGGTTCAAGTCTTAGTCTCTTCTTTGAAAGCAAATTTATTTCTTTTGTTGCTTTGATTATTTATGCTCCTACTTACAAACTTTCTTTTATAACAGCATTTTAACATCTGTATCTATATGAGTTATCTCTACTGTGTAACAAAGTAGGTTCAAATTTGCTTCAGAACAAAACATTATCTCACAACTTTTACGGAGTCAGAATTCTAAACCCGAGTTTTCTTGATGAAATTAAGTTTTTGCTATATTCTACTATTTAGAATTGAATCATTAGGTCCAACTCACACTCTAGAGGTGGGGAATACACAAAGGCATGAGGAACAGGAAGTAAGGAACTCTGGGAGTCATCTGAGGACTGTCAATCACAGTGTCTCCTCTGGCCCTCAAAGCATTTACACATTCCTTCAATATCCAGAATCTCTTATCCTAAATCAGGTCTAAGTATAGATTTAGTTCTTTGCATATAGTTCCTCTTGATCTGTTCTTCTATAGAATTAAAGAGAGAAGGATCTGTTCCCACACATCCAGTGTACAATGGTGGGACAAACAGTGATAAGAGATGATGCTATTTTAAAAATGGGGAAAATGAGAGGTAAAGGAAGTTTTACCCTCAGCTTCTTTTCTAGACCACATTTTTTTCTGACAATTTTTGTCTTGCTCCTTTTTTTGTTTAACTGTCCTTCCTACAATTGGTCTTTGTCCTCTGATATTTTATTATAAGTAGCAAGATATAACCAGATGGAGCTTTTAACACTTTGATTGAAAATTACTTAGCTAAGTCATCCAGTTTATTAGACACATTTTCTAATTTCTGTATTTCTGCTGATGATATTTTTGTTACTTTTTCCATTACTATATACAAAAGATTCTCCCTTTCTCCAGTTTTCAATAGCATTCTTCATTTCCTTTGCGTCATCACAGGCGTCATCATCAAAGTCGATTTCTACAAAATGGTCTATTACAGACAGTTTTGATTTTCTATAATATGCTTTTCAAAATCCTTCTTCTATCCACTCACCACCCAGGTTCCACGCTAATCCCACATCTTTATGTATGGGGGGTTGCATACTGTCTCCCTGGTTACCAAGGAGTAGGGACCCCGCCCTCTGGGAGCCTTTTTGGCGCCAATCCTAATCAAAGTGTAATAGGCTGGTTCAAATGTCTACTAGGGTAAATTGTAACTCAATTGGTCACCTAGCATCACTGTGGAGTTTCCTGTGTGTTACAGTCTCATTGGTCACCTGTGCGTGGCAAGGCTGGACCACATGGCCTTTGCCCTTAAAAGCTAGACTGTGAAACAGAGGATCGTCCTCTGTAAAGGGCGTCCCCGACTGGTCTGTTTGATGGTCAGTCTGATTCTCCATGCTTGGCGCAAAATAAAGCTTTGCTTGACCTTCAAAAAAAAAAAAAAAAAAAAAAAAAGTAGTCACCCAACTTCTGGTATCAAAAGTCTATATCATTATCTATACTGAATAACAAATTGCCCCCGAATTTGGCAGCTTAAAAAGACAAATATTTACTATCTCACAGTTTCTGTGGATCAAGAACCTAGGATCACTTTAGATTAGTGTGTGTGGCTAAAGGTTGCAAGCAAGATTTAGTAAGTTTTCAGCCAAAGCTGCAGCAGGAGAGGGTTTATCTGCTTCCAAGAGCAGCTTCATTATTGTTAGCAGAATTTAGTTCCTCACTATACTGAAGTCTTGGTCCCTTGCTACATGACCTCTGTATAGAGTAGCACAAAGCATACCAGTATGCTTCCCTCAAACAGAGGAGTGCAAGAGAGGGAGGCAGCCACCAAGACAGAAGCCAGACTTTGTGATCTAATCTGGGAAATGACATCTCATCATGTTTTATGCATTCTGTATTTAGAAGAGTATGAATAGTAGGAAGCAAGGATAGAAATTATTTCGGATCAGCTTAGAGGTTACCTGCGGCAGAACTGAATTTCCCTGTTTATTAACTATTATTTTTATTTTCTATCTATGTACGCATTTCTATTTGTATGCCTTTGTGTGAAAAAACAAATTACAAGTGAACAACATCTATAGAGTTATAAAATAGCCAAGAAAAGAGAAAATCAGACCCAGCCTTAATCAGAAATGGTAACCTCTTTTGCCTTTTTAGAAGTTTTGGATAATTTTTCTGATAGATTTAAATTGACATCCAAGTGACTCAGCAAAAGAATATACAAAAAAGTACTTACAAAAACATGCATTTACACTCATGTATACAGAAAAAGGAAATGGACAATATATTAACAATTGATCCTAGGTGAAGGTGAAGATCAAATGGATTTTATTGTATTAATTAGTCTTTCTACTTTTCTATAAACTTGATGTTTTTCAAAATGAAAACCTGGGGGAAAAAGCAAAAATCCTACTTAAGGTTTAAAATAACACATGACAGTCTTTCAAATCTAGGGACCACCTTAAAGAAAAGAAGACACTGGACCAAAGCAGTATTTAAACTTCTATAATTTTATTTCAATAAAAATAGGATGTATAAGGCATACTTTTTATTAGATTATTTTAACATAGTAATTGTGATTTACTAACTAAAATGACTAAAATTCAGATTTTAAAATATTTTATGTTAAATGCCTTGATAGTGTTACATATACAGAGTAAGTCCAGATTTATTATTATTTTATTATTGTAAAATAATAACTATATTAACAAAGCTATTTTATTTTAAGAAGTGAAAGCCCTGAGCTTATCCATTGTACCAGTCAAAACTTTAGGCACTATTTTTAACCTCATCTTCTGCTTTTCCATCAAGGTCAATCACAAGTCTTATTTTTTATAACTACTTTTTATCTCTCAAATACTGCCACTTTTCTTCCTTATCCCTACCACTGTTCTATGTAGGTTACCATCATCTATCACAGGGTTTAATGTAAGAGCCCTGAACTATTCTCTGGGCCTGAAGACTTGCTCTTTCAGATCCAATCCAAAGAAGAAAATCCAAATTATCCTTATAAGGCAAATCTGATTATGTTCAACAATCTAATAAAACAGTTTGGATGTCTTTCCAGGGACTCTGTGACTAATTCAAAATACTTTAAAATGCTTTCGAAGTCATTTTTGATATAACCTCTGATTTCCTTTTTAGCCTGGCTATTTTCTCCCTTATAATATATGTTCCTGAATTACTAAACTTCTTCAGTTTCTTGAATATTATGTGTTCTCTAATCACACAGCCTTTGTGTTTACTGTGCCCTCTGTGTTTTGCATTCCTCTTATTCTTTCCCCATGAATTTCTGCTCAATTTGCAGGTATCAGTATAGACGGGAAGATTTCTGAGGTCAAGATTTTGTCTACATCCTGTATGGTCCTAAAGCATCCTGTAATTCCTTCACTAGAATACTTATTAAGTCTTACAATTTGTTAAATTTCTGTGTTTCTCCTAGGAGATAAGAACAAGTCTTGCAATGAAAGTAGGATCTATTAACTGATCATAGTGTCACCAGAGCTAGCACAAACAACATATTTGATAATTAATATAAAATAATAATAATGATTGAATTCAAACTTTATTAAGCAATAATTATATGCTAACCCCTGAGCAAAGCACATCAAATGGATTATTTTACTTGTTATTCAAACCAATCTTTACAGCAGGTAATATTATTTTCAAGAAGAATGAGTGGATATAGAAGTGTTCATTTAGTAAAGGGCAGAGCTTACATTTAAACTCAGACAATTAGTTGCAGATTGCAAGACTTCTCTTACTAAACTACAAAAAATAAGGAGATACTAGTAATTGCACAAAAGCAATGGAACACTCATAAGAATATCTATTCTTGGATTTGGAGAGAAATTTAATCTAACTTCTCTATAAAAATTACTTTAATTCCTTGTAGCACATTATTATATCTATGTTTTTTAAGAAGACTCCTATTTTATTGGGTAGCTCTAATTGTTTAAAAGTCTAGTCTCCTTTGTGTGAGGCAAAAGTACTTATCTTCAGCCCTCCCGTAGTTTCATACCATTTATTAGTTAGCATCTCTGAAACTGTACAGACTAAATTTAATTAATATTCCATATGAATAGCCATTCACATTTTTAATGTCAGTTGTTATATCTTATATTGTTATTTTGGCCTCCAAAAGACATTTTATTTAAATAAATTTCAAATGCATTTTTGGTTATTTTTAAGTTTTTTAGAAACAAATAAATGAACTTAAATCCAATAAACATCACATACTTGTGAAACATTTTTTTTATATTTTAAATTTATTTATTTTTTCAGTGTAACAGTATTCATTGTTTTTGCACAACACCCAGTGCTCCATGCAATACGTGCCCTCCCTATTACCCACCACCTGTTCCCCCAACCTCCCACCCCCGACCCTTCAAAACCCTCAGGTTGTTTTTCAGAGTCCATAGTCTCTTATGGTTCGCCTCCCCTTCCAATTTTTTTTTTTTTATAAACATACTTGTGAAACATTTTTATGTTGACCTTTTCTTGTACTTACTTCTTCAGAGATTTATATTCCTTTAGCCTATTAATATAATAGTTAATAAAGAAAAATAATTATGCAAGTCACACACTCCAGTATTGTAATGAACACATATGACTCCATCAACCCAACCCAAGAACTAGAACTCTGTCATCGACTTGTACCCACTTAGGTACCCATCCTCACCACCTTCCTCTTGCCTTTCCCCCACCAGAGGTCATCACTAGCCTGAAAATGCCTTTATCATTGTCAACTTTTATAAAACATGCTCATTTCTTGTAACTGTATTCCTAAGCAAAGTATTGTTGATACCGTTTATATTTGAGCTTTGTAGAAATTGTGTAGAACACAATGGAATTTGATGCACTTACTCTTGTTTTTTTTCATCTTTATAGTTTAAAAATCATTTATATTGTGGTGTGTGGCTATAGTTTATTCACCTTTGTTCATGTATAAAAGTCCATTCAGAGAATATACCAAAATGTATATATGTTCATCATAAGTTATGCATTGGGATGATTTCTAACTTTTTTATATTGTAAACAGAGATGCTGTAAACATTTTGTACATATTGTCTGGAGTATGTATGTATGAGTTTCTCCAAGAGCATAATTCAGTATTGGAATGTTGGATCATAGAGAATGCATATGTTTAACATTAAAATATAATAATATTTTGTTTCCAAGATGGATTTTTGTATCAATTTAGTTTATTTTATAAATAAACACATATATGACTTATGTTCACTGTTTCATGCCTGCTCATTTCCATTTACCTCTCGCATTAAGGGTATTTATTTTGTAACTTCTCAGCCAATTTTTACAAGTTTAACTCATAATTAAGTAATTATAATATCTAACATAGTTGTACATGTATTAATATGTAAGCCAAATTGATATCTCTATTACTGTAGAATTTGACAATTGAATTAAACACCATGATTCTGAAAGTGGTGAGTGCTGTATGTAGATTTGGTTCATTCATTTAAACCACTATCCATATGCTATCATAGGAATAATGTAGACTTATCTTTACCTTATATTTGTGATCATTTTCTTTTCTACTTGGTTTTTACAGAAAATGCTACCCCTAATATTTTAAATATTTTTGCAAATATTTTGAAGTATTTAAAGGTAAATGCCAAAAGGAATGTTTTAAAGTGTAGGTTATCAATATTTTCAACTTTATGAGATATTATTAAATTGGTCTTCAATCTGTTAGAACCAATCTGTAATTCTCCTCACCAGTAATGTTATCAAACTTCATTTTCTTTTGCCATGCTACCAGTCATAGTAAACTCACTGGTATACTATTCAATTCCTTGATTATGACCGAGATTAAGCATTTTTTTTTTTTTTACTTTTTCAAATGCATATTGATCTTTCAAGGCTGTACTCTATAAATTATTTTTCAGATGGTTTTTCATGTTTTTCTCCTGGCTTAATTGGTTTTCTGCTTAATTATTTTAGGCTTTATTATTTATTTATTTATTTATTTATTTTTTAAAGATTTTATTTATTTATTTGACAGAGAGAGATCACAAGTAGATATAGAGGCAGGCAGAGAGAGAGAGAGGGAAGCAGGCTCCCTGCTGAGCAGAGAGCCCGATGCGGGACTCGATTACAGGACCCTGAGATCATGACCTGAACCAAAGGCAGTGGCTTAACCCACTGAGCCACCCAGGCCCCCCTACTTATTTATATTTAAAGATTTTATTTCTTTATTTATTTGTGTGAGAGAGAGAAAGAGCAGGAGGAGGAACACAGGGAGAGGGACAAGCAGACTCTACACTGAGTGCAGAGCCCAAAGAGGGGTTCTTTCTCAAGACCCGAGATCATGACCTGAGCTGAAATCAAGCCTTGGATGCTTAACCGACTAAACCATCCAGATGACCCTATTCTAGGCTTCAAATATCTAAATAGTTTCATCAGTTGTGTGCATCATGAATATTTCTCCCTATCTGTTGTTATTCTGTTCAACTTTATTCCTTGGGTTTTTTTGTTTGTTTAGTTTTGTATTTTTGTACAGAATATTTTTTATTTTTGACAAATTATACATACTTGTATATGCATATACAGGCTTTTCCCCCTTAATTTTTTGTGCTTTGGGATTTTGTTTAACAAATAATTCAGTAGATAAGCCTCTTTATTTTCATTAATGGTTTAAAAGTTTTTAATACATTTTGCTTTAATTCATAGTCAATATATCATTAGTATTGTTGCCAGATTCATTACTGATTTTAATATTTCTAAAAGTTTTTTTCTGTTTTACTTTCTATTGGCTATTACTAATGCTTTAGTATATGGTTGATTGTATCTGTTGATATACCAACCTTGAACTTCTACAACTTTATTTTGACTAAACAGCAGAATAACCTTCATTTAACAAAAACTGATATCAAGGTTTGTTTACTTGTTTGTTTTTCTAAAAACCTTTGGATTGCCCTTTGTGTTGTAACACATTATAATTTATCAAAAAAGTATGCATTTCTTTAGGTTCCTTCCTACCAACGCCTATCCAGGAATTTAAAATCTAGATCCTTTCTGACCATTGTTAGATGATTTATTTGCACACTATCCTGCATCTTCAATCTAATGTTGTTAGATGATTTATTTGCACACTATCCTGCCTCTTCAATCTAATGTTGTAAAAAGGACTAGATGTTGATTGAACTAATGGGATACAGACAGATGTCATGGCAATACCTTTATTAAAATGCCCTTCAGTTATAGCCTTATAAAAATATAAGAGAGTACTAGGGTTGAATTTCAACACACATACACACATAAACACATATTTGATGATAGGATGGTAAGATATATTGTAACAGAAGAAATTGTAAAAAGAAAATAAAACACAGTGTAAGATGCTGGTTTCTTTCTGTATTGCATTGAATTAGCTTCTTTGACAAAATGATATTGAACTTTGAACAAACACCTCTATGAGAGACTTCAGGGTTCATGGATATAGTTTTTAATATCTGCTATTACAAGTCAATAATTGAGAAGTCTCTACAGGGTAAAATTTTATGCAGCTGCACATCTTTTATTAAGAAAAATAAATCTCATAGATGAGAGTTCTTCATGTTCTGCAACAGGGACTTTTTCTATAAAGACAAGTAATGGGTAAAATATATATAATTAATTGCTGGGGAAATTGCATGAAAAACAATTTTGTCCTAGACAACTCTTTTATGTAACATGTATATATTTATTCAGAATGGATTCCTGAGAATTATAATAAAGATTAAAATATTTTAAGCTTCATTACATGATGGAAAAAGATATCATAGTTGACCCTTGAACAACATAGGTTTGAATTGCATGGGTCCACTTAGAGACAGATTTTTTTCAATAAATACAATATAGTAATATATCTACTCTTTGTTATTATTTTCTTAATAACATTTTCTTTTCTCTACCTTTCTTTATTATAAGAATACAATATACAAATATACAATATTCAAAATATGTGTTAACTGACTGCATATGTTATTGGTAACACATCAACAGTAGGCTATTAGTAGTTAAGATTTTTTTGGGAATCAAAAGTTATATGTGGATTTTTGACTGAATGGAAGATTTGTGCCCCTAATCTCCCGTTCAAATGTCATCTGTATATTTGAGATTATGAGAACCGTTATCAACTTTGGTGTCTAATTGATCTCTGGTCCTCTTAACACTGCTGACTTTCAGTTTCCTATGCTCTTTAGCAGAAATTATGGCATTATTTATTTTAATTATGTAAAAGATTTGCACTGAAGAGCAAATGAGCTATTGTATATTAGAGAATTAAAAATACTCTATTTGGTATTGCAAAACACATTATTATCATTCAAAGTATTTTTTTATCCAATATGCAGAATATGTCTTTCTGAATATGACAACATGATGCTAGTTTGATCTAAACATAGTTAAGAGAGAATAGGTTGCTTCTAGATGAAGATGATAGGTTGAACACATGCATCTAATTTTGCTCCCCTAAACTCTAAAAAGGGATTGTAAAAAAGTAACTAAGAAGAATGAATAAGGAGAATAGTAACAACCAAATTTTGGAAAATGAAAAGCAGATAGATTTGCATTACTGAACTACTAAGCCCCTAGAAGTCAAATCCTGTTTTCAAGAAAGTCAAGACCCGCATGGTATATAACTCAGAGTCCTCAATAAACCAAAGAACTATGAATGAGGGTGTGCTAAAATGAAGAACATAGGTTGAAAGATGGACTTAGCAGTTAGATATCCAAATGTGCTGGCAGCACTCTAGTGGATGGGAGGAAGCTTATTCTCTACAAAGGACAATACAGTTTCTGGACTGGGAGGCACCACTAAGAGTTGAGACCATGAATCCTGAATGGAAACAATTAGTTTCACAAATATTGAATCCTGAGACGTTCAAGCATCTTCTCTCAATTACCTTCCAGATCTCTCATCTTTAGGCAGGAGCTCAGCAGAGTACTTTCTGAAGAAACTGACTAGCTCAAAAGACACAAATATCAGTATTCCCCAAAAAAATCTAGAGGGAAAGTAAAAGTTGACAATGTTCAATTAAAGTACTCAAAAGATTGCAGTTAGCAACTTCTCCACTCTAAATACAGACGACATCTGAGGCTAAAATAAAATTTACATAACAACAATAATAATAATAAACTAAATGAAAGCACACTAGAGGAAATAATAATATAGAAGAAAAAGAAAATATCAACAAATTTATCATCAGTTTCTCACAGAGATGAGACAGGATACTTCCCCCTTGAAACAAGAAAAAGACTTCTTAAAAGGAATATTTAGAGAAACTAAAATTTGAAAACATCAGTAAAAGAAAGTTGGGGCTGAAGAAATTACCCTGAGAGAGAGAAAAAATTAACTAAAAAAAAAAAAAAAAGAAAGAAAGAAATAGAAAACAAAAGATAAAAGAACTGTTAGGAGGTCCAGTGCCTGTAATAGAGAACACAGATAGATAAACGGAAATAGTTACCTAAATCATTCTATCATTCTAGAAAATTTGCCAGTATCAAGGACAAATATCCAGCACAGGAAACAAAAACAAACTTAAATTCATGTATTTATTTATTTGGTGTGTCATTCAATGACTGTATCAGATTCCTCATATTTAGTAAGGACTCTTCAGAACACTAGAAACACAGAATTGAAAACAAAGCAAAAAATAAAATCTTGCCCTCATGAAACTAAATATTTAGTGAAGTGAAACAAACAATAGATAAATAAGTAAAATATATAAGATATTAATTACATAAGGAGGCCATTAGACTGATGTGCTCTAATGCCATGGTGGTCAAAGTTAACAAACCAAAATCTAAGCCTGTAAATGCCTCAAAGTTATGAAACAGACTAGGGTTTTAGCTATAGCCTATCAGTAATTTCCTTTCTTTGCTTCTTTACTTCCTCTAAATAAACCTTCCCCCGTCTACTGTCAGGGAGTGTTCCTAACCACTTACAGTTTGGTGCTGCCTGGTTCAAATAGATTTTTGCTCAAATAAACTCTTAAAACCAATATGTTGAGTTTAGGGGAGGAACAAAATGGTGGAGGAATAGGAGACCTAAATTTCACTGGTCCCATGAATTCAGCTAGATAGTTATCAAACTACTCTGAACACTAACAAATGCAACAGGAGATTGAAGAAAAACATAGCAGCAATTCTATGAATAGAAAAGCAACCACTTTTTGGAAAGTGGGACATGTGAAGAAATGAATCCAAAGCAATATTTGGGAAGATAGACTGTGGGGGGAGGGACCCTCTGTCAGGCAGCTACTGGTAAGTGATAGAGCACTGGAGCACAAAATCAGAACTTTTAGAAGTCTGCTCTGCTGAAGGACATTGCTCCAGTGGCTAAGAAGTGGGTGGAACACTTGCAGGGACAGTGTAGTCTCAGGCCCCTCAGGGTCACAGAAAGACTGGGAGTGACTAAGTGTGGCAGAGTTCCCAAGTATTGGAGTGGAGAAGCCAGTCACAAAGAGTGAGCTGAGGAGTGGGCTTTCAGCTCAAGGTTGCCATAAACTGTGATCCATAGGAGAGATGGGTCACTATTCTCTGATCAGGGACCCAACAAGATGCAATTACAGCAAAACTCTGCTTCCTCCCCAGAGATAAGCAGCAGGGGAGCACACCTCAGCAATCTGATGGGTTTGGAAACTCCAAACAGAGTCATGTCCCAGAGACAGGAATGCTTGGTCAAAGACCAGGTGAGCACAGACTGCAGCTGGAGACCAGAAGGAGAGAAGTGACTAACTGCTTTTCTCTGAAGGCTCACTGAAGAGAGGGGCCCCAAGCTCTTGCCTCCTTCAGGCCAGAGATTGGGAGGCCACCATTTTCATTTTCCTCCAAAGCTGTATGAAAAGATTTCGGGCACCAAAAGCTACTGAGAGCACACCGAAGCAAATTAATTAACCTGGTCCCTGGCAAGGGAGGTGCAATTCCACCTTGGGCGAAGACATTTGAGAATCACTGCAATAGATCCCTTCCTCAGAAGATCAGCAAGAACTTCCAGCCAAGACCAAGTTTACTGAGCAATGAGAATTGCAAAACTCCGGCTCTAGGGGAATACAGCACATAGAATGCATGGTTTTCCCCCCATGATTCTTTAGTCTTTCAAAGTTAATTTTTAAATTTTCTTTATTTTTTTCTTTTTCTATTTTTTAAATGTTTGTTCTTTCCTTTTTCAAGCAACATCCTATAAATTCCTCTTTTAAAATATTTTTTTAATTTTCATTTTTATAGTCATACTCTATCCTGTCATTACATTTAACCTTATTTGTGTGTGTGTACATATATATATATTTTTTTTCTTTCTTTCTTTAAAATTTTGGGATACAGTCTCTTCAAACACACCAAAACATACCCTAAATTTAGTGTATGGCTCTGTTGTAGTTTCCTACCTGATCACATTCTCTTTGACTCCTTTTTTTTTTTTCTTAAAATTTTTTTCTTTTTTCAACCAACTTCTTATTTTATCAATTCTTTTTAAAGATCTTTTTAAAATTTTTACAGTCATATTCTATCCCACATTATATATATACTTATTTTTTTTATACATTTAAGATTTTCTTTCTTTAAAATTTCTGGAGGCTGTTTCTTCTAACAAACCAAAATACACCCAAAATCTAGTGGGTGGCTCTGTTCTAGTCCCCAACCTAATCATATTCTTTTTTTTTCTTTCTTTTCCTCCCAGTTTTGTGTCTTTTCTGATTTGTGTAGTGTATGCTTTTTTCTGGGATTGTTGTTACACTTTTAGCATTTTGTTCTCTCATTCATCTATTCTTCTCTGGACAAAATGACAAAATGGAAAACTCATCTCACGAAAAAGAACAAGAGGCAGTACCAACTGCCAGGGACCTAATCAATACAGACATTAGTAAGATGTTGGAATTAGAGTTCAAAATTATGATCATAAAAATACTATCTGGGCTTGAAAATTGCATAGAAGATACTAGAGAATCTCTTCCTGGAGAAACAAAAGAACTAGAATCTAACCAAGTTGAAATAAAAAAAAAAAGCTATTAATGAGGTGCAATAAAAAAATGGAGGCTCTTACTGCTAGGATGAATTAGGCAGAAGAGAGAATTAGTGATATAGAAGACCAAATGATGGAGAATAAAGAAGCTGAGAAAAAAAAAAAGGATAAACAACTACTGGATCACAAGGGGAGAATTTGAGGAATAAGTGATAATATAAGACAAAACAATATTAGAATAATTGGGATCCCAGAAGAATAAGAGAGAGAGGGGCAGAAGGTATATTGAAGCAAATTATAGCAGAGAACTTCCCTAATGTGGGGAAGGAAACAAGCATCCAAATCCAGGAAGCACAGAGAACCTCCCCTCAAAATCAATAAAATCAATAAAAATAGGCTAATACCCCACCATCTAAGAGTAACACTTACAAAGTGTTACTCGGGATAAGAGGTCTATAACCTACAACAAAAGAAACATTAAATTGTCAGCAGACCTATTCACAGAGACTTGGCAGGCCAGATAGGAATGGCATGATATATTCAGAGCACTAAAGGAGAAAAATATGCAGCTCAGAATGCTATATCTTGCTAGGCTGTCATTGAAAATAGAAGGAAAGATTAAAAAAAAAAAAAACAAAAAATAAAAACCAAAAAACAAAACAACAACAAAAAATCACTTCCAGGACAAATAAAACTAAAAGAAGTTGTGAATACTAAACCAGTCCTACAGGAAATATCGAAAGGAGTCCTATAAGAAGAGAGAGCCTAAAAGTAACATAGACCAGAAAGGAATAGAGACAATATACAGTAAAAGTTTCCTTACAGGCAATACAATGGCAGTCAATTCATGTATTTCAATAGTTACCCTAAATATAAATGTGCTAAATGCCCCAATCAAAAGACACAGGGTATCAGATTGGAAAAACAAACAAACAAAACAAACAAACAAACAACCCCCCCACACAAAAGACCCATCGATATGCTCTCTGCAAGAGACTCATTTTATTTATTTTTTATTTATTTATTTATTTATTTTTAAAAGATTTTATTAATTTATTTGACAGAGAGAGAGATCACAAGCAGGCAGAGAGGAGAGCAGAGAGAGAGGGGAAGCAGACTCCCTGCTGAGCAGAGAGTCCAACGTGGGGCTCGATCCCAGAATCCTGGGATCATGACCTGAGCCGAAGGCAGAGGCTTTAAACCACTGAGCCACCCAGGCGCCCCAAGAGACTCATTTTAGATCCAGAAACACCTCCAATTTAAAGTAAGAAAAATGGAAATCAAAAACCATTTACCATTTACCATGGTAAATGGAAAACAATTTATCATGCTGATGGACATCAAAAGAAAGCTGGGTAGCCATCCTTATATCAGACAAATTAGGTTTTAAACCAAAGACCATAATAAGAGATGAGGAAGGACATTATATCATACTCAAAATGTCTATCCAACAAGATATAAGAATTTTAAATATCTATGCCCCTAACATGAAAGCAGCCCATTATATAAGCTAATTAATAACATAATCAAAGAAACACATTGACAATAATACAATAATAGTAGGGGACTTTAACACCCCCTCACTGAAATGGACAGATCACCTAAGCAAAATATCAACAAAGAAATAAAAGCTTTAAATGACACATTGGCCCAGATGCACTTCACAGATATATTCAGGACATTCCATTCCAAAGCAACAGAATACACATTCTTCCCTAGTGCACATGGAACATTCTCTAGGAATAGATCACATCCTGGGTCACAAATCAGGTCTCAATGGGTAACAAAAGATTGGCCTCATTCCCTGCATATTTTTGGACTACACTGCTTTGAAACTAGAACTCAATCACAAGAAGAAAGTTGGAAAGAATTCATATACATGGAGGCTAAAAGCACCCTACTAAAGAATGAATGGGTCAAACAGGAAATCAAATAGTGATTAAAAAATTCATGGAAACAAATGAAAATGAAAACTAAACTGTTCAAAATCTTTGGGATACAGCAAAGGAGGTCCTAAGAGGAAAGTATATAGCAATACAAGCCTTTCTCAAGAAATGAGAAAGATCTCAAATATACAACTTAACCCTACATTTAAAGGCGCTGGAGAAAGAACAGCAGCAAATAAAGCCTAAACCCAGCAGCAGAAGAAAAATAATAAAAATCAGATCAGAAATCAATGAAATAGAAACCAAAAGAATAGTAGAACAGATCAATGAAAGTAGGAGTTGGTTCTTTGAAATAACTAATAAACCTGATGAACCCCTGGAAAGATTTATCAAAAAGAAAAGAGAAAGGACCTAAATTAATAAAATCATGAATGGAAGAGGAAAGATCACAACCAATACCAATGAAATGCAAGCAATTATAAGAACATATAATGAGCAACTATATGCAAGCAAATTAGACAATATGGAAGAAATGGATGTATTCCTAGAGATGTATAAACTACCAAAACTGAATCAGTAAGAAATAGAACCTGAACAGAACCATAACCAGTGAGGAGATTGAAGCAGTCATCAAAAATCTCCCAGCAAACAAGAACCCAGGGCCAGGTGGCTCCCCAGGGGAATTCTACCAAACACTTAAGGAAGAATCAATACCTATTTTTCCTGAAACTGTTCCAAAAAATAGAAATGGAAGGAAAACTTCCAAACTCATTTTATGAGGCCAGCATTTCCTTAATCTTAAAACTAGACAAAGACACTATCAAAAAGGAGAATTACAGACCAATATCCCTGATGAAGATGGATGCAAAAATTCTCACCAAAATACTAGCCAATAGGATCTAACAACACATTAAAATGATTATTCATCCCGAGCAAATGAGATTTATTCCTGGGCTACAAGGTTGGTTCAACATCTGCAAATCAATCAATGTGATACAATACATTAATAAAAGAAAGAACAAGAACCATATGATACTCTCACTAGATGCTAAAAAAGAATTTGACAAAGTACAGCATCCTTTCTTGATCAAAACTCTTCACAGTGTAGGGATAGAGGCTACATACTTCAGTATCATAAAAGCCATCTATGAAAAACACACAACAAATTACATTCTCAATGGAGAAAACCTGAGAGCTTTTCCCTTAAGGTCAGGAACATGGCAGGGCTGTCCACTATCACCACTGTTATTCAACATAGTACTAGAAGTCCTAGCCTCAGCAATCAGACAACAAAAAGAAATAAAAGGCATCTAAATCAGCAAAGAAGAAGTCAAACTCCCACTCTTTTCAGATGATATGATACTTTATGTGGAAGACTCAAAAGACTCCACCCCAAAACTGCTAGAACTTATACAAGAATTCAGGAAAGTGTCAGGATATAAAATCAATGCACAGAAATCACTTGCATTTCTACACAGCAATAACAAAAGAAGAAAGAGAAATTAAGGAGTTGATCTCATTTAAATTGCACCCCAAACCATAAAATACCTAGGAATAAATCTAACCAAAAACGCAGAGAATCTGTACTCAGAAAACTACAGAATACTCATTAAAGAAATTGAGGAAGACACAAAGAAATGGAAAAACATTCCACGTTCATGGGTTGGAAAGACAAATATTTGAAAATGTCTATGCTACCTACAGTAATCTACACATTTACTGCAATCCATATAAAAATACCATCAACTTTTTTCAAATAAATGGAAAAAATAATCCTGAAATTTGTATGGAATCAGCAAAGACCCTGAATATCCAGAGGAATGTTGATAAAGAAAACCGAAGCTGGTAGCTTCACAATTCCGGACTTCAACTCTAGTACAAAGCTGTAATCATCAAGACAATATGGTACTGGCACAGAAATAGATACATAGATAAATGGAAAGAATAAAGAGCCTAGAAATGGACCCTTAACTCATGGCCAACTAATCTTTGACAAAGCAGGAAAGAATGTCCAACAGAAAAAAGACAGGCTCTTCAATGAATGGTGTTGGGAAAATTGGACAGCCACATGCAGAAAAATGAAACTGGACCATTTCCTTACACCACACACAAAAATAGACTCAAAGTACATGAAGGACCTCAATGTGAGACAGATATCCATGAAAATCCTTGAGGAGAACACAGGCAAAAACCTCTTCCACCTCAGCTGCAGCAACTTCTTTCTAGAAACATCGCCAAAGGCAAGGGAAGCAAGGGCAAAAATGAACTATTGGGATTTCATCAAGATCAAAAGCTTTTGCACAGCAAAGGAAACAGTTAACAAAACCAAAAGACAACTGACAGAATGGGAGAAGATATTTGCAAATGACACATCAGATAGAGGGCTAGTATCCAAAATCTATAAAGAACTTATCAAACTCAACATCCAAAAAACAAGTAATCCAATCAAGAAATGGGCAGAAGATATGAATAGACACTTCAGCAAAGAAGGCATCCAAATGGCCAACAGACACATGAAAAAGTGCTCCACATCCCTGGGTATCAGGGAACTACAAATAAAAACCTTAGTGAGATACAGCCTCATACTAGTCAAATAGCTAAAATTAACAAGTCAGGAAACAACAGATATGGGCGAGGATGCGGTGAATGGGGAAACCTCCTACACTGTTGGGAATGCAAGCTGGTACAGCTATTCTGGAAAACAGCATGGAAGTTCCTCAAAAAGTTGAAAATAGAGATACCCTATGACCCAGGAATCACACTACTGGGTATTTTACCCCAAAGATACAAATGAAGTGATCCAAAGGGACACATGCACCCCAATGTTTATAGCAAAAATATCCACAATAGCCAAATTATGGAAAGAACATAGATGTCCATCAACAGATGAACGGATAAAGAAGATATGGTATAAATATACAATGGAATATTATGTAACCATCAAAAAGTGAAATCTTACCCCTTGCAATGTCGTGGATGGAACTAGAAAGTAGTATGCTAAGTAAAATAAGTCATTCAGAGAAAGATAATTATCGTATGAACTCACTGATATGAGGAATTTGATAAACAAGACAAAGGATCATAGAGGGAGGGAGGGAAAAATGAAAGAAGACAAAACTAGAGAGGGAGATTAAGAGTCCATAAAAGACTCTTATTCTCAAGAAATAAAATGAGGGTTGCTGGAGGGGAGGGGGGTCGGAGGGATGGGATAACTGGGTGATGGACACTGGAGAGGGTATGCACTATGGTGAGTACTGTAAATTGGGTAAGACTGATGAATTACAGACTTATACCACTGAAACAAATAATACATTATATGTTAAAAAATATCTAAATTTATCTTTTAGCACTTCCATGGTTTTAACTGTTAAGAGGGAAAAAATGAGTAAACAGAGCAAAGAACATTGGATGGTTGTGGTTAAAATATTCCATAGGATGGTCAGTTAAGGTTTTCTCACTGAGGTATATAGAAAACAAATAGAACTAAAAAGAATGTTTAAAAAATTGGTGCAGATTGAATTGTGTCCCTTAAAAAGACAGGTTGAAGTCTTAGCCTCTAGTACCAGTAAATGAAAATTTACTTGGAAATCACATCTTTGCAGATGAAATTAAGTTAAGATAGGGTCATACTGAATTAGAGTTAAAAAAAAAATCCAATGATTCCTATCTTTATAAGAAGGCCATATGAAAATGGACACAGAAGCACAAGAATAAAGTCAAGAGATGACTGAAGAAGAGACTGGACCAACGTGTCTATAAGCCATGGAAAACCCAGGATTATCCCAACCACTGCAAAAAAGGATTCTTCCCTAAAACTTTTAGAGGTAGTATGGCCCTACTACACTCTGGTTTTAGATTTTTATCCTTCAGATTGTGAGAGAAAACATTTCTGTTGTTTTAAGTTACCTTGTTTTTTGTACTTTGTTACATCAGCCCTAGGGAACTACTACAGATAATGAAATGGAGATCCCAGGATATCAAATTTAAACCAAGATAAAAAAGCTTTACAGAAGATTCTAGAAGAAGTCTTCTAACAAAAGGATAAAATAAAAGATTTCAACCGTAATAGAACCTACTCAAGAGAAAGAGAAAGGCAAACGTATTTCTCAAATTATAATGAACTAGCCCTAGATGCAAACCAGTTACATAGAAGAATGGAGATCTCAGTTGTCTCTAAGGAAAAAAAGAACCTGATTGATTAAGTTGTATAATGACTCTTGTGAAAACATTTAGTGAAGTAAAACTGGGATATGCAGGATGAATAGTCAAAAATTTCAAAGAAATCAAAGATAATGAATATAAATGACAAGTATTAACTTAAGGAAATGCCTAGAAAGAATAAAATGAAATCATATTACACTTTGATGTTCAGCTGTTTTTATATAAGCATAATAGTGTGATCACTAAAAATAGATTTAGGCTTAAAATGCATTACAACTGTTGGAAGAAGGGAGGGTAGTGTGCAGCATAATGAATGCAAGAATAGGACTTATTTTCTATCATTTGAGTAAGTCAATAGATATGTTTATTTTTGATTAATTAAAGCACAGTTGTGTATATATTTTACTAAGATTTAAAAATACATGTAAATATAAGAAAAAAGAAAAACCAAAAATGTCTAAATAATTGCCTTTGGAGAGAGAGAAGTGAGAGAGAGTTGTGATAAAGAATATACTGTAAGATTTAATAATGTTTGAGTCAGGGGCACCTGGGTGGCTCAGTCGTTAAGAATCTGCCTTCAACTCAGGTCATGATCCCAGAGTCCTGGGATCCAGCCCTGCATCAGGCTCCCTGCTCAGCGGGAAGCCTGCTTCTCCCTCTGCCACTCCCCCTGCTTGTGTTCCCTCTCTTGCTGTGTCTCTCTCTGTCAAATAATAAATAAAATAAAAAAAAAGTTTGAATTGTAAATTCATGTCCATCGTTTAACAAAGTAAAATTAATTTAAAATACTTCATACAACATTTATAGCACCAGTTTAATTGATAAGGCATAGCAGTAAAAAAAAAAAATGGAAATGTTTAAACAAGAAGTGTTTCACTAAGATAAACATTTACAACTATATCCCAACTACATTGCAAAGACTGGCTCAATAATAGCTTAGGGTATTAAGGTATACACAGACAGTCAGGACTGGATTTCATTTGTTAAAGAATATATCATGTGAAATCTCAATGCCTTTTCTATACTCAAAACATAGAATAGTTTATATTTTTCCCATTATTTTGATCAAACTAAACTTACTGAATTTTTAAACATGAACTCTTCAGGGGAAACAAAAGTAAAATCAGGATTCTTTTTATGATAAAAACATGAAAATATTCTAAAAACGCTGAGCTGGCAAATATTAGATGAAGGTACTAGGCCAATATCAAGGTACTAGGCCATATCAAGGCATCAAAAATGTACTGAGAAGTGAAAAGGCAAGCCAATGTTATACTAATTGCCTCATTCCTAATGTGTGGAGAAATAAAGGCGTTTTGCTATAATTCAAACTATTTCAGAAATCTTGGCTCCAAATCAGAAGTGCTTTACTTTGAATGCCGACTTCTGTTTTGTTAGATGCTATGTAACAGGCTTTATGTGGAAATATTTTTCTTTAGGATGTTGCCTGCAGCAGACTTTATGACAGCTGAGTTGCCATGGTGATGTACTGTTTTAGTTTTTTAGATTTTGTGGTAAAAATATAGATGATTATACATAGATTTTTAAAATCTAAAATACCATTTCCATTTGTGATCATTCAACAAAGTTATGAATTAAATGATGGCAATAGTCAAGTATAAATCTTAGATTTTTGTCCATTCAAAAAAGTTTAATAAATTCATATAGCCAATGACTCCATCCATTCAAATATAAACCCATGTTTACAAGGAATATAGGAAGGAATCTCA
Organism: Meles meles; assembly: GCF_922984935.1. Lineage (NCBI taxonomy): Eukaryota > Metazoa > Chordata > Mammalia > Carnivora > Mustelidae > Meles > Meles meles. Next base: position 30,685,405 of record NC_060067.1, read on the forward strand.
GTGTTGATTAATTATAGACAAAAGAAAAGCAAAATCAGGAAATTTGTTAACCAATAAATGGTTATTAGCAGAAATAGCAGTTACTACAAAATGTTAAATAAGAATAGGACAAAGAAAATAGGTTGTGATTAATAAGAATAATTATGTATATATATTTGTTTTTAGAGAAGGGGAAAGAAGGCAGGAGAAGGAGGAGAGGAGCAGAAGGGAGAGAAAGAATCTTAAGCAGCCTCCATTCCCCCATGGAGCCCGATGAGGGGCTCAATATCATAAACCTGAGTTCATGACCTGAGCTGAAATCAAGGGTTGGACGCCTCACTGACTGAGCCACTCAGGTGCTCCTTTTACATCACTAATATTTGATCCAATTATAGAAAAGAAGATTTAATGTCATGGACCACTTTAGTATTAGTGACACTTACTTATTCTTAAGCAGCATATCCAATCTTCTTCAAATTTCCTGGCATATGTAAGGCACACGATAAAGGTTTTTTCAACGAACACATGACTGCCTGCATCTACAGCTGCTGTCTCTGAAGATTTTTGTGCTACGACTTTAAAATTCTGAAAAAAAAACAACCAGAGACAGTAACTTGGCTTCCATTCCAGGTATTACAATTTGTTAGTTATTGTAGTAGACTTTAAAAATGCATATATATTTAGATAATTCAGGAAACATTAAACTAAAAATAAATCAATTATTATAGTCCAATTTCAAAATTTATGTCAGTTAAGAATATCTTAACCTTATTACATACCCAAACTTTTTTCTCATATTACAAATATTAATCTCTTAATCTTCAAAATAATCTCATTAATCATATTTTATTCCAGATCCCATTTTACAGATATGGAAACTGGAATAGAGTGGTTAAGTGACATGCTCAAGGTCACACAATTACTAAGAGGTAAAGCCCATAATTAAAAACATCCTCTAATTTGCTCATAGAAATATTGGTCATAAAGCTAGAATTCACAAGAAAATGTTAAGAAAATTTTCATAAAGGTACACATTCACAGGAAGGCAAAATTTGGGAGCCAGATATCAAACACAAGTTATATAGGATTAAAATAAAACAGGGCTTACTAAATCACGAAACAAGTCTATCTGAGGTCACGAGAATCTGTAGTAACATAAAAAGAGATGACAATTTATGGGGTGTAGCTTAATGCTTTTGAAAACTTGCTCAGTTTCTAGAACATATTTTTTTTTCAACTTGAAGAATAGTATTTGTGAGCCACAGTCCTAAGTGGATTTTTTTCAGTGGGACCTCTGGCAAAGAACATTATCAATCAATGTGGTAGCCTATTACTGTTGACCAAATACTACGGTTTGCTTAAAGGCCCCTTTTCATGGGGAAGTTACAGATGTACACCATGTTGAACTCAGACACTGCAATGTGCATTACTATGATCAATCAAATGTGGTGGACACTTCTGGGAAGAATATTTCGAATGAACTCATACTTTTTTTCATCACTTTCCCTCTATCACGAGATTGACAATTTTCCAGATAGAGGCTTCGCCCACATCAGAGGTTCCGAAGAAAGGATGGCATGGACTAGATAGACAGTAGTCTAGAATGAACACATTGCATGAATGAGAACTGAGTCTTTACTTTTATAAGCTGGTTAGTTTTCTGAAGTTGTGCATTGCGATCATAATATAGTTTATCTGACTGACATAGTTAAGATAGGAATAAATACGATTCTTCACCTTAGTGCTAGGGACCCTGTGGTGAACAACAACAAAAAAGCCCCACAATTTCTCTCCTCAAAATGCTCTCATTTCATCAGTGTTACAGAAGCCATTAAAGCAATGAGTTTCCTATAATATCAGGGAAAGAATTAGGCCACTAATATTTAATACTGATAATATTTTTTAAAAAATGAAAGTTTTAAACAAACAAAAAATAAACAGAAAAATATGGCGATATACCAGAGAGTTGCATTCAGTTTTTCTTAAACAAGTCAGTTGTTAATGAAATACATGTACCTCTTAGGCAGATCATTTTAGATATCAAATACAGGATGCCATCCTTTTTAAAGTATTGACATCTGGAGCACCCGCGTGTCTCAGTTTGTTAAGTGTCTGACCCTTGATTTCAGCTCTGGTCTTGATCTCAGGGTCCTGAGATGGAACCATGGGCCAGTCTCTGTACTGGACATGGAGCTTGCTTGGGATTCTCCTCCTTCCTCTCCCTCTATCCCTCCTCTCCCACTCCAACTCTGCCCTCATGAGCTCTTTCTCTCTCTCAAAAAAAAAAAAAAAAAGTATTTGACAATCACTTATGCAATTCAAATAAGATTTAACATACTTTTCTTTCTTCTCCCAGTCCATCTTATTTACTGTGCTTCCCTATCTGTCATTTACAAGCCATGAGAGAATATCATTGACATCTTTTAAATGTGTGTAGATACAAAGTGGCTTACATGATGCACTTCCTATGCTGATACATTTACAAAGTAATTATTTAATAAGGTGAACTGATCTTCTGTATTCTTTCTATTTTTTAGGGATTTCCCTTTCAAGTATAAAAAATGTTTATAACTCAGCCAAGTAACATAAGAAAATTAATCATTTTCCCACATTGCTTTGTGTTTTGATCATATTTGTAGGGTGTTAGAGTTTTAATCATTTTATAGGACCATGAAATTCCAGTCAACTATTTACATAGCATTATTTCTTTTTATTTTACAGAAAAGTATATATTTTGAAGAAAGTTTGATTTAATAAAGTTTTATAACCACCAACCAGTAAAGTCCTTGATGGAGTGAACTTTCCTTCAAAGTCAACCTATTTTTATTTATCTTTTTTTTTTTTTAACAGACAGTGTAATATTACTTTCAGGTGTAGATTTTAGTCATTCAACACTTACATGCAACACCTGGTGCTCATCACAATTGCCCTCTTTAATCCCCATCACCTATTTAACCCATCCCCCCATCCACCTCCCCTTTGGTAACCATCAGTTTGTTCTCTATAGTTAATAGTCTCTTTCTTAGTTTGTCTCTTTTTTTTTCCCTATGTTTGTTCTCTTTTTTAAATTCCACATTTGAAATCATATGGTATTTTATACAGCATTTTTTGTGGCAACTACATGATGAGGTAGTGCTTAGAATTTGGTCTACCCAAATCTCCAATCTTTTTTATTTGTTCATTGTTAAATGGGCACTATTTTTATTATAATGGCACATATTGGTTATTTGGTATAAAAGGACTGAATAGCTCATCTGAATCACATCAAATACTAGCTTACTGAAAATCATCTATGTACTGTAATGATATTTTAGAGCTCCTGACATTTACAACAAATCATAACACTATATATCTGCCTCACCAATTATTATTCAAGAGGTGTTTGACATTGTCATTTCAAGTGTGCCTACTGAAAGATGTTGCTCAGCATGCTACTATAGATGTGTAAATGGAATTTGGTTTCTGTTAAAATTTTATGTGGATTTATATTTAATATGCTTAGAAAAATTGATTCATTGTAAAGGCATATAACTGGGATGTATTGTTTTGTGTTTTATATTTAAGTAACAAAAATCTGTAATACACAGATTAGTTGATGATGATTGCCTTCCCTTCTACTAATTATTTTCATGAAAGTGACTTGCAAGTTTGCAATTTTAGCCATACATTCTACCTTCTATCCTGAGTTTACATCTGAATTCCCAAAAAGCTGGATATCCTTTAACATATCCTATCAAGTGCAAAAACACACAAGGGTATGGCTCATGTCTGTTTTGTTCCTTGTGGAACAATACTTGTGTTGCCAAGGACAACACTTAAGATATGATTAATAAATTAATAATTTATTAATTTAATGATTATTATTAATTTTATACTTAATATTACAAGGGATAAAATAAATTGTAGATAAATTTCACGTGGCAGCTAGACAAATCTTTTGCAATTACAAATTGAATAACATTATTTAATTCCTTAATCCATCAGTGGGAGATCATTGTGCTCAGGGTAAAATGCAAATGACTTTATGGAGCCAATTAAGCTCCTTGAAAATGTTAGCCAGATACTTTGTTTATAGAGTTCCAGAAGCCTTTTCAAGTGAGTAAAGAAGGTCACTTCCTGGCCAGTACAGGAAAGCTCAAAATATTTGGGGAACCTAAAGGAGGAATTCACCTATATCTACTTTCAGGCAAGTTTGATGATAAGTATTTGGCGTGGGTTCTGGCCTTGCGAGACTACTGAAAGTTCAAGCTAGAGAGTCCTTATAAAAAGTTCCAGCAAAGCAGATTTTAAAGGATCTAAATGATCCATCACTCTTCTTGCTGAGCTTATGTAAACAATTAGGCCAAGTTTGTTGACTTGCTTTACAAATGAATTAGTTGACTTGACTATCTCTGGAAAGGGTGAATTTAGAGAGAAAAATTATGTTTCAATAATATCCTTATGGACGTTAGATCTAGTTTTGATTAATGTCTTTAAATGTCTCCTGTTTGCCCAAGCTACATGTGTGCTAAACTTCAGAGAGATTGCCATAATAGCTCATATATAAACAGTCTTCTGGCTTGTTATTTTGTGAGGATAATAAAAGGGACCCAATGGGCATAGGAGTACTAAACAGCTGGATAATGGGATGGACTCCTCAACAATTGTGTAACTCAGCTATAGACTTGATTAATTCTATATGATTGGGATAGCAAAACTGCTCCTAAAATAGTCAGAGGGTACCTCACTCCAAGGGGATATCTATCAAATCGTGGAGATCATGGATGGTCCCACATTCCTAATAATGGGATTGGAGAATACACTTAGGGATGCCCTTATCTCCCAAGACCCATCATCTCTCACTTGCCAGGGATTCCTCATAATTAGGATGTTATTAAAGCTAGAAAACAGGCAAAGGGCTTCTTAATGGTTTTATCCCATACCTATATATGTCCCAGGAGCTACCTCTATTGATGTGAAGTTACAAATAGAGGCTTGAGTCAATCACACAGTGGCCATCTTTAACTAAACCCAACATGAGATCACCCACAAATTTGAAAAGTGGCCCTCTAAAACCTATTGGCCATTGACATCCTGACTGCAAGTTAAAGAGGAAATTATTATGCTAATATAAAGATTATATGTTATGTATATATCTCAGATGACTCTGCTAATGTATCCAAAATTTTAACAGGCACACACACCTAAATTAAAGCAATGTCTGATTCCTCTAGCTCTTTTTTTTTTTTTAAGGCTTTGGAAATATATTTATATTTTTAAAGGAAAAAATTACAAAACAATATTGCTATATATATGTGTGTTGGTATACAGAAATACTTAGGGTAATTAACAAAATGATGGAATTAATTTATTTTTTTACCTTAGCTGTATTTTCTAGATTGTCCATATTAAACATGTGTACCTAATACAATGAACAAGTGTGTCCTGTGGAATGACATTATAGATAATGTTCATCTCCCATTGTTCCTTTTAATTTGCTAAATGGCACATGTTATTTCTTTTTTTTTCTCTTTTTTGTTTGTTTGTTTATTTACAGCATAACAGTGTTCATTGTTTTGGCATCACACCCAGTGCTCCATGCAGTACGTGCCCTCCCTATTACCCACCACCTGGTTCCTCAAAATGGGCAGAAGATATGAACAGACACTTCTCCAATGAAGACATACAAATGGCTATCAGACACATGAAAAAATGTTCATCATCACTAGCCATCAGGGAGATTCAAATTAAAACAACATTGAGATACCACCTGACACCAGTTAGAATGGCCAAAATTAGCAAGACAGGAAACAACGTGTGTTGGAGAGGATGTGGAGAAAGGGGAACCCTCTTACACTGTTGGTGGGAATGCAAGTTAGTGCAGCCACTTTGGAGAACAGTGTGGAGATTCCTGAAGAAATTAAGAATAGAGCTTCCCTATGACCCTGCAATTGCACTACTGGGTATTTACCCCAAAGATACAGATGTAGTGAAAAGAAGGGCCATCTGTACCCCAATGTTTATTGCAGCAATGGCTACGGTTGCCAAACTGTGGAAAGAACCAAGATGCCCTTCAACGGATGAATGGATAAGGAAGATGTGGTCCATATACACAATGGAGTATTATGCCTCCATCAGAAAGGATGAATACCCAACTTTAGTAGCAACATGGACGGGACTGGAAGAGATTATGCTGAGTGGAATAAGTCAAGCAGAGAGAGTCAAGTATCATATGGTCTCACTTATTTGTGTAGCATAACAAAGAACATGGAGGACATGGGGAGATGGAGAGGAGAGGGAGTTGAGGGAAACTGGAAGGGGAGATGAACCATGAGAGACTATGGACTCTGAAAAACAACCAGAGGGTTTTGAAGGGGCAGGGGTGGGTGGGAGGTTGAGGAATCCTCTAGCTCTTTTAATGACTGGACTTCTTCCTGGTTTAGGGGATACAGATGGCCTTGATGAACCCCCCCCTTTTTTTTTTAGTAATAGTAATAGTAGTTATGCTTAGGTCTTCTTCTTTGCTGTGGGGGCTATTGTCATTACATGTTCTGCATAAATATATTGAACAAATGATCTCAATGGAAAATCTGTAGGAAGTATCCTATTCTGATGATGAGGTCTCTGTATACCTCCAAATCAAATTGTCTGCAATTAGGGGTCCTTCATTTAAAGAGATAGCTTGGGATGTTTATGCCTCCCAATAGGTAGAGTCTACAACCCCTTTTAGCCTGAAGAAGCTTCAAAAGATGGGACCTTATCCCTTCAACACCCCTTAAGATTAGGAGGATAAAAATCCTATGGGGGGAATGTGACAGGGAAACTGAAGGGACCCCATAAAAATGCCATTTTTACCCTTTGTTCTGGCTTTTATTCTTGCTAGGACCTGCACTCGTACTCCACTGTACACATGCCTTGTGATGTAAATAATGTATGTCCTCCTTGTAAAGGAAAAAGCAATATCTTTGGAGTCTTTCAGTACAGTAGATAACATCCTAAGGAGTAATAGGGCAGGGTCATCATAGATGTTTTCCAAGACACTGACTCCAAACACTTTGACCCCAAGACCTCTGAATTTAGAGAATTAATGTCTTATGAAGGACAACTGTCCTTGTTCTGACAAGTTCCTGGATGCCTAAGTGGGTACCAGCACTAGACCACAATCAGTAATAAAAACCCCAGACCCCAAACAAAGACAAGGCTTATGCTGTTTTCCTTTCTGAGTCTCCTGGACACTTAATCCGTATCTCTCTCTCTCCATATATATAGATACATCTTCAATAAACCCTGCTTTCACCTCAAAAAATAAAACAAAGTAAAATAAAATAGCTTGGTGCCCTTATTCATCGTCTTCCTGCTTACTACTTACTTCAACTATTGGAAGTCATTTCTAGGCTCCATCTATATTCAGATATTTAATTTTTCTCTCTAACCAAGACACTTTCTTTCTTATTATATACCTCCTATTTCTTCTCTTCTGTTTAGCATATTAATTAATTTATTTTTTCAGACCGCAACTTGAAAGCCATTTCCTCCTGAAAGCTTCCACTGCCTTTTCTGTATTTGCTAGACTATCAGCTTTTATAATACAGATCCTTTGGCGCTGTAATTTCTTCCTACTCTGGCCCAAATATTACAGAAAACCATATAGTTCTTACAGGTTTTTAGCATATTCACATTGTTATTGGAACCACATTGCCTAGTAAGGTGCCTGTCTAGAGTATCGCATGTTTTTAATAAGTGAATGTTAAAAAAGAATATGTTTGCCTCACATTATATTTAATTAGTGAATGAATTTTCACTATCTTTCTCTCTGTTGCATTATATATTCTATTTTATAATGAAAGTCAGTGTTTTCAATAAGATCACTGTGAAAGGAAGATTTGTTTACCTGATGGTATAATTAAATAGATGCTCTCAGTTCTTATATTATATATGTGTGTTTATAGTTTCAAGTAGTTGTTATAACTAACATTGATAACTACAAGTATCCATAACTGTACCACTTAGAGAAGCAAAAACACAATTCCAACTATTAATGTTTCTTTTACACCCTGGTATGTCTTTGAGTTAAAGGTTTTCTTCATCTTCCATAGGTGTGGTTCTATTTTGTAATTAAAATTTATGGAGACCCCAAGAACAAAATTCTCTAGGAATGGTAATACTTGACATTTCATGTGTTAAATGTTGTGTATATTCCAAGTTGCGTATCAACCTCACTGCCTTCACACAGAGCCTGAAATACATTGTTATTTTCTTTTTACCTATGCCACATATTTTTATAAACTGTTATCAGAATATTTTTTCTGAAGCATAATCTGGGTTGTTTTACCTCCATTTGCAAAAGCTTAGTGACTTTCCATTTAGCATGTAGGGCCAGGAATTCAATTTCATCTCTGACATATGAGCATAATTCTCCAGTGAGGTTAGATCATCCTGACCCTTTTAATATCACTTGTAGTTTTCTATCACCTGTCTGTAACAAATCAACATTTCTTAAAAATGAAATCAAAATCTAAGGATCATATAATTCCAAAATTAAATGTGTAAACTATTATTTCAGAGTGCTCACTATATGTCAGAAAGTTGGTAGAAATAAAGAAAAATGTAAAAAAAAATCTGTTTTGGGGCAGTTTCATTCTAATAAAGGGAAAGGACATTTAAAAAATTAAACACGCTTCTGCACAGTGAAGGAAACAATCAACAAAACTAAAGGGCAAACTTTGGAATGGGAGAAGATATTTGCAAATGTCATATCTGATAAAGAGTTAGTATCCAAAATATATTGGGGATTTATCAAGCTCAATGCCCCCCAAAACTAAATAATCCAGTTCAAAAAATGGGTAGAAGATATGAATAGACATTTTTCCAAAGAAAACATCCAGATGGCCAACAGACACATACAAAGATGCTCAATATCACTCATTTTCAGAAAAACACAAATCAAAAGTACAGTGAGATATCATCTCATGCCCAACAGAATAGCTAAAATTAGCAACACAGGAAACAGCAGGTGTTGGCAAGGATATGGAGAAAAGGGAACCAACCCTCTTACACTATTGGTGGAAATGAGAACTGGTACACACACTCTGGAAAACAGTATGGAGGGTTCAGAAAGTTAAATATAGAACTACCCTATGACTCACCAATCGCACTACTGGGTATTTACCCAAAAGATACAGAAATATTAATCTGAAGGGATACATGCACCCTGATGTTTATAGCAGCAGTATGAACAACAGTCAACTTATGGAAAGAATCCAAAGTTGGAAAAAGAAGAAGTGGGGAAAAAATGAAGTTTTGGCATTTGGCATTTGCATAAATGTGGTTAGAGATAGAGAGTATTAGGCTAAGCAAAATAAGTCAATCAGAGAAAAATAAATACCATGTGATTTCATTCATATGAGGCATTTAATCAAACAAATGATCATAAAGGGAAAAAGAGAGAGCCAAATCAAGAAACTGACTCTTAAATATAGAGAACAAGTTAATGGTTACCAGAGGGGTGCTGGGTTGGGGGAATGGATTAACTAGGTGATGGGGATTAAGAAGGGCGCTTGTGATGAGCAAGGGGTGTTGCACTTAAGTGTTGAATCACTAAATTGTACACTTGAAACTAATATTGTATGTCAACTAACTGGAATTTAAATAAAACCTATATATTTTTTTAATTTAAAAAGGTCCTAAATTTTAAAATGTACCTTTTTTACTGAATAAAATGTTTCTGACTCATACATCTTTTTTTCAGTAAATACGTATCAAATAGGTATTATGTCAGACAATGTTCTACATACTAAGGAATTCAAACTTTTTTTTTAAGAAAAAAAATGCCTGTTTTTGTGGAGCTTAAATTCATATTAAGAAGTAAGAATAAAAAATAAATATGTCTAAAGGGTAAATAAGGGAGAGATTTGGAGATTGCTATGAAACAGAACAAGAAAGGACACAGATAGTGCCAGATAAAGGAGACATTATGATTTTAATTGTGCAGTCAGAAAAATCCACTGAAAGACTGAAAAGTAACTTGAAGCAATTGACAGAACCAAGGTATCTCAGGAACTTCCTTAGTTCCAAGCAAACCAGGACACTCACTGCTCAGACTAGATGGAGAAATAGGTAGGATCTTCCATGCTGCTGTAAGGATTTCTGCTTTTAACATAAGTGAGATAGAAAACCACTTTAAGATCATATAGGACTGGCATGGCTGAGCTTATAACTTAAAGGGTTCATAATATCTCTTTTTAAAAAACGAATAATAAGATTGAGGGTAGAAACAAATGGACTATTCAGGAGCTGTTGCCATAATCCAAGCAAGAGATGTTCACAGATGAAAAGTGTGAGAAATAATCAAGATTGGATGCATTTTGAAGGGCAAACTAACCATCGGATGGCAACTGGAAAGACTTGTTACTTACTGAGATGAAGAAGTCAAGGGGAAGAGGGGGAGGAGCAGGTTTTCATTTTGCACATGCACTTAATATATGTACTAAATATCCAAGTCCATCTAGTATGTAGTTAAATAAATATTTGAGCTTGGAGCTCAAAGGTCAAGTCTGGGTTTGGGATCTAAATTTAGATATTGTCAGTGTATAGATAATATTTAAAATGCTTTTATCTCGGTGGTATTCTAATGTGTGGTAAATGCAGACAGATACAGAGAAAAATCCCAGGACTAAAACCTAGGGCGTTCCAACTGTTAGAGGTCAGCAACCTGTACCTGAAACAGAAAAGTAACTAAAACCAGTAGAGTGCAGTATCCTGGAAGTCAAGGCAAAAATACTACTACTACTACCGTGGGCACCAAAAAGCAGGGAAGCGGCCAGCAGCACCTAATTGTTAAAACTGACCCTTTGAATTTACCACTGCATTTATCAACTTGCATATTTTTAATCTTGAAGAGAGTTCTTTTGCAAAGTTACAGGATTCAGAAAGGAAGCAAGAGAGAATTTGGCATGAACAACCATAGATAAGTTTTGAAAGAATTTTACTATAGGGAAAACAGAATAGGGCAGTAGTTGGATGAGAATATGGAATAAAGGTTCGTGTTTTTGAATGAAGGAGAACTTTCAGAATGCTTTTATGCTGATGAGAATGATTTAGTAGCTACTAAAAATTCGATTATGGGAATCAGGGGTGAATCGCTAGAGCCATCACCCTAAGTAGGTATCAGGAAATGGGCTCTAGTGCCCAATTAGAGATGTTGCTGGATAAAGGGCATACTATTTCATCCACAGCAGCAGTAATGAAGGCAGAATACATGGATGCTGATGCAAAAAAGTAGGGTGAGTTGCTATGGTAGGTTATATTCTAATTGCGTATATCATTTTTAAAGTAACAGAGGGGCATCTGGGTGACTCAGCTGGTTAAGTGTCAACTCTTGGTTTTGGTTCAGGTCATGAGCTTAGTTTAGGGTTATGAGATTAAGCCCTGAGTCAGACTCCTTGCTCAGTAGGGAGTCTGCTTGAGATTCTCTCCCTCCCTCTCCCCCTGCCCTTTCCCCTGCTCACTCCTGCTCTTTCTTTCTCAAATAAATAAATAAATCCTTAATTCTTAAAGTAACAGAACTATCATCTGAGTGTAATACTAAGAAGAGAGATAGTTAAAAAAAAATCCAAGATAAAAAAGAGAGTTAAAAAGTTAGCAACACTAGGACCTATGTGAAATTTATCATCCTGATTTTAAAATAAGACCCATCGACATAATTGTGACTTTTTCTCCAACCACTATCAGTTCGGGTGTGGCCTCAGGCACAGATAGATAGAAGTTGAATATAAGTAAGATTTGTTTTACGTTTTCAGATAATATCCATGAAGCAAGAGAACAGTAGTATTCTATTCATCCTCACGAACCAGGGAATCTTAATTTTATAAGTAGGAAGAGAAGACATGGGTATGGGAAAGAGAGAGGTAATATGTATTCTGTATTGTAAGTTTCAGAAGGGTCTATATATTATAGGAATGAATGTATAAAGATAGTGAGATGGAATATTAGAGGGTTAGGGACATAGAATGGGATACTTGAGAGGTTACAGTAACTTAAAATAATCGAGATGAAAGAATGATTGTATGTTGGGGCGCCTGGGTGGCTCAGTGGGTTAAAGCTGCTGCCTTCGGCTCAGGTCATGATCACAGTTCCTGGGATTGAGCCCCACATCGGGATCTCTGCTTGGTGGGGAGCCTGCTTCTCTTCCTCTCTCTCTCTGCCTGCCTCTGCCTACTTGTGGTCACTGTCTGTCAAATAAATAAATAAAAAAAACTTAAAAAAAAAAGAATGACTGTGTGTAGCTGAACTCGGAGAGAAAAAATTATCCTGGAACAAGGCACTCAGGCACTAAGCGTCCAAGGTATTAGAAACATTACCTTTATGAATGTAGAATTCATAAAAATTGTCCTTGTGATCTATATATTGCTCAAAAAGTAGGAATGAGAGATTTTTATATATACCATTGATGAAATTCAGTCTTTATTTTTATAGAAAAGGAGCAAGAATGACTTGGAAGCAAGACTGAGGAGTGAGGAGGAGGATGACCCCAAAAACAGGCCCAGTGGTATGGAAGGTATGGAAGAAATATATGCCTTGGGACATTTTCATGACAAGCAGTATCCTCAGGGGACTGCTAAATTTTAATATAATAATGATCAATGTTAATCTTTAAGAGGATGATATGGTAGGTTAGTATTTCCAAATAAGATCTTTTAACCCCATTAATTTTTTGCTTCTCATGAAAATAATGTTACACACAATAAACTCAAGACAGCCTAGCATAATGGTAAGACTGTAGGCTCTGGAGGAAGAACAGGCTGAGTCTGATTTTCAATATTTCATATGACAAATATGGGACCTTGGGCAAATTGCTTAATGTCACTGTGACATTGTGCTTTGGAGAATGATGCTTTTAGAGTCTAAGGTTTCAAAGCTACATCTATATGTCTTCCCAAATCAAGTTCTTTCATAATTCCTTAGGCACCTAGATACATGGGAATCCTAAAAGGAGGATTTCCTTATTTAGGAGATGGAAGGGGAGGGCTAACATATCTTATGAAGATAACTTTTGAATTCTAAGGCTATCACATATGCTAACAATGGCAGTGTGATCTGGTGCTTCTAAAGACATTCTTTTACAGGGACAGAACTGAATACTTAGAACACAAAGACTCTGCATCACCTGGTGAGATTACTTCAGAATATTTAACACGTTTGATAAGAAAATCCTCATATTCAAAGGGGCTATAAGGTAAGCTTGTAGCAGTGACTTGAAGTCTCTTCTTCCCAGTAGTGCTAGGGGTTAAAAGCAAGTGCCAGATTGTATACATGAGTAAAATATCCAATGCAGGAAAAGAACAAAGCCATTAGTTGGACAAAATTCTTGATCAGGATGGGAAATTAGAACTTGGAGAATACAGAAATACTGAAGTACAATTCCATCAATTTTATCCAAGTATTTTCCTGCTTTATTTAGTTTTCTGATTTTCATGGCTCATTCTCTGCTATTATTTAATAATTACACTGGTTGCACCTATTATTGTGAACTACATCAAAATCTCAAATTAAGACAGGAGAAACTAATACATGTCATATACTGCACCTGATCTTAATTGAAAAAGGAAAAGTATAACGTTATAAGCACAAACACAATATATTTAAAAGAGTAAGTGTATGAAAGAATTTCTTGGTTGTTCTGAGTTATATTTTTATGTTTGTTTTGTTCGTTCTAGAACATGGTTATTCAAAATATTTATACCCAGTGTGCCTATAAAAATATAAATCTGGGTCTATCAGACATTTAAGACATGGTTTCTTTATTTTGCATGCAACTCTAAATTTTAATAATTACAATTTCTCCTGGAATGAAAACAATTGTATTGCTACTGTTTTACCTGTACTTACATGCCATCATCCACTTAATTACCACAAATTGAGTGTCATGCTTTTTTTGAACTATGACAGAGGTAAAAATAATCTGCAACCACTACTGAGTTTTCATCTTAAAAAAGCTTCTGTCTCTTTTCAGCTCTTCTTTAACTGCTTTATTCTAAATTCTCTCCTGGATCATTAAAAGCATCCATTTGCTGAGTTTTCTGTCTCCATACTTTTCTCAGACTTGCAGTAGCTATCCTACTCGTAGAGTGTTATAAAATACAAGTGAATCCTCTTTTTAAAGTATGCTTACTGTTTTTAAAATAAAGTTATGCAGGATGCTTTGTGATTTGGCCACTACTATACTTTACACTTTTTAACCGAAGGATGTCATTTGTGTTTTTTCTGTATTTTACTTCTGTATCTTACTTACTTACCTGGGATGTTCTCACTCTGTCTTCTTGATCCCCTAACACACATCCCACCAGTCTAGTTAACCATTCACAACTCAACTTGACAGCAGTTCCTCCAGAAAGCTTTCTTTCTTTGAGTAAATAAGTTAGGAAATACATCTTCTTTGGCACCATGCCTTGTACAAACCAAAGGGAAGTAATCAGTCTATCTTGATCACAGAAATCTGCCTAAATTCCAGTTATAGAATTTGTTATAAAATGCTGTCAAACAAAAAGAAAAAAAATAGATAAAGTAGGAAACACCATGTATAAACAGGATCTGAACCTTAAAGCTACAGATGGACTGTGGGAATATGAACAAAGCACTCACATCATATACTAAGGAGATTTTTTTGTATCTTTTAAATAATGACTTTTTGTACAAAAGTTGATGTCAGTGACAGATTTACAATCACAATAAACTCGAACAACTACAAAATGTAATTGGTGAGTTGTGTCACTTTGTATCTACACTTGTCCTGTTTTTTTAATATTCCATTTAAATATATAAAAACCAAAATGTTGACTCTTTCTCTGTGTGAATGTGGATATAGTCCTTCAATGCTATTTTAAATTACTTTACTGAATTTCAGTCAATTGTGGCTTCACTTCCCCTTTTCTGTTCTTTTAAAATAATAATCAAATGTATGTTTTTAAGATAGTTTTTATTCTATTTCTTAGTTTGAGCTTACAATAGAAACTTGTTTACAGTTAAGGGCTTCAGGCTGCTGTTGAGTATTGCTCATTCTAAACAACTGATTGGAGACTTCATCTCTGAAAAGCAGGCATCTGATCAGAGTATTACTAGTGTCTGATTTCTAGTTCTCTTTATAGACTTGCTAAGAATTTTTGTTATAAAAACCAGTTTTTTAATAGCTTGTTTTAAATAATTTAAAAATAAGTATTTGACCTTTTTACATGACCAGGATTGCTTCGTTGAAATGACATGTCTACTAAACTAATATATATATATATATAATATTATATATTATATAGTATATGATATATAATATATATTATATATAATATATATATAACAAAACTTTTATATATAATATATATATAAAAGTTTTTTCTTCCTTTCTTTTCCCCTGGTTTCAAGCCACCCCAAGAAAATCAGGCAGAAAAATGATGGTCTTTTTTTTTTTTTCTAATATGGAAGGAACAATGAACCTTACTCCAGAGTAACTTAAGAAAATCAGACAGAAAAATGATGGTCTTTTTTTTTTTTTCTAATATGGAAGGAACAATGAACCTTACTCCAGAGTAACTTAAGTAGCTCTTCAATATCAATTAGTATTGTTTTCCTGGGCCCTAGACCTCAAAAGATTAATTACTGATACTGAAAATAAATTGGCTAATATTAAAAATTTTTTTTAAAAAACGAACACATGAAAACTTCAGTAGATGGGCTTAAATGGATTCAAATCACAATTTTGTAGCCACTCATCAATTTATAGAGAATTCGTATAAAATATAGGTATTGTGCACTTAATATGTCCAGTAAATGATATTAGCATTGGACAACTAGAATGATTATATAAGGGAAAAAGCCTTTAACTAAATTACATGCTAGTGTGAATATTTACTAACCAAATATTAATGTAAAAAATCTATTTAAAAACTGTATTAAATGCCATGTAGGAAACGAGTAGAGTATCACAAATGTAAATATCACAGGGACTTAAGACAATCAGAGAAAGTTTACCTGAGAAAATTATATTTAAGCTAAAACTTAAAAGAGAAGGGAGCAAAAAAACAGAAAATGGGTAGGGGTATATTAACCAGGTGAAAAAATATATAGTGTTCTGTAGACTAAAGGAAAGTTCAGTATAAGTAGAGCATGGGAAGTAAGGATGGTGAGTATACTATGGGCTGGGTCATAGACATTCTTACAGGTCATAGCGAAAACTTTTCTTTTTTCTCTTCTGAGAACAACAATCAAATATAATCTGATATTTATTGATTTTTTTTCTCCAGAATATTTTTTCCATGTTTCTGTCAGCTGTCCCGGTTTTCATTTATGAATCTCCCTGACAGTTCAGAAGGCTCAATAGTCTCCATTTTCTTGACATCTAGGCATCAGGTATCTCCCTAGTTCAATCATATCCATCAAAGCTCAACCTTTTGCTTGAACACCTGGAAGGAAGAATTTCCTCATTTCTTCTGATTTGAACAGTGAGAAATATGTTTGAGCTGCCACAGCCGTCTTATGCATGTAAAAATGAGAATGAAGCCTGAAGAAAAAGAAGAGAGCAAAGAGTTGGAGAATAGCTAGGTCTTGACAGCATTGTTAAATCTCAGTTCAAGCTCCATCTTGAATTTTTAAGTATATTAGCTAAAATTCCTATTTTAATTGGGGCATTATTCATTTCTTTTTCACTCTAAAAATATCTGATGCGAAAAATGTATTGGAAGATTTCAAACAGAAGAATGGAATGACTTATTTTGATTTTTAATTTTATTTTAACTAAATGAGATAAAACTTGAAGAAGATATCAGAGAGAGAAAAACTACATTTAGGAATGGTTTTGGTAGTGGTACAAATAAGATATGTTGCACAATTAAACCAGGGAGATGATGGTGGAGATGGGGGAATATCAATATGTTTAGCAAGCAAAATATATAGGGCACTGAAGTACACAGATCAAGGATTAGAATGAAGATGAATAACACCTAGGTTTTCAAGCCTATGTAACTTCTGGAAGCTTATCATTTTTTTTTTTTTAAAGATTTTATTTATTTATTTGAAAGACAGAAATTACAAGTAGGCAGAGAGGCAGGCAGAGAGAGAGAGGAGGAAGCAGGCTCCCTGCCGAGCAGAGAGCCCGATGCGGGGCTCAATCCCAGGACCCTGGGATCATGACCTGAGCCGAAGGCAGAGGCTTTAACCCACTGAGCCACCCAGGCGCCCCTGGAAGCTTATCATTTAATAACTGTGGAGTGATAGACAAATTATATGGGATGGGATTTAAATTGAGTTTTAGATGTGTTGAATATATCCTTAATATACTAAGAGTAGTTGCTGGGTAAAACCTGATATGTATATATAAAAATACATTTTGAATCCATTGGAATGCAAAAGAAATAAATATAAAAGAATAGAAAAAGAAATAAAACCTGATATATAAAAATACATTTTGAAGCCACTGGAATGTAAATGAAAGAAAAAGAATAAAAGAGGGTAGGGGTATCAAAAAAAAAAAAAAATCAAGACAATTCTCCTAAACTTAAGAAGATAGTATTCAAAATTGAAGAAATCTCTATATAAAAGAATGATCATCTTTTGAAATATATAATAGAGTACATGCTTTTTGGTTGACAGAAAATGTGCCATGGAACTCAGAGATAATTACTGAACGTCACCGTGCTCCATGAAGACTATCCAAAACTCAGTATGTCTCTGGTTCACTGAAACTTTTAATGTCACAATATGGGTATTTCAGGAAAACAAAAGCAAAAATGGTCACAAGGTTTACCCATTCTTCTTTCTATCGTAATAATCACCTGAGAGATGTCAGATTGACCCACTACGCCAGAATTTGGTTCAAATGTTGAGACTAATGATATCGCACATACTTAAAGAGGGAATGAAATGATTATTCACATAATGAGGCTTTCTGTGGGGCAGGCCAGCCTTCCCAAGCATGTCTAAAAAAGGCTTCAGGTATCAGGAGTTTGCAAAGAAATGGGAAGAGAAGGGGAAGAGGAAATGTGGTAGCTTGGAAGCTGTTAGTTGTCAAATATTAAAACATTGGACTCTTTTTTTTTTAATTAAGTAAATCACCCACTTTAATAATGAATGATATATATCAAGAAAGAGATTACTCACTTCATGTCTAGGTTATCTAATGATGTTTGAATTTTGCTTATTGCAATATAGTAGAACATTTTTAAAACACTGGACTTTTTTTTTTTACAAGTTTTTATTTGTTTGAGAGGGAGAGAATGAGAGAGAAGGAGAATGAGAGCACAAGAGGGGGAAAGTCAGAGGGAGAAGCAGACTCCCTGCTGAGCAGGGAGCCCGATGTGGACTTGATCCTGGAACTCCAGTATCATGACCTGAGCCAAAGGCAGTCGCTTAATCAACTAAGGCACCCACACGCCCCCAAAACACTGGACTCAACACTATCAAATACAATGGCAAGATTATTGTCTACTCTACCTCGAGATCTCTCTTTAAAGGTAGGAAACATGAATAGTCCATCTGACACTAAACTTGGGAATGGACTTGCTCATTTAGTGATGGGAATCCATTTCAGAGGAGGTTCCTAACAACTCTAAATGGAGACTTTGTTAGTAACTTTCAAGGCTCTGCTTGGGCAAGTGGGAATGAGAAGAGTTTATGGACTGAAAATTTGTGTCATCCCCAAATTCTTACATTAAAGCATTTATCCCCAGTGTGATGGAATTTGGAGGGTGGGGACTTTGGGAAATAAATATGTCATGAGGACAGAGCCCCCATGAATGGTATTAGTGCTCCTATAAGAAGACAAGAGAGAGCCATAGCAATCTTGAGCATAAGAACAAAGCTAAAGATATCATATTTCCTGATTTCAAAACATATTACAAAGCTACAGTAATCAAAACACATACTTTAAAGATAATTTTTAAAGAACATTAAATAAATTACATATTTGGGGAAAAAAAGTATAACATTGGCATAAGAGAGATATACAAAAAATAGAAAATAGAAAGCCTAGAAATAAATCTGCACATTTACAGGCAATTGATCTTCAAGAAATATGCAAAGAACATAATGAAAAAAGGACAGTCTTTTCAATAAATAGTATTGAAAAACATACACATGCAGAAGAATAAAATTGAAACCTATTTGGCACCATACACAAAAATCATTCAAGGGCGCCTGGGTGGCTCAGTGGGTTAAGCCGCTGCCTTCAGCTCAGGTCATGATCTCAGGGTCCTGGGATCGAGTCCCACATCGGGCTCTCCACTCAGTGGAGAGCCTGCTTCCCTTCCTCTCTCTGCCTGCCTCTCTTGTGATTTCTCTCTGTCAAATAAATAAATAAAATCTTGTGCAAAAAGAATGAATACTGTTACGCTGAAAAAATAAATAAAATGAGAAATTTTCCACAGGGAAAAAAAAAAAAAAAATCATTCAAGATGGGTTAAAGACTTAAATGTAAAACCTGGAACTGTAAAGCTACTAGAATAAAATATAGGGGAAAATCTTGAAATTGATCTTGGCAACATTTTTTGGGAATTTGACACCAAAAGCACAGGAACATGGCGTGCCTGGATGGCTCAGTCGGTTAAGTGTCTGCCTTCTGCTCAGGTCATGATCCTAGGTTTCTGGGTTCAAACCCCTAATCAGACTCCCTGCTCAGAAGAGATTCTGCTTCTCTCTCTCCCTCTGCCCCTCTCCCTGCTCATGCTCTCTCTTTCTCTCTCTCTCAAATAAATAAATAAGACCTTAATTTAAAAAAGGGGGAAAAAGTACGGAACAAAAGAGAAAGTAGATTATTGGGATTGCATCAAACTAAAAGAACTTCTGCATAACACAGGAAATAATCAACAGAGGGAAAAAGAAATTTATGGAATGGGAGAAAAGATTCTGAAACTAAATATCTGATAAGGGATTAATATTCAAAATAATAAAATAAAAATTACAACTCAAAATACACACACACACACACATACATAGCCCTTTTAAAAAAATACAAGGACCTGCATAGACATCTCTCAAAAAAGGTGCAAATCGCCATCATATACATGAAAAGGTGCTCAGCATCACTAATCACCATGAAAATGCAAATCAAAACCATGAGATATTACCTCACACGTGTTGAAATGATTATTATAAAAAAAGATAAAAGATGACAAGTGTTGGCAAGGGTGTGAAGAAAAGGGAACATTTGCACTCTGTTAGTGGGAATGTCAATTGGCACAGCCATTATGGAAACAGAATGAAGATTCCTCCAAAAATTAAAATAGAACTACCATTTGATCTAGCATTAGTATTTCTGAGTATACATCCAAAGAAAATGAAGTCAATGAAATACCTGCCCTCCCATGTTCATGGAGATTATCCATAATAACCAAGATATGGAAACAGCCAGCCTCAATGTCCAATATGAATGAACTAAAAAATGTGCTATGTGTTTATATTGATTGAACATAGATATAAAGATTTAGATATAGATATGTGGCTGAGTCATCATTCCCCAAACCACACGTAGTGCAAAGAAATGTTATACAGTGAAGGAAAAACTGATGTGAACCAGAGTCAAATGTTTTAGTAGCCTAATTCCACATGTGCTTTTGTACATATGGAATTATGTGCCAAAAAATTATCATTGGTACAATTCAAGAAATACTCAGTTTTGTGAAAAATATATTTATACTCTTCCCATAAGGAGATGACCTAAGATTTCAAACAGCTTTTGCATTCAGGACCAAGTCCAAGATGACTGGGTGATAATATGGTAATGTCCCAGAGTCTGTGACTAAACAGTAGTTATCCATCACACAAAAACACCAAATGTTTAATGATAGAGGATAATAACTTTAATAAAATGAACACCTGCTGGAAAATAGTAATGTACTACATTTACTGTTTGCTACTCCATGCTATTATTATATTCTCTGATAAGTAATAACATGTAATTCTTACACAATCAGTGATAGGAGAGCCTCTGTAGGCAATTTGCAATCCCTGTTTCTGCTTTCTGGAAGGATACCTATTTTCCAATATCCTTTGGGACGAGGGTAGCCATAATATGTATCATTGTCCTGGAATTTTTTTGAGAATGAGAGGAAAATTATTTTAAATGTCCTTGAGGGTACCTGGGTGGTTCACTCAGTTAAGTGTTTGTTTTCAGCTCAGGTCATGGTCCTAGGATCAAGCCCCATGTCTGCTTCTCCTTTTCCCTCTCCCTCTGCTCTTCCCCCCTGCTGTTGCGCTCTCTCTCTCTCAAATAAATAAGAAAAATCTTTAAAAAATTTTTAATAAAATGTCCTCCAGAAAACAGGGTAAGTGTGATTGTCTTTAGCCAACCACAATATATGATAACCTTATTTACAGTCCTAATTCTAGATTCTGAGAAAATCTTCCTTTATTTCTGAAACTAAATAAGATATTTGATGATTTCTGGGGCACCTGGGTGGCTCAGTGTGTTAAAGCCTCTGCCTTCAGCTCAGGTCATGATCCCAGGGTCCTTGGATTGAGCCCCACATCGGGCTTTCTGCTCAGCAGGGAGCCTGCTTACCGCCCCCCTCCTGCCACTCTGCCTGCTTGTGATCTCTATCTGTCAAATAAATAAATAAAAAGTTTTAAAAAAAGATATTTGATCATTTCATGTGTTCCTGCTTTGTTTAACTTCCCGCAAGTTAGTGTCATTTTCCTTGAGCATTACTCTTTCAGATGCTTTAATTGTTCTGTAATTACCAAGATCTCTGTATTACATTCTTTCCTGATAAGATTTTGTTTCCCTGATTGGTGTCTAGAATATGGGTATCTTTATTTATCAATTAAAAATTTGTTTTCTAATCCCTACTTTTTATTTCAGTTTTTTTTTTAACTTCAATTATCTTTTCTTCCATACAGTCTATGTTTACTTTGTTCTGCTTTCCCATGCTTGTGCTTTTTCCTTCAAATACTGTGGATAGTTTGCAGGTTGCTTATAGACCTAATGGATACTACTATTAAAATGATTTTTTGATTTATCTAATTGAAACTTTTGACACTTTACTATAAACATTGAGGACCCCAACAACTTTTAAATTCATTCCACCTTTTATCATACTCTCTTTCTCCTAAATCTCCCACCTACCTCCCCACTGGGCAACCAGTTCAGTATATTTAATAGTCTGCTTTTTTGTTTCCTTTTTTCTTTGTTCATTTGTTTTGTTTCTTGAATTCCACCTATGAGTGAAATCATATGGTTTTTGTCTTTCTCTGACTGACTTCTTTCACTTAACATTATTCCTTCTAGATTCCTCCATGCTGTTTCAAATGGCAGGATTTCATTCTTTTCTATGGCTGAATAATATCCGTGTGTGTGTGTGTGTGTGTGTGTGTATGTGTGTGTACCACATCTTCTTTATCCATTTATCAATGAATGGGCACTTGACTATTGCAAATAATGCCACAATAAGCATAGATGTGCATATATCTTCACATATCCCCTCAAATTAGAGTTTTCATTTCTTTGGGTAAATACCCAGTAATGGAATTACTGGTTCACATGGTAATTCTACTTTTAGTTTTCTGAGGAAACGTCATACTGTTTTCCAGTGTCTGCTTCAGTTTTCATTCCCATCAAGAGTGCACAAGAGTTCTTTTTTCTCCACATCCTTGCTAACAATTATTTCTTGTGTTTTTTATTGTAGCATTTCTGACAGGCATGAGGTGATAGCTCATTATTTTGATTTGCATTTCTCTGATGATTAGTGATGTTCAACATCTCTTCATATGTCCATTGGCCATCTATGCGTCTCCTTTGGAAACGTGTCTTTTCATGCCTTCTGCCCAGTTTTAATTGGATTATATGGGTTATTTGATGTTGAGTTGTAGAAGTTCTTTATATATTTTACATATTAAACCCTAATCAGATTTCTCATTTGCAGATATCTTCTCCCATTTACTAGGTTGTCTTTTTGTTTTGTTGATGATTCCCTTCCTGGCACAAAAGATTTTCATTTTGGTGTATTCTAATGGTTTAATTTTGCTTTTGTTTCCCATGCCAGAGAAGATATATCTAAAAAAATGTTGCTACAGCAGATGTCAAAGAAATTACTGTCCATGATTTCTTCTAGGAAATTTGTAGCTTCAGGTCTCAAATTTAGGTCTTTAATCCATTTTGAATTTTTATCTGTTGTGTAAGATCATGGTTCAGTTTCATTCCTTTGCATGTAGCTGTCCGGTTTTCTCAACACCATTTATTGAAAAGACTATCTTTTCCCCATTGTATATTCTTGCCTCTTTTGTCATAGATTAACTGACTGTGAAAATGTGTTTTTTGATCTGGGCTCTCTATTCTGTTCTGCCATCTATATGTCTGTTTTTGTTCTAGAACCATACCATTTTGATTACTAAAACTTTTTAGTATATCTTGAAATTTGGGATTGTAATATCTCCAGTTTTGTTCCTCTCTTCCAAGATTGCTTTGGCTATTTGGGGTCTTTTATGGTTCCATACAAATTTTGGGATTTTTTTGTTGTTGTTGTTGTTATAATTCTGTGAAAAATGATGTTGGTATTTGATGAAGACTGCATTAGATTTGTAGATTGCTTTGGGTAGTATGGACATTTTCACAATACTCATTCTCCCAATTCATGAGCAAGGATTATCTCTCCATTTGTTTGTATCATCTTCAATTTCCTTCATCAGTGTTTTATAGTTTTCAGAGTACAGGTCTTTCACCTCCTAAGTTTATTCCTAGGTATTTTATTTCTTTGGTGCAATTATAAGTGGTGCTGTTTTTTTAAATTTCTCTTTCTTCTACTTCATTATTAGTGTATAGAAATGTAACAGATTTCTGTATATTAAATTTGTACCCTGTGACTTTACTGAATTCATTTATCAGTTCCAGTAGTTTTTAGTGGAGTCTTTAGGGTTTTCAATAACTAACATTTGAGATCACCAAAAAAAGATAGTGATGGCTTGCATTATTTCTCAATGGTACATACAGTGTCACTTTGTTACTCAAATTTAAGAGATTTTTGGGACTGGTGCTAGAAATATGTGTAATTCTTATCTTAAGTGAGTAGCCAGACATTTGTTTTAATTATTACACAGACAAATATTTGGGGGGGATTTCTCTAAAACAAGTATCTTTTTTTTTTGTTATAAAGATGGATATGACAAATTAGGAATTGGGGAACTCAAATAGTCATTACTGCAAATGTCTCAATCTCTTGGTAAATCTTTTTCTCTTTGACTTTTACTTCATGTATGCGCTCTTATCTAACTATTTATTTATCTATCTACCATCTATCTCTCTTGTTTATTTTTTTGTCCTAAATTTCTCTACTATTATCACTTCCCAAATCTGTAGTCACTCTATTGCCTTAAGGTCTGCCATTTTATTTTATTTTACTTTATTTTATTTTATTTTATTTTATTTTATTCTATTCTATTAATTTACTTACAGAGTAGGGAGACTAGAGCAAGAAGGAGAGAGAATCCTAAGAATGGTACTTCTAGTACAGAGCCTGATGTGGGGGCTCAATCTCACAACCCTGATATTATAACCCAGCTGAAATCAAGTCAGACACTTAATTGCCTGAGACACCCAGCTTCCCTAATGTCTAACCATAATTAAATAAACAGCCTAAAATTGTTTGCTTTCATTCTTGATAAATCAAAAACATTGACCCTTTTATGTACATAAAATTGCCTTTTTGAAGAAAAGAAAAAAATAATTGGGGATGGGCTTAAAGATATTTAAAGAAGAAAAATACAATTCATTGTATAAAATCTTCTTTTCTTGACTATGCACTTTTGACATAGCCCTTTGTTTTAAAGTTCCATTTGTAGAGACATAACAACTTGTGCTTTTTCAAATGCTTACCCATATGCCTTATTTACTGCCCAGGAAGAGCCCCTTGCTTAATATTTAGTTACGACTCATGGTTTATTTATAGTACTTAGAATCCCTTTACCATGAATCCCTCAAATTTTGTCAGGACAGGGTCTATCCTGGATTCCTATTTTTCTTGTGAAATTTTCAGATACTCAAGCATGGCCTGTCAAGGGAGATCATTACAGACATTCTCTCCTCCGTTGGTTTTTGGCAAGGTTTTCTGCCTTACAGCATCTGGCAAACACTATTATTTTTATTGAAATTAAACACAGAAAAATGTATCCACAACTCCATGAATCAACAGTTTATCTCTGGATTATTAAGTTGCCAACAGTTACACCATAGGGAATCATTATAAATTTTTTATTATAAACTTAAGAGAGGAAAAGAACTGAAGCTATTTTCTATTATTTTTTTCCCTTTACCTGGCAGCAGAAAATAAGATCTTGAAAAATAAAACAGAGAGCTGTTGACAACACTTAACCTTTAGGCATGACAAGAAGTAATCATTTTCCAACTGCATTTTCGATGTTAGTGTACATTCTATGTTAAAATAAATAAGCCAATTGTAACCATTGATTTTTCTAAAAGAATCTATTCTGTAGGAATAGATTTTTTCATTTTATTTTTTTTTCTTCAATGAATTCCCCAACAAATAGAGTACCAATGTGTGTCTCAGATGAAAGGTACTATAATAAAGGCTATTAATTTTAATATTATTATCAATGATTCCAACTAATTAATAAATTATATCTACCTAAGCATGAAAATATTAAAATATTCAGTTACTTATAATGTAAATTGGACATATAATATATTTTTTAAGATTTTATTTATTTATTAGAGAGAGAGAGAGCAAGCGAGCACAGGCAGAGGCAGAGGGCGAAGCAGGCTCCCTGCCAAACAAGGAGCCAGATGTGGGACTCCATCCCAGGACGCTGGGATCATGACCTGAGCCGAAGGCAGCCGCTTAACCAACTGAGCCACCCAGGCATCCCTGGACATATAATATTAAAATAAGTTGCTAACTTATTGTTAATAATAGTAAATATATGACATTATCACCAAAGATAATTAGATTTGAAATTAAACTATATTTACTTCGGGGCACCTGGGTGGCTCAGTGGGTTAAGCCTCTACCTTTGGCTCAGGTCATGATCCCAGGGTCCTGGGATCGAACCCCACATCGGGCTCTCTGCTCTGCTGAGAGCCTGTTTCCTCCTTTCTCTCTGCCTGCCTCTCTGCCTACTTGTGATCTCTGTCTGTCAAATAAATAAATAAAATCTGTTAAAAAAAACTATATTTACTTCAATATTTACCCTAAATGTGAAAGATTAAGTTGTCAGAAGACATTATATATATGCTTTATATGGTTTGTTTTGTACCTTTCAAAGATTTTGTTGGTTAATTATCACAGTGAAAATTCTGAGATACTTTCCATACACAGACCAGAATAATCATTTTAGTAAACTAATTTTTAATTGAATCGAATTTTTACCAATTGTACCTATGTGATGTGAAGTGCAAATATGCTGCGGAAAGCTTGGGAAATATTTTGCTTTCCTTTTTCTGGGAAGCCCCTTACATACTCCCCTGGAGCTATGTAAGTGGTCTTGTACCAACAAAAACCCATGTTGATAGAGTTTTTATTACCACTTTGCTTTGTTACTTGTGAATTTCTAATTGGCTAAACAAATTGATGTTTTCTGCCATTTGGATCTGACAGTATTAGTAATTAAGGAATTGTGTAGGGTTACCTCACCATTCAATGATACATAGACTCATAGATATTTATAGCCATATAGGAACTTAAAATTCACCAAGTGAAAAAGTTTAGCTCTTTGTTCTGGTATATTGGGAAAATAATAAACTTCAAGGTAGTTGTTGAGCTTAGTCACTTCATTGGTATTGAACTAACATAACTTTTTGGATGTTAAATTTCTGCAAAAGATGTCCTTGATTTATCCAGTAATATCAGATCTTCTTCCTTACAGTATTTTACACTGTGGTGATTAATTTGCATATTCATAAGATAGCTAATCTTTGTAGGTAATTTGGGAAGGATATTCTAGCTAAAAAATATTTTTCTAAAACAGAAATAAGAAATTCAAATAATTCCTTTATTATTCATTTAGTATTTCCAGATATGACAATGAGATACGGTAGTAATATAAATGTCATTAGATTTAATTGTCAGAGATGAAGTAATCAATCTCCAGAAACTAAAAATATGATTATACTCTGAGAAGAGTAATAATAACAAATGATGTGCAATGGATGAGATAAACAGTTACAAAATTAATTCAGTTTTAATAATAGTTTGTAAATGAATGGATAACAAATTGGAAATATGCAAGTTCAATCAAAATTATGGTACAGTTTTAGGAAATAAAATTGAAGTAATTGTGTTGCTAGACTTGAAGGTAGTAGATTTGAAGTTTTCTTTTCTTTTTTTTTAATTAACATATTACCTTAGAACAGTTTTAGATGTACAGAAAAATATGAAAGTGGCACTAAGAATGCTCCTATATTCTATACTGTTTCATTAGTATGATACATTTTTATAAAGAAGAACTGATATTGATACATCATTATTAACTGAAATCCACAATTTATTCATCTCTCTGAAGTATTTATGAACATAATTTTTCCATTCCACAATTCTATCCACATTAAATTTAAGCTCCTCTTGTCTATGATAGTTTCAAGTTTTACATTGTTTTTGATGACCTTGACAGTTTTGAGGGGTCTCAGTCAGGCGTTTTATGGAATATCCCTCTATTGGGATTGTTTCATGTTTTTCTCATTATGTGACTAGGTTATGAGTTTTTGGATGAGAGACCATAAAAATAAAGTAATATTTCCATCACAAGAGTACATATATCCTCATGACTTGTCACTGTTTATGTTGATACAATGGAATATTACTAAGCCATCAGAAAGGATGAATATCCAACTTTTCATCAACATGGATGGGCCTGGAAGAGATTATGCTGAGTGAAATAAGTCAAGCAGAGAAAGTAAATTACGATTGGTTTCACTTACTTGTGGAACATAAGGAATAACATAGAGGACATTAGGAGAAGGAAAGGAAAAGTTAATTGGGGGAAATTGGTGGGGGAGATGAACCATGAGAGACTGGACTTCGAGAAACAAACTGAAGGTTTTTGAGGGGAGGGTGGTGGGAGATGGGCGATCCTGGTGGTAGGTACTAAGGAGGGCACATATTGCATAGAGCACTGGGTGTTGTACATGAACAATGAATCTTGGAAAATTGAAAAAAAATAAAAAAAATTAAAACAAAGGAGTGGGAGTTTTGTGTTTCACCTTCTTGAAAGCTGCTTACATGGATTATTTGAAATTCTGTGTAGGAGATTTTTCTTCTACATTTATTTGTATTCAATCATTGATTTTTATCTGTATAAATTAATGGGTATTTAATTCCTATTTTGCACTCTAAAGCAACCTTTGTATGTTGTTGATCAAATTGTTTCACCTTTGGCCTTTTAGAGCTCCCTCAGTTGGCTCCTCTGCCAATCACTTTTTAAGCACTTTCTTATTTTCGGGGTCTATAAGGTGCTCCAGGCTATTTTTATAGATTTCTTGCTCTAGCTCTAGAATCAGCTATTTCTCCAAGGAGCTATGATTCCTTTAATTGTAGAATGGTATTAGATACCAAGATCTGGATGCTAGATGTGTTCACTGTTTTTGGAATTTTAATGTTTCTAGGTTATCTCAGCTTACATGCCAAATAAATATATCCACAGATACTAACCTGTATATATTCACATGTTTTTAAGTATTTCTGTATATAAAAACCTGTATTAAACATGAATTCATACTGATATTTCCAACTTTAATTCACTACCATTTAAATTACTCTAACCTCTTTCCTTCCTTTTCTGTAACCTCCCTCTGTAAAAATGAGGAACATGGCTCTTATTTAACATTCATTTACATAACTGTTCAAATTCAGTACACATGTGTAGTAGAATTACAATGGGTAACCCAATAGAGTACAGTGCTTATATATAAATTATTGTGCATTCATATGTCCATTT
Organism: Meles meles; assembly: GCF_922984935.1. Lineage (NCBI taxonomy): Eukaryota > Metazoa > Chordata > Mammalia > Carnivora > Mustelidae > Meles > Meles meles. The sequence goes on from NC_060067.1 coordinate 30,714,280, forward strand.
CCAAAGTTACTGTCTGCACATTTCTTTCTACTCTCTTCACAAAAGTTGTTTTACACACTTGTAATCATAAGAGTATATTGTTATTCTCCATTCCTTCCCAGAATTCCTTAAACCCTTGAATGATTTTTTTTTTAAATGTCTATAGGTAAAGGTCCTCTCTTTGTATTGTAAAATTCTATGGCTTTTGTGACATGCAGAGTGCCATGTATCCACCCTTACGGTATCATAAAAAAGTTTTACTGGTATAAAAAATTCCCTGTGTTTCACTTATTCAACATTTTCTTCTCCCTTCTGTCTTCTTAAAGGCATGGATATTTTTCAGTCAGTATAGTCCTGTCTTTTCCAGCACATTATACCATATGAATTATAAAACATGTAGCCATTTCAGCCTGACTCATTCACTAAGAAATAGGCATTTAAGATTTATCCAAGTATTTTCATGGTCTGATATTCCATTTTTGTCCATTGTTGATTAATATTCCAATGTATGGACTCACCCATTTATCAGTTTGCTTACCAAAGGACATCTTGGTTGATACCATCTTTTGATAATTATTAATAAAACTGCCATAAACTTGTGCATATAAGCTTTGATGTGATCTGAGTTTTAAAAATCAGTTGAGTAAATATCTAGGAGTAAAGGTGGTGGAAATACAGTAAGACCATATTTAGCTTTGGAAGAAAATTCCTAATTGTCTACTAAAGTGTCTGTATCACATTGTATTTGCACTAGAAATAAATAAGAGTCCTTCAGCATCATACCTTGCCAGAAATTAGTATTGTCATTTTCTTTTGAATTTTAGCCATTGTAATAGGTGTGTGGTAGTATATTTTTGTTGCTTTAGTTTACAATTTTCTAATGGCAAATGATGCTGAACATATTTCAATATTATTTGTTATCTATATACTTTTTTGCTGAGGTGTCTGTTCAGATCTTTTCACATTTATTAATCTGGTTGTTTCTTTTCTTATAGGAGATTTAAGAATTCCTTGTATATTTTGAAAATAAAACCTTTATCAGATATTTGTCTTGCAAATATTTACTACAGATTTTGGTTTCTCTTCTGATTTTCTTAATAGTCTCTTACATTAATAATACCCAATTTATTACTATTTTTTTTCATACAATAGGCTTTTGGTGTTGTATCTAAAAACTCTTAACCAAATCTCAGACCATGCTGACATAAATGGTAGCAATTAACTTTCATGTTTTAACTTTTCATTTTGCAGCCTTCCTATACTCTTATTAATACAAGTGTATTCTTGGATATTTCTACATAGACCTCTGAACAAAGACAATTTATTTCCCTGCCACATCCTCTGTAAAGACATACACTTACTTTATTTCCCAGTATGTATATCTTTTATTTTTTCTTCTTATCTGATTGCATTGCCTTATTGCAAGGATTTCTAGTACAATGTAGAAGAGTAAAAGAGGAAATATTGCCCCAATCGTCCTTTATTCTCAACTGTAGGGTGAAACTGTCCACTTTCCCACCATGAATAATACAATGTTAGCTGTAGGTTTTGTGTAGATTTTTTTTTTAAGATTTATTTATTTTGAAAGAGAGAGAGAGAGAGAAGGACAAGGGGCAGAGAGAGAGAGGGAGAGAATCCCAAGCAGACTTACTGCAGAGGGTGAAGCCTCTGACCCAGGGCTTGATCTCATAACTCTGAGATCATGATCTGAGCTGAAATCAAGATCTGAAGTTCACCCAGCTGAGCCACCCAAGTGTCCCATTTTCTCAACTATGCTTTTTGCATAAAATTATATGATCATGTTTTTCTTCTTCATCATTTTTAAATGTCAATACATTAAAGGCCCGAGTTGTGAAGTTCTACAGTTTTTGCCAAATGCAGAGTATCATGCATTCATCACTACAACATCATAAAGAATAGTATCACTGCCCTAAAAATATTCTTTGACTTACTTATTCAAACTTCAGTGGATTACACTGGTTGATTTTTTTTTTAAGATTTTATTTATTTATTTGACAAACAGAGATCACAAGTAGGCAGAGAGGCAGACAGAGAGAGAAGGGGAAGCAGGCTCCCTGCCCAGCAGAGAGCCCGATGTGGGGCTCGATCCCAGGACCCTGGGATAATGACCTGAGCTGAAGGCAGAGGCTTAATCCACTGAGCCACCCAGGTGCCCAACACTCGTTGATTTTTTGCATAGTACGCAAATACATAAACATATATATAATATCAGCTACATTATTGTTTTCAGTTCTAAGCTTTCTGTTTGGTTCTTTTTCATTTTAGCTCACTCCTGAAGTTTGCAAAATTATTTTATTAAGATACTTTGTCTTAGATGGCGATTCATCTCAGAGTTTCTATCTGTTGATAATCTTTTCTCTCACAAAGAGTATTAGTTTTGGCTCTTCTATTATCATATAAATCACGTAAGACTCTGACTGTACCCTTGAACTAGACACAATGTGAGAATTCTTGTAAGCCAATAGTTATTCTTGGAGAAGACAATTTTCACATTGAATATCAAAAAGCATGTAGGATTTCAACAGAAGATACGAGATAAATGACATTCATTTCAAAATAGAAAAATAACATGCAATAAATAATAGAAGTGGAACAAAAAGGATTGAAGCAAAACTTATGGGTGCATAATAGTATAAAGACATTCTTGAATATACCAGTGAGATAAACCTGGGTCCAAATTCTGGCTCAGTAGTTGCTTAGAATGTGACAGAGTATCTGACAAAACACCCCGAATCTTTCTTCCTGTATGTAAATACAAGATTAAAAAAATTATTTTAAAGGTTTTGCTTGTGATAATCAAAAAGAATAACATAGTTCAAAACAGGTAACATAGTACAAAGTAAACATTCAAATTATTCCTTCTTTTACTCTTCCTTCCATTAAATTCTGCCAGAAAAACTTATTACTTATAAAGAATTACTGCTTCCTTGGGGCGCCTGGGTGGCTCAGTGGTTTAAGCCGCTGCCTTCGGCTCAGGTCATGATCTCGGGTCCTGGGATTGAGCCCCGCATCGGGCTCTCTGCTTGGCAGGGAGCCTGCTTCCCTCTCACTCTCTCTGCCTACTTGTGATCTCTCTCTGTCAAATAAATAAATAATAAAAATCTTAAAAAAAAAAAAAAAAAGAATTACTGCTTCCTTATTAATGGTGACATCTTTTACAAGGGCAATACGAAGTAAAACCTTTTTTGTTTGTTTGACAATTCTTTATATAACAAATACAGGGTATATATTTGACATATTTTATTATTATATTATATTATACTATATTATATATTATATATGCTCCTTGGCACTTGTTAAGGACATAAAATCAAATCATGTCTCCATAATGGTAAATCTTAATGAAAGAAAATAAACTGAGAGCTGGGGAGTGCCTAGACAAATGTGATTTAAATTTTAGCTTTTTGGTGCATCACTTATTTGTTGATGTACTTGATATTTATTAAGTGCTTACGAAATGACAGGCACTGTTTTTAGAAAGAGAGATAGAGGAGTGAATAGACAATCAAGGTCTTGCTCTGAGTGTGATCTAATCTGATACTAAGAAAGAAATTAACATTCCCAGTGGTAGGTAGAGAAGTTTCCTCTGGCATAGCTACTAAATAAGGACAGGATGTTTCCAGATGGATGTAAAAATTCCGAATGAATTGCTTTAAATGATAAATGATTAATTTAGCAGCTCAACAATGCCTTCCTATGCTGTCACTCTCATTTAGTTTTGTCCTTAGACTAATTGTAATGTGGGTACAGCAGTTCTGGAAATATCACAGAGACAGGACAACCTCTCTTTTGAGGCACATTCACCTGCATTGTCTGTCTTAGTGAGCACATCAGCCCCAAGAACCACATATGACAGAATTCATAATCCATATACTATGATAAAGAGAGGACCAGAGGACCATAACTTAAGTCTCCTTATGCACAGTCCTGAATACACTCCTCAGATATTACAGCCACTCTGTTTTATGCTCTTAGTTAAAAATTTAACTAATTCTTAGTTAAAAATATGTGACTTTTTTCAAAAATTGTGTCAAACTTTTTGAGTGTTCTCGACAAAACTTCATCAAAAATTGTGCCAACATTTGTGAGGGTTCTTCACAGGAAAATACTCCTCTGATCTACCTTCCATCAGTTCTGTATCTTTGATCTGTTATTGGTTCTGAAACCCAGTCCACATTCTGAGCTTCTGACTATTTAATACATATAGTGCTGCACACCACAGTGTAAAATCATATTATATTTATATTTCATATATGAAATAACCACATGTGAAAAAAAATCTTGAATTGTGAAATGATTGGGACACTTGCTACAAATACTGTATCTCAGAACCCGAAAACCTTGTCCTGAAGATATAAAACCTACAAGTGTTGACAATTTATAAAAATGAACCCGTCTAATAGTTATTAAATGGTTATTACATCCTAGACATCATTTTAAGTTTGTTACTTGTATCAACTAATTTAGTGTTTTTATAATTTATGAGATCAGTACTATTATGAGGTCCATGTGACAGATGAGGAAATTAAGGAAAGAGAAGTTAGGTTACTTCCTATCCTAATTATTCAGGCAGATGACCATTTTATATTGGCAGGAAGGAGTGATGTAGCACACATACTGCGAAAAAGTGGCACTGATACAATAAATTCAAAGGAATACCTAAGATACCAGAGGATATCATCTGGACTATATGCACTAAATGTGGCTGATGAGTCTACTGTCATGAAGAACAAAGAGGTTCCAGTTATGTTATTTGCTTCTTAATATAGCATCATTTCATATTACAGATGTTAGAAAAAGTGATCACAAGACGAGATCAGTTCTATAATCTCATTTTGGGTCAGCATTTTGTCAAAATATAATAAATGATAGTAGCATAAAATTATATATACTAACACTGAGTAGCTGTTTCAATGTTTTGGTGATTATTATTGTTTCACTTAGTTACAAAGACTGAAGAACTTTACGGACAAAAAATAGAAAATGGTCATTTCCCTTCTGAATGTTTCTGCCTATAGGATATATCATTAAGCAATTAGAATCTAAATTGTCATCTAATTCTTAAAGGTAATTACCATTAAAAATGTTCCAAAATTTGGTGCTCGCTTCGGCAGCACATATACTAAAAATGTTCCAAAATTTGAATTGCGTTCATGAGCTCATTGTTCATCTTGAAGTATAACAATGACTGTATAAAATTTAATGGTTTGCATTTCATAAACATTTTCAGATTAGATTATATAATCAAGCTATATTTTTATTATCCTGCAAAACTCTTTCACACACAAAAACTGTCTATGGTTTTCCCTCTAAATGGCTGCTAACTTTGCTTATGATTAGATGACAAACATTCTGAGTCGTGGCATCAAGGTTATCTTTAGAGTGACAACTGCCATAATAAAAATGATAGGGCTTGTGGTTCCTCTTGTAACCAAGGGGTAGATGCATCCTCCCACTCTCTACATCCTGCTGACACAGGGAGAGTGTAAGCATCCCACACAGCTGGACTATGTAGGTCATGGTTTTGAGGCAGTCTGCACTCTTTCACTTCCTCAGCCACTTGATGGATCCCAAGTGCCGTGATAGCTGAACCAGAACAATAAGAATACAATGAATACACAAGGAGGGCTCCGTCCCAATGTCATGAATAGCTGTGTACTATTTTCAAGAATATTCCCATCACATAGGTTCTTTTGTTTGTTTACTTTTTGGATTTAGATGTTTTTTCCCCCCTTTTCAAGCTGTTGCCTCCCTGGTCTATTCTGAGCATAATAAGAATAAAATCCTTAGTGACATGCTTTAATACTTTAGTCATTATTTTTTTAATCTTACGATGATTCAAAGCTGCCTCTAGCATCAAATTAAATGCATTATTATAGATTTTAAGGGTAGATTTTTATAACTATTCTCCCCAAACATACTGCATTTAATGTTCATTCATTAAAATTTTTAACCAGTTTCTGAAACCCTACCAAATTACTTCTAATCTATAATATTCCACACTCTTCTAATCATTCCAGTGAACATTGTATCATCCATTTAACCTGATAACATTTTTTTTGCTAATTTGTGTTATTCATTGTTGAATAAAAATATCTTTTAAAAATAATCTTTAATAAGACTTAATAATTATTGCCTATAAACCCAAGTAAACTTTGTAATACCGGCATATTATCAGGAGGGATAATACATTCAAATATTTTTTTTCTTCTTCTAAGATTTTATTTATTATTTATTTGACAGCAGAGATCACAAGTAGGCAGAGAGGAAGGCAGAGAGAGAGGAAGGGAAGCAGGCTCCCTGCTGAGCAGAGAGCCTGACGTGGGGCTCGATCCCAGGACCCCGGGATCATGACCTGAGCCGAAGGCAGAGGCTTTAACCCACTGAGCCACCCAGGTGCCCCCATTCAAATATTAAATCTTATAATTTTTAAATTTGTCTTTCTCTTTTCCTTCCTCAAGATTTTATCAGGAAACTAGCTCTCTATGCTTGCCTTAGGAAAGTCAGGAAGTACGGCACACACAAAACAATAGTTCTTAATAAAACACTCCTATTTATAGTTTTTATTTCCAAAATTCTAATTCTGTTTTGGAAGGGAAGTAGAAGTAAAGTAGAGGAGAGAAAAAAAAAAAAAGTGGAGGGATATAACTGGTAAATGAAAGTATCCTAACATTCATAGCAAACCGTATGTGTGCCTTGCTTTACTCTCATCACTGAGTTCGAGATCCTTGCTTTACTCTCATCACTGAGTTCGAGATCGGGCTTCATCTTCAGCTGCCCTGCTATCCCCCAGGGCTTTGCAGTAAATACTCACAGGGAATCAGTCCTCACTTGTTCTCCATAAGCATCACCTAACACACCTCTTGTGCTGCCTTGATTATAATCCAGCCTTCTGAATCTGACTGGCATCAGACTTTTCAAGGTCTGCTCTTTTCAAGGGTAGTATATGCCAGAAGACTGTGGTCGACAATGTTTTTTTTTTTTTTCCATTTTATTTATTTTTTCAGCGTAACAGTATTCATTGTTTTTGCACAACACCCAGTGCTCCATGCAAAACGTGCCCTCCCTATTACCCACCACCTGTTCCCCCAACCTCCCACCCCTGACCCTTCAAAACCCTCAGGTTGTTTTTCAGAGTCCATAGTCTCATTGATGTTTTCTTTGACAATGTTTAAAGCATCAAAGAAAACATCAATGAGACTATAGTTTTATATCGAATCAAAATTTTGTTCAAGTGGAGTCTCTAAGAAAATAAAATTCTCTGGATTATGAAATGTTAAAAAATTGTTAAATGAAAATGTTAAAAAATTACTGAAATAAGTACTGAAGTTACAACTTGAGTCAAGTTCATGAACTTCTAATGTTCAGTGTTTCCCTAAATAACTCAGCAGTTCTCAGTAGTTTTAGTGCTTCTAATTCCCTGTAGAATATCATTGCTTCACCTTGGTCATTTGCTTCTACTTTTTCTTCAAGGCCCATCTCATATGTCACTGCATTCTGGGGGTTTTGTCTAATCCACTCTGTCTCTTCCTTTGTGCTTCCAAAGTGGTACCTCTTTTATGACAGAATTTTCTACGTTGAATTGTAAATTGGCCTATAGATACAGACTTTTGTATGATTTTATGCTTTTATGAATAGGAGTCTTTTTATTTAATTTTTTTTCTTCCATGGTACCAGTAGAGTATCTTACATTTAGTGATTGAGCAAAACAAAACAAAAAAGAAAACAAAAAACCAATTGCTAAGTAGTTGAATGAGCGTTAATAGTAATTTTTTTACTGCACGTATTTTGGCCTATCTTCCTTGGTTTTCTCCTAACTATTCTCTCCTTCAAATTCTGTGCCATATATATAGAAAAGAAAACAAACAATCGAATATGACCAATAACTGTACAAACTATGGTAGTAAAGTCTTAAAATAGATTTGGATGATCAATGACGTAATCAAAATATTCAAAATTATTTCTTGGAAACATGTCAAAAGCCTTTGTCTACTATTTTATCCTGAATAATTTTTCCTAAGACCAAGAGATGAGAAGTTAAATAAATTCTCTCTTTTTATAAATTTTTACTTAAATTCTAGTTAGTTAACATGCAGTGTAATATTAGTTTCAGGTGTACAATGCAGTGACTCAACACTTCATACATCACCAGATGCTCACACAATGATGGCACTTTTTAAGCCCCATCATCTGTTTAACCCATTCCCCACTCACCTCCCCTCTAGCAACCATCAGTTTGTTCTCTGTAATTAAGAGTTTGTTTTTTGTTTTGCCTCTTTTTTTCCGTTTGCTCATTTGCTTTGTTTCTGAAATTCCACATATGAGTGAACTCATATGGTATTTATCTTTCTCAGATTTATTTTGCTTAGCAAGCAAAATACTCTATAGCCCCATCCATATTGTTGCAAATGGCAAGGTTTCACTCTTTTTTGTGGCTGAGTACTTTTCTGTTGTGTATATATAACAAATTTATTATTCCATTTTTGCATTTTTTTAAATGGCTACTATTAAAAGTATGCAGAATGAGAGTATTAAAAGTTTGGTTTACTAGAGTATTATATTTTGAATAAGTATTTTTTTACATTATTAATTTCATCAAATTTTTGTGAGATGTCTTGCTATTCTATTCACCATTTTTATGTATGTATGTATGTATGCATTTATTTATTTATTTAAATTTTTACTTTTTATTAACATATAATGTATTATTAGCCCCAGGGGTACTGGTCTGTGAATCATCAGGCTTAAAAACTTCACAGCACTCACCATAGCACATACCCTCCCCAATGTCCATAACCCAAGCACCTTCTCCTTACCCTCCTACCCCCACAGCAGCCCTCAGTTTGTTTTGTGAGATTAAGAGTCTCTTATGGTTTGTCTCCCTCCCGATCCCATCTTGTTTCATTTTTTCCTACAGTACTCTCTATTGACCATTTATTTTTTTTTAAAGATTATTTATTTATTTGACAGACAGCGATCATAAGTAGACAGAGCAGCAGGCAGAGAGAGAAGGAGAAGCAGACTTCCCACCGAGCAGAGAGCTGGATGCGGGGTTCGATCCCAGGCCCTGGGATCATGACCGAGCCGAAGGCAGAGGCTTAACCACTTGAGCCACCCAGGCGCTCCTCTATTGACCATTTAAAGCATATGTATTAAATGAGGTATTCTGGGCTCAATCCATTTATTACTATGCTGAATACTGTATTATTATTTACAAAATGTATTTGTCTATTTGCACTAAAAACTTACATACATTAATTAGATGACTAGAGTGGGTATTTAATATATACTGAATATATTTAAATACACATATGTATTTAAATATCTTTTATAACTTTTCTTATTTTATAGCATTTTAATACCACATTAAGGTCTGTAACCACAGAAATGGGTGGGTCCTTTTTGCTGCTTAACCCTACAGTTGGTTTCAGAGGTCTTTGTAAGTTTTTAATGTAAGAATAATGATTAATTCAAGTGAAATACTGAAATAATTATTCCTTTCATAGTAGCTACCTAGGTCATTAGGGTATTCCTATAAAATGTTAGCTTCAAAATGCCTTCATGCTTAATTTTTATAATAAACCTGTAAGACAGACATTATTATCCAATTGGTACATATGAGGAAATGAAGCTAAGATGAGTGAATAAACAATTTTAACTTTATTCAGTTAATAGTCTCCAAATGTAGAATTGACCTAAAAATTTTTCCACAAATACCATTCATTTTCTGAACATCAGAGCCATCTATCAATGAGGGTTTCAGCTGGTAACTAATCACTACCAAAGCCTACAATCTCTGTGGTCTTTTTTCTTTTGCCTGGACAAAATCTTTATCAGAGCATCCTGGTCATCTGATGGTGATTTACCTCTTATCTAATGGGGAACACATCTTCAAATAATACCTTTGTGAAATTTTTTCTCTCACTTCTTCTTTCCCTGTAGCTCTTAGCCATTACAGATAGAATTACAAATTTTGAAAATATAAATTTCTCTGTAATTTGTGTTGGTAGCAAAACCTGACCTGACCTGAGCTGACACGGGGCTGTTTCGATGCCTTATTTATTTCACCAGAGTGCAATATGTTTCTCTAAAGAAAAACTGTTGTGTTTGATCATAGGGGACTGCCACTGGTTCTGCTAAGGTATGATATGACATTTGTTACATTAATTAGATAACTACGGTAAGTATTTAAATACATACCGAATATATTTTACATAACTAACATCAAAATTACTTGGAATTCTGGACATATGTGGTCCTCAGAGTTTTGGATAAGGAACTATGTAGGTGTATCCAAAATTTATCAAGCACTTTTTTGGTGCAAGACTGGAAATACAATGGGATAGGTAGAAAAATTAAATAAAATAATAAAATTTAATTCAATTCAGATTAATTAAAATATTTGCAGTTTGAAAACTGCTAGAGAGAGAGAGAAAATAGATACTTTAGGGATGTCAGGGAAGGCCTCATACTCAATGAGAACTATAAATATTATACCAATAGGACATATTTTCTCTCTTCAAATTCTTTAACAGTAACAAAGCTGATAATAAATTTGGTGAATAATGAATGACAAAAAAATGTGTGCAATATAATTAGCAAATGATCACATATCAGTTTTGTCTTCCATGGTAAACATCCCATCAAAAACATTCTCATAACAGTCATTCAGAGCTACTAATACTGATGTTACAGTCATAAATATTCATCAATGAATAAAAATGTATAAACTGAACTTTTAAGGTAATTCCTAAGTTCAATAAAAATCATTAAAACCAGCAGTTATTTAAATATAAAGAACAATCATTTTAGGTGTAGATAAACAGACAGGTCTATTATAGTAATAGGATAATGCCATTTCAGGCCAAAAGACATTCCTTTTTTATTACTGCCAGCACCAATGTAAGAATCATAATTCAGATCATTGCATCTATTTAAAACTATTCAAATGCTGCCCCATCTGATTAGCCAAATGGGTTCAAAGAAGCTGTTATTAATGGTAGTCATGGGTTTGGTCTCGGATTAATGTGGAAGGCTGCATTGTGATCTCCCTTAAAAAAATTACTGCACTGCAAGAGGTTGCTAGTAGAATAAGGCAAACCTGATAAGTATCTCAATACAAGTCTATTATATTTTCATTAAAAAAATGTTTTTCTGCTAGTTGTGCACAATGTTGTTATTTTGCTTTCATAATTCTGAGTATTTCAAGATTATGTAAGGAAATAAAGCTCCATTTCAGATTCTAGATAATTCAACTATTTTCATTCCATATACACTCACATAATGCACACATACACACACAGATAGATAAAATAACTGGACTTCAATTATTTAAGTTCTAGAGCTTAACATTCACTAAAGGAACTTTAGAGTTTTTGTTTTCTTCACATGCATTTATAATAGCTGATTAACTTCAATGCATAAAAATAACAGATTTATCTAATAATATTTGCTATAATTTTCTAATTATTTGAATTGTTATTAATTATTAAAACCTCATACTATCTCTATGAGGTACATCCTCATACCCTGTTTTAACATTAGTTCTGTTTTATGGATGAGAAATGAAGAAACTGATAAGGAGAGTTTTTAAGCAACTTGCTCCGTGTTGCCTCACACGTAAAAGGTAGAGCTGCGGTTGAATGCAAGTAATCTAGTCATAGACTTGTTTTAATTATGATGGTGTGCTATGCACAGGAAATTTCAGCCTCTGATTCTTATTAGAAGTACACACATCAGATAGTCTCTTGTGCGTAAAATAGAGGAAACAGATCAAATTCCATATAACAGATTAGTGGATTTGCTTAGGTCATCTAATTTTTAATGTTGTGAGGAGTTATTTTCCTGGTATGGCATTCAAATATAATAGTGAATTTTTCAGTTCCCTTTCCAGCATTCTTTAGCCCTCTCCATTTTATAGAAGCCATCCCTTTGGATAGATTAACCCATTCCAAAAAGGGGAGCTGTGGTTGATATAAATTTATCAAGGTAATAGCTTCTCTATTAGTATATATACCACTTTGGTCTGAAGCTTTCAATGTCACAGCATATCTCTTTCCCTGATATCAAATGCATCATATGGCACTTTTTTTTTTAAATCAACTTACAGCAGTGTTTGCCTAGAAAATATCAAAACTGACTATTGCATTTCATCAGAACCAGGTTCAGCAGCTGATACATAAACTTTGAGTGATCCTCTGAAGTGACAGATCCACGTGGACTTACGGACTTGAACTTCTTTCTGTCCCTAGATACGAAGGAGGAGTTATTTTCCACAGATTGCAGCTGGTGACCATCTAGCACCTCCAGACTAAGAACTTTTAGAATAAAATAATGTGGTTGCCAGGCCAGCGCCAGAATGTAAATTTAAATGACTGAGCTTCAGGCCCTGCCTCAATCTTCCTTCTGAATTTTCTGTGTATAAACCATAACATCCTTACTGTAAAAACCATTTGAGTTACCAGAAATAGCATCATAACTGATCCAGATATCAATGAAACTGATTAATTTCAAGGGCTTCATATTATTTTAGCCAAATTAAAATTTAGTAACTTTTTTTTGGTTAGATACATTATGCCTCTCCTTCAGAATAGCAAATTTTATTTATTTATTTTTATTATGTTAGTCACTGTACAGCATATCATTAGTTTTTGATATAGTGTTCCAAGATGCATTGTTTGCATATAACAGCCAGTGCTCCATGCAATACATGCCCTCCTTAATACCCATCACCGGGCTCACCCTTCCCCCCACACTCTCCCCTCTGAAATCCTCACTTTGATTCCCGGAGTCCATAGTCTTTCATGGTTCATTTACCCCTCTGATTTCCCCCCTTCATTTTTCTCTTAGGAATAGCAAATTTTAAATCAAGTCATTAAATTTTGAAATAAGCTACTTTTATTTTCCTCAGATTATAAAACTTAACAATAGACATAACTTTGTATATGATAAAAGGATAAAATTAATGATAATATTCAATTTAAAGTTTACAGACAATTTTGTCCACTTCTTAAAATTCATCTGTCTAGAGAAGGTGAACAGTGATAGTTCATACCAAAGTGCCAAATGTGCTGATAATAGTTCTAAAATACACAGAATAATAAAAAATAGCTCTGTAAAAGCAAACCAGAAATGCACATTCTAAAAGATATTTATGAATAGGTCTATATCTCAAATCACACATTTATTATAATACTATTATTTTCTTTCATTAAATGGAATAATCCAGAGTTATTGATCCTTAAATATTAATTGATGTGATTAGCATTTGAACATCATTTTTGTATACTAAAATTGTGTATTTAAAAAATAAACTTTTTAGTTTTAAATCTTCCTAATGCGTTGTTTTGCATACTATTTTGTGTACATCCAGAAATACTAAGAGGTGGAGAAAACGCAAGGAAAAACTTTAATAAGAAGCATAAGAGTTGCAGTCGTTACTTGTATGGTATTGACAAAGAGATGTAATGTCCAAATTTTCTCTGCTATGAATTAGTGCTATAACAATATCTTTCCTACTCATGATTTAGTGTTAACGGTGGTTAAATAACAGTATCATGGTAAGTTATAAAGTATTAAGCACAGATAAGGTAGAGTTCAACCAACTGATAGTTTCAAAAATTGCACCCCTCATTTATTATCAAGTGCTTAGCTAACTCCATAAATAAAATTAGTTTAAATTTAAGTGCATTTAGTAGCCTTATGTGGTATGTGATGTCATTTTGAATGACATCAATATTCTTTCTTTCCAACTAAAACCAAGTGTTGTTTATCTTTTTTTTTTTTTTTTTTTTAAATCTTCACCAAACATTTCATTTAGGTCTTTTGGGAAAACAAAGCATATCAATTCACATCTCTTAAAGGCAAATAACTCCGTACTCCATTTATTTTGCTGTAAGCAATCAAGTCAATGACTAGATGCTGTAGACAATCAGCATTGCATAATGGGTATAACTGAGCTGATCAGAGAACATTAAATAGTTATGTTCTTAAAGTCTCCCAGTTGTCCATCTTACAAAGTTCTATGGGTTACATTTGAGTCAATCAACTTCACCTTTAAATCTTAATCAGTAAAGAAGAAGAAGAAGGAATGGAGGAGGGCAGGGAGTTGAGGAAGAGGGAAGGAAAGTGGTAGACAGCAAAATGCAACAAAGTGGTGTGATTTCAGGAAGCAGCAGAATAGCAATAATTCCATCATCCTATTTTGTGATTCTCTTATTTTTTAAAAATAGGACTTAAGAAGAGAATATATCAGCATGTCATTTGAATAGCATCCACATAACATTTTTATCCAGTATCAGCAAATGGTCTCTAAACTTTGCTTGCAATCATAAATGATATATCGATTCGACTGAAGTTAAGTTATAATATGTAATTGCTCTAACAGACCAATATTGCTCATTTTCTTTTCTTTGTGGCTACTACTATGGCAAAATGAGGCTTAGTGAATACAAAAAGGCCAGTTTTTCCTGGGTTTTGCTTCAGACAATAGATACTGATTTTTCTCTCTGACATCCTATTGTTTAATGGAAAATACTAGCTTCCTATTGAGTTAGCTTAGTGTGAAGGCTGATTTTCCTGTGCTTGTCTAACAACTTAACTTAAAAAATGGACACCAATCAAGAAATTCTGTAAAATATGTAGCAGATCATAAATCTCACTGTATTTTGACATAAGGCAACTTAGTCTATTTTCCTTTCACTATGTAACTGTTTTTCGTTTCTTTTTCCTCCCTTCTTCCTTTTCCCCTCGCTCTCTCCATCTCTCCTTTTCTCTTTCTTTCCTGCTTTCCTTTTTTTCTCCTTCTTTCCTTTCTTCCCTTCCTCCCTCCCTTCTTCCTTCCTTCCTTTCTTCCTTTCTCTCCCTTTTTTCTTTCTCCCTTTCCTTCATTCTCCCCTTCTCCCTTACTTTCTCTCTTTCCTTCCCTTCCCATCCGTTTCCTTTCATTTTAATTCTTATGTTTGTTTTTAAACCTGGCTTCAGGAGTCACCTCTGGATCAGCAGACTTTAGTGGTTAGCCAATTATTAGGCAGATTTTTTTTTAAAGATTTTATTTATTTGACAGAGATCACAAGTAGGCAGAGAGGCAGGCAGAGAGAGAGGAAGGGAAGCAGGCTCCCCGCTGAACAGAGAGCCCGATGCGGGGCTAGATCCCAGGACCCTGAGATCAGGACCTTAGCCAAAGGCAGAGGCTTAACCCACTAAGCCACCCGGGCGCCCCTAGGCAGATGTTTTGCTTAAACACCCTGAGCAAGGAAGGATTCATAATTTATTAATAAATATGGGTGTGGTTTAGGTAAT
Organism: Meles meles; assembly: GCF_922984935.1. Taxonomy (NCBI): domain Eukaryota; kingdom Metazoa; phylum Chordata; class Mammalia; order Carnivora; family Mustelidae; genus Meles; species Meles meles. The sequence goes on from NC_060067.1 coordinate 30,729,580, forward strand.
GCCGCCAAATTCCAGGTAATTTTCAAGGCTTCTCTACCCTTTGTTTTCTGGGTTCACATGGCCTCATTTTTATGTAGATATAAGTAAGACCCTCTCAGGTCTTTCCTGAACATGTATACAGCTTTGCACATATAGCCTCTGAGACTACCAGTGTTAAGTTAGATTTTATAAAGGCTTGCTTTGGCTATCATTTTAGTTTTTGAGATTTTCTTTTTGAAATTCTTTTGAGATCTGCTCTTGTGTTGCGTACCTAAATATTTAATGTCGGGCTACCTGCCCTGTTGGCCTTCTCTGCTTGTTTGCCACTGATTGTGACAACACTCTTGGACATGAACTTTCTATGCTCTACTACAATAACCCCAGCTTCCTCTAGAATAACTTACTCTGGTAGAACTTTCTATACCACAAAGCTGGGGATGTATTGGGGTATGAGAACAGGCCTGGGTCAATATACCATATAACTTCCACTGTTCTCACCAAAATTGAGGAAACTTCTTGAAGATATACTTCTCAATTTGTTGCATGGCTTTGATTATTTTTCAAAGTCCTTGAATGATTGCTTTTAGCCAAACTTGTCCAGTTTAATTATTGATCTTGTGCAAAGGCTTTCCTGAGCTCCTCACTCAGATTTTCTAGAGGTTTTGCCCCTACTCTTGGGTTTATCATAAGCTGATTTATCAACTTTTGAAAGGAAAATTTAACATACTTTATTTAATTCTTAAAATTTTGTCTTTACTTTTTGCTTGGTTGTTATAAGCTCTCTTTTCCTTATATACACAATTTTTTTAAATTTCTTTTATCGGGAAGCAAATATTTGTTTTTATTCCCATTTACAATATATCCTTATATTTATATAAGGATATATTGTAGTTATTAAGGATATACTATAGTTATTAAGAAAACACGATATCCTTGATTGCCTTTTGTATATTAAAATTTTAGTAGTTTATCTCAATTTACAAATAATTATGTCATTATTATTATTTTATTAACAAGACAGTTAAATGTTGCCCAATTTATCCTCATAATGTGAATTTGAAAAAAAAAACTATTACAGGAGCGTGGTACATAGTCTCATAATTGAGAAGATACTCATTACAATTAACTCCTTCAAATCAGAGTATATTTCCTTGTGATATGCAATTAAGAGTTGATATTTGAAACCACTATTTGTTATATATATGGCCTCTGCATAGTGATACAGATATTATATTATATTATATTATACTATATATTATATAGAATATTATATTGTTCTTCCTAGTGAGTACATTTTGAAGATTTTGCCATTCCTTTTGAGATTTCCTTCACTTCCTCCTAAAAGTGAATTTTCTGACTTCCACATAACTTATACTCAGGGCTGGTATTTGAAATATTCAATAAATTTTTTTAAAGATTTATTTATTTGAGAGAGAGAGAGCATGGTGGGGAGGGGAAAATGGAGAGGGAGACAGAATCTTAAGTAGACACTGCACTGAGTGCAGGGCCTGAGATGTGGTTATCTCACAATTCTGTGATTTCAACATTATCTGAAACCAAGAGCTGGATGATTAACCAACTATGTCACTTGGGTACACTTCAACAATTATTTCTAAATATTAGTCCTGTTTTTGGTAAAGTTTTATTTGTTTAAAAAAAAAGATTTTATTTGTTTTAGAGAGAAAAACTGCTCATGGGTGCGAACAGAGGGAGAGGAAGAGCAAGAAAGAGGGAGAATCCCAAGCAGACACACGGCTTGACCTGAACTGAATCCAATTCCTTCTAACTTTATTTGTATTTTATCATAACTTTTTCTTTATCATTTGTTAGATGAAAAATGAGATATTTCATCAATATGAAATGGTTTTGGGGGCACAAAGAGAAGATTATATATATATATATATATTTAGTTTGTAGTAAAAAATGCACTCTATTCATTTACATATTTCTTAAAATTTTAAGTACCTCTCATGAAACAGGCATCTGGTGATGAAATCTAACTGTACTAAAACTTCTCTTTTTTATAATTTATATTCTAATTTCAGAATTTACTTTTTCTGAAATACAGACAAACATATAGACCAAATATTTGTTAAAGAGAGGTGGAGTGTGATAGGGTTAACATGTTTTATAGAATTAAAATTCATCAAATGGAAAAGGAAAACTGAGTAACAAATTCCAATATATTACTTGACTAAATAAATATGTTATGGGTTTAGAAATTGTATTAACAATGTATTTTGGTGTACAAATAAATCATGATTTTAAGGTTTGTCTTTTTCTCCTGTAATAAAAGTATGCTGGAATTATGATTATTAATTCCATTTTGCAGACAAGAAATGGAAGAGCAGAAAGACCTAGTTTACTTGCCCAATATCCTGGAGATGCTGAAATGAAAAACATGGGAAAATCTTTTGAAAAAATAATGTGTTCTTAATACAAAAATAATATTCTTTTGTTGAACTATTTGTATTTCTAATTTTCATACTTGAGTTGAAGTAATTTGAACCTTCTACTCTACTTCATGTCAAGGCACCTAATATGGTGTCTGTAATTATAAAGTAAATGTATGAATTAAAAACAAAATTACTAAAATAAATTTTGGCTAGCAGTAAAAAGGAATATTTAGACAGAATGTAATATTTAGGAATAGAAAAGTTTAATCTCAATTTTCCACAATCCTTTTTATACACAGAAATAGCGAGAGCCTAAACTACTTTGCTAAAAATGATCATTAGCATTTCATTAAAAGTAGCTTTTTAAAAAATATAATACTATTGCTGGATTTAAAAATCATTATGTGAGAAGTAAATATTAAATACAAATATATTTTTTAATTTTTAAATTTTTTATAAACATAATGTATTATTAACCCCAGGGGTACAGGTTTGTGAATTGCCAGGTTTACAACTTCACAGCACTCATCACAGCACATATCTTCCCTAATGTCCAAAACCCCACCACCTTCTCCCTACCCCCTCCTCCCTAAATACAAATAATTTATAATAAATTATTATATGAGAAATAAATTATTATATGAGATATAATTTTAAAATTATTATATGAGAAATAAATAAATAAAAATTTAATTTGGGGGATGCGCACATTTAGCACAGGGATGAAAAATCCTGTACACATTAAGTGCAGGGTAAGAGCTCTCCTTTATAAAATAATGCAGTCAGTGGTGTTTTTAATGATGGTAGAAAGACATTTGGAAAAAGTCAATTACAATAAAGTGAGAAACATTTTGAAATCTTCCCATGAAAGAATCAAAGATATAGAAACATTTTTACTTGCTATTTTATTTTTTATTTACAATACTAAATTAATGCAGCACTTATTTCCTTAAATTAAATTTTATTTCATTATAACTTGAATTTTCTTTCTGGTAAAGATAAGAGGTATAAGTTTAAAAAAATTTTTTTTTCCATTTCCATACTTCCGCACCCCAAAATGAAATGTGCTGCTGACAAAATGGGCACACAAACCCACACCAAAAAACAGTCTAAATAAGTTTAAATTGTTAAGAATTCTGACAAAGAGAAATTTTTCTGGAAGCTATATTCTTGTCTTTCTTACTTACTTCTTGTTTCCCATTTATGTTTTAAAATTTGAGGTTCCTGACAACTTGACTACTAGGAAAGCGATACTGTGTAAGCTTTATGATTCCATTTGTACTAACCAATTGTATAGCTCTGAAAAAGATTTTCTTTGGATTCGAAATCTCAACTTGAGAACACAACAAAAATCTCCCTGTAAAGCACCCCCAAAACATTTTAAGTGCACATGATAAAGAAATCAAAATAGAATTTTCTAGGTACTAAAAAAAGTAGATGACATCTATTAATGAAAACAGTGTTAGTGAGACCAGAAAGATGAGCAATGCTAAGCAACATAGGACACCTGGGTGGTTTGCTTCAAATGTGACAACCCCAAAAGGGTCATCCCAGCTCCTGAGCTTCACACTGATCTGGCTGAGCCTCCTCTGCAATGGCAAAGCAGTTCAAACTACAAATCTTTAAAATATTGAAAGGAAAAACAAGACAAAACAAAACAAAACTGTCAATCCAGAATTCTACATGCAGTGTGTGTATTTTCCAAAAATGAAAGTGAAAAAGAGAGGACCTACAAATGTTTTATACTTACTCTTCTGACAGGGCTCAGAGCTCTGTGTATGCAGAAAATTCTCAAAAAGACCTAACTGCAGACAGAAGACCTGAACTAAGAAGCTGGTTCACGCAGCAAACTAAATAGTGAGTAAAGGCACAGACTTTGGTGAAGAGTGCACACTCGCTTGGAGGAGGTGAGACAGGAGCACCTGAGCCCACACTTTCAGCCAGTGGTTAAGTGAAGATTGCATGGCATGCACCATGACCTGAGCATGAAGGTGTGAAAACTTACAGATTTCCTGGCCTGGGAAATCAGAAAACTATAGCCAGTACACCATGGATACTGAGGAAAATGGGGGTGTTCTGGAAAGGTAGGAGCTGGAAAAGGAATCCTTCATGTCTGGTTTCCAGTATCTTAACAGATTCCCAAACCATGAATATGCAGATTAGACACAAAGTTAACTCTGCTAAAAAAGAAAAAACATATGAACCAAGGCAGAGTTGCTGTCCCAAAACAGTTTCTAGTTTGAATTTTGCCATGAAAATTATCTGCTAAAACAAATTAAATAACACTTACTGTATGAATGTAACCAGATTCAGAATCTCCACAATTTATGTCTCTAATATAATCCAAAAGTATCAAACATGCGGATGGAATATGTAAATGACAGTGGACTAATAATGTTAAATGAACCAAGTAGTAGCCTTGAAATCAACTGCTTTGCTACATTTCATCTTTTACTAAAATAGAACAACACAATTTTAATACTTGATGTATGCAGTTTTGTTTTGTTTTTTAAATTCTGATAGGAAAGATCAGGACAGTTCACATTGACTATATTTACAGAGCTATGTTAACATTCATGCTATCACACTATAGTCCTAAGTCCCATGAATCCAGCCTGATATTCCTAAATACTTCACAGCACATACAAGTGACCCATTATACTGAAAACATAATGTCAATTGGGCCTGCTTAAGCTGGAGCAGCAAGCTCTCCTCATGCCCTAATTAGACACATGCATATGAGACAGTGCGAAATAAACCCTAGAAATTTAAATTTCAATGGGATAACATGCATGTCAGTGTAGGTTTTAGGGTGAACAATTAGCATATGAGAAGAAATCCTGTTAAGGTAAAATAAAGGACAGCACTAAAAACATGGCACAGAAATCACTAGCTTTTTTTTTTTTTCCCTTCCCTTTTCTTTTCTTTCTTTCTTTTTTTTTTTAGGACAAAACATATATGGTATTGGAGAATACTTCTCTGATCCATTGGTTCCCAGATCTGAGAGGGAAGAAAACAAGAGAAGACTCTGCCACAGGTCCAGGATTTGATTAAGCTGTCCTGTCGTGAACTATTAAATCCAGTGGTGTTAGAGACAGCCATTGAACTAAATGTAGTATGTTCCCAGGAAGCCATAAAGGAGAGTTCAAGGTTCTGGAGGAATGCCGTGTTTTCTGGGCTGAAAATTACTCACCATTTGAAAGGCAGCTTCTGGCATGATACTCACACCTCGTAGAGACTAAATGCCTGACCATGGGAGATAAGTGACTGTGTAATTAGAATTGTCCATCAGAGGCTTGGTATTGTGAGAGTGATCAAGCCTTAAGGTCAGGAGAATGCAGTAGCAATCTATTGTTTTATGATAATGATGTATGTGGGCCTGGGCAGATCCAGAGGCACACTAAATGTTTCACAAAAGGTAACTCACTATCCCAGTACACTTATCTTTGATGCAACATTGTCTCTCACAGCTCACATCTTTGGCTTCATACCTAATGTGACAAGCGGATGAAAAAGAGAAAAAAATGGGTTCTGGTTCACACATGGGTCTGCTCAATATTTTGTGCAAGGCATTATACCATATTATAGCCTCACTCAGTGTAGTCCTAAAGGACAGTGATGAGCAAATATTCCCTCAAAGCAGTATAATTGGTTTTCTCCTTTGTATAAAGAGATCTGGGGTAAAGAATACAGAGAATTTTGGACATTATCAGATGGATTGACAGGTGGTTAGTGCCTGGAAGGAACACAATTAGACAAATAGAGATAGGGAGATTTGGGAAAATACATACAGACAGACTTGTAGAATTAAATTCAAAGTATGCAGATACTTATGTTTTATGCCACTGTATATCAGAAAACATCTGCTACAGGAAAGTCGCTGAACTAACCACTTTCGTAGTAAAATAAGCTATTTTTTAGAAAATTATAAATTGTTAAAGTAGTCTGATGAAAAATAGAGAAACACACCAGTAATAATATAATTTGAAACTTTATTTGATGATCTTGTTTACTCCTCTCTACACACCAGGTTTAGGCAGTTAATGAATAATTTATTATAAAATGTTAAAGTACTAATTGTTCTAGTCCTATAAAAACTGTGAGTGGTATGGTTTTGTAGGCATATCTAAGATCCTAAAAATAAGTGGAAAGTGTTCTCAGTGAATGAACTTACTTTAAGCCAAAAAGAATGTTTTAAGTGGTCACTAAGTTTTGTCATAAGGCTAATCAGATTATACCTAAACTTACTACGTTGTAAATCCCAAGACATGGTTTTTAGAACATGATGGGTCAGTTCCTGTAGGAAATCAGATAAGGTTGCCAAAACCCATTTCTCAGGAGTAAAAATATGGGCATTTCACCTTTTTAAATTATATTTTATTGATTTTTTAAAAAATCATGGTCACATTTTACAATTGGGGAAAAAAAGGACTTCTATTTTAAAAGAGGAAAATGAAGGGAGAATTAACATTTAAAATTCTGAGCAGTCAATGTTTTGGAAAAAAAATGTGTAAAATATTCAAACTTATGCTTTCCTTCCAGGCCCTACTGTCTGTTTTTCTGGAGTCAGAGCATCAATATTCTTCATTTCTTTTGCCCTTGCATTAAAGGGCCAACATTTAAATTATTGCTTTCAAGCTATAAATCAATGATTGGTAATGACAAGCATTACCAATTTACAATAGAGTTTGAGGAAGTCAGATGAGTTAAACAGCATAGTAACTTGTTCACAAATCACAAAATACGTTAACCAATTAAAATTGTAATTTCTGGGGCACCTGGGTGGCTCAGTGGGTTGGGCCTCTGCCTTTGGCTCGGCTCATGATCCCAGAGTCCTGGGATCCAGTCCAGCATTGGGCTCTCTGCTCAGTGGGGAGCCTGCTTCCCCCTCTCTCTCTGCCTGCCTCTCTGCCCACTTGTGATCTCTCTCTCTCTGTCAAATAAAAAAAAATTATAATTTCTGAGGGTTTATAGATTTTATAAGGAACATTGCTTTTGCATTTTATTAAGTGAAGCAGAGATTCAACCATCATATAACTAAATTAACTAAAAAGTCAATCCAAATATTCAATGAAAATAACAAAATGTTAACAAACCTTCCAGTACATTACTTGAAGCCTTTGAATTTTCAGAGTATGTGAAAATGATGAATACATTAATTTACTAAAGTGTTCTCTATTCAAAGTTTTATTTCTATCCAAATAGAGTTTTAGAATTAGAATTAGAATACCAAATTAGTATTGAGAATACTAAATTTTTCTAAAATTTTACTATGAAAAGTTTAAATATACTATATAGAATAAAATAGCCACTCATACACTCTTTCATCTAAACTGAAAAAAATGACTATATTTCACTCCATTTATCTGCCTATTTGTCCATTTCTCTATTACTGCCAAGTAGAATACTATAGAATATTATCTGAATATTATATAATACAATCTATATTATAATATAGTATAATATAATATATATCTATATCATAATATAAATGAGTTCATAATATAAATTTAATATAAATATATAACAATATATTGTTTCATATATTATATATAATAAATAATATATAAATTATTATATAAAAATAAGTTATATTATAAATTTATTTACTATAACTATATAATCTATTAATGATTATTATAAATTTATTTGACATAAATTTATAATATAATATAATATAAATGAATTTATAATATAAATTAAATGAATATAAATATGTATGATTATACATAATTATATAATATGTCTGAATATTATCTATTCACTGAATCAATGGAGAATAAATCAGAGACATCAGGACACATTATTCCTGCATATCCAGCACGTATCCCTAAGAATAAAGACATCCTTATTCAAAGTCAGGTTACCATTATCACACCTAACCCAACAATAACAATGTCCACTCGATACACACTTTCCTCAGTTGCCCCATTAATAGGTTCTATTACTGTGTGTGTGACTGTGTGTGAGCTCAGTCTTAATCTCAAATTAAGATCTAGTCAAGATTCACTCACTCGGTTGCTATGATTTCATGTCTTATTCTAGAAGAGCTCATCCAACTTTATTTTTTAATATTGTCATTATGAAGGTTCAAGTTCACTTTTATTGTAGAAAATCATACCTTCTAGCTTTGTCTTCATTATATTTTATCTAGAACATTAACTCACTCTTCTTTAAATACGTTTTATAAAATAGGCTCTATAAAACTCATTTTTAAAAAATTTAAAAATTCTATGCATTATCTAAGCAATGTTTTTTTTTCTTCCTAACTGACTTTTTTCTTTTTTTTTTTTATAAATTTATTTATTTTTTTTTTCAGCGTAACAGTATTCATTGTTTTTGCACAACACCCAGTGCTCCATGCAATACGTGCCCTCCCTATTACCCACCACCTGGTTCCCCCAACCTCCCATCCCCACCCCTTCAAAACCCTCAGGTTGTTTTTCAGAGTCCATAGTCTCTTATGGTTCACCTCCCCTTCCAATTTTTTTTTTTTTTAATAAACATATAATGTATTTTTATCCCCAGGGGTACAGGTCTGTGAATCGCCAGGTTTACATACTTCACAGCACTCACTATAGCAAATACCCTCCCCAATGTCCATAACCCCCTCCCCCTCTCCCAACTCCACCTCCCCCCAGCAACCCCCAGTTTGTTTTGTGAGTTTAAGAGTCTCTTATGGTTTGTCTCCCTCCCAATCCCAATGGTTTTAAATATATATTGATTAGTTCAGATTTGTCTGATTTTTTTAAAAGATTTTATTTACCTATTTGAGAGAGAGAGAGAGCATGAGTAAGGGTTGGGGCAGAGTGAGAGGGAGAAGCAGACTCCCCACTGAGCCGGGAGTCCAATGGAGGGCTCAATTCCAGGACCCTGGATCACGACCTGAGCCAAAGGCAGAGGCTTAGTGGACTGAGCCACTGAGGTGCCCTGTCTGATATTTTTTATCCAAATTATGGAAAACTTTATTTTTCCCTGATAGTATCTATTTCTTCTACATTTTCAAATATATTAAGTATAATTATACTTTTATGCATTTTGAGGGTCTTACTTAAAAGTAAGACATTGTATCCAATTTATCTTATTTGAGATTTTATTATTTCATTGTTCTTTTACATTTAATTATAATTTTATCCTCAATTACCTTCTCAGGTTGTTTTTTAAATTTTAATTCTGATTGCAGTGGTCTCTTATTTTTTACCTATTGAATTATAATTGTTAGATAACTTTAAAAAAAGCTTTTAAAATTATATTTTAAAAAAATTTATACCTGTAGAGTCCATAGTCTCTTATGGTTCGCCTCCCCTCCCCAATGAACAGGTGGTGGGTAACAGGGAGGGCACGTTTTGCATGGAGCACTGGGTGTTGTGCAAAAACAATGAATACTGTTATGCTGAAAAAAATAAAATGGGAAAAAAATAAATAAAATGGGAAAAAAAAATAAAAACACAGCAAAATAAATGCCATGGAATCAAAATGTTAAGGCATTAGTTCTCAGGAATTTCAGTATAGGTTTTATGTATTTTCTAAATTTTTTGTAATTTTTAAACTGTCTAAATTGAGCTTGTGTTACTTTTATAATCTGAAAAATATAAAAAACATTATTTAAAAAAAATTTATAAATACACATTTTTCTCAGAATATCTTTTTATCTATATCCCATGAGTTTTTATATGTCTTTTCTCCTCTATAATGTGTTTCTTTTAACTTACGTAATTGTAGTCTATCATTTTGAAGACTCCAATCAAAAATGATTTCTTGAAAACTTATTATTGATTTTTAATTTATCATAATGTGAGCAGAGAATATTCATTAAATTCTCATTCTTCACAATTGTGAAGAAATCTTTCAGACCTATGGTGCAAATGAAATTCTGTTAATATGTTATGTACATATTTCTTAGATCAGGACAGACATTTTTTTCTCTCAAAATGTCCATGTAATTATTAATTATCTGCTGGTTTTTCATTTCCTCAAAAAGGATGTATTAAATTAATCCAGTATAATCATTATGCATTTCTGTCATTGTTGTTCAAAACATTTCATTTTCATGGATTTTGGGTGTATTAACTCATGATAACATATTAGCAAAATTTTCAAGTTATAAGTACTGTTCATTTTGTATCCATTAATAATTTTCCATATAATAAAAGATATCCTGCCCAGTTATTTAAGCTTGTGTTCATACTATTTTCATGTTATAGACTTTTTTGCCAGTATATTATTAGAATGTTTCTTTTTAAATTTCAGATATCTCTTTAAACATGTATATATAGTTGCTTTAAAATTTCAAACTTAAATTATGCATTTCTATTTTCATGTATTATGATTACTTAAATATTTGAAAGTATTCTCAGGACCTTATTTCGTATTTTCTATGTACCAACTTTTTTTTTTTTTAAAGATTTTTATTTATTTATTTGACAGAGAGAGATCATAAGTAGGCAGAGAGGCAGGCAGAGAGAGTGAGAGGGAAGCAGGCTCCCTGCCGAGCAGAGAGCCCGATGTGGGACTCGATCCCAGGACCCCGAGATCATGACCTGAGCCGAAGGCAGCAGCTTAAACCACTGAGCCACCCAGGCGCCCCCGTACCAACTTTTTTTTAATCACCTTACCCTTTTCTGTCTTTGATAAATATTTATGTTACTTGATTTTATTCCTCTGTTTAATTGCAAACAAATTTCTGTTTGGTTGTTGGTTATCTTTAAGTTTTTAGGATCATATTGGCTTATACAATTGCATAACCAAAGTTATTGATCATTTGTTTGCACTTTTTAGATGAAAACCTAGAGTTCTTTACTTATTAAAAATTACCCCCAATTATTATTTTAAAATTTAATTTTACTCCTATTTATCAAGAAATTGTCATTGTTTTTTCTTCAGTCAAGAGTTAAGCACATTCACCACCATATTTTATCAATGTTAGTACTTTTCGTTGCATCTCGGATTTCAAACTTTACCTCTGAGTGCATTTTTTTAATTATGTTTTTTGTTTTTGTTGTTGTTTTTTAGGGTTTTTTTAGTAATTTACGTGGCCTTGATCTCACAACCTGACATTATAACCTGAGGAGAAATCAAGAATCAGACACTTAATAAACCGAGCTACCCAGGCACCCCATGGTTTGAAGATATATTTGTTATTAAAAAGTCCTAATAATTATTCCTTTGACTATTGTTTTTTGATCACTTGTATTTTCTTCTTCCAGAACTCCTATTTGGCAATCATCCAATCCCCTCAATCCATTTTTTAAATCTCCCAGCTATTCTACTTTCTACATTTGTTTTTCTCTTGTTACTTATTCTGAAGCAATTCTCTATTTTCTTGACATTCACAGATTCACTATATCACTATACTAAGGATTCTGATACCTACTTTATTTTTATTTCAATGATTTTATTTTTCATTTCTTACTTTTATAATTATTTTTCTATATACCATCTGATATATTTTTATCTGTAAAAGAAGTCTAGTTTTTTTAAAGGAAAGATATACTTTGATTAATCATTATTCCCCATATCTCCTATATCCCCTAAATATATCCCCTATATCCCCATATATCCCCTAAACATGTTCACTTTAAATATTTTAAAGCTTTTCTACAAAATGAATTACTTCTGGAATAAAATCCTAATCACATTATTGACTTTTAGTTATATTTCCAGTTCTTTTTTTAAGATTTATTTATTTGAGAGAGAGAGAAAGCGAGCAGGGGGAGGAGCAGAGGGAGAGGGAGAGAATCTTTAAGCCAACTCCCTGCTGAGCAGGGAGCCCAATGCTGGTCTTGATCCCAGAAACTTGAGATCATGACCTGATCATAATCAAGAGTGGGTCACTTAACTGACTGAGCTACCCAGATGCCCCACATTTCCAGTTCTTTATTTTTTAAATTACAGTATTCAAGCTCGTTCTGAGTGGAAGGATCTCCCACTCTCTTTTTAATCTCTCCATCTGTTTTAGCCACATTGCATAGTTTTATCTGACATTCTTTTGGGCATATTGGGGTAGTGGCTAATCTAATTATGAAAACTCACTTATGTATGAATATGTGTTTTTAAAAATTTTTGTCTTTTTAATTCACAACATATAAAAAAGTGTATTTTCCATCAGCTAAGAGGTAGTCATTTTTTAAATTCTCTTTTTAGAAGTGGGGGCCAAGTGCTATCCCTACCTTCAGTCCCATGAGATGTCCTGTTCAGAACTTTAATGTAGGAGTCTAACTTTCAGTTTAACCTGATTGTTCTGCCTTTTCTGGGCCCTGAGGCTCAGAAGGCCTAGAACTTTGAGTTCCATTTCTTGGTTGTTATTCCTCTTCTATTTCTGGTTCAAAGATCATTTTAATTCAGAGACAAGGAGAGAGAAAAATCCCACAGGTTATTCCTATGGATGAACATCTTACGAAGGTGTTTCTTCCTTTCTCTCTCTCTATTATACCAACATTTTTGAATCAGAGGAAATTTTTAAGACATAAAGTTGACCAGAAAATTTATACATTGTTGGGTTTAGTAGGATTTCTGAGTGAAAGAGAGTTGAGATATATTGTAAAATGCATAGAGTTTGGAGTGATGGATTCCTGGCCTTCTCTCTGCCAATTACTGTTATTGTGGGGCATCCTGATTAGTACCTGTAAGTTACCTCATTTGTTCCAGGCAAAAGAAGGTCCTAAAGCAGGAAAGACTTAATTAAGTATCATAGAGTTACTCAGAGAAGGCTCAGATCAACTAATTCATTTTTGTACTCCTGTTACTTGCTCCAGTGTATGGTACATAACATACATACTCAGTAAATGTTAACTGAATGAAGTAATGACATACAGAAATAGGAAAATATTAGCATCTGTTGCTCTTCTCTTTCTCTCTGATCTCTACCTCTCTCTCTAACTTTTGGTTGCCAAATAAGATGTTCCCTTTTATTTCATTTTTTTAAATGAACTATTTTAGAACAGTTTAAGGTTAATAGAAAAATGGCAAAGATAGTATAGAGAGTTCCCGCATACTATGCACCTGGTTTCCCCTATTATATCTTACATTAATATGGTACACATTTATTATGACTAATGAACCAATATTGAGACATTATTATTAATTAAAGTCCATAGTTTATTAAGAATTCCTTAAACTAAGAATTCCTTAGTTTTTTCCCTAGTGGACTTACCCTGTTTCAAGGTCTCCCATTACATTTTCTCCTCATGTGGTCCTCATGACAGTTCCTTAGACTTTTTTTAATGACCCTGATAGTTTTGAGGCACTCTGGTTAATATTTTGTACAATGGTCTTCAGATGGAATTTGTCAGATATTTTAAAAATGACTGGACTGGGGTGTATGTTTTTGGAAGTAAAACAACAGAGGTAAAGTGTCACTTTCATCGTATCATATCAGGTGTACATACTGTCAACATGACTTATCACCGTTGATGTTAACCTTGATCACTGGGCTAAAGTAGTTTTTGTTTGACTTTTTCATTGTATAGTTTCTTGTTTTCCACTTTTTCATGGTTTATTCTTTGGAAAATGTCATATGGAACTCAACTCAAGTGTAAAGAGTTATGCACTACTTCATTAAGAGCAAATTGTCTAGATAAATTATTTGGAATTTATCTACATAGATTTGTCTCTTCGGGGCACCTGAGTGACTCAGTTGATTGAGCAACCAACTCCTGGTTTCAGCTCAGGTTATGATTTCTTGAGTCATAAGCTCGAGACCCACATCAGGATTCACGTTCAATGGGGGAGTCTACACGAAGATTCTGTTCCTCTGCTCCTCCCCTTACCCTCTGCCTGTTTTTATTCTCTCTTTCTCTCTCTCTTTCTCTCAAATAATCAATCAATCAATCTTTAAAAAAGATTTGTCTCTTCTCTTTCCTTTATTTCCTAATTAAATCATTTATATTAATACGGACTCATTTATATTATTTTATACTTTGCATTATAACTTAAAGCTAGTTAATTTATTTATTTTATTTTATATATTTCCTGTCCAGTCCTAGAATCAGCTATTCTTCCAAGGAGTTCTGTCCTTTTATTGAAGAGTTGTATAATAAACAAGATCCTGGATGCCAGGTGCTGTTTCTCTTCTTGAGAAACTTATTGGAGCATTGTGTAACTGACTGACTGACTGACGATAAAAATTCCACTACTTATAAAATTAGTTATTGGTTAGAGGTGAGATTAGAAGTTCAAAAGAAATATCAGAAGTTTTAAATCTAATGTTTGTAGTTAAATCTGAGTACATAACAGAAGATTGTCTAACTATGCTTGCCTCTAATCTATCTGAGCAGGAGAAGAATCTTATAGTCTCAGAATGGATTGGTGAAATGAATGTAAAAGGAAATTTGCTATATGAAATCCTTTACAATTCTAGGAAACTCTTACTTGGAAAAAATAAGGATGATAAATCAAGAGTTTTCCTTTGTAATATGATAGAAGAGACTTACTAAAACCTCAGAATTTTAACAAAAGATAGCTAATATTATTAACAACATAAAGGGAAAAAGTGTTCTAAACCAATTCTTTAAATATTATATTCATCAATTGTATTAGTAATTTTATAATACAAAATATGTGCATTTTAAAGATAAAAGACGTCATTTCTTGTACTTTTGAGGTTAGCATTAAAAATGTTATTTTGAAATTATTTAAATAGTTTGAGACATATGGCAATCTGAAAAATTGTTTGTAGTCAGCCTGTTAAGTTGTTTTCAATATACATCAACCATTGTACATCATTATTTCTGTTACATAAGTAAAAATGAATCTTCAGTTTGAAGCATTTGTGTCATTTCTTTCTTGACATTGGACAGTTTACACAATTTTAATGAAAGAAACAATTAATTCTAAGTGAGTTATGATCTCATATTTTTGTTATACTGAGCATAATTTTGGAATAGGATAAATGAGGTTTAAATTTCTGCCCGTTTTTACAAGACCATTATATCCAGAACACAATTTACCAGTTTATTTTTTCTTTATATATAAAACTAAAATCATAATAACTATTTATCAGCACTCCAAATGAGTGTTAAAATATATATAAAGGGTTTAACACAGTGTGTGACACATAATAAATGTTCAGGGATTGTAAATTGTTGTTTTTCTTCTTACTATAAGAAATGAAGTGATCAACACATACATAATTGCTTGCTATCTTAAGGAGACAAGATTGGTTATCACATTCTGTGCTAATACTCTCCTAGATAAGTTGTATTGACAACAATAACTGAAATGTAGCTTAAAACACGGTCATAATAAATCAACACTTACATAATTGCTTATTATCTTAAGGAGACAAGATTGGTTATCACATTCTGTGCTAATACTCTCTTAGAAAAGTTGTATTGACAGCAACAACTGAAATGTAGCTTAAAACATGGTTGTAATAAATCTGGACAGTGATTAGCTGTATATTAACTTTTTAGAATAAAGCCACTTTGATCTTTTTGTAAATGGTTCTGATTTGACTCAACTACCAATAAGAAGTTGAAGTTATCAGTCAACTATATTGCAGGTTGAGTTTCTTCAAAATGAGAGAAAGAAGACATCAAATTTATCTACTCTACCAAGTTATATAAACTTAACCATATATGAGAAGACAATATTTTTTTAACATTTTATTTATTTATTTGACAAAGAGAGAAACACAGAGGCAGAAAGCCAGGCAGAAAGAGAAGGGGGAAGTAGGCTCCCTGTTGAGCAGAGAGCTTGATGCAGGGCTTGATCTCAGGACATTGAGATCATGACCTGAGCCAAAGGCAGAGGTCATGAGCCACCCAGGCACCCCAAGAAGACAATATTTTGGTTAAACAACAATATTTAGTTCAATATATTAAAAATTTGTAGCAGGAAACATTCTGAATATTGATGAAACTATTCATTGGGGCCTGATCATGTCAGTTCCCCAGTGCAGTTTAATGACATAGACATAAGTTCCCAAAATAACAAAATTATATTTAGAAATTCTATAAATAGGGGCGCCTGGGTGGCTCAGTGGGTTAAGCCACTGCCTTCGGCTCGGGTCGTGATCTCAGGGTCTTAGGATCGAGTCCCGCATCGGGCTCTCTGCTCGGCGAGCCTGCTTCCCTCTCTCTCTCTGCCTGCCTCTCTGTCTACCTGCGATCTCTCTCTGTCAAAAAAAAAAAAAAAAAAAAAGAAATTCTATAAATAAATAAAAAAGGACATAATTATATAACAATTTTTATATGTTATATACATATGTACATATGCATATATGTATATATACACATATATACATATGTATATATACATATATATACACACATATATAACAATATAGCAATTATAACAAGATTATTTTTACTTGAAAACTAAAGAGATATTATGGTTACACTTATTAATACCAAGGCAAAAATTAAGTGAAATAAGGATTATTGGGGCGCCTGGGTGGCTCAGTGGGTTAAGGCCTCTGCCTTCCGCTCGGGTCATGATCCCAGGGTCCTGGGATCGAGCCCCACATCTGGCTTTCTGCTCAGCAGGGAGCCTGCTTCCTCCTCTCTCTCTCTGACTGCCTCTCTGCCTGCTTGTGATCTCTGTCTGTCAGATAAATAAATAAAATCTTAAAAAAAAAAGAAATAAGCATTATGTACATTTTAAGTTTTTATGAAATTTATGAAATTTAAACAAAACCCTAGGGCTTTATATCCCTGATGTCTATCATCATATAGTTCTATCATGTGTAATTATCAGCACAACTACTTACATTTTAATTATAAAGGTACGTATGGAAAAATGCTCTTGGCACATGAATTATGTTGATGAATTAATAAGAATACTGAAGAGGGACTTACCTGAATAGAATGTTAAACTTATATTTTCAAACTATGAGCTAGATTATTGAGTTTCACATATAGGGTACTGTACTAAGATTAAATCATATAGTAATGTAGGTAATGAGGCATTCAAATTATTTTCCTGCTTTCAAATGATCTGAAATATAATTACATATTGGTTAAATGAAGTCACAGAATTTCTTCAGACTCTGACTATATTAATTTGATTACTTCCTGTATAATGTTATTAGATAAATGATATAAGAATGTTGTATAATATTGTATTATAAAATAGACTGAATTCGTGTATAAGCATTACCATAATTAATTTACAGTTATTTCATTGCCTAAACAAAACATAAAATATCTTAGTCCACTATTAACAAAATCTTGGACATTTAACTGATGGTAAAGCATGGAAGGTATAATAATATATGTGATTTGATAATTGCTAAAGCACTTGTAATATATAATACTAAATCCAAAAACAGATTGGTTCTTAAAGATATATCTTCATACATTAATATTAGGTATACAAGAAACAGTACTGCTAGTCTACCAATGTAATTGTGATTCAAGCTTCACTTTTGCTTAAAGAAAACCTCACTCTCACTAAGCAGATATTTAAGTAACATGAAGCCAACTGCCTACATCAAAGCCAGTATAAATAAATTCCTATACTAGCTGATCATTTTGTTTTGTTTTTATATGGACATTATTTAGCATTTGAATTTTTAAATTAGTATGCAACAGTATTGGTATAGACTGAATGTTTGTGTCTCCCCAAATTCATATGTTGAAAACTAATCTTCAGTGTGATAATATCTCAGAGGTGAGGCCTCTGAGAGATTAGTACTTTTATAAAAGAGACCCCAGAGAGCTCCCATGTCCCTGCTAACCACCATATGAAGACACAGTGAAAAGATAGTTGTCCATGGACCAGATATGGGCCTTCACAGACACTGAATCTACTGATACCTTGATCTTGTTGTGAGAAATAAATTTCTACTGCTTGTAAGCCACGAGCTTATATTAGTTTGAAATATATGCCTGAGGAGACTGAGATAATCACTTTCTATGTTTATGTTCCAAAATAAAGAAAAAAGGAGAAGAAAAAGAGAATTTTTCTATCAATTTATGGGAAATTTCCTTTAATCTTATAATCTATTCAGAATACATGAATAAAGTTTGCTAAATCTATTAAAGGATACAAATTAATTATACAAATTGCATTTATTTTGACTAACAATGACATGGATGGAGTTAGAGAGTATTATTCTAATGAAATAAGTCAGCCAAAGAAAGTCAAATACCATATGGTTTCACTCATGTGTGGGATTTAAGAAACAAAATTTAAGAAGCAAAGGCGAAAAAAACAGAGAGGTAGACAAACCAAGAAACAGACTCTTAACTATAGAGGACAAACTGAAGGTTACTAAAAGGAAGTCGGGGTGGGGGGTTGGTGAAATAGGTGATGGGGATTAAGGAGTACACTTGTGATGAGTACTGGGTGTTGGGGTGTTGTATGTAAATGCTGAATCACTATATTGTACACCTAAAACTAATAGTACAATGTATGTTAACTGACTGGAATGTAAATTAAAAGTTAAAAAAAAAGTTGCATTATATAAACATATGTTATGTCAGTATCTTCCCAGAAGAAAACACAGAGAAGTTAGAAGAGTAGGATTTATTTTGAGAATAAAGCCTATACTTTAAAAGAGAGTAGGGTAGGGGGACCAGGATGGCTCAGTCCTTGGGCATCTGCCTTAGGCAGGGAGCCTGTTTCTCCCTCTGCCTACTGGCCCCTCACTAATGCTCTTTCTCTCTGCCAAGTAAATAAATAAAATCTTAAAGAGAGAAAGAGAGAATGAATGGGGGAAGGATGGTTAGTGAATGAATCATTTGGATTGCCATGGGAACCTTACACCTTTAAAAGGAGAGAGGGAGAAAGCAGGATTAATCAGAGAAAAGTTCCATGCATGGTGCAACTTTGCCCTGATGACTGAAGCAGACTGCCCCTTAGAAGAGACCTAAGTTGGACAGAAATGACAGGCCCATGCTCAGGCACTGGGTTGGGGCTGCCTGGAGAGAGTACAGCCTCAGCTTGAAAGCAGAAAAGGAAAAAGGGTCCTGGAGCCACTAACAGATGGAGTCTGTCAGCTAATTACACCATTTACACCTTAATGGCAGGTTTTTTCTTGAAGGAAAAGTAAGCAAGCAGTGCACCTCTTTGCTGCCACATATGTTAAATTCATTTTCACTGAGAGAGAAGAATTTGAAATTTTTTCAAACTGTTAAAAATTATGTGAATAAAATTATAGAACAGTACTTAAATATTAATTGGTGTACTAATAATTAATTATAGGAAAATGAATAATGAGCATTTTAGAATCTTTTAAGTTGTTTATGTTAATCACTCAAACTTTGGCTTTAAAAATATTATGCAATATCTTCTTGGTCTTTTGGCTAAGATCAATTGTAGTTTAGTGTCTTCTCAGTTTAAAAGTATTATTCAAAAGCTGAAGCATTAAAATAGCAAAGTCTGAGATCTTAAAGCATAGACTCAACTGTTTGTGTGTGTGTGTGTGTTTTTAATGGAAGCCCCCTGAAATATAATTAAAGGGGAAGGATGTTTATTATTATTGAACAGCTGGAAATATTATTTTGTCTATAAGTCATGTGCTGCCATATTGTACCCATTCCTTTCTCTTGACCAAAGTTTTGATTTTCCATTTTTAAAAAATTTTTTTAAAAATTTTTAAAAATTTAAATTCATGATAATGGAGTTATACCTCTTGACCCATGTGAAGACATACATTTTCATTTTCTCAAGAAAATGTGAATTAATTGGTAATGACAATATTTAAAGAATAGAATACAAAAATTCATCCTATAATTATAATAAAAAAAATCTAAATCCACTGATGTTTGATAATTGTAGTATTTCCCCACGCTAACATCAATCTGAACGCTGACACATTGTAAGAGCATGTTTAGTTTTTTAAGAAACTACCAAAGTGTCTTACAAAGTATCTCTACTATTTTGCATTCCCATCAGCAAAAATAAGAACTCCTGTTGCTCCATAACCTCATAAGCATTTGGGTGTTGTATTTGGATGTTGGTCATTCTAACTGGTGGATAGTGGCAACTCATTGTTGTTTTGATTTTACTTCCCTGATGATATAGGGTAGTGAGCTACTTTCAATGCTAATTTTCCATCTATATATCTTTGGTGAGTTGTCTGTTAAGATCTTTGGCCTAATTGGATTTTTCATTTTATTTTTATTGAATTTTAAGTGTTCTTATTATATTTTAGATAAGCTTTTTTATTAGATTTCCATTTGCAAAATTTTCTCCAAGTCTGTTGCTTATCTTTCCATTCTATTGACAATGTCTTTCACATAGCAGAATTTCTTTAATTCTTAAAGAAGTGCAGCTTATCAATTCTGTCTTTCCTGGATGGTGTTTTCGGTGCAGCATCTAAAAAGTCATCATCAAACCTAAGGTAATATAAATTTTCTTCTATGTAATTGTCTAGGAGCTTTATAATATTACATTTTACATTGCGACCTGTGATCCACTTAGAGTTGATTTTTGTGACAGGTGTAATTTCTGTGTCTGGATTCATTTTATTTTTTCGCATGCAGCTGTCCTATTGTTGGGCAGCATCATTTGTTGAAAGACACTCTTTGTTCTGTTGGTAGTGCCTTTGCTCCTTTGCCAATCAGTTTATGTGGGTTTATTTCTGGGTTGTCTTCTGTTCTAGGTATCTATTTTCAATTCTTTCACCAATACCATACTGTCCTGATTATTGTAGCTTTATAGTAATTGTTGAAGTCAGGTAATGTCAGTCCTCCAACTTTATTCTTTAAAATTGTGTTGGCTATTCTGGGTCTTTTGTTTTTTCATGTAAAGTTTAGAATCTTTTATTGATTTCTAATATAATTTCATTATATTCCAAAGGAAGGTGTTGTTTGACCTATTCTTTTAAATTTGTTAAGGTATATTCTATGGCTCAGAATGTGTTTTAGCTTGATGAATGTTCCATGTAAGCTTGAGAAGAATGTATACTCTGCTACTGTTGGATAAAGTGTCTATAGATGTCAAATTACATAGAGTTAATGGTTTTGTTGATTTATTATGTTGTTACTGATTTTCCTGCCTGCTGGATCTGTCCATTTCTGACAGAACGATGTTGAAGTCTCCAACTGTAATAGTGGATTTATTGATTTCTCCTCACAATTCTTTCAGTTTTTGGCTCATGTGTTAGATATGTACATGCTAAGAATTGTTGTCTTCTTTACATTACATATCATATGTCCTTCATTATACTGCCTTCTGCTTTAAGTCCTTTTTATTTGGCATTTATATAGCTATTCTTATTTTCTTTTTATTAATATTAGCATGAGACAATTTTCTTTATTCATTTCATTTTAATCTGTATTGTATTTATATTTAAAGTGCATTTTTTGTAGATGATAAATATTTGGATCTTGTTTTTGATACATCTAACAATCTCTGTGTTTTATTTGGTGCATTTGGACCACTGGCATTCAAAGTGATTATTGGTGTATTTGGATTAATATTACATATTTGCTAACACTTTCTATTAGTGGTCCATGTTCATTGGTTCTATTTCTTGTTATTGTTTCTATTATATAGCCTTCTACTATTTTCTGACATTTTGGTTTTAATAGATTATTTTATATGATTCTGTATTTTTAGCATAATAGTTATACTCCTTTTTTAAAGCTGTTTTTAGTGATGGCCATAGAGTTTGTAATATACACTTATGAAAATAATCCAAGTATACTTTCAAAACACAAATCATTTTACAGGTAATGTGAGTACCTCATAATAACAAAATAATCCTTATTTTTCCCTGCAGTCCTTTGGATCACTGCTGTCATTCATTTCTATCACATATAAACATACATAATTGAATTCATTATTACAGTTCTGTTTGATCAATTAAGAATAAGAAACAGGGGCATCTGGATGGCTCAGTAGGTTAAGCATCTGCCTTTGGCTCAGGTCATGATCCCAGAGTCCCAGGATTGAGTTGTTCATGGGACTCCCTGCTCAGTAGGGAGTCTGCTTGCCCATGTTCCTTTATTCTTCTTGTGACTTGTGCTCCCTCTCTCTCAAATAAGTAAGTAAAATCTTTTTTAAAAAGGAACCTTTTATAATAATTCTTGCAAAGCAAGTCTTTTGGCCACACATTCTTTCAACTTTTGTTTGTTTGAGAAACTCTTTGTTTATCCTTCACTTTTGAAGGATAATTTCACAGGGCATAGAATTAGATTGGTGTTATTTATTTATTTATTTTGGGGGGGTTAATACTCATTACTTCATTCTATCGTCTACTTTTTTTTTTCATAGCTTTGGAAAGATTGAATATAATTCTTACCCTTTCCCTCTATATTTAAGATGTTTACTCTGACTTCTTTCAAACTTTTTTTTTCTTTCTGCAGTTTAAATATCCTGTGTCTACATAAGATTATTATGGCATTTATCTTTCTTGGTATTCACTGAGCATCTCAGATTTGCCATATGATGTCTGGAATTAATTTATGGAAATTCTCAGCTATTATGGTTTCAAATATTTCTTCTGTTCTGTTCTCCTTTCTCCTCCTCTTATTCCCATTACATATACATTACATCTTTTGTAGTTGTCCCACAGTTCTTATAATTCTGTTCTGGTTTTATTTGTTTAATCATATTTCTCTTTGCTTTTCAGTTTTGGAGATTTCTATTGAAATATCCTCAAACTCAGAAATGTTTTCTTCGGCTATGTTGAGTCTAGTGATTAACACATTAATGCACTCATCAATTATGTTACAGTGTTTTTGACCTCTAGCACTTCTTTTGGTTCTTTCATAGAACTTTAATCTCTCTAATCTCTCTGTAACTGTCTACTCTATCCACTAGATTGATTAAAATATTGATCACAGTCTGATAATTCCAATATTCTTGCCATGCCAGATCCTAATGCTTTCTTGGTCTTTTAAATTGTGTTTTTTCCCTTTCAGTGCCCTGTAATTTCTTTCTTAATCATTAGGCATGATGGACTGGGGACAAGGAACTATTGTTAATAGGCCTTTAATAATGTGGCAGTAAGTTGTTGGGGGCAGGGGAAGGTGAAACATTCTATAGTCCTCTGATCTTACTCTTTCAGTGAACCTATGGCTCTGTACTGTAAACTTCACAATCATTTCTCAGTTTTCTTATCCCTTCTTATTTTTTATTTATTTTTATTATGTTCAATTAGCCAGAATATAGTACATGATTAGTTTTTGATATAGTGTTCAACAATTCATTAGTTGCATACAACACCCAGTGCTCATCACCACACATGACCTCCTTAATATTCATCACCCTGTTATCCCATCCCCTCAGCCCCTCTCTTCTGTAACTCTCAGTTTGATTCCCAGAGTTCAGAGCGTCTCATGATTTGTCTTCCTCTCTGATTTCTTCTTATTCAGTTTTCCTCCACTCCCCCGTGGTCTTCCATGCCATTCCTTATGTCCCACATATGAGCAAAACCATATGGCAATTCTTTTTCTCTATTTGACTTATTTCACTTAGCATAATCCCTTCCAGTTCCATCCATGTTGATGCAAATGGTAAGTAGTCATCCTTTCTGATGGCTGAGTAATATTTCATTGTATATATGAACCACATCTTTGTCCATTCATCTGTCAAAAGGCATCTTGGCTCCTTCCACAATTTGGCTATTGTGGCCACTGCTGTTATGAACGTTGGAGTACATGTGCGCCTTATTTTCACAACATCTGTATTATGGGGGTAAATACCTAGTAGTTCAATTGATGGGTTATAGGGTAGCTCTATTTTTAATGTCTTGAGGAAAATCCATACTGTTTTCCAGAGTGGCTGCACCAACTTACATTCCCCCCTACGGTATAAGAGGGTTCCCCTTTCTTTACATCCTCACCAACACTTGTTGTTTCCTGTCTTGTTAATATTTGCCATTGTAACTGGTGTAAGATGGTTTCTCATTTTGGTTTTGATTTGTAGTTCCCTGATGACTAGTGATGTTGAACATATTTTCACGTGTCTGTTAGCCATTTGTATGTCTTCTTTAGAAAAGTATCACGTATCCTCCTCATTTCTTGACTGTACTATTTGTTTTTTGGGTGTTGCGTTTGAGATGTTTTTTACAGATCTTGGATATCAGCCCTTCATCTGTAATGTCATTTGCAAATGTTTTCTACCATTCCATGGGTTACCTCTTAGTTTTGTTGCCTGTTTACTTTGCTGTGCAAAATCTTTTTATTATGACTCTCTCTCTCCACAGATGATGTGACACTTCATGTGGGAAACCCAAAAGACTCTACCCCCAAATTATTAGAACTCCTATAGCAATTTAGCAACTTGGCAGGATACAAAATCAATATACAGAAATCCGTTGCATTTCCTTACACTAACAATGTGGCTGAAGAAAGAGAAATTAAGGAATCAATTCCATTTACAATAGCACCAAAACCCATAGGATACCTAAGAATAAACCTAATCAAAGATATAAAGGATCTATATCTAGAAACTATAGAACATTTATGAAAGAAACTGGGGAAGACACAAAGAAATGGAAAAACATTTCATTGGAAGAATAAATATTGTGAAAACGTCTATGCTGCCCAGAGCAATCTATACTTTCAATGCAATCCTTATCAAAATACCATTGATATTTTTCACAGAGTTGCAACAAACAATCCTAAAATTTGTATGGAACCAGAAAAGACCCCAAATAGCCAGGGGATTATTGAAAAAGAAAACCAAAGCTGAAGGCATCACAATGCCTGACTTCAAGCTATATTACAAAACTGTGATCATCAAGACAGCATGATATTGGCACAAAACCAGACGCATAGATCAGTGGAACAGAATAGACATGACAGAAATGGACCCTCAACTCTATGGACAACTAATCTTTGGCAAATCAGGAAAGAATATCCAATAGAAGAAAGACCTTCTCCAATAAATGGTGCTCAGAATATTGGACAACTACATGCTGAAGAATGAAACTGAATCATTCTTTTACATCATACACAAAGATAAACTCAAAATGGATGAAAGACATTAATGTGAGACAGGAATCCATCAAAATCCTAGAAGAGAACATAAGCAGTAACCTCTTTGACATTAGCCAAGCAACCTCTTTCAAGACATATTATAAAGGAAAGAAAAACAAAATCAAAAGTGAACTTTTGTGACTTCATCAAGATAAAAAGCATTTGCACAGCAAAGGAGTCTTATGAACTCTTAGATGGAATAGGATGGTTAAAAGGGGTTGGAATTGGGTAATTCCCTTCTCTCTTGGAAGGGTACATCTGGCATGAGTTGGATACTTTTCTTTCCTACATCAGTTAGGCTCTGGCACTATGGGAGTTTCTCTAATACTTAATGCAAGAATTTTGTCTAGTTTTTAAAATAAAAGTCACAAAAGTAAGGGGGCACTATTATTGAGTCCCCTTGAATTATTTTAACTCTCAGATCTCTCTACACCTAGCTCCAGCAATTTGTCAATTATGGTATATGTTTTCCTACCCTGCCACTTGTTCATGCAGAGGTTTCTGCTCTAGTAAGAACTGGCTCCTTACATTCACCTGATTATCTCAGTTTAGAGGAAAGAGTTTGCTCTCTGACCTCACTACCATTTCAAATCTAAGATAAACTAATGATTAATCTGATCAGCTATTTTACTTCTTGTTAGGACAGGATAGCAACTCTTAAGCCTTGCATGCAAGACCAAAAACTGAAGATAACACACTAGATTTGACAATTACTATTTAAGGGAATGATATGTAACTGTACCATGAGGAAAAATCCGAACCACCATTCATTTCAGGTGAACACTGAATGTAAGATTAGTTTGATGGCTGCAGGCTTTAATAGCTATATTTAAATTAATGAAAGTCTTCAGAGTACTTGGACCCCATATATTTCTTTTTCTCAAATTTTTATTTAAATTCTAGTTAATTAACAAATAGTGTAATATTGGTTTTAGGAGTAGACTTTAGTGATTCAGCATTTGGGTGATTCAAAACACCCAGTGCTCAACCCAACAATTGCCCTCCTTTATACCCATCACACATTTAGCCTATCCCCCACTGAACACCCTCCATATAACCTCAGTTTGTTCTCTATCAGTAAGAGTCTTTTATGGTATGCTTTCCTCTCTCTCTCTCTCTTTTTTTTTTTCCCCTTCCCATATGTCCATCTGTTTTTGTTTGTTTGTTTGTTTTATTTTTTTTTCTTTTCAGTGTAACAGTATTCATTGTTTTTGCACAACACCCAGTGCTCCATGCAATACATGCCCTCCCTATTACCCACCACCTGGATCGCCCGACCTCCCACCCCCCACCCCTTCAAAACCCTCAGGTTGTTTTTCAGAGTCAATAGTCTCTCATGGTTCATCTCCCCTTCCAATTTCCCTTGACTTCCCTCTCCTCTCCATCTCCCCATGACCCCCATGTTATTTGTTATACTCCACAAATCAGTGAAACCATATGATACTTGACTCTGCTTGACTTATTTCACTCAGCATAATCTCTTCTAGTCCCGTCCATGTTGCTACAAAAGTTGGGTATTCATCCTTTCTGATGGAGGCATAATACTCCATCGTGTATATGGACCACATCTTCCTTATCCATTCGTCTGTTTGAAGGGCATCTTGGTTCTTTCCACAGTTTGATGACCGTGGCCATTGCTGCGATAAACATTGGGTACAGATGGCCCTTCTTTTCACTACATCTGTATCTTTGGGGTAAATACCCAGTAGTGCAATTGCAGGGTCATAAGGAAGCTCTATTTTTAATTTCTTGAGGAATCTCCACACTGTTCTCCAAAGTGGCTGCACCAACTTGCATTCCCACCGACAGTGTAAGAGGGTTCCCCTTTCTCCACATCCTCTCCAACACACGTTGTTTCCTGTTTTGCTAATTTTGGCTATTCTAACTGGTGTAAGGTGGTATCTCAATGTGGTTTTTTTTTTTTTTTTTTTTTTTTTTTTTTTTTTTTCCCTTTTTATTTATTTATTTTTTTTTCAGCGTAACAGTATTCATTCTTTTTGCACAACACCCAGTGCTCCATGCAAAACGTGCCCTCCCCATCACCCACCACCTGTTCCCCCAACCTCCCACCCCTGACCCTTCAAAACCCTCAGGTTGTTTTTCAGAGTCCATAGTCTCTTATGGTTCGCCTCCCCTCCCCAATGTCCATAGCCCGCACCCCCTCTCCCAATCCCACCTCCCCCCAGCAACCCCCAGTTTGTTTTGTGAGATTAAGAGTCATTTATGGTTTGTCTCCCTCCCAATCCCATCTTGTTTCATTTATTCTTCTCCTATCCCCCTACCCCCCCCATGTTGCTTCTCCATGTCCTCATATCAGGGAGATCATATGATAGTTGTCTTTCTCCGATTGACTTATTTCACTAAGCATGATACGCTCTAGTTCCATCCACGTCGTCGCAAATGGCAAGATTTCATTTCTTTTGATGGCTGCATAGTATTCCATTGTGTATATATACCACATCTTCTTGATCCATTCATCTGTTGATGGACATCTAGGTTCTTTCCATAGTCTGGCTATTGTAGACATTGCTGCTATAAACATTCGGGTACACGTGCCCCTTCGGATCACTATGTTTGTATCTTTAGGGTAAATACCCAGTAGTGCAATTGCTGGGTCATAGGGTAGTTCTATTGTCAACATTTTGAGGAACCTCCATGCTGTTTTCCAGAGTGGTTGCACCAGCTTGCATTCCCACCAACAGTGGAGGAGGGTTCCCCTTTCTCCACATCCTCTCCAGCATCTGTCATTTCCTGACTTGTTAATTTTAGCCATTCTGACTGGTGTGAGGTGATATCTCATTGTGGTTTTGATTTGTATTTCCCTGATGCCGAGTGACGTGGAGCACTTTTTCATGTGTCTGTTGGCCATCTGGATGTCTTCTTTGCAGAAATGTCTGTTCATGTCCTCTGCCCATTTCTTGATTGGATTGTTTGTTCTTTGGGTGTTGAGTTTGCTAAGTTCCTTATAGATTTTGGATACTAGCCCTTTATCTGATATGTCGTTTGCAAATATCTTCTCCCATTCTGTCAGCTGTCTTTTGGTTTTGTTAACTGTTTCCTTTGCTGTGCAAAAGCTTTTGATCTTGATGAAATCCCAATAGTTCATTTTCGCCCTTGCTTCCCTTGCCTTTGCCGTTGTTCCTAGGAAGATGTTGCTGCGGCTGAGGTCGAAGAGGTTGCTGCCTGCGTTCTCCTCAAGGATTTTGATGGATTCCTTTCTCACATTGAGGTCCTTCATCCATTTTGAGTCTATTTTCGTGTGTGGTGTAAGGAAGTAGTCCAATTTCATTTTTCTGCAATGTGGTTTTAATTTGAATCTCCCTGATGGCTAGTGATGATGAGCATTTTTTCATGTGTCTGATAACCATTTGTATGTCTTCATTGGAGAAGTGTCTGTTCATATCTTCTGCCCATTTTTTGATATGATTATCTGTTTTGTGTGTGTTGAGTTTGAGGAGTTCTTTATAGATCCTGGATATCAACCTTTTGTCTGTACTGTCATTTGCAAATATCTTCTCCCATTCCGTGGGTTGCCTCTTTGTTTTGTTGACTGTTTCCTTTGTTGTGCAGAAGCTTTTGATCTTGATGAAGTCCCAAAAGTTCATTTTCGCTTTTGTTTCCTTTGCCTTTGGAGACATATCTTGAAAGAAGTTGTTGTGCCTAATATTGAAGAGATTACTGCCTATGTTCTCCTATAGGATTCTGACCGATTCCTCTCTCACGTGGAGGTCTTTTATCCTTTCAAGTTTATCCTTGTGTGAGGTGTAAGAAAATGGTCGTGTTTCATTCTTCTACATATAGCTGTCCAGTTTTCCCCGTACCATTTATTGAAGAGACTGTCTTTTTTCCACTGTATATTTTTTCCTGTTTTGTCGAAGATTATTTTTGTCTGTTTGTTTGTTTATTTTGTTTTTTAATTCCCGATATGAGTGAAATCATAGGGTATTTGTCTTTCTCTGGCTTATTTTGCTTAGCATAATATACTCTAGCTCCATCCACTCATTGCAATAGCAAGATTTAGCTCTTTCTGATGCCTGAATAATGTTCTATTGTATATATGTGTCACATCTTTATTATCCATTCTCCAGTCAATGAACATTTCAGCTCTTTCCATAGTTTGGCTATTGTTGATAGCGTTGCTATAAAATCAGGGTGCATGTACTCCTTCAAATCTAATACTATTTCCCCTACTTCTGATATACTACTCCATCCATAATGAATAATAGGAAAAAAATAGAATCATTTGTATCAATGTCATAAAGCAAAGAATGTTGTTTTTAAAGAAAAGACTATACAGTGTGGAAATAAAGCATGCTGCTATCAATCAATTTTGGAATAAAATATTTTAGTATTAATTTTTCCTTCATGTTAATATTGTATTTGAATGAAAATCTATTCCACTAGTTGATAAAAATCAATTATCAATATTTGCTCTATATAACTAGACTTTGCTCTACCTAACTAGGCTTTTAAAATCACTTTGCAGATCAGTTGTAATTTTTAAAGGTAATTTGTTTCTACTGTAACAGTGAGATTTTGCTACTTTCCCCAAAACATATCCTCAAGCAATTTAAATGTGTAAATACTGAAAATACCCAGTTGAAATACTACCAGTCAAAGAAATTTGAAGAAAGCTACCAGTAATAATAATAATAATATTAGTAATAATAATTATGTACTGGTAAGAAAATATCAACAATGCAGGAATGTCCACAATAGCTAAACTATGGAAAGAGCCCACATGTCCATCAACAGATGAATGGATAAAGAAAGATCTGGTACATATACACAGTGGAATATTACTCAGCCATCAAAAATAAAATTTTACAATTTGCAACCATGTGGATGGAACTAGAGGGTATTATGCTAAGGGAAATAAGTCAGTCAGAGAAAGACAATTACCATATGATTACATTCAGATGTGGAATTTAAGAAACAAAACAGGATAATAGGGGAAGGGGGAAATAAAATAAGATGAAATCAGAGAGGAAGACAAACCATAACACATCTTAACTAATAAACAAACTGAAAGCTGGATGAGGGGGCGAATGGGGGGAGGGGGTTGGGGGTTGGGGGCACTCCATAATGGGCATTAAGGAGGGCACATGATGTAATGAGCACTGGGTGTTATATGCAACTGATGAGTCACTGAGCTCCTTCTGTGAAACTAATAATATACTATATGTTAATTAATTGAGTTAAAATAAAATAAAATTTTAAAAATATTTTTTTTAAAGAAAATAACAATAGAGAAGGGACAAAGTTCTTAGGTATAATGTGGCAAATACTACTCAATTTGAAAAACTTCACATAATACCATATGCAGTAACAATTCAGATTCATGGACAAAGTAAATTCTATTGAAATTCTGTGTCTGTGCCAGACACTATGTTAGGTACTAGAGGTAGAGTATGAAAGAGGTTACAGTGCCTAATCTAAAAGAGATGAATAAATGAAACAAGATGGGATTGGGAGGGAGACAAACCATAAATGACTCTTAATCTCACAAAACAAACTGGGGGTTGCTGGGGGGAGGTGGGATTGGGAGAGGGGGAGGGGGATATGGACATTGGGGAGGGGAGGCGAACCATAAGAGACTATGGACTCTGAAAAACAACCTGAGGGTTTTGAAGGGGCAAGGGTGGGAGGTTGGGGGAACAGGTGGTGGGTAATAGGGAGGGCACGTTTTGCATGTAGCACTGGGTGTTGTGCAAAAACAATGAATACTGTTACGCTGAAAAAAAAATAAAATAAATAAATAAATAAAAGCAATGTGAAATAAAGAAAAAAAATAAAAGAGATGTTATAATTAAACAAGTGTATTCACAAATAATTGTATTTTTATAAAATTTTTTAACCTGAACTGTTTGCCTGAAAAAGTGGAGAAGGAATAGAAATTCGCAAAGAAAAGAATAAAACAAGCAAATTATTTACAATTCCAAAGACTCTAAAAAATAGAAACTTGGAATTTCAAACAAGCAAAAAAACAAACAAACAAACAAACAAAAAAAAAAAACCCTTCTTCAATCTTTCGGCTCCTATAGCCATCATAGTCCTCTCCATCTGTCCGTACTGAGAGGAGAAAGGACTCCAGCTATATCACTGGAGAATTACTTGGAAGGTTGTGTCATTTGCTATGTGTTTGCTTCTATTCTCTCTACTCCACCTTCCAGACTATAATTGAAGTAATGATTGTTTGTTTTTCTTTCACCATGGCAAATTTGTCTTGTCTGACTTAGTACTAAGTATCCCCCTGCTGGATAGTCTTACAGATCTTTTCTTATCCCCTTATTCCTTACTCAGGAAAATAAACCAAATATTTTCACTTTTAAGACAGTTTATGTAAGGCTGCCATGTTAACTTTTGCTTGGTGCGTTTTTAAAACTGTTAATGCTACAACATTCCAATGGTCTTGAACACAGCAAGGAATTGTGATAAAACAAAATGAAATAAGAGGGTAAATGTGAAATTGTTTTGAAATTTATTGAACATTTCTTTAATATTATCCTTTAGGTTTGATATTTTTGAACTGCTTAAAATTTTTATATTAAATGCAGTTCCAAAGACTTTGCTTAATTGCTATTATCAAACCATTTTTTGGATAAAGTTGTATGTAAGTTACAATACATTAAATTATTTTTGCAGTTCTACATTAGAAAAAGGATTAATGTATCTCTCTGTATTTTAAAATCTCTTTCAAATTAATAACAAAACTCCTTCAAATATAAAAAGGTGTAGAATATGTAAAGCAATATTCATTGAAGAAAATTATAAGGCCATGTAATTATTTTAAAGCTGTTTAGTCATACTATTAATCAATAAGTGCCAAGTGAAACAATATGATATAACTTATAGTTCAAAACATTTAACAGTGATGGCTTTAATGATAATCAAGTCTTGTGAATTTGGGTCATTGCCAAAACTGTAACATATCTCCAGATAGAATACAATTTTGTCCAGTTTTCCTGAGAGCAATTTGAGCACATCTTAATAATGTCCTAGAATTTTTGTTACTTCTTATTCAAAGTTAACCAAGGACATATTCAAAGCTGTACATAAATAAAATGCATATAAATATTATAATAATATTTTGCTATCATGATAGAATACCAGAAGAATATAAAAGAGTATTAAATTCAATAAAATAATTATTAAAATAGTGTTTCTATTTTATTGTATACTGTTTCTATATCCATGTTTTTAAAATTTAAAATTAGAATTATTTAAAAATCTGTATTTTCTAAATTTTAATAAGGGCATATAATTCTTTGATGATATAAAATATTTTATCTAGGTTGGGAAAAAGTGCTTTTATGTTACTTATTTTTTTATTTTTTTTTTTTAAGATTTTATTTATTTATTTGACAGAGAAATCATAAGTAGGCAGAGAGGCAGGCAGAGAGAGAGGGGAAAGCAGGCTCCCTGCTGAGCAGAGAGCCCGATGCAGGGCTCGATCCCAGGACACTGAGATCATGACCTGAGCCGAAGGCAGTGGCTCAATCCACTGAGCCACCCAGGCGCCCCTTACTTATTTTTTTATAAAGCTTTGGTTTTACTTGCACAAAATAGAAACCATTTCAATTTTTCAGGGCAAGGTATTAAATATGTCTAATTTGTCTAGTTTATGCTCATATATTCTTTTAAATATCACTCATTCTACGAAGCTAACTTTTTCTCTCTTAGGTGGTATTGATAGATCCCATATCCTTTTTCCTACTGTACATTGTTCAGTAACTAATGCATACGGTTGTCAATCTTTCTTTTTGTGTACGTTTTTACACCAGACCCTAAATTTTTCATGGTAAAGACTATGATTTTTATTTTTGATAATCCAGTGCCTCACACTGCAGGTCTTTGTACACAGTGAGCACATATAAGCATCGGTTTAATATATGCTCTAAGTCAGGGATATCAAATATGTAGCATTCATACTGTGCTTCTTGATAAAGACTCCTCTCCATGCTTTATTACCCGTTATTAATCACCCATGACAATCATTTCTTCTTCATCCATATTTTGCTTCAGATCTTTCTTGATATAATACTCCATGCATCCACTACCAACTAATTAATTTAGACATGTATGCTGAGACCTAATCTTTCTTTCTATTTTAAACCTTCTAAATGATCTAAGTCTCTTGGCATACTTGTCTCCACTAATCTGTAACTTTTCTACCTCTTAGTGTGCTTCCTGTTGTCGCATGGCTTGATTGTATCCAAGACATATGGGCAACTGCTATAAACCTTCTCTTCCATCACCCCAGGAGTCAAACCTTGCTTTTGTAAATGCCATCTGTGACAAGGGTCTTACTCCTCACACCATGACTCTGTAATGCACCTGGTTCCATGTGGTGCTATGGCTAGAGGAAGTTACATTGTCCTATGCATAACAGATTGGTACTGCCAGCATTTTGGGTGAAAACATATCTGTAACTAATTTTGACAAATTCTGCACAGAAGGAAGTTCTAATCCTAAGTAACTTCCAAGGTGAGAAGAATAACTTGGGACCCTGAGGTGTTCCCCTCAGGACACTGCCAGACATTCAAAACAAAGCAGAACAATTAAGTGAGAACAAAGTCCATATTTTCCCCTCTGGCACCATCATGACATACAGGAAAATGGGCAGCCATCCATATAGCCACCTCTGAGATGGGAGATAGGGGAGTGGTATGCAAATCAAAATACCAATATGACCTTATCAAAATGTATCACTTTCTACCTTTAATAAGCATTCCTTGGGCTTTATCAATATTTGACTAGATTCCAGACTTTTGATAAAACTGATTCTGACAGTAATTGTCAGCTTAAAGTTGCTTCAGTGGAGGAAAGGTTCCTTGGCATTCCTACATCCCCATTTTAGTCCTACATCAGTTTTTATCTTCTAGTACAATTCTTGCAAACTATTCTCTTGCCTCTGTCCTAACAGTCCACATCTCCACATCTGGGCTACAATGATACCTTTATAACATACATCCAAAAGCCTTGGATGTAGGGTGGGGAAGTCAAACTTAATTGCACAATGTTAATTTGATAAAATGTTTAAGAAAATAATTATGGACAGAGCTATAAGATGTTTTCCTGCTGAATTATATGGTATGAAATCTAAATAATACTCTTTTCCTCTTCCCTTTACAGTCACACAGTAATCCCTTTCACTTTCTAGCTTATCTTTTGGGTTTCTACTTATTAGGCTTAATATTATAATTCTTTGGCAAGGTTTTCATCTCCAATGACTAGGTTTCATAGATGGTACTGAAAGAAAAACACAAAATACTGATACATTTAAAAGGAGATATTTGTTTTGTAAAGAGAACTCTTTTTGTGTGCTTTGAGGTTTAATAATAACAATCATATTACCAAATCTTAATTAATTAGTTTCATTGTTTAAATAAGAAATCCTATTCCTGATGATAACCATTTGACAATTTCAATTTGCTTTATTTATTTATTTATTTGAGGGAGAGAGAGAGAGAGCTAGGAGGACAAGGGAAAGAAAGAGAGAATCTTGGGTAAACTCCCTGCCAAATGCAGAGCCCTACATGGGGCTTGATTCCAGGACGCTGAGATCATGACCTGAGCCAAAAATCAAGAGTCAGACCCTTAGTTAACTGAGCCACCCAGGAGCCCTGACAATTGTGATTTAGACCCACAGCTTCTATATTTGAGGATGTGATTTTATAAAAAGAAAGTGATGAAAGATTTAAACAAACAGAATTAAATCATTTATTCCCAGAAATGCATTTCTATGAGTATGGGCATATTCCACATATTGTTCTTCATAGTTTGTTGGTTTTCTTTTAGATCAGGATTAGGGTCGATTTTTGTCCCAGAATATATAATGTTTGCTTTCTCTTATATTTTCTTTGACTGATTTAGAAAGTCTAATATTCATGTTCTAAATAAAACATTTCAAATGTGTGCATCATGAAAATGTTCATGTCATAGCTATTAATTTACCCTGCTCAAACATGTAAATTCTAAATGCTCTTTATTATTGCTCCAGACAATTCACTTATCAAATATAACTACTACTGATTTAATGTGTATATTTAAAACAGATATCTGGGAATTGAATTAACTGTAAATTCTTCTCTTCAAGTAGTATGGATTACTTGTCCCAACTCCAGTCTTCAAAATAGAGCTGTGAGATCTAAGGTCAAAGAGAACGTTGTTTAAAACTATCACCTTCAGAAAGCTCTTCACTTCACAATTTCTTCACTTTTTCTTATGTGATTCCCCACTATTAAAATAGAACTAAAAACAACAATGAGATGAATTCTTTACAATGATGACAAGTAAAGGTCACTTATATTCGGTGAAGATCAGCAATTTCAATAAAAATCCACTTATATAAGTTACCGTCACAAAAAAAATGATGGTAAATTTGTTTTAAATTATTTTAAAAGCTTTATTTTATATGGTAGAACAAATGTCAGGAAATATAAGACAAGACAAATAGCATCACTAGTACTACTGAAAATGGACAACCTGATTTATTTGCCAGAAAGAATATATGAATACAGTTAAATAACTTTTTAATTTTCCAAGTGATTGGAGAGTTAGAATTATCATATCATATCATATCATATCATATCATATCATATCTAAAACTTATCAAAAATAAAACAACAGGGGGCCTGGGTGGCTCAGTGGGTTAAGGCCTCTGTCTTAAGCTCAGGTCATGATCCCAGGGTCCTGGGATCAAGCCCTGCATTGGGCTCTATGCGCAGCAGGGAGCCTGCATCCTCCTCTCTTTCTCACTTTGCCTGACTCTCTGCCTACTTGTGATCTCTGTCAAATAAATAAATAAATAAAATCTTTAAAAAAAAAAGACAACAATGATAATGCTATAGACTGAAAGTTTGTATACCCTCAAAATACACGTGTTAAAGCCCAATCACCAATGTGATATTATTTGGAGGTAAGGCCTGAAGGAAAGTAATTAGGTCAGAAGGGTGAAGCCATCATGAATATGATTAACTCCCATGTCAGAAGAGACTGAAGTGAGATAATCTCTCAGACATGGCCATGTGAGAAGATGGCTGTCTATAAACCAAGAAGAGTGCCCTGATGAAGAATCCAACCATGCTGGCACTTTCTGATTTCCTGCCTCCAGAACTGTGGGAAATTAATGTTTTGCTTTGTTGAGCACTCTAGTCTATGGTATCTTTTTAGCAACCAAAAGTGAGTAATCAAATAAGAATTTTATAGACTTCTAACTTATACAAAGTAACTGGAACTGAACTAGTAAAACACTTTCTCTAGAAGTTCTAGATGTTTTCATTTAATAATCAGAAAAACATGGTATATATTTATTAAAAATATGTCCAGAGGGGCTTAGGAAGGATGACACTTTAGAAGACTAGATTTTAATACACTTACCCTTCTAATGACTGGGTGGGTAATGATGGTTTAAATTAATGTATTAAATGTGCCTTTAGGGGCACCTGGATCACTCAGTATGTTAAATGTCTAACTCTTGACTTTGGCTCAGGTCATGATCTCAGGGTTGTGAGATTGACCCCCCTGTCTGGCTCCACACTGGGCATGAAGCCTGCTTAAAATTCTCTGTCTTCCTTTCCCTTTGCCCACCTCCCAACTCAAAAAAGAATAAAAATGAATATGTCTTTTTAGACATTCATTAGTGGAATATTAACTACCACAAATTGCAGGAAATCTAAGTTCTGTCTGAAGTTCCAAATGTTCACTATGACTAAGTTTAGGCATCAAATTCTCTCTTTTAATTCTCAAGGAGATATCCATAGAGGAAATAAATTGGATTCATATGGATTGCAGAAAGACTCAAGTTAGTCCTTCCAGAGGTCTCACATTGGCTCTAGATTAAGTGTGAAGTTACACAGATTAAAGCAATTCCACAGGCAAAAGATGTAGAAATATCCACTGAAACACAGATATAAAATTATAGAAGGATGGGTGCTCCTGAAAGATCTTATAGTTAATTCAGTATTGGAATGGCAGAAATATGGTATCTAATGGAGAAATAAAATTAGTTTCCTTTTTTTTCCTAGTGAATTGGATGAAAGTCCCTCAAATAAAGTATTAAATCTGAAATGACTATTTCTAAAATTTAATAAACTTGGAGAGAAGGCATTTTTTTTTCATTTGACACTCTCTATTATAAAAGACTGTAAAATGAGGATCTTTTTTTCTCCATATACAACAGATTCATAGCCTATAAGTCAAACGGTGAGAGATTAACAAGTCATAGAGGGCAGTAATTCATGTAGAATTACTGGCAATAGTTTATTAGAAACTATAAACTCATAGATGTAAGCTCAATTATATCAAGCACAAGAAGCATGAAGAACACTTCATCAAGGACCATCATAATCAAATTATGTTGCAGGATAATCAAATTACCGAGAGATTTCTTATCAGAAACAATGGAAGTGAAAAGACAACAGAGAACATCTTTAACATATTGAAAATCTGTCAACCTAGAATTCTATCCCCAGTGAAATATTATGCAAAATATGAACACAAAACCTTGTTGAAATGCACAGAAGCTGAGAGAATTAATCACCAGCAGAAGTGTAAAAAACACAAAAGGGAGAGTCCTTTAGGAAGAAGGAACATGGTATCAGATGGAAATCTGAATCTGCACAAATGAATGATCAGGGTAGTACCCATAAGAGTAAATTAATTGAATTTTTTAAAAAATTAAATATCTTCAAAATATAGTTGACTAAAAATAACAATGCAGTGTGGCATTCATAATATATGTAAAAGTAAAAAAAATTATGACAATAATAGCATAAATGTCAAGTAGAGAAAACTAGAAAAATATGCTGGTAAACATATTATTTATTTGTGAAACTGTATGATATTGCTTGAAGTTATAGAGTTACCAGTTGGAGATAGATTATTTGCTATGAGCTCTAATTAAACAAAGGAGTATAGTTAAACCAACAAGAAAGAGAAAATAGACCATAAAACATAGTCAATTAAATTGGAAGAGGCAAAAATAGAGAGAGAAAATGACAGTGGACAAAGAACACATGAGCTGAATCTAAAACTCTGTAATATGATAGATTTAAGCATACCCCTAAGAGGGGTGCCTAGGTGGCAGAGAGAGACCAACTTTTCATTTCAGCTCAGTTGATGATCTCAGGGTGGAGAGATCCAGCCCCATGTAGGGATCAGTGTTGAGCTCAGAGTCTACTCGGAGTTCTCGCTCCCTCTCCCTCTACCCCTCCTTCTCATGCTTGCATGTTCAATCTCTCTCAATAAATAAATAAATTTTTAAGAAAATAAAATAAACATAACTCTAACAATTATCACATTAAATACATACCCCAATTAAAAGACAAATTGTCAGGATAGAAAAGCAAAACTCAACTATTTGTGTCCTAGAGTATATAGTTTATAAAGCACATTTTCCATAAAGAGACAAATAAGTTAAAAGTAAAAAGATGAAAAATACAACATCCTAAGATGCATCAAAAGAATGTTGGAGAGGTTATATTGATCTATCAGACAAAGTAGATTGTGGAGAAATAAAGAACATTTTACACAGCTAATGATCAATTCATCAAAGGGACATAAATCCTCATCATTTATGCATTTAATAATGGAATTTTAAAATACATGAAGCAAAACCCCATAAAGCATCAAAGAGAGAGAAGCAAATACATGGTAAGAGTGGGAGATTTCAATTTCTCCCTCTCAATAGCTGGTAGAACAAATAGAATGAAAATCATCAGTAAAAAACCTCTTAACCTACTTGAGATTTAAAGAATGCTCCATACAACAGCAGCAGAAGACAAATGTTCTTTTTCAGTTGGATACAGAATTTCTTCCCAAAATTCAACGCCCTACAAGTCATAAAAAACTCAATAAATATTAATGGATTCAAGTTTTATGAAGTATGTTCTCTGACAAAGCAGAATAAAATTATAAATCACAGAAGGATCTCTGGAAAATCTGCAAATATTTGGACACTAAAAAATATACTTCTATACAATATGTGTGTCAAAGAATAAAAATGGAAATTAGAAAGTATTTTGAATTGAAAATACCATATGTCAAATTTATGGTGTGCACCAATGGGGTACTTAGGAAGAAATACTAGTCTGAAACAGTTTTAACTATCTCACTTTTGATCTTAG
Source organism: Meles meles (assembly GCF_922984935.1). Classification (NCBI taxonomy): domain Eukaryota; kingdom Metazoa; phylum Chordata; class Mammalia; order Carnivora; family Mustelidae; genus Meles; species Meles meles. The sequence continues at coordinate 30,768,961 of NC_060067.1, forward strand.
GCTCTATCATTTATTTTTGTATCTTATCTTTTATTTATTGAGAATATTACATAGACAAAGTAGAGTTATTTTATAAAACTGGATTCCCTTTCTTTCATTTAATTCTTTTAAGTGTCAGCGGTGTAATTGTTCACTGCATCTTCAAGGTCATGCTTCCTTTTCTTTAGCTGTAGAAATTTTGCAAAGACCTCTAGTTTTTACTAATAATCTAATAATAATCTATTAGTCTATTATCTAGTCTAGTAAATCTATTAATAATCTGATAATCTAAAGAAGAGATATTTCTCTATGTGGTGTTTATGAAAAATTTTTCATTTAGGATGTATTTCACTTCTCTGGTGTCCTTTGGATTGTCTCATTCCTTCTCCCAAACTTCGACATGAAATGTGCCTGAAACAATTTTCATCTAGCAGAGATGATCTCTACCTGAGATCTTTTCCTTATCATAGAAATTTGGATATCATACCTAAGAAGAATTTATGAAACATCTGACAGCTTATGTAAACACCTACTTAGGTGCATTCACTACTTAGATGAGGAAAGAGAACATTACATACATAAGCCTTGTATTCCTACACTTACACTATCATATTCTTCTCAGAATTTTAACTCTCTTCAGAGTTAACCATTACCATGAAAAATTTGTTGATTATTTGTGTATTTTTCTATGTTAATCACATATTTATTCATTTTTAAGCAATCGCAATAGTTTTTCCATTCTTAAACTATTTCAATAGAATCATATGTATTCCTTTTTTTTTTAAGATTTTATTTATTTATTTGACACAGAGAGAGATCACAAGTAGGCAGAGAGGCAGGCAGAGAGAGAGGAGGAAGCAGGCTCCCTGCGGAGCAGAGAGCCCGATGTGGGGCTCGATCCCAGGACGCTGAGACCATGACCTGAGCCGAAGGCAGCGGCTTAATCCACCCAGCCACCCAGGCGCCCCATATATGTATTTAACTTCCTTTTTTCAATCACCATATACATTTAAGATGTGTGTTTCTGTTAATGCATGCAGTTAAAAATTTTTGTTTCTTAGTCGTGAGAGTTGGGTCACCACTTAGGGAGCACTTGGAATTCTGTGAAGCTTTTATTTCTCACTGTGACAGAAAAATACTATTAGCATTTAGTGGACAGGTGTCAGGTATGTTAAAAACCATTGGTGTAGTTTATTCATGTTTGCTGTTATATTTATTTTGATCAGCTACCACAAAGTATTTATTCTTTTGATTAGTACTGACATTTGAGTTAGTTCTAGGATTTTTTTTTCCAAAAATCTTTAACGATTTTATTTATTTATTTATTTACTTACTTATTTGAAAGAGAGAGCTCAGGAGAGAGAGAAAAGAGCACGAGCAGGGGGAAGGGACAGCGGGAGGAGAAGCAGGCTCCCCACTGAACAGGGAGCTCAATGTGGGGCTCAATCCTTGGACCCCAAGATCATGACCTGAGCCAAAGGCAGATGCTTAGCTGTCTGAGACACCCAGGAACACCGCAAACTACTTTATTTAGACTCTTTTGACTGTTAGTTCTTTTTGCAATTATTCTGTTAATACTGTACATGTCTTCTGGAGCAGATAGTTTCTGTCTTCTTTTGAACTTGGCTATTTTGGGGATAAAAACTAATATCAAAGTTAAGGTAGAGAATATTTACTCTTGTTTCCTTTTACTTTCTGAAGACTTTAAATAAGATTAGAAGTATTTGTTCCTGAATATTTTATTAGATATAACTCCAATTTGCCTCTGTTTATTTCTAATGGGCAGATTTTTATGCAATTACTTTAGTATTGATAAAAGTACTATTCATGTTTCCTATTTTAATAAGTCTTTTTATTAAATGGAATATTTCTACATATGCATCCTTTTGTTAATGTTTTCAAGTTACTTTCATAATACCCTATTATAATCTATAGGTTATTTTTTCCCTTAAATCCAGCATTTTCCTCTAAATATTTATTGATTTATTCTTTTTTTAAAACCCAGTACTGAGGTGCCAGGGTGGCTCAGTCTGTTAAGCATCTACCTTCAGCTCAGGTTATGATCTCAGGGTCCTGGGATTGAGCCCCACATTGGGCTCCCTACCTAGCGAGGAACCTACTTCTCCTTCCCCCTCTGCCCCTCCTCCTGCTCCTGCTCTTTCTCTCTCAACATAAATAGAATCTTTAAAAAAAAAAATCCAATCTTGCCTTATCTTTATCTATTTAACCTATTCTTCAAAGAACTAACATGAATTTGCCAATTCTATTAAATATCATTTTTCTATTTCATTATTTTATAATTTCTACATTTTTTCATTTCTTTTCCTCATTATTTTGGTTTCTTAATCTGATCTTTCATGGTTTTAGTTTAGATGGGTATGCCAGTATACTGAGGCATTTTTATTTTATAATATAAATATTTAGAGATATGAATTTCTAAGCATAGCATAAAATTTGACTACTTTATCACTTTTCTTTGGTTCTAAGTATTTTCTTAGCTGTTTAGGTAATTCTAAAAACTTTCCATATTTATAGGATTATTCTAATTTTCTTTTGCTATTATTTTCTAGTTCGGGCGTACTGTGCCAAAGCAATATTTTATATATGAAAGCAATTATTTCAAATTTATTATGTCCCCTTTTATAGTCATGAATGCAATCAATCAGTTTTGGTAAATGTTCTCCTTACAATAAAAAAAAGTATTAAATTTTTGGCAACATCATTTGATGTCATTTGATGTCAATTTATCAAATTCATTAGTGGTGCTATTCAATTGTGTTTTATCCCTATTGATTTTATGTCATCTTAATCTATCGATCACTGAGAAATGTATGTTAAAATATTCCACTAAGAAGATAGATAATTCAATTTCTTTTATATTTCAATTTTGGTTTTCACGTATTCCATGGAATTAAGTATATACATGCACTTAAATTTATGTCATCTCATGATGACATTTTTTTCATTATGTACTACCTCTTTATTTCTACTTACTGCTTTTGTCATAAAGTATCAATATAGCCTAAATCAGCTATCTTTTGTTTAGTTATTTTTCGTATATCCTTTTATAAAATGACTTTAGTGTAAGCCTATTATTGTCATTGTTATAATTGTTTTGGCCATAATTTTTTTCTAGTTCCATTCAAGAAAAGCTCAGAGCTTGCATCTGTACAATAAATTTGTTCTAATGAATGATGCACGTTTTGAAAATTTCCCTAAAATTTGCAAAATGGGTTTTGCTGATCTTCAGACTTGAATGTTTTACCATTGTTTTCTTTGTAGAATGTGACAGATCTTAGAACTTATATTTGCAAGTTTTATTGTGATAGAAATTTTAATTGAGCATATGATCAGCCAGGAAATAATTACATTTTTAAATTTTCTCCTACGTGTGTCTGACCATGTAACCAATTCTGGCAATGAGATGTGAGCAAAAGTGACAATGGCAAACTTTGTGAAATGTCCTGAGTAGAAATACACATGCTGTTTCTCTTTTTCCACCTTTTTCCCCTTCCTACGTGATCAGAATAAAGATAAATAAACTTTAGATAAGGAGATAAGGAGAAGGCTTAGTAATAACAACAAGATTGAAGATGCCTAAATCCTATACATTATGTAGCCACCATCTGAGGGCAGGCTTATGCTTGAACTGCTACATTATAAAGAAGCAAAACCTTTTTCCCGATAGTCACTATATTTAGAGAATATTTTTATAGCACCCCATACTGTATCTTAATAATATGACTATATATGAATGCTTTAAATTTAATGTGAGTAAAAATGAATATGGAAAGACTACTGTGCCACTTTGACGTTTGATAAAATATTGCATTTACCTTTTACATAGTATTAGTTGTCTTCAAATACAAGTGGAATAAAAAATAAAGGAATTGTAAAAAGTGAACCACATTGAAAATTATGAATGTTTTCTCTCTCTCTCTTTTTTTTTCTGTGTGTAGAACCACCCCTAATTGACCCCAGGCATCCATTTGAATTATTATCGAAGAAATACAAAAAGAAGGGGAATAAAAATAAACAGTTTCTTACATCCAAACACAATCATGAATTCAAGTTTCAATAATTTTCATGATTGTTTATTTGCTAAATTTGCTAAATATCCAAAAATCTATTTATCATTCTTGATATCCTATAATTTTGCATGTCAGCAATTGAATTTGGAGCTCTATGAGTATATAATTGTTCCAGAATGCCAAGAAAACATCTCTGTAAATGATTAGGGTTTAGTTAAAGTCAGGAAAACCAAAGATAAAGTAAAGGGGGACAAAATTAAATCTCATTCCATTAGTGACCAAAAGTTTTTGAGAATGAAACAGAGAATATGTAGAGTTAGTTAACATCTCTATATGGCTTTTTTTTTTCCATTGTAAAAAGGTGGAAATGATAATTTAATACTTCCTTCACATACTTGCTGGAAAGATTAAATGACATGTGAAACACTTAGCATGATCTCAAATATACACAAAAACATAACCATTGAGTTAATGGTAGTTTATTTATTGTTATCATGACACCCATTTATCATTTTATATGTTGTATATAGGAGTGTGCAGATATCCGTTCATTCAACATTTTATGCTGGAATGTATTCATACAAATACTGGTGTTTTAGAATTGATGTCATATAACTAATGGGGTATTGAATTCTGTTCTGGTATTGTAGGACTGATAAGATGATAAAGCACTACTTTATCCCAAATTCCTTAGAAATTATGGAACTTGAGGTATAAAATGAAGTGCTTGCACTTTCCTAGAGCATGAAGTCCTAGGGAGACAGAGGGAGGGAAAGAGGAATGTCAGGCATGGAAAGAGCACAAATATAACAAAGTATGCTACTGAACTGGCCAGTTTTATAATGAGAATGGTTGGTCACCACAATTTGATAGATAACTTTAGAGATACTGTATGAAAGAAAAGAGAATTTACCAATTCTCTTCTATCTCAGGTACATTATCAAAATCTGTCCTGCATTGAGCCAACTTTCTTGAGGAATTTCCAGGTTGCAATCTTGGGCCCTTTGAAAGCCACTGGGGAAGGTGAATGGATTCCAATGATTCCCTAAAGATGTTTGTGATCCTAGACCTTTACTGTAGAGGAATCCACACCAAAGAAGCAGCCTAGTATCATTCATAAGAATAAACATTTTTTACTTAGACATATATGGGTTTAGAACTTGCACAGCCCCTTTGGACAATTTACTTAAATTCCCTACATCCTAGGATACATATTTTTAAAATATGGATAATAACTGTGTCTAATGTAGAGAATATAGTGAGAATTTTAAAATCAAACATTGCTATCCATGGACCTGCTGCATGGCAACTCCTTAATAACATTCTCTCATTACAGTGTATTACTATAATATGCTATTATTGTAATGTATTGGACATATGTTACTCTAGAATAAATGGAAGGAATTTGTTATGTCACTGATAAATGTACCCTATATCTAGGCATATTTGGGGCTTTAAGGTGTTTTTTTTTAAGGGCTAATGATAACATTTGGCAAAACTTCGTATTCTAAGGAAAACTTTCAACCTGCCAATAACTCTATAGTCTCAGTTACCCAAATTATAAACTCATCTTCTGTATTTTTTTATTTTTTTAATTTCTTATTTTTTATAAACATATAATGTATTTTTATCCCCAGGGGTACAGGTCTGTGAATCGCCAGGTTTACACACTTCACAGCGCTCACCATAGCACATACCCTCCCCAATGTCCATAACCCCACTTCCCCTCTCCCAACCGCCCCTCTTCCCAGCAACCCCCAGTTTGTTTTGTGAGATTAAGAGTCACTTATGGTTTGTCTCCCTCCCAATCCCATCTTGTTTCATTTATTCTTCTCCTATCCCTCTAACCCCCTATGCTGCTTCTCCATGTCCTCATATCAGGGAGATCATATGATAGTTGTCTTTCTCCGATTGACTTATTTCACTAAGCATGATACACTCTAGTTCCATCCACGTTGTCGCAAATGGCAAGATTTCATTTCTTTTGATGGCTGCATAGTATTCCATTGTGTATATATACCACTCTTCTTTATCCATTCATCTGTTGATGGACAGCTAGGTTCTTCCATAGTTTGGCTATTGTAGACATTGCTGCTATAAACATTCGGGTGCATGTGCCCCTTCGGATCACTACGTTTGTATCTTTAGGGTAAATACCCAGTAGTGCAATTGCTGGGCCATAGGGTAGTTCTATTTTCAACATTTTGAGGAACCTCCATGCTGTTTTCCAGAGTGGTTGCACCAGCTTGCATTCCCACCAACAGTGGAGGAGGGTTCCCCTTTCTCCACATCCTCGCCAGCATCTGTCATTTCCTGACTTGTTAATTTTAGCCATTCTGACTGGTGTGAGGTGATATCTCATTGTGGTTTTGATTTGTATTTCCCTGATGCCAAGTGATGTGGAGCACTTTTTCATGTGTCTGTTGACCATCTGGATGTCTTCTTTGCAGAAATGTCTGTTTATGCCCTCTGCCCATTTCTTGATTGGATTGTTTGTTCTTTGGGTGTTGAGTTTGCTAAGTTCCTTATAGATTTTGGATACTAGCCCTTTATCTGATGTGTCATTTGCAAATATCTTCTCCCATTCTGTCAGTTGTCTTTTGGTTTTGTTAACTGTTTCCTTTGCTGTGCAAAAGCTTTTGAACTTGATGATATCCCAATAGTTTATTTTTGCCCTTGCTTCCCTTGCCTTTGGCGATGTTCCTAGGAAGATGTTGCTGTGGCTGAGGTCGAAGAGGTTGCTGCCTGTGTGCTCCTCCAGGATTTTGATGGATTCCTTTCTGACACTGAGGTCCTTCATCCATTTTGAGTCTATTTTCGTGTGTGGTGTAAGGAAGTGGTCCAATTTCATTTTTCTGCATGTGGCTGTCCAATTTTCCCAACACCATTTATTGAAGAGGCTGTCTTTTTTCCATTGGACATTCTTTCCTGCTTTGTCAAAGATTAGTTGACCATAGAGCTGAGGGTTTATTTCTGGGCTCTCTATTCTGTTCCATTGATCTATGTGTCTGTTTTTGTGCCAGAACCATGCTGTCTTGATGATGACAGCTTTGTCATCATCAATAGAGCTTGAAGTCCGGAATTGTGATGCCACCAACTTTGGCTTTCTTTTTCAATATTCCTTTGGCTATTCAAGGTCTTTTCTGGTTTCTTATAAATTTTAGGATTATTTGTTCCATTTCTTTGAAAAAAAATGGATGGTATTTTTATAGGGATTGCATTAAATATGTAGATTGCTTTAGGTATCATGGACATTTTCACAATATTCACAATTTCACAATATTTATTTTTCCAATCCAGGATTTTTTAAGCATCTTTTTGCAAGCTTTGGGATATTAAAAAAATAACTTTCTGTTTAGGTAATAGCTTCTCTCTGGACTAAATAGGAATGCACTAATTTTAAATTTCCTTGTACAACTGTTTTGATGGACTTCAATTAGTGACTAGTTACAGAAAATACTGAGTCAAAAAGTCATGTAGAGGATGGTTTCATGGAGTCTTTAATATTTACAGAATTTTTAATCTCATTTTATTTTCAAAAGAGGCATTCTTTAATTATTTCTTATAGATATAATATGATTTTAATACACACTGAATTTAATTTGGCTTCATGAAGAAATACTAAGGCAATTAATTCTGCGACTTACAACAATATAATTGAATGAGAACACTGTAGCAGTTACCCTGTTACTTTTTATGGGAGATAATATTTTATGCATATATTATTAAAAAATGCTTGAGGGCCTTACCCAATATGATTAACAACTCCCCTGTCAGACTATGGACTCTGAAAAACAACCTGAGGGTTTTGAAGGGTCAGGGGTGGGAGGTTGGGGGAACAGGTGGTGGGTGATGGGGAGGGCACGTTTTGCATGGAGCACTGGGTGTTGTGCAAAAAGAATGAATACTGTTACGCTGAAAAAAAAAATAAATAAATTTTTGTGTATGGTGTAAAAAAAAAAAAAGAATTTTGAATAAATAAAAATGAATCAAGATTTCATTTCTTTTGATGGCTGCATAGTATTCCATTGTGTATATATACCACATCTTCTTGATCCATTCATCTGTTGATGGACATCTAGGTTCTTTCCATAGTCTGGCTATTGTAGACATTGCTGCTATAAACATTCGGGTACACGTGCCCCTTCGGATCACTATGTTTGTATCTTTAGGACTCTGAAAAACAACCTGAGGGTTTTGAAGGGTCAGGGGTGGGAGGTTGGGGGAACAGGTGGTGGGTGATGGGGAGGGCACGTTTTGCATGGAGCACTGGGTGTTGTGCAAAAAGAATGAATACTGTTACGCTGAAAAAAAAAATAAATAAAAAGGGAAAAAAAAAAAAAAAAAAAAAAAAAAAAAAAAAAAAAAAAAAAAAATGAATCAAGAAATATTAGATGAAGGCTAGAATATTCTCTTTATGGCTATTAAAGACCAGCTAGAAGGAAGGCTCGTGTGTAAGTGAGTTGTTTTCCACATAGTAAGGGATAGCATACCCCTGGAGGAGTAGTAACATATATGTTACCTATGGGCAGCTGGAGCCTAAGGGGAATGTGAGAACCAAACATAAGTAGTTACTTTTGTCCAAACCTGACAGTCAGAAATGCCACTTCTTCATGAGCATGGGTACACAGAAGAGAGCTGCAATGTTCTAGGGAAAATGTGTCCTCATGGAAATCAGGAGTAGGAAACAAGGGTTTTCCACCAGTGTGGATGACCCAAAAATGCATACGATTTCATGTTAAAAGTGTATTTTAAGTAAAATCTCTATGGTTACAAAGAAATAATAACTTCCTTACAATGTGGAAGTTATAAGAAAACAAAATACTAGACCTAAGAATGATGGTAACTGCATGACAGTAAATTTATTTTAAAAGAGATTTTGACAGATTAAGTGTAAGCACTGAAAAATGAATTCTAGAAGGATTATTAATTAAGATATAAAACTGGTTAATCAGAAAAAAACTGGTTAATCAGATTTTAAGACAATGAAATGGTAACTCTTGAGGTTATTTGAAATAATTTTTCAGAAATAATTTTTATTTCTATCAGACAAAAATCTTCAGGAATTATGTTATTTTGGAAAGTCTGATTCAAAATTAATGATAGTATTAATGAATCAAAGGCAGTTTCCTCTACAAAGTCAAATAATTCTTAGATGGGCCTATTGAATAATACTTCACTTTGACTCTGAAAAGTCATGTAGTCATTCTTTTGCCTAATTTTTACCTTTTGCACTTTTTAAAATTGTGTTATTTTAGTCACCATACAGTATTATTAGTTTTTGATGTAGTGTTCCATTTGCACAACTTAAAAAAAAAGTTTCTCCAATGTATTAATTCTTAAAAGTGTGTAATTGAAAATAATTTACCCATTGTAGAAGAACTCATAATTGCTAGAAGAAAGAGACAATGAAGGTCTCTGAATTATGAGGCCAGTACATACCCCCTCCATCAAACTACAAGCCTTACAAGTAACTTTTCAATAATATCATTCTCAAAAATAAAACTATCTAAAAATTAGTATTCAGAAAAAAAATTAGTATTCAGTTCGCAAGGGCCAGTTTTTAAACATTAAAAAGCTGAGGCAAGAAATATATTCTTAGTGTAGCCAGAACTGAAATCAACTTCTTGGAATCCTGGAATACCTGTTAAACAACTTTTCAATTTTCCATTTTTGTCTAAGTACTTAAAAATATGATTTTATTTTATTTTTAATATAAAATTTAAAAAACCCCACAAGTTTCTGACTTATTCTAATTAGAATAGCAGAAACAGACCCATAAGTACAGAGAACAAACTTATGGTTGCCAGAGAAAAAGGGGTGGGCATATGGGCAAAATGGGTGAAAGGAGTGGGACTTACAGGCCCCTAAATCCGGAATGAATAAGTCACAGGAATGAAAGAGAAAATACAGCCAATGATACTGTCTGTAATAGTAGTGTATGGTGACAGATGGTAACTATGTTTGTAGTGAGCACAGAACAGTGTACAGACTTGTCTAATAACTTTGTTATATACTTGAAATGAATGTACCATTATATGTTGACTATACTCAATAAAAATAAAATAAAATGAATATACCACAAAAAACTAGAGTAGTGTTATTTTTATGGAATGGAGTGAAAACAATACATTCAATAGTAATGTGGGAGGGACAGACTAATAATAGTTAATGACATTAACTTTCTGTGTTTAAATTCATTGACACATGAGAATTACATAGTAAGGATTTATTACAGAAGTTACTTATTTAAAATGGGTTTTTATAGTTGTATTTATAAGTATAAGCTCGGTGTTTTTAGAACAGAAACATCGATGTACAATATTCTGTATAAACTTTTAATATACCAGATGGAGCATCTGGTATATGGAGCAAGAATCCAATCCCTGAAGTGCTAATAGAAAACACCTATTCAACATTGTACGTATTTTTTTTAACTTTTACTGAGATGATGTTTTTAAAGACTGCTTAGCATACTTGAGTTTATGATGAGAAAGGATTTGTGAATAATCGGAAACAGGATGTCATATCACACTGATCCACTCAAACCTTGCAAACATAACTCTTGAGAAGTTCTCAAGTCCCCTTAGAGACATCTGCCTCTTCAAGGCATTTTCACAGTATTCTGGAAGAATAACAGACATCCCCAGATATTCAGATAGAAATAGCAAAAGCTCATTCTTGGAGGAAATTTTATAATTTTAACTCTCTTAATATTTCAAGTACAGTAGGTTGCATTCAAGAGTGCTGTGGAGTTCAGACTTAAGTGCTACAATTTTATATTGTAAGCACAATAATCAAAACTCTGTTAGTCTATTGCATATTCCTATTGCATGTGAGAATGAAGTACTTCAACATCATTTTAGTGATTTGAAACAGTCACACAAATACTGAGCATCTTAAGTCATAGTTGACTTATTCCTAAATATTTTGTGATAGACTATTGAAATTTAGCTTCCAATATATTACTGGCACTGAAGTTGAGGGTGATAAATAATATAGAATGAATTGTGTGGCTTTTGAAAAAAAAAGACAAAGTATTCTGAAAGGGAGTTAACATACACTAGTGATTTTTAAAATGTGTTTCAGGGAGATGTTAGTGTTTTAGCATTAGGATTCTTTCATTGTTTGATTCAAATTTAAATGTAAAAGTGTAATATAATTTTTCCTATTTATTATCACCTCACCAGTAAAGTGAGTCAAAATTTCAATTTAAATTTATATTAAACTTTGAAGTAGACAATGAATGTGTCCACTTCAGCTATCAGGTCAACTCAGAATAAAGATTTTTTAGTTATCTCTGGCCATGCATTCAAACTTCTTAGAAATGTGTCATTGACGTGGAATGTTACAGTTCTGCAACTGTCTATTTTTAAAAATGTGGTCCTGGATATGTCCATTCATATAAAATTTTACAAAGAACACCCTGGATAGAGCACAAATCTGTTTATTCAAATAGTTGGAAAAATTCAGATGCATGTTCTTGAGGCATGCATTTATCATGACTGCATCAAAAGACACGTAATGCTAAGAACATTTTATAGATATGATGTCCACTTCAGTTTTGCACACTTGTCATTTGGCTTCCAAATTTAAAAAACTTCTGTGCAAGTTTTAGATTATGCATTCTCCTGACTCTAAAATATCTTACAACTGATGTAAGAGTCTGGTTAGCTTAACTACAAATTAATCTGAAATTGCAAAGTGAAAAATTAAAATGGAGGGGTTTTATGTTTATCTCATGTGATTTTTAAAACATCAACAAAATATACACAACAGGGTAATCTCTTGACTTTCTACCATTTATAGCCCACACACTTCTGCCATGGGTTTCATTATTCTTAAATTATCCACATTTAATTTTTCAGCTCAAATAGCACTTCTTCAGAGGACCTGATTCTTCTCCTTAAAGATTTATTTTGTTTCCTATTTTTAAAATTTATTCTTTCCAGCTCTATTGAGGTATAATTGACAAATAAATACTGTATATATTTAGGGTGTACAAAATGATGATTTGATATATTGTAAAATGATAACCAAAAACTATTTAACAAACCCATCACCTCACAGATATCATTGTGTGTATGTGTGTGTGTAAGTGTGTGTGTGGTAAAAAACACAACATCTATTCTCTAAGCAAATTTTAAGTACAATACCATATTATTAACTATAGTCTTAACTGATACATTATATAAAGTTATCTTAGTATTTATTTGTTTCAGTGATTTTTCTCTGCCTAAATTTGCTGCACTATAAGGATGAGGATAAGGATTTAGTCTTCTATTCAAGAGTGTCTGGAATTACGTATATTAAAGAGAGATTCGAAAGTAAGGACAACAAAGGTTGACAAATGAGATGTTACCCATTTGTTCATCTTACAGACAATGGAAAGAATTTGGCTTTTACTCAGAAAGGAGTCAAGAGTCCCTGGAGAGCATGCTATGACTCATGTTTCCGAAAGTTTACTTGGCCTTTTTTTTTTTTCCTGTTAAGTTCATGGCCAAAGATTGAGGGAAATAGGAAAAGTAGCAAGAAAGATTAAAACATCATCATCATCATCATAATCATTATCATCATCATCATATTAGTTATGTTTAGTTTTTGTCTTCACCAGCATGAAAACATGAAGGATATTAAAATGCCCCTGAAGGGGCATCTGGGTGGCTCAGTAGGTTAAGCCTCTGCCTTCAGCTCAGGTCATGATCTCATGGTCCTGGGTTCAAGCCCCACATTGGGCTCTCTGCTCAGTGGAGAGCCTGCTTCCCCCTCTTCCTCTACTTGCCTCTCTGTCTACTTGTGAACGGTGTCAAATAAATAAATAAAATCTTTTTAAAAAATGTTCCTGAAAACTTAGTATGTTTTAATGTAATGATATTTTTAACCAAAATATAATACACATGTTCTGTTTCACAGTTTAAGTTTATACTATAGATAAGTGTATAGCAAGGATATTATTCTTATAAATAACCAGTGTGGAAAACTTAACACATCAATATCTCAAGATAAATTTCCCAAATTATTGACTGTAGGGTACAATGTACTTAATGCCATGGTCCTTAAAAATGGGCTTTCCTTAGACACATATCCATTTTGTCCTTATTCTGCTTAATGTCATGGCCTCTTATCTGTTACTTACTCTACTAAATTTTCATTTATGAATAAGATTGACTGTAAATTATGTACATAGCATAATAATTTGTTGAATTCTGCATATTTCACAACCCTATAAGAGGAGTTCTACTCTGTTTTACAAATGAAGAAATTTAGATCCACAGGAACTAGAGCGCATCTGTGTCATTCAGCTAGAGGTATTTTTAGGATTTTAACTATAATTTCTCTGACCCAAAATCTAGAGAGAGTGCTGCAAAAACGAGTACCAAAAAGAAGGGAGTATAGAATTGTGGAATTTGAAATATTATAAGGAAGTCAAATATCACAAATAACTCTAAAATAAAATGAATATTAGCTTTTTTGAAAAGACAGAAGAACATCATGCAGGTGTTTAGAAAATAACTTGAAAATAGGACTGAGTACTCCCTCACAAAAGAAGTTAACAAGACAGGAAGTGACAAATGTGACAAGGATGTGGAGAAGGGTGAACCCTCCTACACAGAGTTCATGGGAATGCAAACTGGTCCAGTCACTCAGGAAAACAGTATGGAGGTTCCTCAAGAAGAGAAAAATAGAGCTACCCTATGACCCAACAATTATACTGCTGGGTATTAACCCCAATGATACAAATGGACTGATCTGGAGGGGCACCTGCACCTCAGTGTTTATAGCAGCAATGTTTCCAATAGCCAAAATGTGAAAAGATCCAAGATGTCCACTGACAGATGAATAGCTAAAGAATATGTGGTATATATATATACAATGGAATATTACTCAGCCATCAGAAAGGATGCATACTTACCATTTAGGTCAACGTGGATGGAACAAGAGGGTATTATGCTAAGCGAAATAAGACAATCAGAGGAAGACAATTATCAAATGGTTTCATTCGTATGTGGATTTTAAGAAAAAACTCAGGTTCATAAAGTAAGGGAGGGAAAACAGAAAGGGAAGTCATCAGAGAAGAAGACAAATCATGAGAGACTCTTAACTACAGGAAATGAACAGATGGTTGCTGGAGGGGAGGTGGGTGAGGGATGGATAATTGGGTGATGGGCATATGATGTGATAAGCACTGGGTGTTATACGCAACTCATAAATTATTGAACACTACATCTGAAACTAAGTAGTATATACTACATGTTGCCTAATTGAATTTTTTTAAAAAAGGAATAAACTGAATAAACATTATAAAATTTGATTACATAGGTTATATAGAAAGATAAAGATATATAATATATGCATATATGTGTATATATACATACATATATATGAAGATTTATGAACACTAGAGTTGTATCCAGTACAGAAATAGTAATATGTGAGGAGGTTATGAAAAATAACAATGTTTGAACATGGCCAGGTGATATTTCAAAATATGATTTCAGAGATGTATTTACCAAAAATGAATCCTCTGACTGGCCATAACAAAACATATTTCTTCCTAAACCACTGTAATTTATTTTACCTATAATAATTTATCGTACAGTACTTTGAGTATTTTGAAATGATCACTGTTGGAAAAGTCAGACCATTGAGCATTATAAATATAAATGGAATTAATTTTAGTATGTATGCAACAGGTCATTAAACACTAATATTTTGTTCTGTATACTGTATTCCTCATACATATTAGGCAATCTTTTCCTGGGTTCAAATTTAAAGAAAAATAGCATATTCTGCTTCTTCCTGTAAGTAGACAGTCCAACACAGCCTTTTCCCTTACAGATGAAAAACAGCAAGTATTTCACCTACTTTACATTTAATAATATTTGTTTTTTTATAAAGCCTCTATTTGGATTTCAAGTCAAGCAAAACAATGTTCTCTACATAGAAGAGGTCCATGATAGTTAAGTTATTATCTGAGGACTACTGGGCTACTTGCAGAAAAGAATAAACAAAGGAAGGTAGGCTTTAGGAAGAAAAGGAGTTAAGCATCATTTTCAAGTAAATGAAAATACTTTCATTAACTTTCAGAATATACAGTTTGACTTAAAAAAATCAAAAATAATTCAAAAATAATTCAACAACTGTGAGCTTTAAGAACAGATAAAAGATCTATTGCTGGGAAATACAAACAACTGGCAATCACAAAGGGTGAATTGCCACAATTCCAAAAATAGTTTATTTTACATGAAGGTTATTCATCTTAATCCTTAATGTAGTTTTGGAAAAAATAAAAATAAAAGTTCTTCAGAATGTAACCTATCAGTAAACTTACAGGAATTTTAGGTCTGGAAGACTATAGGCCACTAACTCAAAAAGTTTTAGTGTTCAAAGCATAATTTCTTGTGCTATTTCTTTTAAGATCAGAAATTCTACCTCTGACTAAGTGTTTAATGTTTGACGTGGGTTTTTAAAAAAGTGATTATTATGAGTAGCAGAAGGAACACATAAAAGAGGAAAAATTCAGAGACTGCGACCTCTGCCACAGAACCACTGCATATGGACATAAACAATATGTCGAAAATGGAATTCAGGGTAAAGATCATCCAGGCAATGGCTAGGTTAGAGAAGACCATTAGTGACAACATAGAATCTCCAAGAGTGGAAGTGAGAGCTGATCCGGTGCATGTAAAAAATACTATTAAGGAGGTACAATCTATCTAAATACTGAAACAGCTAGGGTAACCAAGGCAGATGATCAAAGTAGTGATCTAGAAGACAAACTGATAGAAAAGCAGGACCAGGAGGAGGCCTGGAACAAACAACTTAGAAGCCCTGAAAACAGAATTGGGGAAATAAATGATGCCATGAAATGTACCCATGTCAGAATTATTGGGATCCCGGAGGGGATGGAGAAAGAGAGAAGACTAGAAGATATAGTTGAACAAATACTGGATGAAAATTTCCCTCATCTGGAGAATGGAACAAATGTTCATGTCCTAGAGGCAGAAAGGTCACCCCCCAAGATCAATGAGTCTAGAAAGATATCCAGACACTTGATTGTGAAACTCATGAATCATAATTTCAGATAAGAGTTCCTAAGGACAGCTAGGGGGAAGAGATTCCTTACATACAGAGGCAGGGCCTTTAGAATTAAGTGAGACCTGTCCACAGAAACCTGGCAAGCCAAAAAGGGGTGGTAAAACATATTTGGGGCACTAAATGAGAAGAACATGCAGCCAAGAATACTTTAGCCACCAAAGCTGACATTCAAAATGGATGGAGAGATATGGGCACCTGGGTGGCTCAGTGGGTTAAAGCCTCTGCCTTCTGCTCAGGTCATGATCCCAGGGTCCTGGAATCAAGCCCCACATTGGGCTCTCTGCTCCACAGGGAGCCTGCTTCCTCCTCTCTCTCTGCCTGCCTCTCTGCCTACTTGTGATCTCTCTCTGTCAAATAAATAAAATATTAAAAAAAAATGGATGGAGAGATAAAGATCTTCCAAGACTGGCAAGGTCTAAAAGACTATATAACCACTAAGCCAGCACTAACAGAAATACTAAAGGGGGGGGGAGGTGTTCTCTAAAAGAAGAAAGGGTCCAAAAACAACATAGTACAGAAAGTTACAGAGTTAATGTATAGAAACAAGGACTTTACAGGCAACATGATGCCAATAACAACCTATCTTTCAATCACCACTCTCAAAATGAACAGTCTAAATGCTCCCATAAAAAGGCACAGGGTGGGGCGCCTGGGTGGCTCAGTGGGTTAAAGCCTCTGCCTTCAGCTCAGGTCATGATCCCAGAGTCCTGGGATCGAGCCCCACATCGGGCTCTCTGCTCAGCAGAGAGCCTGCTTCCTCCTCCTCTCTCTCTCTCTCTCTCTCTCTCTCTCTCTGC
This sequence comes from Meles meles, assembly GCF_922984935.1. Taxonomy (NCBI): domain Eukaryota; kingdom Metazoa; phylum Chordata; class Mammalia; order Carnivora; family Mustelidae; genus Meles; species Meles meles. Next base: position 30,785,867 of record NC_060067.1, read on the forward strand.
CTACTTGTGATCTCTGTCAAATAAATAAATAAAATCTTAAAAAACAAAGGCACAGGGTTGCAGACTGGATAAAACAATGGGACTTGTTCATATGCTGTCTATAAGAGACACATTTTGAACCTAAAGATACACCCAGACTGAAAGTGAAGGGACGGAGAACCATCTTTCATGCCAATGGGCCTCAAAAGAAAGATGGTGTAGTGATTCGCATTTCAGATAAATTAGATTTTTAGCTAAAGACTGTAATCAGAGATACAGATATCAGAAGGATACTACATCATCCTTAAAGGGTTAATCCACCAAGAAGATATAACAATTGTAAATACTTATGCCCCCAGTACGAGGGCATCCAACTACATAAGACAACTGTTAAACAAAACAAAGAGTCATATTGATATGAATACATCATTGTAGGGGATCTGAACACAGCACTCTCAGCAACAGACAGATCATCTAAGCAGAAAATCAAAAAAGAAACAAGAGCTTTGAATGACACATTGGACCAGATGGACCTCATACATACATACAGAACATTCCACCCTAAAACAACAGAATACTCATTCTTCTTGAGTGTACATGGAATTTTCTCCTGAGTGACTGTAGGCAGCCATGGATTGAGCTGGAGTCAGGAGACCAAACCAGGTCCTAACTCGCACCTCCTTGAAGCTCAAGGGTTAATAACCCTTGTGTATTATAAAAGTAGAGTATGCTTGTGGGTGTAAAAGTAGAGAATGCTTGAGAAGGGACCTGAGCTATGGATTCCAAGACTTGCCGACCTGGCTGTCTGCATGTCTTTAGCTAGGCTACTAAGCTATTGTGGGTTTATACTGTTCTTGCATGGACCATAAATCATGCCATTGTAAGATCATGAGTTATTTGGAAGATAGTGTACCTGGTTAACAGATTACTTAAAGACAAAGATCACTGGCATCAGAGGGTTTGATGCTAGGGCATGGGAAACAGAACAAGGGGAGGCCTGGATGTACATGTAGTAATTTCCTTTACAATCAGTCAAGTAAGAAACTTCCTTGTAATTGTTTCTGTACACTATATAATGGCTTTACAATCTCAGATAAACTTGGCATTGTTTGGACACCGTCCACTTTGTCCCTCCTGCTCCCATCTCTTTGTCTCTTTAACTTCTTTTCACCATCCTCTTACCCTCTCGACCCTAGTCATGTTGTCGCACCAGCTGCGACAAGTGACCACATACTGGGTCACAAATCAGGGCTCAACAGATACCGAAAGACTGAGATTATTCCCTGCACATTCTCAGACAACAATGCTTTAAAACTGGAACTCAATCACAAGAAAAAGTTTGGAAGGAATTAAACACTTAGAAGCTAAAGACCTCCCTGCTCAAGAATGTTTGGATCAACCAGGAAATCAAAAGAGAACTTAAGCAATTCATGGAAACCAATGAGAATGAAGACACATTGGTCCAAAACCTATGGAATATGGCAAAGTTGGTCCTAAGGGGAAAATACATAGTCATCCAAGCCTCACTCAAAAAAAAACAAAACAAAACAAAATGAAAAATCCTGAATATGCCAACTCTCTTTATACTTTAAAGAAGTGAAAAATCAACAACAAATTAAGACAACCCCATGCACAAGAAGGGAAATAATTAAGATCAGAGCAGGGATAAATGAGTTAGAAACTAGAGATACAGTAGAACACATCAATGTAGCTAGAATCTGGTTCTTTGAAAGAATCAGTAAGATCTATAAACCCCTGGCCAAACTAATCCAAAAGAAAAGAGAGAGCATCCAGATTAATGAAATTATGAATGAAAGGGGAGAGATCATGACTAACAACAAGGAAATAGAAGCAATCATCAGAAATTATTATCAACAGTTGTATGCCAATAAGTTAAGCGAACTAGAAGAAACGGATACTTCCTGGAAACCTATAAACTTCTAAGACTGAAACAGGAAGAAACTGACAAGCTGAATAGACCAATATCTAGAAATGAGATTGAAGCAGTGATCAAAAACCTCCCAAAAAATAAGAGTCCAGGACCTGATGGATTCCCCAGAGAATTCTACCATACATTCAAAGAAGAAATAGTACCTATTCTCCTGAAGCGGTTTCAAAAAATAGAAACAGAGGAAAAACTTCCAGACTCTTTCTATGAAACCAGCATTAACTTTTTTCCCAAACCAGGCAAAGACCCCATCAAAAAGGAAAGTTTCAGACCAATATCCTTGATGAATATGAATGCCAAGATTCTCAACACGCATGATCCTAGCTAATAGGATCCAATAGTACATTAAAAAGATTAACCATCATGACCACGCAAGATGTATCCCTGGGATGCAAGGGTGGTTCAATATTCGCAAGTCAATCAATGTGATAGAACAAATCAATAAGAAGAGAGAAGAACCACATGGTCCTCTTATTTGATGCAGAAGAAGCATTTGACAAAAATACAGCATCCATTCCTGATTTAAATTCCTCAAAATATACGGCTAGAGAGAATATTCCTCAAACTTATAAAAATTATCTATAAAAAACCCACAGTGAATATCATTCTCAATGGAGACAAACTGACAGCCTTCCCAGTGAGCTCAGAAACATGACAAGGATGCCCACTCTTGCCATTCTTGTTCAACAAAGTAATAGAAGTCCTAGCATCAGCAATCAGACAACAAAAAGAAATAAAATGTATTCATACTGGCAAAGAAGAAGTCAAACTCTCTCTCTTCACAGAAGACATGACACTTCATATGGAAAACCCAAAAGACCCCACCCCCAAATTTCTAGAACTCATACAGTAATTCAGTAATGTGGCAGGATACAAAATCAAGGCACAGAAATCAGTTGCTTTCTTATACTTAACAATGAAAATATAGAAAGGGAAATTAGAGAATCAATCCATTTACTAAAGCACCAAGAATCATAAGATACCTGGGAATAAACCTAACCAAAGAGGTAAAGGATCTGTACTTGAGGAACTACAGAACACTCATGAAAGAAATTGAAGATCACAAAGGGATGGAAAAGCATTCCATGCTCATGGATTGGAAGAATAAACATTGTGAAAATGTCTATATTGCCCAGAGCAATCTATACTTTCAATGTCATACCAATCAAAATTCCACTGACGTTCTTCAAAATGCTGGAACTAACAATCCTAAAATGTGTATGGAACCAGAAAAGACCTCAAATCACGAAGGAAATATTAAAAAAGAAAAACAAAGATGGAGGCATCACATTGCCTGATTTCAAACTTTACTACAAACCTGTGATCACCAAGGCAGCATGGTACAGGCACAAAAGCAGACACATAGACCAATGGAACAGAGTAAACAGTCCAGATATGGAGTGTCAAGTCTATGGTCAAATAATATTCAACAAAGCAGGAAAAAATATCCAGTGGAAAAAAGATAGTCTCTTCAATAAATGGTGCTGAGAAAAGTGGACATCTATGTATAGAAAAATGAAACGACAATTCTCTCAACACCATACACAAAGATAAACTCAAAATGGAAAAAGACCTCAACGTGAGGCAGGAATGTATCAAAATCCTGATATTTACATATCCATTTTTGAAACAGAAAATTAATTCATTATCTGCTACTTTGTCACATCTAGCCCTTCATTTTTCTAGCTACCCTAACCATATTGAAGATCTCCTCAGCCACAACTTCCAGATGGTAGAGCCTCTCGGATTAACACCTGACAAAACAGGGGATTCCAGTGATAGACATATAAAGCATTCATTATGATTGATCTGCACTGATATTATACAGGTTTTTAATTGTTTTTAAAACACTTTCCTACTAGGGGAATTACACAGTAAACAATGTATATAACATGTAGTGAACGTGCTTCAGAGAAAGTGTGTGGGAGGGATGGGATAAGATGCACAGATCTTGCTCAGCTAATGATGGGTTTATATCCCAATAAACTCATTGTAAACTTTAAATATTATTAGGCTGCAAATGCATTTTCACATACCGAATGTATTGAACATCATAACTTAGCCTCACCCACCTTAAATAAGAATACTTACATTAGACTACAAAGCCTATTTTATAATAAAGTGTTGAGTAACTCATCTAAGTTATTGAATACCACACTGAAAGTGAAAAACAGAATGGTTGTATGGAAACAGAATAGTTGTAAATGTATTAGATATTTACTCTTATGACCATGTGGCTAACTGGGGTTGTGACTTGCTGCCCCTGCCCCGCATTGGTAGAGTATCCTACCACATGTTGCTAGGCCAAAAAAGATCAAAATTCAAAATCTGAAGACAGATTTCTACTGAAAGTGTATCACTATCACACCACTGTACAGTTGAAAAATTGTAGGTCGAACTATCATACGTCGGGGACTGGATATACTTGATTTGTAAAAGGGAGACTCTGAAAGTAGAACCAGCAGCTGCAGATGTACAGTAGAACAGCAAAAAGGCCAATTTTGGAACAGAAAACTATAGGAAGTGGAGGGTATAAAATGAGAAATGTAAACAGTGTTGTGAAGGGCAGGGTCCATACAGACTCCTGTTCTTCACTGTTTGATACTGGGAAGACATAGAGGATAGGTATTTGAAAGAGTTATAGCATAAAATGAATTTGTAAAAGATCATTCTATCTGCCATGTTTCAAAGATAAGTACATAGATCAATGGAACAGAATAGAGAGCCCAGAAACAGACCCTCAACTCTATGGTCAACTAATCTCTGACAAAGCAGGAAAGAATGTCCAATGGAAAAAAGACAGCCTCTTCAATAAATGGTGCTGGGAAAATTAGACAGCCACATGCAGAAAAATGAAATTGGACCAAGATCAAAAGCTTTTGCACAGCAAAGGAAGCAGTTAACAAAACCAAAAGACAACTGACAGAATGGGAGAAGATATTTGCAAACGACACATCAGATAAAGGGCTAGTATCCAAAATCTATAAGGAACTTAGCAAACTCAACACCCAAAGAACAAACAATCCAATCAAGAAATGGGCAGAGGACATGAACAGACATTTCTGCAAAGAAGACATCCAGATGGTCAACAGACACATGAAAAAGTGCTCCACATCACTCCGCATCAGGGAAATACAAATCAAAACCACAATGGGATATCACGTCACACCAGTCAGAATGGCTAAAATTAACAAGTCGGGAAATGACAGATGCTGGCGAGGATGCGGAGAAAGGGGAACCCTCCTACACTGTTGGTGGGAATGCAAGCTGGTGCAACCACTCTGGAAAACAGCATGGAGGTTCCTCAAAATGTTGAAAATAGAACTACCCTATGGCCCAGCAATTGCACTACTGGGTATTTACCCTAAAGATACAAATGTAGTGATCCGAAGGGGCACGTACACCCAAATGTTTATAGCAGCAATGTCTACAATAGCCAAACTATGGAAAGAACCTAGATGTCCATCAACAGATGAATGGATAAAGAAGGTGTGGTATATATACACAATGGAATACTATGCAGCCATCAAAAGAAATGAAATCTTGCCATTTGCGACGATGTTGATGGAACTAGAGGGTATCATGCTTAGTGAAATAAGTCAATCGGAGAAAGACAACTATCATATAATCTCCCTGATATGAGGACGTGGAGATGCAACATAGGGGGTTAGGGGGATAGGAGAAGAATAAATGAAACAAGATGGGATTGGGAGGGAGACAAACCATAAGTGACTCTTAATCTCACAAAACAAACTGAGGGTTGCTGGGGGCAGGAGGGGTTGGAAGAAGGGGAGGCGGGTTATGGACATTGGGGAGGGTATGTGCTATGGTGAGTGCTGTGAAGTGTGTAAACCTGGCGATTCACAGACCTGTACCCCTGGGGATAAAAATACATTATATGTTTATAAAAAAATAAGAAATAAAAAAAGAGATAAGTACAAGGGAACAGTTAGGGAGGAGAATCAGAAGGTAACAATAATAAGCTAATGAGAAATGATGGCAAACTGTAACAAGAAATAGATATGGACCTGTTGAGCAGTGGTAGAATTTTGAATTCATTTTGAAAGCAGAGCAAATAGGCTGCTCATGGATTGAATCTGGGGTGTGAGAAAAAGGGAAGACTCAGGAGTGAACCTAACTTTTGGCCCTAGTAACTAACATTGTGGAGTAGTATATAATTAAAATGGGAAGGACTAAATGAAGAAGGCCCAGTTTCAGAGAAATGAAAAAGAATTTTCTTTCTGACATGGTTAACAGATGCCAAGGAAATAGTTGAATATATCAGCTGAGATTTCAAGGAACAATTCTATGTTGGTGATAGAAATTGTGGGAACATCAACTCAGGTATGATATTTAAAGAAATGCAATTTCATGAGATCACCAAGAGTACATGTAGATGGTTAAGAGAGGAGGTGTAATCTCCAAACCTTGGAAACCTCCCCAACTAAGAAAGCATAGAGAAGCAAAGGAGACTTAGAAGGAAAAGACAGTAAGGCAGATGATCTGAAAGCCAAGTGAAAAAATAATACCTACCAGAGAGGAACAGATGATTAACTATGTCCAATTTTCTGTTAACTGCAATAAAGATAGAGTGTTTGCCAATATGAAGTCCGCTGATGTTTTTGCAAAGCAATTTCAATGGTATAGTGGTGGAAAACAGTTCATTAAAATAGCTACAATAAAGAATGGCAAGAGAGGAATTGGGACATCGAGCACAGGTGATTCTTTTGAGGATTTTTAGATAAAGGGAACAGAAACATGGTGACAAATCACAGAGAAAATTAGGACATGTGAGGGTTTTGAAAAGTTTTGAAAAATTAAAGCAGATTTAAGTGCTGTTAGGAAAGTTCAGTAGGCAGAGGAGAGACGCAGGGAATTGCTAGAGGTATGCCCTTGAGTAGGAAGGAAAGGAGAGAAAAATGGGCACAAGGGGAGAAGTTTGTCTTAGAGAGGAGCCCAGATGGATTAACCTTGTTAAGAGCAGGAAATGAAAAGATCCCTACACAGCTTCAAGTAAATGGGTACTGCACCAATAGCACTTTGTTAAAGTTCTCTTCTCTTGGCTCCCAACTTTTTAGTCAGAAAGACTAAATATGATTAGTTGAAAATGACACTGGGAGTGGAGTTTGGAGACTTGATGAGAGGAAAAGATGTGGAATTTATTTTTGGAGGAGTGTGAGAGTCAGTGCAGGAGAAAGCTGAAATAAGATTACCCAGCATCACACGGGAGCATGACTTCATGAATTTAAAGTGAGCCCTGATAGCATGACGGCACTTTTCTCCTTCCACACTCCATTTTCCCAGGGTAGGTTCAGAGCAGAGGAAGAGTTGAATATACTTAGAGCTTGAATTTTTCCAGGACTATAAAGGGAAAGAGGGGCCAAGGGGCTGAAAGTAGACTCAACAGAGTGATTATGATACTGTAAGAAAAGGAAGAGAGGTGATGACCTAAGGGGGTAGAAGGGACTGACCAAGGGGTATGGTCCAACTGGACTGGTACAGCCAAAGGACTGTTGATGCAAGATAAGAGAATCAGTCATCTAGAAAAACAGAAGTCATGATGGAAGATGGTGTAACAGTTAAAACTGAGTTTGTTCTCAGAGAAAATTTGGCAAATTACTTAAATTCTGTAATCCTCAATTTTCTTGTCTGTAGGGAAAATAAATTTATCCTAAAGAGATTCTAAAGGATTTTTTAAAATATTTTATTTATTTGACAGAGAGAAATCACAACTAGGCAGAAAGGCAGGCAGAGAAAGAGGAGGAAGCAGGCTCCCTGCAGAGCAGAAAGCCCCATGTGGGGCTTGATCCCAGAACCCTGTGATCATGACCCGAGCCGAAGGCAGAGGCTTTAACCCACTGAGCCACCCAGACACCCCAGTCCTAAAGAGATTCTAGAAGACTAAATAAAATGATCCAGGTAACATCTATTGTCCTGTGTAGGAATATGGCAATCACTCTACAAATGTCAGTAATATTTTTAGCACTATAATTGACTGCATTGCTATTTACCAGGCCATAAAGGAGCCTGGATGTGTGTTTTAATGATGACAACTCAAATTCATGGGCTGAATTATGATCCATGTGATAAAGGAAAAAGTGTTAACATAGTTTTAAATTTTGTTTTTGTATTTTATATTTAATATTTTCAGGCACAGAGAATATTAATCATAAAATACTTTAAATGATTATACATAAATACATGTTATAAGTAAAAATATCAATGAACTATTGTGGCAGTTTATTTTCATATTCAAAAGAAGAAACTCCACAACAAATTACCAAGTATTACTTTGATATCTACCAATGTTTAACACCAGGACAGATGCAATTAAAAAAGTAAGAAAAAAAATGTAAACTAAACTCTCAAAAAGTTTATAACAATACTTGAGGAGAAATACATGAAACAAATTTAGAAAATATAATATAGCATAAATAAGTCAATGATAAGTTCTGTAGGAAATAGCTTTTCCATATCATTTTTTAGATAAAACAGTTTCATGTATTTAAATTTATTTCCACCTTCTATCTATACCTTTCCTCTTTAAAGCCTAGCACAGTGACCAAATCATAGTTGTTCCTCAGTATGTACTTGTTCTATATCTGAAGAAGGAGACTGAGTGGTGGCAAATTCCTACAAAACATCTCTACTAACTGTAAATATCTTACAAGTTTGACAGAAAGCATTACAATATTTATATTTTTGTTAGATACTGTTAATTTTTGAGAGAAACGGGACATGGGATTCTTGAGATAAGAATGACTGAGGTAAACTTTATTTCTCACCCATATGTCACATAGGGTCCAATGCTCATGGTGGATTCAAGAACATAAAAGAACACTCTGGCCTCACTGTGTTGGTCACATTAGTTTACTCAATAGTCCTGCATGTTCATATATACATACACATTTCCATTCTTAGTGTACTATGGTTCAGATTAATTTTTGCTGTAACATTGCATAGCTCAATAAAACCAGATTTTCTTTAGGTGAAGAAGAAAAGGCAAAACAACAAAAGCAATAAAAAGATTAGTCATTGCCAAGAGTTTCAAAGTGTGGGAAAGGGATGACTAAGTAGAGCACAGGAGATTTTTAGGGCAGTGAAAATATTCTGTATGATGCATAATTATAGATAATAATAATATGTATTTGTTTATCAAAACCCTCAGAAAGGTATAACACAAAGCGAAACCCTTAAATTATGGACTTCAGTTAAGAATAATTTACCAGTATTGTGTCATCTACTATAACAAATGTACCACACCAATAATGTTAATATTAGAGGAAACCGTGGATCTGGGAAGAGGTGGATATATGAAACTCTGTAACTTCTGTTCAGATTCCCTGTAAACCTAAAACTGCTCTAAAAATAAGTTCTATTCTAAAAACTCTAGGTTTTTACATATTCTGATTATTTCAGGCTGGCAGAAATTTCATCTTAAATGGTTTCAAGCATGCAATATCAGTAAGTGATATGAAAAATCAGAAAATAGAATTATATATTAATATTTATTTACTGAATGAATAAAAAATAAGTATAAACAGTAAATAGTATAAATGATGTATACTATATGTTGTCATAAAATAGAGTAAGTTATATCATATTTATATAGTAGGTTATATAGAATAAGTAGTAAATACAATTAGTAATAAATAATGAGAACAGCATAATTTCAGAAATGCAAAAATGACTCAATATTAGAAAAATCTCTTAATATGCTTTAATATTATAATGGATCAATACATGACAACATGTAGGGTCATCCCAACAAAATGTATTAAAAATTTTTTAATATTTTACTTATTCATTTGAGAGAGAGAGCGAGCATGAGCAGGGGTGGGGAGGAGCAGAGGGAGAGGGAGAAGCAGACTACCCACTGTCTCCACTGAGCAGGGAATCCAATTCAGTGCTTGATCCCAGGGCCCTGAGATAATGACTTGAGTTGAAGGCAGATGCTTAACCGACTGAGCCACACAGGCGTCCCTATAATTTTTTTTTAAACCCGTAGCAAAATAGAATTATCTAGATATACCTTGAAATGATTTCAAAAATATATCTCAGTATAAAAAACATAATTTTGCCTAATGGAAATATAGTCAAAGCTTTTCCATCGAAATCAGGAATAAAACCGAGAATTTATTGTTTAACTGGTATTTAACATTAATGTAGAAGTTCTCACTAACACAATAAGATGAAACATGATCATACAAGAATGGTTGAATTTATTATTATGTGTGGATGTTATTTTTGTGTGATTGTGAAACATAGAAAATAAAGCAATAGCTATATGAGAAATAAGTCACCTAACTAGTTAGAACTTATACAAAAATCAAAAGAAATTTTTGATATGTTTAACATAGCTTATATGAAGGAAGTTATAAAACTTTACTAATTTACTTAAGAGCCTATTTTTAATAATTGAGAATCATATTTTATTCCTGGTCAGAAAATATAAATGTCCTAAAAATATTCATTCTTGATAAGTCAACAAATACATTCACTATAATTCTATTCACGTTCTTAATACACTATTTAAAGTCTTTTTCTGACCTAAAAGAAGGTCAAAAGTCCTTCTTCAAAAGTACTCATGTGAGATGTGAGAACAACAAAAAAATTAAGAAGCATAAATTGTAGAAAGTCATTCATATCTGATATTGAATCATACTGAGGTCTTCATAATTAAAAGTGTGGTATCAGCATAGGAATAAATAGTTTATTTTTTTTATTTTTGTATTGTTTGTCAGCAAGCAATAGAATGCTTGAGAGTGATTTAAGTGATGATGATTTCTATTATTTACTTAAGATGACCAGAAGTGAACAGTTTCATTTTTTTTTTCTTTATTAGCCATGGATATGTGGTCTCAGTAAGTCTGGGCTTTTCTTCATCATTATAATATGTCTACCAAGACAGCAAATATATTATACAACAGCAAAACATGAAGAAAAGGTGTGAGTAAAAAGAAACATTTTCTTGTAATGGTTCCCTCAATGTGTCATTTACTAGGAGTGTGTTACATGCTTAAATTTTGTCTAAACATTAGCACAACAATTGCATGATAGTAACTGATTTAGGGCTATTATGACTCATATCCTGATCTTTCCTCACAGTGATATTTCCTTGTGAACATAACCGGGAAAATGTTAACAATATCACAGGCAGTGATGGCTGTTGAATAGGAAAGTCATGTCCTCTGCCCTACATTTCAATCACTACAAGAGAATAGATGGTTACTATAATATATAATATGTATGCTATAATATATAATATATATGCTTACTATAATATATAATTATGATGTAACTCCTATTTGGTGGAATAAAGATAAATTATTCTATAATCAGTGTTAGGATAACTTTTCAGTCATCTGGAATAATAAGTGAAATAAACTATAATTCATTTTATTTTATAGTAAAGTAATAACAATTTGAATAATTCCAAAGTAGAATTTAATATCATAAAATTAGTAAAACAAAATAGTAGTAAAGATATTTTTAAACTTGAACTTGGAAAAGTTATTATTAATTGACCATAAAACCTTAAAGGAAAATAAAAATACCTGTAAATATTTAGCAATAGAAAATGATAAAGTCAAAAAACAAAACAAAATAGCAAAAAAGTCATTTAAAATTTTGAAAGACAAAATAATGTTAAAAATAATATTTATGACAACGAAGACTGAAAGATATTAAAGCATTCATGTATTAATAAGGAACAGAATTGAAAAAATAGAAAAAAATGGACAAAACTTTTAAACAACTTACTAAGAAGCAGCATGGGTAAATCTCATTGCCAGAATTAATGTGGGAAAGCAAACATTCTATCAAATTAGTTGAATATATAACCTTTTTGGAACACCATTTGACAAAATTATTATTATTATACAACCAATTATTTTTACTGCAGTAACAGATTTAATAATAATTACTCTTCATGAGAAAATGAATGTATATCATCCCCAAAACCAACACTAACAACCCAATAACATAATGCTACTATAGTAGCTTTTTTATGCATGTTAGAAAAAATACTCAGAGGAAGTTTGTTTAAGGACCTGGTGCAAATAAATGGAAAAGTCAGTGTAAGTCCAGCTAGAAAATGTGTACTCTTTTCCACTGAAAAAAATTTTTTAAGGAATTTATCCTGGTGAGATTATCAGACTGAAAAATGATATATATACACAAGAGTATTTATTCATCACACCATTTAAAAAATAGCATTATTTGGAAGCCACATAAATGCATCATAGAGATTGGTTAGCTTAATGACAGTACACGCATTATGAAACTTTAAGTATCCATTAAAATTATAATGTAGCTCATTCATTAACATGAGAAAATGCATGCAACAGACAGTTGAATATTAATGAATTACAATTAAACAGAGAAGACTGATAGAAAGCATTAATCTCTTTTCCTTCGAAAAACACAACTAAAATAAAGGTAATTGAATCTTTTGTGACCATATCTGCCTCTGTGTGTTTGTGTATGCTTAAAGGAAAACAAAACAAAGACAAAAACAAAAAGCAAGAGTAGAAAGACACAGCAGACTGCATGAATGATGTCAACACATATTTGGTTGTGCAACTGGATTTAAAAGAACAGTGCGAGTTCCTGTTCTGGGAGGGTGTAGATCTTGAAGAAAGGAGTAACCTGATAGATCCCAAACCCTGAGAGGCAGAGAGCATAGCATTTTAGAGAAATTATTTTGGGAAAAGTAGCAAGAAAAGTAAATCTATTCTATCAATTCAGCTGTAAAAAATTTATATGGTAATAATGAAGTCAGGTTTCCTTAACATTTGCACGGCATGGACATTTTTGGCAGTCTAACATAGCCTATGGACCTTTCTCAGAATAACGTTTTCAAATGCAGAAAAATAGCATAGATGGAGTAGCAACGAGAAAGTAGTTATATTTAAATATAGTTTATAAATTGTTTAGAATATGGTGCAGTTATATATGTGCTTCTTTATTTGTTCCACATATGAGATTAAGCATAGACCTAATAACTAGTGGTGAACATAGTCAATACAGTGAAATTTCTACAACCGGAATGTGATTTTAAAAATATTTATGATGGGGCGCCTGGGTGGCTCAGTGGGTTAGGCCTCTGCCTTGGGCTCAGGTCATGATCTCAGGGTCCTGGGATCGAGCCCTGCATCAGGCTCTTTGCTCAGCAGGGAGCCTGCATCGCCCCCCTCTCTCTCTGCCTGCCTCTCTGCCTGCTTGTGATCTCTGTCTGTCAAATAAATAAAATCTTTAAAAAAAAAATTTATAATTTCTGTCGGTGATAAAAATCACAATTCTCCTAGAACATTTATTTGGGTTCTTTGTCTACATTCATATTTTAAGAAGATGTTGATTTTTAGATAGAAATTAGAGATGAAGATAGAAGTATTTTCCTCATCCAAGTTCACAGATTTACTAAATTCAATTCATGGGTATATTTGGACACCAAGTTAAGAATGTCTGAAATACTAGTAATTTAAATAAATTACAATTTCAATAAAAATATGGCATATCTATAGTGGGAAATGTAGAGAATAGAACACAACTAAAATAGCTGAATGTAGATACTTTTGAGGATGACAGCTAGGAAATAAGAAAAAAAATGAGGCAAGAGATTTGTTTTAATTACTTTCTTTCTTTTGATTTTTTTCTAAAAGCTATGTAATGCCATTTGATTTTAACTATCATATATTTTACCTTATTATAAATTAAGAAATGTACTTTATTAAGTCATTGGATTACACCAGTAATCTTATTTATGAAAATGGTATGCACATGTAGAAACATATCTACAAGGAAAATTATAAAGATGTTAGTGATATCTATCTGTGTATAAAATTTCAGTTGGCTTTTATTTCTTTATGTTTTCCACAATAATTGAATTGTTTTATATTGATTCATATAAATATTGATGAATATGTATGCATTTTCATTTAAAATATAGACCATTCATCTACTGTTCCAGAATATGAGAGATGAGTATGTGCTACATCACATTCATGAAATTCAACAGAAAAATGCACTGAGAAGTAGACTTTAAATAAGCTTATCAGGGGTGCCTGGGTGGCTCAGTGGGTTAGGCCTCTGCCTTTGGCTCAGGTCATGATCTCAGGGTCCTGGGATCGAGTCCCATATCCGGCTCTCTGCTTGGCAGGGAGCCTGCTTCCTCTTCTCTCTCTGCCTGCCTCTCTGCCTACTTGTGATCTCTCTCTGTCAAATAAATAAATAAAATCTTGAAAAAAATAAATAAATAAGCTTAGCACATAGTATTATTAGATTAAAATAATGTGATATCCATAGGGTGGCACATAAAAAGCAATATGAAAAGATGAATGTATAAAAGATGTTTCTAAGAATGCTAGTTGTACATGTGAATAAATACAGTGTTATTTTTTTGAAAGGATGTGTTCACTAATCTGGTACATGGATAGAATACAGTCCATTTAGTCACAACAAAAGATGATGCTACTAGAATTCTGTCGCATACAGGCAAAGATGTTATTTAATGAAAGAATGTGTTCAACATAAGAGCTGCATTTCATATGCTCAGTGAAGACTCAACTACAGAAGTTGTTTATAATAAACCTAGTTTTATATGTAGATAAGTACAGTGCTATAAATGAATGTGTTTAGAACACTAGTGAATTTAGGATACTCCATAAAGACATATGTGGGAAGAAAGGAAGGAAGGAAGGAAGGAAAGAAGGAAGGAAGGAAGGAAGGGAGGGAGGAAGGAAACAAGGAGAGAAGGAAGACAGGGAGAAAAACAAAGAGAGAGGGAGAGAGGGAGGAAGGGAAGAAGAAAAAAGAAAGAAAGAAAAAAGGAAAAAAGAAAGCTTTTCATTAGCTTGAGGCAATGTTACAAGTTAATGTATGCAATTTACTAAAAAAATTATGGTGCTTGCCATAAGGGAATACATAGAAGAAACAAAATAATTTATTTTTTTAATTTTTATTTATTTTTCTTTAAATAAAGATTTTATTTATTTGACAGAGAGAGACACAGTATGAGAGGGAACATAAGCAGGGGGCATGGAAGAGGGAGAAGCAAGCTTCCCATGGAACAGGGAGCCCAATGCTGGGGTTTTGATCCTAGGACTCTGGGATCATGACCTGAGTCAAGGGGAGACTCTTAAGGACTGGGCCACCCAGGCGCCCCAAAACAAAAAATTTTAAGGAAATCTAATAAAAACTGCAGAGTTCTTATATTAAAGAAAATAATTATACATTTATTAATTTGGCATTTAAGTTATAGTCTGAAATACTAAGCATCTGACCTAATTTATATTGCCTCTGTTATAATCTTGAGTATCATTTAACATAAGTTAAATATAAAATACAGGCACACATGATTTTGTGTTTCTCATTCTATTATTTAATGTCAGAATAGCAATCAAATGTGAGATTTTAAATATATAAGTTCCTTATTTATATTCACATGTGACAGATATACCTACTAACGGATGTATAATTAAAAACTGAGATGTTAATTCTAAAGGAAAAAATAAAAACACAATGAGAGCCCTTAATAAAGAACCTGATTTAGGCTGGAGCCTCACAAAGACCACTCTGAAAGAGTTAACCTTAAGCTGCATTACAAGGCTAAAGGGAAGAGGATGGCAAAGTTGTTGCCCCTAGAGGAGACGGTATACTTTTCTATATATTCTTATACTCTTGGAAAGGATATGGTATAATAAAAGATTAAACTCAAGCTCCAAGTTCCAAGAGGCTGAATTACACAGCAAGGGAGAAGGTGAGGGTATTTTAAGTTAAAATGTGAATGGTGGGGAACTCCAAAATGGCAACATCTTGTAGGCTGCATTAAGGAAAGCACTTAATAGTTTTAAATGCAGACACTGAGAGTTGAACAGAGTAAATTGATAATTTTTGTAATTTTAAAAATTACCCTGCTTGCACTGTGGGACACAAATAGATTAAAACATAGGAATAGCATTTTGTGCTAGAGAATAATCCTTGGCAATTACTTTGATCAAAATAGGAAGAATGCTTCAAAAGAGCATTTTAAATTGATACTTAGGCAAAATGATAAACTCACACAAGCATTATTTAATTATCTAAGGGCATGTATTTATGTTGACTTTATATTCACTATTTTTTTTGTTACTTAATAATTTATTTTATTTAATTTTTATTTTTGCATTCTAATTTATTTACTTTTTCAGCGTAACAGTAGTCATTGTTTTTGCACAACACTCAGTGCTCCATGCAAAACGTGCCCTCCCTATTACCCACCACCTGTTCCCCCAAACTCCCACCCCTGACCCTTCAAAACCATCAGGTTGTTTTTCAGAGTCCATAGTCTCTTATGGTTTGCCTCCCCTTCCAATTTTTTTTTTTATAAACATATAATGTATTTTTATCCCCAGGGGACAGGTCTGTGAATCGCCAGGTTTACACACTTCACAGCACTCATGATAGCACATACCCTCCCCAATGTCCATAACCCCCTCCCCCTTTCCCAACCCCACCTCCCCCCAGCAACCCCCAGTTTGTTTTGTGAGATTAAGAGTCATTTATGGTTTGTCTCCCTCCCAATCCCATCTTGTTTCATTTCTTCTTCTCCTATCCCTCTAACCCCCTATGCTGCTTCTCCATGTCCTCATATCAGGGAGATCATATGATAGTTGTCTTTCTCCGATTGACTTATTTCACTAAGCATGATACCCTCTAGTTCCATCCATGTCATCGCAAATGGCAAGATTTCATTTCTTTTGATGGTTGCATAGTATTCCATTGTGTATATATACCACATCTTCTTTATCCATTCATCTGTTGATGGACAGCTAGGTTCTTTCCATACTTTGGCTATTGTAGACATTGCTGCTATAAACATTTGGGTGCACGTGCCCCTTCGGATCACTGTGTTTGTATCTTTAGGGTAAATACCCAGTAGTGCAATTACTGGGTCATAGGGTAGTTCTATTTTCAACATTTTGAGGAACCTCCATGCTGTTTTCCAGAGTGGTTGCACCAGCTTGCATTCCCACCAACAGTGGAGGAGGGTTCCCCTTTCTCCGCATCCTCGCCAGCATCTGTCATTTCCTGACTTGTTAATTTTAGCCATTCTGACTGGTGTGAGGTGATATCTCATTGTGGTTTTGATTTGTATTTCCCTGATGCCGAGTGATGTGGAGCACTTTATCATGTGTCTGTTGACCATCTGGATGTCTTCTTTGCAGAAATGTCTGTTCATGTCCTCTGCCTATTTCTTGATCGGATTGTTTGTTCTTTGGGTGTTGAGTTTGCTAAGTTCCTTATAGATTTTGGATACTAGCCCTTTATCTGATGTGTCGTTTGCAAATATCTTCTCCCATTCTGTCAGTTGTCTTTTGGTTTTGTTAACTGTTTCCTTTGCTGTGCAAAAGCTTTTGATTTCGATGAAATCCCAATAGTTCATTTTTGCCTTTGCTTCCCTTGCCTTTGCTGATGTTCCTAGGAAGATGTTGCTGCAGCTGAGGTCGAAGAGGTTGCTGCCTGCGTTCTCCTCCAGGATTTTGATGGATTCCTTTCTGACACTGAGGTCCTTCATCCATTTGGAGTCTATTTTCATGTGTGGTGTAAGGAAGTGGTCCAATTTCATTTTTCTGCATGTGGCTGTCCAATTTTCCCAGCACCATTTATTGAAGAGGCTGTCTTTTTTCCATTGGACATTCTTTCCTGCTTTGTCGAAGATGAGTTGGCCATAGAGTTGAGGGTCTATTTCTGGGCTCTCTATTCTGTTCCACTGATCTATGTGTCTGTTTTTGTGCCAGTACCATGTTGTCTTGATGATGACAGCTTTGTAATAGAGCTTGAAGTCCGGAATTGTGATGCCACCAACTTTGGCTTGCTTTTTCAATATTCCTTTGGCTATTCGAGGTCTTTTCTGGTTCCATATAAATTTGAGGATTATTTGTTCCATTTCTTTGAAAAAAATGGATGGGATTTTGATAGGGATTGCATTAAATGTGTAGATTGCTTTAGGTAGCATAGACATTTTCACAATATTTATTCTTCCAATCCAGGAGCATGGAACATTTTTCCATTTCTTTGTGTCTTCCTCAATTTCTTTCATGAGTACTTTATAATTTTCTGTGTATAGATTCTTAGCCTCTTTCGTTAGGTTTATTCCTAGGTATCTTATAGTTTTGGGTGCAATTGTAAATGGGATTGACTCCTTAATTTCTCTTTCTTCTGTCTTGTTGTTGGTGTACAGAAATGCAACTGATTTCTGTGCATTGATTTTATATCCTGACACTTTACTGAATTCCTGTACAAGAATTCTCACCAAAACACTAGCCAATAGGATTCAACAGTACATTAAAAGGATTATTCACCACGATCAAGTGGGATTTATTCCAGGGCTGCAGGGTTGGTTCAACATCCGCAAATCAATCAATGTGATAGAACACATTAATAAAAGAAAGAACAAGAACCATATGATACTCTCCATAGATGCTGAAAAAGCATTTGACAAAGTACAGCATCCCTTCCTGATCAAAACTCTTCAAAGTGTAAGGATAGAGGGCACATACCTCAATATTATCAAAGCCATCTATGAAAAACCCACTGCAAATATCATTCTCAATGGAGAAAAACTGAAAGCTTTTCCGCTAAGGTCAGGAACACGGCAGGGATGTCCATTATCACCACTGCTATTCAACATAGTACTAGAAGTCCTAGCCTCAGCAATCAGACAACAAAAAGAAATTAAAGGCATCCAAATTGGCAAAGAAGAAGTCAAACTATCACTCTTCGCAGATGATATGATACTATATGTGGAAAACCCAAAAGACTCCACTCCAAAACTGCCAGGACTTTATATTCACTATTAAAAGTTCAGAGTCAATTGAATTATATGCTACCTTCTAAATTTCTGTTTAGTAGAGAAAAGAACTCTAAACTTTATAGTTTTATACCCTTGCAGGAGTATTCTAACTCAGCAAATCTGCTTTATATTTATAATGTCTTTTTTGATGGATTCTAAATACTTCATTCTTCAAAATGTTCTCTGAACCAGTTTTTCAGTCTTATTCCCTCAAATAATGAGTTGAATAAAATATTTGACATGTGTTTAGTTTATATTTATAGAAGAGCCATGTTTTAATCTTTTGGAAAATTATATATATATATATATATATATAAAATTTATCATGATAAATTGGTGTGGTGTCCTTGGGGATGGAGAAAAGCAGACAAATACAAGAACAATTAAGAAGGTGGAATTATGAAAACTGGTGTTCTATTTGATATGGGATTTCAAGGTTAAGGGTATGCTAAGTGTGATTCCTAAGTTTGCTTACATGAATAGATACAAATACCATTTCATGAAGTAGGGACCATTGGAAAATAGGAACACAATAAATTTGCAGCTGGCTATTCATGGATGTACCTCAGAGTAGATATTTGGGATGCAGCTATAAATTAAGTAGTCATAAATGTCCCTCTTAATTGAAATTGTGGATATGGTCTATGGAAGAAAGGTAAATCTAGAATATTTCAGGCATGACCTCTGTCTATGAAGACATTCTGGTTAAAAGTGAATAAAGATGGGACGCCTGAGTGGCTCTGTTGTTAAGCAACTGCCTTTGGCTCAGGTCTTCATCCCAGGGTCCTGGGATCAAGTCCAGCAGGGACTTACTCAGCAGAGAGCCTGCTTCTCCCTCTGCCACTCCCCCTGCTTGTGCTCATGCTCTCTCTCTCTTTGACAAATAAAGTATAAATTTTTTAAAAAGTGAATTAAAGACAATTAACTTGAGAAAACAAAGTACTTTTTGGCTAATGTATGCTAAACATTCAAAATATCTCTTTTTAGGGGCCTGGATTTATGCATATAATCACATAATATCACAAATCTGTTTTTGCAGCTCTGGCTTAAATTTTGTTAGCTTTAATTTTAGACAGGCATTATGTATGTGTTATGAAGATGTTATCAGTGGTTCTGGTATTATTTGTGAAAAGAAAAGTTTTCTCTCCAAGCAAAACTTCGTGTTAGAAAAATAACTGTAGCAGAAGTTATGGGGTAATCAACCTGTCACTTGACCACGCTAGTTGGTGCAGCAATCATGACCTGTTGATTGAAACTGTGCCAGCTAAATGCTGAGAATAATTGGTTTGTCTTTTCAGTAGACGGAGGTGTGGTACTCAGGGTAAAGCAGACATTGACCATGGATTAATTCAGAATGTGGAATCCCACAGAATTATATGTTTCAGAGAACAGACTGGAAGGAATTAGATTAATAGGGCTGAGAATAAAAAACAAAAAGGCCTGAGAAACTGCAAATAGTAAACACAATTATTTATAACAAATTGGTATAAATCTCTGAGTCAATAATTTTGCTGAACAAAAAGAAAACTAACCTGATATATCCTAGGCAGATTATTTAAAAGGTAGTCTTAATGAATAAATATTTTAAATACTTAACAAAAGTCAGGAGCTACTACTTTTATCAAACTAAATTATGACAATGTTATACTAAAATGATTAATCACAAATTTTGGTTAAAAAATGAGCCTACATGAACATGTTCTAATTTTTAATACTGACACTATCTCAAGGGGTTCATATAGAGAAAAAAAAAAAAACCTGGATAAATACAATAACTGTCCTCTCAGTTTACTGGTGAGCTAAAACAGAGAAAACCTTCAGGTACCAAAATTTAGAGGTCATTTAAAGCCAGAGTAGTGAAATTTAAATTTTAGTTGCCCAGTTGGAGGTTGAAGATCTGGAAGTTACACAGGAACCATCCAGAAGGCAAGTCATTCGGCTCATGCAAAGATGTGATGAGAGGAATTGAGACTGAGACTCCCTACATAATGCCAAGGCTCTCTTAAAGTGCTTCATCTTTAGTTAGCTCACAGGCACAGAGAGATAACAAGCTATATATATATATTTTTTACTAAGTTTCAGGCAGTAAAATACAAACAATCAGACAGATTATCATGTGAAGACTTCAAACCACAGTCTTGTCTTTAAGGAGATTTGAGCTGTGTGCTTGCACTACATATAAAGTCCACAAAATCTTAATCTGAACAATTTAATTATTATTTTTTAAGATTTTATTTATTTGACAGAGAGAGAGATCACAAGTAGGCAGAGAGGCAGAGGGGGAAGCAGGCTCCCTGCCAAGCAGAGAGCCCGATGTGGGGCTTGAGTCCCAGGACCCTAAGACCAGGACCTGAGCTGAAGGCAGAGGCTTAACCCACTGAGCCACCCAGGCGCCCCTGACAATTTAATTCTAAGAGGCCTATGTTCGGGAGCTTCAGAACTCCAAATGGGAATAAAGGAAGCTAACAGAGGAATTCGTTTTCAGTTCAGGCCCTAAGAATTTCCCAAGATTGTATTTACCTAAGAAAATTCTTTGCAGCATCCCCAGCTGTTTCAGACCTTTACATGATCTCTCACTAAATCTCTCTACGCATTTATGTTTGTGTATGACCTTGATTATTTACATGCAAGCAGAAAAAGCTAGGTACTTACCCATGACCTAAGACAATAAATGAATAGCCTATAGGAAAGAAGCATTCTTCAAACAGTCCCTCATAACCAAGGCACTCATGATACTCAGAGACATGGCTGTCAATTTCCTTTCAGTTCAAATTTCCTTTCCTATAAACTGTGTTTAAAGAAAAGTCCTATCAATGTGTATACTCAAAAATGGATTAAAGCAGTACATTGCATTTCTTCTAACTCCAAATTTAGTCTTTATGATGAATATAAAAATAACAGAAAGTTGTAATTCCTAGTTTAACTGATAATAATTTTTAAAAATGAAGCCCCAGGGTTATTTAATGAAAATTGGTATATTATAACATTTAATGTAATACCCATCTATTGTAATTGCCTTAGCACTTACTCAAGTGAAATCATTGTTTTTTTTTAGCTCCAAATGATAGACAAGAAAAATAACATCATTCAAATTCATAATAATAGCTGTAATTATAGCAGCATGTTCTTTTCTAATATGTGAAATGAAATAAAAGATTTACGTGACAATAGAAATGAGGGCAGATTTATGACATGAATTTTTCTAAATTAATTTCACTGAAGATAATTTTAAAAGTCACAATTTTTATTCAGAACTAGTGCTTTAATGTCTAATATGGGCCAGACGTTTTACTAATAAACCAGAAATATTCTTAAATAAACCATTATTTGTTTCTTTGCACTTTTTGCAGTTAAGTATATGGTTCTGAAATGCCACTGATAAAATTTGTAGGTATTATCTCAGACCTTTTCACATGTGGGGGAGTTCGATGATGGGTTCAATATCATGCCTTAGCATATATTCAATTATCAGTAGAAAAGATGCAATCTGGAAAGCGAGTAGTGCATGCTGCCTTGATACATGTTAAAGAGAGATATTTTAATTTTTGTGCTGTAGTGTGATGTAGTTCAATGGTTTAGGGATTTCCACTGGCTGCTACAAAGGTCAAATTTAGATGAGTCATCAGGAGATTTTGGAGAACTTCATTTGAAAAATATATTCACAATAATTTTGTAAAGTGACACCTAAGAATCTCCCAAATTACTGAGTTGAGATAGTTTCCCATTGCTGCAAACAATTATTACAAAATTAGTGGTTTAACATAACACAAGCTTATTTTCTTAAATTTCTGCAGATTGGAAATCCAAAATAGATTTATCATCTATTTTTCTGCCTTTTCTAGCTTCCAGAAGATGCCTGAATTCTTGGGCTTGTGGCCCCTTCCTTCCTCTAGAGTAAGAGCACCACATCTGTCTGACTTCTCCTCTTCCGTCATCATATCTTCCTCCTTCACAGAGCTTTCTTCTCTGCCCGTGACCCCTGCCTCCCACATGAGGATCCTTGTGACCATACTGGTCCATCCAGATGATCTAGGATAATCAACCCATCTCAAGATCCTTAACTTAGTCACATCTTTTGCCATTAGATATTCACCCCTTTGCCCTCTCAGGCAATATTCACAGATTCCAGGAATTAGGATGTGGACATCTCTAGGAGCATTATTTAGACTACCACACTGTGCAAATATGGACAAGTGATTTAAGTTCTTGTGGCCTTAATTTCCTTATCACAAAAATGAAGATTTTAATAGCACTAACGTTCTGAGCAAACGTGTGTGTGTGTGTGTGTGTGTGTGTATACAGTATCATGTATATATATCACTGTTTCCTATCCATCATCTATTTATCATGTATCATAAAACTGTATCTGACTCATAGTGGGATCCATGGTTTATATAAGTGTTAACTACTTTTAATATAAATTTGAGTACATGCTGAATTTTACTTTTATGTAACTGAGGGTTTCCCAAAATCAGAAAAAATCTTAACAATAGATTACTGATCCATATTTCAGACTCTGAAAAATAAATATTAACTATTAATAATATACAACAGCATCTTGAACACTTGTTTGTATGATTTTATTTGAATAATTTAATGCCTTATCTCCCATCCATCTACATCACTCCTTATGAATTTAATATTCCTGCATTTATATGTATCCTTAAGAAATACATAGTGTCTGTTTGAGTATATATTTGTTTTTAATTATACAAATGGTATTTCTCTGTATTTCTCATCATCTTGTTACATTTTTCACACAACAATGTATTTTTTTCTAGAAGTCTATTTAAAAATACAACCTTTGAAATGATGTGACAGGAGTTTATAATGGCTTCACTGTTTAGAAATCATGTAATGCTGGGAAAATTACATATCCTTTCTATTGCTTGATATGTTTTATTTCATCTGATTGGATTCTCAACATTTATTTTTTTTTTCTCCCAGTGATGGACTCCTAAGGCTCCCCTAATTCTCTCTTACCACAAACATTATAATGAATTTCCTTGTTTATGTTTCATTATGAATCTGTGCTTGAAATATTAAGAGATACATGCAAAAGAGCAGAAGATCTTGATTCTTAATTTATGCACATGCTTATTTTAATAACTAATATCAACTTTTTTTTGTAATGTTTTCATAGATAACACATGAATTTCACATCATTTTTATGTCCTCATCAACACTTGATTTTATAACACTTTTATCCTACGCCAAAATGATAGGTGTAAATTGGTGTCATAACATGATTTTAAATTTTGCTTTACTTACTCGTAGGTAGTTTAAGTATTTGGCTAAGCATATATTAGCAATTCAGGTGTTTATTTATGAACTTTGATTGTTCTTTGCTCATTTTTTTATGGGTGTCTTTTCCTTTCCTTTTTTTCTTTTATTTTTCTTTTTCACATAATTATTAATTTATTTACTTATTCAAGTTTTTATTTAAATTTCTGTTAGTTAATGTACAGTGTAATATTAGTTTAGGTGCACAATTTAGTGAACTATGAACTATTAGAACTTCATCAAAATAAAGTACACAGTGAAGGAAACAACAAAACTAAAAGGCAAAGTACAGAATGGGAGAAGATATTTGCAAATGTCATATCTGATAGACATTTTTAAAAATTTTTAACACTATTAAGAGAACTGATCCCTTTAACTATACTGATTTGATATCAATGAACCTTGTAATTTTTCATCATTTACAGTTTTTAAAAGTTTTCCAATAAAATTCAAAAATTTTCCTTATGTATTTATTGTACATTAATGTTAGATTTATTCATTTATTTAATAATAGATTTATTATTTATTATTTATTCATTTATCCTTATCCTACTATAAAGAGTAACTTTCTTATAAAACTTTACTTTGTGGCCTTTAGCTTCTCTTGAATAGAAATTAAATTGATTTTAAATTTTTTCAGCAAAATATATAAGCTATTTATTGATTCTAAAATTTATCTTATATTATGTGAATATTCTAAGTTCATGAGTTTATTACCTGCAAATAATTACCATTTTATGTTTTTTGCCCCAATGAATGTGATGTTGAACTGTTTGAGCATTTTTTCTACATTTATTAAGATACTATCTCCATGTTTACTTTTTTTTTTTTAAAGATTTTATTTATTTATTTGACAGAGAGAGAGGTCACAAGTAGGCAGAGAGGCAGGCAGAGAGAAAGGAGGAAGAAGGCTCCCTGCAGAGTAGAGAGCCCGATGCGAGGCTCGATCCCAGGACCCCGAGATCATGACCCGAGCCGAAGGCATCAGCTTAATCCACTGAGCCACCCAGGCGCCCCATGTTTACTTTTTTTAACATGTTGAAAAATATTTATCCTTTTTATTTTATTTTGTTTTGTTTTTACTGCTTAATAACATTTGCTTTGCTAATATAAACATAACTCAGTCATGATATATCACAGCTATATTTTATACCAAATTGGGAGTATTTTGATTAATGTGGTATTTTATACCAAGTTGGAAGATTTGGTTTCTGTATTGAGTGAAATTTGCCTTCAGCTTTCTGTTGAAGTAACATATTTAAATACATATTTAAGGTTAGAATAAATAAATTTTATATTATTGAAGCAACGTTAATTACATAAAAAAGACAGATTTGAATATTTACCAGTGGAATCTACTATGTGTAATACCTGCATTAATGCTTATGAAAAACTTACCAAATTAGTGGAAAGATAGAATAATTTATTTAATAGTTTTGTTATTTAGTCTGTGTAATATTAAGCAAGGTTTTTTGTTTTTTTTTTTAAGATTTTATGTACTTATTTGCCAGAAAGGGAGGGAGAGAGAGAGAGGGAGAGAGCACAAGCAGGGGGAACAGCAGGCTGAGGGAGAACCAGGCTGCCCGCTGAGCAAGGAGCCTGATGTGAGACTGGATCTGAGGACCCTGGGATCATGACCTGAGCCGAAAGCAGACACTTAACTGACTGATCCACCCACATGCCCTAAGCAGTGTGTTGAACAGAAAAATAATAACTGATCTCATCTAAAACCAAAATTAGTTGTGTGGGGCTAAAGAGTAATAAAAAAAAAAAAAAGTAAAATTGTACAAAGAAGAAGAAAACTGAATCGATGTTTATTTCATCTTTTTTTTTTTTTCTTTTTTTGCAGAGAGAGAGCACATGTGCCTATGAGCTGCAGAGGGAGAGGGAGAGAGAGAATCTTAAGCAGGCTTCAAGTTCAGCATGGAGCCTGATGTAGGACTTGACATGGGGGTTGGTCTTATGACCCTGAGATCATGACCTGAGCTAAAATCTACACCTGGATGCTTAACCAACTGAGCTACTCAGGCACACCCATTTATCTCATCTTTTGAGGGAAGAGAATATATGAGTTTGGTTCAACTACTTCTGTTCAATATGCTTAAACTAACACTCCTCATCATTTATTAAATAACACTATACTATAAACATAATGCTGAGTCATAAAGAGTTCAATATCATTACCTTCAACTTACTGTGATTAGGCCATCACATAATGCCTCATGTACCCATCTCTTTCAAAGAGCTGATAAATATCTATTTTCTACAGCAATGGGTGCTTATAAATCAGATTCTTGAAGAAAGGCTGGATTGAGTGTTCTGGGTTTTTGGTTTTTTTTTTTTCCCCCCCTCAAGATAGCCAGAGAACCAAAAGAACAGAATTAGTTGTGGTTGTTGAGAAAAATAAAAATCCAGAGAAAATAAAAATCCAGAGTATTATGTCTAAGAAATAGAATCAAGACCTAAGTAGAAATAAAATAAGTTGTTAAATTGAGAAAGGGTTATTATATTCAGAATGTAAGTAACCTTTGTTAACTTCCTTCATTACAGATGCTACAAATATTCGGGCCAGATGGTGTTTGTCACTCTCACTGAAGAAATTTTAATACACTTAACAGTGTCCAAGATGTATAAACTTCTGCATGCTGATTTGTTTCTTTCATAAATTTGGTAAATTATCATCCTGTATCACTACAAATATTGCCAATTTCCAACACTGCCACTTTCTTCCTTATTAAATATCTGGGTATTTATGTTTCTCTTTTTATTTTATCATGTATGTCTCCTAATCTCTTTTAAATATATTCTTTCATTTTAGGATCTTTCCAGTCTACAGTAAATTGTAAGGTCATTAAATTATACTTAGTAAACAATGCTTCTTTTATTTGCCAATCATGCATTCATACAGGAGAAATACTTCTCCCAACTACAACATGTCTAAAAAATCTATTTTGCCACAAAATTTAGCTTTATTCTCAACTAAAAGATATGTGAAAATAATCCCTCATTTTCTTTTATGATTGTTTTTCTTTTTTTCTAAATCCCTACCTGTATGTGAAAATAACATTCAAGGACATAATTGAAAATAACGAAATAATATATAACGAAAATCAACCAAGATAGAATCCACAAAGTTTAAAGGAAGAACAGACTAACAAATTAAATGTAATTTCACCAAGTTTTATTAGAATTAGATTTAAAATATCATAAGTGCCATCCCGAGATGCCCAGCAAACCCTTTAATAAGCATTTAACCTTCATGTGTAGGAGTTAGTCATTAATTTCAAGGCTCCTCAAGAGTAAAAAAGAAATTCATAGAAATGTCAAGCACCGCGTTTACAGAATCCCTATATTCCTTTTATTTAAAAAATAACATATGGTATGCAATTTGATGTTATGACCTATGCTTATTTATATTAGAAGATAATTCTTTTAGTTGTATTTATACTAGAATTGTTAGTGGAAAATCATACAGGCATATGGCAGTGAAGAGAGATATGGTACAGCTGCTGTGCTTTCCTACCATTCTTAGAGATAGAAATCAGATATATTTATTTTCTGCCATTGTTTCAGTATATTCTTAGAATTCAACTTGTCTAATTTAAATATTGCCAAAATGATTTTTTAAATGTAATATTAATTCTTTATAAAAACTGATATAAAATTTGATGCAGAATGGGAATAAAATGTCTGTAGTATTTTTGAAGTACAATTATCAAAAGCAGTAATATGCTAACTAAAAGAAAGATCAAGTCACTGCTTGATGTATATTTATTTGTCTTTGTATCCAACTCTAGAAAATACAAACATAAAATGTCTAAATTTTCTATAATTTCTGTCTGATTTTATATGTGTTGCCTTAATAGACCATATCTTTTCTTAATTTTTTCATTCTGGTTCAATGTGGCTTAGGATACAAGAAAACCAAACAGTATCTGGAAATAACCCATTTCTGAATGCTTTATCCAGAATTTCTCAGAAGATTTGTGTGTGTTTAGGAGGCAGATACTATATCTCTGCACTCATGACCATTTGATAGCAAGACCTTTAAAGATGCCATCCACTCTATTTTACCATTGCATGCTTTTCTATTCTTTCCAGAGTAACTCAGTATTAATACTTTTTATTTTGATGTTCTTTAATAAATATTCTCTATTTGAATGTTACTAACTTATGTGTGACATATCTAGGAGATAAAGCTTGGTTTGTTTTTTCCTTAATATTTTACTCATTTTTTTCATTCTTTTAGCCATTTGTTAATTAATTTGAAATCCAGAGAGGCTTTGGTATATTTCTTCTTAAAGAAGAAATGTAATTACTTGAACTCGATGAGCTCTTTCTGGAAAATGAGATAATTTCAGTTTTTAGACATAATGAAATATAAAATGAATCTTCCTTTAAAGGACAAGAAAAAGGCTGTCAATTTAGGTCATATTCATGGAGAATACAAAGCTATTAGTAATATTTCTCTGTTAATGCTAATAGCACAAAATCATCATGTTGGCTAGGTGGGCCTGCACTTAACTAATGGCACTTTTATAATTAATATCCCAGCATAACTGAAATGAATGCATTCCCAGTTAGGGGAAGGTAAAGAGAAAGTAGAAAAAAGGGGGTGTCAAAAACAGAAAGCAAGGATACTGGACAGAGAGTATAGCAGGCAATTATTTTTATTTTTATTTTTTTTTTGGAAGAAATTTTCTGAAAATCAATCTAAGGCATTACAGGTAGGGGGTCTCCATCTCTGCATGAACCAACCAATGCTCCCTGCTGTTTCTGTCAAGAAAAGAGACACTGTGATTTCCAGTGTAATTTCAAATCTTGTGATATAAGGTTGGCAGCCTGCCCCTCCAGCATGCTCTAAGATCTCACACATGAATGAAAGGCAATTTCACCTCTGTCATGGGTGATGGTATAAGATGCGCTCTTCTCAAGGAAAGATAATACACAATCTTATCTTCAAAACATTGCAAGATGTTGATTGAAACTTAACCTCCCATTGTTTCATTATGTCATATTTACCATGTTTAACAGATCACCCAGAAAAAGGAATGTTAGGAAAATCATCAGGAAAGTTGACAAACTTAATAAAATGAACTGCCAAAAAAATTTAAATAGCTCTCCACATAATGGGTATATATTGTTTGAATATTTTTAAAGTAGTAGTAGACGGGATAGCTAATAATTAGATTCAGAATTTATGGAAAGGATACCTTTAGCTGTCAACAGAAAAATTAAGAGTCTAGCAATTAAGTAAGTCACTATTAGGAGAGAGTCTTTAAAAATCTATTTTAAGTATAAGGATAAGGATTCACTGTGTCTATTTGTGAATTCCTTCAGACAACATTGACTGGTATACTTTTGACATACTTATTTCCAAATAAGAGGTTATAGACAGATTATTTTAATAATTCAGGTCTTCCACTCTCTAAACCTCCTCCACTGAAGTATGACTGAACGAATCATTTATATTTTAAGGGGTTTACATTTCTTAGAATACAAAAATGTCTCCAAGCTTTTCTTTTAGTGTGTTAACATAGAACGCCATACCTGCATTATGGAAAATGGATGTTTATAAAGGAATCAGTTCTTCAACATATATTTAGCACTGCTTTAGTTAATGCACTCAAGAACTTACTGAGTTACTGGCAACTTCATTTTACAGATGAGAACAGAGTCTCAGAGAATGCAGACTTTTTCAAGCTTAAAGAACAGAAAGATAGAACTTCAGCAAATACCCAGAGAAGCTGATCCCAGTGACTTCCTAGGTTAACATTTCCCATAAAACCATGGTAACTCAAAATTTACTGAGGGGTTAAGAATAAAACAGGTTCCAGAATCTTTGTGAAACACTGTGCTATAGTTAGATAAAGTTTTATTACTTCAAGTTTTCTAAGCATTTTTTGCAGTCATGGGTATTGCGACTATCTGGAATATATTATACCATGTAGTCCTTTTCTATTTTTCCTTGGAATATTTTTGTCAGTCTGACATTCTATAAAACTAGGAAAAGGTTAAATTAGGCAATTCACTGATTCACCTAAATATTTTTTTATTCACCTAAATATTATTGAGTGCTTAATATACGCCAAGTGCTTTCCCAGGCACAACGAAATCAGCTTCATAAGGATAGTTCTGTGTTTCAAAGAAATCACAGCTTAGAATCAAACACTACAAATTCTGCACTATAATAAAGGTACAAATAAATTCAGAGAATTACGGTACCAAAGAAAAGAGGCACCTAATAAATTCGGGTTCAGGAAGGAATTTATGCAGAAGATGATAGCTAAAATAATCTGAAAGAATCATCAAAATGAAGCTTCTTTTTATAATACATAATTGGCAAAACCAATTTATGAATACTATTGTATTTTTCATCTCTCTGATAATGAATATTATATGTGGGCAGTGTCCAAATTTCTACTTGCATTTTTATCCTTTTCTTTTTGTATAAAAAAACCCTGAATTTCATACACACACACTTATATACATACATACTTTAAAAAAATGAATTTTCTATTCCTCATAGTGATATTGGCCTATGTTCTACATTGAAGTATAAGTTATCTTTAGCTCACTTACTTTAGTTAAATTATAAAATTTATAAAATTTTACCATAGTCCCTATTTATTGGATTATTTGTCTCTAGAAACTCAACAATAATAAAACATTTTAGAAACAAACCCATAAGCCAGAGATATAGTGAATAACTTCTTTTTATTTTAATTTATATTGGAATCCACAATTAATCTCATTAAGATCAACATATGGTGACTATAGTGGAATGAATACATGTAAATATCTCATCTCCTAAAAATAATGAAAATAACTGTCAAGAACAAATATTACAGAGCTCTAAAAATGGAGCCTCAAAGTATTTGAAATAAAAGCTGACATAATTAAAAGGTAAGCAATTTAACAATAATATTTAGAGATTTTAACACTCTAGTTACAAAGGTGAAAAAGTAGACAAGAGATCCATACGGAAGTAAAAGATCCTCAGCACTAAGATCAACTAGTCACAAAGACATCTATGAAATAATCTAAAAAGAGTAGAATATACACTTCTCTCCTATGAATTTGGAACATCATTCAATAAAATTAGAAATAAATTTTAAAAAGAAAATTAGGAAAATTTTCATATGCATGGAAATTAGCATACTCCTAAATAACTAATAAGTCAAAGAACAAATCATAAAGAAATTTAGAAAATTTGAGGTAAAGGAAAGGGATATAAAACACACTAACATGTACTAGATGAAACTAAAGCAGTGCATAAAGGGAAATTTACTGCTACAAATGCATTTATTAAAAAGAATCAATGAAACAAGATGGGATTGGGAGGGAGACAAACCATAAATGACTCTTAATCTCACAAAACAAACTGGGGGTTGCTGGGGGGAGGTGGGATTGGGAGAGGGGGAGCGGGCTATGGACATTGGGGAGGGGAGGCGAACCATAAGAGACTATGGACTCTGAAAAACAACCTGAGGGTTTTGAAGGGTCAGGGGTGGGAGGTTGGGGGAACAGGTGGTGGGTGATGGGGAGGGCACGTTTTGCATGGAGCACTGGGTGTTGTGCAAAAAGAATGAATACTGTTATGCTGAAAAAATAAATAAAATGGAAAAAAAAAAAGAAACAAAAAAAAAAAAGGAGGAAATACTCGAAACCATTCAGCTCTCTGTTCACCTGAAGAAACTAGAAAAAAGAAGAGAAAATTAAACTCAAAGCAAGTATAAAGCAGGAAGTAATAAAGGTTAGAGAGTAGAATAACAAGATAAATCAACAAACCTAAAAAGTTGGTTATTTGAAAGGATTGAAAATTTTAACAATTAGCAAGGCTAAAAGAAACAATGAGAAAGAGAAGATTCAAATTGGAAATAAAAGAGGAGACACCAAAACCAACTTTACAGAATTAAAAATGATTATAAAGAATCTATGGATAATTGTATGCCAACAAACTGTATAATGTGCATCAAAGAGGAAAGATTTGTAAAAAGACACAAACAAAATTCACTCAAGAATAAATAGAAAATATGAACAGACCTATAAAAAGTAAAGAGATTGAGTTAATAATTTTCATATTTCTTACAAAGAATAGTTAAGGTCCAAATAGCTTCAATAGAATAATCAATACCAATCATTCACAAACTCTTCAAATTAAAAAAAAAAAGAAAAGCAAACACTTCCTAACTCATTCTGTGAGGCCAGTATTAGGCTAATATCACAAGAAAAGGAAACTGGAGACCAATATCTGTTGTGAATATAGATGCAAAAATATTCAATAAAATGCTAAAAAACTAAAGTAAGCAACCTACATAAGAAGATAATCACTTCATAGCCAAGCAGAAGTATTCCTACCAGTACAAGGTAGGTTCAACACTCAACAAATTAGTTAAGGCAATACATCTTATTAATAAATTAAAGGACAAATAAATAAATGATCATTTCAGTAGATGTGAAAAAAAAAAGCATTGGACAAAATCCAATACACTTTCATATTAAAACTCTCAATAAACTAGAAGTATATGGGGACTCCTTCAATCTCCCAAAAAGAATCTACCAAAATTCCATAGTTTTTTATCCTTAATGATGAAAAATTGGATATTGGAAAAATATCAGGAAGAAAGCAAAAATATCCACTATCGCCATTCCCATTTTACCATTTCCTGGTTCTAGCCATGAAAATTGGTCAGAAATAAAAGGAATTCAGATTGGAGGGGTAAATTAAAATGAACATTATTTGCAAAGGACATTATATTGCATAAAGTCCTAAAGAATCCACACACACCCAAAAACTATTAGAATTTATAAATGAGTTCATTATTATTTACAAGATAGAGGCTCAATATGGAAATGTCAACATTTTACATACTACAATTAAAAATCCAAAAATGAAATTAGGGAAAAAAAACTATAATAACACGTATTTGCAGAAACTGGTTCTGAAATTAATACGGAAGTGCAAGGGACCCAGAATACCCAAAGACATTTTACCATTTTTTAAAAATTTTTAAAATTTTTTCCAAGGACATTTTAAAACGAAAAAGAAATTTGGAGTACCCACATGTTCGAATTTCAAACTATGATACAAAGCTACAGGAATCAAAACTGGCTTTTGCTGGCTGTCAATGGAATAAAATTGAAACTCCATAAATAAATTCTTACATTTATGGTTAATTAAGTTTTAATAAAGCTTTTTAAGACAATTCGTGTGGTAAAATACTCTTCAACAAATGGTGTTATAATAACTGGATCCACATGCAAAAACAGATAAATTCAGACACCTACTTCACACAATAAACACAAGTTCTAATATTAACTCAAAATAGATTGGAGACATAAATGTAAGGATGAACACAACAAAACTATTAGAAGAAACCATAGGAGTAAATTTTTATGACCTTGAATTGAGCAAGGCCCTGCTAGATATAAAACATCAAAAGCATAAGTAACAACAACAATAGAAACAGATAAACTGGAGATCACCAAAATCAAAAGCTTTTATGCTTCAAAGACACTCAAGAAAGTGAAAGACAGTACATAATAAAAGAAAACTTTTATAAATCACATGTTTGACAAGGAATTGTATACCTAAAAAATAAAAAAAAAAATTCTTACAATTTTATAATGAAAAAAATCAATTAAAATAGAAAAATGACTTGAAAAGATAATTTTCCCAAAAAGATACATAGGTGTTCAGTAGATATATGCAAAAATGATTAACACTATTAGCCATCAGGGAAATGCAAATAAAAACCACAATGGGAGACTACTCTACACAGACTAGAGTTGCTAAAATCAAGAGACAATAATAAATACTGGTAAGAATGTAGAGAATCTAGAACCTCTTAAATTTGGGTGGGATTACATAATAGTGTATCCACTTTGGAAAACAGTTTGGCAGTTCCTCAAACTGTTAAACATAGAGTTAGTTACCATACGATCCAGAAATTTCACTTCTAAGTATATACCAAAGGGAAATGAAACCGTATGTCTGCATGAAAACTTGTATGTGAACATTCATAGTAGCATTATTCATAATAAACTAAGTTTAAAACAATCCAAACGCCCATTATCTGATGAATGGATAAATAAAATATGTTATATCCATACAATGGCATGTTAATTAGCAATAAAAATGATGTACTATACATGCTACAACATGGAAAACGTTGTACTAAGTGGAAGAAGTCAGTCACATAGAACCACATATTGTATTATTCCCTTTATACTGAATGTTCAGAATGAGCAATCGACAGAAATAGGAAGTCCCCCGGTGGAGAGAAAAAGGCAACCACTAATGGGTACAGAGCTTTTTGAATGGCAATAAAATATGTTCCAAAATTTGATAGTGGTGATAGTTGTACAGCTCTGCTAATATATTAAAATATATCAAAAGTGTAAATTTTAGGGGTATCTGGCTGGCGTAGTCGGTGGAGCATGTGACTATCTCAAGGTTGTCAGTTCAAGCCTCACGTTGGGTGTAGAAATTACTTAAAAATATTTTTTTTCTTGGGCGCCTGGGTGGCTCAGTGGGTTAAGCCGCTGCCTTCGGCTCAGGTCATGATCTCAGGGTCCTGGGATCGAGTCCCGCATCAGGCTCTCTGCTCAGCAGCAAGCCTGCTTTCCTCTCTCTCTCTGCCTGCCTCTCTGTCTACTTGTGCTCTCTCTCTGTCAAATAAATAAATAAAATCTTTAAAAAAAAAAAATAAAAAAAAATAAAAAAAAAAAAAAAATATTTTTTTTCTTTAAAAGTATAAATTTTATAGTATGTGAATTATATCTCAATAAAGCTGTTATTAAGCTACTCTTCATTCCCCCACACTGAGATACCACTAATTAAAAACTGGAATGGCCATATTTAAAAACAACCCTGACAATAACAGGTTTGGGGAATTTATAGAGAAACTGGAATCCTCAAATATTGATGGTAGGAATATAAAAGTTTTAGCCATTTTGAAAACAATTTGGTAGGTGCAGTTCCTTAATATGTAGACTTGTCATAAGAGACTGCAGTTGCACTCCTAGATTTCTAATCCAGGGGCCATGAATATACATCCACACAAAGGATTTTTTGTGAATGTTCATAGCATGATGCTATAATAGCAAAAACTCAGGAAACGGTCAAGTGGCTATCAACTGTGAGTGGATAAACAAAATGTTGCATAGCTATGCAAAGGCATACTATTTAGCAATAAAAAGGAACAAAATATAGCTACATGGTATAACATAGATAAAACTCAAAAACCTTTGGCTGAATTAAATAAACCAGACACAAAAGACTTATTACATTTATATTGAATTTCCTGGAAAGACTAAACCTATGGAGACAGAAGGAGATTAGTAGCTGCCTGGAGCTGAAGGTGGGAGTAGATACTGAAAATAGACACAAGGGATGAAATGTTCTTAATGTTCTAAATGTTCTAAAACTAGATAATAGTTTTGGTTACATAGCTTTATAAATTTACTAAAGATACTGAATTATATGTTTATGATATGTAAATTATACTTCGATAAAAGCTTAAAAAGAGCAAATTATTCATACCAATTTATCTTTTTAAAATTTAGGCACCTAATGCACATTATCTTCCAACCTTTTACAATTTCTTTGTCTATTTCATAAATTGCTGCTTCTAGTTCCAAGTCACGTGCACAGAAAATGATGTATTAAGATTTTCATTCGAATGTATGGAACAATTAAAATCACAAAAGTAGCCTCTCCTTCTCACAGAACTATGATTAAGAATCTGATCTACAATAGTATCAAAGAAGAAAAAAGTTAACAGGTGCTTTTGCATAATGTACTACCTAAGATTGATATTCATATGAATAAGTGCTTTCTTTGTAATCTGGGTTATTCTAAACCTTATGAAACAGCCCTGAGTTTGTAAAGTTAGGCTTAAGTTGAAGATGAAGAAAGTTTGTTACATGAACAATATTACCCATGTAAACTTCAAAGGATTGTTGAAGTCAGTGGGGGAAAACATTCCTTTTTCAACATTTTCACAGAGCATAAGAAAATAAATCAGAAATATCAATTCTGATCTATTTTTCACATGTGTTCTCTATTCTTGCCCTTGAAAGGAGGAGAAGTTAACTGACTTTGGTGACAGCCTAACATCTATAAGGACTTGTTTTCCTTGTTTGGCATCATCGTGTCAACATAGCTAACCCAGTTCCAACACTCAATATTCATTTAAATCTGTTGCCAAAAAGGAATCACCACATTTCCCTATTTCATTCTCCAATCCTATTATTTAAGATGCATTTGGGTGAACGCAGGAAACTTTGCCATATATCTGTGTGTATCATTAATTTATTGCCTCTCCCCTCTAAATATATAAATAGAAATATATAGGCTTTCCTGTAATTTGCAGAATTACTTTAAGCACAATATTAAGCTTTCTCCGTAGATGGCAAAGAGGGACATTGAAGAAGAAAGGGCAAACCATATGTTTCCTGTTGAGTCACTGGTGTGGAGGTAAGAGCGTAAGGTGGACGGAGCTCTACCTAAGATTTGCAGCCAGAGAGCATAGTCTCTTGGTGACACCGTGGCTAGTAATCACTTTCATGTGGCCCTCTTGACACAGAAACTGATGCACCAAAGGTCTCCTACCCACACTGACACCCTAATTCCTTCTCCTGTTACCGAATTTCTTGTCTGTAGTCCAGAGGTTTCCCTCTAAACATCCACTCCTTCTTTCTGCCTACACCATTATTAGCTTAGGAACTGCACTTCTCCTGATCTTTGGATGGTTGCTTGCTTCTTGCTCACTGATTTTAGACCAAGTTCTGGCCGAGGCAAATTAGTAAATATATCTGATATCCAGTGGGCAGAATTACAATTTCTCCATTAAAATTTGGATCCCAGCCTTCTGGAATAGGGGGAGGGAGTTTCCCTTTTCAAGTCTGTCCTTTCATGGGTATTCTCCCTCAGCTCTAAGGTACCTAGAGACCCTTGCTTAACTATGTGTGTGGTTTCCATATCTTGATTTCCACATCTAATACAGCTTAGTTAGTATAGCTGGTTGTGTACTTGGGATCTTTTTTTCTTTTTCTCTGCTGCTGAAATTAACACCACTTATCACTTATCTAATGTTAAAATATGAGAATATTTAAATTACTGCTTAAATAAAAGTGAGAAGAAATTCTAGAAAAGGGTGTAGAAGAAAATGATGAATGGTTACCTCGTTGTGGCACAGAGGGTTATTTTTCACAGAAACTTTTTTTTTTTTTGCAATAAAACATACTTAACATTTTCCACATTAATTTTCAAGTTTGCAATTCTCAGCATTAAGTACATTTACAATGTGGTGTAACCATCACTACTATGTATTTCTAGAAATTTTTCATCATCCCAAATAGAAATTCTATATTCATTAAGCAATAATTCCCCCTTTCCTCTTTCATCCTCTAGTAACTTCTATCTTATTTTCTGTCTCTATGATTTTGCCTATTCTAGAAACCCAATATAAATAATTTGAGATAGTATCTGTGATTCTATGTCTGGTTTATTTCATTTAACATGTTTTCAGGGTCCTCCCTATTACAATATATATCAGAACTTCATTTCATTTTAGGGCTGAATAATATTCCATTATATACACGTGTGTGTGTGTTTGTGTGTGAAGTTGTAGTAGTAGTAGTAGTAGTAGTAGCTATATTTTAAAATCCATTTAAAAACTCATTTAAGTATTGATGGACTGATGGACATTTGGGTAATTTTCACCCTTTTGGCTGTTTTGAAAAATGCTGTTAGGAATACAGGTGTGCAAGTTTGCATTCCTGTTTGTAATTCTTTTGACTATATAAGCAATTAGGAGGAGAAGTGTTTTTATAATACTGTAATTCTGTGCATATTTTTGGGAAGTAGCCAGACTCTTTTCCACAATGGCTGAACTATTTTACACCTGCAATGCATAAGAGTCCTATTTCTTCACATCTTCAACACTTTTATTTTCAAGTTTCATCATTTTTTGTTTTTTGTTTTAAAGATTTTTATTTATTTATTTGACAGACAGAGATCACAAGTAGGCAGAAAGGCAGGCAGAGAGAGGAGGAAGCAGGCTCCCTGTTGAGCAGAGAGCCCGACGGCGGGGCTCGACCCCAGGATCCTGGGATCATGACCTGAGCCGAAGGCAGAGGCCCCAACCCACTGAGCCACCCAGGCGCCCCGGCATTTTTTTTTTTTTTTAATGATTCCAGTTGGTTAGAACCTGGAGTGAAGGGCTTTTGAGCACAGGTGTGGTCAACTTGTGTTTTATTTTCTTATTAAGAATAATCTCATTGGGGTGCCTGGGTGGCTCAATGGGTTGAAGCCTCTGTCTTCAGCTCGGTCATGTTCACAGTGTCTTGAGATCTAGCCCCATGTTGAGCTCTCTGCTCTTCGGGGGGCCTGCCTCCCCCTCTCTCTCTGCCTGCCCCTATGCCTGCTTGTGATCTCTTTCTCTGTTAAATAAATAAATAAAATCTTAAAAAAAAAGAAGAAGAAGAATCTCATTAAGGACTTCACCTAGTATCTGAACCATGAAATCAGATAAAGTCAATGTAATTAAGGACTTCAGCATTGGCTGTGCACAGTACAACTCTAGAAGGTGTTATTTATGTCATAGTCATTGAGACAGTCTTGGATACTTATCACATAATTTTTTTTTCAGCAGATAGCTACAAAATATCTTGAGGAATAACTATTTTCCTTTCCTTATATTGTGTGGAATAAGCAAGATGCTGCCCAATGGAAAAGGGTCTGTCTAATGATTTTATTCATCAGTGACAGGCAATGGCTGGACACCTTTCCCAAATTGTGTTTCTTTTCCCTGTGAGCAATTGTATCTCAGACTAAACATGGAAAAGTGGTAGTAAAAACTGTCTTTAGTCTACAGATTTATATAACCTCTCTGCCAATGTGTCTAGGATTTTAATCACAGATTATGGTCAGTTTTATCACTGAACAACATAAAGACAATGAGAGAAGAGACCATCTTTTAAGAATACATAGCATTAAAAAAAAAGAATACATAGCATTTCAAGTGTTTGGAAAAGAAGTAAATCTCTAGGGTTTCATTAGAAATGCAAAGAGAAAGGAAGTTATTGAAAAGATATGAGTCTGAATGACTGTGAGAATCAAGTTTGTTCTATGATTCAAAAAGGAATATACATTTCAGGAAGATTTTTCTTTCTTGACTTCAGGATGAAAATAGTAGTGAAAAGGGGAAGTAGAAATTAAGCAAACAAGCTGATTGTGTTAGAAAAAGAAAGGACTCTCCTTAGGAAAAAGGTAAAAATCTCAGACACCAGTTTAGACAACTATAAAAGGGAAGAAAATACACTTTATGGCATTTTTGATGGGTCTCATGAAGACAGAATTCATTTTTTTTTTTTCAAATTGGTAAATGAAGATGACTGGAGCCTAAAAGAGATTAACAAAAAAGAAACAAGGACGAATCTCATAGGGTCAGTGGGAATATATTGCTGCAAAATTATTTGGAGGTAACCCTTTAACATATTAGAGAGAAAAATGATAAATATTTTTAGGAAGCAATGATTATGTGTTGGAAAGCCATACTGAATAAACGGAAATGGGAATAGAATCCTAGTATGGTCTGGATACAAGCATTATTTTAAAAACAGGCTGATGCAGTATCTTCACAAAACAAATTGAGGGTTGCCGGGGTGAGGGGGTAGGGAGAGGGTGGTGGGGTTATGGACATTGGGGAGGGTATGTGCTATGGGGATTGCTATGAAGTGTGTCAACCTGGCGATTCACAGATCTGTACCCCTGGGGCTAGTAATACATTATATGTTAATAAAAAAAATTGAAAAAAAAAAAAAAAAAAAAAAAAAAAAAAAAAAAAGATGTTATGAAATCATACCCATAAATTTATGTAATTAGTTTTCAAAAGGAAACCATAGAGAAGTTTCTACACACAAAGCAAATCACAAATTGAAGAAATTGAGTTTACATTTTGGAAATGTGAAAGAGTAGAACTACTCTACACAGATACATGATGATTGAAAGAATCTGTCTAAAATGGATGATTTCAATAGATGAAGAAATTATTATATTCATAAATATTTACTATTGAAGACTGAGCATGACCGTATTTGGAGAATTATTTTAGGAAAGAAAAGGGATTGATACACTTTGTACTTGCAAACATTTGAGGTAGGAGAGAGGTGAGACTGTGTTAAGGTAAAATTATCTTTACTTTCTTTCTTCCTTTCTATTCATCTATCTATCCATCTATGGAGAGCAAAATGGAGTCTCGTATCAAGCAGGAGCCTGTGTCAAGCAATGACCCAAGTAGTTAGATGTACTTAAGCTCTGAGATATCACCTGCACCAGCATCAACTGACACCCCAGAACTGAAAACAAGCAGACCCAGAGGTCTGTAGGGCCCAAAGACAAATTAAATTCTTTTAAAAGGGCAGGATTTTTATCGCAAACTGTCAGACTCTTTAGACCTGATACCCCTATGTCTGAACACTTAAAAAAGGCAACTGCTGTGGAAGGTCTGCCCAAATGATCTCTGAACAGAACCAAGATCCTTCACTGCTTGAACATCAGAAGCAGTAAGTGCTGAGAACTGACCTGGACCAGACAGAGACCTTATCTCAACTGCACACCCACAGACTGACTTCATGTTTGGTTTGTGAACTTCCTGCACACTTCTGTTATCTTGTTTGTTGTGGGGTTTGTCTTCTGACCTGCTCTATGTGCTGTGTAAGAAGCCAAGTTTAATCACATGGTGAATTGTCATTGAGTTTGGAATCCTGAACCAGCTTTATAATTGTGATTAACTTTGCTTTATGATTGAGTAAAGTTGACATTGTGGAAAGATACAACTTGTGTGCACCTTCATGGCATGCTCATGACTCTATCTATCTGTCTGTCTTCTATCTATCTATCTATCCATCTATCTATAATCTATCTATACAACTGGGTATACCTGAGAGGAGAAAAAGAACTAGAGCAGATCAGATTGGGAAAAGGAATACTGCGAGTACACCCCATAGATCAGGGGGGAAAAAGATTTTGAAGAAATGGACATTTCTGTTATCATATTCCAAGTACTAGAAAATTCAAAATTTGGAAAAATACTACATTTTGAAGAATGCCACTTGAAAGAAAACACATTGATCCCCACTGAGTCCCTGAATAAAACCATCAATAGTTGCTTCAGTTCAAGAATATTTGGAATGTCCTTACACAACTGAATTAAACTTAGAGGCAAGGGCAAAACCATCACACGGTTAGGATTTAAAAAAAAAAAACAAAAAACATATGGAATTATAGTCAGAAGCAGCAGCAGCCACTGTGATATAAAAATTAAATACTTTGGGCCATTTCTGAGAGTAGAAAAAGTAGAATAATAATAGAATGAGATATTAAAGGGGAAAAACAAGGAAATGAATTACACTTGAGCTATTGTCTTTATAGATAGTTTCCCTGTTCAAATAAAAGGATAAAAGCTATTCTGGACAAGGGTTTCTACTCAACTCAGGATCAGTTTGCTAAAAAAAAAAAAAAAAAAAAAAAAAAAAAAAAAAAAACCAGTTTTAAGAAAGGATACAGGTATCAAATGTGCTGAAATATTCTAGTATTTTAATTGAGGAAGGAATAGAATTTTAGCAATGCCTACTTAACACGGTGACATAATTGTACATTTAAAAAGTAGTCTTAGATGCTAATGACTCATACAAGAATCTGTATGTCTACAGAATGTAAAAATGTATTGCAAATGCTATCCTTTCAGAACATCTATGCCCAGAGGATACTGTTCCTTAGTTTTGGACACTGGAGTATATGCTTTCATCCCTTCGTAGGGGACTTTCTTATATTAAGTTTTAAAATGTTCCAAACACTTGACACAACTGACCTTCTGAGCCTTCTGCCATTCTTCTTAAAACCAGTTAGACTGCAGACTTTGCTTGCATCATAACAAGACTAGTCAGCTCATCTTTTCAGAATATAATTTTTTTGGTTCTGAAGCTACGGCCATTCGAATGGAAGAAAATAGGGAACTAGAGAAGCCTAGGTGAGATTCAATTTAATGTTGGAGGTGGTTCACTGGAATAAGCCAAAGGTGCAAATGCTTCTATAAATAAATATGTAAATACGCACACATACATACATATACAAATTCATATATACATACATAAGTAAGCAAATAAATGTCTTAGGAATGAACTGATATCACTGGACCTGACCAGATTAAGAAACTGAAGAAAAATGATAAACACTGTTCGTTTCAAACCTTCATTTTTAAGGGCGAGAAGGAATATTTTATACTTAAATTATTTCTGTAACTTAAAATAATTGGGGAATTCATATTCCTTAACTTTGAGAATTATTTTATTACTTGTGTCATATTTAGGATATTATTATACTATCATATCAGTTATATAATCACTATAGATGAGTTGGTGAATAACATGGCTGCTATTACGTGAGGCGAGAGACAGAAGGAAAGGTAAAATTGTGGTGTATGACTCAATCCAGCTTTCTGGAGACAATAGCTGAGTAGTCCTACAAGGGTTCTGAAAGATAAATAAGAAGTTGTGGTAGATATAGGGAGAGCAGCCCCATAAAGGTAGGGCAGGACTCTTGGTAGGTTATTATCTCCCTTGAGTGGGCACACATCCAGTTTCAGGTTGATGTTAGGTTTGGTTATTAAGCCCAGTGTACTGAAAATAATGAGCTAGGGGAAGGTTCACAGAAAATTTTCATTCACCTTACCAATCATTTCCTTAGCAAGTACTCATTCCCTTGCCCAGTCCTCTGGAGGGGTATGGAACTAAATAGTATTTGATTGGGGCACCTGGGTGGCTCAGTCAGTTAAGCGAGGACTCTTAACTTCAGCTTAGGTCCTGGCCTCAGGGTCAGGAGATAGAGGCAGGCATGTGGTTTCCTGCTGGCCTTGGAGCCTGCCTAAGATTCTCTTTCCCTCTCCCTTGGCCCCTCCCACTGTTCATGCCCTCACTTTTCTCTCTTTTTTTTAAAAACAGAAAGATAGCATTTGAATAAAAATATGTATTTATCTCAATTCTTGTAAAAACACATGAAGTAAGACACATCCCACCTAAGTGGTGATATCAGTGAAAGTCCAAATCCACTAAGCCATGCGTGGCATCTGGTTTTTGCATTAAAATCGGGCAATTATGATCAAATTCTAATTTCTTTTTCTTTTCTTAAAGCATTACTCCCAAAGCAGTTTTTTTGTTTTTTGTTTTTTGTTTTTTTTTTTAAAGATTTTATTTATTTGACAGACAGAGATCACAAGCAGGCAGAGAGACAGGCAGAGAGAGAGGGAAGCAGGCTCCCTGATGAGCAGAGAGCCCGAAGCGGGGCTCGATCCCAGGACCCCGAGACCATGACCTGAGCCGAAGGCAGAGGCCCAACCCTCTGAGCCACCCAGGTGCCCCCCAAAGCAGAGTTTTTAATCCCTTCCAATTTTGGTTTTCTTTGTGGTAAGAACCCTTCTCAATGATCCCCTCTCCCCACTGTAAAGAAGGAAACCATTCTCAAAATGTTTTGTCTGTAACTAAATTCAAATCAAGAGAGAAGAGGCTTACTTGCATTTTCCAAGCTTAATTTACCAATAACACAACACACACACATATGCACACACATAAACACCCTTTATCTGAACCCATTAGTGAATTTTCATTAGTTCAGATGAGAGAAATTGTGAATCTTTGACATCATCTAACTATCACGTGTTGGCTACACTAAAAACAAAAATGTATTAAAATGCACTCTATTAAACTGAATACAGTTCATATGAAATTATTAAAGTAAAAATTATGTTACCCGAATAATATTAATTTTTGACTACTACAAATTAAAATATCATTTTTAAATAAATTCTCGAAAATAATACGTGTTGTAAGGAAATATATCCAATAACATTCTTACCATAAGGATATATAATATGCACCAAACTTGAGGATTAATAGCGAGACAGAAACTCTGCACAATCCATTGACTCCTCTTTAACACATTTTCTCATAAAATTATAAATCCTTTCTCAACAAATTCTGTTTTTATCTTGCTTGTCTGTTAGTTTATGGTTATTACCTATGATTTCTAGTGGGCTACAATTTGAGCATACGAATATCTCCCCTAAATGTGAACGTTTAAAAAACTTCTTTTCACAATAAGGCAAAACTCATTTTAGAATAAAATAAATTTCATATAGTTAAGAAAGACTTACTGGTATATGTGTCATCTTTAACTAAAAGGGGAAAATATCTCTAAACAAACCACAGATTTATGTAAAATACAACTTTAGTGGCACAAAGCAATGCTTTATTTCCTAATTGCTACTGTTACTGTGAGTCTATATTCATTTGCAGTAACTTCTAAAGCTTTCTAAATAGAAAAATACACAAGATCTCC
Source organism: Meles meles (assembly GCF_922984935.1). Lineage (NCBI taxonomy): Eukaryota > Metazoa > Chordata > Mammalia > Carnivora > Mustelidae > Meles > Meles meles. The sequence goes on from NC_060067.1 coordinate 30,830,315, forward strand.
AGGTTTACTATCTAAAAAATAAAAAAAATTAAAATTAAAATACAAACCATTCTCAATGTCACTGCCTAGAGCTGTTACTCTAATTAACATTTTATATAAATTTGAGATGGGTTTTATGTCTTGTTTTGTTTCTGTTTTTTTTTTTCAAGTATAATCAACATGGGTGTTATGTTAGTTTCAGGTGTACAACAGAATGATTTAACAATTCTATACATTTCTCAGTGCTCATCAAGATAGGTGTACTCTTAATCTTTCATATCTATTTTACCCATCCTCCTACCCACCTCCCCTCTGGCAACCATCAGTTTATTCTCTATATTTAAGAGTCTGTTTTTCACCTCTTTTTTCTTTGCTCATTTCTTTTTTTTTTCTTAAATTTATTTATTTATTTTTTTCAGCGTAACAGTATTCACTGTTTTTGCACAACACCCAGTGCTCCATGCAATACGTGCCCTCCCTATTACCCACCACCCGGTTCCCCCAACCTCCCACCCCCGCCCCTTCAAAACCCTCAGGTTGTTTTTCAGAGTCCATATCTCATTTCTTTTTTAAGTTCTACATAGATGGCCAAAAAACACCTGAAAATATGCTCAACATCAATAATCATCAGGAAAATGAAAAATTAAAACCACAATGAGACATCATTTTACACCGTTAGAATAGCTAAAAGCAAAAACGTAAGAAGTAAGTATTGGTGGGGATGTGGAGGAAAAAAAAACTCCCCATGCAATGTCAGAGAGAATGCAAATTGGTGCAGCCATTATAGGAAACAGTATAGATGTTCCTCAAAAAAAAAAAATTAAAAATAGAATTACCATATGATCCAATAATTCTATTGGATATTTACCCAAAGAAAATGAAAACACTAATTCTAAAAGATATATACATGCTTATGTTTGTTGCAATGTTATTTACAATAGCCCAGATATAAAAGCGACCCAACTGTCAATTGATAGATAATTGGATAAAGATGTGATACACACACACACATACACACACACACACACACACACGAATATTACTCAGCCATAAAAATGAAATCTTTCATTTGTAATAGAATGGACTGACATATAGGGCATAATTCTAAGTGAAATAATCAGAAACATACAAATACTATATGATTTCACTCAACTGTGCAAATGGTTTGGTGTTTTGTTCTGCTTTTTGAGTCTTGAGATCTAGGTAAGCCATCTTTGGGCCTGTTAATGTCTGTGAGTTGCTCTGAAACACTGTTGTAATTCCCATGATTACCTTTGTCTTGATTCCACACACCACATAATACTTTATTAGAAAATTTCATTTCTATTCTGTAATCCACCAATTCATATTTGAAAGTCAGGCCTCCACACAAAAAAATAATTCACTAAGAAAATTTTGAATTCAGTAGATCTCTCAAAGAATTTGTGCATGTTGCAGAGAGAGAGGAGTTGTAGAACAGGTAGCTAAAGCTATTTTATATCTTAACAATGCAAATTAATGTAATGTCAATATTATATACTTGCTTTTATTAAGGTTCTTTGGGAGACAAAGAATAGTACCAGGCATTTAATAAATGTTAGTTTCATGTTTTAATTTTTACTTTGTTCATGTTAAACCTGGGATTCTCAAATATGCCTCTTTCCATGGGGATCCCCTCTACACTAGCCTTAGTGTCTGTCCCATGTTATGTTTCCAAATGTTTGTCCGACTTCAATATAATTTTTTTACCAACCAAAATAAAGACTTTACATTGTGAAAAGTTTTGCTCCTCTCTTTTATCCTCTTTATTTTTTGTCAATTACAAGTCCTCCACATTTCCTTCCTCTGGAGTATTAAATTCATTTAAAGATCTCTCTCAGTTTTCTTGACTAATACAAACTTCTGTTTCAGCTATTAAAACTCTTTACACTCATTATTGTGCAATATATATAAGAACAGGATCTTTACTGTTCTTATTTGTAATCTAGTTTTTTTTTTTTTTAATGTAACCATATCGCTGAATCTTTTCTAACAAGTGTGTTTCTATAAAAGCACAGGACTTATAGCTCAGTGGGTTAAGGCCTCTGCCTCCACTCTGGTCACAGTCCCGGGGTCCTGGATCAAGCCCCGCATTGGACTCTCTGCTCATCGGGGACCCTGCTTCCTCCTCTCTCTCTGCCTGCCTCTCTGCCTGCTTGTGATCTCTGTCTGTCAAATAAATAAATAAAATCTTTTAAAAAAGTTTTATTTTGACATGACTAAGAGTTTTATAAAGATAAGAAAACATTCACCCAAGTGTGTGCTTCATATCTACGGCTACCTTTATCTAAAAGTTATATAGTTGTTTTAAAATGTATTTATTATCATAAAACAAGTATAAAAATGTTTTCAGGCTACCACATCTAAAACCAGTCTTTAGTATTGGCTTTGACTGTTACAGGTTTGTACGTAGACCCTTTTTGTTTTTCCACGCTTCCCCTTTTAACACATGTACAAAGGGGCTTATATGGAACTGACATACCTTTCATAATTTTTCATATTCAGTTATATTCATTAATTATAAACAAGTTTTCTACTTGAAGGGCATTGAAGGAAAAAAAAAACTTCAAAACCACAATGAGATGCCACCTCACACCAGTCAGAATGGCTAAAACTAAAAAGTCAGGAAATAACAAATGCAGGCAAAGATTTGGAGAATGGGGAACTCTCTTACAATACAGGTGGGAATGCAAGCTGGTGCAGCCATTCTGGAAAACAGCATGAAGGTTCTATAAAAAGTTAAAAATAGAGCCACCCTACCACCCAGAAATTGCACTACTAGGTATTTACACAAAGGATACAAACATAGTGATCCAAAGGGGCACATGCACCCCAATGTTTATAGTAGCAATATCCACAATAGCCAAACTATGGAATGAACCTAGATGTCCATCAACAGATGAATGGATTAAGAAAAGGTGGGTGTATATATACAATGGAATATTACTCAGCCATCAAAAATGAAATCTTACCATTTGAATGAGGTAGTTGGAAATAGAAGGTAGCATGCTTAGCATACTAAGCAAAATAAATCAACCAAAAGACAATTATTATATGATTTCTCTCATATGTGGAATTTAAGAAACAAAACAGAATCATAGGGGAAGAGAGGGAAAAATAAGATGAAATTAGAGAGGGGGACAAACCATGAGAGACTCTTAACTATAGGAAAAAAACTGAGGGTTGCTAGAGGGGAGGTAGTTGGGGGGATGGAGTAACTGGGGATGGGCATTAGGGATGGCAAGTGATGTAATGAGCAGTGGGTGTTATACTCAACTGATAAATCCCTAACCCTGCCTTTGAAACTAATAATACATCATATGTTAATTAATTGAATTTAAAGAAAATGAAATGTAAAAATAAATTTAAAAAATGAAACGCTTCATTTAGGTTTAGTTCCTTCTGCTTTATTCTTTGCCAAAACTGTCATTACTTGGAGAAGGGAACAATAACTACTGTGCAAGTCTATTTCCTGTGACAAAATCATGCAATTTGAAGTATGACAATTTTCAGATCCAGTGGTTATGCCCCTCAGCTTAGATACTCATCACTGTCCACAAGCTGGTAAGAGGGTGATCTCTGCTCTTAGAAGGCCTGATTAACAGAGATAATAATTATACCTAAAAAAACTTCAGACTTATTGGATATAATTTTGCTTGAATTAACATTTCTTTCATTCAGAAAATTCCAATAATCCATTTTATTCCCAAATCAGTCAGGAATACAACTAGTATGAGTTTACTGTCAGTATCTTTTAATTTTTTTCATGATTTCTATTTAGATAACAGTTCCTTATTAACAAGCCCTTATTTATTTTTATGTTGTTCATCATTGGTGAGTGCCATAAACAAGTCAAACAATGACTTGTTTGATTAAATTACTAATACTTCCAAACACTATTTAACCACATAGTAGGGATATAATATAATATATAATATAATATAATATAATATAATATAATATAATATAATATATATGTTATATATTATATAATAATATATAATATAATATAATATATAAACCCTTAACAAGTGAAGGTAAGTAAGTAAGTAAAAACATTTTCTCTCTCTTGAATCACTGAAACAGTAACATTCAGTTCAAATTGATTGTTTTGTCAAAAAGGTAAGATGAAAAAAATGCCTACTGGGATCAGAGTGTCTCAAGTGAATGGAGCAGGTTGACTGTATCAAATTGGTCTTTGGAAAATTATTTTTTTAATTAAATTGCAATGTTTCACGTAAGCTCATTTAGTGTTTCAAAATATATGAATGGAAAGACCTTTTTATAATCACTGATAGTAAGTTTATCAGGCAGGATAGGTTAGGTCATACTGTAATATCAAAAACAATCCTAACATCTCTGTGTTCAACATAAGAAATATTTAATTCTCATTCGCATTACATATCTACCATAGATCGATTTTGTTCCTCCTGTTTTCATCTTTACTCTAGGACTGAAGGTGATGGTAAGACATTATCAGGAAGATGGTCATGACGGTGGAAGAAGGAAAAGAGTTCTGGGAGATCTTGCAAAGACAATTCAATACCCCAGACTGAAAGCGATACATACCACCTCTGGGATCACTCACTGACCAGAAGTAGTCACAAGGCCTCACTCAACCACAAGGGGACAAGAAAGTAACTCAGTCTACTGTCTGAAAGGGGGATAACCAGAACTAACGGGTAGGTAAGCGGATAATTCCTTAATGTGAAATTACATCTGTAATCACAGCGATGTTGAGAATGGCTTCATAAATGTTTACAAGAATTGTTTTGGCGTTATCTCTTCTCAACTACTTCTTTCATGGTATCATTTTGGAAACTTGGATGTTTACCATAGATACCAACAAAAGCTACAAATTAGGGCTTTTCCCCCCGCCCCCAGAGCCAATAGTTAAACATTTACAGCATATCAGTGAGTATAACTTTATGAAGACAAACAAACAAAAAAATGTTTAAAAGGCTACTGAAAGCAAAGAAATTATTATATGCTCATCTCATGACAATTTCAAAGAATCTATACCCTGTCCCCTATACTTGTAGAAAGTTGCTTATCAATATGAAAATAATCTAACTGAAAAATGCATTAGTCTTTCTTAAGTTATTTCATGAGCTAAGATCCTTAGACAAGATGCCCTGATCTTCTCCTTAGTTAAAAATAGTCAGTTTCATCTTTCTTACAAATACTGATACCTTGATGAAACTGCACATTTTTAAACTCTGTGATATTGCAGACTAGAGCTGTGTATGCTAGCAAAAGCCTTCCAGTGCTGGAGAGAACTTATTTTCAGAGCTGAGTTAGTATTGTCTGTAGCATCTTACAAATTGCGTTAGAATTTAGTAAGTTACAGACAAATTCATTATTCAACTTCTTAGTTTCAACTATATTCAACTACTTCAAAGTTATTTTTCCTATAAATCTGCTTCACTAAGCTAAAACAAATAAATGTATATAATTTTTTTTATAATTTCCTGCTCCTGACATTTTATTTTTATTAAATATTCTCTGGTCAAAGAAAATTTAGACCAGACAAGTTAAGCAGGAATGGAAGACTTAAATCTACCACCATGGGGGAGAAAAAATGAAATCAATTTTACAGAAATAAAATGTTGATGGGTTTTTTTAGTGCTGTTATAAGACAGTGAAAAAGTACTAGAGGATGTTGAATGGGAAGAGGGAAATTGGCCAATGCAATTGGGTCACCTGTGTTTGCCACTTGGTACTTACGAAGTTAGGTTCCTACTTTTCCTCAGAGACAGAGAAATGATGTGATTACAACAAAAAAGATGGCTCCCAAGTCCCTGAGAAAGACCTTCCTGGGTTGTTAAACTCTCAAGAGATTGAGAGAATGTTTACATATCAAAGGGGCCGAGAAAGAATTCAGGATTACAAGTTTTCTAAAGTAAATGCTCTAAGAAAAGGGAGGTCAGGGGCTTAAAGTCAAAGAGACTATTGTATTAAGTTTCGTCAAGCTAAGTTTACTTTTTAAAACCTTCATGGTCATTCCTAGTAATTTAATACAATGAATGTAACCAATGAGTGCAGTGCTAATCAATAGTCTCATAAAATTTCATTTAATTATTTTTTGCATAAGCTACCACTCCATCACTTTTCCATATTCATTTGTCATTCTCATGTATAAGATCACATTTGCAAGATGGTTCAGTAGGAAGGAAAGTAAATATTGCAGAACTGGAAAACATTAGAATTAATTGTCTCCCAAGAATCACAATCTCCAAACAAAGTAGGACTTGGATTTGATGTTTCTGCAGACTGAATATTTGTGTCTTCTCAAAACTTGTATGTTGAAATCCTAACACCCACTGTAATAATATTTAGAAGTGGTGGGGCCTTTGAGAGGGGATTAGGTAATGAGGGTGGAGCTCTAATAAATGGGTTCAGTGCCCTTATAAAAGAGAGTCCAGAGAGATCCCTTGACCTTTCCACCATGCAAGGACAGCAGCAAAAAGATGGCTATTCTCTAAAAAATGGCAGGTTCTCACCAGACACTGAATTGATTGGCACCTTGGTCTTGGTTTTCCAGCCTTCACAACTATCAGAAATAAATTTCTGTTCTTTATAAGGAACTCGGTCTGTGATATTCATTTATATTGGCTTGAATGAACTGAGACAGAAACTGGTACTGAGAGATAAGGTGTTGCTGTAACACAAATACCTAAAAAAAAAAAAAGAAAGTTGCTTGATTGGAGGGGTTTTAACATGCATGCTAGAAAAAGCTTATATTGCTGTGAATGGATATTTAAAGGTGATTCTGATGAGAACTCAGAAAGAAAAGACAAGAGAAAACTTTGAACTTCTTAGAGAATATCTAGGTAATTTTCAACAATCTAGGAATATGAGTGGTAAAGATCATTCTTACGGGGTCTCAGAGATGAGGAACAATGATATTATAGATAGATTAGATATAGATGATAGATACAGATATAGTTATGGATATAGATATAAAATGGCAAAGAGTGCGAGCACCAAGGAAGCAAAGTGATCTCACATGACGGGGAGGGTGCTGTCAGTGCCTATGGAATCTCAATGAGCTTGACCTGGCACTGCCTCACATCACATGCTCCCTACCCTATGGTTCTGTTTTGCCACTCCAAGGTGAGGATCCTGCAGGCCCTGGTGTGGCACAGGTCACAGTGCAAGCAGTAAACACTATCTGTTTCAGTGTGGCACTATTCCTCCGCTAAGCAAAGTACATGAGCCCTGTGGGCATGGCTGCCTCCACACTGGTTTAAGGGTAGAGCTCCCTGGAACCATAGATGTGCAACTCTGGCACGGACCTGCTGACAAATGGGACCACTTCAGAGAAACATCATGTGGAAAGGGCCCAGGAATAGAGCCACTGTGGGGGCAGAGCCACCTAAACCTATGATTAGGGCATCACCTGTGGGATCTGGACTGCCACCGCAGTGTGTCCTGAAGGTGGAACCTATGTCCCAGCAGGCTTGGAAAGCAGAGCATCAAGACAAAGAGAATTATTCTTGAGCCTTGAAGTTAACTGTTATTTGCTCCATTAGGTTTTAAACTTAGAGGAAACTGTCACTCCTTTTTCTTTTCTATTTCTCTTTTCGAATGGTAATGTCTAGCCTGTGTCTGTCACATCATTGTATTTTGAAACCACATTACTTGTTTGGGTGCACAGGCTCACATACGGAAAGCAATTTGCTTTACAATGAATTATGCCTTGAATCTCACCCATATCTGATTTAGATGATATTTAGATCAGACTTTGGACTCAGACTTTAAAGTTGATACTGGAATGAGAGATGTCTGGGTGGCTCAGTCAGTTAAATGTCTGCTTTCAGCTCAGATCATCTTCCCAGGGTCCTGGGATCCAGCTTCTTTCTCTGCCTGTGGGAGCACATGCTCCCACATGAGCCTTGCTCATGCTTTCTCTATTTCATTCACTGCTCACTCTCTCTCTCTCTCTCTGACAAATAAAAAAATAATAAAACTTTAAAAAAATAAAAAAATAAAGTTGATACTGGAATGAGTTAAGACTTTTCCCTTGGGATGAAATCAATACATTTTACATGCAAGAAGGACATTAATTTGGAGGACCAGGGGTGGGATGCTATAGATTAAATGTTTGTGTCACTGCAAAATTCATACATTGAAATCCTAATACCCAATATGATATGGTATTTGCAGGTGGGCCTTTGGGAAGTGAATAGGTCATGAGGATGGGGCTCTCATCAATGGGATTGTGCCTTATAAAAGAGAGTTCAGAGAGCTTCTTTGTCCCTTCAGCCATAAAAGAGTATAGTAAAAAAATGGCCGGCTATGAACCAGGAAGCAAATTCTCACCAGACCAAATCTGCTGAATAATTGATCTTGGACTTTCCAGACTCCAGAATTATGAGATATAAAACTTCTATTGTTCATAAGCCACTGAATCTCTGATAATCTGTCATAGCATCCCAAATGGCCCAAGGCAGATGTTGAGATACGCCTTTACCGTGATTATTTGTCATGAGTTAGTTACTAAAAATAGTTAATGGCACCTATGTTGTACAATATTTACTTTAAAATATAAATCGGGGGGCGCCTGGGTGGCTCAGTGGGTTAAGCCGCTGCCTTCGGCTCAGGTCATGATCTCAGGGTCCTGGGATTGAGTCCTGCGTCAGGCTCTCTGCTCAGCAGGGAGCCTGCTTCCCTTTCTCTCTCTCTGCCTGCCTCTCTGCCTACTTGTGATCTCTATCTGTCAAGTAAATAAATAAAATCTTTAAAAAAAAAAAAACTAGAAGGCTCCTTAAAATATATATATATATATATAAATCAGAAAATGTAGAAAAGTTGCGTTGAAAGTGGAGTTGAAAACTTATTTGGAAGTTAAAATGGCTGACAAGAGCCAAGGAACCCTTGAAGAACAGGTGCTGACAAGGACAATGACATATGAATAGAAACAGCACCATGCGAACACGGTCAGGGGTGGCACTAGAAATCGCTGATAAAAGGTAGACTTCTAAATAAAAAGCTTCTAAGAATACTGGATATATCCATCTTGAAAAGAATTAGATTGTGTCCCTACCTTACACCATATATAATAACCAGTTCCTTGCACATCAGAGTTCTAATGTGAAGGGCAAAATTATGAATATTTTAGAGAATATAAAGAGTATCTTCATAATTTCAGGGTAAGAAATGATTTCTTAGAGCAAACTTAATTACTAACTATAAAAGATTAAAGTATTCAATAGCACTACAAAATCATTCTTCTATAAAGGCAATGTAGAAAACCCTGTAAGCAATTGTTTGCAATATACATAACCAACAAAAAACTGATAATTAAATATATTGAAAACCCCTACCCTTAATTAGGAAAAAGAGAGAGAACACACTTAAAAATAGGCAGAAGCCTTAAATGACCACTTCACAAAAGAAGAAATCCAAATAGATTATTAACAAATGAAAAGATGTCAATCAGTTAGCAGAAGTTCAAATTAAAATCACAAAGTAAATCTATTTCACACATATCTAATGCAAAAAAATTTAAATTCTAATTTTGCAGCAATGTAGAACAAGGAGAACACTCATATACTATTGAAAATATAAAATGTTATTGCTATTTTGGAAAATGTTTGAAGTCATCTAATAAGTTTGCCTTCTCCCATATCTAACAACCTATCAAATTCAGTCATACCTTAGGCAAATTCTTATACATTTGCGATAGGATATTTGTACAAAAACATGCATAACTGCATTATTGTTTTTAAATTTTATTTATTATTTTGTGAGAGAGAGAGCACACATGTATGCACCCATGAGCAGGGGGGAGGGGCAGAAAGACAAGCAGACTCTTTACTGAACAGGGAGCCCGATGCAGGGCTCCATCCTAGGACTCTGAAATCATACCTGAACTGAAGTCACATGCTTAACTAACTGAGCCACCCAGGGAACACTATAACTGCATTATTTATTATAGGAGAAGCAGGAGACAATTTATCTCCATCAATAGCAGAATGGGCAAACATGCCATTTTATATTATGAAATAATCAGATGGTGCATATCAAAATTATTAATAGTACAGTACTTAGAGCCAAATTACATAGATTCATATTGGAGCTCCATCATAATGAACTCAGACTGACATCATATTTAATAATAATATCTAAAGATAATGAGTGATATCATTGTTAAAACAATAAAATTGAATGAAAGACAAAGACAGTTCTGTAATAGCATAAATAGCTCTAACAAATACGACATGGCGAAGGAAAAGACAAACATTGTATATGGTATAATTCCATTTGTATAAACTTCAAAGACAGAAAAACTATATAGTGGGGATACATACAACAAATATATAATATGAATATACATATATATGTATAATATAAATACATAATAAATCTAAAACAAAAAGAAAATGTAGTCCAAGTGTCAACATAGTGATTACTTTAAGTAGTGGTAGGCAGATGTGATCATAAAAATCAGCATCAGGGTGGGGTGTCTGGGTGTCTCAGACAGTTCAGTGTCTGACTTTGGCTCAGGTCTTAATCTCTGGGTCCTGGATTGAGGCCCACAAGAAGCCCACCTGGAGCCCCACACTAAGCCCTGCCTCAGGCTCCACCCTCAGCAGGGAGTCTGTTTGCACCCTGCTCCTCCCCCTCGTCCTGCTCATGCTCTCTATCTCTCTAATAAATAAAATCTTAAAAAAAAAACATCAGGGTTATTAGAAAGTTTTTAATCTATGAGCTGCATGGTAGATACATAGTCATGTTTTTATACTGCACTTTAACCTGTTAATTTAGATTTTATTCACTATTCTAATATTTTATTCACTATTTTATTCACTCTTCTTAGATATATCTAAGCATACATCTCACAATTAAAAATTCACTAACAAAAATAAATACATAGATAAAATTAACTGGAACAAATGTGAGTTCTTTTTTTTTTTTTTTCCCTACAATAACAAGTTAGAAACTTACCTCCAAATTGCTTTCTTGAATGGCAGAGGAAAGAACAGTCAGCCAAAAATTAGGTATATATGACATGTGATTAGCTGGGTTCAGATAAGGACAGGAAGGAACATCGTTTCTGATTTAATTACTATATTTTGTTGATGTAGTCAATATAGGCATGGTTGCCTTTAGTGAGATGTTTCAGATTAGTAATTTGTTTTCCTTTGACAGTAATGGTCTTTCCAGGAATCCTTTATTCTACTTAGCCTGGAAAGTTTGCTTTTAAATTCCAGGTAACATAAAGTACATGCTATGCTCATTATAAAAACATCTATTGTGTGAAGACATCATTTTTTTTTTCTCATTTTATTTATTTTTTCAGCGTAACAGTATTCATTCTTTTTGCACAACACCCAGTGCTCCATGCAAAACGTGCCCTCTCCATTACCCACCACCTGTTCCCCCAACCTCCCACCCCTGACCCTTCAAAACCCTCAGGTTGCCCCAACCTCCCACCCCTGACCCTTCAAAACCCTCAGGTTGTTTTTCAGAGTCCATAGTCTCTTATGGTTCGCTTCCCCTCCCCAATGTCCATAGCCCGCTCCCCCTCCCCCAATCCCACCTCCCCGCAGCAACCCCCAGTTTGTTCTGTGAGATTAAGAGTCATTTATGGTTTGTCTCCCTCCCAATCCCATCTTGTTTCATTTATTCTTCTCCTATCTCCTACCCCCCCATGTTGCTTCTCCATGTCCTCATATCAGGGAGATCATATGATAGTTGTCTTTCTCCGATTGACTTATTTCACTAAGCATGATACGCTCTAGTTCCATCCACATCGTCGCAAATGGCAAGATTTCATTTCTTTTGATGGTTGCATAGTATTCCATTGTGTATATATACCACATCTTCTTTATCCATTCATCTGTTGATGGACAGCTAGGTTCTTTCCATACTTTGGCTATTGTAGACATTGCTGCTATAAACATTTGGGTGCATGTGCCCCTTCGGATCACTATGTTTGTATCTTTAGGGTAAATACCCAGTAGTGCAATTACTGGGTCATAGGGTAGTTCTATTTTCAACATTTTGAGGAACCTCCATGCTGTTTTCCAGAGTGGTTGCACCAGCTTGCATTCCCACCAACAGTGGAGGAGGGTTCCCCTTTCTCCACATCCTCTCCAGCATCTGTCATTTCCTGACTTGTTAATTTTAGCCATTCTGACTGGTGTGAGGTGATATCTCATTGTGGTTTTGATTTGTATTTCCCTGATGCCGAGTGACGTGGAGCACTTTTTCATGTGTCTGTTGGCCATCTGGATGTCTTCTTTGCAGAAATGTCTGTTCATGTCCTCTGCCCATTTCTTGATTGGATTGTTTGTTCTCTGGGTGTTGAGTTTGCTAAGTTCCTTATAGATTTTGGATACTAGCCCTTTATCTGATATGTCGTTTGCAAATATCTTCTCCCATTCTGTCAGTTGTCTTTTGGTTTTGTTAACTGTTTCCTTTGCTGTGCAAAAGCTTTTGATCTTGATGAAATCCCAACAGTTCATTTTTGCCCTTGCTTCCCTTGCCTTTGCCGTTGTTCCTAGGAAGATGTTGCTACGGCTGAGGTCGAAGAGGTTGCTGCCTGCATTCTCCTCAAGGATTTTGATGGATTCCTTTCTCACATTGAGGTCCTTCATACATTTGGAGTCTATTTTTGTGTGTGGTGTAAGGAAGTGGTCCAATTTCATTTTTCTGCATGTGGCTGTCCAATTTTCCCAGCACCATTTATTGAAGAGGCTGTCTTTTTTCCATTGGACATTCTTTCCTGCTTTGTCGAAGATTAGTTGACCATAGAGTTGAGGGTCGATTTCTGGGCTCTCTATTCTGTTCCACTGATCTATGTGTCTGTTTTTGTGCCAGTACCATGCTGTCTTGATGATGACAGCTTTGTAATAGAGCTTGAAGTCCGGAATTGTAATGCCACCAACTTTGGCTTTGTTCTTCAATATTCCTTTGGCTATTCGAGGTCTTTTCTGGTTCCATATAAATTTTAGGATTATTTGTTCCATTTCTTTGAAAAAAATGGATGGTATTTTGATAGGGATTGCATTAAATGTGTAGATTGCTTTAGGTAGCATAGACATTTTCACAATATTTATTCTTCCAATCCAGGAGCATGGAACATTTTTCCATTTTTTTGTGTCTTCCTCAATTTCTTTCATGAGTACTTTATAATTTTCTGTGTATAGATTCTTAGTCTCTTTGGTTAGGTTTATTCCTAGGTATCTTATAGTTTTGGGTACAATTGTAAATGGGATTGACTCCTTAATTTCTCTTTCTTCAGTCTTGTTGTTGGTGTACAGAAATGCAACTGATTTCTGTGCATTGATTTTATATCCTGACACTTTACTGAATTCCTGAACAAGTTCTAGCAGTTTTGGAGTGGAGTCTTTTGGGTTTTCCACATATAGTATTTTTTAAAGAGAATACAGCTTGCTTCAATGAGAAGTTTATGTGTGTACTAATTATCTAAATGATACCACCTTAAGCTCCAGTTATAATTGTTAATGTTTTACACAGTAAAACACAATACCCAGCTGAGTTGGAAACTAAAGTTATTTTGATCCTGTAGTTTGGTCATGAGCCAGGTGAACTGGCTAGCTAGCATTCAGAGATGTTTCAGCCAGTACTATTCTCAAATCATTCTAATTAGGATTTTCTTATCATCCTTGAGTGCATCTGAACGGTACCAGACAGATACTTTAAATTTGGCTTTTTGGGGTACCTGAGTGTCTCAATCAGTTAAATGTCTTCCTTTGGCTCACGTCATGATCTCAGGGTCCGGGGATTGAGCCCTGCATTGGGCTCCCTGCTCAGTGGGGAGACTGCTTCTCCTCTTCCCTCTGCCCTCACCTGGCTCATGTTCCTTCTCTTGCTCTCTCTCTCTCAAATAAATAGTAAATAAAATCTTTAAATTTGACTTTTTCATATTTTTATATTATGTATACCATATTTTGGTGATTTTTTAAAATATTCATTTGGATTTAAATTCTGAAATAAAAATCATATTTTTCAGGGGCTATCACTCCAGAGTTCATTGTGTTATACAAAAATTTTTTTTTTCTCATTTTATTTATTTTTTCAGCGTAACAGTATTCATTCTTTTTGCACAACACCCAGTGCTCCATGCAAAACGTGCCCTCTCCATTACCCACCACCTGTTCCCCCAACCTCCCACCCCTGACCCTTCAAAACCCTCAGGTTGCCCCAACCTCCCACCCCTGACCCTTCAAAACCCTCAGGTTGTTTTTCAGAGTCCATAGTCTCTTATGGTTCGCTTCCCCTCCCCAAAAAATTACAGTAATAGACCTTGGATTCCAACAAAAAAGGAACATTTATATTGCTTTAATGTAACTAGATCCACAGGTTTAAAGTTAGTCTATGTTCATATGACTGTTACAAGATATCACTAACACTTACCACAAAACAAACAAATAAATTATTTTTACCTAACATATTCCTAAGTCAATTTATTGTGATGGTTGAAAGTTTTAGAAGCCAAAGACAAATGCCATATGATTTCACTCATCGTGAAATTTAAGAAACAAAACAGATGAATATAGGGGGATAAAAAAACAAAGTTTTAGAAGCCCTGAAACAGTGTCTCTCAATACACAAATTGAAATCTTTTTCATTGGTGGCAATTAGAAATAAAACTAGAAGGTATAAGCTTAGGATATGAGGGGAGGGGTGGGGGGCTGGGTGAGGCTGGTTGTGGGTATTAAGAAGGGCATGTATTGGGGCGCCTGGGTGGCTCAGTGGTTTGGGCCACTGCCTTCGGCTCAGGTCATGATCTCAGGGTCCTGGGATCGAGTCCCGCATCGGGCTCTCTGCTCGGCAGGGAGCCTGCTTCCCTCTCACTCTCTCTGCTTGCCTCTCTGCCTACTTGTGGTCTCTCTCTGTCAAATAAATAAATAAAATCTTTAAAAAAAAAAAAGAAGGGCATGTATTACATGGAGCACTGGGTGTGGTGCGTAAACAATAATCTTAGAACACTGAAAAAATTAAAAAAATAATAAAAATAAATTAAAAAAAAAAGAATATGTGGTTGTGCTGAGAGCCTGAAAAATTTTCTGAACCAAATAGTGGTCATGAGTATCAAAGGGAGGAAAGAATGCAATAAGAATTGTTTTCACAGTGTTTTGAGGGATACTGCAGATAGTATGGTTCAAAAATGTTCCTCTTGCAGCGCCTCGGTGGCTCAGTGGTTAAGCCTCTGGCTTTGGCTCAGGTCATGATCCCAGGGTCCTGGGACAGAGTCTTCATCAGGCTCCCCACCTGGCGGGATGCCTGCTTCTCACTCTCCCACTGCCCCTGCTTGCCCCACTCCCCAACCTTGTGTTTCCTCTCTCCCTGTGTCTCTGTCAAATAAATAAAATATTAAAAAAAAAAAAAACAAACAACTTCCTCTTAAGAAAATCAAGCTTCCAATAGGATAAAAATTTGCCCAAGACAGTTATTAATTAACCCAGACCAGAATATGAGTGTGCTAGCTCCTAATTTATACTTTCTTTGACAACATATTATTGAAAATTGTATCTATTTTATGAAGATATGTAGTTATTTTCCAATAGTAACATTTTTTTCTTAGCTTCCTTTGCTCTTTTCTTCAGAAGTATTTTTTCTGAATACAGTATGAATTGAAATATCACTTTAACATTATATAAAATGTTATATAAATGAGGCTTGTCACAACCAAGGATTCTATTCTAAACCCAGACTTGATAGCCATGCAGAAATAGCATGATGACTCACTACCAGCGGCTCTCCAGAAAGACTGGGAACCTATTTAAAAGTTAATAAAAATTCTTCTCCGTATTCTCATTAGTCTTGGCTGACAGTCTCAATCACAATTCCATACAGACTAAAATAGAATCATGAAAATTTCAAAGGCTGAACAACCAGAGGTAAAATCTACCAATGCTGACAGCCAAGCCTGTGAGTTTACAACATTTAGTGAGTGCCTGCTATGGGACAGGTGTTGAAACCCCATGACAGTGGTGAATGAAATCAAATCTCCCTCTTACCCACCCCCCACCTCACCCACCCCCCACCCCCGGCAAAAGAAAAATTTCACAATCTAGAGAAGGAGAATAATAGCTAGTACTTGTTGAGTTCTTCTAAGTTTCCAATTGGCATCATCTATATTACCTTATTTCATGCTCATTCAGTGGTATATATTTTCTTCCCATTTTACTGATGAAGAAATTGAAGTACAGATCATTTAACTGAATTTTGCTCAAGTCAATTTGCAATTCTAATTTTTTTAGCTTATATATTTCCCACAGGCTAAAGATAGTCAAATATAAAATTATAATCAGCTCTGGAGATTTTATTCCTGTATCTTTTATTTGGAAATCGTGAGAATAACTTCTTTTTCTCAACAAAAATTATCAACTATACACAGTTCTCATCTGATTACCTGTATATTCTCCTGCAAGTCTTTCTCTGTTGCTAGTATCTCTCTTCAACTTTTACCAGACCCTTGGTATCGATAACGTATGCCTAGACCAGAGTATCACTAATTAGAAAATTTATCATAAACATATTAGACCAAAAGTTAACATAGAAATCTTTAGAACAAATATTTTTCTTTTTATTTCTTCAAATGAGGAGAATAAACCTATAAAAATAAAGCACTTGCAGAAGATGCAGACCTGGATAGTTAATGGAAAAGCTTGGGGTGGAGGAATGGGGTGAAATAAAGTCCGAGTTCCTGATCTAATCCGATACTATTTTTCCATATTTTTTTCTTTTTAGCATAGAAATAAACTCTTACACTATTTTCTAAAATAAATATTATAGATTGTAGGTGAAAGTCTGAGTTTTTAGTATTCTATTCCCATCAGTTTCTTTTCAGAACATTTAATTCTGAATACAGTTATTATTTTCACTTTTATGTCTCACACTCAATTTGCCAATTTGTTAATTCAACAAATACTATTTATTGATTATAATACACATGCTGAGTATGTACAGAAATATATATTTTATGAATAAAATATCTTAAAATTTAGTGCCTTAATTATGCAAAGATACCAATCAACTATCACTTTAAAACAATAGTTCTCATTTTCAAATCCAAGCAACAAAAGTGTTAAATAATGTAGGCTCTTCAGAGAGTAACAAGTTTAAAATTTTAAATACTTAAAATGAGAATTCTGTATTGGTAGTAATGTCTATAATTATACAGAATATACAGAATTATACAGAATATAATAGGTATTATCCACAAAAAGCAGTAAACACTTTATAAGTATTTTCTAATTTATTTCTCAAGCCAAGCTTACGGGACTGGTTTAATGTTATTTTCATTCCAGAAATGCAGAACTGAAATTAAAGGTAGTAAATATGAAATATGTAAAGAAAGGTAGTAAATATGAAATGAAAGGTAGTAAATAATTTATGCAAGGCCACATAGTTTACTAAGATGTGGAAACACAGAACCTCTCATTATCGCTTTGGTTTATTTTCCCACTCTAATATGTTTACTGACTTAAATATCTGTTGCTAGTAGGTACAACATGGCATACAAACTGCTTTCTCTAAAGATATGTCATGTGAAGAATAGAAAAGTTTAAATAATTTAAATAATCTAATTTCATCATATGAAGAACATATATACAAATTCTTTAATAAGCCATTCCAACCAGTTGGCATTTAGATCCAAGCCAGAGGAGAAAAGGTGTAAACTAGGCATATGTCACCCATCCTTAATTCTGCAAATACTCATCAATTAAAAAGTAGAAATGGAAAAGTAAATCACATTTTTTTAATGTCTGTTTTAAAGAAGCCCTCAAGCTATGCCATCCAATTTGTCAATTATAACGATTTCTGTATAGCCACAGATCTTCAGAGAAGTTTCTATTAAGTTTAAAAAGATGTTTGATAGAATATCCAATAGATGAAAGATGCTGGAAAACCCATGAAGCGAACTCAAATTTAAAGGATTTTAGCTTCAGGCTTGAGAAACAATTTAGATCTTGTTCTATGAGGGTTGTTAAATGAATACATGCTAAGCTTTAACAAATTTTTGGAATTGTACCCATAGGATCACCTGGTACTTTTTCAAAAAATAATTGCAATTAGAAAAAAAAAATGTTTTCAAATCTAAAGCCATGGAGTCTGCAAATATTATTCTTTCATCAGTGTCCCTAGGTTGGAAGAGACCATGCACATTGGAGAGAATGGGTTCTAGGTAGCAGCAGGTGGTGAAATACAGCAGGTCCAGCTGTAAATTATTCTTGACTCTCACACGTACGTTTACTTATTTTGTACAACTGTTTCCTTAAGGGCAGGACTTGTAGGTAGAATTGGAGTTTTGCCACGGGTTGAAAATATTTTCCCAAGGACTACTTTATACAAATACCTTTTAAGATCTTCCTCAACTATGAAATACCAGAGCTAGTAAAACTATAGAAAAAATGGAATGTGACAAATATTGCTACATTGGTAGTCATATAATAATACTACTTAATACTTTCTACTACTTAAATATAGCAAAGTAACAAACTGTACACCTTAAACTTATACAATAAATGTCAAATTTATTCAATATTTTTAAAGAACTGAAAAAATAAGCAAACAACGAGAGAAAGATGATAATTACAAAAAGTGTACAGAGTTTTAAAGTTTTCTCTGTGATTCTGAGGGGCACATTACTTTCTCTATAGAACAAGAAAAGAAAAATTAGACTGGTAGGACTTATTATGTGTAGGGAAAATGTGCTATTTGTAAAATCAAATCAGAAGCTGAAGAAGAAACTTAAATAATAGTGCTAAATAATTACAAGTGTCTATTGTAAGGTAGTATGATAAGGTATGGGAACTTGCCTTTTATTTAATACTCCAGTGAAATGAAAGCTTACATTATCTAACTCAGCAGTTGGCAGTGATTCAGCTCTATTTTAATATTTTCATTTTAGGAATCACAAAAATCATGAAAGTAGTATCACAGAGATACCTGCTGTTAAGATCTTAATAATAGAGAGTGACTCAAAGTGAAAAAATGGAATGAATATAATACAAAAATGAATAATTCTATAGCTAATATATTACTGAAATGTCTATATTTGAATAGCGAACATTTGCTTTTCAAATAACACTTTTTAAAATTAAACTATTTATCTTATATAAACTCACTGAGACATGTATCTAAATGTGATAATGAGAAGAACACAGTCTCCAATGTACAGCTTTCCAGAATGAGTATTTGATGAATCCTCTGTCTTGTATGAGATAACTCATTATGGATCTAGAAGTGTACGTTGAACAAGCAGAACTCAGGAGTCAGCTAATCATGCACTGTCATCTCTTACTCTCCAATTAAATGCATTTTGGTGATTCTGGGTTTTCTGCTGATTTGAAAGGAAACTTTGGCAGAATCAATGTATTTAAACAATAATTTAATTAAACATTAAGTCTCAACTCATAGTTTATTTTCAGAAATAAAACTGTTCAGTCTCAGTTTTATTTCTATAGAAGAGCAACAAAAAATTGGAAAACTCAGTTAAAGGTATTACTTATAACAGGATCAATAAGCATCAAATAACTACTAAATTCATCAAAATTGTGAATGACATATATCCTAAACTATTTAACCTTACAGAGAGGTGTGAAGTCCATTTAAATCAGATGCATGTCACACACTGATGAAGTCAAGGTTAAATGCTTAATTCCCTGTAGCTCACTTATTTGATTGAATAAATTTCAAAATCCCTTCAAGTTTCATGATTAAAATTGACTGTAAAGTTGATAAAGAAATTGATTATAAGGTTCACATGGAAATGCAAAAGGACAAAAAATTAGATAAGCTTGAAGAGGAAAGTTAGAGAATTTTTATTACAAATGTCAATAATTAAGGCAATGGGAACAAGTAAAGTGGGGAAAAATAGAGTACAGAGTGACAAATAGACAAATGAAGCACACTGCAGAGTCCAGAAGGAGACCTATATAGGTACAATAGATTTATATCAAAGGTACCACTGAAATCGAACAAAGCAACAATGTTCTTTGCAACAAAAGTTCTAGATCTAGTGGAGTGTCAAGGGAAAAATTAAACCTTGACCCTACTCTCCATGATATACAGATATGAATCCTAGGTCTATCATAGACCTTAAAAAAGTAACATCATTAAACTTTTAAAGATAACAAGAGGAAATGTCTTTTAACATTATTTATTTGACACAGAGAGAAAGAGAGGGAGGGAGAGGAAGGGGGAGGGAAAGAGAAGGAGAGAAAGAGAGACAGAGCAAGGGAGCACAAGCCCAAGCAGGGGAACAACAGAGGGAGAAGGAGAAGACCCACAACTAAGCAGGGAGCCCAATGCCTGTTCCCATCCCAGAATCCTGGGATCATGACTCATGACCTGAGCCAAAGGCAGGCACTTGGACTGAGCCACTCAGTCGCCCCAAGAGGAAATGTCTTCATGACGTTGGGGTAGGCAAAGATTTGTTAAACCATACATATAAGCCAAAATCACAGTAATATGAAAATTGATGAAATGCACCCTATTAAAATGGAAGGATTTTGTGCATTAAAGATTCCCTTAAATAGTGAAAACATTCACAGAAGGTGAGATGTTGCAATACCTGTCTCTGAAGAACTCATACACAAAATAGAGTTTTCCTATAAATCAGTGGAAGAAAGGATAAACTCTCTCATCTTTCCAAGAGAAAATGAACAAAATATTTGAACAGGCACTTTATAAAAGAAGACATCCAAAGAGAGGGCACGTATTGCATGGAGCACTGGGTGTGGTGCAAAAACAATGAGTACTGTTACGCTGAAAATAAATAAATAAATTTAAAAAAAAGAATATCAAAAGATGCTCAAGCTCCTTAATCAAAAAGGGAAATATAAATTAAAAGGACACTGAGATAATCCTACAACCACAAAAATAAGATAATGAGATGTACTGAAACTAGAAGAATGCTATCCATTTTGAATGGTTACAAAATGGAAAAAAAAAAACAAAACACTGATAAAAACAAGGGATGGTGTGATATGGACAACTGCAACTCCCAAGCACTGTAGTTGTAATTTTTAATTGTTACAGTCTTTTTGGTAAACTGTTTGGCGTCTACCAAATGTAAATATATACCTATCCAATATTCCAGCATCCCCATCTCTAGCCATTCTACTGCTACCCAAAAGTAACATGCACATTTTGTATAAAGACACACACACAAGAATTTTTATATCCATATTATTTACAGTTGCCAAAGCTGAAAATATTTCACTTAGCCGTTAGCAATAGAGTAATAAATACATTGTGAGATATTCATATAATGTAATATAATGCCTCAATAGAGGAGAAACAACACACAATAAAAATAAATCAGTTTGAGGTAACATTAGGTAAAATGATCAGTTACAAGTAAGTATAAATAATTTTATTGCATTTATGTAAGTTTCAAAATTTTGCTTAAATAAATTAATGTGGAAGAAATTAGTTTCTTCGAGGAGGAAGCATAGTGAAAAAATCAGGAGTTCCTTAACTACTTGTGCTTAGTTACAAGTTCTGTTCCTTTTAATCATCTTTCTCTGCTATTTCTACCATCTCTGTCATCTATAGTTATATTTCCCTACTGATTTCTTTTTCCTGGTTTCAAGTCACATTTTCTTGTTCTTGGCCTGCATGAAAGCTTTTAGATTGGATGTTAACATTGTAAACGTGATATTTTGAGTGTCTGGATATATGTCTTCTGTTAAAAAATACAATGCTTTGTTCTCCCCCAGAATCAAGTTACATGCCGAGTACTTTGATTATTTTGACCTCTGTTTCTTAAAATTTTCCCAGGTGGATCTAAAATAGCCTTCACTTCAGAGCATTCACTCTCACTACTAAGTCATGACTCATCTGGGCTGTCTAGGAATACTCTAACTCTGAGGATGTTTCCATTCTCTCTGGTTAGGGACAGAACATCTTATTTTGTACTGAGGTCCAGAAATTTTCAGTTTATAACTCTGGTTGTTCTTCACCTAGTCCTTGGAAATTTGAATTTCTCATGTGCCTCTAGAAGTCAGCAAACACTCTAGTGACCATGACTGCAAAACTATAGAGGTCTTTTTCTACACAGATCCCTTGTGCTCAGAAAACAATGCTGAAGTGTCCAAGCACTTCAGTTCCCCTAACTGTTGTTAGTAATTCCTTCCTCAGTGAGGCTCCCTTGCTCAGCTTGATTCCCTTCTTTGCAATGTGTCCTAGAAAATGGCATAAAGAGGAGAGCAGGATGATTATAGTTCTTACCCCATTTGTCTCCCTCTTCTCAGGGATCACAGTCCTGCATTGACTGTTGTCCAATGTTTGAAATAATTACTTCATATATTTTATTTTGTTTGCTAGTTTTATTGCTACAGTTTAAATCTGGTCCTAGTGAAACCATTAGGGCCATCAGCCAAAGTCCTAATATTTATTAGTAGATTTTTTAATGTTTTAAAAAATTATAATTGTTTCTTCTCATTTTTATATGTTTGATTTCTGAAAATCAGTAATCTATTCTATATAATCCTTATTTTTATAACTCAATTAACTGGTTTTGAAGTGTACGAAGTACTCAACCTTTGTGACCATCTATCTTCTCTTACCTTTCATTTCTTACCAGGATATTAAGTTCTTCATTGATTAATATTATATATTATATTATATTATATTATAATCTATCAGAGAGCAATGAGGCAATCCAATTCAATGAGATAATCTAAACTCAATTTGTTAAAGATTTAAACCTAAGTATAAAGTTATAAATAATAGAATAATAACATATCAATTTTTAATATTTTCAAAGTGGTGTGGCATAATTTCATGCATCTAAACCAGAGTTTGAATCCCAGGTCTGTTATTATTAGCTTTGTATTCATTAGCAGGTTTCACCATCCTCTACGAACCACAATTTTCTCATCCATAAGATGGAAATACTAATCTGCCACTGGTGGGATTAAAAGAAATAAAGCATACTTTTAGTGAATGTCAATATTAAGATAGCATCCTCATTATTTTCTAATATTTCTATTTTTATTGCAAGTTTTCTAAAAGTAAGTTATCTGACTTTTAAGTACAGAAAAATAAAATAAAGCTTTTATTTGTTCTTACAAAATGAATGAATATTTAAATTGAATTTTTGGTATTAATCGGGGACTCTATATTATCTCGTTTTTTAATTATTAATACCTCTGTAGGTTAACAAATTAAATTCATAGACAGTTATTTGTGACTCTGTAGTTTCTGAACTAATTCATGTGTCTTGTGTCTCTACTCCAACCATTAATATGTGTCCTGAGCATAATAAGCAATCCATTGATAATTCAATACTATATGCCAAGAAATCAAATTCATTGGTAACATATATGCTGTTGGAAAGATGAATAGGATGAATTATACTATGAGATGAAGAGCCTTGTTTTCAAGATTTCTATAAAAATGCAGAATCAGCTACTTTATTATCCTGGCACTTTCTGCTAATTGATAACATGGTTCAATAAATTAAAATACTTTTTAGTTGACTACACATTCATTATGGTAATGTAGTTACAGAAGCATAATCACACAAGACAAACTGTGGCAAACTGGCATTGCAGTATATGTCAATTGTAATTCATTTTAATACAGAAAGAAATTAGTGAAATCAGACATCATTAAATAAAACAGATATTAACATAAACCTCCTCAGTGATCTGATGAAATAAAGGAAAATTTTCAAAATATTTAGTTATCATATAGCATGAATTAATATTGAATTGTCATTATGGTTTTTTCATTGACTCGTGTTATATATAAGAACATTTCTCAATTTACAAATGTAAAAGCACATTTTAATATTCTTTTAACTATTAGCTTCTAATATAATTACAATGTGGTGAGATAATATACGCCTTATGAATTAAATACTGAAATTTGTTGAGGCTTTGTATAGTCAGTTTTATCATTCTCTGTATTCAGTTATGCTTTTCCTCTGGATTTTTAAGTACTTATTTGTTCTTTATCTTTGATTTTCAGGAATTCAATTATAAGTGTGAATTTATTTGTATTTATCTTTCTTGGATTTCATTGAACTTGAAACTGTGAAATTGTTTTCCAACAGATTTGAGAAAATGTCAGCTATTATTTCTTCAAATTTGTTTTCAATATTTTCTCTCTCCTCTAGTCCTATTGATTTGTTAGAACACTTTATCTTGCATCCAACAGTTTACTGATACTGTCTACTTTTTTTCAATTTATCTCTGCTGTGAAAATTGGATAATTTCTATTAATTTGTTCATTCAGTACTTTTTTAAATAGGCTTTATTTTTAGAGTAGTTTTAGGTTTATAGAAAATCAAGCAGGAGAAAGATTTCACATAGAACTCCTCTCCCCACTGTTCATAGCCACCCCATTTCCGACATTCCCCCACCACAGTGGTACATTTCTTTTTTTTTTTTTTTTTTTTTTTTTTTTAAAGATTTTATTTATTTATTTGACAGAGAGAGATCACAAGTAGGCAGAGAGGCAGGCAGAGAGAGTGAGAGGGAAGCAGGCTCCCTGCCGAGCAGAGAGCCTGATGCGGGACTCGATCCCAGGACCCTGAGATCATGACCTGAGCCGAAGGCAGCGGCTTAAACCACTGAGCCACCCAGGCGCCCCCACAGTGGTACATTTCTTACACCCGATTAAACCTACATTGTCACATCATTATCACTCAAAGTTCATAGTTTACATAGGGTTCACTTTTGGTATTATACATTCAATAGGTTTTGACAAATGTATAATTGTTATATTCCCAATTATACTATCATACAAAATAGTTTCGCTACCCTAAAAATCCTGTTCTTCACCTATTCATCCCTCTCTCCCCCAAACCCTTAGCAACAACTGATGTTTTACTGTTCCCATAGTTTTTCCTTTTCCATAATGGCAAAGATTTAGAAACAACCAGAAGTCAGCCTTCTCGTATTGGTTTCTTTCCCTTGGTAATATGAATTTAAGTTTTCTCCATGTCTTTTCAGGATGTGATAGCTCTTTTTTTCAGTGTTAAATAATATTCCATTGTCTGGATGTGCCACAGTTTATTTACCCATTCACCCAATGAAGGACATTTTGGTTGCTTTCAGGTTGGGCAATTATGAAAACAGCTGCTATAATCATCTTTTTGCAGGCTTATGTTTGGATGTAAGTTTTCCATTCCTTTAAGTAGATACCAAAGAGCATAATTGCTGGATTTTATAGTAAAATTATGTTTAATTTTATAACAAACCAGCAAACAATCTTCCAAAATGACTCTCCCATTGTATATTCTCACCAGCGATGAATGAGAGTTCCTATAGCTCCACAATCTTACATTTGGTGTTGTCAGAGTTCCAGATTTAGGCCATTCTAATAAGTGTGTAGTAGTACATAACTGTTGTTTTAATTCGCATCTCCCTGATGAAATACGATATGGAACATCTTTCCATACAGTCCTTGCCATCTATTTAACTTCTTTCTGAAATGTTTAAGGTTTTTGCCTTTTTTAAAAAAAATTGGGCTGTAAATTCTCTTATTATAGAGTTTTGAGAGTTCTTTATATCTTTTGAATATCAGTCTTTTGTCAAATATGCTTTTTGCAAAATATTTTCTTCTCATCTGTGACTTGTTGTTGTTGTTGTTTTTCATTCTTCTGACAGTATCTTTTGCAGAGCATTTGTATTTTTTAATGAAGTTCAGCTTACCAACTATTCCTTTTATGGATCATGCCTTTGGTTTTCACCTAAAAAGTCATCACCATTCCTAGAACTAGAACTAGTAATTCTAGAACTAGAATTAGTTCTAACTAGAACTAGAATAATTCTAAAAATTTTATGGAACCACAAAAAACCCTGAATAGCCAAATCAATCTTGAGAAAGAAAAAAAAAAGGCTCTAGCTATTACAATTCCAGATTTCAAGATGTATTACAAAGCCATACTAATCAACACAGTATGGTGCTGGCAAAACAAACAAACAAACATATAGATCAATGAAATATAACAGAGAGCCTAGAAATAAACCTATACTTATATGGTCAATTATTCTATGACAAAGAGGAAAGTATATACAATGGGAAAAAGACAATCTCTTCAATAAATGGTTCTGGGAAAACTGGACAGCTGCATACAAAAGAATAAAAGTAGACCACTTTTGGAGTCTGGATAGCTCAGTGGGTTAAGCCTCTGTCTTTGGCTCAGGTCATGATCTCAGGGTCCTGGGATCAAGCATTGGGCCCTCTGCTCAGCAAGGAGCCTGCTTCCACCTCTCTCTCTGTCTGCCTCTCTTCCTACTTGTGATCTCTCTGTCAAATAAATAAATACAATCTTTAAAACAAAAAAAGAAACAAACAAAAAGAAACTAGACCACTTTCAAACCCCAGAAAGACAAAAAAAAAAAAAAAAAAAACAAAACAAAACAAGCAACAAACTCAAAATGGATAAAAGACCAAAATGTAAGGCCTGAAGCAATAAAAAATCCTAGAAGAAAACACAGGCAGTGATTTCTCTGACATTGGCTGTAGCAACATTTTTCTATGTGTGTCTCCTAAGGCAAGGTAAACAAAAGTGAAAATAAACTATTGGGACATTATAAAAAATAGAAAAGCTTTTGCACAACAAAGGAAACCATCACCAACATAAGTCAGCCTACTGAGTGGGAGAAGATAGTTGCAAATGATACATCCAATAATGGGTTAATATTACAAATATATAAAGAACTTGTACAATTAAACACAATCTAATTAATATATTGGCAGAGGACCTGAATAGGCATTTTTTTCAAAGAAGATGTACAGGTGGCTAACAGACACATGAAAAGATGCTCAACATTACTAATCACAGGGAAATGCAAATCAAATCACAATGAGATATCACATCACACCTGTTAGAAAGGCTAAAATCAAGAAGACAATAAACTATAAGTATTGGTGATGATGTGGAGAAAAAGGAAACTTTATGTACTGTTGGTGGAATGAAAATTCGTGCAGACAGACACTGTGGAAAACAGTATGGAGATTCCTCAGAAAACTAAAAAAAAAAAAAAAAGTACCTTTACTATATGATCCACTAATACAATTACTATGTATTTAGTCAAAAAATAAAAATATTAATTAAAAAAAGACATATACAGTATTTATTGTAACATTATTTACAATAGCCAAGATATGGAAACATCCTAAATATCCATCAATAGATGAATAGATAAGATGTGGTTCATATATATAATGGAATATTACACAGTCTTAAGAAAGACTAAGGTCATGTTATTTGTGACAACATGAATAAACCCAGAAGGTATTATGCTAAGTGAAATAAGTCAGACTGGGAAAGACAAATACCATATGATTTCACTCACATGTGGAATCAAAAAGACAAATGAATAAACAAACAAACAAAAAGCAGAATCAGAGAACTACTGGTTGCCAGAGGGGAAGTAGGAGGGGTGAAGGGGAGTGGGAGAGACTGGCTTCCAGTTATGAATGAGTAAGTCATACCAATAAAAGACACAGCATAGGGAATATAGTCAATGACATCATAGTAGCATTATATGGTAACAGAAGGTATCTACACTTGTGGTGAACAGAGTATAACATACAGAGAAGCTGAATCACTGTATTGTATACCTGAAAGTAATGTAACACTGTGTGTCAACTATATTCAAATAAAAAATATTTTTGAAATAAGTTAAATAAAAAGTCATTTCCAAACCCAAGGTTTTAAATCTTTGCATTTTTAGGTCTATGATTCATTTGTGTGTGTGTGTGCATTTCAAAATTTTATTTAAATTTTAGGTAGTTAGCATGTAGTATATTAGTTCTAGGAGAATTCAGTGATTCATCACTTACATATAACATCCAGTGCTCGTCACATCCTTAATACCCACCCATCTTCCCACACACCTCCCCTCCAGCAACTCTCTGTCATCTATAGTTAAGATTCTCTTATGGTTTGCCTCCTCCTTTTTTTTTTTTTTTTTTTTTTTTTTTGGTTTGGTTTGTTTTTTCCCAACATTTGTCTGTTTTGTTTATTAAATCCTGCATATGAGCAAAATCATATGGTATTTGTCTTTCTCTGACTGACTTATTTCACTTAGCATAATTCTCTGGTTCCATCCACGTCACTGCAAATGGCAAGATTTCATTATTTTTGATGGCTGGGTAATATTCCACTGTGTGTGTGTGTGTGTGTGTGTGTGTGTGTGTGTGTGTGACACCACTACTTCTTATTTATTCTCTCATTAGTCAATGGACATTTGGGCTCCTTCTATAACTTGGCTATTGTTGATAAAGATGCTAAAAACATCAGGTGCTTATCGTTAGAATGGGGAATTTTGTTTCAAGAGAGACCCTCTTAAAAGCAGCTAGGACAAAGAAGCTTCTTACATACAGAGAAAAGCCCATTAGAATAACGTCAGACCTTTCCACAGAGACCTGGAAAGCCAGGAAGGGCTGGCAAAATATATTCAGAGTACTAAATGAGAAGAACATGCAACCAAGAATACTCTATCCAGCAAGACTGACATTTAAAATGGATGGAGAGATAAAGAGTTTCCAAGACCGGCAAGGCTTAAAAGACTATGCAACCACCAAGCCGACACTGCAGGAAATATTAAGGGGGGTCCTATAAGAGAGAAAAAATCCTAAGAATATCATTGAACAGAAATATAGAAACAATCTATAGACAGAAAGACTTCAAAGGCAACACGATGTCAATAAAAACCTATCTCTCAATAATCACTCTCAATGTGAATGGCCTAAATGCGCCCATAAAACGACACAGGGTTGCAGATTGGATAAAACGACAGGACCCATCCATATGTTGTCTACAAGAGACCCATTTTGAACCTAAGGATACACCCAGACTGAAAGTGAAGGGATGGAGAAGCATCTTTCATGCCAATGGGCCTCAAAAGAAGGCTGGAGTAATGATTCTCATATCAGATAAATTAGATTTTAAACTAAAGACTGTAGTCAGAGATACAGAAGGACACTACATAATTCTTAAAGGGACTATCCGCCAAGACGATCTAACAATTGTGAATATCTATGCCCCCAATATGGGAGCACCCAATTACATAAGAAAACTATTAATCAAGATAAAGAGTCATATTGATACGAATACAATAATAGTAGGAGATCTTAATACGCCTCTCTCAGAAATAGATCATCGAAGTAGAAAATTAATAAAGAAATAAGAGCATTGAATGAAACATTGGACCAGATGGACCTCATCGACGTATACAGAACATTCCACCCTAAAACAACAGAATATTCATTCTTCTCAAGTGCACATGGAACCTTCTCCAGAATAGACCACATACTGGGTCACAAAGCAGGACTCAACCGATACCAAAAGACTGACATTATTCCCTGCATATTCTCTGATCACAATGCTTTGAAACTGGAGCTCAATCACAAGGAAAAGTTCAGAAGGAACTCAAACACCTGGAAGCTAAAGACCACCTTGCTTAAGAATGCTTGGATCAACCAGGAGATCAAAGACGAACTTAAACAATTCATGGAAACCAATGAGAATGAAGACACCTCGGTCCAAAACCTATGGGATACAGCAAAGGCTGTTCTAAGGGGGAAATACATAGCCATCCAAGCCTCCCTCAAAAACATTGAAAAATCCAGAATACACCAGCTGTCTCTACACCTTAAAGAACTGGAGAATCAACAACAAATCAAACCAACTCCACATGCAAGAAGGGAAATAATCAAGATTAGAGCAGAGATCAATGAGGTAGAAACGAGAGATACAGTAGAATGTATCAATGAAACTAGAAGCTGGTTTTTTGAAAGAATCAATAAGATCGATAAACCATTGGCCACACTAATCCAAAAGAAAAGAGAGAAAGCCCAAATTAATAAAATTATGAATGAAAAGGGAGAGATCACAACTAACACCAAGGAAATAGAAACAATCATCAGAAATTATTACCAACAGTTATATGCCAATAAGCTAAGCAACCTAGATGAAATGGATGCATTCCTGGAAAGCTACAAACTCCCAAAATTGAACCAGGAAGAAATTGACAACCTAAATAGACCGATATCTAGTAATGAGATTGAAGCAGTGATCAAAAACCTCCCAAAAAAAAAACAAAAAAACAAAAATACAAAACAAAAACAAACAAACAAACAAACAAAAAAACCTCCCAAAAAACAAGAGCCCAGGACCTGACGGATTCCCTGGGGAATTCTACCAAACTTTCAAAGAAGAAATAACACCAATTCTCCTGAAGCTGTTCCAAAAAATTGAAGCAGAAGGAAAACTTCCAGACTCTTTTTATGAAGCCAGCATTACCCTGATCCCCAAACCAGGCAAAGACCCTACCAAAAAGGAGAATTTCAGACCAATATCACTGATGAATATGGATGCTAAGATTCTCAACAAGATTCTAGCAAACAGGATCCAGTAGCACATTAAAAAGATTATCCACCATGACCAGGTGGGATTCATCCCTGGGTTGCAAGGTTGGTTCAACATTCGCAAATCAATCAGTGTGATAGAACACATCAATAAGAGAAGAGAGAAGAACCACATGGTCCTCTCAATTGATGCAGAAAAAGCATTTGACAAAATCCAGCATCCGTTCCTGATGAAAACGCTTCAAAGTATAGGGATAGAGGGAACATTCCTGAACTTCATAAAATCTATCTATGAAAGACCCACAGCAAATATCATCCTCAATGGGAAAAAGCTTGCAGCCTTCCCGTTGAGATCAGGAACATGACAAGGATGCCCACTCTCACCACTCTTGTTCAACATAGTATTAGAAGTTCTAGCAACGGCAATCAGACAACAAAGAGAAATAAAAGGTATCCAAATTGGCAAGGAAGAAGTCAAACTCTCTCTCTTCGCAGATGACATGATTCTTTATATGGAAAACCCCAAAGACTCCACCCCCAAACTACTAGAACTCATACAGCAATTCAGTAACGTGGCAGGATACAAAGTCAATGTACAGAAATCAGTGGCTTTCTTATACACCAACAATGAAAATACAGAAAGGGAAATTAGAGAATCGATTCCATTTACTATAGCACCAAGAACCATAAGATACCTGGGCATAAACCTAACCAAAGAAGTAAAGGACCTGTACTCGAGGAACTACAGAACACTCATGAAAGAAATTGAAGAAGACACAAAAAGATGGAAGACTGTTCCATGCTCTTGGATTGGAAGAATAAACATTGTTAAAATGTCTATACTGCCTAGAGCAATCTATACTTTTAATGCCATTCTGATCAAAATTCCACCGATATTTTTCAAAGAGCTGGAGCATAATCCTAAAATTTGTATGGAATCAGAAGAGACCCCGAATTGCTAAGGATATGTTGAAAAACAAAAACAAAACTGGCGGCATCACGTTACCCGATTTCAAGCTTTACTACAAAGCTGTGATCACCAAGACAGCGTGGTACTGGCATAAAAACAGACACATAGATCAGTGGAACAGAATAGAGAGCCCAGAAATCGACCCTCAACTCTATGGCCAACTCATCTTCGACAAAGCAGGAAAGAATGTCCAATGGAAAAAAGACAGCCTCTTCAATAAATGGTGCTGGGAAAATTGGACAGCCACATGCAGAAAAATGAAATTGGACCACTTCCTTACACCACACACGAAAATAGACTCCAAATGGATGAAGGACCTCAATGTGAGAAAGGAATCCATCAAAATCCTTGAGGAGAATGCAGGCAGCAACCTCTTCGACCTCAGCCGCAGCAACATCTTCCTAGGAACAACGGCAAAGGCAAGGGAAGCAAGGGCAAAAATGAACTATTGGGATTTCATCGAAATCAAAAGCTTTTGCACAGCAAAGGAAACAGTTAACAAAACCAAAAGACAGCTGACAGAATGGGAGAAGATATTTGCAAACGACATATCAGATAAAGGGCTGGTATCCAAAATCTATAAGGAACTTAGCAAACTCAACACCCAAAGAACAAACAATCCAATCAAGAAATGGGCAGAGGACATGAACAGACATTTCTGCAAAGAAGACATCCAGATGGCCAACAGACACATGAAAAAGTGCTCCACGTCACTCGGCATCAGGGAAATACAAATCAAAACCACAATGAGATATCACCTCACACCAGTCAGAATGGCTAAAATGAACAAGTCAGGAAATGACAGATGCTGGAGAGGATGTGGAGAAAGGGGAACCCTCCTCCACTGTTGGTGGGAATGCAAGCTGGTCCAACCACTCTGGAAAACAGCATGGAGGTTCCTCAAAATGTTGAAAATAGAACTACCCTATGACCCAGCAATTGCACTACTGGGTATTTACCCTAAAGATGCAAACATAGTGATCCGAAGGGGCACGTGTACCCGAATGTTTATAGCAGCAATGTCTACAATAGCCAGACTATGGAAAGAACCTAGATGTCCATCAACAGATGAATGGATCAAGAAGATGTGGTATATATACACAATGGAATACTATGCAGCCATCAAAAGAAATGAAATCTTGCCATTTGCGACGACGTGGATGGAACTAGAGCGTATCATGCTTAGTGAAATAAGTCAATCGGAGAAAGACAACTATCATATGATCTCCCTGATATGAGGACATGGAGAAGCAACATGGGGGGTAGGGGGATAGGAGAAGAATAAATGAAACAAGATGGGATTGGGAGGGAGACAAACCATAAATGACTCTTAATCTCACAAAACAAACTGGGGGTTGCAGGGGGGAGGTGGGATTGGGAGAGGGGGAGCGGGCTATGGACATTGGGGAGGGGAGGCGAACCATAAGAGACTATGGACTCTGAAAAACAACCTGAGGGTTTTGAAGGGTCAGGGGTGGGAGGTTGGGGGAACAGGTGGTGGGTAATGGGGAGGGCACGTTTTGCATGGAGCAATGGGTGTTGTGCAAAAAGAATGAATACTGTTACGCTGAAAAAAATAAATAAAATGGAAAAAAAAAAAAAAAAAAACAGACACATAGACCAGTGGAACAGAGTGGAGAGCCCAGATATGGACCCTCAACTCTATGGTCAAATAATCTTCGACAAAACAGGAAAAAATATTCAATGGAAAAAAGACAGTCTCTTCAATAAATGGTGCTGGGAAAACTGGACAGCGATATGTAGAAGAATGAAACTCGACCATTCTCTTACACCGTACACAAAGATAAACTCGAAATGGATAAAAGACCTCAACGTGAGACAGGAATCTATCAGAATCCTAGAGGAGAACATAGGCAGTAACCTCTTCGATATCAGCCACAGCAACTTCTTTCAAGACATGTCTCCAAAGGCCAAGGAAACAAAAGCAAAAATGAACTTTTGGGACTTCATCAAGATCAAAAGCTTCTTGCACAGCAAAGGAAACAGTCAACAAAACAAAGAGGCAACCCACGGAATGGGAGAAGATATTTGCAAATGACAGTACAGACAAAAGGTTGATATCCAGGATCTATAAAGAACTCCTCAAACTCAACACACACAAAACAGATAATCATATCAAAAAATGGGCAGAAGATATGAACAGACACTTCTCCAATGAAGACATACAAATGGCTATCAGACACATGAAAAAATGTTCATCATCACTAGCCATCAGGGACGTTCAAATTAAAACCACATTGAGATACCACCTGACACCAGTTAGAATGGCCAAAATTAGCAAGACAGGAAACAACGTGTGTTGGAGAGGATGTGGAGAAAGGGGAACCCTCTTACACTGTTGGTGGGAATGCAAGTTAGTGCAGCCACTTTGGAGAACAGTGTGGAGATTCCTGAAGAAATTAAGAATAGAGCTTCCCTATGACCGTGCAATTGCACTGCTGGGTATTTACCCCAAAGATACAGATGTAGTGAAAAGAAGGGCCATTTGTACCCCAATGTTTATTGCAGCAATGGCTACGGTCGCCAAACTGTGGAAAGAACCAAGATGCCCTTCAACGGATGAATGGATAAGGAAGATGTGGTCCATATACACAATGGAGTATTATGCCTCCATCAGAAAGGATGAATACCCAACTTTTGTAGCAACATGGACGGGACTGGAAGAAATTATGCTGAGCGAAATAAGTCAAGCAGAGAGAGTCAAGTATCATATGGTCTCACTTATTTGTGGAGCATA
Organism: Meles meles; assembly: GCF_922984935.1. Classification (NCBI taxonomy): domain Eukaryota; kingdom Metazoa; phylum Chordata; class Mammalia; order Carnivora; family Mustelidae; genus Meles; species Meles meles. The sequence continues at coordinate 30,864,364 of NC_060067.1, forward strand.
ACAAATAACATGGAGGACATGGGGAGATGGAGAGGAGAGGGAGTTGAGGGAAACTGGAAGGGGAGATGAACCATGAGAGACTATGGACTCTGAAAAACAACCAGAGGGTTATGAAGGGGCGGCAGGGGCGTGGGGGGGTGGGAGGTTGAGGAACCAGGTGGTGGGTAATAGGGAGGGCACGTACTGCATGGAGCACTGGGTGTGATGCCAAAACAATGAACACTGTTATGCTGTAAATAAACAAATAAAAAAAAAATCAGGTGCATGTACCCCTTTGAATTTGAATTTTTGTATCTTTTGAATAAGTACCTAGAAATGCAATTGCTGGGTCAAAGAGTAGTTCTATTTCTAACTTCCTCAGGAGCCTCTATACTCCCTTCTACAGTGGCTGCACATGTATATATTTCACCAAAAGTGTAAGAGGGTTTCCCTTTCTCCATAACCTCACCAATAGATGTTATTTCCAAAAATGTTGAATGCTTCATAAATTTGGATGTCCTTCTTGCACAGGAGTCATGCTAATCATCTCTGTATCTTTCCAGCTTTAGTATATGTGCTTCCAAAGTGAGCACTATGATTTAATTTTTGTGAAGACTGTAAGGTTTGTGTTCAGATTCGTTTTTTCCCATGTAGATGTCCTATTTTTCCAGCACTACTTGTTGCAGTGATACTCTTTACTCCATGGTGCTGTTTTTGCTTTTTTGTCACATATCAGTTGACTATACTAATGTGGGTCTATTTTGGGGCTCTCTATTCTAGTCCAGTGATCTAACTGTCTACTCTTTTACCAACATACTGTCCTGATTGCTGCAGTTTTGTAGTAAATATTAAGGTCAGGTAATGTCAGTCCTCTAACATTGTTCTCCCCAGACACAGAGGAATGAAGTAAGTAGTCTTAGATGGATCCAATCTATTGCAAATACATGCACATGAATTCTGCAATTAATCATTAAAATGCAACTGATATGATAAAGTGACATCCTTTGCTTTTTAGGACACATGTGCTACTAGCATTATTAGGCCCCAAGGTGTATTGGTGATTTTAACCTTATATAGAGGCAATATAAACATGTATTTTACATATTTTAATATTGATGAAATCCAAATGTATCTCACCTTTGGTGCCAGAAGAAATATTCTAGGTAGAGGTATAAGATGTAAATTTTCTGCTTTTGCTTATTTATAATTTTGCTTTATTTATAATTCACAGATTTATATGCTAATCCATCTGTCATCTGAATTCATTTCTTTGTTTTGATGTTATCACATATTTGCTTTTTAATTAAATGTGAATGTTTAATGAGGTTTAATACATCTCCAAAAATCTTAAATTCTGAAGCACCACTGAAATAAGATTACCATGTATTCAGATATTACTTCTTGGAGACGTGGTAATATGATTAAAAACAGCAAAAATCGCCAAGCATCTCAGAATTAGAACATTACAAATGTAGAATTTTGGAAAACCTTAGTTTAATGAAGAGAACTACAGATAATAGCTAAATAAGAAATACAGGATATCTGTGTTTTTCATCATACATCAAATTCAGCCATTGGTTTTAAAAAGCCCTGCATCATTATAATGTCAGAAAAAATAAAAGTAATTTTGAGAGTCTTTAAGATGTGAATATATGAAAAGCATAGACTCATGCTGGATTACTTAATCTGTGTACTTCTGTCTAACTATCACTCCCTTTACAACACTAGCAATACCATGGCTACTATTTTATTTGTGAACATCATTACTAATATCATGGTACCTTTTATTTTTGTTTGCATCAATTCTGAAACATAGATATACAACTCTCAAGTTATCTCTGAGCCTCTGAATTCACTTCCTATGACCTGATGGAGGATAAGGAAACATTCAGGACCCACTCATCTCTATCTTTATTTTACTCCATATTACTTAAGAGCATCTAAATAGAATATATTTTATTTATCTTTAAATTTATTTATAGTTTCCATTCAGTAGAATAAAATAAACTCAATAAAGGCAAAGTTTCTGTCTGTGCTATCCATTGGTATGTCCAGCACTAGAACAGACTATAACATATAATAGGTGCTCAGTATGCATGGGTTAAATGGATATATAAATCCTGAAGAAAAAATTGATTTACACAGATTAATGCTGATCATTACATGCATACATTTAACTCACCACCCCCCAAAAAACCACAATAAATCGTGAAATACTCCTCTGTTTCAGTAAAGGCAAAATATCATATATTGAGTAGCTTATATAGAACAGATACAGAGATAGGAAGTATAAGATCAAAGTGTTAGCACATTCTGTTTGTGGTAAGAGCTTACTTTCTGGTTCACAGTATCTTCTCGCTGTGTGGTCACACAGTCTTAGGGGTAAGGGAGCTTTGTGGGCCTTTTTAATAAGGGCTCTAATCATCTTCTACCTCCTAATACCATCAGCTTAGAGATTAGATTTTAGAATATGAATTTTGAGGGGACACAGTCAGGCCATAGCAGTATCTTACAAATGATCAAATTAAGCCACATAAAAAAGAGAAAAAAATTAATCCAAGAAAAGCACATATCTTCAAAGTCACAGAAAACCACCCAGAGAAAAAGAAAATTAAGGAAAATTAATAAATTAACCTTATGTGTTAGATAGATCTCCTGGGCAGCAGATACTAAGGTGGAATTAGAAATACAAATTTACTGAGGGATAATGCCTATGAATGTTAAAAGGGAGAGGAAGAAAGAATAGGCAAGAAAAGCCTTCAGACTATAATGCAGGTCCTATATTTTTGAAAGAAGCAAATGGGGGAAGGAACATTGGGTAAAAAGAGCCTTAAAGCAGAGTAGAGCTCCACAGAATGGAGTCCTGAACTGACCACAACAGCAAGTTCTTGTACATCCATGGTACTCAGTCATTGATGAGGACTTCTTAGAAGGCCAAGGCTAGCAAGCTCAAGTACAGTCTAAAGCCAACCACAGCTGGAGACTGTGAGCCAGTTTCACAGTGCACAGCTGGTTGTCTTTTTACCAGTTATCTGAAAGCCACACTTCTATGGCTGCCACATGATAGGAACCTATACTGAGGGGGCTACAGCTCTGGATGGAAGACAGGCAATAATTCTCTTCTTCTAGGGCAAAGTAACATAAGTGTCATTTCCTCTGGTCCTAGATATTGTCTGCATTCTTCTTCATGCTTTCCAAGTTGCTCCTCCAACAATGGTGCATCGAGCCCCTCTTGTGCTTTAAATATCTCTCACTTCTCTATCTTCACTTTGGAAAGTTCTCTGCCTTCAGAGGCTGTGTGATTAGATTGGACCCAGTGAGAATATGAGATCATCTCCCTATTTTAAGGTCCATAACATTAATGACAACTGTAAAATCCTTTACCATATAATATACTCATAAATTCTAGGGATTTTGTTCTGGATATCTTTGTGGGTCCATTCTGATGACAAATAGTGAAGTTCCTAATTGTACTTTTAAAAACAAAATGAAATTCCAAACTACTCAAATCAAATTTGAATATATGTTGAATACTTGCATATGTATATACACATATATGAATATAAATTCATGTGAGCATTTATTTCCCTCCAATGTCTAAATCATTAATGCCAAGATACATTTTTCCATATTTCCAAAATGTTTCAACCCTATATTCCATTTAAATGTGTAGAAAAAATAAAATCAAAACATATTATAAGAAACCAAACATTTTTGAATAACTAATTTTGATTTAGAAAATCATGAAAGCAATCTCATTAACAAAATATTGAGGGACACTCGTGATGTCTACTTAATTTGTTCCTGTTTCTCAACATAGACAGCAATTGTTCATTTTTCTATTGAAGGATACATGAGCTGTTCCTGAATTATGACTACATTGTACTGCTTAAATTCAGGAAAACAATATTGTTTTAAAATAGAGTGTATTATCTTTCATTTCTCTGTGGTATATTCTGGGAAAAAGTGAAAATGATTTTAGCTACTGTAGCACTGCCTACATCAAAATAGAATTATAATTATACTGCAGGTGGGAAACTACTCAAGGTACCTGCAGAGTACAGATAAAGTGGTTTATTGGCCATCCATTTCCTAGGCTGTTTAGCTTAATCTGAAGAGTATGTATAATGCATATTAATCCAAATAGCCTGGAACTCCAGCCATTTAGAAAAGGCACATCTGAATCTTCCTTAAAAATAGGTTTAGTAATGCAATTTCTTCTGGTTCTAATAATTATACTGGGTATTTAAAAACCTATCAGGAAGCCCATATTGTTATTCTAAAATACTTATCCAGAATTTTCACCCTTCTGAGATTACCCTACAATAAAGGGAGTAATGATGCCCTGCATGTGTACCACGTCAGAAGATGTTCAAAATATCACATCATAGCTAAAAATATGTAAACTAGTAACCATAATTATAGCACATAGATAGCTCAAGTTTAGTGGAAAATTCCCAAAGTATGAAATATTACATCTTTCTTTTAAAAAAGTATCAAAAATGAAAATATAACTTGCTCATTCCTACAAAAACGTTTATGGTCTATATATTAAACATTCACATATATTTTAAGATACTGTGACATTATGCCACATAGATCTGTTCATTTACTCTATTAATTACACAGCATATATGATTGTTGACAAGTAACTTGTGGCTTGGGACACAAATAACAATCTAGCAAGCAAATGTGATGCCAAATACCATTTATAAATCAATGCTAGCTCTAATTCATTGATGTCCACAGGCTAGCAAAATCTTTTTTACAATTCTGCTGATTAGCCCTATGCATTTAAGGTATAATATCTATGAAAGTTACATAATGACCAACATCACTTTTAATAATAAAATTAATATTCCTTGAATTAAGCCATATAATCAAAATAAAGTCAGTATTAAATTAAATATATTATTTTTCTGGAAGATAAGACAAATCTATGTAAAAATAATAACTTCCAACAGAGTTATCTATAAATTGCACATACAATTATATGATTTATGGTCAAAGTAAGACTAAATGATTGGCGTTAGAGAAGGGAGAAATACGTTTTCTTATATCAGCCTTGAAAATAATATTCAAAATTACAGAAAATATTTATATAACTCAAAAAGTGCCCATGCATTCTATCAATACATACAAAGGACACTTTTGGTTAAGATAAGACATTCTCATTTCCTAATCAATGATCTTACATTAGGAGGAAAACAAAATGCATTAACTGGTTTTTAATAAATATATCTGACATTAATAAATGAGTTGAAATTGCAAATAGGTAACTATGCAAAACAAATAAGGTGAAATTATTTCTTCTTTTAATTTGACTTGAGGCAATACTCTTATTAAACACATCATAGTTCATTCAGTTCCTGCCCTTGCATCTTTTTATTGGCTGCTATAAATCCTTACCCAGAAAATTAATAAAACATGAAAATGTAATACTTAATCTAAGCTCTTTATTCTCTCAAGTTTAAAAAAAAAGTATTCAATCAAGTTTAAAAAGAGGACATTTCTATAAGTAATTTAAATATTTTCTACAATACAAAAAATATATGTTTTTAAGTTTTTACATAAATCTGATTTTTGATGTAATCCAACTTGACAATTGGAACAAAACAAAACAAAAAGTAATTTTATGCATAGTCCCAGAAAGACAAAGTTACATACAAATTAACTAAGCATCTGATCTGATGTACAATTTTTACTTTTGTACTTTTCGAATAATGTGAAGGAAATCTCTACAAAATAGTCAGTGAGAATTTCTATAGCTCGCATTCTATGCTGCATAATTTGAAAGTTATTTAAAATTTTTGAATAATAGTGAATAGGTTAGCTGTATCTCCATGTACAAGGTAACATTCTAATTCAAAATTAAATGCTATTAACTGTAGTTATAGGGTATTCACCATTTAAAATTTAATTAACTCAATTTCTAGAGTAGATGCTCTCAATGGATTTTGTTCAAAGATAGAATTCTAAATGACAAAGATTTTTGAAAATGATATGGAAGGGCTTAAATATCAGAAAACACTAAACAAGTCAGGAAAATTTGTACTGAAATTATTATATTCCAGTATGATTCACAGTTTCTATAAGCAGTGACAATGCTTTCTCTGTTCATTTGGCCATCCTTCAACACTGTCACTTAGGTTTTATGTTTTAGTCCTGTTCTATTTATAACAGATCCATGGAGTAAGTTTTTAAAGATTTATTTATTTATTTATTTATTTATTTATTTATTTATTTGAGAGAGAGAGAGCATGCACACATACAAGTGGGAGGGGTAGAGGGAGAGGGAGAGAGAATTTCAAGCAGACTTCCCACTGAACACAGAGCTCAATGGGGGGCTTGATCTGAAGACCCAGAGATTAGGACCTGAGATAAACCAAGAGCTGGGCACTTAAATCAATTCTGCCACTCAGGCCTTCCTCATGGAGTAAGTTTTTAAATTCATTTTTAAACTCTTGCCTCTTATTATTAATAAGGTAATTCCAAACTACACAGCTCCTTGGCAGATATCTACAAAACATCAGATATAACTAGTGGAGACAAAAATATACTTTGAGGGGCGCCTGGGTGGCTCAGTGGGTTAAGCCTCTGCCTTCAACTCAGGTCATGGTCTCAGGGTCCTGGGATCGAGCCCCTCATGGGGCTCTCTGCTCAGCAGGGAGTCTGCTTCCTCCTGTCTCTCTGCCTGCCTCTCTGCCTACTTGTGATCTCTCTCTCTCTCTGTCAAATAAATAAATAAAATCTTTAAAAATATATATATATACTTTGAATACTTTTAATATTTAGCATCTGTGGAAGATTTACATACAACATTATCCAGAACACAGTACCTGAAATAGTTGCTCTAGAACTACCAAAAATCAGTGAACATAGCACAGCCATGAGAATGTTAACTTTTAATACTGTTCTTTCTATTTGTTCTACAGGTATGACCCCTATCTTTAAACATCTTAGCATGTAGACTGAAGGATATTATCTATCTTATACTTTTTATTACCTGAAAAATTATGTCCAAAGTGATTATGCTATTATTCTATGATTACTTTCTCTCTCTCTCTCTCTCTCTCTCTATATATATATATATATATATATATAAATTGGAAGTGTTTCACATGATTTTCTAATTTTAGATGTCTAAAATCTTGTATGTGGTTACATCTTACCATTACTGAACATTTTCAAATTGGATTTGCATCAATATTGGAAAATATTTGGTTTAAAATTTAGTGTATAACTCCTAATTTTTGTCTCCTTTTACAGTTTGCACAATTACCCTATCCTTACATAATTATATATCTATATATAGTTTATATATGCATAATGATGTACACATATATAGGTGATATAAAGATATTGGTTATAAGGATTTAACTCACATGGTTATAAAGACTGAAAAGTTTCAAGATCTTAAGTTACAAGCTATAGATCCAGGATAGTGAAAAGTATAGTTCCAGTTCAAAGACCTGAAAAACAGGAGAGTCAAAGCTATACATTCTAGTCTGTAATATAAGTCCAAAGGCAGAAAAAGACCAATATCCAGGCTCAAATACAAGTAAAGAAAGCAAATTTTTCTTTACTCCACAATTGTGTTCTACTCAGGCCTTCATTGGATTAGATGAAGCCCACCCACATTGTAGAGAGAAATCTGCTTTATTCAGTCTAATTATTCAAAGGTTAATTTCATCCAGACCCACAAAGAATAATGTTTTACTAAATATCTGGACACCCTGTGGCCCAGTCAAGTTGACTAAAATTAATCATCATACTTGGATTCATGAAAATTTGAAAATGATTTAACTATGTGTCCAGGAGCATGGAAAAAGCAAAATTAAAATATTGCATTCAAGGAGATTTGCAAAAGTATGTAATTGAACCAATGCACATTGGCATAAAGTATGAAAATCTTTGTCTCTCATATTAATGTCCACCACAGAGCATCCTCTGTAGAAGACATGATTGGAAAACCCAAGACAAGAAACTGAAAATTACTACAAAAAGAGGAAACTCTTAAAGGCAAAATAAAAGGCAATATAATGTATATTAATATTGGAAATCAACAACTTTCATTTCTACTGGGTAGAAGACAGTAAAGGAAAACTCCATTAAAATATCAACAAGTTGCATATTAAAATCCTTTTGGAACTTCCCTTTGTCTTTACCTCCCCCAAACCCAAAGTATATAATCAGTTGATCCTCACAATCCCAGGGAAGCACCTCTTTCTGTCCTGTCCCCATGATTTGATAAAACCACTTTTTTACACACACACATAGACACAATTTGAAATACCACTCCACCCAAATGTGTAAGGTGTTCTTTTTTTTTTTAAGATTTTTATTTATTTTATGTATTTGACAGAGAGAGACACAGAGAGAAAAGGAACATAAGCAAGGAGCACAGGAGAGGGAGAAGCAGGCTTCCTGCGGAGCATGGAGCCCAATGGGGCCTTGATCCCAGAACCCTGGGATCATGACTTGAGCTGAAGGCAGCTTCTTAAGGACTGAGCCACCCAGGCACCCAAGGTTTTTAATGTAAAATTTTAAAGTACTCATAAAGGACTCAAAATATTAAAAAACTGGAAAGTTACTGCATTTTTTGACTATCATGATACATACTTACTGGTACCAGTTCTTTAGCTGTTATGACATCCCGATCCATCTTATGGCTTCATCATGAATATAAAGTTCTTGACATTATGATTGCTCTAGTGACTTACTTTGATCACTTACCTCTCTGCCTCTCTACTAACAGTATGAGAGTACCATAATCTGGCTAGATACTAATTCAAGGAGAGGGGTTTTGTTTGTTTGTTTGTTTGTTTGTTTTAAGGCGGGACAACGGGCCTCCCAAGAAAAATTAAGCACCAGAACAGCCTAATATAATTAAAGTACCAACAATTAAGTCCAATAAGAAAGACATGTTTCAAAAAATTAATTGTGAATATAGATTGTCCTCAGAATTGGATGTCCTCAGACACAAGATTCGACAAAGTTTCAGAAAGAGCTATACAAGCAAAACAATGTCAATCTAGACCAAAAATAAATGCCTTGAACTGCATCCCACAATTTCAGCTTGCGGGAAGTAGACTGAAAATGCTGGCAGGCCACCAAAAAGGGTGTGTGTTCCAAGGTATTCCTCAGAAGTGGACATGTAAGATAGAAATGGAATATCATTTTCATTATGTGAAGCAAAAGCCTTGGAAAACAATGCATATGGGAAACAATGTGAGGAACTAGAAGTAAATGCCTACTCAAGTATTATCCAGTACCCAAGAGTTTGAGTACCTGTTAACAATTTGCCCAGCGTTTTAAAATTGATATAGACTAGTGGCTGTTATGAATCTTTGTTCCTTTTTAAAATGAGAGTGTGTACTGTGTGTGCATTCTTTCCCTATACATCCATTTTATCTATAGTATGTATAGTACAGATAATTTGATTTTTATTTCATAGGTTTATGGAGTAAGAGAACTACATCCAGATCTGAAGTAAATCACAGTAGTTTATATTTCATACCTGATGCCATAATTGTATAAGAAATATGGTTGTCCTGGAATGGAGAGGAGAATGTTTCACATGTGGAAATGACATGAATAATCGAAATGAAGAGGGCACATTGTGGTATATTGAATGTTTGATCCAATATTCAATTATTCTTGCATTTACACCATTGCCATGGCCTCAAAGTGGTCAGAATTTACCCCCCCCCACTTTGCTTTTAGCTTGAATATGATCTGCTTTGACTAATGTCATATATGTGGAAGTGTCAGTGTTCTAGCTCGTAAGGCTGGAAAGCGATTTCATGTTTCCACTTTACTGTAACTCATGCCACTGCCCATGAATGGAACATATAATGCAGTGTCTTTGTCCATATAAGCAGCTGTAACAGCTTATAAATTAAAAAAAAAAAAAACCAGAAACTTATTTATTGCAGTTCTGGAGGCTGGAAATCCAAGATTAAGCTACCAACAGATTCAGCATCTGGTAAGGACTCTCTTACTATTTCATAGATGGCCATCTTCTCTCTGTAACCTTACATGGTATAAGGAATAAGGGAGCTCTTTGGGCCTCGTTTACCAGGGTGCTAATCTCATTCATCGAAGCTCCCCACTTATGGCCTATTCATGTCCCAAAGTTCTTTTAAAGGACAGAAAAAGATATATCATTTATCTTGTTTTATTATTTTTTAAGTTTTTATTTTAATTCCATTTAGTTAACATACAAAGTAGTATTAGTTTCAGGTATGCAATTTAGTGATTCAACGCTTGCATACAATATCTGGTGCTCATCACAGCAAGTGCCCTCCTTAATTCTCATCATCTATTTAACCCACTCACCCACGTCCCCCCTGGTAATCATCAGTTTATTTTCTATATATTTTTTTCTTGCCTTAACTCTTTTTTTTTTCCTTTTGCTTGTTTCTTAAATTCTACTTGAGTGAAATCATATAGTTTATGTCTTTCTCTGACTTAATTCACTTGGAAAAATACTCTCTAGGTCCATTCATATTATTGCAAATGGTAAGATTTTGTTCTTTTTTTATGATTAATATTCTATTGTATGTGTGCATATATGTGTGTGCATATATATGTATACATACATGGATACAGATATACATATGTGTGTGTGTATTTATATACCACATCCTTTTTATCCATTCCTTTGGTTGTTTCATAATTTAGCTATTGTAGATAATGCTGCTGCCAACATCAGTGTGTGTGTATCCCTTTGAATTCGTGTTTTTGTATTCTTTGGGTAAATACCTAATAGTGAAATTGCTGGATCATAGGATAGTTCTATTTTTAACTTTCTGAGGAACCACCATACTGTTTTCCAGAGTGGATGTACCACTTTACATTCCCAACAACAGGGGAAGAGGGTTCCCCTTTCTCCACATCTTTGCCAACACTTGTTTCTTGTGTTGTTGAATTCTGACAGGTTTGAGTGACATCTCATTATAGTTTTAATTTGTATTTCCCTGAGGATCAGGGATTTTGAGCATCTTTTCACATGTCTGTGGCTCATCTGTGTTCTTTGGAAAAATGTCTATTCATGTCTTCTGCCCATTTTTAATTGGGTTATTCATTTTTGGGATGTTGAAATTTATGTTCTTTATATTTTGGATAGTAACCCTTTATTGGATATCCCATTTGCAAATATCTTCTCCCATTCCGCAGGTTGTCATTTAGTTTTGTTGATTGTTTCCTTCACTGTGCAGAAGTGTTTATTTTGATGAAGTTCCAATACTTTATTTTTTCTTTTGTTTCCCTTGCCTCAGGAGTCATATCTAGTAACAAGTTGCTAAAGGAAATGTCAAAGAGGTTACTGCCTGTGTTCTTTTTTAGAATTTTTATGGTTTCCTGTATTTTGAATTTGTTTATGTGTGTGGCCTACAAAAGTAGTCTAGTTTCAGTTTTGGTCCAGTTTCATTCAAATTTCATGTGAATTTTGTGGAGAAAGTAACATTCAGAACATAGCAACCAGCCAATACTGTTATCTAAGGAGAATAAGGACTTTAATGAGAAGTGTACTGCCACACATGAACAACCCAATCTAGAACCACTGAACAAGAGTCTTTCAGATTCATGAGAATACCTAGTATTTGTTTTAAGCAACTGAGAGTAGAGGAGAATTGACATATACTTTTCTGGGGCAATCTTCCAGACAGAGATGAAATGTCATAAAGATTCAGGTCCTCTTTATTAATTTTCTAAAATGAAGGTAACCCTAAATGAAAATACCAACTTCTAGAAAATGGAGTTAAAGAAACCCATACTAACATTCACATGGGGAAAAAAATAAGCAAGCAACTATCTTGGACAATTTAAAAAAAAAAAAAAGCAAAATAGGAGGACTAGTGCATAATACATCTACAAGTAATTAAAACAGAAATTAAAAGTGTGAAATTACCACACAAATAAGCAGACAGATCAATGGAACACAATAAAAAAATACAGAGATGAATGAAAACATATACAAAAATTCAGGATATAACTAAGACATCTCAAATCAGTAGAATACACACACACACACACACACGTGTGTGTATTTTTTTAATTAATTTTTTTTTTTAAAGGAAAGAAGGGCACTTGGGAGGCTCAGTCAGTTAAGCATCTGACTCTTGATTTTGGCTAAGATCATGATCTCAAGGTTGTCAGATTGAGCTCCTGTTTTCAGTTCTTTTTTTTTTTTAAGATTTTATTTATTTATTAGAGAGATTGAAAGCAAGAGACAGAGCATTAACTGAGGGAGAAGGGCAAAGGTAGAGACAGAAGCAGACTTCCTGCTGAGCAGGGAGACAAATGCAGGGCTAGATCCTAGGACCTGGGATCATGACTGAAGCTAAAGGCAGACGCTTAACCGACTGAACACCCAGGGGCCCCAAACACTGTATTCAGTTCTTTAATGAGCACATCTTTGTTGTGATGTATTATTCTTTTAATATACCAATGGATTGTAGTTACTAATATTTTATTTTAATAGTTTGGTAATAGTAAATATTGTTTTTGTATATTTGTCAGTTTTTGTTATTAATGATACCATGGATTTATATAAAAATAATTTAAAGTTTTCCTTCTTTCTCTAGTTTCAAGAATTTGAATAGAAATATAATTATGTGTTTCATAAGGTTTTGCTAGAATTCAATTATGCAAATATGTGAGTCTGGTACTTTTGGGACAGAGTTTTTTCTATTTCATTTCTTAAATGCTTCATTCAAATATCTTAACTGTTCATTACTATTGGTAATTTCTGATTTCTGTGTATTCAGTGTTACTGTTCTTAGCACCTATTTTCTATTTTCCTTACTTCTTGCATGAAGGCCAACTATGTCACTGGCTTTTTGAAAAGTCCTTTACTAATAAACCTATGGTAAAGCCTAAGTATAGGAGATAATAATTAAAAATGCTTCTTGAGACAGCCAACTAGATAAGCATCCTTTAGCCTCTTCCTCTCTTCCATTTTCAAGAATGCATAGGATGAGAGCAAATCTACATGTTTAAGAATTAATGTGACATTCTTGTCTTCTGCTTAGCTCTTTACTGATTCCACACTTAGGTAAGATGGATACATTTTTTTCCATTGTTACAAGTGGGATATGGAAGTCTTCTACTGTTGTTTTATACTTGTCTATTTTTGCCTTTAGATCTGTTAGTATTTACTCTCTCTCTATGATCCTATGTTGGGTGCATAGTTATTTATGACTATCACATACTCTTGATGAACTGACCCAATTATCATTATAAAATGAACTTGTTTGTTGTTTATGGCAGCTTTAAGTTAATTTTTTCTTATGTGAGTGTAGGTACCTTTGCTTTCTTTTGGTTTCACTTGTATAGAATATCTTCTTCCATTTCTTCATTTTCAGCCCATGTTACTCTAAAGCTGAAGCAAGTCTTTTGTAGGCAATGTATAGTTGGGTCTTGTTTTTTATCCAGCCAGACAGCTTATGCCTTTTGAATGCAGAAGTCATTCCATTAGAGATTATTGATAAGTAAGGACTTACTAATTGTTTTCTAGCTGTTTTGTAATTTTCTTTTTCCTTCCTTCCCTCTTACTGGTCTTCATTGTGAATTGCTGAATTTCCATTGTGGTATGCTTTGATTTTCTCTTTTTTATGCATTGACTGTAGTTTTTTGCTTTGTGGTTACCATGAGGTTTACATTAAAACACCTAATAGAGGGGCGCGTGGTGGCTCAGTGGGTTAAAGCCTCTGCCTTCAGCTCCGGTGGCAATCCCAGGGTCCTGGGATCAAGCCCTACATCGGGCTCTCTGCTCAGTGGGGAGCCTGCTTCCTCCTCTCTCTTTCTGCCTCTCTGCCTACTTGTGATCTCTCTCTGTCAAATAAATAAACAAAATCTTAAAAAACAAAACAAAACAAAACAAACAAAAACACCCAATAGATATAACTTTATGTTAACAACTCAAATTTGCATACAAAAATTTCCCCCTTTTACTTTCCTCTTTTATGGTTTTGATTTTCATAAATCAAATTTTTTGTTGTGTATTCATTAACAAATTCTAGGTAGCCATACTTATTTTTAATAGTTTTGTCCTTTAACCTTTATATTACAGTTAAGTGGTTAATATACCTCTATATTGCAGTACTAGAATATGATGAATTTTACTCTATACTTAACATTTACCAGTGTGTTGTGTATTTTCAGATGTTTTTGTGTTGCTAATTTGCATCCTTTCATTTCAGAATGAAGAACTTCTTCCAGCATTTCTTGTCAGGTCAGTAGCAATGATGAAATTCTCAGCTTTTGTCTTTATCTCTCCTTCCTTTCTAAAGCTCAACTTTGCTAGATATGGTATTCTTGGTCAGCAGTTTTGTTTTGTTTTTTCTTTCATACTTTTTATATCATCCTATTTTCTCCTGGTCTCTAAGTTTCTGCTGAGAAATTGCTGGTAGATTTATGTAGATTACTTTGTAAGCTACACACTTCTTTTCTCTTGCAGCTCCTAAGATTCTTTCTTTGTCTTTCTTTGATATTTGACAATTACATTATATTGTGTGTCTTAGAAAAGATTTCTTTAAGTCAAGATCATTTGGGGACCTATGAGCTTCATGAAATTGGATATCCAAATCTCCCCAGATTTGGGAAGTTCTTAGACATTATTTATTCAAGTGAGCTTTCTGCCCCATTTTTCTCCCTTCTGGGATTTTAGTTAATTCACAGATTGTTTCTTTGGTGGTATGCCATAGATCACATTTCTTCACTTTTTTTTTCTTTATTATTATTTTTTTTAATTCTTCTCTGGTTAATTTCAAAGGTCCTGCCTTCCAACTCATATATTGTTTCTTTTGCTTGATACATTCTACTGTTGATGCTCTCTATTGCATTTCTCAGTTCATTCCTTGTATTCTTCAACTCTAGAAATCTGTGTGGTTTTTTCACAATTTCTATCTTTGCTAAACTTTTGTTTGTGTAGTGATTTTTCAGATTTTGTTGTATTGTTTTTTCTGTGTTTTCTGGAAGCACACTGAATTCCTTAAAAGACCTTAGATGATGGCATTAAGGAGGGCACATGACGTGATGAGCACTGAGTGTCATACACAACTAATGAATCAATGAACCCTACATCAAAAACTAATGCTGTACTATATGTTGGCTATTTGAATTAAAAAAAAAAAAAAAAGATCTTAGGGATCTTTTGACATTCTGCTCTTTGCCCCATGCCCTTCTGTTTTTCTCTCTCATTCTCCAGTGGAAGTGGTGGGGAAGATAGAAGCAGAAGCAACCATGTTGGCAGCACTAAATAACATCCCAGCTTGGGGACTAGACTCCATGTGAGTCTCTGCCCTCAAGACGACTGGGGCCTCTAGCTTTCCAGGACCAGCATTCCCTGCCATTGACCCTGAGAGGAGAAGGAGAACACATTTTTGCTGCCTAACCACATCCCATTTTTCTCTTCACTTATCTTACTGATACTATATCTGATTTTGGCAGTGTTCCCTCTGCCCCATCATGGAGAAGGTTCCAGCATGATCATTCAGCAGGCATGGTTCACACTGCTGCCCAGGAATTCTGTCTAATTCTCCCTCCCTAGCTGGTAAAGCAAGGACCAGAGACCTGTGGAGGCCCAAACCACAGCAGTGGCAGAGCCACCTCCCAGCATCACCACCCTAGGAGGCTACATGCAGAATGAAGAGTAATGTCTGAGGATGGGGCAGGTCTTATTAATCCAGACCTAGAGAGGACAGCAGGACAGCAGAGGCTGTGAAGTAGGCTGGGGGCAGGAAGAACAGAGCAGAAGATGGCCAATAAACTCAAAGCCAGTCAGACCTTAAATTTCATACCCCAGTGCTATCCCCTTAGCCAAAAAGAAAAGGCTGTTTTTCATGAGCAGATCCTGATCACTAAAGTGAAACTGAGACAGGTCACCCTGAAAAACCTCCATTCTACTATAGGGAAGTTGTCCCAACACTTTTAGCTTTGATATTGTGTATCTTGCCACTTCCAAGCACACAGACTTATATGTTTAAACCATGAGGCCCCTGGTAAACACACTTCAGGTCTTCGATGGCATGGTGTTGCCTACTGTCAAATGAGAACTGGTAAGACTGACACCAGGTAGGGGAGCTGGGTGGAGCCTGAACTATGCAGGGTCATCCCCAGTGCCTTCGAGCACATTTTTACCCATACCATATGCTCCTAGAACCAACACACCTGGCCCATGACTCCTGCATGCAAACTACCAGAAGTTTCAAGACCTGTTTACCCAGGAGCCCAGCAAGAGGCCAGAATTGAAGGCAAACCCTGATAGGCATCTAAATTAAGGACCTCTTCACCTTCATCACCAAGAACATCAAGGAGATCTAGCATGCCATAAATCCAGACAACCAGACCCAAGTGGTGGGCAGCACACATATGAGTGAGGTCAGTTTCCACCCCATGCCATCTTCATCATCACTACAGAGTATGCATGGCTTTGATGGTCAGGAACACATCCATTTGGGCAATATAAACCTGGCTGACATGACTGGTTGTAAGATGCAGAACAAAGCAGGCCCGAATATGGCTGGAAGAACAGCCACATAGTCCACAAGTAGTTGTGGTGGTGGAGGTTGTGGTAGTAACAGAGAGAAGCCAAAACAAGTCTCCCAAATCAACTTCTTGCTGTCTGCCTTGGCAGCATAACCACTGGTGAGCAATAGGAGTACCCACATCCCCTACCAGGACTCCAAGCTCACTTGGCTGGTTCAGGATCTTTGGAAAGGAACACCAAGCTCATCATGGTGGCCACACTGGGTGTGGTGTTATGGTTACTGTGAGAACCTCTCTATCCTGCACTTTACCAATCAGCCAAGAATATCAAGAAAAAGCCCTAAATAAATGAGTACCCCAAGGACATACTGCTGCAGTAATTCCTGCTGCAGGAAGAAACTGTTCATCTGAAGAACCAGCTGGAGAAAAGGGGGTTACTCGCAAAGTGACTCTGAAGAAGAGCACCACCAAAAAAAAAAAAAAGGCTGTCTTCCTGCCAGAGTACCATGAATGGCTAGTAATTGAAACCTGGGTGACTAAAGAGGAGGATGACAACAACAATCGCCACCCACTCCAGTCAATCCTGGAGTTAGTCTTGGATAAGAACATGGAAAATTACATGCAGGAGCAGAAGAAGTGGCTGGAGGAGGAGAAGGTGACCATCCAGGACGTCTGCATCTGAGTGAATGAAGAGAAGTAAAAGCTGCTGACAGAGGAGAAGATCCTGGAAGATCTGCAACAGGAAGAGCAGGCTACAGAGCTGCTCAGAGCCAAGTACAAGGCCATGGAGACCAAGCTGCTCATTAAGGACAGGAAAAAAATTGTTGTTGGAACTGAAGACTCAGGCAATTGTTAAGCAGAAATGCCATGAGCAGGAGATGATGATCTGAGATGAAGAGACCAAGGAGCTCTAGGACACTTCCATGTTCCATCCATGCAGCAGATGGTGGAATCATAACCAAGATACAAGAAGTTCTACACCAAGCTGCCGGTGAAGGCAAAGATCCAGGACCCACATGATGAGTACTTCTGCATGTGGCAGGATCTGGAGGAGGCACAGTGTGAGCACATCCAGGAACTGAAGCTCAAGTACCTTACAGAATGTCATCTCCCCTAAAAAGAAGAGCATGATTATGAACCATCTTTGCCAGGTTGTGAGGAGGAGCAGTGAGTTTTAGCACTTGTGCCAGCTGTAGTCAGTAACAGCCAAATGAAAAACCACCCAGCATCTGCAGTGGTAATGCCAGAGGTCCACCAGCCAATATCATCAGCAACAGGGTCCCACCCCACACACAGGACTGAAAACACCCTTTGGGAGTTGGTGTGTCCCCGGTCAGCTGTGTTTGACATGAAATTCTCCCACGACAAAGAATAAGACCTCCATGTACTACACATGGAGAGTTTCATGCATTTGGACAGATTTCTGGAAAAACCTTCCATATCTAAAATCTGAAAGTCCAGATCCTGGTGCCAGAGTCCTCAGTGTCACCACCTCAGCAGCCTCGAAGTCCTCACTAATCACCACTCTCCACCACACATGCCTTGCTGGCTTCCACCACTCTGTGCTCCACCACCGTGCTAGACCATGGGTGGCACTCTTCAGTCAGGCTGCCAATCCCACATATTCCTGGGATGGGGCAGCCAATCCTGGATTATCTCATTACCCCTTTGGGGAGGGGGGTGGTGTGTATGTAGTGTGTTTGCGTGTGTGCGTGCCCATATCTCTGAGACAATGAGAATCTGATCTGGAAACTATGTCTCTGGCTGCTCTTTTTAGTCCCCTTTATTTAATTAATGTTATTTATTCCTGGGGATCAGTTAGCATAAGAGAGATGCTCTCATCTGACCTGTCTGAGCCTAATAAAGTCACTGCATAGCCTCCTTTTCCTCTTGACTTTAACCTCCATCCCAAGTCGGACTTCAAGCTCCTCCGTGTTGGCCACTCCTAGAAGGGAAGGTGGCCAGTGCTTGGAAAGAAAGTACTTTATTCTATTTCACTGCATAATAGCCATCTCTTTCTATGGTGATAGTGAGCAACTCCTAAGAAATACTAAGCATCCAGTGAGGATAAGAGACATCCTGACAGTATTAGTCCTATGCTCCCAGTGGAGAGATCCTCCTCTTCACTTTTTGGGCCTCAGACAACCTATTCCAGCTTCTGGGTTCCTTTTCAAGGACTTAAATGACCACACCCACACAACCCAGGCTCTTCAGCTTTGGCAAGAACTCATGGCTTCCCAAACTCTATTTTCTACCCACCTTCCCAACCAGTGTCTGGTTCCTGAGGACCTATAGGAAATGTAACAGCAATTGAAACAACATGGGTAGGTGTTAAGGGAAGTTCCACCTTGGAGTCCCTTTGTTTCTGCTCCCCTGAGAAGTAATTTTGATCAACAAGTGATCAAGCTAATTCCCCATTCTTTGAGATTCTGCTCCTTCCTACTTTGACCATGTTCTCTGGAGCTGTTTAGGTCTTAGTTTAGTGGTAGGGAGGGATGCCATTTTACCCCTAGCTAGATACAGGTACTAAAATCTGCCTCCCTACCCCATTTATCACAGGAGACAGAGAACCAGGCAAGATCTGCCAACTTTGCCCAATTACCCATTTGCAAATCACACTTTTTAGGTACTGCTTTATTGAAAACTGGCCCTTTCTTCAGCAAGAAGTGTATGTCAAGGGAGAAGTAAACTTTTAGGACAAAAAAGGGAGGCAAGGGTGGGAAAGACAACAGCTGGAGGGAGAGGTACAGGTTTGTGCTCTTGGATCAGATGCAGGTTCAGACTTGATGCTGATGTGAGGGTGTGTGGTGACCTTGAGGGAATACCCACGTGGTATTATATCACTGGGATAATAGTGAAAGGTCCCCATGTACCTTCTTCAGGGACACTGAGTAGCAGGCCTCTCTGTGACGGGCACTTACAACTGACAGGCAGAGGTCCAGACAGATGTATCATGGGCTTGCCCTGTTGGACATCAAATGGAACGATGGTATGCCTGATCAGGGCTTTGAGCTCAGCTCCCAGTTCTCCTAGAGTCTCCTTCCTTGAGTCAGGGAGAGAGAGACAAGCAGGGCTCCCCAGAAGGTCAGGTACCCCCCAGGAAGAGGCCTCCTTTTGCATGTTATGCCTTAAGGCATTCATCTCAGAATCTGCGCATTCTGAGACCTGCCAGGCATACTGGCACAGAGATTACAGGCTGCACTAGTGGGCAAGGAGAGGAGACGCAGGAACCTCTGCGTAACCATCTGCCCAGGAAGCAGAACTCTCAGCTCCAAGTTGATCCATGGACTAACCCACAGGCTAGACCCTGAGCTTTACCTATGGTGGTTTGTCCCCAGTGTGTGCTCCAACCACACAGAAAATTTCAGAGTACGATATGTAGAGTATGGCTGCAGAAAGAAGGTATTCTCACTGACCCCGCAGAACAGGATTCTACTGAGAAAGGATCAGTCAACACCACTGGAACTCACCCTCGTGTGTAAGTCTATCGTGTAATTTATGGATGGTGTTTTTTGGAATTTTTTTTTTTCCAAATTTACTTTGAAACTTAAAGTGAAGGAAATGTTAACTTCAAAAAGTTCTCCTTTCTTATCACAAAAGGAAAAGGCATGGAATCACGAAAGGGAGCAAGGTCATCCTCTCAAGGCTGTAGTAAGGAAGGAGGATCCTCAGGCCTAAGGCCCACAGGCCGCGTGGCGGAGGCCCTGAAGCTCCTGAAAGGTTGCCAGGAGCTGAGCTTACCGTCCACCGCACATGGCGGGGCGCCACTCACATCTCCTCAGGCGATTGCCGTCCTGACGCTCTTTTCAAAGCCCTGGCAGCTGAGCATGTGCACGTGCGCACTGGCATACGCCTGTCTTTTGCTTGGCCCTTGAGCGCGGGAGAGCTTGTTGCAGTACCACCAGCTGCTAGAGAAAGGAGTCTCACCTGTGAAAGTTTTCAGGTGAGCCTTGAGGTGCGAGGATTTTCAGTTAATTTCTCCCAGCAGATGCAGTGGCACTTGTGTTTTCTCTGCCCGGGAACCTCAGGTTCACAGGACTTTGGCCCCGCTGTCCCCTTTGTCTGATGCCAGCTTGCTGCTCCCTGAGGCTGGCTTCCGATGGGGCTCCTGCCCTCGGCTGGAGCTGGGGCTCACTCCATGAGGGGATGAGGGGCTGACCAACTCTGCGCCTTCACCAGAGGAGGGCTGAGGGAGGCGGGCTGGGCCGGAAGAGTGCAGGGTGGGGTGCAGGTGGCAGGAGGTCCCGCCCTTAGGTGCTCTCTCTGCCCTCCGCCCCCCTCGCACTTCTTGGTGGAGGTCAGACAAAATCCAGGCCAGCCTGAAGAGAAGGTGCCGTCTTGCTTGGGAGCACTTACTCCATCTGGGGCAGTGTGGTGGCCACTGCAGTGACTACGCCCTTCATATGGTGTCTAGCCTCTCCAGACCCATGCAGGACCCCAGCTGGTCAATGGCAGGAGACAGAACAAGCTTCCAGATATAGAGTAAATAAGAGGTGCATACACAGCATGGGGACTATGGCTAATAGTATTATATTGTATATTGACGGTTGGTGAGAGTGGCTCTCATCACAAGAGAACAAAAGTTCTCATCACAAGAGAAGAAACAACTGTTTTGAATTCAGTACTAGGTAAACCACAGCTCGTGTTTTGAGGATTGATTTTGGGAAGGTTATTGTGATTCTTCGTTGCTGTCATGTTTCCTTGATTTTCACGTTTGTTTGTTTGTTTGTTTAAGATTTTATTTATTCATTTGAGAGAGAGAGAGAGTGAGAGAGAGCGTGAGAGGGGAGAAGGTCAGAGGGAGAAGCAGATCCCCCGCGGAGCTGGGAGACCAATGTGTGACTCCGTCACGAGACTCCGGGATCATGACCTGAGCCAAAGGCAGTGGCTTAACCAACTGAGCCACCCAGGTGCCCCGATTTTCATGTTTCTTGAAGTCTAGCCCTTGCTTGTCTTCATAATTGAAGTAGCAGTCACTCCATACCGTCTTTAAAGACTGACCTCAATAGATAAATACATTATGCCGGCCCTGTTAGGGTTACTGTGGCTTTTTCTGATCTTCTGTGGACATACCTGCTTTATACTTCCTCTTGTGGAAGAATTTGTAAGCTTATGTGCCTTCTCTCAATCCTGCAACATGCCAGGCAGATTGCTGATAGACTCCCATTTGCTTTCCCAGTGGTGATGCTTAAAGCTCAGATTTGTGATCTCTTCTGGCTTGCAGATTCAGACTGATTTTCTCCACAGGCTCACTAGCCATCCACCAAACTTCATTCTTTACACAGCCAGTGGAGTGTGCACAGCAAACTAGCCACACAGTCTGGGATGCGTTGGGTGAGGTGAACAAAGCATTAGGGGTGTTCATGGGCCAATTTGGGGGATCCACAAGTGAGACATCCCCAGCAGCTCATGGACAGGCCTCCTGAAGGAATCCACAATGCAGTTAGCAGGATCCATACCCACATTCCTTTAATGCCTCCTGAGACTCCTTCAGATACTTCCCAGCATCTCCCATTGCCCCAGTCATGCAGCTCACAACTCAGTACTCTTTATGGGTGAGAGAGAGATTGGCCTCTTTGGTAGCAGCCTACACAGCTGGGGAATCTGGATGGTCAGTCTAATGCAGTCCCTTCCTCCCAGTGAGAAATCATGGGCCAACCTGGTCTTTTGGCACTAATCTGTGCCACCTTGAGAAAGGTGTTATATAGATAAAATCAGACTGCTCCTCTTGCCCTAATGCATCCAAACCTGAATTTTTTTCTTCCAACACGTGCTGGACCTACTCTACTAGACTACTGCACTTCACCAAATCTCTCATCTGTGGCTGATTGTCTAATACTGTGTTCTTCAGGGGCTCCCAGACCATGTGGAAAGGCCCTGGAGCCAGTTCATGGATCGCTGCAGGGTCTATAGGAGACCGAGGTCTCTATGACTATTACCCAACCCACAGGTAGTTAACAAATATTTATGCTTGATGTGATCTGGGTCTCTGTAACACTAAAGTTCCAAACAAAGAAACTAATAAGACATTTTGGGTTTCTCTATTGATTTGTCATTAATGGAACTCCATTTATCTGAATCATAGGTGTATGATATACTCATAACCATTAAACTAATTCCACGGAGACTTCAAAACAAAACAAAAATGTAGCATTCCAAAAAATGTTATTTTTCTGTGTAATAAACCTATTAGTAATTACTAATAGATATAATTAAATTACCTAAAATTTAAAAGTATATTTAAATTACTTTTGTGCTTCCTATGTATATAATTGTCAGTGGCTCTATATAGCCCTGAGTAAAACTGGTAAATATTTTTGTGGATTGCAGTCATCTATCTCCAGCACATGATGATGCAATACATAATTATTAACATCCACATAGTTGTTTTTTTTTTTTTTTTTACTTTTAATGAATTATACAGGTAGAATACCATGTTAGATGTTATTCAGTGTATTGAGGATGATACTCCTTATTTCACTCTTTTAGGAAATACATAACATAAGATAATGTTGATATTATAACATATTTTCAATGTGTTTCTTCTGACCAAACAATTAAGGAACGGTCCAGGCATATTCATTGCATGCATCATTGCCAAGTTGGCATATGGTATTTGATCTAAGAGTGAGAACAAGGTATGTCACCTGGAATAAAGAAATACGTACTTTGGCCTTTAAAGCAATCTTTGCAAAAGACTCAGGAAATCCTAATACTTTTGCATTAATCTTATATGGAATGCAAATAACATTTGTAAGGTTGTTCTGCTTCAGGACAAAGCATTTTTGATCTAATGTTAAAACTGGACATCCATACAAAGGCTGGACTAAAGGCTCTTAAACACACAATACATTTCATGGATTTCACATGTGCTTTAAATATTTGTATACACCATTAGGACATGACTTTAAATTGTTAAAATGCGTTAGTTCATCTTATCTCTACATTTCAGCATATGACACACACTCAACATATTTTAGCTATGTGATCTTAATATTTTGTCTCCAATTAATATACTCTGGTTATGATTTTTCTTTTGTAAATTATGAGTTATCCTGTTACACCATATATACATACAGTTACATGAAATTATACATATATTTAGAATCCATTAAGTGTTATTATATTCTGATACCAATAATTTTTTTTTCGTTAATACACAGATCAGTTAGGATATTTGCAGGTGTAAAGGACAGCATTAAATCTCCAACTGGCTTACATAAAATCAGTTCATTTATCTTTATGTTATGACAGAAATGACTATTAAAACTTGTAGATTTACAATGGTGCTTTAGCTGACAATTAAGGAATAATAAAAGCTAACCTCCTCCCTCAGTATCCGTCTTAATTGCCCCAAATAACTGTGTCTGCTTAATTCATGTCTACCTGTGAGCTAATTATTATGGATACCCTTGCTAGTTCAGGTTACAGGTTCATCTATGTAGGTGTGATAACTAAATTCCATGTCAAGTGAGTGAGTGCCTCTTTCTGAAAGAAAAGATTATTATTAGTAAAACAGAGTAGAGAATGTTTTGTTTCCAACGTTCAGAGTTTTAACAGCCTAATTCTCTGGCCTTACAGCCTTTAGCCTTGTTCTTCAGGACTTTGGCCTCAAATTTATACACATAATCTCTGACAGTCATGGTAGCTTTGGTCTCCCTCATTCTACCACTGCAATTTCCTGTAGTCAATAATGCTAGGTGTGAAGTAGATAGTACCCTGGGTCCCAAATTTGGAAAATCATCAATTTCTCCAGCACAGGATGACCTTTTCAACTTCAATTTCATTCCATGTTGAAAACCCATGAACCCTCCATTGCTCTTAGAGTAAGTCAAATCATAATCCTTTCCTTTGGTTTCTTTGCTTGCTCTTCTTGTAACTATTTATCTACACCTTTCAAGAACTCTTTATCCTAAGCTCTCTTTAACAATATTGAGTTTTGTTTTCTTTTTTAAAAGTACTATACTCTTTAACTATATACATTCACTTGACATCTGAATATGCTGTTCATTATTTTAGAATCCATCTGCCTCAGCCTCTTCACTAAACTAGCATCTAGTCACCTACAGGTTTTTAATCATACATCATTTACTCTGGGAAATGACATAGGAAACCATACTTCATTTACTAAAATAAAGCTGGCAGCCAGTTGGTCAGCTTCTGAATCACACTCTACATCTTATCCTGTTCCTTTTTTATAACCATTATATATGTAAATTGTAAAATAAAAATAAAACCTATATTAGGACTAATAAGTTAAAATGCCTATGAAAACAACCATATGCCCAAGTCTAAGCACTAGATCAAAGGTTTAGGGCAAAGATTTTTGCATTATCATTTGCAAAAGTTATACTTTGAAGGCAGTTTTCAAATTCTATAAGGTAAACTATGGGGCTTCCCTATCTCTTATAGTTCTGGTCAATGATGTAGTTGCTTTAACTTATAAAATTATGTGTATGGGTGAGTATTTTCCTAGTCATGCCAAAACATAATGATGGAAGTCTCACAAAAGTAACAGATTCAAGACTGGTGAAGGGAGGGGCGCCTGGGTGGCTCAGTGGATTAAGCCGCTGCCTTCAGCTCAGGTCATGGTCTCAGGGTCCTGGGATCGAGCCCCGCATCGGGCTCTCTGCTCTGCAGGGAGCCTGCTTCCTCCTCTCTCTCTGCCTGCCTCTCTGCCTAGTTGTGATCTCTCTCTCTGTCAAATAAATAAATAAAATCTTAAAAAAAAAAAAAAAAAGACTGGTGAAGGGAGAAGTAGGTAGTAGGGAGAGAAGCTTAAAGTAAGAGGCCTGTTTGCTAATTAATATTTCCTTGCCTGTTCTAACCTCCTCTTCATGCTGACAACTTTTCACAATTTCTATATTTTTGTGCTATTTTTATAAACTCCACAATCCAGTGAGTCATCACATGTCATCACTGATTTAGAGATAAGCAAATATCCTGACATTCTGGCCACTCGTGAGGTAATAACTGCTCCTCAAATTACTAATACAATCAATTGTTCTTTTGCAAAATTAGTAGAGTAGTAAGTTGATTCTTCAGCTATGCTCAGAGACATCATTAAAAACCGCACAGGCTAATCATAGGTACTACTTCACTATCATAGACTACTGACCATCTTCTGTTACTCAAAGAAAATTGTTTCATTGTTGTATCTGACTATTCATATAGGCAGAAGCTGGGGTGATTTGTAATCTCATTTCAACAATGATAAGTTAAATTAAGATAGAGACCCACTAAGGGACCAACAAAGAACACATCTGAGATCAAGAGTTGCTATATCACTACTTCCCAGGTTGCTTACCTCTTTGAGATAAAGAATAAATCCAGGCATAAATAGAGTGAGACCATGGTATCCTTATAGGACTTGACCATAGTGAAAAGATATATGTTGTTTTCATCTGTCCATTTGGTCAGTGCCAGGCTATGTGAGCAAGATACTGAAATGAAATAGCAAAAGAAAAGGTAGCTGAACAAAATTACCTATCCAGGGAGATTTAGTCACACTGTAAAAGTGTTTTATTTTTTTAACTGCCTATAACCTAAATCATAGACCCTTTCTAAAAAAAGATTTTATATACCTCATTTTATTGCTACAGAAATTAGAAGAAAATAAGATGTGGTGACTTACCCAAAATCCCTACGAGAGAGCAATATAATCTGAAATAAAGCCCAAGACCTCTTATTTCTCTAAAAGTAACTACTCCAATTTTTAAAGAAGTAAATAATCTTTTCATATATTATGTTTTGTCAAAATGAATTGTGTTTATGTTCAATGGTTAATTTAAAAGGATGATGCTTTAAATTGTGTGTAAAGAGCTAAACATTAACATAAAATAATCTTTTTAAAACAAACCATTCAGAGCAAAATGATCCATTAAATTCCCAGCATCCTATATGATTATCTCTTTTGGGTGCTAAGTGAGCATAGTATTTGACTATGTGGTATGAAGATAATAACAATAGCCAGATATAATGCAGTCAGTTTGGAAACAAGGTGTAGATGCAACAATAAACAGAGTCCAGAGAACTTAAACTAAAATGAAAATATTTTAAGTCTTCACATTTAATCTAAATTAGATTTATATGGTTAAGGGGTGTGCACCAGGGAGTTTCTTCCATTAAAGTTATCATTAGCTTAATTTTTTTAAGATTTCCCCTTCATATGTGAAGAGGCTTCTACTTACAGACTTCTTCCACAAACCAATGTTCATACCACTGTCAGGATTTATGACTGAGGTATTCTAAACTCAACTATTGTAACTGCATTGTACTTGACAGTGTCAATGTGATGGGAACTGACAAGGGATGAAGTATATTTTGTGTCTGCTGATAGAAATTCCCATTTGTTTTCAATGTAGCATCCCTCCATTTAAACCTAATTCTTTAAGAAAATTGACAGAAATATGAAAAACAAAATGAGATAAGGAGAATAGAATAGAGGAGGAAACAAGAAAAAATGAGAATAAGAAGGCGTTAAATGATTCAGGACAGGAAAATTGAGGCAAATGATTTATGGGCTTCAAAGTCTGACTACAGCCATAGAACCACATAAGTACATTCATCCAATGTGGATTACAAATAAATGAAAGTTATTGATCTGAGCAGACTTACACAATGTCAGTATTTTTGATAGAGAAACATTACCTTAAAGAAAACAAAGATAAAAATAAATTTTAAGCCATCTAAATTGTGTCTTTGTAGATGGTTTAAATAATACCCTCAAACAGAGCACTCCCTACTAGGTTCTCGTTGAACTTTAGTTTTAAACAAAAAATCAAGATATACTTTATCAGAGCAATCCCAGTTTTATATCAGATTGTTTGTATCATAATTGTATAATTTGGTAAATTTGAATTATGTTATATTCAATATGCCTATATGATAGAAAATGAGCATGGGAGAGACCTTACATACTTATGATTAAAGTTAGTAGGTATTTGGGGGCATCTGGATGGTTCAGTTGGTTCAGCATCTAACTCTTGATTTCAGTTCAGGTGATGATCTCACCCTTGGGAGATCGAGCCCTACATCGGGCTTTATGCTGGGCATGGACCCAGCTTAAAGTTCTCTCTCTCCCTCTATCCCTCCACCCTCTCCTCCCCTCTCTAAAAATATAACTAATAAAAATTTTTAAAGGGGCGCCTGGGTGGCTCAGTGGGTTAAAGCCTCTGCCTTCGGCTTGGGTCATGATCCCAGCGTCCTGGGATCGAGCCCCGCATCGGGCTCTCTGCTCAACGGGAAGCCTGTTTCCTCCTCTCTCTCTATGCCTGCCTCTCTGCCTACTTGTGATCTCTATCTGTCAAATAAATAAATAAAATCTTTAAAAAAAAATTTTTAAAAATAAGTTAGTAGGTTTTCTTATTATTTCTCAAATGTTCTGGGAACATTTTTTACAGACTGTGTTTCACATTTTCCCTTCAAATTCATCTCTCAAAAATTTCCTGAAATATAACTAACCTTCCCTAAAATTATTACTTCAATATTGGGAATGTAAAGGCCTGGTTGGCCAGAGGGAGTCATTCTGTGTTTATGTAGTGAACTTAGATTGACCCCACCCCTCCCAGAGGAACTTATTGCAAAGCCTAGATACAAGGGCGGGTCAGGCCAGGTGAAGATATCTAATCAGTGGGGAGCACATATATCTACTAGGGTAAATTGAAATTCAATTGGCCACCTCTGTGTTACCTAGCAGTTTTTTTCTGTGTGTGGCCGACCTAGCATGACTGTGGTTTTCTCTGTGTATTGCAATCCCATTGGCCACCTGTGTGTGGGTGGGGCTCAACCACCTCCATAAAAGCTGGTCTGTGGGGCTGCAGAGATATATATATAGCAGGAGGAGTCAGAGTAGTGGTTAGGGGAGCCATTGGGAGCAGCCTCATCAGCCTCGCCGCCTCGAGCAGCAGCAGCAGCAGCAGCAGCAGCAGCAGCAGCAGCACCATCACGAGCAGCCTCACCACTGGAGCAGTGCCACCGTGAGGACTAGCCTCTCAGGAGCCGGCGATGCAACCTTGTTATCAGGAGTGGCCTCGCTGGGCGCACCGCTGCCCGAGTGTCATGAGCCTCGTCGGGCAGCGGCCTCGCCAGCCGGGCAGCGGCCTCGCCAGGGAGCAACACTGCCGGAGTGTCATCATCGGGAAGCAGGAGTCGTCGGGTAGCAGGAGTCATTGGGTAAGGGAAGTAATAGGGTCGGTGTCCTGGTCATCATCGCCTCTTTGTAAGAGACGGCCCCGACTGGTTGATTTGATTTTCGATGCTTGGCATTGCTGGGAGCCTTGTTAGCTGTGGCCTCGTCCAGGGAGCGGCCTTGCCGGGAGCAGCATGTGGTACAGTGAGGGTGGGGCAGGGAGCCTCCAGGAAGGACCCCAAGCCAGGGAGGCGGTGGCCCCCAGCAAGGCTCAGGCACCTATCGGTCAGTTTAGTTTCTAATGCATGGGGCCCGGGCACCTACCGGTCAGTTTGGTTTCTAATGCATGGGACTCGGGCACCTACTGGTCAGTTTGGTTTCTGATGCATGGTGCGAAATAAAGCTTTGCTTGATTTTCACTTTGTGTCAGTCTCGTTCCTTTGATCACGGACCCTAACAGGGAATATACCCCAATAATAAAATAATTATTTTTTATGATATGTGTAAGGTTTTACAGGTGAGATACATATGCCACGAGGCGAGAAAGGTGCAAGGAAATGTTTATTAAAGGCGCCCTCAGGCGAAGTTCCACGACTCAGGAGAGGAGAATCAGGGAAGTTGCACCCGGGGAAGGAATTGAGTGAGCTTTTATTAGGTCAAGGCCGGGTAGGGACTCATAACCTTATTAGATAAGGTTAGAGTTTGGGGGTTGGAAAGTCCCAAAGCTTGTTTCTGTTTCTTGCATAGGTTTTGGTTTACTCAGGGTGATGTGTCCTTAACAGATGTCCTTCTGGCAGCGATGGTCCTGGGTAGGGGGAAGATGGCGGCCTGGTAGCCATTTTATTGTTCCTCCTGCAGTCCCAGGGCAGCGGACACAACAATATGGTATCTAAAAATGGAAATATATTTTAAAAATTTAAAAAGCTGCAGAATTTAATGTTGGTATTAAACAAAATTCTACAGATTTGCAGCACAAGTCTTACCAAGAGAATGATCAAATAATGAATTCATTTCAGTGTTACATAAAAAGTTTCTATTCTTCCTACTACCATAGTTTTTCGTAACATAGTATAAAATAGTTCGAGGGACTTGGCATCAGAAAGATCTCAGTTAGTATCCAACTTCTGCCATTTATTGGCTTTATGAACTTAGCCAAGTTACTTATACTCTTGGGAACTCTGAATTCTCAAATGCGAACCATAGGTTAATAAAGAGTGGGTTATGCAGAGGATTAAATATGTGAAGGAGATGGTGTATGAAAGTTATTTCCTTTCTCTTTCCCCTCCTCTTTTCCTTTCTTTACTGGAAGAAAGAGCACTTGTAAATCTGAGAAAAGATTCACTCTTCTCATTTCTGTAGCCCTTCACACAGTCTCCAGAATTAGTTTTGTGGCACGTCTTCCATCTCATTACTGGGTGGGGAAACATAGTCAAGTGTGAGGTGTGATACAGGATAATGAAAATCCTCTGCCTTGAGAAATTAAGGGAAACATTAGGAATAATAAGAAATCAAAATATTCACTTAATAAATAAATGAAAATTACCTTCTGTTCATTATTAAAAGATTCCAGTTGTAAGGATTCCCTTAGGGAATGTGTTATACCTGAAGATTCAGGGCTGTACCCAAACCTCTTAACTGAGTATGGGATGATCAGACTGCCAAACTCTCAAACTCTAAAGGCAGTGGCCCATGGAAAAAAAGGAAAAAGAGGATCTAAGATATACACATGAAAACAAAACTTCAAATGCCTAGTTATACTGATTTTGTTTTTTGTGATTCCTGATATGGTATTCAAATGGTTAGAATTTTGCTTGGAGCAGTTTCTCAAATATTGGTACTCAGACTAATCATTTGAGGGAACTTACAAAATATTACAATACAACTCCCAAACTGCTATATAAAAAAACATAAAAAATCAGACAAACATCTAAATATTTATAAATTTTCTGAGATAATTCTGATACAAGTTTGGTTGTGTGGCAAGAAACAAACCTATATGACTATAAAATATATTGCTAAGAATTAGACACTCAAATCTCAGGGACAAGTTATGGGAATCATAAAAATATTCCTGAACACATTGATTTACATATTTACACACTTTTACAAATGTTCTGATTCTGGCGCCTGGGTGGCTCGGTGGGTTAAGCCTCTGCCTTCAGCTCAGGTCTTGATCTCAAGGTCCTGGGATTGAGTCCTGAATTGGGCTCTGCTCAGCAGGGAGCCTGCTTCCTCCTCTCTCTCTACCTGCCTCTCTGCCTACTTGTGATTTCTCTCTCTCTGTGTCAAATAAATAAAAGATCTTTAAAAAACAAAACAAAAGAAATTAAAAATAGAGCTTCCCTATGATCCTGCAATTGCACTACTGGGTATTAACTCCAAAGATACAAATGTAGTGAAAAGAAGGGCCATCTGTACCCCAGTGTTTATAGCAGCAATGGCCATGGTCACCAAACTGGAAAAAACCAAGATGCCCTTCAACGGACGAATGGATAAGGAGGATGTGGTCCATATACACTATGGAGTATTATGCCTCCATCAGAAAGGATGAATACCCAACTTTTGTAGCAACATGGACGGGACTGGAAGAGATTATGCTGAGTGAAATAAGTCAAGCAGAGAGAGTCAATTATCATATGGTTTCACTTACTTGTGGAACATAAGGAATAACACGGAGGACATGGGGGACGGAGAGGAGAAGGGAGTTGAAGGAAAGTGGAAGGGGAGATGAACCATGAGAGACTATGGACTCTGAAAAACAACCAGAGGGTTTTGAAGGGGTGGGGGGGGTGGGAGGTTGGGGAACCAGGTGGAGGGTAATAGGGCACGTATTGCATGGAGCACTGGGTGTGGCGCAAAAACAATGAGTACTGTTACACTGAAAAGAAAGAAAATTAAATGAATGAATGAATGAGTGAATAAAAACAAAACAAACAAAGCCCCACAAATGTTCTGATTCCAGTAAATGGCAAATGGGATTGTTAGCATATTAGATTCTGAAGAAGAATTTCAGATTTTAGGGTGCTTAGCTCACAGACTGCCCTGCACAAGGAAAAAAAAAAAAATAGAAGCCTCATCAGGAGGTTTGATTCTCTTACTTGGATCTTAATTAGTGATATGAGACAGAGAAAAATAGCCTAACTAAATAAAACATTTGACTGCAAAAGAATAGTTTCAAATATATTTTATATTAGCTCTTTATCATTTAATCATTTGGTGATCAAATTTTGAGGAAGGTTAGTAGTTTACTTTTTAAATCAATATTTACTTATGTAGATTCCAAATGAATTAAAATTTGGTAGCACTTTTGCTGTTCCAATAGTGGTTTCATCTTTAATTAAGTATTGTGTATCCTTTTCTTTATGTATAACAAATATATAGAATAGGTAAAATAAACCAGCTTGTGTTGGTATGGCCTGGAGTTAGGGAACAGAAATGAGTCCTACCTATTTCTCCCTCCCCGCTGAAGGTATGAGAGTAATTTGAAATCTATCCAACTGGTATTACAAGATATGTTAAATGCAGTATGTTTTTGGTATTCAGGGAAATTAAAAGCAATTGTTTTAGTATTGGGCAGAGAGCAAAGAATTCTGTGATCCACTCATGTGTGTTTATGTTGTGATATTTATTTGTAATTTTTGTGGAGTTTCTATTATAGGATGTTTCACTTAACTAATGAGTAAAACTGAACAGCATCTGTGTTTAAGTTGAACTTTGGCCATTACAACTATGCATATTACAACTATCTATATCTAGTACTCCTAGTTAAAAGTAAAAATAATAATAATAATAATAATAATAATGATAAATAATAGCATGTGTTTTTTAAAACCACCTAGAAGAGCAGAATAATGCTTCTTTCAAGATATGAAAATTAAACTATGAAAACAAAACTCCTCAACTGGAACATAGATAAGTAGATATATAAAATATAGAATATAGTTTTGATAAATCTGGTTATGACTTAGATAACTCTATGTAATTATCTCAGATAACTCTATCTAGAAATAGATATAAATTATTTTATAAAATGCTCCAGCCTGTACAGAGTTGTTCATACCTTAAAAGATAATAATTTATGACAGTTAAGAAGATAATGTGTGGTATGATGATGTGTGTGGCCGACACACACATCGATACACGATGTGTGTATGTAATTCTAGATGCAAATATAATTTGGGAAGAAGTTAGTTAGAAACCTATAAAAAAAAGTTTCCATGTAACCATCAGTGTTGAAGGTCCCAGCACAGTGTTTGAAGTAACCAATTTTATGAGCAATGATTGGTTCAAGAATTTTTGGAAGCCTATTAATTTTCATAATTTGAAGCTAATAGGAAAGTAGGCATCAGTTGAATACAAAATTGAGAAAGTATTCCCTACCAAGTCAGAAAATACAAAGTGATGAGCCACAGGCAAAATAAATTTCAGTTAGAACTGCACCATTCAGTAATGGAAGAAAACCTGTTTCTAAATATACTTTCATGCTGTTTGTGGTGAACACACTCACATAAGATACAGCAGCAATTACAATCATGTATCATTACTGTGTTTGCTTTGCCAATTCTGTTGATGTTCATAATTAATATAACTACAATAATGATAAATTAAGTTATAAAATACAGTTTATTGTACTAGAAAAAACAATCAAATGGCAAGTTAAAGCTGTTGAGATTAAATTAATATTATTTCATACTTTGCTGTTTTGAAAATTAAATGATAATTAAAATAATATAATATTTCATGAGGGGATTTATATGTTTTATATTTTCACAAATTTGAAGGTCTGCAAAGGTCTTATAAAGTATTGTTTACAAATGTCCAATTTTCAATATGTCTTCTTTTACCAAACTTGATATGTAATATGTGGGTTGTTCATTCTTTTAAGATATTAAATAAAGTAGCATGGTTCTACTTTAAGTAGAATGTCATTTTATGGACATTTTATATAGACATTTATTGACAGTTTATATAGAGAAAAATATAACTCTCAGAAGGATATGAGAGGTTTTCAGTTTCCTAATTGAATTATATATGAACACTTTCCTTTAACTTTTTCCACTAAAGAACTTGAGTAGTTTAATGAGTTTTTGAGTTATGTGGAAAAGATAATATTTTTCTGTGAAGCATGGAAACTCAGAAATCTATTTTTGCTCTGAGGAGGTTGTTTCAAAATCTAAATTATCCATCTATGTCAAACTAGGCTAGTCTTATGCTATAGGAAACAAAAACAAAACACAAAATTATCACTGACTATACATAGCAAAAGTACATTTCTTGCTCATTCTAAGTTCAGTGT
Source organism: Meles meles (assembly GCF_922984935.1). Taxonomy (NCBI): domain Eukaryota; kingdom Metazoa; phylum Chordata; class Mammalia; order Carnivora; family Mustelidae; genus Meles; species Meles meles. The sequence goes on from NC_060067.1 coordinate 30,898,263, forward strand.
GATTTCATGTATTTCTCAACAAAAGCTGTCCCCCATGTAGAAACTCCTTGATTCTAGCATTCCCATCTTGTGGCTTTCCTTTCACAAAGTGAAGCTTTATCATTATTGTTCTGGCAGGGAAAGAGAGAATAAAACTCTCTACTTACTTATTTTCTGTCTTGGCCTAGAAAAACACATTTCTTCCACTCACATTTTAACGACCAGAAATATGACATGATCCCACCTAATTAAAATAAATATTGAACATGCAATCTCTTCTGTATAGGAAAAGGGAAAGTAGATAAAATGATGAGTACTAGTAATCTCTACCTTAGACAGTTAGATCAAATATATAATATTTTTATTTAAGATAGTAAAATCACTCAAATGCTAGATAATGACATAAAGAATTAGATAAAACTACTGTTTGTATGATTATTTAGTTTATTTACCACAATGAATTTACTAGTTTTGAAAAAAAAAAGTGAGGGGGACTATCCCATTTTTTCAAAGATTTTTATTTATTTGAGAGAGAGTCTGCAGGGAAGGAGCAGAGGGAGAAGGACAAGGAGACCCTATGCTGAGCATGGAGCCCAACATGGGGCTCAACATGGGGCTGGATCCTAGGACCTTGAGATCATGACCTGAGCTGAAATCAAGAGTCAAGCCTGGGTGGCTCAGTGGGTTAAGCCGCTGCCTTCGGCTCAGGTCATGATCTCAGGGTCCTGGGATCTAGTCCCACATCGGGTTCTCTGCTTGGCAGGGAGCCTACTTCCTCCTCTCTCTCTGCCTGCCTCTCTGCCTGCTTGTGATCTCTCTCTGTCAAATAAATAAATAAAATCTTAAAAAAAAAAAAAGAGTCAAACACTTAACTGACTGAGCCACCCAAGCACCCTGGAACTATCCCATTTTTTAAGAAAATATTGGATGGTATAATAACTGGCTTCTAAATGTTAAGTTTTTCCACACAACCTTCAAATAAATAAAGCTAACCGTAACGTATGCCAGAGTATAATTAGGAGTTACAGTTTGCTAAAAACTGCAGTTTACATGTAAAAGGGGGAAAATATCCAAAATTAGTATAGCCTACTCAATTGAACTTTTGTAAGAGGTACAGGAAGTTTACTGATGAAACAGATTGAGCAACAATGTCCTTCAGTAGAAGAACACATATAGAATCATCCTTGAACGAGAAAATCTGACCTTGAGTGAGAAAAACTGAAACATGAAATACCTGTGGATCAGAGCAATGTTTATTAGGGAACCAAAAGAGGACAGCTGAAACACATGTAGAGTCAAAGGTAATGGGGAAAACAGCACTTTTGGGGATAATAGAGCCCACATGAAGAGGAAACATTACTTGGAAGTATGGTGATAAAAGGATTGAGGTGAGAATGCTATAAAAAATGTGGAATTTTCAGAAACAAAATAAGATCATAGCATCAGAAGAAATTCTACATCTCTCCTATTCTCAACACACAGGAAAAGGACAGCAATTAGTAAAGAAACTTCACTTTGCCATCAGAATATGGTAAGCTTGAACTTAGAATCTTAGTGAGACATTCAAAACACTCAGACTACTCTACATATAATTAACTCTAATGTTTCAGAAAAAGAAAAGATACTTTAAAAATACATAGAAAGTGACTGTCAAAACTGTTGGGGATAAAAATACACACCGACAATTATTATAAAGCAGAGAAAAATTGCAATACAGACCCCTAATGTAAACTAAATAACACTAAGTAATGGAAAAAAAAAATGAAAGACACCATGAATTAGGGAGCCAACAACTCAGAATATAAATAGATCACAAATAAACTAAAGAAATTAAAAAAAAAGGAAACTGAATTAACCTTGAAAACAATATGTTGAGTGAAAGAAACTAGTCACATAAATGTTTTCATTTATGTGAAATGTCCAGATTAGGCAAATGTTTAGAGAAAGAATATAGACTACTGGTTGTCTAGGCTGGGGTGATGGATGGAAAGTAACTGTTAATGGGCACAGGTTTCTTTCTTTTTTCTTTTTTTTTCCATTTTTTGGGGGGGCTGATGAAAATGCTCATAATTTAGATTGTGGTGATGGTTATAGAATTCTGTGAATATTCTAAAAACTGTTGAAATATATACTTTAAACTGGTGAATTATGTGGTATATGGATTATTTCTTAATAAAGCTGTAAAACACACAAATACACACACCTACACATGCACAGAAATTTGAAACCAAATTGTCGAAACTGAGGAAAGAAATCCCAAGAAAGAGAAAATATCCAAAAACAAAGACTACTTTTTAAAAATCTCAAAAGAGAATGATTTGACTAAAATATAATAAATGAATTTGAGGAGTTAAAAATGAAGAGAACTACAATGAAAATTAAGAGTAAAAGCAGATGAGAGAAAGCCATAGATTTAGAATAGGGAACAAAGACCTATCATAAGTACAGCCATACTTCTTTTTATTATAGTTTATTTTGTCACATTTTGCAGATATTATATTTTTTACACATTGAAGTTTTGTGGCAAAACTGCACTGAACAAGTATATTGGTATTGTTTTTCCAACAACACATGCTCACTTCATGTCTCTATGTCACAATTTCATGATTTTCATAATATTTCAAATCTTATCATTATCATTATATTTGTTATGGTGATGTGTAATCAGTGACCTTCAGTGTTACTATTGTAATCGTTTTGTGGTGCTACAAACCACACCCATATAAAACAGTGAACTTAATTGTGAAATGTTGTATGTGTTCTGACTCCTCATTCCCCTGTCTGTCTCCCTTTCCTCAGGTCCCATATATTCTGAAATGCAATAATATTGACATTAGGTCATTTAATACCCTACAGTGGCCTCTCAGTGTTCACGTGAAAGGAAGAATCATATGTCTTTTACTATAAATCAAAGCTAGAAATGATTAAACTTAGTGCGGAGGACATTTTGAAAGCCAAGAGAGGACAATAGCTAGGTTTCTTGAACCCAATTGCCAAATTGTGAATGCAAAGGGAAAGTTCTTGAAGGAATTAAAAAGTACTACTCCAGTGAACATATGAATGGTAAGGAAGTGAAACAGCCTTATTGCTGATATGGAGAAAGTTTGATCTGGACAGAAAATCAGGGGCGCCTGGGTGGCTCAGTGGGTTAAAGCCTTTGCCTTTCGCTCAGGTCATGATCCCAGGGTCCTGGGATCGAGCCTTGCATCGGGCTCTCTGCTTGGCAGGGAGCCTGCTTCCTCCTCTCTCTCTCTCTGCCTGCCTCTCTCCCTACTTGTGATCTCTGTCAAATAAATAAATAAAATCTTAAAAAAAAAAAAGAAAATCAATCAATCACAACATTCCCCTAAGCCAAAGCCCAATCCAGAGCAAGACCCTAACTGTCTTCAATTCTGTGAAAGCTTAGAGAGGTGAGGAAGCTGCAGGAGAAAAATTTGAGAATAGCAGAGTTTGATTCAGGAGGTTTAAGGAAAGAAGCTGCCTGCACAACATAAAATTGCCAGGTAAAGCAGCAAATGCTAATCTACAAGCTGCAGCAAGTTATCCAGAGGATCTATCTAAGATAATTAACAAAGGTAGCTATAACAAACAACAGATTTTCAATGTAGGTGAAACAGCTTTATGTTTGAAGACTGTCAGAGCTAGAGAGAAGTCAGTGCCTGGCTTCAGAGCTTCAAAGAGCAGGCTTTCTTGTTATGGGCTAATGCAACTGGTGACTACTATGTTGAAGCCAATGCTCATTTACCATTCCAAAAATTCTTGGGCCCTTGAGAATTATGCTTAGTCTCTTCTGCCTGTACTCTATAAAAGGAACAACAAGGCCTGTTTACAACATGGTTTACTGAATATTTTAAGCCCACTGTTGAGACTACTGATCAGGAGTGGGGGCGGGGGCGGGGAGAGATTCCTTTCAAAAAGTATCACTGCTCAAAAAAAAAAAAAAAAGTATCACTGCTCTTGACAATGCACCTGGTCACCCAAAAGCACTGATAGAGATGTACAATGAGATTAATGTTGTTTTTAAGCCTGCTAACACAAGCATCTATTCTGTAGCCCATAGATCAAAGAATCACTTCAAGTCTTATTATTTAAGAAATGCATTTTATAAGGCTGTAGCTACTATAAATAGTGATACCTATGATAGATCTAGGCATAGCAAGTTGAAAACTTGCTGGAGAATATTCACTGTTCTAAATGCTATTAGGAAGAGGTCAAACTATCAACATTAATGGAAGTTTGGAAGAAAGTGATTCTAACTTTGAGGGGCTCAATATTTCAGTGGAGGAAGTAACAGGAAATGTGGTGGAAATAACAAAAGAAGTAGAATGAGAAGTGGGGCCTGAATATGGGACTGAATTGCTGCAATCTTGTGAGAAAACATGAACACATGAGGAGTTGCTTCTTATGAGTGAACAAAGAAAGTGCCTTCTTGAGATGGGATCTACTCCTGGTGAAGATGCTGTGAAGATTGTTAAAACAGGAACAAAGGATTTAGAATATTATATAAACATAGTTCATAGAGAAGCAACACAGTATGAGATGATTTACTTCAGTTTCGAAAGAAGTTCTACTATGGACAAAATGCTATCAAACAACATAATATGGCACAAATAAATAATTTGTGAAAGGAAGGATCAATCAATGTGGCAAACTTCACTGTTGTCTTGTTTTAAGAAATTGCCACAGCCACTCCAACCTTCAGCAACCACCACCATCATTACTCAGCAGCTATCAACATTAAAGCAAAGCCCTACACCAGGAAAAAACAGATGATGGTTAACACAATTTTTAGCAATGAAGTATTTTAATTAATATTTTTATTTAATGTACATTTTTAGACAATATTGTTGCACACTTAAATAGACTACAGTATAGTATAAACATAACTTTTAATATGCATGGGAAAACAAAACATTTATTTGACTCACTTTATTGTAGCATTTGTTTTATTGCAGTGGTCTGGGACCAAGTCTTCATTATCTCTGAGGTATGCCTGTATCATTGGACTGTCTGAAGAAGAAATCAAAAGAAAAAAACGAACTAATGTTTGGAATCATAATTAAAGAAATTTTTCTGGAATTCAAAGGTGGCTTGAATCAATGTTTTCAAAGGGTGGACTTACATATTGTGTAATTCATCCAAATGATGAATCTTGAAACGTAATTTTATAATTATTAGAGTTTAATGGTACCAGGAAGATAATAGAAATCACTAATCTTCCAGCTAAAAAGACCAATTACATTCAAAAGAAAGAAAACAAAGATGTAGAAAAAACCAAGAGATAGTTGAAACAATGCAAAAGACGATAGGAAAGTCCAAAGATTGTATACTCAATAAAAACACCTTTCAAGAATCTAAGTATAGGAATACTCAATCAACAGTGTGGTAGACTAGGAAGTTCCAACTCCCCATTTCCCCATGGATATATTTTAAAAACAACTAGACTGGCTAAAATAACTATAGTATTTCTGGAAATCAAACATCCACAACAAGCAAATCAAGTTCTAACCATGAAAAAAACATGTTAAAAATGGTAGGAAATGTTATGGTGTTTTTACTTGCCCTTGGCCCTCCTCCTCCCAATACATTGTGGTTAAGCGGAAGTGGAGGCTTGTTCCTCAGTTAACTTCTTGGGACTGTACAGAGAGCAGAGCAGACCTAATCATAGCATTTTAATCTGTCTTGGAGCTTCTGGAAAGATTGGCCTCTACATCTCCTAATTTATATCTCAGACTAGAAAAAGCCATGGAAGCAGTGGGTTGAAAGACACAGGATGATCACAAACTTGAAGATGCCTAAAACAAGAGATTACTGGTAAATGATTATAATGCAATAGGGCCCTGAGAAGTAGGGTTGAGACTCAGGGAAATTAAGACCATTAAAAGTACCCAAATATACTTGGGAATTGGCAAAATGCACACACACACAGAACCAAGGAAAAAAGCAGGTCCAAAGTATACCTGACAGGACCTTCAGCCTTCATTCTGGACTGATCCCAAGAATTAGAATTAGGGAAGGTCTTCAACTGCACAGAACAGGTTTACAAAGACTGGGGAGATGGCTATGGTTTCATTTGCCCAATTTTCAATAAAATACCACAAGGAATACAACAAAACAGGAAAATATAGTCTACTCAAAATACAATATAAATCTTTAGAAACTATTTCTGAAGCCCCACACCAGGTTCCATACTCAGTTGGGAGTCTGCATCAGAATCTCTCTGTCCACCTCCATCTCACACCCAGGCATTCTCTCTCTCTCAAATAATAAATAAATATTTTAAAAATATATGCTCAAATAACTATAGGAAACATGGAAAATGATGTACAAATAAAGTGAAAAATATAAGCAAATTGACAGAAAATATAAAAAAGAACCAAACAAATTTGTGGATGAAAGTTATAACTGAAATCAAAAAGTTCAGTAGAGAGATTCAGCAGCAGCCTTGAATAGGCAAAACAAAGAACCAATACGCATGAGGACAAGTCATTTGAAATTATTGAGTCTATAGAACAAAAAGAAAAAAGCAAGTTTAATAGGGCCTAATATACTTATTGAACACCATCAAGTGGACCAATATATGCAACATGGGAGTCCCAAAAGGAAAAAGGAGAAAGGGTTATAGACCTTACTTAGAAAAATAATGGCCAAAAATTTACCAAGTTTGAGAGAAAATGTTGATATTAAGCATGAGCTTGATAAACTCAAAATATGCTAAATACTGAGACCCTTGTCAAGATACAATGTAATCAAATTATCAAAAGACACACACACACACACAAAAGAATCTTGAAAAGAACAAGAGAAAACTGAGCCATTGTCTTTAATGCATCTTCAGTAAGATTATAAGTGGATTTCCCAGGAGAAAACTTGGAGGTTAGAAGGCAGTGAGATGGCATATTTATAACATTGAAAGCAAACAAACAAATTGTCAACTAAGAAGTCAATATCTAGTAAAACTATATTTCAAAAATGAGAAATTAAGACATAGATAAACAAAACTGACGAGATTTATAACCACTAGACCCGACCTGCAAAAAAATGCTAAAGGGAGTTCTTTAAGTTGAAATGGAAAAAATGCTAGATAGTAACTCAAAGCCACATGAAAATATAAATTTCTCTAATAAAGATAAATATATGGGCAAATATAAGAACCTGTATTATCACTATGTTTTTTAATGCCACTTTTTATTTTTCTATAGGATTTAAAAGATAAATGCAGGAAAATAATTATACATTTATTCTAATATGATTACAAATTATAAATACATCTACTATAAAGATGTAATTTGTGATTAAGATTTAAAAAATTAAATGATTCAGTTTAAAATATGCTGTTATAATTTTAATGTTATATATAATTCCCATGGTAACCAAAAGAAAATATCTGTAGAATATACACTGTTGGAAATGAGAAAGGAATCAAAATGTGTCACTACAAAAATTTCAACCTAACACAAAGGAAACATAAATGGAAAGGAGGGACCAAAAAAAAAAAAAAAAAGAAAGAAAGAAAGAAAAAAAGAAAAGAGAAGAAAAGAAAAGAAAAAAATCTATTGGAAATAGAGAAAACAAATTACAAAGTGGCAATAGTAAATCACCCCTCTCCATAATTAAAATTACATTTAAAGTAACAAATTAAATGCCTCAAACTAAAGATGACTGATCAGCATAATGTAAAAAAAAAAAAAGATACAATTACAGGATGTCCACAGGAAGTTCACTTTAGATCTAAGTATGAGTATAAGTTGAAAAATGAAGAGATAGAAAAAGATATTCCAGGCAAATAGTAACCAAATGAGATTAATAATGACTATATTATTATCAGGGGCAAAAAATTAAGTGAAAAATTGTTTCAAAAGAAAAAAAGACATCATATTTAAAAGGCCTAATTATATAAAAGGATCAATTTGTCAAGGAGATACAGAAATCATAAACATAGGCAATAATATCAGAAATCTTAAATAAATTAAAATACTGACAGAACTGAAGGAAGATATATGAAGTTCTAAAGTAATAAAAGACATTAATACCCTTGTTTCAATAGTAGATGGAACTGCTAAACAAAAGATCAACAAGAAAATAGAGGACTTAACACTGTAGACCAATTAGACATACAGAACACTCCATGCAACAAAGGAAAAACTATACATTCTTCTCAAGTGCACATGGAACACTGTCTGAGATAGACCATCTATTAGGCCATTTAACAAGACTTAATAATTTATAAAAGACTGAAATCAAACAAAGTATCTTTTCTGGTCACAATGGAAGGAAACTAGAAATAAACAGCAGGTGGGAAAACTGGAAAATCCACAGATATGTAGAAATTTTATAACTTACTCTTAGATGATGGATCAAAGAAGGAATCACAAGAGGAACTTAAAAATGTCTTGAGACAAATGAAAATGAAAACAACATACAAAAACATACTAAAATGTATGGGAAGCAGTAAAAACAGGGAGAGAAACTTACAGATATAAATGCTTATATTAAAAAAAAGATCACAAATCAATAACATTAGTTTATATCTGAATTAACCACAAAAGAAGAGTATCATAAACTAAAAGCTACCAAAGGGAAGGAAATAATAATAAAGAAAAAATTTAAACAATGAATTCTGGAACACTGAAAAGAAATAAAAAAAATAAAAATTTAGAAAAATTAAAAAGATCAATAAAATAGAGAACAGAAAAATAATAAAATAAGACCAAGATTTAATTCCACTTAAAGATCAACAGAACTGACAGACTTTAAACTAGACTGCTTAAGAAGAAAATAGAAAATATTAGAATAACTAAGTTCAGAAATGAAAGAGACTGATGCTAGAAATTTGATAGAAATCAAAAAGATATGCAAGAATACTATGAATGATTGTGTATCAACAAATTGTATAACCTAGATGAAATAGACAAATTCCTGGAACAACCTACGAATACTAAATCATGAATAGAAACTCTGTATACATCTGTAACTAGTAAGTATATTGAATTAGTCATCAAAAGTTTCCCTACAAAGGAAAACCCAGGACCACATAGTTACACTGGCAAATTCTACTGTATGATTAAACAATGAACACCAATTACTCTCAAACTCTTCCAAAAAAATTGAAGGGGAGGCAATACATCCAAATGTATTTTATTAGCCAGGATTATGCTGATCCTAAAGGCAGATAAAGACATTGCAAAAAAGGAAAAACTACAGGCTAATATCTCCAATGAATGTTAACATAAAAATTCTCAACAGAATACCAGCAAACAGAATTTAACAGCTTATTAAAAGGATTATACAACACAAGCAAACAAGGTTTATTCCTGGAATGGAAGAATGGTTCAACATATTAAAGTCAATTATGAAATACACCATGTTAACAGAACAAAATTAAAAAAAAAATGTAATCTGCTTAACTGATGTAGAAAAAAGCAACTGCGGAAATTCAGCACCCTTTCAGGATAAAAACATTCAGCAAATTAAAGAAAGGAGAAAACTACCACGCAGTAAAAGGTCATGCATGGAAAACCCAAACTAACATCATGTGTTATGGTGAAAGACTGAAAGATTTTCCTTAGAAATCAGGAAAAAGACAAGGATATCTGTTATTACCACTTCTATTCAACAAAAAACTAGAAGTCCTAATCAGTATATCTCGGTAAAAATAAATAAATTTAAAAGAAAGAATGAATGAGTGAGAGAGAGAAAGAGAAAGAGAAAGAAAGAAGCAGCATTTAAATTGGAAATAAAGAAACAAAATTTTATCTGTACATAAGCAACATGATTTTATATGTAGAAAATCCTAATGATTCCATAACACACACACACACACAGATCTATAAATGAGCTCAGCAAAGTTGTAGGATACAAAATCAACATTCTGTTACAATTTTATACACTATTGAAAAATAATCACAAAGAAAATTAAGGATGATTTCACTTATTTCATCACAATAATAAAATATTCAGAATTAAACTTCACCAGGGAAGGGAAAGCCTTGTACATTGTATAACAAAGAAATTAAATAAGTGAATAAATGGAAAGATATCACAGATTTGTGGCTTGGGACACTTAAAATTATTAATGTCAATAGTGCTCAAGGCAATGTACAGATTGAATGCGATTCCTATCAAAATGCCAATGAGGGCTGCCTGGGTGGCTCAGTGGGTTAAGCCTCTGCCTTCAGCTCAGGTCCTGAACTCAGGGTCCTGGGATCGAGCCCTACATCAGGCTCTCTGCTTGTCCAGACAACTTGTGATGTCTGTCAAATGAATAAATAAGATCTTAAAAAAAAAAAAAAAAAAGCCAATGATTTTTTTTTTTATTGCAGAAGTATAAAAATTCATCCTAAAATTTATGTGGAATCTCAGTGAACTCAAGGAGAAAAACAATCTGGAAAGAAAAAAACAAAGTAGAAAATCAAAAAAAATAAATAAATAAAACGACATTGAGATATCACCTTACACCAGTTAGAAAATCTCATTCTTTCTGATTTCAAAGCAACACAAAATAGCAAATATCAAAACAGTATGGTATGGCATAAGTACGGACATATAGACCATTGAAATAGAATAGAGAACCCAGAAATAAACCCTTGAATATGTGATTGAGTGATTTTTGGCAAAGGCAATACCATTCAATGGGAAAAGGACAATCATCAATAAACTGTGTGGGGAAAACTGAATATCCACTTGCAAAAGAACAAAAGTAGGGTGTTACCTCAAGCCATATACAAAAATTAAGTCAAAATGGATCAAAGACCTAAATGCAAAAGCTAAACTAATACTCTAGGAGGAAACATAGGGGAAAAGTTTCATGACATTGGATTTGGCAATAAATGACACTAAAAGCAAAGACAACAATTAAAAAAAAATGACCTCAATAAGGATAAATTTGACCTCAATAAAGTTAAAAAAAAATGTACACCAAAGACACTATCAAGAGTGAATAGTCAACCCATGAAATGGGAGAAAATATTTGCATTGGAAAAGGGGTTAATATCCAGAATATATGAGGAATTCCTATGACTATAGAACAAAAAATACCAAACAACTCATTTGCAGTATTGGCAAGGAACCTCAATAGACATTTCTCCAAAAAGATATAAAAGTGATCAATAAGCATATGAAAAGATGCTCAATATCACTAATCATTAGGGAAATGCAAACCAAAACCACAATGACATACCATTTCATAACCAACAGGATAGCTATTATGAAAACACAGAAACAAAAATTAACAAATGTTCACAGGGATATGGAGAATTTGGAACACTTTTGCACTCTTGGTAGAAATGTAAAATGGTGTGGCCACCATGGAATTCAATATGGTGGTTCCTCAAAAAATTAAACATGTGATTCCATGTGATCCAGGAACTCCATTTCTGGGTTTATGCCTAGAAGAACTGAAGCAGGGAGTTCAACAGATACTTATATACACATGTTCACAGCAACATTATTCACAATAGCCTAAAGAAAGAAGCAGCCCAAATATACATTGAAAAATGAGTAGATAAACAAGACGAGGCACATACATACCATAGCTTATTCAGCCTCAAAAAAAAGGAAGTTCTGATATATGTTACCTAGAGATGATCTTTACAGACATTGTGATGAGTGAAATAAGCCAGTCACAAAAAACAAAAAAACAAATTCTGTATGAGTCCCCTTACATTAGGTACCTGGAATAGTCAAATTCATAGAGAAGTAAATAGAATGGTCGTGTTCTGGTAGGAGGGGTAATGAAGTTATTGTTTAATGGATATGGATTTTATGTTTGAGGAAATGAAAACAAGTCTGGAGATGGATTATAGTAATTTTTTAAAAACAAAGTGAATGGATTTAAAGACCCCTAAACATATACTTTAAATAGTTAAAATTTATTTTACCATTGGTACAGTGCCTGTTGTGTATTCTAACCAAGAACCAGAAGATACCTTGGAATAAACCTAACCAAAGAGATAAAGGATCTGTACTCAAGGAACTACAGAACACTTAGGAAAGAAATTGAAGAAGACACAAAAAGATTCATGCTCATGGATCTGAAGAATAAACATTCTTAAAATGTCTATAATGCCCAGAGCAATCTATACTTTCAATGCCATCCTGATCAAAATTCCACCAGAATTTTTCAAAGAGCTGGAACAAACAATCCTAAAATTTGTATGGAACCAGAAAAGACCCCAAATTGCTAAGGAAATGTTGAAAAAGAAAAACAAAACTGGGGTGGGGGATCATATTGCCTGATTTTAAGCTTTACTACAAAGCTATGATCACCAAGACAGCATGGTCCTGGCACAAAAACAGATGTAGACCAGTGGAACAGACTAGAGAGTCCAGATATGGACCTACAACTCTATGGTCAAATAATCTTTGAAAAAGCAGGAAAAAATATACAATGGAAAAAAAAAAGACATTCTCTTCAATAAATGGTGCTGGGAAAATTGGGCATCTATGTATAGAAGAAGGAAACTCGACCATTCTCTTACACCATACCCAAAGATAAACTCAAAATGGATAAAAGACTTCAAGGGAGGCAGGAATCCATCAGAATCATAGAGGAGATCATAGGCAGTAACCTCTTTGACATCGGCCACAGCAACTTCTCTCAAGACATGTCTCCGAAGGAAACAAAAGTGAAAAATGAACTTTGGGGACTTCAAGATCAAAAGCTTCTGCACAGCAAAGGAAACAGTCAACAAAACAAAGAGGCCACACATGAAATGGGAGAAGTTATTTGCAAATACTGCTACAGGCAAAGGGCTGATATCCAAGGTCTATAAAGAACGCCTCAAACTCAACACTCAAAAATCAGATAGCCGTGTCAAAAAATGGGTAGAAGACATGAACATACATGTCTCTAAAGAAGACATACAAATGGCTAACAGACACATGAAAAAGTGTTCATTATCGTTAGTCATCAGGGAGATTCAAATAAAAACCACATTGAGATACCACCTTACACCAGTTAGAATGGCCAAAATTAACAAGACAGTAAACAACGTGTGTTGGAGAGGATGTGGATAAAGGGGAACCCTCTTACACTGTTGATGAGAATGCAAGTTGGTGCAGCTACTTTGGAAAACAGTGTGGAGATTCCTTAAGAAATTAAAAATAGAGCTACCCTATGATCCTGCAATTGCACTACTGGGTGTAACTGTGGAAAGAGCCAAGATGTCCTTCAACAGATGAATGGATAGGGAAGACATGGTCCATAAATACGATGTAATATTACATCTCCATCAGAAAGGATGGATACCCTACTTTTGTATCAACATAGATGGGACTGGAGGGGAATATGCTGAGTGAAATAAGTCAAACAGAGAGAGTCAATTATCATATGGCTTCATTTACTGATAGAGCAAAAAGTAACGTGGAGGACATTAGGAGAAGGAAAGTAAAAGTGAATTGAGGGAAATCAGAGGGGGAGATGAAGCATGAAAGACTGTGGACTCTGAGAAACAAACTGAAGGTTTTGGAGGGGAAGGGGATAGGGGGTTAGGTGAGCCTAGTGGTGGGTATTAAGGAGGGCATGTATTGCATGGAGCACTGGGTGAGGTACATAAGCAATGAATCTTGGAACACTGAAAAATAAAATTATTTTAAAAATAAAGTAAAAAAATGGGCATCTTGGCTTCTTTCACAGTTTGACTATTATGGACATTGCTGCTATGAACATTGGGGTGCATGTGTCCCTTCATTTCACTACATCTGTATCTTTGGGGTAAATATATAGTAGTGCAAATGCTGTGTCATAGGGTAGCTCTATTTTTTTAACTTTTTGAGGAACCTCCAGACTGTTTTCCAAAGTGGCTGTACCAACTTACATTCCCACCAACAGTAAAAAGGATTCCCTTTCTCCACATTCTCTCCAATATTTGTTGTTTCTTAACTTGTCAATTTTTGCCTTTCTAACTGCTGTAAAGTAGTATCTCAATGTGGTTTTGATTTGAATGCCCCTGATTGCTAATGATATAGAACATTTTTTCATGTGTCTGTTAGCCATTCATATGTCTTCTTTGGAGAAATGTCTGTTCATGCCTTCTGCCCATTTTTCTTATCTCTTTCAGTTTACCCAAATTTTGCTATTGTATTTTTATTTCATCAAATATGTAACACATATTATTTTTAAATGTGTCTCTACTTTTATAAGTATGTAATTAATACACTCAACACTGAAACACACCTGTATTGCCAGAATTTAATAGGATGAATCTTGTCTGTAGTAAGTTTTGAGAAGAATTACCTTCCCCTCCCTAAGTAATAACAAAACTTCTGTTTTATATTGGTGTAGGGTCCAAGGGGTTTTTGTGGACCTTACCTTGATACAAAAGATTTTTACCCTTCCTGTAGAAACTCAATATATTTGCCTGATTTATGGTATTGACAAAGAGAATATCCTATTCTTACACAAAATTTGCTTCTACCACTCCCATGAAGACCACAGAATTGAGAGCGTTTGTTGCCCTTACCTTCACCTCAGCGACTAAAGACTTGCTTCCAGGGTCCAGAGGAGCAGATAGCATGGCTGAAAATCATCTCATGCATGCCTGTACCACTGAGAGGATTCTCTCCTGTCTTCAGCCTTGCCCTGTCTTTTTCCTGCCCATCTGGAGGAAGCCTGTAGGAAGAGTCCTCTGCATGTCTGTGGCTATAGTTACTCTAAACCTATAGGCAAGCCCAACTAGATCTGTAGTAATTCATCACCATTTTAGTTAATTTCTCACTTGCTTCTACTGACAAAAATGAAAGAATTCACTTGTCCCTTTGCTCCTGGGAGAAGTTTATCATTTTTGAAATTCAGTTCCCCTAGTAGTCTTTTGACAAGTCTTCTATACTGAGAAACATGCTTTTGAAGATATTTTTGCCTTTTTTTTTTTGAGTTGTTAGGATGGGAATCATATTCTTTTGCTTCCTACATCTTAAGAAGAAGCAGAACTCTCTTATTATTTACTCCTGCTTCTTTAATTACACTGTAAACTCCATAAAGTTTTTATTCATTCCTGTAAACTGAGGTATGTAAAACAGTGCCTGGAATATAATAAGAATTAGATTCAAAAATTGAATAAAAAGTGCATTAACTAGAATACATGTTCTAAAAGGGAAATAAATAATATTTATTTATGCACACACATATCCTCTCTTACCTCCCCCCAAAAGCCACATACTTCTATTTTATTCTCATATCACCAAATTTTATGCCTGCATTGTCAGTCACAATCACATCATGTGTGTTTGTATAGGTGTAAATATTTGATTGATGTTTATTTCTCCCACCAAACTGTAAGATTCAAAAGGATATAATTTTTAAATATTTTATTTATTTGAGAGATAAATAGAGAGCAAGAGTCGGGTGAGAGGCAGATGGAGAAGCAAACTTGGAATAGAGAGCCCAATGTGGGGCTCAGCAGGAACCTCATGTGAGGCTCAATCCCAGGACCCCAGATTCATGACCAGAGCCAAAGGCAGACACTTAACTGACTGAGCTACCCAGGGACTCTGTGAAAGGATATATTTTTGTTTACTATTATTTTCCTAATACCTAGAACATTATCTGAACCGAGGCCTCATTTAATTGTTGAATGAATCAATAAATGACAAAGACATAAAGCAGGTAACATCAGCGGATTGCAGAACAAAATCATAAAATAACTCAACATTTTCATTTCAAACATGATGAAAAGGTTTAGGCAATTTTATGTGAAAACGATGTTTAAAAAATTCACTTCAAACTCTTTGTTGTCTAAAGCAAGAAATTAAGGGCAGGAGAAATTAAACAGCTCTCCCAAAGTCACAGAACTCATTAGTGGCAGAGCCTGGAATAGAAACTAGGTCTCCTGACTCTAAATCCATTGCACTCAATTTGGGTGCTCTGAGAAAAATGCTTTAAGACATTGGTTTATGGATGTAAAAATACCTATGTTGAGAAACAGGGGAAAAGGAAGATAGACTTCTAAAATATATCTCAGCCATGATATCCAAACAGATGGCCATGTTGCAGCAACTCTCTCAGGAAAGTTATATTCAGAAAAGGCATCACATCACCAGGTCTCGTAATCCCAGTGGACAGTAAATGATTTTATAGTGTATAAGACATCACAGCAACTGACATTTCAATATTTCCTTCTGAAGGGAAGATGAATGTAAAATTGCTTTACCTTCATGCTCTAGCTGGTGATTTCCCTGCTGTGCCTTTCATAACACTGATGGGGGGAAAAAAGAAGGGTATGAATAGAGTCTACCAGCCTTTCCAGGTATTCATAAGCTCAGAAAAAAACCCAAGGTTTTCACTAATATTAATAACAATAATGGCTATGATAATAATAATAATTCCTAACATGAACTGAATGCAATATGAATCGATTGTTATTTAAATACTAAAACCCTCAACCAGTAATCATATAATACAAAAAAGGATTTTTTGTTTTGTTTTGTTTTGTTTTTTAAATAGGTGATGAAAAACATGGGCTTAGAGAATTTGAAGAAATTAGAGAGCCGTTTAGTGGTAGGGCTAAAATTCAAATTTAACTTGTAAATAAATAATCAATTTATTGATCTCCAAAATATTACTTGGATGCCTTTGTTGATTTCTTGGCTGTCCTCGTCAAGGCCGGAATTTAGTGTCATGAAAATACATCTATTTAAGCATCAAATTATTGATTTGGGCTCAGGTCATGATTTCGGGGTTGTGAGTTCAAGCCCTGCATCAGGCTCTGCACTCAGCAGGGAGTCTGCTTGGAGTTTTCTCCCTCTACCCCTCTCCCAATTTTCCTCTCTCTCTCTATCTCCCCCTCTAAAGAAAAATAAATTAAAATAAATAAATTAAAATAAAATACAGACACTTGGGAGAAATTTTTAAATATATACTTGTTTCTAGATTTGCCAATAAAGCATGTTTCAATTGTCTTTTGATAATAATACTATATTTTTCATTGCAATGTTTGTAGAATAAGTTGCATCTTCCTTTTTTTTTTCATATATTCTACAATTAAAAAAAAAAAACCAGACTTGGAATATTGCATCTCCTTTTAAGTCCATCGCAGCTCATGCCTACACTGCTGTCTGCTATTAAGAGCAATTGTTATTACATTACCTGGTGTCTGAGTCATTTTCTGTGTCACTATTTACCATGGACTCTGCATACTGTGTTCATTACCATCTGTTTGACTTATTTAACATTGCTTCTCAGTCTGATTAATTTTTATACTGTATATCATATTTATTTCCCTACTGTGAAACTTTCCTGTATTTCTGTTTACCCTAATAAGGGCTTTTCAAAAATTGATCGTTCTTCCATGCAGTTTGGTGTTAATTATCTTCTGAAATATAATTTTCAGTTGTTCCTAATATTGTTTGCCTTCAAGTGAATCCATACTTTCCATTAGTCATGTGTTATTACATCATAATATTTCTTGAATATGCTTTTGCCTTATCCCCATATTGGTACTGGATTTTACTGGAAAAAAAAAATTGAATTTCTATAATCAAAGAAGGACCATGTCTTTCAACATCCTGAAATGAAGTTTTTGCAAAATAAGAGTAACTCAATTAAGAAGAATAATACATAAAAACCTACCATAATATAGTTTAACTTATGCAAACAAGTATACTTTTTACAGAAATGTTATTTTATGTTTCTCCAAGTTATTTCATAGCAATGAACAAAACAAGTGAGGCAGAAACTGTATTATTACCTAGTACTGACTGTGTTAGTATGCCAAAATGTCACATCAAGTATCACTCATACACAAGTAAAAATCAGTTCCATAATTAAAAAAAAAATTGATTTCATCCCTATTTCATGAATCCTACAAGTCATCCATCCTGTGTGATAAGTTTTGTGTATTTCAGAAGTAGGGACTTGGAGCTTGTAAGGCTAAAACTCCATAACATTATTCATTCAACTCCACACCTTTATTATTTTCATCTGAGCATTAATTTCCAGCTCACCTTTCTCTTCGTTCTTTGTCTAGTTTCTCCCTCCCTTAGTATCTGACTCTAAGACTCACAAATCTGACTCTAAGACCCACAAATACTAAACACTCTGCTTCTCAAAGATAGAGAAGGGGATTACCTTTTAGTTTTGGTGATTGTTTCCTTCACTGTGCAGAAGTTTTTTTATTTTTGATGAAGTCCCAATAATTCATTTTTCTCATTTTGTTTCCCTTGTCTCCAATGATGTGTCTTGTAAGAAGTTGCTATGGCTCATATCAAAGAGGTTGTTGTTTGTTTTTTATGGACTCCAGTGTTTATAGCAGCATTATCAACAATAGCCAAATTATGGAAAGAACCCAAATGTACACTGACTAATGAATGGATAAAGAAGAAGAGGCATGCACGCACACACACACACACACACACACACACACACACACACACATGCATGCACACAGGAATATTACCTAGCCATAAAAAAGAATGAACTCTTGTCATTTACAATGATATGGATGGAGCTAGAGAGTATTATGATAAGTGAAATAAGTCAGTCAGAGAAAAAGACAAATACCATATGATTTCATTCATATGTGGTATTTAAGAAATGTAACAGATGAACATAGGGCACAAAAACAGAGAGAGGCAAACCATAAATCAGACTCTTAACTATAGAGAACACACAGGATTGTTGGAGGGGAAGTAAGCAGGGGGATGTTTGCCATGGGTGATGGGGATTAGGGAGGGCAGTTGTGATGAGCGCAGAGTGTTGTATGCAAGTGATGAATCACTAAATCCTAGATCACTTAATAAGCATGATATTCTTAATTGCTCTAGAATTAGGAAATTGTTGATATAACAAATAAAGTGTTACTTGGTAAAAAATTTTTTTTTACAAAATTAAATGTCTCTTCATTAAGTGAGAGCTAATGTAGATATGCTATATTAGCTTGCAACAACAAAATATCTTTTACTTAAAAAGTAGTTCAAATAGTAAATACTCCTCAGGTTCCATAATCCTATCATTTTTTTAAACCATCAATACCACTATTTCCTACTTCCTTTGGTTGAAAATATTTATTTTCTTAAAGATTTTGTTTATTTATTTGACAGACACAGATCACAAGTAGGCAGAGGGGCAGGCAGAGGGAGAGGGGGAAGCAGGATCTCCACTGAGCAGAGAGCCCGACGCCGGCTTGATCCCAGGACCCTGGGATCATGACCTGAGCGGAAGGCAGGGCTTTAACCCACTGAGCCACCCAGGTGCCCCTGAAAATATTTATTTTTAAATGACTGCAGAAAATAAAGTTATTAAGAAAAAGGGATTTCTAAGGAAAACATGCTTATACTTAAAATCAGCAATTATACTTTTACTCAAGGTCTTTTTAATGCATTTATTTTTTTATTAGAAACAGTCACAGATAGTAATAGTTATTATTTTGAGTGTGGTAATGTGTAACATTATTAGAATGTATTCTTCAAGTTACCATTACTTCAATTATTTAATGAACAATAGTGATATGAATCTTTAAGAATAAGTTTAATATGAGGGTCAAACTAAAATCTTTCCTGCTTCTCCAGATAAAGTACCATCGTCCTATATGATCTCAAGTATTCCATTGTTTTAACATTTATCATTTTAAGGGAGGAAAGGAAGAATAGAAGGAGGAAAATTATCGGAGAAAAATTTAGTAGTTAAAGAATAATTTTTGACAGTATAAAAATAAGATATTAAAAACTGTTAGGCAAGAAATGAACATATGCTAAGCTAAGAGGGAGTGTATAATGTGTTTTTATTTATTCAATATCTTTAGATATTTATTCAATAATTACTTATTGTGAAACATGTTATGTTTGTCAGATAAATATATAATGTGTGAGAGAAATAAAAATTGGTAAAAAGGATATATAACAGAATAGTCAGATATAGTTTGTAGAAAATCATAGTTTAAAGATGTCCAAAGCCCTAATAAAGGTTTTAAAAAGTTAGAAAAATTAAGTTCGGATTTTAGACTTCCGACATTCAGCTGGAAACTCTTTTAATGTAAGTAACAGAGTTGCATAAAGATTTAAAAACATGGGACTGTTTGGCTTTTGCCATACCTATATTTAATTAAATAATATAAAACATGTTCTGAAGAAAATGTTCCATGCTCAAAAAAAATCTGGGAAACTCTGGGTTATGCAAATTTAAGCAGATATTTTAACTGCAGATTTCCCAGAAGATTTATTGTGTTAACTTATATGATAAATCTCCAAAAAATGCTGTATAAAATATTTTATTTTTCAAATACATTTGACCCCAGACCTCTATTAATGAAGAAATGTTCATTTCTATTATGGGAAATCAAATATATAAAAATTGAAAGAATACTGAATTTGTAGATATCACATTTTTATTTTTGACTTCTAATATTATGATAGCCTTAGATTGCCCCTTAATTTTGCGAAATAAAGTTCCCTCACCACACTATGAAGAATGAAATTTGCTTATTCAGTATACATTCACAACTGATTTTCTATTAATGCAGTCATTGATGATGACATTTCTCATATGAAACATTAAAGTTTCATATGGTGAAGACTGAGATAAAATAGCTGTGTCATTTGGTATAAGCTACTTACCCTCTTAGCCTCAGTTTCCTTATTCCCACATCAAGAGTGTCACACTAGACGACTTAGAAGTGACTTTATAGCCATGAATTGAACAAGCTGATTCAGAGCCCTTACTAGTTTTATTCCACTTAGAGGCAAGTTTTAGAGTATCCCAGAAAATGTCTCTGCAACAACACAAACACCATAGAAGATCTTGTTTCCAAATTTACTTAATGTTCATTTTTTTTTTTTCAAAATAGACTTTGTCTTTTTAAAACAGTATTAGGTTCAGAGCTTTAAAACTGACTGGAAGGTACATAGATTTCCTGTATACCTCCCTCCTCCACACATGCATAGTCTCCCCTATTATCAGCATCCCTCAACAGAGTAGTACAAGTTGATGAACCTACACTGATGCATCATTACCATTCAAAGTTCACAGTTTACATTATGGTTGACTCTTGCTGTTGACATTCTGTGGGTTTGGACAAATATATAATGACACGCGTCTACAATTATGGTATCATACAGAGTATACTCACTGCCCTAAAAATTCTCTCTGTTCTGCTTATTCGTTTTTCTCTCCCCCTAATACCTGGCAACACTGATTTTTCTACTGTCTTCATAGTTTTGCCTTTTCCAGAATGTCATGGAGTTGGAATCATAAAGTATGCAAGCTTCACATGATCTCTTCAGTTTCTTCCATGTCTCTTCATAGTTTGTCAGGTTTTGTTTGTTTGTTTTGTTTTTGTTTTTGTTTTTGTTTTTTGTGAATAATATCGCATTGTCTGGACATACCATAGTTGATTTATCCATTCACTACTAAAGTACATTTTGATTGCTTCCAAGATTTGGCAGTTACAAATAAAACTGCTATAAACACCCATGGGAAGGTTGTTATGTGGATATGTATTCAACTCCTTTGGATAGATACCAGAGAGCATGATTGCTGGAGCTGATGGTAAGACTATTTAGCTTTGTAAGAAACAATCAGACTTCCAGTACCTGTGCCATAATGCATTCCCATGTGCAACTGATGTCTTAGATCATGAATCTTTCCACTTTACTTGACTTCTCTGAACCTGGCATCTAATCTGCCTGATAATACGTTCCACTGAGCTTTCAGTTCTCTTCCAATATCTAAATTCTTTTTTGTTTTTAATGAGCCTTGGTATTGTCAGCTTTTAATAGCATAATCAGACTTCTAATATGTTTACTACATTTAACTAAAAGTATATCCAGTAACCGTTCCTGTATAACATTTGGTATTTTATTGCATAGAATAAAGTTTCAAGCCTCAAAGGGAACAGAAGTACCATGTGTTTCAGGAGGTTTTTTTTTATTAAAGAAATATTATTATTGCTATTTTACAAATCAGTTAAGACCATGGAGGCTCAGGGAAATGATGTGAATTCCCAAAGAGCAAAAGGCTGATCTAAGACTAAACTGTGGCCTGTAAATAACCTCAGATGTGAATAGTTGTCTTAAGGATATTCTTTGGACCAAGGCACATTACCATCATTAGGCCTCTTTTGTATTATTTATTCCTAATTTCCATCTTCATTCCTATTCTGATTGTAAATACTGTGATGGAAATAGAATTTCTCAGATTGCACATCAAAGAAGGATTTGTGGTCCCAGCAATTAGCAGATTCGGACTGTTCATAGTGTTAGGATCTAACTCAACTGCAGAAAAACTTTCCAGGGAACTTCATATTTAATAACTAATTAAAGAAGGGGTATAAAGTCTTTTCCACTTCAGCTCCTAAAAAAAAAAAAAAATTCTTGGGGGTTATCCATATTCCAGGTCTTCCTGTGAGCTGGCTGAGATTTTGTTTGTTTGCATCACAGCCGACTTCCTGTTCTGTCCAAATCTTTCTCCCTCTTTTTCACAGCTTTTTGCCTGCATGTCAAACTCTATCTCGGGTTCTAGAGAACCCAGCTTAATACAACAGACACCAGCTTTAATGTTTATGATGTATAAGAGTATCTGTTTGCTCCAGCATCAGAAACAGAATGTGTTGTCATGCTTTTTACTTTTAATGAGCTGCGAATATTGTTATGTGCAAGCAGGTATCAGGGAATTAGTCGAACCAGCTGCCAAGAGTAAGTTTTCCTAAACAAAATAAAACAAATATATGGATATATATGTGTATCTCTCTGCAGCATATTTTAAAATCCACTCCCAGGTCAAACCACCAGTTTCAACACCTTATATCTCAAACATCCTATTGTAAGCCATGGAGGCATCAAAATGACAGATGGGAACATACTACTTTCAGTTACAAACTTTTCCCCATTTGGTTCATAGGTATCATTCTAGGTATCCAGAGCTTACATTTGTGAGTATGAATATTTTTTCATATGTTTGAGGATAAGTTTTATATATATTTTTGTAAATTGTTTATGTCTCTTTTTCCTTATCGATACCAGTTTTGGTGGGACTTTGTCTTTCACATTTTTAAAAGAGATTTTATTTATTCATTTGATAGGGAGAGACACAGTGAGAGAGGGAACAAAAGGAGGGGGAGTGGGAGAGGGGGAAGCAGCCTTCCCGCTGAGCAGGGAGCCTGATGTGAGACTAGATCCTTGGGTCCTGGGATCATGACCTGAGCCAAAGCCAGCGTCTTAATCAACTGAGCCACCCAGGTGCCCCGTCTTTCCATTTTCAAGACATCTTTAAGATCCTGTTCTCATTTCCTTTGGATATGTACCCAGAGGTGGGGTTTCTCAATCACATGGTTATTCTATTTTTTTTTAAGATTTTATTTATTTATGTGACAGAGGAAGAGACAGTGAGAAAAGGAATACAAGCTGAGGGGAGTGTGGGAGAGGCAGAAGCAGGCTTTCTGCTCAACAAGGAGCCTGATGCTGGGCTAGATCCCAGGACCCTGGGATCATGATTCAAGCCTAAGGCAATAGCCTAATGACTGAGCCACCCAGGTATCCCTGGTTACTATTTTTAACTTTATTTTTTTAATCTGGATTATGCACATTTTCTTAATAACATCTACTAAAATACCCATCATTTCACTAGTTAACTATGGAGCTTCATTCATCATATTCCTATTCCTACTATATACATGAGTTTTTCACAATATTCTATTACATTAAAATTTCTTCTCCTATTCAGTTACGTCTTTGTTTTGTTGATGGTTTCTTTTTTTTTAATATTTTATTTATTTATTTGACAGAGAGAGAGGTCACAAGTAGGCAGAGAGGTAGGCAGAGAGAGAGGGAGAAACAGGCTCCCCACTGAGCAGAGAACCCAATGTGGGGCTCGATCCCAGAACCCTGAGATCATGACCTGAGCCGAAGGCAGAGGCTTAAACCACTGAGCCACCTAGGCGCCCCTGTTGATGGTTTCTTTTGCTGTGAAGGATTTTTATTCTGATGAAGTCCCAATAGTTTATTTTTGCTTTTGTTCCCCTTGCCTATTTTTGCTTTTGTTCCCTTTGGCATATCTAGGAAAATGTTTCTACGGCCAATGTCAAACAAATTATTGCCTATGTTCTGTGCTAGGATTTTATGGTTTCAGTCTCACATCTAGCTCTTTAATCCATTTTGGGTCTATTTCTGTGTATGCTGTAAGAAAGTGGTCTCGTTTCATTCTTTTATATGCAGCTGTCCAGTTTTCTCAGCACCATTAATTGAAGAGACTGTCTTTTCCCTGCTGTATATTCTTGCCTCCTCTGTCATAGATTAATTGACATATTGATCATATATGGGTTTATCTCTGGGCTCTCTACTCTGTTCTACTGATGTGTCTATTTTTGTGCCAGTACCATACTGCTTCAATTAGTACAGCTTTGTAATATATCTTGAAATATGGAATTGTTCTTCCAGATTGCTTTGGCTATTTGGGGTCTTTTGTGGTGCCACACAAATTTTAGGATTATTTGTACTAGGTCTGTGAAAAATGATATTGGTATTTTGATAGGAATTGCATTAGATGTGTAGATTGCTTTGGGTAGTTTGGAAATTTTAATCATAAAGTGTTCTGGTGATTTTAAAGCCAACAACGAATAATATCTCATATGTATGTAAACATTCTGTTATGAGATTTAATCTCTTTTTTTTTTGGTCCATTTCTTGGGAAACTAGGCAAAATAGTTCTCTCTCCCAATTCATAAGTTTCTTTTGTAAATAACCAATGGCATGGAAAGAATACAACTATTTAGTTAGGTTTGGCTATTTCCATTTGGATCTTTGTGCATTTATTGAATTTTATCTTTTCTATCCATGCATCCATGCAAGGACTTAAGAGTGCTCATCTTCAGATACTGGGAGAAGGCACAGTCTTGCCACTAAACATTTTAAAGAACCAGGCTTCTTTTAAATATTTTTGCTATTGTCTATTCCCTTTTATATTTCATTGATTTACTCAAACAAATATTCCTCAAAAGTTTTCTAGGCTATCTTTCTTCCACTCATTATTTCAGAAGAATCTGTTCCATTTTTGTATTCCTCACTACTACTGGGGATTTCTGACATAGTAACAAATGTTCTTCGTCTTGCTATGTTAAGAGGACATTTTGTATAAATCCTCATAATGATACCTCCCACAATAACGACTATTCTTTTTTTAATCCCTTCAAACTAAAACTCCCAAACACATTTATCTATACTATTGTCACCATTTTGTCTTGAGCCCATTCTAATAAGAATTTTGGCCTCTTTAATACAATGGAATA
Organism: Meles meles; assembly: GCF_922984935.1. Taxonomy (NCBI): domain Eukaryota; kingdom Metazoa; phylum Chordata; class Mammalia; order Carnivora; family Mustelidae; genus Meles; species Meles meles. The sequence goes on from NC_060067.1 coordinate 30,923,453, forward strand.
TACTTTGCCAGTATTAATAATTATATTTTATTACTATATTCAAGATCAAGTGTCAGTTTTCATCTTAGTACTTACAGGTAGAAAATTATGCGATTGTTCATTCTTTTAAAATGTTTTCAGCTTTTTTTAAATTGAAATATATTTGATATGTAACATTCTTTTTCTTTCTTTGACGTATAACATTCTTGAAGCATATTCTTTTTTTTAACATTTTATTTCTTTATTTCAGAAAGAGAGCACATAATCAGGGAGAGTGGGCAGAGGGTGAGGGAAAAACAGACTCCCCACTGAACAGAGACTCCCACAAGGGGTTCGATCCCAGAACCCCGGGGTCATGACCTGAGCTGAAGGCAGACACTTAATGGACTGAGCCACCCAGGCACTCCTTGAAGTACATTCTTGGCTTGGCTTCTCATATGCCACTCTCAGTCCTCTACTAATACTACTATTACTAGTGTTCTTTCTCAGTTGGCTTGTTTGTTTCTCCATCTGCTCTATAGATGGGGATACTTAAAATGATCCTGTTGGGACTCGTGGCTGCACATGCCATTTATGTGGTGAAGATTGCCTGTATCTTTTTCCTTCAAGTCAAGATGGCCTATTCAATATTTTTACTTGATAATATAATAAAATTTTTGTATTCAACACATCTTAAGTCAAGATAACCTTTTCTAGACCTTGTCCCCAACTTGTTTTATGTGTAGGGTTTGTCATCTCAGTACATTTCTCCACTTTTCAGCCAGATGCTCAGGACAAAACAAAACAAAAAAAATCATCCTTCACATCTAAGGACTTGAATACAGAAAAAAAATTTAACAACTCCTACTAGGTCTTAGAACGTTTCATTAAACCCTTTCAAAATGCAGATTGCTTGTCGTTTGGGAAAAATTAAATTTTCTGTAATACAAACTAAGCAAAGCAAAATATTTAACCTAAAAATAATATCATGTATTACAAATATTTATATTTTATATATTTGAAAAGTTCGGGGACCAAGTATAGGTTCCTAAGATGACATGAGGGATTTTTCTTTGGCAATGCCATAAGAATTATGTTTTCCCCAAATACAGCAAGATTTGGGCTCTTTTCAGATAGTCATAAGTGAAAGCTTGTCTTCCATGTATAAACAGAGGTATTAGATATCTTAAGATCAACAAACCCTATCTAAGATACTTTGCACTGTCTCAGCTCAGAAAAACAACCATAACTTGACAATTTAGTAGAACCTACTTATTACCACGTAATTTTTACTTTAAAATTAAAATAATAAGCAAAGCCAACAAATTAACAATATTAAAGGAACCAAAAATGAAATCTATAAAGTCCCTATAAAATACTAATTTCTGTATTATTTACAACCTGTAATTCTGGCTATTTCTATGTAATAATAAAATAATTATGTAAAATAAGCAGTTATGGGTTATCACTGGAGCCCAAGTGATTGTTTCTAATGGAGATGGAAAGTATTAAGAAGGCATCATTTCATCTATTTGAAATTGCGGTGAAATATAAAACTGGCTAGAATCCTAATTTTTCAGTATCTTTAATATTAATGTAGTAATCTAACACAATTTTATAATTTTTAGAGAATGGTTATAAAATGAAACCAAAATTTTAAATATCCACTACCAACCACTTTGTTGCAGTTCTGTGCTGAACAGTCTCTAAAATGGTTCCAAATAATCTCCACCTCCTGGCATCTATGTCCTTGTAAATGCTCTCTCCCTTTCATGTCTGCTGGACCTAGGGATTCATTTTATTGGCCTCTAATGAAGAGAGCAAGTAATGCGATATTATTTCTGAGGTAAGTTTACAAAATACTCTGACTTCTGTCTTGCTCTCCTTTCTCATACTTTTTCACTCTGATGGAAAAACAAAACAAAACAAAGCAATTGACTTGTAAGGTGCTCTACAAAGAGGCTCACAGAGAAAGAACAGGTGGTGCTAGACAGCACCTAGTATGGACCTAAGTTCTGCCAACAGTTCTGCTTGGAAATGAGACTTCATGTAAGACCTCATGGTTGCAGTCTTGCAAGAGACCTTGAGACAAACTGAAACTGTGCCCAGATTACTGACTCAGAGAAACTGTGAGAAATAGGTCATAAATGTTTGTTTTAAGTCACTAATGGGGGAGGGGTGATTTGTTACATAGCAATAAATAAGTAGTATAAATCCCAATGGAAATGTTATTTCCATATCTACAGTTAATTCTTTAATTCAATAGTAACTGTTATATTCTAGATGGTGTTATTTTACTCTAATTCACTTGTATTTGTTCTATGGCACATATTTCATGGCCATTAAATATCACTGATACTCACTAAAGCCAAAAAGCATATGTTATCTAGACTTGAGATAAAAAGGGACTCAGTTTTACCATAAATTAGACCATAATTATTCTAAATGTAATGTTTGTGTATGGTATTTAAAAGGATGAGCTATATATAAGGACTGATATTAATTATGATAATGGACTAGTATAAACTTTTAAAAGAAACAGATACTATAAAGAAAAAATTGACTAAGAATGAAATTGTATTGTATTCAGAGTGGACATAATAAATGTCTCTGTAATCAGAAATTTATTTTCCTAGTATATTTTGGGAGTAAAATGGCTTATTTATTAAACATACACAAATGAAAAAAGGTAGAATCAGATGTGTTTTCAAAATAAATTATTACAGGAAAATATTAAGTGTGTGCAATGCCATTTTTTCCTTGTGACTTAATTGACTAATCATTATTACTGTGATGAGATATTGAGATACAAATACAAACTGCACAAACTACTTGGAAAAATCAGTTTCTTCTTTAAGGTGTGTCCTAAACCTGCAAGCAATGAAGATGTATTTCATGATCTATATTCATGTAATCATGAGTTGATCCATATTAAAACTTGGAAGTATCAAAATTTTAAAGTATTTTCAAGTATTTAAATACTCATTTAAGTTTTAAGTATTTAGCATGTGTCATAAAATTCTTCTGTCCTTATGTATCTAGAATAAATCTTCCAAATTTACAGCTTTGGTTTATGTAATGAATTTAAATGGCTATTTTCTACTTTCATGTTTTTAATGATTTTATCATTTCTTAGTTTTATATGGTTAAATAACCAAGTAGTTCATAATATGATGTGAAAAAACAGAAGTAAATTATATAAATATCACCAGAACACCAAGATAATTAATTCTTTCATCTAACTCCATTATGTTTTTTTAAAAATATCTGTTTATTTTAAAAATTCACTTTATGTTATGAATTTCTTCAGTATTAATCAAATTCCTACTTTTAGATTTATTATAAATGTATTATCTACTTATCAGCATTCTCTTTCTAGTTCCCCAGATAAGGATGTAAGCCTAAATAATCAGGGCTTATGAGTCATAGATATAAGTGGTAGAGATAGAAATTGAACCCATTTCACTTGCTCCCAATTTGGTGCATCATATGCATGGCTTTTACGGTACCTTTTTTATATATCTGTTCCAGCGAGTCTCAGTAGTTAAGAAACCAACCAGATTTTTTTTTTAAGATTTTATTTATTTATTTGACAGACTGAGATCACAAGTAGGCAGAGATGCAGGCAGAGAAAGAGAGAGGGGGAAGCAGGCTCCCTGCTGAGCAGAGATTCCCGATGTGGGGCTTGATCCCTTGACCCTGGAATCATGACCCGAGATGAAGTCAGAGGCTTTAACCCACTGAGCCACCCAGGTGCCCCTCAACCAGATTTTTAATAGAAAATCATATTAGAGACTGAGAAAATAACATATGCCAAGCATTTCTCAACATACATGAAAAGTTATGTACTCATGCAGCTGGAAATTAATCTTGAAAAGAGATTATGGGACATTTACTATAAACAAGAGAGTGTGTTCGAAGTACTTTGTATAGTTAACTATTTAATCCTTACAACAACCCTATGATACACATGCGAATGTTATACATGGTTTGCAGAAAAAAGACGGATAATTTAAATAACTTGCCAGTGTTGGTCAGTTATTACATGGCAGACACATACCTTGAAGCTGGAGGTCTGGTTCCAAAACCCACGACCTCAATTATCATATTGTATTTCTCACTCTTGAGGGCATTAATTTCAGGGCAACTCATATGATATCCTGAATAACTTAAGGGTCAAAGAAATCAATGTTTTCATTTATATTATGTGTATGTGTATGTGTTATAATGTAAAAACTAAGAATTGCTCTAAATTTCTTGAATTATGGGCTTAGAATTCTGTACTTTTTATGATTATGTCCTTTCATTCAAATTTATATCACCTTGAAATAGCAACAAGAAAAAAATATACAATGAATACATTTTATAAACACAGGTTAGAAAATTAAGCTAAAATTACCCTCTGTTTTAATCTTTCTGGTTTCCTGATTACAACAATATGATAGGGGATTTTTCCCCTATTAGAAAATAATTAGTCCTAATTTGAAGTAGTTGCAGTGAATGCATGTGGATAACATGGGGTTTTGTACTTATTCTTGATAAATACAACTCCATACTCAGCATACATATTTTTAAAATATTACTTTATTTAAATAGTTTTTATGCCTAATGACTATAGGCTTGTGTGTAAATATAGTATGTAAAATGGAGATCTCTGTCTTTTAAAATATTAGTGCTAAATTAGAAAAATGACATTTAGATGGCTAAGGAGGGAATATTTTCAGTGAAATCTAGGTTGGATTCTTGTTAGAATAGAATATTTCATATAGAATGGAGCTGCTGGTGAAAGCCTAATGTGAACACATGGCATTTAATTTCTGTGAAAGTTTCCGTAGTCTGAGTAAAATGTGGCTATGAGTAAAATAATAAAATATAAGTGGAATGGCATGACAATAGTGCCCTTTTGGGATTCAGGCACCAGCAGTGGAAGGAGCTATTCCAAGAGCATCTGTCTCTTTGGCAGAATTCAAAGGCAGCTGCTCTGGTTACTTTCATAATGTTCCTGAGATTTCCATTTTATTACAGAAATGATGTCCTCCCTCTGTTGTTAGACCTGAGTCATTTGCATTTGCCCTACCTGTGATGCTGGGTTATTTGTTTAATTGCTCTTGATGCTCAAAAAAATACTTTATAAGGAAAGCTCAATGAAAAGCTTTAGCAAGCCCTTATAATTTAAACCCATTTTGCCTGTGCATATCCTTTTTCTAAATCTCATCCTTATTTTTATTCCCAATTTGATGGATGACAACAGTTGCAAGCTCATAATATCCCTGTTCTTATCATGTCATGGTTTCTTGTAAATGCTGTCCTTTACTGAGGTGACCTATTGTATCTCTCTCTGCTGTTCAATTATTGTCTTGTAAAGACTGATAAGGTAAATAAATGCCTGCTATTTTTCTTTCCAAGAGCATTCGGTTCTTTTAGCAAATATTTAGAAACTCAGGACTTTCTTATCATACCAAAATGAAAGTCGTATAATATGCTAACCTCTAAAAGTGAATAAAAAATCTGTATATTCATCTTAAAATTAAATCTGGATGGAATTGCTATTTTATCATTTTTTAACTTATGATCTTAGACAAAACATTTAGGATTTCTGAGTCTCAATTTATTCACTTATAAAACACTGAGATAACACATATGTTGAAAAGATATAAGATACAGATATATATTAAAATTTCTATGAAGAGAAAATATGTGCATTAATTTGCTGACACTCACTGTATTCCTGAGGACACTAAAGAATTACAACAAACTACTAGGTAATAGATGTGACATATAAATGGTGCATCTTTTAGAGCACATTTTCTATCAAAATATCTCTTTGCAGTTATCTAAAAAAAAAGTAATTGTGAAAAATTCTCTCTTGAAATATTTGTTTTGTTTTAGATTCACTATTTTTTCTGTGACAAAGAGAAAAATACAGGACAGATTACAATTTATAAATAAAAGTGAACAAAGCTAGTCAGAATCATAGGCAGAACAATACCCAAAAGAGAAAATGAAAGTTAGTTATGGAAATTGAAAGAGCAACGTGGATACAGAGGTTAAGTGGAAATTATGCAGCTGAAATTTAAAAGAAACATGCAAGATATGTTTGAAAATGAATGGTTGTTATGGCAATTCAATGCGCTGATAAGAGTATGATCAGTAAACTCATTATATTATGTAAATTTAATAATGAATAAAAGAAGGTTCTAAAGCTAGCTTATTTTCAAAGAATGTTAAGAGGTGGTCTTTGGTGGATTATATGAAAAGACATTGTAAGTTCATAAACTATTGAGAGTATCACAATTGTAATTAGTAATTGTGTTGAACACTTTTTATTTGCCCTTCCTGATCCATTTTCTATCCTTCTCCTCTCTATCCTGTGCTCTAGGAACACCAGCCTCCATGGATTAGATAATTAGAGCTCTCTTGCCCACTTCTAGTTAGGTTTAGCAATAGGACTTGATAGGTTATCAGAGGATGGGGAGACAGTGAAGTCAGAACATGTAATTTACCCAGCTTGTTCTCCGCCATGTCGTAGGTTGGTAATGGTTCCTCTCCTTGATTTTAGGCCTCAGCTATTGAGCTATAGTATTTTAAGAATGCATATGCAAAATGGTAGAAGCTACTTGTACTAATGTTATCATTGATATTATCCTATGTGCCATATTACCTTAATATATGCAAACCTAGAAACAAATATTGCCATAACAACTTAAAAATGTAAATAATAAATTAGAAGATATTAAGTGGGGAAATTATATAGTTAGATTTTTTATTTTAGCAAAATTTTGGCTGGAGACCATCATCATAAAGTGGGAAGATCACAGCTTTTGGATTTAACATACACAAATGCAAGTTGTTTTTACATTAATTACTTCCTATTAATCTTCCACACCTATTAACCTCAGTATTTTAATCTTCCAGAAAAGGCTAATAATATCAAATTTCCATATCATTGTGTAGAGATCATGTGAATAGGATTTAAGAATGTAATACAGATACCTGGGAAGCATATTCTGGTGCACTGTAGGAAACCTCATGCCTCAAACTCCTAGGGCTCATTTTACTTAAAATCATTTTAAAGAAATTAAATTTTATGTGTTTTCTTCTTATTTATCTTTTCATTTATTCCTTTTTTCCCTTGCAGTTTTTTTTTATAATCTTTTGTTAAGTATTTATTTGTTTTCCTGTTGTCCTTTAAAACTATGTGAACTATGTGAACAGTCATCAGTTTTCCTCTAAATAAGACTTTGGCCATATAGAATTTCTTCGAAATGTACAATTCAAATTTTAATTCATTTACTCCCAGATTTTTTCCAAGATAAAATTGCTTTTCATAAGATATATTTTAGATTAGTTTTTCTCATTTCAAATTGTCTTTATGGATGAATTAAATACATTTTTTAGGTTATAATCTATTATGGCAGTCATAGCTTTTGGATTTTGAGTTGCATTTAATGAAAAAGCCAATATGTAGTAAGATTTCCAATTCCATTCACCAATCAAAATAAGAATAAATCATGTCTCAATCTGGATTATCTACAAATGGAGCTATATCCCTAGCTTTCCAGTAATCTCAATTGCAGTATCCAATTTCTTTTTTCTTCTTGATATTTATAAAGGTAAATGATATTGCTATGACATCTGGATACTAAAAATTTAGTAGTAAAGCAGAAGTTTTAAAAAGATATTCAACTGTTGTGACAGCTTGAATTTACCTATAGAGTATTATACTAAGTAAAATAAGTCAGAGAAAGACACAAACTATATAATTTCACTTATATGTGGAATCTAAACAAGAAAACAAGTGAATAAACAAGCAAACAAACAAAAAGCAAAATCGGACCTACAAATACAGAGAACAAACTAATGACTGCCAGAGGGAAGGGGTCTGGGGGTTTGGACAAAATGGGCGAAGGGGAGTGGGAGGTGCAAGCTTCCAGTTATGGAATGAACAAGTCATGGGAATAAAAGACACAACACAAGGAATATAGTCAATGATATTGTAATAGTGTTGTATGGTGACAGACATTAGCTATACTTGTGATGAAGATGACATAACGTATAGAAATTTTGAATCACTATGTTGTACACCTGAAACAAATATAACATTGTGTGTCAACTATACTCAAAAACATTTGAAAGATATTTGTCTAAGAATAGTGCCAGAGTAATATATTGTGTGACAACTATTTTATTCTTTTAGATGAGCTCTTCTTCTCATGCTCCTCCTCAATGCTCTTCTGTAGACTGTCTTCTTTCATCTTTCTCTCCTTTCCTCTCCCTCTCTTTTCTGCCCACTTTCGCTCTTCATATTCAGACTGATCACATCAATCTTCATGGCCTCAATTGTCATCCATATATACATATGTATTTATGTGTATGTATATATGTATATAAGTGCATGCATAACACAACTATGTTTCCATTCGATAGGTATCTGTCTGTCTATATCCATCTCTTTCCTGATTCATGGACCTATAAATCAGTCTAACCAGTATCTCCACTTGAGGGTCCTTGGGGACCTCGAAAACTCAGCATACGTCAAACTGAAATTACTATACCTGAACTTATATCGTGAATAGTACCACTCTCACTTTAATATCAAGCCAAAAATCCAGTCTCCTTTCTTGATTTGGCCCTCATCCTTATCTTTCCCATTGCCAGTAAAGCACTCCAACACTATAATTCCCCCATCCAAATACTTTTTTGACCTGTCCACTGTCCTGTCTCTCCCCCATCTCACCTTATATTGACACTGTTAGATTTAGATCACACCTGGACTAATGCTTTCCACTTCTAATGATTCTTCCTACTCTAAGCTTGTTTCCATGTCCAGAAATTCTTCACATAGTAGACCCACTTTTGGTGTTTTTCTTAAATTGCTGTTTGTTTTGAAGTTAAAAGGAAGCCACTATTGGATTTTCATACTTCTAGTTACTAAAAACTACTCTGACATTTGTATAGAAAAGAGTTGGTCAAAAGTTTTGCCTACCCTATTTTCCAATGATTTTTAGCATTAGGAGATACCACAAAGCCTATCCAGAGGCTGTTGCAAGGTGGGGTGGGATGGTGGCAAAAGAACTTGAGTCTTTGAGGTACCCAGTCCTCCCTTCCTGATCAACCAGGACTGTTCTGAATTTATCTGCTTTGTATATCACAGTTTATATTATTTTCATAGAAAGAAAGTTGGAAAAATGTTTGGAAGCCATTATTATATAATTTTTCCAAATAAAGATTTTTCTTTATTGCAGATTCAATACAAATATTCTTACTAGAGAATATCCCAATAAACAAATCCCTAAAAACATGCCCATCCCTCCAGAGTTCAAAATTTCTCTGGAAAGTATTTTTGTTCTCAACAGAATGCAGTTTACTCATTTATTTGGTTGGGCTTTTACTCTCTGTCTTCTGATGACTAGGCTTAGCAGAATGAGACACAATTCAACTTCCTCATCAAATTAAGTAAGTAAAACATAATTTAACTTACTAAATGTGTTTTCAATAGATAACATGAAGAGAAAAAAGTTAAAATTTTTTCACAAACATACACTCTAAAGTAGAGCAATTGATTTTGTAGCTACAAACCTATAGGTAGTCCAAGTGAGGTAATTTTTTATACTTTTTCTCTTTAAAAAAAAACAAAAACAAGAAATTTCTTCTTTTTTGTTTGGGTGTTTATATGCTGGTATTTTGGATATGAGTATCTTCAGGCTAGAAGCACTGAATTATACTACATTGGTTGGATATTTAGAATCTTATGCATACATTAGTTCAGTTTTGCTAGTTCTCATTGTTGAGGAGCCCTTTCATTCTTGTGTGTTTTCCCTGGCTCATGTCCCTAAAGCAGACAACAGGAATCCGTGCACCTTTATCCCTCAGGATCAGTAACTTATCTCTCAACCACATTCTTTTATACTGAATCTATTATAGATGGTCACATTACCATTTCAGACATCCACAACTAAATCAATTAAGGATAGCACTCAAGATGAAATCTATTTGCCACCTCAGCTCAACTTTTAAACATTGATTAAGTATTTGCCTCATCACTTGAACTACATAGATTCAGAGTCACCTTCTGCTAATATTTGCTGGATTCAAAAATAATTTTCTCATTTGTAATATCTCTTATTCATCCTGACCTTCAATCTCTCAATCTTATACTAGGACAGAAAACTTGGCAAGCAGAAAGATTCCCAAAGATACCATCCTCTGTGGCCTATGTTAATTCTGAGATATGTTCCTTTCAATCAACACCAGAGTGAATGTATCTCGTTACTATAGCAACCGTCTGCTTTCAGCTAAGTTATTTCTACCATCTCTGATTTTCATTAGAGATTATATTTTATTAATTCTTTGCTAAATTAAACCTGCCATATTTAATATATTCTGAGTCCTCTTTTTTCTTAAATCTGTTACTTTCAGCTTTTAAGCAATTCTAAATCCAATTTTACCTAAGTAACTCAAGATTTTAAATAGTCAGTAGAATTTTCTCAAAAGACCAAATGTACCATACAATGACAATCATCCAAGATGATACTTGGACTAAAAAACAAGTTGGATAAAATGAAAAAAATAAATAAAAAAAAAAACAAGTTGGATTCAGTGTTTTGTTGGAAACGAAGATTTCATATTGATTTCATTAAGTATTTCCACTAACTTCTACCCCAATTTTAGAGTGACATTGGCTGCTTCTCTAAGTGACATGGCTAGATTTATTGGCTATTTACTGATTGGTTAGTGGTTGAAATGGTTTCTCAGAGGGAAAACTTTAAGATGCTTTATGGTAAGTACAAAATAGGAGTTAGCCAAGTAAAATTTAGTGAATAATAAATTATGCCCAATGAAAATATTTAATGATGGAATTAAGCTATATATTTAAAATTATAAACAAAGAATCATGGATATGAACTATTTTTATTTGAATGATCAATGAAGAAAAAGCAAAGGATAGTGATCAATTGATTTTATTACATTTAAGCTTTATATATTTAATTTCTCTTCAGAATTTCCATTTTCTCCAAGCCCAGCATCAATAGATGTGAAGATATCAACAATCTCTCTCTGTTACCACAAATGATCATGATTTTTAGTATCATGACTTTTTTTTACAGTGGTTGGAAATTAAACTTTCCAATTCTGTTTGAATGCTTGGTTTTAAAAATTATTCAGCAAACATTGGGGCATCTGGGTGTCTCAGTCAGTTAAGTGTCTGACTCTTGGTTTTGGCCCAGGTCGTGATCTCAGGGTTGTGAGACTGATCCCTGCCTTGGGGTCCACACTGGTGTGGGACCTACTTAAGATTATTTCTCTCCCTCTCCCTCATCTCTCTCCCCTCTCTCTCCCTCCCTAAGAAAAAAAAATTTAATTAAAAACAAAAAACATTTTTAAAAATTTTTAAAAATTTAAAATAAAAAAAATCATTGGAACACTATAATGACCCTTTTGGAATTTATTTTTTGGGATTAGAGTCTAAATACAGTGAGATTTAATATTAATGTTAGTTTATACATTACTCTCACTGAGTAATTCTTGTGTACACTGGTACATCTGTAGTATTTTTAATTCTTGGATATATGTATTAGAATATTTAACACTTATAGCTAGAAATATGCCTTGGGCAAAAGTCAATGAGAACAATTACATTGAATAAAAGATTATTGAATTCTATTTCTCTGAGGCAGTGTGTGGGACATTTGACTTAATAAATAGTAGGAAATCACTTAAGTGAATTATGTAAGTGAAAGCGAGTTTCTTTAGCATTTGATTCTTATAGTTCTTATATGAAATTACATGCTTCTGTGATTTTCTCCAATTTAATGTGACTAAAAAAAATTAGCTCTGTATGACTGTATTTCACAGCATGATGTGCTATGGGAAATAATGCCAAATACATGACAAGTTGAATTAGTAATTAAAATTAGGACTATGACTCTCACGGTATGAATAAATATAGCTACATTTTAATGGACAAGCATCATTGAAGACAGCACTGAGAATAGGTGAAAAGTTTATCTTACAGTTTAAGACAAACGTAGTCTTCACTGAGGACCTCAGTAACAATTGAATAGACTTTGCCACTCTGTGTGTGTGTGTGTGTGTGTGTGTGTGTGTGTGTCTTGATTTTTCTAGAGGATAGCAATAAAAGTAGTTACCTGATTATGCTAATTTATAAAACCAACAAGAGAAATCCTCCACACAAAGTAAGTCTTGCATTCAGAAAACTTTGTTACTGTATGTTCATTTACTAGCTAAGTGGCAACTGCCGTCACACCACCTCCTGGCATTTACAAATTGAATTTGTGCCTCAGCAGAACGAAAAATCACTACAGGATTAGCAACTTTGGCATTTCTCACAATAGTCAAACCCATGGAATATTAAATACCCAATTTCCACAACTGTCTTCTATCATCATTTTTGGCACTGCCTTAAACAAAACCCATAGTAGACACTATATCATATAGGAGAGAGAGACAGGGAAAATATTAATAAAGTTCACTAATCTTTACACTCAGTTTTTCAGGGGATGTATTCAGCCAACTCTTCAGACTCATGTCAGACAGTCTTCTTCAACACATCAAAAAATATATGCTGTTTATGATGTGGAATTCAAAAAATTAGAACTTTGTTTCTCTTGGGTATTTTTATTTAAACAAATATTAACCCAAGGCTTATTATAAGACTTTATGTGGATTTATAGCAACTCTGAAAAAAGAATCTATGAGAATATGCGAAAAGTAAACTGATAGGACGATTTATTTATTTTTATATGCCTATTACTGCTCACATATACACACATTAGAAACATACATAGACACACCCCTCCATATATACCCATAAATATTGATACTTTACATTTTCTGTATTTACTATTTAAAAAAAAATCCCCATTACAGTATCATACATCTGACCTTACAGTCTTATTTTGCTCTCTTTCTGGGGTATTTGTTTTCTATTTTGAAAGAAGAGATAGAATTTCTAGTCACAGATTGAACTCTTCAAAGGGATTTTGGCCTAATCTTGGGTACAACTGAGAGATAAGTACTAACAGAGAGACATACATAAAAAAGTAAGAAAAAAACAGAAAGTTTCCTGTCTGTATGCCATAGTAGTGTAACTAAAATATTTTCCTGTCAGTAGTAACCTCTTTAAAATACAATAGAAATAAAATCTAATGTATAACAGTATAGAAAATACCAGTAAAAAAAATAATAAGTTGCCTTTTGGTTTTGTTAACTGTTTCCTTTGCTGTGCAAAAGCTTTTGATCTTGATGAAATCCCAACAGTTCATTTTTGCCCTTGCTTCCCTTGCCTTTGCTGTTGTTCCTAGGAAGATGTTGCTACGGCTGAGGTCGAAGAGGTTGCTGCCTGCATTCTCCTCAAGGATTTTGATGGATTCCTTTCTCACATTGAGGTCCTTCATCCATTTGGAGTCTATTTTTGTGTGTGGTGTAAGGAAGTGGTCCAATTTCATTTTTCTGCATGTGGCTGTCCAATTTTCCCAGCACCATTTATTGAAGAGGCTGTCTTTTTTCCATTGGACATTCTTTCCTGCTTTGTCGAAGATTAGTTGACCATAGAGTTGAGGGTCGATTTCTGGGCTCTCTATTCTGTTCCACTGATCTATGTGTCTGTTTTTGTGCCAGTACCATGCTGTCTTGATGATGACAGCTTTGTAATAGAGCTTAAAGTCCGGAATTGTAATGCCACCAACTTTGGCTTTGTTCTTCAATATTCCTTTGGCTATTCGAGGTCTTTTCTGGTTCCATATAAATTTTAGGATTATTTGTTCCATTTCTTTGAAAAAAATGGATGGTATTTTGATAGGGATTGCATTAAATGTGTAGATTGCTTTAGGTAGCATAGACATTTTCACAATATTTATTCTTCCAATCCAGGAGCATGGAACATTTTTCCATTTTTTTGTGTCTTCCTCAATTTCTTTCATGAGTACTTTATAATTTTCTGTGTATAGATTCTTAGTCTCTTTGGTTAGGTTTATTCCTAGGTATCTTATAGTTTTGGGTACAATTGTAAACTGACAGAATGGGAGAAGATATTTGCAAACGACATATCAGATAAAGGGCTAGTATCCAAAATCTATAAGGAACTTAGCAAACTCAACACCCAAAGAACAAACAATCCAATCAAGAAATGGGCAGAGGACATGAACAGACATTTCTGCAAAGAAGACATCCAGATGGCCAACAGACACATGAAAAAGTGCTCCACGTCACTCGCCATCAGGGAAATACAAATCAAAACCACAATGAGATATCACCTCACACCAGTCAGAATGGCTAAAATGAACAAGTCAGGAAATGACAGATGCTGGAGAGGATGTGGAGAAAGGGGAACCCTCCTCCACTGTTGGTGGGAATGCAAGCTGGTGCAACCACTCTGGAAAACAGCATGGAGGTTCCTCAAAATGTTGAAAATAGAACTACCCTATGACCCAGCAATTGCACTACTGGGTATTTACCCTAAAGATACAAACATAGTGATCCGAAGGGGCACGTGTACCCGAATGTTTATAGCAGCAATGTCTACAATAGCCAGACTATGGAAAGAACCTAGATGTCCATCAACAGATGAATGGATAAAGAAGATGTGGTATATCTACACAATGGAATACTATGCAGCCATCAAAAGAAATGAAATCTTGCCATTTGCGACGACGTGGATGGAACTAGAGCGTATCATGCTTAGTGAAATAAGTCAATCGGAGAAAGACAACTATCATATGATCTCCCTGATATGAGGACATGGAGAAGCAACATGGGGGGGTAGGAGATAGGAGAAGAATAAATGAAACAAGATGGGATTGGGAGGGAGACAAACCATAAATGACTCTTAATCTCACAAAACAAACTGGGGGTTGCTGCGGGGAGGTGGGATTGGGGGAGGGGGAGCGGGCTATGGACATTGGGGAGGGGAAGCGAACCATAAGAGACTATGGACTCTGAAAAACAACCTGAGGGTTTTGAAGGGTCAGGGGTGGGAGGTTGGGGCAACCTGAGGGTTTTGAAGGGTCAGGGGTGGGAGGTTGGGGGAACAGGTGGTGGGTAATGGAGAAGGCACGTTTTGCATGGAGCACTGGGTGTTGTGCAAAAAGAATGAATACTGTTACGCTGAAAAAATAAATAAAATGAGAAAAAAAAAATAATAATAATAAGTTGCCTATATGATGAAAACTATAAAAGTTTATAAGGAACAGAAAAAAAATGAAAAATGGCAGAATGCTGTGATAAGTAATGTAGTAATTAAAAGAACAAATCTGTAAATGTATTGCAATCTCAAAAACAAGGGTATTTTTATTTATGTTTTTCAAAATTAATGTGGTGGAATACATATGTGAGAAAAACCTCAATGTCTGTGATTACTGAAAATGATGAAGTGCTTTTTCAAATATTAAAATATATTCTATATGATACAATATACAATCATTTTACCATCAAGATACATAATCAGATTAATACATTAACATAAAGTCTAGACTCAAGACCAAGTACATGTAGAAATATAGGAAGTGAGTCATATTTTTATAACATCTACATCATAAATTAATATTTAAAATATATCCTTTCCTCATTTTAGGGAGTACTAAAATGCCTGATGGATTTATAATATTAATATAAAAATAAGTTTTTAAAAAGTTCTAAAAGATTAAACAGGTAGTTAAGGGGCACCTGGATGGTGCAGTCAGTTCAGAGTCCGCCTTCAGCTCAGGTCATGATCCTGGGGACTAAGCCCCACGTTGGACTCCCTGCTGAGTGGGAGGTCTGCTTCTCACTTTAGCTCTGTGCACTCTCTCTTGCTCTCAAATAAATAAATAAATCTTCTTAAAAAACAATAAACAGATAGTTGAGACATATCTAGTATTAGAAGAGGGACACGAGAAGTAGAAAAATTATTAAAAAAAGGATATGTGTTCTACATAAAAATTGCTATAATACTAAAATTTCTAAACAAGTAAAATTTAAATGACAAGATGAGTTGACCATAGAGTTGAGGGTCTATTTCTGGGCTCTCTATTCTGTTCCACTGATCTATGTGTCTGTTTTTGTGCCAGTACCATGCTGTCTTGATGATGACAGCTTTGTAATAGAGCTTGAAGTCCGGAATTGTGATGCCACCAACTTTGGCTTTCTTTCTCAATATTCCTTTGGCTATTCGAGGTCTTTTCTGGTTCCATATAAATTTGAGGATTATTTGTTCCATTTCTTTGAAAAAAATGGATGGTATTTTGATAGGGATTGCATTAAATGTGTAGATTGCTTTAGGTAGCATAGACATTTTCACAATATTTATTCTTCCAATCCAGGAGCATGGAACATTTTTCCATTTTTTTGTGTCTTCCTCAATTTCTTTCATGAGTACTTTATAATTTTCTGTGTATAGATTCTTAGCCTCTTTGGTTAGGTTTATTCCTAGGTATCTTATAGTTTTGGGTACAATTGTGAATGGGATTGACTCCTTAATTTCTCTTTCTTCAGTCTTGTTGTTGGTGTACAGAAATGCAACTGATTTCTGTGCATTGATTTTATATCCTGACACTTTACTGAATTCCTGTACAAGTTCTAGCAGTTTTGGAGTGGAGTCTTTTGGGTTTTCCACATATAGTATCATATCATCTGCGAAGAGTGATAGTTTGACTTCTTCTTTACCAATTTGGATGCCTTTAATTTCTTTTTGTTGTCTGATTGCTGAGGCTAGGACTTCTAGTACTATGTTGAATAGCAGTGGTGATAATGGACATCCCTGACGTGTTCCTGACCTTAACGGAAAAGCTTTCAGTTTTTCTCCATTGAGAATGATATTTGCGGTGGGTTTTTCATAGATGGCTTTGATAATATTGAGGTATGTGCCCTCTATCCCCACACTTTGAAGAGTTTTGATCAGGAAAGCAGGAAAGAATGTCCAATGGAAAAAAGACAGCCTCTTCAATAAATGGTGCTGGGAAAATTGGACAGCCACATGCAGAAAAATGAAATTGGACCACTTCCTTACACCACACATGAAAATAGACTCCAAATGGATGAAGGACCTCAGTGTCAGAAAGGAATCCATCAAAATCCTTGAGGAGAATGCAGGCAGCAACCTCTTCGACCTCAGCAGTAGCAACATCTTCCTAGGAACAATGGCAAAGGCAAGGGAAGCAAGGGCAAAAATGAACTATTGGGATTTCATCAAGATCAAAAGCTTTTGCACAGCAAAGGAAACAGTTAACAAAACCAAAAGACAACTGACAGAATGGGAGAAGATATTTGCAAACGACATATCAGATAAAGGGCTACTATCCAAAATCTATAAGGAACGTAGCAAACTCAACACCCAAAGAACAAACAATCCAATCAAGAAATGGGCAGAGGACATGAACAGACATTTCTGCAAAGAAGACATCCAGATGGCCAACAGACACATGAAAAAGTGCTCCACGTCACTTGGCATCAGGGCAATACAAATCAAAACCACAATGAGATATCACCTCACACCAGTCAGAATGGCTAAAATTAACAAGTCAGGAAATGACAGATGCTGGCAAGGATGCGGAGAAAGGGGAACCCTCCTCCACTGTTGGTGGGAATGCAAGCTGGTGCAACCACTCTGGAAAACAGCATGGAGGTTCCTCAAAATGTTGAAAATAGAACTACCCTATGACCCAGCAATTGCACTATTGGGTATTTACCCTAAAGATACAGACGTAGTGATCCGAAGGAGCACGTGTACCCGAATGTTTATAGCAGCAATGTCTACAATAGCCAAACTATGGAAAGAACCTAGATGTCCATCAACAGATGAATGGATAAAGAAGATGTGGTATATATACAAAATGGAATACTATGCAGCCATCAAAAGAAATGAAATCATGCCATTTGCGACGACATGGATGGAACTAGAGCGTATCATGCTTAGTGAAATAAGTCAATCGGAGAAAGACAACTATCATATGATCTCCCTGATATGAGGACATGGGGAAGCAACATGGGGGGTTAGGGGGATAGGAGAAGAATAAATGAAACAAGATGGGATTGGGAGGGAGACAAACCATAAATGACTCTTAATCTCACAAAACAAACTGGGGGTTGCTGAGGGGAGGTGGGATTGGGAGAGGGGGAGGGGGCTATGGATATTGGGGAGGGTAAGTGCTATCGTGAGTGCTGTGAAGTGTGTAAACCTGGCGATTCACAGACCTGTACCCCTGGGGATAAAAATACATTATATGTTTATTAAAAAAATAAAATTTGGAAGGGGAGGCGAACCATAAGAGACTATGGACTCTGAAAAACAACCTGAGGGTTTTGAAGGGTCAGGGGTGGGAGGTTGGGGGAACAGGTGGTGGGTAATGGGGAGGGCACGTTTTGCATGGAGCACTGGGTGTTGTGCAAAAACAATGAATACTGTTACGCTGAAAAAATAAATAAAATGGAAAAAAAAATTTAAATGACAAACAATACTTTGGAAAAAATTTTTTTAAATTATGACCTAAATAAGGAATTTATACCCATCATACATAACTCCTATAAATCAATACAAAATAGACTTCAAAAAAGGAGAAAAATAAAATATTCAATAAGAATAATTCCTAGTTTAATCAAATAAAGATATAGTTAAAACAATGACAGAACATTTATCCCATCAGTAAAGATTTATAAGGAAATGAGAATAAGCATTCTGGTAAAGTGGGGAAATTGAATTCCTTATAATTACTGGTGAAGATAAAAATTGTGGGAACCTTATAATTGTCAATATATTTAAAATATATCTGTATTGATTTCTAATCATTACTGTTGTAGAAATGTGTCCTATTAGAAATACTGCTCAAATAAAGAGGTAAAATAAGCTAAATTTTAAAATATTAGTGTATAAGCATACTGTAATGATGAAGTCAAATCTATTATATATTGTGTAAAGGAATAGTATGAAATTTTTAAAAGCTGGGCTGCTGTTATAGGAGGACAGGAGAGATTGTACAGAGAGCACACGTGAATAATGGATTCTCTCTATAATGAAGAGAGTAACAGTGTAAACCAAAACAGGGATAGGGATTTTATTTATATCTCTGCTTTCATTTACATTGTGAATGGCCTCTATGGCATGAAGCAGTAGATGGCATTTAAAAGGATAACATATCCACCATGAAAAACCAGTGACCATGGAAAAAACAGAAGGAAAATCAAAGGAAGTCATCTATAAAACTGAAAATTTGAATGGCTATATATTTCATAGAACTCTAAACTGTACTTTGTTAAAAATATTTATGAGTAAGTATATAGTAAACTTCTGGTTGCTCCATTTACCAGGATATTCTCAGACACTAATTTCCCATAATATTTGACATGGTGAGAACATTCTACATCATACTACAGCTGCCCACTTTTCCAACACTCTGCATCTTTGACACTTTTATATTAAATATTTTGTCCTCTTTCGTCACACCTTAGTCTTCTTTGTTCTTATTTTTCATAAAAATTTTATTTTTATTGTATTTATTTATTTTTGGTTTTTTTTCAAGTTTTTATTCAAATTCCAGGTAGTTAACGTATGGTATAATACTAGTTTCAGGAGTAGAATTTAGTGATTCATTACTTACATATAACACCCAGTGCTCATCACAAGTGCTCTCTTTAACACTCATCAATTTAACCCATTCCCCTGCCCACCTCTCCTCCAGTAACCCTCATTTTATTCTCTTAACTATAGACTCTGTTTCATTTTGCTCCTCTTCTTTTCTGTTTTCCTCTATGTTCATCTGTTTTGTTTCTTAAATTCCACACATTTGTGAAATATGGTATTTGTCTTTCTCTGACTAACTTATTTCACTTAGAATAATACACCCTAGTTCCATCACTTCATTGCAAATGGCAATATTTCATTCTTTTTGATGGCTGAGTAATATTCTAGTGTACATATCTGTTCATTTGTTGATGGACATTTGGGTTCTTTCTATAATATGCCTATTGTTGATAATGCTGCTATAAACATTGGGGAGCATCTATCCCTTCAGATCAGTAATTTTGTATCCTTTGGGTAAATACCTTACAGTGCAATTGCTGAGGAATAGGGCAGTTCTATTTTTAACTTTTTGAAATACTTTTGAGGAACTTCCATACTTTCTTCCAGAGTGGCTGCACTAGTTTGCATTCCAGCCAACAGTGTAAGAGGGCTCCCCTTTCTGTGCATCCTCACCAACATCTATTGTTTCCTGTGTTGTTAATTTTAGCTATTCTGACAAGTGTGTGATGCTATCTCCTTGTGGTTTTGATTTTTATTTCACTGATGATGAGTGATGTCAAGCATCTTTTCATGTGTCTGTTGACCATCTGGATGTCTTCTTTGGAAAAATGTATATTCCACTATTTACCAATTTCTTGAGTGGATTATTTGTTTTTTCAGTGTTGAGTTTGATAAATTCTTTATAAATTTTATTTATTTTAAAATATTTTATTTATTTGATAGAGAGAGATATCACAAGTAGGCAGAGAGGCAGGCAGAGAGAGAGGGAAGACCAGGGTCCCTGCTGAGCAGAGACCCCAATGCAGGGCTCTATCCCAGGACCCTGAGATCATGACCTGAGCTGAAGGCAGAGGCTTTAACCTACTGAGCCACCCAGGCGCCCCTCTTTATAAATTTTAGATACTAATACTTTATCAGATATGTAATTTGCAAATACATTCTCCCGTTCTGAAGATTGCCTTTTAGTATTATTGATTGTTCCAACAAAAATCATCCAAAATTTTTAAAATTGATTTCCACAAGATTTCAATATAAAATACCCAAACCTAAAATACTGAAACTTTGTAACTATTCTACTTCCACAACTTTCTAGCCATCTTTGTACCACTAATTATTGATTTCTTTACTCTATACTAACTAATGAGAGTCGGTTACATATGTCCAACTACTGTTTTTTTGTTGTTGTTGTTGTTGTTTTTAAGATTTTATTTATTTATTTGACAGAGAGAGAGATCACAAGTAGGCAGAGAGGCAGGCAGAGAGAGAGGAGGAAGCAGGCTCCCCGCGGAGCAGAGAGCTTGATGCAGGGCTTGATCCCAGGACCCTGAGATCATGACCTGAGCCGAAGGTAGCGGCTTAATCCACTGAGCCACTCAGGCGCCCCCCAACTACTAGTTTTTTAAACCCAGCTCAAAATCCTTTATTCTGAAAAGACTGACCCAACTTTCATGGCTTATACTTTTAGTCTTTCTTCTGTGATACTATAATGATTGCAACATATTTTAATATTGTCTCATATAACTTGAAAATGAACTATATATACATCAATTTCCAAATGATATAGAATGACTTTCTGAACGAAATGCCCTCCACCCACCTTTTTTTGATCCTTTACAGAGGATTACATAACATTAAGTCATTAATTATTTAAACAAAATAACTTCCTTAGTGAAATAATATCGTGGATAACAGTCATTCAGAGACAACATAACTTCCTACATTTATTTCACTAGAAGAAAACTTAAAATTACTTTTTACCTAGGAATTAGATTCTTTGACATGTTAAAAGTAGAAGTGCTTTCCCAATAAATTATAGTATGAGAATTTAAATTCATACAAAGGAATTTAATGCCCAGAACTTTGGAATGAGAACAAAAAATATTTTCCTGCTAGGAACCACTTTTTACTGGTTTCCGTGCTCATCAGCATTACATCAGAAACCAGTATTATCACTGCATGTAGACTAATTGTAATTTAAATAAAAATTTGGAAGAAAAAAAGTTTGGTGTTTTTTTGTTTGTTTATTTTTTATTTATTTTTTTTAGTGCAGTATCTAAGTTGAGTTCCTTTCTGAAAACATAGCTCTAATAGAAAATGAATTTTGATTGTTGGAGAAGTATAATCCCAGTGTTTTATTTCCAAGGTTTGTGATAATTATAATCAGCAGGGGTCACAGAGATTGGTAGCAAGGAGAGAAAATAGGTTTGCACATGCACACTGAATGCTTAAAATGGATGCACTATGAAGAATACAAACCCTTGAAAAATACTAGCTGTAGTCCATTTTATTGACACCCTTGAAGAAGTCAAAGCAGGTGTTGTTACTCTTCTGCCAAATTCCACTTTCATTTGACTGGATTTTGCTGGATGAGATAAGAGGACAGACTGGAGTGGAGTAAGGAGGGGAAGACAGTCTCCATTGGACCAAGGATTGTGCAGTGTTAAGAAATAAATAGAAACTTTTACCAGTGCCTAATACTCTGCTTTGCTAATAGCATGTGCCAGATGTAGTGGTCCATGAACCACCAAATAAAATTATTCCCAAGTGTAGATATGTCATTTATAATGTGGAATTATATAATAAAATAAGTACTCAAGCAATAAGAATAATCAGCTGGAGAAGTACTTGTAGGACCTATTGAAGGGCAGTCAAAATATGAAATAACACAAAATGGAAGGGAAAAGATCAGCACAAAATATTGCTTTCTTACCAATATTTTGAGACATTCTGATCCATTTTATTTACGGATTCTTCTAGTACCCATTACATAGATAAAATGAGCCATAAAAACATTAAGTGATTCCTTTACATTTTGGGTTTAATATCCAATCATCTTTTCAACTTTATCAGCCATTACAATCAAATAAGTGATTCATGAACATTTGAACAAGTAAAAATTAGAGTCAGCATTCTCAAGAGTAGTTATAGTCCTAGACATGATAAGAATGTCAAATAAGGAGAAAAAAATTTGTTCACCTATCTGCATGAACAATTCTTTAGTATACAGGATGTTGAGGGATTAAAAAGCAATGTCATGTACGTCTGACTAAATTCATTGTCAAAGCATTTTAGAATTATCTTTTACAAGTCATTACTTCAAGATCAATGTGGGATAAGGTTTCTGTCAACCATACTCTAGCATAATTTCATCAGGCAACTGGGTTACCAAATAAGATATCATGCATGAATATTTCATGACAATAGAGAAAATAATTATAACATAAGCAGTGTCTTTATGTTTTACTTAAAGGAACACAAATTCAGTATAAAATAAAAATGTGCTGGGTTCATTGGGATACTTATACAGATGTAGTCAAAGAATATAATATTTTTTTTTACTTTCTAAGTGAAAAGTTTTATCTCAAACACATTAAAGAAGGGCCCAGAAACTTAGTAGTGGTATGGTAGATGTAAAGATGCAAAAATTTTCACTAGAAAAAAATCTGTAAAAATAACATTTTTTAATCTATTTAGAAAGTAAAATAAATTGAGACACAAAACACTTAATGCTTCCATCTCAAAGAATTGCTCTATAAATATGACTAAGATTATTGAAACAATGGTCTCATGCTAAGTGGGTACATATACATTTTCCTGACAAAGTTATAGCTTTTAACACTGTGCAAAGCACTCTTCTAAACAATGGAAGCCCAAAGATGAATAAAATCTAATTTTTGTTCTTACAGAGCAAAAGTAGAGTTAAATCCACATATTGTCACATTAATGTATCTAACTTGGAAATATGCTCATACATATGTAAGTTATAAAAATGAAAACTATTCCTTCCCTATTTTATGAGTAAAAGAATCTATAAATATCACTCTTATGCCTGAGCATTTCTGAAGAAACTCAATAATGTGGAGAGAAACTATGCTTCAGCACTGCTTTTCATATTCCTGCAGATGTGATAAAACCAACAAAAGCTTCAATAGCAGATGAGTATCAATAGGTGACCAGGAAGAAACTGGAATGCGTGGAGTAAATGCTGCATGATGGGAATTAGTGGGAATTGCTGTTCTTGAGAAATGGCAGAAAAAAAAGAGAGGACTTTGAAGTCCATCTGCACAAGATTGCTTTATGTTTTATATTGATTCTATGTTTTATAAGTAAGATAGTGAAGGTGCCTAGAGAGACATATGATAGATTTGCTTTTGGCAGAATTTATTTCTAAATGCAGTGCCCATCATTGCACATTTATTATTACTTTATTCTGATTCTGAATTTCTAAGTTCAATTAGTTTTTTCTTTTATTATTCAGACCAATAGAGAGGAGGATTTGCACAGACACAGAAAATTCAAGAAATATAAGATTTTTTTATACTTAGCTTTAGTGTGATTTTGTTCCATCTCTAAGCTGAAAATTTCTTAATTTTATTTATCTTAAACAATACTCAGATTATTTGACATTCATTGAAAACACATAAATCTACACATAAGTCATCTATGGTATCCATGAAGCCTCCTGAGAGGCAGGAGGAAACCAGCTGTTGATATTTTATAGTTGGTTACATATTGATTCTTAAAACAGAAAACAGAGCATTCTCTTTAACCACTAATATGAGCACACATTCTATTTGTGTGCCAGTGGCAAAAATATTGGTCATATTAATGGTGCTTTATAGAATATAAAATTTTCAAAATTGAGTTGCATATTGACTTTCATACCTGACCAACCTAAATTACCATCTGCAGGTAACAATAAATTATTCTACCTCAGTAACCAATATGAAATTGTCAGAAACTATGAGAACAATTTATATACATGTATAATAACAGATATCTAATAAATACCATTAAATATAAATCAAATAATAAAATATTATGATCACATATGCCTTCAAACATATAAAAATCCTATGGTACATATGGACAAGAACAAAAAGGAATTTAAGAAAATAAATTTAAGTTCAAGAGGTATTGTTGACATATCAGCTTTTCATTAGATGTTTACATTCCTTTAGTGTGTTATGCTTCCTAAGATGAGACCTACTGGAAAGAGATTATATATATAATTAATCAGGTATTTTATATTCTAAAATACAATTTTATTCAGTAGTGGTTCTGTTATACTTAGAATAATGCCTTACATTTTAACTTTAAATTAACTTAAGTAAATATTTAAGTAATTGTAGACATTAACCCATATATTAATGGACTTATGGACAAATCCATAAGTCCATTAATATATGGGTTAATGTCTACATTATATATAAATTACATAACATAACCTTTATGTTATATAATTTAATAACTATCACATTAAAAATAATGAACACAGGAGATAAATTCATATAGTTGAGTGGTGATATAGTGTGAGTTTGATCAAAGGAAATATAAATGAGATGTGACTAGAACAAAACTTATTTATTGACTATTACTGGGTTTGATACTAGATTTTGGAAAAGAGATCTGCTGGTGAGACACAGTCCGTTGCATCTTTCTAAGATGAGTCAGAAGTTAGGGAGAGATTTTTAAAGTTATGGTTATAAAAGATAATTTAAAAATCTTCCATTCAGGGGAAACTGGGTGGCTCAGTTGGTTAAGTGGCTACCTTAGGCTCAGGTCATGATCCTGGGGTCCTGGGATCAAGGCCCCCATCAGGATCCCTGCTCAGCGGGAAGCCACCTTCTCCCTCTCCCTCTTCCCTTGCTTGTGTTCCCTCTCTCGCTGTCTCTCTCTCTCTCTGTCAAATAAATTAATTAAATATTTTTCTCCTTTTCTTAAATTTCTTTTCAGTGTTCCAGAATTCATTGTTTGTGCACCACACCCAGTGCTCCATGCAAAACGTGCCCTCCATAATACCCACCAGCAAGCTCACCCAACCCCCATCCCCCTCCCCTCCAAAACCCTCAGTTTGTTTCTCAGAGGCCACAGTCTCTCATGGTTGATCTCCCCCTCTGATTTCTCTCAACTCACTTCTCCTCTCCATTTCCCCATATCCTCTATGTTATTCCTTATGCTTCACAAATAAGTGAAATCATATGATAATTGGCTCTATTTCCTTGACTTATTTCACATAGCATAATCTCTCCAGTCCTGTCCATGTTGATACAAAAGTTGGGTATTCATCCTTTCTGATGGAGGCATAATAGCCCATAGTATATGTGGACCATATCTTCTTTATCTGTTCATCCGTTAAAAGGCATCTTGGTTCTTTCCATAGTTTGGTGACTGTGGCCATTGCTGCTAAGAACATTGGGGTACAGATGACCCTTCTTTAACTGCATCTGTATTTTTTTGGTAAATACACAGTGCAATTGCAGGATCATAGGGAATCTCTATTTTTAATTTCTTAAGGAATCTCTGCACTGTTTTCCAAAGTGGCTGCCAATCCTGTTCAACATAGTGCTAGAAGTCCTAGCAACAGCAATCAGGCAACAAAAAGGTAAAAAGTATTCAAATTGGCAAAGAAGAAGTCAAACTCTCTCTCTTCATGGATGACCTGATACTTTATATGGAAAACCCAAAAGATTCCACCCCCAAATTACTAGAACTCATACAACAATTCAGTAATATGGCAGGATACAGAATCAATGCACAGAAATCAGTTGCTTTCTTATACACAAACAATGAAAATACAGAAAGGGAAATTAGAGAATCAATTCCATTTACTAATGCACCAATAACCATAAGATACCTGGGAATAAAACTAACCAAAGAGGTAAAGGATCTGTAATTGAGCAACTACAGAACACTTATGAAAGAAATTGAAGAAGACACAAAGATATGGAAGACCATTCCATGCTCATGGATAGGAAGATTAAACATTGTTAAAATGTCTATGTTGCCCTGAGAAATCTATACTTTCAATGCCATTCTGATCAAAATTCCACCAGCATTTTTCAAAGAGCTGGAACAAACAATCCTAAAATTTTTATGGAATCAGAAGAGACCCTGAATTGCTAAGGAAATGTTGAAAGAGAAAAACAAAACTAGGGGCATCATGTTGCCTGATTTCAAGCTCTACTACAAAGCTGTGATCACAAAGACAGCATGGACCTGGCACAGAAACAGACACATAGACCAGTGGAACAGACTAGAGAGTCCAGATATGGACCTTTAACTCTAATGGTCAAATAATCTTTGACAATGCAAGAAAAAATATTCAGTGGAAAAAAGACAGTCTCTTCAAAAATTGATGCTGGCAAAATTGGACAGTTATGTGTAGAAGCATGAAATTTGACCATTCTCTTACACCATACACAAAGATAAACTCAAAATGGCAAATAAAAAACCTCAACGTGAGGCAGGAATCCAGAATCCTAGAGGAGAACATAGGCAGTAACCTCTTTGACATCGGCCACAGCAACTTCTTTCAAGATAAATAAATAAAATATTTAAAAAATATATTCAATAAACTTTGGGGTACAGATAGCTCTTCTTTTCACTATATCTGTATCTTTGGGGTAAATACCCGGCAGTGTTTATTGCAGCAATGGCCACGGTCGCCAAACTGTGGAAAGAACCAAGATGCCCTTCAACGGATGAATGGATAAGGAAGATATGGTCCATATACACAATGGAGTATTATGCCTCCATCAAAAAGGATGAATACCCAACTTTTGTAGCAACATGGACGGGACTGGAAGAGATTATGCTGAGTGAAATAAGTCAAGCAGAGAGAGTCAAGTATCATATGGTCTCACTTATTTGTGGAGCATAACAAAGAACATGGAGGACATGGGGAGATGGAGAGGAGAAGGGAGTTGAGGGAAACTGGAAGGGGAGATGAACCATGAGAGACTATGGACTCTGAAAAACAACCAGAGGGCTTTGAAGGGGTGGGGGGGGGGTGGGAGGTTGAGGAACCAGGTGGTGGGTAATAGGGAGGGGATCGTACTGCATGGAGCACTGGGTGTGGTGCAAAAACAATGAACACTGTTACACTGAAAATAAACAATAAAAAAATATCCAATTCATTCATTCATTCACTCCTCTTATTGCCCCTCCATTATTTAATACTTCATCCACCAGCAGATAAGTTGAATACCAAGCTAGTGCATGAGAACTATTTCTAAGCATAAGCAGAATTTCATATAAACAAACTTACTTGCATCTAATTATCTATATAATCAGTGAGATACAAAAAATGTCCACATAGCTACATTGTATTATAAATAACATTCTATTTGTTTGTTTTTAAATTGACAAGGCAAGAAACAACAAGTGTTAGAGAGGATGTGGAGAAAGGGAAACCCTCTTACACTGTTGGTGCAGCCACTTTGGAAAACAATGTGGAGGTTCTTCAAACAGTTAAAAATAGAGCTACCCTATGACCCAGCAATTGCACTATTGGGTATTTACCCCCCAAAGATACATATGTAGTGAGAAGAAGGGCCATCTGTACCCCAACGTTAATAGCAGCAATATCCACAATAGTCAGACTATAGAAGAAGCCAAGATCCCCTTCAACAGATGAATGGATAAAAACGTGATCCATATACACAATGGGATATTATTCATCTATCAGAAAGGATGAATACCCAACTTCTGCACCAACATGGATAGCACTGGAGATTATGCTGAGTGAAATAAGTAAAGCAGAGAAAGTCAATTATTGTATGGTTTTACTTATATGTGGGACGTAAGGAATAGTACGGAGGACGTTAGAAGAAGGAAGGGAAAACA
This sequence comes from Meles meles, assembly GCF_922984935.1. Lineage (NCBI taxonomy): Eukaryota > Metazoa > Chordata > Mammalia > Carnivora > Mustelidae > Meles > Meles meles. Next base: position 30,951,771 of record NC_060067.1, read on the forward strand.
AAGGCGGGTGGCGGGGGGAATTGGGGTGGGCGATGAACAATGAGAGACTATGGATTCCAGGAAACAAATTGAGGGTTTTAGAGGAGAGGATATGGGGGATAGTTTAGCCTGATGATGGGTATTAAGGAGGGCACATATTGCATGGAGCACAGTTGTTATACTCAAACAATGAATCATGGAACACTACATCAAAAACTAATGATGTACTGTATGATGAATAACATAACATAATAAAAAATTAAATTAAATTAAAAAATGAAGTGACATAACATAACATTCTATTTAAAATGACTCAGGAGATTCATTCTTCTACATATCGCTGTCCAGTTTTCCCAGCACCATTTATTGAAGAGACTGTCTTTTTTCCATTGAATATTTTTTCCTGTTTTGTCGAAGATTATTTCACCATAGAGTTGAGGGTCCATATCTGGGCTCTCCACTCTGTTCCACTGGTCTATGTGTCTGTTTTTATGCCAGTACCATGCTGTTTTGGTGATCACAGCTTTGTAGTAAAGCTTGAAATCGGGTAACGTGATGCCGCCAGTTTTGTTTTTGTTTTTCAACATTTCCTTAGCAATTCAGGGTCTTTTCTGATTCCATAAAAATTTTAGGATTATTTGCTCCAGCTCTTTGAAAAATACCGGTGGAATTTTGATTGGAATGGCATTAAAAGTATAGATTGCTCTAGGCAGTATAGACATTTTAACAATGTTTATTCTTCCAATCCAAGAGCAGGGAACAGTCTTCCATCTTTTTGTGTCTTCTTCAATTTCTTTCATGAGTGTTCTGTAGTTCCTCGAGTACAGGTCCTTTACCTCTTTGGTTAGGTTGATTCCCAGGTATCTTATGGTTCTTGGTGCTATAGTAAATGGAATCGATTCTCTAATTTCCCTTTCTGTATTTTCATTGTTAGTGTATAAGAAAGCCACCGATTTCTGTACATTGACTTTGTATCATGCCACGTTACTGAATTGCTGTATGAGTTCTAGTAGTTTGGGGGTGGAGTCTTTGGGGTTTTCCATATAAAGAATCATGTCATCTGCGAAGAGAGAGAGTTTGACTTCTTCCTTGCCAATTTGGATACCTTTTATTTCTCTTTGTTTTCTGATTGCCGTTGCTAGAACTTCTAATACTATATTGAACAAGAGTGGTGAGAGTGGGCATCCTTGTCGTGTTCCTGATCTCAACGGGAAGGCTGCAAGCTTTTTCCCATTGAGGATGATATTTGCTGTGGGTCTTTCATAGATGGGCAGCGATACGTAGAAGAATGAAACTCGACCATTCTCTTACACCGTACACAAAGATAAACTCGAAATGGATAAAAGACCTCAACGTGAGACAGGAATCTATCAGAATCCTAGAGGAGAACATAGGCAGTAACCTCTTCGATATCAGCCACAGCAACTTCTTTCAAGATATGTCTCCAAAGGCCAAGGAAACAAAAGCAAAAATGAACTTTTGGGATTTCATCAAGATCAAAAGCTTCTGCACAGCAAAGGAAACAGTCAACAAAACAAAAAGGCAACCCACGGAATGGGAGAAGATATTTGCAAATGACAGTACAGACAAAAGGTTGATATCCAGGATCTATAAAGAACTTCTCAAACTCAACACACACAAAACAGATAATCATATCAAAAAAATGGGCAGAAGATATGAACAGACACTTCTCCAATGAAGACATACAAATGGCTATCAGACACATGAAAAAATGTTCATCATCACTAGGCATCAGGGAGATTCAAATTAAAACCACATTGAGATACCACCTGACACCAGTTAGAATGGCCAAAATTAGCAAGACAGGAAACAACGTGTGTTGGAGAGGATGTGGAGAAAGGGGAACCCTCTTACACTGTTGGTGGGAATGCAAGTTAGTGCAGCCACTTTGGAGAACAGTTTGGAGATTCCTGAAGAAATTAAGAATAGAGCTTCCCTATGACCCTGCAATTGCACTACTGGGTATTTACCCCAAAGATACAGATGTAGTGAAAAGAAGGGCCATCTGTACCCAATGTTTATTGCAGCAATGGCTACGGTCGCCAAACTGTGGAAAGAACCAAGATGCCCTTCAATGGATGAATGGATAAGGAAGATATGGTCCATATACACGATGGAGTATTATGCCTCCATCAGGAAGGATGAATACCCAACTTTTGTAGCAACATGGACGGGACTGGAAGAGATTATGCTGAGCGAAATAAGTCAATCAGAGAGAGTCAAGTATCATATGGTCTCACTTATTTGTGGAGCATAACAAATAACATGGAGGACATGGAGAGATGGAGAGGAGAGGGAGTTGAGGGAAACTGGAAGGGGAGATGAACCATGAGGGACTATGGACTCTGAAAAACAACCAGAGGATTTTGAAGGGGCGGGGGGGGGTGGGAGGTTGAGGAACCAGGTGGTGGGTAATAGGGAGGGCACGTACTGCATGGCGCACTGGGTGTGATGCCAAAACAATGAACACTGTTATGCTGTAAATAAACAAACAAAAAAAATGACTCAGGAGAACCCAATCTTTAAAGGTATCCTGAGGAATTGCATACCTTGCAATGTATATTAGAACTTCTTAATTTATCAACATAAACCATTTATATGTTGTATTTCTTCTTAATACAGGACATTTGTCTTATTGTAAGAAAAAAAAAAGCCAGGATTAAGAGGTAACCTTTACCTTAGGAATGCTTTACCTACCAAATTTATTGGCTTAAATAACAGTTTATTACTTACAATTATGTAAATAAGAAGTCTGACAGAAGATTCACAGGGCAGAAATCAGAGTCAGAGGGATACATTCCATTCTGAAAGCACAAGGTGAGATTCCATTTTCTTTCATTTTCCAAATTCTAGAGACCTTCCACATTGCTTGGCTTATGAGTCCTTCCTCCAGCTTGAATGCCACCCTTGTTAACTTCTCTGATCTTCCATTCTAGTCACATCTTTCTCTCTGTCAGCCTGGAAAATTCCTCCTTTTTTTTTTTTTTTTAATTAACACAAAGTGCAATATTGATTTCTGGAGCAGAATTCAGTGATACATCACTTACATACCCAGTTCTCATTACAACACATGCCCTCTTTAATACACAACACCCATCTAGCCCATTCCCCAGCCAGTTCCCACAATTAACCCTGTTTGTTTTCTTTTTTTTCCTTTTTTTAAAAAATATTTTATTTATTTATTTGACAGACAGAGATTATAAGTAGGCAGAGAGGCAGGCAGAGAGAGAGATGCTGAGCAGAGGGCCGGATGCCATGCAGGGCTGGATCCCAGGACCCTGGGATCATGACCTGAGCCGAAGGTAGAGGCTTTAACCCACTGAGCCCCCCGGGTGCCCCTCTTTTTTATTTTTTATTAATTATTTTTATTAACATATAATGTATTATTTGCCTCAGGGGTAGAAGTTTGTGAATCGTCAGGATTACACACTTCACAGCACTCACCATGTCAGTTTGTTTTCTATAGTTGAGTCTCCTATGGTTTGTTTCTCTCTGTCCTTTTTTTTTTCTCCCCTTCCTATAAGTTCATCTGTTTTCTTTCTTAAATTCCACATATGAGTGAGATAATATGGTATTTGTCTTTCTCTGACTGACTTATTTCACTTAGCATAATACACTCTAACTCCATCCATTGCAAATGGAAAGATGTTAATCTTTTTGATGGCTGAGTAATATTCATATAAAATATTATTCCACCTCTCTGGCTATTGTTGATAATGCTGCTGTAAACAGGGTGCATGTATTTCTTCAAATCTCTATTTTTGTATCTTTTGGGTAGATACATAGTACTATAATTGCTGAGTCATATGATATTTCTATTTTTAAGGTTTTTTTTTTGAGAGTTTATTTATTTTTGACAGACAGAGATAACAAGTAGGCAGAGAAGGCAGGCAGAGAGAGAGGGGAAAGCCGGCTCCCCGCTGAGCAGAGATCCCGATATGGGGCTTGATCCCAGGACCCTGGGATCATGACCTGAAGGTAGAGGTTTAACCCACTGAGCCACCCAGGCGCCCCTCTATTTTTAAGTTTTAAAGGAATCTCCATACTGTTTTCCTGAGTGGCTGCAACAGTTTGCATTCCCACCAGCACTGTAAGAGAGCTCCCCTTTCTGTGCATCCTCAATAACATCTGTTGTTTCTTGTCTTTCCAATTTTTGCCATTCTGACAGGTATAGGATAATATCTCATCATGATTTGGATTTGGATTTCCCTGATGATTAGTGATGCTGAGCATCTTTTCATATGTCTCTTAGCTATCTGTATGTCTTCTTGAGAAAAATGTCTACTCATGTCCTTTGGTCATTTCTTTTTTTTTTTTTTTCTTTTTTTTTTTCCTTTGGTCATTTCTTAACTGGATTATTTGTTTTGGGGGTGATGAGTTTGATAAATTCTTTATAGATTTTGGGTACTAATCTTTTATGAGGTATATTGTTTTCAAATATCTTCACCCATTCTGAAGGCTATCTTTATTTTTGTTGATTGTTTCCTTCACTGTACAGAAACTTTTTTATATTTATGAAGTCCCAATAGCTCATTTTTGCTTTTTTTCCCTTGCCTCTGGTAATATGTCAAGGAAGAAGTTACTATAGCTGAGGTCAAAGAGGTTTCTGCCTATTTTCTCCTGTAGGATTTTGATGGTTTCCTGTCTCACATTGAGGTCTTTCATTCATTTTGAATTTATTTTTGTATATGGTGTAAGAAAGTGGTCCAGTTTCATTTTTCTGCATGTTGCTGTCCAGTTTTCCAAATACCAATTGTTGAAGAGATTGTCTTTTTTCCATTAGGTTTTCCTTCCTGATTTGTTGAAGATTAGTTGGCCATTTAGTTGTAGATCCATCTCTGGGTTCTCTGTTCTGTTCTCTGATCTATGTGTCTTTTTTTTTTTTTTTTTTTTTTTTTTTTTTTTTTTTGTGCCAGTACCATCTGTCTTGATCACTACAGCTTTGGAATATAGCTTGAAATCTGGACTTGTGATGCCTCCAGATTTTCTTTTCCTTTTCAGTATTGTTTTGGCTATTTGGCATCTTTTGTAGTTTCATGCAATTTTAGGATTGTTTGTTCTAGCTCTGTGAAAGGTGCTGGTGGCATTTTTTAAAAATTTTTATTTATTTTTTAAATTTCTTTTCAATGTTCCAGAATTCATTATTTATTAACCACACCCAGTGCTCCATGCAATACATGCCCTCTTTAATACCCACCACCAGGCTCACCCAACCTCCCATCTCCCTGCCCCTCCAAGCCCCTCAGATTGTTTTTCAGAGTCCACAGTTTCTCATGGTTCATCTCGCCCTCCAATTTCCCCCAACTCCCTTCTCCTCTCCATCTCCCCATGTCCTCCATGTTATTTCTGATGCTCCACAAATAAGTGAAACCATATGATAATTGACTCTCTCTGCTTGACTTATTTCACATAGCATAATCTCTTCCAGTCCTGTCCATGTTGATACAAAAGTTGGGTATTCATCCTTTCTGATGGAGGCACAATAGTGCACAGTATATATGGACCATATCTTCCTTATCCATTCATCCGTTGAAGGTCATCTTGGTTCTTTCCATAGTTTGGTGACTGTGACCATTGCTGATATAAACATTACAGATGTCCCTTCTTTTCACTACATCTATATCTTTGAGGTAAATACCCAATAGTGCTATTGCAGGGTCATAGGGAAACTCTATTTTTAATTTCTTAAGGAATCTCCACACTGTTTTCCAAAGTGGCTGCACAAACTTGCATTCCCACCAACAGTATGAGAGAGTTCCCCTTTCTCCACATCCTCTCCAACACACGTTGTTGTTGTTACTGATTGTTAATTTTGGCCATTCTAACTGATGTAAGGTGGTATCTCAATGTGGTTTTGATTTGAATCTCCCTGGTGGCTAGTGATGATGAACATGTATTCATGTGTGTGTTAGCCATTTGTATGTCCTCATTGGCTCGTGGTATTTTGATAGGAATTGCATTACATGTGTAGACTGCTTTGGGTAGTATAGACATTTTAACATTGTTCTTCCAATTCATGAGCATGGAATGCTTTTCTATTTTTTTGTGACCTCTCTGATTAATTTCACAAGTGTTCTATAAGTTTCAGAGTACAGATCTTTTACCTCTTTGGTTAGGTTTATTCCTAAGTATCTTTTTTGTTCTTTTTTTTTTTGGTGCAAATGTTGTTGTTGTTGTTGTTGTTTTAACAACCCATGTGATTAAATTGGTCCATAAATATAATCCAGAATAGTTTTCCCACCTCCAGATCAGTAAACTTAATTACATCTTCAACGTAACTTTTGCCATGTAAGGTAACATATTGATAAGTTACAAGGATTAGGGTGTGGACATCTTTGAGGAGAGTATTATTCTGCCTCCCCCTGGAGACAATACAGAATTGGAATGATGGCTCGAATTTGGAGAACTAGGAACATTCATCTTTATCTGAAATGTAGCAAGCTACAGAGAAGGAACTGGATTAAGTACAGAAGACTCTTTTGGACTTCTGAGGACAGATAATAGAGTTTACTGTATTTTAACAAACAGTTTGTTTTTGAATAAGCCTTCAAATATAATACTGTTACGCTAAAAAAATAAATAAAGTAGTTATCAATTTTTTACTTAGTTGTTTTCAAATGATCTACCAACTCATGAGTGTGGTTATGAATGTAAATTAATTTTATATACAAAAGTTAACATTTTGTCGAGTTGATGTGTCTGAAGGAAAAAAAATACAAAATGTTTCCTTCTAAGTCTAGTAAAGAAAAGGCATTTTTGTATACTGGAAGCTCACATTATTTTTTTTAATTCCTTAATTTAAAATTTATTTATTTATTTATTTATTTATTTATTTATTTATTGCCATTATGCAGGGGGTAAGAAATCTGTGCAGGGAGATGCAAGCTGGTCTTTCACATTTTAAAAAACACATATTCCTTTTAGCTGATATATGACTTCATAATATAGGAAATGATGACTTCATAATCTAGTAAATAAGGTAGGCTGGTATCTAAAAGATGATAGTAAAAATAAGTGGCTTAGATAACTCTTCTGAGGCCAAAATCCTTTTAGTCAAAGATGTTTTACTAGATGTTCACTATAGATCTGCTTGTCTGGACTTTACCCATTATTCTTTTATATTTCTCTCCTTTAATGGGTATCATGACCCTGATCTCTTTGCCCTACCTTTTCTCCTAACTCCTAACTCCCTTGAGGAGTTACTGCCCTTTGTTTAGATGGTGGTAATCTAGCACAAATCCTAAATGTGGTAAATCTGATGACTTTCTTGTTACTTCTTAATTGTGACTGGGGTAGGTAAGAAAGGGGGAGAGAGACACAGACACACAGAGAAAGACAGAGAGACAGACAGAGAGAGATACAGAGAGGGAAAGAGACTCAAGCTTTCTGTTTTCTGTGTTTTTATCACATCTAGATTGGGGGTTTTAGAAGGAATGGTGGAAAGAGAGAAGGCAAGCCTTTTTTAGCCTTTATAGTACTTATGTCTTCTAATCTTGTTTTGTATGAAATCACCAAAATTCCAAACTCATTCTAAATCAGCTTTTGGTTACTGACTGAAAATATCCTTAGATAATGTCCACACATTGTACCCTATCCATACATTTCTCAAAATGTCCACCCAATTCCTCTACTTTTCCTCCAATTATCATAGATGGCATAAGTATGTATTTATTATATTGTTAATCATGTCATTTATTCAGTAGACCCGAGATTGTCTCATGTACTCAAGATATTACTCCAGCAATTCTCCCTGATTTATCCTACATGACTAACTTCTTCACTTGGTGTTATTCCTCTTACAACAAATATATCACAAATACATAAACTATCTATTGACTCCCTTCTACACTTGTGCCCATCAACTACTGCCCCATATTTGTGTTCATGTCCTCAACAAAATTCCTCAAATTGTCTATATTGACTTATCCAATTCTTCCTTTTCATCTCTCATAAGCCTACTCCAATTAAGCTTTCTCACCCACCACCTGACAAAATTGATTTCATTAAGACTATTGTGATCTCAGGGAACATGTTTGCCGCAGTCAGTTAAGCATATGCCCTTGGCTCAGGTCATGATCCTGGAGCCTGGGATCAAGACCCACATTGGGTCCCTGCTTATCAGGGCCTCTGCTTCTCCCTCTGCCCTTCACCCCACTTGTGCTCTCTCTCTCTCCCACTCTCTCTTTCAAATAAATAACATCTTTTAAAAAAAATTTTTTGAAGAAGAAGACCATTATCATCTCACTTTGTAAAATCTAAAGGGTAACTGTTCTCCAGTTATGAAACCAACAACAGGAATTTAAAATACTGATCATCCCCTCCTCTTAAATACACATTCTTAATCTGGCTTCCAGATTACCAAGATTTTCTTTCTGCCATACCAGTAGCTCTTTCTATTATTGGAGAAATCAAATACAAAACCTCTTTTAACTTGCTGCAAAGGGCAGGAACCATAACTATTTGGTTCAACATTCTGTATATAAAACCTGTAATGAATGTTCTGGATGCAGAGCCCAAAGATGTAGGAAAAAATGGGAAATACTCTAGGAAAAGAGGCACAACAAAATATTAAAACAAAGCTTAAGACTCTATAATTAGTAAAAGGGCCCTTTTTTCCTATTTATGTAGACTACTGGTTCTGTCATACTTGGTAATTATTGATGTTGGAAACTTTGTGTTGGTAACCACAAATTTGTACAGACTGTTCTCATTTTCATAGCTCAGACTTAACAATTTATAATTCTATCAAATCTATTTTTCTTCTATGTATGTCTTATCCTGGCATTTAGAAAAATGCTAGAGATCAGACTATGAAAATAGTTACATGATTTTTTTCTTCCATCAGACCATTTTTGAGTACACTTAGAGTTAGAAAATTGAACTGAAGTCACAATGTTAAAGAAAAAAATATTCTGACACTTGTTAAAATTGTAAGGAAAATCTGAATTAGGACTATTTCAATAGGGTGCAAAGATTATCACAATAGGGGACAGAGATGGGGCTCAATTCTGAGTACAGCAAAGACAGCAGGTGATTTATAGTCAATAAGCAAAATGAGGAGTGCTCAGTAGATGGAAAATTACTAAGAGGAGACATCAAGAGTATGGACATTCTTGCTAATTTGACTTAGCAGATTCTTGCTAAACTGGGGCTCAAAAGACTGTAGACAAGGCCTTAGGATGGGGCAAGTCAAAAAAGAGGGCACCAGTGATCCTGTTGAAGGATTGGTCAAGGAAAGTCTTTGTCACAACCTTCCTTCATCTAAGATTTAAGAGCTTCCAAATGTCTTATTGTTTTTATTGTTTCATAATATTGCAACTAACCAGAATTATCCAAACATTGTGATGACTATCCATGAACCACTATGTATTGCATTACTTCTGTCATCCAACCTGTACTCATTGCTTCAGGATAAACATTTATCAACTTTTCCAAACCCACTCCACCTTTGTATTTTTCAGTTGTATTCCTGAGTTCACTTTACAGTTTTTAACTTTTGTTTTTTCTTAAGATTATGGGCTTACTTTTGTTTCTACCTGGGACTTTCCCAAGTTGCTGGATTTATTATGTCATAGATCAGCATGTTAAGTGTTCTCAGCAGATACATCCCTTTTAAGTCCTGTCTTATTTCAGTACCAAGGCTTCCCACTTGTCTCAGAAATGAATCTTGACAAAATTATTGGACTTCTATGATATTTCAGTTCATTTAAACTAATCTTAACTAATCATTTAAACTAGTCTTTTAATTTTAATTGTGACTTTTATTTCTGCAATATCAATTGATTTTAAATTCTTTTACTTTTAAAAAAATTCCCTAGTTAACTGATTTCTTTGATATAATATTTTATTCATTTTTAAATTATGAAAACAGTATTTTGTCTATCTCTTATTCTATAACTTCTTCCCTCACCCAGCCAAACTATAATCCTGAAAGTTTTGCCAGTAAGATCAGGCCCACCTTAGTTGTAATAAAAAACTTTGTCAGAGAAAGAAGTACATTAGGAGCTTAAGAATTTATATTTGTAAGATCTGGGTCTATTTTCTAACATGGCTCATTTTCCAGTGTGCCTACTGCAACTTGTAGGCATGAAAGAGGTTCCCAGTTGCCACTCTCTTTTCCCTCCCATGTTGATTTAGTCTCTGAATGTGGTTTTTATATCAAACACCTCACTATACACTGAATTTTTATTATGAGCAAAGGTATTTTCTGAACTACAGCCCATATGTTTAAGATCTTACAACTTTTCCAGTTTCCAGTATCTTCTGGGTCTTTCCTACTATAGAATGGGATCTGTTCAATATCTTGAATGAATTGCCTTTGGAGTCTGGCTATATAGTGGAGCATATCTAGGATCATGATGCCACTGCTCACCAGACCCAGACAATGCTTCCCTGTCATATACAGTATGACAGTATCCTCCGTCATACTGTTGTGTAAGGGCCTATATCCTCAAGCTATTTCTCCAATAAAATGTGAGTTTCTTGAGAGCAAAATAGTTCTGCATAAAAAAATGCAACCAAAGAGGTAGACTGAATATTCCCATAAACATTTTAAAATTTGAATCCATATTTTAAAACCTTCCAACATTTGAATCTGTATTTTAAAACCTTCCAGATATTTTGACTGGCAAATTCTATTAATCATTAAAAGAAGAAGAAATACAAATGTTTATTTATAGAAAATAGAAAGAGAAGGAGAGAAAATATTAACTTTATATTAAACCTAATACAGGCAGAACAAGAAATAACCAATATCCTTTTGAACATAGATTTAAACATACTCAACAAAAAATTTTCAAAAAAATACTGCAATATATAAAAATAATAATAATCAAAAGTAAGTTGTTTTGATTTGTAATTCACCAGTCATTCATGATATCAAGTACTCTTTCATATACCTGTTGGCCATTGGTATGTCTTCCTTAGAGAAATGTCCATTCAGTTTCACCCATTTTTCTAAATTGTTTTTTTAATTTTTACCTTTTTTTTTTTTGCTAATGAGTTGTAGGAATTCCTTATAGACTCTGTGTATTAACTCCTTACCAGATAAAGCATTCACTAATATTTTCTCCCATTGCATGGGTTGCCTTTTTGCTTTATTGGTTATTTCCTTTGTTGTGCAGAAAATTTTTAATTTGATGTAGTACCACTTATCTACTTTTGCTTTGGTTGCTTGTGCTTTTGTTATCATATCCAAGAAATCCTTTCCAAGACCAATATCAAGAATACTTTCCCCTATGTTTTCTTTTAGGAGTCTTTTGCTCCGCCTTTGAAAAATACCGGTGGAATTTTGATTGGAATGGCATTAAAAGTATAGATTGCTCTAGGCAGTATAGACATTTTAACAATGTTTATTCTTCCAATCCAAGAGCAGGGAACGGTCTTCCATCTTTTTGTGTCTTCTTCAATTTCTTTCATGAGTGTTCTGTAGTTCCTCGAGTACAGGTCCTTTACCTCTTTGGTTAGGTTGATTCCCAGGTATCTTATGGTTCTTGGTGCTATAGTAAATGGAATCGATTCTCTAATTTCCCTTTCTGTATTTTCATTGTTAGTGTATAAGAAAGCCACTGATTTCTGTACATTGACTTTGTATCCTGCCACGTTACTGAATTGCTGTATGAGTTCTAGTAGTTTGGGAGTGGAGTCTTTGGGGTTTTCCATATAAAGAATCATGTCATCTGCGAAGAGAGAGAGTTTGACTTCTTCCTTGCCAATTTGGATACCTTTTTTTATTTTTAATTTCTCTTTGTTGTCTGATTGCCATTGCTAGGACTTCTAATACTATGTTGAACAAGAGTGGTGAGAGTGGGCATCCTTGTCATGTTCCTGATCTCAATGGGAAGGCTGCAAGCTTTTTCCTATTGAGGATCATATTTGCTGTGGGTCTTTCATAGATAGATTTTATGAAGTTCAGGAATGTTCCCTCTATCCCTATACTTTGAAGCGTTTTCATCAGGAACAGATGCTGGATTTTGTCAAATCTTTTTCTGCATCAATTGAGAGGACCATGTGGTTCTTCTCTCCTCTTATTGATTTGCTCTATCGCATTGACTGCTTTGCGAATGTTGAACCAAACTTGTAACCCAGGGATGAATCCCACCTGGTCATGGTGGATAATCTTTTTAATGTGCTGCTGGATCCTATTTTCTAGGATCTTGTTGAGAATCTTTGCATCCATATTCATCAGTGATATTGGTCTGAAATTCTCCTTTTTGGTAGGGTCTTTGCCTGGTTTGTGGATCAGGGTAATGCTGGCTTCATAAAAAGAGTCTGGAAGTTTTCCTTCTGCTTCAATGTTTTGGAACAGCTTCAGGAGAATTGGTGTTATTTCTTCTTTGAAAGTTTGGTAGAATTCCCCAGGGAATCTGTCAGGTCCTGGGCTCTTGTTTTTTGGGAGGTTTTTGATCACTGCTTCAATCTCATTACTAGATATCGGTCTATTCAGGTTGTCAATTTCTTCCTGGTTCAATTTTGGGAGTTTATAGTTTTCCAGGAATGCATCCATTTCATCTAGGTTGCTTAGGTTATTGGCATATAACTGTTGGTAATAATTTCTGATGATTGTTTCTATTTCCTTGGTGTTAGTTGTGATCTCTCCCTTTTCATTCATAATTTTATTAATTTGGGCTTTCTCTCTTTTCTTTTGGATTAGTGTGGCCAATGGTTTATCAATCTTATTGATTCTTTAAAAAAAACAGCTTCTAGTTTCATTGATACATTCTACTGTATCTCTGGTTTCTACCTCATTGATCTCTGCTCTAATCTTGATTATTTCCCTTCTTGCATGTGGAGTTGGTTTGATTTGTTGTTGATTCTCCAGTTCTTTAAGGTGTGTAGACAGCTGGTGTATTCTGGATTTTTCAATTTTTTTGAGGGAGGCTTGGATGGCTATGTATTTTCCCCTTAGAACCGCCTTTGCTGTATTTCATAGGTTTTGGACCGAAGTGTCTTCATTCTCATTGGTTTCCATGAATTGTTTAAGTTCATCTTTTTTTTTTCTTTTAAATTTTATTTATTTTTTTTTCAGCGTAACAGTATTCATTGTTTTTGCACAACACCCAGTGCTCCATGCAATACGTGTCCTCCCTATTACCCACCACCTGGTTCCCCCAACCTCCCACCCCCGCCCCTTCAAAACCCTCAGGTTGTTTTTCAGAGTCCATAGTCTCTTATGGTTCGCCTCCCCTTCCAATTTTTTTTTTTATAAACATATAATGTATTTTTATCCCCAGGGGTACAGGTCTGTGAATCACCAGGTTTACACACTTCACAGCACTCATGATAGCACATACCCTCCCCAATGTCCATAACCCCCTCCCCCTCTCCCAGCCCCACCTCCCCCCAGCAGCCCCCAGTTTGTTTTGTGAGATTAAGAGTCATTTACGGTTGTCTCCCTCCCAATCCCATCTTGTTTTTGTTTTATTTTTTTTTTAAGATTTTATTCATTTGCTACAGAGAGAGAGAGAGATCATAAGTAGGCAGAGAGACAAGGGGAAACAGGCTCCCTGCTGAGCAGAGAGCCTGATGTGGGGCTTGATCCCAGGACCCTGAGATCATGACCTGAGTGGAAGACAGAGGCTTAACCCACTGAGCCACCCAGGTGCCCCTAAGTTCATCTTTGATCTCCTGGTTGATCCAAGCATTCTTAAGCAAGGTGGTCTTTAGCTTCCAGGTGTTTGAGTTCCTTCTGAACTTTTCCTTGTGATTGAGTTCCAGTTTCAAAGCATTGTGATCTGAGAATATGCAGGGAATAATGTCAGTCTTTTGGTATCGGTTGAGTCCTGTTTTGTGACCCTTACAGTTTTTGTTCTAACATTTGTTTTATCCTTTTTCAGTTAATTTTTGTGTATGGTACAAGATAAGAGTCTAATTTTCTTTCATTGCATGTGGATATCCAGTTTTCCCAGTGCCATTTTTAGACCACCATATCCTTTCCCTATAATGTATTCCTGACTCCTTTGTCTAAGATCAGTTGATCATGTATATTTGGTTTATTTCTGAGTTCTTTATTTTATTCCTTTTGTCTATATGTCTGTCTTTATGCCAGGAAATATAAAATGGTGCACCTTCTATGAAAAACAGTATGGAGGTTCCTCAGAAAATTAAAAAAATAATAATAAAACTACCATATGATCTAACAACCCTTCTTCTGGGTAATAAACTCAAAAGGATTGAAATCAGGATCTCAAAGAGACAGTCTGCACTCACATGCTGCACTATTCACTATTGCCAAGATAAGGAAACAAGTTAAATGTCCATCAGCAGATGAATGGATAAAAAAAATGTGGTATATAAATGCAAAAGAATATTATTCAACTTTAATAAAAAAAGGATATCCTGCTATAGGAAACAACATGGATGAACATGGAGGACATTATGCAAATCAGGACAAACACTTCATGATTCCGCTTATCTGAGATACCTGCAATAGTCAAACTCAAGAAGCAGAGAATAGAATTGTGGTTTCTAGGGGCCAGGATGAGAGAAGGAATAAATGAGGAATTGTATTTCAAAGGATATAAAGTGGGACACCTGGGTGGCTCAGTTGTTAAGTGTTTGCCTTTGGCTTAGGTCATGATCCCAGGGCTCTGGGATCAATTCCTATGTCAGGCTTCTGCTCAGCAGGAAGCGTGCTTCTCCCTCTCCTATTCCCCCTGCTTGTGTTCCATCTCTCCCTGTCTCTCTGTCAAATAAATTAAAGTAATTTTTTTTAAAAAAGTATACATCAAGATTAAATCGTCTGCACAGCAGAGGAAATAGTCAACAAAACAAAGAGGCAGCCCATGTAATGGGAGAAGATATTCGCAAATGACACTACAGACAAAGGGCTGATAATCCAAGATCTAAAAGAACTCCTCAAACTCAACATACACAGATAACCACATCAAAAAATGGGTAGAAGACATGAACAGACACTTCTGCAAAGAAGACATACAAATGGATAACATAAACATGAAAAATTGTTCATCATCATTTGCCATCAAGGAGATTCAAATCAAAACCACATTGAGATACCACTTTATACCGGTTAGAATGGCCAAAATCAACAGGACAGTAAATAACAAGTGTTGGAAAGGATGTGGAGAAAGGGAAACCCTCTTAACTACTGGTGGAAATGCAAGTTGGTGTAGCTACTTTGGAAAACAGTGTGGAGATTCCTTAAATTAAAAATAGAGCTACTGGGGCACATGCGTGGCTCAGTGGGTTAAGATCTCTGCCTTCGACTCAGGTCATGATCTCAGGGTTCTGGGATTGAGCCCCACATCAGGGTCTCTGCTCAGCAGGGAGCCTGCTTCTCTTCCTCTCTCTCTGCCTACTTGTTATCTCTGTCTGTCAAATAAATAAATAAGTAAAATCTTTTTTAAAAATAGAGCTACCATATGACCCTGCAATTGCACTACTGGGTATTTACCCCAAAGATACAGATGTAGTGAAAAGAAAGGCCATCTGTACCCCAATGTTCATAGCAGCAATGGGCATACTCGCCAAATTGTGGAAAGAACCAAGATGCCCTTCAACAAATGAATGGATAAAGAAGATATGGTCCATATATACAATGGAATATTTTCTTCTTCCATCAGAAAGGATGAATACCCAAATTTTGTATCAACATGGAAGGGACTAGATTATGATGAGTAAATAAGTCAAGCAGAGAGAGTCAATTATATGGTTTCACTTACTTGTGGAACATAAGGAATAACACCAAGGACATTGGGAGATGGAGATGAGAAGTGAGTTGGGGGAAATTGGAAGGGGAGACAGACCATGAGAGACTAGACACTGAGAAAAAACTGAGGGTTTTGGAGGGACGGGGGTGCAGGGTTGGGTGAACCTGGTGGTGGCTATTATGGAGGGCATGTCTTGCATAGAGCACTGGGTATGGTGCATAAACATTGAATTTTGGAACACTGAAAAAAATTTTTAAAAAAAGTATACAAATTAAAACCACATTGAGATACCACCTCACACCAGTTAGAATGGCCAAAATTAGCAAGGCAGGAAACAACATGTGTTGGAGAGGATGTGGAGAAAGGGGAACCCTCTTACACTGTTGGTGGGAATGCAAGCTGATACATCCGCTTTGGAGAACAGTGTGGAGATTCCTCAAGAAATTAAAAATAGAGCTTCCCTATACCCTGCAATTGCACTACTGGGTATTTACCCCAAAGATACAGATGTAGTGAAAAGAAGGGCCATCTGTACCCCAATGTTCATAGCAGCAATGGCCACGGTCGCCAAACTGTGGAAAGAACCAAGATGCCCTTCAATGGATGAATGGATAAGGAAGATGTGGTCCATATACACGATGGAGTATTATGCCTCCATCAGAAAGGATGAATACCCAAGTTTTGTAGCAACATGGACGGGACTGGAAGAAATTATGCTGAGTGAAATAAGTCAAGCAGAGAGAGTCAAGTATCATATGGTTACACTTATTTGTGGAGCATAACAAATAACGTGGAGGACATGGGGAGATGGAGAGACG
Organism: Meles meles; assembly: GCF_922984935.1. Taxonomy (NCBI): domain Eukaryota; kingdom Metazoa; phylum Chordata; class Mammalia; order Carnivora; family Mustelidae; genus Meles; species Meles meles. The sequence continues at coordinate 30,968,257 of NC_060067.1, forward strand.
AAGGGAGTTGAGGGAAGTTGGAAGGGGAGGTGAACCATGAGAGACTATGGACTCTGAAAAACAACCTGAGGGTCTAGAAGAGGTGGGGGGTGGGAGGTTGGGGGAACCAGGTGGTGGGTAATAGGGAGGGCACGGTTGCATGGAGCACTGGGTGTGGTGCAAAAACAATGAACACTGTTATGCTGAAAAGAAATTTAAAAAAAATAAAAACCACACAAAAAAACCCCAAAGTATTAATTCCCAAGTAGCCGTAAAAAATAAATAAATAAATAAAATTTAAAAAAGGTATACAGTTTCAATTAGCCCAAATGAATAATTTCTAGAGATCTGTTGTACAACACAATGTCTATAGTTACCAATACTATATACTTAAAATCTTGTTAGGAGGTAATATTACACTATATGTTAACTGGAATTTAAATAAAATCTTGAAGAAAAAAAAATTGATAGAAGGATAGACACCATGTAAAGAATTCTTACCACAACTAAAAAGGAAAAAAAAAAGTTGGGTTTATTCCAGAAATACAAAGCTGGTTCATTCAAAATCCACTCCATCATATTATTCCATATTTGACAGTATTAGCAAACTAAAGAGGAAAAGTATATATTTTTATCAATGGATCCAAAACGTTTTCTGTAAGATACAACATTCACTCACGATAAAAACTAGCAGGAAATCTAATAACGGGCATCTACAACAAACAAACCAACAAACACTATAGCAAACATACTTAATGATGAATGACTGAATGGTTTTCCCCTAAAATTGGGGAAAAGGGAAGGATGACTACTCTCAAGTATCCCATTCAATATTATAATGGAATTTCTTCTAAGAAAAAGAAAAGTCTAGCCAACAAGAAAGGAAGAAATAAAATTTTCTTATTTGCAATATTCATAAAAGTATAAGATGCTAATGAAAGCTATCAAAACAGACCTAAATAAATGAAGAGACATACCATGATCACATACTGGAAGATGGCAGTTTCCACACCCATTCTTCACAAATTGACATGCTTATTTAACCCAATTCAGATCAATTTCCAGAAAGCTTTATTGGAGGTATCAACAGGCTGCTGCTAAAACTTATATTCCATGTTAAAGAAAGTAGAGAAATGAAAGTAGTTTGAAGAAAGAAGAACAAAGCTGTAGGATATACAATAATCAATTTTAATACTTGCTATAAACTAATAAAAGTTAAAATAGTTTGGTCCTGGAAAAATCATAGACCCAATGTTACAGAATAGATAGTTCAGAAATAGATGTATGCAAATATGGTCAATTGACTTTTGACAGCAGTGCAAAAGCGGTGCATAAAGCATGTTTTATTTCATCACATGCTACTGGAAAAATTTTACGTTCAAATAAAAAAAAATGAGCCCATACCTACACTTCACACCTCACACAAAAAGAAAAAAAAATTTCATATATATATATATATACACATATATATATTTCAAACATAAAATTATGAACATTTAGAAGAAAACCTAGGATAAAATCTTTATAAACTTGGGTTGGGCAAATAATTCCTAGATATGGCAATGACAGATATTTCTTTAAAAGAAAAATATTAATAAACTAGTCTTCCTCAAGATTAAAACCTTTGTTCAATGGAAGTCAATAAGAAGAGAATGAAAAGACAAGCTACAGATAATGAGAAAATATTTCTAATCACATATCTAATAAAATATATATCCAGAATATGTAAAAAATTCTCAAAATCCAATGATAAGAAAGTAAATAATTTAAAAATGAGTGAAAGAAGGGCACCTGGGTGGCTCAGTCAGTCAAGTGCCCAACTCTTGATTTCGGCTCAGGTCATAATCTTAGGGTCATGAGATTGAGCCCCACATTGAGCTCCATTGAGATTCTCTCTCTTTCCTTTTCCTTCTGCCCCTCCCCCCATGCATGTGCTCTCTCTCTCTCCCTCTCTCAAAAAAAAAAAAAAAAAAGGCAAAAGACTTGAGGAGTTATTTGAACAAAAAGATGTACAGATGGAAAATAAGTATATAAGATGATCAACCCTATTAGTCATTAGGGAAATGCAATTTGAAACTATAATGAGATACTACTATACATTATTTAGAATAGTTAAATTAATAAAGTCTGACAATATTAAGTGCTATTGAAGGTAGAGAGCAACTGCAACTCTTATATTGTTGCCAGTGGGAATGTAAAATTGTACAACTGCTTTAGGAAAGATTATGGATTTCTTATAAAGTTACACATGCACTTACTGTAAGACCCAGTAATTCCATTGCTTTTTTTATACAGGATACATTTTATACAGGATACAAGATACACTGCATTTATACAGGAGTGAAATGAACATTTATCTTCAAACAAGGACCTAAAATAAGGTTAAAACCATCTTTATTCAAAATTACACACACAAAAAAATAAAAACTGGAAGCCATCAAAATGTCCTTCATTAAGTCAATGGATAAGTTGGTACATTCATACAATGGAAGACCTACTCCACAATGAGAAGTAATAAGCTGCCAATCACATATAGCACATGGGTGAATCTGAAAGACATGTTGAATGAATAAATCCGGTCTCCACTGTTATGTACCATATGGTTCCATTTTATATGATGTTCTAGAGAAGATAAACTTCAGAAACAGAGAAAATATTGATTTCCAGGGGTTAGGGTAAGGGAGAGTGTTTGACTACAAAATGAAATTAAGAGGGGGATTTTGGAAATGATGGGATTTTTCATTATAATAACCATACCAGTATTTATAAAGATTTATACAAATTCATACAACTGCATACCAAAAAAAAGGTAATGTTACTGCATGTTCCACATACGTGTGGGGTAGCAAGGTGCTCTGCTTATCATTTCACTCCATCACTCCATATTGAAGGAACAGCCACCATGTGTAACAATGTTAGTCACCATGTCAAGGGGAAGAATTTTAAAAGAAAGAAAGAGAGAAAGAAAGAAAGAAAGAAAGAAAGAAAGAAAGAAAGGAGAATAGAAGAGGAAGCATGCACCGTTGCTTAATGCTTCATCCTGAATGTTAGACATGTCATTTTTGCTCCATATGTTCTTAAGAAAGAAAGAAAAAAAAGTTATATGGCCATATCTGACTCCAAGTTTGGGGGAAGCTTATTTATTTTTTTTATTTTAGATATGATATATATATATATATATATTTATTTTTATTTTAGATATGATATATATCTATATAGATATATATTTATTTATACATAAATAAATAATGTATTTATTTTAGATATTATATATATCTATATATATATCTATATATCTATATCTATATAGATATAGATATAGATGGATATCTATGGATAAAGAAGTGGTGATATATATATCTATATAGAGAGAGATATAGATGTTCATCAACAGATGAATGGATAAAGAAGTGGTGATATATATATCTATATATATATAGATATAAAAGAAGTGGTGATATATATAGATATATATAAAGAAGTGGTGATATAGATATATATCTATATATATATACTTCTTTATATATATATCTATATATATATATATCTATCTATATATACCACTTCTTTATATATATCTATATATATCACCACTTCTTTTATATCTATATATATATATAGATATATATATCACCACTTCTTTATCCATTCATCTGTTGATGAACATCTATATCTCTCTATATATAGATATATATATCACCACTTCTTTATCCATTCATCTGTTGATGAACATCTCAGCTCTTTCCATAGTTTGGCTATTGTCAACACTGTTGCTATAAACATTGGGGTGAAGGTGCCCCTTTAGATCATTACATTTATATCATTGGGGTAAATACCTACTAGTGCAATTGCTGGGTCATATGGTAGCTCTATTTTTAATTTCTTGAGGAACCTGTTTTCCAGAGTAGCTATACCAGCTTACATTCCACCAAAAGTGGAACAGTGTTCCCCTTTCTCTGCATCCTTGCCAGCATTTGTTGTTTTCCTAACTTATTAATTTTAGCCATTCTGATTGGTGTGATGTGGTATCTCTTTGTGGTTTTGATCTGTATTTCTCTGATGCCAAATGATGTTGAGCATTTTTTCATGTGTCTCTTGGCCATTTATAATATCTTCTTTGGAGAAATGTCTGTTCATGTCTTCTGCCCATTTCCTGAGTGGATTATTTGTTTGGGGGGTGTTGATTTTGATAAGTTCTTTTTTGAAAATTATTTTTATTTTTTAAAGATTATATTTATTTATTAGAGAGAGAGAAAGAGAGAGAGCCCAAGCAGGTAAAGGGGCAAAGGGAAAGAGAGAAACAGACTTACTGATGAGCAGTGTGTCTCTTTTTGTGCTAGTACCATACTGCCCTGATGATTACAGCTTTGAAATAGAGGTTGAAATCTGGTATTGTGTTGCCCCCTGCTTTGATTTTCTTTTCTTTTTCAACATTCCTCTGGCTATTGGGGTCTTTTCTGGTTCCAACAAATTTTGGGATTATTTGTTCCAGATCTGTAAAAAATGTTGATGGCATTTTGATAGAGATTGCATTGAATGTGTATGTTGCTCAGTATTTATTCTTCCAATCCATGAGCATGGAATATTTTTCCATTTCTTTGTGTCTTCCTCAGTTTCCTTCATAAGTGTTCTGTAGCTTTTGGAGTACAAATCATTCACCTCTTTGGCTAGACTTATTTCTGGGTATCTTATGGTTTTGGTGAGCATTTTTCTATGTATGTCTCCTTAGGCAAGGGAAACAAAAGCAAAAACAAACCATTAGAACTACATCAAAATAATGATTTTGCACAGCAAAGGAAATCACATTTTATAAAGGCAACATACTGAATGGGAAAAGATATCTGCAAATGATGTACCCAATAAAGGGCTAATATCCAAAATATATAATTTATACAACCCAATACCAGAAAAAACAAAAGCAAACAAAACAAAACCCAAATAATCTGACTAAAAAATGGGCAGGAGAACTGAATAGACATTTTTTTTCCAAAGAAGACATACAGATGGCCAACAGACACATGAAAAGATACTCAAATAATCAATCAACAGGGAAATGCAAATCAAAACCACAAGGATTATCACCATATACCTTTCAGAATGGCTAAAATAAAAAACAAGTTGGTGAAAATATGGAGGAAACCCTTGTGCACTGTTGGTTAGAATGCAAAGTGATGTAGCTGCTGTGGAATACAATATGGAGGGTCTTCAAGAAAATCAAAGGTAGAAATACCATATCTTATAATGTATGTGTGTACACACATGCACACCACACATACACACAATGGAATATTACATAGCCATAAAAAGGGGATGCAGTTTTTCCATTTGCAATAACATGGATGACGTAGGGGGTATTATACTAAGTTAAATAAGCCAGACTGAGAAAGAAAAATAACATATAATTTCATACATAAGTAGGATCTATATAACAAAACAAGGGAATAAGCAAAAAAACTAATGGTTACCAGAGAAGGGGTGTGGAGGCATAGGTAAATTGGGTGAAGGGAAGTGGGAGAAACAGGATTCCAGTTATGGAATGAATAAGTCATGGGAGTAAAAGGCACAGTATAGAGAATATAGTCAGTGATATTGAAATAGCATTGTATGGTGACAGATGGTAGCTACACTTGTGGTGAGCATAGGCATGAGATAACATACAGAGATGTTAAGTACCTATGTTGTGCACCTTGAACTAATGTAACATATAGTGTCAACAATACTAAAAAACAAAACAAAACAAAAAACCAAAAAACCATTTAAAAAAAAAGAAAAACCCACCCAAAGCATTTTTTTTTTAATTTGCTTTTTTATTTGGAAAGGGAATGCAGAGATGTTTGGCCATTTGTCAGAACAAAAATGCACACTAGAATTGGTGGTTTGTGATGAAACTAAATGTTTGGTCATGTCCCACAATGGAAATTTTCATTGGTCTGGGGTAAGAACAATTTTAAACTTGCCTTGAAATCTTCTTTATTAACTGAAAATGGCTATTCTTACTCTACTTCCTGCAATGCAGAATTATTCTCTGTGAAATTTTGAGATAACAAAAGTGGAAAATAATTGGAAATTATTAAATACTATGCAATTATGGAGATTAATAATCAATATTTTATTATGGAATTATAATTATAGTCATTATAATTTTAAAATTTCCATAGTGCTTGAAGAATCATAAGTAGTTTTACCTAACTTCTTCACATTTTAAAACAGTAAATGTAATTATTCTTTCTTTATAAACATAGAAAATTCAATTCTTTAAAAGCAGATATCTTTGAAGATCTTTACTTCCAAGCTTACATAAAGAAAATTTCTTTGATTTCCTTAAAGAACTATCCTTTCAATTTAGATCTTAATAAACATTCTTTTTTAAATTTGATATATTAATTTCCTATTTATATTTATTAATTATATTTGGCTTCACAATACCATTATTTGATATCTATAATCCCAAAAAAGTCAATTTCCTTTCCTCTTTGCTACCCTCAAACTATTGCACTCTTACAAAATATCTTCTAGTAAATGAAAATTGAATGATTACACAGACAGAGAAAAAAGCAGATCATAGAATTGTACATCCTTTAAAAGTGACAATTGACACAAAAGTCTGAATGTAGGGAATGTCATCCCAGGTCAGACTTTTGTGTCGCTCCATCGTCAAGATGCCTCAAGGGAAGGGACCCAGTGGATGGCCCAGAGCGAGAAGGACAGACGAAAATGGAGCACACCTGGGGCGCCTGGATGGCTCCGTGGATGAAGCCGCTGCCT